>NC_058102.1:72630000-75130000 GCF_020171115.1 Neogale vison
GAGTGATTTTCCAGGATGCTTGCCTCACTTTTCCACTTTGCTTTATTTCTAAGAAAACAATATGTGTTTTTGCTTTTCTGGAGGAGAATGTAAGTTGATATGTTGTATTTTTTATAAATAATTTCAGTGAAGGTTTCTGGTATTTGATGTATAATGCAATAATTATGTCCAAAGATGTTATCTGCCAAGAGTAAAATGTGTAAAAACCAATCCCTTTCTTTGTTAAAAAATAACTTCATATCCTTTCTCTCATATACCTCCCAAAGGACTGTATGCTTGGCTGGTCCAGGAGAATTACCTTTGATCAAATAAATTGTTACTGATATTACAGAGTATGCATACTTCCACCTGGTCCCTGTTTACAAAAAATGTTATAGTTCTTACAAGAAAAGCACATAATTGTCAGCAACAGTCACTTATTCCCAATTAATATAATAGCACCTGTCCAAGGTACTCAAGCTTTAGCTAAACACCCAAAGTGAAACTTGAAAAGTGAAAAAATAACATATGTAGCTAAAACCTTAAAGACTGATATGAATTATTCAAACACTTGGGAGATTAGTAAAACACTAACCTAGGAAGATGGTGGAGGCACGTTAGAAATTTGGTTGGTATCAAATGCATCTGCTGTCAAATCCTAGTACAGCCCTGGAGTACTCATTGTCCAACCTCCAGCATGTCATTTTGTGTTTCTATAGCTCAATGCCTTACTTACTAAGTGAGTACTGCAATAGCACCTGCTTATGGCAATTGAAACAATTAAATGAGACAGTATATGAACAGTGCCTGGCTCATTGCCTAAATATTTTAGATACTTTACCGATTTCAATTTTGCTAATTTACTCCCATTTTATTAATCTCCATCTGTGCTTCAGAGACACATCTTCTGTGGGTCTACATGCACTTGTTAATACTTCAGGTACATTACAAGGTATTAGGAATTGCAAAGATGAAAGGTAGAGTGAAATCTACGGGGAACCTACAGTCTAGATGGAGAGACCAGGAGGGGAAACATAATACACCATAAATACGATATGGTGTATTATGCTATTTACAGAGCTCTATGTAGAATACCATGGCCCATTATTTGAGTGTCACTGAAGTTTATTGAGTGAGAAAGTAGACAGTCAAGGGAAAATTTAAAAGAGTTACTGTGGCTTCTTCATAAGATCTTAAAGAATAGGTAGGACTCGGTCAGTTAAAGAAAAAGGGAAAACATTTTCAAGCTGAGAGCAATGTATTCGGGGGTAAAGGGTGAGTAAGTAGGTGAGAGATCCTGGTGCATTTAGAGGACTAGACATAGTTGAGTGTGATTGGTGATGGGTTCTAGTGTGGAACATGGCAGGGGATGAAGCTGGGGGCAGGGGGTAAAATCCTGAGCAGCCTGGAAATGATGCTAAGGATGCAGAAGGCAGAGGGGTGCCATTTGCTATTTTAAGGAGAGGAATGCTACATAAACAGATTTGGATTTTCCATATATAACCCAGGCAGCATGGTGGGAATTACTTCAGCCTTGGTCAGCATTCATGCATTTTCCATAATTGCTTTGCCCCAGTGATTTCTGAAAGGACCTCATATGAATAGGAAATGCTTTTTGTGTTACCCATTTATTCATTCACCAGACATTTCTTGAGACATTACTACGTTGTATTTTTGGCATTGGAGTGGATCCTGAAGATGAAGATCTTTGCTCTTAAGGAGTTCATAGTGTAACGAGGAAGATAGTAACAAAAAATGACAAAATACTGGTGTTGGGGACCCTCAACCAGAGAGCCTAGAATGATGAGGAGAGGGGAAGGGAAAGGACAGGAGGTTCAGAGAAGAATTCATCTTGGGGTCCTCCGATATTCCTTGTAATTGGAATTCCAAAGTGGAGAGTTATATAGAGGAAAGAAAGTTCTTTCTGTGCTCCAGTTATGCTCAGAGACCATTGCTTCTTAATGTTTAGCAAGAATGGGATGCATTAATTCCATAAAAACTTTAGTAAGATTTGTGTGTGTACTAGAAAAGTGAAATGGAGAGTTGAATCAACTGACTTTACTTAAATGGCTGAGTCACTGGTTTATTCCTTCTTGGATTTATTCAGCAAACATTCATTGAGTAATACATGCCAGGAGCAGCTAGACATAGAGTCACAAGACGAATGACCCTGTCCCCTGGACTTCCCTTTGTGTGCAAAGACATAGTATGAGACTGTTTAAAAGGTATTCCTTGGAATGGCAAAGCCGTACTCCTTAAAATTCACCTTCAAAATATAAGAACAGAATGACAACTAAAATCCATAAAGGTAGAGAAGATCTTTCACTACTGCTTTTGAGGTAGATCTTAGACATTTCTCTCCCAGGAAAAACAATTGTAACTGTGTATGGTGACAACATTAACTAGACTTGTTGTGCTGATGAGATTACAATGTATCCAAATACTGGATCATTAGGTTGTACACCTGGAACTACTACATGTCAGTTATGCCTCTTTAAAAAGTAATGAACAAATACCTGTCTTTTAAGATAAACAAATGGCCATTATTTCATAAGGCATTTCTAATGCTGGCTTTCAGTCTATATGGTCAGTATCTGCTGACAAGGACGCAAAGAAAGTACACAAACAGAAGACTTTCTTTCTTTCTTTTCCTTCCTCCCATCCATCTTTCCTTCCTCCCTGCCTTCCTTCCTTTCCTCTGAAATTCTTTTTAAGTAGCAGTAAGATATACATAACAGAAAATTTGCCATTTAAACCAGCTTGTGTGTAGAGTTCAGTCCCAGAGTACATCTACATTGCTGTGCAGCCACCACGACCGTCCATTCTGTAACTACTTCATCTCCGCAAGTTGGAAGCTATAGTCATCAAATAATAACAATTGCCCCTCCTCCCATCCCCTGGAAACTCATTGACTTTCAGTCTCTATGAATTTGACTCTTCTAGTATCTCATAGAGGTAGTGGACTCATACACTATTTGGGGCTGAGGGTTGTGTCTGGCTTATTTTACTTAGCATAATGTCTTCAAGGTTCATTCCTGTTAACATAACTCTATTTTATTGAATCAAGAATTCCAGAATCCTGGTGCAGGTGCTGTTGAAAGCGGTATGGTGATTCCTCAAAAAATTAAACTTAGAATTAGCATACGGTGTAGCAGTTCCACTTCTGGATATATATATACCCCCCAAAACTCAACGTGGCAGGAACTTGAATAGATGTTTGTAAACCCAGGTTCGTAGCAGCATTATTCACCGGAGCCAAAGAGGGAAAACAACCCAAATGTCCATCAGTGGATGAATAAGTAAATAAAATATAGTATATATAGATGGAGTATTATTCAACCAAAATTCTTTTTTTTAAGATTTTATTTATTTATTTGTCAGAGAGAGAGGGAGAGAGCACATGCAGACAGAGAGGCAGACAGAGACAGAGAGAGAAGCAGGCTCCCTGCTGAGCAAGGAGCCTGATGTGGGACTCAATCCCAGGACGCTGGGATCATGACCTGAGCCAAAGGCAGCCGCCTAACCAACTGAGCCACTCAGGCGTCCCCCCAAATTCTTCTTAAACCATTATCTTTTTTAGTTCTCTGTAAGTGAAGTTTGGAAGCTAATTAGAGCTGCTGCAGTGGAATTTACTCACCTTTACATTCCCAGGGACAAGAAGCAGTTTCTATGGCATTTGAGGCCACACACACACACAAAACAAGCTTTGCAGACCTATTTGGAGGCCCTTCACTTGACGATAAGTTCAAATGAAAAAATATATAGTACCTTTTTTGTTCCACATCTTTACTTTCCAGTTTTCTACCGCAGGCGGTATCTCACCTGTGGTTAATGAGGCATGGGCCCAGCTAGTTTGCTCACCTTCGGCATCCTAACATGCTAAAAGGAGCATTTCTTTTGCAACTTCACAGAACTTCCTTTAGCATATTCTTTTATTTATAGGAGGGTGTTTTCAAATCATGTTGTTGTTTCTCTGGTTCTTTTTTGCTTCTGATTCTATAACTGGTTTGAAAAAGTTAGAATGGGAAGGGTAGGTGGGCCAAGGGGTATTGTGCCCTGCCCGAGGAGACCATAAGAAAGGACGTTTGCAAACTGCTCTTCTAGATACAGGCTTCTCAAATGGTGTGCTTAGGAAGAATTTCTGGATCTTGTGAAAATGAGTATTTTGAGTTAGTAGGTCTTGGGTGGGGCCTGAGAATCTCTGGTAAACTCCAGGTGATGCTGATGTTATTGGTCCTTTGCCAACACCGAACAGCAACTCTATAGAGGCCTGTCTTCATGCCAGGTTCCAAAAATATATGTAGTGTATAGTGCTCAAGCAAGGTAGCAGAATGGTCATGCACCCCAGAGCTATGTGTTAATATGCTAAATGTTTTTAAGCAAGCTAGTTAGCTTCTCTATTACTTATTTCCCCTCATTTGTAAAATTAGAATAGTGTATATTTCCCTCATTGGCATTATTATATTTATTTATTTATTTGACAGACAGAGATCACAAGCAGGCAGAGAGGAAAGCAGAGAGAAAGGGGGAAGCAGGCTCCCTGCTGAGCAGAGAGCCTGATGTGGGGCTCGATCCCACGACCTGGGATCATGACCTGAGCTGAAGGCAGAGGTTTTAACCCACTGAGCCACCCAGGTGCCCCCATTTATTATTTTTAACCACTCTGTTTTAAGTTCCTCCTCAACTCCACTGTCTTTGACAAGACACATAATTGGGCGGGGGGGGGGGGAAAGAAAGAAAGAAAAAGAAAAGGTGCCAAGAGTTTGGCTGCATTCAAGGAGTGACAAATTGTTACTGGTTTTCCTGAGACATTTCTAGTTTCAGCACTGAAAGTCCCAGGTCCTGGGAGCCTATCATTCTTGGGCAATTGACTTAAGATGCTTGTTCCTCCCAGTTGAATTCCCAGTTGGTCTTGAAAAATGACTCTCAGAGGTGGCTTGCTCAACGTGATAGTGAGGGAAATGCTTATTTATTTTTGTAGAATTTTGTTGGTGATGGTTTTATTTTTAACCCCTTTTTTGTTTGGTTGGTTTTTGCAGTGTTCAAAAGCTGAATGAGTTTCTCTTGAGTGACGAGATTGGTGAGGATAGCTGGCGAACTGGTGAAGGTTCCCTTCCTTTTGAGTCCTGTAAGAAGCACACTGGAGTGGTAAGTGCTTTTTCTTATTATTGAAGCTGTGAATAGGTGACTGGCCCAGGACTAGATGATTTTAAATCAGCGTGATTAGAAGAAAGTGTAAGCTCCACTTTTCACCTATATAAAGAAAAATTGCCACCTGCTTCTGTAACAAAGTTAGTAGTCTAAAATGCATAAATGGATGTATAAGGCTTGTCATTAGATATCATCAAAGAACTATCCCAAGAAGGACAGCCCATGTTCAACTGAAAAAAAATTGAAAGGTTTTCTGCCCGAAACTTTATATAATAATAATATTAAGTAAGCTTAACAACTCCCATACCATATTCTTTTAATACCTTTTAGCTGTATTATACTTTTTAGTTTAAAAAGTGCTTTTGATGCATTCTATCTTTTGATTCAATATAAATTATATTACCTTATTTTTAATCTTCAAACTGAATATATTGAGTTTGTGTATTATGTGGCTTGAATAAAGTCATAAACTTAGCAGCAGAGCCAGAATTAAAACCTGAGTCTGGTTAAGCCTAGAACCAGTTTATTCATCCATTACACAAATATTTACTCAATAGCTATATACAGCCTGGAAACATGTTCAATATTATTTTGTCATGTATTACATGTAAGATGACATGTACCATATATTTGCCTGTGTTTCTAGATTTATTGGCTACCCTGTACTTTAGGGATATAGCTGAGAACAAGGCACACGGACTCCTCTTTGTCACAGTTAGCTTTCTTAAGGCAGGAGTCAGATGATAAGTTTAAAAAGTGAGATCATTTCACTTTGGGAAGAAAATAAAATAGGGTATGAGAGAATGACTGGGATACTGGAAGCTAGTGACCATTTCCCAGAAAGGCCACCTCTGAAGAGCTGGCATTTGGGCTGAGACCTGAATAAACAGTACATACATACCTGTTCCGCAAAGACTGGGGGAAGAATGCAAAGACCCTGAGGTAGGAATGAATTTGTTGTTCTCAAGGAACAGAGAAACACGTTGGTTTGAGCCTGGTGAAGAACAGGGAGATAAGACAAGGTAAGAAGAACAAGGATTGAGGATCTGGATTGTATTGACATGCAGCTGGAAACCGTAGGAGGGTTTTAAAGTGGGGACTAACAGAATTTTGCTTACCTACCTACCTACCTACCTATCTATATGTGAATCTTGAACTTGGGATTCTGAGATCAAGACCTGGGCTGAGATCAAGAGTTGGGTGCTTAATGACTGAGCCACTGGGTTGAGAGTAATCAGTGGGAACAAGGGTAGAACAGGTAGATCAGTAAAAAGATTATTATAATAACATGGGCAAGAAATGATGATGTTAAAATTAGTTTTGTGGCAGTTGCAGTGGACATCATGAGAAAGTGAGCAGACTCTGTACTTTTTTAAAATGTTGAGAGGTAAAGACTTGCTGATAGACTGGCTAGGGAGGTTAAGATGTTAGTGGACTGGTATTGAGGTAGAATCAAAAGATATATTTGCACATGATAATGTTGAGATATTCATTGACATCTAAGAAGAGAAGTCAGCATTGGAGATGGGGTAAATTTAAGAGGGATTAGCCAGTAGATAGTTAAATCAGTGAGATTGGATCACATCACTTTCTTGAAAGGTGTGTCTGAAAAAGTCTAAAGAAAGTTTTTAAAATTAATATGTACATTTCATAACATTAAATTAGATGCTTTTCTAAAGTGGGTCATGTTATAATTAATATTAGTTATTCGTGTTACTATTAGACAAAAATATGAATGTATTTACTACTTTTGTAACCAAACAAAATTACATGCACAATTTTCTGACTGAATTAATTGAAGCTTGGAAAGTCTTTTTACCAGGAAGTCAGTTTATATTAAATTTTCACTACATCATGTTTAAAACTACTAAATACAGTTGAGATGAGCACTCAGCTATGTTTAGATCTGCTATTTTCTTCTGCTTTTCTGGAGTTTTACTTTACCCTCTGTTATTTTATTGAGCCAGTGTGATTTTGTCTAAGAAGGAGCTACCACTCATGCCTTGTATACACTGGTATAACCATGCCTCAAAATGATGGTTTGCTGTTGTGTGGACATGTACACAAAGATAGGAATGCATTATAGAGTGTCTATACATTGAGACAGCAGGAAGGTCAAGTACTTGATAAGAACCAGCGTTGTCATCCTTTGGATTATAGGAGATTACTGAAGAATTTATTAGGTCATCTTTCAGAAATGTGGGGATGAGCAGAGTGGATGACCTCAAGAATTGGGGATGTAGGAGGATAAGTTTGTGGAGTTAGGGAAATCTGAAGAACTTTTTGTATGGGATGAGGATGAGGGCTAGAAGAAAAATTGAACTGAGAAAAGGTTTTTGGAAGGAAAAAAGAATCCCCTTTAAATGTATTCAGTATCTTCAGTGTTATTGAAACCAGACTGGACTTCTGATGTCTTTCAGGGTCATTCATCACTGCTGATGGGCCAAACCACAAACGACAAACTTTTTAAAATGGAGTGAAAAAATCTGTGTGTTTGAAAATAACACTAATGGAAACTTCTTCTTGAGAGTTTAAGATGCTATGTATTCTGTAAAAGCTTTGAGTTAAGTGGTTTTGGCTGTAGAATCTCCATGGAGAATTAGTGACATTCTAGAGCCAAAGTCTCTTCAAATTACATCTGTGGAACTCCAACTCAAATCTCTGTCAACACATCTCTTCCTCCCACCCTCTTCTTAGTTTTGTGAAGAACATGACGTCATTCCTTTTGGAACTCTGGGGCAATAGTACTATAGAATTAAAGACTCTAGAAGACAGAGGATTTATGTGAAGGCATAGACCATCTTGTGAGAAAGATACACTTAGCTTGAAGGATACCGACTTTCTTCATCTCATGCAACATACTTCTAGGGTCATCTGTGAGATTGTGAAAAGGAAAACAGAACTAAAATAAAATTTCAGGAACAATCTCTCCATCTTTTAAAGTTAAAATTCGTTCAGTATTTCCTTTCTTTCTTTAATATTTTATTTATTTATTTGACAGAGAGAGAAAGAGCAAGAGAGGGAACACAAGCAGGGGGAGTGGGAGAGGGAGAAGCAGACTTCCCACTGAGCAGGGAGCGCAATGTGGGGCTTGATCCCAGGACACTGGGATCATGACCCGAACTGAAGGCAGATGCTTAACAACTGAGCCACCCAGGCGCCCCATGTTCAGTATTTTCTATGTGACAAAACCAATGTTAGCTCTTCTTAATACCTTTTAATCTGTGTATTTATTTACACGTAGCCTAGCAATGTACTATTTGATAATTTGATGTTCTGCTGATATAACAATTGATGGAAATTGGAAGGGTAATATCTTATTTGGATTAAATTACTGATTATTTGAGGACGTTTCTAATTCCCATAGTAGAAGTCAGTGGATTTTTCAAAAAGCCAAACCTGCAATTCCAGGCCAAAAGAAAAAAAAGTTTCACAATTCTAGACTACTTTGCTTTTATAGGTAATTTAACAGTTTTAAAGTATATTACTACTTAACCTTCATAAAATCTACAAGGTATTTAAGTAAGACAGATAATTTTTTTTGTTGAAATATTTGGTCATTAGATTCCTGGCACAAATTTTGAGCTTGTAAATTTTGCTATATTAGAGGTTTACAGAGCTGAATTTTCTACCTTCTCTTTAATCATCTGTCTCTACTGCATGACATTGAAGTCAGATTTAGAGAATAACAAATCTCTATTTCTATGACCTAACCTAAGTTCCTTTTAAGTATGGGAAAACTGTCCAACCTCAGCTAGCATCCTCTTTATAATGGATACTTTGGTCCTTTGACCAGGAACAATGCTATTTTTGCAAAAGACTAGATCATTCTCTTATACTTACATCAGCATTATATGTTTATATACTTAAGAAACAATATAGAACAATATAGAATATATATACTTAAGAAACAATATAGAATATATAGAAACAATAAGAAACTATATACATACACACACACACACACACACACACACACACACATTTGGACCAAAAAAACTCTGAGATCCTTGTGCTTTTTCTCACTCTGCAGTGGATCCTTGGGTGATGTGGTGTAGCCCAATCTGAGTTATGTGAGTGTATGAGATTCAAAATCCTCATGATTCAAAGGGTGATCAAAAAGGTACTGTTGGAGCATTTACAAGCTCAGTGGCCTCCCAAGTAGATTTTAGTTTAACCTGAGTTAGTCTGCCTGCCTTTTGACACACAGACTGGGTATATTTATTGGGAGAGCTGGACAAGGAATATCCAAAACCTAGTTTGGGGCTACACACTTTCAACTCCATCCATTGCAAGAATCACATCTTTGTGTTTTTATTTTTCTAAAGAGACTTGTGAATTAGGTTTAAAATGAGAAGCTTAATGCACTTTGTTATTATTTGCTTTTTTGTTTTTGGAGAAGCCATTGAAAGAATTAAAATATTACATTCACTTTACTTCTTTCTTTTTCTTGGAATTTCAAATAGAGAAGTAGCAATATGAGTTAATGTTCAGTAAAACATGCTTTGTTTTTTTTTTCTTTTCATAAACCATCAACTTGTGTTTCCCCCCCCCCCCATTTGGAATGCAGCAGCCAAAAACTATAAACAGGAAGCAGCCTGGAAGGTATCACCTGGACAGCTATGAACAATCCACCCGGCGTCTACGTCCTGTAGAGACCGAGGATATTGCAATAAAGGTTGTTTTATTTCCTGGATTCTTGCATGGCTAGAAACATTTATGTTACTATTTTATGGTGAAGTTCTGTAAAAGTGTCCTAAATCGGGTCTTTAAAGTCTCTTTACCGTGATCACCAACCCTCTTAACATTTTCGAAAGTGTTCTGATGAGTTTCATTGCCAGTTCTGCCTTGCCTCCCCACCACATTTCTTGCTGCAGCAGTTCTGTTTTAATAACTGGAGCGTGAGCCTTTCTTCTGAATCCGCGTTAGAAGTTAGTCTCCAACATATTTCCTTTCAAGCTCTTACATTCCTCTACCTAGTAAATTGATTTATAGAGAACACCAATATTGTAAATACAGGTTTTAAGGAAATAAATCAGATCGTAGTTTTCTTCAGCAGGGAGGGGCTTAGGCCAGTGTTGCAAGCATCCCCCCCACCCCCTGCCAGGTTCCCAGTAGTCCTTTGATCCAATTTCAAACAGCCTTTTGTGCTCTCCAAGCAAGTGCGCTTAGGTAGAACAGGCCACCAGGGGATAATCAGCTGAGGATTGACCCCCAAAGAGGGGTCACTGCTGTGCAGGAACAGACACCTGAGCAGTCAAGAGCTTTTTTTTTTTTTTTTTTTTTTTTTTTTTAAAGAGTTTTATTTATTTATTTGACAGACAGAGATCACAAGTGGGCAGAGAGGCAGGCAGAGAGAGAGGGAAGCGGGCTCCCTGCTGAGCAGAGAGCCCGATGTGGGGCTCGATCCTGGGACTCTGGAATCATGACCTGAGCCGTAGACAGAGGCTTTAACCCACTGAGCCACCCAGGCACTCCAGTCAAGAGCTTTTTGACATCGGTGCAGCCAGAGTCCTGGAGATTATCCCTTTTGAAGAAAACTGTGGACTGCTGGAGTTAACCAGCAACCTGTGCTGCCCAGGCCAGTCAGAGAGTGGGAGCCTCCACACAAGGCATGAAGGAGTATCTTAAAGCTGTGGGGCTACTTCCCTCTGTATCTGCCTGACAAAATACTTGGCCCACAGTAGGCCCTTAGCAGTTGGAGCAAATGTGGGATTGGCCGGAGTAAGCAAATGTTAACCCATCTTCTGCCATTGACTTGATGTGTGACATCTGGACAAATTACTTTGCCTCTCTGAGCTGTGGTTTGCCCTTATTAAGGCGGGAATGTACTTTAGCATGGTTGTTTCGAGGATAAAAAGTGTCACGTGTAAATTTTAAAGAGCTTTAGTGATTCTTAACCATGGCTGTACATTAGGATCTCCCAGATAGCTTTTTTTTTTTTTTTTTAGATTTTATTCATTCACTCAACAGAGAGAGATCACAAGTAGGCAGAGAGACAGAGAGAGGAGGAAGCAGGCCTCCTGCCAATCAGAGAGCCCGATGCGGGACTCGATCCCAGGACCCTGGGATCATGACCCGAGCTGAAGGCAGAGGTTTAACCCACTGAGCCACCCAGGCGCCCAACCCAGATAGCTTTTAACAGTGTATATGTGAGTGTGTGTGTATGAATATGACCCCGGCATCATCGAAGACAATAGTTGTAGTAGTTCCCTAACAATTATAATGTGTGGATAGGATGTAAAGTACTAGGCTCTGACAAAGTCTGGAATGAGAGACGATGAAGGGCCCTCTCTGCTTCATACTTCCAATTATGCCCACATAACGAGTAAAATACACGTGACTGCAGAAACAGGATCAGTCTTTTTTTTAACCCACTGAGCCACCGAGGCGCCCCCTGGATCAGTCTTTTTTTTTTAATTGACATTTTCTATGCAATATAATAAGAATCTAAAAATATATCTTTCCCATGTCCCTACCAAATTTGTTTTTATTTTGAATGTAAAAAAAAAACCGAGGCTATCATTTGTTTTTTTAAAGTTGACCTTTCATGCACCAAAACAAAACAAAACAAAACTCTGCAAAAAAAAAAAAAGCAAAAACAAAAAACTTGAAAAACTGCTTAGCAATGGGCACTGCAGTTTCAGGCCCACCATCAAGCCTTTATGTTTTTATTCATTCAGGTTGGTAATAACTCATTTGTCTTTTTGAAATCTGTTTTTTATTGTGAAATTAATTGAACATGCCTCCAGAAAACTACATAAAATATACATGAACATTTAATGAAAAAGTGAACACCTATGCAACCAGCAAGAAAAGAACATCACGGGTTCCCTCCAAAGGTCCTCCCAACACACACATTTGCTGTTCCCTCTCCTATCTCTCCAAGAAACAGTCGCCACCCTGACTTTAATGGTCATCCTATCCTTGATTACCCCTGCTATGCATGCCTCCCTACAAACATATTTTAGTTAAGTATAAGTGTGTGCATGGATGTGTTGTGTGTCTTGCTTCTTTTGCTCATTATGGATGTCTGGTTCATCCACATCGTCAAGTGACTTGTTTGTTCTCACGACCAGGTAGCATTTCAACGTATGAATATGCCGAACTTTGTCTGTTCGACTTTTGATGGGCTTTTGGCTATTTTCCCATTGGGGGCTATTGTGAACAACTGCCGAGTCATGGGGTCTGTACATCCTCCCCTTTCCCAGATAACGGGAAACTGTTTCCCCAAGTGGTTGTACCAATGGACACTTTCACCAAGGGCCCTTGAGAGGGTCGGTTGCTCCACGTCTTCACCAGGGCTTCCAATATTTTGCCAAAGTTTGTACTTGAGGAGGTGCTGTTGTAGCTTGAGGTTTTTATTTACCTTTATTTACTTCTGATTTCTATCGAGGTTGAGCATCTTTTTATGTATACCTTGGCCATGTGGGTTTTGATTTCCTTTTTTGTGACTTGCCAGCTTATTGGTTCCCTCCCCCTTTAAAAAATGCTGAGGACTACTTCTTTATATTTTATACTTCGGCTGTTTTGGCAGTTATATGTTACAGAACTCTTCTTCCATTTAAAGCTTGGCTTTATCATATCAGAAGTTGTTAATTTTAGTGTAGTCTGGTTTATATAACTTTTTCCTTATGACTGATTTTTTTTTTGTCTCATTTAAGAAAGCTTTCCCTACCAGAGGTCAAGAAGATGATTTATATTAGCTTCTAAAGTCTTTGAAGCTACACATTTCACTTTCAGCTCTGGAATCGACCTAGGATCCCTCTTTGTGTTTGGTATGAAGTAAGGATGTGATATAGTGGGGAAATCAGGAACAAATAATTTTTGTTGAAATTTAGCAGTAGTAAATTTAGTGGCAGTAACTTTACTACATTCCACAGTGAGTCAGTAAGTTCTGATTTACTTTCTTATATGACATCCTGTTGTCCCAGTCCCTCATACTGGTCACTGCCCTCCCCCGACAGTCAGTGTAGTCTTGTCCACACTTCAGGGATCTCTGTATGTCTGGACAGATTGCTGGCCTCTCTATTATTTTTTCCATTGGTTTCTTTCTTTCAGATTCCACTGCTTTGATCATTATAACTTTCTAATAAACGCTGATATATTTTAGGACAAGTTCTTATATGTTATTGTTTTTCTTCCAAAATATCTTAGCTCTTCTTGTCCCTTTTGTGGGAAAGAGGCCTAGGTGCTTCAGGACTTAACAGCTCTGAATTTGTCCTTTTCTTTATATTTGGACTTGGTATTTCCTTACTCCTTGTTTTAATGATCTTCTTTACAAACTATATTTTATTCAGCATTTTTACTTATTTTTAGCAGGAGGAAATGGACGATGGTCTGTGTAATGTCCTGCCTTTAATTTTTAAAAATTATTTAATTGAAGTAAAATGCATATAGCATAAAATTAACTGTTTTAAAGTGAACAACTCAGTGGCACTTAGTACCTTCACAATTTTATGCTCCCATTGCAAAATATTTTCATCTCCCAAATGGAAATCCCATACCGATTAAGCAGTCACTTCCCACTTACCCCTCTTTCTTTCCTCTGGCAACCACCAAACTACTTTCTGTCTTTGTGGATTTATCTATCCTGGATATTTTACATAAATGGATCATGCCGTAGGTAACTTGCATCTGTCTGGTTCCTTCCTATACTTTTAATACATTCTTTCCCCTTATCTCTGATACCCACTCCTATTCTGTGCCACTGTCATTATGGTGTAAGCTCTAATGGGCTCAATATATATGCCTAAATATACTCATATCCTTGTAAAATGCATAATAAACATCTGTGTACTCTCAGTCTCCTCAAATGTTTTCATAATGGTTTGCTTCTTCTTACAACACTATTGTGTTCTCTAGTATGCAACATTGTAGTTTCCTCACCCCTGGGGATGGACACTGGCTTTGCCTCCATCTTCCCTCTTTCACAAACTAGGCTATGATGATCGTTTTTGTATTTACCATTTTATGGACATTTGCAAAGATGTATATGTTGCCTGATTTTCCAAGGTCAAACAACTATTTAGGGAAGCTTAGGATTTTAACCCTGGTGGAGACCTGAGACTATTTTGTAAAAGGCAGGAGGAAGTGGACGTGCGGATTGCCGCAGGAGAGATTAACTTTGACTCTCTTCCATCATCCTTCTCGAAAGGAGGTAGTCTCCTCTTTTACTTCTGTGTAGTAATACTGTATTCTTCCAGTTCCTTCCTTGCTACTTTCAGACCATACCTTTTCATCTCTCACAACTTTGTGAAATTTTGGCATTGTCTACCTTTCTCACATGTCTTGTTAAAGGACCTCATCATCACCCCGCACTGTTGCTGAAGACTTGGGTGACTTTTCCCCTGTCTATCTCTCTGGCTTATTTGGTGCCATGCATGGATGTGGTTTAACCTTACAAGTGTACAGTTCTTTAGCATTCCAGCCCAGAAATGTCTTCTCCTGCTCTCCATTTCTACAACCTTGCCTGAGGCCACACCTGGCCACCATCGGGAACTGCCACTCCTCTGAAATTTTAAACTCTGTATTGTGTCAGGCATTGACAGTGACAACAGAAGGCTACCTGCAGCTCTCTCAGGCCTCACCTTTGCTGACTACTTTTTAACCTTACTGAGAGAGACCTCCAGCAACTTAAGCCCCTTCTCTTTCCCTCAGTCTTCTAGCACTTTCCATAATCAATCCAACATCATGCCTGCGACACTCCTGAAACAGACCACTGAGCGCTATGGAAGAAAGATACAATGGGCTCTTTGGCAAAGTCACACATTTAGTATCTCCCCACTCCGCTGCCCGTCAGTAGTTCCTGGTGATCCTCTGCGAGCCTTCCATCAGCATTTGTTTCCACAGCCTCCCACGACTCTTCTGCTTTCAGCACTGTCTTCTCACCTCCTTCCATGTCCCCTTTGACCTCTTCTCTCTGCATACACGCTTCACTCCCAGTTCACTGAAAACACAAATTATCGGGGAGGGCCTTTCTCAGCTCCACACTGGCCTGCTTCCAAACCCAGGCATATTTGCAGCACTTTGCGCCTCAGAGAAACAGGGCTCCTCAGGCTGTTTAATTTCTTGCAGCATCATTTGTCAGTTAGCCACAGAATCGTAAACCTCTGACCCAGCCAGCTCTAGTCTTTATTTCCCAGAATATGTTTCATAGTTTCCTGATCTGCGCCTGTTTGTATATGTAGGTCTTTACCCCCAAATGCCTTCATTGTAATTCAATATATTTTCCCAAACTAGCTCAAAAACCTCCTCTTCCAAAAAAATTTTTAAACCCCATCTCAGACATCAATGCTTTTCTTTTTGAAATGCGAATGGTTTTCCTTTTGTTCCACTTAGTTTCTGCCCGTCCCCTCTATTTGTTACTCAGCCCACACTGTCTGGCACTATACTTGCTCCTGTCCATGGTCTATCTACTCAGCTGGCTGCAACTCCAAGCAAGCAGGGAGGAGACATTGTACCTTCTTTGTAGCCTACATCCATACGAATGCAGCACCTCACAAGAGTGGGTGTTCAGCACATATTTGTAAAGCAATCAGAAATGCATCCCTTACATGCCACCCTCCTCTGAGGACTAATTTCATGTGCATCCATGTGATGGATATTACTCAATGTCCTGCATTTTACAGGCTAGAGAAAACTTCTGTGGAAAATTGCAATCTCGTCTTTTCAAGCAACCTCAGTCCTTTGGTTCTGTTGTACCTCTTTTGTTTCCCATTTTTGTAACTATTAAAACTATCAAATCTACTTCATGCCTGGTAGATTGCTTTGGATGACTGCAGGTCTTGTGATTTTTGCTGGTTGTTGAGGGTTTATCCCACCAATAGATGTTACCTCATTTTTGTGCTTTATTCCTCTCTTCCTTTTACTCTTTGTTTTAACTTCATTGAATAGAGATTAATCCACACAGTTCAGGAAACTCCTTTATTACAAAAAACTTCCTCCTTGGTAGCAGTCATTTTGTTGAATCATTTGTCATTATTTCCACTCTATAACTTACATTACCAGAATTCTGGCAATTGCCTAGCAGTGAGAAAGCAATCAATTAAAAAGTATTTGGAATGAATGTTGTTTAAGAGTACTCTTAAATTTCACCACTATGTGGTCTACCTTGTACTGAAAGTCTTTCAGTGCTCTAAAGAGAAAATGCTTTTAATTGGAATTATTCTCTAACACAAAATATATAAATGGTTTCATAATTTAATTTATGTGTTCTTTTCTAGGTCACAAATGGCTACTTTTCATGGGGCAGTGGTTTAGCTACATTATCCAATATAGATATTCGAATTCCAACAGGTAAATCATTTGTTACTCAGTTTTTAAATTGTTAATTAACAAAACTATGGATATCCAAGATAATTAATCTTAACAAAAGCAGCAATAAGAACAAGACTTTTTAAACATTATGTATAGTTGTTTTTTTGCACCATGTAGCTCACGAGCCACTGTATCATTGTGGAAATGGCTGGAAATGCTTTTCACTACGGAGTGTGTAGACATTGGATAAGTTATCAACTGTCCAAATAAGCTGTTATCAGCTCATTTGCTGATTTGTCCATTTAAGTAATGGGATAGTTGATTTTTTGTTCTGTTTGAGAAAGGATTTAAAGAAAGATCACATAAGAGAATTATTTTCTATCCTGGAAGACAACTAAAGTTTTCAAGATATTTAAGGCTCAAATGCTCAATAATTTTTATTTAAAATGTCTAAGTAATTAAATAAAAATTCATTTTTGAGCTGGCTTGATAGAAAATAGGTTGGGATTTTTCTATTTTGCATGCATATCAAAGTCTGAAATTAGAGAAGATGTCTTAATGCCAGCCTAAATCCCTTTCATCCCAATTATCAATTTGAGTCAAAACTGCCTTCTCCTGAATGAATTGAATAATAAAATTAAAACTAATTGAGGTTATTTAGGCAAATATTTCATTGCTCTCTTCATTAATCTCAGCTATTCTCATAGTTGGAAAGAGTAAATCAAGACCTATTATCTTTTAAATTTTCTCTCCGTTTTCAAAAAAACTTGTGTATCAGAGAAAGGAACTATGTCAAATAAATACCTTATTGCTGGAGACCAAAAGTGGGCCATTGATTATGAAACATCATCCTTTCTAAATGTATTTTGGTTTTGTTTCACTAAGAGGATTCCATGTCCTCCTGTTCATAACCTTGTTTTAATTTCCCTAGGTCAGTTGACCATGATTGTGGGTCAAGTGGGATGTGGGAAGTCTTCTCTTCTCCTTGCTATCCTTGGTGAGATGCAGACACTGGAAGGCAAAGTCCACTGGAGCAAGTATGTATATTTTTAACTGGTTTCTATTTTTCTGCCATACATTTGATGATCTTCCAAGGGAAGATCCAAATGATAATCCAAAGGAAGAACTTAGACCGATAGATTCCTAGATTAGAAATCTGAGAATCCCCTCAGAAACAGATACAGCTTTTTAGTGGAAAACTTAAATGTCATGAATTAAAAATTACAAAACAGTTTCTTATAGAAGTTTAAAGTGACATGAACTAGTATGATTGGGATTGTAAAGATCGATTTTCAAAGTTAAATGGGTAACATTCAAAGAAATAATTTGAAAATTCATCCTGGGTAAAAGAAGTTTTGGAAAACTGACATTATTCAGAAAGCTTAAATCCAAACAGAACCATAATGGTTCAGTGTTCAGTGAAGAAATACCAAATAAGCTTTTCCAAAAGCTTCATAGGGGCTGAGAAACCAGTCATTTCTTTTCACACCCAATTTAAAATAGACACTAGAAAGATCTAGTAATTGAGATATGGGTAGGTCAGAGTGGTATGGAAAAAGAAGATATCTAGCATGGGGTTTCTTCTAATATTTGAATGGTTGGCTTGGGATCTTCAAAGCACATTGCAAAAATAAAGTGACTCAGAACCATAATATTATATAATTGTGTGATAAAGAGTTAATCCTATTTATTTAATTCAGTCTACCTGGTAGATTCCCCATAAGCAGTGTATGAAGAAATCGGCTACAGCTTATCTATGAAATTGGATTGTAGACCAGTGGTTCTCAACCACGTGTGATTTGCTCCCAGTGGAGATATTTTTGGTTGTCATACTGGGGAATAGGTTGCTTCTGATCTTGTTGGTAGAGGCTATAGTTGCTTCTAAACATCCTACAATGCACAGGACACCCCACCACCACCACCACCACATGTGACAGGGTATCATCTGGCCCCAAATGTCAGTTGTGCCGAGGTTGGGAAACCTTAATATTTTGCACCTACTGTTGTGGACTCTACTGTTGCTAACTCTGCTGTTTACACACAGCTATATCTCAAGAGTGAGTAAAGACTATTTAAGGGCGTTTTTAGAATTGATTCTATGTTATACTCCAGTGATGAGAAGGAAATGCGTGAATGTGAAATTTGAGTTAGAAACATCCTGTATTTGGTATCATGGATGCAAGAAGGAGACTGAGAAATGTTGAGTGTAAATTCTGTTCCTAGTGGGCCAACATAAAAGACATAGACATGAAACTGTTTAGTGAATATCCAGAAGAGAGCTTGGCAAATAATTGCTACCTATGGTTTGCCTCATGATTAGTTCCTGGTGATCACTAAGGTCAGGCAGCAGGTAGTCTGCCCTGTCACTGTCTCCTTCCATCTTGGATGACTGTATGTTTTGAGAAATAACTTACTTGATTAAATTATATTGTGTGCTGTGCACAACCATAATCAAGTTATTTGGGTTTTATTTTTTACCTTTGTTTCACTGTCATTAAAAGAGAGAGGAAGTATGGGAAACTGACAGAAGAAGCTTGAGGTTTTATTTTCAGACCTCTAAGATGTTCTTCTAATCTAGTCTTCTCTAGTGTTGTTTAAGATTCCATTTAGGACAGATCAACTTCCACTATTATCATTAATAACCTGTATCATTTTGTTAATGGATAAATAAATGATAACGATACTTAGGAAAGTATTTTACATAATCTAGTATTTATTTTTTTGCATTCCTAAGCAAGATATCCTATTTCATTTCATAAAGATAGTGAATTATTTTATTTAAAATAACAGAGTATAGGGTGGCTCAGTGAATTGGTCATCCAGCTCTTG
Organism: Neogale vison; assembly: GCF_020171115.1. Taxonomy (NCBI): domain Eukaryota; kingdom Metazoa; phylum Chordata; class Mammalia; order Carnivora; family Mustelidae; genus Neogale; species Neogale vison. The sequence goes on from NC_058102.1 coordinate 72,649,219, forward strand.
ATTTTGCTCAGATCATGATTGGGATCAGATCAGGGTCCTAAGATAAGCCCCAGATCAGCCTCTATGCTAACTGGGGAGTCTGCTTGCCCCTTTCCCTCTCCCGCTTGGTCTCTCTCAAATAAATAAATAAATAAATAAACTATTTTTTTAAAATAACTAAAATAACACAGTAAAATAAAGCTTGAAAAATAAAGATAAGGATATCAAGAATAAAATAAGAATTAAGTAATCTGAGACATGAATAGGAAGAAATGTATGCACTGGAGTCCTGCATATTTATGAAATATGGAGCAGAGGTTACACTCTGAGCTTTATGAAAACTAGGCAAAGAGGAAACTAGAGATAAAAGCATACACTTACTCAACAGAGGTTAAGAAATCTTTCTAATGGATCCTAATAATAAAAGCTAATAAAAAAAAGATTATGTCTTAGAGATGGAGCCAATAGGATGAAGGTATAAGAAAGGATTTATGATAATTCTAAGTATTTATAAAATCCTCATAATTTAAAAATCACCTTTTTACAAAGACTTGCCTTCACAGACAATAATCCCATCTCTTAATGGCAAAAGGACAGATATTTTCTTCAAATAATGTTTGTGTTGGCTTAGAGACATACAACCTAAAAACTAAGCCTCTAAGAGATTCGATAAACTAACACAAATCCCATTTTCCTTTAACTGTAGGAATTACTTAATTTTCTTCCATGGTGTCCTTAATCTTTTTTTTAAAATTATTTTATTTTATTTTTATAGACATATAATGTATTTTTATCCCCAGAGGTACAGGTCTGTGAATCGCCAGGTTTACACACTTCACAGCACTCACCATAGCACATACCCTCCCCAATGTCCAAAACTCCACCCCCTCTTCCAACCCCCCTCCCCCCAGCAACCCTCAGTTTGTTTTGTGAGATTAAGAGTCACTTATGGTTTGTCTCCCTCCCAATCCCATCTTTTTTCATTTATTCTTCTCCTACCCCCTTAACTCCCCATGTTGCATCTCCACTTCCTCATATCAGGGAGATCATATGATAGTTGTCTTTCTCCGCTTGACTTCATTTTTGCCCTTGCTTCCCTTGCCTTTGGCGATGTTCCTAGGAAGATGTTGCTGCAGCTGAGGTCGAAGCGGTTGCTGCCTATGTTCTCCTCAAGGATTTTGATGGATTCCTTTCTCACATTGAGGTCCTTCATCCATTTTGAGTCTATTTTCGTGTGTGGTGTAAGGAAATGGTCCAATTTCATTTTTCTGCATGTGGCTGTCCAATTTGCCCAACACCTTTGAAGAGTCTGTCTTTTTTCCATTGGACATTCTTTCCTGCTTTGTCAAAGATTAGTTGACCATAGAGTTGAGGGTCTATTTCTGGGCTCTGTATTCTGTTGCATTGATCTATGTGTCTGTTTTTGTGCCAGTACCATGTGTGCCAGTGTCTTGATGATGACAGCTCTGTAATAGAGCTTGAAGTCCAGAATTGTGATGCCACCAACTTTGGCTTTCTTTTTCAATATTTCTTTGGCTATTCGAGGTGGTGTCCTTAATCTTTGATGAAACATATTTTCAGATAAGGAATATTCAGAAGATACTGACCTTTTTTTTTTTAATTTTTAAGATTTTATTTATTTGTCAGAAAGAGAGAGAGCACACACGAGCAGGGGGAGGGGCTGAGGAAGAAGCAGACTCTTGCTGAGCAAAGAGCCCAGTGCAGACTCAATCCATGACCTGAGCTGAAGACAGACGCTTAACCAACTAAGCCACCCAGGCATCCAGATATGGATCTTCTTTTAAAGAGTTATTTGTAATTACTCTCCATTCCATAAGAGGCTGTTGTGCATAGTTGAATAAGGAAAGGCATAGAAACTTTATTAGAGTGAAGCTAACTTACAAATGATCAATACTGATAGGCTAATGATATGCTAATGCTAAGAAGTACTTTATTTCAGCAGATTGAATTGTTTGATATTTTTGGAAGCTCAAAAACAAAAAGACCCAATAAACTAAATGTTATCATAAGGCATCAAGTGCCTCGTGGTCATTATTTCACCATTGCAGTATCTCTGGTTGCATGAATTTTATTTTTACATGTGTCGTCATGGCCTGGCATGAGCAAAGTCCAGTGGAGTACTTTACCCTATTGTGGTGATAAATATTTACTGTGGGAGGGAGAGAAGGCACTGCTGCTCATCTAGGACACACCTACATCTGTAGAACCAGGTACACAAAGACCTCTGTAGAGGAAATTGGAAATCTGGAAATTGTTACCTTTGACCTAGTCTGCCATGTTGTAGCTCCAGAAGAGAAAGGTGAGAAAGATGACAAAGGGACAAAAAAATTCTCCGAAATTGTCAGAGTACCAGGGTTTTTACCCCTGCATCTCAGTGTACTCTATATTTGTTGAAAAGCAAATGTTCTAGCGCACCTGGGTGGCATAGGCAATTGAGCGTCTGACTCTTAGTTTCAGCTCAGGTCATGGTTTCAGGGTTGTGGGATTGAACCTCACCAAAGGCTCTGTGTGGTGTGGAGTCTGCTCAAAGATTCTGTCTCCCTCTACCCCTACCCCTCCTCTCTAAAAATAAATACATCAAAGAAAGAAAGGGAGAAAGAGAGAGAGAGAAAGAAAGGAAGATAGCTAGATGCCTGAGTGAGTTTTTTCTTCCCTAGTTGTCTTAACAGTAGTTCCTACTGCCATCTTAGGAACTAGAACTAAATGGCTCTGCATGATGGGTGGTTCCACTGAGGGAGTCTGGAATGTGTAGTAAGTGTGGTAATCATGTGAGACACAGATATCATTTGTTTTTGGTTTCCCTTTCTTTTCCTTTCCCTCTTGCCCAGGCATTAAAAATCTTCCTGTCAGGCCCCATATGTGCTGAAGTTCTATCTTCTAGTGTCTTAGTATAATTAGCTTTATAACAGTGGTTCAATTATTCCAAGACAGGTGAATTGAGAAGTTACTCCTTTTCGTGTGACTTTGCCTGGCATGAAGGAATAGTGACATTGAGTAACACTGAGTCAGCTTTCCTGGATTAGATATAACACAGCAGGTTTGTGTCCACATCTGGCTCCCATTCTTCTAAATTTTAGCTTGCAAAAGTCATTCTTTCCCATTCTATAAGTAACAACTATGATACTTGAAAGTTGCTAGTTATCAAGTTTAATTTTTACTCTTGAAGGAAAATACACACAAACCCTGCATGCAGAAGGGAAATCTTATGCCATTTTCCAGAAGAAGATTTTCTATATGACCTCTTTGTTTTCTCTTGTAGCTTTCAGGGCTGTTCACTGCCACAGTGAGTGGTGGAGCATGCATGGGTCTGGCCATGGTCCTGGTGATTTTCATGTAATCAGACAAGATCTGGTGTTGGAAGTCAGAGATAATTCTATTGATTTTAGAAGAGAAAAATAGTCTTACACAGTTGAATTTGATTAAAAATATTGCTGCTGTGTAGAAGGTTGTAGAGTTAGTCTTTAGAAGTTGAGGACTATAATATAACTTAGGGAAAATGAAAGAGGTTGTTTTTGGTTTTTTTGTTTGTTTGTTTGTTTTTGTTTTTGTTTTTTAATGGAAGATGCCTACCTAGTAAAGGAACCCTATCTCCTTCTCTTTCTTACTCTAATACTAGTACCTCTTTGACATGCAGATCACTGTGTTAGTCACTAGGGGAAAATAAGCAGAAGAAGTCAGGTCCTCTTCTCATGAAGCTTACTGCTTAGTAGGGAAGGCCACAAGGAAGTAAGAAAATAATTCCATAAGTAATTATTTGGTTAACCTTCTATAAATGCCAGGAAAAAGTAGTACTGGATTTTTTTTTTTAAATTTATTTGATAGAGATCACAAGTAGTCAGAGAGGCAGACGGAGAAAGAGAGAGAGAGGAGGAAACAGGCTCCCCACTGAGCAGAGAACCCGATGTGGGGCTCAATCCCAGGACCCTAGAATCATGATGTGAGCCAAAAGCAGAGGCTTTAACCCACTGAGCCACCCAGGCACCCCAGTAGTACCGGATTTTAAAAGAACAAATAACAGGTAACCTAACTGACTTGAGTCTGTGGGATCAACAAGACTTTTTTAGGGGAATGCATAAATTGAGTGATACTTGCTTATATTTTAAGGATAAACCAAAATTAATGAATCAAAAAAGTAAGGAGCTATAATGTAAGTGGAGCTAGAAGGTGGGGAAGAATATTCTAATTCTTCTTCAGTCTTTCTGTGGTCTGCTGTAGTATCCTCCTCCTTTACATGGCCCTTAATCTGTCTTTGACTTCAGTTCTTCTCTAAGTATTTACAGCATAGCAATGTACATTTCTGGCCAACATCTTTCTTCTGAAGACCTAATAGCTCCTCCAAAAAGTCTTATATAAGCTGCATATTGAGCACATCCAAACCGAGCTCATAAACCTCATATGTCCAATACCTCCTTCTCTTGTATTTTGGCAGGGTGTGTCCCCACCCACTGAAATCAGTTGGTACTTGCCCAACACAGAGCTCAAAGGTTCAACCTAGATTCTTCTCTCTCTCCATTGCCTGCACAATCCAACCAGTTACTTTCCTTCTGTCTGCCCTTAACATTCCTATGCCTAATTTAATTTGCCTAGTTCAGGAGAATTGGATATGTGAACTATTCACTGCAATAACTCCCTTACCTTTCTTCATACTGTTATGAGATGTACCTTTCTGACATGAAAATCTAGTCCCCTCTTGCCTATAATTTTTTGTTAATTGACTGGCTAAAGCATACAAGAAATAGTGCAAAGACCTTTCTATACTATACCAGGAGCTTTCATGATCTGGTCTCTGTCTGACTTCTTAGCTTGTACCCTGCCATCCCCCTACCCTTACTATTGTGCTCTAGTAACCGAATTGCAGACGCACATACGTCCTCTGCAATGCCCTTCCTTAGATCGTTGGACTCACTTTTTTCTAGTGTCACCTCAGATATTTTCTCTTTGACAAAGCCTTCTCTTATTCTTCTAGGTAGATTGAAATGTACCTTCTCTCCTGGTCCTCTCTATTTTGTTTAAGGAACAAAAACTAAGGTCTCCTTAGTGGACTGAGATACCCTATATCCAAAGCATGTTGTCTTTTTCTCATTATCTGTTTCACATCTAGGCCAGCCCCTGGCTGTTTTCTATTTTTACTTGTGGAAAAACAGCACTCGAGCATCTCTGTCTCTATCTCAATCTTGTCTCTGCCTATCTTTCTAATCTCAACCTACAGCCCCCTCCAGCTACTACTCTAGCCCCTTCTTTTTGTAGATAAATACAAAAACAAAAACAAAAAACCCTTCATTTATCCTTTCCATTCCTCTTACTCTCCTCTTTGCTTAGCCCACTGCACTCTGGTTTCTATCTGTCACTCCACTGAAGCTATTAAGTCCATCAGTGGCATCCTAGTTTTTAAAATCCACTGGGTATTTTTTGATCATTATATTTCTTGATCTCCTGGCCACTTGATGTTGTTGCCCATACCTTTTCCTTCAACAGGCTTCTTGCTTAGTTTCTACTCATGGCTGAGTTTACCTTAGAGCATTTGCCTGCTCCTCTTGGCCTTTTCTCCAGGTTTCTCTTCCTTCACCATTTATTAATTAGTGCTGTTTTTCAGGTTCTGGCTTTGTTGCCTTCATTTCTGCCTCCGTATATACTCGCCAGACAATCAGATAGCTTCCTATGAATTTAGCTTCCTCTATCTGGTCTTGTACCTGTGTTCTATTATGAAACAAGCTATAATTGTTGGAAGTCATTTATTGACTTTTCATTAATTAAGGATGGAATCCAAAGCCCTTGATATCTAAGGCATGTCTTAGGAGGGAAAATCACCACCAAGTGTTCGTTTGTTTACCAGTCATCTCTTCTGAGCTTCACATTCTGCTTCCTAGCTGTGATCATTCAGATATCCCTTGGGTACCTCAAGCAGAATGTGTCTGATATTGAATTTACTATCTTCCCCCAACATATGCACTTCCTCATCTGTGTTTCCTGTCCACAACTTCTTCCTTTCCTGCATCCCCTCCCACCCTGTCAGTCACATAATCCTAGGTATCTTTGAAGGTGTCCACTTCTCTTCATTCATTCACCGTTACTCTAATTCAAAAGCACTGCCTTCGTATCTCCATTACTGACCACTTCCAGTGGTCTCTCTGTCGGTCTAGTCTTGGTCCTCCAATTCATTTTGTACATTCTGCAATCAGAGTGATATTTCTAAACTGAACCTATCTCACCCCCTCTTGTTTAAACCCTTTCAGTATTTTTCTGTTCTGAAGACAAATTCAGTAACTCTGAAAATGGTTTACAAGCCCCTTTGCTCTCTGGCTGTGCATGCTTTTTAAGTTCACTACATACTTTTCTTCACTTGCCATTTATACCCACATTATAGTCATGTTGAATTTACATCAGTTCCTCATAAGGCCAGGATAACTCAAGGCCATCCAGTATGTGTTTTAATGGGTCTAAAATACTCTTCATCTTTACTTCATCTACCCCACTCTTGCTTGCCCCTCTGGCAGCAACTCTGCTATATACCCTGGTTTGCCAAATGTGGATTGGGTTTTCTTTCCCTAGGGAGGTAATCAGTAAATACTTCAAAATTGATATTGAATAAATATAGTTGGAATTTAATGAATAGTAATTGAAAAAAATTTTGATGCCTTCCAAATTCATATGTCCAATTTGGGCTGACATTTTCAAACATCTGGTGAGCATTTTCATGATTCTAATTGGCACTTCTGGCTGAATGGCCATTAGGCAAATTAATGCATTAATTTCTGCCATACACCTGCTTCTCTTCATCTGTTTTCCATCTTGCTCAAATTAGCTAAAACCATTGAGATCATTCATTACCTTTTTACCATAAAAAATCAAATTTCTTGATATCTAAAGCATACTATGTGGAACTATCACTTAGGGGAAATTGTATTTTTTGTGTATGTGTGAGCAAATTAATTCAGGGAATAATCATTAGTGAGAGGGAATTTTTTAGTCTGAGAGAGTTTTTTCCTACCTCCATTAACCATACCAAGATGTTATTAACAATGTGCATGTGTGAAAATCGTATCGTTAGTAGCTTAATGCTAAACATCACCAGGCAACATACTTAGGTATATTTTCTTCAAAAAAGCAAATGATGCTTTCCAAAGCCAAATCATATCTATTTTAGGGGTTCCACTGGACTTTAATTTTGTGTGTAGTTTTAGAATTCAGGTCTTTCAGAAGGATGGAATTCAATTACATTATTAAGAATCAGAACAATAGATTACTGCCTATGTTCTCCTCTAAGATTCTGATAGATTCCTGTCTCACGTTGAGGTCTTTTATCCATTTTGAGTTGATCTTTGTGTACGGTGTAAGAGAATGGTCGAGTTTCATTCTTCTACATATAGCTGTCCAGTTTTCCCAGCACCATTTATTGAAGAGACTGTCTTTTTTCCACTGTATATTTTTTCCTGTTTTGTCGAAGATTTAATTGACCATAGAGTTGAGGGTCCATATCAGGGCTCTCTACTCTGTTCCACTGGTCTATGTGTCTGTTTTTATGCCAGTACCATGCTGTCTTGGTGATCACAGCTTTGTAATAAAGCTTGAAATCAGGTATTATGCCTCCATCAGAAAGGACGAATATCCAACTTTTGTAGCAACATGGACGGGACTGGAAGAGATTATGCTGAGTGAAATCAGTCAAGCAGAGAGAGTCAATTATCATATGGTTTCACTCATTTGTGGAGCATAACCAATAGCATGGAGGACAAGGGGCGTTAGAGAGGAGTAGGGAATTTGGGTAAATTGGAAGGGGAGGTGAACCATGAAAGACTATGGACTCTGAAAAACAGTCTGAGGGGTTTGAAGTGGCGGGGGGGTGGGAGGTTGGGGTACCAGGTGGTGGGTATTATAGAGGGCACAGCTTGCATGGAGCACTGGGTGTGGTGAAAAAATAATGAATACTGTTTTTCTGAAAATAAATAAATTGGGAAAAAAAAGAATCAGAACAATAAAATGAACAGGCTCACAGGTGTTTTCCCCCTATAACATAGACATAACTAAATGTTTTTATTTTTTTAAACTAAATGTTTTTAGACAAACATCTCTTTGTACATGAATCATATCAAACAATAATTATACCCAAATGTTGCAGTTGGACCTATTATACACGTCTGTTTTTCCCACCAGTTCCTTAAGGGCCAGGCTGAATCTAAACCTTTCAAGTTTAGAGCCCCCCAAATGTTCTTCCTTTCATGTTGTAAGGTAGTTAATTAGGAATTTAGATAGATTAAATTTGAATTTTAGGGGCACCTGGGTGGCTCAGAGTCAGTTAAGCAGCTGCCTTCAGCTCACATCATGATCCCAGATTCCCTGGATCGAGCCCTGCATGGGGATCCCTGCTCAGTGGGGAGCCTGCTTCTCCCTCTTCCTCTGCCCCTTCTCCTGCTTGTGCTCTCTCTCAAGTAAATAAATAAAATCTTTAATATAATAATAATAATAATAAGTTTGAATTTTAAAGATAGGGAAGCTTTGGAGATACCAAATCCTTATATAGACTAAGAAACTATTCTAGGAAGATTACAAAAATTTATATAGCTAGTTGGAACAGAGTTGGGGTGGAACCCAGATCATTGTATGAATCCAGATTTTGTATGTAATAGGACAGTGCTGTCTATCTTTTGGAAGCCTACTAATTATTTCCTTGCTGATGAAGACATAAAAGAAAATTATCATCTGTCTGGTTTGTCTTTAAAATAATGTCAAAACCCATTTGGGAAAGAAACAGTTATTTAATATGATTTGTATTTATTTTATTTCTTACCCAATATATGCACAGATTCACTCTATATTTATATTTCATAATTAATGAACATTGTTTGCCATACTTGCAGTGTAAATGAATCTGAACCTTCTTTTGAAGCAACCAGAAGGTATTATTTCTATTTTAATCTGCGTTTAATAAAAAATAACTTTCTTTCTCAGACTTTACTTATAATCTCTTACTCCTGGTCATTTTATTCATTCTGATAGTGTATGAAGTTTTTATTAAAATGTGCCAACATATTTCCAATAGCAGTGGTTCCCAACATTTATAGGCTGCTAAAAAAAATTAACTTGTCAAACAAAATGGCCCATTGTGTCAAGATTTTCTTCTCCGTGAGTCGCAGAGGTCTCAACTTTGGCTGAAACTCAAACTGTTCTTAGTAAAATTGGTTTTGGGATTTCATGAAATAAAAAAGCAAGAATATATATATTGTTTATGAGTTAAACAATGATGGGATCTGTCCCTAAGCTAGAGATGGGAAGACTGGGAGCGGGGAAGGGAAGCAGGCATGTCAGAAGTTGGGAACCACTGTTTTACTACATATATGGTTATCTAAGAGACGACTAGCATACTGTATATCAACATGTCTTTTAAACTCCTAAGACATAATGTTTTAGGATGATTACTGAGCATTTCTAATTATTCCTTTTCTTAACCTTACTATTTTTTAACCTTGATTCCTTAATTACTACTTACAGACCATGAACTAACTGTGATTTTGACTTTTAAGCTGATCCCTTTCCTACCCCAATCCCATTGTCTTCTTTATCTTCAACTCACATGTATTTTCCTGGTTATTGCAAATTAAAGTCTGATGTGTAGACATCTGGTAGAATTTGCAAGTGAAAAAAAAAATGGGGGAGGAGAAAGAGGTTACAATTTTTTAAAAATAAACTATTTCAATATGTTTTGAAATATGTAGTTTTTAAATGTGTAGTTATTTCAATGTTGAAGTATAATCTCAATATATTATTCTTTGCTTGGAAATAATTAAATGTTATCTATTACCTTAAAATATGTTAACATGATTAAGCCACAGACACAGTACCAATTCATGTCTTTCTCTAAGGTCTGCATATTAAACTAATAGTTATGTAAAGTGCTTTTAGTAAAAAGTAAAATATCTGTGGCTATCACAGAAAGCGTGTTGCTATTGATCTTTTAATTATTTTAAAAATTACACTAATTTTAGAAAGTAAATTTTCATTTTATTTAAACCCTTCTTTAGCATAGCAAAATCAAATTTTGCACATTGGGATACATTTTGATTAAATTCAAGTCCTTTTAATTTAGGTGAAATACTTAACCATTAAATAATAAGGTTGGTGGTTATTAAAATGTTCTTTCTTGAAAGTTTTCCATTTCTGTGTCTGAGATATTTTACCAACTTCCATTTTCCTTAGTTTTACTAAAATACACAGCAAATACACAGCACAACACCCTTGTATACTTTTGGGGTTTTGTTTTTCTTTTTCATTTTCCAGTAGGAACAGGTATTCTGTGGCATATGCAGCTCAAAAGCCTTGGCTATTGAATGCTACAGTAGAAGAAAATATCACCTTTGGAAGTCCTTTCAACAAACAGAGGTAATTTTGAATGTATAAAATTTAGAATGAAAATGAGCAACTATTTCTAATCCTTATGTTTGGTTCATGGTTTCTGCAACGTTTATAGCCATGACTTCCTTTTTTCCCTGGTTGCCTACTTCCACCACCACTGTAAGGTCTTCTGAGTCAACTTTTTAAAGAGAAGTCTTACTGGAAGTCTCAGCCCATCCTATACATTTATTGAGAACAACTTGTACACCAAAACTAAACAGCCGAAATGGAATTGGGGGCGCGGGGCAGGGGAGTTACTGAGGTTACCGGTGAGTAGAAGGAAAAATCCAAGGAACAGAAGGAAAGTTACTAGTGTAAAGAAGAGGAAGAATGTGGGATCTGAGAGGTCTAGTTACGGAGAGTGGCCAGAATATGCCATCTCTCAACCGTCTTTAAATACCACCAGAGTGCACAAAGGCATAACCTTTACTTGAAGCCATCACCTTGAACCTTGAAAGTTAAGCATTAGGTCAGGGGAGATCAACTTATTTAGTAATGGAGGCTCTGCTAGAGTAACAAAAACTTATTTGACAAAAAAATCAGTGGGTTTACAAAAAAAAAAAATTAGGTCACTGCAAAGACATAAGGAGAGGAGGGAAGAGGAAAGCAGATAGTGTGGGAGGACGAACCTAAATTTCATAGGATCTCTTGGGGCCTGGGGAACAAAAGTCAGAAGAGGACTTATGTGTATTGACAGTAGCAAACTAGACTATAAACAAAAGCTGAAATGTTGTAGTGGAGTGCCTTAAAAGCCAACTGGATATAATTCAGTGCATTCTGGGAGGCACAGTAAGTTTTAGAAAGGGGAATAACAAAGTAAATGTGATGTTTAATCTGGAAGTGTAATGGTAGATACATACAGGATGAATCTGAATTCGTAGCGAGGAGACGTTTAGATGTTTATTGGAATAATCGTCCAGGCATGCAGGGTTCATTGCTTGCACTCGGGGGTGACTGCAGAAATCGAAAAGAAGAGACAGTTGACAGAAAACCATTCTAGAATAAGAATGGAAAAATAAGAGCAAGGAGAAGAAGGATTATTCAAGAATGACTTTTTAATATTTTAAGACAAGATGATTGAGAAAGTGAAACTGTGGATATTTTCCCCAGCATTCTCTAGCTCCATGCTTCCCTAAACTTCCAATTTATCATTTCTAGTCCCAGCCTTAGATCTATTTGTGTATCGTCAGTCCTCAACCCTTTCCATTTCTCCTCCTTTCTGCAGGCAGACCATATGCACAGACGCCCACCCACAACCTATTTCAGCTCTAGAGAGTCTCCTGTTGTCCCTAAAAGGCACTAAGACCTTTTCACCTTCATGCAGTTCGTGAAGTTTCCTTTTCCTCATTTTCTTCTGGCCAATTACAACTCATCTATCTGGCTACAGCTTACATGTTGCCTCCTTTGCAAAGCTGTCACTAACTTCTCAAAGTGGTCAGCCATTTCTATGTATTCTAGGAGCATTATAACCTACCTCTGATGTAGTGTCTAAGGAGATCCATTTTATTATATGTTTATCAGTCTTCTCCATTTAGTAGTTTTCTCAGAGTGAGAACCAATATCTAATTATCTTTGTATCCATAAACCTACCATTGAGGTTAATCTGTACTAAATTGCTCAACAAATGTTTTATTTTGGCTTCTAAGATATTGAACCTGGGACTTACTTTATGAGCAGTATATTAATAATGACCTAAAAAATCAATATAATTTCTCCCAAAGGTACAAAGCTGTTACAGATGCCTGTTCTCTTCAGCCAGATATTGACTTATTACCTTTTGGAGACCAAACTGAAATTGGAGAGAGGGTGAGCTATGTATAGTTTAATTAAACAATAAACAAAAATCTAGAAAAGTCTTCTGGTTGTCTTTCACTTTTAATGGAGCATAATGAAATCTGAGAACATAGGAGCTGTGCCTTGTCCTAGTGACAAGTTCCAGAAACAGGAGCACAGGAGTTTTAATGCCACTCTGAAGTATTTGTTGGGTCACCACCATCTATGTAACATTGTGCTAGCTACTAGAGAGTTCTTAAGGAATATGCAGTTCCTGTCTTTGATCAAATGCATTTTTACTTACTTGGAGTTGAAACTGAGGCTGCTTCCAACTTCTCCCACTCTTGTTAGCATCTATTTAATCTGTTAAAATGGCCTTTTTTTCCTTTGTATAAACCTGTTTTATGATGACATCGTACTATTCTGGGCAGCTAAAAAATATTTATGCCTCTATACAATCTTTATGACAATTTTGGCTAAAATTTTTTGACCCTCCTAGGTTTGAAGTACTGGGCATAAATTTTATGCATTATCTATATTTATAGCAAATTTGTTAGACGGGTGTACTCATTGCTGCATATTGCAACTAAGGAAGCTTAAGTGGTGAAAAGTTGAAGAGCTTGCCCAGTTAGTGGTGTAGCTGGGATTTGTGTAACTCTGTAGTTGGTGTGTTGTTGTTTTTTTTAATTATCTTAGTCACTATACATTATATCATTAGCTTTTGATGTAATGTTCCATGATTCATTGTTTGCATATAACACCCAGTGCTTTTAATGCCTTTTCTTGATTGCAGCACAGTATGGTATCTAAGAGTATGGACTCCTTAGTTTCCTAGTGTGTAAAGGGAATGCTACTCATATATTGGAATTGCTATAAGGAATAAAAGAAATAAGGAATGTAAAGGCATTCACACAAGCCTAGCACATACTAAGTGCTCAGCGTAGTTCAAAATTTTTTATAATTAGAACTTGATTATAAAATGTATTGCAACAGAATTATAATTCTGTTGAACATAATTGATAGTATCAAATTTAAGAAGTATGTATGAAGTAAACTACAGACACAATTCACAAAACTAGTAAAAATTTTGGAGTTACTTGCTGTGTTTAGCAGTCAACTCACCACGTGTTTGGCTATTGATGCTTTTGTACAGCTATCTCTCAGAGTGAGAAAAGGATCTTTGGTACCAGTCAAAAATCATCTTAACATAATTATTAAGTATTGACCAGAACTTTAAAAAGTATTAATATAATTATAAAGTATTGAACAGAAAATTGACAATTTTCATTTTACCTCACCACTGTTATCACAATTTAATTAATAAATTACCATTAATTTAAGATTTTTTTAAAAGAGAAGTTTGCATTTTAAAGAAAATTTGTAAGCAATAGATCGGTTACTACTGGAAAGGGTGGATGCTTATGGTTACTTCTTCTCTAGGGCATCAACCTGAGTGGGGGTCAGAGGCAAAGAATCTGTGTGGCACGAGCTCTCTATCAAAATACCAACATTGTCTTTTTGGTGAGAATATGCCTTTATTTCTACTTCATTTTTCCCTCTGGACAAATGAGCCTTTAGAGACAAGTCAAGTGACTAAAGGAAAGACAGTTTAACTTCTGAAATCTTAAAGAATATAAAGGAAACTGAATCCCATAGTACAAACCAGATCCACATATAAGTTTGAAAGTTGGGTATCTGGATTGGAATCCAAGTGACTTAGGTGCCCTAAATTGTTGCTTATATGAGATTCATAACCACGAGAATCATTAATGAAAAAGTCTGTATGGTGTTGGATCAACTGGACAGGTTCATATGTCTTCTCACTTATATTTGCTGACAAAAAAGGGATTAGAAGATGCACTCTTGGTGGATAGAGGGTAAGTATGCATAGTACTCCATTCCTGTGGTGTGAAATTCAGGCTGTGCATGACCTTGGACCATGAAGCTTTCGAAAAATATAGAAATTTTGGTACCACCTTCAACCTACTAAATTATAATTTATAAACATAGAGTCTAGAGTCTGAGTCTTAAAAAGCTCTTTGGATGATTCTCATGTATATCCTGGGTAAAAAACTTGGTTCTACCCATGGATCCATAAACAGAATTTGATGATTATGTTGATTACAAATTTTGCTATAGTTTGGTTCCTCCAGCAGGAGGTAGCTAAAATAACCAACTTACAAGTATGTATATAAGAGATTAGCAGACTATGTAAATGTTTCCTTTCCCTGCCTTCTTCTGTGTAGTTATTCACCATTTATAAATCTGGTTTCCAGACTTACTTTAGAGTTTTCATTCTATCTAATATTGAGAAGCTCTTCAAAAAGTGGGTTTTAGAGTTTCCTACTAAATTTGTATCTATTGCTGGGGACAGAATTTGGACACACTGGAAATTTGCTTCAGGTTAATATCCCTAAGAATACCTGTCCCCAAAATTTTCCAGAAAAACACACCATTAAAATCATAGAAGGATCTAGCAGTAACTTATGTAATTGTAAATCCCTATTTTCCCTTTCCTTTTGCCTTCGCCCCTTCCCTGCCTTCTTTCCCTTCCTCCATCTCTCTCTTTTCCCTTTTCTAACCCTTCTCCTTCCTTCCCTCCTTCTTTCCATCCATTAATAGTTTGTAAATGTCCTCAGTGCCATCTTCTGTGATGGGTAGAAGAAACAAAGGAGAAAAAGACATTACTCCTATCTTTAAGGACCTTGTGTAAATAATTACTTGGATGATGTTATGTTTTGCCTTAAATAAACTTAATCACATTAGCCTTTACACAATATCAAAGCCAAATGGAAACAGCTTAATGATGTATCAAGGATATTAGTTATTTTTGAAGTTTTATGGCATGTACGAATGTGCTGTGTATATCAGTGAATATATTTGTTTTTTCCAAAGGTATAGCCATGCAAAACATAGAAAGCTTATTCAGAAAGCCTGGGTGCCTCTGTCAGTTAAGTAGCTGCCTTCAGCTCCGGTCATGATGCCCAGGTCCTGGGATGGGGTCCCGCACTGTGTTTCCTGCTCAGTAGGGAAGACTGCTTCTCTTTCTCCCTCTCCCTGCTGCTTCCCCTGCTGGTGTGCTGTCTCTCTGTTTCTCAAATAAAAATCTTTAAAAAAAAATTTTTTTTAAAAGCTAATTCAATCTTCCTATTCATTCTTCTTCTTGGAACATTTCAAAAATAATGGTCATTAAGATGATCCAGAGTTCTGAAAGATTTTGAAGTATCTCACAGGTCATGGAAAGAAATTTCAGGACGATCAAGACAATTATGTCATTAAGCCCATTTTGTTTAATTACCGTGTTTGAAATATATATACACGCATATTAAGATATATATGGGTATGTGTATATGTGTGTGTGTGTCTGTATAATGATATCATTTTATTAACTGAAATATCACATTGTCCAATATTTTGCATCATTTAAATGATTTAAATAAATGATATTACAGTAGGCATTTCTCTGTTGTTAAATGTATTCCAATAAAAGCCATTTGAGGACATTAATTAAATCACCTCTTTATTCATCACTATGAGATCAGTAGACTGATTTTTTTTTTTTTTAAGATTTTATTTATTGTTTTGCCAGAGAGGAGAGCAAGCGCAAGCAGGGGGAGTGGCAGACAGAAAGAGAAGCAGGCTCCCTCCTGAGTAGGGAACCCAATGTGGGACTCCATCCCAGGACACTGGGGTCATGACCTGAGCTGAAGGCAGAGGCTTAACCGACTGAGCCACCCAGGTGCCCCCGATTTTTAAAAAGCTATTATAATTTTAAATCACCCTTTAACTATCTGAGTGCCTCATTAATATTTCCTTTTCATACATGCTTCTCCTAAGTACTTTAATAAAGCCATCTTCCTTATAATAGTTTCTGTTGAGGCAGGCAGAGATTGATGGAGACTTTATGAAATTAATGAACTAATTGTATCACTAGTGTAATGACTGCATACACACATTTATTCTAACTTCCAGATATTAATTTCTATCTCAATAGAAATTGTTTCTGTTTTTCACTGTCCAGATAATTAGCCAATGCAATTTATCTGTATACACACTATGATTGTGCTTACTCAATTGTTTAGAAAATTTTCCCCAGTCGTAATTTTTAAGTATTTCAGTATGTAACCAGTAGAATGAGTGGACTTCTTTTTCGGCCCTGTAGGCAAAGTAAACATTTGTTTCATATTGCATGTATGGAGGAGCAACAAAGAAACAAGTACGATGATGAAGACATTGATGTATTCCTTTTTCATTGTTCCAATCACTCTTCCCAGTTCTTCACCAGAAACCTCTACTGTTTTCTACTGCCTTGTTCCCTGAGTTTCTCTCATCCCTGCTATGAGTGGTGCTTCAGTTGGTGGTTATGTATCTATTCACCATCCTCCCTGCATGTCACTTTGCTTCTTAATTCCTTGTTTTCTGGAAACATTCCAGTTTTCTCTAGTAGTTTCTAGATTTCTTCTTTCAAGGATTCCAAAACATCAAGTGTCTACTTTGATGCTGTATCTAACATTATAGAAATAAAATGTATGTTGAAATAATTAACAAGAATGTCATCACCAGTCAATTATTTCCTAAATTATTTTCTAAATGTCTTAACTGGTACATAAAAACTTCCTTTCTGGGGTGCCTGGGTAGCTCAGTGGGTTAAAGCCTCTGTCTTTGGCTTAGGTCATGATCCCAGGGTCCTGGGATCAAGCCCCACGTCGGGCTCTCTGCTCAGTGGGGAACCTGCTTCCCCGTCTCTCTGCTACTTGTGATCTCTGTCTGTCAGATAAATAAATAAAATCTTTAAAAACAAACAAACAAACAAAAAAACTTCCTTTCTTCCCAAGACAATTGGGAATTTGTCAGCTCAGTGGTAGGTAGGATATTCTTGTGGTTTCTACTATTAATACTGATAATATAATAATAACTGTCATTTGTTTAGTGTTTTTTACATGATACTGTACTAAGTACTTTATATTATCTTATTTGATTCAGTTAATATTTTTATGCTTCTTTTACAATATATTTTCAAGTCCTTGAATATGTTTATAATAACTGTTTAAATGGCTATTAATTTATCTTGAGTCATAGTTTCCACTGACTGCTTTTTTCTCTTGACTATGGCCCAAACCTCCCCATTACTTTATATATCTGTTCATTTTTTCTGTATCCTGGATATTGTAGGTGATATATTGTAGAGCCTCTAAATTCTCATATTTTCTTGTGATGATGGTTGATTTGTTCTAGCAAGGTAGTTAACTTGGCTAGAGTCAGACTCCACCTGAAATTTCTTTTTTTAATTGAAGTATATTTGACAAATAAAATGTGTTTAAAATGTATGATCTCTCTGATATGAGGAATCTGAGAGGCAGGGTAGGGGGTCATGGCAGGTAGGGAGGGAAAAAATGAAACAAGATGGGATCAGGAAATCATAAGAGACTCTTCATCTCATGAAACAAACTGAGGATTGCTGGGGGGATAGGGCAGCTGGGTCATGGACATTGGGGAGGGTATGTGCTATGGTGAGTGCTGTGAAATATGTAAGCCTGATGATTCACAGACCTATACCCCTGGGGCAAATAATACATTATGTGTTAATTTAAAAATGTACAACATGTAATTTGATATATTTATACATGTATATTTATTTATATTTATATACTAATAAAAAATTGCAGTTATAGTAATATTTAATACTTTTCTCTTTTGACTTTAATATTAGAGTTTTAACTGATTTACCTATCACTGTTAAAATATTAGAGTATTCTAACTTAATTATGTATTTATCTTTATTAGTGAGTCTTAAGCTTTCATTTGTTTTCCTCTTACTAAATAGTGTCATTTCATTTCACCTTGAAGAACTCTTTTAACATATCTTGTAAGGGCAGCCTAGTGATGATGAAATTCTTCAGTTTGTCTTTGCCTGGAGAACTCTTTGTCTTTCTTTCAGTTCTAAAGCACAACTTTGCTGGGTATTCCTGTTTGGTAGGATTTTGTTTTTGTTTTTGTTTTTCTTTTAGCACTTTGAATTATCACCCTTTTATCTTCTGGCCTGCTAGGGTTTTGCTGAAAAATCTTATACACTTGTGGGCTTTGTCTTGTATGTAGCACGTTAGTTTTTCTTATTATTTTTAAGGTTCTCTTTTTGCCTAAATTTGACAGTTTAATTTTAATATGTCTTAGTTTGGCTCTTTTTCAGTTCATCTTTTTTGGTACTTTTGGTGTTTTCTGGATCTGAATGTCTGTTTCTTTCCCCAGGTAGGGGAAATTTTCTACCATTATTTCTTTGAATAAACATTTTGCCCCTTTCTTTCACTTCTCCTTCTGGGATCCCTTAAATGAATATATTGCTCCTCTCCATGATGTCCTATGAATCCCTTAAGCTATCTTCAGTCTTTTTCATGCTTTTTCCCTTTTGTTTTTCTGACTGGATTAATTCCACTACCCTGTCTTTAGTTCACTGATTTTTATTCCTCTTAATCTAGTTATCTGTTGAAGTCTTCTATTGAAATTGTCAGTTCAATTAATACATTCTTAACACTATGATTTTTGTTCGGTATGATTTTACATCTCTTTGTTAAAATTTTCACTTTATTCTTGCATTTGTTTTCCAACCTCAGCGAGCATCTTTATGTGAGCTTTGAACACTGTATCAGATAAATCACTTACCTCCATTTCGTTAAGATTGGTTCCTGGAGATTTATCTTGTTCCTTTGTTTGGAACATATTCTCTTGTTTCCTAATTTCCCATGACTCTCTGTGTTGCCTTCTGTGCATTAGTAAAGTAGACAGCTCTCCCGGTCCTGACAGACTGGTCTTCTGTAGGCGATGAACCTCATCATTCAACCTGACCCAAGCTCTTGGTTGCCTCTCAGAACTTTGAGACTGCCCGAGCTTCTGTCTTTATTCTTACTGATTCCCAGTGGTTGTTAGTGGGCTATGACCCATCAGTGTCCCGAAGGGGAGGATTGCAGTCAGCACCTAAATGGAGGCTGATTAGAAGTTGGACCCTCGGGCAGCACCTGAGAAAATATTTAGTCAAAACCCTTTTTACAGTGACCAAGATGCCTGTTTGAAAAGCAAACAGGGAGAAATTGGGAGATGAGCATTTTTGTCTGGTCCACATGCAGTGAGCCAGAGTGTATAGCCATATGGGGTGCTCCTATGCCTATTTAAAAATGGCTTCTTTGTTTGCCATAGTCCTATGGGACTCATGAATGCAAGCCCTGTTGACTATCAGAACTAGGTGATGGGAGCCAGCACATTTAGTGTCCTCCATAACGATTGGGACACTAGAGATGAGAATCTCCTCCCAGGCAGAAAGTGGCAACTTGGTTTTATTGTTAGAATAGGATGGAAAGAAAAGACAAGGGATGTGTCTAATAGCTCTTTCAGGCTACAGGAAGGATCATAATCAGGATCCTTCATGCTAATTAGAAGTGGGACCCTCCAGTAGCAGCTTGTAAACTATGTGGTCAGATTCCTTCCAGGGAAACACTGGGTAACGCGCTTGCTTCTTTGCCTGCTTCCCCTATGCTGAGTCCTGGAGAGACAATGTGGTAAGTGCTCATGTGCCTATTAGCAACTGCTTTTCATTTCCTATATTTCTATGGGACTTATCAATGCAACCTCCACTGACTTTCAAATCTAAGTGATTTAGGGGGTCTGTCCCTTGGGGAGTAGCCAAAAATTGGGGCTCTACTCTATATGTACGGCCCGAATCCTTCACTTCTCAGAGAGAAGCTGGGAGTTGGGGATTCCTTCCATTTGTATGGTGCTGTGCGGAGGGTGAGGTTTGTGATGAGAGTGTGTCTCCGCCTTTACTATCTTTTAGATGGGGTATTTTTTTTAGTTTCCCAATGTATTGATGTCACTCAGCTAGTTTCTGGATTTCCTTCAGAGGGAATTGCTCTGTGTAGCTGCATAGTCAGAGCACCCATGGCAGGAGGGAAATTAAGCATTCTCCTACACCGCCATCTTGGTCTGGAGTCTACGCCTGTTTTTATTATCTACATTTCAACTACTAGAATTATTGTTTTATTCTTTCTTTGGTCTATTGTTAAAAGTTGTCAGGATGTGTTGTTTTTTGAGCTTGGAGGTTTTATATATTATAATACAAACCACTTGGGATATTATTATTTGCTTTTTAAATAATTTTTAAAGTGAAAGAGAAAATAAAAGCCTCACTTTTAATTGAATACCTCTTCCCAACAATTTAAGTGTAGACAGGGTCTGTTTTTGTATAAACTGGTTGTTAAGGATAATGTACTTTTAGTCATTTTTATTTCTACTTTCTAGAAAAATTGGGTTATATCAAGAATATAGAAACTGTTTCCTTTTCTCTCCATTTTCCTGGTTTTAGGATGATCCATTCTCTGCCCTGGACATTCACTTGAGTGATCACTTAATGCAGGAAGGGATTTTGAAATTTCTTCAAGATGACAAAAGGACACTTGTTCTTGTGACTCACAAATTACAGTATCTAACACATGCTGACTGGGTAAGGGTTTAAGAGAAATTTCATTACTTTTAATATTATACTCATATACATAAACAGGGACATTAAGAAATGCTGTCTTAAATAAAAGTAATTCATTTGGCCAGTTGAGGCTTTTTGTCACAATTCTGATAATATATGCTTTCCTTAGATCATAGCCATGAAAGACGGAAGTGTACTAAGAGAAGGGACTTTGAAGGACATTCAGACCAAAGATGTTGAGCTCTATGAACACTGGAAAACACTTATGAATCGGCAAGATCAAGAATTAGAAAAGGTAATTGCTCATAATTCAGAAGAGTTCAGAGCCCACTTTAAAAGAGTCATGAATTATTAAATTCATTTATAGGTATATTACCATTTAATATTTGATGATACTATGGTCCTCATTTGAAACCCAAAGTAATTATATATTTATATGTCATTAATAAATAGGCTACTTTGGGGTCATCTGGGTGGCTCAGTCAGTTAAGTGCCTCACTTCATCTCTGGTTGTGATCTCGGGGTCCTGGGGTAGAGCCCTGAATCAGGCTCTAGATTCAGTGAGGAGCCTGCTTCTCTCTCTCCCCCTATTTGCTCATGCACACACTCACACATGCTTGCTCTCTCTCTTATCTTAAATAAATAGGCTACTTTGAAAGAATGAAATTCTAATGATAACTTTTGGAGGAAGTGCCCTTGGGTTCTTAGAAAATTTTGATTTGAATTTGAACCATATTATAATTAATTATATGTGTGTTTAAAACTTAAACTGTTTGCTGAATCATAGTATATCATTATTTTATCTTAATTTTCCTTCTAAATATCTTATTTTCTTCATCTGTAATGTGACGTTATTTTCACTCACCACCTATAAATAGAGTGTCATGAACAAAACAAAATCTAAGGTGATTTTGAAAGAAGAGCGAGCTGTGAGCTGTGGGTGAAGTTGTTAAGCATGCCTGGACAGGGCTGGGGAATGAAGGAAAGTCATCAGGAGGTAATAACAATAAACTTTTACATTGATACAGTTTTTAAGTTTAAAGCCTTTTTTACATAGCTCCATTGATTTTCACAACCTCCAGAAAAAGGCAAAGAAAATATGGGAAATAAGTAAAGAAAAATATGATCTCACTTTTATAGGTGAGAAAACTGAAGCCCAAAGAGGTTAAGTAACTCGTAAGCTGTACAGTACATATTGTAAGTAGTACTAGGTAGACTTAAACCCAGGTCCATATTCAATGTAATTCCAGTATAATGTTGTGTATGATATAAATATAACACTGAATGAGGTGAGAACTGAGTCAGAGACCAGACTAAGAGCAATGAAAGAATAGCTTGTGGTTGAGAGGTGAAGTTATCAACTGTATTAGCAATTTTTTAAAATGTTTTTTGAGTTGAGACTAGGAAGTGTCCAGAACTTGGTACTCCTGGTCAGGAATCAGCACTATAAAATGAAATTTTTGTATCAGCAAATTTCTGAGAACACGAAGAAATTAAAACACATTATTTCATAAAAGAATAAAAGGATCTATGTTTCAATAGAGAGAGGAAGATAAAAAGTCAGACAGACCCTAGGATTGCTCTGTCTTCTGTGTATTTGCTAAAGACCTCAAAAACAAACTCCTACGGAAGAAAAGACATATGTAAAAGTAGGAGTTTAAGTAGAATGGGACAAATTACAGAACCACTTAGATGAGGATATTCATTAAAAAAAAAATTACAAGGCACCATCAGCAAGTGCCCACTTAGGAATTATACCGTGAGAAACTTGATTGGGATAGCTCCAAATGACTTTTTTTTTTTTACAGTGACCAAGATGTCAGGGACAAAAGAATATGATGTAAGCTTAAGGAGTAGGGCCACTTATGGTTTACTTTGGAAAGAAGATAAAAAAAAAAAAAAAAAAAAAGAGAGAGAGAGAGAGATTTGTTGGCTTGATTTTATAATAATAGTGACTGTTAAACAAGCCTGGAAGAAAGTCCATTAAGTTGTATTTAGAAATGAAGTGATCACTTGGGATAGCATAGCTCTATAATTAAAGACACGTTACAGGGTTATAAATCAGTGGGTGGAGATATGGAGCAAGTTAGGGTGTGAACAAAGCGAATGCAGATGCAAGGTTGAACAGCAGCTGGTAGAAGCCAGAAAGAACAGTGCACCTGTCCAGAATCCTCACCTGGGTGTGGAGGAGGTTAATGCCACCCAGGGAAGGGCAGGCACTAGGAATTCATCTGAAGGCAGGGAGAGTCACACTGGGGGGTGGGGGGCGGGCAGGGGAAGGACAGTTTCTTGTTCACTTTGTTATGTGGCAGGGTCAGGTGTTTGGCAAGAACGCTGGTTCTCAACCAGGGTCCAGTTTGCTTGTTAGGGGACATTTGGCCACATTTAGAAACATTTTGGTCAGTCACAGCTGAGGGGCAGGTGCGACTAGTGTCTTGTGGGTAGAAGACAGGGGAGCTGCTAAGTGTCCTACAGTGCAGCCCCCACAACAAAGAGTTTTCTGACCAAAATGTCAACAGTGCCAAGGTCAAGAAAGGCTGACCTAGAGCCGGAGCAGATCAAGCAAGCAGAGAAGACCAGCAAAACAGAACATCCTGTCCCTGGGCTTTAGACACCACTGTCTGCTTAAGGCCTAAGGGGTCAACAAAAGAAACGTTACAAGGATAGTAATGAAAACTACAAGAAGGTGGAGGAGATAACACTTTGAGCTGATTTAAATATTACTAAGAATTCTAGTTTGGATGACATCATGATCTTCCTAATGTTATTAAGCAAAATAAACTAACATCATTTGATGTCTCCTCCCCCAGCCCTCACTTTAATCCGATCTATAACAGGCGCTCAAGAAATGCTTATTAAATTAATGAAGTGAAATTCACTTAAGTCAAATATCAACATAATTTAAAATATTTAACCTGTAATGAACTTAATATGAGCGTTTACTTATAAGAAAAATGAGTAAAGATTTCTTTTAAGTATCTGAGTTGTTCCATCTTTTGCTCACATAGCAGGAAGAATTGAACAGGGACCAAATCGGTTGTTTTCCAATGTGCAGGGTAATTTCATTTTATTACTCTGTCGGCAAAGGATCGAGTCAGCTTTAATTTTGTGTTTAAGCTCATGTACAAGCTAGTTTTCGTATCATTAGGCATAATTAAAAGCTGATAAATTGTCTCTGAAAAAAAAGCTATTCAAGAAACATATTAGCTTTTATTCTTTTTTAACCAAGAATCTGGAAACAATGAGCCTTCTAACAAGTCTCCTAAATCACACATGTTGTGTAATGCCAAAAGGAAAACAACAACCACCATGATCACTACTTAGAGACTGACCACTATGGGTTTATTTGTTTATTGATATAACAGTCAAACTGTGAGGGTGTGTGTGTGTGTGTGTGTGTGTGTGTGTGTGTGCATGTGAGCATATGCAGAAAGCCCTCAATTTACCAGATTCCAAAATTTTGTAGGTTGGTTGTTTGGAACTCAGAATGCATTTCCCCACAGAAACAAGGCTATGGTTAGTTTCCCATAGCAGCAGCTGATTTAACCCACAGTGTATTAAACTGATACTACCACTCCAATTCTGAAGCCAAGGGGACTTGGGTGTTGGAAGAAGAGGAATGGAGAAATTAAATTCTTCTCCCTGTCGTGAGCACACAAGTCTGAAGCAACTCTGAAAAATTCACAAAGTTTGTTTGGGGGAATGTTTCCCTTCTCCTTCTGCATATTTCCCCCTCCTCGGGCTTTCTCCTAAGTACCCTCATTTTTCATTTGCTTCAAAATTACTTACCTTCTTTCGCTGCCTATTGAAGTCGGTTGCTTTTGTGCAGCTACCCTAGTGAGATGTTAAGGAAACTCACTCTGACTTGGTAATTTACTAGAAGAGGGGATGAATGATAGTGCTTTACCTAGTCCAGAACTGCATGCATTTTTGAAGGAAATTATTTATTACCATGAATAAATCTTTAGTTAGACAATCATAGGGACTATCTGAATGTGATGTAAAGATAAAACAAGTAGGGGCGCCTGGGTGGCTCAGTGGGTTAAAGCCGCTGCCTTCGGCTCAGGTCATGATCTCAGGGTCCTGGGATTGAGTCCTGCATCGGGCTCTCTGCTCAGCAGGGAGCCTGCTTCCTCTCTCTCTCTCTCTGCCTGCCTCTCTGCCTACTTGTGATCTCTCTCTGTCAAATAAATAAATAAAATCTTTTTTTAAAAAAAAAGATAAAACAAGTAGTGGTGGTGAAATATGCCGTAAGGAGGTGTCCCTGCTCCTGGGGGTGGCGCCGTTGTGTTGTTGCTACTACCCTGGCTTCTCACTGCCCAACACCTCTGAGCTCTGAAGCCTTACAGACCTCAGATGTTGCCTCACAACTACTCCTACGACAGGAGTTGTGGATCTCTATAGAGAGCAGAGAGCCCAAGACTGGCAAAGATAACTAACAGTTGGTACGTATGGGTCACTGATGGGTGAGTCAAAACCTTCCTGCGGCTGTGAGCTCCTTGAATGACGGTAACATGGTGTTTACTGTAGGATATGGAAGCTGACCAGACAACTCTAGAGAGGAAAACCCTTCGAAGAGCCATGTACTCAAGAGAGGCCAAAGCCCAAATGGAGGATGAAGATGAAGGTAGACTTTTCTCTTCTATCTGAAACCTTCAAGTGGGACATGACTCCTTTACCTTGGCACCTGATCAACAGTATGCCCATGAAGAATAAAAAGCCACTTCGTAGGTAGAAAAGAACTAAGCCGAATATGAATACTGAAAATGAAAAGAATAGGAGCAAAAGAAAAGTATATATAATCCACCAACCAGCATCATGAGCGGTTTCTAAGTGTGTCTTAGTGTATTTGTGCTGTGTGAGAGAGGGCTGAGAGGCAAGTCCCGGTTTGTGATTAGACCTAGACCCTTGTTTTTATAAATTGGAAAGGACTAGTAGAATGACCAAGCCAAGTTATTAATAAAATGTCAGTCCTTCAGAAATAAGCAATAAATGGGAAATAGGAAGAAAATACTGTTTTGAAATATTTATATTTGAATCATTCAGTAAGTCCTCATGGAATTTTCGTAACAGTACAGCAGTGAAGAATAAGAGAATTCCACGAAAGCCATTTGTTATGTTTCAGTTTTCTGGATCTAATAAGGTATAGTAAAGAACAAAAGATTTCCTGGAATATATTGGAATAAGATGAAATAATTACATTGCCTTGACATGTGTTGCCAAGAAGTTTGTAAGATAAATCTCATATAATTCCATAGGGTAAATGCGCTATATTTCATGTTTCTTATACAGTTTTTGCTTAAGACTGCATTTTTACAAGCCAGTTAACAAAAAAAGAAAATTGTAATTTCAAGCTAAAGAGCACCAAGACATGCTACCTTTTTATACCAGATAGCTATTCAGTATTTCAGTAAATACTCATTGAGAGAATGAATGAATGGATTTTGCACTTCAATTCCTTAGATTTAAAAATATTTTTAAAGAATATCTGGTGCTGTAAACAGACATCAGCCTTTAGAATTTAAAACCAGTTATTTCTAATGTATTCTAAAAGTGGAGTCATGCCCACTTACGCTCTCCAGTGTTCCAGTGGTGAGTATATGGCTAGATACTCTACCCTGGGCTTGTTGGTTAATCCATTCTCTGGGGCATAAAATAACGTCGTACTACTTTCCTACAAAATAAAATGATGTAATGCATATTAAAGAGCCGAGTATGCTACGTATTTTTCACTCGGTTGCTATTCCTGGTCCTGGTCAGTATGTCTGTTCCAGCCACCAAGAAGGGAAGAAGGGAAGTAGTTGCACATATTGTTCCTAACCCCTTACCATCGGCCAGTTCATTACGTGGACAGATTAGGTACTGGGAGAAGGAAGAAATCTTGTCATTAGCTGGGCAGCCATAGGCAAGCTGAAATTTCAATTAGTATGGAAACAGTGAATGGATGTTGGGGAGACAGCAAGTTGTCTGGAAGTGAACTTTCATCACGTAGATTTCTAATCCTGCTCACACATTGAACCTACCCTTACCAAAGGACAGATTTTCTGAGACCTGTTCATTTACTTCATTTAGTTCAAAATATTGGGATCTTTGGTGATGCTCAGTCTTCCCATAGTATCCACATTTAGATTTCTGTGGTCTGATAACCTATAAATCAAAATTCCCTATCTTCCCTACCCATAACCTGCTCAGTATACAGTAGTAGAATACATAACAGGATAACTGCAGTGAAAATGGTCTTTGGAAAAGGAAAGGATGGGAAATGCACAACCGTTGCCAGACCACACAAATAATCAAATTTTGCCAGTGAGGAAATGCCGAAATTCTGTCTTCTTAGTGGAGTATGTTCTTAGGATAATCATCTTGGAGTTTCCAGATGGTTTAAACATCTGAGAGGAACTCCCTGATTATTGTCCTCTGTCCTCTGCCTTTGCTCTCTGGAAGATTTCTTCTTGCTCATGCCTCTCTGTGACCACATCTAAAATGGACCATAGAGAACAGAGATTATGCCCTCTTGGGCAATCCACAAATTTCAGAGTCAATCTCCTTCTGGTGAAGTTTTACAAATACAGAAATTTAGAGTTCAAAGAATTACGTATTTAAGGGCCAGACCTGTGGTTTCATTGGCAATATGGTTCTTTCAATAAGTTTGTAAACTTCTAGTCCACACTTCCTGTCAATTTGTTGTGTAATAAATTGGCAAATTATCTCATCCAGGCATAAATGTTGCTTCTTGTTTTGCTCATCCATTCATTTTTCGCCAATTTTTTCAATGGGTGTTTTTCCTGCTAAAAGCATTTAAGATTTCTAAGACTAACACTTGTATTTCTATAAATCTGAGGGGGATTTTTATATGCTTTTTTGTAAGGTAATATCAATTTTATCTACCTGTTGACTGAGGAGAGCTTAAACTAATATTTTACATGCAGAGGAAGAAGAAGAGGAAGATGAGGATGATAATATGTCCACTGTAATGAGGCTCAGAACTAAAATGCCTTGGAAAACCTGCTGGCGATACCTTACTTCTGGAGGATTCTTCTTGCTCTTCCTGATGATTTTCTCTAAGCTTTTGAAACATTCAGTCATTGTGGCCATCGACTACTGGCTGGCCACATGGACTTCGGAGTACAGTATAAACAATAGTGGAAAAGCTGATCAGGTATAGTGAATTCTGTTTTTAAATCATTAAGGGAATGAATATTGAGATTAACAGTGATACTTTTATTTAGTTTGATATTAATAGCCCAGTTTTTGTAATGATTCAGTAAGTTAACTAAAATAGGACCTGAAATGGAATGATCTGTCAAAACGGAAGCTATTTGGATTACTTTTGCATTTTTAAAGCTTATCATAAGAAACATTAAGAGATAATGTTTGGATTTGGATTCAGGGAAGGTATAAGCACATGATGTGTGTGTGTGTGTGTGTGTGTAACATATACATGGAACTTTTGTTGTTATTGTTTTGATGGTATTGATTTTAACTACTGACACCAACGTATTAGTTGGTCATTCTGAGATTAGGGATAGGAAGGATAAGCTCTACGGTGTAGAAAGCCAAGAATATTCCAAATCTGAAAATAGACTGTAATGCTTCATCGGCCCTTAGGCAAACCTTGGAAGAGGGTGAGGGAAACAAGTGGGGACAGGGTGGGGGTACTGTGTTTAGTCTCCACGAACTGTCTAAACTGATGCAAGATAATGAAGTTGAAAATATTGTCTGACTTTGATATTTTGTGTTCCAGTAAGAAGAAACTGATAATTTCATATTTGGGTTTTTGGTGTTGTTTGCTTTTTAGACCTACTATGTAGCTGGATTTAGCATACTTTGTGGAGCGGGTATTTTCCTCTGCCTTGTTACATCTCTCACTGTAGAATGGATGGGTCTCACGGCTGCCAAAAACCTTCACCACAATCTCCTCAATAAGATAATTCTTGGACCAATAAGGTAAAATTATTTCTTACTCCCCCACACGAAATCATAAAACACGAATCTTTAAATTTAAGCAAAGTGTGAAAATTTAGAGAGTGTATTTGGTCTTTGAGCAAATGAATAGGAACCTTCCCATTTTCTGGGCTCTAAGTTGTCCATTAGCAGTGCTCCGGTTCCAGACAGTTTAGGATGATCATACATTCCAATCTGTTTATTGCCTAGATTCTTTGATACCACCCCCCTGGGACTGATTCTCAATCGTTTTTCAGCTGATACAAATATCATTGATCAGGTGAGTGCTTCTGAGTTACTTCCAAGTTCAAAAACAACTTTTTCAGTATAAGATAAATAATATTTAAGATAAACCATGATTCCTATTAACAATAAAATATTTCTAAAACTTTAAGCCTATATGCACTCATATCAATATTATATGCACAACTGATTTCTAGAATAAAAACTTAAAGAAAAGCCTTAACTTGAAATAATGTATGCATGTAGAAGAGGATACTTAGAGAATCAGTGTGAAATAATAAACTAACATTTAGTTCTTAATTATAAAAAGGAATCATTTTGATCAATGTATCTCCAGTCACAACAAAATTCTTAAAGTTTAGTATCGATGAAGAGTGTCGCCCAGAAGCGAAGGATAGAAGGCCAAGCTGTCTTAGATGTCCTTTACTTCAACTAGACTGGCTCTTGACTAAGAAAAGCTTTAGATGGTATGATATTTTAGAGAGTATTCCAGGGATGCCGAGTTTATTTTAGATCCGTCTGCCTCTGGAAGTTTGTCCTGAACTTAAAGCCCTTAAACTCTAAAATTGGATCACTCCAAAAACAGACCCCTTAGGATAACTGACAGAAGAATCCATCAAATCCAGCGCTTGTCGTTTCGGACTTTTCGTAGTTACTATCAGAATATCTAAATTATCCCCAGTTTAGGAAAACAATGCTTGATGCATGCAGCTGACTAAAAAGTATACTGAAAATTTTTGATGTATTCTTTGGTGTTAGTCGCATTGCATCTAAAACACTTCATAAGGAATACATATGCAAAAAAGTAGAGACAACACAGTCTTTATTTGGAAGATGAAATGATTGCCACCTAGAAAGTTCAAGACAATTAGTACAATAAAAAGAACCAACTAGATTGACAGTTCAGAAGAGTATCTGCATAAAGTGTATGATATAAAATTCAGTAACTTTCTCTGCACCAATTAAAAAATTAAGTGAAAAATAAATACTACTCATAATAATAACAAAAACAAAAGTAGAGAGGAAAACTAATAAGAAGAAAAGAGATCCAACAATCCTAGAAATCTGAAAAATCCTGTATATACAGAGAATTCCCCTATTAGATACCCAGAAAACATTATAAAAATAGAGTACTCTGGTGATCACAGAAAACAAGTAGTTCAAAAGAATAAAATGGAGAACTCAGAAACACCAGCATATGGAGAAATTTAACACAGGATAAGTGTGGTTTCTGGAATCAGTAAGAAAAAGATTATTTTTTAAATAAAGGATGTTGGGACAGTTAGCTATCCATAAAATAAAAGCAAAAACTTATGGAATAAAGATGGCCATAGAAAGATATAAAACTATAAAATAAAATGTGGGAGAATGGTTTTAGAATTTTGGGGTAGGAATTAAGTAAGACACAAAATTCTGAATAAGGAAAAAAGCCAGCAGAAATGATTATATAAAATTTCAAACTTCTGTTGAACTAAAACCATCAAAGATGAATTTAAAATATAATAGATTTGGGGCACCTGAGTGGCTCAGTGGGTTAAGCCTCTGCCTTCAGCTCAGGTCATGATCCCAGGGTCCTGGGATCGAGCCCCGCATCGGGCTCTGTGCTCAGCAGGGAGCCTGCCTCCCTCCACCCCCCTTTCTGCCTGACTCTCTGCCTACTTGTGTTCTCTCTCTCTCTCTCTCTGTCAAATAAATAAATAAAATATTAAAATATATATATATATATATATATATATATATATATAATAGATTAACTGGGAGAAAAGCTGGAACATATGTAAAGCAAGAGGAAAACATCCATAACCTATAAAGACCATCTAAAAATCAACAAGGAAAATAAATAATCCAATCAAAAACATGTAAATGATATGAGCAAGCCAAATACAGAAAATTAATGTGAATTTCTTACAGAAGAGGAATAGCTAACTATGTTTTTAATAGTATACAGCTATTAAAAAAGAGGGAGATTTGTGTATGGTAACATGGGAAGATTTATAGACTATCTTATTCAGTAAAATAAATCAAGAACACATAGACAAATGAGATTTATTTCCATAAAATCCCCAAGATAAATTGACTGACAGAGGATAAGTAGATAGGTAGGGAAGTGGATAAAAATACTGAACTAAGGGAAGTGAGTGAAATTAAAGGAATGAAGAGTTGCTTACAATGAAAACGTTCATGTGCTACTTTGGTAAATAATTATATAATTTAACTTTAAAGTGAATATTTTATTGCACTGTAACCAATATTTTCTTTGAGCTCAAATATTTTCCGTTCCAATTACCTTCTTCACAGCACATCCCTCCAACTTTGGAATCTCTGACTCGCTCAACACTGCTCTGTCTGTCTGCCATTGGCATGATTTCTTATGCTACCCCTGTGTTCCTGGTCGCTCTCGTGCCTCTTGGGGTCGCCTTTTACTTTATCCAGAAATATTTTCGAGTCGCTTCTAAGTAAGTAAAACAAAGTTCTATTCATTTTCAAAAGCCTATGTATTTGATTTGCTGTGATCCAGATTTGCTATAGTGTTTTTCAAGATTAGGTATGAAATTTGGAAAAGCAATCTATTTTTAACACGATAAAACCTATATTATATTTCGTTTGGAGATTTATTATAATTGTTTCTGTAATTGGTTGTTAAATCTTGGATATTTATTAACATGTGGATTGACGTGTTGAGTTTTGAGTCCACAAACTATGCCAAATCTTTCATTCTGTGATCCATTTTCTGAACATGACATTGGCAGAAATCTTGTAAAACCGGATACACTTCCAAAGAGTAAGTGACTTCATATTCTATTCCACAGTGGGAAGAAAAGATAAAATATTGTAAAATGCTAAAATGCATTCTGTAAAAATCAGAAGAATTTAAAAAGGTTAAAGAGATAAGTCAGAGTGATGACTAGAAAAGGAGATAATCTTGAATATCTGATAGAAGGGCTCTAACTCCAAGAGATTGGAACTTTCCAGATTAGATAATTTAACACATACTTGAGTACCCAGCCAAATATAAATAAAAGTAGCCATGAATCTTACATTCTTCTATTAATATAAGATTTATCATTTGCTGAGATGTACTATATAGTTAAATGATATGTAGTACCAGTTGTTTTAAAATTAAATCGGAGTGGGAGACGAAGCATGAGAGACCAAGGACTCTGAAAAACAAACTGAGGGTTTTAGATTCGGGAGGGGGGTTGGGGGCATGGATAAGCCTGGTGGGGGATATTAAGGAGGGCATGTATTGCATCAAGTACTAGGTGTGGTACATAAACAATGAATCTTGGAACACTGAAAAAATTAAATTAAATTTTAAAAAAATTCCAGTTCAGCTTTGAAGGGTTGTTATAAATAATACAGTAAATTTATACCATTGCAATAATCACTTTATTGCAACAAACACTCAGTAGGCATTACAGCATTGAAAATAATTGTGTAAGCCATGTGGCAGGTGAAGGGATCCACCTGCCAAAAACCTGTTCTCAAGAAACTTAGTCCCTGTAGATAAGGTAATCCTTGTATGTGCATTAAGTGCTAGAATAAGAAGATAGATACTGAGTTTATTCAGTAAACTGAGGATATTTAATAGGACATGACTGCAAAGAAGATGACGAGAAATTGCGGAAGGTAACAAGAAAAGCCAAGATTGTAGTTGGGAACCTCTCAATATATCTTATAACAGTTTTTGATTTTAAAAATGTGGTTGTTTTCCCTCAGCTATGATTTGGGGGTCCTCCAATGTTAGAGATCTGTATTAAATCTAGAATGTTGGGGCGCCTGGGTGGCTCAGTGATTTAAAGCCTCTGCCTTCAGCTCAGGTCATGATCTCAGGGTCCTGGGATCGAGCCCCACATCCGGCTCTCTGCTCAGCAGGGAGCCTGCTTCCTCCTCTCTCTCTCTCTCTCTCTCTCTCTCTCTCTGCCTACTTGTGATCTCTATCTGTCAAATAAATAAATAAAATCTTAGAAAAAAATCTAGAATGTTTTTTCATTCCCAGCCTCATCTGCAAATTGAGACCAAAAGGGAAGAGTTAATCATGAGTTCACTTTTTCATTTATTCTGGTACCATTACTGACACTGCTTGCTGGAGAGGCAAGTTCAGTTACTTTATTTCTGTTGTTTCCAAATCTATTCTTGTCTTCTTATCACTAAATATTACAGTCATGTCTTACTTCAGTCACATATTCATTTGGGCTTATTTTTATCCCTTTGCAATACAAATTGAGGACAAAGACTAGGCAAACATTCCTAGTCCATTATAAATTGGATTGCAAATTATTAAATAAATAAATAATAAAAATTGCAGATTCTGTTCATTATAAGAAAGAACAATCTGTTACTAGCATTGATATTGCCTAACATATGAAGATGATCTTTTTTTTAAAAAGAGATTTATTTATTTATTTTACAAAGAGAGAACGAATGGAAGGGGAGGAGGGAGAGAGAATCTCAAACAGACTCCACGCTGATTGCAGAGCCGCATGTGAGGCACGATCTTGGGACCCTGAGATCAGGACCTGAGCTGAACCCAAGTTTCAGATGCTTACCCAACTGTGCCACCCAGGCACTGCATGGATGAGATGGCCACTTTGAAAGAATTAACACTGATAGTGGATTATCAAACATTCTTATTTGAAATTCTATGGAAGTGAACAAGTATAAGCACATGACATTTGGTTTCACAGACAAAAAACCTCTCTAGGGACACCTGGGTGGCTCAGTCGTTTAAGTGTTTGCCTTCGGCTCAGGTCATGATCCCGGGGTCCTGGAATTGAGCCCCACATCAGGCTCCCTGCTCCGTGGGGAGTCTGCTTTGGCCTCTCCTGCCTGCCGCTCAGCCTACATGTGCTCTCTCTCTCTCTCTGTCAAATAAATAAATAAATAATCTTAAAAACAAAACAAAGAAACCTTTCTAGAGGTTGAGCCTCTGCAGGACTCACTCATATTGAAAAACTCAGGCAACTTAACAGGCTGTTTTGTAAATACCAAAAGGAATTAAAGTGGGAGACAGGAATGTCATGGAATTTGGAATCTCTGAAATCAAAGACCTAATGTGTGGTTAGCTCTGTAAGGAAGTGTGAGTCCTACTTACAAGAATACAAGGTCAAGCTGTGCCCTCCCCTTCTTGGTTTCACAAAGCACAGTCTTATAAACAAGGGTTTCTCCATCCAAATTTTTTCCCTTCATTGCAAACCTCAAATGCAGTGACCACCTGTTACTTGTGTCAAATTGACAAATAGCCACTTAGTTTTATGGTTAAAGTAGCAAACTACTCACATTCCTTCATATTCGATTTCCTCCTCTCCTCTTTCTTTCCCTTCCCTCTTTCTTTCTGTCTCCTCTGCAGTTTCTAAAGAGGACAAATCCATTGTAGAAACTCAAAAGAGTTTTGCATTTGTTTGTGACACTACACAGGCAGCCCAGAATGGCCCAAGTTATGGTTGAAGATTATGAACAGTTTAATTCATTGACTCTGGAAGGTGAATGTTGATGCTGCAGCTCTAAACCCTCAACCCCAAAACCTAAAAAATGGCAGGAAAAAAAACTGAAAAGAAAAAAGAGGATTGTTTTGAAACATATGGTATAACACTTAGCCTATCTTCTAGAAATGTTAGCTTATGTGGCTTAAGGAAATGTTTTCATCACTAGTGTGCATCTTTATGAAAAGGATGATTCAGATGCTTGTCCACTAAATGTTCATTGAATATTATACATATATATGCACACACATATTTACATATATATATATATATATATATCATATACATATTATATGAATGTAGTTCCTCAGAGGACCAATGAAAAAAGTTCCATGAAGCGTGGAGGCAAGGAAGCAAATTCATTGTGGCCAAGGGCAAATTCATTGTCTTTTTCTTCAAATCCCTTTATTCCGTGTCCCCCACCCTGGTAAATAATACCGTCATTTGTCAAGTTGGCTAAGCTAGAAACAGCCAAGCCATATTTGACAATTCTCTCTTACTCACCCTGCTACCATTCATCGATTGTCGCAGTTTAGAAACCTACTTCCGGGAGACTGTCTCACAATCCTTCCCCTGTTTTAAATCTCATTAGAATCCCAGTAATTCGGAACTTTAAAAAAAAAAATCTCTGATGTAGAGTACCCTAACTCATTTACTCTCTTTCATCCTTTATAGCCGACCAAGTCATGTTGCTTAAGCACAGCCTGATCGTTTCATTTCTAGACTTCAGGGATTTTGTCCAAGTCACCCAGGACCCTCCACCACAAGTACCCTCTCTCCTTTACACAGTCTTTCCCCACTGCAGCACTCGCAAAGGATTCTGGGCACCACCCAGACTGAACTTGCCGTGTTCTTTAGTCTGCTGTGTTTGCCCTTATTCCCATAGCTGGAATGCACTTCTTGTTTTATTGAAGCCCTCCTCAAAGCTTAAGATTTGGCCTAAATTCCACATGTCCCCCCAAAATATTATTCACCTCCAAGGTAGGAGGTAATCGTCCTTTCCTCTGTGTCCCCATAGCAGTTTGCTATAGTTGTTGTACAAAGCAAGTAGTTTTTACAACGCAGTACATATGTGGCCTGAACCAAATTTCATTCTGTACTCATCTCTCTCTTCCTCTTTAGATTATAAGCTGTTGGGGTTTTTGTTAACTGGGTTCTAGGAGGAATTAGTTGCAATAACAAGGAAAAACCCTAATTTAGGATGAACACAGTAGCCTCTGAACCTGAATGCATCTGAAGTTAATTTTGCACTTCTCTCTGTTCTAGAGATCTCCAGGAACTTGATGATTCTACCCAGCTCCCTCTGCTTTGCCACTTCTCAGAAACAGCTGAAGGACTCACCACCATTCGGGCATTTAGGTGAGCAAAGATACTTTCATTTTGCTGATTAGGCAATCATATAATCAACAAATCTATCTGCAAATAACTGATAATTGCTACCATTTTTTGGATGCCTACTGTGTGGGCATGGCAGTGTTCTAAACTAGAAGAGGGAAAATACGGCAATAAATGTTCAGAGTTAGTCTAATTCTCTGAAATTTTGACAAACATAAAGAAAGAATGAAATACCATATTGGAAAGATACTAGCTGTGTAATGTAGACCTGTCTTGTCAATTCCCTAGCCTCAGTTTTCTTATCTGTGAAATGGAAAAATCAACTTTGCTTCCTAGGGACATTGGGCCGATTGACAAATACATGGAAAGCACTAATCATGGTGATTAGAAAAGAGGCATCCAATCAACAAGTTGTTGATAAGAATAAGAATATTAAGAACATTAAATAAGAATATTAATAATATTAATATATTAAAATAAGAATATTAATAATAAAAGAAATGCTACTAAAAATAAAATAAAATAAATACTACTATATCAAGTTATTTTAGGATTTAATCAGTTTTCTTCAATTTTTTTTTTAAGATTTTATTTGTCAGAGAGAGAAAGGGAGAGAGAGCGAGCACAGGCAGACAGAATGGCAGGCAGAGGAGAGGGAGAAGCAGGCTCCCTGCCGAGCAAGGAGCCCAATGTGGGACTCGATCCCAGGACTCTGGGATCATGACCTGAGCCGAAGGCAGCTGCTTAACCAACTGAGCCACCCAGGCGTCCCAGTTTTCTTCAATTATTACTGGTAAACAGTAAGAACCCAAGCTTTTGATCAAAAGTGTTTACTTAACACTCAGAAAATGATCTGGTCCTATCTGGTCCCTGTTCAAGTAAACTCAGAAGAGAAGGTGGCAGCACTGAGTATTTCATTTCATCTGGAAAATTGACATCTTAAAGTATAATGTCTTCTTGGAACCCTAAATGCAAACATATAGTGATTTCATTTAGACCTTTTTCTACCCTAAGAAATATTTATATTATTAGATATAAAAACCTGAGTCAAAAAGTAGAATGGAGAGATATAAATATCAACAATATGTATCACGGAATTTCTGCATCAATCTACATAGACTTCATCATGAAAATTCACACTTTCTGCAGTGGTGTGTTTTCCCATCAGAGTGGCTCTTATTGGACTACTGATTGACATCAAATTATAATATTAAGACCAAATTTGTGTCCTGGTGGAAGCCAGTAATGACCCGTGGTACTCATTGCATCCATCATATTAAAGATTTTATTTTTCACCAAATAAATCCTTTCAAGTTAATTTATTTGACTATTGAACATATGCTGGTACTACTCTTGATATGGATATTTAAAGTCTACAAAGACATGGCCTTCCACTTCCATCCCAGATAAATACCACAAAGAAAACAGGGTGACATGGCAGGTGGGGGGCAAGAAGTGCCGGGATTCAGGCAAGCTCGTCGATGACACTGCAGGACGTTGATGGGTTCAACATATAACAGTCCTTGCTCTGTTTTCTCTCCGGACAAGGTGAAGTTATTTTCTAAGAGTGATGATGACTAGAATGAGGTAAATTGTCTTGAAGGAAAAAACAGTTTAGAATGACAGAGGAACTTGACCAAGAGTCAAGATTTAAGCTTTTCATTTTTCTTCTTTGTTAGACACATGGACAGAATTTAGCATGACTATTCCTAATTTTACATGAGGAAAAGTCTAGGTAGTTAGAAGAACAAAATACTATGTGTTAAATCTTCAAGGCTTGAATTATGATTGGAAGAAACAAAAGACAACCAAACTTTTTATGGAGAAGTATCTGCGTCATAGTCATCCAGATTTATATCTTTTAACATTCATTTCTAAAGTAAATATTAAGTACCACAAATATCAGCATTTTTAAACCAAAAGAAGTTTTAAAATGTGGGGACAGTCCTGCTGCTATGAATAAAATTCTAGAGTCTTTACATTTGGTGCTTTTGGTCAAGAATCAAACATCTTCTTTTCCATCCATTTCTTCTTTCTTTCAGGCTACCCAGAGTCCCCAGAGTCTTCAGCTCTTTTGGAAAGTTAGCATTTACTGATTAGGCTGCCTCTCCTCCCCTGCATTCAGGGTTCGTGGTGTACTCACACGCGGCTGTGAACTCCCTCAAGTAGTTTACCACGAAAGTTTCACAGTTAAATTAGACTGAGATTTCAGTGACCTTTCCTATTTTTTTTTTTTTTTGGTCCAACAGAATAAAGGTCTAAGAATGTTCAGAAGATGAGCTGGATGTGGATGAAAAGATACAGACTGAGTGTGTCAAAGTTTCCATTAGGAAAACAGAAGGTTTCTTGCCAAATAGAAACACACAGAAAGAATGTTCACTGCATTTCCACCCCTCCCCTCTCGCTGCTGCTTCAGACCGTTGCCAATTCCATTTACAAACTTTTTAAGAGTGCATCTGAAACAATATCCCACAACTAAATGAAGAGTAAGAAGCATCCCAGACAAAGCACTTTGTCAGAATAAAGTCTTTGATGTTCATCTAAAAGGTGGTCCAGTGGCTTTGGTCCAGTGGGCCCCATCCCCAATCTCTCCATTACCACCGTCCTGTAGAGAGCGAACCCTCTCTTGAGCCCCTGAACATGATGAGTTTTCTCATTTCTGTGCCTTTGCTCATGTTGTTCCTACTGTTTCCACAGCTTTGTCCTCCCTTGTTAACCTGAAGCATTCATCTCATCCTTTAAAACCTCACTTGGATCATCCTCCAGGTCCTCCATGAAACTTTGCTTAATCCTCCTTCTCTCCCCATCCTCTAGCTCCTTCCCTGTGCGAGTTGCCCCCTTCTTTTTATTCAAGTAGCGTTTCGTGCACAGGGCTGTTATAACCAGCCTCTGAGTTGCATGGTCCTTGCTTGTTAACACCATGTTTACCTCCTTCCCTAAATACAGTGTTCCTCAAGGGCAGAGGTTACATCTTGTTCATATACATATATATATATATACACACATACATACATAAAAATACATACAAAAAATATGTATATATATATATTTTTTTTTCCCTGATGTCTTGCATAGAGTTGGTGTTTGGCAAAGTTTCGGAATGAATGGCTAAAAATCTCCCTAACATTGCAAATACAGAAATGTTGTTCCTTGGGAGGATATATCTCATTACCATTCATATCCACTATTGCAATAAATCCTCTAGTCCCGTGGGCCATCCTGCCTTTTCCTTATTCACTCTCTTCAGTTCTAAGGGGCCATCCCAGTACAAGACAGGCATGTTCCTGGGACTGCTCAGGCCCACTCCAGTAAGTTGCTCTTTCATGTAGGTCCTTCTGTACATGGCATTTAGGTCAAGGCTGCAAACTCATAACTCAAAGTGAGGTAATTATTTGGCTCTGATTGCCAAATCCTTTGATTATTGTAGATCAGATGTTGTCTGACTCAGTTATCTGATTTATCTGGTTTGGCATATTGGAATGATCAGATGGATTGGACAGATATCAAGTATCTGCTTTATATTGGCCTGTATGGACGACTTTGTGGGCCAAGTGAACGCCCCACACAGGACTTGTGACATAGTGATGGTTTAATATAAAGTTTTGCAAATTCATTTGAAGATTTGGGGAAACTTGGGGCAGTCTTTTATCAAACAGGAATCATTTCTGAGCTGTCAAATGAAACTTGGCTATGCCTTAGGAATGTAATGCGCAGACAAGTGGTCCATATATGAACAGTCACGGCCATGAAGAGTGAATAGACCACATTTTGATTTGGCATTTCCTCCAACCTTCAAATCAGTTATTTTGATTATATTATCCAGCTTTCCATTGTTTTTGTTATTCACGGAAAATAACTGAAAAATGAAAAGAGACTATTTTTGTTATTTGGAAAGATTTATCACCATGTAGCATGAGTTCTGTGAAAAAGTAGCTCACATGTTCAGATGGATAAGATTCTTATTAGAAGTTTCATTTATAACACGGATTACCCAGAATTTGGTCTGATAATGTTGATTTCCAAGAATGAACTGAATTTGGCCAGGGATCAATATCTAAACTGTGTTTGTCATAAAATCCTATAAATACCATAGGCTGAGAGTTCCTTTCGTGCAGTGACCATCCTTACAAATATTTTAGAACCTTGAGCATAAGCTATCTCATCTAACAAGAACATCTGCCACCTCCAAGGACCTCCATCCTCTACTTCTTTCTACTCAGTTTCCTTCTTTGGTTCCCAGAAACCCCTGCAGAAGGAGAAATTTAAAAGTATCTATTTGCCTGTTACACATGCATAGTTTCCTGTCTTCTCTGGTCCTCGTTCAGCTCCTCCTATCCACCTTTAACTGTGTTAAAAGTTAAAAAAAAAAAAAAAGGCAATAAAAAGTAGGTAGAGCTTATTGCGCTTCTGTACAACTTACTCTGGTTTTTGTAAGGCCCTTGCAACACAGGCCATGCCTTGTTTTTGTGGCCACAAAATTATGAGGAAATTTATGAAGTGATCCTTAATAGGAATTTGTCATCAGAAAGCTTCCTTTTTCATAGCAGGGGTCTAAGAAAGGAAGAAGGACGGGACCACACCCTCCCCAGTAAGCGTGCAGCAAAGCAGTAGCAGCTGGCCTTTATTTTGAAGTAGGAGTCCATTTACTAGTCATTCCATCCTATCTGTTTGTCACGATGTTGAGTAAACAGTATAGTAGTAAGTGTGACTGTTTCTTATTATTTCTCCTGTTGGAGGCTAGCATGATCATATTTTTGTTTTCTACAGGCATGAAACCAGATTTAAGCAACGTATGCTGGAACTGACGGACACGAACAACATTGCCTATTTATTCCTCTCAGCAGCCAACAGATGGCTAGAGGTCAGAACGGTACGTCCATTTCGTGATTTCCAAATGGAATCCAAACAAAAAAGGGGCCTGATGTAAAGAGGGAAACAGTTGTAAAAATTAGTCTTGCACCGAGAGCCACACTAACTTCACTTTTTCCGAACATTAAAATAGCTCAGGTTTGTTTATGTTACAGATGAAATTTGTCATAATGTTTTAGCTAATGGCAAGACAAATAGCCCAAAAAGCAAAAATTCATTTTGTGTTCATTAGTCTCTAGATCGCATAAGTTAATGGAATGGCAAATGTTTGTAGAACTTCATTTTTTTTTTTTTTCAAAAGAACAAATTTGACAAGTGAACAGATGTACTCGTTTCCTTCACTGAGCAGGGCAAGCCTGGAAGAGATGGTGACTTTCTATGTTTTAAGCCAGTGGAGGATCACATTAGCGCAAAATGTAAAAAACTGCAATTAATCATCTGTCGCCTTCTTCTATCCCTTGTGAAGGAGGAGCACATGATTTGGCATCATACAGACTTGATCTAGCAAGTTAATTAATTTGAGTCTGTTCCTCATCTGTAAAATAGGAATAAGAATATGTACTTCATGGGGATATTAGGATGAAAAATAATAATATAAAGCCCTTAGTTTCCTGATTAGCAGGTGCACTCAACAAATGTCTTTTGAATGAAAGGATGAATAAATAAATAAGTGAATGGAAATAGCACCTGCTGTGGTAAGTGGTTCATGAGCCAAACAGCTGGAGTATGAACGAGGAGATGGATGGGACACAAGTTCCAG
The DNA here is from genome assembly GCF_020171115.1 of Neogale vison. Taxonomy (NCBI): domain Eukaryota; kingdom Metazoa; phylum Chordata; class Mammalia; order Carnivora; family Mustelidae; genus Neogale; species Neogale vison. The sequence goes on from NC_058102.1 coordinate 72,690,479, forward strand.
AAAGGAAGGAAATGTGTTTGCAGACTGGTCTGCATAATCTGTACTATAAATAAGCTACTTTGGTGGTAATGATGAGTTGTCTGTAATCTTTAAAAAAAAAAAAATAATTTTCTTTCGGGGAACCTGGGTGACTCAGTCCTTAAGCCACTGCCTTCAGCTCAGGTCATGATCCCAGGGTGATGGGATGGAGCCTCACATCGGGCTCCCTGCTCCGTGGAGAGTCTGCTTCTCCCTCTCCCTTTGCCTCTCCCCTCCACCCCACTTGTGCTCTCCTTCTCAAATAAGTAAATAAAGTCTTTTAAAAAATAAAAATAAAATAAGAATATAATTATCTATCCATTTGTCCAAAGGAAAAGGAAGTTTATCTGTACTATTACAAGGCTATCATGTCTACTATATTCAGGCTTTCAAAACTCAACAGACCAGAGAAGGTAGATAGTAAAAGGAATTTGATGAGTTGGAAATGAAAGATCCCAAGTATAATCTGAGTTGTTGATGGATGGATACAGGTTGGTATGGATTCTTGGACCGTGCCCCTGCCCCCGTCTTGGGCTTTAGTCGTCATGATTTCCCACTGGTTTACAGAGACTCTCTCCCACTTTATTAGTTACAATGTAGAAATTATTCAGTGACATAACACAATTATATTTTACAAATTTTAGATAGAAGCATTGGTTGTTGATAACAAATTCCTTCCAGCTAGCTGTAGGGGTTGGGCAAAATGTCTCCTGAATTACCTATAGAGAGCATAAAGGCAGATGAAGTGTTGCTTGATTTATAACAAAACTAAGACATTATTCCCAGATCCTATCCAGACCCTAATTCACTGTTTTAAACTTCTATTTGTTTTTTAAATTTGTTTTCTCTAAGGAAGAAAAAAAAAAAAACAATCATATCTGAAAAACAGAATAAATCATGAAAGAGCTTGATGAAAGAATGTCCCCAAATCATAATAGAAAATGTCAATGGTTACCTTCGTTGTTTGATTTTTCTTAACTTGGAGATCAAGTAGGTGTTTTAGGGGGCAAGTGTGTTTGCTTTGGACTTGAGGTGAATGTCTGACTGGACTCCTGTTTCTGTTCTTTAGCACTTCCTACTGTCAGGTTAATGGACAAGTGTTTAACAAGAATCTTCAAGCAAACCATATGTTCTGCTCTCGTAGCCAAAAGACAAGATATTAGAGCCTTCAGACTGCCAAGAAAGGGGAGGTCAGGAGAAATTAGAGAGGAAGAGTGGCCAGATTCAGAATGGCTTTAGTTCAGTTTGACTCACGGCTCATTACTTTAAACCCCATGTGAAAAGGCAGCGGGACAACCCAAATGTAAAAGAATTCAAGTTTTCAGCTGTAGAGACCTAAAGAAAATACTGATGTTTGAAACAGGAAGGGCAGACTCTGCCATCCATTCTGTTCCTTGAAGATACATTTGTTTGTGTGTCTTGTCTTTGTTTTCTGTGTATTTTGATCCTTCCAAGAATTCTTGTCTGGTCTCATTATCAGAGCTCTCCCTTAAAAACCAATACAAAAAAAAAAAAAAAAAAAAACCAAAAAGGAACCTTTTGCTTCTGTTTCTGGTGGGTAAAAGTAAGTTTTGGAAAGGAACTTGCTGATTTATTGTAAAATTCCAGACATCTCTGCTGACAGAAATCAGGGTCCAAAGTCTTTTGTTTAGATTTGTCTCCTTTGCCTAATTGTGTGTGTCAGTAAGTTTATGTGGGTATGCACACACACACACACACACACCTCTAGACAACCCCAGTGATCCAACCTAAACTAGTCAGATTCACTCTCTTCTTCTCAGTACCTTGAGAGTTTTCGTTAGAACCAGGATATTATTCAGAATATGTTAATATCAGAATCTTTATTCAACTACAAATGTGTAATTCAAGAACATATGCTATAGTAGGAGTATGGAATCAGTTAAGTAGATAACTCCTATTAGGAAGTAACTTTTCTTCCAGTTGTACACATATAATGACCTCATTACTATTGTGCTCTTGTGGACACATCTCCATCACTGGAGACACGATTTCATTTTGAAATAAGTGGATCTCGTGTCAGAAACATGGATGTTGAGATACAGGACCTTGGGGACAAGGGTGTGAACTGTTCTCTGACCCCCACAGCTGGACATATTCTGCCTTGTAAGTCATTAGAAAAATAAGTAATGAAAACTTCTATTTGGTTCACTGAATCTGCTTTGATCTTACTTACCCACAGTAACAACACACCCCCTCCTTTCTCTGTTCTTTGCCATATTCCTCATTTAGCAAAAATATCTGCTTATAGCAAATATTCTTAGAGTTCCTGTAGCAGAAACACAACTAAAACGGTACAAGGAAGGTTGGGGCATTAGGCATAAATCAGAAGAAGCAAACAGGATTTCCTGATGCAGATCTGGGGATTTCACCAACTCTAATTCATGGACTCATCACCTTCATAAAGAGAAAGTGGAGAAAACTTATCATTGCTTTCTGTGGCTATTTTTCACTTCCCTTCCTCTTCACTCTCAGTTCGAGCTTTCAGAAGCAATGCCACTGAATTCCCTGGATGGAAAATCTCAAGGACAAGGAAGGAGGAGGAACCAGAGAAACACCTCTTGTGGGATTTCAGAAGATCCATGAGCCCCATCCAGTTTTTGTTTATTCTCTAGTTTATTTTAAATATATGGCTCTCGTTTCTTTTCCTGGTCAAGTTAAGCAAGAGCTAAGACAATCGCAAGTTATTCCCTTTTTCTGAGTAAACAGCTTTCCCTATGGACTACGTAGCCCTGCCCACCATAGTCACTTCATATTCGTTCCGAATTAGGAAAAAAATGAAGGTCACAATACACTCGCATCAAAAAAGGACAAGAGTCTAAAAGAATAATTTGGCTAGTGGGAACGGAGCTAGATTGTGACCACCCGGCTTGCTTTGGCAGAGAGGGGAGTGTTGTTCCTCTGGGTCCCAAGTGAAGTGGGCCCCAGTCATATGCAGGATGTCTCTACAGCCTAACCTTTGAATGCTGCTTACGTCCTTTGTTCAGCACGGCGTTTTCTCTTCAGCCCTGCACTAAACAGTTCCAGTTCTTTGGCATCGGTATTTCCATTTGCGAAAATTGTGTAACTCTATCTAAAGGCTGTCTTTCCAAGGCTTTGTCTTGCTGTGTGGTGAAAGGATAAAAGAAAATTCACATCAGGAAGCCAAAAAAAAAACCCACCCAAATCAAAAAAACTTTAACATCAACAGGCTTAAGTGAAAATAGCCTTCAGAGTGAGCTTGCACGAGAGTTGATTTTACAAAACAGCACAGAACTTTTCTGTGTATTCCTAACTGCAGCACAGATAGGTGTGCTCTGATCTTGTGGTTGGGAGGCCCTGCCCTATGCTCCCAGGTACTCAGTGGTACGAGAGTGTGGTACTGCGGAGGGCTGTGTAGAGATTATGTTGCTGTTAACCATTTGTAAGTCTGTTTTGTAGAAAATTCCCATTTTCACTATAATCCCATAGATAGATACATGTCATTGAATCACTAGAAATCTGGACAAAGAGGCCTCTCTTTTGACTTGGAAATCAGACGCTTATCCCTGGAAGGAGTGTTGCATTCACAAACTTGATGGAAGTTATAGTTTATCACTGTCCAGATACAATGTCCGGCAGTGGGGCCCTCTTGGAGAACTGGCAATTTTTATGTGCAGTAGCTTCTGTTTCGTTTTGACCACAGGTGTGTTTTCATGGAATGGATTAGTTAGGATGGGTAAGGGCTAAGCAGTAGAATGAATACTGCTAGTGATCCCTAAGAATTTGCTCTCTTTTGTGTGAGTTATTCAGATCAGCCACTTCTCCTTTCTTAATTGATTGCCTTGAAATTATTTTGTTGTTGGCATATTGCAAAGAAAGGAAAGAAGGTGTAAGTATAGAATCACTTTGTAACTCATTAAACTTGTTAAGTGGCTCCTTCAGCTCAGTGGGGAGGTCTGCTTCTCCTCCTGCCTGCCTCTCCCTCTGCTTGTGTGCACTGTCTCTCACTCCTTCTGTCTCTCTCTGTGACAAATAAATAAATAAAATCTTTAAAAAATGGTAAATGAAGTGAAAAATAGAGAGCTAACACAGGCTCTTACTATCAATCAACTTCACACATCTGTACTCCTGAACGGTTTGTAGGGAAGTTAATGTAACTTAGTGATTTTGCTAGGAGTCTTCTTGATAAAAATGGTGCACAAAGGAGCTTCCTTTCTTATGCAGATCAAGGTGAAATTCTGAATAATTACTCTAAAACATTCCAAATTCATTACAAAAAAGTTTTGTTTTAGTTTTTTTTTTCAAATTTATTTATTTTCAGAAAAACAGTATTCATTATTTTTTCACTACACCCAGTGCTCCATGCAAGCCGTGCCCTCTATAATACCCACCACCTGGTACCCCAACCTCCCACCCCCCCACCACTTCAAACCCCTCAGATTGTTTTTTTAGAAAAAATATTTTTTTTTCTGACACCAAAACTCATACTCTTCATTACAGAGAGCACCTAGCACAATCCATGTCCCACAGTCCTGCCCCTGCAAATGTTACTTTTTTCCTTTCAATACTCCATAGAAAAAAGATTTTTGAGCAGTGGCAATAGTCCAGGAGTGATCTGAAACTATCTAGCTGGTATAACTAGAAAACAAGAAGAATAGCACTCTCTAAAAAAAGGGATGAGGAATATTTTTTATAATAAATAAAATAACTTTGTTATATAGCTACTAAGCTGCAGACATACTGGCTTTTAAGCTCTCGTATCTATATGAATTTAGTAGACTGTAGATTTTGAAAACGAGTTCATCCCCTGGAAAGTGTGCTATCAATGTACTTCCAAAAGCTATTCCTTACTGCTGAGATGTCAAAAACATTTATCTCTATACATTATCTTTAATAAAAAATAAAACAAGAAAATAAGATAAAAACAGAGAGGGAAACAAACTATAATAGAATCTTTTTTTTTAAAATTTATTTATTTATTTGACAGACAGAAATCACAAGTAGGCAGAGAAGCAGGCAGAGAGAGAGGAAGGGAAGCAGGCCCCCCGCTGAGCAGAGAGCCCGATGCCGGACTCAATCCCAGGACCCCGAGATCATGACCCGAGCCGAAGGCAGTGGCTTAACCCACTGAGCCAACCCAGATATAGAGAACAAAATGATGGTTGCTGGAGGGAAGGTGACTGGTGGGTGGATGGACTAAACAGGTGATGGGCATTAGGGAGGGCACTCGCTGGGATGAGCATTGAGGATTGTGGGTGGGTGATGAATCACTGCAATCTGCTCCTCAAACCAGTGCTGCACTGTATATTAACTACCTTGAAGTTAAATAAAAAATATATGTATACTTTATATATGTAAAATAAATATCTTACAAATAGAAATCTATATAAGTATTAAGATATTATACTTTATATATAAATTTTGACATATTTTATATACTGGACTCTTAAAAATAACAATGTCTGATGATTATACTGAGAATCTTTCAAGTAGTTTTAAAAATATTAGCCATGAAAGAGAGCCAGAAAATATATATTAGCTCAAACTTACTCATCAGCCTCCTCTCTTCCCTCCCTTTGTCTGTTTTCACTTCTATTGCTGGCAGTATTGCCAGGCTAAGGCTATTTATCTATTCCAGAATTATCATTTTTAAGTCAATAGAAAATAATTAAATCATCTAACTGAATCAACCATTTAGTTCTATATAATGAGTGAATCCATGCCCCAATATAAAATATAAGGTTCCATAGTCAATTTAATGGGGAGAGGTGTGATGTGAGAGAAAGAGAGAAAAAGAGAAGAAAAGAGATAGATTGAGTGCATAATGTTTTGCATTTCCTTCATAATGTTTACCTTAGGCCTACTGTCTACTATCCATTTCTTGAAACTCCGTGATTATTTTATTGTTATACTTTAAAAAGAATGTATACAATTTTGAAAAAATGTTGGAGGCATCACAATTCTGGACAAATTATATTACAAAGCTGTAGTGATCAAGGCAATGTGGTACCGGCACAAAAACAGACATATCAATCAGTAGAACAGAATAGAAAAACCCAGAAATGGCCCCACAACATTTTGGTCAACTAACCTCCCACAAACCAGAAAAGAATATCCAATGGGAAAAAGACTGTCTCTTCAACAAATGTTGTTGGGAAAACTGGATAGCCACATACAGAAGTGTAATGTCCAGAAATGAAACTGGACCGCTTTCGTTACATCATGCACAAAAATAAATTCAAAATAGAAGAAAGACCTAAATATAAGACAAAACCATCAAAATCCTAGAGGAGAACCCAGGGAGCAACTTCTTTGACATCATCCACAGCAGCTTCTTACTAGACACTACATCTCTGGAGGCAAGGGAAACAAAAGCGAAAATGAATTATTGGGACTTCATCAAGACAAAAAGCTTCTGCACAGGGAAAGAAACAATCAGCAAAACTAAGACATTGCATTGTCTTTTAGTTTTGGAATGGGAGAAGGTATTTGCAAAGGACATAGCTGATAAAGGGTTAGTACCAAGAATCTATGAAGAACTTATCAAACTCAACACCTCAAAAATAAATAATCCAGTCAAGAAATGGGCAGAAGACATGAATAAACATTTTTTCAAAGAAGACATCCAGATGGCCAACAGACACATGAAAAGATGCTCCACAACACTCAGCATCAGGGAATACAAATCAAAACCACAATGAGATACCACCTCACACCTGTCAGAATGGCTTAAATTAACAACACAGGAAAAAACAGATGTTGGCGAGGATATGGAGACAAAGGAACCCTCTTGCCCTGCTAGTGAGAATGCAAACTGGTGAAGCCCCTCTGGAGAACAGTATGGAGGTTCCTCACAAAGTTAAAAATAGAACTAACTTATGACCCAGGAATTGCACTACCAAGTATTTGCCCAAAGAATGCAGAAATACTGATTTAAAGGGACACACGCACCCCGATGTTTATAATAGCATTATCAACAATAGCCAAATTGTAGAAAGTGCCCAAGTGTCCATTGACTGATGGATAAAGAAGCAGAATATTACTCACCCATTAAAAAAAGAAGGGGTGTTCACTTCGGCAGCACATACACTAAAAAATGAATGAAATCTTGCCATTTGCAACAATGTGGATGGAGCTAGAGAGTGAAATAAGTCAGTCAGAGAAAAACAAATACCATATGATTTTACTCATATGTGGAATTTAAGAAATGAAACAGATGAACATGGGGGGAAAAGAGAGAGAGGCAAACCATAAAACCCACTTTTAACTATAGAGAACAAAGAGGGTTGATGAAGGGGAGGTGGATGGGGAGATGGGCTAAATGGGCAATGGACACTAAGGAAGTCACTTGTGATGAGCATTGGGTGTTCTATGTAAGTGATGGATCACTGCATTCTACTCCTGAAACTAACATTACACTATATGTTAAGTAAGTAGAATTTTTTAAAAACAAATACACACACACACACACACACGAGAATGACTACATGAATGAACAAAGCTCTTCCTCCCAATAAGGTCATCTAGGAAGAAGTGGAGAATAGAAGTTAATAAAAAGGTGCCTTGATTCAAATCCTTAGTGTGTCCTTTACCCACAGAAATTTCTCAGAAGCTGAATGGCGTGTTTCTTTATATCAAGCTGGGAGGAAGGGCCTTACTCAAAGTATCTCCTGATACTAACTTACTCTGGGACTCATCACAGAAAATTTTTATGAGTCTTTTTATAAAAGATAATATAGAAGTTACAAATTTATGGCATACCTTCAGAAATATTAACTTTGCACAGAGGGCTGGAAGGAAAAAATCGTATTCCAAGAGTGGCCCAGACTGGTTAGATTATGCACCCGTGTAGTTGTTGCTTCAAATAAAGGGAAAAGAAAGAAGTACTGTCTAATGGGGATGTGACGAGTTGTTAACACATGGTCCAACGGGAAGAAGCAATCCAAGGAGTATTTACTACCTCTTGGGAATTTACTGCCTCAAGAGAGTACTCTGCATGATTTCTTTCTTTATTCTTTGTAAAGATCATGGAAATCATTATGGAATTAAATTTTAGTGCCTCTTTGTAACCTTTGATGTTTTATGGTGCACATAAACTTTTAAGCTTCTTCAAACATTTGAAAATCATCCAGAGGAAAAAAGACATCCTGGTAACATGGAGGTGGTGAAATCCAACGGGTATTTAATCTTTTCTGAGTCCTTTCAAAGTCTTTGAATTAGGTATCATTTCTATTTCCCAAAGAATCTGAGTTTCAAAGGGGTTTAAAGTATTTGTGTGGTAATTGGCAAAGTCAGCCTCTGAACCCAGATCTCTGATTCAAGGCTGGGATTATTGATTGCTCTTCGAGACCTGGATCTTTGGATGTGTTCTAAAAAGAGGCAGGAATGCACACATGTGAGCGGATTTGAGTAACATCATTTGTTGACGCCAGCATGTTAAACACTCCCATTACTGTCATTAAAGCCTTATCACCTAATTATTAGGTTGTTTTTTTTTAGGGATCAGAGACATCTCTAGCTAGGAAGGTCACAAGTGAAATGAGACTTGAAATAGTTCTAGAGGTGCTCATGCCTGAAATGTTACCTGCTTCTGGTACATATGACTCATCAACATGAAAAGTTTTTAAGATTTCTTTTTCAAATTTTAAGACATGACAGTGCCTAAGAGTGCTGGGGAATGGGAAAGGAAGAAGTGTTCAAAAATGGACAGATGTGGGGTGTCTGAGTGGCTTAGTCAGTTAAGCGTCCAACCCTTGATTTCAGCTCAGTTCATGATCTCAGGGTTGTGACATTGAGTCCCACATTGATCATGACCTTGCTTAAGATTCTCTCCCTCTCCCTCTACCCCCTGTGCTCTCTCTTTCTCTCTTAAATCCATAAATAAAATCTTTTTTTTTTAAGATAGAAAATGGACAGAAGTGCCCTGTTTCTTATTTGAGTGAAAGACTGACTTCAATGAATTTTTTAAAATTTCATAGAAGAGTTTATCACTGATAGACCATAGATAATTCAGACGCTCTAAGACAGGCCCACACTTCCCATTTATGACTAAATATAACCCTTTTTCTTATTTCATGGAATCTGGAGGCTTGATGTCCCAGACTCTGAACCCAGATATTCAACAAAAAGTTTAGATATCGATCTCAACAAGGCAGCCAGAAGCAAATTTCTGCAGGTCCCTTACTATATCGCACAAGGGAGATAGGTCATAACCCAGAAATAAGCACACATGAAATTTAAGGTAGGAAATAAAAAGTCTCCAAATAATTGCTTATCTGGCAACACAATGCAATAGAAAGGGCCAGTAGGGGTGGGGAGCGGAGGAGAAAAAGAAACCCTTTGTCTGTTGCTGGTTGGGCCACAAATTGGAGCTGAATTTCTGGCAAGAGACAAACTTCTCTGAATCCATTTCTTAATGGATACAATGAGATCACTGAATTACGCCCATTCCAGCCTTAATGTGGTGAGTCGGCATTCATCCCTATCTGCGGTAGCCTTCCTCGGAAGCTTAACAGGACACACAAGAAGTGATGTGTCCTGTCTTGGTGATCACATCTGCAAATTGACTGGGATCTTTTAAGAACTTGAGGAGAATCTTTTAACACCTTTTCTTCCTCCTTTCTAGGATTATCTGGGAGCTTGCATTGTCCTCACGGCATCCATTGCCTCCATCAGCGGCTCTTCCAATTCTGGATTGGTGGGTTTGGGTCTTCTGTATGCACTGACGGTAGGTATGGATGAAAACACCTCTTTTCATGTAGTGTTGCAGATACTTTTTCTTGCTGTTATCAACTCCTACTCATGGACATAAGAGGAGCAGATTGAAATTCGTAACAAAATGACATCTTGCAAATAATGGAGATTGGGGTCTAAACCCAGCATTTTAGGACGCTGTGGATTCAGTTCTAATACTGCAAACTGGTTTTTTAAAACTCCTCAAAAACTATGGTGAGAGCACTCCCAAGGCTATTTGAGAGCCTTGTCTTAAGTTGTTCACAGCCTATTTGGGGACACTAAAATGAATATGAATATAAATGAGATAAGTGCAAACAGAGGTATATGCAACTTGTGCAGGGAAATCGGAGGACAGTTTATGAATCATTGACATGTGAGGACCCTTGAAGAAGAGTGAACATCTCCTGTGCCTGCTTTATCCCATAACACCCTCCCTGGTGTTATGAATTGTACTACATAATGTACACTAACTGTCCAAGTCGTCCTATCCTAAAATATCCAGTGATTATAAAGATCATTACTTTATTTCAAATGTGTTAACTTCTTTTTGTCACTTGACACAGATAACCAATTACTTGAACTGGGTTGTGAGGAACTTGGCTGACCTGGAGGTACAGATGGGGGCAGTGAAGAAAGTGAACAGTTTCTTGACTATGGAATCTGAGAACTATGAAGGCACTATGGGTATTGTTCTGAATATTATTTTGTTTCACTCAAATATTTATTTTATACCACTATTAGTTGTATGTCAGACACATTGTCATTCTTGCTTTTGTTCTCCACTTTAATATCCAGAGAATCCCTTCTCATCTTGACCTTGCTTTATGAGGTACACCTGAAATGATAAAACTATTAAGGCTTGAAAAGTTTGGGATACGACAGACTCCAAATGGGTATTATGTAGTAATAGTTAAAGATAATTATAAAGAATATTACATTCGTTACCAACTTACACTATGAACTATTATGTTCTCTTTCTCAAGATCCTATTAACTAACCTAGATGTCAAGAAACTTGGACCTTACTCACTGAGATTCTCAGCTTTGCTAGAATAAAATTGGCAGGGAATTCAATACTGAAGATAGAATGATCTTTCTTAAATTCAAATTTCATGCTTAAAATGCATTCTTCTGGGCACCTGGGTGGCTAAGTGGGTTAAAGCCTCTGTCTCCAGCTCGGGTCATGGTCTCAGGGTCCTGGGATGGAGCCCCGCATAGGGCTTTCTGCTCAGCGGGGAGCCTGCTTCCCCCTCTCTCTCTCTGCCTGTCTTTCTGCCTACTTGTGACTTTTCTCTCTGTCAAATAAATAAATAAAATCTTTAAAATGAATTCTTCTGCTTAAATCCTTCTATAGCTATCTGGGTCTTCAAGGACAAAATCCAGATAAGTTAGCTAAGACCACTAGACTATTCATCAGTTCCTTGCCCACCTATTTGGTCTCATCTCTCATCACCTATCCAACATGCTGTAGTTTCTTTTTATCTTTGTTCTCTCCATATATATTTGAAACAAATCTCCCCATCCCTAGTCCTTTAGGACTCATCTCAATCACCATCTTCTCTTGAAGTCCTCCTGGAACTCTCAGGTTACACCATCTATGCTCCCAGAGCGCCGTGGGCTGGACTCCATCATGTGACTGCATGCAGTACTGTAGATCCTGATGCTTCCCCAGGATGTAGGGAGCACCTTGAGGCATGACTTTCATCTCCATATTCCCAAGACCTTGCACAACACCTATCACATTTTTAGACACTCAGCTGCTTGATGATTGATGGACTGAACACATGAATCAACTCACAGATGAAGTATCTTCAGTAGAATCAAGTGGTAGAATGCAGGAAAGACATGATAGTTCATGCTTCAAAAAGAAACACGCACAAAAACTATTTTGAAAGTTCTCAATCATTAGGCCTTTGCTCTGAATGTCATTTCAGTTTTAAAAAGATACAGAATTTGGCTCAGTATGATGTTAAATTTATTTTAAAAAAGATATGTTTGCATGTAAAAAAGTATATAAGTATGTGTATGTTTCTTCCTGTCTCTCTCTTTCCCTCCTTCTCCCTCCTTGTCCCTCCTGCTCCTTGTCTCCTTCTCTCCCTCTCCCTCTCCCTCTGATTTCCCCTATCCCACCCTCACCCCCCAGACCCCTCTCAAGTTCCAGAACATTGGCCACAGGAAGGAGAGATCAAGATTCATGACCTGTGTGTGAGATATGAAAATAATCTGAAACCTGTTCTTAAGCACGTCAAAGCTTACATCAAACCCGGGCAAAAGGTGTGGAATTCACTGCCATTTGTTTCGTACAGATCAGAGAAGGAGCCACTTGATCACTAGCTAAGCTCTTAGACATCCAGCCAAGTACATTCTCACTGGGCTCACATAAGACTCCCTACAATTTACAGGTCAAACTATCTACATAAAAGAGAAAATAGAGAGAACCAGGATAAAATGCACATTCTTTAAATTGTATTGTTGTTCATTAGTCTCCCACGGAGATGAGGAAAATCACCAATATGTGTGTTTTTCCAAATTTCTGGTTTCTGGATCACAGCCATATCAGACATCCCCTTGAGAGCTTTTGCACTTGTACTAGCTTTAGTCCCAAAATGATTCATTTTAGCTACTTTAAAAAGAGGAAGTGTGCAGAAAAAAATTGGAGTCCATCTACTTTTTGTTATAAAATCATCACTTCTAAGATAAAATTGAATACTTACTTATTAGGCCAACAAGATACTAAGTGCAAAAATTAAGCCGCGAAGGAAAAACACCACAGCCACATACAAATAAAAAGAGTTAGAATGAAATCATTGAAGATTTGTGAGGATTCTTTGTTTTTATCTTAATAATGATACATAAAGGACACTTAAGAAAAGAATGATAATTTATTACAACTATTTAAATAGATTACAGTTTCTCCATGACATCTTGTTGAAATTAAAAATATTTTTTGCCCATCTTCTGTTTCGTTGGTTTTTTTTTTTTTTTTTCTGAGTCCTTTTTTCTCTGAGTGACACTTGTTTTTTAGGTGGGCATCTGCGGTCGCACCGGCAGTGGAAAGTCCTCATTATCACTGGCTTTCTTCAGAATGGTGGATATATTTGATGGTAAGTTACTAACTAAATGTTCTCGTTGGCTATGTGGTGCTTTTCCTTAAAAAAAAAAAAAAAAAGTGAGACTTCAAGTTACCTAATCCTGCAGAAATAAAGAGCAAAGATTTATGAGGACTTTGCATCCTTCAACCCCTGGATTGAGGCAGGTATCCCATATCAACAGTCTAGAATTAAAGAATGAACACAGAATTGTTAATAAAATTATTAGCTCTAAACTTGGCTCCAGAGATTGTTGTTAACGAATTCTAATAAACGGATAAAATGAAAACAAAGCCACCCATTTTGAACAGCCATAGATGTAGGTGGCATTTCAAGAGGAAGGGAGAGAAAGGAAGACTGTCTTGCTTTGCTCAAACTAAAAACGCACCCATTTCCATCAAAGGAAAAAAAATGCAAGGAGATAAATAATCTGCACTATTAATTTTGGTGCATGACTCTTACCTTCATAACAAGGTTTAATGATGCGGAACATTTTGTGGGGTGGCAAACTGCTAAGGGCCAAGCACATGTTGACAGTATAAAAACATACTTATTCATCTACAGAATTATTAATAACGTGATTCATGGAAATAATTTAATCTTTGCTTTAGAAAAATATGTCACATTATTTAGTCTATCAAGTGGCCTATAAATAGCTGAGCCTGTAAACCGTCTTGAGTAGAAGGGGATCCAGCAATGTGCTTGGTCATCAGCTCAAGGACGTGCTTCCTATTATTATCTGAAATGATCGTGATGAGGATTCTAGTACTTCACATTTTTATTGTACCTGACAGTTTATGATATGTAATCTCTGCAACAGCTCTGTGAGGTGGAGGGGTCAGTTTATGAACAGACATGAACTACAGGAATCGCAATCTCCTTGGGGTTTGGATTCAGGAGCAGAGTAGGTAGGGATCAGCCGGTGGATTAGCAGGTTTCTCTTCCACAGCTAGTAATAATAAATAAAACACAGATATGTTTTTTTTTTTAAAGATTTTATTTATTTATTTGACAGAGAGAGATTACAAGTAGGCAGAGAGGCAGGCAGAGAGAGAGAGAGAGGAGGAAAAGGCTCCCTGCTGAGCAGAGAGCCTGATGCGGGGCTCGATCCCAGGATCCTGAGATCATGACCTGAGCCGAAGGCAGCGGCTTAACCCACTGAGCCACCCAGGCGCCCCAACACAGATATGTTTTTTAAGGACTTTCAGTGGATTTGCCTTAAGATTTTATTTATTTATTTATTTATTTGACAGACAGATCACAAGTAGGCAGAGAGGCAGGCAGAGAGAGAGAGGAGGAAACAGGCTCCCGCTGAGCAGAAAGCTCTATGCGGGGCTCATCCCAGGACCCTGGGATCATGACCTGAGCTGAAGGCAGAGGCTTTAACCCACTGAGCTACCCAGGCATCCCGGATTTGCCTTAGAAGCCAGTACATGATCCAAAGACAGTTGATTGACACTTTTCATTAAACAAACAAACAGACAAACCTGTGGTTGTAACTGAACATATTAGATTAGCCTGTTCTTTATGAATTCAGAAACATGCTGCCAGGCCCCATGTGGGCTATCAATGAGTGAGTCTCTTCTTTAGCATTAGGCTTTTAAGATTTTAATAGATAATGTGTTATTCCTGAAAGAAAGTTTAGCTGATCACTTTGTCTCCTCTTGAATCTAAATCTAGCTGGAAAAGGGGCTCCATTCTTTGTCTGGCCTGTTCATTTCATATGGCAGTTCTATCTTTGCACAAAGTGATGTGATAAAATAATCTAACAATTTATCAATTTGAGGAAAAGATATCAAGATGGCACAAATCTCAAATAAATCTAAATACAGTATGGAGAAATTAATTAAAATGTGATGTCTGGGCTCCTGGGTGACTCAGTTCATTAAGCCACTGCCTCAGGTCATGATCCCAGAGTCCCGGGATCAAGTCCCCCATCAGGCTCCCAACTCCATGGGAAGTCTGCTTCTCCCTCTCACCTTCTCCCTTCTCATGTTCTCTTTCTGTCTATCTCTCTCAAATAAATAAATAAAATCTTTTAAAAAACAAATAAAATTTGATATCTGTGTCATAGAATTTTCTTTTCTTTTTTAAAAAAATATTTTATTTATTTATTTAACAGAGAGAGAACGAGAGAGAGATCACAAGCAGTCAGAGAGAAAGGCAGAGAGAGAGGGGAAACAGGCTCCCTGCTGAGCATAGAGCCCAATGTGGGGCTCAACCCAGGACCCTGAGACCATGACCTGAACCGAAGGCAGGGGCTTAACCCACTGAGCCACCCAGGCTTCCTGTCATAGAATTTTCTTATTTGCAATGCACTGTCTTGTTCATCAATAAAAAAGAGTGAATAATTTAGAAAAAAATCACTGTCTTCAAGGAGTTTATATTCTAGTTGGGAGAGAGGGAGACAATTAAAAAAAGATAAGTAAATGTATATCAAGTACATTATGAAGGAAAATAAAACAGGGAACAAGGATAAATATTGGAAGGAAGAAGACCCATTAAGGAGAAAAAGTACTTTTGGTTTGTAGGAAACATGGAAACTGAATAAAAATTGAGAATCACTTTAAGAGAAAATACTTAAGAAAGAGAACACACCACTAAAATGTATATTTTTCATAGAAATGCATAATAATGTGTCTAATACTTAAATGGAAAGCTTTATCTTTTGAGTTTCAACCGTGAACTAGAAAGTACTTTCAATTTGTAAACAAATATTATTTTACTTTTGATTTTACTACAAGCCTGCATTTTTTTGTTTCTGCTTAACAGGAAAGATTGTCATTGATGGGATAGACATTTCAAAACTACCACTGCACACACTACGTTCTAGACTTTCGATCATTTTGCAAGATCCAATACTATTCAGTGGTTCTATTAGGTAGGTGATGTATTCAACAGAAACCTGAATGTCTCAGAGTTTAACTTTTGGCTCATGGGAGCGTTTTACTCAGAACTGTTTTTCAGGTAGGTGTGAATGACATTTTCAGGATGATACGATCAAATATTCTGGCCAACAGTTTGGTTTGGGAAACCCTAGAGTTGCTAAATTAACCGATAGAAGCCAGTCCTTTGTGTTTTTCCAGGAGCTCTGCTCTTTCAATTTGACTCCACAAGTCACTTTTTCCTCTGTCCTTGGGGCAGTGATTCTTGGCAGACATTTCTAAGGTGTTCTACCCTACAGATACCTGCCTCTTACTTATGTATCTGGCTTGGGTTTAGCAGATATTGAGTTTGGTTAACCCCTTGATTCCCCCATCCCTCATAATTTTTCTTTCAGCCAAAATTGCTTTTAAGGAGTTGCTACAATCTTCTCCATGCCTGGTTTATGGTTTCCTACAGGTTAAAAAAAAAAGAAAAAAAAAGGTATCTACTATCTGCTAAGTGCTTTAAATACTTGTCTCATTAAATCCTCAAAGCACGGCTCTAGTGTTATTACCCTCATATTACAGATAAGAATTTTGAACCTCAGAGAAGCTTTAACTTGTTTGAGTTCACGCACTTAGTAAGTGGTAGAACAGCAATTCCAAGGAAAGTTTGTCTGACTCTAAAGCGCACTGTGGCATTACGCAGCAGGTCAGGTCTCTCCTTGCACCCATCCTTTGTGCTCTCTTGCTCCCCTCCTCTACCTTAATTACAAAGAAGTATTGCCGCCTCTTTTTGTCTTGAAGAGAAAATGGCTGTAAGAGTGCTCAATATTCAGCTGTAAAAGTTAAATTTGGGGATGTATCCAGTTAGTTAGCAATGCCATAGTGAATGATGTGTCTGGTAGATTTATTACGAATACTACTATTGTGGTTGGTGCAGCATGGACTCTCTAAGCATTGCATGTTCTCCTATAATCACAGGTTCTGTAAAAACGCCTTGCTAGACACTATTCAAGTTACATTAAAGAGAGTATGAAAGTGGATAAATCCACATAATGAATTTTATCATGGCATATACAACATATTAATTTACTAACTGTATTTTCAGAAAACATTTTTCATAACATCATGTTCATCATTCATTTATTCAACCAACATGAATTGAATGCCTGCTCTATCCTGAGCACTGGTCTAGGTACTAGGGATATAGCAATAACCAAAACAAATGAGACTTATATTTTAAGGAAAGAGTAGCAATAAGCAAACATATGTAAAAATGCTTTTATTTTTATTTATTCACTGAATAACTTATTTTTTCCCCTGCAGATTTAATTTAGATCCAGAGTGTAAATGCACAGACGACAGACTCTGGGAAGCTCTAGAAATTGCTCAGCTGAAGAATATGGTCAAATCCCTACCAGGAGGTCTAGGTATATTTTCTAGAAAATACATTTATTTTTACATATGCAATTAATTTTACATATCTCTATAATTTATGCTAGAATCACATAATTCATGTTAAGTACCCTTATATTTAAAATAATCTCCAACACTCATTAGGACACTTCAAAATCTAATATTTTTTCATAGGATGCCAGAGGATGAAACCTATAACAAATTCTCTTCTATCTGAACACTCCAGAGTATTCCAGTTAATACCTTTAACTCTTCAGTCTTTTCACTTTAGTGGTACAGGTCATTTTAACTTGTTTTGTTTTATTTTACTTTTTTGGAGAGAGGGTGAAAGAGCAAGAATGGAGGAGGAAGGACAGGGGGAGACAGAGAATCTCAAGCAGGCTCAGCCAATAGCCCTGAGATCATGATCTGAACCAAAATCAAGAATGGGACACTTAGTGGACTGAGCCACCTAGACGCCCCAGTGATATATATAGGATATTTGAATCAGAATATTTCCCTGTGGTCATTCTCATGTGATTGACATGACCCCTGACCCACAGTAAATGGGGTAGAGGATCGAAGAGGCTACTAGGTTCAGAGTACTCCGTACCATGAAGGAGCAGGCAGTTTCTCCACATTGGCAGCCATTTTCTTTGTTGCCAGGAGGGACTATTGTTTATATTCATGTGGCATAATTTTGTGAAGACATTATTTTCTATACTTTGCTGCAGTGTTGGTTCAAGCCACCCATGTAAGGGATAAAACATGTACTCAGACAATCAGTGATCCAAATTTAGTCCAAGAGGTAGACAATTTCTGGCAAATAACTGATGATAGAATAAAACAACAATAAGGAAAGAATATAATTAACAAAACACCAGACGGGCACCTGGGTGTCTCAGTCGGTTAAGCATCTGCTTCATCTCAGATCATGATCCCAGGGTCCTGGGATCAAGCCCTGTTTTGGGCTCCCTGCTCAGTGAGGACCCTGCTTCTCCCTCTCTCTCTGCTTGGGCTCCCATGCTTGTGCTCTCTCCCTCTCTCCCTCACTCGCTCTCACTCTGTCTCAAATAAACAAATAAAATCTTAAAAACAAAACAAAACCAGAAACTGCACCATGTAATCTTTAATTCATAAAAATGGTGACTATATGTAATTTGGGACTTTTGCTTCCTTGAATCTAAACTTATTTAAGAAAGCAGTCAGAAAGTAAGAGTTGGTTGAAATTTTGATTTAATATATAACATGTAGTTGCAATCTTGTTTTGTTCTGGCATCTGAAAAAAAAATCAGCCCACAAAATACACCGTGTTTATTTGGGAAGGAGGACCTACACAAAAACAATACTTTTTATGATTTTAATTAAGTCCCAAGGGAAAGGCATCCCACAAACAGAAATTCAGATAGCATTTCTTTAAAGATAGTTTTAACAACTTCATAGTGTTAGGTTGTGGGAGCAATTCCAGGGATCTGAATGAACTTTCCCTTTGTAATTTTGATGTATTGCATGGTGAGCCAAGCAAGTCTACTTGAGAAGTTGATAATGCATATAGACCCTTCTCCGGTGGTATTTAGACACACCTTTAGTAGTTAGGAATATAGGCAATCATGACTCTGTAGTCTTCTTCACTCACATGAAAGATGTATGCACCTATTTTGAATCATGGGCACAGAGTTCAAGCGTTACGGTGTAGCGTAAACAATAGAGGATTGTATTTACACTATGTAATTGAATGTTTATGTTCGCTGTTTTCACAAAGATTACATCAATTGTTTGATAAAGATCTGGTTCATACCAGTTCTGGTGAAGAACATCTATCATCTCTCGCACCCTCCTTATTTATTATGTAAACTTAAAAATTTAGAGAACAAAGGCATAACACCCAAGGATGAAAAATTCCAAGAATTTGATGCAATGAGAAAATATAAAATAGAGATTTATGACTCTACTAGAAGTGTTAAAGAGGTATTTTGAAAACAGAATTTATCTTAAACTGACAATAAGACAGCTTACAAAATGTGGACGGAAACCAAAAAAGAAAAAGAAAATGATAGTGAGGATCTAACATTCATTTATCCATCCAATAATGTTTTATTCAGCTGCTGTGTCAGATACCAAGTGCTGAGGATACAATGACAAACAAAAACAAACCCAGTCCTTAACCATATGGAACTGACAGTCCAGTGGGATGGTATAATGAAAAAAGAAATGGACACTGGGGTCAAGAATGTTGTTTCTTTTTTTTTCTTCTTCTTTCTCTCTTTTTAAAATATTTTATTTATTTATTTGACACACACACAGAGAGAGAGAGAGAGAGAGAGAGATCAACAAGTAAGCAAAGAGGCAGACACAGAGAGAGATGAGGAAGCAGGCTCCCTGCTGAGCAGAGAACCCGATGTGGGGCTTGATCCCAGGACTCTGAGATCATGACCCAAGCACCATGTAATCTTTAATTCATAAAAATGGCATTCATAAGGCAGAGGCTTAACCCACTGAGCCACCCAGGCACCTCAAGAGTGTTCTGTTTCTTATTGAGTTCTACTGTAAATTACCTGTGTGATCATGGCCAAGCCACTTCATTTCTCTGGGTCTCAGATAATTATATTAAGTAGTGTCCTTAGAAAATTATATTAAATAATTAAAAAGCTCTCAGGTCTTCCATTCTTCAAAATACTTACCAGTATTTTATATCCTGCTATAAGGATATAAAGATATTCACCACCTTTTGCCAAAATTAGGATGGCCCAGGTTCATCTTCATTTTCCTGAAGTAAAAATTCTTTTCACCTTTCCAGTATGAAATCTTCGCAACAGTACACTAAGATCCCCCGTTCTCTTGTAGGACATTCCTATTTTTCCCTACTCTGCTCAAGGAAAATGTTAACAACATTTTAGTGAAATGCTCGCTTCTCTCTCTGATGTAGATGCAGTTGTCACCGAAGGTGGGGAGAACTTCAGCGTTGGACAGAGACAGCTGTTCTGCCTTGCTCGGGCCTTTGTCCGCAAGAGCAGCATTCTCATCATGGATGAAGCTACGGCTTCCATTGACATGGCCACGGTGAGTGCATTGAAGAGCTGGGGAAATGCACATGAAAATGACAACTCACTTTTTCCTGATTGAGTTCGAAGTCCCTAGTGCTATTGTTTTCAGTGTCTTCTCATTCATCTCTTTAATTAACTGATGATAGCACATTGAGAATTATAGTAAAGGAGACATGACAGTCTACTGCCAGTAAAATGAAATAAATTGGCTATCACTTTTTGATAAATTCTTAAGGCAGTAAAATTCCAGTGCTCAGTTGACTTGAGTACTATATTGTATTCAAGCATTCAAGTCTTACGCCATGGAAGTGATAAAATGATGTATGCAAGATCTTCATTTAATAGAAATTGCTAACAAAAATCAAACATTATTTTCTTAAGCAAGTTGAAGAAGGCTTCATTAGAACTAATAATGATCTTCTCAGTGTTCATGGTAACAAGCCAGAACTTTGTCTTTGAAAGAATTATTTAAAACTGTTAAATACGCCAAGAAGGATCTATCTAGAAGGCTGTGACTGAGTGGAGAAAATGTCACATTAAACCACAAACTGTATGCACTAGCAATTAATGGTGTTCTTACACAAGTTAACTTGATATTAAAAGTTTGGCATCAGAAAGGACAAAAATAGAAACATCCACAAACATGATTTCTCTTGCTGCACACTCTAGATTGGGTAAAAAAAAATCCAAAAAAGTGAAAGTTTCAGGATTATTAACAGCCCAATTATTTATGGAGATGCTAATTTTACATAATTTCTTTCTACTAAGACTAATCAGTTATACAATGTTATATATCCTTCTCAAAGTTCATGGAATTTAAAGTAATAAAATAATTTCTAATTAAGCCAATTCACTAAAAAAGAATAACTACATCAGAATTAGTATTAATTGCTAAGGATTTACAATATTGCGGGTTATTATAATACAGTCTCAGTGGAGATGAGAAAGGGGGAAGAATGAATTAATTGGCAATAAACCACTTCACAGGAAGGAAGTCTTTACATTAAGACTTGGGAATCAAGTTTTCTTCTGAGAGAGAGAGAGAGCATGAGTCTTTATCCAGAACATCTTTCAAAATATAACGATAACAACAGTTTGTGAATGAGATAAAAATGGTTTTTGCCCGGATGGTTCTTTTATGAGTCAAAATCCAAATTTAGGGCATGTGTTTTATTTCTTCCCTTTTCTGACCCGAAGTTAACGCCATTTTAGAGTTTTATTAGTTTTGAATACATACTGTTTGTGGCATACTTTAAGTGAGCATTTCCATGACATTTAATTTCATTTTCCCCTTTCAGTTCCCTGGTAACAAATCTATCAGTCATAGATAGATTGATCACTAAGTTTTATTTGCCTTTTGAAGACTCATATCGAGCCCAGCAGAAGCTTGCTGTGGGGACTGCTCCATGTGGCACCTTCCAGAGAAGACAGGAGCTAGGAGTTCTCAGAAGGGATGGGACCTGGGTGGGGAGTGGGAGGAGGCAGGGGTGCAGTCTTTGCTCTCAGGGACAAAATAGTATGGTGAGAAAAAGGAGTCCAGAGAAAATTCAGACTTTATTTATTTATTTTGGCAGGAAAACATTTTGCAGAAAGTGGTAATGACAGCTTTTGCAGACCGCACCGTTGTTACAATAGCTGTAAGTATTGGACACAGGGCTGATTTCCTCCTCTTTGGTTTTTGTTCTAAGATTCAATAATCTTTATTCTGGGGCAATTCAAGTATACATATGTTGGATTATGTATCTCTCTGCCAATGCTTCTGCATCTGTGCAAAAGAAAAAAATGAAATAATAGCTACAAAAACAGCTATACTCCAAAAGACTTTATACTGTTTTTTTTCCCCAAGCTGTTCTACCTAGCTTCCCTGATTTACATTGATAGGATATCCTAAATCGAAGGATTCCAGCAGGAATGTCTGTGGGCTTTTTTTTCCCTACCAGATTTAGTTGGTAGTTCATATGGGATAATTCTCTTTTCAATAATATAATCATCTGATGAGCTGTTTCAGAAGCAAAATTCTTCAACATGACTACCAGCTCTGCTACCACTTACACTCAATTTCTGTTCCTATTCACGTAAATGTTTAAAAAAAATGACATCACAGCTGAGGCAGATACATTCTCTGAGCACCAATCCAACTGAAGAATTGCCCAAACCTTTGTATTTGTAATCCCTTAATTACAGTAGGCCGTGGTTTCTTCTCTTTGCAGATGGAAGGATTCTTGTTTACATTCAGGCTTAATGTTTAACAAGAACTTTTTTAAATGAGTCACCTGGACATTTTCCCTCTTGCTGATTCTTGTCTTTCCATTTCTCTTTTCTCTCCAGCACCGTGTCTCTTCTATTTTGGATTCAGGTCTTGTTTTAGTCTTCTCTGAGGGTATCTTAGTGGAGTGTGATACTGTTCCAAATTTGCTCGCCCACAAGAATGGCCTCTTTTCCACTTTGGTGATGACCAACAAGTAGACCGTCATCAGCTACTCTGCCAACTGTCCCATTCTCTGGTAGTTATCTTAAGGGAACCCTCTCAGCCAGGCAGAGCTAATGCAATGACTAAAGGGGGTGGTGGGGTGAGGGAGCGACATACATGGTATTCTCACATAAATCAGCTCAACCAGCTGCTTCAGTTACGTCCAATATGGAATGAGACGCATGCATACTTTTCTTACATGTATAGGCGAGAGAGGATTTACCGAAACCCAAGAACCAGATTTATCTCTGTTAAGACAGAGGACCTTAAGTAAACCAATTTCACTCTTTTGGGGGGGATATGTTGTATGTGTCCTTAAAAATACTGTACCTGTTCTTTACCTGTCCTGAAAATTGCATTTTTTCAATTTACAGAATTATTTAGGTTTAACTGTTGAATACTGGAACCTATGCATGGAGTGCTGCCTTATGCTTTCATTTTTGTGAATGATGCATGGAGAAAGAGCACCCTTGGAAGTGCAACTTTTTTAAAGTGGCAGGAAATGATTCCCATCAGGGCCCACCTTAAGCCACTTTTCTCCCACTTTCCAAAAAACTGCTCTGGAGGAGTTACCAGATTAAGTCATTCATCCTAGACTGTGAATGATTTAATGGGTGAGAGAATTGGTTAACTTGAAACAACAGTTCTCTAATATTTTCAAGAATTTTCTCACTGGAAAAGGTAGGGAGATATTTGGGGGAGGGGAGGAGAACGAACAGGTAAAGTGGGAGAGAAGCAGACCTTCGTCTACTGAAAAGACTAATTTTCTCTCTACTCAAAAGACTAGTTTTCTATCTTCTGCATGAAGCATGGTATTGTTGAGTGGCCCCATTTAGTTTATACCTGGAAGATTGCTTGAGCATAATTTGTATTTTTAACCAAAAAATTATGTTCTCTTTCTTGTCCACCATTCACTGGACACTCTTCCTAGACCTCTGTATCTTCCACTCATTATTCATTTCAAGACCATTGATATGGGGGTGACCACTAGGATACTTCCCCATGGGAAAACAGAAAGCTGTGGGTAGGATGAATTACAAGGCTCTTAACAGAGAGGGAGCACCAGCAGCCTGTGGTAGAGACCTTGTAGAAGGATTCTCAGCTCTGTTAAACAGTAACTGTTCTTTCTTCCCTGCTAAAAACTATTTTGTTAATTTTGTTAACTACAACTGAAAATTGTGAAAGAACTTGAAAAGATAACTTTCTCTGGCTTCTTAAAGGATGTCTTAGTGCACCAAAACAGTGCATGGCATTTATTTATGAAAGTGATTTTTTTCTACTTACAATTGATTAGATTAATTTCTCTAGAGTATTTTGAAAATTGCATCAGTGCCCTTATAATTGACACTACACTTTCTCAAGCAAAAAAATAATGTGGATTAATGGAATAAGCACCACATATATTCCTTTCTATTAGCCAAGATTTTTCCATATTTTTCTTTTTCTTTTCTTTTCTTTCTTTCTTTCTTTCTTTTTTTTTTTTTTTTTTTAGATTTTATTTATTTATTTGACAGAGAGAGACACAACAGAAAGAGGGAGCACAGGCAGGGGAGTGGGAGAGGGAAAAGCAGACTACCTGCCAAGCAGGGAGCCTGATGCAGGGCTCGATCCCAGGAGCCTGGGATGGTGACCCAAGCCCAAGGTCGATGCTTAATGACTGAGCCACCCAGGCGCCCCTTTATTTTTATTTCTTAAATAAACATTATTTTAGTATAATAAGGCAATGTTTATAACATTCTATTTAGGGATTTAGAGGCCAGATTCTTTTTTTAGCATCATGATATGGTTATTGAAGAATTAATCTTTTTTGGAGGGAAAATATACAACAGATATTAAACAGTTTATTAACCTTAAGTTTATTTTTTTTTCTAAATGCATGGGTATACAAGTGACTCTGGTCTTCTCTCAAAGATAAACATTATCCTGCAAATTTGGCAATTCATAAATATATATCATTCATTACCAATATTCAGTGGATGATAGGTTCATCTAAGGATGTTGGAAATAGTGGTACATGTTCTGGGCTGGCATCTTTATTATCCTCCATGTATGTCTTACTTTTCTCCTGTAGTTGTCCCAGCTGTGACTGTTTGCTTTTCTGAAAGCATAAGCATTGAGACTACCCCATCACGTGGCCCAGGGCAGGTGATAGGCTAGGGATGGCTTTAGATTGGACTCTCAGTTATTAGGAGAAAGGACTTCAGAAAACTGTATCAAATTAACAGATGATATTTTGGGGCTTGGCACTTCCATCAGCATGCTGAGATTTTGACCTGCATAGTCCAGGTCCAATATGGTCGCCCAGAACCAAATGTGGCTACTGAGCACTTAAAATGAAGGTAGTCCAAATTAAGACATGTAAGTATGAAATACACACTGGATTTCGAAGATCTGGTACTAATAGAAAAATTTAAGAGATACCATTACTGATTTTTGTATTGGTCATATATTCAAATACTCAAGTATATTGGGTTAAAATATATTATCAAAATGGATTTCATGGGGTATCTAGCTGGCTCAGTCGTAGAGCATATGACTTCATCTCAGGGTCATGAATTCAAGCCCCACATTGAGCATGGAGCTTATGTTAAAAAAAAAAAAATCAACTGGATTTAATATAACTTAGCCTAGATTTCACCTGTTTATTTGTGCCTTGAAGCTGTGGATTTAAGAAATTTAAAATTACCCGTGTCTCACATTGGTGATTCACATTACATTTCTATTGCACAGCACCTATCTTACCAAGAGAAGTAAAACGACCCATGACACAGATTTTTCCCTTGTAAATTTTAAAAATAAAAAATAAGAGTAGCTGACATTTAGTATGTGCTTGTATGAGTCAGACAAGGTGCTGAGTTCTTTTTACGTGGATCACCTCATCTGACCCCCACCCCCATCCTGAGAGGCAGGTACTATATTCATATCATCATTTTATAGATGTGGAACTTGAGGCATACAAAGTTGAGTTTGCTGATCAGGATTGCACAACCACACAGGCGGGGAGAATACCCGTCAAGCAGAATACCCGCCCAGTGTCCCCTAAAGCCTGTGCTCTTAACCTTAACGCTAATAACGGGAGGTGAGCCACCCTTGAAAGCAGCAGACACTCCCTACAAAGGAATCTGATGGCAGGCGGAAATATCTCGTTTTGAAGTTAATAAGCCTGATTTTATGTTGGTTCTGCTACTTATTACCTATGCGATCTCCTGTTTTTGCTTTTCCTCTGTGAGCCACTATGGTCTTGCGCTTAAAGCAGAGAAACACTCACATTTGAGGAATGTTTAACGATGAGCAAGCACGTGCATGGAAAACCTAATGTATAATATATGGTCAATAGGTGGTAGCTTTTTTTTATTATTAATTACCAATCCCAAAGCTTCTCTCCAAAGGGTACCAGGTGGAAAGTGAGCACAAGTGTGTGGCAATGCTCTCCAAAGACTGCGAGCTGGCGTGTCTAACGTCCTGGATAAGTCATTCTAACACTGCACGCCTGAATGGCCTTCCCCAAAGTGTGTTTGCAGAATTGAACCACCGTCCAAGGCTCTTCAGGTTGTGCGTTGGACCACGAATTAGTTGATTCTACCCAAGAGATAATTTTAGTCTAGGTTAAACTGTAACATAACTGTATCATGATGGGTCTTCCTTTTTTTTTTTTTTTTTTTAAAGATTTTATTTATTTATTTGAGAGAGACAGACAGTGAGAGAGAGCATGAGCGAGGAGAAGGTCAGAGAGCGAAGCAGACTCCCCATGGAGCTGGGAGCCCGATGTGGGACTCGATCCCGGGACTCCAGGATCACGCCCTGAGCCGAAGGCAGTCGTCCAACCAACTGCGCCACCCAGGCGTCCCATGATGGGTCTTCTTATCAATTAATTATTTGACAAACAAAATTAGCCTCCTCACACGTCCATTAAAGTGCTGAAACTCCTCTATTATTTCACTCAATTTAACATATCCAAGACCCAGTCACACTCATCAGTATTTAAACCAATGTACATAATGATATGTTAAATAAGACAGAAAGAGAGGCTGTGCTTCTGTTTTAGTACCTCCTAGCACCCCAAGATAAATAATCAGTGAGACATGCCTATTCCATTGCTTTGGCTCATGAAATTTGTAACAAGTACCTGTATTTTTTTTTTTTTTTCACTTGCAGCATCGGGTTCACACTATCCTGACGGCAGACCTGGTTATTGTGATGAAGCGAGGAAATATTTTAGAATATGACACTCCAGAAAGCCTCTTGGCTAGGGAAGATGGAGTTTTTGCTTCTTTTGTTCGGGCAGACATGTGAAGGGATGTCTTAAACCAATACATGGATTTAAAATAATGCAGCCATAACCTATTTAATGAATCATCAACTTGACCTTCAAAACGTGGCATCTTAAATTTTTACACTTTTGTAAAGCATATTTGTTGTGTTAGGGGACTTTGTAATTAACTACAATGTCACTTTACCCATGAATACTGTATTTCCTATGTTGATATTTCTTTTTTGTTTGTTTCCCAAGATCTTAATGCTTAATATGCTCATTACTGATAATCTTTCTAATGATTAAACCCTTTACCTTTAAGAATAACAGACTGTATTAAAACATGTAAGTTACTTTAAGTGGTAAGTCAACAGCTGTAATTTCTCATATTTTTAAGGCTGGTAAATATCTCTCAGGCATGGAAATCACCATGAGTATTCAGTATGTTTATTCTCTTATTTATAAAAATATGTTTTCCATTTTGTTGGTATCCCCAGATGTTATTGGAAGAGAATTAAGAGGACAGGTTTTCTAATCAGTGAGAAAATAAAACACACAAGTCCGCTATCAACTGGATGAGAATATTTGGTGTTCATTACCATTCGTAGTAATAGTGATGCTTCAACAGTCTCTCTTCCTCATCTAAATTGTTTCCTGTTACCAAGAAGTCATTTATGGTAGCTTTGAGAAGTCAGTGCCTTAACCAGAAAGATCATGGAAAGAGTTTGGGTATTTGAAAAATTAGACTCAAGTTTCCATTTTTACCTCTCTAGTCAGGAGAGAGTTCCTAAGGTATTAGGAATGATGTGCTTTTTCCGGACTAAAGTTCAAAGAGCAAATACGTTCAGTCCTTCTGCGACAGGCCAACTAAAGCTCTCTATGATTTAATTCACCAACAAATGTGGTTATGATCCTGAGCCCTAAAATTCCACATTATGCAAGATTCAGGAGCACAGGCAAGTGGTCTCATTTGCTTCGATAAATATATATGAAACAAGTGTTTATTTCAAGGTGGAAGAGTTTACTTCTTTTTGACATTTCTGCCCAGTGGTGTCACACATGTATCCACTTGGTACTGCTCTAATGTTAATGCACATGTAAAAAGTGAATCAAAATGTTACTCTAATTTTAAAGTGTGTGTTAAGAGTGCATCAAATATGGATGGAATATTAGTGTTCTGTTTGCTTATAAATAAATTTTAAAATACTCAAAGTTACCTGCACTGTCACACTAAACAGTCCAAGCTCTCTACTACAGTTCTGTGCCCATCTAGTATAAAATATAATGGATTTTCGTATGAAGATCACGTGCATTGCTAGATTTTGAAGAATTGTGATTGATAGAAAAAGAGAATTTGTGCTCCCTCCCTGTAGTTTTTACGTTCAGTTGATTGTATTGTGTATTCGCTCTTGGGAAATTTGTAATACTTGTTGAATGGCATATATGACTGGGTCTTCCCCTGAATATAGAGTCCCAGTGTTTACCCAAAATAAGTTCCATAAGGATGGACAGACATGTTCTGTGTCATTTAGTGTGAATTGACACCTGTGTAAATATAAAACCTCATTGAGAAAAATCCTCTTAATGTTTTCAAAGCTAAACAAAACAGAATCAATAACTATTAAATCAATCTTGAAAATATTTTCTGAAAATTCTACCAACCTCCCTCAAAGTATTCCTGGCAAGGAAATGTTTTGTAAGGCTGCATTTATATGAGGCTTTCTATCAACTTACATCTCATTCTCACAGAGAAATGGGGATTTACCCATAAGAGCAACCCCTCACCATATTTGTAAATTATACCACTCTACAGAAATGTCTACAGAAGTATAGCTAATGATGCTAAACTAAGAATCACATAAATCATTCTGACACCCAAGTGGTCACTAGTTCCCTTGTAACTTTTAGTCACTTAAGTTGAGTGTTTAATTGTTTCCAAAACAGAACTGACTGAATAAAGTCAGGAATAACTTTTTTAATTGTTTAATCATCTATTATGTTTCACATATATATATACACACACATATATATAATGTTATATTGAATACAGAAATATCTCAGCTTGAAATAATTTTTTACTAAATAGGTACATATCTATAAAAGATGAGCCTTAACCAAATCAAATTTTATACTCCCCAATTTTACACTTAATTAACCAAAATCAGCTTTAGAAATTTTAAATCCTTAATGTTTGTTAAAAGCAATAAATGCATAAAGATTTATATGAAAAGTAACAAGTTTACTGATATCACTGTGAGGTTTTTAAAAAATCTATCTTAAAGGACTGTGCATCCTTTATTTTTGTGCTACTACTCATGATCCATTTAAAAGTCAGCTTAGCTCTAAATGGGATACCAGAAGACTGGTATTAGAGATCACATAACTGATGTTTGAGATCTGGGACCATGTCTCTTTGTCTTTATGTTCTTTGCATTTTATACAAGTGTCTAGCCCACAGTAAGCCCTTAAATAAGTGTAGTATATTGATCCACTGATTAGTCCCACCACTAGCCATGGGCCTGAAACTCTGGGTTATTCTCTTCACTTCTTGTGTTATGTTTATTCTACCATGAAAATATACTGGCTTGGTATTATATAATAAATTACTCTTTCTCTTTGCTTGACTAAATAAGGTTATTATTCTTTCACTTATAATCTCATTGGGTATCAACCAGGATGATCAATAGTTGTAAATCGATAACAGCCTGCTCTGATAATTTTGTTTCACATTTTCCACTTGTCCTGCACTTCATTACTCTTATATATTGGTTCTGTGTGGAAGTTGCCATTAACTGAAACAGCTGTATCAATAAATTTTTGACATCTCTAATTCAATAGCAGGATGTCTGGACTTTCCCCTAAGGTTTATTGATAAATTTTTATGGTTATCTTCCAATATAACTTTTATCACTTATTTTGTACTTTACTTTTTGGACTTCTGTGATTTGTAGTACCATGATAATTCACTTACTGACCCATTATCTAAAGTTAAATGCAATCTTCTCATCTTAGCATTTTAGCATAAGAAACAGTAGTCAAGAGGATGTGTTCTGTGACTTACATTTATTTTTTTCTTGAATAACTATACATCATTCCCAATAGCAGTAAGGTGCGCCTGGCTCAAACTTTCCAGTGAAAGGACTTGTCCATGTATTTCTAGCAAGTGTCTCCAGATGAGATTCATAACTATCCAAGTCTGGGAATCACTGGTCTACCTCAGTTATCATGCAGTCTTCTTTGATACGATAACATGGAGCCACAGAATACTGAGGTGATTTTCACTTGCTCCCTCTCTTTCCTGACATTACCATCTATCTTCTAGATTGCTAAAATGGGTCTCTCAGTGTCACTGAGTGAACCCTTAGTTCCATGGTAAAGGAAACGTAGAGGTAAATAAACTGAATCTTCCCTGAGAAGATTTACACTGGGATTCTGAATGCTATTTCCTTTTGTTTTGTGGTTTAATCACTAATACGGAATTTAAGGGGGAAATGTCTTCACAAAGATGCAAAGCCTTTATCCCCCACATGTAAATTAGCTATCGAATTATTTGTACATTATTCCACTAAATTTGGGGTCATATTTGCAAATGTTTACAGTCCATAAATGTGAGCACGTTGGGTAGGTTTCACTGTTGATGTCTCACAATATGGAAAGAAGGTAAGTTATCTGATGATTATTCCCCTTTTCACCTTCAGCTTTTTTTTTTTCTACAGGTGTTGTTATCATTGCTGATATGTGAAGGTTGATATATTCATTCTATATATCTACTATATAAGATTTAAATTAGTTCTGGGGCGCCTGGGTGGCTCAGTAAGTTAAAGCCTCTGCCTTTGGCTCAGGTTATGATCCCAGGGTCCTGGGACAGAGACTGGCATCGGCATCGGCATCAGGCTCTCTGCTCAGCAGGGAGCCTGCTTCCCTTCCTCTCTCTATCTGTCTGGTTCTCAGCCTACTTGTGATCTCAGTCTGTCAAATAAATAAACAAAATCTTTTTTAAAAAATGAGTTCTTTTTTGGGGTAAATGAGGGGCTCAGTCTGTTAAGCATCTGACTTCTGACTTGGGCTCAGGTAGTAATCTTTGGGCCGTGGGATCAAGCCCTGTATCGGGCTCCTCACTCAGCGTGGAGTCTGCTTGTCCATCTTCCTCTACCTCTGCCTCTCCCCCACCTCAGGCTCTCCCTCTCAAATAAATAAATAATTTCTTTTTCTATGGGTAGTAGCAAATTTCCCTTAGCCATTCATGCTATGATCACCAATGTCCTCTTTCTAAATTGACAAAGTCAAGGGAATCATACCTGGCTACCTGACTAAATAAGTTAATTGGCTCCAAGAGGAATGCTCTCTATGAACTTTGTGCCACCAACTATCACAGATCATTTGCAATTATACACTACACACTAATGGCAAAGAGCTTTGTTTTCTGACCATTATTTTTATCACTTAATCTGCCCACCATATAAGTAATGTGTTCAGAAGCAGCGACAATATAACACTGTTTAATGCCACTTCATTCTCATTTTTCTCTTAGAGCTACACTATGCACTATTTATACACATTATCAGTTATTGTTAAGTGAAAGACTATTGACCTTTAAAATTATCAGAGTCAAGTGGATTTAGACTAGTCTTCCATATCTAGGTATTTGCTCTTTGACCCATAGTAGTTGGGGTTTTGTTCCAACACTAATTAAGTAAAGAGCAATTTTTAAAAAATCATCTTGTTTAGACATCCAGAATGTTCATCAAGCCTTTGAATGTAGACATAAAAAGAATTTTCAACTGTTTAAATCCCTTAATGTGTATCTCTTTCACAGGTCACAATGTATCCTCCAACGCCTCACCCTGTGTGCATGTCACCTCCCCCCACCCCGTGCACATATCTGCTCACATTTTCTCTTGCTGTCTTAAATTAGAATAAAGCTGCATGAATCTTTTCATCACATATTAATACAATGCATAGGAAAGTCAAATACGGGTACCTACAATGTCCAGAATGAAGAGAAATTCTTATAGCTACAATAGTATTTAAGTGTATCTTCTAGCCCTAATGCTACTTTAGGAAGACACTTCACTTCTAGATGAATCATAAAATGTGTTTTCAGTGAGAGAAGATTCAACGTGTTTTTTTGTTCCCCCATCATTATTTTTTTTAAGATAACCATGGCAACATATTGCTGGGTTATAGTGAGCAGGCTCTTTTTAGTTCAAAAAAGAAATGATAATGGTTGTCATAAAAGTAATGACCTGGTCTGGGCATCTATGAAAGAAAGAAGGTTGTCTCCTTACTAAAGGATGCTACAGGAAAACAAACTTGGGTTTTTCATCTCGACTAATTATTTTATGAATATCTGCTATGTGTTTACCTTTCAGTAAATCAGGTGTGATTTGAGAAGATTATTTGTCAGGGTAGCACAGAGCATTCTAGTATGTGAAAAATAGTATGAAATTTTCTGAAATAACGATCTTTATTGTACTTCTTCCTGGGGAAAGAACTGAGATTAGAATTTAAATGAATCACCTCAAATCTGAATCTGTCTCCAGAGATGGCACTCTATGCACCAGGGGATGGGAGTGCAGAGATGGTGTGTTGCTGAAAAGACACATCTGCCTTGAAATCCAGGGAACGCAGAATTATGGGTCCTAGGACAAGTTCGGGCTGGGCCAGCTCTAACTGCTTGTTTGGGGACAGTCCACTCGCTCAATTCCATCTTTCTATCTCAATCTTCTCCACTTCCTTCTACCCTTCTGTGCCATTCTATATCCTTCCTCTACATCTTTCTCGCCTTGCCTGTAAACTTGATCACTCATATCTCCAATGAAATCATCTAGCACCAGGACCCTCCACCATCTCTACTTCTCAGATTGTCCATTTCAAAGTATCAAGCAAGGCATCTACTTTGTGGAGCTCGTCTTTCTATCTTATGCATGACTGGACAACTTTTCACTACTTTGAGTCAGGTATTGAACTCTGGCCTAAATAGCTGTGGTTGGATATTATACGCCAGTTGGAAGTAATAGCCCACGGCAAGGAAAATGTATCGCAGGCTGGAGAGTGAAGTGAAAGCAAGAATACAAGCCAAAATCACAACCAGTAGTTCAGAAAAAGAGTGGTGATACCAAGCTGGCTACTGATTATTTTTATTTGGGGGGAAAAAAAATTAAGGGAGGGAGAACCATTCTTCTATCACATGAGCAGTAGAGTGAGATGGTTGACTAAACCCTTTGGACATTCTTGACATGGTCCCACACCCTGCAAGGATGTAATTTTCTTTTAAAGAAGAAAACAAAACAAAATTTCCTGCCATAAGTCATCACCTCCAAATATTGACTTTTTAAGCCCAAGTTTTATTTCCCTGTGGGAATGACTGCATAACTCACAGCCTGTGAGACACTTTTCCACAACCACCCGTTCAAAACAAGCAGTAACACCCACCTAGAATTGCACTCTCTCCCCATTTTAGGATCCCCAACACATAGGACAATTACAAGCATACCTTAGATAGAAGCACCAGTTCTTCCCAGGGACCTGCCACTCTCAGACACTTAGAAGTGCCAAGCACTTGGCCAAGGCACTGAATTTGCTGTGACATTGGCCAACTGGAAAAGAGAGGTGGCAAAAGGCTGTGATTTGGGGTATAGGATTTCACCTGGAAAAAAAAAAAAAGCTTCTTCTTCTTTTTTTTTTTTTTTTCCCACTTGACTGAACTTCTAGCATATGTTAAGTTCAGTAAAATATTATATTGGAAACACAAGGCATCTAGGCTCTTGGCCAAAAAACTTAGGGAAAAAATTAGCAAGCCTAATATTTCATGAAAAATTCTTGGCTTAAACAATATTTTAATAAAGCTTAACTATGTGTGCCAATAAAGCAGAGAAATGACATAATGACTTATGATTTAAATATCATATAATCTCTGTAATGTCTAGTACTATCTTGTATCAAACAACACGAAGAAGCAAAATTCCTGGGGGAAGAAGAAAAGAGCTATGTGAAGTCATTCAGATACTAGTAGAATGCATATTTGCATAAACTATCTCATTAAAAAAATTGATGAAAGGATAATTACAACTAACATATATTGAGCAGATATGATATGAGCCTTATAAGTATAATCTCATTTAATCTTGACAAAAATTCTATAAGACAAACATTATCACCACTTTATAATTGGGGTTCGGATTGGCCAATTTGCCCAAGGTTTAGTAGAACAGAGATTCAGGTAGTCCAACCTCAATGCCCACACTCTTGGACATGTGCTGTATTAGACTATTGATTCAGTTAATGAGTCCATTGAGTTCTCTTGGAAATAAATGATTTACATGGTCTGTGATATATCATAAAGAAAAATTATGTTGGCCTATAGAGAATATATTGAAAAAAGGAAGTGGACCAGGAATTAGAAGACCTGAGTTCTAGACTTGGTTCTGTCACATATTGGATATGTGACCTTGGATTAATCATTTAAAGTCTGAGTTTCCATTTCCTCATTTGCAAAAAGGAAAACAAAAAGGCATGATAACTACTCTGCCAGCTTCAGTGAGTTTTTGTGATTCTCCAATTAAATGGCAATGAAAGGATTTTGTAATTTGAAAAGCACATTCTGACATGAAATATCACTACGTATACCTCATCTTAATAGTATTATGTGGGATTATTTTGTAAGTCACAGAATAAGCTTTCTCCCTCTTAAAAAATTAATATGATTCCAACTTTACAATGGTAAGATGATATATTCATACTGAGGTATTATACAAAAATGGCTCTAGAATATTGATATCCTTGGGGTTCTGGAAAGGGCAAGTGCAAAATCAATCTGTTGAGGTATAACCTAGATGTCCTGGAAAGGGGGGGGGG
Source organism: Neogale vison (assembly GCF_020171115.1). Lineage (NCBI taxonomy): Eukaryota > Metazoa > Chordata > Mammalia > Carnivora > Mustelidae > Neogale > Neogale vison. The sequence goes on from NC_058102.1 coordinate 72,725,184, forward strand.
GAAGCAACAGAATTTATTCACATCCAAAATTAAAACCACATGAGAAAATGAACCATCATGATGAGAAGCAAGAGACACAATAAATAGGAATATTAGCTCAAGGACTAGAAATCTTAATCTATAAGAGATTTAAAAATATGTATATTTGCCAATCGGTTTTAAAAACATGCTCAACATCATTCTTCACTAGGAATGCAAATAAAAATAGCTCAAATGGGGCGCCTGGGTGGCTCAGTGGGTTAAAGCCTCCGCTTTCGGCTCAGGTCATGGTCTCAGGATCCTGGGATCGAGTCCCGCATCGGGCTCTCTGCTCAGCAGGGAGTCTGCTTCCACCTCTCTCTCTCTCTCTCTCTCTGCCTGCCTCTCTACCTACTTGTGATCTCTGTCTGTCAAATAAATAAATAAAATCTTTAAAAAAAACAAAAACAAAACAAAACAGCTCAAACTACAAAGACTGACCATGGCGAGCTAGGGCGAAGCTGGCACTCCCAGACACGGCGGAAGCGAGTGTAAATGGCACAACCTTCATGGAAAACAGGCAGTTTCTTTAAGGCTAAATATATGCCTATACCAGGATGCAACAATTTCACTCCTGAACTTGTATCCGAGGGAAATGAGTGTTTTTGTCACAAAAAGACTTGTACAGAAATGCTCATAGCAGCTTTATTCATACTAGTCCAAAAAAAACCCAAAACAGCCCAAATGCCCATCAACAAGAGAATGGGTAAATAAATGATGGCTTCTTCACACGATGAAATACTTAGCATATAAAACTACATAGCCAAACCTTCACAAATATGTGGAGTCCAGGAAGTCAGGTACTGAAGAGGACCTATGCTAGGAGCCCAGGGACACACAACTCAAGAAGAAGCAAAAGAAACAGACCATGAAATAAGTCATAACAGAGTTAGCTCTGGGAGAGAACAGTTACAATCTGCAAAGGCGCAGAAGGCAATCTAGGGTGACAGACGTATTTTATGTCTTGATCTGTGAACCACGTGGTATTTATATGGTTGTAGGTACAGGTTTTTGAAAGGTAAGAGAAAGCAGATTAATTTGGATTGGACAAATGGAACTAATCAAGAAAAAAAAGCCATTAAAATTAAAAATTCAATGGATGGGTTAAACAGCAATTAAGTTTAGATGATCTGAGACTTCAGATCTAGAATGTACCCAGAATGCAGCACAGAACAAGCTGATAGAAAATACGAAGCAAAATGAGAAGATATGAAGGACAGTATTAGAAGCTCTGAAATAGGGGTTTTAGAGGGAAAAAAATACCCAGAGTGAAGATGACTTAAAGAGCCAAGAACTGTTCCTTAAAAAATTCAGACTCAGATGATTTCAAAATTATTGCCCTTTCAAGGAGTTAATCTCTATCCAATTAAACTATTCCAATCCACAGAGAAAGAATCTGCATCAATTCTTTTTGCAAAGACTCATAACCTGGGGTGCTTGGGTGGCTCATTAGATTAAGCGTCAGACTCCTGATTTCAGTTCAGATCATGAGATCAAGCCCCACGTTGGGCTCTGTGCTAGGCATGGATCCTGCTTAAGATTCTCTTTTCCTCTCCCTCTGCTCCTCACCCTGCACACTAGCTTTCTCTCTCTTGAAAAAAAAATAAAATAAAAAAATAAAAGTTCACCTGGCTGACTCAGTCCGTTAAGCCTCTGGCTTTTGATTTTGGCTCAGGTCATAATCTCAGTCAGGGTCCTTGGATGGAGCCCAGGGCTCCATGCTCAGCATAGAGTCTTCTTGAAGAATCTCTCTCCCTCTTGTTCTCCCACCACCACCACCTCCCCCACACACTACACGTGCAGGCGTGCTCTTTCTCTCTCATATAAATAAATCTTTTTTAAAAATAAATAAATAATTAAAATTAAAATTAAAAGGATCCATAACTTTCATCCAAAACCAGACAGAAAGAACAGACAGAATAATACAGACCAATCTCACTTATAAATATTGATGCAAAAATCCTAAGTTAATATTAGCAAAAATGATTCAGCCTTATATTAAAATAATATATCACCGTGACCACATGCAGTTTATCTCAGGAATGTAAAAACTGACATTTTTTAAATCCAGTGCTTTAATTTACCATATTAATTGGTCAAGGAAGAAACAAAAACAAAAGCTAAAAAGGAATTTTATGTAATTCACCATCCATTTTTAATTTTAAAAAACCTAGAAAAGTAGAAAGAGCACACTACCTTAAAATGATAACTATGTAAATTATATATCCTGGAAGCATTTTTCTCAAAATCACTAAGGAGAAGAGCATTGGTATGGGCATTGGCCCATTGGTATGGGCAACTGGCCCAAAAATGCTAATAAATGCAGGTAAAGAAAATATTCAAATAATAAGCGATAAGTTAATTCAATACTAATTACGGAAGTTGTGTCAAAATTACCTTTTTTTTTTTTTTTTAGAAAATGTGTTTTAAGTGTATCAGCCTGTGCTAAATCCTGTACATACTCACTTCACTTAATCTATAAAACTCTGAGAGGTAGATGTTAATGTGTCCATTTTCCAGAAGAGGAAACAGTTTCAGTGTGATGGAATAAGTTGCTCAAAGCCACCAACTAAGTAACTGGCAGCATGGCCAACTGATCCCGCATCTTTCTGACCCTAAAACTCTGTAAGCTTAGACAAAAGGCTAAGGCATATTTCATGTATTTTCCCGGTTCCGCAATTTTTTTTAAAAAAAAGTTTGACCCAACTGTACAATAAACTTCTGTAGGTTTACAGAAAGATCATATTATTACCCCATTTATTCTAACAATAAGTGAGATAATTTGGCATTTTAAATTAGTAACAAATATCAAATATTTAATTCTAATATGAACCTCTTTAGAAAAATGACCTAGCAAAAGCTTTTCTGGCACAGAAAATTTTTACCTAAAGGAAAATCCAGGCCACTTAATAGCAGGAAAAAATAGCAGGAAAAAAAAATCCTAGCAAATGATCATGAAATCTAAATATCACTTTCAATCTCTATAATCCCTTTTGCAACTGGCACTTTTGAAAGGTGGCAATAAGGAATCACCCTACAGAGGGTTCTGGAAAATGTCAGGTTTCTCTTTCCAAGCACCATATGAGTCACTGAGTTTTCAAAACATTGTGACGTGAAGCTTAGCAATAGAGCAGGACATCGTTGGGAACTGCTCTTTTCCTAAGAGCTTCAGAAAAACCTGTGAAGAGTTCCTATGGCAAAAGATATCCCAGGCTCATGTGACGTCCCCTTTCTTTGGCACAAGAATATCAAAGCATAATTTCAAGGCTTGGAAAAATGAACAGTGACAGCCACTTTCCTCATCTTCTCTTGGAACGGACCCCACCAACTTTATTTAGTATAGCATTTTGTACCCTACTGGCAGAAAATAATTACTACGGGTACTTTCTACTTGATTGAAGAAACCACTTTTCTCTTGGAGATATAGCAAAACAGACAGGTTAACATAGTATTAACATAGGAAAACAGACAGGTTGAATTTCTGGGTCCTTATTTTATTACCAGGGCCTTGGCTGGCTTCTTTTCAGTATTTAAATTCAAGAGTGGAGGAGTTACCAGTACAAGTGTTGGTTAGTAGCACTCTGAAGGTCAGTGAGGTCTCAAAAACAGTACTCTAGTCTATAAAGTGATTTTGTCATGTCTCCTTAGTCTCAGGTTAGTAGAGATAGTTAACTAATAGTTAAAAGAATCTGTGGGTCTATACCTTTCTCCCTTCCCACCTCCACACCCAGCTCAGATCCTTTGGACCATCACCCAACCAAAACCAACCCACTCTATGAATAAGAACTGACAACTGATCAACCACCACATTCTACCTCTGAAACTGATAATACACTATGTTAATTACATTGAATTTAAATGTTTTATAAAAAAAGAAGAAGAATCCAAAATGTATTAAGTACTTACTACAGGCCAGTCACTATCCTGAGCACTTGAATAGAGATTGTGTCATCCTGTCCTCCAGACAATTCTGAGTTTCTAATACCTGAGTGAGCAAGAGGGTCTCCAGGGGAACTTTCAAATGGGCATTATTTTATTATAACGATTTAAACATTCTCATTACAGATATTTTCATTTGGGGGCCAAAGATTTGATATCTTTTTCTACCCTCACTCAATAAAAGCCTGGAGGGACATAAAACAATGTTACCTGGTGTTTCTCATGTAGATGAACAATGGAGTAACAACTGTCCCTCGGAGACACTGTCCAGTGAGAAAAGCATGGGATTTCGGATTGGATGTTTTGAGTTTGTTGTAACTTTTCATCTACTAGATATTTGATTTTGGATAATTCATTTAGCTCTGCTCTAATGGACTCATGTGTAAAAGGAAGAAAACAACCCAACATGGCTGCATTAAGCATTAAGTCAATGTTTTTCAGAGCTTAGTATATGCAGACCCTCTCCATCTATTTTTTGGGTAAATGGACAGATGGACAGATCAGTGAATCCCCTTTCCACTCTCCCCAGCTTGTCCACTTTTTCTCTTCTTGATTAATACGTTGGTCTTGTTCCTTTTCTTCAAACACACCAAACTGTGTCCTTTATAATTGATCTTGAGCTGCCTGAAGCACTCTTCCCACCCAACCCCCACACCCAAATGCCGGTTCATCACCTGACTAGTCCTTTGTTCAAATTCCACCTTCTTAAAGAAGCTTTTTTAAACTGTATATAAAATTGCCAATTCCTGGCCCCAGTTACTTTCAATACTTACTCCCCTGCTGTATTCCCCTTCTAAGTCTTGACACACAACGTTGATAACCACATAATGTATTACTCATTTACTTGCTTGCTCACAGCTTCCCCCACAAAATGCCTAGGTGCGGGGACTTTGTCTTTTCACCTCGATGTACATTAAAAGGTTGTGATTGTTCTTAATGCCTCCATTCTTGACTTGCTGATCCACACCTCTGAGCTGGCATAAGTTTGAGGAGCTGAGCATGCAAGTTGAATGGATTCTTCTGTATAAATGGTGCTGATGGTTATCCATAAAGAAATGTGGTGGCCTAATTTCAAGGACAGTGAGGGGTTACTTGGTATGTAAATAGATACATATATCAAAAAGAAATACTCTCTAAACTCACTGGAATAAATAAATAAGAAGAGTTTCATTGTCATTCCCATTTCATGATAACTAAAAAAAAAAAATGAGTGTATAACATGCTGTTTTGATTACTAGTTTATGTAACAGTTTTATTAAACTGATTCCCAAGCAATATGTTCCAAAGTGGTTTATATGAGGACACTAATAAAGCAGCATACCAAGCAAATAGACCAACCGTTATTTGGGCTGCTAACATGAATCGTTTCCATTGTCATTTTGAAGACTCTCCAAATTCTTACGTCTAATATGGCTCAGGAAGTCCAAGAGTTCGAAATTCACAAGTCTAGTCAGAGGCAAGGTCATTAAATGCCAGGACTTCACTCTTTATCTAGAGAGTACTTTCAAGGACTACACAGATTTGTACTTGATGATCAAAGCAGCAGACAATTGGAAAAAGCATCAGCCTAATACTTTCTCCACTTGTTTGAAGGCACCTGACAAGCTTTGTTTTTAGGAGAACAGGAATTGCAGAAATGTCTTTATCCACAAACAAAACGCTCATACGATCTAGAAGGAACTTAATAGATGTTTACTTAAAAGTGAACAGATATTCTTGAATTGCTTCCCAATTGCATAAATTTCTCTGGTATGCAACATAAACAGATTCTAACAGAATTCTTAAAGTCTTAATAGTCAAGAAAATCATAAGATTTTAATAGTTTAGCTCTGTTCTACATTTCTTACTGGTCTCCTCAAGAGTGATGCACAAATTAGTCTTCACTTTTAAAAGAACAAATGGGTAAATTATAGAACAGTTAAGAAAACACATGTAACTTTTAGTGGATGGTAGCAAAATAGTGATTAAACAAGTAGACCAATAAAATAAACCTTAAGTAGTAAACATGTTCTTAAAAAATTAATTGAGGGACACCTGGGTGGCTCAGCTGGTTAAGTGGCTGCCTTCGGCTCAGGTCATGATCCCAGCGTCCTGGGATCGAGTCCCACATCGGGCTCCTTGCTCAGCAGGGAGCCTGCTTCTCCCTTTGCCTCTGCCTACCACTCTGTCTGCTTGTGCTCACTCTTGCTCCTCTCTCTGGTAAATAAAATCTTTAAAAAAAAAAAATTAATTGATTTCCTGAACAAATTTCTCAAGGTAAATTTAAATGTTCACATTTGGGCCATAATATGAGAAAAGGAAGACCGATAGGGAGAGTAATTGATATCAATCAATAATAAATAGTTGACCCTTGACCAACTTGAAGGTTAGGAGTGCTGACCCCACACGCAGTTGAAAATTCATGTATAACTTTTGACTCCCCTCCAAAAAATTTACTAATCATTTAACTTCGACGGGAAGCCTCAGGGATGACATAAGCAAGTATGTTACCATGTATTTTGTATGTTATATGCATTATATACTGTATTCTTACAATAAAGTAAACTAGAGAAAAGAAGACTTTATTAAGAAAATCACAAAATTAAAAGACTTTAATGAGCACAGGGTATTATATAAGACTGATGAATCACTGAACTCTACCTCTGAAACTAATAATACATTATATTAATTAATTGAATTTAAATTAAAAAAATTTTTTTTTAAAACCCAGAAAATCACAAAGAGGAGAGAACACATTTATAGTACCATACTGTATTTATTGAAAACAATCTGCCCAGAACTGGAACCACGCAGTTCAAACCCACGTTGTTCAAGGGTCAATGGTATGTCCCTGTCACAATAAATACCTCAGTCAGCTCTGATTCTTCTCCCTCCCATTACTGATTCTGTGTAACATTCCTTTTGTATATATTTGCTTATTAGCCCCAGACCTCATTCCTTCTCTAATTAATATAATAGTTTCCAGTATCCCCTTCTGCCAATCACAGAGTTCTGGAGCCCAAGGAACTCTACTCAGAAACCAATTCCAAAGCCATCATAGCCCCTGCTTCCTGACCAGTCCTACTAAATCAGACTTAGCGTGTCTACCTACTGAAAACTGCCCACCACCCCCAACTCCTTTGTTGAGCATTTAAGGCCCTCTATGCATTTATTTTTAAGTCCTGACATGGTTTTCAGTCTTACCTTTTCCTTGCATTGGTCCAAAGTATTTTTTCAGCACTTCTGTCATTTGAGCTGTGATCAGCCAGAGGCTTAGGACACAAAGATAAAGAAGCTGGAGGCTTGCCCTCCAGCAGCCCTCAGACTCTTGGGGGGTGAGTGGTGGAGGGGACAAGTACATGAATAATGCATGTGTTGAGAAGAGTGGTGACAGAGGCTGCCCAGGCACCCCTGGACTCAGGCGTCCAGTCTGGCCAGTACTCCACAGTTTCGTCCCTGATGTTTCCTTTCTGTGGAACGGCCTTTTTTGGTTTTCTGCATACCCCCAAATATATCTGGTGGGAAGGCTGGATCAGATGTCAACTAATCCATGAAGCTTTCCTTATTGTCTTTGTCTTAATCTCTCTCATTTGAATTCCTAAGGCACTTGGTTTGTAGTTCCCTTTCTCATTCTAATCACATCCTTGCTTGTATTGTAGTTCATTATCAAAGTCTTGTTTCTTTTACTACAACTGTCTGCCTTTTCAGAACAGCAACTATGATTTTATATACATAAACCTAGAAAAGGAAAAAAAAAACACCCTTCACAAAAGAGTGAAAAGGTGTTCGATGAATCTTCCCCAAGCTAAAAGAATACGGAATAAATTGTACACTAACCTCAATTGTAAAACAGAACAATGAGGGGATTAACTATACAAATTGATCCCCACACACTTAGAGTAAATCTACTACATAAATTACTGTAAAAATTAATGTCAGTAGAGATGAGAGCTGCCACTAACAGAGAGCAACCTCGGCTAAAAGGGGTTAAGCAGAACTATCCACAAAGGGAAAAAATTCTTCATTGCCTTTATTAAAGACTAATTTTAGGTCTTTTGGTAATTAAATGAACACACTGTTTATGCTCCATACGCTATCTGCCCTGAGTCTTGGAAAATACGTGAAATTTCCAAGAATTAAAGTTTCCATTAACACAAGTGCCAAATCAGAGGACTGACCTGTGGGAGAAAGCACATTTGTCTTTCCGGGAGCCTATTCAAAAAACTATAGAAAGATATTTACTATATAACCTTTCTTGTGCGCAATTGCTCTGTTTAATCATTCAGACCATCTAGACAAGATCAGGAAACTGCAACATTTCAGAAAGTAATCAAGTACAGAATGACCATTTGAGTTCTAAAGTGTTGACAGCGATCCCTTTTTGGGGCAAACTTTCTCATTGGAAGAAACCTCGGGTTTGTTTTTTGTTTTTTTTTTTTTTTTTCCTCTTTCTTCTTTTCGGAGGCGGGGGTTGGGGTGGTCGTTGCATGCCAGTGTGTGTGTGCGCGCGCGCTTCCTTGGTTAATTCCCTGAGAATTAGCTTTGACTGGTGAAGAAATACTTCACTTAGAGTGGGTTCCAAAACATCTTCCACCTGCATAAGATCCACTAGATGGAAATTTAATGTAAATTAGTGTGTGCACACAGCTTGAACACCTTGGAAAACTGTTTTCTGATCCCTATATCTGGTTTTATTCAATCTTAAGCAGCCCAGTGATCTACCCAGATTACAAAATAAAAAATAAATTCTCTTTACGTCAGTGAACTTGGACTCTAAGTTCTCTCTCCTGAGCAGGGAGCCTTTTAAAGACGCGCGAGCGCGCTGGCAGCTGGGGGTCGCAGCTCCTGGGAAAGAGCTAGTTCCACAGGTCCCGCCCTCCGCACGCTCTGCTTGCCCCTCCCTCTGGCCGGCTCCCCACCTCCACGGGATGCGCCTTCTCCCACTCCCCTCCCGCCGCCACCTCGCAGACTTCAGCTGCCTCAGAGGTCTCACACGCGTCAAAGCCGGAACTGGGAGGCTGATTTGTGGAGGTCCTCTCCCCTCTCCCCCCGGCCCCTCCTCCGTCCAGAGCGAGGGCCCCGGGAGCAGAGCCGAGTAGGGGGAGGGGAAGATCCACACCCATCCCCCGTCCTCTAGCCCTCCCGCGTTCAGATGCAATTGCACCTTTTATTATTTTAACTCTTCTCTCTAGGACGCGCGGCCCCCGGATCTGTCCCTCCGGCGTCCGCGGTCCCTGCGCCCGCGCGCCGGGATGGGAAAGCGAGGGACCTGCCCGAGGTCGGCCGGCGTGTGCGGGGAGGTGCAGCCGCCGCGCCCGCTGCTCAGAGTCTGTAAGTTTCAACGCTCCTCCCGGGGAGGGGAGGGGGAGGCTGTTCGCATCCCCTCAAATGCTTTAAAATGCCAAACACAGCAGAGGTTTACAGTGTTGAATGGACTTTCCGAGGCACGCTCTTAACCCCATCTGCAGCTCGCAGGCTGATGTCCGGACTTTTCCTGCAGCTTCTGTGTTTGATCCCTTCCACTGTAAAGTTTTCAGTTTATACTATTATGAATTCCACTGGGAATTCATAATTTTTTAAATGCAATTCATACTTCTTTAAAACTTAAGGTACTTCATCATTTTCAAGTTACGGAGCACATCGCTTCTTCTTATTATTTTGTCAAATTTCACTAAGCATGTTATTTATACTGCGCAAGAGGCAACGGCCTTTTCTTTGCGTACTTCTAAAAATAACGGAGGAAGAATTTACTCTCTTTACTTTTCATATTACTATATCTTCTAAATAATAATAATAAATGGCTCGTGATACCCAGCTGGCTTTAATTTTCATCATAGACGCCGCGTGTTTGTATTTTTGCATTCGTCTACAGATGCGGTTAATCTCAGAAGTAGTGTTGAGCCTGCTGTTTACAGGAAGGCTCCTGGTTTTGTTTAACTCAGGCTATGCCCGTATGTGTTCAAAACGATAAGGAAAATTGGAACAGTTCCGATTCAGACCAAATAACTTCTCCGCGATCCCGGAACTCAAGCACAAACTAGATTCGTGTTTAGAGTAGTAAAGGCATACCTTAGTTTGCATGTCACCTGGCACGTGTAGCCACATCCTTGAGTGCAAGAACTGAAGAGGTAAAGTGGGGGAGGGGAAAGTTTTAAATCGTTTCCCTTCTGCAGGAGGACTTTCCGAGGGAAGGAGAGGCAGGTTCAAGACAGGTGAATAGGCTGGCTATGGTGACGGGACGATGTTGGCCAGAAAGAGCATCATCCCCGAGGAGTATGTGCTGGCGCGCATCGCCGCGGAGAATCTACGCAAGCCGCGCGTGCGAGACCGCCTCCCCAAAGCCCGCTTCATCGCCAAGAGTGGGGCGTGCAACCTGGCGCACAAGAACATCCGTGAGCAAGGACGGTTCCTGCAGGACATCTTCACTACCTTGGTGGACCTGAAATGGCGCCACACGCTGGTCATCTTCACCATGTCGTTCCTCTGCAGCTGGCTGCTCTTCGCCATCATGTGGTGGCTGGTAGCCTTCGCCCATGGGGACATCTACGCTTACATGGAGAAAAGTGGAACGGAGAAAGGTGGTTTGGAGTCCACGGTGTGTGTAACTAATGTCAGGTAAGAATGCAGTGGGATGAAGCAGGGACTGAAAACAGGACAGAAAGAAATACTAAACTGCCCTTCCTCTCCTAGCACAGTCATTTTGTTGAAAGCGAAATAAAGCTCTTACTTTAGTACCTTCAGCCACGAAGAAGGAAAAAAAAATCCTAATCCAAAACAATAAGAATCTTTAAATGCAGCTTTATGGATGAGGAAGCTCTGAAAATGTGGAGTTTCAATTTCTCTGGTTAACTTTAAAAATACTGTATCGGTAATTTAAAGAATGGTTGTGATGCAAAGGATTCCACAGCGCGCTTTACTCAAAAAAAAAGAAAAAAAAAAAAAAAAAAAGCACCCATTCAGTTTTCAGTGCGGGGGGTGGGGGTGGGGGGGGAAAGCTGCTGTCCATAGTTCTGGTGTCCACAAGTCAATATATCTGATCGACAAAAATATTGTGCAAATTTTAGTAATATTTTTCCCTGACTTCTCTTACCCGTGACATTTTCAGAAATCGTGAGGAAAATGGGAAAAACTGGTGTAAGATTAAAAATCCATTAAAAAAATGAAATAAATAGATATAAGCCCTTCTTTACCAAGATTATCTTAAATATTTGGTTGCTTACATTGGATTAAAAATTTTAAAAAAGTTATGCTAAGATGTAGAACTAGAAAAACAATAGTTTTTAGTGGAAATTGGTCCAAGTTTTTCATGGAGATTATATAGAAGTGACTTAATGTTGTGGTTTTCTTTACAAGTTTTAATAGAATAGGAAAAAGTCCTCAGACTGCCTAACGTTTGCTTCTTTCTCTTATGTTGTGTTCCAAAAGTAAGTAGAATGAATTTGATTTCAGTCATTCTCACATTTTCACAGGGCCTAAGAACATTTAGTTGGGGTGATCTGTCTTTTAATTTATTTTGTTGGAAGACAGAAAGAGCTCATTTATATCAACTGCATAAATATTCACTCTGAAGCGAAACAATGGTAATAATACTGGAAACTTTGCCAGAATATTTTCCAAGTACTATTCCAGATTCACATAGTGTACAAAGCGAAGCAAGTTGAGCAAGCACTATTCTGCCAGGCAACTGTAAAGCATGAGACCTTTCCTGAACCCGAAATCTTCTGAAATTAGCATACCACTGCAAGAAGCAGAAACCCAGACTGTGAACTGGTCTGTCCTTAGTATCTGCAATGCCAACGTATCAAGGCGGTGTGCAGCATTTGTGTGCCGAGATCACACATCACAGATTTCAGCTTGGATTTTGAGGAAAGAAAAATACATTTAATTGATCCATTGCCTTTATCATCAAATAGATATTATTTTCTTGTCTTAACTTTTCACAAAATTTGTCTCCAAGAATATACAGATGAAAAATGTTGGTGTTCATCAGCATACCAGATACAATGGAAACGATTAAAATGCTGCGTTTAACAGACATTTGTAGGCTACATATCGTTATCTATAATATTCCTCTTTAAGAAATTTATGGGCACTAATATTGGTGAATCACTTTCATATCAAGATAAATGTTTAATAAACATATGGTAGACTGTCATAAAATGAGATAAAAGAAATAACAATGATAAGCCTCGAAAGTAAATGACAGATTTTAATTACAAGACAAATATGTTGGCTTTTCCTGTGAAAGAGGAGTCATAAAGCAGTTTATTAAAGATGTATCATCAAAAGTGGCATCCTTTCCATGATTTTTTTGGAAGAACTTATGGAGTGCACTGGTTGTTAAAAGCTGTTTTACTACTAGCTCTTCTTTTTTCACCAAGATGTGTATGGAGGCACATCCATCCCCCTGATGCATTCCTGCTGGTGGGAACATTCAGTTTACTGTGAGAAATGGTGTCGCAAATGTAAGGAGACAAAGTTGATCTTATTAGCCTGACAATTTTCACATTTTTAATTATACTTACCTAAAAAAAATTACTTGACATCTTTTAAGATTAATATCTTACTAATTTTGTTTTAATGTTATGATATTATTTGTGCTTTAAGCTCAGTGTGCAACTTAATCATAACAAACCATACATGATACAATTTTTTCACCAAAAATATAGAAATAAAAATCTCCAGTCTCTCCCAAAGGGAATTTAAAAGATGCCTAATAATGTTTCTTATTATTTGTATTTTCTTTCAGAAGTTCACTGTCCCACCATTTTATCGAAATTAGACACACCTTATTGTGACAGTTACTCACCGGGATGTCCAAATAACATTTCACCATTCATTTTAGGATGGCTCACTTTCCCTTTCATGTGGATGACTTTTCCAAAATGAGTCAGAAAATAAACCACTGTATCAATTCTTACTCAGCCTAACTCCCTCTGTAGCAGAACAAACGAGCAACAGAACACTTTCATCTTTTGAGGGCATGACAGGCGTCCATGAAAGACTAGGTCTTGCTACCGTAGAATGTTTAGAATTAAATTCACTTGTAAAAGAAACAGTATGTAAAATAAGGCACTTGAATAGTCGCTCAATCCATTAAAACGAAATGTCTGGGAATATTTATCTCCAAGCTGTTCCCTGAAGTATATAGACCTTATTAGAAATCAGCATTGTGTCTGAGCCCCTCCTCTGGGGTCCATCCTTGTTCTTCCCCAAGTTTTTGGATCATATAACACATCTGTGTAGCTAGTGCAAAAAGCAATCATTGTGGTTTTCCATGAACAGTCACTTACTTCTTACTTTAGCAACAAAAGGGGTTAAAAGGCAATTTTTACACTCCCCTTAAAAGTTAATCAAGAGAATCATTTATGCTTACCCCTCATGGTGTTGCACAAAAGTGCAGGTGTGTGTACTTGGCATTCAAATGTTTAAGCATTTTGCTCACTCATTGTGCATGGCATTAATGGATAAATAATATGGATAGCCTACGTATGGTTAATCATCTATAAAATTAGAGAAGTTTGAAATTGGCATCGGGGCAAACACAGGACTACCCTGTTTTTGTTAGGAAGTCACAGCCATATAGGATATGTAGTTAAGTGAATAAATTAATCTTAAGAATAACCAAATGTGGTGCATCTTAAGCATTTAGCTGAGAGCTTTTCAAAAGTCTTATCCAGGTCGACCTTGGACCTACCAAATCAGTGTTTACATTGAGCTATGTGGAAGAGATATACGACATGAAAAAGCTTCCTAGGAAAATACTGACATGTGTTCACTCTGTCTTTGCCTCTTTCAGAGCACCAAGCCTGAATTGAGAGCTTTCAAGTTCTCCTTAATTATGTGATCTTGACACAGTTACTTACTAATCTCTGCCTCAAATTTTTCCTTTAATAGCCTCAGTATTCTGTAAAATTAGAGAACAAAATGAGACAATCAATAAAAGTTTTCTTTCCAAACGGCAAAACATTAAAATATTTTTTTTTTACTAAAAATACTAGTACTTTTGAATGATGTGTTTTGTACCACCTTTAGCCCTGTGCTTTCTCTGCGTAAGGTACATGGTAAGTGTTAGCCAGTGAATATGATTTTAAGGGTTATAAATAATAAAAAGTACACTTATTACTCAGGACCTTCCCATATGACTCCAGTCACTTAAACTCAAATATGCAATAAATAACAAACATCTATCTGATAAGAAGTTTCTCCAAGTAAACTATGCCACTGTGAAAGTATTTCACAAAGTAAAATACGTCCTTAAATACAAGTATATATTTATTATTTTAACTTATTATTATAATGCTTTCATATACATAGGCCCATCATTACATGATGTAGAAAACAACAGACTGAATTCCAGAAGTCTGGAAGTAGCTGCATTCCAATGAGAGAGAGGAAGAGAGAGAAAGTCCTTGGAAGTAGATGCATTCCAATGAGAGAGAGGAAGAGAGAGGAAGTGCTTGTGTTCAGAATCAAACTTTGACAAGTTAAGTTCCAAGTCTTTCCAAAAGTGTTTAATAGCCTTTGGAGGAAGAACATGGAAAATTCAGCTTGGCATGTTATTTCATTATGCAAAATATGATCTGATGGCACCGTTTTCTGATATCATTCCTTACAGATCTTTCACTTCTGCTTTTCTCTTCTCCATTGAAGTTCAAGTGACCATCGGATTTGGAGGGAGAATGATGACGGAGGAATGTCCTCTGGCCATCACAGTCTTGATTCTCCAGAACATCGTGGGTTTGATAATCAATGCAGTCATGTTGGGCTGCATTTTCATGAAAACAGCTCAGGCCCACAGAAGGGCAGAAACTTTGATTTTCAGCCGCCACGCTGTGATTGCTGTCCGAAATGGCAAGTTGTGCTTCATGTTCCGCGTGGGTGACCTAAGGAAGAGCATGATCATTAGTGCCTCAGTGCGCATCCAGGTGGTCAAGAAGACAACCACACCCGAAGGGGAGGTGGTGCCTATTCACCAGCTGGACATTCCCGTTGATAACCCAATTGAGAGTAATAACATTTTTCTGGTGGCCCCTTTGATCATCTGTCATGTGATTGACAAGCGCAGCCCCTTGTATGATATTTCAGCAACTGACCTCGCCAACCAAGACCTAGAGGTCATAGTGATTCTGGAAGGAGTGGTTGAAACTACCGGCATTACCACACAAGCAAGAACCTCCTATATTGCGGAGGAGATCCAGTGGGGCCATCGCTTTGTGTCTATTGTAACTGAGGAGGAAGGAGTGTATTCTGTGGATTACTCCAAATTTGGCAACACTGTTAAAGTAGCTGCTCCCAGGTGCAGTGCCCGAGAGCTGGATGAGAAGCCTTCCATCCTGATTCAGACCCTCCAGAAGAGTGAACTATCCCATCAAAATTCTCTGAGGAAGCGTAATTCCATGAGGAGAAACAATTCCATGAGGAGGAATAACTCCATCCGAAGAAACAACTCATCGCTCATGGTGCCCAAGGTGCAATTCATGACTCCAGAAGGAAATCAGAACACATCAGAATCATGACAGCAAGCCAACCTCAAGAAAATCTGTTATCACATGGTGGTGGTTTGGGCAAAGCACAGTCGGACTGCACCAGAGCTGGAAACCAGCAATTTGTTCTATATCTTATGCACCAAATGATACTCATATTCAACAACTGCGCTTTCTGTGTCACTAACCAGTAACACAAGGCGGAGGATTCATGGCTGACACTCGTCTCACACATACGGCATCTGCAGGGACATGCTTCTGTTATGTAGAGGAAATAGTATGCTCTCCTTTCTGTCAATTCGAAACCTGAGAATTCCATTAGTAGTGATAGGCCTTGAGTACCAAAGTTGGCCAAGGAATGATTCTGTTTGAAATGCATTGTACTTGAAACCACAGATCTCTGTTTCCACTGGTCACTCTGAATGCAAGTAGGATGGGGAGGGGAACCCCAAAAGGGTGCTGTTAACACCTCTTGTATATCAACCAATATGTTGCCTTCTCCTTTTTCCAGATTCTGTGCCTGGTAAGAAGCCTGAGGCAAAAACTGCTTCTCTCTACGTGCTTCTAAACAGATTGCAGTCACTTACTTCTTCACAGTGACCTTTGCAGGTTTCCTCGTCCTCCTTGAGGCCGCCTGTTGGTGGAACTGGGCAAAGAGCTTTGGAGAAAAGCTAAGAACATTCCTGTCTCACTTAGGACTGGATCCCCAAAAGTGACAGTTATTTCTTTCGGCTTCTCACTTCTTAAAAGTCCCCACAGGGAAATACTGTATTGAATATTTTATTAAAATATTTTCTTTGTATTCATAGTAGTTTTGTGATTTCTCTTTCACAAAATTATCAGTAGTCAAAGCTCAAGGGAAAAAAAAAAACCAACATTTTTAGAGGCACGTGAAAGAGATATCATACAGTAATAACACCTCTCAGACCTTCCTGTCTTTGAAATTAGTTATTCCAAGGGAACTACATTTTTTTTGGTCTTATTTTGATTTTACTCACTTCCAAGATTTGAAATGTTTTCTTAGCTCTTCTACCTGAACCTGATGTATCGTGGAAATCTTATATTTTTTTCTTTGAATCTTCAACCTCCCTTCTTAAAATTCTGCTCTCTTCCTAAATTCAGGCCTAGCATATGTTGGCTTAGGGTTATCTCACTTGCTAAAGTGAGATTTTCTGTCAGAACTTGATTTAATCATCCTTAGCTCTTGTTTCTTCAGGGAAGGGGCGAGGGCACCCAGGGAAGCACTAAGTTGAGAGACTGGGGGTTTCTGCTTCTGTCTCACATAGCTGAACAGCAGAAAGCTGAATCCTTCTATAGCCTTTTAAACCAATCTTGGGGTTTGTATTCATTTTACTTCATTTATGAGCATTTGACATAGGCAGGTAATCATTAATATATTCAAATCCCATCTTAAACAAATGACTCATGATTCTAACCAGATGAATGGAAATTGTTTCTCAGGTTACTGAGTTAATAATTTCTGAACAATTGTAGCCACTCTTTGAATCAGACTCATGGAACAAGCAGGTACTTGAAGCTCCCCCTGGATACCCAATATGCATTTAAAACGTGCCTAAAACCAAATGCTCCATTTCCACTAACAAAACTGACCCTTTACCCCCAGCCTTTCTTCCAACCAGACCCAAACCTGGGAATTGTACTTGACACCTCTCTTTTATACTTCACATACCAACCATTAGCACGGTCTATTAGGTCCGGCATCAAAATATATCCAGAATATGACCAATTCTCTCTGCCTCTACCACTTCCTCCAGAGTCCAAGCTGGGTACTCATTACGCAGTATATATGGATGCAACTATCCCAATTGTCGGAATAGTAAAATATTTTTTAATAAGATGCCAAAGGAAAAAAAATCTGTCTCAATAAGACTTTGCCCAACAGAGGCTTCAGAGATGGAGAGCAGACTTCCTAGCAGTCCTGGCACTGATGCAGGTCCCCCACTCCCACTCCAGCGCAGCTGAGCAGAGCAACAAGGCAGCTTCCACAGCAACAGTAAGAATATGTAGAAATCCCACACCCAAGTCCGTGTTAGTGGAGGAGACACAGGCTGCAGGGCGGGGAATATCGGGGCATAGTCAGTGGGACTGAAATACAGGATTTCTGAGTCCTAGTGGTACAGAATGCCCTAGCACCTGGGGGCGAATCTATCTCGGAAGCACGAGCAATTCCCCCATCCCCTTCCACCAGCTACCAAATGCCAGGGGCCAGAAACCTAATGACCCTCAATTCAATGGGGAAGCTGATCCAAGAGTTTGATGGGGATGCCTATGTCAAGTCATGGTTCGGGCAGGGACATCATTTAGCTGGTGACAGCCACATTAAAGAGAGGATCACATCCCTAATTCCTAAAAATACACAGACATTTTAGAGTATTACAATGATTTGAGAACCTGGCTTTGCTAAAATATATTTAACTGGCTAAAACGTTTCAGGAACTATTGAGTTTAGTTTTAAAAAACAAGAAGGCTCTGTGCGTGTGTGTGTGTGTGTGTGTGTGTGTGTGTAATTTTGGCTCATGTATTGCATTTAAGTATTATTCTATAGTAAATATTTACAGCCTCTGCTTCTACCCTAGTCTAATTCCATAGTAACAATATTCTTTTTTTTTTTTTTTTTAAGATTCTGTTTCTTTATTTGAGAGCGAGAACACAAGCCAGGGAAGCAGCAGGCAGAGAGAGGGAGAAGCAGGCTCCCCACTGATCAGGGAACTAGATGCAGGGCTCCCTCCCAGGACCTCAGGATCATGATCTGAGCTGAAGGCAGATGCTCAGCTGACTGAGCCACCCAGGGGCCCTGATAATATTCTTTTAAATACTACTACACCACACCTCTGCTTAACACCCTCCTATGGCTTTCTGTTTTTCTAAAAATGAGAACTGAAATCTTTTCCAAGGCCCATGAGCCACTACATGTCATTACTACCGCTCCTGCCTCCCACCATTTCCACTCTATACCATAGGGGCCTTGCTGCTCCTTGAAGAGGAACCATACATACCTTCATATCACGGCTTTGCTTCTACCTGGACCATTTTCCCCATAAAGCCTCCTGGGCCTCCCCTATCATTATTGAGTGACTAGAGTGCCATCTCATGAGACAATATAGTATTATGATTAAGGAAAAGACTCTGCAGCCGGACTATCTAGGTTTAAACTCCAACACCTAGTGTCTGTGAGGTCTTGACAAGTTAATTAATTTCTTTTGCTTCATTTTCCCCATGCATAAAAGCAGAATGATTATAGTACTTACCTCGTAAGTTGTTACAAGGAGTAAGTGAGTTAACACCTATAAAGGGCTTAAAAGGCTTTAATTCATTTGCCCAGAACAAAAGCTTGAAATGGAGGACTGCCTTGAAGTTAATTGCATTCTTAATAAGTGACTAATTCAGTGCATTACATTTGTTCTCTAGGATAGAGACGAAAGATCTTTGCGATGTAAATCTGATCTCTCACATCTGCAGCAGAGACCTTACATCTATCTGCCAACTCCCAGCAACTTCTCCTGATTCTTTGATACCTGCCACTTGCTTGTTATCAAATAGTGTAATGTGTAAAATACTATAATGTGTAAAAGGGAAACATTTTACATACAGAAGATATTTCTGGTTTTACAAGTCTATCATTTATATATTCATCCAGTAACACATAGTGAATGTCTGATAATTACCACCTGGCAAAAATAGCTAGGTGTGTTTCTTTCATTTTTCTTTTCTTTTCTTTTTTCTTTAAGAAGGACCAGATTTATAGGTAGGGTAGGTGCTGATTGTGCTCTTAAGAAATCTGAGATGGAAAGTATGAGAAGAGAAACACTGGCTTATGTACCAGAATTACAGAAAAGAAACTTCCATCTCAAAATCAAAATCAAGTCCTACTCCTAGTTACTGAGCAGGCAAGGGAAGACCATGGAAGATCCAGATCTGTTACCCAGATAGCTTTGCTGAGAGTGAGATGAGAAAATAGAACACTGTTCATACTTAGAAGTGACTTTTTCCTGCATTACCTTAGCCCCAAATCACATTTTTCTTCTATAATTCCTCATCATTTGTCACTTGGCTCAAGATGTTCTGAGTAAAAATCCTGTTTCCCAGACCACAGACATTTCTAAATCCCCTGGCCAAGTGTTTTGGCACACAAGTGTCTCAGAACCAGCAGTGACTTAAAGAAATGACCTCAGTTCCCAAAGTCTAACTCCCAGAGAAGTTAGCCACGTAGTCAGCATGGGGGAATGTTCCTTCCCCCCCATTGATAGGAATCATTTTTGTTGTTGTTGTTTAATAACTTGGCATGTAAGGAGCAAGAAGTATTCTCTTTGAAAATAAATTAACTATAGATGAAGAAGAAAGGATGAAAAGATATCTATATCTCTTAGGGTTCCCACTCCCAACTTTTGTCATTTTCAGCATGTCGAAGGTAGAGGCAGAACTGAAATTAGTGTCTCTAAGGACCAGTGCATTAAAATAACCATAACAAATCCTACAGGCTGTTTAAGAGGAAACCCAAGGGCCATGCTCTTCCCATGATCTTTATGCACAATTCTCATCAATGGTGATGGGAATTTCCCCACAGACCTAGGAAGGAAGTGACTCTAATTACACCCCTTGATAACTTGCTGCACAGATTCAAGTTTAAGTTCATGAAAATCTTAATCAGCCTTTAGCTTCAGATCAAAATATTGCATTAAAGCCCAGTTTCATGCCAGATCATTCACATCGTCATTAGTACTCTTTTGATTGTTGTCCTAGTTCTCATGAAGATTTTCTTGGCAGTACTGCATGACACCCTTCCCCCGACTCTCATACTCTCTGGGGTAGTGTCAGTGAAACTGTTACTTTGCACAGTGTTTATTTTAATCACTTAAGAAAACAAAAACATTAAGGGTGGGTCTCTACTTACTATTGGATTACTTGGGTTTGTATTGAATAAATACTGAAAAAGTGGAGGATAAAATAGTTATCTGTAAAAGTGAAGTTAAAATTATAGACTTTTTGGTGAAAAAAGACTTCAATCATTTGTCATTGACTATTGAAAAAAAAAAGCTCACATTCTTTAAGCATGATAGTCAAGGCTCTTGTGGTCTGATTCTAACATGTTTCTAGCCTCATCTTCCGGCTTCCCTCCTCAATCCTGCCTCCCTCCTCAACACCTTTGCTTCAAGTTCATTGAATGATTCATTCAGTCTCTCACACAAGTCTGCAAGTCTCTGAGGTTGAAATTTGTGTTTTCTCTATCTAACAAAACGATAGCTTTTACAAAGCCTTTTCAAATCTTCCACCTAACTTACTTCTTCCTTTCCATCCTGTATGTCTCTGTGTACTCATTATTTCATAATAACTGGTATTATATAATGTTTTGATATCATATTCCCCTCTCCTCCTTAGAATAAAAGTCTGTCTGTTCCCAAACTGCTTGCCTAAAATAAATAGTAACAGCAGCTTGATAACTACCTTCCCCCAAATCTAGTCTTTCTCTCTTTCACAGCAACGGAGTGGTTCAGCTAGTGATACTACCTTCCCTGGACTCTGTTGCAGTTAGTTGTGGCCATGGGCTTCATCTGGGGTCAACAGCCCATGGACAGAAATCCAACTGACCTCTTGCCATTCTTGATATTTTAAATCCTGAGCTTATATTTCTCCACCTTTTGTTTCCTTCCCATAGACCAGACACATATGTGGTAGAGATCAGTTTTTACCAGGCTAATGATGACAAAACCCAAGGAGCAAATAGATGGAAAAAACTTGTGACACAAAATGACTTTGTGGAATAGAGTCACACTAGCTGGGACTATCTGCCTTTAGACAGTTAGTTACATGAGAAAAAAGGAAATATATATTTTAGTTTAGTGGGGTTTTTTCCTCTTTAGCTTTTTAAAATTTGTTTGTTTGTATGTTTTATTTCCTCTACCAAGCTTAGCCTTTACCTTAAATAATGCAATGCTAAATTATATCAAATAGCCTTGCAACTCACAAAATGGCAGAAGATACCTGCCGTCCTCATATGCTACCAAAATCTCGTATCTATAATTTATATAGAACTCTTACAAATCAATAAGAAAAATACAAGCAGTAAAACAACATGAAAAAGGCTATCACAAAGGAGATAATACGAAATGCCAACATATATATCAAAAGATGCTCAATTTCACTAGTAACCAAAAAATGCAAATGATAATCACAATCCAATACCATTTTATACCATCAGAATTGTTAACCTGAAAAAGATAAAATCAAGTGTTGGAGACAAAAATGGTCATTATATAATGACAAAGGGGTCAAAGCATCAAGAAGATATAATAATTTTAAATATTTATGTGCCCAACATTGGTTATATAAGTTTATAATATAACATAAAAACAAAATTTATAAAACAATAACAACTAAAAGGAGAAATAAATAGTAATACAATAATAGTTGAAAACTCTTTTTAAAGATTTATTTTAGAGAGAGAGATTGATAGAGAGAGAGGTGGTAGGGGAGGGGCAGAGGGAAAAGACAAGAGAAAATCCCCAGCAGGCTCCATGCTCAGCACAGAGCCCTATGTGGTGCTTAATCCCATGACCCTGAGATCATGACTTGAGCTGAAATCAAGAGTCAGACACTTAACTGACTGAACCACCCAGGTACCCCAATAGTTGGAAAATTTAATACCACTCTTGACAATGGATAGACCATCCAGGAAAAGAACTAATAAGAAAAGAGCAGATTTGAACATCACAGACCCAAGACATATACAGAATATTCAATCCAACCACAGCAGAATACATATTCTTCTAAAGCGTACATTAAACATTTTCTAGGAGAGGCTATATAATTAGGCCACAAAACAAGTCTTAGCAAATTTAAGAAGACTGAAATCATACCAACTCTCTTTTCTGATCACAATGACATGAAAACAGAAATAACAAGAGGAGCACTGGAAAATTCACATGTACATGGAAATTAAACAACACTTTCCTAAACAACCAAAGTTTCTTGAGAGAAATGAAAATGGAAACACATACCAGAAATTATGGGATAGCAAAAGCAGTTGTAAGAGAGAAATTCATAGCAATAAACACTTACATTAGGAAGCAAGAAAGTCCCAAATTAAAAAAAAACTAACACTACCCTTTAAGGAACTAAAGAAAGAAGAACAAACTGAACCCAAAGTAAGAAAAAAAATAATAAAGATTAGAGGAGAAATAAATAAAAATAGAAAACAGAAAAGCAATAGAAAAGATTAACCAAACTAAGAATTGTTTCTTTGAAAAGATGAACAAAATTAAGAAGCACTTGGCTGGACTAACAAAGGAAAAAAAGAGAAAGGACCCAAATTAACGAAATTATAAATGAAAAAGAAGACATTACAACTGATACCACAGAAATTCAAAGGATCAGGAGAGGTCACTAAGAACAACTACATGCCAACACCTGGACAATCTGAAAGTAATGGAAAAAGTCTTAGAAATACACAACTTACCAAGACATAATCAGGAAGAAATTAAAAATCTGAATACAATTTACTAGTAAAAAGATCAAATCAGTAATAAAAAAATCTCTCAACAAAGAAAATCCCAGGACCAAATGGCTTCATTGGTGAATTTTAGCAAATACTAAGAAAAATTAACACCACTCTTTCTCAAAGTCTTCCAAAGAATCAAAGAGGAGGAAACACTCTTGAATTTATTTTTTCAAGGCCAGCATTATCCTGATACTAAAAGCAGAAAAGGACCCTACTAGATAAGAAAACTACAGGCCAATATCCCTGGTGAATGTAGATGCAAAAGTTATCAATAAAATACAAGCACACAGGGCACCTGGTGGCTCAGTCTGTTAAGCATTTGCCTTTGGCTCAGGTCATGATCCCAGGGTCATGGGGTTGAGCCCCATGTCCAGCTCCCCCCTCAGCAGGGAGTCTGCTTCCTCCTCTCTTTCTGACCCTCCCCCCTGCTTGTGCTCACGCTCTCTCTCTCTCAACTGAATAAATAAAAAATATTTTAAAAATACAAGCAAACTGAATTCAGCAACACATTATAAAGATCATTCACCATGATTGAGTAGGATTTCTCCCTGGGATGTAAAAATGGTTCAACATATACAAATCAATCAATATAATACATTAAACTAATTGAATGAAAGTAAAGAGTCATATGACCATCTCAATAAACAGAGGAGTATTTGAAAAAATTCAACATCCATTCATGATAAAAGCTCAAAAAATTAGGCATAGAAGGATCATATGTCAACACAACATATGTGACAAGCCCAAAGCTAACATCATACTCAATAGTGAAAGAATGAAAGCTTTTCTTTTAAGACCAGGGACAAGATGAGGCTGCCTGCTCTTGCAATTTCTACTCAATATAGTACTGGAAGTCCTAGCTAGGACAATCAGGGAAGAAAGAAAAATAAAATGTATCAGAATTGGAAAGGAAGAAGTAAAATTGTCACTAATAGGAGGGGAAGTGATTTTATATACAAAACATCTTAAAATCTTTTCATATACAAGGAAAATCTTTACATAGGAAAAATCATAAATCTCAACCAAAAAAAAAAAAAACAAACCACAACACACCTGTTAGATGTAGCCATGAATTCAATAAAGTTGCAGGATACAAAAGTAACATACAAATATTAGTGCCATTTCTACACACTAACAACATTTCTGAAAAAGAAATAAAGAACTTGAATCAATTTACATTAACATCAGAACAATAAAATACTTAGGAATAAACTTAGTGAAGGAAGTGAAAATTCTCTATGCTGAAAACTACAAGATATTGATGAAAAAATCAAAAAGACACAAATGACGGTAATCCTGTGTTAGTGGATTAGAAGGATTAAAACTGTTCAAATGTCAATACTACTGAAAGTCATATATGGATTCAATGCATTCCCTATCAAGATTCCAATGGCAGTTTTTACAGAAGTAGAAAAAATGTCGTAGAATTAATATGAAACCACAAACGATCCTGAATAGCCAAAGAAATCCTGAAAAAAAGAACAAAGCAGGAAGTATCATACTTCCTGATTTGTATAGTAAGCTATACTATAAAATTAGAGTCATCAAAACAATATTGTACTGGCCTAAAAAACAGAGAAATAGACTAATGAGACAGAATAAAAAACCCAGAAACAAACCCGATAATGAACAAATCAACTAATATTTGACAAGGACTCAAAAATATTCAATGGAGAAAAGACTGTCTCTTCAATAAATGATTCTGAGATGACTGGATAGTCACATGTGAAAGTAAGAAACTGGACCCATATTTTATATAACTCACAGAAATTAACACAAAATGGATTAAAGACTTGATTGTAAGGCCTGAAGCCATGAAACCCATAGAAGAAAACATAGGAACAAAGTTCCTTAACATGGGTTTTTGTAATGATTTTTTTGCATATGACACCTAAAGCATAAGCAACAAAATAAAAATAAACAAGTTGGATTACATCAAACTAAAAAGCTTTTGCGCAGCAAGAGAAAGTAGTAGTGAAGTGAAAAGACAACCTACAAAATGGGAAAAAAATATATGCAAATCATATATCTGATAAAGAGTTATACCCAAAATATATGAAGAACTCATAAAACTGAATAGAAAATAAACAAATAACCCAATTTTAAAAATGGACAAAAGACCTGAAGAGACATTTCTCCAAAGAAGATACACAAAAAAATCAATAGGTACATAAAAAGATGCTCAACATCACTAGTCATTAGAGAGGTGCAAATTAAAATCACTATGAGATATCACCTCACACCTGAGAATGGTCTTCATCAAAAAGACAAAAAAAGATAACAAGTGCTGAGATGTAGACAAAAGGAAGCCTTCGTGCACTGTTTGTAGGATTGTAAATTGGTACAGCCATATGGAAGACATTAGAAAGATCCTCAAAAAATTAAAAATAGAGCGACCATGTGATCCAGCAATTCCACTTCTGGAAATATATCCACAGATGATGAAAATACTAATTCAAAAAGATGTCTGCAACACCATGTTCATAGAGCATTATTTACAATAGCCAAGAA
Source organism: Neogale vison (assembly GCF_020171115.1). Taxonomy (NCBI): domain Eukaryota; kingdom Metazoa; phylum Chordata; class Mammalia; order Carnivora; family Mustelidae; genus Neogale; species Neogale vison. The sequence goes on from NC_058102.1 coordinate 72,750,633, forward strand.
TGGAGATAGCCTAAGTGTCTATTGATGGATGAGCGAATGAAGAATTTGTGTCATGGTATATGTATATTTCATAGAATAGTATTCAGCTATAAGAAACAAGGAAAAAGGGGCACCTGGGTGGCTCAGTGGGTTAAAGCCTCTGCCTTCAGCTCAGGTCATGATCCCAGGGTCCTGGGATCAAGGCCTGCATCGGGCTCTCTGCTCAGCGGGAAGCCTGCTTCCCTTTCTCTCTCTCTGCCTGCCTCTCTGCCTACTTGTGATCTCTGTCTGTCAAATAAATAAATAGAAATCTTTAAAAAAGAAAAAAAAAGAAACAAGGAAATGCTACCATTTGCAATAACATAGATGGACCCTGAAGGCATTATGCTAAGTGAGTAAGTCAGGCAGAGAAAGACTGAACTGTATGATCTATTTATATATGAATCTTAAAAAAAAAAAAAAAAAAAAAGCCAGACTTGTGGTTACCAGAGGCAGGGGTGAAAGGAGAGGTCCAAAGTACAAACTGCCAGTTATAAGAGAAATATTGGGGATGTCATGCATAACATAATGACTATAGTTAATACCATTGCATGAGAGTTATTAAAAGAGTAAATCCCAAGAGTTCTTATCACAGGGAGAAATTTTTCTTCTTTATTCTCTTTCCCTTTTTCTTTTCATTATACCTATATGAAAAGATGATGTTCAGCTAAACCTATTGTGGTAATCATTTCACAATATATGTGAATCAAACCATCATGCTCTATGCCTTAAATGTATACAGTAATCTATGTCAATTATTTCTCAATAGAACTGGAAGAAATATTTTTTAAATGAGTGATATGCAACATTCCAAAAAAATTTTCTAATATTATGGGGCTCAGGGCTATGAGAGTTTCCTAGACCTGCTGGGAGAGATGTGTATGTACCCTGCTCCACAGGGACAGAAGCTCCCGTGTGCAGGACCCTAAAGTTCCCCACCCTAAGTATCCCTTCATCTAGCTGCTCATCTGTACCCTTTATCATATCCTTTATTGTATAAAAACTAGTAAATACATATTAAAACAAAAAACAAATGTTGAAGAAGATGAAGAATTTTAATAAGCTACTAGTGGAAGAGTATTTTGTCATTACCACCTTAAAGGACTGTTTGATAGGTTCTTCTAAAACTGAGTATGATAGACTTTATGATTCAGCAGTTCCAGTTTGGGTATATACTCAAAAGGCTTGTGTAGCAATGTTTCTAGTACCATTATAGCCCCAAAGTGGAAACAACCCAAATGTTCATCTATAATAAGATATATAAATTATAGTATAGCCATATGATAAAATTCTATAGCACAATGAGAATAAATAATTTTCTATTCACACTGATAGATATCTCATAAACATGCTATTGAACAAATCACAAGAGTTAAAAACAGCCTCCAGGACTCTGTGGTGTTTACAAGTCAGGATAGCATTTACCTTGGGAGGGCAAAGGGTAATGCCTGGCTTCTGGGGTTCTGTTTTGTTTCTTGAGCTGTGTGCTAATTACTTCGGTGTATTTATCTTGGGAAATCATTCGCTGAGTTGTGCATCATCACATACACATTTTTATATCCATAGTTCCATTCAGTAAAATTTTAAAAAATTTAAGCACACAAAATATATTAAAGAGAAAGAGAATGAGTGGTTTAAAAAAAAATGAATCTCTTAAAATTAACCAACATGGATAGAATTCTACTTTTCTAGTTATGTGGTAAATGAATTTTTCTAGATTGATTGACTATCAAAAGATCCAATACAACTAATGTTACTCAAAAAGCACTTGGGACGCCTGGGTCCATTAGGCTGCTGGCTTCTGCTCAGGTCCCAGGATGGAGCCCGGCATCAGGCTCCTTGCTCAGTGCGGAGCCTGCTTCTCTCTCTGCCTCTGCCTGCCACTTCCCCTTCTTGTGCTCTCCCTCTCCCTCTCTCTCTGACAAAGAAATAAATAAAATAGAAATCTTTTAAAAAAATTTTTTTTTAAAAGCACTTATCTGGGGCACAATGCCCTTTACCCAGTTGAGGGTCCAACTCTTGATTTTGGCTCTGGTTGTGATCTCAGGGTCGTGGTGTCAAGCCCCACGTCTGGCTCTGCAGGAGGGGAGTCTTTCTGAGATTCTTTCCCTCTGCCCTTCCCCTTGCTTGCACTACCTCTCACTCTCTCTCAAATACATAAATAAATCTTAAAAACAAAATAAAACAAAACAAAACAAAAAACAGTGGGCCACCTAGGTGGCTCAGTCAGTTAAGCATCTGCCTTCATGTCAGGTCATGATCCCAGGGTCCTGGGATCGAGCCCTGCATCGAGCTCCCCTGCTCATCGGAAAGCCTGATTCTCCCTCTGCTTCTGCTTGCTGCTGCTCCTCCGGCTCGTGTTCCCTCTCTTTGTCAAATAAATAGAGTAAAACATTTTAAATTGTTTTAAATTTTTAAAAAAAACACTTATTTCCATTAGCATTACAATCTATTAGATTTATAGCTCATGCTGAATCCTGAATGCAATCATTCATTTAACTGTTATTTATCTATCAACTACTCTGTGCCAGACACTGCATTAAATTGGGGGAATACAAATGATAACCAAGTGATCGCAAGGTGCCTAAAGTCTAGCAGATTATGTTTAGTTATATTACTGCTGAATTATTGTATTCATAATACATACTATACATATATTACATATATAATACATAGAATATAAAGTATTGTTATTTATAACATATTTAACATATGGAATACATACGGCATAACACAAACTATAATGCATGTGTATTGTATATGTTATATAACATACATAGTATATCTATATACTATGTATAGTATATACATACATAGTATATACATATATGTGTAGTTGTATCAGATACAATGTATACTATGTATACAATGTATACTATGTATGTTATATAACATATACAATACACATGCATTATAGTTGTATAGTATCTATAGCATAGATACAACTATATATAATTACAATATAGCAATTATTTATTTTATATAACATATTTCATGTAAGGTTATGTTGAGAATTTAGAAAGAATTTGTGTTCAGCACAGTTCACACCCTCGGTAAATCTTAAGCACATCATTGTAATTACTATTATTACAATTACAGCAGGAAGAACACGGTAGCGCTCCATAGGTGTGTTAACCAAAGGATAGAAGAGAGAAATAATCTCTAGCAAAACAACAATAAGAAACCAGGAAAAGGGAAGAGCAGAGGATTTATTCTAGATCATCCCCAAGGCTCCTAAAATAACCACTGTGACTACCCAGAAGCCCATGAAGGGTGTGCCCCATTTTCCACCAAAGACATTAGAAACAGGTACTAGGCCATCAGCATCTAAAGTCCCTCTTCCTCCCCAAGTTGTGTGTCTAATTTCACAAACATACATGGCTTAGGCCTGAGTGTTTAAAGGCAGAGAAGGAAGTAAAGAGAGGCTATCAAAACTCTTTTCATATCAACCTCCTTCTTTATCGCAGAGGTAATAGGCACATACAGAGATTAAGGGGCTTAGGCTCAGAAGATCATTAAAAACTGAGTGAGTCAGGGTAGGATTTTAGCTCCAAGTGATAAGCTTGGCCTTTAGCTGGTTTGCTTGTCTTGGACATGAAAAAACAAGCAAAAAAAATTGAAATCAGAACTAATTTACTAGAGCCCCATAAATAAGAAATCTTTTTATCAGTGGGAAAGAAACCCTGAGGGCTCTCTGGAAAATGTAAAGGAGATGAAACAGAGTTGCCCGGAAATCCAATCAAGAGATGAGCCTTATGAGCTAGAGTCACCCAAGAGAGGGTAGAGAGTAGCTAGATGAGAAGTTCCGCCCTAAAGATCAGGAAATAGCTCAAGTTCAGAGCCAGTCATGGGTGGGAACAGAAGCAGGAGCAGACAGTGATCTACGGACGGGGCCGGGCTGGGCCAGATGTGGATGGGCGATAATTGGGACTGTAAGTTAGGGATCCCCAGTCAGGCATCTGCTACCTGAGGTTTCTAGTGAGGCCCCTGGGGCTTTGAGCTGAGGATAACTTGGGCCACCGCAAGGGATACAGAGAACAAGCAGTGGACCTTTTTGATTCAAGGATTAAGAGGCTTATTTGGTGCCCTTTAAAGTCCCCTAACATTTGATCACAGTTTATGTTTAAAGATTCTGTATGTTGATACACTTTTTGACACATCACCATGTTGGCATTCTCTAAAGGGCCGAAACCTGACGTAGACATTAAATCTTTATAAACAATCACCCAGAACATAATTCAACTTAACTGCATTTCCATTTTGGGTGGAACTACATTAGGCAGAAAGGATTTCTGGCGTATCTTTGTTCTTTGCTGTTGAATAGTATTACCCTGCATCTTGGAGACAGAGTGAGATGATTTCGAGACAAGAACTACGTTGTCCAGGGCACTGCAGTCGCCATGGAAATGTGCGTCACAGTTAGAAGCACTGTACAGAGAAACACATATAGAGAGCTTAATCTGGAATGCTAGAATGGCAAACATCATAAATATAACAAGGAACAAGTGTTCAGTTAACACACGGAATTTATCAAATTTAAATAAAATTTCTGGCATTTGAATAAAAGATCTGCTGTGTACTTATCCAAAATAAAATTATTCTGTCCCTGGTTTCCTTTTGCAAATCACCACTAAATTCGATTGTATTTCACTGGGGGAAAATGTGACTCTTTTCTCTTTTTAACCTTTTATTAGAGAAAATTTCAAACATACGCAGAAGTTGAGACATTAATATAACGAGTTCCCCCTATTCATCAGCCTCCTCAATAATGACCAACTCATGACTAATCTTTTTTCCTCTTTTATCTTCCTATGCTTCCTTGTCTCCTTCTCTCATTGTTTGAAGGACTGCTGGCATCATATATTTTTATCTATAAATATTTTACTACATATCTGAAAAGATATGGAAGCTTTACAATTATCACACCCAAAACAAAACCAACTATAATCTCTTCATGTCATCAGCGTGCTCCAAAATTAGTAACAGCACATCCAGTGTAATGCTTATCCGCAGTAGCAATTAGAAATAAAAACTGGCAGGGGCCCCTGGGTGGCTCAGTTAGTTAAGTTCTTGATTTTGGTGCAGGTCAGGATCTCAGAGTCCTGGGATGAGCCGGAGTCTGGCTCCCTGCTCAGAGGAGAGTCTGCTTCTGCTCCCCCTGCCCCTCCCCATGAACACCCGTGTTCCCTCTCTCTCTCTCAAATAAATAAATAAATCTTAAAAAATAAAAATAAAAACTGGCAGAAAAGTTTATATATATTTGAGAACACTACAAGGTAGCAACTAGGATATTAGAATATTAAACAGGGTACAGCAGGTCAGTTCAAGAGACTATAAGTGGTTAAGACTCATCAGTGAGACCTGTGTCCTTGGGGCAAATAAAACATTATATGTTAATAAAAATTATTTTTAAAAAAAAGTCTTAACTCTGAGCTTTCTGTTAATTAAACCAATAATTTTACTTAAAAAAACAAAACAAAGCAAAATAAAACAAAAGACTCATCCATGAATCCACTTAAAGTGAAGATTACAAAAAATAAACAAATACATAAAACAGAGAGTAGAAAATGGCAGAAGTAAAATGAGTTTTATCAATATAAGAGAGATGCCTTTGGAAAGAGACATTAAGGGGATTCTAACAAGTTATACTTGAAAATAGTTTGGCATTTGTTAATTTTTGATAGACCCTATCTACCCTTTATACTATTTAAATTCAAGTCAGGGGTGCCTGGGTGGCAAAATCAGTTAGGCATCTGACTCTTGATTTCCACTCAAGTCACGATCTCAGGGTCTTGAGCTCAAACCCCGTGTTCAGGTTGGCACTCAGAGGGACATCTGTCTGAGATTTTCTTCTTTCCCTCTGCCCCTCCTCTTATCCCCCTCATGTGCTCTTGAAACAGATTTTTTAAAGTTAATTAATTAATTAATTATAAATAAATAAATAAATAAAGTCTTTTTAAAAATTTCAAGTCAAGTTCACCTATGGTTCCTTTATACAAACTGGTTGCCCTTATATATGGAACGACTTATTCTACTCCAAAACAAAAAGGAAAACTCTTTATCAGTGATTTTTTTTCTCCCTAAAATAACGAGATTTACATTATCTGCCTTTTACCACTATTAGTTGGTACCATTGGACATTATGAATTCCTATGCCAATAATTAGCTCCAGAGACAGAGATATCACTTAAGACCTAAGGCCAACAGAACTGTGGGAGCACCTGGCTGGCTCAGTCAGAAAGCATGTGACTCTTCATCTGGAGGCTGTCAATTTGAGCCCCACACTGATGTAGAGATTACTTAAAAAGTTAAAAAAAAAATAAGTAAATAAATAAGAAATAAAACCAACAGGACTATGAAATCAGTTGTGAAATCTTACCATTGTCTCTTGTGGTATTTCTTGTTTTTTAATTCAATATATCAACTATATATGTAACTGTAACTGTTTTGACACAGTAATTAAATGTAAAGAGGAATATAACAAAATGTCATTGCTATGGAAAATTTTAATCTAAAGATCAGATGATGGATTTAAAATAACAACCAGGGGCGCCTGGATGGCTCAGTGGGTTAAGGCCTCTGCCTTCGGCTCCGGTCATGATCCCGGGGTTCTGGGATCAGGACTCTCTGCTCAGCGAGGAGCCTGCTTCCCCCACCCCCCGCCTGCCTCTCTGCCTACTTGTGATCTCTGTCTGTCAAATAAATAAATAAAATCTTGAGAAAAAAAAAAAATAACAACCAGAACCTGGCAAAGGCCATAAAAGTTATGCAAAAAAAAGACTAAAAATCTGAGGGTATGAATAACATTTAGATACCAAGATCAAAGGAGAGGAAGACTTCAAGACGGATCCTGAATAATGGGCACAATTTCAAGAGGTAGAGATTGCAAGGAGTATAATCAATTCAGAATAAATGAGACTGATTCATTAATTCATTTAACATATATTTGTTAAACAAGGAACAACATTGTGTTAAATATGGTGGGAACACAGCCATGACCAAGATAGACAAAATCCCTGACCTCATAGAGTTTATAATTTTGTAAAGGAGGACAAACAATAAAAAAGTAAAATATATACATATGTTATATTATAATTCATAATATAAATATTATAATGGTATATGTATTTTTTAAACCACAAGATAACTTCAACTGGATACAAAAAGTGTATGTGGCTTTTTCTTTTTTTAAATATTTTATTTATTTATTTGACAGACAGAGATCACAAGTAGGCAGAGAGGCAGTCAGAGAGAGAGGAAGGGAAGCAGGATCACTGCTGAGCATAGAGCCCAACACGGGTCTTGATCCCAGGACTCTGGGATCACGACCTGAGCTGAAGGCAGAAGCATTAAGGAGGCTTTAAGGCTAAAGGAGGGGAATCAGTCAGTTAAGCTTCCAACTCTTAGTTTCGACTCAGGTCATGATCTCTGGGTCCTGGGATCAAGCACCACACCAGGCTCCACACCCAGCTGGGAGTCTGTTTCTCTCTCCTTCTCTTCTCCTCCCCCTACTCACACTAATGTTCTCTTTCTCTCTCTCTAAAAATAAATAAATAAATCTTTAAAAACAAACAAAAGTGATGAAAGAAATAAACAGGGTAATGTAATTGATTGGATGAGTCTAGGGCAATTCTTTAGGTGAGATGATGTAGGAAAGACTCTCTTCCTATTGAGGCCTGAACAAGAAGTTGCCAAGGGAAAGTCAATGAGAAGTACAAAAGCCCAAGACAGGTCTTGTTCAGAGGATAGAACAAAGGCCACCTACAAAAGGCCTACTCTAGAAGCCTAATGAATCTGTCTCTTACTCTAGAAGCAATGGGGAGCCAGTGAAAGGGCTTACACAAGGATTTTCACAATCTCACTTTTATATATTTTAAAGCTTATTCTGGTGGGTATGAGTGAAGGGGCTTCCCAGAGAACAGCAAAAAGGGGTAAGATGGAGTCTTATGGGAGAAATAAATGATAAGAAGGATGAATTCAGACAGCAGATTAGAGTTATATTATAGAAGGCTTTGAGTGCTGGGTTGGGGAGTAGAAATTTAATTTTGAAGAAAAGAGGAAGTCTTCAAGCTTTTTAAACAAATGAAATGATTGTGGTTCTATTTATGAAAACCATGTCATTAACAATTTGTTGGATGGCCCAGAGAAAGGAGGAGCATGAAGATCAGATTGAAAGTAATTATAGTAGCCTACAAAACAGGTAATGAGAGTCTGCACTAGGACTAGAGTAGGAAAAGTATAGAAAGAGTAAGATGCACAAGACATGGTGGGAGAGTGAATCTATGAATTTCTAATTATTGAGGAGAAGACAAGGGGCAACATGGGATCAAAGAAGATTAAGTGTGATATAAGATGGAGTTTTTTTCATCATTCAAATGATCCCAAATGAGGAGCACCGTGTGTGTGTGTGTGTGTGTGTGTGTTTGGAAGGCATCTGCATAGACAACTCTGATGAGACCACAGAAGTAAATACTCCTGCCAGGGAAGAGAGGAGAGAAAATGTTAACTAGAGCCAAGAAGAAAATTTGCCAAACCTTAGAGAGATAGGAAGAGGGGAAAGTCTGTAAAGAAGATAGAGAAGTATAAGAAAGGCGAGAGAAAAACCTGGGAAATGTGTGACAAAAGCCCTAAAATAGGAGAACTCCCCAAAGGGTGGGAATGAGAAATTGTATTGAAGTGGCAGAAAAAGTCAGGAAAACAAATAAATCTCTGAGTCATTATCGTCATTTTCAAATCATATTTCAAGTTGATTCAATATCCTGACTGACTCAGATCCATATGACTCAAGAGCTTCATCAGAGGCTGTGTACAGGTATTGACGAACTGCAGGCAAACACTTCGGAATTTCCTTGTGAAGTCAATTGGTTGCCTATTAGTAGACAATGATAGCTTGGTGCTTCTCAGATGTTGAAGCATTTTCTCACAGTTCAGAGCCTAAAATCCCTTTCACAAGGCGACTTCCAGTTTTCAGAGTTTCAGACACCTTCTTGGCCACACTAATGGGTTACCCATTTCATGGAGTCTAAACGGGGTAGGAGTATATACGTGAAACAGATCACTTTTTCTCCAAGCACTGTCTTATGTATACCATGTCGAATTTCCCTTTCTGGTTGGGTAGAAAATCTCTTAATAAATTTTTGCACAACTTCCAAAAACTTTGTCTACTTAAAAATTCCAATCGTGTATTAGAAGAATAATGTCTACTCTCCTGTACTGGAATGGCCTGTGGCCCAGGGGACTTGAAATAAATGAGTAGAGGCAGCCTGCTCTTTTAATCTTCCTCCCTCTCCCTCACTTTGGAGAAATAGAGACATGGAGAAATGCCTATCACTAGGACATCTCCTCCCTCTTCCTTTTTGGCATGATGGGTATTTCAGGGACAAGGGGGAGTAAGAGATAAGTAGAAAAATATGTAACTGGTGTCCAGTATGTTTCTGTGGATTGCTAGTTGCCTCTGCCAGTGTCATGGTCTCGGTCAACACAATGTGTGAGTATTTTTCTTGTGTGATTTTAGCTTCACCATTACATTACTGGGTACCCCCTTTGGTGAGGGGAAGTTTCTCACTCATCATTAATCCTTTGCCAGCGGCCATGCCTTCACTGTCTCTGTACTAGTTATTGATTGCTATGTTACTTAATAGTTTAAAACAATATACATTTATTCTCCCACAGTTTCTGAGGTTCAGAAGTCCAGGGATGGCTTAATTAGGTCCTCTGCTTCAAGGCTGTTAATGAGGCTCAAACAACTTTCATCTGCACACTTGACAGGAAAGAGATTTGCTTCTGTGCTCTCCTAGTTGTGGGTAGGATTCAGATTCTGGTGACCTATCGGATTGAGGCCCTCAGTGGCTAAGCCAACTGTGGCCCTCCTAACACAGTTGTATGCTTCACCCAAAGCATGCAAGCCAAGAAGGCTATGGAGAGAGTCAGTTGGCAAGATGTAAATCACAACCTTAGTAACAAAATCATGAAAGTGACATTCCATCACTTTTGCCATATTCCAGTGGTTAGAAGACAGTCACAAGGTGTGAATGTTAGGAGGCTGAGATCATTGGGGGCCATTTTAGAGTCAACCTGACATAGACATTTTTGGGTAATCCTAGACCACTCTCTTCCCCCTGCCCCACCTCTATACCTAACTCCTTCATAAGTGAAGGAAGAACTGAGTTCCATGGCTGGGGTGGCTCATAGGTCGAGAATGGAACCCCTGGTTTGGGTTCAGGTCATGACCTCAGGGTCATGAGATGGAGTCACATGTGGAGCCCTCCCAACAAGCCCCCCATAGATCCCTGAGCTCTGTGGAGCTTACCTTGGATTCCTGCTGAGGGAATCTGCTTGGGATTCTCTGCCTCTCTCTCTCTCTGCCATGTCCCCCATGTTCAGGCACATGTGCGCTGCCCCTCTCTCTCTTTCAAATAAATAAATAAAATCTTACCAAAAAAAAAAAAAAGAAGAAGAAGAAAGAAAGAAAGAAGAATAGAGTTCCTCTTCTGCATCTTGCAAAGGCTATAGTGAATCTGTCTGTGATGAGGGGGGTTCTCCCATTTTCCCAGAGACATTACACCACAATCTCTTCTCTCTGTTGTCACAATCAATTCTAGCAAGTCTTGTACCTTCTGACTTCTCTAAACAACAGGACTAAGTATTCATATAGGCCTTGAACACTCCAGGGAGCATGAGTAAAACTTTGTCAGAAAGTGGCCCACGCCCTCCACACTGAAAGGATCACTATTTAGCAATCCATCCAGAGAACGAGATGACAGTCTTCACACCTTGCAGGCAACCCTAAACTCTGAGAGACTTTCTTGGAGCCCTGGCTCATACGGAACAGCAGAAAAAGCCACAGAACAACTCGCATGTAATGTTAGCCTTTTTCCCTCTTCCCACTGTTGTCTTACATAGATACACAAAGTGACGGACAGGTCTGCGGCTAGTGGCAGGGGGTGGGTCCTGTCACGTCTTATAAATGCTAGAGATGGGGTGGGGCATGGGTGAGGAAGTTATGGGCTTCCCATCACTCAGTAGGACATAGGGGTGTGTAGAACTCTTTGGCCCCATTGTTGAGCCTCAGTTGCCAATTCTGGGAAAAGAGAAAGTTGCTCTAATCATCATCTTAAACATGCAAGACCCAGATGAGGTTTAGGTAGGTGTTCCCTGCAGCCTTGTCCACACCACCCACCTATAATCTGGGATCCTTGTTCTAAGGATCTAAGCAGTTCAAAGTACGGCTTCCATTTCTTCTGCATCTTACCACACCACATCTTTAGCTCACTTTTTTTTTAAGTGGTCATTTTGCCTATTCTTTCAGTTTAGGCTTTTCACCCTCTGTCATTCTCTCTCTGTCCTGTGTCTATTTAGTCCCCTAAAATGAGGCAATCTCATCTACTTCCAAAGCCTCGATGACTCAATGACACTGGGGTCTGAGCCTGGGTCACATCTCAATTTTTGCATCCTGATGTTTAAGTGCCCCCTCACAGGGCAGGCACAGGAGGGCTCCTTGGAAATGCTAAGTTATTTCTCATCTTCCAGAGAAGAATGAGGAATTCTAGATTCATTGAATGTTAAGATTAAAGGGAAACTCTGAGGTTATGGAAGGCAACTCTCTTTGTTCTGTAGATGAACATCCTGAAGGTCAAGTCATTTAGAAGCGGTTCAAACCAATTTGCCTGGCTTTCAGTATTCTGCCTTTTCCACTGTATAACAGTTATTGGGGAAAGAAGACAGAAATACTAAAATCGCACCATATTTATCAAAATGATACATATCACAGATATAGATGACGTGATTTTAACTGAATTGCTACATTTTTTAAAACTTACTTGAAAAGAGGCCCTAATTTTGCATATTATAAATAAATTATGCTACTTTGTTTTGTGAGGATTGAAATCCAGCCACTTACACAATACTTACCAAAAGTACTTGCTTCTCCTGTTATAATGTTTAGCGATCTATGTTGGGAGTGAGAGGGCAGTTGAATCTTCCAGAATCTGGGAAAAGTAACTTTTCTATTGCATCTGCCAGAAGGGAGACTCCATTTTAGTTAATAAGAACTTGGTATTAATTCAGCATTTGGATGAGGTCCAAAGTCAGTTGCAATAAATCTTGATAACTACAGCTCATTTCAGGCCAGAACCAGGCAGTTTGTTTATTTTAAACGCTTGCTGGATGGGTTACTCCCCTGGGAAAATGACCTTGTTTTCATCTCAGGCCCAAGGGAAGCTACTTACACTGTGGAATCTTATTCTAGAACATGTCTGGAAAGACAACAGTGGCAGCCTATACCCAGCTAGCATCATATCGTTCTCTGCAGCAGAGGTTTTTTATTTTTAAAATAAAAGGAAGATCAAGAAATGTTAACCTTCCTCCCTCCCTGCCCCCACCAGCAGTCTGAAGTCCCATCTGAGAACTGCTGACCTACATTACTGCATTCCCTTTTACTTTCAGGCACCACAGATACTAGAGGTCACAACCCCCTTAGAGAGAAAGGAAACTCAGGTGAGTCTACAGCTCCCTGGTAAGGGTGAAACAGTGTGAAAGGTAAGCCTACTGCAAACAAAATGGGCTTTGGGATGAGCAGAAAGCAAATTTGGATTGCTCTTCTGTAAACGTGGACCCTGTCTTCCCTCTAGGACTCCCTTCTTATCTCCCTCCTCAGCATTCAAACAATTAAGCAAGCATTTACAATGCGTGCCTTTCCTTAGGAAGCAGGCTTCTCCTGCACACACTTCTCATTTGTAAATACACCTTTGGTGATAAACTGCTATTTTAGTCATTGACACAAACCTATGCATCAGGTAATTTTTTTGCTTTTTCTTAGATAGCAAGTGGAGCAAAGAAAGCTGCAGAAAAAGAACTCTGTTGCTAGTGAGGGACAATTTTGGAGCATCTGACTTCAACTTAAGAGACTTTGGAAAAGAGTTATAAAAACATGGATGTAACCACGATCTCAGAGATCCTTATGTCTGGAGAAGAGAGGAGGAGAAAGGAAAGACAAAATGATCAAAAAGGGAGAAGGGTACCAAAAAAACCAGTGAAAACAAAATTAAAGTATGTCACTGTCTTACCTAGGGCACACCCACCATGCCACTGAGTTTACACATCATAAATAGTCACTCCATTTCTGGAACAAACTAGTCTGCCAATACAATCCTGTCCTCCTTCTGAGGTCGTGCAAAACTCATGCTGACCAGCACGCTTACCAGAGATATGTTAAGACTGCAACAGCTTGGGGTGCCCGGATGGCTCAGTCAATTAAACGTCTGACTCTTGATCTCAGCTCAGGTCTTGATCTCAGGGTCATGAGTTCCAGGCCCATGTGGGGTTCCATGCTGAGCATGAAGTCTACTTCAAAAAAATTGTGAAAATGCCCAGACAACTCAACGTGGGTATTGGGTAAAGCAGCCTAGACTGTAGAATGGTACCCTGGGCTAGAGAGAGAATCTGTCAGGGACGCCGGGACTGCCCTGCTGCTTCTGCTGGTATCACCTTCAGGCAGGAGCAGGAATGGGAGAACAGAGAAGGAGAGGAAACTGCCTAAAGCTTCACACCCAGAATTCTAGACTGACCTTCCTAAGCACACTTCAGCCATCCCAGAAACAGACTCCAGACAAACAAGTGGACACCCCACACTAAATAGGAAAGGGAACTTCTAGTGCTCCATTATCTTGAAAAATTTACCCAAGACACTCTGACCACAATAATAATGGTGGGGTGGAGAGGGGGTGCCAGGAAGAAATAAGTATAGTCCCACCTTCTAATATTCAGAGGGACAAAAGGAGTGACTCACTCATACAAAAAGTACAGCACCTGTCCGTCTACATTGGGTAAGATGAAAGGCTGGTGGAGTTTTCTTGAAAAAAAAAACAGATTTTTCAAAAGTAAGTTCTGTCTTATTTTATTTTCTTTATTCACAATATTCAGTGTCTACTAATGTAAAGGAATAAGTAACCAATATTTTATTTAAAAATTAGCTTCTTGGGGCGCTGGGTGGCACAGTGAATTAAAGCCTCTGCCTTCAGCTCAGGTCATGATTCCAGGATCCTGGGATCGAGTCCCACATCAGACTCTCTGCTCAGCAGGGAGCCTCCTTCCTCCGCTTTCTCTGCCTGCTTCTCTGCCTATTTGTGATCTCTATCAAATAAATAAATAAAATCCTAAATAAATAAATAAATAAATAAAAAGTAGCTTCTTTAGTGAGCTACCCAAATTCTTTTGGGGCCTGGGCAATGCACTTAATGCCTTCTGATTTGCCAACTGATAGGTAAGATATCAAACAAGTTTTGGCAAAGACTGGACCAAGCATCTATCATATCAGCCAAGATTGCCTCTACTTATAAAGTAATAGCAGAAGACAACAGACTGTCTTTATTTCCAATTTCATAACCATAAAGCTCAATAAAAAAAAAGTTTGCCCTGAAGCAATTTTTATAAACATATTTTGCTCTTGGGTATTTAATGTGAGGGAGGCTCTTCCAAATGGCTCGAATGTATAGCTTGACAGAAGATAGAGGCTAGCAGCTTCACTTGTAGTTTATAATATATAAGGAGAGCAGATAACTGTCCTCGGGAGGTACTGTGCTAAAGTTTTACCGTTACTACAGGTGTAGGTTCCTCAGAGAGAGACAAAGAACAGGAGACAATGACTCTCATAGCAGTGTACTCAAGTTTAAGAAAAATTAACTTATAAAAATAAGAGTTTATGGAACAGATGAATTTTCATGTTATGAGAGACAATCCCACACAGTAACATCAGCAAAATGGCAGACTAAGAAACACCAGTTCTCCGTCCTTCACAGAGAAAGTGAGTTAACAAATATATATGGACAAGAATACTTCTGTGAGAACTCTAGAGACCTACTGAGAAGGTACAGCATCCAGGCCAAAGCACAGAATACCAGGAAAATGAATAGAAAATTCTGGAAGTTTTGCATGTTTGTCCACCCCCTATGTGGCATAATGCCAGTGCAAGACAACTGGGAAGGAATTCCCCGTAACAGGGCTTTTCCCTCTGGACAAAACAAAGATGTAGACCATGTATCCAAAATTCTGTAGTCTGGGGTAGTCAGGAGAGCCTGACTCCAAATGCTGACTGGACTGATGGCGTAATTCGGAAGCTGCTGGAAACAGTTTTGTACCCAGGCACATTAGAACACAGTTCCACATGAAAATGTCAAGGGGAGCAGGAGCTCAAAAAATGTTTTAGAGGTCCTGGAACTCCTAGCCAGACTATGCAAAGCCTAGGATGGGTGGTTTTTTCAAATCCCCAAATTTCAGCAAAAGATTAAGTGGCATACACAAAAAAAGCTCTGTGAGGAAGCAATAGGTAGAGGCAAGACAAGCAAGAAGGACAGTCAAAGGCGGGAATAACAGAAAGGCAACCAGGTAATTAGAAATTCTAGAAGAGTACTCATTCACAAGATCCTCACTAGCACCCCAAAAATCATTATTAGCTGGCTCTTAAAGACTCTCACCTTTCTGCTATCTTCCTTCTAGGACATTATGTGCCAGGATATTGGAACTACCATCATGGCTTGTAGTTTAAGGAATCCCCATTTCTCTGTCTGGCAGTGGGAAGTGTGGAAAAGTTGCTCAAGCCCCAGCAGACAGAGAAAAGTCTGGCAGGTACTCAAAGTATAAAATCAAAATGCATATTCCCCCCAAAATGCTATTATTCTTAGAAATTAAATTTCATAACATTGATAGTACTCCCTTATACTTCAGAGAGCTTATGCGATATACGAGATTGCTATTGCTATCCTGCCCAGATTCTTAGAAGAGAGTACCCATCCTTCATCTATTGCAAGCTGGCTGCTAAGAGCTCACCACTACACCTTTCTCCCAGAATTGCCATGGTCTGAACTACCTTGTTTGGAAATAACCTGGAAAGTTATAACTTCCCTCTTTAGGAATAGCCTGTGGTCAATGACTGACAATTTAGGGGTACAAAAGCCTAGCCCCTTATCTCAATTTGGCACAATACTGTGGCACATTTTAAACTCTATAGCTCTCCATGGAATTGGAGAGGTCAGGCTTTAGCTGAAGATCTTTGCTTGGCTTTTCTCCCTGCTGTGTCCTGCTTCCCTCAGTTTTTTTTACAGGGTTTTTTCCTCAGAGAACTCCTTCAATAACCTGCAAAAGAATCCCGGGCTCTGGCTCTGCTTCAAGAGAACCAAAACCAAGACATGGGGAAAAAATAAATTTTTTTTAATAAGCCTAAGAACCTAATTAGCATACAGGTTTTTAATAGAAAAATGCATTTCAATTCAAATAACCAACTCACAAACATATTTTCTGAAGCCTGATCTGTGCATCTAAAACTATATGTTAAAAAAATATTCTTTCCCAAATTGTCCTGTAAATTAAATATGGTAAACAGATGCAAAGAAATGACTAAAGTCTTCTGTTTCTGAGTCAGCACAGATTAAATAATTAAAATTACCCTCTTGTTGGGGTGTCTGAGTGGCTCAGGTCTTAATCTTGGGGTCTGGGACCCAGCCCAAGTTGGGTTCCCTGATAAGCAGAGTTTGCTTGTCCCTCTCCCTCTGCTCCTCACCCATGACTCTCATGTTCTCTCTTAAATAAATAAATAAAGTCTTTAAAAAATAACAAAACCGCCTTCTCACTGAGGGCAATAAAAAAATTGACAAAATATATATTTTTTAATCCTGCTTAAAAGCATTGGGTAGCTAATAAGGTAGTAAAAAAATACGAGATGAAATCCATGGAAAGATGAGGCTTAGGAAGATGAACTAGAATTTAAGGGCACTTTTCTCCTGGAAGAATTCACCAATTCTATGCAGGTGAGGACAAAATGGTGACACACAAGGAGAAAAGTGACATGAATAAACCAGCAGAATCAACAGACAATTGAAGTAGAACCACAAAAGCTCCAGTGTTGGAGTTATAAGAGAAGTACTTTAAAACAAAAGGACTCATTAGGTTCAAGGAAAAGATGAGATTAAAAATCTTAGCAGTGACTTGGAAATCGACATATATAATAGCAGATTAGAACTCAAAGTGTAACACATTTAAACAGTATGGCAGCCGGTAAGAAAGAGGGGAGAATTCCTGAACTGAAAGAGATCAGAAGTTAAAAATCCTAAGTCCATAGTGAAGCATGAAGAGACAAATGGGCAGAAAACTTAGAAGGTAAAAGACATAAAGTATAGAGTGAAAGTCTAACAAGAACAATACTTATATTTGGAGTCCCAGAGGAAAAGGAAAGATAAAAGCAATATTTGAAGAGAGAATGGCTGAAAGCATCTCAAAACTAACAAAGCCAGATTGTAGAAAATTACAAACTCAAGAGAATTAATTAACCAGATTTCTAAGGATAAATCTGTGAAATTTATCAGTTAGTTAAGTGACCAACTCTTGATTTCAGCTCAGCTCATGATCTCAGGATCCTAGGTTCAAACCCATTGACAGGCTCTATGCTCAGTGGAGAGTCTGCTTGAGATTCTCTCTCTCTCCCTCTGTCCCTCCCCCACTCGATGCACACTCTCTCTGTCTCAAATGAATAAATAAATCTTTAAACAATAAATAAAACAATAAATGTATTTTTAAACAATAAATATTTTAAACAATAAAATTTTAAGCAATAAATATTTTTAAATATCTGTAAAATACATATATATAATATATATACTATCTATAGAATTGAAATAATAACTTCATGGGATTGTTGTAGGATCAAATGTAATATAGACGTGAACTAGAAATTAATTATGATCTCAAGTGTTTTATTTTAGTGATAATTCTAACTTTATTTATTCACCAGGAAGAAAAAATCCCCCCAGAAAACTTTATTTTATATATCAGTCTTTAAAATGTTAGGTTAAAAAAAAAAAAAACCTCCATTTAACTAATAGACTTGACTCATATAGCAAATACTCTTAATAATGAGTTATAATTTATTAATTCTCCTCCCTCTTAGCCTTTATAGTTTTTGAGTATAATATTTATCAATCTTAAGAAGTTGCTGGAATAATTTGGAATTATTGGAGCCAATGGGGTTTTTGGCATGAAGAAAGGAATGTGGAAGGAAACCAGCAAGCCAAACGTATGACTGAAATTCAATAGTCTTTAAACGACTGTGGTATGGGATCAATATTTGTTTACATGCGTGTGAAGATAGAGATCACAAAATTTCCAGGGTTTATGTGATGCCCAAATAAGTCTTTTTAAAAATCCGTATCTAATTTAAAACAACAATTACAACAAGACTATTAGATAATTACTGAACATTTACAATGCCAGGAAGTTGGGAAAACAGAAAATTTGAAGCTAGCTCATAAACATTTTAATGACCTAATAAGAGTTATTTTCACCTACAGATATTGATCAGACTCCAGAAGAGGAGAGAGTATGCAGCCAAGTTTACTATCCTCACATGACCTATCTTGGCTGTTTATCTTTTTTGCCCTCTGCTGAAGTTCAAATCAAGACTTTCGTGTTCAAATAGGAGGATAATTTACTGAGCGAATTAAAGGAATTAGCTTCCAGAGCCAGATGAGCAAGGAGTACCACAAATATTTGGTTTCTTCTGGGATGTTTTTCTGGAATCTTTAAGTGATTGGCAACATACTTTATACGGCACACAGAGCCCTGTTGTTCTTAAAGTTGCCATGTCTTGTTTGACAGTCACAGATATGATAGTTGTGTTGTTTTTTTTTTAAGATTTTGTTTATTTATTTGACAGAGAGAGATCACAAGTAGGCAGAGAGGCAGGCAGAGAGAGAGGAAGGGAAGCAGGCCCCCTGCTGAGCAGAGAGCCTGATGCGGGACTCGATCCCAGGACCCTGAGATCATGACCTGAGCTGAAGGCAGCGGCTTAACCCACTGAGCCACCCAGGTGCCCCTGATAGTTGTGTTTTAATGAATGATATCTTTATAGTTTATCTTCTTAAATATACTTCAATATACAGGAAGAATAAAGAAGTTATAGTGGCAGAGCTTCATGCCTTTGGAAATATGAATTAATAATTCTGAATTCCAAAGACCGCATTAAACTAATTGGCCTGCAGGCAACTGGGTCGTCAGTTGGCTAGTTGTCCTACTCTTTTTTTTTTTTGAAGATTTTATTTATTTATTTATTTGACAGAGAGAGATCACAAGTAGGCAGAGAGGCAGGCAGAGAGAGAGGAGGAAGCAGGCTCCCTGCCGAGCAGAGAGCCCAATGCGGGACTC
The DNA here is from genome assembly GCF_020171115.1 of Neogale vison. NCBI lineage: Eukaryota > Metazoa > Chordata > Mammalia > Carnivora > Mustelidae > Neogale > Neogale vison. The sequence goes on from NC_058102.1 coordinate 72,769,839, forward strand.
CATCCCAGGACCCTGAGATCATGACCTGAGCCGAAGGCAGCGGCTTAACCCACTGAGCCATCCAGGTGCCCAGTTGTCCTACTCTTGATTTGGGCTCAGGTCATGATCTCCCAGTCCTGAGATGGAGCCCAGTGACGGGCTCTGTGCACAGCACCAGGTCTCCTTAAGATTGTCTCTCACCCTCTCCTTCCCCCGACTCACTCTCTCTAAATAAATAAATAATATCTTAAAAAACAAAAAAACAAAAAACAAAAAACTAATTGACCTGATCTGTAATAAAACCCAATTCTTGTTTAAACAACAACAGAAGTTTCATTATGTGGAGGTGGCCCAGGCATTAATCATTAAACAGAATCAATAGAGAAAGACAGCAACTGCTTATCCCCAGATTTCTTTTTTTTTTTTTTTAAAGATTTTGTTTATTTATTTGACAGAGAGAGAGATCACAAGCAGGCAGAGAGGCAGGCAGAGAGAGGGGGGAAGCAGGCTCCCTGCCACGCAGAGAGCCCGACATGGGTCTCAATCCCCGGACCCTGAACTCATGACCTGAGCCAAGGGCAGAGGCTTAACCCACTGAGCCACGTAGGTGCCCCTACCCCCAGATTTCTATATCATAAAGACTTAATTGTTGAAACCTAGTTGATATAAAAATATATATATAAAAATAACTCTTGAAGCCCTCCAAATTAAAGAGTTCTTCTAAAATGCTCTTTGTTACAAAGTGTGGTTCCCAGAATGGTTCACACTTGGTTATTTGGAGAACTTCTGGTTTTTTAAAAATCTGCATATAAATCTCAAATTTCATTCTGCTATTATTGATGAAAATATGGGAATAAGAGCAAGTTCACCACATGGAAGACTGTCTAGATAAGAATGTTAGGGGTTATGACTGAAATAATATATTATTATTGAGAGCCAACAGTGTACTTAGCAGTAGGCAAGACACCCAGAGAATAGGATCTCAGTCACTGAACTCACAATTTAAGCCAGATACACAAACAGTCGAATCATAAATCACAACAGCTAAAAAAATGATATATATATTTCACTGGTGCGACTTTTTATGTTGATTTACTTTCTAAGCAATAAAAAAAACTAAGAGATACTAGAAATAATCTTCATAAAGATTGTCAATGCGTCTTATTAGTCCAGCCCAAGAATTAGCCACCTGACTGATTTTGAAAGCAGATTTTTGACATTTAACAATCATGGGAATGCCTATTTTTAGCAGCTGTATTTATAAAACATTTTATCTCATGATATTATGAAAAGCAAATTTATGCTAAGCATAATTCCTAAGCATAATTCTTTGTGTGCATAAATTTACTAATTTCCACTTTCCATTTCTTCTTGCCTTCATGATCACTGGCTTTGTTTGAGGCAGAGGAATAGAGAGCCAGTAAGATTAAATTTTCCTTGTCTTTTTTCCTTTTAGAGTAAATTTGTATATACAATCATATGGATATAAATGTCACCCCAGCTTCAGAAACCAGAAAGCCAAAAACCTTAAATATTTTTCTTGTCACTTTTCCAGAGGATGTTAAAAGTTTGACAAATTGTCAGCTTTGTGATTAGAAACTTAAGCGAGCATACAGTTCACAAATGTCCTATCTTTACCCTGGTGTGGAAATTAGGTGGTATTTAGGCTTTGACCAACATATAACATCTCTGGATCTTTGTCTCCTCCTCTGTCAAACGGGGGTAATGCCCAGTTCTCATGAGAATTAAATCAGTTACTACATGTAAAATACTACATGTAAAGGGGAACTTTAGTGAACAGTAACCATGAGTCTTAGTATCTAATAATCTAATACCATATTTATTTAAATAATATAATAATCACCAATTTTCCTCATTGTCCAAGTTTACCATGCTAGAATGAAAAATAGAGCTAACAGATAGGTTTTTAAAATACCTACAGTGAAACCCAGTGAAAGGAAATTAAAGCATTTGTTTTATGTTTGGGGGGAAATAAAGTATGAGAATTAGAGGGAAGTCCGTGAGAGACATTCTTTTCATTTAGAAGTTATTCAATAAAAAGGGCATAGCTCTTGAATTGGAGTGGACATAGATTTTGTGGGTTTTGAAGCTTATACAATTTGAGGTTCTCTTTAAGATAAAACGTGTAATTAGGGTGCCTTGGTGGCTCAGTCAGTTAAGCATCTGCCTTCAGCTCAGGTCATGATCCCAGATTCCTGGGATCGAGCCCCACATCAGGCTCCACGAGGACCTCTGTTACTCTCCTCATCCAGCAGCTCCAGAAGCCCAGGGCTCCGTCCGATGCATCCCGTTCCTGGCAGCCCTTAATTCCGATCTCAGCCGCGAGGTCCCTGCTCGGTTCACTCGCTGCCCATGACCATTCTCCAGAGTCCGCAGAAATGGCGTTGCTGTTTCATAATGGTGGTTAGCATAAAGCAGACTTCTTCAGGACCAGGACAAATAGAGCACTTCTTTTCTCATAATACCAAGCAAAATTATAAAGCAGATTCTGTGGTCAGGTCAGTGAATTGAATCAGGAGGACAGAGCTGTTTATGACTACCTAGCAACTCACTTTCTGTGTTTCACAGGAAGAGGGCACAGCTCTGCGAAAAACCCAATGGCATACGGCATGCACGTTGCAATAGTGCATTAAACTTCTTCTCCTTACAGTTCCTGAGTTACAGTTCATTTTCATTGGCGCACACAAACGCTCCAGTCTGTAAAATTTAGTAGTGTGAACAGTGCCAGGCTAAAAGTAGACTGGAAAGAATTTGCTTATATATACAACTATGATAATTTGAGAGACTGTAACGAGCTATGGCTTAGCCTATCATTTATTCTTCCATCCTACCATAATCCTTTCCTGCCGCCCTCCTGGAGACATTCATGCTTTCGCTTCCCTCAGACAGATCATAGCAACTAAAACTCTAAATCTTGAATTTACTGAGCACTCGCTATGAGCCAGGCCCTGAAGGAAGTGTACTACCTATAGTACCTCATTTAAAATCATCAACACCACGACCCCTGGGTGGCTCAACTGGTTAAACATCTGCCTCTGGCTCAGGTCATGTCCCAGGTCCTGGGATCGAGTCCTGCATCAGGCTCCCTACTCAGGGTCCTCTTGCTTCTCCCTTTGCCTGTTGCTCCCCCTCCTCCTGTGCTCTCTTTCTCTCTCTGTGACAAATAAATAAATAATACTTTTAAACATAAATAAATAAAATAAAACCACCAATAACCCTGGGGAAGAAAGTACTAATATTATTATCCTCATTTTACAGCTATGAAAATTTATGCTCAGCTAAGGCAAGTAACTTGCTCAAGGTCACAGAGCTTATTAGTGTCTAATGCAGGATGAAACCGTGGAGGTATAGAGATTTTAGAGATGGAGATTTTAACTATATTCTCCACATCCCCAAGTGTTAATCCTGATAGGAGAGCAGGATCAGGCAAGAGGCAGATAGTGTCAGCCTGACAGTTACATACAGCTTCCCAAGATACCTCCCTGGGACAGATGCTATTTGTCTCCCTTTCCCCTCCTAAGGGAAGCCTGGTTTTGTTTGCAGTTGGAATACACCTAGCTAAATACATTTTCATCCCTCTTTGTGGCCAGAGCTGGCTGGCCATGTGACACGTGGCCAGTAACATGTAAATTAAATTCTGTGGGTGGTTCTGGGAAAGATTGTGTTTCTAACCTTTCCCAGAAGGAAACAAGGGACACTCTTGACCCAAATCTTCCTTCCTCCTTTCTTCCTGCCCCCAATGTGAACAAGAGGATGGGGGAACTTGAAGCTGCTGCTTTAAAGTTATAGGGGGAAATCCAAAACAAAACAAAACAAAGCTTGGCAATGAAATTGAACTCCTGAACCCCATCAGACTACCTATTCCCAGACAACTGGTTATGAAAGGGAAATAAATCCTTATTTATTTATGCTATTGCTGGCCCGGTCCTCCATTACCTGTAGCTGACACAGGTCGGCGAAGCCCAGCTTCTTCCCGGGGCTATGGTCTAGTCTCGTATCCCAAACATGTTTCCAAGTTCTGAACTAGCTAGGTACTTTGAGGTCGGCAATTTCCTTATTTTACATAATGCACTATTTCCTTTCTATCATTTGTTCATTCTCTTTTGCTTTTTGTGTCTATGTTTGTTTCCTCCACTCAATTTTCCATTCCTTTCAGGACAGGGAAACACTCTGCATATACCAGGAAATGATAAACATATGTTACATAAAATACAATCAATCTAATGGTAACTTGAACAGAAACATGTTTTTGGTGGACTTTACTCTCTTTTTATGTTCAAGGCTTGCCTTCAGGTGGCCTATGTTTTTAAATGATAAAAGCAAACATATGAGTTATATCAAATATTAGTGCTATCAAGCAGAAGACTAATGTTAAAATCATATGATGGGTGGCGTGTGAGTGGCTCAGTTGGTTGTGTCTGCCTTTAGCTCCGGTTGTGATCCTGGGATCTTAGGACTGAGCCTCCACAGCAGGCTCCATGCTCATCAGGGAGTCTGCTTCGCCCTCGTCCTCTGCCCTTCCCCCGCTCATGTTCTCTCTCGCTTGCTCTCTCAAATAAATAAATAAAATCTTTAAAAAAAAAAAAAATCATATGATGATCTCCAGCCTGTCTCTGTCAGTCCCTCATTCTCATGTAACTAACTAAATCAAGGAACATCTTGTAATTCGGCTTTTATGGAAGTCCCAACTGAAGAAGGACCACGCCCTGATGCAGTATTCTCAGGATGGCCGGGTAGAGGTCTCAGTTCAGTTTAGTGAAAGGAGACATTGTTTCTCAAAGCTACTGGAGCTGCTTTCTGAAAACATCCATCTATACCCATCCCTTTGACACCGATACAGAAAAGAAATCACCTGAAGATTAAAACGGTTGTCGGAGATGTGTGGCATCATAACTTAAAGCTACGGTGCTCCAAGTGTGGAGGCCCATGGAGATGCATCAGCTGCATCTGGGGTCGTGTTAGAAATTAAAATTCTCAGACCCCAGAAATCTGTGTTTTCACAAGCCCTCTAGGGTACTATGATCACGCTGACATTTGGGAATCACTGCTTTTTACTAGATTAACAATGATAGAAGGGAATAATTTAAGTGCCTGAGAAGAATCTGGACAAAGAAAGAGAGAAGAAATGGAAGAGGAAAAGGGAAAAGAAAGCAAACATGATATTCGATGGTGGGACGGTTTTCAAAATTATCCAGCGAAGTTCTCTATGTGTGTACAAACTGGTGAAGGGGTTGAGTTCTGGGTCCAGGTTGACACAGGAGGAAAAGAGAAATTGTGCCATCAAATAGAGGGGACAGGAGCAGCACCTGGGTGGCTTAGTCATTGAAGTGAATGACTCTTGGTTTCGGCTCAGGTCATGTCATGGATCACGAGGTGGAGCCCCTCTTCTGGCTCCATGCTTAGCGGGGAGTCTGCTCGAGACTGTCTCCCTCTGCCTCTTCCCCCACTCAGAGTCTCATGCTCCGTCTCTCTCTCTTCCTCTCTCTCTCATTTAAATACACCTTAAAGAAAAAATGGAAAAAAAAAAAACAGAGGGAACTGGGAAGGCCCCACTGGTGTCTGAATTACACAAGTACACAAGGAATCACCCTCAATTAGTTCTGCATGGTGACATTTGACAGAGAATCTAAGGTTCTTGTAAATACTTGTCTGCTCCTGTCCTTCCATCCTATCAGCCCCTGGACAAGGGTTCCTCCACGCTAGACACACAAACATGCAAACCTTCCTAGATGTGAGGAAGATCCATATAGCTTCAGAACTTCTTTAAATGGACTTTGATCAACTTCATTCCTTGCTCTCAGGTCTTGATGCAACATCCTGATATTGTTTTTTCTCTCAGATCACACATCAGATTCAAGGTCCTTCCTGGAAGTGGATTTCCTGTTATCTTTAAGGAATCTCTGGGGAAAAATATCCTTTCAAAAGCAGTTGCTGCAATTCTTCTTCAAAATGGGATTTTGACCTTGCACTAACATGGAATTTTGACCTTGCATTGACTTGCCATTCTCTCCTTCAAACCTGTGAGATCCTTCATTTCAGGGTATGATCTACCTTTGTGTCCTGATGACAAGTAACAGTGCCCAGCATGCAGTAAATACTCAGGACATGTGTAATGAGCAAATTAATGTCATCAATAGATACTAACCTTTCCAAGGACTCAGCTTCTTCCCCTCAACTCCTGTGCTGGAGACCTTCCCTTTGCTTCCCCAGTCCACTCGCCAGCCCCTCTACTCCCTTGCATTCTGACTTTTCCTGGGTTTGGCCAGTGGAGAGCTATGACGGGAGACTGGAAAGAGAGAGGACAGTGGAATCAGAGCTGCCTTTTCCCCTGTGGCATCACTTTGAATTGACTATAGCTCTTGACCTGAGGTCACTGATCCTTTCAAGGTGGCCTTCTCTATGCTCTTCTTCCCCATTCTGGTAACTTCTTCCCCTCATTCCTCTGGGATACAGAATAGTAGGAATTCTGCTGACCCTAGCAAGGCTGACTGCACTTTCCTCTGTGGTTCCTCTATACCCTGCCCAGACCCATTTTTAAATCATCCTCAAGTGATTCTGATATAAATGTGCCATCTGTCTACCACTGGGACATGGATTCATGTAACTGCCAAACATAAAAATATTGGAAAACCTACATAGCTTTAAATATTCACCAACAACTGGGTTGTTTGCAGTATATGGTGTTTTTGCATAAATATGCTATTTTAAATATTTCATAAGTATAATATTTTACACTGGAGGAGATATAAAACTTATACCGTCCCTACTCTCCTAAAGAGACAGTGCAGAGAGCACTGAGCCAATCTGCGTCTGTCTATAAAATGTTCTAGTAGAGCCAGAATTCCTGCCAATAACTTCATGCAAGCAAAGGATTTCAGAGAATGCACAAATATACATATAAAACATATTCCATTTGGTTTTCACATGCATGATACATTTTCTAAGGGTGCAATATCTTTGATTTATTACTTTTGCTTTCTGGTTTGTTAGGATATTTACATTTTAAACCTTTCTTTGCAGAAACAAAAGCACTTGTGGAACTTCAAAAATATATACTTTGAAATCTACATATTTTTAAAAGCCCATCAGAGGGCTCTCATTGGAACCTGGAGTGGAGCCCCAGTATATATTATCATGACGTAGAGTTGGTAGGAAATATTTTTACCTGTTTGTTTTTCTTAATATCCTTTTATAAATAGTATTTATATTATAAATTATAAATATATTATAAATACTATTTATAAATAGTACCACCATCTGGAATAGTGGATAAGAAAATCTGGGGGAATCAGAAGCCCTCACTTGTACTACCACGATGCACCGAGTCGTTAATTTTGCTGCTCCTTTGCTACCCTCACTTATAAAATGGAAGAGCTGAAGTAAATAACCTCTAGAGCTCTTTCCAAATCTGCAGTTTTTTATCCTGGTGTCATAATGGGGAAGAAAAAAAAAGGAAAGCATGTCTTTTCAAAACTCAGTCTTCATAGCTATATATAAGTAAAAATAACCCCAAATGAATTGAAGCCCTATGTATGTTATTTTCCAAGTTAAAACAAACAAACAAACAACTCAGCTATGCTTCTTGACAAGTTCTCTGAATTATTCCTGCCTATACCTTCTGCTTCATTCTCTTAGGATCAACATGCTTCGCCAAGTCCCCCATACGACCGCCCTTGTTTTGTGATTTCAGTCTGCAGAAGATCATCCTCCAGCCAGCCAGCCTCAGTGCTGTCGAACAACTTGGTATTTCTTATTTTGAACTTCTGTGCCAGATACATATGCTAAAACATACCCAAGTGTAGTCCTTTTTCTGTGGTTGCTGCTTCCTTCAAAGCTTCCCTGGCTTGGATGGACCCCTCAGTGTCACCTTCAATGACAGTATGACCTCCGCAACTTCTCCTTCACTGTCCTGACTCATTCAGCAAACATTTACTGGGCACCTATTTGGTGGTAGTATGCTGAACATTATCCCCGAATGCTTTTATGCTTTCACACATGAATATTTAAACTTGTCCACTTTATAACCACTCATCACTCAGACACATAAGTATTTGCTTGTGCTTGTTTGCATCAGGATACACCTGTGTGAATAAGGAAGTGTGTCTGCTCCCTTTAGTGTAGTCATGGCATGAGCGGTCAGGGTCACACTGCTCGGTCTTGAAGGCATTTTAGGTTTTGAGAACTCTGCTGGCACGGGTCCAGGCACTGTTGAATGAACCCTGTGGTAAGATGCTCAGATCTCTCACTACGCTGAAAGACTTACCCCCTAATGGGAGTGCTGCCCACAGACAGATCCTAGCATCAGCTTCCCTCAAACATTGCCTCAACCAAAGCATCATTTTGTCCAAGTCAAGTTCTCATCAAGGATGACCCATAACCAAAGACTGTTTGCCATGGAACCAGGAAGGCCCTGCTCTCTCACCTCCATTCTGGGAAGCTGTGACATGTCCTTCAGATCTTCCTAAGGGTTGACTGAGTCTTTTGCCAAGACTGCCTTAAAGCTTGATTTTTTTCTTCTTGCCTCCTCACTTTCTCTTTCACAAGCATTGATCCTAAGAACCCCTCCTGCCTGCTGATCTCTATCTTAGAGTTTGTTTCTCAGGTGCATCAACCTATAACACACATAATGGATTAGAAAAGTCCCACCATTTAATGAGTAAGAATATAGAGGGAGAGTGCACCGATAGCAAGACAAGATCTCAGCTTTCTACCCTCATTTTAGCTTTTTGAGAAGAGAAATGTGATGCAGAGACCATATGTGATATAAACAGAGCAAACTCATTCAGGTAGGTGCCTATACTTTTCTAGTCACAGTAAATCCTATAAAGCCCACACTGAGGAGGAGTAAACATTTATTGAGCAACTATTAAGTTCGAGGCATGTTATCCATATTATTTTATTCTGTCTTTACAGTTACTCCAAAAAGGCTAATATGCTCAGAGAGTTAAGGTGGCTTACCAAATATTACACCATTAATAAGTTAGTTAGAAGCGATAGGACTTGGACTACTGCAAAGGATATATGGATATAGGTTTTTAGCTCTTAAAAATAGGGATAAAGATTTAACTTAAATTTCTCTGTCTGCATGACTCTTAAATACAAGATTTTTAAAAGATTTGTACTCTGATTAAAGTGGAAACCAGTGTTGCCAACTTTGCGTTTCAATGGCATGTTGGAATGTCCTACCAACTCAGCTGCAGAGAAAAAGAATTCCTTCTTGCTCTTTGTGATTCATATACTCAACAGAACAAGACCTTTGCAGTCAAACATTATCACTTTCTGATGATAGCAACACACAATCTACCTATTGGTACATATCAAGTAATGTAGAATACAAGATTTTGGTAATTGAAGAAGAAAATAAAAGAAGACATTAAATCATATCTTTTTTTTTTTTAGATCAATATATCACTTCTTTGGCTCCTTTTGTCAAAGATCGCCACTCACCTTCCCCCATAAGCTATTTAAACTCCCATGAGGGCCTGTTTAATTTACGGCCCAGAGAAATGTGTTAAGTATCAGAGAACTGTGCCAATGGACTGCTTAACTGAGTTTTTGTTAATTGATCTCAAATTTTCTCAGCCTTTTACAAGATTTGAAAATTTCAGACTGAATTTGTACATGTTTTATGAGAGCCAGAAAAATCAAAGTGAAGGGGACCAGAGAGACCTTCAGAGTGAAGGTCTCTTTCTCATGTAGACAGTTTAATCGCTTCATGTGAAACAACACCATGCTATTAAAGATTCTTTGGGGGAGCCGGTTTCACTCAGAAAGCACTGGATTTCCTGCGAGTGTTGCAGTGTCTCGCCATTGGCTTTTCACCACTGGAAGGCTGCTGTTGGAATCCTGCAAAACTAGCTCTCTGTGATTAACATTCAGCAAACTGTAAGAAGGGACAATAGGTCATTGCTCGCAAAATTAAAAAGAAAAAATCCTTTTCCCTAGATAGGCCTCTATTCCGGTGGCGTTCATATCTTAAGTAATGTCAGGCCCTTATGGAGAATTCCATCTTGCTGATTTTTTTCAACTTCCTTCCAGCCTCTGTACTGGAGGAAATTAAATACCTGTCCTTGCAATCTTTATGTCCTGCATAAACAAGTGTCAGAAAAATTGTCATAACCCACAAAATGCCAATTTTTCTAATATCAGGAATTTTTGTCCTTCTCATCCAATGCTTTGAATTCTTCTAATAGTAACATTGACTTGTGAAACTGCAAACGCCTTTGATTAAAGTGGCTGAAAGTGATGAACAATGATCATGATCATTTATTAAACATACACTCACCTTTACTAGAGGCTAGTTATTAATTTATACAATTGACACATACATTATCTCAATAGCCCTAAAGGAATATTCAGAGAGGGTAAGTAAAAAGCAATACAACTACTGTGTAGTCCCATGCCTGACTCACTGTGATGTTAACCATTAACAGTACAACCTTGTCTGAGTGAAGCTAAAAGACAAGTGGTACCTCTTTCCTCTCTCCCATTTCCAGAAATACTATTTCTAGTCCTTCCACAGGTAAGAGAAGACGAGGAGCTTGATACACTCATCGTTTATCTTACAATGACTCTGAGAGCACTGGGCCTGGCAAAATTCTGGCACACAGAGGGCATGGCGCTTATTGCCTTGTGATCTTATTTGATAGACACATACACATGCATTGCAAATTATATATAACGTATATATAAATTACACATACACATAAAAAAACACAAAACAAATTCTGTAACAAGGAAATAATATCTAAGCGTTGATGGAAAAGATACAAAAATGTTTTCAATGGAGGAATTTAGAAAGGGAATTTATGAAGGGAATTCTGCCAGGATATTTATGCTTTGTCAATAGTTGGAAGGTATATATTTTGATACTATTGTACAAATGAGGAGGCTGAGGATAAAGTTAAGTACCTGGCACATGGCCACATGGATATTAAAGCTAATCATCTAAATGAAAGCATCTCCTCCGACTCTCAAACTGTCAACTTTCTTATCGTAACAACCTCACCATTTCCGGCTGATTTCCAACAGCTGTTTTTGTTATTGTTCTCAATGTTGTTTTCATTTCCTGCTCTCTTTTTACATAGAGATATTTTCAGAAAAAAATCTGCCTTTCAGCCAAGATCAATTTGTCCTACTTTAATTCTCACCAAATGATATAATACAGGGTCAACTCTGGCAATGGTCACCAAACTATGCTGACATCAAAATCACCTAGGAATCTGCAAAGACATATTCATGGTGTGTTCCTATCCCAAGACATTCTGATTTAATTAGCAAGAGCCATGATGTGGGAATCCAGGTGTCCTAAAACTCCCCAGGTGATTCTATTATGCAGCAAAATTTGAGAACCTCGTTCTATGCATTTTTTGGTCTTCTTTTGGGCTGATGTCTGAAAATCTCAGGTCATGCCATTGGGCAATATTATTTCCTCTTTATTTCAGTTATTTGTGGATCTCCAGGACCCTTCCCTCATTCCTTGAAGATATTAGTAATCGTCAGTCCAAAAGGACTTCTGCCATAATTCTTGGTGGTTTTCCTATCTAGGTAGACAATCCTTTCATTATCTTGTCCTTTCGGATTCTTGCCTCCTTCCTTGAATTGTGGTTGTCCTTTCCTCTCCCTGGGCCAATCATACTCTCCATGTGCTTTACCAATAACTGCACTGTTCCCCAAGTTCAATTTCAAGAGCATCTCTCTCTAGCCACCACATCCTATCTTTTAAGATCATTTACTTTTCTCCCCGACTCCAATAATTCAGTACTCAACTTTGTTTGCACCTATCTTTGGATCTCCAATTTTTCTACTACTTCTTCACTGTCTCTTACCCATCTCATAGTCTTACTTCCTTCCTCTCCAGCTTAGATTCTAGAATTTATTAGTATTATTACTCCCTTACACACACTCTCTCACCCTTTTTTCCTCCCCATAATAGTCCTCTGGCAAAATTCCAATCCTGGTTAAATACCACTCTGTATCTAGTTTTCATATGCACCAAAGGAGGAGAACAGAGTTAAGAGGGAAAAAAGCATTCAACCCTGCTGACTGGTTTCATTATAAAATGATGATCATTAACTTCAAGTAGGCCCTTAGTGCTGCTGGGCAATTCTATTCATTTCCCTAATTCGTTTGCTTACCATTTCCCTAGCCCTTCATTCTGAGCTGATGACCTAGATTCTTAACTCTGTTGAAAATTATGACTCAAATGGTGAGAAAAGGTCCACATGGGTCTACCACAAAACCCATCACGCCATTGTTTTTGGATGCTTCTGTACTTGATCTTCCCTCCAGTTCTAGGGATGAAACTTCTGCGCTCTTGTGTTAGGCTGCCTCTCCACAAGCACACTGAATTCTACAGCTCTCACTTAAGGACTTCCCTCAGGTTACATGCCCTTTTTTAGAGATCATTTCCGTTAATATACAAACACACTATAATAGTTCCTCTTTTAAGAAGAATAATCCTCTCTTCACTCCCTCTAGTAACTGCTTCATTTCTATGAGTGAATTTACTGAAAATCTTCTCACAATATTACCTGTCATCACTGACTCCATTTGCTGCACAGCCACACTATTTCCCTGAATATCCTCTTTTTATCATGAGCCCACGCCAACTGAGCTATTGTCCCTATACTGAAACAACTTTTTACATGGTCTTACATGACCTCCACACTTCTAAATCAGAAGTTCAATTCCTAGTCCTCATCTTGACCTCAGCAGCCTTTGGGAAGCCACAGAGTGAGTTATGGTTTTATCATCACCTGCTGCTCTAGAAACTGTTTCCAATGTCTTCACATTGCCTACCGAAATAAGTTTCTTTTCTTTCTATAAACCTCTATTTCTGATTTGTTGACCTAAAAATAAAAGGCCTGGAAAGAAAAGAAAGAAAGAAGGAAAGGGAGGTGAAGGAAAGGACAAAAGAAAAGAAAGCAAACTCATTTTTGATTCCTTCCAATATAACCTGCTATTCCTCTAGTGGGTCCACTCTCAGTAAATTACACCTGATTCCTTTCACTTGCCTCGAACAAAAGACTTAAGAGTCATTCGCAGTTGTTTTTCTCTCACATCCTGCATCCAGTCTGTCAGCTAATCCTGTTGGCTACTGTAAATATGTGTCTTGAGTCCAAGTACCTATTACCACCTTTACCACCACTACCCTGGTCCAAGCCACCATTGTCTCTCCCCTGGGCTGTTGGAAATAGCATTCCAAATGACTCATTGTTCCCGCTACCATTTCCCTACAGTTTCCTCTCCACCTGCAGTGGGAGGTTTCCTTTTAAAACAGAAGACATATCAGGGTTCCTGGGTGGCTCGTTTAAGCATCTGACTTCAGCTCAGGTCATGATCTCAGGTTCCTGGGATGGAGTCCCGCATCAAGCTCTGCACTGAACTCCCTGCTCCATGGGTAGTCTGCTTCTCCCTCTGCCCCTCTCCCAGCTCATGATCTCTCTCTCTCTCTCTGATATAAATAAATAAAGTCTTTAAAAGATATATATAAGACACATCATGTCACTCTTCTGTTCTGTACCTCCCAGTAATTTACTGTCCCACTTAGACTAAAAGCAAAGTCACTATTTGTCTTGTTTTGTTAAGTTTTTATTTAAATTCTAGTTAGTTAATAGAGTGCACTATTGGTTTCAGGAGTGGAGTTTAGGATTTGTAACTTACCTCTAACACACAGAATCTGCATGGATCCTTATAGAGATGTTATAGTGGCAGATTGCTCCAAATACAATCAGAATCCCACTGCCATAAAACTCTCACGCTATGAGCTCAAAAAGTAGATGAAAAGCATATGATTCTCAGCAATCCATCCTACTGGTCTATGTCCACAGTCACTTTCTGATGGTGGTGATTGCTTCTAAACACATGTTCAGGCTAAAGTATCAGTGCCTGTAATTTACTCAAAGTTTTCCTTTTTCACTCTCACAAAATTTCCATTTTCTAGCTTGTCCTGAAACTAAAGTAAAATTTCTTTCCTGAAGTTACTTGATCTCTCATGTGTTCCTAAACTATATCTTTAAAAGCATCCTCCTGCTGTACCTAACAGACATTGTTCTAAGAAGATGTCAGGATTTCTTATTTCCCTAATTATCTTAGAAAATACAGGAAGTTTTCAGACTGCAGTGAGTTCCCAAAAACAAAATGCTTCTGCACTCAACACCTTCTAGGCATCACTCTGCTGCCATCACAAGTTAGAGATTTTTAATGTGCTACTAGATTATTGTTCTGATAACAAAATAAGAATTAAGAAAAACCCTCTTCCGGGCGCCTGGGTGGCTCAGTGGGTTAAGCCGCTGCCTTAGGCTCAGGTCATGATCTCAGGGTCCTGGGATCGAGTCCCACATCGGGCTCTCTGCTCAGCAGGGAGCCTGCTTCCTCCTCTCTCTCTCTCTATCTCTCTCTGCCTGCCTCTCTGCCTACTCGTGATTTCTCTCTGTCAAATAAATAAATAAATAATCTTTAAAAAAAAAAAAAAGAAAGAAAAGCCCTCTTCCATGATAACGGGCAATGTTTGCTTCAAAATTGTTGATCAAAAGTCATGTAAGTAAACAGAGAAAATTATCCAAACTAATTCAATTTCTTTCTCATCTCAAGATGGTGTTTAGCACAGGAAAATTTGGAAAATAAGACTACTCTTCTTGTACTTACTCGAACATAAAAACTCTCTGTCTCCCTAGGCCTTGAATTATCACCTTGTACTTTTCTAAAAACAAAAGTACATTCAGTTTACAATGCATATTTCTAAAGGAAAATAAACACATTTTATTCAGATGTTTGTGAAACCAAACACGGACACCGTCATCCAAGGAGCAGACTTTATGGGAAAGAAAAGAGAAAAGATGGTTCTGGGATAGTTCAAATCCCAAAGGAAGAGAAAGACACATATCACTTAGCAAGAATTCCCACCAGAAGCAGGGACACATGCATTTGAGACAACGAAAAACTGAATGAAACCCAAAAACAATAGACAGATAAGAAGGTTTAGATGAGTGAAAACTATTTTTTGTTGTTTACATTACAGTGTCACAACTAGATTTTAGGGCAATTTTCCAGTGGTGAGTTTTTAAAGTTCATTCAAGTATAAAAGTTGTTCAAGGTATTTATAAACATTGGCTTGATAGGAAAAAACAGAGTGTTAAAAAGTCTCATATTAAAATTTTTGCTTGAGATGTATTGATGAGAGAAAAATTCATGTCTGTATTCTAAGGAAAAGTAACAGATGAGTAAAAGAGTTGTAAGAGCTACTTTGGAAATTCTCTCCCTAAAATGTTCTTTACAAGTGTAGGTTACCACCAGCTAACACACTACTTCTTGCACACTTGGTGTATGGGGCAGCCTGGCGGTTAATTCTCTTCCAGCAAGAGTTTTAGTCTGACTTGAAAGAAAGAAAGTACTGAATGCTATAATGTTTTCTGTTGGTGTACTTTCTCAAATAATATTAAGGTTTACTGCAATCCTACACAAAATCCCAAATAGATTATTTTAACTTGGCAAATAATTTTAAATTTCCATAAGATCAAATGGGCAAGAAAAACCAATGTTTTTGTAAAGATAAAAACAGTAAAATGAGAGGGGACACTTGAGTGGCTCAGTCGGTTAAGCCTCCGACTTTTGATTTTAGCTCAGGTCAAATCTCAGGGTTGTGAGATTGAGCCCAAAGTCAGGCTCCAAACTGGGTGTGGAGCATGCTTAGGATTCTCTCTCTCCCTCTACCCCTCCCCCTTCTCTTTTTCTCTGTCTCCCTTCCCTCTAAAACAACAACAACAACAACAAAAAACAAAAGATATGAGGAACTTGTCTTACCAGATGTTAAAATTTATTATAAAGCTATAATAATCAACACTGTGGAGCTAAAACAAGAAAAAACAGACCAATAAAATAGAATAAAGAGCTCCAAAATACAGTTATAAAAAACTGGTATATGACACATATGCGACCATTAAGAAAATATGTTGTATGCATCAAAATATACAATAAATAAGAAAATGTATAAGTAGGAAAAAATATTTAGTAAACAGTTCTAGAAAATTGATCACTTATTATTTGAGGGGAAAAAACAAGTAATTCTAAGTACATAAGTTAAACTGTAAAACTTCAAAGCAGAAAAATCTGTGTGAGGAGAGAATGCAAATAAATATTTTCAATGCTTTGTATGGAAAACTCACAAAGAAAAAAGTTATTTAATTCAATTTTTTGCAAAAACAATCAAGAAATGCCACATCAGAATTAGAAGGTACACACTAAGATGGAAAAATAAATATGAATCCAACAAATATGGATGCAGATAATGTCCTTAATATTTAATGAGTTCTTATGAACGTAAATGTATTATGGTACATAGCAAATTAAATTGAAAAAGAATCATAAATGGAGAATACACAAAAGAAAACATTCAAATGTCTATTAAATATAGGAAATAGATAATATCCTTAATAAGTGAAGACTATAATTTAAAATAATAAAAATTTGTTTCTAAATTATAAAAATATTAAAATTTATAAATAAATTTAAATATATACACATACACTCAACAATAATACTGACAGCTGCAAAAATGGAGGGAAAGAGCAATATGATAGATTGTTGGAATTATAAGTTGGTAAAAGTTTTCCAGGAGAAAAATACAGATATTTATCAGAATATTTTTAAAATATACTCAAAACTGAAACACTTTAAATCTCCATCAGTAAGTAAATGGTTGAATAAATGATGGTTAGCAAGACTGTGACTTTGGATAATATTTCATAGCAAAAAGATCATAATAGGTTATTTTAAAAAGTATCAAAATCATATGCAATATGATCACAGTTTGTTCACACACACGTTTTCAAAGGAAAAGATCCCAGGAAAATAGAAGAATATGTTTTTTGCAATTTTTTGAGTACTTCGGATTTGCTTTATTATCTTGGTATGTTCCAGAATATTCACAAGAGGTATGTATTGTTATTTTTAGAAATTATTTAAAGTAACACCTATTTGCAGCCACCAGGCAGATGATGTCGGGACTTGACCAGAATTATATGAGCTAATCTGTGTCCTCAAGGAGCATCTAGTTGGACTCCATACAAGCACCTATTTCTCATAAGAGAAAATCCAAACCCATATGCCAGGGAATATCAAATATCAAAATAGAGAATCATTTGTCTTCTCAAATTCGGAGGCACGGGGAGTCTAAAGTCAGGGAAGAGTACATGAGGTGGGTTCTGAAGGAAGATAGGGATTTGTCTAATGAGAAAAGATAAGTGATAAAGACTTGAAAAGAGACGGTCAGGACTGGCCGTGACAATATATCTCATATTCTCTATCTTTTCAATGGTCACTTTAAAGTTGTTAGGTATCTGGAAAACCAACAGAAATATACCACTAACATATCAAATCCAGCGTTTGATGACTTTCATTTTCTAACAGAGATCCTATAATAGCTCGTCTCTTTAAGAAAGAGACAAATCTCGTCTTTAAAACTGACAAGTGAGTTATTTAAATGGAGGAGCATTCTAGAATTTGTTCATAATTGTAGATGGGGAACAAGTTTGGCATTGTGACTACATCTAAATTCCTTAGAGACAATGCAGCTATCCACTCCTAAAAAGTGGCTGTGGAGAGCAGGACTCATATATGTGCTACGCAGGAAAGACAGAACTTTCCCATGACCTAAAGAGACTCTGCAAAATGACCACAGATGGTTTATACCAGGAAAGCTGGAAAAATTATATGACGTCCTGTGAAAAATCTTAGTTTGGAAAAAAAGTAAGAGGAAACAAATAAATAAGAGGTCACCAGCAGCCTCCAAATTAAAAGAGGTCTCTCTGAATCAGCGTCTCTGAGATTTTAACATATGGACTTTCAAATCACAGAGGTCTGGAGAGAAGATGAGAACCAAAGTGAGTTCCAAATCCCTGAGTTTTATTATCCCATTGTTACACACTAAAGAGATTTATGAGAGCCTCGCCCATCAATGTTTTTAGTGTACTAAAGCAATGTACGTTCTCACCAGACCTTTTTATAAAGAAGTAGTACAGTGTGCCAGGAAGGGCACTGAGTGAATGGTTCATAATCAGAACTCTGGGTACCTTGATAATTATCCTAGGAAAATGACACCACATCCTTAACCTCACAGGGTTTTTGTTTTCATTCTCAGCAATGTGAAGACCATGTTTAAAAGGAGAGTAACGACAGTCCGAATCCGGCCGGGAAGACTGCGGCTCAGTAGCACTATTCAGGAAATCCCAGTTGAATTCATAAAAAGTCCAAAAAGAGTGAAATATCCTATAGACCACCAGGGAAAAGCCTTATGGTCTCCAGAGCCATAAATTCTACAACATTAGAGCTAGAAACCTTTGGGCCTGATCCCTTCGTTTTACCTGAAACCTTCATTTTATCTGACACTGATGAATGAGATCTAAAGACAGGCTTGAGGTAAACAGTACTTTAATTAAAAGGTAAATAATAGTGTGAGGTTTAAATGATATCTGTAAAAAGATGCGTAATCTTTTACGGATGTAAAAGCTCAAGGCACCAGAGAAATTAAGTGTCTTGTCAGAAGTGAGACAGCTGAGTGTCAGAGCTAGGAGTTGAACCTGGGGCTACCCTTTCCAGCACCATCCTTTTTTATTTTTTTTTGGAAAAGAACGAATGTTCTATTCTTTAGTGCTTATTAGAATACCTAATAAGTCACACAACCAGTGATTCATTATGTCACTCACAGGGAGGAAATTATCAAGTATTTCTCTTGTACAACTGGTTGTGAACAGGGCAGCAACACGTTCTTAAAGAATTTGCTCTACCTTTTTTAACAGGAAGGAGCTGGTGGGACCCAGCTGGGGCTAAGAACGGCTAAGTACACCCCAAAGAAGTGCTAAGAAAAATCTATCTACTATCATAAAAATGAAAAAGAAGTAGGCTGAATTACCCATCTGAAAGATAGTTTGGAAACTGAAACACAAGCTAATAACAACTTATTAGAAAAATTCACGTTAACATTCTTTTAAAATCTCACTGAGATGTTTTGTATAATTGAAGATGCAACCTCAAGACATCAATGCTTTTTACTTTTATGCGAAATGTTGGTATGGAAGCAATGACACTTTTTTTCACTCACCCTTAATGAGAGAACAATAAATCATGGTTTTGCATAAACAAAGAATTTTAAGAGGCTGTCATTAAGAGAGCTCACGATGGGGTTAGCTGGGCTCAGCTGAGTCTTGGTACTGAAACTAACTGGCTATGTGACATGTTATCTTAGTCATTGCTTTATGGTGAATGCCTAGCAAAGGCTCTGACACTAAATAAACTGGTAATAAAAATTTATTGAATTTTTAGTCCTTAGTTCATTTTTCCAGAAAATGGGACTTCGTGCCTCTCTCTCTCTCTGTCATCACACACACCTCCCACACACACACAATCAAGACTTTGTTTAGAAGATAATGTAGCATATCATTTCTTGTTTTTTCTATTTCTTGGTCATTTCTGAGAACAGCTTCTTTGCCTTGGATGGTGACATTTGTAGAACAACAATATTAAAGTATGTCATGAATAGTTTAACCACAGGTTTGATGGGCACAAATAAATTCACATTTTAAAGTCTAAAATAACTGTTCAATTACTTTGATCACTCTAGATAAAGTATTTCAGTCCACTTTGTGCTCTATGGACATATCTGATCGGAATGTCTTTGTCTAACATTTATTTTTCTGAAGGAAGCAAAAGAAGCTGAGAACTATTTAGATGGTATATCAGATGACCACAGAAACACAAAGTTCCTTCAACAGGCTTTGAAACCTGTTCTTCTGAGCACTGGCAGTATTAATAAAAATTAAAAATCATACAAGAAGAAAGTCAAAGCACCCCAAACACCGAAATGTGTAACAGATATGATGCCCTGAGGAAAGCAGAAGACAGGAAACAGAGAAAGTTCTATTTAGTGGATGATGAATTACCCTTAAGGCTTTTGACCTCCTAATTTAAATTTGTATTTTCTTTTGACTGTAAGCCCAGTTACAACTAGACTATTAGACTCCCCTTTAGCAATACAGACAAAAAGAATTTAATTAACATCCTAGGATGATTTAGCACAAATGATTTTACATTCCTCCATTCTACTTTCCTCATGTTTAACTGAGACTGTTGGAATAGATTATTCCTAAAGCCCTTTTTTGCTGGAAAACACTGTGAATTATCAGGTTAATAATAAAAATACGATCCAGACGATGAACTGTGTTATACTAATTTCATGTTTTAGTTCATTTACTCAATAATAATGGTCAGTGGTTATTGAACCAAGAACTTTTCTAACACTTCATACATGTAAACACTTTTAATCTTTCCAATACCGCTATGAGATAAATACCATTACAATTCCAATTTCAGTAATGAAAAAAGAAAAACACAGTGACCACAAAGCTTGTGGTCAGGCAGTGTAGCCAGAGTTCAAACCCAGGCTATGTGGCTCAGACCCCACGTGTTGGAGCACTCTGCAATCGGACTCCCTGCTCCGTGGGGAGCCTGCTTCCTCCTCTCTCACTGCCTGCCTCTCTGCCTACTTGTGATCTCTGTCAAATAAATAAATAAATAAAATCTTTAAAAACAGAAACAAAGAACTATGAGTATTGGTTTCTCAAAACCAATTAATTAAAATGTAATTATTGTTCTGACCAAGGCTATCATAAAATATGGAATAGATGAAGGTAAAAAATTGTGCAAATGGAGCACTGGGTGTGGTGAAAAAATAATGAATACTGTTTTTCTGAAAATAAATAAATTGGGAAAAAAAATAAATTAAAAAAAAATAGAAAAAAAATTGTGCAAATGGTAAGCTAAGTACACCTTTAATATTAAATGATTGTGTATGTGTGTGGGTGTATATGATTTGTTAAGATAGTAGAAGTCAGCTAAAATTGTGACCCCTTATCAACAATTCCTGAAGCAAAAAAATAGATAGTAAGGTTTTAGGTATCTATTGTAGGTTGTTAAGCTTGTATGTACTTAATAAGACAATTCTTAAGATCTAATTTAGATTAAGTCAAAACATGTGGTGAACTTACTATGTAACAGTGAACAGCTTCTGACATTATGACAAAGGACATAATGATATGAAAGAATGAGAATGATGGCATTTCCTTGAGGAAAAACTCTACCAGAAAATTGAAGAGCTGCCTAATCTTTCTTTACCACCTCCGTGGTGGGTAATGACTCCGCTGCTGATGGTTAGAGACCGCGAGTGACAGAAGTAATGAAAATTCGCTGGTGATGACAGGGGTTATGCGCCTCCGTTCCACCATTTCCAAAAGGGAAAAACATTTCCACTGGGAAAAAGATGTAAAAAGCACACAATCAACCAAATAAATTATGAAATACTAACCATAGTCACTGCTCATAACTGTAAAAATCATGATTAAAGGAATTAAGATAAAAAAGAAACATTAGCAATACTGAGCCCAAATAATCTGCTTCTTTTCCTGACATTTCAGTAATGCAACATCTATCATTATCTTAATGAATGTGTACAATACGCAAACAGCATGTGAACTCAATTACTACCAATAAATGCCTTCAAAGAATATGCTATCAACTACAGTTTCTCATAATGCACTCTCCTGGGTTATTTCTTTCTGTCTGACATCCCAAAAGGGGTAATAGAAAATACCAGAAAGCAAACAGTATGATTCCACTTACACGATGTATAAAAAAGGCAAAATTAATCTGCACTATTTGAAGTCAGAATCTGGTTTAGAAGGATGGCAAAAAATGGGAGGGGGCATAGAAGAAGCTTCTAAGTTTCTTGTAATATTCTTTTTCTTGATCTGGTTGCTGATTACTAGATGTGCTTAATTCATAAAGTTGTCATAATAAATACATATTTGGTATGTTTGCTAGACTTTAAAGGTTTTTTTAAAAATATAAAATCCTTTTTAAAAATTTTTTTTTAAAATTATAAGGGGAACTGGGTGGCTTAGTCAGTTAAGTGTCCAATTCTTGGTTTCCGCTCAGGTCATGATCTCATGGTCATGAGATTGAGCCCTGCGTCCAGATTCTCTCTCTCTCTCTCTCTCTCTCTCTCTCCCCCTCTCTCCCCCTATCCTCTGCTGTCTCTCTAAAAGTGAATGAATAAAATCCTTTAAATATTTTTAATTAAAGTTTTTAAAAAACAAAATACATTCATATGTACATTCATATGTACCAGCAAAACTCAGAAAATATAATTTTAAAAAGATTTTCACATCTATTAGACTGATTAACTAAAAAAAAAAAAAAAAAAAAAAAAAAATGACCACACCATGTGCTGCTGAGGATGTGAAGCACCTGAAACTTAAGCATTGCAGCTGGGAATAAAAAAATAGTATAGCTAGGCAATTTCTTATAAAGTCTCACACATATTATGACCCAACAAGTATATATACTAAGAAAATTAAAACTTATATTTAGATAAAAACTTGTACACAAATGCTTATAGCATTATTCATTATCTCCCAAACTGGAAACAACCAAAATATCCCTCAAGGAGTGAAGGCATAAGCAAGTCTGTGGTACATCTATACAATGAACTACTTCTCAGTAATGAAAAGGAACACACAACTGATACACACAAGGATATGGATAAACCCCAAATGCACCATGCTTGGTGAGAAAAGCCAGTCTCAAAATATACCGTACAACGACTACATGTATATGACGTTCTGGAGAAGGCAAAATTATAGGGATGAAGAAGAGGTCAATTAGGTCCCAGGAATATGGGGATAATTTACTACGAAGGGCAGCATGAAGGAAACTTTTTGGGCAATTGATATGGTTCTGTGTCAGGAGTGTGGTGATGGTTACACAAATCTATGCATGTGTTAAAATTCATTTAACTATGCACCAAAGAAAATTAAAGTTTACTGTGTACAAACTGAAGAATTAAAATTGGGAAAGAAATCTTATTAGTTTCAACAAAGATATCAAGGGCATTAGAATAAATATAACAAAAAAGAAGCCAATCTGTTAGAGAAAAAAATAAATAAATTGTGGATTGAAAGACAGAGAATATCTAAATTAATGGACAGATTTACTAAATGATTCAGAAGAGTGATAAAGATGGTAGATGTCACCAAATTGATCTGAAGAATTGATACTTTTCTAAAAAATACCAGTGTTTGGGTTTTATTTATTTATTTTTTTTTTAGTTACTTGACCAAAATGATTCTAAAATTTATATGGCAGAGAAATGGGCCAAAAATAGCCAGCCAGCTTTTTGAATAAGATGAATATGATAAATAGACCCATCCTACCTGAAAATAAAACTTACTATGAAGCTATGATAACTAAAACTGACTTGGTACATTGTTAAATAAACAGACCAATGGAAAAATAATAACAATAATAATAACAACAATAATAATAATATCCCAAACAGATCTCACACATATAAACTTTAATGATCAGAAAATGGATTGACTATTAGAGGAGAAAACACAGATATCTGATAAATGTAAGGATCATTAATAGTCATGAGAACCAAAGGACCTAGAATAAACAAAACTGCTCTGCAAAAGAAGAACAAAGTTAGAAGACTTATTCTACCAGACTACAAACCTTACTTAAAGCTACAATAATCAAGAAAGTATTATATTGCTATAAAGACAGACAAACAGATTTGAGCACCTAAGTGGCTCTGCCCGTTGGGTGTGGGACTCTTGATTGGCTCAGGTCATGATTTCAGGATGGAGAGATCAAGCCCCACACTGGGCTCCATGCTGGACATGGAGCCTACTTAAGATTCTCTCTCCCTTTCTCCCTCTGCGCCTCCCCCTTCTCACGTTTTCTCTCTCTCTCTAGAAGAAAAAGGAATTAAAGAAATTAAAAAAAAATGTTTAAAGATTGACAGATCAATGGGACAAAATAGAGTCCAGAAATAGATGCACACACAAATACGACCAATTGATTTTTTTAAGATTTTATTTATTTATTTGACAGAGATCACAAGTACACAGAGCAGCAGGCAGAGAGAGAGAGAGGGAAGCAGGCTCCCCGCTGAGCAGACAGCCTGATGTGGGGCTCAATCCCAGGACCCTGAGATCATGACCTGAGCCTAAGGCAGAGGCTTAACCCACTGAGCCATCCAGGCGCCCCGATCAATTGATTTTTGACAGAGCTGAAAAAGCAAGTTAGTGGAGAAAGCAGAGTCTTTTATATAAAAGGTACAGGAATAATTGGAATCCATATGCAAAAAAAAGAAACTTTTAAGTCTTATTTTTACATTATATACAAAAATTAACTCCAAATGGATCACAGGCCTAAATATAAAACCTAAAGCTATAATCCTATAATCTTTTAGGGAAAAAAATTTAGGATAAAGCTTTTGTGACTTTAAGTTAAGCACTAGTTTATTTTTATATGACACCATATGTACAATACATGGAACAAATTGATAAGCTGGACTTTATCAAAATTAAAAACTTCTATTCTTTAAAAGATCCTCTTGATAGAATGAAAATACAAGCCACAGACTAGGAAAGAATATTTGCAAATTATAGAAAGGACTTGTCTCCACATATTAACAACTTTAAAAACTCATTGATAAGAATACAAAAAAACAATAAAAATATGGACAAAGTATTTAAACAGACATTTTACCAAAATAAAATATATAGATGGCGCATGAAAAGATTCTCAGCTTCCCTGTCCATTAGGGACAAGGAGATTAAAACCACAATGAGATACCAACACCCATCCATTAAAATATCTTAAATTTTTTAAAACTTACGCAAATGAGGGTCTCCTAAGTCAGCTGGGCTACCATAACAAAATACCATAGATTAGGTGGCTTAAACAATAGGAATTTATTTTCTCACAGTTCTGGAGGCTGGGAAGGTCAAGATCAATTTACAGACTGATTTGGTTCTCGGTGAGAGCTCTCTCCTGGCTTGCAGAGGGCTGTTTCTTGCTCTGTCCACACTTGGCCTTTTCTCTCCCTTCCTCTTCTCAAAAGGCTACTAATCCCATCATGAGGGCCCCATCCTTAAGATCTAATTTATCCTACTTACTCCTAAAGGCCCCATCTCCAAATACCATCACATGAGCTATTAGGACTTCAACATATAAATTTTGGGGGGACAAATCCCCATAAGAGAGGGGATTATACAAGGTGTGGGCCACCAGGGAGGGCACGGAGTCCTGGAGCTAGAAGAGTTCTATCTAGCATATATCCTTTAGATATGTATAGATTACTTTATTTCAAAAGAAAATATCAATGTAAAAAAACGAGGGGGCTTATTTTCTAGGGAAAGAAGATAAGATTTATCATCAGATTTTTGAAGTACTGCTTTGTGCTGGGAAAAAAATAGAGCAACATTTAAGATACTGAAAGAAAGAATATATAAACAATGAGTTTTATATTCACTTTCAGATATAAAGGGCTTAGGCAAACTTTTATCAATATGCAAGAACTCAGGGAATACAGTTTCTCTCCTCTTCCTTAGGCACCTACTACAAAATGTACTTTACACAACCAAAGTGAGTAGAAAATTATCAATATGAAGACTGAGGATGAGTATTGAGGATATAGTTACTTGAAGAACTAACACTAAGTGAGGAATAAAGGAAGAGAGTACACTGTATAATACCCTCTATATTTAAGCAAGGTAATGAAGTTATAAAAAATTGGATATGACATGTAGAACATGTTCAAAAAACACTGCAATGTTTCCCAGTCATTTTAAATCATGGTGGTTTTTAGTATGATTATTTTAAGACTAATGTTTGTAACATGGAATAAAGTAATAGAGCAAATTCAAAAAATTTTAATTTTGTATCTGCTGCGTTCGTGAGAACCAGGATTCTTGAAGTAGGAGGAAGAAGTGATAGCTTAAGTATAAATAAAGAGAACCCATACTTACTTGGTCCATTAATTTATAACGAAGGAGCCAAGAATGCACAACGGAGAAAGACCGTCTCTTTAATAAGTGGTGCTGGGAAAACTGGACAGCTACGTACTAACGGGAGGTGGGAGGGAGCCACTCTTACACCATACACAAGTATCAACTCCAAATGCATTAAAGACTGGAAAATAAGGGCACCTGGGTGGCTCTGGGTTAAGCCGCTGCCTTCGGCTCAGGTCATGATCTCAGGGTCCTGGGATCGAGTCCCGCATCGGGCTCTCTGCTCAGCAGGGAGCCTGCTTCCCTCTCTCTCTCTCTCTCTCTGCCTCCCTCTCCGTCTACTTGTAATTTCTCTCTGTCAAATAAATAAATAAAATCTTTAAAAAAAAAAAAAAAGACTTGAAAATAAGACCTGAACACATAAAACTGGAAGAAAACACAGGTGGCAAATCTTCCTGAGAGGAGTCCTGGGTAGTCAGGCCCTTCCCGCTGAGTCAGTTAGCTCCTCAAAGGAACTGACACTCAGCCCTCGCCTCACTCAGTGACAACAGTCTCACTCAGTGACAACAGTCTCAGCTCCTCTTTTCCTGGGAAGAAACTCGTGTTCTGGGGAGGAGGAGAGGCAGTATCTGTACATCTTCCTAAAACAGGATTTTTCAGGCTGTAGGCAGGCTAAACCTCAATTTACAGAGAAAAGGGGCATCTGGCTGGCTCAGTTGGTAAAGCATGTGACTCTTGATCTGGGGGTCATGAGTTTGAGTTCCACACTGGGCATAGAGATTATTTTAAAAATAAATAAATAAATAATAAATAAATAAGTAGCAAAAAATAAATTTCAAGGGAAAAAAAAAATCTCTAACTCTGCAAAGACAAAGTTCAACCAGTACATACAATCTGTAGGACCAAACAGAAATGCTTATGCCTCAATCTGAAGGCATAAATTTCCTTTGCTGGATTTCAGAGCTTGTCTGGGAATAATGGGCAGGGCGATCATCCTCTATCTGCCTTAGAAACTTCTGGGCAAAAGGGAAGATCTATCACAAAAGCAAATTCCTGCATCTCCACTGAAGATAAAAAAATAATCACTACTCCCCAGATGGAAAGTTTTCCAGCTTCACCACATTCGGGTCCAGAGCAAGGAAGCGCTCCACACTTTAGAACAAGGCAACCAGACGCTTTCACTAAACAAACACAATTTGGGCACAGAGTTTTGCCAAACTGCCATGTGGTTTTTGAGTTCCTAATACCTGGAATGTCCCTAAGCAGAGTTTTAAAACAGAAGTTATTTTTTTGAAATGCCAAGATTCCATGGGAACATTATCCTCCATTTCAAAAATAAAGCTGAAAGCTATTCAGAAATAAAGCATCAATGAGCTGGGACAGGAACTGTAGGGAGTGTGGAGGCTTTCGCCTGCCTTTGGAAACCTGTGCCATTCCAGAGAGGGAGGGCTATGAAGCTAGATTCACGGCTCACAGAAATATGTGACAGAGTCTGAAGCTCTTTAGTAGGGACAAATATTCAAGGGCTGCCAAGGACACAGGCTTTTAGAAAAACTCCTATATTTAAGTAGGCTCCCAAGTCCCTCTGACAGCCTAGCAGAACAGAACATTTCAAAGCACTTACCTATTAAATTACCTTATTGAATCTTCACTAAATTATTCTAATGTTTAGCATGGTTCCCCGTTCACTTAAGGAAAGAAACTTAATTTTGTTAACCCCATCTGTTTTTCTTTCTCCCTCCTCCTATTTCACGAATTAAGTCCACCACTGACAATGCTGACGGTGGGCTGAGTTACTCAGATGCCCACGAACATTTTAAAGGCTGTGATGGGCATGAGAACAGCAAATTCATTTCCTCGTTAGATTGCCATTAGGAAAATTCCAAACCAAAGGGAGACACAGAAGCCAATGTTTACAGAGTGAACTTCTGGGAGCAACAAACATGTCAGAGCTTTGCCTCTTGGCAATGCAAGCTAGAATCCCATAAACTCTCATCCTGGGGGCAGGCTGAGAAAAAAAGAGAACACTTCTTTGTTGCATATGCGTAGCACTCCCCAGGCCATATAACTCAGTGAATCCACATGTGGGCATTATTGTCCACATTTTATATATGAGGATAAAAAACATGCCCGATCCATGAATCTAGTATGGGAAAGTACACATAGCAAAGCCAGACCGATAGATTATAATTTTAAAGGTTATTGTATCTCACCAATAAAACCCGTGTTGCATGATTTGTACCCACATCCTGGAAACTAAAGAAGCCCTGAAAATTACTCTTCTCTGCGGCAGCTAAAATCATATCAGCAAATCATCCCAAGCTATTGAAAGGGTCCAGATAAACTTCACCAACTAAAAATACAATGGACAAAATCCCCATCCATTTCAAGCTATTTCCCTCTGTCTTAAATTCTGAGTGCGCATGTTTGGTTATAAAACAGTCTCATCAAGACAAATTTAAAGTATGTCCAAGCAGTCTTTTGGCTAAGCACAAGTATAAGGTTTCTCTTTCTTTTCTTTTCTTCCTTTCTTTCTTTCTTCCTTCCTTTCTTTCTTTCTTTCTTTCTATTCCTTTCTTTCTTTCTTTCAATCTTTTTATAGCTATTTTTCAGAAATGAAAAAAGAAAAGTTACACAGCAAATTTTGCTTCCCAAACTGAAACATGTACCTCTGAATCCAGGATCGTTGAACAAGAAAATTTTTCTTGGGGAAAATATCCGAGAATGAAAATATGCCATGTTTAGGCAAACTGAATAAGGAAGATGATGATTAAGTGGAATAGAGACAAGGGCCATGCAAGGTCCCACTTCACCTCTGGATAACCTCACTCTCTCCTCCTTAATGGACTCATGCCTGGGGTGTGACAGGCTTGTTTTGACAAGTGACTCCTGAAGTCATTTATATACAACCTACACCAAACCCCAAAAGACCAACCCCCCCCCACAGTTTTATATACACTTCTCATACATACATCCAAGGAAGTGTTTTATTACTTATTAGAGGCACTTATTATTTAAGGGCCTTTCAACTCCCACGCAAGATCGTGTTATTTACTGGTGCTTGCCTCAATGGACATCTTCCCCCCCTTTTTGCACAGGGAACTAAGACTCTAGTGTGCTGATTTGTCTAAGGAAATACAGTAAGAACTTTTAGCCATTGCCTTTTACCTAGAGCCGTTGATTGATTCATTTCTAGAATAACAGTAAGCAGGAGAATGATGATAAGGGAAAAGGAGGTGGAGGGGAGAGAGGAAGAGAGAGCGGAAAAGCAGGGAGAGGGAAAAGGGAAGATGTTGATGAATGGGTTGTTGCTGCCATCTGGTGGCAGTGATGCAAAAATACAGGCGAAAACATTCTGAGAGCTCAAAATAGTTTGGGAAATGCATTTTTCTATAAAAAGTCAAAAAGAAATGTTGAATTCGAAAGTGATTAGTAGGTGTTATTTATTTAGCCCAGACCAGTTGGAATTTGAGGTGTTCTAACTCACATTATTTTTCTTAATATCTAGGAACACAAAGGAATTCTGAGTTTTCAGTCCTAAGAACCGTAGAAAAGGTATAATGAGACTCTGCCCCAAAACCTTTTAATCCAGGAGACAAAAAGGTGACAGATATACTATGTAAGTGGTGTGGTTTCAAACCTCAACACCTGTTTACATCTATCGGGTTCTTACAGTAGATTTCCCAGGAAGTTATCAATGTGATAAAATTAGGCAAAATCCAGGATACCATTGTTTGAACTGTGTAGACCTCTGGGGGGGATCCCATAGTCACTGTTATTCTAGCTAAACATTCAAAACCTCTATCATACACCAAGCAACGTGGTCTCCCCCTACACAGTGTGCTAAACTCTATACAGGAAATCAAATTTTATAATATAAATGCAGTTTGTTCATTTCCGTCTTCAAGTCTTTGTATTGTCTTCCATTTCTAACCCATCCCCGGCAACTAGCTGGGTCCTTGCCAGACTTCAAAACCTGACCACCTTAAAAATGGCTCAAAGATTCTCTACACATGGTTTTGATCACTAAATATTCGTTTTGCTTTTTTAGGTGTCAGGCACTGTTTCAAACATTTTTTACATATACTATTATTTCTAAATCCTCGGGAAAACTTGAGGAATTATTAGCTCTATTTAAGAATTGACAAATCTTGCTCAGAGCAGTAAATAATTAAAGCAAGTGTACACAGGAGTGTGTGGAGAAAGCAAGCAGGTTCTGAAGCAAGCTCAGTGGAATGTAAAGATTCAACTCATGCTCTCCTTGTAAGCACCCTCCCAGCCTGTTAGCAGACCTACACATAACCCATACAGGCACACACGTGTGCACACACACACAAACAGCTTTGTATGACTGAGACAACTACACATTAGTGTTTAAATAATAACAGTATATGTCTGTTTAGTCAGGATATATACATGTATGTTCCTTTGTCAGTTTCCTGTGCAGTTGTATCATTTTCCCTCAGTAGGGCATGAACGATTCGAAATAATACCTGACATTTCCTTTAGTAACTCTAGAGAGCCCGCAATAGCAAGGGATATGGTCTTTTGGTGAAGACTGTGGAATCTTAAGTCAAACAGCATTCTACCACACACCAACTCCATGGTAGTAAAAAAGATCATTGATTTTAGACCCTCCGTTTTGTAACTCTGAAATGTTGATAGGGTCTCTTGAAAACAAAGTGAAAGATCCATGAAAAGATCTTAACTGACGTTATGCTTGTTACATGTTAATCAACAAAGGATAGTTCTCATTATTTCTGTTCCTTCTATGCACTGGAGATTCAAGTCAGATTGTTGATAATCTGTTTTCAGCAATAGTCATGCTCTAGTGAAAGGAAAGAAAAGAGCTCTTCTTTACTGGAGAACTCTGAACAGCAACTCTGGAATGATAGGACAGGGCTCTTTCTGTGGGCTGTAAATCATGTAGGATCTACATAGAGCATCTTTAGATATTCGAAAGGCAGAGAATAACATCCTCCTAGGTTTCCCATCTTGGCAGTGACCACATGGGAAGTTCTAAATGTGAAAGTGGCAGCCTTGTCAGTTTTCTCATGCTCCTTGCCCATCTCCTGCAAGTCACAGGAATTACTCAGTTCCTCTCAACTCCAGCTTTGTCTATGACTCTTCCCTCACATACAAACATAGAAAAGAATTGCAGCACAAAAACTATCAAACCACATAAACCCCAGAAATTATATCCAGATGACACTTTATACTCTCTGCTTTCTAGTTTTTGTCAGGGAGGTAGAATGACAATCACTGAGTGAGAATTCTTGTATTTAAAAAAAAAAAAAAAACCCACTTTAAATGATATTTTTTTAGGGAAAAGAGCAATTATCCATCATTTTAGGAAATGGCAAAAATATTCCCAAATTAGTGCTTAAAGGGTGGTATTTTGTAAAATACAAAATTTCTTGAGCTACAGTCCCACTGCCATGGGCACTTGAGAATCCCATCCCCGCCATGAACATGGCAAGGGTTACACACCTCAGGGACTACCCACCGAAATTAGGAAAGAAATACAAAAACCTTTAAACTTTACTCCAGCCTAACTCTTGGAAATAAATACCAAAGATACACTACCAAAAACAAACACCCTGAAACTACTAATATACTATATGTCAGCTAACTTGAATTTAAATAAAATCAAAAAAAAAAAAAAGCCAAGATTATTCATTGCAATATTGTTTATAATATCAAAATGCCAGGGGCACCTGGGTGGCTCAGTCGATTAAGCATCTGCCTTCCACTCAGGTCGGGGTCCTGGGATTGAGCCCCAGCCCCACAATAGGCTCTCTACTCAGTAGGGAACCTGCTTTTCCCTCTCTGTCTGCTGCTCCTCTGTTTGTGCTCTCTCATGCTCTCTCTCCATCAAATAAATAGATAAAATCTTTAAATATATATATATATATATGTATATATGTATAATATAGAGTGGAAGAAAATAGGAATAGACGCTGGTCTTCTTTAAATATCACTTAGTTAAATATTGCTTATTTGGGGCACTTGGTGAAGCATGTGACTCTTGATCTCTGGATCAGGAGATCAAGTTTGGCCTACAGTTTACTTTAAAAAAATAAATTAAATGTAGCTTATTCTATTAATTGGAATTGGGAACTATGTGAATTCTTTAATTCAAATATTTTACATGTTTAAAGGATTCCTATGTTAGTCTTATGAATAAGTTTAAGATACTTTGAAACACAGTAATCTTTCTGCACATTTTTAATGGCGTATAGTCTAGAGACCAAAAAAACTTTGGGAAAAAAAAACCACTTTGTTTTACTAATTTACATTATTGGTGTTAGTGCTGATTTTGTCATTCTGAGAATATCCAGGGTGTCCCAGAGGATAAAATCAATGAGTAAGTAATGAATAAGTACATTTGTGTGATTGACAAACAGGAATTTCAGTATGAAAAAGATGAAACATAAGTTTAAAGTTGATGAAACCAAATTAAAGTCCATCTCCTTGAATATTAATAGAAAATACCAGTGTGAACCCAAGATGAATTTTATCTTTAAAAAAAGGATTTAGCCTTTCCTCAGCTATCCCTAAGGTGTTCAGCCCTTCTGTGGAAGCTAGGACGGTTTTTGGTGAGGCTCTCACTTCCTCTGGTGACTAGCTCCCCACCTCCTCGGGGACTAGCACCCCATGGGACACAGCACTCACCTGCACCACAGCCTCTGTCTGGGGGCTTGCCGGCATCTGCTCAGCCCTCATCCTCCAGGACGATTGAGGGTAAAATCAATGCCCGCATTAAAGCAGCAGATGTAAATGTTGAACCTTTCTGGCCAGGCTTGCCTGAGAAGGGTCTGGCCAATGTCAGCATCGAGAGCCTCATCTGCAAGGGAGTCGCTGGTAAATCCACCCCAGCAGCTGGAGCTGCCCCAACAGCGGGTCCTGCTCCCTCCACCAGGGCTTCTCAGGCTGAGGAGAAGGAATTGGAAGAAAAGAAAAGAGAATCAGAGGAGTCTGATGAGGATGTGCACTTTGGTCTTTTGACTAAACCTCTTTTGTAACCTGTCAGTAAAAAGTTGAACTCTTGGAATTCAAGAAACAAAACAGATAAACATAGGGAAAGGGAAGGAAAACTACAATGAGATAAAAATGGAGAGGGAAGCAAACCATGAAAGACTCTTAACTATAGGGAATAAACAGGGTTGCTGCAGGGGAGGAGGATGGGGGAGGGGTAACAGGGGATAGACATTAAGGAGGTCACATGATGTAATGAGCACCGGGTATTCTATGCAACTGATGAATCACTAAACTCTACCTCTGAAACTAACAATACATTATATATTAACAAAATTGAATTTAAATAACAATTTTTTTTTAAAAAGCTGAACTCATAAGAAAAGGAGGGTGGGGCTAAAGGATGCTCAAACTCCATCCTCTGAAAAGACTTAGAAATAATGACCAGCACAAAGGTAAGTGTGTCCTTAGTGCCCAGACTGTGGGCTCTAAACATTATTTTCCACTAGATGGAAACTGACCTTCTTGGAAAAATGGGTTCCAGATCTGGAGTAAGAAATTTACAAAATAATCTTGAACTATCTTGTTGGATCAGTAAGCAAGAAACATTGCCAAGATCATTTCCAAAGGACTTATAAGGCAACTTGAAAAGGTTCCCATAGCCTCAAAGTTGGACGGTTAGAACATCAAGAAGAATAATAAGAGCAATCTTGTAAAATAGCTATAATTCATGGATTATAAATGATATTCGAGTAAGGAACAAAGAAACTCATTGGCCATCTCTGGAGACTGATAGGGAAGAAAGTCATTTTGAAAACTAGTTAATAAAGAAAGGGAAAGAATGGAACTTTATTTTGCTCTTTCTACATAAATTATTCTTCAGGGTAACTAAGTGGTTAATGAGGCTAAGTTTCTCTGTATAGAAATATGCTAGTTAATTAAAAAAGGGGAATGGTGGACTAGTGATATTTTAAGATCACTCTTTTACAAATTCTAATGAGTTAATGGAGTTAGATCATGATTATTAACGACTTCTAAAACCCCGAAAGGAGAATCAGTTGGTAATAGACTCCACTTAAATTAAGTGCACGAAACTTACTATTCTTGCCTGAAAAATTAAACTCAAATCTCATCAAGAGTCTAAATCTAACTTCCAATTTACTGAAATACAGAAATACATAAAATACCACAGAGATGCATTCAGCAAAATCTAGTCTCTTCAGCAAATAAATTACAAGAAGGGAAAAACAGTAACCGAGCTCTGCAGATTAAAAAACATTTCAGAGACATAGTAGCCAACTGCAGTGTAAAAGTCTTACTTAGAACCTGGTTCAAAACAAGAAAATTTTGAGGGCCAAATATGAGGGCAGGCTCAGTTGGTAGAGCATGTGACTCTTGATTTCAGGGTTGTGCATTCAAGCCCTGTATTGGGCATAGAGCTTACTTTAAATAAAATTTTGTTTTGAAATAATTTGACACAATGGAGAAAATGTGAACACTGACAGAACATTTGATGCTATTAATAGCATCAAGGAATACTTGTTAATATTGCAGGTGTGATGATGGTATTGTGGTTATATCAAGAAAAGTTCCTCTTTCAATAATACTAAAATATTTACAAATTAAAACTGTGTCTGGAAATTGCTATGAAATGATCTGGTGCCTTGCGGGAGAGTGAGTACGGGCATAAAGGGCAAAGGTTGGAGTATGAATTGACCATTGTTTGAAACTGGCAATGAGTATATGGGAAACAGTTACACGATTCTCTCTAGTTTTGTATATGTTTGAAATTTTCTATAATAAAAACTGAAAATAAAATCTGAATTCTCACCATTAGCCACCAAGGTCTTCTCACCTGGTCCTTGCCTGCGCTTCCCCTCTCATCTCACTACCTGCACCTTGCTCATTTTAGGCCAGCGGCTCTGACCTTATTTCTTTTCTGCGTATACATCAAGCATTTGTCTGGAGAGAAGGGAGCACAAGAACCATTTGAAG
Source organism: Neogale vison (assembly GCF_020171115.1). Taxonomy (NCBI): domain Eukaryota; kingdom Metazoa; phylum Chordata; class Mammalia; order Carnivora; family Mustelidae; genus Neogale; species Neogale vison. The sequence goes on from NC_058102.1 coordinate 72,804,665, forward strand.
AGATAATGACAGTGAATTTCCCCCAAATTAAGAAAGACCTCAAAAAAAAAAAAAAAAAGAAAAGAAAAGAAAGACCTCAACATAGATACAAGAAGCTAAAGGAAGCAATGATTTTCCATTTGTCTTTTTCCCACCAGTTCTGGTATTCTCAGTGAGTTGCAGTCCCTCTATTCTGTGGACATCTTGCACCCCAAGGCCAGCTTAAATCAAGAGTTGGCCACAGGGGCGCCTGGGTGGCTCAGTGGGTTAAGCCGCTGCCTTCGGCTCAGGTCATGATCTCAGGGTCCTGGGATCCAGCCCCCCATCGGGCTCTCTGCTCGGCAGGGTGTCTGCTTCCCCCTCTCTCTCTGTCTGCCTCTCTGCCTACTTGTGTTCTCTGTCTGTCAAATAAATAAGTAAAATTAAAAAAAAAAAAAAAAGAATTTTTTTTGAGTTTCAAACAAGAAAATCTCAGTACCACCCTGACAAATACGTACACCCTCTGAGTGGTGCCAGACATCAGCATTAACAAGTCCAGGGGTGAAGGTGATGGACTATGTAGGTGATGCCTTAAAACCAGGGTACACTGGGATGATGGATGAATAATAGCTCTTTTTCATTTAATTCAATGTGGAAATGAGAAAGGAATATAACGCTAACAAAATTTTAGAGATCTTCTATAGACACTGTCTTCCCGAGTGGTTTTTGTGATGAGGCCACTGAGCTGAGGGAGACTGACGGGGGAGGCCAGCTTCAGAACCAAGGACTGCAAAGCTGGGGACAGCTGAGATACTTAATGGTGAGGAAGCAAGAGCGCTTCAGTCAAACAGAAGAGGACAGACAAGTGAGAAGGGGAACAACTGCAAATTTGGGATATTGCTTGTCTCCAAAGGCTCCTTCATAAGGACACAGCACAAGTTCTACATTTGTGTTCAGGGCCAGTTGTAGAAATCTGGCCATAAAATAAACAGGATAAGACAAAGGGCACATTGCAACAGGAAGGTGGATGAATGTGGGGAGTTACATAATTCTGCAGCAGCTCCACACACCTTGGCAAGAGCTCATTGTTCCAAAACCCAGGAATAGCTCCACATGTGATCTGTGCCTGGGAAGGAGAATGTACCAGGCGTGAGAGGGAAGTACACTGTCAGAAAAGTGTTCAGCAAGGAAATCATTTCCCCCGCTAGAATTAGGTCAGAGAACCTTCGAGTGAAGAGGGTTTGGAGATCAGTGATGGCCACCATTGTGCTGCTTCACAGAGGCAGCAGGCAGGGGCGGGCTGGCTGAGTCAGAGGAGCACAAGACTCTTGATCTCAGGGCGTGAGTTTGAGCCCCAGAATGAGTGTAGTTGAGCCCCATACTGGGTGTAGAAATTACTACAAATATAAATAATAAACTTTAAAAGGTTATAAAAAGGCAGGGGGCTGTGAACGCCATACACTCTTGATCCCATTTATCCAAAAAACTACATTCCTGTTTGCCAAGCCCTGTGTTTGTCAGGACACGATGCTGAGCAAACAGGCATGGCTTCTGAGCACAGACAGGGTGTCTGTCTGTCTCTCTCTCTTTACTGGGAAGTTGGTTATCCAGAGATATTCACTGAGAGGCAAAGGGTTTTCTTAGCTTCTTTAACCAAGAACTTTCCCCGCAAACCTCTGGGAACCACATTTCAAAGTTGACAGGGTCCACAGATAAGTGTACAAGAACTAAGGATAAAGACAGCTTTCTCCAGAGGCTAAAATGTGAGTTTCTTCCATAGAATTTGTGATACTGTGGCAATGAAAAAAGCTAAATCCTCAAAAACAGGACAAAGTAGCTGAAAAAAACTGCCGCTTCCCACTTTACCATCACTATGGTAGTCACTTTTTTAATTCACAGATGGACAAGTCAAGGTTTGTGTTGTCTGTTTCTGTTTCATGTGGGGTAAAAGATGATTTATCTTATGAGAAGATGGAAGTATCAAAGAATGAATTCCATTAAGTCTGCTTTATTCCATACATATAAATTAAGGCATATAAAGCCAGTTGGCTTATAGAAGCTGAGAAGCTTTATCTGTGCAAAACTGGCATCAAAATTAAAGGAACTTATTAAACATAGCCCCATTTAACAAAAAAGGCATAATGCCAGGTACCATGAAATGATCAGATTATGAATGTTATACCAGAACATATCTTTTTAAAAACTCATCTTTTTAAAATTAACGAATAATCAAGACGCTAAAACAGAAGAGAGACTTAAATATAAAATCATAAAGCTTAAAGTATAAAACTATAAAAATAAAAATTTATGTGTTAAAAACACATAATTATTTTTTTCTTCCATGAAATAACTATTTTTTTGAATAGGTAATAAATGTCCTTAGCTTAAAAAATAAAAAAGTGAATAGTAGAGAAGTGGATCTCCTCCTCACTCTTTGTCACCTAGGGAACCACTAGGTTCCCAGTGGTAACCACTGAAATCTTTTGCCTGAATGTCTTTGGGATATATACAGTGCATGGGTAAGTAGGGCTGATGTGGGCATATGGATTCATACTACTATTTCTTTTTTTTTTTTTTAATAAAAAAAAAAGGAGTGAGAAAAAGCAGGGAGAGTGGCAGACAGAGGCAGAAGCAGTCTCCCCTTTGAGCAGGGAGCTTGACGCAGGACTTGATCCCAGGACCCTGGAATCATGACCCGAGCTGAAGGCTCAACTGAGTCACCTAGGCGTCCCTCATATCACTGTTCTTATGGCTGACACTTGTTCTGATTGGTCCCCCTGGACAGGGTGACGTGCATATTCACACATGTGTATAACCGTGTTTCACAAATGCAACACACTGTTGTATCAATTGCTTTACTTCATATATGAGTGAGGTTTTCCATGTGCATTCATATAAAACTACCTTGCTCTTTCAGATGCTGAATGGTATTCCATTATACAAAACTCTGCTACTTTATTTCAATAGTCTTCTGTTAAAAAGTAAAATAAAATTTAAAAAAAAACAGTCTTCTATTCATGCACATCTTGGTTGTGTCTAAATTTTTGCACAACCTTTGTACTTACTAGAAATAAAAATGTTGTTTGAAATGACACTCATGTTTTGCACTTACACTAGGGTTGCCAACTTGTCCTCCAAAAGATGAACCAATCTCCCTTTTTTTTTTTTTTAAGATTTTATTTATTATTCGACAGATAAAGATCACAAGTAGGCAGAGAGGCAGGCAGAGAGAGGAGGAAGCAGGCTCCCTGCGGAGCAGAGAGCCAGATGTGGGGCTCGATCCCAGGACCCTGAGATCATGACCTGAGCCGAAAGCAGAGTCTTTAACCCACTGAGCCACCCAGGCGCCCCAAACCAATCTCCCTCTTACCAATAATATATAAGTTCACCCAGTTCCCTTTGCCATCACTAACACACTGTAATATCAAAGTTCTTTATGTTTCACAAGCCAGGATGTGAGAAGTGCCATATCATCATGGCTTTAATTTTACTTCTCTTTCTGTGGGAATATCTAGCATTTTTTAAGGAATACCAATAAGAATTTAGAATCCTAAAAATTTACCACTGTCTATTTCATTGAAACTGCCCATCAGAGACTTGCTGAATTTTAGTCTGGATCTTTGATTGAGAGATGACTTCGCGACCCCTCCTTGCTTAGCAGGTAAAGTAAACAAGAGATGGCTGGTGAAGTGGGCTAGCCTGGAGCAGACCCAGGCAGTGACTTGAGGTCTTGCCCTGTAACTTCAGGTCTTGTCCTCACTCGTGACCTAAGGGTCTTCTTTACTCTTACACTCAGGTTTCATCTTATAGCATCACTACTAAGGGCCGAAGACTAAATGCTGATATGTAAAATGTTTTATTTGAATTCTAAACTTAACTTTAATTTATCTAATATTTGCTTTCCAGAATGTTCTGGTTTTCTGGTTATTTTGATAACAAAAAGCTGAGTTATAATGAAGGAAAAGATTTATTTATTAAAGATATTTCCTTCAGGCAAAAGAGGACAGCTTTCATTTTTGAAAGGGAAATTTAAATCCTGTTTTCCCATTCCAAAACTCACCACCACTCTACATCTCTATCAGAATTCACTGTGTTCTAGGTTTTGCTCCATTGTGGAACAAGCAACACTAAGAACCAAAAGTTAATCATTTCTGGTATTCCATTTCACCTCATGAGAGAAAGCCAGATTTGCTGCTATATGAAATCAAAGTGAAAAAATAATTTACAATATTCAGACTGTTGACCCAGTCATCTCTCTCAAGAATAGGAATAGAGTGGAGAATCTGCAGTAAAGCAATGTCACTAGGTCATCTGTACCATGATTACTTTTTTAGTTTCCCATTATGGGCTATGTTTACCAGACAGAGAATTTTAAAGCCAAGCAAAAGATTTTACAATTTACAAAGGGCTTTTTCTTACCCGATCTAATTTAGTCTCACAACATCTCTGTGAGGTCCTAGATGTTATCATCCCATTTTATAATTGAGAAAACCATATACTCCAAAACGTCCATGAAATGCCAACAAAAAAATAATTTTACAGAAATTGGACAGTCAAAAAAGCAATACAAGCTAAAATATATTTTCTTTCTGAAAAAGACATTACAAAGAACAAATCGTCATTTCACACTGCATTTAATTTTCTCCAAACTTAAGGTTTTTGGCTCTTCACCATCTCTTCCTACAGACATTTCCATTTTTTCCATGAATTCAAGCCAGACCTTCTTCATGACTAATCTGTTTGCTAAACACTGCAAAATTTTCTGAATCTTGTCTTTAGTACTCATACCATTTCTTCTGAAGATGAGATAACCCTGTTCATTATCTTCCTCCAAGTGGTTAATATGCATGGACTTATTAGCTAATTTTCTTTTCCAATATCTTCGAGCTGACGATGCTAATTTTCAGACTCCACCTACCCCACCTGTCCACAGATGGCTCTCACCAGCCATCATCCATCACCATGAACCAGATGCTGCAACAAACTATCCTTCCATCATTCCAACTGTATATCATCTTACATAGATGACCATAAGAGTTATCTTTTTAGAACAACTGATATTTGTGTCTTTCTAGTGTTTGGACTCGGGAACTTTAAAGGGGTGAGGGAGATAATGTTGAAGATGAAGATTCTTATATAAAAATAGTAAGACTACCCCAACAGAGATTTAAAAGTCCTTGGCATCCAAAGCTAAGGACCAAACATGGTCAGGGTGCCCATGGAGTCCCGAGCTTCCCAGAAAACATCTGAGAGGAGGATCCATTCGCTAACAATGATAGCAAACATGCTAACAGAGACCTTAACTCCTGAAAGCCTAAATGCCCTAACACTTTAGTATTGCTTTATGCCTTTGTCCACTCTCACCTTTTGGCCTCTCTTTGTGCCTGTACTTGCTTCAGACAAATCTTCACCATTAGTGCTTCTGATCAGCCGAGCCTTTAACTGACAAAAGATGGTATGAGACCTAGATGGTACAAACTAAGAACCTGAGGGCAGCTACAAAAGTGAAGCTGATGGGCTTAAAAGACATTTGCTCTGCTGATAGAGTAGTCATCCCCCCCTTGTAGAAGCTTCAGGGGCGCCTGGGTGGCTCAGTTGGTGAAGCAACCAACCCTTGATTTTGGCTCAGGTCACGATCTCAGGGTTGTGAGATCAGGCCTGGAGCCTATTTGAGATTCTCTCTCTGCTTCCCTCCACTCCCCCACAGATATCAAGTGGAGAATCCAATCCTCATACACAAGGACATGAATAAATATTGTTAATGCATATTGTACTTCAGGTTGGCTGGGTTTTTTTCTTTTTTTAATCATTGAGATTGGGGAAGAAGGCAGGAGTTGGTGTTTAAAGACATCACCTAATCATTCCTTTGCATAAACAGGGAACAGAAAATACAACTCTCATGTTGGAAGTTAAGTATTCTCTGGGCATAGAGTGAAAAAAGTCTTCTTTTTGCCCTAAGCAAAATGTTGCCTGTGTCAGCTGCCTGTATCTAGTTCCTGGAAAAGATGTCAACCTTAAGATCTTCAAAAACCATTAACAACAGGCTTCTTCCACACCATAACTGCTTTGGAGCTGCTTTTTCAGAACCTTCTCCCTGGTGCTCCCCAGTCAATGCTCTAAGGCACATTGGCCTTGCAGAAGCTATTAAAAAAAAAAAAAATCCAAGGAACCTGAACTAAGATCCCAAATTAATTCCTCAATGAAAGCTGACTTAAACCTCTAAACCATTGTCCTTATATTTATTATCAAAATTTCTATAAATAACCACAACTTATTAAAAGCATACCATTTACTAGTGCTTTATATTAGCTGTGATGTTGAGGATGTTCCAATTCATAGATGAGTAAACTGAGGTTTAGAAGGATTGAGTGACATATGTAAAACCACAGAAGTAGCAAGTGGCAGAGTTATGGTTAAACCAGCTCTGTCTCAGTCTGAAACTCATCTTAGCACTCTGTCATCTAATGAGAAGATAGGAAAAACATCAACAATTTTAAACGTATTTAGAGTGGTCATAAATAAAAATGACATTAACAGAAAAATACAAATTGTCAGCACAGCTGCTATGTATTCCTTAGCTTCCCGTCATAACTGGTTTGATGGACGGATAGAAAGAGACAAATGCCGGCAGAATGAAATCTAGAAAATGTTGGGAGTTCTCATTTACTGTTGTGTTCAGCATTTCAAGCAAACTTACTGTAGGTGGCAGTGTTTAAAAGCATCACTGACAGCCATACCTTGACTGTGGCTCTTGCTTGGGTGTCAAACAGAAATCTTCAAACTTTGGCCCTTTGAAAGGTTCAGAAGCTAAAGCATTACCTCTCGCCAGATAATTGTTTAATTTTGGATTCACCCTTCAACTTGCAGATAGGGAACACTTCCTTTAAAAACTATAGTAAATCCAGTTAATCTCACTTGGTAATTCTGTGTGAGGTGCATAAAATTGTTCCAAATATCAATTCCATCCCTGGAATTGATATATGGACTATGCTATACAGTGGTATTTATTTATGCATTTATTTACTTATGTATTTATGCATTTTTAATTAACGTATAATTAACATACATATTTTTTATTAGTTTCAGATGTACAATATAATGATCCAATAATTCTATACATTACTCAGTGCTCATCACCATGAGTGTACACTTAACCCCCTTTATTCATTTCACCCATCCTCCCCCCACCTCCTTTCTGGCAACAACCATTGCTTTTTTAAAGATTTATTTATATGAGAGAGAGGGAGAGAGAGAGAACATGGACCAGGGGGAGGGGCAGAGGGAGTAGCACACTCCCTGCTGAGCAGCAAACCCCTCCCCCCCCCACCAAAGTGGGCCTCCATAGCATGACTTTAGGGTCATGACCTGAACCAAAGCCAAACATCTAACTGAGCCCCCCAGGTGCTCCTGGTAACCATCACTTTGTTTAAGAGTCTGTTTTTTTGTCTTTCTTTTCCTTTGTTGGCTCATTTGTTCTGTTTCTTAAATTCCGCAGGTGAGTGAAATATTATGGTAGTTGTCTTTCTCTGACTCACTTATTTCACTTAGCATTATACCCTCTAGGTCCATCCATGTTGTTGCAAATGGCAAGATTTCATTCTTTTTTATACCTGAGTGACTACCAATTGTACTCCAATAAATAAAAACAAAAAAAGTATTCCAATAACTATGAGAATTTACCCAAAGTAAACAAGAACATTAATTTGAAAGCACCTATATATTTATTGCAGCATTATTTACAGTAGCCAAGATATGGAAACAATCCAACGGTCTATCCATAGATTTATGGATAAAGAAGATACGTTACAGGCAGCAACTTCTTCGACCTCAGCCACAGCAACTCCTTCCTAGAAACATCATCAAAGGCAAGGGAAGCAAGGGCAAAAATGACCCATTGGGACTTCATCAAGATCTAAAGCTTTTGCACAACAAAGGAAAGAGTCAACAAAACCAAAAGACAACTGACAGAATAGGAGAAGATATTTGCAAATGACAGATCAGATAAAGGGCTAGTATCCAAAATCTATAAAGAACTTATCAAATTCAACATCCAAAGAACAAATAATGCAATCAAGAAATGGGCAGAAGATAAGAACACACACTTCTGCAAAAGAGATATCCAAATGGCCAACAGACACATGGAAAAGTGCTTAATATCACTGGGCATCAGGGAACTACAAATGAAAACCACAGTGAGATACCACCTCACACCAGTCAGAATGGCTAAAATTAACCAGTCAGGAAAAGACAAGTGTTGGTGAGGATGCAGAGAAAGGGGAACCCTCCTACACTGTTCGTGGGAATGCAAGCTGGGGCAGCCACTCTGGAAAACAGTATGAAGGTTCCTCAAAAAGTTGAAAATAGAGCTACCCTATGACCTAGTGATCGCACTACTGGGTATTTACCCTAAAAATACAAATGTAGTTATCTGAAGGGGCATGTGCACCCGAATGTTTATAGCAGCAATGTCCACAATAGCCAAACTATGGAAAGAACCTAGATGTCCATCAGCAGATGAATGGATAAAGAAGATGTGATATATACCTATGGTGGAATACTATGCAGCCATCAAAAAGCCGAAATCTTGCCATTTGCAATGATGTGGATGGAACTAGAGGATACTATCCTAAACAAAATAAGTCAATCAGAAAAAGAAAATTATCACATGATCTCCCCGATATGAGGAATTTGAGAGGCAGGGCAGGGGTTGTGGGGGGCAGGGAGGGGAGAAATGAAACAAGATGGGATCGGGAAAGAGACAAACCATAAGAGACTCTTAATCTCAGGAAACAAACTGAGGGTTGCTGGGGTTGGTGGGTAGGGAGAGGGTGGCTGGGTGATGGACACTGAAGAGAGTATGTGCTATGGTGAGTGCTATGAATTGTGTAAGACAGATGAATCACAGACCTGTACCCCTGGGACAAATAATACCTTAAATGTTAATTTTTTTAAAAAGATGTGTTACACACACACACGCGCGCACGCACGCACTGGCATAGTCCTCAGCCATAACAAAGAATGTGATGTTTCCATTTGTGACAACATGGATGGACCTAGAGGGTATAATGCTAAGTAAAAAAAGTCAGACACAGAACGACATTTATCATATAATTTCAGTCATAAGTGGAATTTAAAAAACAAAATGAACAAACAAGCATAGAAAAAAGAGATAAACAAAAGCAGACTCTTAAATACAGAGAACAAACTGGTGGTTGTCAGAGGGGAGGTAGTGGGGGTGGGGCATGGATAAAATAGTAAAGAGGATTAAGAGCACACATCTCTTGATGAGCACTGAGAAATGTACAGAACTGCTGAGTCATTGTACAGTATACCTGAAACTAATATAATATTAGATGTCAATTATACTTTGAGTTAAAAAGCAAAAGAAAGGGGCACCTGGGTGGCTCAATTGTTAAGAGGCTCCCTTCGGCTCAGGTCATGATCCTGGAGTCCTGGGATCGAGTGCCAAATCGGGCTCCCAGCTCTGCAGGGACGCTGACCTTCTCCCCTCTCATGCTCTCTCTTTCACTCTCTCTCTCAAATAAATAGGTAAAATCTAAAAAAAAAAAAAAGAAAGAAAAAGAAAAAAGAAAGAAAGAAATCAATATAATCAAGGAAATAATCACTCATTCTTGGGTGTTTTAGAAGGGAGGAGAAAATTAAACTGATAATAAAGGTTGTGTCAAAAGTACAGGCAAGCGAAAAGGAAGGGAAGACTTTGCCAAAGAAGAAAAAGTGTTGGTTCATTACGATGGAAGTTCATTACAGCCTTCTTTAATAAGGTATTTTTCACAATCGAACTGTCCATTGTACTATTTTCTTTCGGTCAGTTTTATTTCAAGACAAATAGAATCATAATAAACTTAAAGTGCTCGGACATGATTAACTGGCTTAGTAAAGGGAACATAGGAGTCAATTAATTTAGGAAATGTCTGTGCTCTTGGCGTCTTTCAGATAACACATTTGTCTGTCTCATACACCTTCTCATTTCACTTTCCCTGTACATGCACCATGTTAGGGAGAAAAGTCCAATCTCCTATTAAAATTAATTCTATGACTTTTTTTTTTCAAACTAACAAAAAGCAAACAAACAGAAAGTACTTTTTTAAAAATAGCATTGAAAGAAACTAAATGTGGTCAGGCAGGAAAGAAAGAAACTTTTGACCCAAGTTATGTAGTACAATTTTCCCCTAAGATTACCTATTTACTTTCTTCTTCTTATTATTATTATTATTTAAAGATTTTATTTATTTGACAGAGAGAGAAAAATCACAAGTAAGCAGAGAGAGGGGGGAAAGCAGGCTCCCCGCTGAGCAGAGATCCCAGGGCTCTGAGATCATGACGTGACCCTAAGGCAGAGGCTTAACCCACTGAGTCACCCAGGTGCCCCCTTTTTTTAAAATTAATATTATTAACATATAATGTATTACACGCCCGGGGGGTACAGGTCTGTGAATCATCAGCCTTACACAATTCACAGCACTCACCATAGCACATACCCTTCCCAATGTCCATCACCCAGCCACTCCACTCATCCTCCCCACCCACCAGCAATACCTATTTACTCTTAAGTATTTGCTAACAGGCTGTTTGTGCCGCAAACACATAGCCAGACATGAGGTAGCTGCCTGGGAACGTCCCAAGCAGCTGGGAGGATCTGTGGTGGGGTAAATATGCCGAGGTTCTGTGGGACCAGGGAGCTGTACACCCTAAGCGCCTTTAGAGTCAAGGGTTTATGTGTGTCTGTCCAGAAGCTACAAGGTAAAAAAAATAGTACCATCTCTGCCCCTGGGAGGTCCTCATCATCCAAGATGGAACCCCAGAAATTTACGTCAGATGGGCTAAGTCATATTCAGCCACTGCCAGTGGTTGCCCACCGTTGGGAAACTGCTGTTTCCCAAGTGTCTAAGAGTTCTTTCAACTCACCCAGAGTTCTCTGCATTTTAAAAGCTTAATACTAAATCAGTATTTACATTTTGAGTGGGGTGTATGTGTGAGAGAGGAAAATTGTCAAAAGAAAGAAAGAACGACCTATTTGTAACCTGCTGGAGAGACGGCTGGCCTGCCTTCCTCAGAAAAATGCCAGGTACATAGGTGCACAATTTTATATAAGAAATTCTGAGACTTCTGGATCTACGAAAAGGACTTATATCAATGGATACAATTTTAGGCAGTGTAAAAAGGAAAAAGGAAACCAGAAACTTTTCCGGAAATAGGGAATGTTAGGAAAGAGGATACTTCTTGATTCAGACGCAGACACAGAGCCTGAGTTCCTGAATTAGATTAAGGAAGATGCTGTGTCTAAAATCATAATTTAGTTACCTCGTACTTCGTGCTCCCATGACTCACTTATTGCTCCCTAACTTACACAAAACCATTTCATGTCTCAGTGTCTTTGCCCTGAATCATTCCTCACCCTTTTCCTCTCCTAAGGTGGAACTGAAGTTTTTATTCAGTCTTAGGAGTGAGGACCAACCTTTTCAGGAAGCCTTCCCTGAACCCTCAAGAAGGCCAGAAGCCCCCAGGACCCCTGCTCATTATCACATCATTTTCTGATCTCCAGACTTGCAGCAATTGGAGGCCAGGAACTATATGAGTGATTTAACATTGTGTCCTCAGTTCTCAACAACGTGGCTGGAACTCAGAAATGTTTTTGAATAAATGAGAAAGCGCTTAAAGTTTAGACACCCTTGCATTTGTTTTTAGAGGAACTTGAAACAATATCACTGCCTTTGAACAGGCTTGTTTTAAAAGAGCATGCACCCATGAATAAATTATCCGTCTTTTCTCTCTCTCTGTCTGGCTTTCAGCAAAACATACTTTGAAAAGGAATGGGGCAGCTCCTTCTGGGTGAGCATGAGTTTTTGAGAAGTGAAATCTTTATACTAAATATTTCTTATTCCTGATATTATACTTTTCATTATTATTCCTTAAATAGAGGTACACACGTATGGTATAAAATTTTAAAAGCTACCAAAAGATACACAGTGAAAAGTAACTTTTCTTCCCACCCCACCCCAGTCACTCAATTCCCTCCCCAAAAGCAACCACCATAAGCAGGATTCAAAGTCAAGGCTTATAAAAATATTTTCCATCACACTTTAAAACATACATTCAAGAGAAAGAATTTGCTCATGGCTAAAATATTCTCAGTCTCTGATAACTGCTGAAAGGAAAGAACAGCATGCTTTGGAGACCTTTCACAGGCGGGCTGATTCTGAGGTGACGGGAAAGTTTCCAGACAAGTCTCTCCAGGAGACAGCTAGAAATGGAGGTCTGGGTCCCAGAGAGAGGTCTGGGCAGGAGATAAAGATCACAGATGAGGCATTGTTGAGGTCACCAGAATGATGCTGATAGCCCAGGCAGCGTGGGTAGACACCCGTGAGATTCTGACGTCAAATGGAATCCTGGGAAACACCAATATTAAGGACAGATGCAAGGAGAGCTGGTAACCAGACTTAAGAAGGGCCAGTTAAGGATTATCGTAGGCAGTTTGGGTTGCTGTAAGAGAATACCATAGACTGGGTAGCTGATAAACAACAGAAAATTACTTCTCAGCATTTTGAAGGCAGGGAATCTAAGATCGAGCCTCCAGCAGATCCAGTTCCAGTGAGAGCCCACATCCTAGTTCACAGATGGTTGCCATCTTGTCTCTGTCTCCTCACTGGCAGAAGTTGCAAGGAGCTCTCTGGGATGTCTTTATTAAGAATACAAAGCCTGGGGCGCCTGGCGGGCTCAGTGGGTTAAGCCTCTGTGTTCAGCTCGGCTCGGGTCGTGATACCGGGGTCCTGGGATGGAGTCCCACATCGGGCTCTCTGCTCAGCAGGGACCCTGCCCTCTGCCTGCCTCTCTGCCTACTTGTGATCTCTGTCATATTAAAAAAAAAAAAAAAAAAGAACACAAATCCTATTCTTGAGAGTCTCCAAGCTCCTCATGCCCTCCCAAGGGCCCTACATCCAAATGCCGTCACACTGCGGATTAGGTTTCAATATGTGAATTTTGGAGGGACACAAACATTCAGTCTATAGCAGTGATGAATTAATAGTGGTTGATTTAAAAAATAATAATAATGGTTGATCTTAAAACATCAAAGTAAGGGCAAATTGTGCACTGTGGACACTTCAAATTACACTGATATGCACTAGAAAAGCCAGCCCTGAAAGATGCGGTAAAGACAGGGGTTCAAGAAAGTGTTACCAGCACAGTGAGAGACACACAAAAAATTGTATCTGTCAAATATTTGTTGAATGGTCACTGTGTGCCAGGAATGTGGGAATATAACAATGGACAATACAGGTTCTTGTTCTGTCCTTTTATAGGCCCACATCTTGGTGCAACTGTAACTTGAAGAGAATGCCCTAAGATGACCCTTCCCCCTCCCGCTGGTGGAATGTTTGAAGTGGAGACACCCATCTCTGGTTGCTCTGATATGTAAATCATCCTCTGGAGCTTGGACACTTTTGAAGGTCCTGTAAACAGCTCTTGCCAGACCTGCTCACAACCAGTGCCTAGAAAGCGAGGTCAGGAGTGCGATAGGGGAAGCTCACTAAAACATTTCAAAGACGAAGAAGCTCACTAAAACACTTCAAAGATGAAGACAAAGAAGATGAAGGAGGAAGTGGAGAATGAGAAAGAAGAGGAAAAAAAGCAGGAGCAGCAAGAGGGTCTGAGACCCTCATGTTTTCATATAATTTTCATTCATTCCTCTATTTAAAAGTACAGTTGGGTTGCCAGGGTGACTCAGTCCCTTAAACATCTGCCTCTGCCTCAGATCATGATCCTGGGGCCCTGGGATGGAGCCCCACATAGGGCACCCTGCTGAGAGAGGAGTCTGCTTCTCCCTCTTTCCCTGCCCCTCCCCCTGCTTGTGTGCTCACGTTCTCTCTGTCTCTCTCTGTCTCTCTCTCTCTCAAATAAATAAATAAATAAAATCACTTTTTAGAAAAGTAAAAATAAATCATTGAGTTATTTTCTACAATATGCCTTAAATTGTTTTAGGCACTGAGAATACAGAGATGACAGATGGGTCTCTACAAGCTGGCAGGTCACAGATAAGTTAGCAGACCCTACCTGTCGGTGTAAGCAGATAGAGTGTGGCATTATTTGAGACCTTTCCTTTCACGCGCATAAGTGCACCAGCTCTGCTGCCCAGATGCTCTATGCACAAGGGAAAAAGGAAGCAATAAGGGGACACTGGTCTATGTTTTGGTTAAGAAAAGACTTTTAAAATTAGATACCCAGGTTATTAGTTGATTATCAGTTCTCTGCTGGTTACTGTTACAAGGCATCCCCTTCACCACAATCCCATGCCATTTTTATGTCCATCTTATAGATGAGAAGGCTTCAGAAAGGTTACTCTGCCTATTCTTTTTGACACAGTCAATAATGGAAAGCCTGGATTCAAGCTCAGACGATCTGGGAATGGATGCTTGTGATCATCACCATTATTTCCTCCTACACTTGCCTACCACCTTGATCAAAGTGGTATGTGCTTTCTTTCAGTAGTAAAAGAGGTGCAGTTAGGGAGTCAAAGGTAAGTTCTGAGACTTTTCAGGGGTTTGGAACAATTTTCCACAAAATGTGTGCTGTAGAAACTTATATCAGAGTCACTTGGATATCCATGAAATACACAGACTTGACACCATCTCTTGTACCCCCTGAAAATTCAAAATCCTCCAAAATGCTTCTTTTTAAAGACTTTTTTTAAATAAGGATTTATTTTAGAGAGAGAAAGAAAAACTGCGCATGAGCTGGGGGGAGAGGCAGCAGGAGAGGGAGAGAGAATCCCAAGTAGACTCCAAGCTGAGTGCAGAGCCCACAGGGCTCCATCTCACAACCTTGAGATCATGACCTGTGCCAAAATCAAGAGTCAGATGTTTAACCGATGGAGCTATCCAGGCATTCCCTTCCAAATGCTTCTAAATAGACAATGCCATGAATATCAGCCTATACCTTAGCCATTTGAGTCACCTAGTTTAGCCAGATATGGCAAGAAATACTGTAAGAAATTGAGAATTATTCTCAGAGCTTGCCTGTGAAGTGGATACAGGACAATGACAGAATAAAATGATATTGGACTTGCAAATGTAAGCAACTAGAAAACCAAAAAAAAAAAAAAAAAACCAGGAGAAACAACTGTTTTTAGACTTTGGAAAACAGACTTGTCAAAAATGTAAACTCTGAAAATCAGGAAAGGAAATGAGCCATGGAGTTGCCCTAAGTTTCTTCCTGGAAGCATTTTTAGGGCTATAACATAAGTGAAAAGAGTTCAAGCAAAGCCCTGAAGCCTTGGTGAGTAGAAGAGACAGAGATGGGCATTCAGAGAAGTTGAGACAGCTGTGGAACATATGGGACACATATAAGATACAAGGTCAGTGGGGGCACCCGGGTGGCTCAGTCAGTTAAGGGTCTGCCTTCCACTCAGGTCTTGATCCCAGGGTCCTGGGATGGAGCTCCTGCACTGGGGCTTCCTGCTCAGCAAGGATCTTGCTTCTCCCTCTCCCTCTGCCCTCCCTTCCCTTCATGTTCTTTCTCTCGTGCTCTATCACAAATAATAAGTAAATAAAATCTTAAAAAAAAAAAAAAGACATAAGGTCAGTAAAGAAAAACTGCTAAGTAAACACAAACTGAATGAATCCCAGAACCCAAATGAAATTTGGTGATATTTGAATTCTAATCAGCCATACTGTAGAGATCGCATTGAAGACCCAGCATTTCAGTGAAGCTCCCAGAACTATAATGTCTTATTCATACCTGTAAACCAAACACAGAGGGAAATTACTCTAGAATTGCTCTAACAGAGCTTAAGAACAAGCCTCAACAGGATCAAGCTGATTGGTGACTTCATTGTTTTCTAAACAAATTTCAACACTCCTTAGAGAATGCAACAAAATCTAGGCCCTTTAACATGACAACATTCACAACTGCAATCTCCAGGGACTGTCACCTCTAAGTGGTGGGGGAGGGGATCAGTCAATACAAACAGAAGACAGAAATGAGAGATGGCTGAACTTTACACACACAAACATACACACACATACAATGTGCAGAAACACTCGAGAAGATGTAAAGGAAAATATGAATATACTGGTTGAACTTGAAAAGCAGATTGGAAACTACAGAAGAAAATTTCAGAGAATTAGAAAATATAACATAAAACTGCAAACTGAAGCACAGAGAGTATAAAAAAGCAGACTTGTGGAGCTATGTTAGGCAGACCAGCACCGATGATTTCAGGCCCTCTTGGGTTAGCACACCACTCACTTAGTAGCTTTGTGGCCTTAGCCAGCTGATTTGACTTCTCTGTGCCTCAAATTCACCACATATTTACAAATATGGGAAATCATAACATGTGGATTAAAGCATTTGCATGGAATTAAACATGTTAATATATGTTGGTGTAAGTAAGGTACCGGATACCCATGGTAAGCACTCAATGAATTTTAACGATTTTTATTAAATACCAAACAAGTAAGAGAAAAAAAATTGATCACAGTAAATTATTCCTAACTGATGATCTAAGATTTTCAATATTTGAAACTAGAAAATATAATTTGCTAAAAGCAAAACAATTATTAAAAATAATAAATAACTTACTTCTGAAAAGGAATAGAATTTATTAGAATCATATTGTATAATAAAAAAGTTTCAAGTACAGATTTTTCCTTCACTTGTGATGGGGCTATATCCTGATAAACTCATGGTAAATCTAAAATATCAAAAGTCAAAAATGCATTTAATACACCTAGTCTATTGAACATCATAGCTTAGACTCACTTACCCTAAATGTTACCTCATGTTACTCATGATACCCTATGGTTGCATAAAATCATCTAATACAAACCCATTTTATAATAAAGTGTTGAATATCACATGAATTTATTGAATACTGTCCTGAATAAAAACGGAATACTTGTACAAGTGCAGAATGGTTGTTAAATATATTGGTTGTTTACCCTTGTGATAGTGAACCAATGCCCAGCCTCATAAGAGGGATTGTGCCACACACTGCTCACCTGGGAAAAGCTCAAAATTCAAAAAACTTAAAGTATGATTTCTACTAATAGTGTATCACATTTGCATAATTATAAGGCTGAAAATTATAAGGCAAAATATGCTGAGTCAGTATACCTTTTAAGACATGGAGACAAAGAGGACACATAATAAATTGTTAAGGATGATTACCTGTAAGACGGAGAATGGGAGATGGGGAAACTGAAGACTTTTGCTTCCTACTTTGTATATTTCCATATTTTTTCAATTCTTTCTAAAATCATAGGCTGTTTATTGAATAAAATTAAGGGTATTAAAATGACATGACTAGACACTGTGACATTGATGAAGGATAGAATCAGAAAAAAAGTTTACCTTTAACCTAGACGGCTGACCCAGAGCCTACATAGTTCCAACAATGATCAACTATGTGCTGGTTAATGTATGTTTTTTTTAAGATTTTATTTAGGAAATCCAGGAGCAAGATGGCAGAGGAATAGGGGACTTCAGTATCATTGAGACCCAGGAGTTCAGCTAGATAGTTATCAAACCAATCTGAATACCTACAAACTCAACAGGAGATCAAAGAGAAGAAGAGAGAGCAATTCTAGGAACAGAAAAGCAACCCCTTTCTGGAAGGTAGGACAGGCGAAGAAGTTAATCCGAGGTGATATATGGGAAGATAGACTGCGGGGAGAGGGGCTGGCTCCCGGCAAGTGGTAGAGTAGCAAAGCACAAAATTGGAACTTTTAGAAGTCCTCTCCACTGAGGGACATGCTCCAGAGGCTAAGCAGGGGGTTGAGTCCTGACAGTGTGGTCTCAGGACCTGTGGGGTCACAAAAAGACCAGAGGTGTCTGAGTATGGTAGCATTGACAGGTATCAGAGTGGGGAAACCAGCTACAGAGACAGAGATGAGGAGTTGGCTCTCAGCTCCGGGTTACCTTAAACCATGATCCAAAACATAGTCAGTGACAAGGAGAAAATCCTGAAAGCAGCTAGGGTCAAGAGGTCTATAACCTACAATGGTAGAAATATTAGATTGGCAGCAGACCTATCCACAGAGACCTGACAGGCCAGAATGGACTGGCATGATATATTCAGAGCACTAAATAAGAAAAATATGCAGCCAAAAATACTATATCCAACTGGGCTGTCATTGAAAATAGAAGGAGAGATAAAATTTCCAGAACAAAAACTAAAAGAATTTGTAAACATAAAACCAGTCCTCCAGGAAATATTGAAAGGGGTCCTCTAAGCAAAGGGAGAGCCTAAAAGTAACAGATCAGAAAGGAACAGAGAAAATATACATTAACAGTCACCTTACAAGAAGTGCAATGGCACTAAGTTTATATCTTTCAAGAGTTACCCCAAATAGGAATAGGCTAAATGCCCCAATCAAAATACACAGGGTATCACCTAAAGATGCTGGAGAAAGAACAGCAAAGAAAGCCCAAACCCAGCAGGAGAAGAGAAGTAATAAAGATCAGACCAGAAATCAATGAAATAGAAACCAGAAGAACAGTAGAACAAATCAATGAAACTAGGAGCTGGTTCCTTGGAAGAATTAATAAGATTGATAAACCCTTGGTTGGACTTCTCAAAAAGAAAAGAGAAAGGACGCAAATAAATAAAATCATGAATGAAAGAGGAGAGATCCCAATCAACATGAAAGGAATACAAACAATGGCAAGAACGTATTATGAGCAACTATACACCAGCAAATTTGACAATTTGAAAGAAATGGATGCATTCCTAGAGACAGGTACTACCAAAACTGTACCAGAAAGAAATAGAAAACCTGAACAGACCCATAACCAGTAAAGAGATTGAAGCAGTCATCAAAAATCTCTCAATAGAGACGACATCCAGACAGTTTCCCAGGGGAATTCAACCAAAAAATTAAGGATGAATTAATACTTATTCTCCTGAAATTGTTCCAAAAAATAGAAATGGAAGGAAAACTTCCAAACTCATTTTATGAGGCCAGCATTACCTTGATCCCAAAACCAGACAAAGACTCCATCAAAAAGGAGAATTACCAATCAATATCCTTGATGAACACAGATGCAAAATTCTCACCAAAACATTAGCCAATAGGATCCAATAGTACATTAAAAGGATTATTCACCATGACCAAGTGAGATTTATTCCTGGACTGCAAGATTGGCTCAACATCTACAAGTCAATCAATATGACACAATATATTAATAAAAGAATGTATACTCTCAGTAGATGCTCTCAATAGATGATACTCTCAATAGATGCTGGAAAAGCATTTGACAAAGTACAGCATCCTTTCTTGATCAAAACTCTTCACAGTGTATAGATAGAGGTACATACCTCAATACCATAAAGCCGTCTATGAAAAACCCACAGCAAATATCATTCTCAAAGGGGAAAAACTAAGAGCTTTCCCTCTAAGGTCAGGAACATAGCAGGGATGTCCACTATCACCACTGCTATTCAACATAGTACTAGAAGTCCTAGCCTCAGCAATCAGACAACAAAAGGAAATAAAAGGCATCTGAATCAGCAAAGAAGTACAACTCTCACTCTTTGCAGATGATATGATACTTTATGTGGAAAAGCCAAAAGATTCCACTCTAAAACTGCTAGAACTCACACAGGAATTAAGTGAAGTGTCAGTATATAAAATCAATGCACAGAAATCAGTTGCATTTCTCTACACCACCAACAAGACAGAAGAAAGAGAAATTAAGGAGTCAATCCCATTTACAATTGCATCCAAAACCATAAGATTCCTAGGAATAAAACTAACCAAAAAGTATAGTTTCTATACTCAGAAATCTATTAAGTACTCATGAAAGAAATTGAGGAAGACACAAAGAAATCGAAAAATGTCCCATGCTCATGGATTGGAAGAACAAATATTGTGAAAACATCTATGCTACCTAGAGCAATCTACACATTTAATGCAATCCCTATTAAAATACCATCAACTATTTTCAAAGAAATGGAACAAATAATCCTAAAATTTATATGGAACCAGAAAAGACCTCGAATAGCCAGAGGAATGTTGAAAAAGAAAACCAAAGTTGGTGGCATCACAATTCCAGACTTCAAGCTCTATTACAAAGCAGTCATCATCAAGACAGTATGGTACTGGTACAAAAACAGGCACATAGATCAATGGAAGAGAATCGAGAGCCCAAAAATGGACCCTCACTCTATGGTCAACTAATCTTCGACAAAGCAGGAAAGAATATACAATGGAAAAAAGTCTCTTCAATAAATGGTGTTGGGAAAATTGGACAGCCACAGGCAGAAGAAGTATATATATAATATACACACACACACACACACACATATATTTATACACACACACACACACACACATATATATGGTGAAATACTATGCAGCCATAAGAAAACATGAAATCTTGCCATTTGCAATGACCTGGATGGAACTAGAAGGTATCGTACTAAGCGAAATAAGTCAGTCAGAAAAAGAAAATTGTCATATAATGTCTCTGATATGAGGAATTTGAGAGGCAAGTTGGGGGTCATGTGGGGAAGAGAAGTGAAAAATAAAATAAGATAGTACCAGGGAGGGAGACAAACCGTTAAGAGATGCTTAATCTCACAAAACAAACTGAAGTTTGCCAGGGCGAGGAGGGTATAAAGAGGTTGGTTGGGTTATGGACATTGGGGAGGGTATGTGCTATGGTGAGAGCTGTGAATTGTGTAAAACTGAAGATTCACAGACCTGTACCCTTGAAGCAAATAATACATTATATGTTTATTTTTAAAATATTTATTTATTAGACAGAGAGAGAGGAAACACAAGCAGGGGGAGTGGGAGAGGGAAAAGCAGGCTTCCTGCTCAGCAGGGAGCCCAATGCAGGGCTCAATCCCAGGTCCCCGGGATCATGACCTGAGCAGAATGAAGATGAATTAACCCACTGAGCCATCCCGACACCCCTGGTTAATGCATTCTTAAAGGGTTTTCATGACTAGCCTTCACATATCACCAATAGTTAATATCAAGCTGAATGATAAGCACCAGAGAAATCTTGTAAAAGGAGTTTTATGAATAGAAATAGAAATAGGAAAAAGATGTTTAATATCTAATCCTGTATGCCACCTAATTAATTTATTACCTAATCCTGGACGCTGAGCACTAAGCAGGTAACCACCAGCTTCATACAACAAAAAGCATAGCTCTTTCTGCCCAGGGATTCCATCCCTGTGCTACTCAAATAAACTTACTAAGTCGCACCATACAATGTCTAAAGAGTTCTTTCTTGACCATTCTGTTCTGACTTGCAACAATATCACTTAATTAGACAGAAATTGACTGATGCTTTCTTCTGCCTCCAGCTTTACAAATGATTCATTGCTTCATTAGATTGTCACCTTTCCTCACTAAATACTATTAGACAGTTCTCTTAAGGTCGATAGCATCAATACACTATTGAATATACTGTCAAGGTTACAATGGGCCATTTAAAACACCAGTATATCATCTAGCACATAGCAGGTTTCAAGAAATGACTATATCCCTGATGTCCCTCTCTCCAGTTAGTACCCATTTTCATTTAATGAGCAACATCAAGATTTTGGTAGCAGTTGCTTCCTGTCCACCTGTCTATTTTTCTGTAGTTTTTCTTAATTAGTGTCTTTCATTGTTGTTCCTTTCATTCAAATTTATTTTATTTTATTTTATTTTTAAAAGATTTTTTATTTATTTATTTGAGAGAGAGAGTGAGAGAGAGAGAGCATGAGAGGGGAGAAGGTCAGAGGGACAAGCAGACTCCCCATGGAGCTGGGAGCCCGATGTGGGACTCGATCCCGGGACTCTGGGATCATGACCTGAGCCGAAGGCAGTCGCTCAACCAACTGAGCCACCCAGGCGCCCCTATTTTAATTTTTTATTTTTAAAGTAATCGCCACCCCAGGTATGGGGCTTGAACTCACAACCCCAAGATTAAGAGTGGTACACTCTCCCAGCTGAGCCAGTTAGGCATTCCTCATTGTTGTTCCTTTTGTTTTCTTTTTTCCTACAGGCAAAGATAAGAGAAAACAAAATGAGATACTAAAAAATGGCTTTTTCTGTTTTCACACGCAGACAAGAAAAGTATTCTTGTCATATTTCTGCTTAGGAAATACCCAAGAGCATTTGGAGTGAAGGATAAACACAACTGCAGGGGAAAGGCTTTCAGAAACCCATTAAGTGATTTCCAGCACTGGTGATGGATGATGGACAGAAACAAATTCTTTTGTAGCATACAAGAACACTGCAGGAAATAGCATTTTAACCTGCCTTAAATAATGAGCAGGACATAATAACTAACTTAAATACACAGTGGGCAGCCAAAATGCCTGAGGCATATGCAACATTTTCTATTCTAAAAGTGAAAGAAAATTCCTGAGTCCATTGGCACTGCCTAAAAAACCTACATAGTGCTCAATATATTTTAAAATAGTTACAATATTTAGTTTATAGTTAGAAAAATCATTTTTGTATGTTGCACAAATTGTTCAATGTAAATATATTTAAAAGAAGTGTATGTTTAAAGAAGTATATATATATATGTTTAAAGAAGTATATATATGTATATATATGTATGTATATATAGACACATATATATACATATATACATACATACATATATGTATATATACACATATATACATATATATACATACATATATATATACATATATATATATTAAGATGTTTGTTCATGAGAGAGAGAGAGAGAGAGACAAAGGGGAAGGGAAAGCAGCCTCCCCATGTAGCATGGAGCTGGATGAGGGACTCCATCCAAGGACCCCAGGATCATGACCTGAGCCAGAGGCAGACACTTAACAGACTGAGCCACCAAGGTGTTCAGGAAGTATACAT
Source organism: Neogale vison (assembly GCF_020171115.1). Classification (NCBI taxonomy): domain Eukaryota; kingdom Metazoa; phylum Chordata; class Mammalia; order Carnivora; family Mustelidae; genus Neogale; species Neogale vison. Next base: position 72,827,485 of record NC_058102.1, read on the forward strand.
ATTTAAAAAAAAAAAATTCTGATGCATATAAAAACTACTGAAATCTGAGTAAGGTTCATAGTTTAATTTATATGTACTAGTGTACCAATGTCAACTTCTTGGTTTTAATAGTGTGCAGTGGTCAAGGTGTTATTATTGGAGGAAGCTGAGTGATGGGTAAATGACAAATTCCCAAACAATCTTTGCAGTTGTCTGTGTCCAAAATTATTTCAGAATAAAAAGTTTTTAAAAATCCCTGTACTTTAATATTTTGGTTTTGAAACAAAAAATGACATTGTGATTTAAAAATGGACAAAAGAACCATGTCAGTGGGGCACCTGGGTGACTCAGTGGGTTAAGCCTCTGCCTTTGGCTCAGGTCATGATCTCAGGGTCCTGGGATCGAGTCCCACATCAGGCTCTCTGCTCAATGGAGAGCCTGCTTCCTCCTCTTGCTCTTTCTCTCTCGGCCTGCTTCTCTGCCTACTTGTGATCTCTCTCTGTCAAATAAATAAATTAAAAAAAAAAAAAAAGAACCATGTCAGTAAGGACCCTTTATTTCTGTGGTCAGTGATTTCCTTATCTGAAAAAGTCCAGGAGCAGCTTAGATACCATCATTTTGTTTCTCTCTTGCCTACCTTCCACCCAGTTCTTATTTCTCCTGGCTGGCTCTAATTTCACACAGGTTCTTCTCTCCAGAAGCTACAATATGCCCAAGGGGAGAAAGAGGTGAGAGAAGAACAGAAAACCCCTATTTGTACAAGTAAGGTGAACAGTTGCTAAGTAAAAAAACAAAACAAATATCTACTCTAGTAGATATAGATGAGCAGATAATGGAAAGTAAAAAAGAAAAGTGTTCTGTGAATATTTAAAGGTATGAGGTATATATCTTTACCAATAATCAAAGTCATGTAAATTTAGAACAAAGTACCATTTTCATCTAATAAGCTGGCAAAAATAAAACATTAAGTAAGACAGACAGGATGAGGAGCATAAAAGGGTACAGCTCTGGAAATTTGCTCATACACCCAGTCATTTTGCCTTCAGAGATCCTAAAGAAGGAATAAAATACCCTTGTACAAAAGACTTTGTACAAGGGTATTTATGCAATGTTATTTATCCAAGTAAAAAGCATAATGTCTCAAAATATGGGAATAGTTAAATAAACCATATTTCTAAATGAGTGGATATTTAGCAAACTTCCTGACTTCTTGTAATATTTTTTTAAAAGGAAACAAATGTGTATAAGCCTGCTTTTTAAAGAATGATCCTCGAATTCTGAAACAGTTTACTAGTTGTGTGAACTTGGGTAGAGAATTAACCCTCTGTCCTTCAGTTTCCTCACCTGGAAAATGAGGATAATAAGGGTGCCTTATAGGCTTGAAATGATGGTTCAGTTAATACAAGTATTGCAACAAATAATACAACTACAAAACACAAAAATAATATAGTAAAATAAGTACTACATGTTATTACTTCTTGTACAGGCACCTGTACAGGCTGTTGATGTATGACATGCCTAGCACGTAGTACAATAATCAAAACAGTTTCTATTTTTTAAAGATTTTCTTTATTTATTTAAGACAGCGAGTGAGTGGGGGGAACGAGGAAGGGGGGAGGGGCAGAGAGAGAGAAGGAGAAGCAGGCTCCCCAGCAAGCAGGAACCTTGACAATGTAGAGCTCAATCTCAGGACCCTGGGGTCATGACCTAAACTGAAGGCAGGCATTTAATCCACTGAACCATCCAGGCACCCTGAAAGGTTTTCTATGATATAAAACAGGTTCCTGGGGTGCCTGGCTGGCTCAGTCAGTATAGCATGTGACTCTTGATCTCAAGGTTGTGAGTTCAACCCCCACGTTGGGGGCAGAACTTACTTACAAGTTAAAAAAAAAAAAAAATCTCAGTGATAATACTTTCCTGGGCTTTAGGCTATAACTCAAGAAGTCAGGGAGCATAAATGGTTGCTCTAAAGATCCAGACTGGGTTTGAAAGAAAAGGAGAAAGTATTTTATTGTAAGCATGTTCATTCTATTTGATTCTTAACTTGTAATTGCTAAAGATAAAAATTGAGAATTTTGAGAGGCGCCTGGCTGGCTCAGTTAGTAGAGCATGCAACTCTTGATCTCAGGATTGTTAAGTTTGAGCTCCACATTGGTGTAGAAACCTCTTAAAAATGAAATCTTTTTTTTTTTTTTAAGTATTTTGAAATGTGCAGGGTCAGAGCACAGGGAAACTACTCATGTTCTTGAGGGTCTCTAAAATAAGAGATGTATCTGAAGCTACTAAAGAAAACAAGTTCGAGGAATGGGAGATTCTGATGGTGCTCTGAGGACTTCACATCAGGAAGATCTTTGCAATGTCCTGAGGGCAGGGGGGATGGGCACTTTTGCTCCCAGAAGTGGTGCTCAGACAACTTTAAGGACACCTCACCCAATGGGATAGGAAAGTTCTGCTTTCTGATTGGCTCTGGGGGAGCTTCGCTGGGCTGAAGTTCATCTTCAGACAAAAATTGTGAACTCTTATCTGCTGTAAAATTCACTGTGTGTGAGCATTTTCTCCCCAATATCACTCTAAGAAGACAGATCCCTTACCAAGGTAAGGCTCATCCCCTCCCAGAAAGAGAGAGCAAAACGGCATTTTTTTTTTAAAGATTTTTATTTATTTATTTGATAGACAGAGAGAGATCACAAGTAGGCAGAGAGGCAGGCAGAGAGAGAGGGGGAAGCAGGCTCCCTGCTGAGCAGAGAGCCCGATGTGGGACTCGATCCCAGGACCCTCGGATCATGACCTGAGCTGAAGGCAGAGGCTTAAACCACTGAGCCACCCAGGCGCCCCCAAAACGGCATTTTTTTCTGGAGTGGGACATGTTAGTTCAGCAGTGATCCACTGCTGTTTTTCAGACACCCAGAGAAAACAGCCTCGGAGGAGAAGAGAAATAAAAATCCATGCCCCGGGGTACCTGGGCTCAGTCACTTGAATGAAGGACCCTTGGTTTCTGCTCAGGTCAAGATCTCAGGGTCATGGGATGGAGCCACGCTGGGGGCTCCCAGCTCAGCAAGAGTCTATTTGAGATTCTCTTCCTATCCATCTGCGCCCCATCCCCCAACCCCCACATGCTCTCTCTCTCAAATAAATAAATCTTAAAAATAAATCTTAAAAAAAAAATCCATGCACATTCTTTGATTTGAGTTCAGGAATTTGCTGCCGAGAACGTTACTTCTAAACACCCAACTTTCAGGTACACTAGGGTCCCCAAATAGGTTAGCACAACTAGTCCATATCCTCCTCACTCCTCCATGGGTTATTTCAAAACTCCTAATGTAACTCAGGATATCATTACCTCCTTTGAAAAGGAATAGCCTGGGGCTATTTGAAAAGGGGTGCCTGGGTGGCTCAGTCATCAAGCTTCTGCCTTTGGCTGGAGTCATGATCCCAGGGTCCTGGGATCAGCCCCCGGATCAGGCTCGCTGCTCAGCAGGAGTCTTCCACTCTGCTTGTGTACCCTGTCTTGCTGTGTCTCTCTCTGTCAAATAAATAAATAAAATCTTAAAAAAAAAAAAAAAAAAAAAGAGAGAGAGATAGAAAGAAAAGGAATAGCTAATATGTACACAAAAAAGGTACTCTAAGTTACAACTATCCAGTGAACACCTATGCAATGAAATCTAATTATTTTGCTTTCCAAGACATTTAATCTTCACTTTTCTTCTCTCTCCACCAATAACTGGTTTCTCTCCTAGGTCTTGAATTTTTGTTTTGTTTTTTTTTTTTTTTTGATAATTAAAGATAACTACCAATATCAGTTCTTCATTTATAAGCAAATATTGTTATTGTAGTTTCAACTTGAGTAACAATTCCTCCACCAGAACTCAGCTTCAAGGAAACTCAGCTGCCTGAAACATATGTAAGAATCGGGAAATAGGGGCACCTGGGTGGCTCACTGGGTTAAAGCCTCTGCCTTCAGCTCAGGTCATGGTCTCAGGGTCCTGGGCTCAAGCCCCACATCCATCCAGCTCTCTGCTCAGTGGGGAGCCTCCTTCCCCCTCTCTCTCTGCCCGCTTGTGATCTCTCTGTCAAATAAATAAATAAATAAATAAAATCTTAAAAAAAAAAAGAATTAGGAAATAAAGGATAATGGCAAGAAAAAAAAGGGGAGGGGGTTGTATGAATCTATGAACTAAAGATGCTTCAGAGATCCTAACTCTCTGAAGAGTTTATTTGCTCATATTGTACCCCACATTTAATATGTTTCTGGGAGAGACAAGAGTATCTTTTCAGATACTATATTACCTGGAGATATAAAGATGAATAAGGAAGGAATTTACAGTATTAATAAGATTAGCTTGTCTGGTTTTGTAACCACATAACAACAAAAACAAAACTAATTAAAAGAATTCCCACGGGCACAGCGGCAAGATCAAATCTAGTTCTGGTTCTATTGTTAACTCACAGAGTAATACGAGGTCAGGCACTCAAACTCTGGGTATTCATTTGGATTAGATTATATCAGAGCTCCTATTCCATTCCAAAATTCCATGAATATGGTTTTAAAGGAGCTGATAATCTGACAACAAGAGATAATTTTTTAAAGGTACAAGTTGTAAAGAAAGGAAAAAAGAAAAAGGAAAGGAAAGGAAGAAAGAAAGAATAGGAAAGGAAAGGAAAGGAAAGGCAAAGCAAGACAAGACCTAATTCTCATTTTGGGGTAACTTTTTATAGAAGCAGAGCACTCAACACTTTGCTGGAGGCTTTATCACAGCACGTAAGTACTATTCACAAAGGCCCGAAGGTAGGAAAAGTGCAGCCAGAACAACTGTATATTAATATGTTTGCAGTCCTTATCCTATCATTTTTATTAACTTGTTCTCCATTGGAAGGCATCCTGTCCATCTCGATCCCTAAAACACTGCCTGCCACATACGTCTCAATAAAAATATATTTTGAAAGAAATAATCTTCTGTTTTGATGGTTCTTTGACTTTTGCATTCAGTATTATAACCAAAATTTGGGGAACTATTTAGTTTTATCTCTAAATGAACTGGTTTAGCATTTGCTGACTCTGTTTTCCTAACCACCAGGCAATTCTCCAGTTCTCAACAGACGCTGACCAGGTGGCCCACAAACATAACTCATTCCTGACACTATCTACCTAGAAATAGCATCAGATCCCATAGGTTAAGAGCTCAGTCTCACAAGACTGCCCTCCCCTGCCTACTTCAGATGCCAATCACAAGTCCACGCTATAAACTGGTTATAAATCAGAGATTCCCACGACCCCATTCTGGGAGTGGATTAATTTTGATAGAGTGGCTCACAGAACTCAGAGAAACACTTACAAGATCATCAGTTTATTAAAAAGGATATTGTAGGGCACCTGGGTGGCTCAGTGGGTTAAGCCGCTGCCTTCGGCTCAGGTCATGATCTCAGGGTCCTGGGATCGAGTCCCGCATCCGGCTCTCTGCTCAGCAGGGAGCCTGCTTCCCTCTCTCTCTCTCTCTCTGTCTACTTGTGATCTCTGTCTGTCAAAAAAACAAATAAAATCTTTAAAAATAAATAAAATAAATAAAATAAAAAGGATATTGTAAAGGATACAGATGAACAGACAGATGAAGAGGTCCCTAGGGAGAGATCTGCAAGGACCAAAGCACAGGAGTTTCTGTCCCAAAGGAACTGTGGTGCATTGCCTTCTCAGCATGTTTACCAACAATGAACCTGATCAAATCTTGTTCAAGAATTTTTTTAGAACTATAGTCTCCAATCTCCATCCCAGAGGTTGGTGGATGAGCTTAAAGTTCTATCTCTCCAATCACCTGGTCTTTTTGGAGACTAGCTCCATCCTAATGCTACCTATGGAACTCTCACTGAATCACCTTATTAGCATAAACTCAGGAATGCTGGAAAGGGCTTGTTACGAATAGAAGTTACTCCCACCATTTAGTAAATTGCAAGGATTTTAGGAGTTCTGTGCTGGGAACCAGAAGAACACCCAATCTCTTTCTTCTTATTCCATGCTGCCTATGCATCATGCCATAACTTCCTCCTTTCTTGGATTTCTAATTTTGCTTATTTTTCAATGCGTCGACATAGCTTCTGATTTCTTAAAGGATGGAATGGTAGGGGGCACAGGGAAGGAAAAAGTTTTCTTCAACCCTCTTAGGAACTCTGGCTAGGTCTGAAAAGTTAGAGACAGATTAACAGAAGAAAAGCATGCAAATTTTACTAAATATTTTATACATACATGGGAGCTTGCAGAAAAAAATGAAGACCAAAAGAAGTAACCAGAGCAGGAAGCTTTTATACCTTAAGGACAAAGAAATAATAAATTTGTGAAGAATTTGACAAGACAAAGAGGTTTGAGCTAAAGGTAGTAAATGGGGAAGCAGTAACTAGGAAGATAAAGGTTAGTTTAACAGAGTTGTTGAACCAGATTTCCTTGCCCAAATTCCATGTCTCTGGGGATAAGAATGACTCGGCACAGGGAAGGTACCTTTCATGTAGGAGATTTATTTCTTTTGGGAAGAAGGGTAAGAATGGAGGGAGGTCAGAGTGACCCTCCTACTTTTGCTATTGTGTCAAACTTCCAAACTTCTTCAGTTTAAGATATTCAGTATGTCAAGTTGCCATTCGCTGGGGTAGCATGTCCTGAACCCCATGTATTTTGTCTGAATCACTGCAGGTATAAAATTGACTTTCACACTTCACATTTCAAAAATAAGTTGCCTGGGCATACAATTTTCAAAAATATTCAAGACTGGTACTGTGTACTGTCTTGGTAGTCAGAGTTGCATACTGGAGAACTCACATGGATCAGTCGGATTAGTGACTGAATGTGGAGGGAATGAAGATGAGAGTAGAGGGAAAAAATAGAGACCTCTTCCTTTTTTTTTTTTTTTTTCTGTCTCCCTTCCTCTCCATCCAAAGATATACAGTAACAGGGATGGTAAGAAGGAGAGAAAATCAATAGGGAGATGCTTAGAAGTCTATAGGACACATCAGTTGTTTTGGAAAGTAGGTGAGAAAGAGGTCTTGCCAGGGTGATTCCTGAGTGTGCTTCCAACTTGGGTTCAAGGTGAATGCAGTGCTTTTGAGATGATCTACCTATCACACTGTATTCCAATTAAAAGAATTTGCTTACTTGTTTCTTTTGAACAGGGAGCATCTCAGGGGGCATAGTGTTATGTTCAGCTTTGTACCTTCAACGCCTGGCACAAAAATGAAATGAAAGCAGCAATGATAGAATTAAGGGCCATTTACATAAAAACAAACACAAAAAACTTCCTTTCACATCCAGGGTGTTTGCTCTTTCTGAAAGCTTTTTAATGAAAAGAAACAAACAGACAACACAGGGGAGGCTGAATCTTTAGGATACCCCCAATGCTTAATCACTGATTCACCAATACCTTATTGTACAAGGCACTACTGGGCTGGGTATTAAAAACACACGAATGAATGTTATCTTTCAGCCTTGGGGTGGCTCAGAAACCGACGGAGAAAACGAACGCATCTTACCTAGTTATCTTCCCTTGAGGGCAAAGCCTGATTCTGAGAGCACCCAGATTTGTAGAGGAACTTCAAAGGGCAGGCACTAGGCCTCATTGATCTGGTCGGACAACTAGCAGTGGGAGTTTGCTGAATTAAGGTGGGGGTGCGGGGAGTCACTGTTGTACCAAATGAACTTTATCACCAAGATGTTGAATACTGAAAGTTCAGTTTTATTTTTAACAACATTCAGAAGCATCCGTACCATTCCAAGGTTAAGATGCGACCCACGTCTTGGCTAAGACCAGCAGTCCTCTAAAGTTGACCTGGAATGCAAAATAAAATTTATTTCTCTTTGGACTAAACGTATCCAAATGAGAGCATGAGAACAGTCAAAGATGGTCAAGTTTTAGAAATAACGGGGCCCCCGTGTTGAAGTCTGTAAGCCTGGAGAGGCTGCAGCGCGGAGACCGCCCTTGCCCTCGGAAGGTGACCTCCCCCAGTGGGGAGGGAGAAAGCGTGTGCACACTTGAGCCCTTGTCCTTGAAGGGGATTGAGCGAGCCGAGGGGAGGGGTAGGCGGTGATCCGGTTTCCAATCACAATAGAGGAAGCTAAGAGGCTGCGGCCCGCGTGGGCCCCGCCTCCTCCTCTCCTTGCAGATCCTGCGCCGTAGGAGACGCGCGCAGCGAACCTTGTCTTCTGCGCGGGCCCCTCCAAGCGGGTTCTCTCCGGTAGGTTTCAGTCCGGGCCCCCGAATCCGGGTTCGCGGGCCCCCGGGTGGGACGTGCAGGGGAGTCCTTGAGTAGCAGCACGGGGGGAAGGACCAGGAAGGACTGCTTTCCCGGGCTTTTAGCCAGGAGCATCAGGACGTGGGCCCTGACTCGCTCCTGGGGTTTGGGGCGGCTGGCCGTGCCCTCCGCTGGGGACACGAAGTGCAGCGAGGAGGCTGCCCCTGAGCCCCGGCTTCGTCCTCCCCGCCACAGAGCTCGCCTCCAGCCCGGGCTGGATCAGGGGAGAGACTTGTTGGGTTTGCAGCTAAAACCGGGGTTCTGCATGCCCTTGATGGGTTTACGGCGGCCGCATCCTCCTTACCACTCCCCCCCCCCCGCCCCGGCCCTGCTGGCTGACCCCGGGCACGTGCTTGAGGAACTGAGGAACTGGGGGCGGGGGAGGGAACCGAGTACCACGTGAGGGCTGGCGGATCTCGAGCCTGGGTGTGGGGATCTACCACCAGGGTAATGGACATCGCCCCCGCTTCTGCGGGGAGGCGGGTGGAGGATGGTCTGCGGTTTGGCCCTGCGCTCCAGTTTGTGCCCGCTACGGATGCAGGCCTGCTTGGAGATGCAGGCCTGTTCTTCTCCGGCCTCTTTTCTTGATGCTTCGGGTGTTTTGTTTACTTGGCCAGCCTTGGGTGTGGAGAGGTTGGAATTTTCCCTAGAGACTTTCTCCGGGGAGATCAGGGGTGGCTGCCCTCCCTTGTGACCTGCTGCTCTCCGGCAGAAAGAGGTGGCCTGTGGGCGGAGAGCGACGCCAGCTGCGATTAGGGCACGTGGTTAGTGGAGGAATTAGATGGCAACACCTCGCTTTTTAAAAGGTGAAAATCGAGGGATAGCCTGCAAACAGGGTCTTTGTTCCTGAACTGAAGGGCCCTGGTTGCTTGGCTCATTTCTGATGTTTTACATCCGCAGGGAGGCGGGGGATCGCCCTCGCTCCCCCGAGGCGGGGGCGCTGGGCCTAAGGGGGATAGAAAGGACCAAGAACCGCCGATTTTGACCCTGTTTTCCAGGTTTTTCCCCTGCAGCCACCACTCGGATTGTGGCACTGTCCTACATATATAATAGAAATCATTTTCTAATAGTTTTCTATAATTCCTATTAAGGAGAAATAAAACTTAAAGCACTTTTCTCCAGCAAGATCTGAAAGAAAATATGTGCTGGCTTAAGCCTCTAACTGGTTTCTGAAGTTTCCAGAAATTACTTTAGGTCTGTACAAACGACTGATCTGTTATATAGCAACCATCTCTGGATTTTTGTTTTCCACTGCTTGCTGGCTTCTATCTGTAGGGATCTCAAACCAGCTAACGAAAACAGATTTCAAGGAGAAAAATGCAGCAAGAGAAGGTGCAATCTTCTGATTCTGGATTCTGCTCAGAAAGCAGGACGTGTGGGACTTTCTTTGTCAGGCCATTTGAGCAGGCAGTCGTCCCAGGCTGCCGGTTTTTTCCTTTAGCATTCGTGAGAAAACTGCAGATGAACTCCGCAAAGTAATCTCTACATTTAGTTCCTACAGTTGAGGGGCAATATTTTTTGGTGGGAAAATAGCTACAGAACAATAGTCGTTACATAGTTGCGTCCAAATTCATGGACTTTATTCCAATTCAGAGCCTTCCAAACTCTTAACATAGGCAGTCACTGAACTAGTAAACTTAAGTTACTTAGTCCACTGCAGATGAGAAACAAAAAGGAGACTAGAAAGCAGGGTACAGTTTGAAATAGGTACAAGGGCTGTGGATGACACAGTCTAGCATAAGAAGTAAGAGGAAAACTAAAATAATAATGGGTGACAATTATAAGTGATACATAAATATGCAGAAAGGGCTTAATTTTGACCTGCACCCTCTCTGTTTAAGAAGGCAGGGTAGTAGGTTTTGTGTACTTTATTTGACATGGAATTGGGGAGGTTCTTTAACAATTTAAGTAACTTTTTGCCATTTTAGTTACCTAAAAAATGGACCTGATGATCTGATGGCGCAGATAAATTTGGTGTTAGTATATGGAATGTTTTCCAATGGGTTTTCTTCCTCCCCCGCCTTTTTTTAAAAAATGGCTGCAAAGAAACAGATTCAAAGGCTGATATTCTCCTAGTGTGATTCCCTGGGAGGAAAATGTATTATGTGTGTGCCCACCTTCCAGTTAGTTTCCAAGGTCCACTGAATGGAATTTAGAGTAATATTTCCGAAGATTTTGCATCAACATTCACACCATTTTCATATCACTGTATTTATAAAGTAACCTTTATGCCCAATACACTGTGACCAGTTGTGGTTTTTTTTTTTTTTTTTTAAGATTTTATTCATTTATTTGACAGACAGAGATCACAAGAAGGCAGAGAGGCAGACAGAGAGAGAGAGAGGAGGAAGCAGGCTCCCTGCTGAGCAGAGAGCCTGATGCGGGGCTTGATCCCAGGACGCTGAGATCATGACCTGAGCCGAAGGCAGAGGCTCAGGCGCCCCACACTGTGACCAGTTTTAAGTGAGACTTAAAGTAGAAGAACCAGTCCCTATCGTCAAAGAGTGTTAATAACCATTAGTAGTAGAAACTATATCCATAACAGGTTATTAATTCTTTTACGCTGACCTGAAATACCGGTTAGTACAGGGCCCTAATTTAGTTTACATAGAAGTTCTTTATGAGGGGAATGGAAACAAGTAGGCTAATCTAAATGTAATATTCATTTCTTTCGGCCAGTAAATGAAGAGCCACAAGACAATTTTTATAACATGTTAAGTACTAGCACAGAATCTTAGGCTGAAGAGAAGAACCCAAATTCGAGTGGCTTCATGGAAGTTTTTGTGTTAATTAAATTCTCCATTAAGCGGGTTGCATGGCTCTTTAAAATGTATTTTATCTTGGAGAATATCATTAGGCTCATTTTCAACTGTGCTGTGGTTCAGAATTACAACAGTAACATTTTATGGATTATTCCTGTTTGGGTTTTATATGTAGGTGTATGTATAATGTTTTGATTCTTTTCTTGCAGGGCACAATGGCAACTCTTAAGGAAAAACTGATTGCATCAGTTGCAGAAGATGATGCAGCCGTCCCAAACAATAAGATTACTGTAGTGGGTGTTGGACAAGTTGGTATGGCCTGTGCCATCAGCATTCTGGGAAAGGTACATTTCAAGAACACCAGACATGATAATTTCAGTTTACGTATACAGTCTCTTTAGGCACTTCAGGATTTTATTGTATCTTTAAAAGATTTTTTTCCTGAACTGTTTTATTTTATTAAAGATTTTATTTATTTATTAGAGAGAGTGAGTACACATACATAAGAGTGAGAGAGAGCAAGAGTAGGGTTGTGGGGGGAGGGAGAAGCAGACTCGCTGCTGAGCAGGGAACCCAGTGTAGGGCTTGATCCCAGGACCCTGAGACTCTTACCTGAGCGGAAGGCAGACACTTAACCAACTGAACCCCCCAGGCGCCCCATTTCCTGAACAATTTTAAGGAAATTATAGACATCATAACACTTGCCTTTAAGAGTGTGTATTTACTGAGAACACTGTCCCTATATGACAATAGAATTACTACACTCGGGGAAGTTGACATTGATAATAATACTATTATCTAATATACAGTACCTGGAGTTAAAATTCTCCCACCTGTTTATTTATAGTTTCTTATAACTGTTTCCACCCCAATCCAAAATCGTATCTTTTATATACTTGCCCTCTCTCTTTCATTCTTCTTTAATTTGGAGTTGTTACTCAGCTTATTTTGCCTCCACATCATTGACATTTTTGTAGAGTGCAAGTCAGTTAAATAGAACGTCACTCAATGTTGGTCTGATGTTTCCTTGTCAGTATGTTCAGGTTAAATGTTGGTGTGTGGTTGTGACCAGGCGATGGCATCACATCAGAGGCATGTGATGTTCGACTTTTTATTTCTGGTAGTGCCCAAGACACCCTGGGTTGAAGTGGTGAGTGCAGGACTTCTCCACTGCAAAGGTCACTTTACCCTCTATAATTAATAAATAATCTGCACAAGGGCTCTGCGGGCTTGCGGAAATGACCTTCTGAGTCCTTCAGAGTACATTTCTAAACAGACATAAATTCTGGCATAATCAGCATCAGAAGATACTACACTAATACTGATGTCATACTGTTACCACCTTCCGCTCCTGCAGACTTTCTTCCCTGTATACCTCCGCGGACTCCCGGCTTGTCTTCTATGTACACCCCATGTAGGTCAGGCCATCGCTTTTTTTAGTCTCTAAGTACTTCTGAGGAAAGAGGCCCTTTATTGTTTACCTCACTGAATTGATTCTTGATCTTTCTGAAGGCTGCCTTAAATGTAGGAACCCTGCCCCCCTAAAAAAAATTGCTGCTTTGCCTTCAGTAGAGGACACTGTCCCTTTGTGCCGTATCTTAAGGCTGCCTGAATAACACCTCACCAGGCACGTTTCTGTTTGCAGAGCTTAAATTTTCAAGGAACAGATTAAAAGCTATCAGAGAAATCAACTAAAATACGTACCGTGCACCAGTGAAGGTTTTATTCTCTCGCATTTTTTTTCTAGCTAGTTTTGTAGGTGCTTATTTGTAATAGCTGCTTCTCAAGTCACAGGGAATTTAAGTAATTACAATTTAGTGCTCACTGTTCATGCCAACCAAAATGAAAATCTTCTAGCTTATGTTTCTTTCAAAACATTTATTGACTATACACCAGGTAGAAGTGTTTAATAAAACCCTTTATATTAAACAACAACCTCAGAATAGGTGTGCTGGTATCCTGTTTTCGGATGAGGTGGCTGAGCTGTGAAGAGATTAAGCAACCTGCCCATAGTCACACAGCTGAAGTGATAGAGCTGTATTTTGTTTTTTATTTATTTATTTTTTTTTAAGTAAATTCTATCCCCAATGAGGGGCTTGAACTCTTGACCCCGAGATCAGTGTTACCCTGAGCCAGCAGGGCACCCCAGTAGAGCTGTATTCTGAACCCGGCTCTGAACTCTTAATTATGGGGACTACAGTTTCCTTTTATTCTAAGCTAGTATTTAGGCAGTTAAAAACATCAAGGTGTTGGTGAAATACTCGCAAAAGATACTTCTTTTCTCCTGCTCATCTCAAAATTCAGACACTGTAGGAAAGTAATAAGTTACCATGATTCTGTAAGGAGTACCTCTGTGGTTTTCATTTTAACTTAAAATAGTCTTCGGTAAATAAACTGGGGGCTGTACTTGTGTTATGTAATACTTTGGCTCGGTTCAAGTGCTTGAGAACAGACCCTTCTGCTAACACAGTAGGAGTCTTCCCATTTAGATGGCTGTGAGGGTATATGTCTGCCTTGTTCAAAGACCATTTTACGAATTAAAAATGTTTAAATCTCATTTTAATGTGTGAAGATTAAAGTGCTTCAAAATTGTTACTGATATTTGGGGATTCTAAACCCTATTCGTTTAACAGAGGAAGGAAAAGACAGTGCCCTGCTCTGTGGCGTGTTTGTATATTACTCCGTTTACTCCTTCCCAAAAGCTGGTGGGGTCTTGTCATCTATGTATTACTGTTGGAAAGAAACAATCGAAAGATAGAGCTGGTAAGTTCCTGATCCGGTCTTTGAGCCCATCATTGGGCTGGTATGCTTTACAGAGAATGCACATTGCTTTCTCCCCAGGAAGTGAGCCAACCTGGGCATCAGGGGTGAAGGCTGGGGAGGCCCACATTCAGTCCTCAGAAGGCTACTGAGGCCTCCAGTACAATGTCCCATCACTACAAAAACTCAATTATCTTTTGCTTCTCTTTCCCACTCTACCCAGTGTCATGGCCTTCCGAGGAACTGTATGTAGTAAGCTTCAGTAAAAACTGTAGCTCTTGTATGTAAACTTTCCACTAGTTTCACAGGACGCATAGACACGTGTGCATCAAAATCTGAGATGTCACAGACATCTCCTGTCTGTGTCAGAACAAGGCGGTGCAACAGGGGCACCATTCACATAGTGCCAGCAGCGCCTTTACCATCTCTGACCTAACTGTTTACCATCTGCCCTCCTTCTCCAAAGTACCTAGCTCGTTTCTGCTTAAAACCCATTTCTTACACTTTCTTTCACCTGGAATGTTACCCTGGACCACCGGAGTTGACTTCTTCCTTCTCCATATCACAGCTTCGTAGTCAGGCAGTTGCTGCTGACTGTCCCAAGTAAACTTCCCTTCCCAGGAGCTTGAACGTCGCCCTGTGGTATGGTCTCTGTAGCACTGCCGCTGGCAGAGGTCGTCTTAAATGGTTCACTTAATTCCCATTCCCTAGAGTCCCGCGAGAGAAGGGACTTCCTGAATTTGTTCATTGCTGTGTATGTTCCTAATTAGTAGAATAATGTCTGGCACACTTAGTAATAAGCATGTGTTTATAAATAAATGCTTCTGCTGTTCCTAATAATCACATTTTGTCAGGTTTTGATCATAGCTTTCCCTTCTTGTGGCTTCTGTGCCACGTGTCACTCCTGCCCTGCCACCCATCACAGGCTTCGCACTTGAGCTGTCCAGAGGGGGCTCTGAGTAGCCCCTTCATCGTGCTTTCAGGGTTTGCAGAGCTGCCGTGCCCTCGGCCTCTGTGTCCAGCTGTCTTGGAGTCTCTGTCCTCACTCAGGTCGGCTAGCCGTGATCTTGTGGGGCTTGCACAGCCGAGGGAGTTTCTTCGGAGCAGTGTAACTGCAGACGGATGGGGAAGTAGTTTTAGCCGTGCAGGCCTTGGCTTAAAAGGAAGATGTCACTGATGCTTGGTCTCTGTACAAGAATTGACTGTGTAATAAACTTGACCGAAAGTGCAGGAAAAGGCCCAGACAGTGTTTAATAATATGATAGAAGTAGCATTCCGCACATCACTGAATAAAAGGTTCTTGTCTGTTTAGTTTGTTAACTTGGAAAAGGTTAACACCTTTTCCCTCCACAGAAGTTCATGCTGATAGACACTTGAATATAGAAATGCAACGATCAGGACCGCCTGGGTGGCTCAGTGGGTTAAAGCCTCTGCCTTCGGCTCAGGTCATGATCCCAGGGTGCTGGGATCAAGCCCTGCTCAGCAGGGAGCCTGCTTCCCCCTCTCTCTCTGCCTGCTTCTGCCTACTTGTGATCTCTCTCTCTGTCAAATAAATAAACAAAATCTTTAAAAAAAAAAGAAAGAAAGAAAGAAAGAAAAAGAAATGCAGCGATCAAATGCTAAGGCATTGGTGGCAGTCATTAATCGGCCACGAGGGGCAGGAGGCAAATAGGGCCACCTCTGGTCCACAGGGGGCTTGAGATTAGAAGATGTTTTTGTTGTACATTAAACAAGTGGTCAGGCTCAACAGTGATGTTCTTGCCTTCTACCTGACCTTGTTCTTACTGGTTAAGAAGCACTAAGAACAGCAATTCAGCCTTGTTCAAACAATTTTAAATATGTTTACAGTGTAAGTGGTTTCATAGGCTTTAGAATCCAGGTACTCCTGCTTTTTCAAAGTTCCTGTTCTGTCTGCCACTTTGCTTTTACTGAAGACCCCCCACCCCACCATTAGTTGCTGTTTTCGCTAACCACAAGAAATCCCAAGATTTTCCCTTTTACCTCAAAAAGGTAAAAAGTGAAAAGCAGCCAGAGTTTACTTTGTTATGGAGGCAGCACACATTCCAAGCAGTGAGTGGTCCCGCCACATTTCCTTCCCTAGGAAGGAACCATACCTGCTCAGCCTCTGGGCATGAGGCTTTAGGAGCTTTGGGCTGTGTGAGCATCTGGGCTTTACCTCAGTTTATTTTGTGCATCTGTTAGCAAGATGTGTCCTAAGGTATCAGAAAAGCCTAAGAGAGGGGCACCTGGGCTGCTCAGTGGAGCATTTGTCTTTGTCTCAGGTCATGATCCCAGGCTCCTGGGATCGAGTCTCACATCTGGCTCCCTGCTCAGTGGAGAGCCTGCTTCCCCTCCCTCTGCCTGCTGCTCTGCCTACTTGTCCTCTCTCTGTAACAAATACATAAATAAAATCTTAAAATCTTAAAAAGAAAAAAAGTTAATTTGCTTTCCTGTGGTATCAGCAATGAACATGTAGAATTTGATTTTAGTGTATGTGCTGCCAAAGTGAGCACAGACATGGGGAATTTGAAATTAAAAACACAATACTATAAATAGAAAAAAAAAAGGAAAACCTGAGAGAGGTTATTGGGATCTGAGAATTCTCAAAAATTTCCCATATAAATTAATGTAATTGCTGTCTCTGCTTTACGCCATTTCTGCTTACAAAAGGTTTGGTAGGAACATTCTGCTTTAGGATAGCGGGGGAAACCTGCGTAGGAATACAGAAGGCGATTTATTTCAGTCAAACACCAGTGCTGACGCTTAGTCACACATATTCTGGGTTGCCTGCCTCCACACTTGGAGGATAGTCTGCCATGCAGATGCAGCTAAATTCAGTGCTACAGTTCTTTTTTTCAAGTATTGGATCTCTTCCTTCCTTGCCAGCTGAGGGTGCACTTGTCATCCAATTCTCCACACCCACTGGCTGAAACAAAAGACAGGATCTCAGATCCTGTGACATCCTTTTCCACTTAACCCCAGAATTGTTTTGCCATGCTGACTTTAGCAGCACACATGTTACGTGACTAAAATAAAAGGGATACTCCTACTGCTCAGTACCTTGACAGAACATGATGGCTATTATTAAGTTATAATGGACTCACTGAAGGTTTAGAAAACACAAATAAGGTTTACATAATCTTGTCAGAGGCAGTAGAGGAACCAAACCATTAAAAAGTACCAAGTTTTTAAATAAAAGTAGTGAAAGTTAATGCCAGTATTGGATAGATGTAGAAATGAGGAAATGGTTGCTAAGTAATTCCCAACTCACAAAATAGTCATTGCAGAAGTTTGCAAGTAAATCTGTTGCTTGGAAGTAAGAGCACATTGGGAAGCTCTAGTCTCAGAAACTCACCAGCAAGATGGCTATAACTCACTTCTTGAGACTAGCAGGCCCACTGGAATTCGACGTCTGGGCAGTGCTCATTCCTTGGCTCCCAATTCCTTGGCTCCCACAGGGAGTGGGTCTGCTTTGGCAGGCAAACTAGAGAAGGTCACGTTTTCGTACTGGCTTCTGCCTCTGCTGGTCAGTGCCTTCCAGATAACTCCTGTTACGCCCTAGGCTACTCTTTTTTTTTTTTTTTAAGACTTTATTTATTTTTTAGAGAGAACGCATGCACGCATGGGAGCGCACAAGCGGGGTCTTGGCAGAGGGAGAGGGAGGAGCAGGCTCCCTACTGAGCAAGGAGCCCAATGTAGGACTCGATCCCAGGACCCTGAGATCAGGACCTGAGTGGAAGGCAGCCGCTTAACTGACTGAGCCAAAGTGACTTCTGAGCCCAATGACCTACCCTTTCCCGTCAACAGTCCTGTCCTCTCTAGCTGATCACACTGTCCTTAGAAGAGGGCGTCCATATTGATATGTCTCGTTAAGCTAATTATTTTGCTAAAAGCCCTAAAAACAGTAAAGGCAAGGACTCTAGTGATGCATCAGTGAGAGGGATAATTACTTCTTATAAATCTTGCAAGTTACGGGTTTCCATAAGATAACGGAATTTCAGAGCTGAAAGGTTGTTTGGATGCATCTGGACTGACAACC
Source organism: Neogale vison (assembly GCF_020171115.1). Lineage (NCBI taxonomy): Eukaryota > Metazoa > Chordata > Mammalia > Carnivora > Mustelidae > Neogale > Neogale vison. The sequence continues at coordinate 72,845,290 of NC_058102.1, forward strand.
TACGCCCTCCCCTGTTTTTTACAAGAAGAGTCGAAGTACTTGGTAAAGAGAGTGGTGTACTTGACTGATAAAGGGAGAACCCAAGGCTTTGTTTTCTGCCAGTCTTCATGTTGGGATATAGAAAACATATAAAACATTTTATAGAATATGTAAAATTAAGACCCTAGATCAAGATTAAATAGGGTATTTGTTGATTTAGATTTTTATTTTGAACGAGTGACACAGGATGACAACTGCAATAGAAAATGAGAGCCCAGAGAATTAGGCTGATCACAGGAGAATGACTAGTCCCAGATCCCACCATCCATAGGATACCCCTTCCTTTCCCCCATCAAGACATGCACATTGGTTCAACCTAACCTGACAGGGTTCAACCGACAGGGGTTCAAATCCTGCTATTGATAGCTTAAACCAAATCTGAAAAACCCTCCAAACTGGAGGTGATTTAAGGGATGGATACTCCCCAAGGCGGATTCTGGGTCTGGGTGAGTCTTCACCACCCCTCACTCATTGGAAGACTTGTATATCCTGAGACCACTACTGAACTGTTGGTTTTTATGAGCGGTCTTTGTCTACATATTCTTAAAGTGATTTGCATCATGATACTGAATCCTAGTTAAGTACTAGAAGGTGAAATTTAGAGAATCCGTGTGTTAAATATTAATAGTTCATTCAAGACTTTCTCATGCAGTTGTTTAAAGGGCACAGCCAATTCCCTGGTAAAACTCTCAAGGTTTTTAACACTTGGTGCTTAGCCATTTAAAAAGGGTCTCTGTTTAGGGGGCATCTGGGTGGCTTAGTCCCAACTCGGTCTCATCTCAGGTCCTGATCTCAGAGTTGTGACTCCAAGCCCTGTGCTTAAATAAATAAAGGGTATCTGTTGGGTTGTGAGTTGAGGTGCGCTGGAGTGGCTTCGGGTACTAACACCTGGTCTTGTATTTCTAGTCCCTGGCTGATGAACTTGCCCTTGTGGATGTTTTGGAAGATAAACTCAAAGGAGAAATGATGGATCTGCAGCATGGGAGCTTGTTTCTTCAGACACCTAAAATAGTGGCAGATAAAGGTGATCTAATAATAGATGCCCTCGCTCTCACGGAAAATTAGTTTTCCATCTTGGTGAATCTAGTGTTGGCAGTTTTTCTTTCCTTCTCCTTCCCATTCATCCTTGAGGACCAGCAGAGGTGTTGTTACCTCTATAAACGTCCCACGTGACTTTCATACATTTGACACATAATATTTTAGGAAGTTGTATCATACTGCTTGTTTACCTATGTTTGAGAACAGGAATGTTTTAGAAACTTCGAAAAAACTAAGTAAAATCCATATTCTAGCTGTCTCTGTTCTGGATGAGCATATTTACATGGTGGTGCCACCATCAGAGCAGGACTGTGTGGAAAATGGACCTCAGATGTGACCTCAAAATAAATTCCGCTACTACTACTAGTGGCTGCTATTCATTGAGTTACTAGCATTCTGGGTACTATGAAATTTTTCAATGTGACATTTTACCTCATATTCACAACAAACCTATAAAAGGTAGGTCCTCCACATAACATTGATGAAAGATCTGAATAACTATCAAAAGTCATTTAACAATAGTTTATTATGTGACTCATTCCATAGCTATTGTCTCTGATGGTCACATCAGGTTATAATGTCTGTATTTGGGAAGTGACACTTCCTTGAGGGAAAAAAGACTCTCCAGAGAAACTCCATTGCTAAAATGAATAGGCTTCCTTAAAATACTGAGTATTAGAAAATAGTTTCCACCTGAGGACGAACATTGCTGTGCCTTCCTTCCCCTCCGTAGATTGGATTAACAAAGCCCAGAGGGGCCCTTTATTTTTTTGTTGGGGGGAGTTCCTACTGGACTTTGGACTCACTGTTTATGTTTTATCAAATTACTAGCAATCTAATATTCTAAAGTCAATGGCATTTTTAATTTCTTAACCAGAAACATAATTTGGGGCCTTTTTTATTACCTTGCTCCATTGTCTGAGCGAGTTTTACGGTTGGATTATTTCTGTATAACTCAAGGAGGAGGAAGCTATTTCTCTTGAGAAGAGCTTATAAGATGCGAATTCTTGCGTATGTAATTCTTGCAGTATGTAATGCCTATGTAAGTCCTAGAAGCTTATGGTTGTTTAGGTTTCTGGAGCATATCATAGATGATGTATTTTGATAAGAGTTGTATTTAAAGTACCTTCTCCCCCCCCCCCCCCCACTTCTCTTTCAAGATTACTCTGTGACTGCCAATTCTAAGATTGTGGTGGTGACTGCCGGAGTCCGCCAGCAGGAGGGAGAGAGCCGGCTCAATCTGGTGCAGAGGAATGTTAATGTCTTCAAATTCATTATTCCGCAGATAGTCAAGTACAGTCCTGATTGTATCATAATTGTGGTTTCCAACCCAGGTATTTTATTGATAAGAATTGTCCTAAGGTTCACTGCTGTGAAGTTAAATGCTTTGGGTATCTGTTTCATTTCGTTTGGCTTTTTAAGATTCTGTTCTAGGATTTGCTAGCAGAAGCAATTCTTGTGTCTTCTGTTACTAGCTGCAAAAGAGTGCTGTTTGCAAAACAAATGGCAGGGTTCTGGGCCAAATGTTTAAAAATGTGAGAAGTTCTATATAAAACAGTTGCAACTGTTTGTTTCATCAGTTTGTTGTAGAGCCTAGAAGCTTTTTAAATTTTCTAGGAAGATTATCCTAAGATGTGTAATGAAACATTTAAATGTGGCTTCAATTTGTAGGAAACATTGTAGCATTTCTGATCTTCTGTTGGCCAAGAAGTGTATTCTAGGAGTGTTGAATTTGAGAATAGTTTAAAAGCTGTTAATCAGTCCAGTTTTATAGAAGTAGACTATTGATAGACAAATAACATGCTAATGCCAAATGTTATAACTTAAATGTTGCTTTTTTTTTTTTTTTTTTTTTCCCTAAGTCAACATTTGCAGAATAAGCATTAAAACTTCTGGTTAGAAAGAATTGCATTATTTAACCGAAATAGTCAGAATTCACTCTATTTTGCACTTCTTTTGTCTGTAATTTGCCACCAAACGGACCATTTATTAGTGAGCATAGTAGATACATTGATAAAGTGGTAAAACTGATTGTTTCTGACACTTGACAAAGAGAAAGATTGTGAATCAGAAGCAGGGAGATCCTTACAGTTTATGAAATATTGAGAGTTGGGGGCCAGCAAGGACAGATTATTTTAGTAGTGTTCTGTGCAGTCCTGAATTGGGGGTTACTAAATAGCTCAGTCTTGTGGATAACTATGTAGTGATAGGTAGACTTGGAAGGAACAAGAATTACAAATAGCTGGTATATAGGAAGTTCCTGCATCCCAGGCCTAAGACCGATATCATTAGCTCATTATACAACTTTCCAGGTATAGCTTCAAAGTCTCAATTCCAGAGAGTCAGGCCCACTGAATCAGAGTTGCTAAGGAAGAAGTTTATAATACCCAGTCCAAAATGACCTTAAAATAGCTCCACACATCTGTGTGTGCAGGTGGAGAGGACAAGATTAACCTCTTGCCTACCTTGTGTGCACCTTTTCTCCTTTTCATGGTTTAGCCTAGAAGTTCTGCGATTCTGTCTCGGCCAGCAAGTTTTACTCTTTGAAGTCTCAGGGCTGTGGCACACCAGAATAAAGGTTCTGTCATAGAGGTCCTTTCATTAAATACTACAAAATGTCAGTCCCTTATATTATCACAATTGCTTACTGAATAGTGCCTTGTGCCCAGGGAAATTTATAGCAGTATGCCTTAGTAATTTAGTAACCCATGGCTTTTGGGTTATGATGATAGTCGTCATCATCGTGAACAGTATCATCAGAAGAGCATATGTGACCATTGGTTCTCGTATCTCCATTATTTCTGAACTCTATAAATATAGTCAAAGTATTCGGTCTTTCCAGCTACATCTCAGACTGGAAAAGTTGGGGAGAAGGAAGATAGGGCACTTGCTAATTGACCCAGCAGTTGAAATTAGTTTTGATTTCCTCACATATATTACTTTTAACCCTTTTAGTGGATATTCTCACATACGTTACCTGGAAACTAAGTGGACTACCTAAGCACCGTGTGATCGGAAGTGGGTGTAATCTGGATTCTGCAAGATTTCGCTATCTTATGGCTGAAAAACTTGGCATTCATCCCAGCAGCTGCCATGGATGGATTTTGGGAGAACATGGTGATTCAAGTGGTAAGGGAAAAAAACATAACATTCTAATGTGTATTTATGGTATTGTTCTTGTTATTTTGAATTTTTTTAAATTTTAATTTCACGTACTTCACATTACACATAAGCAATTTGGGGGAGAATACTCTGATAGTGACTAGGTAACTATGTATACAGTCCTTATCAATCTTTTGCCTGCTAAGTTTAGAGTCTACTGATACTTCTTGATTAAGTAAATTATTACTATGATAGTTGTCAGACACAATATTTAGTCATTTCTTCTCTATTCTACTGTAAAAGAAAGCTTTCTCTTCCTCATTTATGTATTCATTTGTATCAGTATGCACTCAGATTTTTATTTTATTCCACAAATGTTCTTTTACCATCTTTGTAATGCAGAAGTTGTCCCAGATTTGGAAAGTAATAGGCTTTTCAAACTGCTTCTATGTCTTTTTGACTTGTCCTAGCATTTTTTGAGTCCTTGTCTCTGGGACAAGGAAGTGTACCACATTGGTGTTTTATTTCCCATTTCCCTGTACTAGAAGCATCTCTTTCTCCAATCAGCCCTGTTTCCTTCTGAGGTGTTTAGATGGTGTTTAGAATGGTGTTTAGAAACCAAGATCTGGGCATAGGTGTGCTCATGCTTCCCCCTTTCCAGGGGACATAGGTATTACATCCATCATGTATAATGAAGGGAGTAAATTGGGTAACAAAGGCTTTTCCATAACCAGTATCTACTGTTCTTTAGTGTAAAATCTTGCTTTAAATTAAATCTGATTTTGGGGCACCTGGCTGGCTCAGTTGGTAGGGGCATCTGTCTGACTCTTAATCTCTGGATTTTGAGTTAAAGCCCCATATTGGACCATGGAGCCAATTAAAAAAAAAAAGATAAAGTAAATGAAATCTGATTTTTAATACGTCATTAATAACTGTCAATCATTTAAGTAGTAAGAGACCATTTGGTAAATACTTCAGATATTCTCTTTAGGAATTTAAATAGGATTGTTAGTCATTATTATTGTAGAAGGGCCAACATTAAAGTTACATTGCACTTCTGTTTCTTTTATAATGCTTTGTTTTGAAAGAATTAAGGAGCCCTTGGGTGGCTCTATTGATTAATCACCCGATTCTTAATTTCGACTCAGGTGATGATCTCGGGGTTATGGGATGGAGCCCTACCCAGGGCTCTGTGCTCAGCAGGGAGCCTACTTCTCTCCCTCTGTTCCACCTGCCCTCTACTTTCTCTCACTAATAAATAAATAAAACCTTAGAAAGAAAAAAAAACCGAGCACTATTTATGTAAGTTAATTAAGTCTCTGTTTTCATTTAAGTTAATATCTCTGTTCTGTGGCACACCTGGCTGGCTCGGTCAGAACAGGACACCTCTTGCCGATCTTGTGGTTATGAGTTCAATCCCCATGCTGGGTGCAGAGATTACTAAAAAATAAACTTTAAAGAAATTTTTTAAAAAGTTAATACTTCTGTTCCAAGCAATTTTATATAAAAGTTCCAAACAATTTTATATAAAAACACTTATGAACAATTCTGATTTTATCTTTTAACTCTTGAGCCTGTTTATTAAACTAAAATACATTAAATAAGCTAATGGTATAATATTGTAGTTATCCAAAACACTTTAATAGTAACGATAATCTTTATTTTACTGAATTCGTATCTGCCCTATATGGAAGGAAATATTTTCTCCCTAAAAGGTTTAGGTGTAAATATTCTTCTGATATTAATGAGCATGTGTAATGTGATTTTAGGAAAGAGTTGTTACGGTATAAGAATTGGTCTTATAAACTGTTGGATTTGTGCTATTTTATACAAGACTTCCTAATATCCAAGGATTTGTTTGAATTTATGTCCTATGTAAAAAACTATCACAATATCTAGTGTGCAGCGGTCAGTCAATGCTAGTTACTACAGTTGTACAATTATGAGAACCATAGATGTGGAAATGATTTTACATGTCCTCTAGTTTAAGCCTTGCATTATAGTGAAGAAAGAATGAGACAAAGCAGGCATAGTGGCCAGTGGCTTGTTAGAGATCCTTTAGCTAATTAGTGGTACAACTATGACTAGAATCCTGTCTTCGGACTCCTATCCAATCTTCTGTTCACTCATCACTGTGTCCTTTTTTCCCAATATACCTTTTTTCCTATTTTTACATTGACCTGTATGGAGTGAAAGAGAATTAAATTGTGCTCAATCCTGACATAATTATGTAGAGTTCATAGTTTCATCAAAAGCCATGGAAGTACCTTAGTTTTCTCAACAATTAGCCTGAATTCCCAAGACTTGTGGACTTCTAGAGGAGTCTTTTTTGGCCATGGGCAGCTTTGCCTGTCGTAGCTGATTTCAGCCATACTAGACTTTACCCCACGCTTTTGCTCTTATTTCCTGAGTTTACAGTGCTCTCCTCCAAAGGCCTCTGTGGACCATACTTAGTTTTCAAGGTCCAATTCAAATACCTATTTTTGAAACCCTTTCTGACAACCCTTCACCCCTAATTAAAGTAGATTGTGAATTTATGGTTTTTTTTTTTAATTTATGTTTTATAATGCTTTCTCCATGCATCTTTGGTAGCTCAGCCCATTGCTTTAGTTTCCTTTGCCTGTTTCCCAGTAAATTCTGAACTTACCCACAGCACAGACCATGCCCTTACTCATTTTTTATATGCTTGCATATTCAGTATATATTTCGGGCTGGTTTAGAAGGTGTTAAGAATAAGTAAAGGTGTTCTGATGCATCAAGCCCTCCAAAAGATTGAGTTGGTGACCGAGAACACCTTTGCTGTGCCTCTGGAAACATTCTTGGAAGGAAATATTTGATCTGTTTAAGACCAGAAAAATTCACTGTGGTTATTACATGGAGTTTGTTTCGAGAGATAGACAGGACTTAGGGTACAAAAAGAGATAACTGGAGTGTATTTGGACCTTACCCCAGAATTTTTTTTTTTTTTTAATTTCGCTGCAGAAGAAAGGGCTTTATATAAGAAGAGTGAGTAGGAGTGAAGTTAAAAATTTCTCAAATTGAAAGTTTAAGATAGTCCTGAACTGGAACCCCTGGTATTTCACAAACTAGGGGAAGGCAAAGAATTTCACATTCTCTGTAAGTACGACGCAACAATTCTGTTTTGCACCAAAGTGGTTGAAAGGTAAAATGTCCGCTGTGTGGCTGAAGGCACGTGCCAGCCTCTGGGGGAAAGCGGACTGGAGCAGCTATCTCTGGAGCTGCTCTAGCCGGCATTCAGTAACTTGCCTCGGAGGTGAAATCTGAACTAAGAGAATAAAGGATTTTTTTAAAATAGTGTCAGAAACATATGATATGTTATGGACACCTGGGTGGCTCAGTCATTAGGTGTCTGCCTTTGGCTCGGGTATTGATCCCAGGGTTCTGGGATCGAGCCCCGCGTCGGGCTTTTGCTCAGTAGGAGCCCTGCTTCTCTCTCTCCCACTCCCCCTGCCTGTGTTCCCTCTCTCGTTGTGTGTCTCTCTGTCAGATAAATAAATAAAATCTTAAAATAAAAAAAAAAAGAAAGAAATGTATGACATGTTTATCCTTTTTCTCCAGTGGCTGTGTGGAGTGGAGTGAATGTGGCAGGCGTTTCTCTTCAGGAACTGAATCCAGATATGGGAACAGACAACGACAGTGAAAATTGGAAGGAAGTGCATAAAATGGTGGTGGAAAGGTAAGGGGAAGGGGGCTTGAGATGATTAATTTTATCTCGATAAAATTATCAGAATTTCGTCTGTCTGCTCAGGTGAGCTCTTAATATAGTAAACATGCAGGGCACTTGGGTGGCCCAGTGGGTTAAGCGTCTGTCGTTGGCTCAGGTCATGATCCCAGGGACCTGGGATGGAGTCCCACATCAGGCTCCCTGCTCAGTGGGGAGCCTGCTGCTTCCTTTGCCTCTCCCCCAGCTCATGTGCTATCTCATTCTCTCTCTCAAATAAAGATAAATTTTGTCCTTTTTTAATATATGTATATAGTAAACATGCAGCTGTTCTCTTCTGAAGTAGGTCAGACTAACTGACTGGTCAAACCTACCACGCAGGTCCCCGTGGGGAGAGCAAACGTTTTTCTAGAGAAATCCTACTATATAGGAATAGGAGTAAAAAATGGAATTAACAAGTGAGAAGGGCTTTCATATTGCCTCTTACCAATAAATGAGGTTGACTTGTCTAGAACCTAGACACTCTTAGTCTCATAATTGCCTAAAATAAGTACTTGCTGGTTGATGACTGTCTTAAAGCTGTGCTGTATTGACCTTTCCACACCTAACTAAAGCTGTCTCCCTCTTTTTCCTTTTTTCACTCTTACTTACTAACCATCCTTTCCTGTGACCTTTGTGCTTACAAGGTGTCATTGTGGAATAGATTAAAGACTAAGGGCTTGAATTCAAATTATGACACTGGCACTTATAAATGCCATTTAACTTTTAAGTTGAATTTCAGTTTTCTCTCTGAAGTCATATGGTATTAGAATTATTATAAAAATTGAGTAAAAACACAGAATAATGCTGATGAGCATTCAGTAAATGTCAGCTGTTACTATTTGGAGAGAATTATTACAAGACTTCCTCAAACATGGAATTGTTTTTGCTTAGTTTAAATGTAATGATTTTTTTTTCTGGAGTTTGACCTGTGCATGGAGGAAAAGATAGTCTAAAAATGTGAGAGGGTCCTTAGCATTTTATTAACTTAATCCCTTTATTTTACAAATGAGAAAACTAGGGGTCACTGAGATAGTATTATAACTTGTCAAGGTCTTATAGCCAGTGATTGCATTAAATTCCAGTTTCCTAAATTCTCATTTTAGTTACTCCTGTGACCTCTTAAGGACCAGGATCTTTTTGGGTTTCAAGGTGTGAAATTAACTTTCAGAAAATTGCCAGGCAGGTATTGTTTTCACTCTGCTGTTATGTTAGTTGATACCGGATTTTAGGTGACAGTGGTAAGTGGGACCTCGAAATCAAGGTATATTTTTGTCCTTAGAATGTGAAGGTCCACCCTGCCTAGGTATGTGGGGTGGGTATCTTTATGATAATCACTTGTGACCAACAAAGAATAACCAGACCCTAAAAAGGAAGTAAGCCATTGAATGTGTTATCAGTAGAGATGTGGAAGGGATTTAAGTTCCCTGGGTAGCTTTCCATAAAAGACCAACCCTAGTGGGGCCTGGGTGGCTCAGTGGGTTAAGTCTCTGCCTTCGGCTCAGGTCATGATCTCAGGGTCCTGGGATTGAGCCCCGCATCAGACTCTCTGCTCAGCAGGGAGCCTGCTTCTCCCTCTCTCTCTGCCTGCCTCTCTACTTGTGATCTTTGTCTCTGTCAAATAAATAAGTAAAATCTTTAACACAAAAACAAAAACAGACCAACCCCAAAGGCCCTCTTTGGCAGCCTTGTCGAGACCCCCCTCTCACTCTTGAGGGTTTTTCTTTACCTTCACTTACTAAACGTCTATCATTTTACTCACAAAAAAAAAAAAAAAAAAAGAATGTGATGGTCCTTTTATTTTCATTGTTTCTTGATTTCATTGATGACTTTGGAAATACTCATGTTCATGAGTATGAAGATTGATTGGGGAAAAGCATGTTTTTACCGCTGTGACTTAATAAATATGCATGCATATAATAAGTTATTTTGTTTTAAGATTTACTTATTTTTGAGAGAAGTGAGGATGGGGAGGGTCAGAGGGAGAGAGAGAAACTCCAGCAGACTTCTTGTTGAGCTCACAGCCCAATTCGGGGCTAGATCTCAAGACCCTGAGATCATGACCCGAGCTGAAACCAAGGTCGAACGCTTAACCTACTGCACCAAGCAGGGGCCCCTCAATAACCTATTTAAATTTATCACAGCATTCATGTAGAGTCTACTCGGTAGTGTTTACAGTTGTACATGTTTTATATATATGTTAACTCATTTAACAAACTTATAAAAAAGATACTATTGTTGTCCTCATTTTACAGAAGAGGACACTGAGATAAGAAAGGCTTTCTGAAGATGACACAGTTGAACAAGACAGAGCAGAAGTCAAGCCCAAAGACTCCAGTTTCCATAACTGTTGAGTTTGATGTCAGTTACTGCTTCTATGATTTCTTTCTTTCCTTAGTGCCTATGAAGTCATCAAGCTAAAAGGATATACCAACTGGGCTATTGGATTAAGTGTGGCTGATCTCATTGAATCCATGTTGAAAAATCTATCCAGGATTCATCCAGTGTCAACAATGGTGAAGGTAAGATAAACTTAAAATTTCCAGTATTCTATTCTGTGAGTAGATTTCAAGGACAAGGTGGTTTCAGTCTACTTTTTTCTGAATATCAAAATTTTGTGGAAACTTCTCCCTTTTCTCCTTTGTATACTGTGGCAGATTAAATATTAACTGAGTCTTTTTTGACACATTTTCAAAACATACATTATTTGAATAAGTATAATAGCTTTATTTCAAGTTGGAGCATTAATGTATAGATTGTCTTTGATGCAGTACTTGATATCTTAGTAAATTTAATTCAATTTAAAAGCTATGAAACAGGCACCTTGGGTGGCTCAGTCAGTTAAGCATCTGCCTTCAGCTCAGGTTATGATCTTGGGGTCCTGGGATCAAGCCCTGATGGGGCTCTCTGCTCAGTAGGAAGTCTGCTTCTCCTTCTCCCTGTGTCCCTGCTCATACACATGCTTGCTCTCAAGTAAATAAAATCTTTAAAAGTAAAAGCTACAAAACACTTAAGTAGAAATTTTTTTTTTCAATAAAATTAAGATTATATTAGAATATTGTATAAGATAACTGATTTCTATAAGTCAATGGCAAGGGTGAAAATGTAAGGGGAAAATGACAGAAGTATTTGGTGGTAAAATGTGATGTCAGGTATTTTTGGTTTTGTTATTTTAAATATTATAGCAAATTTTCATAAAGTAAGTATAGCAAAAATTTGATCATTGCTCAGTCTTGGAGTACATACTTGGAATTTGCTTATTTATCTCTACTTTGGTGTATGTACAAAAATTTTGGAATTAAAAGAACATGCAACTCTTGATCTCAGGGTTATGAACTCGAGCCCCAAATTGGGTGTAGAGAATACTAAAAAGAAAGAAACTTTTTAAAAAAGATCTGAAAAATCTATTAAAGTAACTTGTTTAATATAATTAAATAACCCAGGTAATTGTATGGTTAAATTGACCTGGTGAATAAATTAATTGCTTTATAGAAACTGATAAAGTGGGAAATTACACTTTTTTTTTTTTTTTTTAGCAACTCTTGGATGTTACAGAAATCTTGCCTTTGAGTAGCTTCCAACTACTTATTCTGGACTTACTGGACAGCTACCATCTGAAATTCCCTCCTAAACTAAAGAATTTTTTAAAATTTGGATTTCATGAAAAGCAACCCATTAAACACATTGGAAGGCAATTTAACTTGAAGACTTAGATATTAAATTTCATTAAAGTGTGTCTAAACAGAGAGAGATGTGTCAATAAGTTCAGTAAAACCTTACTACTTTCTTGAAAATTTCTAGTTTATCATGTATATTTGCATATTCTGTGTATAAAATCGAATTCAGAATGTAAGTATTTGGAAAGTAAGGGCCTGAATGTGTTGAAAATCAAAGAATGAGTTTGTGCTTAACTATATTTTCTACATGCCTTTTTGCTTAAACATGGGATCAGTGATCATTTTTCCTATGGTTTTATTTCTTTCCTTTTTTAGAAAAGATTTTTTATTTATTTATGAGAGAGAGTGCACACAAGCAGGGGAAGCAGCCGGCAAAGGGAGAAGCAGGCTCCCTCCTGATCAGGGAGCCTGATGCGTTCTAAGGACCCTGGGATCATGACCTGAGCTGAAGTTAGACGCTTAAGTGAGCCACCCATGCACCACTGTGATTTCATTTCTTAATCTAATTGTTTCTCTTGTTCTGTCAGGGGATGTATGGCATTGAGAACGAAGTCTTCCTGAGCCTTCCTTGTATCCTAAACGCTCGGGGCTTAACCAGTGTGATCAACCAGAAGCTGAAAGATGATGAAGTTGCTCAGCTCAAGAAAAGTGCAGATACCTTGTGGGACATCCAGAAAGACCTAAAAGATCTGTGACTCCTGGCTTCTAGGCTGTAGAAATTTAAAACTGCAATGTGATTAACTGTGAGCCGTTAGTTTTCATCCATATACATGGATCGCAGTTTGCTTTTATCTTCCTAAATATGTGAATCTGGGCTCACAGAATCAAAGCCCATGCTTGGTTTAATGCTTGCAGTATGAGCCCTTGAACAAATAAAATTAACTGTTGTAGTGTGCTTCTGTTCCTGGGACTCCTTCTTTAGTGATCTGAAAAATTTCAGTCAATATTTCAAATAATTCTCCCCACCCAATAGAATGCCCTAAATTCTATCTATTCCATTTTCTGTATTCATCCCTCCAAGCAACACAACCATTCTTTGTCACAGTATATGCCATGATCTTGTTATTGTTGTCCTGAGAATATGATTACCCTTTTAAAGACATAATTTTTTTAGAGCAATTTAGGTTTACAACACAATTGAGAGGAAGGTACAGTGATTCCCCATACACTCCTTGCCCCCACACCTGATGGTTTCAATGTCATGCACCAAATGGTACACTTGTTACAGTCCGTGAAACATTATTATCCAAAGTCCATATAGTTTATGTCTCACTCTTGGAGATGTATATTCCATGGCTTTGAACAAACATATAGTCACATATTTCTACCATTCTCGTGTGCAGCACATTTCACTCCCTTAAAAATTCCACGGTTTTCATTTTAAGGCTGTAACTGAAGATGGAACTAGAGGCAACAGATGACATTTGTAGGAAAGTCCATTTTAATTCCCAAAAAGGAAGAACCTCTAGAACAGGTTTTCTATAATTGGAATCAACAATGTTAAAGTTACTTTGTCTTAATAATGAAGAAAAATAAAAGTTGGGGCTGAATTATCCAAATCCAAGTTACTGGGACAGTATAATGTGGAAGCTGAGAGGGAAACTTAAGGCAGACTTCCTTTAACGAAGAGTTTCCAACTTACCTATAGTGTTTAGGGGTCAATGTTGAAAGTATGGGAAGTGTCCGATAAACCTGGGTTTCAGTGCGGGTTCGATCACCGATAACTGAGTTGGGGCAAGCTACCCAAGTCTCAGTTTTCTTACCTATGGAACAGTGATAACAATGGAACCTCTTTGATGAGTGTTGTATAAATGAGAAAATACAAAACTCAACGCAATGCTTAGTCATAGCAGTAACTAACATTCAGATAGTGCTTACTGTTTCAGGGCTTTACATACTATTAACTCATTTAAATCACCCTTTCATAAGAGGCAGTATTTGTCAACCTTGATGCTGTTGGCTCTTGGGGCCAAAATGATTCTGGACTGCCATATGTCGTATGATTAGCAGTGTCCCCACCATGGGCCCATTAGATGCCCCTGACCCCTCCTCCTAGCTGGGTCAAACACAAACGTCTGCAGACCTGCCCCATGTCCCCCCAGGGAGCAAAATCACTGCTCTAAATTATTTGGATCCTCGTGTAAACATAGGTCCGTAGAGGTCACACAGCTAATAAGTAGCAGAGTTGGGATTCAGTCCAGATACTGTAGCTTCTTAATCCATCCCTGATCTTGAACACAGTGTAGTACATTGCAGTAAATGTTAGTTACTGTAATATTTTTACATCTTTAGATATCAAAATCATTCATTTAATAATCTAGCATGTTATGTTATGAAGGTATTATTCTGTATTCTAGAAAAGGAGACAAAGACAGCTGTCAAGTACCTTTCTCAGTCACATTTCCAAACTGACTCAATCTTGGTGTAATGATCCACATCTAGATGTAAGCAGGAAGATTTTAGAAGGTGGGGCAGAGACCAAGGATTCCCCAAACCGAGAAGTTAACTTTGAGGCCAGAACGTGCAGTAGATGATTCCATAGAGTTTTAACAGTTTTATTCAGGGTACTCACTGCGGGCGGAGAAGGCGGAGAATGGTCCATAGCCACTGCATAGCTATTCTCTGCAAAATCCAGACCTTAGTCCTCTGACGTTATGGAACAAGGGATGTACAGAAGAGCACTGTAGTGAGATCAAAGGGTTCCCATACATCTAATTGACAGCTAACCTTTAATTAGAACTCCAGACACCACCTGTGCTTCAGGAAGAGGAAAGACTTCGTTATCTCTAACAGATTTCCTAGGAGACCAAAACAAGCCTCTCCCATTCTGGACTTGGTGGGCATTTCTGAGGTATATATATCAGTCTCTAAGGGGCCTGGCATGTGTAGCCCCAAGAGAGGTCATTGAGCCAACATGAACAAGATGGAGGGCCAAAGATGGAGTCAGTATTGTCCGCACTTCTGCAAAGGGTATTCATTGTTCCAGCTTCTATGTGAATGCTGGATTTGCAATAAGCCAGTAGTTTCCAAGCTTGAACTTTAGGGACCAGTTTAAAAGTTTTTAAACTTCATGGGGTGCCTGACGGGCTCAGTCGGTGTGGTGTGTGACTCTTGATCTGGGGATTGTGAGTTTCAGCCCCACACTGGGGGTAGAGTTTACTTTGTCAGGGATGGGTAATGAGTACCTGTGTTGAGTGAGGTAGAGGTCTCAAATTTACTGGCTTTTTATTTTGCCAAATAAGGATGTGGAGGAAAAAAATATATATTCTTAATATCATACGGACAAATTGGATTTTAATGGCAAGAGAATGGAAAGACCATAATCTTAAATTTTCAGCTATCATGGACCAAGAGCAGAAAAGCAAAACTGTTGGGATGGGGAGCCAAGAACTGGAAGAAGTCTGGGGTCCTTGGTTTTTGTGGAGCTGTTACACTAGCTATTCAGTGCTTTTACATTACAAGGACACACACCCCTTGCACTGTTATTTTGGCTGTCTCTCTCTCAGCTAGCCAAAGCTCATTCTTAGTGACATACTGGGTAAGACTTGACTGGGCACAATCAACCATAGGCAAAGTAATCTTTTGTCTAGTTGAGATACACACAAATAATAGTAATAAACCAAGGTGCTGTAAAATCAAGAAAAAAACGAGTCCTCGCATATTCAACTGGGGCACCTTAGTTACTGTTCTCTGAGGAAACACGGAAAATGAAACTTTTAACATTCTCTGGGAATAGAGTAACACCTGCGTAGTTAATACAGAGATTCAGATATCCCGTAGGTCAATAGCCCAAATGCAAATATAATGGTTTCTGGACTGACATAGTGTACTCAAAAATGGAATGTTATCCCGTATAATTTTAACATGGGAAGTACCTTCATTCCAAGTTCTTTTACAGAGGAGAAACTGAGACCCAAGTACTGATCTGATTTGCCTAAATGCAACCAAGTTATTTTGTGGATCTATTGGATAGTTGGTACCCCTTCAAGCTGCCTAAACAAAAACAAAAACAAAAACAAATTATTTGTCTACCTCACTGAAAAGCCTATAATAAAACTGGCATTCAGCAAGACTATGTTGAGAAACAACAGAAGAAATGTCACCAGGATTGTCAAGTTTCTCTCCAACTCTCCACTTAATTCTTGTCTTTCTGTATATTTAGATTCTCAGGTTTTGTGGTGAATTGTCTACAGCAACTCCAATCTCAGATCCTCTTGTATTCAGCTCTAGTAGAGAACTGTACCTAGTGCTTTCCTAGAAACTCCAGGAAAATATTTCTTTGTATCTTATTGCATTTTACTGCATTTCACTGATGAAATACACATCCCTGAACCTATCTCCTGGGCCTGGGAGGTGCAGTGCTCTCATTGACTAATGACTTGGCTTTTCCGGAGCCAAAGCCCATTAACTGAGAGAGGTGAAAGGGATGGGTCCGAGCAGAAGTTTAAGTTATGATTGCCGTATAACTACTGGGGGAAATGTGTGCTAGATGAAAAAAATAATAAATGTCTTCCAATTTTGACACACAATTTCTAATCCTTTCCATGATCCCATTATGTTGCCTGGCATTACTGTCCCCCAGTAACTATCTAATAAATGTTTTCAGTTTTATCTGGATTCTGCCTTAGAGAAAGTTTTTAGGTCAAATGCAGACCTTCTAAGGGGAAAGCCACTACATTTTCCATTCTAGAATCTGGTTCATTTTTGGTTCCTGTTATTGAAACTCCCACATAGAAACATTAGTCATTTCTTTAGAAGACTGTGAGGTCAAAGGAAAGTAGGAACCCTTTATGTAGTTCTAGAGCAAACAGGTCTATGTGAACAAAATTAAGCAGAGAATTAACACAGAGGAAGTCATAATACAATAAATTAGCCAATAAACAGATGTTTATTGAGTGTTTGTTTAGTATAAATAACTCTTCTAGTTGCTGTGGAAAGTCAGAAGACATAGTCCCTGTCTTCAGGAAAATCAGACATTTAGAAGTGCAGTAGTGCAACAGATGTATGTTGAGTACTTCCTGTTGAGTACAGGAAGTATGCCTGTGTCCAAATGTTAACACTTGCGGAGTCACGGCCCTCTCTCTTCATCCCTGTGATCAGAAATAAGAGATTCTTTACTTTAAAATGTAGTGAATAAAGATATAAATGAGAGTACTTGTAGAAGATGACTTTATAAATTATAAAATTGGGATGCCTGGCTGGCTTATTTGGAGAAGCATGTGACTCTCAATCTCGGATTGTGAGTTCGAGTCCCAGCTTGGGTGTGGAGATTACTTAAATAAATAAACTTAAAAATAAATTATAAAACCCTTCAGAGGTACATTATTGTCATAATACAACAGTAGAGTTCCATGAAAGTTCTGAACAGTAAATCTTTATGGCCTGAAAGACACCTTATGGAGATGATTCAGAAAAGGAGATATAAATGAGTATAAAGAATTATGAATAACCCAATGGCATGACTGAAAAAAAAAGATGTTGAACATGCCTCACAACCAGGACAATTTTTAAATGAATCAAAACTTTAAATGCAAAAAGAAAAAAATAGTAAGTTGTAAAAAAATATATAAGGTACATTCCTTTATTACCTTGAACTTGGAAGGACCTTTCTAAGTCTCCAAATCTGGAGTCATTAAAGAAAAGACTGGTTCACTTCAACCACAGAAAAAAAGAACTGCCTGCCTGGAAAAACAACATAAGCAAAATCCAAAGGCAACAATAAACAGGAAGGAAAATATCAACACAGAATATAGGCAGAGTGTGAATCTTTCTATAAGGACTTCTTAGAAATTGAATTTTTTAATGCCATTGAAAAATAATCAAAGGGATAAGAATAGACACCTCACTTAGAAGGACGCACCTTACTACGGAATATTTGAAAAAATTCTCAACTTCTTATGTAAGAAGCACAAGTTGAAAATATGCTGACAGAGGCACCTGGATGGCTCAGCTGGTTAAGCATCTGCCTTTGGCTCAGGTTATGACCCTGCGGTCCTGGGATGGAGCCGCTCATCAGGCTCCCTGCTTCTCCTTCTTTCTTCTCTCTTCCTCTCCTCCCACTCATGCTCACTCTCTCTCTCTCAAATAAAAAAATCTTTTATTTTAAAGGTATGCTGACATACAATTTTTTACTTAATTGAAGAAATCCAAATGTTTGGTAACACACTCTAATCCTGTGCCTGTGGGAGAAATGGAGCTCATACATTGCTGCAAGGAGCATGAATTGATATAATTGCTACGGTGGGCAGTTGAGCAAATTATCAAAATTTAAAAGCAAATACCTTTCATTCAGAAGTTGCGTTTTCGGGAATGAATTCTACATATTCACATAAGAATGACATGATGTATATTTTAGCTTAGCCTGGTGGCATTGTTTATAATAGCATAAGGCAGTAAACATTTGAAACGGCTATCAGTAGAGGACTGTTGGAAGTATATCTATGCACTCAGTGGAATATTATTCCATAGAGTAAAAGGATGACCATGCTTTCCAAATAGTCATAAAGAAAGATGGACTGATAAGTGAAAAGAATAGCCCACCGAAAAATGGAGGGAAAAAGAAGGACCATCTGTACCTCAATGTTCATAGCAGCAATGGCCACAGTCACCAAACTGTGGAAGGAGCCAAGATGCCCTTCAACAGATGAATGAATAAAAAAGATATGGTTCATATACACAAGGGAGTATCACTCAACCATCAGGAAGGATGAATATCCAACTTTTGTATCAACATGGAGGAGACTATGCTGAGTGAAATAAATCAAGCAGAGAGAGTCAATTATCATATGGTTTCACTTACTTGTGGAGCATAAGGAATAACACGGAGGACATTGGGAGATGGAGAGGAGAAGTAAGTTGGGGGAAATCGGAGGGGGAGACAAACCATGAGAGACTGTGGGTTTTGCGGGGGAGGAGGATGGAGGGTTGGGTGAGCCTGGTGGTGGGTATTAAGGAGGGCACTATTGCATGGAGCACTGGATGTGGTGTATAAACAATGAATCTTGGAACGCTGAAAAAATAAAATTAAATTCAAAAAAATAAATAAATAAAATAAAAGAGAAAAGAAAAGAAAAATGGAGGGAGAAAATGAACATATTTTATCTTTGCGTGTATACTGAGACACTATGAAAAAGCCAATGTATCTTTAGAGCTAATGGGTGGTAGCTGGGGAAGAAGGAGTGGTAAGAAGCTGGGCATGAAGAAGGGAACATATTAGGGTATTATATTTATACTTTATGGTTTTGAAGCAGGCAAATGTACTACTTATTAAAGTTTTAAAAATAAAAAATGCTAAACATTGCTTTCAATAAAAAATAAAGCTGTAATGATCAAAAAAGAAAAAAATTGTTTTCAATGTAAAACAAAATAGCAAGAACATTAAAATCTTTAGAAATCCTGATGAATTAATTTTGTCTTTTTTGTTTTTTGAGAGAGAGACTTCATGCGTGCACGTGCCCGTGTGGAGGAGTGGGAGTGGGGAGGAGGAGCAGAGAGAAACGTACGCAGGCTCTTTGCTTGATCTCATGGGGCTCGATCTCATGACCCCCAAATCATGACCTGAGCTGAAATCAAGCCGGATGTTTAACTGACCCAGGCACTCCTAGTTTTGTCTTATTGTTTCATGTTTTTCTCAGCCTCTGAAATGTGGAAAAAATAACAAAAAGAATGTAATATTTTATGAAGCATCTTTTGTAGACATTCTAAATATTATAGTAACAATTTTTTTCTAATATTCTCACCTAAATCACAAAGTAAACTACCATGCCCTTCAGGTCATTAGCTTGTAAGAGCTATTCACTATTGTTTACAGAAGTCAGACTTCATGAAGCTTTCTCAAGATCTCATTATTTTCTCTTGAGAAAGTTTGAGATTCTATTAAGTGTTACACTATATAAGATATTTTCATTGTATAATACATAATAAGCATTATTATAAGAAGTAAATTCTGTATCCCTTTTCAAGCCCACAGAATAGGTTGTTTTGGAATATATTTTGTGTTTCACGGTAATCTGAATCTAACGTTGAGACGTGTGTTTCCTTATTTCTAGAACCCATAGGAGCTAATGATGAAAGAACCACCATTCTTTTTAAATATCCTGTGTGACTTCTTGCTCAGATAATAGTGGACAGACTTTACATTGTTAAAACCAATAGATTTAACTGGCTGATGTGGAGGAAAAACAAATTCTTACATCCCTAGAAGACAGATTTAATTAAACTTGTTTTAAAGCAACCAAAATATTGGGACGCCTGGGTGGCTCAGTTGGTTGGACGACTGCCTTCGGCTCAGGGCGTGATCCTGGAGTCCCGGGATCGAGTCCCACATCAGGCTCCCAGCTCCATGGGGAGTCTGCTTTGCTCTCTGACCTTCTCCTCGCTCATGCTCTCTCTCACTGTCTCTCTCTCTCAAATAAATAAATAAAAAATCTTTAAAAAAAAAAATAAAGCAACCAAAATATTGCTCAGAGAAGAACAAATATATAGGTGATGAGATCATTCTGGAATCTGGTTTGGAATAAAAACAATGCTCCAAGGAACAGAGAAAACCCTGAGGTTTTGAAGGGTTTTAAAGGGAGGGGGGAATTAGACTGTGATGACAACGCACTTCTCAGGTTATCTCTTGTTTGCTCTAGTGACATGGTATTTGCCACTCACATTACAAAACACTCACGGTTGCCAGGCAAGTCCTCTTAGCAATGAGGAACTAGAAGGCTGCCTGGAAATTTTGACTCCCACCTGACAGCAGGCAGCTGGCGCTTTCAATTCATGCCGAGACTTAAATGGTCCTTTCTAATCAGCTACATAATTCTAAGAACAATGCACAGGATATTTTTAACAGTAGACAAAAATAACACACATATTAACCAAGGACTTTGCAAGGAGACATCATGAGCTTACTTAAGACTTAAAGATTTATTACACTTTGTTTCTTTCCCTAATAATAGTGTGGGGGGATGGGAGAGAGAAGTATGCTGACACAAGCAGGCTTTTCTTGAAAGTTATTTCAACTTCATATTAACAGAACATATTTTAGGGTTAAAAGACCCATTTTATTATTTATTTATTTATTTAAAAATTCTTTAAAAAAAAGATTTTATTTATTTGACAGAGAGAGACACAGTGAGATAGGGAGCACAAGCAGGGGGAGCAGGAGAGGGAGAAGCAGGCTTCCCACAGAGCAAGGAGCCCGACACAGGGATCTATTCCAGGACCCTGGGATCATGACCTGAGCCAAAGACAGACACTTAATAACTGGGCCACCCAGGTGCCCCAAAAGACCTATTTTATACTTAAATATTTTGTACATTTAAAGAGTCACAAGAAAACTTTTTTTCTCAAGGTTAATTTTATTTAATTTTTTTCTTTTTAAAAAAAGACTTTATTTTAAAAAGATAGAGACTATTTGACAGAGAGAGACAGCGAGAGAGTCAACACAAGCAGAGAGAGTGGGAGAGGGAGAGCAGGCTGAGCAGGGAGCCTGATGTGGGGCTGATCCTAGGACCCTGGGATCATAACCTGAGCCAAAGACAGATGATTAATGACTAAGCCACACAGGTGCCCCTCTGTTTAATTTTAAACATGTTGTAAGCTCATTAATATATTTACATCTTATTTTACTTTGTTATTTTATTTTATTTATTTTAGAGAGGGAGATAGATAATCTTAAGCAGGCTATGCACCCAGCACAGAGCCTGACTCAGGGTTGAATCTCAAAACCTTGAGATCATGACCTAAACCAAAATCAAGAGTTGGATGCTTTACTGACTGAGCCACCCAGGCGCCCCTATTAATGTCTCATTTTAAAATTAAATGTGAAAAAAATCAAAATAAAATTAAATGTCACTTGGGGCGCCTGGATGGCTCAGTGGGTTAAGCCTCTGCCTTCAGCTCAGGTCATGATCCCAGAGTCCTGGGATCAAGCCCCGCATCAGGCTCTCTGCTCAGCAGGGAGCTGGCTTCCTCCTCTCTCTCTGCCTGCCTCTCTGCCTACTTGTGATCTCTGTCAAATAAATAAATAAAATTTTAAAAAATAAGATAAATGTCACTTAAAAACTTTCCTCCATGCCTCAACTTGTATAATAAATAGTAACGTCATTCAAATTTTAATGATAAAAATATAGACACATAAAACCCTTTTATTTTTATTTTTTAAGATTTTATTTATTTATTTGAGGAGAGAGTGTGCATGCATGAGCTATCGTGGGAGGAGGGACAGAGGGAGAAGAAAAAGGAATCTGAAGCCAACCCTGCACTCATCTCAGCAAAGACCCCTACGCTGGTCAATCCCACAACCAGGAAATCATGACCTGAGTCAAAACCAAGAGTCAGATGCTTAACTGACTGAGCCACTCAGATGCCCCTGACACATAAAACTCCTTTAAAGATAAAAACAAGGGCACCTGGGTGACTCAGTAGGTTAAGCATCTGCTTCGGCTCAGGTCATAATCCCAGGGACCCTGGATGGAGCCCTGAATGGGGCTCCCTGCAGAGTGGGGAGTCTGCTTCTTCCTCTGCCTCTCACACTGCTCATGCTCTCTCTTTGTCTCTCTCTCCCGTGTAATTCTTTTTTTTAACCCTGCCTCAGAATTGTGCTATCTTCTCATTCTTGTATACATTATTGTAAACTGCCTAAAAGCCCACAGCAAAAGAAACCTCCAGACTTAATATTATGTTCCAGATATTGTGCTAGAAACTAGGAATCACAGATGAAAACAAGACAATTCCACCTTCGACAGGCTTGTTGAGAAGAAACAGATGCAAACAGAAAACTGTTATAAAATGCAGTGTAACAAATGTAGCCAGGAATAGGTACAGGGTATTAAAGAACATTAAAGAGGACTGTCCCCCCGGGAGCTGGACAGTGGAGCCTAAGGAACTGTTGGTGTGGTGACACCTGGAGGATGAAAGAGAAGGTGGCGAAGGGCAGAATGAGCAGTCCACAGATTTGGCCTGCCAGAGGGGACAGTACCAGCACAGGAAGGGAAGCATGTCACAGCGTGTATAGGGGCTTTGAGACACAACCTGGTGTTGCCAGAGCATCCGATTCCTGGTTCTGAGTTTTAGATGAGACAGGAGCCAGGGGCGGGGACCAACGTGCAACGGAGATAGTCACTAGAGGAAGTTGCAGTGGTGCAGCCCACTGAGCATCTCAAAATCTGCAGAGAATGCTAACAGTAGGCTATTGAATAGTTACGATCTTTCAGGGTTTGGGATTTAAGAATAATGTAGTCATTAAACTGTCTAAAAAAGATTTTCATTGACACAAATATATCCTATAAAAGATAAAGAATCTCTCCTCTCCTTTCCTCAATTTCTTAACCTGAGAACTGACCGCTGTGATGTTAGTATGTATGGAGACATTTGACACAGGAAAGAAAGCCACCATTTCCAGAAGGAAGGATTCTCCCTGGGAAGGCAGAGCTCCTGATCCTGAAAGGTGCTTTCAGCTTTCTTCTATGGTAGGGCTGGGTTAGAAAGCCTCGGATGTATCTCCACATTGTTCTCTCCCTTCCTCTTTTTATTCTTCGCTTAATCATTTCCAAATCTTCTATTTTTTTTCCCCTAGAAGAAACCTTCAGTATCTTTGTAATTGCGACGTTTCAACATTTTACTCATGCTTGATGAATGAAACTTGCCTAATCTTGCTTTTAAGTGCCTAAACATGAAGAGTTCTACTTGTGCCTCCAGATATAGATACATTCACGAATCTAGTCATTAATTTTGATTGAGCATTTATGTACCAAGCACTGTGACAAACACTCTCAACAAAGAGTGGAAGGCAACACACATGAAGCCTAGTGGGAGAAAAGACATGAACTGTATTAAGTATTATGAAGGAGAATTACAGGACACTCACAGAACTTTTAACTGAGGAACGTGACTGATTCTGGGAACCACAGAAACTTCCCTCGGGGATAGTTACATTGGATCAGATGGTGAAAGATAGGCGAAGCATTCCAGGAAGAGAGGACAACATGTGCAAAGGCTATGAGGTGCAAACGGTCATGGGCTACTCAAGCAACTGGAAGAAAGTCAGTGTGGTTTGGACTTAGAGTGAAAAAAGAGAGAGATTAAAAAAAGAAGAAGAAAAAGAAATTGCTGCAGAAGGACACATTTACTATATTTTGCAACATCCTGGAAACTAGGTTTGGGATCTGAATATATATATATATTTTTAAGATTTTATTTATTTATTTGACAGAGAACACAAGTAGGCAGAGAGGCAGGCAGAGAGAGAGAGAGAGACAGAGAGAGAGACAGAGGAGAAAGCAGGCTCCCTGCTGAGCAGAGAGCCGGATGTGGGTGGGGCTCGATCCCAGGACCCTGGGATCCTGACCTGAGCTGAAGGCAGAGGCTTTAACCCACTGAGCCACCCAGGCGCCCCAGGATCTGAATATTTAACCTAAGAGAATTTGGAGGCAATTGTGTGTTTTGAGTATAACTTGATCAGATTTGTATCTTCAAAAAGCATTATAGTTTTCAAGTGGCAAGAGTGGGCTCCTGGAAACCATTAAAGGCGATGATTATAACTTAGCACCAGGTGGTGATAGAGAAGTAGAGAAATGAGAGAAGTCTGGAGATATTTGCAAGGCTACACTGAGAGCACTCAAAGCAACAAGCCGTGCTTAGGCTGAAGTCGTCAGGGGTGATTCTAGAGCTGGGCTGCCTGATATGAATCCTAGCTCTGACACTGGTTGGCTCTGTGACTTTAAACCATTTCATTAACCTTAGCCTTGATTTTTTCATTTCTGTAAAATGGGCAGACATACTGGTATTTCCCACCCAGGATTGCTGTGAAAACTAAATACTTAAAAGACATAAATCCTCTAGCACGCTGGTTGACACATGCAAGTTCTCTAGGAATGTTTGATGTTATCAAACATTGGGGAGGGGAGTGTAGATGGAGAAGAGGAGTCCTCTTAGAAATGTTATCTATTGCCTTCAAACCTGGCCCAAACTGGTTTAGAATGAGTCATCCAGGGGCGTGTAATTGCTAAGCTCCAAACTAGGACCAATATACAAAAAAATGACTGTGCATTTGCCTAATGGGATAATCTTTTTTTTTCCCCTGTATCAAAACCAAAAAAGAAAATTAATCTTCCCGGGCGCCTGGGTGGCTCAGTGGGTTAAGCCGCTGCCTTCGGCTCAGGTCATGATCTCAGGGTCCTGGGATCGAGTCCCGCATCGGGCTCTCTGCTCTGCAGGGAGCCTGCTTCCTCCTCTCCCTCTCTCTGCCTGCCTCTCTGCCTACTTGTGATCTCTGTCAAATAAATAAATAAAATCTTTAAAAAAAAAAAAAAAAAAAAGAAAATTAATCTTCCCTCAACAAGTGATTAAAAACAAAAAAACATCATTTTTCCAAGGAAAGTTGAACACCAGAAGGTCAAAATCACAAGCATCTGCCTAGATATCCCAGAGCACACATATTAAAATTACATAAAAGAATATTGGAACACTGAAAGAATAAATTAAAAAAATAATAAAATAAAAGTACATAAGAAACTGTTTCTGGGTCAATGAAGTATTAGCAATAACCTCGATAGAAAGCTACGGAGACACTCTCATTCATCCATTATTTCAGGAGCTATTTCTGAAATGCCTATAATATGTCAAGTGATTCACCAGGTACAGAGATAGAGAAGTGACCACGACACACAGATCAGGTTCCTATCTGCCTACAGGTTAATGTGGGAGACCGATGATAAACAAAACTCAGAAGATTCTTTAAAATAAAACTCTATCTGAAATTAACAAATGAAAGAAAAGAAGTAGAATTGATAAAGTAAAAAAGAAAAAAACAAAATTAAGAAAATTTACTGAATATGAGAAAGGCTGTATTTCAGATATCAATAGCAAATATTGTATTAAAATACCAAGACTAATGTCATTAAAGTCAGGAAAACATTATAGCTGCTTGTCGTTGCTATTTAGCAATGCTTGGTATATTCTAGCCATTGCAACCAAACAAAAAGGAAATGGGTTAAAAATACTGGGAAAGAACTATTTTTATATGCTTGCCTACCTAAAAAATGAAACACCATTAAAAAGCTCTATCAGTGCTACGAGACAATATAATAAGATGGCAGATACAAGATAACTATATAAATATCAATGGCTTTCTTTTATACTAGAAAAATTAAAAATGGAAGTGAAAAAATCTTATTTCACTTATATCATACCAACGATAAAGTCTTTAAAATACGTATGAATAAATTAAATAAGAAAAGTAAAACAAAAGTAAACTCTCACATGAAAAAATTATAAAAATACTATTATAAATACTATAAATATAAATAATATAAATAGTATAAATAATATAAAATACTATTATAAATTATAATAAAATAACTTCATGTTATATAATATGCTCTTGAAAAGACTGAACACAGATATACTTCATATTCCTGGGTGAAAAAACAACATGTTAGCAATATCTGTCCTTCCCAATATGAAATTACTTGAACTCCAAGCAGAATCTGAATGAATGGATGCTTTTGTTTTTGCTTTGGTGGAGTGAAAGATTTGAAAGGAGGGTGGTTGTTTTGGTGGTGGTGGATTTATCCTAGTGCAATAGAATTAGATGAAGCATTAAAAGCACAATAGGAACATAGTCCTAGTTTCCTATTAAAATGATCATGTCAGCTGCTACACGGAAAATGGATTGTATGTGTTTGTAGCAGGAGGAAGAGCCAGCTTAATGTGGGGAGCCTAGTTAGGAAGAGTGAGAAGGCTAAGGCAGTTAACAGGTTAGAAATGGACCATGGTGACAACAGAGGCAACAGAGAGAAATGGGTTCTTGAGATGTAGTGACCCCCAGTAGAGAGTTATAATGAGACAGATTGCCACAGAGCATTAAAGAAAGCATCAGTAAAACTTGGGCATCTCAAAAGAAGATGATGAGAAGACTTTTCTCTCAACCACAACTAGCTAAGGGCTTTCAGCATTCCTTGAGAAGAAGAAACTAAAAATTAATAATGGAATTATCATTTGCTTTTGCTGTGTAGATTATGTTTCAGTGAAATGCTTAAAACTTGTTCATATTATGGGGCGCCTGGGTGGCTCAGTTGGTTGGGCATTAGACTCTTTGATTTCATTCAGCTCAGGTCATGATCTCAGGGTCATGGAATCGAGCCCCGAGTTAGGCTCCACGTTCAGTGTGGAAACTGCTTGGGATTCTCTGTCCTTTTTCCTCTGCTCTCCCCCATTCCATGCATGTTCTATAAATAAATAAATAAATCTTTAAAATATTGTTCATATTATTAATGACATTCCTTGGGAACTACTTCAGGGTTACAAGAACAACTTGTTTTCTAGTCAAAATGCAAGTGAAATTGCCAACTACATAAAGTAATATTTTTCTTGCTAGTGTAGCACTTGAGAAATAACACTAAATTGGTCTAATGAGAGAGAAGTTCTTTTAAAAAACTTTAAATGTGAATGTAATCTAATCTTAAATTTTACAACCTGGTTTTCCCACAGAATTGTGTTTATATTAGGTCTAGGTGTTTTGTGTTAGGTCTAGGTGTTTATATTAGATGCCTAGACTTTTCCTTTGGTTCTGACACCTTCACATCCAGGATTTGTGTTTATTGAGAGAATAAGCGTTGATGCCTTCTACAGACAAAAATGGAAATTCATAAGGTTGTTAGAGCTAAATGGAAAAATACAGGATCCCAAGGAGACATCAGATGAACATTCATGACAACCCAACAGAAACTGATTTAGTGCAATGGCCTTACTACCCTTAGAGTTTCTTCCATTTTTTAAATAAAAAACAAGTAAATATTACTAAATCAATTGTTTTCATGATACCATTTTGGAAGGAAAATAATTTAACAGCACCACATACATTATTTGACTTGTTATCCTTGTTATCTTTAGCATTAACATTATATAAATGTATGTTTGATAAGCTCCTGCATAGTATATATACTTGCGTTTAATATAAAATCACTATGTAAAAATATTTGGCAATACTTTACATGCTGAATGTGGTGGAGAAGAAAAGGAAGCCTGTACTTGATATTCTAACTTCTACACCAGTGTCCCTGCATCTAAGCAGAGGTTAGAGGAAAGGGAGTCTACAACAGAGACTAAGCTAATGGTCTTCTGAGTTGAGACCAGCAGGAGGCAGGTTAGCTTGAGCTACGCTGCCTTGAGTCAGCTTCATGCGTCTACACTGCAGTCTCTGCCTTCTGAGAAGCAGGATTTGGGAGACAGTGTAGAAGGGACATACAAACATTTTCTTCTCAAACCCTCACAACATCCTCATGAGGTAAGTATGATCACCCCTGTGTTATAGGCTGGTAAGTAATCCAGATCTCACTGAGATGACCCCAACTCCGAAGGCCTTATTTTTAACAATTTCACAATGCTACGTCTCTAACAGTCTTCTGGTAAACAGACAGCATTTGGCTTCTGTTCTTGGCAGTTTTGCTCTCATCTTCAGACACCTTTGTTCTAGATTCTAATTTTTTAACTGATTTTAAAAAATAGTCATATTGATTTTATTGAAAATTTAATGGGAAAATAGAGGATGGGTGTACATTGACAAAAACATCACAAAATGTGATTGAACTTCTCAGGGTGACTAACTCTTTCCTGAGAGAAATCTCTGCCTTATCTTTTGCTCAGAATGGCATTATTTCACCTCCTTATTCACAGGGGCTAAAGCTGTTCTTCTGAATCTCTACATCTTTTATACTCTATTTAGTGAAAGAAGAGTTTAAAATAAAACCAGAGGAGAGGGCCCAGTAAAGCAAAGGTCTATTTCAAAAATAAGTCCTGGGTGTTTGAGTAAGACTCCATTAAGTCTGCCTCTGAAATAATCTCAGCAGTGAAGGTCAAAAATCCCTCTCATTGTCTTCAATATGATAGGTGGGGACTATTTATTTATTTATTTATATTAACATCTAATGTATTATTTGGTTCAGGGGTACAAGTCTGTGAATCATGGGTCTTACACAATTCACAGCACTCGCCATAGCACATATCCTCCCCAGTGTCCATCACTCAGCCACCCTATCCCTCCCACTACCCTTCCCTCCAGCAACCCTCAGTTTGTTTCCCAGGATTAAGAGTTTCTTATGATTGTCTCCCTCTCTGGTTTTGTCTTGTTTCATTTTCCCCTGCCTTCCCCTACGATCCTCTTGTTTCTCAAATTCCTCATATCAATGAGATTCCATGATAATTGTCTTTTTCTAATTGACTTATTTCACTTAGCATAATACCCTCTAGTTCCATCCACATTGTTGCAAATGGCAAGATTTAGGGGTTTTTGTGACTGCGTAGTATTCCACCCTATATACATACCACCTCTTCTTTATCCTTTCATCTGTTGATGGACAGCTAGGCTCTTTCCATTGTTTGGTTATTGTAGAAATTGCTACTATAACATTTGGGTGCACATGCCCATTGCAATCACTACATTTGTATCTTTAGGGAAATACCCAGTGGTGCAGTTGGTGGGTCATAGGGTAGCTCTATTTCCAACTTTTGAGGAACCTCCATACTGTTTTCCACAGTGGCTGCCCCAGTTTGCATTCCCAGCAACAGTGTAGGAGGGTTCCCCTTTCTCTGCATCCTCACTGACACCTGTCTTTTCCTGACATGTTAATTTTAGCCATTCTGACTGGTGTGAAGTGGTATCTCCTTGTAGTTTTTTTTTTTTTTAAAGATTTTATTTATTTATTTGACAGACAGAGATCACAAGCAGGTAGAGAGGCAGGCAGAGAGAGAGAGAGAGAGAGAGGAGGAAGCAGGCTCCCTGCTGAACAGAGAGCCCGATGTGGGACTCAATCCCAGGACCCTGAGATCATGACCTGAGCCGAAGGCAGAGGCTTAACCCTCTGAGCCAGCCAGGCACCCCCTCACTGTGGTTTTGATTTGTATTTCCCTAACGTCAAGTGATGTTGAGCATTTTTTTTCTTTTAATGTGTCTGTGGCCGTCTGGATGTCTTTTTTGCAGAAATGTCTGTTCATGTCTTCTGCCCATTTCTTGATTGGATTATTTGTATTTTGGGTGTTGAGTTTGATTAAGTTCTTTATAGATTTTTGGATACTAGACTTTTATCTGATCTGTCATTTGCGAATATGTCTCTCATTCTGTCAGTTGTCTTTTAGTTTTGTTGGCTGTTTCCTTTGCTGTGCAAAAGCTTTTTATCTTGATGAAGTCCCAATAGGTCATTTTTGTCCTTGCTTTCCTTGCCTTTGGTGATGTTTCTAGAAATAAGTTGCTGTGGCTGAGGTCAAAGAGGTTGCTGGCTGTGTTCTCCTCAAGGATTTGGATGGATTTCTGTCTCACATTGAGGACTTTCTTCCATTTTGAGTCTATTTTTGTGTGTGGTGTAAGGAAATGGTCCAGTTTCATTCTTCTGCCTGTGGCTTTCCAATTTTCCCTACACCTTTTGTTGAAGAGGCTGTCTTCCATTAGATATTCTTTCCTGCTTTGTCAAAGAATAGCTGACCATAGAGTTGAGGGTCCATTTCTGGGCTCTGTGTATCTTTTGATCTATGTGCCTGTGTTTGTGTCAGTACCATACTGTCTTGATTATAGCTTTGTGATACAACCTGAAGTCTCGAATTGTGACGCCACCAACCTTGGTTTTCTTTTTCAACATTCCTCTGATTATTCAGGTTTTTTTCTGGTTCCACATAAATTTTAGGATTATTTGTTCCATTTCTTTGAAAAAAAAAAAAGGTTGGTATTTTAATAGAGATTGCATTAAATGTGAGATTGCTCTAGGTAACATAGACATTTTCACAATATTTGTTCTTCCAATCCATGAGCATGGGACATTTTTCCATTTCTTTATGTCTTCCTCAATTTCTTTCATCAGTACTCTATAGTTTTCTGAGTACAGATTCTTTGCCTTTTTGGTTAGTTTTTTCCTAGGTATCTTATGGTTTTGGGGGATATTATAAATGGGATTGACTCCTTAATTTCTCTTTCTTCTGTCTTGGTGGTGGTGTAGAGAAATGCAACTGATTTCTGTGCATTGATTTTATATCTTCACACTTTACTGAATTCCTGTACAAGTTCTGGCAGTTTTGGAGTGGAGTCCTTTGGGTTTTCCACATATAGTATCATATCATCTGCAAAGAGTGCGAGTTGCACTTCTTTGCTGATTCAGATGCATTTTATTTCCTTTTGTTGTCTGATTGCTGAGGTTAGGACTTCTAGTACTATGTTGAATAGCAGTGGTGATAGTGAACAGCCCTGCCATGTTCCTGACCTTAGGGGAAAAGCTCTCAGTTTTTCACCTTTGAGAATGATATTCGCTGTGGGTTTTTCATAGATGGCTTTTATGATATTGAGGTATGTACCTTCTATCATACACTGTGAAGAGTTTTGATCGAGAAAGGATGCTGTACTTTGTCAAATGCTTTTTCAGCATCTATTGAGAGTATCACATGGTTCTTGTTCTTTCTTTTATTTATATATTGTGTCACATTGTTTGACTTGCAGATGTTGAACCAATCTAGCAGCCCAGGAACAAATCCCACTTGGTCATGGTGAATGATCCTTTTAATGTAGTATTGGATCCTATTGGCTAGTATTTTGGTGAGAATTTTCACATCTGTGTTTATTAGGGATTCTGGTCAGTAATTCTCCTTTTTGATGGGGTCTTTGTTTGGTTTTGGGATCAAGGTAATGCTGGCCTCATAAAATGAGTTTGGAAGTTTTCCTTCCATTTCTATATTTTGGATCAGTTTCAGGAGAATAGATATTAATTCTTCTTTAAATGTTTGGTAGAGGGGCATCTGGGTGGCTCAGTCATTAAGCATCTGCCTTTGGCTTGGGTCATTCTGCATGGGACTCCCTGTTTGGCAGGAAGCCTGCTTCTCCCTCTCCCACTCCTCCTGCTTGTATTCCTTCTCTTGCTGTCTCTTTCTCTCTGTCAAATAAATAAATAAAATCTTAAAAAAATAAAATAAATGTGTGGTAGAATTCCCCTGGGAAACTATCTGGTCCTGGGCTCTTGATTTTTTTTTAATTTATTTTTTATTTTCAGCATAACAGTATTCATTATTTTTGTACCACACCCAGTGCTCCATGCAATCCATGCCCTCTATAATACTCACCACCTGGTACCCCGACCTCCCATCCCCTGCCCCTTCAAAACCCTCAGATTGTTTTTCAGAGTCCATAGTCTCTCATGGTTCACTTCCCCTTCCAATTTCTCCCAACTCCCTTCTCTTCTCTATCTCCCCATGTCCTCCATGCTATTTGTTATGCTCCACAAATAAGTGAAACCATATGATAATTGACTCTCTCTGATTGACTTATTTCACTCAGCATAATCTCTTCCAGTCCTGTCCATGTTGCTACAAAAGTTGGGTATTCATCCTTTCTGATGGAGGCATAATACTCCATAGTGTATATGGACCACATCTTCCTTATCCATTCGTCCGTTGAAGGGCAGCAACTTCTTTCAAGATATGTCTCCAAAGGCAAAAAAAACAAAAGCGAAAATGAACTTTTGGGACTTCATCAAAATCAAAAGCTTCTGCACAGCCAAGGAAACAGTCAAGAAAACAAAGAGGCAACCCACGGAATGGGAGAAGATATTTGCAAATGACAGTACAGACAAAAGGTTGATATCCAGGATCTGTAAAGAACTCCTCAAACTCAACACACACAAAACAGACAATCATATCAAAAAGTGGGCAGAAGATATGAACAGACACTTCTCCAATCAAGACATACAAATGGCTATCGGACGCATGAAAAAATGTTCATCATCACTAGCCGTCAGGGAGATTCAAATTAAAACCACATTGAGATATCACCTTACACCAGTCAGAATGGCCAAAATTAGCAAGGCAGGAAACAACACGTGTTGGAGGGGATGTGGAGAAAGGAGAACCCTCTTTCACTGTTGGTGGAAATGCAAGTTGGTGCAGCCTCTTTGGAGAACAGTATGGAGATTCCTCAAGAAATTAAAAATAGAACTTCCCTATGACCCTGCCATTGCACTACTGGGTATTTACCCCAAAGATACAGATGTAGTGAAAAGAAGGGCCATCTGTACCCCAGTGTTCATAGCAGCAATGGCCAAGGTCACCAAACTGTGGGCTCTTGATTTTTGGGAGATTTTTGATTACTTCTTCAGTCTCCTTACTGGTTTGTGGTCTGTTCAGGTTTTCTATTTCTTCTTGGTTCCATTTTAGAAGTTTATATGTTTCTAGGAATGCATCCATTTCTTCCAGATTGTCAGATTTGCTGGTGTATAGTTGCTCATAACATGTTCTTATAATTGTTTGTATTTCTTTGGTGTTGGTTGTGATCTCTCTTCTTTCATTAATGATTTTATTTATTTGGGTCCTTTCTCTCTCTCTCTCTCTTTTTTTTTTTGATAAGTCTAGCCAAGGGTTTATCAATCTTATTAATTCTTTCAAAGAACCAGCTCCTAGTTTCATTAATTTGTTCTACTGTTCTTCTGGTTTCTATTTCATTGATTTCTGGTCTGATCTTTATTACTTCTCTTTTCCTGCTGGGATTAGGCTTTCTTTGCTGTTCTTTTTCCAGCTGCTTTAGGTGTACAGTGATGTTGTGTAGTTGAGAACTTTCTTTTGTTTCTTGATAAAGGCTTGTATTGCTATGTACTTTCTTCTCAGGATTGTCTTTGCCGTGTCCCAAAAATTTCAAACAGTTGTGTTTTCATTATCATTTCATTATTGTTTCCATGAATTTTTTCACTTCTTCTAAGTTTCCTGGTTGACCCATTCATTCTTTAGTAGGATGTTCTTTAGCCTCCATGTATTGGAGTTCTTTCCAACTGTCTTCTTGTGGTTGAGTTCTAGTTTCAAAACACTGTGGTCTGAAAATACACAGGGAATGATTCCAATCTTTTGGTACTGGTTGAAACCTGATTTGTGACCCAGGATGTGATCTATTCTGGACGATGTTCCACGTGTACTGGAGAAACATGTGTATTCTGTTGCTTTGGGATGTAATGTTTTAAATATATCTGTATGTCCATCTGGTCCAGTGTGTCATTTAAAGCCTTTATTCCTTGTTGATCTTTTGCTTAGATGATCTGTCCATTTCAGTGAAGCGGGTGTTAAAGTCCCCTACAATTATTGTATTATGTTGATGTGTTTCTTTGATTTTGTTAATTGGTTTATATAATTGGCTGCTCCCATGTTAGGGGTGTAGATATTTAAAATTGTTAGATCTTTTTGTTGGACAGAACATTTAAGTATATTATAGTGTCCTTATTCATCTCTTACTAAGTCTTTGGCTTAAAATCTAATTTATCTGATGTAAGAATTGCCACCCCAGCTTTCTTTGGATGTCCATTAGCATGGTAAATTGTTTTCCACCTCCTAATGTTTAAATTCCACCTGCCAAATTGTTTTCCACCTCCTTTCAATCTGGAGGTGTCTTTTGGGTCTGAAATGAGTCTCTTATAGACAGTATATTGATGGGTCTTGTTTTTTTATCTGATACCCCATGTCTTTTGATTGGGGCATTTAGCCTATTTCCATTCAGGGGAACTCTTGAAAGATATGAATTTTTGTAAGGTGTCACCTTGTAAGGTGACTGTTAATGTATATTTTCTCTGTTCCTTCCTGATCTGTTACTTTTAGGCTCTCTCTTTGCTTAGAGAACCCCTTTCAATATTTCCTGGAGGGCTGGATTGGTGTTTACAAATTCTTTTAGTTTTTGTTTGTCCTGGAAGCTTTTTATCTCTCCTTCTATTTTCAATGATAGCCCAGCTGGATATGGTCTTCTTGGCTGCATATTTTTCTCATTTAGTGCTCTGAATATATCATGCCAATCCATTCTGGCCTGCCAGGTTCTGTGGATAGGTCTGCTGCCAATCTAATATTTCTACTATTGTAGGTTACAGACCTCTTGACCCTAGCTGCTTTCAGGATTTTCTCCTTGTCACTGAGACTTGTAAGTTTTACTTTTAGATGATGGGATGTTGACCTATTTTTATTGATTTTTGAGGTGGATTCTCTATGCCTCCTGGATTTTCATGCTTTTCCCCCTTGCCATATTAGGAAAATACTGTACTAAAATTTGCTCCAATATACCTTCTGCCCCTCTCTCTCTTTCTTCTTCCATCTGGGATCCCAATTATTCTAATATTGTTTCATCTTATGGTATCACTTATCTCTTGAATTCTTACTTCATGGTCCAGTAATTGTTTAACTCTTTTTTTCAGCTTCTTTTTTCTCCATCATTTGGTCTTATGTATCACTAATTCTCTCTTCTGCCTCATTTATTCTAGCAGTAAGAGTCTCCACCTTTTATTGCACCTCATTAATAGCTTTCTTGATTTCAGCTTGTTTAGATTTTAGTTCTTTTATTCTCCGGAAAGGAATTTTATTTCTCCAGTAAGGGATTCTCTAGTATCTCCCATGCTTTTTTCAAGCTCAACTAACATCTTTATAATCATCATTCTGAGCTCTAGCTCTGACATTTTACTAATGTCTGTATTGATTAGGTCCCTAGCATTCATTACTGCCTCTTGTTCTTTTCTTGGAGATGACTTTTTCCACCTTGTTGTTTTGTCCAGAGAAGAATCAATGAATGAGAGAATGAAATACTAAAAGGGTAACAAATCCTAAAAAAAATATACACTAACCAAATCAAAAGAGACCTGAAACCAGGGGGAGAAGAATGAAGGGGGAAAAATTATATATATTAGACTGGTGAATAGAAGAGAGCCATACACTTGATTTGGGGTATTTTGGTCTGTTAGAAGAAACTGCCTCCCAAAATTTTAAAGAAAGAAAAGCTTAGGTATATACAAAAATAAAGGTAAACACAAAGAAGGGATGGAATATGACTGTAAAGATAAAACTTGTAAAAGGTTTTAAAAAGGGAACTGATAAGATAAATTGGTTGAAAAAAGAAAAAAAAAAAAGGAGAGAATGTGATCAGGCTGGAGCCTAAAACGAAGTCATATGCTAGGTTGAGGGTATATTTTGGTCTGTTAGAAGAAACTATATCCCAAAATTTTAAAGAAAAACTTACATGTATCCAAAAAATAAGGTTAAATACAATGAAGGGATAGAATATGACTATAACAATGAAAATTTTAAAAAGATTTTTAGCAAGGGTTGATAATATAAAATAGTTAAAATAGGTTAAAGTAGGAAAGAGGAAAAATTTTAAAAAATAATGAAAATTTAAAAAATATGACTTTGAAAGACTAAAGGATCATGGGGGAAAGGCCATTTTATGTGTTGCTTTTCCCTAGCTCTAGAGTTCTGCAGTTCTCATTGACAGGTGAACTTGGTCTTGGCTGGATATTCTTGCTGATCTTCTGGGGAAGGCACCTGTTGCAGTGATTCTCAAATATCTTTGCCTGAGGTGGAATTGCACCCTCTTGCCATAGGCCAGGCTAAGTAATCTGTTCAGGTTTGCTCTCAGGAGCTTTTGTTCCCTGAACACTTTCCATACAGCTTTGGAGGACGGAAATGAAGATGGCGGCCTCCCAATCTCCAGCCCAGAGGAGATGAGAACTCAGGGTCCCACTCTTCAGTGAGCCCTCAGAGAAAAGTAGTCAATCCCTTCCATCTCCCTGGTCTCTGGTCATACTCCAAGCTCACCCAGCCTGTGACCAAGCATTTCTATCTCTGGCACATGGCCCCGTTTGGAGTCTCCAAACCCAGCAGATTCCTGCCAAGTGCTCCATTGTTGCTGCACTGGGGGGAGGAAGGCGAGTCTCCCCAGATCCATCCTTTGTTGGGCCCCTCCTCTAAGAGTAGTGCCCTTTCTGTGCCTCGTATCATGGTTTAAGGTAACCCCAAGTTGAGAGCCATTCCTCTGCTCCATCTCTGTAGCTGGCTTCCCTGCTCTGATACCTGGGAGCTCTGCCACACTCAGAGAACCCTGGTCTTTGTGTGACCCTGAGGGCCCTGAGATTGCACAGACCCAGCGAGGATTCCACCCCCTGCCTAGCCACCAGCGTGACATCCCTCAGGGGAACAGACTTCCACAAGTTCTGATGTTGTGCTCTGCTCCTCTCTCACTTGCTGGTTAAGTGGCTGACAGAGGCTCCCTCTCCCCATGGTCTATCTTCCCAAATATCACCTCAAATTCTTTTCTCTGCATGTCCTACCTTCCAGAAAGTGGTTGCCTTTCAGCTCATAGAATTGTTTCTCTTCTTCTCTTCAATCTTCTATTGAGATTGTAGGTGTTCAGAGTGGTGTGATAGCTATCTAGCTGAATTCCTGGGACCAGGAGGTCTCCTACTCCTCTATCATCTTGCTCCTCCCACAGGGATTGTCCATTTGGATACAATGTTAATTTAAGGATAATTATTTCCTCCTTCTTTGGCCACTTCCTGGTCACCAACTGCAAATGTACACAGAAAAAAAATTAAAAGTCAAGATTTTTGTATTTCTAGAGATGTGACAGTGTAAATGAGTGATGCAGTCCCAAGAAACTAAGGTGACTAAAGTGGCAGCTAAAAGGACAGATTTACCCAGTTCCAGCAGATTGTTGCCATACAGGTAGGAATATAGGGTTTAGATTATGTTTTCAAGAAAAAATAGAGATCTAAAGTTTTATGTGAAATCTCCCTTGTTGAGAAATAATATACCTTTTGTGTTGTATTGTCCCTACCACATAAAACCCATGGCACCGTATCCTTGCCTTTGCCATAAGAGTTGAACTTTCTGGAGCAATATACCCTATCCTTCCAGGTCAGTTTACCCTATCCACTCTGTAGTCCCTCTTCCTGAGATCTCACTACTCCCATGGCTTTAGTTATTAGCCAAGTCCCAGGTTTCTCATTTGAGCTTCTGAGTAGGCAGAAATATCTAACTTTCTGCATCTGGCTGGTATCCCAAACTCACCATGTCTAAAATGGAAAGTTCTATCTAATCTCTCAAATAAATCCATTCTTCCCCCATATTTCTTATTTTAGTGCACTACATGGCCAACTGCCTTGTTTGATAGGTACCAAACTACCCTTACTTTTCCACACCCCATCAATTCCAAGAAGTGCCAGTTGTTAACAAACATCCCATTACTCACTTCTCTCTAAATTCACTGCTAGTACTTAGTACAAGTTGTTACCATCTTTTGCATTGAGTATAAACTTCTTTTAAAAAGATTTTATTCATTTATTTGACAGAGAGAGATCACAAGTGGGCAAAGAGGCAGGCAGAGAGAGAGGGAGGGGGAGCAGGCTCCCCGCCAAGCAGAGAGCCTGATGCAGGGCTCGATTCCAGGACCCTGAGATCATGACCTGAGCTGAAGGCAGAGGCTTAACCCACTGAGCCACCCTGGAACCCCTTGCATTGAGTCTATTGGAGATATTTTTACTTAAGTTGGGGTCTGTAGCTGTCATACAAATGGGAAAATGTATGTCAAATCTCAGGCACAGGGTGCCTAGGTGGCTCAGATTGTTAAGCAACTGCCTTTGGCACAGGTCATGATCCCTGGGTCCTGGGATCAAGTCCTGCATTGTGCTCCCTGCTCAGCAAGGAATCTGCTTCTCTCTCTCTCTCTCTCCCTCTGCCCCTCCTTCCTGCTTGTTTTCTTTCTCTCAAATAAACAAAATCTTAAAACAAACAAACAAACAAAAAAACAAAAGCCCAGAAAAACAACATAAAAACCTCAGACACGTTTAGCTAGTGAGATACTCAGACTATGGAAAACCGAACGTAGGAATTGTCGTTTCCTAGTTTCTCCCCATCGGGGCATCCTCTCTCCTCTTTACATGGGTTCTCAAAAGCTATTTAAATTGTTCTCTCTTGTTCTTTCTATTTTCTCTTTGTCTAGCTGATACAGCTGCATTTCCAGAAGTTAAATGTCCATGTGGTGCACATCCAAATCCTGCAAACATATCTTTAATCTTGTCTGTTGCAAAGAATGCCCCAGTGACTCAGGAATGCGGATCTCTTTTTGAGTTAGTGCTTTCATTTCCTTCAGATAAATAAATAGCCAGAAGCAGAATTGCTGGATCACACTGTAGTATTACTTTTAATTTTTGGAGAACCTCCATACCGTTTCCATAGTGGCTACACTGGTTTGCATTCCCACCAAAAGATGCTAGGTTTCCCTTTTCCTGCAGATTTTTAGGGTTTCCTCTTATTCATCCTTTGTGTCTCAATTCAAATAACATTTTCTCAGAATGATCTTCCCAGCACTCCCAGCTAAGGCACTCATTTCACTGAATGGCACTATCACTTTACAGTTTTTCTTCTTCAGAAAGAACAGCACCTGACATATTTATTTGTTTACATGATGAATGTCTACCTGTCCACATGAAGGCAAGCACTTGTTTACTGTTTACTAAAATACTTTCCATTTCCAGAGTAACAGCACATAATAGGTGTTTCGTAAATACATTAACTGACTCTTTCTGAATATGCAGGTGCAGGCTAATTAAGCCTTCAGTAGGGCGCCTGGGTGGCTCAGTGGGTTAAGCCGCTGCCTTCGGCTCAGGTCATGATCTCAGGGTCGTGGGATCGAGTCCCGCATCGGGCTCTCTGCTCAGCAGGGAGCCTGCTTCCTCCTCTCTCTCTGCCTGCCTCTCTGCCTACTTGTGATCTGTCTCTGTCAAATAAATAAATAAAATCTTAAAAAAAAAATTTAAGCCTTCAGTATCCTAAAGACTTAAAAGACGATTACACACTGTCAAAGCAAATGTGTGCTTTTCTGAATGTATCTAGTGACCTCTGCTGGAATTTTAGAGGACAATATTTAGGAATATGGAAAGCAGATAATTTTTCTTTTTCTGATTCCTCTCCAAATCTTATTACAGAATTATCCCCTTTCTCTCTTTCTCCTCTCTCTCTCTCTCTCTCTCACACACACACACACACACAGAGGAAAGAAGAGGATTCACCCACATAACATGGATAGAGGAGGATATATCCTGTGACCAGATCTCAAATGATTCCATTTATTTCCCTCTTCTTGACTGAAAGGAGCAATTTTGAAAATGGCATTTACTATTTAAAAGAACTGGTAAAGAGTGTCTGCCTGTTGGAAATTATAGGATCAAAAGAGTTACATAGGTCTACTTTGAGGGTCATTAGGAGATGATGTGTTGCTGAGAATGCTGGTACTTGAGGAAAAAACCCTGAATGAGAATTGAGGACCCGGAATTTCAAAAAGTCAGAGTAATAGAGTGGGAGTGAGTAAAACAATCATCAGGTGATTTGATTAAACTTTTGAAAACATTTTTTTTTTTTAAATTATCATTGACCAGTCAAGATTAAATTCTTTGTATGTTATACCAAAACACACACTGGAATTTATACATTTTCTTTCTTTTTTTTTTTTTTTAAAGATTTTATTTATTTATTTGAGAGACAGAGATCACAAGGAGGCAGAGAGACAGACAGAGAGAGAGGAGGAAGCAGGCTCCCCGCTGAGCAAAGAGCCCAATGCGGGGCTTGGTCCCAGCACCCTGGGATCATGACCTGAGCCGAAGGCAGAGGCTTTAACCCACTGAGCCACCCAGGCGCCCCATGGAGTTTATACATTTTCATTTAGATTTCAAATTTAGATTATAAATTTGGACTTCAAATTTAGATTATAAATGTAGACTATAGTAACTAGGAATAATTTTTTTTAATGTTCTAAAAACAAAAACCAAAGCATACTTAGGAAATCTAAAGGGATTTAAAGCATAGAAACGGTCCCAGCAAATTCTTCATGGAATCTAAAGTGGTCTGCAAACTTAAAAAGGGGAATTGCTAATCTTGGATCACTTTGGAAGTGATGAAATAAACACTGATGACTACATGAGTCTAGGAGTTTGGTCAAAAGGACAAGGGCTAAAGGTCTGGATTTGTGTCATGCTCAGCCTATGAGGGTTCAACCACCCAAAGGGGTGCTTGCCTAAGCCCCGAACCCGAGGATTTTACATGTGGTTGAGTTGTTTTAGGTTGATACTGATTGGAGATACTGTCCTCCCTGGACCTGCCCAGAAAGACTGTAAAGAGGAGCTAAGAATTCTTGCTTAAACTGAGAGTTCTCTGGGAGGCACATTAAATTTTGTTGGACTGGTTTACATCGTTCAGAAGTTCCCCAAGCCTGAGATCTTCCAACTTGAACCTACACAGCTCTCTGCACACTGCTCCTGGGATCCCAGTGTATTGAATAAAGGATTCAGAAAAGCTTCAGAAGACTGGAAAAAGAATGCTCCGAGGCCGATCTCTATCTGTGACATCCCTGAGTGGGCTTCCTCGGTGGGAAGTTGAAGAACTTCCTGTGGAAGATTTACTGCTTTTTGAAATTGCTTGGGAAGTAACCAATAAAGGTTTGTACTGCCCTGGAAGGTGGCTATTTGCCAGATTGGTGAAGAATGTAGATTAAGATATCACAGGTGACTTTAGTGAGAATGAATTGACAGGGAGGAGGAATGTAAACTTACTGAATGTCAATTTTGGTTAGGTTTAGCCTTGTCTGTTTCAACAGGTGGCCATAACTTAGATGTGGCTGTGTGTTGGAGGGAGAGAATGTTGAAAATACTACTCGTTGCCAGGGAATGTGCATTTAAGCTGAAATTTGAAATACAGGTTATGACAAAACAGGAATAGAGAGCTAATATTTCATTTTTCAGTTTTATGATTTCTCTCAACAAAGAAACGTAACCATGTACTTTTTTAAGGCGAACCATATGTGATTGGGACCAATGACAAACTTTAATGTCATATACTGTAAAAGGTTATATGACATACTTAGTAATATTGCTAATAATTCACAAATAGCTTGGAATTACAGTTTTAACTTAGCAGCTGCTTAGAAGGCATTACGTCAGGCTCCTATAAGAAGAATAACAGTATTTCAAATTTGGAGAAATTATATTTGGCATCTGTTCTAATTTTCACCTTATGCTAAGTGTTCAGAGTTCTCACATGTACATAGTCATAAAATTCATAAAATCTCCTTTTTAATAAAATTAATAAAATCTTGAAATCCCAAAAGTGAAAATCAATCCTGCTTATGTACAAATGCAGGAAGGAATGTGAGAAAACAAAGCAGTCTTCTACTCTGTAGTTTAGTGAGGTGGAAACAAAGAAAGCAGAAACCTTATTACGGAAAATTGTTTTATGAAGAGCTGTATCTAATGTACTTTTTCCTATGGTGTTTAAATATGTCCACAGTTCCAGGGAACAGAGTCTTTTTTATCCATAGATCCCAGAGTAAGACTTGAAAGAAGGTTTTTCTCTACAGAGTAGGCAGGAACTCAAGGATGTAGCTTGTCAG
Source organism: Neogale vison (assembly GCF_020171115.1). Taxonomy (NCBI): domain Eukaryota; kingdom Metazoa; phylum Chordata; class Mammalia; order Carnivora; family Mustelidae; genus Neogale; species Neogale vison. The sequence goes on from NC_058102.1 coordinate 72,887,063, forward strand.
TGGAAAAATTGGGGGGGGGGGGGTTCTTTAGCACCAGGAATCAGTTCAGAGGACCTCTGTGTGTGTTCCAGCACCTACACAGAGTTCTTCTCCTTCCTTCTTTCTTCCTTTTCTCTCTATTTAGCAAACATTAATGGAGCATTGTTTACTGGTGCTAGGAATACACTGGTGAGCACTGTTAACCCATGGGGTTTACATCCAGGTCTTGTGTGGGCTGATCTCAGGGCCTGGAACGGTGACTGGTGCAGAGAAAATGCTCAATGGATTTTTTTTTTTCTTTGGAATGAAGGAATGAATACATTTCAGCCCTCACTGCCTTTGAAACCTATTTTCTTTCATTTCCCCTATAAGGGAAAGGAAAATTTTTGTGTGTGGAGAAGGGAACAACAAAATTTCACCCAGCTGACATCTTCAACATGTCTTTATTTTAATACTTATTACAGTCATATCTTTTAGAAAGTTTCATATAAATGGACAATTATTGTGTTCATCCCTGACAATACATTGACACTATATACATAGCTTTTTTTTTTTAATTTACTTTAAACTTTCACTTCCCTGCAGTACGTGGCAGTGATAGGAGGCATCTTAGAATCCAACTCCTTTATTTCAAAAATGAAATGGATGACTAAGGCATTAACTGATCAAGCAAATGGAATGGTTGGGACTAGCATTTAGGTCTTCTTCAAGGTCACTTCTCTTTTTTACTACCCACAAGAATTAAAAATTAATATCATTGCCTAAGGAAATGCCCTATAGATGAAAGAACATAGGACTTGCGATCAAAGGCCATAAATTTCTAAGACTTTGAAAAAACCTTCTTTAAACTGTCTGAACATCAAGTTTCTTCATGAATGAAATAAATGTACTATGACCCAGCCATCTTATAACGTTTTGTGGCAAGTAAGGAAATCTATTCATATCCAAGAAAACAAAAGATTTCTGACAGGGAAAAAAAAATCCCATTCTGCTAGAATTCTGTCAGTATAAAATAGACGTGTGTATAATATAAAAATGAGAGTCACAGTTAAATCACTGGATATTAATTCTCAGACTTCAGAATAACACTTTCTACTTGTTCATATCACCCTTGGCATTTATTGCTTTTATTCATTTATCCATTTGTTATTGCTATTTATTTATTATTCAATAAAAATTCATCAGGTGTTTAATAGGTGTCAGGCACTGGGAAAGGAAGAAGATAGAGCTTCACAACATGGAATTGATTCCCAGTCTTCCAGAATTTACACACTTGTAGGTAGACATTGAACACACAATTAGAGTCAAATGTGATGACAATAAGAATAAGAGAAGGAGGGGCTCTAAGAGATACATTGAGAACCCATAAGAGACTCTTTACCATAGGAAACAAACTGAGGGCTGCTGGAGGGGAGGAGTGTGCAGGGATGGGGTAACTGGGTGATGGGCATTGAGGAGGGCGTGTGACGGCACGAGCACTGGGTGTTGTATGGAACTGACGAATCACTAAATTCTACCTCTGAAACTACTAATACACTGTGTGTTGATTAATTGAACTAAAAAAAGAAAAAGACTAGACACTGGGGACTGGGGAGGGGAGGTTTCTACCTAAATCGGTGTTGGGGAAAAACACCTCTGTAGGGAAGAGACAATTGAGCTGACACCTGGAGGAGGAAAAGCCACTGGGTAAGGATGAGGGAACAGGGATAAGGAGGGGACAGTGTTCTTTTTGAGGGAGGGCGCTATGTCACTATACAGAGGTGATGGAGTGTACTCTTCAAAGATCTGAGGGAAGCTCAGAAAGAGGAAAGGAGTGGAGGGGTGGCTGCGGATGGGAAGGACCAGCAAGGGGTAGTTTGTGAAGTTTATGGTTAATGATGGGAAGTTCTAAGTAGTGGGAAGAGCTAAGTGGTCTGATGTATTTTTGAAAAACACTATTATTAGTTGCACGAGAGGACAGCAGGAAAGAAAGAGACAAGTTAAAGACTGTTGCTTGGCCTATGATGAAGAGTTTTACACATATGTCAGGAAAAAAAAGTTTACTTTTTCCTTTGTTTGTGCCTCATTACAATGATTTCTTCTCCATCGACCTGCCCAAATCGTAGTAGACTAAGGACCAATTATTATGTTGAGGATATCTGAGATTATTAAAAAGACCTTAATGAATATTGACACAAATAATGATAGCTAATTTAATACACGTGAATAACTCTGAAATGTAGAAGCTGAGTGAATGCTTCTTTTTAAAAATTTACTAAAAATAGGGGTGCCTGGGTGGCTCAGCCAGTTAAGCATCCAACTCTTGATTTCAGTTCAGGTCATGATCTCAGGGTGGTGAGATCTAGCCCTGAGTCAGGCTGAGCACTGGGCCTGGAATCAGCTTGGGGTTCTCTCTCTCCTTCTCCCTCTGCCCCTCCCCTCACCATGTATGCTCTCATGTGCGCGCTCTCTTTCTCAAAAAAAATAAAAAAAAATTTAAAAACAGTTCATTTTCGCCCAAAGCCAGCAAGTAATATAATACATACAATACTTCTACTATCTCCCTTCTCAAACCAGACACCATAGGTCTGAGTCACATGGTGTGAACAGCATATGGAAAAACATGAAGACTGCAGTCGGAATGGTGTGGTAGAAACTGAGTATAATTGTGAGTCTGCTCTTCTGAGGCAGAGATTCTGAAGGTGGGACCTTGAGAAAAGTGGGCTTCAAGGAGTTTGTAAACCTTTAAAATTGTATCTGAAAATGGTATAAAATGGTATGTGTAAGTCCTCTTTTGGGGAAAAGGACTGAATGCCTTCATTAGATTTCCAAAACCCTCCATGACGGATATGAGAACCTGCTTGCTAGCTACCTGAGCCCTGGGTTCCTTTTCCTTAACTGGAAGCGCCCAGAGCCAAAATGAAAACCCATTTCCCATAAGTATTGTTTCCCAAATGGCTTTTCTCTAGGGCAGAATAGAAAGGATTCCACCTTCCCCAAGACCTAAGATAACTGGTTTTTCTGCGACACTGCTCATTTTCTTCCTCTCTCCCAGCCACCCACCGCTTTTAAAAATCCATCACTATATTGCTCCAGACAGTTATATACATTTTGGCTGTCTACAGCCTGTGGACTCTCGAGTCAGACTTCCTGGGCTGGAATCCCAACTCCATCATTACCTGTGTGATGTTGGATCGGTCTCATAGCCTCTCTCTGCCTCAGTTTGCCCATTTAAAATAAAGGTAATAATAGCACGTATCTATAATGGTGTTGTGAAAACTAAAACAAATACCAACTGTAAATCACTTAGAACAGGGCCTCGCATTTAGTAAATGCTCTGGCGGTGTTAACTTATTATTATTTCTTCATAAAATGTATTCATCAAAGGAGGAAATTGGGTCATTCATTTTCATACCGCCTTTCACTTTAAGCAATTCCATGATTCTGTTTTCAAATGCAGAAAGGGGGTGTAGTTATGGATCAGGATTATAGTAAGTAGGGGTGATGTCCCTTTGCCTGGCATGGATTCACGGTGGCAGTGTCAGTGGCATCCTGAGCCTCACCACAAGAAACACAATCCACGCAAGCACTATGCTCTGCACATCTGCAGCTTCAAGAGGAGCCCTGTGTCCTCACTTTCTTTTCACCCAGATGACCCTGTCTGAGCCTCTTCTGTCGAGAACATTTGCATTTACCATTGTGGTACAGTCAGGGTGGGGAGAGCTATTGGCTTGCTCCAAGCTGTCATCTCCCACTGCCCAAGACTGCTGATGCTTTATTTTGAAGCCACAGACCCAGCAAAGCTCTGGACACATCAACATTTGTTGACCATGGTCGTCTTTCCTATCAGGTTGAAGCCTCAGAGAAGGATGTCTAAGTGTAGAATGACTACTCTTGTTCTGCAGCTGTCTTGAGATGGGAAGGCCAGATTAGTAGCTCTGTATACTGAAGTCATATAACTTCCCAATTCTGTAACTTTAATTTTTTAAATTTTTTATTTTTTTAAGATTTTATTTATTTATTTTACACACAGAGATCACAAGCAGGCAGAGATGCAGGCAGAGAGAGAGGAAGGGAACAGGCTCCCCGCTGAGCAGAGAGCCTGTTGCGGGGCTCCATCCCAGGACCCTGGGATCATGACCTGAGCCGAAGGCAGAGGATTTAACCCACTGAGCCACCCAGGCGCCACCAAATTCTGTAACTTTTAAATATTTTTAAAAGTAATGAAGATTGTCCCAGTTTATATATAAAATATAGTTGATCCTTGAACAACACAATTTTGAGTGCATGCGTCCACTTATATGCAGACTTTTTCAATAAATATAGTATTGTAAAGGTATTTTCTCTACACTAGGATGTTTTTGAACAATATTTTCTTTTCCTAGCTTGTTTTATTTTAAGAGGAGAGTGTAAAATACATATAGCTTACAAATATAGGTTAATTGTTTATGTTATCAGTAAGGTTTCAGGTCAACAGGCTATTAGTTGTTTTTGTGGATTCAAAAGTTATATTTCCCTTCCAATTTACCCAAATTCCCTACTCCTCTCTAACGCCCCTTGTCCTCCATGCTATTTGTTCTGCTCCACAAACAAGTGAAACCATATGATAATTGACTCTCTCTGCTTGACTTATTTCACTCAGCATAATCTCTGAGAGACTATGGACTCTGAAAAACAATCTGAGGGGTTTGAAGTGGCGGAGGGGTGGGAGGTTGGGGTACCAGGTGGTGGGTATTATAGAGGGCACGGCTTGCATGGAGCACTGGGTGTGGTGAAAAAATAATGAATAATGTTTTTCTGAAAATAAATAAATTGGAAAAAAAAGTTATATTTCAATTTTTTGATTGCATGGGAGATTGGCACCCCAACCATCCCTTGTTCAAGGGTCAAATGTATATCCGTATTATATATAATATATAGAGAATATAATAATATACAATATATGTGTGTGTATATATTGTAATATACAATATATATGTGTATATGTGTGTGTGTATTGTAATATACAATATATGTGTGTGTATACACACACACACACACATATACACACTTTGGGTGGTATCCACATTCCATACTACTTTGGAGTCCCAATTTTAGCAATATCAGCAGTGTTTCTATATGAAAACTTGGGGTTTTAGCTATCTCCATGACATATGCCATAGGACCTCATCTTTTCTTTCTTATGAAAGGCCTGATACTTTGCCCTCACACAAAAGATAGCTCCCATGTTGTTTCAGGAAAATATAGATCAATAAAATACAAAGTACATGTTTGAAAGTGAAGGGTAAGTCAATTCAATGTAATTCAATGGCCTACACCGGTAAAACAATAAATCATTAAAAAATATGTGTTGGGAACCTCTGGAATATAGTCCAAATTTGAAAATAGGAATGACTCTATTTCTTTGCCATCACACTCACCTATAAATAGCATGCCAGGAGAGGAGTTTTGGGTAAATGTGGTATCTAGACAAAGTAAAGGCTGAGGAAAATACAAATATGGAGAGACAGAGCAAAGTTACAATGGACCTTGAGCATATGAAATAGTGGTAAGATGACCTCCCCACGGAAAGACTATACATGAAGTAGTCTGGGGGGGAATGATTCATTTACCATTAGGTCTCAACCAATATAGGACTATTTTTTTAAATTTTATGTTTTTATCCTGATACACTGAAAAAGCATAGCCATAGTATTTACGAACCCTCTAAGGTTACTTGGTGACTATTTCTATCAAGGTTGAAGGCCTCAAATGGGAAAAAGAAACAGCATATTAACTAACAGTGTTTAATTTTGCATCTCAATTCCCACATCTAATCTTTTTTTTTTCGAGTAAAGAATTTCTCTTCTCCTTTTGGTCCTTTAACAAATAAAAATGTGTTTGCATTTGCCCTAGTGTATTTGAATTTGAAACACATAGTCTAACAAATATGGATGTCCTAAGATCTCTGGGCAAGATACATAGTTGCAAATAAAAGAAAGTTTTAAAAATAGAAATGTGAATAAAGCAAAAATAAATGCGTGCCATCAGAACCCAATAACATAGCCCCTTTATAAGAAGAATGTGAAGGAAATAAGTCTACAGAAGAAATTATTTGAAAATTTTGTGTTTTTATGGATCATGAGTGTGAATAAAGCTTATATGTATATAAATACATTGCTAAAATGTGGCTCATACACTTTAAAGAAAAAAATTCTTAGTTGTTTTTGCAAATTTTTTCTCTAAATTTGTTTTCTTAGCAAATGGTTTTGACAGTTCATGACACTTTCCGGAATTTGGAGAACTATTTAGGCATACTTGATTCTGGCTTCAATTTATGTAGCCTCAGATTTATTGCTGATTGGGTAATTGAATCATTTCTGTTCTGGTCTTTTCTGGAAGCCTGTACGTGCAGGGTTTACAGATCATCTTCATGTGTTTTCGTCATCTGCCATCTGAGTTGTGATTGAAAGTTCTTATTGTTCCTTGTTCAAGTGACAGTTTTAAATTTCTTTACATTTTCTGTAGCCATGAAATCTTTTCTTAGACATGGAGTTCTTAAAGACAAGAAGTTTATGTAGGCTCCTGTGAAAACTGTTTGCATGAAATAATTACAAGTTGGGAATTCTATTAGCACTACCCTTTTATGAGTTAATGAATCCTATTGGTATTTATGTAACAGTACCAACATTTGCATTTTGTGTCTCCTCTTAAAAGGCAGTTCACCAACAAGTATATTTTGAGTGGTTCGCTTAAAGAAAAATTTGCAGATGGCAAATTCTACCTTTTGGCCATAGATTGTGACTATTGGTAAGATTTATCATTTATGGGACGCCTGGGTGGCGCAGTTGGTTGGACGACGGCCTTCGGCTCAGGGCGTGATCCTGGAGTCCCGGGATCGAGTCCCACATCGGGCTCCCAGCTCCATGGGGAGTCTGCTTTGCTCTCTGACCTTCTCCTCGCTCATGCTCTCTCTCACTCTCTCTCTCTCTCAAAAGATTTATCATTTATGTATCTCTGGGGCAAATAATACATTATATGTTAATTAAAAAAAGATTTATCATTTAAAGTCTAAATTACAGAAACAGTTTAAGAGATACAACTGCTACCAAACCCTATATCCTGGTGAATTGAAATAGCTTACAAAAACTGGAGTAAAAATAGAAACCTTTTAAAAAAATATACAGGTAATAAAATCACTCTAGGAAGTAGAGCTGAAGATTGGTGCCAGGATTTGTGTTGGCTCTGGGATTTCACAAAGCATTTTTTTAAAAAAGATTTTATTTATTTATTTGACACACAGAGATCACAAGTAGGCAGAGAGGCAGGCAGAGAGGGAGACAGAGGGAAGCAGGCTCCCTGCTGAGCAGAGAGCCTGATGCGGGGCTCGGTCCCAGGACTCTGAGATCACGACCAGAGCTGAAGGCAGAGGCTTAACCCCCTGAGCCACCCAGGCACCCTCATACAGCTTTCTTGAGTTGTTTCCTCACCTATAGCTCATGGACAGAGTACTGCTCAAGAAACTGATTCAGACTGCTTCGTATTCTCATACAAGTTGATCGCTTAGAGCCAGCACAAGATACCCTGCCTGAGTTTACCGAAGGTCTTCTGCTCGGTCCTCCCTATTCCTGCTGCCTAGTTGCTGCATCTCAAACCTTCCCTTTTGAATGCCTATTATCCTCCCCTTGTCCATTGTGCTCTCAACTTAGGGCCTTGGCTCTAACTCATGTCTTTGCCTAAAAAGTTCTTCTCCATAACTACTTGCTTTATTTCTTCACCCTTTTAAGTACTTACTCGAATACTACATTGCATTGAGCCTTAGTTTTTGACACTGCTGCTACAACCTCCCTTTTGCCTCCAAGCTAAGTAATATTTTATCTCTGCTGAACAAATGAGCTAATAGAGCCTTAGACTGGTTGATTTAACGAGTTCAATTTAGTTGTTCCCAATTTTTCACCATTATAATTCTTCCAAAAATAACCCAATACACATATCTTTGGACACTCTTCTTATTTCCAAGAACAATATTCTAGATGTAGACATGCTGGATCCCAGGGTGCATATAATTTTTGACTCTGTGTTTTAATAGCTATGGCAGCAATGCCAGAGGGGAAATGAGATACCACATAAAAATATGTATGCTAGGGTGCCTCAGTTGCTCAGTCCTTAAACATCTGCCTTTGGCTCAGGTCATGATTCCAGGGTCTTGGGATCGAGTCCCACATTGGACTCCAACTCCCTGCTCGGCCAGGAGCCTGCTTCTCCCTCTCCTCCCTGCTTTCTCTCTCAGTATCTCTTCCTCTCAAATAAATAAATAAAATCTTTATAAGAAAATGTGAATGTGAATCATTGGGCTTGACATGAGGGTTGGGCCAAGCATTCCCCCCTCAAAATCTATCATTTCTTTTCTCTTGTCAAAAGGTACTTTGTTGGGTACCTTCCAAGGTAAGTGGCTCTTTAGCTTGAAAGATTTATTCATAATTTCAGTAGTGGCTGTTACTTGGACATACACTAGCCCCCTCTGGAGCAGTGTAGGAGAAGGAGTAAAAGGTAATTATAGATGCTGAGGGTGTGTGTCCTGACAACAGCTGTTGGAACCCACTTTGAAACTTCAGTGCAAATAGAGCTTTAGGTCAAGTTCTGCTTTCTTCTGATATCTCTTCAGATTTCCTGGAAATATTTGTATTTCTCAGCTGCTGCCAACCTGCTGTTCTATGAAATGCATGAACTGAACCAAATAGTAACTATTTGTTAGTGTCCTTTAAAAAATTTCTTCTAGAAAGTTAAGGAAACCCTTGTACTTGATAAATCCTAAATGCTAACTTAAAAATGAGAACTCGTTTCCATGCCTTCATCACTTACAATGAAATACTAACCTGAATGATAAAGGGAATCTTTTTTTTTTAACAGTTGGTGGCATCTATACGGTGATTCAGACGAAGGCCAAAACCACAGCAGATGAATGGGGAGACAATTATTTTCTGATTGGACCATATTTCGAGCATAATATGAAGACTCAGGTAGAACAGTGTGAACCTATAAATGATGCTGTTAGAAAAGCAGTGGACACAATGAATAAACATGGCTGCCAGGTAAGGGATACTGACTGAAACTTCACTCTGCAGGACTAATAGACTGTTACAGGAGAGCAGACCACCATTCACATGAACTCACAAGAGAAGACTACCTACCTAGGGATAAGGAGCAGGTTTGTGAGAAAGAGGATGAATTTGATTGGAAATAGGTTACATTTGGGGCACGTTATAAAAACTGTCAGGAAATGTCTAATAGGATAATAGATTCGGAGCGCAGCAGAAGGTAGAGGATAGACGTGTTTGGGGAAAGTCATTTGTGTTTAAATTGTAGTTGACATTATTGGCATTGATAACAGTATTCAGTGGAAGATTATAGACAAAGAGCAAATGTTTTGAGCCAAACCTTTGGGAATGTCAACATGTTAGAACAACTATGTTAAAAAAAAAAAAAAAGAAAAAAAGAAAAGAAAAGGAAAAAGGAACTCAAGAGATTGCACAAGTACAAACAGAGCTAGTGATACAGAATCAAGGGTGGTGTGCAAATCCTAATCTTCAGAACCTGTGAATATGTTAGCTTATATAACAAAAGGATTTTTGTTATATAAGCATGATTTGGATCATGAGGTGGGGAGATTCTCCTGGGTTATCTAGGTGGGCTCGATGTAATCACAGGGGTCTTTATAAAAGAGAGGCAGTAGAGTTAGAATCAGAAAGAAGATGTGCCAATGGAAGTAGAGATTGGCTTGATGAGCTTTGAAGACGGACGAAGAGGTCACAAGCCAAGAAATGCCTATAACCTCTAGAAGCTGGAAAAAACCAGGAAACAGATTCCCCTAGAGCCTACAGATGGACTGCAACTCTCCCAACATGTTGATTTTAACCCCAAAGACCTATTTCAGATTACGGACTCCTAAACCTGAAAGATCATAAATTTGTGTTGTTTTAAACCACTAGGTTTGTGTCTTAATCTGTTGCCATCACAATAGCAATAGGTCAAAACAAGGGAGGAGAGAGTTTCAAGTATGAAGGAGGAATTAAGTCAGTGAAAGGTTTAACCAATCTCAGTTGGGGTTAGCAATATTCAGGTCATTCAGGGTAATCTTACTAAATACAGCCTTGAGGGAGAAGAAGGTTAAATCAGATTACAGTGGATTGGGGAATGAGTGAATGGTGAGGAAAAGGTACAGAAATTGTAGCAATAAGATTTTTCTATGAAGAAAAAGGATTATTAAGTATGATTATATGACTGACTGAATTAATGGTTGAATTGATGAACAGTTGCTTTTGAAATGGATAGGAAAGGAAGCAAAGCCAGAAAGGAGGCAATGATGTAGGAAAAAATGGAGGGCTCAAAAAACCAGAGGTGTTGATGACAGAAAAAGGAATATATATGCTGGGAGAAGCAGAGTGAGAGAAGTGGAAGTATAGATGTTGTAGTCAAGTAACAGAATGCTCAGGCTGAAAATTTCAGAGAAGGAATAGTCTCAGTTTTGACAAGAATAACAGTGTAGCCATGAGCTTGTGTAGCTGGAATGTCATGGACATGAAGTTCTTCGAAGTCAATAAAGTCAGAATACCATGAGGTTAACTGTGTAGGATAAAAAATTGGATTTTGAAGTTGCCCAGAGAAAGGTGGAAAAGTAGCCAGATGATTAATAGGACAAGGAAAAGTAGTGTATTTGGATAACATCAATTTCAAAGATGTCTTTATACACAAATAAGTTTCAGCGTGATTTTAAAAGATCTAAACTTTCGGGGTGTCTGGGTGGCTCAGTCGTTGAGTGTCTGCCTTTGGCTCAGGTCATGATCTCAGGGTCCTGGGATTGAGCCCCACATTGGGTTCCTTGCTCTGTGGGAGGCCTGCTTCTCCTTCTTCCACTCCCCCTGCTTATATTCCTTCTCTTGCTGTCTCTCTCTGTGTCAAATAAATAAATAAAAATCTTTTTTTTTTAAATCCAAACTTTATACTCACCCCAGGAATATAGTTTCTGGGGATGAAAACATGAGAAGCCTTCATTGAGATGTCCATGTGAGTAGCAGTGTCTACAAGGTCTATGCAAAGCCTGAGATGCAGAAGATTTAACTGAAGGGAAATTGAGGTCCCAGAGGGCACCAGGGAAACCTATCATAGTGAGTGTAGCAGAGAGAACCTAAGAAAGTAAGAGAGGGATGCATGTTGTGCTACTGGGATGAAAGAGTGAGACTTTGGAGGGGGCTTGTATTTGAAGCTCTCATGAAAGAAGACAGAGATGAAAATCATAATTGTCTGACTGGTCTTAAAGTTATAAATGGATTTCTGATGTAAGGATATTTCCATATCCCAGCCAAGAACTCACTGGAAGTCAAAACAAGCTAGCTTACATTCTCCAGTGTCAATATTTCTCTATGATTTCAGCTCACTGTATCATATGTCATACATTAGACAGTTAGTAACTATTCATTGAGTGAATACATAAATCAATGAATGTTCTAAAGGGAAAACAACTGGAAAGGAAAACTCAGTCTGGAAAGGGAAGAGTGCCACGATACTTATTAATTACAATGGAAGCAATCGACAGATAATGGGGTCTTTCAGAGTTGTCCAAAGCTAGACGGGAGAGATATCACTATATATTTCTGAGCCCTGTGGAAGAGAATGATGACCAAAAATGGGCTTTCAAGTTCCCCAAACTCAGCCTTGGGTAGAGTCACTGGGTCAATAACTAAACAATGCAGACATGTCCAGTTTACTAGAGAGGGCCAGATACGAATGAGAAGCTCTTAGCTTTTGGCAACTTCCAAGAAGGATTTGAAGTGACTTACGGAGTTGCATACCATGCAATTGAAGAATAAACCTAAATAAAAGTCAAGATAAAAGAATGAGTAAATTACTATAGAAAAATAGAAGCCAGAAAGAAAGTTAAAATTTGGATATACAAGTGATTATATAATTACAATTGGGAGAAAACGATATAGCTAAAACATTAGAATTATACAAGAAAAAACAGGAATAAAAGAATTCAATTTGAAGACTGTAAGAGGATTAGACTTTGAGCTGTTAGATTAAAGAGATAAAGTAACTTGGGCAATTTATTTAGTTAAGACACCTGGCAGAACCCATGTTGGGAAACACTTTGTGACACTTTTTTTTCCCCCCCTGATAGGAGGAATAAGAGAAATCATATACATTTGTTTATAGAAATGAATTTTTCTAGTGTGAAATATAGTCCTGTTACATAAAGTAAAATAAGTGACACTGTAGACATTATATCCAATACAAATCAAAGATACAGAGCAGTTTATCTTACAGCTTTATCATAAAAACATGCATGATATTAAATCCTAAAACCATGAGCTCTAGATCACAGGAGAGGAATAAGAAAAAGGACAAAAATTGGGGCACCTGGGTGGCTCAGTAGACTGAAGGTTCACCTTTGGCTCAGGTCATGATCCCAGGGTCCTGGGATCAAGTCCTGTGTCGGACTCCCTGCTCAGCCAGGAGCCTGCTTCTCCTGTTCCCTTTACCCCTCCCCCCACCGCCTTGTGCTGCCTCTCTCACTCTCTCATGCTCTGTCTCTCAAATAAATAAAAATCTTTTTAAAAAGGACAGAGGTTATATAATCTAGATACTTCGTTTTTAAATGACCAAATTTTCTGAAGGATAAGAACTTGGAGGTTTAGATGACTGGATGCAAGCTCATTCCATGTTCAGGCTCAAATAGCAGATGTTTTGTGTTACCACTACAGTTTCCTATATAGCTTGCATAGTCCGCTGTTGAATTCTAAATAGAGTTTATATGCTCTAAGCACATATACCGTTGTTTTTTTTTTTTTTTTCCCCCTTGCATTGCCTGGTATTTCTGTAAAGCTCTGTATTCTTTACATGGCAGGTGCACTTTGGAAGGTGGCTGATAGAAGGAAGTCCTTACGTGGTGCTCTTTGACATAGGCTATTCAGCCTGGAACCTGGACAGGTGGAAGGGTGACCTCTGGGAAGCCTGCAGTGTCGGCATCCCTTACCATGACCGAGAAGCCAACGATATGCTAATATTTGGATCTTTAACCGCCTGGTTCTTAAAAGAGGTAGAGTTTATTGCATAGTCATATAACAGATGAGGAACGTAATTGTGCTCCGTGCTCAGCAATGACCCCATGGTTTTTAGGTTATGCTAAAGGAGATGATGCCTTTGTGATTGTCTTAATACATTTCAAAAAAATCTGAGAAAATGTTCAGTCTTCCTCTAAATCCTAGCTCTTGGAACAGGTTAATATCGTGCTTATTAATATATACCTCATGTCAGATTTAAATAGAATGATGTGTATAAAACAACCAATTATATTCCCTGATACATAGATGGTAATATATATACAAGCAAAAAACAGTATATATCATGCACTAAAGACCTGAATTCTAGACTTAGGGGAGTAGAAAAGAACTTGAAATATTTGGTTTTGTTTATGCATGCGTACTTGGGCAACCTCAGTGGCTTTTAGGTATTTTCATCGTGTTCTAAGGGCTGACGTGATCTCAGCAGTTGCTAAGGATCTGTAGAAGTGAAATATCCTCCCCTCAAAAACCAACTTTCCCAAACCCCAAAAGACCTCAAGAACGTTAGATATCTATCCTTGTGAAATGAACCAAGCCCACACTCTCATCAGTTCTCAGAGGAGGATTTCTTTGCATTCCTTGCATTACCTCAAAATGATTGTACTTAACTTCAACATCAGATGTTGAGGAAGAGCATTTCTAACAAAGTGGGGGTGTAGTCTGAGGACAAATCACAGAACTGTTGGCAGCGCATCCCCTTGACCAGCCTTCCTTACGCGTGCAGTCTTATTCCAACAGCTACAAAAGACTGCCTTGAAGTGAAGGGGAAGGTGGAAAGGCAGTCCCATTGCTTTCTGTTGGCGACAGAATTAGGAGAGGAGGGGGAGGGTGCTGAAGAGATCTGGCCTAATGACAATAAGCAGTCTTGTTGTAGCATCAGTTGGTGGAACCAACTCTTCCTACGCAAACTGCCTCCTTGATCCAGGGCCCTTGGGGCTGAGGCCAGCGTGTGTGTGTGTGTGTGTGTGTGTGTGTGTGTGTGCGCGCGCGCGCATGCGCACTCGCTCATCCTTTCTGTTAAAGGGAACTAGGGAGGAGAGAAGCAAGAAAGTGAATGCCCCAGTGTTCTCTAAATTAAAACTATTACAGAAACAGGCATTTTCTTTGATCCAAAGGGCAAATAAAGACATTAACAGCCCAAGGCTCCTGAGCAAACCCTGTTTTTGTAGTTACCTCTTGGCTGCTACTGGTCTGCGCACTTGTTAATTACCATGAAAAACTTTTTTTTTTTTTTTTAGATTTTATTTATTTATTTGTCAGAGGGAGAGGGAGAGAGAGCGAGCACAGGCAGACAGAAGAACAAGTACTTTAAACTACAAAGGTTCTAGACTAAGTCAGTGGTTCTCAAAGAGTATTTCCATGGACCACCAGCAGCAGCATCGCCTGCAAACTTGTAAGACATGCAAACTCTTGCCCCCAGCCCAGAATTAGAATACCTGGTAATGGGACCCGGATGTCTTTACTTGACCAGCGTTCCAGGTGACACTGATGTCCTCCAAGTGTGAGAACTGCCTTCTTGGGTGAACTCTTGATTTCCTAGTCCTCGCTCAGACTCCTTGAATGCATGTGTTATTGCATGATCAATTCTATTCCCACACTGAGGGAACAAGCTGTTGTAAGGGGAGTGGAATGTAAACACTAAACTTCTGGAAGGGTGAAACAAGGTAACTTAAAGGCAAGGAAATTGACCCCCTGTCTAGTTTTAGAGCTAGACCCAGATTAGTCCTGTGTCCTCAGTGTGTGACTAAATTAGGATTTGCTTCCAAGCAAGTTATTCACCTCTTTCTTCCCAGTTCCGTATTCTTAAAATAATATGTTAGTTAAAGAGGTTTTGTCTTCAATTACAGAAGATCCAAATAAGACTGACTTAAAACAGGAAGTCATATATTATTTATTTCAAAAGAAGCTTGTAAGTGGATAGTCCCCCTTGATCAGCTACTTAGTGATATCTTCAAGGGTGTTATTGCTATTATTTATTTGTCCATTCGATGAATATTTATGGAGTACCTACTGTGCATTTGTTCTATGAGGCCCCTTTGTAGCTACAAAAGTAGGTCTGTTTCCTTCCTGAAAGAGAGGATTATGCCATACAAGTATATGGGCTTTATGAGCATGCTGTAAATCCAATAAAATAATTCTGCTTTCTAAATCTGCATATTTCATGTTTACCTCTCTTTAGATTTTGCTAAAATTTACAGGCACAAATGATAACTTTCCTTCACCTGTGGGCCACCATCAAGATCAAGCTTTACCAACAACTATTCTAAATGCTTCTTTTCTGATGTAGGTGACAGATCATGCAGATGGCAAGCACGTCATTGCCCAGTTCCATGAATGGCAGGCAGGAACTGGACTGATCCTTTCTCGAGCTCGGAAACTTCCCATTGCTACAATATTTACCACTCACGCCACACTGCTTGGGAGGTATCTCTGTGCAGCAAACATTGATTTCTACAACCATCTTGATAAGGTAAAGTGTCCTCCCTCTCCCCCGACCCCCACCACCTCTCTTTTCTGATCCTTGACGCTGAAGGATGAGAAGTATTGATCCTTTCATTTCATCTGCCAGCCAGATGGCAGAAATGCCCTTTTAACTAATCAATATTCATGACAAAGCCTCTCCTGAAGTGACAGAGAGTTGCTGTGGTTTAACTTTGTCAGAGTGCAGTAGAGCATAGCAGTGACAGACCGGATGTGAGTCTACTTTGCAGCAACCGATCCAAAATCCCAAGATCCAAAGAGCCATGGTGGGTGGAAGGGGATTGCACTCCTGTGTATCCTAAAGCTGAGGAAACACCATGTGGACCTGGGTTCACACGCCGCCCTGAGTGGCAGCTACAAACCAAGACTTCCAGACATACAACTTGCCTTGTGGGGCTCCCTCTCTCCTTCAAGTGAAAACATGGTCAGATTTCTCTTGTAACTTTGAGGTGTAGGTAGAGTCAGTGTAGGGGTCGAATAAGACAGTTATTTAAAACAGGGATGTGGGTCCTTGGTGACCAAAGAGTCGGGTTTCCTTATCTTAGAAGACTGCCGAACTCTATGACCAAAGTCATTCAGTTTTGACTTTTTCATTTGTTTGCTGACAGTGAAATCAGATTAATAAAAATATATCTTTTATATCATCATGTCAGTAACACCAACAAAGCATTTGAGTACCAGAAAGTCAGGGTTTTACGGATTTGGTATCTATACTGACAATCAAATCAACTTAGAATTTGAGGGTTCCATTTACTATCAGGAACATGAGGAAGTTGGAAAGTTGCTTTCTAAAGAATTTCCCTGTTTAAAAAAAGTTCTAGGATTCTAGAAACAGAATATGTGCATGTGTGACTGTGTGTGTGTGTTTGTAAAACATGAACACTTAGATAATAATAGTGGAAAGAGGTCCTACTATCCCGAAGACCCTTTGAGTGTAAGAAAGTTCTTTCTAACAAACTTCAACATTTGCAAAGCAGTGTGTGGTCCTAAAGAGAGCTTTCCTATTAAAAGGTCAGCCTACCCTAAAGGTCAAATTGTAAACATAAGATGTACATTTAAAATAAAGTCACCAAGGAATTCAGAAATCAGATCAGGGAAATTTCCTAACGGTGTATGATAATGGTAGACTAATAAGGCCAAACCAGTGATCTGTGATGGACTCAGCAATTTTGTTTCCCAGAAAAGAGCAGACTTTGATTTTTTGTGAAAGATAAAATATTGGAAAGGCACATCAAATATTTCACTTCAGAATACCTAAGACCATTATATGGTAACAACGAATAAAAACAATTAATAAAATTCATCAGATATTATTAGCTGTTTTTAAGTAACAAATGATTATAGTGTATAGTTACATATTATAATTTTACCCTTTGGCTCAAAGGTCAGTATTTACAATGTACTATCTTCAAATAGTTATACCTTACTATCTTTACAATGTATCTCCCCAACTTAAAGCCCTTCTCTGGTTGAAATATATGAGCTTAGTCAGCCCCAGTCCACCTTGCCAGTAAAATATCCTGCCCAGGGAGACTAGTGGATCAAATGTAATTAGGAACTAGATTTTGAGTAAAACTCGTAATCATTTTTCACAGAAGAGGCCCCCATGATTATTTTCTACAGCGTACCACCCCCCACCCCATGATCACAGTAGGTTTAGAATCTGGTTGTTATATAATGAGTTATATGCATGAAAGGCTTTTAAAAGTTCAACAGAAGAAATGAGTCATAATTTAGTCTTTGATGCAAGAACCAGAATCAGTTGCGGTGTGTTTGGGCTCAGGCAAATAAACCTGGGGGAAGAATAGGAACAAGAATGAAAGTACCCGGCTTTATAAAAACAGAAAGAGTAGAAAGAGTTGTATTTACGCAAATACTAATTGTCAACTGAAAGGTGTTTTCTGAATAGCCAACTCACAGGACTTTGATGCTGGTTTATTCTTAGTTAAATTTGTTAACTAAAATGGCATTTCAAGCATTTTCAACCAGTGTATGAATCTTCTGAGACTCTCCAAGAAGATACTTTTGAAAAATTTTTATTTATTTATTTATTTATTTGAGTGGGAGAGAGAGAGCATGTGAGCAGGGGGAAGGGCAGGGGGAAGCCAGGTCTCTGCTGAGTATGAGGAGCCTAATGAAGAGCTCAAAGCAGGGCTCCACGTGGGGCTCCACACAGGGCTCGGTTCCACAACACCGAGATCCTGATCTGGGCCAGAACCAACAGTTGGACCCTTGACTGACCGAGCCACCCAGGCACCCCTCCAAGAAGATATTTGCAAATTCATTCTGTGAGTCCAGACACTGACTGATTTTTCTCCTCAGCTATCATGGCTATATAACTATAGCTTTAAAAAAAAAAAAAAAAAAAGGCCATTAACTTTCTTATGCTTTGGCCTCTCTTTCTTTGATGGCATCAGACTTTCCTGGGTGGAAATGTAAGGGATAAAAAAACTGAAAGAACCCAGACACAGATAGATTTTAACTCTTTCATCTGACCAAGTTTTGAGCTCATCACCTTTGACCATAGGGTAATTCTCCTCTGTCACTGGATTACGCTTTATTGACTCATATATACTTTGCCTCATTTTTTGTTCTTTTGTACACATTTTCCTGAATTCAACAAAAAAGTAATGAGATACATAAAAATATAGGAAAGTAAGATCCTTTGTCAAAATAACCAGGACCAGATATGTCCTAGATGTTGGAATTACTGGGCAGAGATTTTATAGTTTTTTTTCTTAAGATTTTAATTATTCATTTGGAAGAAAGAGAGCACACGAATGGTGCAGAGAGGGGTGGAGGGAGAGGGAGAAACAGAGTCCCCACTGAGCCAGGACTCTGGGATCATGATTTGAGTCAAAGGCATCCCCCACACAGAGATTTTAACAAATTATCATATATATGTGGGAAACATGTATAAATACCAGGGGAACCTGTATATACCTGGAGAACATGTATAAATACCAGGGTTGTTGTAAACCACAGGTTTGGCCATGTATATGGCAGGCCTGGGAGGTAAGGGGCCCCATAGGACCAGGAAAAGTCATATGCCTGTCTTTCTGGGGACCTTTCTTGGGTTCTCCAGGCTTCTGCTGTCCTCCCCTGCATACTTGGTTTTCTCATTTAGAAACCCCATCTTCTTATCCCAGATGTCCATATGTTAAATGCCATCCCGCATATGAAATCTTATTCCTCTCCACAATAACAACAGCAGCCATAGTAGTAATGATAGCTAAAGTTACGGGGCCAGGTACTTTTCTAACCATCTGACGCGTGTTATCTCTTTTCATCTTCATAAAAGCTCCGTAACATAAGAAACATTTCATACTTTTTCCAGTTGGCATTCCTAAGTATAGGCTGCCTTTATCATATGGTTAAATAAGCCCTTTCAGTGCTTTCCCTTGTATACAAAACAAAGGTTTTCTAGCTTGTCTGTCATCTTATCATGTCTCCTACATCCTATACCCAATGCTGTAGTCCATCAGGTGTAATTTCCTGCACATGCTATGTGACTTAATATAACTATTCCTTAGGCAACTAATTTTTCAATCCAAATAAACTTTCCCCAAATTAAACTTTCATGTCCCAGTCCAAATGCCATTTTATTCATCCAGTCAGTTTGGAGGAACAAAGATTAATAAGTCATGGTCCTTGTCCTTGAATATCTTACACTCCAGAGGTGATGCTGACAATGCAAACACTTGCATAGTATGAGATAAGTTTCTCTATTCTCCCCAAGAGAATCAGCCCCACTCTGATCCTACACCTTCCTCAGGCCTAACTTACTCATTTCTGCCTAACTTTAACCTGTATTCTCACTAATTTATAAGATCTTTGAAGGCCACAGAAATAATAAACTACTCAACAAATGTTGGTTG
Source organism: Neogale vison (assembly GCF_020171115.1). Lineage (NCBI taxonomy): Eukaryota > Metazoa > Chordata > Mammalia > Carnivora > Mustelidae > Neogale > Neogale vison. The sequence continues at coordinate 72,906,480 of NC_058102.1, forward strand.
GATGAGAGATGTGGTTGAATAAATGACACCAGCCAAATAGAGCTTTTCGGAAAACATTGGCTGATTAAAGGATGCCATATAGAGCCATTCTTCAAACATTTTCAGAGAAATATTAACAACTATTACAGTCAAGAAAGAATGCACTAGGACTTTCTTCATTGCAATCTTTAGAATCACCTAGTGAATCTTTTTCAGTACTTTCTTCTATATAGCTCAGTCATTGTTGGGCCTGACTTGCTGGTCGAGCTGGAGTCCAAGGAGTATAAAAGCAGGAGAGTGCACACGCTTGGAGTCAGACTGATTTGGGATCATTTCAGAGCTCTGCTAAGACAGTTAATGAGAATGTGATCTTGGGAAGGTGTCCTAACCTCTGCAATCTTCAGCTTTCCCTCCATGGATAGAGGACAAAATACAAACCTTAGTGGTTTGTGAGGATTAAATATGATACTTGCTTAGAAAAGAGCCCAATGCATAGTGTTGAGCTTCTAATACTCTTCATTATAAAAAGCACCTGCTAATATAATGCCAAAAACTTTATATGCTTTTCTCTCTCAAACACTGTTAGTTTCATCTGCAGCTATATGAGACATAACAATGTTCAGCAACTGGGCAAAATGGCAAAAGCTCACAACTGCTTTCAACTATTTAATTAATTGTTTAGTGCTTGGTATGTTGGTTTTTAAAGATATTTTTTTTTAAAGTTAAGATGCCCAGAATAAAGGATGATTGCATAATCTAACATACCATCCAATTAAAGTAACTGTACATCCTCTTGAAATGATACAGTCGTGAGAGTTATACAACCCTAGAAAAGCATTTGTCTCTTCTCTTTGTTGGATATCTTTTCAGTGAATTAGGGATGATAATGATTATCCTTATTTTTAGTATTGAGGCTAATGTCAGTTTTGTTTCTTTGTTTATGGGGGAAATATGGTAAAGACCATGATGAAAGGAATTAGTTCAATATTTATAAGATGTAAGGTAAGTAAATACAATTAAAATACAAAAAAAATATGAATTCTTGTAATAATAGTAAAGTAGAAATCTTTACTTAGGGGATTAAATAGCAGTTTAGAAGAAGAAATGAAGTGAACAGTAGTTTTTTTTTTTTTTTAAGATCTTGTTTATCTGCCAGAGAGAGTGGGAGAGAGAGAGTGAGAGTACAAGAAAGGGAGCAGCAGGCAAAGGGAGAAGCAGGTTCCCTGTTGAGCAGGGAGCACGAAGTGGGACTCGATTCCAAAACCCTGGGATCATGACCTAAGCTAAAAGCAGGTGCTTGACCGACTGAGCCACCCAGGTGTCCCTGAACAATACCTTTTAAAGCATGAGTGGCTGTGCATTTTAGTAATAGGTTTAATAAAAAGTTATCATTACTTTATTGTGGTCCTAATACTTTACATAGCATTGAGAAAAAACAATATATGAAGGATCAGTACAGTTGATCCTTGAACAACACGGGTTTGAACTGCGTGGGTCCACTTGTACCTGGATTTTTTTTTTAATAAATATTGTATAGTCCAGTAAATGTTTTCTCTTCCTTATGAATTTCTTACTAGCATTTTCTTTTTTCTAGATACTTTATTATAAAAATACAGTATATAATACATGCAACATATAAAATATGTGTCAATCAACTGTTTTTGTCATTGGTAAGTCTTCTGGTCAACAGTAGACGATTAGTTAAGTGTTGGGGGAGTCAAAAGTTAAATGCAGATTTCTGACTACACAGAAGGTTAGTGCCCCAACCCTGTGTTGGTCAAGGGTCAATTGTATGAGAAAATGTATATCAAATGTATATGTGCTTTTGCTTTTCTTCTTTCTTTCTTTTTTTTCTTTCTTTCTTTCACAGTTTAACATAGACAAAGAGGCTGGGGAAAGGCAGATTTACCACCGGTATTGCATGGAGCGGGCCTCTGTCCATTGTGCTCATGTGTTCACCACGGTATCGGAAATAACAGCAATAGAAGCTGAACATATGCTGAAGAGGAAGCCTGGTAATTATCTCTGAGTTTGTCACCTGCCTTTCAGTCCTAAATGACATTAGAGTCTAAAAGTCTTGTTTGAAACAAACAAACAAAAAGCATAAAATAATAGAGGAAAAATTGCATTCACTATTACTACCCAAATCTTTACACGTTTTAATTGTCAATGTCAGTAGTTCTATAGTAACACCAATTCTAAGCTATATCCAGAACACAGTAGTATTCAATCTGTGCTTGTTGAATAAATGGGCTATCCTAGAAGTGGGCCTATTCCCTACGGTTGTCACAAGTGACCTGGTGTGTGTAAGCAAGATAACTTTTCTATTTGAAGGAAATGAAAGTTCAGAAAATTTTAGAAATTTGTATGAGATTCTTCCAGTCCTACATCTTATGACATTGCTTCATTGGTCCTGTTTAGTACAAACCTATTGTTTTACCCCTCCTAAGACCTTGAAAGCTTTTCTGGGAACTATCCCCAGACCCATCCAGAGGTTGCAATGCCAAGAGGCCTGTTCATAAAACATGACCCTGTCACCTGGCCAAAGCTGATTGGTCCAGAGGTAGATACGCTGCATAAACCAGCCAATAAGAATGCCCCCACAGGAGGGAGTCCAAGCAGATGAGTCCACAGGGAGGCACTCTTGAAGGATAGGTGTGTCAGCTTTGCAGTTGTTGGCAGTGTTCATTTTTCTTTTATGTTGCATGGGATGCAAAGAAGGCTAAACTAGGGTCACCTGGGTGGCTCAGTCAGTTAAGTTCCCTACTCTTTTTTTTTTAAGTTCCCTACGCTTAATTTCAGCTCAAGTCATGATCTCAGTGTTGTGAAATCTCCCAGTCGGGGGTGGGGGGCGCGGAGGGGGTCCCTGCTCAGTGGGAAGTCTGCTTGAAATTCTTTCTCCCTCTCTTACCCTGCCCCTCCCCCGCACGCACGTGTGCACACACACACATGCACACGAGCACGCACACACACACACATACACACACTCTCTTTCTCTCTCAAATAAATAAATAAAATCTTTTTAAAATTGAAAACGAAAAGAAGGCTAAACTACAATGAAATACAATGAAAAACAAAAACAGACTGAGAGGGCTCTAGATTCTCCACAGTGATTTAAACTAATGGTTTAAACTAATTCCGGAAGCCTAGGTAAACCTTTGCCATGAGGCACTCGAGCATCCCATAAACAAATTCCTCATTATTGTAGGTAAGCCAGTGCTAGTATCTAGTTACCCAGTGTGAACACTGGGTCTATTATTTGCTACCAAACAATTCTAATGAATATATCCTCTTTCTTTAATCCTTGTGATCTTGTCTCTATTTGTCTTTCTTCCAGATACTAGTTGGATGTCTGGAGGAGGTATTTCAAGGTGCTAGATTTTTTTTTTTTTTTTTAAAGAAGGATCCAAGAAATTTGAATAATGACAGCATACAGTTTCCATGTTCTCCTTTTGTCTTTCCAAGTACTCCCCAGGGTTCACTTGGATTCTCACTGCCATGCCCCTTACAGAAGTTAACTCCATCAGTATGCTATTTCTTTCTTGCATCCTTCTTGTTTCTTGTCTACAGTATCTTTTCTGTGCTTGCAAAATGCTTTGTTTTTTTTTTTCCTATTTTAAAATAAAACTTTCTCTTGAGGCTGCTCTTTTATCAAATGTCCACACAATCTTATCCTTCCTCCTGCTGCCAAATACAACTTCGTTTGTGAAACACTTGAAAAGTTCCAGAGGAATTAAAGTCATAATAAAGTGATATTAATATACATTCTTGGCTTCTATATCTTTTTGGACAAGACAGCTGATTGTCACAGTGGATAAAGGTGTAGACCTCAGAGCCAGACTGCTTTAGTTTTATTTTAATTTATTTTAAAGATTTATTTATTTATTTTAGAGAGCGAGTACGTGGGGTGTGGGGAGCAGTAGAAGGAGAGAGAGACTCTCAAGTCAACTCTGAGCTGAGCATAGAATCCGACACAGTGCTCGATATCATGACCTTGAGTTCTAAACCTGAGGGAAGTTAAGAGTCCAAAATTTAGCCAACTGAGCCATCCGGATGCCTCCAGACTGCCCTGGTTTTGAATCCTACCTCTGTTACTTTGTAATTACTTGATCTTGGGCAAATAACTTAACCTCTCTATAGGTTAGATTCTTCTCCTATAAAATGTGGATAGCAAAATAAGTTACTTTATATGATTTTATAAAAACAAAGCTAATAGTTGTCAAATACACTATATAATGTTATGGAAAGGGAAATACATTGTAAGAGGGGATTGTCTACTGTCCTATAGGAATTATTCACATGAGGGTTTTCACTAAAAACTTTGGCAACTTAAAATCGACTCTGCTGTGGAGTATAAGAATTTTCCAAGTTACTTAGTAAAAAATCAGAAGAATCGGCAGTTTGCTATTGCTATGACCAGGAAGCCAGGGTTGATTTTCTGGAACCATTTCAAAAGATAGCTTGTTAACTCTTAAATATCCTTCAAAATGATGGCACAGTTATAATTCTAGCTCAAATCTCCATTGCAAAAATGCCCATTGCCATGTGTTAAATTTTTTTTTTGACATAGCTTCTTTTTTTGAATTTCATTTGTTTTTGCAGCAACCCATGTATTCAAGTCAGTAGGTAGTTCCCATCTTGTACCCTGAGGAATCTCTGTCTTTCTTGTCACAGGCTGATTATTCTGGAAAACCAAAAATGTCTTCCTGCTTGAGTAAAATCTTCTGGGAATTAGAAATAAAGGACTGCCTTTCCAATTTTTCAGATAGAACATTTCCCATACACTTGGCCAAACAAGATGCTAGGAGGTAGTTTCATGCACACCATGGCCAGAGACACAACATGTGGAGGCAGACTGCATGGGTTCTACTCCTAACGGTATTTGTGTTCTCAGATTCCTTAACAGCTCTGGGCCTGTTTGGGCATCTGAAAATGCAGATAAGAACACCTACCCCATTGCTTCTTGCAAGGATTAGATGAGTTATATTTTAAAGCATTTTGAGCATTTAGAGCAATAGTAAGCCACCAATAAATGAAAACTATAGTACTCCTTATTTGTGCTTTTAATTAGACATTTGGTTGTACTAGTTAATGTTATTTTGGTCACACACCCCTAATTTCCTATTTCAGTGACTTATTCTGATGTTTTATGAATTTTTAGTTGTATGATAGAAACTAGAAATGTTAAGGAACATATAAATTAGTTAGTTAAATAAGTAATTAATTTTTGAATTTAATATATTAAAGCACACTATTTTGCTACAATGGTACCCTCTCTCAAAAGATTTCTGTGATGATTTTTTTTTTTTTTTTTGCTTTTCCAGACGTAGTTACTCCAAATGGCTTAAATGTTAAGAAATTTTCAGCAGTGCATGAGTTTCAAAATCTACATGCCATGTACAAGGCCAGGATACAAGATTTTGTTCGAGGTCATTTCTATGGGTATGCTCTTCTTTATTTAAAAAAACCTGTGGCATAGAGAAAACAAAATTGTTATAGTAAATGTTTATCTTTCCCAGCCCCCTTTGAACTTTAACAGAACTCGTTTGTACATTTTGTTGCTGTTGCCTTATTTCATTTGAAACCGTTTTGTTTTGTTTTAGTCATCTGGACTTCGATCTTGAAAAGACTTTGTTCCTTTTCATTGCTGGGAGATATGAGTTTTCAAACAAAGGAGCTGATATCTTCCTAGAAGCCTTATCCAGGCTAAATTTTCTGCTGAGGGTAAGAATGCTATAGAACACTGTCTAATACTTTTACAGGAGGACTTCCTTCTGTGGGAAGTACAGAACTTTCTGGCTTCTGAAGAAGTTTCTAACAGATATAAGATTGTGAATACTTAAAATGACAATCTTCTTCTAAGAACAGCTCCAGCCTTTCAAGTTACATATTGGGATCGCCACTTTGTTCACTTGTGTATCTGTCTATGTTATCAGGTATTTTTTTAAGAGAGCCATGAGTTTATTGTGTTCTGTTTTAAGATGACATTATAGCATTCCTTCTCCTGTCCCAAGAGCTAACCAGTTGAGAGATAAATATGAAGAAATCAAGCAAATGGAGAACAAGATTCACCATTTTAAAAACCAATAAAGACTGTAATGGGAGATGTGGCTTGTTAAAGGACACCCATAGGCTTCCGGATATTGAACCTGCTGGTAGACCTGGCTAGCTCATCACATTGCTGTGTTCCCCCAACCAAAGAAGGCCTGCAGGGAACCTGCACCAGACTGCAAGCAACCAAGCAGTTGTGTTCTGTACAATAGGGAAAACACACACAGATGCTATTCCTCTCCCTACTCACCAGCCACATTTCCTCCCTGAGATTAAGAGTTTGAACTCTGAAACCAGGAGATGTCCCACATCATGGAAACAAGGAGGGGAAAAGAGGTTCCCACTTCCATGTGGAATCCATCAATTTTTGTTCAGGAAGGTGGGACTTAATATAGTTTCCCAACTAGGCCAGCAATAAAACCTGTGCCAATAGAAGGAGCTATACAAAATGGTACCGTGTAATAGCTAGTGATTAAAGTTATTGGCTTATATTCTAATCTTATCATGTAAAAATATAGAATAAATAACAGTAAGCTATAGGAGACCAGCGTAGAATTTCAATCCTACTGAAATACCAAGACAACCTAAACTTTCCTGAGCTTGTACTGTTCTCCAGTTAATTTTTTTCCCTTGGACATAGATTTATTTTTGCTTTAGAGCAAACATCTTACCAAGTATCCTGAAAGATTTACTGATACCACTTAGTAAGGAAATAATACTTTAATAAAAACCCAACTCTGTAAAATAAGACCAAAGACCACAGACATTATTCTAGAACAGGCTGGAATAATCTTATTCCATAATATTTCTGGTATCTATCTATTCAACAAGCTTTATGGACTCAAAGTTATTATCAAACATGTATCATGTTTAGGGATATGATTAATCAATTTTTCTATACATTTATTAAACAGTCACTTTATCTTTATGTATGAAACAAAGGCCAATCACTATTCTAGATATCAAAAATCATTACAATACTTGAAGAAATTAAAAGAAAGCATTCTCTCTCATATAGTATATTTATTCTTTCATAGCACGTTGGCTACTCTGCTGTGAGTTTCCTAGTCTCTGACTTCTACAGATTATCTTAATAGACAGTCAGAACTCTGAGGGGGCCACAAAGTATGGGTGCCCACACTTAGGAGACAGTCATTTCCAGAACACATGAACATTCATAAGTGCACTGTCTTAAGTGAGTTTATGCTTCCACTCTCACAGCTGTTTGGGTATGTCATTTCCTTCTGAGATGTGCTAGGGAAGAGAAAAAGAAAACAGTATAGAATTAAAAAGCATCAGTTTGAATCTTAGCTTTGTCAATAATCTGCTATAGGAACTCAGACAATTGAAACACTCACGCCACTCTTTCAGTTAGTAAAATGAAGAACATACTAGCTGTTGTTATTATGAGGCTTGGGTTAAGTTAAGCTTTTAAAGCATCCAGCACTGCCTGCCACCAGAGGGGCTGGGCATATGCTTGTTCCTGTGCTTTAGGGCCAGAAAAACAAAGTGCAGCATTATGGAAAGACTTTTAAAGGAAAAGTGTAAATGATCTATTTGTGTAAATTATTGTGAGTAAACTAGAAAAAAGAGAATGAAACAAGGCTAAATCTCCATAAATTTTCCAATCTGAAATTTTAAAGAACTAATTTTGGCTTAGTAACATAACTCACATTCATCTGACATTTTTTTTTAACCCCAGAAAAGCACTGTGATACCACTAGCAATTGCTATGTATTTTACCTGCTTAAGGAAAATATTTTATATATGAATTTTCAAATTGTTAATCAAAAGATCATGACTAAAAACCAGATTTAAATTAATATTTCTGAGTAAAGCTTCAGGAAGGTGGGTTTAATTTCTCTGTGAATCATAAATAAGTATTGTTTTTATTTAAAGATAATTTAAAACAGTATTTTTTTTTTTTTAAGTTTAAGGTCCATCTGTTGATGTTTTCTTTTACCTTTGGTAATTGACTTGTCGTGTTTCCTAATCCCCTACTAGATGCATAAAAGTGATGTCACAGTGGTGGTGTTTTTCATCATGCCTGCCAAGACAAATAATTTCAATGTGGAAACGCTGAAAGGCCAAGCAGTACGGAAACAGCTATGGTAACCTCATGTCTTGTAAATACTCTCAAGCAATTAGTGTCAACCGATTTTTTTAACGTGTAATTTCTGATATATGCCCTTAAACTTTTTTCTTTAAGATATAATTATTATAACACATGGGCACCTGGGTGGCTCAGTTGTTAAGTGTCTGCCTTTGGCTCAGCTCATGGTCCCAAGGTCCTGGGATCAAGCCCGCATCAGGCAGCCTGCTCTGCGGGAAGCCTGGTTCTCCCTCTCCCACTCCCTGTGCTTATGTTCTTTCTCTCACTCTCTCTCTCTGTCAAATAAATAAATAAAATATTAAAAAGAAAACATTATTATAGCACAAAGGGTACCTGGGTGGCTCAGTCAGTTGAGCTTCTGCCTTTGGCTCAGGTCATGATCCTGGGGTTCTGGGATCAACCCTCCACGTCGGGTGGGGGCGGAGGGGCGGTCACTGCTCAGAAGGGAGTCTACTTCTCCCTCTCCCTCTGACCCTCCCTCTCTGTTTCTGCTCTCCCGCTCTCTCACAAATGAATAAATAAAAAATCTTAAAAAAAATATTATTATAGCACAAGTGCTGCTTGGTCTCTTCTCATAGGCTACTATGTCAGATTATGTAGTACCTATCAAACTGTGTTACTATAAAAACATTGGAATGAGCCACAATGGAAGGATTAAAAACTCTGTAGAAATCTTAGGTCGAATTTATTTTTAATTTTATTGTGAAAATTTAAAAATGAAAGCTAAAGTAAAGACATTTAGTGTAATGACCCCCTCCATGCTCATAGCCCACATTCAACAATCACCAATGAATTTGCCGTCTTGTTACATCTGTACTTCCATCTACTACCCCACCCTGCCCTTTATCCTGGCCTGAGTATCATCAGGCAAAAAAATGTTAAGCTCTGTGGGCTGCTCAGAACGTTCTGCTGCTTCAACTCTGGAGGTCTGAACTCAAGCTAAATTGGCAACTGGGAAAAACAGTAGAAGAGGTTCCACAAAAGAAACCTGTTAATTTCGAAGGACACATTGACAAAAATCAGCATGGTCACACAAACAGATTTTAAATTGCAACAATGTTTAAATTATAAATCTTCCAATTCATACAGGGACATTGCACATTCTGTGAAGGAAAATTTTGGAAAAAAACTCTATGATGCATTGTTAAGGTAGGTGCTGAGACTACTTCACACTTCAAATATGTTAGGGCTTCATTATACAAATTTAACAACTTATACACTACCATGTATTTCTTTTGTTCCAAATATAAAAGAATTATTAGCCTTTAAATATGTATTATATTATGGGAATGGGTTTTGTTTTACCCATCATCTGACAAATACTTATAAACAGGTTGTACAAATGTGACATCATCACATAGACAAATTAGGTTATTCAATGAGACTCTCATTAGGGGTTAATATGTCAATGTGAAACTGATGGAGATTTCATGAAACTTATAAGTCAAGATATATATTGACTTTATATATTAAATACCTATATTTATTTATATACTAAGTTTATATTAAGTAATGTTAAGTAACCTATATTTACTTAAAGAGTAATAAACATTCAAATACATAATAAAATAAATGAAAATATAAAAGTATTAAAAATTCTAAATAATTAAATCAAATCAAAATATATTATAAAATAATAATATATATAAAATATTTGGATTTTATTAGAATATGAAGAGAAAGCTGGTTGTTTCCTGACTGATTGTGGCAAACATGCATCATTTCCTTTTACCAGTAAAAATAACAAATTATAGATGGACAGGTATGGCCACTTGTGAACATATTCAAGAGTAGCCAAATATGATGAAAATGTCCTCCTGATGGTCAGCTTTAATGTTTTAAAAATGAGTTTTAAGGGATATCTGGGTGGCTCAGTCCTTAAGCATTGACCTTTTGCTCAGGTCATGATCCCAGAGTCCTGCCTGCTTTTCCTCTCCCACTCCCACCACCCCCGCCCCCCACCCCAGCTTGTGATCCTGTTCTCACTGTCAATCTCTGTCAAATAAATAAATAAAATCTTTTTAAAAAAGAAGTTACAATTTCAAAAATTTAAAAAGGAAATTTAACTTTCTTCTATGCTATCAAAATTATTCTTTTATCAAACTTCTTCATGCCTTTGAGAGTCATCAGGAAACCATGTTTGCTTTATTTTTAAAGTGCTTAGAGCACTATCGGACTCATAGAGACATTGAATTTGTGCCAGTTATTTCTATTTTTCTTATTAATATTATTTTGCCCCACAGAGGAGAAATTCCTGACATGAACAACATTTTGGATCGAGATGATGTAACAATTATGAAAAGAGCCATCTTCTCAACTCAGGTAATGAAGAAAAGAGTGACCCACACTCCCAAGATTGTTAAAATCAATTTAGATCAATATTTTAACTTATTGGAATGGGCTAATTTGGGAAATATATAAACCCGGGAGCTAGAAAAGTCTTTCTTATGCATTTACCTAAATGACAACTTTACTTATTTTCTTTTTGGGGTGCTTTTCAGTGCTCTTTTAAAAAATTTCATGGAATTTATTTTGTATCCACTTAAAAATTCCTTTGGAACCAATACGTCCATTTGAAATTGGATTTGCAATTACAATTGGATATACAATTGCAATTGTTTATTGCAATGACAAGAAAATATTCCCTAAAAATCTTTGAAAAGCATGGCATTTTGAGTCATGATCAAGAAAAGGTGAATGTTTCTCAGCTGAGAGGACTTTTTGTAAAAATGGAAGATAGGCATTCACCAACATCTTGTCATAACAGTGAGACATCAGGTACCATCAGAGGACAGGCCTGCTAGAAGGATCCAGGAAAGGGGTTCATCTTGAGTCACAACTTCAGACACCTTCATTCCAAACAGGTCTTAAGAGTGGGTAAGAAGTCTAGGCCTTTCATGTAGTGGCTGCAGGTGAGAAACAGAAGTATCATGTGTTCATAATTCCCGAAGGAAGTTCTTCAAGCCTTTGCCTTCCTCTGAAATCTGCACAAAACTTAGTCATCATCATTAATGTCTCCAAAAGATAGAGGGCATAAAGGTTGGATGACATGTTGCCAATGACCTATTGTTGAAATTAGTCACACTTATTAATTCGTCCCACAATTGACATTTTCTTTCCTCTATGACTTCAGCGACAGTCTTTGCCTCCAGTGACCACTCACAACATGATTGATGACTCCACCGATCCCATCCTCAGCACCATTAGACGAATCGGACTTTTCAACAGCCGCACAGACAGAGTCAAGGTAGAACTAATTGTTTACATAAGGCACTTCAAAATGACTTAGAATATACTTTTGCAGAATTTATCAGAAGACTCTTGTATTTGTTTTGATACCTTTGAGAAAGATTTCAAATGATATTTCTAAAAAAAAATTTAATTCTGTTTCCTGTTTTGGGTAATTAAAATATAAAAGATAATGACTATTTTAGTATCATTTGTAAGATTGTACAATATCAACAGTAAGAATAGGAAAATTGTTTAATTTTTAATGATACAAACATATTCTAAGAGTTGTTTTTTAGATTCACTATGAATTTAGTGAATCCCTGAAATGAAAATGAATTGTCTTTGTTTCTTCTTAATAAAGTTGAACTTTAAGGGGATAATATGAGAAGCTTCTAGTTTCAGAGAATCTGGCTCATAATATTTTTATGGAATTTTCTATAGACCAATTCATTCTGTTGACACTTGAGTTTCTAAATGATTAAGCCCAGTGTGAGTTGTATGAATGAGACCTGATTTCTGCTCCTGTGGAGCTTGGTCTCTCAGGGGTGTACTGAGGGGGTACTATGCTCAGGCACAGTGCTACGTGTGGGCATAGTGGTGAACATATAAACAGACAGTTGCTTATCTCTACTCAATCCCATTCAGCAGTATTTAAGATCAGGTTGTCACAAGATTTTATCAATCTTTTCAAAGGTCCCACTTTTTCTTCTTTCTTTCACCTTTAGCAGATAACCTGAGAATTCAGTGTACAAACTCCTTAAGTGTCCCTAAAATATAGGTCTTTTACTTATTCTCACTTCTTTTCCTTTGGGTTCTGAGGATTGCTCTGGGATCTCATTCCTTCTGACATTCTTGGGAAACTTACCCTGTCCACCTTCCCTTATACTGCGGGTTTACTAGCTCCTTCCCTTGCTGTCTACCAATATTCCTTAAATTTTCTCACTTTACAGGGACACCTGTGTGGCTCAGTTGGTCAAGCGACTGCTTTGGGCTCAGGTCATAATCCTGGAGTTCCAGGATCAAGTCCGGAATCAAGTCCCGCATTGGGCTCCCTGCTCAGCGGGGAGTCTGCTTCTCCCTCTGACCCTCCCCCACTTCATCATGCTCTCTCTCTCAAATAAATAAATAAAATCTTTAAATTTTTTCCCCTCACATTACAAAGCAAACAAACTTTGCTTTAACCTGGCCTTCTCTTGATGTTTTTGAATGTTTTGGTCTTTTCTATTCTTCCCTGCAAAATCTCTTGGAAAAAATAGTCTATTTGTAAATTAATTCCTCCTGCTGCATTTAGTATTTGGTATGAGTAGATGTGGTGGAGGGAGACAAGTTAGGGACCTTCTGCCACAGAACAGGTGAGAGATGATAAGGGACCCTTACAAAGGTCATGCCAAAAGTGCTAGAGAGGACAGAATAATGGGAGAGGCAGCTGCATATAGAAAAGATCATCCTGGGTGCCTGGGTGGCTCAGTGGGTTAGGCCTCTGCCTTCGGCTCAGGTCATGATCTCAGGGTCCTGGGATCAAGGCCCGCATTGGGCTCTCTGCTCGGTGGGGAGCCTGCTTCCTCCTCTCTCTCTGCCTGCCTCTCTGCCTGCTTGTGATCTCGCTCTGTCAAATAAATTAAAAAAAAAAAAAAAAAGAAAAGATCATCCTTTGTAACCAAAGGTCATTGGGAGGGAAAAAGAGGGAGAAGGCAAGGATGATAACCTTCTGGCTTCAGTATTTAGTCAGTACTATCTAAAAATTAAGGAAAGGCTTTATCAGATTTGAGTACAGTTCTTGGTAGATTGTTTTTGAGTTATATGTGAGTTATTCAAGTTAAGATGTTTCGTGGGTACTTAGAAAACATAGACAGTCATGAAGGGAGCTATCAGTGGAGGGTCAGCAGGGGATGCCAGGGAATGATGAACCTGCCATGCTGAAAGACCAGGCTGAATGAGCAGAGAAAAGTGTGGACCCAAGAAGAGATTAGAGGAGGAAAAGTCAGTGCAAGAAATGAGCAAGAATTAGAAGAGAAAAATATCTCAGAAATCAGGGCAGGGGAAATTTTCGTGATGGTAGATAGCAATAGCTCCTAGTACAGAACTAAATGATACAAGCTGGTTTTTTTTCAAGACTTTATTTATATGTTAGATAGAGAAAGAGAGAGATTACAAGTAGGAGAGAGGCAGGCAAAGAGAGGGAGTGGGGGAAGCAAGTTCCCTGCTAAGCAGAGAGTCTGTTGCGGGGCTCATTCCCAGGTCCCTGAGATCATGACCTGAGCCAAAGGCAGAGGTTTTAACCCACTAAGCCACCCAGGCACCCAATACTGTTTATAAAAATGTCTGTTTATAAAATGTCCCATGTGGTTTTATCCCATCCATTTTAAACATATTCTCCACACACGCATGCGTATGTACATAGATACACACGTATTTGTGTATATTTCCCTGTGCCATAGAATTATGGGTGACTTTTATTTTCTCATTTGTGTTTCTCCATTTCCAAAATTTTTACTCCCAGCACACATCCTGTAATATGGAAGCTACACATTTTTCTCTGGAAATGCAGGGACATATCTCTCAAGGGTGCATCATCCTTCACATTTTTCCACACGACTGGATTTGCAGAAACTTACCTCCTTCCAGAGTGTATCAGCACTAATTTGATCTCATTTTCATGCAGTTTAGACCAGTCCTTTTCAATTATTTTTCTCTTGGAAAGGAAATAGTAATGGAAAGAAAGCCTATTATTTTCCTGTTGTTTTCTGTTTTACAGAACTTTGTCACACCTAAATTTAAATCTGCGGCTCTTCCTCTAATGATCTGTCAGGTGCCTGGCACATGATTTGTACAATAAATGTAGACAGAACAGGGGACTGGAGCCAGACTGTGGTTCATGCTTCCTTTATTTTTGGGAGGACTGAGTTTAGGAGGTCTCCTGAAATTGGCAGCTCTGAACAAAGTATGCTTTGCTGATCTGTGTGTGTATGTGTGTGTGTGTTTTAAAGTACAGTAACAGTGAAGCCATTTCTCAGGAATGGACAAGTAACATTATTTCCTAAGTATTATAAAGACTTCGTTCCTCTGTGTCTTTGCTGATGTTATTCTCTCTTTCTGAATTGCCCTTATCTCAGCCATCCTAATAGCTCCTTTGGGATCCAACCTAGAAGTCATCTCCTCCTTGTGTTTGTCCTTAATTTGCATTCATCTACTCCAGACAGAGCAACCGCTTTCTTATCTGGATTCTCAAGATGCTTTATTTCTACTACAAATATAGGAATCATTGCATCAAGTTATTTGTATTTTTTAATATGTATCTTCTTTCCTCCAGTGAGACTGTGAGTTCTTTGAGGCAATGATCATATCCCATATACATTTTCTCAGTATTCATTCTCTGAAAAGCAGACACCAAGACAGGATTAGATGTGAAAACGCTTATTGGTAAAAATGCCTGTGCAAGATAGAGATTGAAAGCAAAAGCAGGCAGGGAGGGATAGTTTACGCAGTGGAAAGAGGTGGAAGGAAGGTTGAGGAGGGAAGACCCACAGACTGCAGCCCAGTGCTAAACACCTCTCAACCTTTTTTTTTTTTTTAACAGAGAGTCAAATGTCTTTAACAAAAACTAGAATCAATAAAAAATTAACAAATGCATGAAAAATATACACACCTAGCAGCACTATGTAGTGACTTATAAAGGGAAAAAGCTGACCACTAACAATGGCTGGTCAGCTAGGGGAAGGAAGCACACACACAGAAGCATGTGCACTCCTGTGTGCACACACACACAAAAAATCATTTTCAACAGTACAATCAATCTACAGCTAAGATAGATTCCAAATTATTTTCCAACGCTTTCTTTCTTAATACAAAAGATGCCTCTAGTGGTGGGGGGGCGGTGTAGATGTGTGTTGTGGTTTACTGTGATTTATTTCAAGTATATTAGCATTACTACATACATCTCTTCCCTGTATCTAAACCTTTCTTTTATGTTTTACTTTCATGTGTTCTGTTCACCACCCAAACAGTTTCAAGTTGATGGGCAGACGGGTGCCTTATTCTATGAGCAATCACATGCAACAACTTTAATAGGGATTCCTATTAGAGTAGGGGTTTTCCAAACAAAAGTTGTCCAAAAGAGTCACTGGTTGTGCAGAAATGAGCTGGCACTAGAACCTCTCCTTGCGAAGTCTATAGGCTGGAGCAGATGCTGTAGCTGCTCAAGAGGGGAAGCAGTTGGGGCTGTCAATCAAGATCTGTTGTCTGCCTTCAAATCTCTGCCCCTTAATCAATTTGCAAATTTACTTAATCTACCTCAGTCTTCTCATCTGTAAGATGGTGGTAAGATAGGCCTACACTCACAGAACTGTTGTGAGGCTTAAATAAGTAAGATGCTGCAATTAGTGCAGACCATGGCATGTGGTGAGTGCATGATAGATGTCAGCTTTTTATCTGTACTTAGCCCAGTACCTAGCATGTGCTGGATACTCAATAACTTTTAGAAGACAGGTGTAAAAAGTTTGATGAGAGTAGAAAATGGAGGATTTCTCTCTGTCTGGAGAATTGGAGACATGTTAGCTAGATCCGGTCTGGTGAGCAGGCGTTTATCACACACATAACAGCTCATCCTGCAGAGAGCTAGCAGCAGTAGATAAGAAGGCACAGAGATACAGAAGCTCATGGCTTCTGTAGAGTGAATGGAGAAGGGAGTTTGTCTCACACAAATCATGTTTATATAGATAAGCTCAGGAAGAGTTTGAGACTTTCACTGGTTATTATCATAAAGCAAACGCACACACAAGAAATAAAAGAATAACCCCTTCACAACAATATATGCTCCAAGCACTGAGATAAGCTTTGGTTAATTCAGAATTAATGTATTTTATTTATGACTAGTACCCTTTAAAAAGCTTAACACTGACTCATTTGATCACCTGCATATTTACAAAACTCCATCAAGTGGTTCTTAACTCTTAGATTAACAAGTACTTTATATGAATGCGACCACTTGATCCAGGAAATGTTACAGATTGTTTGGAAGTTGAATGTATCATCAATTCTGCCTTGGCAGTGGACATAGTGAGAAAACCCTACAGTGCAGACTCCAGGTCCTGACCTGATGCCAGCACTCTGTGAAAGCAAATTAACTTCCAGGGATCTTAATTCCCTCACAGGATAAATGTGGTTAAACAGCGTTTTGGTTTTGGTTTTTGTGGTTTTTTTTTTTCCTTACTGATCGAGGGTCTGCTGTGAACCAGGTGCTTTGCTGGGGGCTTTTGTATATAGGATCTCATCTAATCCTCTCGGTAACCTTGGTCTGACCTCTAACATCCTTTCCTCCGCCTTGGGCCTCCGTCATTGGCTGTTCAGGGCCCAGAGTAGCTGCTTTCATATTTTAGTTTTGCTGTTCTGTTTGGCTGAAACAAAATGAATGAACCATGATATTCTCATGTTCAAAAATGGGCTTTGGAGAGTACAAATTTTCCCAGGCTTGGAAAAGCGAACATAGGCACAATGAATTTTGAATCCCTGTTTGCTGATATCTGCCAGGGATATAGTGGGCTGCTGATTTGATGATTGGACACAGGATCTGTGCCTTTGTCTCTTTTCCTCATGCAGTACTTTGCACGTGATAATAAGAACTCAAATCATGTTTTATGGAGGAAAATATTTTATCTATTTTTACTTTAGAATTTGTGATTCTTGTGATTGAGTGAACTATCATTTTCAGATACTAGTTTTGGATATTTTACCATTTTACTGCTTACGTTTAACCTAGGTCCCATTTGTGGGTCTCCTGACATGTAACTAATGTATATAATTTCTTTATAATATATTCCTAAAATTAGAGTAATGAGAATATCATGATGTTGCTAGGATTAAATGAAATAATATATGAGAACATTATTTATAATATATAAAGTATCATATAACTGTTATCATTGTTATATATCCAAATTAGGGTTTTTCTTCACAGCAATCTCTTTGGAAAAATATAGTTATTCTTTTATTATATTATATATGTTATATTATGTATATATATAATTTTAATAATATATATTTTATATGTATATTATATGACAAATACTATATACTATATAATATTGTGTCATATATTATAACATATAATATATACAGTATACATATATAATACATATCATATATTATGTATTTTATATATGGTGTATATTATTTATATGTGTACAATATAAATACTATATTGTATGTTGTATATACTATATTTATACATAGTATATACAATGCTTTTAAATCAGATTTTATTGATTTTTAATAACTACTTAACTATGAGGAGAGGCTGACAAATTACCCAATAATGGTTCAAGAAAAACTTCAATAAATATGAGAAATTGGAGAATTCTTTCATCCAGGTGACCAGTTAAGTAGCTGTTCTACAGTTTTCCAATGATAGTCATTCTCTCTCTTGTCTCTGTCTTTGCATAACATTACAGACAATGTAGTCTCAGTACCGACTCATAACAGCACATGAGAGGTGAGAAATTTTGTGAGTCAGTTTTTAAAATAGCCATTTTTAAAATTTTGGCCATTCTAACTGGTATAAGGTGATATCTCAATGTGGTTTTTTTTTTTGTATTTTATTTTATTTTATTTTTTTCAATTTATTTATTTTCAGAAAAACATTATTATTTTTTCACCACACTCAGTGCTCCATTCAAGCCGTGCCCTCTATAATACCCACCACCTGGTATCCCAACCTCCCACCCCCCCGCCACTTCAAACCCCTCAGATTGTTTTTCAGAGCCCATAGTCTCTCATGATTCACCTCCCCTTCCAATTTACCCCAACTCCCTTCTCCTCTCTAACACCCCTTGTCCTCCATGCTATTTGTTATGCTCCACAAATAAGTGAAACCATATGATAATTGACTCTCTCTGCTTGACTTATTTCACTCAGCATAATCTCTTCCAGTCCCGTCCATGTTGCTACAAAAGTTGGGTATTCGTCCTTTCTGATGGAGGCATAATACTCCATAGTGTATATGGACCACATCTTCCTTATCCATTCATCCGTTGAAGGGCATCTTGGTTCTTTCCATAGTTTGGCGACCATGGCCATTGCTGCTATAAACATTGGGGTACAGATGGCCCTTCTTTTCACGACATCTGTGTCTTTGGGGTAAATACCCAGGAGTGCAATTGCAGGGTCATAGGGAAGCTCTATTTTTAATTTCTTGAGGAATCTCCACACTGTTCTCCAAAGAGACTGCACCAACTTGCATTCCCACCAACAGTGGAAGAGGGTTCCCCTTTCTCCACATCCTCTCCAACACATGTTGTTTCCTGTTTTGTTAATTTTGGCCATTCAAACTGGTGTAAGGTGATATCTCAATGTGGTTTTAATTTGAATCTCCCTGAGGGCTAATGATGATGAACATTTTTTCATGTGTCTGATAGCCATTTGTATGTCTTGATTGGAGAAGTGTCTGTTCATATCTTCTGCCCATTTTTTGATATGTTTGCCTGTTTCATGTGTGTTGAGATTGAGGAGTTCATTATAGATCCTGGATATCAACCTTTTGTCTGTACTGTCATTTGCAAATATCTTCTCCCATTTCGTGGGTTGCCTCTTTGTTTTTTTGACTGTTTCCTTGGCTGTGCAGAAGCTTTTGATTTTGATGAAGTCCCAAAAGTTTATTTTCGCTTTTGTTTCCTTTGCCTTTGGAGACATATCTTGAAAGAAGTTGCTGTGGCTGATATCGAAGAGATTACTGCCTATGTTCTCCTCTAGGATTCTGATGGATTCCTGTCTCACATTGAGGTCTTCTATCCATTTTGAGTTTATCTTTGTAAACTCAAATGTAAGTTTGAGTTGTAAGAGAATGGTTGAGTTTTATTCTTCTACTTATAGCTGTCC
Source organism: Neogale vison (assembly GCF_020171115.1). Classification (NCBI taxonomy): domain Eukaryota; kingdom Metazoa; phylum Chordata; class Mammalia; order Carnivora; family Mustelidae; genus Neogale; species Neogale vison. Next base: position 72,925,723 of record NC_058102.1, read on the forward strand.
AGTATTCCCAGCACCATTTATTGAAGAGACTGTCTTTTTTCCACTGTATATTTTTTTCCTGTTTTGTTGAAGATTAATTGACCATAGAGTTGAGGGTCCATATCTGGGCTCTCTACTCTGTTCCACTGGTCTATGTGTCTGTTTTTATGCCAGTACCATGCTGTCTTGGTGATCACAGCTTTGTAATAAAGCTTGAAATCAGTTAATGTGATACCCCCAGCTTTATTTTTGTTTTTCAACATTTCCTTAGCGATTCGGTGTCTCTTCTGATTCCATACAAATTTTCGGATTATTTGCTCCAGCTCTTTGAAGAATACCGGTGGAATTTTGATCGGAATGGCATTAAAAGTATACATTGCTCTAGGCAGTATAGACATTTTAACAATGTTTATTCTTCCGATCCAAGAGCATGGAATGGTCTTCCATTTTTTTGTGTCTTCTTCAATTTCTTTCATGAGTGTTCCTCAAGTACAGATCCTTTACCTCTTTGGTTAGGTTTATTCCCAGGTATCTTATGGTTCTTGGTGCTATAGTAAATGGAATTGATTCTCTAATTTCCCTTTCTGTATTTTCATTGTTAGTGTATAAGAAAGCCACTGATTTCTGTACATTGACTTTGTATCCTGCCACTTTGCTGGATTGCTGTATGAGATATCACCTTACACCAGTTTGAATGGCCAAAATTAACAAAACAGGAAACAACATGTGTTGGAGAGGATGTGGAGAAAGGGGAACCCTCTTCCACTGTTGGTGGGAATGCAAGTTGGTGCAGTCTCTTTGGAGAACAGTGTGGAGATTCCTCAAGAAATTAAAAATAGAGCTTCCCTATGACCCTGCAATTGCACTCCTGGGTATTTACCCCAAAGACACAGATGTCGTGAAAAGAAGGGCCATCTGTACCCCAATGTTTATAGCAGCAATGGCCATGGTAGCCAAACTATGGAAAGAACCAAGATGCCCTTCAACGGATGAATGGATAAGGAAGATGTGGTCCATATACACTATGGAGTATTATGCCTCCATCAGAAAGGACGAATACCCAACTTTTGTAGCAACATGGACGGGACTGGAAGAGATTATGCTGAGTGAAATAAGTCAAGCAGAGAGAGTCAATTATCATATGGTTTCACTTATTTGTGGAGCATAACAAATAGCATGGAGGACAAGGGGTGTTAGAGAGGAGAAGGGAGTTGGGGTAAATTGGAAGGGGAGGTGAATCATGAGAGACTATGGGCTGTGAAAAACAATCTGAGGGGTTTGAAGTGGCGGGGGGGTGGGAGGTTGGGGTACCAGGTGGTGGGTATTATAGAGGGCATGGATTGCATGGAGCACTGGGTGTGGTGAATAAGTAATAAATACGGTTATGCAGAAAATAAATAAATTAATAAAAAATGTAAAAATAAAATAACCATTTTTAAAAATTAAATTGTACCAACTTAAAAATATAAATCAACTATATTAAAATGAAAGGTAATGCTCAAAACTCATCACGTCCTAATTGTTAATTCTATATTTTATGATAATCTCTACATTTAAAGTTATGTATGGCTATTATACCCACATAGTGGGAATATTCTATAATGGTGAGCTACTGCTTTCCCCATCTCTAATTCAGTGACATCACATTGGTAACTTGAAACCGCCGATAGCAGGAGTATCTAGAGAGTGAAAATAGGTGAACACTCCACATCATGGCTTGATTAATTGTGTGTCGATTGTCTAGGCTTACGAAGGTGGTGGGTGAATATGAACAATACAGATTAAACTTAAAAGGGTTGTGTCTGAGTCATTACACAAAATTGTGAGTGGCACAAAAATACAAGGACATATTTTTCCCATATTCAGAAGCTAATATCCAACTTGAGAAAGAAGTCACTATGTCACTGATGAACCTATGAAGCTCTGACATGTATCTCTGAAAGGATCGACATTCATGTCACAAATATGTTCAGTCCTCAGTTGAAACCAGAATTTGGTTCTGAATACAAATTTTGTCAAAAGTCAACAAAAGCATTTGGGAGCATTTAACTATCTAAAATTTACAATAAGGAGTTATATATATATATATTTCAATAGAATTCATTCTTTAGAAAAGTTTTTGGTTCACAGTGAAGTTGAGCAGCAAGTACAGACAGTTCCCAGGTACCCCTGCCCCCCCACATATACAACATCCTGCACTGTCCATATATCATACCAGGATCTTATATTTGTTACAACTGAGGAACCTACAACGACACATTATTATCCACCAAGATTCATAGTTTATGGTAAGTTACACTCTTGGTGCTTTACCTTCTGTGACATTATAAATGTATAATGACATGTATCCACCATTACAAAATCACACAGAACAGTTTTACTGCCCTAAAAATCCTCTGAACTCTGCCTTTTCATCCCTGCCTCCATCCAAAGACTGATCTTCTTTCTGTCTCCATAGTTCTGCCTTTTCCAGAATGTCATATAGCTGGAATCATACAGTGTATGGACTTTCAGATTGGCTCTTTTCACTTAGTAATATATATTTAATTTTTTCCATGTCTTTTAGTGGCTTGATATCCCATTTCTTCTTAGCACTGAATAATATTCCATTGTCTGGATAGTTTATTTATTTACTCATCTATTAAAGGATATCTTGATTGCTCCCAAATTTGATCAATTATTAATAGAGCTGATACAAACATCTGTGTATAGGTTTTTGTGCATACATTTTTTACTATTTGGATATTGTATACAATACTTTCTATATATCAATAAAATGTATAGTAAACTTATGTACAAATATACACTTATATTTTAGTTTTTTCTTCTTAAGCATGTACCAGAACACCATTGCTTAAAGGTCATAGTAAATATGTTGGCTTTTACTCTGAGTGAAATGGGAAGCCACTGAAGGATTTTGAGCAGGGAGTGCCTGGCACTGTTGAATGTTCATTCTAATTGTACTGAGTAGAGACTTGGCAGAATAGAAGCAGGGAGATAGGTTAGGAGGTGATTACCTCTGGGTGAGAGAGGATGCTGACTTTGGTGAAGGCTTCTAGTCTGATCTAATCTAGATGAGATTCTCTGTCCCTTAGTTCTATTTCCCTGGGCTACCTTGTGTCTAGCGCAATGGAGGGCAGTCTATTATATTACGAAGCTCCCCACTTTTCTGCTCCAGATAGGAGCAAATTGATAAAAAAGACAGCAGTCAGCCATTAAGAAACAAAATAAACCTTTTTTTGTTGCAGTGACTGGTTGACTCCCTTGGTACGGTGTGTGACTTTTTTTTTTTTTTTAAGATTTATTTATTTATTTGACACAGAGAGAGACCTCGCACATAAGCAGGAGAGCAGCAGGCAGAGGGAGAAGCTGACTCCCTACTGGGCAGGAAACTTGATGCAGAGCTCCATCCCAGGATCCTGGGATCATGACCTGAGCTGAAGGCAGGCACTTAACCAACTGAGCCACTCAGGTGCCCCGAGAGGATGTGACTCTTGATCTCAGAGTTGTGAGTTTGAGCCCCATGTTGGGTGTAGAAATTACTTTAAAAATATCGAAGAGATTACTGCCTATGTTCTCCTCTAGGATTCTGATGGATTCCTGTCTCACATTGAGGTCTTTTATCCATTTTCAGTTTATCTTTGTGTATGGTGTAAAATCTTAAAAAAAAATACCTTATTGTCAATACAGTTTGGGTTGAGGGATGTAGCTTAGCATGGGAACAAAAATGGCCATATTAACTCCCTTTCCTCCAATCTAGACCTTGGAACCTGAGAGAAACTTAGTCCACAGAGTAGATAATACACTGAATGGAGAGAAAGGAAAAAAGCACCCAAGCTTATCTCTTTTTCTTTTTTTCTCCTCTCTCTTTTTCCCTGAATGTAGAACACAAGGATTTTACATGTCAAAATACCGAACCGTAGGAGATTTTTTGCTTTATTTTCTTCTCTTCTTTTTGTACTCATTAAAATTCTCCTTTTTAGGTGATTTTGCACCCAGAGTTTCTATCCTCCACCAGCCCCTTACTACCTATGGATTATGAAGAGTTTGTCCGAGGTTGTCATCTTGGAGTATTTCCATCATACTATGAACCATGGGGCTATACTCCAGGTATGTGGCACGTATAGATTATGGAATGTTTTAAATCTTATTATTCTATTATTTTATGCACATGGATATAATATTCAGAGTTGATATGTAATTTCTACTAAAGTTAAACTATAATAATATATTGTATTATAAGAAAAAAATGTGTTATAAAGGATACATATTATTGAGTTATCTCTCTGAGTCCCAACTATTCATATAAAGGAGAAATTGAATGCAGGTAGGTTTAAGATGAGAAACAGTGGTCCAGCAAGTGTGTTCTTTAAAACTTATTATAATTTTTAAAAATTAATGGATGTATTTAATTTTTAATAGGTACCACAGTCACATAGTTAAAGAAACAAATAGTATAAGAAAGTAAACAATGAGAAGTCTTCACACCATAGTCACTCAAAAAGGAGGTCCTTTTAAGATAAAATGTCAATTCAGTGACAGGTATTGTGACCCTGACATCATTCCATTCAGACCCTTCCCCTCTTCATCTGCCTTTTTTTTTTTCTCCCCAATGGTAGATTCCCAGATGCACTACCTATTTTCTTTTTGTCCCCTCTGAGTATATTTGTCACTGGTACCAAGAGTGATCAATTTGTATTTGGACTGAAATGCCTAACTAAAAAGGAAACAAATACTTTAAAATTTAAAAACAAATACTTTAAATAAATGCCAGTGGAAAGAATAATATTAATCTTTCCATCTCATATTAGTAATCTGAGATTTTCCTTTTTATTTAAATATAATTCCATTTATAATTTTAAAAGAAAAGGTTCAGAAAACATTTTTATGCATAATTAATAAATTTTGATTTCTTATCTCAGCATCATCATTGCCCAACCAAGGGGTAGCTGTAGTAAGGTTAGGGAGATCATGGTTGAAATATGAAGAGGAAGAATTTTTCTAATCTTTGTATTCTGATCCCAGAGTTTTAATATAGCATTTAAAATTCTATGTAAGTAGGGTCTTTACATAAGAAGCAACATGAAATTGCTGCCTCTTTTGACAGAAGGTCCTGTTCTGTTGCTCTAGGTTCCGCCAAGAATAGTTTGCCAGCAGCTGTAAAAATATTAAAACTTCTGGGGGAAAATAGATAAAATATTATCTCCTCTTGAAACATGACACAGAATAGCTGTTGATCTAAAAAAGAAAAGAAAAGAAAAGCTATAGATCTAATTCTTCTAGCGTCTCTTTCAAGTTCTAAAAATTGTTATGGGTATCAGTTGTCATTTTTCTAAAGATGGTGTCTTCTTATGAAATACCCTCATATTATCTTAAATTGTTTATAATCAAGCATTTATCTTTTATCATACATAAAATGCATATTTCATGGATAAACTTGGCCTTTTGTTATTGACTTGTGTTCCTATTATTTCTAATAAGTAACATAATTTATTATCAAGGAAGTTTCAAAAATAGAGAAGCACAAAAGCAAAACCCAAGTGACTTAAGGATGTGGGAAATCATTATGTTGGGTAAAGAGAATGTTCTCTAACTTACAGCAGACTTTCCACTAAATGCTTAATCCAAAATGACAGAGGAGATACATCTAGTATTTAAGATAAAGACCAGCAAAATTGTTATAAGAGATAAGCAGGTGGAAAAAGAAGTTTGAGAATGAGTCATTCTCTGTTTTGAATTAACCAAAGGAAGTTGGCCATTCCTCACCTAACCTGTAGTTACAGAAATAACAAGACCTCTGGTGAACTAAGTTTGGTGTTGGCATATTAGATAATTCTAATTATTTTTAGAATAACTTTTTATTTGATGCTAAGTTTAACACATTCCAGAAAGTATTCATTTAAGTCTGTGTTTTGAGAAAATCCAATGAATATAAATACTTATTCCATTAAATTCATTCAATGAAGATTTGCAGGGGTTATGGGTACCTAGTATTTCATTACATATCTGTTAATGAGTATTTAATAAAAACAAGTTTCTGCAAAATTCCATGGAATCATAGGCAAAATTCTTTCTACATATATGCATAAGGATTTTTCTGATGATGAGTTCAAGATTTTCATCAGATTCTCATGTGGGTCAAGAATCCCTGTCCCTATTTTCTCCTCCACCACTTCCTCCAGAAATTGGGAAACCACTTCTCTCTAGAGATAAGCCATGAGGCAATATTTACAGAGCAGAAGAAAAGGCCACTGTCTAAACTGCATTATTTCTTGATTAGTGAGGAAATCTTTTTTTTAAACCCATCCCCACAAACCAACCAAGTTTAATTCCATAATCATATATAAATTCCTTGTTAAAAATGCAGACATCCTGGTGAAAGGTAATACTTCTTAAAAGAAACATATCCACTATTTTATGAAAAACAGGTTTTGACTAGAAGGGGAGAGAGGACTAGGGAGGGTATGGGTACATTGGACACTTGGGGAAGTGGAGAGATTTGTGGCAAGGGAGATTAATACGATGAGAAGAGTTGCTCATGTCCAAAACCCACAAACTCACCACATGCTTAGAATGGAGCAAAAAGAAAACAAAACCAGCTGGAATGAGAGAGGCAGGATAGAATAGCAGTTCCAAACAGGAGCCCTGGAGCCAGGTACATGGCTTCGAATCCCTCTACCCCATTCCCTGGCTGTGAGACATTGGGCAAATTATTTAATCTCTCTGTGCCTCAGTTTCTTCATCTGTAAGATAGAGATAATGGCAGTCTCATTTCAAGTAGTTTTTGAGATTAAATGAGTTAATACCCGTAAAGAGCTTAGTACTGTGCCTGATACAGAATAAACATCACTATTACTAGGCAGACGTGGGCTTCTCCCCCATCTCTGTGCGTAAGTGGATATAGGAGTTGATCTGAAGCCAAGCCTTTATCTGTTTCCCCTGGCAGCTGAATGTACTGTGATGGGTATCCCCAGTGTGACAACCAACCTTTCCGGCTTTGGCTGTTTCATGCAGGAGCACGTGGCTGATCCTACTGCATATGGTGAGGTTCATCATTCCCCTGATGTAGGGATAAGTAACTGCTAACAAACAAAGCACAGAGTCTTTAGGGAGCCTAACTCTAGAGCTATCCTGATGATTAAAGTAATATTTATACTTCTTGTTAATGGAAAATAGATTTAATTATGTGATTCATAGAAAAGATAAAAAAGCTATTAATATTAAGTATATTGATGTTATAGTAACTATGGCCTTAGAGTACATAGACTGGTCAGTGTCATTATTTTAAAGGTCTGTGCCAAGTTAGCAAAATTCACTAGAAATTGGTTAAGATGGCAGAAGAATCTGCATACCACCATCTCTGTGTCCGTGTTGCCTAGCAGCAAGAAAAGCCAGATGAGATGGATCCTCTGCCTACACACTGCCAATTTCCTGGTTTTCTGCAGTCTCCTTGTCACAGTTCTCTTTCCTCAGGCTAGAACTGTGGTTCTCAGCCAGGGCTGCAAGGTGGGAAAACTGGGGAGCCTAAAAATCACTGATCCCAAGACATTATGGTTAATGAGCATTACTAGGGAGAATCATTGATCCAGGGTATTCCCTCTACTGCCAAATTTCTTTGCAAGATCCATTGTGTTGCCTGACTGTTGGTGACAGTTGTAAACCCATAGAAGATCACAGAAGAAATACAATGCTGGAAGGGAAAAGAGGAGTCAGGGAATAGATAATGCGTGTGGTGGTCTGTGATGGAACCTAGTGGAATGGAAGAAAGATCATTCTAAGGTTAGCCCTGTGTTTACCTGGGCTTTGGTTTTTGTGCTCCTCAGGTATTTACATTGTTGACAGGAGATTCCGCTCTCCGGATGATTCCTGTAATCAGCTGACTCAGTTTCTCTATGGATTTTGCAAACAGTCACGCCGCCAAAGAATTATTCAGAGAAACCGAACTGAGAGGCTCTCTGATCTTCTGGATTGGAGATACTTGGGCAGAGTAAGTTAAGTTTGGGATCAAGAGAACCGCTTAAAAAATCCCACTAGACTGGAGCCCTTGGGTGGCTCAGTTCGTTGGGCACTCGACTGTTGATCTCATCTCAGGTCTTGATCTTGGGATCATGAGTTCAAGCCCTGCGTTGGAATCTCTGCTGGGTGTGGAGCTTACTTTAAAAAAAAAAAAAAAAAAAAAAAGAATATCTCACTGAACTATAAAAATATAGATTCTAATCATCAACTGCAAAGTCAACTCTGTAACATAATTGTTAAACACTCAAGTGATGTTTTCATGTACTATTTTACTTAAAACAAGCTGGCAACGTCCTAAACCCAAATCGTCATATTTAGTTTGAGCTTATAGTAGCAAGTCTATCAGATCCATCTGGGGCATTACTAATTAGTCTTTTCTCAGCGGTTAACTTGATGCATTTCAGGTATTGTTTCATGAATATGAGGCAAACATCTAAAGAAACATTTTTATTTTGTTTGACCCTAAGCAATAAAGTGACCATATTCCTTAAGCATAGTGGGAGTGGGAATAATATAGTTTTCAAATGACAAGTACAGGAAATACCTCCTTTCAATTATACAACAGGTTTGTAAATACCTAGATGTTACGTATCTTAGGACTGGTTGATTTAATGAAAAATAAACTGACTTTGCCTTCAGATCATGTAACTCCTTAGATGCCACTAAATTCTCCTTGACAAATGATAGATGCTGCCATTTGCCGAGTCCCCATACACACTAATGCCAGTGCTCATCACAACCCTGGGTGATTCACTGCACTGTCTACATTTTACAATGAAAACAGAATGATAAGCCTCTTAAAAGTTGTGTTTCTTTTTTTTTTTTTTTTAAAGATTTTATTTGTTTATTTGAATGAGAAAGAGAGAAAGAACACAAGCAAGGGGAGGGGCAGAGGGAGAAGCAGGCTACTTGCTGAGCAAGGAGCCCAATGTGGGGCTCCATCCCGGCACTCTGGGATCATGACCTGAGCCGAGGGCAGAGGCCCAACTGAGTGAGCAACCCGAGGGCCTCAGAAGCTATGTTTCTTATCTAAGGTTTCAAGCAGAATTTTGTGATTATTCAGGGCCCAGCTTTTCGCTGTGTCATACTGGTTCTCTGTAGAATGAAGCCAGTGTTTTCAGTCCCCTTAGCACTCAGTTCAGAGCTTTCAGTAAGACCAGTATAGCTGTTCTCTTCAAAATTTTGTAATATTTCTTTTACTTATTCTCTGGAAAATAATAAAACTATAAACTATCAGGTGGTTTTTTTTTTTTTTTTTGATTCCTAAAATTAGGGTGAATAGGTTCTGTCACTTCAAGAATGTGTTTTATAACTAGGAGAATAAGATTTTATATAAGTTGGTTCTTGAGATAAATAATTTTTTTTAACCATGAGCTGGTTTTTCTATCACAGTATTATCAGCACGCCAGGTACCTGACATTAAGCAGAGCTTTTCCAGATAAATTCCATATGGAGCCTACATCACCACCCACGGTAACTATTTTATTGTTGTGTACTTATTTCGGAAGCTAAATTTCTTATGCATGGTAAGTCCTCCCAATACCTTTTTATTTAGAATTAGTTAAGGACAGAAATTTTTATATTTTTTCATAATGTTGCCTTAAAGCAAGGAATTAAAAAAAGAAAAAAGCAAGGAATAGAGGAACTAACAAATCAAATCAAGTCAAAGCCCTTGAATCTGAGTTAGCCTAATTTAGAGGCTGAGCCAATGGTCAGCTAATTCATGTCACTGCAGAAGCACTTCCACATTAAAATTCTCCCTGCCTTGGTACTTGAAACTGCTGTGCTGGATACACATTTTTTTTCTTAAAAGATTTTATTTATTTATTTGACAGAGAGAGATCACAAGTAGGCAGAGAGGCAGGCAGACAGAGAGAGAGGAGGAAGCAGGCTCCCTGCTGAGCAGAGAGCCCGATGCGGGACTCGATCTCAGGACCCTGAGATCATGACCGGAGCCGAAGGCAGCGGCTTAACCCACTGAGCCACCCAGGCACCCCTGGACACACATCCTTTTGAGAATTATTGAAAAATGAACTGTCCTGTTTTAACAGCAGGTGAATTCGCTATCCAAGGAAATGTTTGAAAATCAGGTGACTCCTTGGCAAGTGAATTCAGGAACCCCAGGAGGCAGTGGACTAGATGAGTATTTATGTTCCAGTCTGCAGTATCCGGCAGGGAGTCTTCTGAAGCTCTCTTAGACATTTATATTCATGAGACGAGCATAGGCTACTTTTCCTCACATTCACCTAGAAGGATATAAGCTAGGAAACGCAGCTTGAAGTAGGACAGCATCAGACATTTCTCTTCAGTGGAATCAGTTCTTAGAGCAGTCTGGCAGCAGTCCAAAAGCCACACTTCTTTGCCGCGCCCCCACCCCCACCAGGCGAAAGCTTAGGTGCAAAAAGTTAAGACCCTTATCATTGGGTATGAGATCTGTCTTAGCTTAGTAGTTTCATGCCCCACAGGAGCCAAGATGTCATGTAAATCTCCACAGATCAGCATCCATGGCCTCCACAAGGAATATGTACAAGAGTCATCCAGTTCAGGGATTCCCCAAAATTGCTGAGTTCAGATGCAACTTGCCAATCAGGAGTCCCTTTTACCATAATCAGTTTTCTTAATAACACAACTTACATTCCATCTATATCAAGTGTCAAGGGAAACAGATCTCAAAAGTTAGCCCAAGGTAAAATTCCCCCACGCAGAAGGTGACGGGGTTTTGAAAACCCTTCAAAATACTAATTCCTGTTCAGGATTAATTGCTTAGCTTGATTAGAGGCAGTTGCTAGACTTGATAATTCAGCTATATTCATTCACTTGTCAACTTATTCAGTTAATAAGTATTGAGCTCCTACTCTGAGCCAGGTCCTAAGTGAACAAATCAGCTCCCCCCCACCTTTTTTTTTTTTTTTTGCTTTTGGGGCCAATATCTTGAAATGATCGTATAGGTATGACATGATAATAATGGGTAAGTGCTGCAACTATTTTTATACAGTTGTTCTCCCCAGTCAAACATGTGCTCTCTCCAAGAGCAAGAATCACATTTTTCTTCTTTGCTTCCTCAGTGGCATTATGGCGCCTGACCCATAGTTGTTACTTTTGCTCATTTACTGAAATAAAAGTAACTGGTAAAATTTCAGGATCAGCTGAGTGACCTGGCTTCAGGATTCGTTCTAGTGGTAGCTGTCCATGGTATGTCCAGATGCCTCTGTTCTGTAATTTTGTTGAGCAGGCCTGCAAAGTGGCATGGGGACTGACAGTATCAGTGGTGTAACATGACACTTGATATTAAAAGTGATCACAACCCTGGTACACATCTTTGCTCTATCACTTATATGCTGCATGACCTTTGGCAAGTCATCTGGCCTCTCTAACCCTCAATTTTCTTCTATAGATGGGAAAAAGATTTATTGGTGTTGTTACAAAGATTAAATAAGATTATGTATATACATACATACACACATATGGCACCTGGCACATTTCAGTGCACAAGAAAAGAAAACTATATATTTAACGAATTTCTCTTAAGCTTGGTGGTAACACAATCAAAAGGAATCAAAGATAATAATAGCCCATGAACAGATCACAAAAAAAAATCCAACTATGTTTTGTATCAAATGCACATGCAAAGTGTTACATCATTATAATGTTTGTGATTTATTTTTGTCTTTTGCAGACAGAAGGATTTAAATACCCAAGGCCTTCCTCAGTTCCACCTTCTCCTTCAGGGTCTCAGGTCTCTAGTCCTCAAAGCAGTGATGTGGAAGACGAAGCAGAGGATGAGCGATACAATGAGGAAGAGGAGGCTGAAAGGGATCGGTTAAATATCAAGTCGCCATTTTCTCTGGGCCGTGTTCCTCGTGGGAAGAAAAAGCTGCACGGTGAATACAAGAACTGAATTCCATGCTTGTCGAGCAGAGCTAATGTAGTAAGAACAGAATAAGAGTCATTATTTAAAGAAATGAAAATGCTACAAATTTCATTTTCTTCTTCTAAGTGTGACCAAGGGATTTATTCTCCGCTTACCAAGGGGAAAAGATTAAGTGAATGGCAATTTGGTAATTTCTATTAAAATTCAAGTTATTTTCCCCTACTCCCTTCCCCCAGTAAATTTAGGCACGAGGAAGAATGTTCATTAAAAAAGGAAGACTGGAAGTGTTTTTAAAATGTTAATTTAAGCAATAAGAATTTTTATTTGCTAGTATTTATTTTTAAATTATCATCACCACAATCCTGTGCTTAGTATTTATACAGCTGCCATATCTACCAAATAAACCTCCCATTTTTCCTGCAAAAGATCCTGTTCTGAGCCCTGGACATGCACCACATACATATTTTAAATAATTCTGTCTTTAGTGATTATGTTCATGTTTCACATGATTCAGAACCATGAGTTTCTATCTTTGCACACAATCAAAATCCATAAGAAAAAAAGCTATCTTAAATTGAGATCCTGATACATATTAACACATATTTACAAGATCATTTCTCAATTTAACGGTGGGAAGATGTTACCATCTGAGCTATACCATCTGACTATAACAGTTTTTCTGTTCTTTAAAAGGAAAGCTTTCTGGAAAACTTGATCAATCTCCTATAACTGATAATTGTTAAACCCAAATGAACTAATATATGGATATATAATTTAATATCCATATCAATGTATTAAGCTTTTGTTGATGTCTTATTTACAATTCTTTAGACATTTAAATGAGATAACCTGTATAAACACCTGCTATGAAATAGTGCCTTATAAAGGATTATATTTAAAGCTGTCCTTCAAAAAATTAGCAAAAAGATAATATAGAGTCTTCCTAATTATAATAAGGACAGTGTCTCTAACACATCCATGATGTGCTTAGAGACATTGTTGCATGATTGTAGTTTAACATATTTATGTTTATAATGAAATCTAAGTAGGCAAAAAACAAAACAAAAAACCCTCCTTCCCTCTTGGATTGTTCTTTTCCACAACTTGAGTATTGTTACACTTAGATAATAATGAATACCTTCATTGGCATACCAGTTCACCTGAGTCTGCAAAGGTTTTTTAAAAAGTTTTAGTCTGGGATGCCTGGCTGGCTCAGTTTGTGGAACACAGGACCCTTGATCTCAGGGTTGTAAGTTTGAGCCCTGCATTGGATGTGGAGATTACTTAAAAATAAAATCTTTGAAAAAAAAAGAAAAATTTTTAGCCTGCCCAGTGCTGGATTATTGATGGTAACAAGGGAAGAGTAACAATGGCCATGTGTGAGGTGGTTCAGGACTAGTAGAAGATATTAATCCAGCTCTCCTACTGCCTGTCCCATTGTTCAGAAAAAGTAGAAGATTGGTGGATATAAGCCTCAAATCAGGCCAGAGTGGAAGATGGTTGTGAACTCACCTCATTTAGAGGTTCAGAAAGGAGAGAAATAAATTACCTAAAACCTAACCCTTGAAAAATGCCTGTTAATGCCAATTAACCCAACATCTGCAGAGCAGTTTGGGAAAGTCTGCCAAGGAAATCAGAAAATATGACATGGCTATGTCTTTTATTATAAATACACATTTGCAGAAGTGTCAGGAAGATCTCATGATAAAAAGGGGTTTCAAAGTTACAATAACTATGAAAATATATTCCTAGTAAAGTGACACAATGTGTGTATTCAAGTGATACCCTTGGTTGGTACCTGGTTGGTCCACTGTTATTGAAAGCACGAGTTTTGCTCAGTAAAATGGCTCAGTAAAAAAAAAAGAAATATATATATATATATATATATATATATATATATTTAAGTATTCTCTACAGCAAACATGGGGCTCATACTCGTGACCCCGGATCAAGAGTGGCATGCTCCTTTGAGCCAGCCAGGAGCCCCAGAAAAATAGCTTTTTAATATAAAACTTGAAAATCCAAGTGCTTTTTTCGAATGAAAGAACAGTTCTCTGATTAGAAAGGAGTACAAATGATAGAGCAGATGGAAACTCACAGACTTGCAAACACTGGGTGTTGAAGGGCGTGTTTCTCCCCTGCACTCGCCCCTCCAATTCAGACAGCTGCTGCCACTGGACTCCATCCCCTTGCTCCAATCCTTCCTCCTTCCCCAAGACTGACAAAGCCATGTGAAGAGCAACAGGTAAGGATGGTTCATAGATGTCTGTGTCTAGCCCAGTGCCTTATACACAGTAGCAGCACAAATGGATGGTCTTATTGGGAGAAATAGAGGTACAAAAAAATCGGTGTTTTTAAAGAATGTATGTATGCATAAGTTGAAGTAAAAGAACTATAGAAAGTAGTTAATGTGTGCCTGACCAGCCCCCAGAAGACTTTTTCTTAATGCATTGTCCCACCTGCCTTCCATGTTCAAGAGTTAGGGTGAACAGAGAAGGTTTTACATGTACTGATGAGAATATAAAGTGTTACAAGTGGTCTGCTAGTAGTTTCCCACGGCACAAAGAGGACTCAGGAGAGGGACTGGTGGAGGGCACGTGGGGAGGTCCAAAGGGTGAGGATACACTTCTGTGAAGTCACATTACAAGTGCTGGCTTCACATGCTGGTTATAAGGATCAGATCACAGTAGAAACAAGCTCCTACTAAAGGAATTCATAGTCCAGTAGGAGGGGACCAATGCGTTACATACCCAACTTCCCTGTTTCCTGTGGCTGAAGCAAACAGTGTAACTCAAGGTGTATAGGATATAGACTTTTATTTCTCATAACCAGATAAAGGGGAAATGCAAGTTGGAGGGTGATTTTAACAGTCTAGAGCCTCTGCCTTCTCTCCTCTCTTGGGATCATAATGGTGCTGTTGGGGTGGAGGGAGGGAGAGGAAGCATCCACTGGGGAGACCCCAGGAAACAAAGTAATTGAGAGCCCCAACTGGAAGACAGATAGCCATGGGGAGGAAGGATTTGGACACAAAGAGCCTAAGAGCAGCAGGAGCTGCGATCAGAGGGGCCACCAGTCCCACCTGGAGGTATTCTAGTAATGTGCCTTGTGGGCAGGTATTTCCCATTTTTAAAATATAAGGCATACAATTTGTTCACTTCAATTTTGAAAAAGATAGAAATAAAGAGAATTGCAAAGATATTCCAAGAGGGACAGAATGTTGTAGCAAGTGCGCATAGAGGCCTGTATACAACTACTATGCTTTTTTGTTGTTGTTTTTTACTATTTTTTTTTCATTTGCATGGGAAGGGGGATTGAGTGGGAGGAGGGGCAGAGGGAGTGGAGAAGCAGATTCCCCGCTGAGCGCTGAGCAGGCAGCCTGACTCTGAGCCCCCCAGGTGGCCTGCACCTACTGTGTTAATCAGCACATCTGTATGGCAGAACAACATCCAAGGAATTCAAGCACCTATCAATAATACTTGATATTATATACAATGCTAATAGTCTTCTAATATGACACTGAATTATTTTAATAGTTCTTGGTCATTTAGAAAGTTTTTAAAAACTTTGTTTTAGTGTGAAACATGTAAGATTGTTCTATCTAGTTGTGGGTAGAATTATTTCATATGTTGTTTTAAAATAGTCTTGGAATAAGCATAATGTTTAAATAGCCAGTATGTACACCTCTATGTCAGATGAGTAAAATCTCAATAAACTGGACATATGCACCATCTAGAAAATCAACTTAAATCATAATAAATGACAAATGCCTATTATGATACCACTTTTTTTTAATGTTAGCATTTTATTTTTGCAAGAGATCAGTGTTACAATTACTTGAATATAGTTTCATTATTCAATTACGATACAAGATACAGACAAATCTTATAAGCAGGGTTTTGACTTCATAACATAGTGAAATTGTAATTCCCAGGTACAGATCCATTCACATAAAGATATCCTTTAGCTACTGAATAATAGCTATATACTGATAACAATAAGAATTAACAATACTTACCACTTATGACATTTATCAATAACAACTTTCAACTAATTAGGTCAAAAAATTAACATGTTGATCATATTGTAACTCCAAATAAATGGGTTATTATGCTCACTGTGGACGTGTGTGTGTGTGTGTGTGTGTGTGTTTTCAGATAGTTTTAAAAGTTTTCAGAAGGAGCAGATGAGGCATATCACTGTGTACTGATGTTATCAGGGTGCCTTTATATAATGTTTTAATGTAAAATAAAGCCTAGACTTCTAGTCAATTACAAGAAGCAGAGTCTTTGAGTCCGTTTAGCTGTGGAACAAGAGTTACCTCTGAAAAACTGGTTTGTTTCTTTTATGCAATGTACCCAGAAGCAGAGTGAGTCTCCATCTGCTTATTTCCCAGTAACTCCCTGAATTCAGGGAGATCCCCAAAGAGCACAAAGGGGAGATCCCCACTACGGAACCTTCTACTGGCCTAACAGGTTCCCCCCTCCCCCTACTTTCAGCAACTACAGTGAAGTGTTCTTATCACGGGCTTCTCCCCAGTCACCTCCCTTCCCCTTCCCTTCTTAACAACTTACTCTAAAATGAACTAAGAGAATACACTCTGCTCTTTCCCCTCCAGCCTTGCTTTTCCCCTCAACCCCCATGGAGACTGGGGGGGTGGGGGGAGGCAGAAAAAGAGAGGGAGATTTGCACTGAGTGCAGGACAATGCAAGGGTAAAGGAATGCAAAATCCAACAATTAAGACTCACTAGATCAAGGCAGATACTTGTAACAAATAGAAAACACATTCTAAAGAGTCTCCAGTCTTATAATTAACAAATGGGAGTAAGATACATGGTGACCTAACAGGACCTGAAGCCCTGAAAGAAGGCCATGATGTTTCCAGCTAAGAACCCTACATTCTTTTGCTTCTGGAAAGGATAAAATTGGTTATGCATGTTCCTAACATTACAACTGAAGTAAAAAGGGTCCAAGGGCTTTATTTACATGGTTCATATTTTCAACAAGAATGGAACTGTATTTAAATATAACTTGGTCTACTTTCACCAGTTTAGTAGACTGTCTTCTAGGACTCTGGTTTGATCAAAGTTTTCTTCTCCAGCTGTAAGAAAAAAGAAAAAGCACATAAAATAAACACACTTCTCTGTGTTTTAAAAGGGAAAAGGATAAGATGTAGAGAACCCTAAGAAATAAACATTTAGTTTCCTAAATTATGTTAACTCCTACACTTTGCTACTGAGAATCCAAAAAAGTGTGCTTTGTTTATTTTGGTTTAAAAATCTTCCTCCTCAGCTCAAGACACATAGGGGAACTCACATTTCACATCTGACTCTCCAGAATGAATGAAACTATAATGTGTTATGCTTGGTAGAAATCTGAAAAGGCCTCATGTAGAGGTAATAGTAAGATTGTTCTATTTAGTTGTGGGTAGAATTATTTCATATGTTGTTTTAAAAGAGTCTTGGAATAAGCATAATGTTTAAATAGTCAGTATGTATACCTCTATGTCAGATGAGTAAAATCTCAATAAACTGAACATATGCACCATCTAGAAAATCAACTTAAATCATAATAAATGACAAGTGCCTATTGCTCTTGACAAGTGCCACACTGCTCTAAGTGTGCCCCTTCAGGTTTTTAAAATCCAGCACAAGAACCATTCAATTGCATCAAGGTTCTGCCTCTCTGTTTCCTGTTAATAATGCATCTTACTTGGGAAACATGACACCGGAATACTTTTGCTTATATTCTCTTATTAGGTGAGCTAGAATAGACCTGGGGAAGAAATGAGACAAAAGGAAAGGACACTTGTTAGCTGGACGGGATTGGAAAACTTTAGTACATGAGGTATTACTTAGGGGCAGAGTGAGTAAGCAGTCAGACTATAGCAGGTTCTGGGGACTGTAACAATGAATAGAAGAGCTAAAACCTACCAGAGGTAGTGAGGGGAAGTTGCCAGAGGAGAATGCCTCTCCTAACTTTCTCCAAGGTTACCTCTACGTAAAACCACATTCCTTCAGTTAGTTACAATATAATTTGCATGTCTGAGTTACATTTTAACCTGAATTGCTGGCACATTGTAGAATACAACAGATGGTGGACTGTTCTTTAAAGAAAGAAAAAAAAAACTCAATAAGAAGGGTATCTTTTTACATTGGTCACTAAAATAAAAACTCACTATATAAAATAAAAGCCTACTAATGCTTAGGGACTCTAGAATGAAAATAGTAAAGGTATTTAAAATAGTAATGAATATATCATATGGAAATCAAAAACATTTCCTTCAATTTAAACTAGTAGATTTTGTTTCCTTATTTCATCATCAGAACCAAGCTACTCTGGAAGCTTTAGTGATAAAAAAATTACATTTATTTTCCCAAAAAAGACTTGAAATTGGGACCTATAATCACACACACTCTTCCCTAAAGTTTCTTCTTTTTTAATTTGAATTTGAGTTAGTTAACATATAGTGCAGTATTGGTTTTCTGGAGCCCTCCTTAAAGTTGCTAATGAAAATCCTTCTTCCCCTCTTAAAATGAACTTCTCCCCATTCCATTTTATTTCACTTCCCCCCCCTTGATCCATACCTCTTCCCAGCAACCAAGTCTAAAACTTCCCTTTCGACCCATCTTCACCAGCACTCTCCTCCTACTGATTTCAACAAATAGTAAATAGTACTATAGTAATAGTAACTATTACTATACTATATAGTATAGTAACTATATAGTATCTATGACTATACTATAGTAACTATTACTATACTATATAGTATAGTAATACTATAAGTATACTATTACTATTACTATACTATTACTATTAACTAGATTATAACTATTACTATACTATATAGTAATAGTTACTATTTCAACAATAGTAAATAGTAAATAGTTCATTTACAAATAGTAAACGTACCGAATGTGGAATTCAGAAAAGATCACCTTGGCTGTAGAATCTTCTACCCATTAGCAAACATTTCTTACCTTTTCACTGCAAGAGCTCTGAGAGTTATCCTGGTTAGTACCTGCTCTCTTCTTTTCACAAATTCCTTCTAAACAAGGTTTCAGGAGGGGCATGGCAGTAGCAAGTAATATCACTGGGCAGGAACTGAGCAGAAATCTTGTGAACTGCTGCTCAATGACCTCTCATAGCCAGCACGATCTTCCTTTCCTATTGACTTATGTTCTCTCATTAACTATTCTGCTACATGTGCTGCTTTAATCACTCTTTCCTTGAAACTCTCCACCCTTGCTTTCTGGAAATGCTGTTATCCTGGTTCTCCTCTTGCATTGCTGCCTTCTCCTCGGAACGTCCCTTCACTGATAGGACGGTCCTCCTTTTCCCTTCATCTCTAGGTATTCTCTAAGGCAAATCCTTTATTACGTGCCTTTCTCCTGCTCTATTTGAGGCCTAGAAGAGATGTCCATTTTCATGATTTCAGCGTTTAGTAACTGGCTCTGAATTTCCAGTTGTTCCCATATCGGACTGATCATCAGAATCATTTGGGGGAACTTCTCAAGGATACAGATTGTGAGGTCATTCAACTTTTACAGAATCATAACCCCTGGGTCTAAGGCTGAGAAAGCTGTATTTTGAGTAAGCCTTCCAGTTAACTCCGATGGAGCCAGTCCATAGGCAGATAGTTGGGAACCGCTGACCTACACACTTTTACTCACTAGATCATTTCTGTTACCTCAAACCGAACCTTAATTATATCCACATAAATGTTCATTCATCACCAGTATCACCATTTCAAAATGTGTTGGACTCTGGATTCCCTTTTATACCTCCAGTAAACAGCTATCTATGTTATCCATTCTTCCTTCCAGGATCCCTCGGACTTGAGCTTCCCCACCGATTCCCATGACTGACAGCACCTCCTCTCCTCACTCCTGTGGGGTCCTGTCATGTTCCTTGGCTTCTCCCTGATTCCCTTCTATGGGCCTTTCCTCTTGGACACAATGCATTTGAGAGCTGGCATGGCATAATGGAGCGAGCTGTAGAGTCACATGGACCTGAGTTAAAATCCCAACATCCCAACTTCACTAATGGTGTCACCTTGGGAAAGTAAACACACTTCATGAAGATTCCGTTTTCTGAGCTAGAGAGTTTCACATCCATAGCTGACACACAGCAGACCTTCCTATACTGTGGCTATTGTTACAGTTCTTATTGTTACTCCCTGTGCCATGATCAGATCCATCCTCCTTCACCACGTCATCCCTCTGCTGCCAATCCAGAAGGCATCTTCCTGATTCTCAGACAAAGAGTAAATTACATTCATTCTTCACCCCAGTTCAAATAGATATCATTTGGTTCCATCATTTGGTTCTAAGTGAAATAAGGTTACAGTAGGCTCTGGATTATGAAATTAATATGAAATTCCCCAGTGTCATCAAAGAAATGTTTTTGTGTTCCTGGGGACTCTCCTTAGTGAGAAATGTATTAGTGTTTATATAATAAACATGTTTGAGTTTCTGGAGTCAGGGGACAACTGTTAATTATATTTAAAAATCTGAATAAAGGCAACTTTGTTGTATTCAACACAGAATCCCCAAAGTAATCAAAGTTTCCCTGTCCTGCAGCTGAAAGGAGTCCCTAGACTTGTACCTTCTTGTGGTTTCTGCAAGGAAGCCAAGAGCAGAGCTGCTGCCTCTCCAAGAGTTAGTAGCTGGGGATTTGGGCTGCGTCTTTCTGGAGAAACAAAAGCATGTACAGATTCTATTACCATTTAAGTACCCCTAGTCTGATATGCTATAAATAGAAAAACCTTTATGAAATAGATTTTTGATCCGTTAGCAAAGCCCCCCCCCCCCCCCCCCCCGTGCTTTATACAGAAGACTGATTTTTAGGAATTGAAACATTTTACATTTCCTGTAGATGTTACTTACAATTGGTTATGGTATGTATTACAGGTATGGAAGAGAATTTAAACTACAGACTACACAGAACAACATGAATGGAGGGTGGATTGAGGTAAAGAACCCTGAATGATTTCACCCCTCAGAGCTTAAAATGGAGTGTCTGGGCAGAAACATTTAGACATAATGCGTACTCTTGGGAGCCTGGGCTACTTCCTCTCTCCTTCTGTCCAAAGTTGTTTGAAATAATAATCTGCATTCTTGGCCACGCATAAGGCTCATATCAGTCCCTGGCCCATTCTTAATGGTCCCTACCTATTAACTATTTCTGTGTGTGTGTGTGTGTGTGTGTGTTTTAAGACTGTATTTATTTATTTGACAAAGATCACAAGCAGGCAGAACAGCAGGGGGTGGGGGAGCAGGCTCCCCTTTGAGGAGAGGGCCCAATGCGGAGCTTGATCCCAGGACCCTGGGATCATGACCTGAGCCGAGGACAAGAGGCTTTAACCCACTGAACCACCCAGGTGCCCCATAACTATTTCTGCTTTTGAACGGCTTTATAGCCCCTTCTAATAATGTAATAGGGGCGTACATTTGAAGTTTCCACGTAAATCAGTAATAACAACAAAAACATTTAAGAGGAAACCGTTTAAACATCTTGGCATAAACGGGGAGGTACATTTGGGGAGCAGTTGCACGGTTCTCGCTCCCCCTCCTTTACTCCTGTTAGGTGAACCCCCAGGTCTGGCCTGTCCTCGGATAACTCCCCCGGGACCTCTGCACCCCCGGCGGCCAGAGGGCGGTCCGAACGGCCCAGACCGAGTTCGGCTTTAGTGAGAGGCGCCGCGGCTGCCAGCTTAAGCTCGGCCTTGGCCGGCTCTCCCCGAGGGCGGCCCCGGAGCCGCGTCCCTGCGGGAGCCGAGCCGCTGTGAGCCGGGCGCGAGGCGGAGCGTGCCCGCCTGCTGGGTCCTGCTACGGGTCGCCGCCCCAGTCTCCTCCTCCCTCGCTCACTCACCCGGCGGCGGGCGGTCGGAGAGGTCCTTCTTCCGGCTCTGGTCCGAGATGAAGCGACGCCCCTCTGCAGAGGCGAGACGCGGGGCTCAGCGCCTGCCAGGTCCTCAACAACCGGGGTTAACTTGGGCTCCGCGCCTCGGGTCGGCAGGCTCGGAGGGGTGCCGCGGCAGGGGTCCCGGCGGGACTGCCTGCTTTCCGGCGCTCCCCCTGCAGCCCCGGGCTGGACCCGGCGCTCTGCGGGTGTCCTGCCCGCACCCTGCCCCTGCGCTGCCCGCGCCCTGCAGCGCCCTGTCCCCGCGCTTGCCCGCGCCCTGCCAGCCCCAGCGAATGGGTTCTGAGCAGAGGTCGGGTGCAAGGGTCCTTGCTGCGTTTCCCAGGCAAGAGCCAGCTACCCACCTAGTCAGAATGGAAAGGTTCTAATAATCAGGGAGACTTTCTCTTCCCTGCCAGACCCCCCCCCCATCCCTTTTCTTTGACGGAGACCAGATTGACCTCGATTATTTAAGGGAACACACTCGATATTATTCTCTCCCCACACATCTATCCCATGGATTCATGCACCCCGAAGGTTCCTCCTTTATTGCTGTAGGAAAAGCAAAGTATTTGGAACATACGTGCACCCTTCAGATAGAGCATAGATTGAGGAGTCCAGTTCCGTCTCTCAAAGAGTCCCTACAACCCAGGGAGAAGAGAAAAGCAGTTAGTAAGACATTGTAGCGTAGTCCTCTGTTAGAAAAAAGAAAGGAAGAGAGGGAGGAAGGAAGGGAGAAGAAACAGAAGGAAGGAAAAGGGAAAGTAAGGAAGGAAAGGAACAAGAAAGAAACAACATCCAGGAGCCCCAGTTTTTGCGTTTGATTACCTGTGGCGCACTCCTGGAATTTCCCAAGAAAGAAAACACTAATAAAAGAGCCAAGGTTGTTGCCACCAGACTTTTGAGTCTCTATAAGAAAAGAGCAAAGAAAGTAATTTCTTATGGGATCTTCTACTTCTGTGACACCTGGAAAATTACAAACTTCTTAACTTTTCCATGTGCTCTGTTTTAATAATACTCAGTATGTAGAGGAGAGGGGGATTACCGAGGCTGCCTTATACTTAAACCACACAAGAATTCCCTTTTAAAAATTTTTGTAGAAATATGTTACTTTCATTACTTTGTCCAAAATGAGTAATCTTTTTTCAGCAAAATCAAATGATTCTGATATTTTAAGGTGTATTGTTTAAATATCATTTGGCCTATAAAATGCTTATTAAAGGTAAAATAGGTAAAAAGCTATAAAACTTTTCATAAACAGCTTAAAAGTCTCAAGTAAATAAAACTTTCACTTACCTTCATGTTCAGCTCCTTTCCAGAAACTGCAATAACTGTAACTTTACCTACCAGTTTTCTAATCTTGTTCTGAGACTGGGGCTTTTAAATCTTAGTGTCAATGACCCCTCCTGATCTTCACTAGAGTTAGGGAGTCCATAGGGACTTCTTGTCAGTATTCAAGATTGAGAGGATCTGACAATTTTCCCAGGGAGATTCATTTGCAGGAAGTAAAGAAATGATTGATGAGTGGACATCATTTACTTAGATACTGACCACATCAGCCAGGAGATATTAGGAATATATCGGCGTCATTGTTTTCACCTTTCCCGCTAGCTTCCCAATTTATTATTAGTAGTAGAGAAAATGATTAACAAGCCTGAGTTGAATCAAAAGTAAACAAAGAAAGTAAGCAAACTTGTCTTGGGTAGCTTGTTATCAAGCTGCTGACTGACTAAACATGAATCTTTGGGTAGAAATAAAAAGGTTAGGGAATCTCAGTGGAATTCCACATCATTCCTTCACTTCCGTACCCATTCAATTATTTAACAAACATTTATTGAATCCCTACTATGTATCAGACATTTCTCCTTCTAGGTGAAGAGACAGCCATGCATTAAAAGGACACTGTCTCTGCCGTGATCAAGCTTATCTTCTAGTCAGGGGAGAACTTCTGTAAACTAGTCAACAGGTTAACAAGGTAACTTTAAGACATTTTAAATGCTTTATAAAGCAAAAATGAGTGAGGTGATGTGATAAGTAGCAGAATACTTTAGGGAAGGTAGCAGTTGAGAGGTTTCTGGAAAAATCAGGTAGAGTCAGACATGAGATGAATCAGAGTGAGAATTAGGATAATAGGAGGAAAAAAGAAAAATGAAATCTTGGGATGGCAAAGAGCTTGGCTTGTTTGAGGAATAGGGAGACCAATGAGGCCAAACTGAGTGGTCATGGGGTGATAAGGGAGAGTAATTTGAAATGAGGTCATAGAGGAAAAAATGGTTCATATGGAAACATGATTACAAGCAAAGGATAATGATGGCTTAGACTTAGGAAGGACTTGCAGGAAATTGAGAGCTGTAGATGAATTTGGGATAAGGTAGGAGGTATAAATTGGAGGTATAAAATTTAGAACCTGTGGTTAAATGGGATATAAATGTATAAGAAAAATAAATCAAGGATGAGTCTTGGGTTTCTGGCTTAAACACTGTGTATGATAAAGCCATTTACTGAAATTGGGAGACTTCATAATAAGCCAGTTTAGAGAGAGAAATTAAATTGAATATTAAAATTAAAATATACATTAAGGATCTAAATCGAAGTGTGAAGTAGGCAGTTGGAAATGCAAAACTCTACAGAGCTCAGCAAAGAGGCCACCAGCCTACAGCTTTTTTTCTAAAGGCAGAAATGGTCAAATTTAAGAATTGTAAGAATTTTAAGGCAGGAAAGGGATTGGGATTGAACGAGAACAGTTTGAGAGTGAATGGAATTAAAGAAG
This sequence comes from Neogale vison, assembly GCF_020171115.1. Classification (NCBI taxonomy): domain Eukaryota; kingdom Metazoa; phylum Chordata; class Mammalia; order Carnivora; family Mustelidae; genus Neogale; species Neogale vison. The sequence continues at coordinate 72,950,259 of NC_058102.1, forward strand.
CGAATCAGGAACAGAGCTATGAAAACAAACATGCAGAGGTGAGCAGAGGGAGAGCCAGCTAAGCAAGTTGAAGTGAAGCTATCAGAAAGAGAAATTCCTGGAGACCATGAGGCCGTGGAAACCAGCCAAATATTCATTGACCCTGAGAGGTCATGGTAGATGAGCACCAAGAAGTGTGCACTGGATTTGGAAATACAATCGTTTTTGAGAACATAAGCTATACAGGAGTGGGTTGAAAGTGAAGAATATATGAGGAAATAAAGACAAGTGCAGATAGCATTTTATTTTATTTTATTTTATTTATTTTTTTTTTTTTAAAGATTTTATTTATTTATTTGACAGACAGAGATCACAAGCAGGCAGAGAGGCAGGCAGGCAGAGAGAGGAGGAAGCAGGCTCCCCGCTGAGCAGAGAGCCCGATGTGGGACTCGATCCCAGGACCCTGGGATCATGACCTGAGCTGAAGGCAGCGGCTTAACCCACTGAGCCACCCAGGCGCCCGCAGATAGCATTTTAAAGTTAGCTTTGGGGCACCTGGGTGGCTCAGTGGGTTAAGCCTCTGCCTTCGGCTCAGGTCATGATCTCAGGGTCCTGGGATCGAGCCCCACATCGGGCTCTCTGCTCAGCAGGGAGCCTGCTTCCTCCTCTCTCTCTGCCTGCCTCTCTGCCTGCTTGTGATCTCTGTCAAATAATTAAATAAAATTAAAAAAAAAATAAAGTTAGCTTCACTACATTTCACTGAAAGGGGGAAAGGAAAAATGAATTTTTTTTTTTTTTTAAAGATAAATGCTTGAGTGTGGTGGAAGTATGTTACAATTTTTTTGACCTTTCAGTAACAACTGAACCCTTTCATTTTTAGGGAATTCCTAAAATTCCTTAAATTATGAATTATGGCATTATGAATCTTGGTGGGAGGCAGAACCTGACTTCTGTTCTACAAGGCGGAAATGTCAGACACGCATTTTCCCAGCCTCCCTTTCAGGAAGGGTGCTGGCATGTGACACAGTCTTCACCAATCAGACAGACTCACTTGGATGGGAAGTCTGGAGCTAGGATGGAGGAAAGTGGGACTCGGGAGAGACATTTTCTGATGCAGCTGCGGTTGTGGTAGGCTTGAGTTTGCAGGGGCAATACTGCCTATGGTGCTTATGTCAGACTGCAGGATGGGGAAACCAACCGCAGTGTCCGACTAAAATCAGGTTAGTTGGTTTCTCCTGATGACAACTAACAAACCATTTGCAGAACATGTATGCTGATGGTGATGATCAGGAGAAGGAAACATCGATGATGCTGAAGAGAAAGTTACTGCCAAAAGGAATGTGTAGAAAGCAAGAGGGAGAGGATGCAAAGTATATCAATACCCAGGTGAAACAGTTACATACATAGGCAGATACTGAAGGACCTGAGTACCCACCAAAGGCTAAGGTACTCTAGGTAAGAAAGATAATCCCTTTCCTCTAAAAGTTAGAGTAGCGCTCCTCAGGAATTAATATGCAAACCAATCACCTGGGAACCTTGTAAAGAGGCAGATTCTGATTTAGTACAGGTAGGGTGACATCTGAACTTCGGCATTTCTTTTCTTTTTTTTTTTTTCCCAAAGATTTCATTTATTTGAAAGAGAGCATGAGTGGGTGGGAGGGGCAGAAAGAGAGGGAGGAGTAGGCTCTCCACCAAGCAGGGAGCCTGCCTCAGAGCCTCCTTCCCAGGGCTGGGGGATCATGACCTGAGCCTAAGGTAGGAACTTAAGCGTCTAAACCACTGAAACTCTGCATTTCTAATAAACTCCCAGGTGACGCTGATGGATGTTAAGCCACTGATGATAGGACATTTTGAGTAGTAAGGCTTTAGAGGATGTAGGTGATAAAAATGGAGCTTCAGATTCTCTGTGACTGAGAGAATGGTTACCATAGAAATATTAAGGAGTACGGGGAGAGAACAGATAAATTTGATCTGGGATTGAAGTTTGAGGGGCTGATGATATCTATCTGCAAATACTCGTGTAAGAGAGATTGCGATTTGGATGCTTGATATTTAGACTTGCCAGCCTGTGAAGACATGAGGTTTGGTTAGTAAATGAGAGTGAAATAAAGAAAGTTGTCTATACGTAGAAACTTGTGGAATATTTACTCCCTTTATTATTATTATTTTTTAAGATTTTACTTATTTATTTGACAGAGAGAGAGAGAGAGATCACAAGCAGGCAGAGAGGCAGAGAGAGAGGGGAAGCAGGCGCCTCGCTGAGCAGAAAGCCCGATGTGGGGCTTGATCCCAGCACCCTGAGATCATGACCCAAGCCGAAGGCAGAGGCTTAACCCACTGAGCCACCCAGGTGCCCCTATTTACTCCCTTTAAAGCATAAGTCAAGCAAGAAGGAGCCAAAGCCGTTACTGTAGTGTTTCCCACAATCTTAGAAGACAGGAAAGAATAAAAACCATGGACTAATAGGTTAACACCGAAACTGGATAAAATCTTAACATTTCTTTAAATATCAGACTTCAGAGTTTTAGGATTTAATTTCAAGGAATTATAGCAACTTCCAAAAAAAGGGCAATAAAAGAAATAAAATTATACATGAGTTTGTTTCAAACAAACTCGTAAGTGAAACCCAACTGCTAGGTCACCTAACAAACAAGCAAAATACCTATTTCCCCCTCCCCATACCAAAAACACATAAGCATTTTAGAAAGGGGGACAAGAAAATGAATCACTGAAAAAACCATGTTTTGAATTTACACTTTTAAGGAAAAGGCATAATGTGATTTGTTTATAAGAGTTTAGCTAATGAATTCACAAGAAGATGCTTTACGTCAAAGCTGCCATTTTCAGCATAATATGCACAAATGAGGAGAATGGTTTTGACATATTATCAATATTGTAGTCTTATCAAAAGCAACATGCTAGAATGCATTTGTCTAAAATGGCATTGCCTCCTAATACAATTTTGTTAAATCACAACACTCTAGGACTTAAACAGGTCCAAACTTAGAGATGGGCAAAGAGAAGCTCTTGACGGATAAAACCACTGAATTTTGTTCTGCTGATATTATGACCAGGCAGTGGGCACTGGACAAATTAAGATACACCTTTTTTTAAAGGCATACTCAATGGAGACCATTTTGCCTGTATAAGTTCTTCCAGTTGACTGAATTGTGCCCAGGTCCATTTACACAATAATGGTCATTGTTTAAATTGTATTTTACAAGGTTAGTGATTATTGTGTTTACATAGAAAACACTCCTATCTCAGGTCATTACCTGGATAATGGCTGTTATGATAATAAAAGATCCAAATTACTCCTTTGATGACAGACGATTTGGGTATAATATGAATGAGGTCATTGGATTATTCTCCTAACTTTGCTTTATTCTATGCTAGGGCGGGTGGGTCTGCCCCATAGGCCAGCCAGCTGTCTCACAAATAGAAGTCACTTCCTCAAAGGGCTACCTGTCATTCAGGGGCACAGAGAAGGCCTGCTCTCCAAAATAAAAATTCCCACTCATTGGTCAGCATCTACAGTCTTCCTCCTCCAGGCTTTGAATCTCGAAAAATCTCTCTTCTTGTAATCAAAGTCTTTAAACAAGTGGAAGTTTCTATGAGAGGACAAGGATGGACCAGCTGTTTTGCTATAGTGAGTCAAGAGTGATATGACAGAGGTGACCTTTTGATTAGAGAGCTAGTAGAGGTAAGGTTGTGGAGAAGTGTGCCAGTCGTTGGATTTTGGGCATCCTACTTCTGTGTCCTAGTTCCTCCTTGGGGTACAGGTAGCAGAAGGGTAGAGGTTGGAAACTTTTCAGCACAGAGGACAAAGTTAGAAATCTATTAAAAAGATTTAAGACTTCTGGCTCACCAGATAATAGTCAAGAACTGCAGTTCAAGTACTGGATTCAACAAATAGTTATAGGGTACTTTAAGTGGTACACATGGCTAGTGATTTTTAGCCATACCAAAATTTATAATCAAGACAGTGAAGTGGTTTTGTCTGTCACAAATACTTATTATGTAATTATTATCATCAATGTTGTTAGCCAATTCTTTTCATTTTGAGAAAAAAATATTTAAACATTTTTCCACTATTTCTAAGTTCACTGCCCACTTTTTTTTAACCTGAAATCCATTTCTATTTATGATTACATTTAAACAATTTAGAAATGGAAAATATGATGACCATTTTATTTAAAATGCATATAAGGCTAATTTTTTAAAAAATGAGGTGAGTTACTGTGCAATGCTAAATTATTTTTTTTGAATTTCATTATAAAGATACATTTGACCATGGTTAAGGACTGAATATATATCTTCCCCAAATTCATATATTTAAGCCCTAACCACCAATGTGAGGGTATTTGGAGGAGGGGTTTTGGGGAAGCAATTAGGATTATGAAGATGAATCCCCTTGCCCCATGACAGGACTGATGTCCTTTTAAGACAAAGAGACTAAAGTTTTCTCTGCCATATGAAGATGTAGCAAGAAGGCAGTTGTTTGAAAGCTACAAAGAGGGTCCTCACCAATAGCCGAGTCTACCCTCACCTTCTTTTTGTACTTCCCATTATTCACAACTGTGAGAAACAAGTGTCTGTTTAAGCCGCCCAGTCTACAGAATTTTGTTAGAGTAGCCCGAGCTAAGACAACCACCAATTAATAGAAAAGTACCCTTTTATTGAGAGGTAAGACAAGTGTATTTACAATATTCAATTGTTAGATCATATAATCTGACTGTGAGACTTTTTAAAGCAGCAATATTCCAGAAATTACAGTTTATAAGGGGAAAAGAAAAACATTGCAAGTATGTTTCTGTTACAGAAAATACATTTGAACAATGCCAGGTACACTTAAGGCTAAGTAGTATTAGACCTTTTCCTCCATCTTCATAGCAATAATCAAAGTATATTTTTGTCACAAAGACAGAAGGCTAACTTTGGAAAGAAAGAAACAATATAATGTACAGTGCTTTCTGTCAGAAGACTAGTATGTTTAAAAACAGAGCCTCATCAGTGGTTCTGAGAAGAAATATACAATGCTGCCAAGCAGCCCCAAACTCACATTTGAAATTAACTGTGGACTCTTTGAAAACTGAAAACTGCTCTAGCCTCTCAATCTTACTAAGGACTGGGAGATTATCAAATCCTTTACACAACTTCTAATAACAATTCTGAAGTAAGATTTTGAAAAAGAGATCTGTTACAGTGCAAAGAACATTTGGATAGAAATTCATGTCTACAAAGGAGTTAAATAATATAGATGTTCCTTACATTAACAGATACAGTTCTTGTTCTAAAAAGTAGAATTATCTAGCCACTGAAAATAATATGGATCGGTCAAAAATATGTATAAGAGTCCTACAGGGCTCTTATATAAGTCGTATAAGGGCAACTTGTATAAGTCGATCCCCAAAATATGTATATACTTGACACTCTTCAAATGAGGATATTACTTTTTTGAAGAACATTAGACACAACACTAGATCTCTTATTATTCCATGAACTATTGAGGTAGGAGTCTCATTTCATCAATATCATCTAGTTTCACAGATTATGTCATAAGTCAAATGCCAGTACCAAAAGGCAGTAATCCACAAGACTGAACCATTGAACTATATACCAAGTCTTTTCTTCTTTAGACCAGCAAGGATGGGTGTTCTCTCTGCATCAAGATTTAACTAAAAACATAAGCTGATATATTTTGTAGACATGTTTGTAAATAAAAATCACAAATTTCAGTTATGATTTTGTACGTTAAAAAGCTATGCAACTGTTAAAAAAAAGTAAATAGTGCAATCATTAGTGGTAAAACAAGTAGTACTATAACTGTTGAAACGTGTTCTTACATCTACCAGAAAAGCAGCCACCTCAGAAAACTAATGAAGAAATGGCCACTGTTTCTTTCTGCCAGACAAGCATCAATGGTAGAAAAAAACAACACATTTTTTAGTGTCATGTTTTTAAGAAATTATAGTCTGTTTAATTATAGTAAACTAACTTTAGCATGTGGATTCAGATATTTTCTCCATGAACTCAAGACAAAGAGTGATCTTATGAAGGATTCATCATGAATATTGATTTTGATGTTAGGAAAAAGCTAAAAATAAAGGAAAACTCAGCTTTATATGGAAAGCTCTTAACAAATGTAAATTTAACCTTTTAACATGTTACATCTTAAATATTATCAATAGTTACTTAATTTATGAAAAGGAAAATGATAAAATCACTACAAAAGTAAAAAAAAAAAAAACCAACAAAACACAAAAAAGAAAAACTACACCATGACGGAAAAATCCATTTGGCTTGCATCATTTGGTATCTTAAATAAAGGACTATTCAATGAAAAAAGGTATGTAACAGACTACTTAATGGTTTTTGTTAGATGCTTACATGTAATGAAGGATACAGATAATTAGGTCAGACTCTCAAGAAGTATGAGTAGTTCTGGAGTGTTTAGTTATAAAGAATGACCTTTGCATATTCTGTCAGTGAATATCTAGTTCAGATTTTCATCTGGCTTTAAAATATTAAGAATCAGAAGAACCACAAATGTTTTATTTTAACCATATGTTTACAAAAAAAAGTGATTAATACATCAAAACTGGGTTTTCCTTAGTTTTAATACATTAAATGACATAATCCAATCTAACTCATGCATCACTTTCAGACACACAGTGCAACTGGAAATACTTTTGCCACTCCAGTGGATATTTCTAAAAAGCAAATGCCTATGGGTGCTCTTGCGCCTTCAAAAGAAGAAGAAAAGAAACAGGCCCCACAGTTCTCCAAGGATGGCTGTGTTTCGCATATTGTGGATAAACAATAAAAATCGCCTTCCAGAGTTTCAATAAGTATTGTAACATAGATTCATCTCCTTTAGTTTGCTTGCTGACTTCTTAGCTCACTTGATTAGAAGCCTGTTCTCATGGCCTCTTTATTAACTGCTATTGGTACTCTGTAGACTACACGTTTTAAACTTCTGTAAAGAACATTACAAGCTATTTCATGTAATTTAATTTTGTGCTGAATATTCTTCAAAGGATTTTATAAATAATACAATATTTTAAATGAGTCTTCAATTCACTTGTTGTTATACCATATTGTTGCTTTCTCCAACTTTATCTACAAACTGAAAGGAGAAGAAAAACAGGTAATTAAAAGAAAACCCACAGCATTATGAAAACATTGTATCAACATTTTTAATGTTGATTAAAATACCCAGCTATATAAGATTCGTGGAAATTTAAGGTGTGACTGACAATGGTTATCCAGTACTACTCACCACAATCTCCTGACACGTAAATGTGTATAAAAAAATTTTCTTTGCTAAGATTGTTTTTGCATGACATGTTATGCATATGACTTTAAGGGTACAACACGAGAAATGCAACACAATGAATAAAAAAATTGGATAAAATGAAGTTAACATTGCTAGCTTAACAAAAAAAAAAAAAAAAAAAAAGCTGAAATGTCAGCCATTCATGCATTAATGAACCCAATAAGATATTTCAACTGACCATTACTGAGGATCTCTTCTGGGCCTATGTAGTCTTTGAACAAACAGATTTAACTCCATTAAGTTCAGTAATTAACAACATCTATTGACTAAAAATACTTTAAATGTGTATTCTGGACTTCAGACTAAAAGTGGCAATGACATTAAAAACAGATGTAATGAGGCAAGCACAAGTTTATAGTTATTGAATATAAATTTTAACACACGTTAATGTAAGTGGTTATTTACTTTGGCTACTCCACCCCAAATGTAAAGCAACTGGGCCTTCTTCAGCATTCCAGATGGTGATGCAAATATTAAAACAAAATAATTAGTGGAGACATATTAAAAGTTATGTAACCCAAGTGGTCATAATACTATCAAAATCTAGCAATCATTTAACCTTTCCTTTCATTTCACTATTCACATTTTTACTGAACCATTTATTATAATGAAGTAATGATAATAGGAAACACAATTTATAGTACTGGCTGTCCATTTACGCAAATACTGAAGAATCCTTAAATTAAGAATGTGAATAATGTTTACAACTGTATAATTAGAAGTTTCAATAAATTCAAAAGCCATTGTAAAAATTCAAAAGTAAAATTCGTAAGTAAAAACAACATGACTACAGTATGAGTTTGGAGATTAATGTAAATGAGATCTGGACATAACCCCCTATCAGCCCAAATTCCAACATTTTATATCATTATAAATACGTAATTGGCACGTCAAAACTAAAAGCTGCTTTGAAAGTACTATGGATTCATTAGGATTTTAAAGGAAATTTAGGAGGAGAGAAAGCAAAACATTCTCTCCCCAAAGGTAACTTCAAATATCTAGGTTGTCTAGGCTATAAGATTCTGACTGAGAAAATTGACTTGAGGTTGGAAATGAGATTTTGTCTTACAGCAAAACCCATTCTTCAGTGGGTAAGAGATCCTTTAGCTCTCTGAGAAACCAGTTAATGCTACGGATTATCTCTCTACAAACATCTACAAACGTCTGTAAACAACTTTAGGAAGTTGATGGCCCATCTTGAAGGAACAGATTTGTGAGATCATTCAAACTGTGGAGAGAGCTGGAAACAGAATTTTATCATCTGACTTCCAGTATGATTGTGATTGATTTTATTGTCTTAATGCACACTATCTGGTGATACAGTCTAAGAAAGAAAATCTTATTAGAAATAATGACATCCTGGGGTGCCTGGGTGGTTCAGTGGGTTAAGCCTCTGCCATCAGCTCAGGTCATGATTTCAGGGTCCTAGGATCGAGCTCTACATCAGGCTCTCTGCTGAGCAGGGAGCCTGTTTCCCTCTCTCTCTCTGCCTGCCTCTCTGCCTACTTGTGATTTCTTGTCTGTCAAATAAATAAATAAAATCTTAAAAAAAAAAAAAAGAAAAAAGAAATAATGATGTCCTTTTTACATAATGACTTCTAAGATTAGAAATCATATAAAAGTTAATTGTAAAGAACCTTGAACTCTCAAAGAGAAAGGTGGCATAGCATATCATTCTGAGTTACATTTTAAAAAATCAAGAATATTAAAAATGGACATAGTGAAACAAAATTTCAGGTTTTTTACAGTTAGCAATGATTATTTTCTCTGATATTCATGGTAACCATGATCTATGGTGATGTAACAATTTATATAATAATAAAAAACTTATCAATCAGGTATTGATTATTGTAATCCTTGAGGAGCATCAAAGAGTACTATTTTGATGGTTTACAAATTTTATTTCTAATACATGATAACTTACTGATCTAATTCCAGGTAAATTCAAGAGGGATCCAAGGACTGGCACTCTTCTAATAAAGCCAATGACCACAGGAAAAAAGCCCCTAGGAAAAAGGAAAAAATGGTTCTCAGAACTTACAGATTCTTATTACCAAAATCAACTGTTAACCAAGTAAAAAGAAAAGATCTAGTTAAACTTTTGAACGTTCTGGAGATTTCAAATTTCAAATGTTACCTGTAGTGGTAATGTTTCTTACCTCTCCCTGGATTTCATTTCTTTATTATACTTCTACAGTATTGTGCTTATACATCTATAACACATTACTACTATACCCTCCTGGTCTCTTTATAGTCTATTTCCCATTATAGAAATGAGACATTCTCTAAAGCAGATTTGATACTTACTTTGGTTTTATACCTCCCGTGAATGACACAGTATTTGGCAGATAGAAGACAAAGGATATATGTGTCTTGAATAAATAATTAAACCAACCTTATTTAAAAGGTATTTTCTCACATAGAATACTGTTGTTTATTCACTTAGTAACTAGCATTTGTAAAACACTGATCAAAATCTACCATACCGTGTTTGGTACAAAATTTTCTAATATGTGTATGTACTAAAAGAATTGTCATCCAGTGGCAGTAACTATGCAGTATCAGGTTCTATGAATTAAAATACTGTATGTATGTATGTATCACTGTTTCCTTACTAAAAATAACAAAGTGCCTTAAATGCAAAGTGCCTTCAATAGAAAGATAATGCTTTAAATTCCCAATAAAAACCAATTTTATCATGTTGAAAATACAAGACAGTGACCCTACTGGCAATCATCTACATTTAATAAACATTTTTATAGTTGACTGAATTATCTAATAAGAGATTCAATAAAAGATTCAATGTAAAAAAAATCCATTTGAGATTATGGTCTTTGTACTCAGCTGATGCAAATGTCTAGGTTTTTATAATAATTAATTATCTGGCCTACTAGTTTATTGAAAGAGAAAAAGTAAAATAAAATAATTGCCTTACCTGAACAAGAGAAAGAATCCATAGATTTCAAAGATCATGCCTATCAAAGGCCAACCAATAAGGACTACAAATACTCCACCCAGGAAAAATCCTGTAGCTTTCATTTTATGTTTTTGGAAGAAGAATCTGAATGTTCTTTCTAAACCAATGACAAAAGCCAAGCCAGCTACAAATAAAACCTAGAAGAGAAAGAAGATGCAAGATAGAAAAAGTAGTCAAACATACCGCATAAATTTGCAAAGCAAGGTCAAAGCTAAATATAATAAAAAGCAGCACATCTGGCTCTCAATGGGGGCAACTGGCTGGAGGAAACTATGATGCACACCAAGAGGCAGAATCAAGGAGTGGGCTAAGCACGGGAAAGCTGGAGTTGGATTCCACTCTTCTCAGTCCTCTTCTATCTTGATTAAATGGAGAAAAAGAGTATCAAAGAAAGATCAGATGTTACCAAAAGGCAGATGTATATGCAGTGTTTTCCCAGGTAAGTGAGATGGAGAGGGCTTTAGTTAAGCTGAGGAGTGGCAGAGCAAAAGAGGAAGGCGGCCCATAAACATGTCACCCGGAAATACACTTCACCATGGGCTTCAGGAGTTCCTATGGATGGGAGAAATACTGACATGGCCAAGCTGATAGAGGAAACCATGCAAAGCCAGGAAGAAGATTTAGTCTTACTTATTTCAGAATCTATGGTGGCAGCAGAAATAAAAATAAAGTTGTATGTTCTCAAATATACACATATTTTGTATGTTTTCAGATAGCGTGCAAAAAATGGTCATCTATTAAAAGCTTGCTTTTCCCCCAGGTTTTAATCCTAATACTTGCCTTTGTAACTATCTTTAATGTTTGAGCCTAAACAGTTAAGCTTCATATTCTCAGAGAGCAATGGCGCTTATATTATTAACTAAAACATCAATTTGGAATAGTTTTGTTAACCTTATATTTTCTAATTTTCAATTAAAAGCTCTATAATAATGTATACTTCGAAGATATTTAACACTATTCAGTAACTTTGTTGTCTTCTTAAAAGGATTATGATTTATTTCCAGAACTCCTGCACAACCTTCACACATAGACAACAAAGTACATATTCCAAATAAACAATAAACATACTTTTCTCAGCAAATCGACTCTTAATATACAGATATATTAAGAGGTTTAAATGGTTTTTAAAAATCCATTTATTTTATGCTACTGAACCAAATGTTTCACGTCATATGTTCTAAGTTAGACATATTAATAAATTTACCAAGACATGGGGGATACCAAGTCATCTACTTTGAACTCTTAACTAAAGGCAGCCTTGATTTAATCTATTGTGTATTACATATCAAACACTCAACAGGGTAGTCATTCAGAAACCTCTTTAAAAATGAAATCTTGGGGCGCCTGGGTGGCTCAGTGGGTTAAAGCCTCTGCCTTCGGCTCAGGTCATGATCCCAGGGTCCTGGGATCGAGCCCCGCATCAGGCTCTCTGATCAGCAGGGAGCCTGCTTCCTCTTCTCCCTCTGCCTGCTTCTCTGCCTACTTGTAATCTCTGTCTGTCAAATAAATAAATAAAATCTTTAAAAAAAAAAATGAAATCTTGCCATTTGCGACAACGTGGATGGAACTAGAGGTATTATGCTTAGTGAAATAAGTCAATTGGAGAAAGATAACTATCATATGATCTCCCTGATATGAGGAAGTGGAGATGCAAGGTGGGGGGTTTGTGGGGGGAGGAAGGGAGGGAGACAAACGATGAGAGACTCTTAATCTCACAAAACAAATGGAGGGTTGCCAGGGGAAGGGGGGTAGGGAGAGGGTGGTGGGGTTATGGACATTGGGGAGGGTACCTGTACCCCTGGGTCTAATAATACATTATATGTTTATAAAAAAATAAATGAAAAAAAAAAACCTCTTTAAGTGTTTACCTTTTATTTAAACAGGTTTTGTTTGTTTTGTTTTTACAGATTTTATTTATATGACACACAGAGAGAGAGCACAAGCAGGGGGAGGAACAGGCAGAGTGAGAGGGAGAAGCATGCTTCCCACTGAGCAGGGAGCCCCTGATGTGGGCTCCATTCCAGGAACCTGAGACAATGACCTGAACCAAAGGCAGGTGTTTAATCAACTTAGCCACCCAGGCCGAAATAGGTTTTATTACTAATGTAAACAGAGAAGACAACAGGAATCTTTACATGAGTAACAGTGAATTATTTCCCCCCAAATTTAACAGCAGGCAATAATTCATTTGTAATTCAAGTTTCCTTATGACTTCAGTTAAAATATATGTTGAAAAACTCACATTTCCAATAGCCAGTAGAGCTTTGTCAAAAAAGAGAATCATTCCAAAGAACAGGAAAAACACTCCAAATCCTGTTAATCCCATTCCAATTTCTGCAATATAAGTTATATAGTTAAGGGCAGAGAAAAATATAAGTTACGTTAAGATCCCCGTAAACTAAGAAAATTTCTTAGTTTTTCTTTTGGCTGATATAAGAAAGTAGGTCTCAGCATTGCAGGTTAACTTTATGACATTCATTAAGATCTATACTAGATTAAACTAATAGCAGCAAATAACCTCAACATTTAAGATATAAATGGAAATCTCTAATCCTTATATGATAAATAGCACTTCTCATAAACATATGCATGACAGAGAAAGATCATCAGGATTCTAAACCTTTGATTATATACTTTTTCCCTCCCAAGAACCCCTCTGGCATCAAACAGAACTATATGGGTTTTCTTTTACTATTTATCTCCTTTCATATTCTAGGACAATTATTTATACAATATCTACAGTTACCTCCATCCCCTCTTAAATTAAGACCTTCTTTAACCTAGTAGAAATGCTATCATAGGTCAGCACAATATACTTCACTCCACGACATACTGCTTCTCACAAGGGCAGTATTTTGAGAAGCACATCATTGTCTCCTCAATAGTTAATTTTCAGGAGGTTAGGCGTCAATTTTAACTTCTTGATGATATGTTTTTATCATCTATAAATTATCTAACCCATGAATCCATTCACACAATTAGTGTCTAAGTACTAATATCAGCTCTCCAAACGTTTCAAAGAACAGTTTTACTTAATATGAATGTGCTGGGGTTTTATTCTTTTCATTCAAAAACAAAGAATCAACTCCTAGATGCCAGCATCTCTTCTAGGTATGGAGCATATAGCAGTGATCGAAGTGTAAGCATTGAAGTTTATGTTCATCCATATATAAAACCAATGATTTTATTACCTTTACATTCTCTTGGTCTTATCTTTTTATTCTGAGGATTCTTAACTTTCTAGGATTACAGTTGTCCTTTTCTGTTAATGCTAAAAGCCTAAGCCACTAAGTCACTTCTTTGATCATTTTAGTTTTGCTTTCAGGAAATACTTACCAAATCTTATTTTACCCAGAAACATACTATCTACATGAAATAATGAAACAGAGCAGAAACTATCATATTTTTAGAAACCCAATTTTAAATACACTATTTATGATTTCTGATCTGTTACTTAACTTTTTGGCCTTGGCTTCAGAAAGCCAAAATCTAGGTCAAAGCTACTCAAAAAAATTTTTAAGCTGTGTAAAATGTCCCTGTAAAATAACAGAGTTGAACACTTCTGTCATTTATTTTTCTACATCCCTGAACTCCTCAATTTATAGTTAACTACTGCCTTCCATTCCAACAACCTTTCCCCCCAAAGTTAGCCTAAAAGAATTCAGGTACTGGTATATAAATATATATATTTATATATAAATATAAATATTGTAAGTGTATTCAACAGACAAAGATAAGTGTATCCAACAGACAAAATCCTACGAAAATGTGAGGCTAATGCTTCCATGCTTAAATCCCTTAAAAGAACTGACCAAAATGACTGTTGAGCTGTCATAGTTTCCTGGAAGAAAATATGGACAAAAGAACACGTAAAATTCCACTGTATAACTATTTAGTGGTTAGGATTTAGTCACTGGCAGTTCAGTGATTTAAATAGGACTAATTTCTACCTTTTCATAAATTATCCTAATGATTACATAAAAATTTTGAGTTGTTTGGTTTTTTTTTCAAGAGTTTATTTATTTTAGAGAGAGAGGGAGGGAGACAGCTTGGATGGGAGGAGGGGCAGAGGGAGAGGCAAAGAATCTCACACAGGCTCTGTGCTGAGTGGGGAGCCTGACGAAGTGCTCAATCTCATGACCCTGAGATCATGACGTGAGCTGAAATCAAGAATTGGATGCTTAAGGGACTGGGCCATGCAGGCACCCCCAAATTTTTGAGATATTTGTTATCAGACAGGAAATTATATGTTAGTACACCTGCTATGTACTGAGGATTTGCCATGAATCATCCATGATGGGGCACTTTACATACCTTCTATTACTTAACCCTTCCCATACTACTGCAAGGTGGGTGAGATTACATCCTTTTAGAAATGGAGGAAACTGAGGTTTGGAGAAACAGCTTTGTTTGCCCAGAGTCACACTTCTGGTTGAGAATTTGAACTCAGTCCCTATGCTGAACTATTACATCATACTGCTTCCTACAGGATTTTTTTTTTTTTTCAGGTTAAATATGTTTGATTAAATGAAACTCAAGGGCACTGGAGCATACTGGACATCTGGGGGAAGCACCCTTAGATGATTCAAGTTTAATAGGATTAGTTGTTATCTAACAACTAAGTAGGTATTAGTAGAAGTATTAAAAATTGACTGGAGTGAAAAAAACACTATCTGGATATGGTTTCACATTCACTGAAATGTTTATACAAATATGTTGCAATTCCTTTAACAAAGTTGTGAGGTGAAAAGTAGCACCAGCCCCATAGTTCACAGACTCAGAGATTTGTAACTTATCCTTGCTCATAAAATCAGCAAATGTATGTACGTGTATGCATGGTGGGGGACGGCACAGTGGCTGGGCAGGAAGAGTGGTGGCTGTGGGGAGTCAGGCTAGAATTCAAGCTCAGTTTTTGGACTGCACAGCTTACAACTGTAACATGGGGACCAAAACATTTGTACTATTTCATCCTGTGTAAGCCCAGGAGGAGACAGTTGCCTATAACATATTTGCCAGAACTCGCACTGGCATGATGTTGCCAAGTATTTCCTGGCCTAAGGGGGTCAAAAGTCTCTAACTGGACTCACTGTGCCCTTTCTCATCTCCCGAATTCCCTTTTCCCTGTCTATGCATTCATAAGCAAAGCCCTACACAGAGTTGCCTGCTCACCACCAGAATCATACCCAGTAAAATAAATTTATTTTTCTCTGGTGCAATTATCAAACCTGCATTCCTTTTGTCTATTTGTGAGAACTTTTTACTTAAAAGAACAATTTGCTAAAAGCAGTTTAATACAATTTATCTAAAATGAAAGAAAAAAAAACCTTTTTGTGGAAATTTTACAAGGAAAGATGCTTAATCCAAAAGCAATGACTGTTAGCATTTTGATATCTTAGTTGAAAATTTTAATATTAGCTTTTTCTTTCCTACTATGTGTTTTAAAAAATAAAAAATTTCATAATAAACAACTAGACTGAATATCAACCAAGCTGAACAACTCAACTGAACATCATGATAAAATTCCAAGCAATGTGACATAATGAAGTAAAGATCTACAGGCAGCATGGGAACTAACTTACTCTGTCCCCCTCAATAAATCTTGTGTTTTTATGAAGTGGGGGGGGGGTGGGAGAGTGTTATTACAGAGTCCCTTAAAACAATTATGAATTGCTTTTTTTTCTGTTCAGTGCTTGGTCACTCTCTTCCAGAATCAGAATCCCAGAATAATCTTGGTAAATCACTTGAATGATGGTCAGTTTCTGCAGTGAAACACACACACACACACACACACACGCAGCATTTGAAATCCAAAGAGCTTTTGGTTCACTAACCATTTTGTGTTCCAATCCACTGTCCTACCAAAACATTTGGCAAATGAGCAACAAAGAATATAATTTCATCTTCTTCATCGATTTAATGAAGGAGGATGCTCCCTATTCTGCCCACATTCCAATCCATTCCCTTTGTTCTGGATTTTGGAAGAATGTAAATCAGGCACTTGTCCCTATAAGAAGTCTTCAACAGAAGAAAATCTCTATGCAAAGGATACATAGTTCATATTTTATCTATGTAATAATCAGACTCAGAAAGGAGAAGTAATAATACTTCACTGATAGGTAAGCTGTGTAAAGATTAAGTACTTTCTCTAATTATTAGAATTAGAAATAAGTTTTAGCAATTTATGTATACAATTCTAATTTTCTTGGACAACCTAATTTTAAATTTGGGTTTTAATCAAGAGAAATAGGATGCTATCACAAAGACAATAGATTCTGAATTTCCTATATAATCTATCAAAAAAAATCAATGCATAATTTTATAGATAAATACCTAATGTTGTATCTATTTTTGCATGAAAGACCCACAGTATTCTAAGACAGATCTCAAATAAAGTTTATACCCAGTTTTCTTAGATGCTAGTAGGGTACAGTGGACACAAAGGTTTCTGAGCCAGCAGACCTGGGTTCAAGTTTTCTTTCTGTCATTTTCCTTATGACCATACAATGAATTTCTTTTGAGCCTCTTCTAATGTATAAAAGAGCTATACTCCTCCCTGCCTTATAGGGCTGTTATAAAAAAGTAATGATTTATATTGAAAGCACTTGGTAAAATGAAAGACGTTGCCTTCATACAATTGCTAGTTCCTATTATAACAGTAAAAGAAAGAAAGAAAGAAAGGGACTTTGAGTTTTCTTTTCTTTCTTTTTTTTTTTTTTTTAAAGATTTTTATTTATTTGACAGACAGATCACAAGTAGGCAGAGAGGCAGGCAGAGAGAGAGAGGAGGAGGAGGCAGGCTCCCTGCTGAGCAGAGAGCCTGATGTGAGGCTTAATCCCAGGACCCTGGGATCATGACCTGAGCCGAAGGCAGAGGCTTTAACCACTAAGCCACCCAGGTGCCCCGGGACTTTGTGTTTTCTGATCAGAACAGGCCAACAGACCAAAACAGGTACCCTTCCTGGGCCAGTGCAGGTAGCTCCAAAGTGCAGACCCATCCAACCACAGGAATGAGAAGAGCCTGACTGAGTTGGTAGTGTATATGAGACCTGAGAAGTTCTGTCAAGTTCAAGTCAGCCATGACTTCTATACAAACCTTAAGGCTCCACTTTAAAGTAGGGCATTTACAATGAAATTCTATTTATTTATTTAAAAAAAGATTTTATTTATTTACTTGACAGACAGAGATCACAAGTAGGCAGAGAGGCAGGCAGAGAAACAGAAGGAAGCAGGCTCTCCGCGGAGCAGAGAGCCTGATGTGATGCCGGGCTTGATCCCAGGATCCTGGGATCATGACCTGAGCCGAAGGCAGAGGCTTTAACCCACTGAACCACCCGGGCGCCCCTGAAATTCTATTTTTTTTTTTTTTTTAAGATTTTATTTATTTGTCAGAGAGAGAGAGAGAGGAGCGAGAGTGAGCACAAGCAGACAGTGGTAGGCAGAGGCAGAAGGAGAAGCAGGCTCCCTGCTGAGCAAGGAGCCCGATGCGGGACTCGATCCCCGGACGCTGGGATCTGAGCCGAAGGCAGCCGCTTAACCAGCTGAGCCACCCAGGCGTTCCTGAAATTCTATTTTTTAACAGACTATTTATTTCTTAAAATCTTGAAAATCAAACTAAGTTAAGCCGAATAAGAAATGAAGATCATAGCAGATAAAGCAATGTGAGACAAAAAGACTATCACGATCATTAAAAGATAGGACCCACACGGTTGGGCAGATATGTAAATACGAAAATGATTAAGGTTGACACAAGGGTAGAAATAAGACTGTTATAACGAAAGAAACGGAAACATACAACGCTAAGAGACATAAGCTAGGCCTTGAGAACTCTGTGGTAGGCAGAAAGAGATGCTAAAATAATAAAACAAGATACACAATATTAAGAAAAGAAATCGTTTCACTGAACACAAGGTGGCTTTTTTACTACTGTGGAAACATTAGGTGGTAGAAGGGTGAAGTCGTTTCAAGGAATCTTTGGAAGGTCGCTCCCAGAGGTGGCAAAAGGCGAAATACTCGAAATATTTAAGTGTAACCATATATATATGTATACATATGTATATGGTTATGTATATCTGTATGTATTTAAAAGACCCAAACCCATACTAGGTGACACTTAAAATACCGCCTCCCGAACAACCGGCCAGTAGAGGACCCCCAGCCTGTCATGTGCACAAATATTCCCAAGTGTGAACCACGGGCACCGCGCATCAAACTTTCTCTTGTGACCACCTGCAGGAACAAAGCCCCCATCTCACTGGGAGTGAGAACAGCGGGACCCTGGTGCAAGGCTCAGCAAAGACTTCCCCCTCCCCAGATCCCCTCCCACGTCGGCCACTGCAAATCCAGCTCCCGTCCCCTCAAGGCAGTCCTCCTGGTCCCGCATCCCTTGCTCAGTCCCGCAGGCCGCCGCCCCCAACGCCGAGCTTCATTCATTGACCTGGAGAGAGGGGCGGGGGGAGACGAGCTCAAGGAACCGGTATAAGAGGATCGGGGACAAGTCCTTACTCTGGGTGTCTGTTAAGGAGATCATGGCTGCGGCAGTGAGGGCAGCGGCTACCGGACCTCCGGGCGCCCAGGGCGTGAAGCAAAGTCGGGAGAAGAGAAGCCGGGAAACAGCCCAGGGCAGAGCCGCCACGTCTTCCGGAAACACGCAGCCTCCCCCACCCCAGCTCCAAGACCGCTTCCCATTGGCTAAGCCCGCCCCCAAAGTGAACCAATAATCCGTAGTCTTGTTCGATGACGCAGCCAGTGGTTGCACCTCTTCACCAATTAGAGAAGGGTGCCACTTGTTATTGGTTGAGGAAACCTAACCGGAAGGGCGGGTGCTCGCAGCTGGAGGAAAAGGAAAGGCTGGTGGCGGGAAGTTTTCACGCGAGTGCGGCTGAAATCGGTAAGTAGTGGTGTGGAGGGCCGGCACTTTGAGGTCGGAGAGCGAGGCGGCTGGGCTGGGTGGAGTGAAGGGGTCCTTTAACCCCTGGGGAGAAGTTCGGGGTAAATCTGCTCGGAGAGGGCTCATTTTGCCTTTCCCTCAAAGAGGGAAAGGTGTGTCGCGGTCACTTCCGTTCTCTGATACTTCGGTAGGAGAGAGACGGGCGGGGACCTCGCCGGTCTCTGATGGAACTTGGTCCTTGAGGGGTGCGTCGGACTGCCCCCCCCCCCCAAATCTCTGGCTTTGTCCACGCAGGAAGCTAGGTAACCGGAGTCTGTATACGGGCAGCACCACCGGGGGACGCACGAGCACAGGGGAGCTGTTGTTTCCTAAAGGCCGGTGCTGGGGAGAGGGGGGCGGGCGTCTGCTCTAGCCTGTGGTTCCTCAGCGGTGTTTGCTCCAGGCCCGATGACCGGCTGTGACCCCGCGAAGTATTTACTGTGGTGCTGTCGGGAGTTCGGAAGTAGCAGACGGAACACCAGTGGGTCCCTGAAGTGGTCATTAGTAAACGTCTGTTGTGCACCCACCACAGAACAGCTGGGGAACCGGGAGCGCTCAAGCCAAAACGGGAAGGAGGATCAGGGGTATGTTGTTGCCAAGCAGCTTAGAGAGTAAGCAGTCTCCGCGGGGATTAGGATAGGAACATTTCCCGAGGTGACAGGGAATTGGTTAGTGGTTACTCATATCAACCTTGGGAAACGGTTTTTGCTTGTGTTTTCCAACGGTATAAACAAGTAATTGTCTAGCTGAAGATAGTCTTAGAAAATAAGCTCACTCGAGCTTTGTATGACCAAACTGGTTTTGTCTGCTCCGGGAATTTTCAAGACGGGCTTGCTTTTTATTTTAACAATTCCCCCTTTTTGGTTATTCTGATCAACCAGTATAGTGTAATTTTCAGGTTCCTCTGTTGATGTATTCAGGCTGAAGAGTCACATTTTTGCTGTTGCTATTAGTTGAGTCATTAGGCTCAGGCATCATGTCATCATCTTCATCATTTATGGGGTTATTGTTGATTTCATCCAGTTGTCTGATCTGATGGATACTGTTTGGCATGGGAGTGGCTGCTGACCCGTCTTTAAAACCCTTGAGAGTATACAGCACATTAGAGAGGTAAATATGATTTAAGGAGAAATTCCCAGAGGAGATTCCCCAGAGGTGATTACGCTGAGTGACCAGATAGCATAGGCACATTGTCCTCCTCACATGCACTTTTTTGGGTCCTTTCTCTGAAGTTTATATCCAGTTGTCCAGCTTTAGCTTGCATGGCTTTGGGAAAAGGGCCATTTTATTTTTTTATAGTGATTCCAAGTCAGAAGAGTGGGAGGAAATTGGAAATGTTAGTTTTTAGAGTTCTAGCCAGATTTTGGAGGAAACTAGAATTTAGGATCCAGCCCAGTTTATAAGTAGAAAATAAAACCTGAAGGGCAGTTACCAGCAGTAGAATCTGATAGCCACAGAAGTGTATTATTGAAACATAGTTTTTCTCTATAATCATCCCATTTCTATCAAGATAACTACAGTTAGACTAATGTGTTTGCAAACTGAGTCTAGTTTCAATAAATTTGGCCTGATTATTTATATTAAGTGTAGCAGAAATGGTGATGATATAAGCTCTTTTAAATCTACTTTGCTGGAACTTTTCATAAAGAATCTTAAAAAGAAAAAAAAAATTAGATTGAACTTTTCAAGGCTCTTTGGGCTAAAGCAGCCAAGCTAAGAACTTGTCTAATATTGTCCTATTACAAGGAAATCAGATGGAGTTTATGTAAATACATATTTTGTCATGAAAAATAAGAATATTTAATAAGGGATTCTAAATTCTGGCAGTATTAGGTAGGGAGAAAAAGATAAATGTTTCAACTGTTGATGACAGAAGTAGGTTTTACTGAGCCACCATTATAAGCTATCAATAGCCTAAAAGATAAAGAGAGACTTAAATCTGGGAAACAAAACACTGAAGAACCATCATTGTTTTAAATGAAGTAATAAAAAATTATAATCATCTTCATTAGTTCATTGAGTCTCCTATAATTCTTGTTTTGCTTCATCTTGGATTAATAATTTTATGAATCAGTTTTCCACTAGATTTTTAGAAATTCTTACTCAGTTCAGTGTCATGATAGTAAAATTAACAGAAACCTCTATTTGTCAGAGTCTTTTCCATGAGTCTCTGGAGATAAAGCACTTTTGTGGGAACAATTTTGCAAAAACTTAAGTCCATTTGAATCTTAGCTAGACCACACATAAAATTCCTTTTTTAGTCCCTTCTCCATAAGACTTCTACAACTTGGGTGCCTGGGTGGCTCAGTGGGTTAAAGCCTCTGCTTTCGGCTCAGGTCATGATCCCAGGGAGCCTGCTTCCTCCTCTTTCTCTGCCTGCTTCTCTGCCTACTTATGATCTCTGTCTGTCAAATAAATAAATAAAAAAAAATCTTAAAAAAAAAAAAAAGACTTCTACAACTTTTTTTTAAAAAAGATTTTGTTTGGGGCGCCTGGGTGGCTCAGTTGGTTAGGCACCTGCCTTCGGATCAGGTCATGATCCTGGAGTCCCCGGATTGAGTCCCCCATCAGGTTCCAAGCTCCATGGGGAGTCTGCTTCTCCCTCTGACCTTCTCCCCTCTCATGCTTTCTCTCACTCTCTCCCTCTCTCTCAAATAAATAAATAAAATCTTTAAAAAAAAACCTTTTTATTTATTTATTTGAGAGAGAGAATGAGAGAGAGAGAGCGTGCAGAGCAGGAGGGAGGGGCAGAGGGAGGAGAAAAATACTCCCCACTGAGCAGGGAGCCTGAGGATGTGTGACTAGATGCCAGGACTCTGGGATCAGGACCTGAGCCAAAGGCAGATACTTAACTGACTGAGCGACCTAGGCACCCTCTACAATTTTTTATATCCACCCAGTTTTTACTTGATTTTTTTCCCCTTCTCATTCTGGAATTATTTTACTTTCAGACAAAATTACTTTCCTTTTTCCCTTATCAAAACAACAGCAAAACCTATGTTTTTCATGTATTTCTTAGTCCAAAAAACACGTTATATTTTCTTTAACTCCCTTCCATATACTATTGTTTTCTTTCATCTTTATTATCTCTATGAGCTTTAATTACATATATTATTTAGCATTCTTAACTCTTAGAATCTTTAGTTGCTAGTAAAAAGAAGTAAGCAATTGTGGACTGGAAAATTTATAAATACACAGTTATAAAAATTTTTTAGAGACATATTTTTTTTAATAGTATAGTTTTTAATGTGGCAAAGGACATGGTTATTAATAGACCCAAGTATCTTTTTTCTCTCTGCAAATATTAAAAAGTCAAAAGTTGGTGTGTTCTGATGAATCGTAGGCTACTAAAGCATGAGTGACTTTTAAGACTGTATGAGCAAGCCAGGGTAGGGTAAAAGTGTTGGCAGGTGCCAATAGAATATAGTGATTTCTTATAAATGAAGGGATAGTTGCCATAGCTTGAATTTATTCAGAATTTATTTTGCTAGAAGATGAAGAACTAGATTTAGGTTACCTTGTAGCAGATGATGCAATGAAATTAAACATAAATAAGAACCTTGCATAGTAGCACAAGGGAGGTGCTTAATAAAAATTGTTCATTCTAAGGTAGATTTGCGTCAGTGCGGTAGTACTGATAGATAACCATGACAGGAACCAATTCAGAGAGCAAACTTAAATGGGTTTAAATGGCATTTCCAAAATACTGATTCACTGAGGTCAATTTTAGTTGGCACCCGGACATGATAAAAAGTATATTGGATCACATAGCAATAATTACTTCCTTTTTAACTTTTTTTAATCCTTATTAGTTTTACGGAAAAGTTATTAGTTGTCTTTAGTAATTCTCTTATACCTGCTAATGATTCATTTTAACAAAAAGAGTATTACCGCAATCTCCAAACTTCAGCAGGAAAAATATCATTGGTTTATATTTATTACAGTTACAGGTGTGGTTGTGTTTTACTCAAGCAAATGATAGGTTTTTTTTTTTTTTTTCCATTTTTGGTAGTAATGTATAGTTTTATTTCAGTATAAGTTTAAAGTTAGTTCTTTAAATAAAATATTAGTAGTACTCGGGACGCCTGGGTGGCTCAGTGGGTTAAGCCTCTGCTTCGGCTCAGGTCATGGTCTTAGGGTCTGGGATTGAGCCCCGCATTGGGCTCACTGCTCAACAGGGAGCCCGTTTCCCTTCCTCTCTCTCTCTCTCTCTCTGCCTCTCTGCCTACTTGTGATCCTTGTCTGTCAAATAAATAAATAAAATCTTTTAAAAAAAATAGTACTACAATACTGCATAGAAAAAAAAAAAAGCCCAAAGTAGGTAAACTTATGTTTGGTATTTTGTGATTCAGTATATTAGCTCATTTGGAAGTGATTTAGATATTCAAGGAATATTCATTATTTAGTTTAACTTGGTACAGACTTTTCTTATTTACATTTATTTAAATTATTTGTTTTTAACAATTATGCTTGGATTAGACATTAAGCAGATAACCAACATCCTAAATTATTTTTCTTACTGACAGATTTTGAAGACATGCTTTTATTAAGCCAACAAACTTAAACTAAGTTTTACTTTATGCAGGTTATGTCAAGTCCTGTGAACTTGAAAAACGTTTGGGTTCGTTTTTGTTTCTGAGGGTTTCAAGAATACTTTATGAGTGCTTATTTTTCTTTAAGACAGTTGTATAGAGCTCCTTACACATTAGTTTTGGCAATACCATCTGGACTTAGAAAAATATCACACATCTATAATGTGTATACATAGACATACAGAAACATACAGATAGATGCAAATGGATCTTATAGCTTTTGTTTAGAGAAATTTAGTCATGAGCTGATAGCCATAATAATGCAAAACTCACTAGTTCATAAAAGAACAGTTGGATCCCAATTGTATTTCTGGCAGAGGGACTAAGTTGAGGTTACTGCTTGTGTAGTAGAATGGATTTTTTTCCAGTGAAGTTTCTTTTGTTTACATGATGTAAGGATTTTTTTTTTAATTTTTAATTTTTTGAAGAATTTTTTTATTTGCTGGCACAAACAGGGGAGCAGCAGAGGGAGAGGGAGAAGTGTGCTCCCTGCTGATCAGGGAGCCTAATGTGGGGCTAGGACCTGAGCCGAAGGCTGATGCTTAGCTGACCGAGCCACCCATGCACTCCTATAAGGATCTTTTAAAGCTATTTTTGCAGTCATTTTGTCTGCTTATTAATCAAAGAATGCATTCTATTGTCACTGAGAGATTTGAAATCCTCTCTTGTCAAAGACACAGCTCAAGATCCACTTCTCTAAGTTAAAGTTGCCTTACGGTGGCCACTACAATTCCACAAGTTCACCCATTTTCCAAAAAGGCACAAAATCCTGGCCCATAGATTAGGTGGAACCCATCTTTGTCTTTATAGATTCCCTAAGAGTTCTTAACTATGAGGGACCCTGTTTTCTAAAAGCTGTTCCAAAACACAGGGAACCAACCATGTGCTTCCCTTCCCTCCTCCCTTTGGAACAGAATAGGATGATTTTCCAAGAAATTTCAACAAACAAAATGTAGGTATGCAAGTTAAAGTCAGCTCAAAATGGAAAGAACAGAGCTCAGATATAGGAGAGACCTCCAGACTCTAGGGTCACTGAGAAAGCAGTGAACTCAGTAGATTCTATGGGTTCCATCACCATAGCCTCAGAATTGAGGGCGTGTCTTGTTTGAATCCCATTTTTATACCATAAATTGTCAAAAGTTTGGAAATAACAGAAGTAAAACCAATGAATCATTGAAGTAGTAATCAGTAAAAGTTTATTGTGCACCTACCAAAAAGTTTGCAAACCAGGAGCATTCAAACCAAAACATGGAAGCTCAGAGGTATATTGTTATAAAGCAGTTTATATAGTAAGAAGTTCCAACCCTCAAGCCTCCTCTCCTTCCATTTGCTCATGTGTGCTCTTAAATTTTAGCTGTTTAGAGGTATTTAGAGTTTCTTAATTGCATATCTTGTGTTTTCCCTATGTCTGACCTTTTCATGTTCTCTCTTGAAATCTAATCCCTCTATAAAATGCCAGTTCCTCTTTTATGATTAACTGAAATTGTAGCTCTTTAAGCAAGTATTCAATAAAATGTTGAATGATTAATTGGAGTAATTATGTGGATGGATTTTGCCTAATGTGGGGCATTTTAATCTTTTATTTGTAAGATAGGTTTTATCATCCCAATTTTACAGGTAAGGAAAGAGGCTGAGAGGAACAGGTTGTTTAACTTTTCTGAGATCATATGGTAATTTAGTGCTAACACTGTTTAGTCTCTTTGCTTTTTTTTTTTTGCTAATCACTTTCTATGTGGTATTTAAGTGTTACTGATGTTATCACTTGTTAGTGTGATCTTTGGACACTTCTCTGAAATCTAGAGAATTTTTCATGAAAATTAGTGTGGGAATAATCATGTAAACCTTCTTTTAAAAGTCACTATGGTAAGGGTGCCTGGGTAGCCCAGTTGGTTGAGCATGTGACTTGATCTCAGCTCAAGTCTTGATCTGAGGGTCTGAGGGTCTGAAGTTCAAGCCCCCTTGAACCTGGGCTCCCACTGGGTGTGGAGCCTACATTAAAAAAAGAAAAGCATAAAAGTCACTACAATATATAATTTAGTTTGTAGTATTTTTCATGCTTAGTAGTGAAAAATTATTGTTGGTTAGGCATTATCAATATAGTATGGTTTAAAATTTTTTCTATGATTTTTCTTTCATTTTTAGAAAGACATTTGGATCAACAATTCAGTTTTAGAATGGCATCCATTTCAGGTTAGTGGAAATGATTACATTTTATTTAGTACATTTGGTTTTGTTTTTAAGTGCATGTTCTTTGAAAAAAATTGTTTTTCTCTGTACTTTCCTCCCAGTTTTGCTGTGAACCTGTGCTCTAACAGGAAAGTCTTAACAAAAATAAAGAAACATAAATCATAAAAACGTTTGTTTGTATGAATTTGACTATACTCGACTGATTTGACTACCTCATGTAAGTGACCTCATACAGTATTTGTCCTTTTGTGTCTGGCTTATTTCCTTCAGCATAATGTCTTTTTTAGCTTTATCCATTTGTAACATTTTTTCTTTTTAAGGCTGAATAATATTACAGTGTATGTATGTATCATCTTCTGTTGATCAGTTTGTCTGTCAGTGGACATGTGGGTTGTTTCGTCTTTGGCAATTGTGAATAATGCTGCTATGAGCATTGGCGTACAGATGTGTTTGATTCTGTTTTCAGTTCTTTTGGGTGTATACCTAGAAGTAGAATTGCTGAATCCCATGGTATTTTTGTTTTTAATTTTTCAGGAACTGCCGTATTATTTTCTATACTCACTGTTTCATTTTACATTCCCACCTGCAATGCAAAAGGGGTCCAAGGCATGATGTGTTTTTTGACAGCATTAAAGGAGCCTAAGAAATCACAAAGTAGAAAATAATAAATCACTCTGAATCCCTCTATTCAAATTAACATAGATGTATTATTTTCAACAAATATTTTTAGTTTGCAAAGATTTTTTATTTTTTTAATGAAGTACAATTAATATATGTTATATTAGTTTTAGAGTATGACACATTACCCAATTCTGTCCATTAATCAGGGCTTAGCATGGTAAGTGTAGTCACTATCTGTCACCATACTACATGGTTATAATATTAATGATTTCATTCCAAAGCTGTACATTTCATCTGTGTGACTTATTTATTTTATAACTGGAAGTTTGTACCTCTTAATCCCCTTCACCTATTTCACCATTCTCTCTACCTACCTCCCATCTGGCAACTACCAGTTTATTCTCTGTATTTAAGAGTTTTTTTGTTCTTCTGATGATTTTATTTATTTATTTGAGAGAGAGAGAGAGAGAGAGAGAGAGAGAACGTGCACCTGTGGGCATCAGCAGGGAGCCAGATGTGGGGCTTGATCCCCAAATCATGAGATCATGATGTGAGCTGAAGGCAGATGCTTTACCAACTGAGTCACCCAGGTGCCCCTGTTTATTTGTTTTTATTATTCCACATGTGAAATCATACGGTTTTTGTCTTTCTCTCAGCTTATTTTATTTAGCCTTGTACTTCTTAGGTCCATCCATCTTGTTTCAAATAGCAAGATCTCATTCTTTTTCATGGCTGAGTAATATTCCTTCACACACACACACACACACACACACACACACACTCTCTCTCTCTCTCTCACACACACACACACACACATACACACACGACTCTTAATTTATCCATTTGTCAGTTGAGGACACTGAATTGGTTCCATATTTTAGCTATTTTAAATAACACTGCAATCAGTGTATGTTACATCTTTTTGAATTAGTATTCTCATTTTCTTTGGGTAAATACCCAGAAGTATAATTGCTAGATTATATGATATTTCTATTTTTAATTTTTTGAGGAATCACCGTACTATTTTTCATAGTAACTATACCAGTTTACATTTCCACTGCGGAGTGTGAAGGCTCTTTTTTATTCACATTCTTGTCAACACTTGTTACTTCTTTGTTTTTGATACTAGCCGTTTGAACTGGTGTGAGGTGATTTTGTTTTTTTGTGGTTTTGATTTGCATTTCCCTGATGGTTAGTAATATTGAACATCTTTTCATGTGTCTTTTTGCCATCTCCATCTTTGGAAAAATGCGTTTTCAGGTATTCTGTCTATTTTTTATTGGATTTTTTTGGGTGTTAACTTGTGTAAGTTCTTTATGAATTTTGGATATTCATCCCTTATGAAATATATCATTGGCACATATATTCTCTCATTTACTTGGTTGCCATTTTGTTTAATTGATGGTTTCCTTTGCTGTGCAAAAATATTTTATTTTGACGTAGTCCCAGTAGTTTATAATTAGCATTTGTTTTCCTTGCCTGAGAAGACATAATCTTAGATATGTTGCCAAGGGTAGTATCTAAGAGATTGATGTCTCTGTTTTCTTTTGGGAGTTGTGTGGTATCACGTCTCACATTTAGGTCTTTAGTCCATTTTGAGTTTGTGTATTGTTTAAGAAAGTGGTCCAGTTTCATCCATTTGCATGTAGCCACCCAGTGTTTTGAACACCATTTATTGAAGAGACTGTCTTTTCCCCCTTGTATATGCTTGCCTCTGTTGTCATAGATTAATCAATTGAGTAAGTGTGGCTTTATTTCTGGGGTTTCTTCTCTGTTTTATTAATTTGTGTCTGTTTGTGTGACAATAGCATACTGTTTTGATTACTTCAGTTGTATATCTTGAAATCTGGGATTGTCCAGCTTCGTCCTTCTTTCTGAAGATTGGTTTGGCTATTCAGGGTATTTTGTGGTTTTATAATTTTGGAATTACTTCTTTTGGTTCTGTGAAAAATACTGATGGGATTTTAGTAGAAATTGCATTGCATCTATAGGTTGCTTTGGATATTATGAACATTTGGCTAATATTCTTCCAGTTTTTGAGCAGAACATATCTTTTCATTTATTTGTGTTTTCTTTGATTTTTTTTAACAGTGTTCTCTAATATTCAGTATATAGGTCTTTCCCTTTATGGTTAAATTTATTCTTGGGTATTTTATTTTTGGTGCAGCTGTAAATGGGACTGAGTGCCTTTTTATTCTTTTTTTTGTCTGATTGCTGTGTCTAGGACTTTCAGTACTACGTTGAATGAAAGTGGTGAGAGTGGACATCCTTCCTTGCCTTTTCTTTTTTTAAAGATTTTATTTATTTATTTGAGACAGGGAGAAGAGTGCTAGAGCAAGGGGAGGGGCAAAGAGAGAGGGACAAGCAGACTCCTTACTGAGCAGGGATCCTGATCATCCCAGGACCCCAAGATCATGACCTGAGCAAAAGGCAGACACTTAACCCACTGAACCACCCAGGCACCCTGCCTTTTCTGGAAATAGAGGAAAATCTCTCAGCTTTTCACCATTTGAGTGTAACATTAGTGTGGCTTTATATTGTATGACCTTTATTATGTTGAGGTGTGTTCTCTATAAATCCACTTTGTTGAGAGTTTTTATTGTTGAATGAATGTTGAATTTTGTCAAATGCGTTTTCTGCATCTGTTGAGATAATTGTATGATTTTTATTCTTCATTTTTTTAATGTGATATATCACGTTGGTTGATTTGTGAATATTGAACCCTTCTTGCATTCCTGGAATAAGTCCCACTTGATTATGGTGAAAAACCTTTTAAGGTACTGTTAAATGTGCTTTACTGATACTTTATTGAAGACTTCTACATCTGTATTTATCAAGGATTTGGTCTGTAGTTTGTTTTCTTTCTTTCTTTCTTTTCTTTTTTTTTTTTGTAGTGTTTGTGTGGCTTTGGTATGAGGATAATGCCAGTCCTGTAGAATGTATTTGGAAGCTTTACTTTCTTGTCTATGTTTTGGAGTATTTGAAGAGAACAGGTATTGACTCTTCTTTAAATGCTTAATATTAAAAAAAAAAAAATGCTTTGTAGAAATCACTTGTGAATTCTGGTCTTAGATTTTCCTTTTTTGGTAGTGTTTTGATTACTAATTTTTAATGTGTTACCTATAATTGGTCTGTTTCTATTTCTTTCTGGTCAGTTCAGAAGGTTTTAAGTCTAGGAATTTATCCATTTCTCTTAGTTTGTTCTATTTTATTTGGTTCTCTCCCCTGCCCCCCACTCTTGCCCCCCCCCCTTTTTTTTTGGATGAGTCTGGCTAAAGGTTTATTAACTCTTTGTCTTTTCAAAGAATCAGCTCTTTGAAACCACTAGTTTTATGGATTTTTTTTTTAACCTTTTTTTCCTTTTTGGGTGGAAGGCAGTCTCTATTTCTTTTATTGCTCTTATGGTTTTAATTATTTCTTTTTACTAACTTTGGACTTCATTTTTCTTTTTCTGGTTCCTTTAGATTGTTAGATTGAGATTTATCATGGTTTTGAGGCAGGCCTCTAGTGCTATAAATTTTGCTCTTAGAACTTCTTTTGCTATGTCCCAAAGATTTTGGACCTTTGTGTTTTTGTTTTTGATGGTCTCCATGTAGCTTTTGGTTTCCTCTTTCGTTTCCTTGTTGAACTGTTAGTTGTTTAGTAGCATGTTTTTCAAGCTCCATGTGTTTGTGGGTTTTTTCCCTATTCTCCCACCCTCCTTTTTTCCTGTAATTGATCTATGGGTTCATGCTATTGTAGTCAGAAAAGATGCATAATAAGATTTTAATCTTCTTAAATTTATTGAGGCTTTTTGGTGACCTTATGTGTTGAATTATCCTGAAAAACGTTCCATGTGCATTTGAAAAGAATGTGTATTCTGTTTTGGGCTGGAATGTTCTGTATGTATGCAAGCTCCATTGTTCTAATGTGTAATTCAGAGATACTGTACCCTTATTGATTTTTTTTGTCTCGATGCTTTGTCTGTTGATGTCAATGGGATGTTATATTCTGCTACTATGATTGCATTACCATCAATTTCTTTCTTTATGTCTCAGTATTTGCTTTATGTGTTTAGGTGCTCCAGTTTGGGGTACCTAGTTATTTACAATTGCTGTATGCCCTTTGTTGGATTGATCTCTTTATCGTCATGTAATTCTGTTCTTTTTGTTTGTTTTTAAGATTTATTTATTTGAGAGCACGTGCACACACACACACATATAATGCATGTATGATCAAGGGAAAGGGCAAAGGCGGGGAGAGAAAGCTCAAGCAGATTCTGGCTGAGCACAGAGCTGACTCAGGGCTCATCACAGGACCACGAGATCATTACCTGAGCTGAAATCAAGAGCAGCTGCGTAACCAACTGAGCTGCCCAGGTGTCCTCGTTCTTCGTTTTATAATATACTCTTTGTTTTAAAGTCCATTTTGTTTGATAAAATTATGTATGATAAAATTATTCCAGTTTGTTTCTGTTTGCATGGAATATCTTGTTCCATCTCTTTACTCACCGTCATTTAGTCTTTTTAGGTCCGAGTAAGTCTCTTGTAGGCAGCATATAGGCATATAGATGGGTCTTTTTTTTTTTTTTTGTATACATTTAGTCACCCTATGTCTTTCGATTTGAGAACAATTAGACCGGTCACATTTAAAGTAATTATTAATAGAGATATACTTAATGCCATTTCATTACTTGTTTTCTGGTTGTTGTGATTCTTTGTTCTCTGTTCTTTTGCTCTCTTTCCTGTGATTGATGATTTTCTTTAGTGTTATACTTAGCTCTCTCTTTTTATTATTATTATTTATGTATCTACTAGAAGTTTTTGTTTTGTGGTTACCCAGAGGTTCATATATAACATCTTATGTGTATAGCAATTTTTATAAAGTTGATGGTCACTTAAGTTTGAACACATTCTAGAAGAATTTCAATTTTACTATCCTTCCTCACATTTTATGTGTGTGTTGTTATATTTTACATCTCTTTATTTTGTGAGTTTCCTTTAGTTTTTTTTTAAATTTTTTTGGGGTAATAATTGGGATTCTTTTTTTAAAAAATTTTTTAATAATTTATTTTTTTAAATAAACATATATTATTAGCCCCAGGGGTACAGGTCTGTGAATCGCCAGGTTTACACACTTCACAGTACTCACCATAGCACATACCCTCCCCAGTGTCCATAACCCTACCACCCTCTTCCTACCCCCCTTCCCCGGCAACCCTCAGTTTGTTTTGTGAGTTTAAGGTTCTCTTTGGTTTGTCTCCCTCCCCATCACATCTTGTTTCATTTAGTCTTTTCCAACCCCCAAATCCCCCACGTTACATCTCCAGTTCCTCATATCAGGGAGATCATATGATAGTTGTCTTTCTCCGATTAACTTATTTTGCTAAGCATAATACCCTCGAGTTCCATCCACGTCATCAAAAATGGCAAGATTTCATTTCTTTTGATGGCTCCATAGTATTCCATTGTATATATATACACCACATCTTCTTTATCCATTCATCTGTTGATGAACATCTAGGTTCTTTCCATAGTTTGGTTATTGTAGACATTGCTGCTATAAACATTTGAGTGCATGTGCCCCTTCGGATCACTACATTTGTATCTTTAGGGTAAATACTCAGTAGTGCAATTGCTGGGTCATAGGGTAGCTCTGTTTCCAACTTTATCAGGAACCTCCATGTTGTTTTCCAGAGTGGTTGCACCAGCTTGCATTCCCACCAACAGTGTAGGAGGGTTCCCCTTTCTCCACATCCTCGCCAGCATCTGTCATTTCCTGACTTGTTAATTTTAGCCATTCTGACTGGTGTGAGGTGGTATCTCATTGTGGTTTTGATTTGTATTTCTCTGATGCCGAGTGATGTGGAGCACTTATTTGTGTGTCTTTTGGCCGTCTGGATGTCTTCTTTGCAGAAATGTCTGTTCACGTCCTCTGCCTATTTCTTCATTGGATTAATCTTTGGGTGTTGAGTTTGATAAGCTCTTTATAGATTTTGGGTACTAGCCCTTTATCTGTCGTTTGCAAATATCTTCTCCCATTCTGTCAGTTTTCTTTTGGTTTTGTTAACTGTTTCCTTTGCTGTGCAAAAGCTTTTGATCTTGATGAAGTCCCAATAGTTCATTTTTGCCCTTCCTTCCCTTGCCTTTGGTGATGTTCCTAGGAAGAAGTTGCTGTGGCTGAGGTCGAAGAGATTGCTGTCTCTGTTCTCCTCAAGGATTTTGATGGATTCCTTTCTCACGTTGAGGTCCTTCCTCCATTTAGAGTCTGTTTTCATGTGTGGTATAAGGAAATGGTCCAATTTCATTTTTCTGCATGTGGCTGTCGAATTTTCCCAACACCATTTGTTGAAGAGACTGTCTTTTTTTCATTGCACATTTTTTCCTGCTTTGTCAAAGTTTAGTTGACCATAGAGTTGAGGGTCTATTTCTGGGCTCTCATTTCTGTTCCCATTGATCTGTGTGTCTGTTTTTGTGCCAGTACCATACTATCTTGATGATGACTGCTTTATAATAGAGCTTCAAGTCTGGAATTGTGATGCTACCAACTTTGGCTTTCTTTTTCAGTATTCCTCTGGCTATTTGGGGTCTTTTCTGGTTCCATATAAATTTTAGGATTATTTGTTCCATTTCTTTGAAAAAAATGGATGGGATTTTGTTAGGGATTGCATTAAGTGTGTATATTGCTTTAGGTAGCATAGACATTTTCACAATATTTGTTCTTCTAATCCATGAACATGGAACATTTTTCTATTTCTTTGTGTCTTCCTCAATTTCTTTCATGAGTACTTTATAGTTTTCTGATTATAGATTCTATGCCTCTTTGGTTAGGTTTATTCCTAGGTATCTTATGGTTTTGGGTGCAATTGTAAATGGGATTGACTCCTTAATTTCTCTTTCTTCTGTCTTGTTGTTAGTGTAAAGAAATGCAACTGATTTCTCTGCATTGATTTTATATCCTGACTTCTGAATTCTTGTATGAGTTCTGCAGATTTGGAGTGGAGTCCTTTGGGTTTTCCACTTATAGTATCATATCATCTGCAGAGAGTGATAGTTTGACTTCTTCTTTGCTATTTGGATGCCTTTAATTTCTTTTTGTTGTCTGATTGCTGAGGCTAGGACTTCTAGTACTATGTTGAATAGCAGTGATGATAATGGACATCCCTGCCATGTTCCTCACCTTAGCAGAAAAGCTCTCAGATTTTCCCCATTGAAAATGATATTTGCAATGTGTTTTTCATAGATGGCTTTGATGTTATTGATGTTATAGATGTTATAGATGTTATAGATGTTATAGATGTGCCCTCTATCCCTACACTTTGAAGAGTTTTGATCAGGAAGGAATGCTGTATTTTGTCAAATGCTTTTTCGGCATCTATTGAGAGTATCATACTGTTCTTGTTCTTTCTTTTCCCTTAATTTTTTAGATAAAATTGATTTCACTATTTTTGTCTTTTAACTATACTAGCTTTATAAGTGATTTCTCTATTATCTTACTGTATGTTCAGTTTCATTCATAACATTTTTTCCTTTTATGATTTTTTACTTGTAATTATGACTTGCTGTTTCTCACTTGAAGAATTCTGTTTAACATTTCTTATAAGGCCAGTTTAGTAGCGATGAACTTTTTTTTACCTTTGTCTGCAAACTCTATTTCTTCTTCACTTCTGAATGATGGCTTTGCTGGGTAGACTATTCTTGGTTTTAGGGTTTTTTTTTTTTTTTCCTTTTTAGCACTTTGAATGTAGCATGCCACTCTCTTCTAGCTTGCAAAATTTCTGCTGAAAAATCAGCTGATAGTCTTATGGAGTTTCCCTTCTATATAACTTTTTGCTTCTCTCTCGCTCCTTTAAAAACTCTCTCTTTATCTTTAATGGTAGCCATTTTAATTATTATATGTCTTGATGTGGCCCTCCTTGTGTTCATCTTGTTAAGGGCTCTCTTTGCTTCTTGAACTTGGATGTTTGTTTCCTTCCCTAGGTTAGGGAAGTTTTCAGCTATTACTCTTTTAAATAAATTTTCTGCCCCTTTTCTTTCTCCTCTGCTTTTGAGACCCCCTATACATGCAGATGTTATTGTGCTTGAGGTTATTGTTGAGGTCCGTTAACCTATCCTGTGATCTCTTGATTCCTTCTACTATATCTTTTTATTTCAGTTATTCTGTTCTTCACCTCTAATTGGCTTCTTTTTGTATTTTGTATCTCTTGAGGTTCTCACTGAATTCATCCACTCTTCTTTCCAGTCCAGTGAGTGTCTTTATGACATTACTTTGAACTCTTTATTAGGTAGATTTGGTATTTCCATTTCATTTAGTCCTTTTTCTGAGGCTTTGTCTTGTTTTATTTGGACCATATGCCTCTGTCTCATGTTTTTGACTTTTTGTTTGTTTCTGTGAATGAGGTAGAACAGCTACTTCTCCTAAACTTGAAGGAATGGTCTTGTGTATGTATGGTTGTCTGCTGTGCAGACTGTGTGTCTGGTGACTTTCATCGGCTGGCTGAGCTTTGGCTGGTGTGGGCCAGGAGTTCTGGGGCAGCCTGTGCTGGTGCTGCCTTTGGATAGCCAGAGCTGAACTGGACGTTGGCTGGACAGTCCTAGGCCTCTCTGTACATACGGTACCCTGGCAGGAGAGCTGAAACCGAAGTGGGTACAAGCCAGGGTATTTATATTTATATTGGGGTATTTAGTATAGGTGGTGCCTGGATGGTGTGGCTGGACCTGAAGTGGACATGAGCTGGTTATACTGAGGCACATGCACATGTGGTATCTTGGCAGGGCTCCTGGAACAGAGGCAGAGTGTGTGTGTTGGGGCGGGGGGTCCCAGGACATTCCATTAGGGTGTGCCCTGGCAGGGCAGCAGTAGCCAGGGTGAGGGCAAGCCAGTGTTCCTGTGGCACTCTGTGTAAGTGGTGCTCTTGTAGGGTGGCTGGAGTGGAAGAGTGTGTGAGCCAGGAAGTCATGGGGTGGTGTGCACGGTGGTATTCTAGCAAGTCATATGGAGCCAATATGGTACAAGTCTGGATTGTTCAGGGTGCTTTGTGCCTGTGTCACTTTGGCAAGATGGCTTTAGCTGTAGTGAGTGCTGACCAGAAGTATCCTAGCATACACTGCACTATGGCTGCCTTGATAGGATGTCTTGGAATGATGTGGGCTAGGAGCCCAGGGCTCACTGAGGCAGTAGGTCAGCTAGGGTGCCTGGACTGTGGTCCCATTCACATAATCAAGGTCAAGGGGAATGTAAACTCTGGCACTCACCAACTCCTCCAATTCAGAGAGATTTCCAGCAGCTTTTCTGCCATTTGGTGGAATTCTAGGGCTTGGGTCCTTTATATTCTAGTTGTTCTTTTAAACTGTGGCCCTTTTTCCTGTGTCTCAGGAGATCCAGGGCTGGTGTGGCCCAGGGCTCATTAAGGCAGCAGGCCAGCAATGGCATCTGAAACCTGCTCCTGTCTGTGCTGTCAAGGTGAACTGGGAATGTAAACCATGGCACTTGCCAGCCCCTCAGATCTGGAGAGAGTTCTAAGAGCTGCCCTGCCATTTAGTAGGGTCCTAAGGCTGGTTCCTTTATTTTCTAGTTTCCCTTTCAAACTGTGGCTTTTTTTCTATGTCCCAGG
This sequence comes from Neogale vison, assembly GCF_020171115.1. Classification (NCBI taxonomy): domain Eukaryota; kingdom Metazoa; phylum Chordata; class Mammalia; order Carnivora; family Mustelidae; genus Neogale; species Neogale vison. The sequence continues at coordinate 72,986,471 of NC_058102.1, forward strand.
GCAGATGAATCTGCTTACAGCCCTCAGTGCTATCCCTCCCACTGCAATTCCACAACATTTGAGGAGGGTGGGGGGGTGTTTCCTTTGTTAGGGTGTGCAGTCCATCCCCCATTCTTCTTTAGGAGGAATTGCTCTGTTAATTTGTTGTGTCTCTGGAGGAGATGAGTTCAGGCTCTTTCTATGTTGCCATCTCTAGTCGGAAGCTGAGAGCTATATAATCTGGAACTGCGGAAATAACCACAGAGTGGGTTAAAGAATCTCCTGATCCTGCTGTGTGATGGACCTGAGGAAAACAGCACTGATCATGTCGCTTGGATAAATCCAGTCCCTGTTCTCACTGGTCGAGCACCATGACATTTTAATTGTCTAGGAACTATCAGTTAAGAGTTAATGTCCAATAATTTCTGAGAAGTTATTTTCCTTCCCCACTACACAGTTACCCTGATAAGTTGCTCTGGAGAACAGTGGTATGAAGATTTACCACATAAATTTTTAGTTGTATAATAGAGGCCTTCCTCAAAGGGGTCCAACTTCCACTTTATTAAAGGGACTCTGGGTCTGTGTATTGACTCATTTCTGAGAACTGGTTGAAGACCGTGACTCTTGTAGTGATTCGAGTCAAACTTATGTGTACTGGAATCAGGGCTTTGTATTCTGTGTTTTTTTTTTTTTTTTTAAGATTTTATTTATTTATTTGACAGAGAGAGATCACAAGTAGGCAGAGAGGCAGGCAGAGAGAGAAGAAGGGAAGCAGGCTCCCCGCTGAGCAGAGAGCCCGATGCGGGCTCGATCCCAGGACCCTGGGATCATGACCTGAGCTGAAGGCAGAGGCTTTAAGCCACTGAGCCACCCAGGTGCCTCTGTATTCTGCATTTTTAAATCAATCTGTTTCAAGGACATCATGGTCAACTAACCAATTCTGAGTGGTCTGTGGTTCGGACTATTCTGTTTACTGCTTCTGCTGTGTTGCTTATTATAGCAACCACATGTACTTTTTCTCTGGTTGTGAACTGAATTGCTACCATTAACTACTATACCTTGGAATCCATCATTCTCATTGACTCATTTAGTCTAGTTCAAAGGCAGTACTTCCCCCACTGTCATTCCTAGCTTACAGAGAACAGCCTTGAAGAGCTCTTCAGGGATGCCAGGGTGGGGAGGCCCTCATGAATATATGAATATATTTCTCAGCCTTGGTGAAAGGAATGTCCTCTGGATCATCCTGGGGGACAGCAGGAGAGTGGATGGTCAGTCTGCCTGATAATCTCCTCTAGCATTCCCACCTCCTGAAGCCTCTGGATCCCCTCCTTTAGTGTACACCCAGGAAGTTCTAGCCCTTCAGTATCATTGGAATTTACACCTCTGGTATTCCATCCCAACTTTCTGATATTCATCATTCAGCCAGGTTTCTGCCAACCAACTAATAAGTAAATTATTAGAGCCACTCCTGGCCACTGTATTTAATGCACTAAACCACAGTGGATTGTTTTTTTAAAGATTTTATTTATTTGGCACAGAGAGAGAGCACGCGAGTGAGCGCACAAGGTGGGGGAGCAGCAGGCAGAGGGAAAGGGAGAAGCAGGCTCTCTGCTGAGCAGAGAGCCCAATGTGGGGCTCAATCTCAGGACTCTGGGATCATGACCTGAGCCACTCACACATATTCCCTACTTTTCTGTTGATAAAGGGATACCTCAGTGATATTCTGGGTTTGTTTCCAACCATTGCAGTAAAGCCAGTTTCACAGTAAAATAAGTCAAATAATTTTTTGATCTCCCGGTACATGTAAAAATTATGTTTACACTATCCTGTAGTCTGTTAAGTGTGCAGTAGAGTATCTTAAACAACAATGTTCATAACTTAATTAAAAATACTTTATTGCTGGGGCGCCTGGGTGGCTCAGTTGGTTAAGCATCTGCCTTTGGTTCAGGTCATGATCCCAGGGTTCTGGGATCAAGCCCCACATTGGGCTCCCTGCTCGGTGGAGAGTCTGCTTCTCCCTCTCCCTCTGCTCCTCCCCCTTGCTTGTGTTCTCTCTCTCTCAAATGATTAAAAAAAAATCTTTAAAAAGTGTTTTATTGCAGAAAAATGCTAGAAAATCAGAATTTTCGGTGAGTCTTATGTTTTTGCTAGTGGAGGGTCTTTTCTTGATGTTGATGGCTGCTGACTGATCAAGGTGCAGTTGCAATTTCTTAAAATTACAAACAGTGAAGTTTACCACATTGATAGATTTTTTTTCCTTCCATGAATGATTTCTCTGTACATGTGATAACATTTTTGCTGCAGTAGAACTATCAAAATTGGAGTCCATCCCTCAAAAGCTGCTATTGCTACTTTATCATCTAAGTTTATGTAATATTCTAAATCCTTTGTTGTCATTTCAACAGTTTTCACAGCATTTTCACTAGGACTAGATTCCATCTCAAGAAACTACTTTCTTGGGAGGGAGATAAACCATAAGAGACTCTTAATCTCAAAAACAAATTGAGGGCTGCTTGGAGGGGTCGGGGAGGTAGGCATGGGGTGGCTGGGTTATGGACATTGGGGAGGGTATGTGCTATGGTGAATGCTTTGAAATGTGTAAGCCTTATGATTCACTGACCTGTACCCCTGGGGCAAATAATACATTATATGTTGATTTTTTAAAAAAGTCAATGACAGAAAAAGTTAATTGGAATACACATTAAAAAAAAAAAAAAGGAACTGCTTTCTTTGCTCATTTGAAGTCTTGTCATGAGAATGCATCAATTCAGTCACATCTTCAGGCCGCACTTCTAATTCCAGTTCTCTTGCTGTTTCCACCAGTGAAATCTTGAAACCTCTAGTCATCCATGAGGGTTGGAATCAGCTTCTTCCAAACTTCTGTTAATGTTGATATTTTAACCTCTTTCCATGAATCATGAATTTTCTGAATGGCGTCTAGAGTGACAATCCTTTCCAGAGGTTTTCAGTTGATTTTGCCCAGACCCATCAGAGCAAGCACTATCTGAGGCAGTTACAGCCTTACAAAATCTATATTATAAAAAATAAGTCTTGAAAGTAAAAAATTACCTCTGTTACTAAGTTTGCTGTCCTATATGGGTGTAGTTTGTGGTTCCCCAAAGCAATTACAGTAGTAGTATCAAAGAGTACTGATCACAGATTACCAAAACAATTGTACTAATAGTGAAAAAGTTTCAAAAATTGCAGAAATTACCAAATGTGACATGAAGTGAGCAAAGAGTGTTAGAAAAATGGTGCCCTTAGACTAGCTTAATGTAAGTTGCCACAAACTTTCAATTTCTTAAAAAGCTTGGTATCTGCAAAATGCAGTAGTAGAGTGAAGCACAGTAAAATGAGGAATGCTTATCTATATTGGTAAGTGCAACTCTTGGTGTGTTTCATGTCTTTTCATGTGTCAGTCATTTGTACATTATTGTCTAGGGCTTCCTAGGTCTTGAAGCACTGAGAGGTGGCAGGGCAGATTCTTAGTAGGCCTTAGCAGTCCGTTCCTTACAAGGCCACTGTCAAAAAAACAAAAAGAAAAACAAAAAAAACCTATCATAGGCATTCAGACAGGAGGAGACTGAGAAAGAAGAGGAAGGGCAAGAGAGACTTGGCAGAATTTAGTATTTTAAGGTCCCCTGCCTGCCCCATTGGAATCTGCCCAGATGTTCCCTTCCCAATTGCAGAGTCTCCCTTCTTCCTAATCAGTGCCCTAACTTTAACATAAGAGCCTGTGCAAGGCTGGGAGTTCAGTTTACATTGTAATTCAGCCCCTGCAAAATGTTGGTATTTGGTAATCTTGGCGCGGTAGCTATAGGAGATAAGAGGTTCTTTTAGGAAAGTCATAGAGACTTTGAGGTCTCTTTATGCAGGTCCTGCATTTCTCTCAGGTTCTTCAGTATATTTAGGAGCAGGCAGTCAACCCCATTATTCTCAAAAAGTGTTCTGTGACAGCAAACACTTGGCCACCCAGAGCCTTTCGCTCTCTAGATAACTTAATTACTGGTGTCTAGATTATAATTCACATAACTTTGTCTGCTGTGTGTCATGGAATACCACTGTCTCTTTTACCACTGCAAGGGTCATTAATGCCTTTAAATCTTTAAATCAGAGACTATTCTAGGTGGCATAGAAGCAATTTAGAGAACCTACTTTTAACTTTCTTTTCCTCAGGAACAACATTTGGTGTTGGTTAGGGTTCATTTGGAGAAGCTGAATCATTGTGAGTGATATAAGGGATTTATAGGAATCAGTTCTTACATGATCATGGCATGTGGTTAAGCAGTCCATTACTGGTCCTGAAGTCAGCAGTGCTAGCAGTAGAAACGAAGGTGGAGAGCAAGTGTGGCAGGGTAAAAAAGAGCTGAAGCCAGTGAGCAGAAAATGGAACAAGTCTGGCTCTCGCTTGCACTCGTGTTGGTGTGTCGTTGCCTCCAAGGCTCTGATTGCCAAGATGCTGGTGCCCTGCAGAAGAGCTGGTGCATTTGCCATAGAAAATTGTACAGGAACGTGGCCAATGATTCAGGGAAGCTGAAGAAGCTGTGGGCCAACCTGCTGCCCCAAAGAGATTCAGCAGGAGATGGAGGAACTGGCTTCTGCCACCTGCCAAGAATGAATGAGCCCCAGCAGCACCTGACATTATGCAAATAATGTAATGTAAATGTATGAATGCAGTGTGAAAAAGGTGGCTTCTCTTTCATTTCTACCTTCCAGGTCCAAGAGTTCACTTGTGGCCACTCCTAACCCAGAATATTTCAGGGAAGGCAGTTCAGGTAGTTGATATAATACAAAGCCACCATAGCATCCTATTTTAAATCATAACCATGAGGTTTCATCTTATGAAAATTTCCAGCCTTCAAGCTGGATTAATGCAGATTGATGTTTTAGAAGGCACTAAGGACATCTTTAAAAAATTTTTAGTTTCTGTTGTGTCAAACATAATCTCATTTTGGCTTTAATACTTGGATTGCTTAAAAGGTTGCTTTATAAATTAGTTATGATGGAATTATAATATTATTTATGGTAGCACACTTGATTTCTCCTTTAATTGTTATATCAGCTTGTTTCTAATCCCGACTCTTTATCATGCTAACATACGAACCCAGATATGAGTGTTTTTGGGAGATATTATCTAAGTAGTTAGGGGATTACTTTATTTTTTATTTATTTATTTTTTTAAAAAGATTTTTATTTATTTATTTGACAGAGATTACAAGTAGGCAGAGAGGCAGGCAGAGAGAGAGGAGGAAACAGGCTCTCTGCCGAGCAGAGAGCCCAACTCGGGGCTCAATCCCAGGACCCTGAGATCATGACCTGAGCTGAAGGCGGAGGTTTAACCCACTGAGCCACCCAGGCGCCCCTAGGGGATTACTTTAAAATGCCTTCTTTTTGTTTCAAAGTCTGATCACTTTACTTAAATGACTTAGAAGGTTATTGGACCACTGTCCCACAACACAGTAAGAGTAACAATAATCTTTAATTAAATGCACAGCTGTGTGCCAGGTACTATGTTAAGAACTTTCCATATGTTATCTCACTTAATTCTTTAAAACAATACTATGAAAGCTAGATATTATCCCCATTTTCCAGATGGGAAATTGAGGCTCACTTAAGTACTTAGCCTGAGCTAAGAAGGGGACCCAAGATTTAACTCAGGTCTTTGTGACTCCCAACACACATGCCCTTAACTATCCTGCTCTACTACTATAAGTGTCTGTAATTTCTTTTTTTTTTTTTTTAAAGATTTTATTTATTTATCTGAGAGAGAGACAGTGAGAGAGAGCATGAGTGAGGAGAAGGTCAGAGAGAGAAGCAGACTCCCCGTGGAGCTGGGAGCCCAATGCGGGATTCGATCTCGGGACCCCGGGATCATGACCTGAGCCGAAGGCAGTCGTCCAACCAACTGAGCCACCCAGGCGTCCTGGTGTCTGTAATTTCAATGGTGAGGAATATCAAAAATCAGTAGGGAAACCTGAAACTAATTATTTAGTCATTGTATCTTTTTTTTCCCTTCCTTATAGGTCTAACTGAAGAATTGGATTCTATAACCAATGAGCTACATGCAGTAGACATTCAAATTCAGGAGCTTTTGGAAAGGCAACAAGAGCTTATTCAGAAAAAGAACATCTTAACAAGCCGAATAAAGCAGCATTTAGAGGCTCCTGATGCTGGGGAAAGTAGTGAATGGAATTCTTTACCTGCTGCTTGGAATAAAGAAGGTTCACTCTGTTTTTCTTTGCTAGTTTTGTTTCTAATTTTTTTCTTTATGTAGGAGTTGAATCATTGTTCCTGGATCAGTGCTTTCCATTGGCTTAAAGGGAAACTGGCCACTCTTTTATTGGCATGGGAAGCCAGTAGGCAAACCATTCTTACTCATGTTCTTTTTGAATGAAACTTTATTTTTCAGACTTCTTTATTTTTTTCCAAATATAGTTCTAACAGCATCAGTCAATGCTTGGAAAAGATTTTTAACTAAATTTGTAAAATTTTAACTAAAAGAAAATTAAACCATTAAGAAAAAAAAATAGATTCAGACTTCTTGCCAAAGTCTAGTTTATTTTCCTGTCCTGGTGAACACACCTTTCTTGATTCAAGATCTTGCCAGCCATCATGTTTATCACTAGCTATCACATTCAAATGGAATACTGACTCTAAAATTGCAATACTTTTAGGGCCTTGATTTCCAGGGATTCACTTCTAAACAAGATATTTACATAAATTCCATGTAATTGTTAACTTGATATTTGAGATTTTTATGATACTATGAATTCCCTGATCAACATTCAGATTTTTTTTTTTTTTAAGATTTTATTTATTTATTTGACAGACAGAGATCACAAGTAGGCAGAGAGGCAGGCAGAGAGAGAGAGAGAAAGGAGGATGCAGGCTCCCAAATAAGCAGAGAGCCCGATGTGGGGCTCAATCCCAGGACCCTGGGATCACGACCTGATCCGAGGGCAGAGGCTTAACCCACTGAGCCACCCAGGTGCCCCAACATTCAGATTGTTTTTTGAATACCTGACAAGTACTTCCCTCTTATTTGTAGGTTAATTCTCAGCTGGCAAATGTTTTTATTTTTTTCTGATGTACTGTTTCTTATTTATCATTAAATGTGTTTTTGCTTAGCTTTCTGAGCTAAACTAATCTCAAAATTGTCAGTATGAAAATTAAATTGTTAATAGTATTTAAAGTCTTATATAAATTCTTACCTGTTTTTCTCTAGTATAAAAGCGGCCATTCATGTTTTTATCTCATTTATAATCCTAAATAGTTCTAATATATGTAACTTATTTTTCTCTGTCTAGATTTTCCCTGGTCTGGTAAAGTTAAAGATGTTCTGCAGAATGTCTTTAAACTGCAGAAGTTCAGACTGCTTCAGCTTGAAACTATTAATGTAACAATGTCTGGAAAGGAGGTATTTCTTGTTATGCCTACCGGAGGTGGAAAGAGCTTATGCTACCAATTACCAGCATTATGTTCGGATGGTATGTATTAATAAAGATTCATTTAAGTTGAAGAAATGCCATTTCTCTTTTAATTCTTTAAAAAAGTAATTTCTAATCATACCTGTGTAAAAACCTAAGTGCATTGTTATTTTATCTTTATGTTAATAGACATTTTGAAGGGTTCATTTAAAGAGAGTCTGTTAAAGACTTTGAGTGGAATTAGTTCTTTTATCTTGTTCTTAAAACATCATTAAAAATCCACAGGCCTGGATTCTAGTACCAGATCTTTACTGAGTGTCGGCTATGTTGTTAAGCACGGGAGGTAAGAGTAGTGAGCAAAATGGGCAAAGTTCTAGTTTTCATAGAGTTCGTGGTATAAAGTAGTGCTTTCTCAAACTGTAACGTGTAAGAATCACTGTTGATGTGATTAACATGCAGATTCTGAGTTTGTGTGGGACCCACAATCTTGCATGTCTAGCAGGCTTCCAGGTGATACTGATGCTGCTGTTTGGGGACTGACAAGGGTATAGAGCAAGGGTCAGCAGTCTTTCCCTTAGAGAGCCAGTCAGTAAATGGGATAGGTGTGGTCCATATGATCTCTGTGGCAGCTACCAAACTCTGCCATTGTAGCATGAAAGTAGCCTTGGACAGCATGTAAACTAATGGATGTGCCTGTGTTCCATTAAAACTTGAATTACCTAGATAAGCAGCTAGTCCTTAGTGTATTGACCCCAGTTTAGAGAATAGGTTATTGTAAGCAATTGCAATAAAGGTTTTGTGATAGAGATTTTAATAGGGAATTAAGTTAGTACAAAGATCTGGCCCAGGGGCTGTTAGAGAAAGCTGTCCTGCCAGTGTAGCATTTAAGTTAAATGTTGAAGAATCAGTAGGCAAAGCTAGAACAGGGGAGTAAGGAAGAGCGTTCGTGTAGGGGAGCAGTATTTCTGAGCCCAAAAGTAAGAACATGTATGGTAGGGGGTATTCAGTAACCTGGAAGAATTTCATTGTGGCAGGCAGTGAGGGGCAAGACTTGTGGAAAGAATCTTGAAAGGTATATAAAAACTTCCTTAGATTAGTGGGAAACCATTGAAGGGTTTTATGTAGGTAAGAGACTAGTTAGGATTGTGCTTTAGAAGATAGAGGAATTCTAGAAATAATTAGGAGGTAGATTCACTAGGACTTGTTTTTATTGTATGTATGTTGGCGGGGCTGGTAGGAGAAGGGATAGTCTAGAATGATGTTCAAATTCTAGGCTAGGATAGATGGTAAAGTTGCTCACTGAAATAGGATACATTTGGAGAAAGAACTTCTGTGGGAATGGAGAGAGGGAAGATGAGTTGAGGAAGTAGAACTAGTGAATGGGACAGTCTTCGCAAAGAATTGTTAAGCAGGGAGAAAGAGGGGGCCCTAAATTAGATATCCAGGGTGTTTTAAAGATGAGAGGGCTTGCCTGTGTTTTTAAATATAATGAGAAGGTACCACTGTTGAAGGAGAATGTGAAAATACAGCAGAGAGAGTATTTGAGATGGCAAATCCCTGATAAAATCTGAATCTGAGTCTATTTTTTAATTGGTCTGCTCTCTGTCTCAGGTTATTTTAAGGAACAATCTATGGAGACATAAGTTAATGTAGAATAACTCTTAACAGCTATGCACAATTTCAGTAATAAGAGAAAGGGGATATACTAACAGCATTTCATTCAGTCAGTAAACTGTTCACTGATTTCTACTCAGCATGTGTTAATCTGGTACAGTAAGTAGAAGTATACTCAAGTCACTATCAATTGTAATTATACAGGTTGCTGTGTTTTCTTTGGAAAGCCTTGGAATAACTTTTTCCTCATATAACTGGACAGTATTTGACCAGATTTACAATATTTTGCTAATATGCCCAATAATGATAAGTAAAAATTCAGAATGATATGTTTTTATTTTTATAATACTGAATAGGAAAGAGATTTCTGTCTAATCTTATATTTGCTTATTTGGCTAATGGTCACTTCTTTATATCTATCGCTTCTATTAATGAGGATGAGAAATACGTAGTATATTGATGTTGTGATGCCCTCAGGTGAGTGGTTGAAACTTATTCTGGAGGTAGTGTAAAATTTAAAGTACATACTTTCTCTTTTAGGTTTTACCCTTGTGATTTGCCCACTGATCTCTCTTATGGAAGACCAGTTAATGGTTTTAAAACAATTAGGAATTTCAGCTACCATGTTAAATGCTTCTAGTTCTAAGGTATGCTTCTGTGGTTCTTTTTTTAACTCTTCACTGATGTAGGAGGCTTGGTTTCTACTGAGTTAATTATAAAATTATAAAATAACTATATCTGGAGTTGCAAACTACTGTTGATGGGCCAGTGTTAGCCCGCTGCCTATTTTTATATGGTCTGTGAGCTAAGAATGGTTGTGTGTGTGTGTGTGTGTGTATTCAGATTTTTTTTTTAAGATTTTTATTTATTTATTTGATAGAGAGAGATCACAAGTAGGCAGAGAGGCAGGCAGAGAGAGAGAGGGGGAAGCAGGCTCCCCGCTGAGCAGAGAGCCCGATGTGGGGCTCGATCCCAGGACCCTGAGATCATGACCTGAGCTGAAGGCAGAGGCTTAAACTACTGAGCCACCCAGGTGCCCCTGTATTCAGATTTTTATTTATGTTCTAGTTAACATACAGTGCAATATTGGTTTCAGGAGTAGAATTCAGTGGTTTATCACTTATATACAACACCCAGTCCTCATCATAAGAAATGCTCTTCTTAATGGCTATTACCCATCTAGTCCATCCCCTACCCACCTTCCTCTGTCAGCCCTCAGTTTGTTCTCTGTGGTTAAGAGTCTCTTATGGTTTGTTTCCCTCTCTTCCCCCTCCCCCCCACATGTTCATCTGTTGTTTCTTTCTTTCTTTTTTCTTTTTTTAAGATTTATTTGTTTTAGAGAGAGAGTGAGTGCAAGTGGGGGGAGGGGCACAGGGACAGAGAGAGCGCGAGAGCATGCTTCAACAGACACCCTGCTTAGCACAGAGCTTGATGCGGGACTTGATTCCACGACCCAGAGATCATGACCTGAGTGGAAAAACCAAGAGTCAGATGCTCAACCAACTGAGCAACCCAGTCACTCACCCCTGTTTTGTTTCTTAAATTCCACATATGAGTGAAATCATATGGTATTTGTCTTTCTCTGACTGACTCATTTAGCATAGGACACTCTAGCTCCATCCGCATCCTTGAAAGTGGCAAGATTTCATTCTTTTTGATATCTGAGTAATATCCCATTGTACATATATGTACACACACAGACACACACCCACACACACCATCTTTATCTGTTCATCAGTTGATGGACATTTGGTCTCTTTCCATAGTTTGGCTGTTGTTGATAATGCTGGTGTAAATATCAGGGTTCATGTACCCCTTGAATCTGTATTATCCTTTGGGTAAATATCTAGTAGCACAGTTGCTGGATCATAGGGTCATTCTATTTTTAACTTTTTGAGAAACCTCCATACTGTTTTCTACAGTGGCTATACCAGTTTGCAGCCCTACCAGCAGTGCAAGAGGACTCCCCTTTCTCCATATCCTCACCATTACCTGTTGTTTATTATGTTGTTAATTGTAACCGTTTTGACAGGTGTGAGGCGGTATTTCATCAAGGTTTTGATTTGTATTTCCCCGATGATGAGTGACGTTGAGCGTCTTTCCATGTGTCTGTTAGCCATCTGGATGTCTTCTTTGAAAAAATGTCAGTTCATGCCTATTACTCGTTTCTTAACCAGATTTTTGGGTGTTGAGCTTGGTAAGTTTTTTTTTTTTTTTTTTTAATAAATTTTGGATACTAACCCTTTATCAGATAAATCATTTGCAGATATCATCTCCCATTCCATAAGCTGCCTTTTAGTTTTGTTGATTGTTGCCTTTGGTGTGCAGAAGCTTTTTATCATGATGAAGTCCCAGTGGTTCATTTTTCCCTTGTTTCCCTTGCCTCTGGTGTTGTGTCTAGGAAGAAGTGGCTATGGCTGATGTCAAAGACTGCTGACTGTGTTCTCCTCTAGGATTTGAATGATTTCTTACTTATATTTAGGTCCGTCATCCCTTTTTAATTTATTTTTGTGTATGGTGTAATGAAATGGTCCAGTTTCATTCTTTTGCATCTTGCCATCCAGTTTTCCCAATACCATTTGTTGAAGAGAGTGTCTTTTCTCCATTGGATACTTTTTCCTGCTTTGTCAGAGGTTAGTTGAACATAGATTTGTGGGTCCATTTCTGGGTTTTCTGTTCTGTTTCATTGATCTATGTGTCTTTTTTTTGTGCTAGTACCATACTGTCTTGATGACTAAGCTTTGTAATATAACTTGAAATCTGGAATCACGATACCTTGGTTTTGGTTTTCTTTTTCAGGGTTGGTTAGCTATTTGGATTTTTTTTTTGGTTACGTACAAATTTTAAGATTGTTTGTTCTAGCTCTGGGAAAAATGCTAGTGGTATTTTGGTAAGGATTACATTAAATATGTAGATTGCATTGGATTGTATAGACATTTTAACAATTTTCTTCCAGTCCATGAACATGGAATGTTTTTCCATTTATTTGTGTCCTCTTCAATTTCTTTTTAAGTCTTTATAGTTTTCAGAGTACAGATCCTTTAATTCTTTGGTTATGTTTATTCCTAGGTATCTTATGGTTTTTGGTGCAATTGTAAATGGGATTGATTATCTTGATCTCTTTATCTGTTGTTTTATTATTGGTGTATGGAAATGGAACGAATTTCCCTACCTTGCTTTTATATCCTGAGACTTTGCTGAATTGATGTCTTAGTTCTAGCAATTTTTTGTGGCGTCTTTTGGGTTTTCTACATATCGTTTGCATAGAGTATCAATTACATAGAGTATGTCGTTTGCACATACTGAAAGATTGACTTCTTTCTTACCGATTTGGATGTCTTTTACTTCTTTTTCTTGTCTGATTGCTGAGGCTAGGACTTCCCTTACTACGCTAAATAGTAATGCTTAAAAGTGTATATCTCTATCTTGATCCTGACTATAGGGGAAAGCTCTCAGCTTTTTCCAATTAAGGATGGTATTAGCTGTGGGTCTTTCTTGCATGGTCTTTAGGATAGTGAGGTATGTTCCATCTACCCCTACTTCATTGAGGGTTTTTATCAAGAATGGATGCTATATTTTGTCAAATGCCTTTTTTACATCTGTTGAGAGGATCGTATGGTTCTTATGCTTTCTTATGTTAATGTGGTATATCACATTGATTGATTTACAAATATTGAACCAGCCCTGCAACCCGGGAATAAATCCCACTTGATCATGGTGAATAACTCTTTTAATGCACTATTGGATTCAGTTTGCTAGTATCTTGTTGAGGATTTTTGGGTCCTTGTTCAGGAATATTGGTCTGTAATTCTCTAAATTTTTAATGGAGTCTTTGGTGTTAGAATCAAGGTCATACTGGCCTTGTAGAATGAGTTTGGAAGTTTTCCTTCCATTTCTGTTTTTGGAATAATATGAGAAGAATAGGTATTAACTTTTCTTTTAAATGTCTAGTAGAGGGTGCCTGGGTGGCTCAGTGGTTTGGGCCTTTGCCTTCAGCTCAGGTCATGATCTTGGGGTCCTGGGATTGGGTTCCGCATCGGGCTCTTTGCTTGGTGGGGAACCTGCTTCCTCCTCTCTCTCTTCCTACTTGTGATCTCTCTCTAAAAAAAAAAAAAAAAAAAAAATGTCTGGTAGAATTCTCTTGGGAAACCATCTGGCCTTGGACTTTTGTTTGTTGGGAAATAGTTGATTACTGATTCAATTTCTTTGCTGGTTATGGGTCTGTGTAAATTTTCTGTTTCTTCCTGTTTCAGTTTTTATAGTTTGTTTCTAGGAATTTGTCCATTTCTTCCAGATTGCCTAGTTTGTTGGCCTATAATTTTTCATAAATTCTCTTTTAATTGTATTTCTGTAGTGTTGCCTGTGACCTCTTTCATTTGTGATTTTGTTTTTGGGTCCTTTCTCTTTTCTTTTTGATAAGTCTATCTAGGGGTTTATCAATTTTATTAATTCTTTCAAAGAACTAGCTTCTAGTTTTTTGTTGATCTGTTTGTCATGTTTTCATTTTCATTTGCTTCTGTGTACTTTTTAATTTCATCTTTAATTTCCTGGTTGAACGATTCATTCTCTAGTAGGATGTTCTTTAACTTCATATATTTGTGATCTTCCCAAATATCTTCTTGTTGACTCCAAGTTTCATAGTGTTGTGAGCTGAAAATCTCAATCTTTTTGTACTTGTTGAGGGCTGATTTTGACTCTGTATGTGTTCTGTTCTGGAGAATGCTCCATGTGCATCTAAAAGAATGTGTATTCTGCTGCTTTAGGATGAAGTGTTCTGAATATATCTGATAAGTCCATCTGGTCTAGTGTGTCATTCAAAGCCATTGTTTCTTTGTTGATTTTCTGCTTAAATGATCTGTCCATTGCTGTTAATGCCCTCTACTGTTACTGTATTATTGTCAATGAATTTCTTTATGTTTGTTATTAATTGATTCATATATTTGGGTGCTCGCAAGTTGGAAGCATAAATATTTATAACTGTTAGATCTTCTTGATGGATAGACCCCTTAATTTATGACATCAGCGCCCTTCTTCATCTCTTGATACAGTCTTTGGTCTAAAATCTAGTTTGTCTGGTATAAGTATGGCTACTCTGGCTTTCTTTTGATGTCCATTAGTGTGTTAGGTGGTTCTCTATCCCCTCTCTTTAAAGATGCAGGTGTCTTTAGGTCTAAAATGAGTCTCTTGTAGATGGATCTTGTTGTTTTATCCATTCTGATACCCTTTGTCTTTTGATTGGATCAGGTAGTCTATTTACATTCAGAGTGATCATTGAAAGATAGGAATTTGGTGCCATTGTGTTACCTGTAAACTTGGTGGTTCTGGTGGTATTCTTTGTTTCTTTCTAGTCTTTCCTGCTTGGTGTGTATGTATATAAATAAATAAATAAATACACACAATTTAAAGATTTATCTGTTTATTTGAGAGAGAAAGAAAGAGCATACGTGCAGGGGCGGAGAAGCAGAGGGAGTGGGAGATGGGGAGCACACTCCCCAGCATGGTACCTGACATGGGCTCACTCCCACAATCCTGAGATCACAATCTGAGCTGAAACTAATAGTCAGACACTCAAACAGCTGAGCCACCTAGGCACCCCTTGATTATTATATTTTTGAATGTTTAAAAATAATTAAAAGAATGAAAGTACTTTTTAAAGTGTGAAAATTATATGAAATTTAGATTTCAGTGTCCATAAAGTTTTATTGGAATACAACCTTGCTTGTTTATTTATATGTTGTCTAACACTGTTTCACAGAATAATGGTAGAGTAGTTATGATGGATATTATATGGCCCACAAAACCCAATATTTACTGTCTGGCACTTTACAGTAAACATTAGTTCACTTGTTTTATATTTTCTATTAGAAAATGGTAAGCAAGAATTTCTAATTATGGAATATAATTAAATACAAATGGTGCATTACTAGCAAGGTATGCTTTCCCTGTGGAATTTCATCTGTTTGGGAATGGACTCTTACCTTCATCTGTTGAATAGCCTTTTTCACCTATTCTTTTTTAAAAAGGATGTTACTGAACTTTTGAAAAGATAGAGAAATAGAATCATAATGCAACTGCCAGTTATCCATTAGCCACCTTTAACAGTTACCAACATAGGACCAATCTTTTTTCATTTGTATACCCACCCTCTTCCCTCTTGCTTTATTTATTTGAAACAATTCCCAGAGATTATATTATTTTAGTTGTAACTCCTTCAGTATGAATGAGAAAGATAAAATTACAATGACATCATCACACCTAAAAAATTTAGTGTTGATTCATTAACATCATCAAATAAAAATATTCTCATCAAAGCTTACTCTTTTTTTGAATTGTGTTCCAGAATAGATTGATAGATTATGTTGTGTTTTGTTGATTTTTCTGTAGGTTCCCCTTTTTCTTATTTCTTTCCCATGCAAATTTAAGTTATTTGTTGAAGAAATTAAGGTCTTTGTTTTGGTTTTGGTTTTGATTTTCTGATTACCTCCTTGTAATATTGTTCAGTTTGTTCTTTTTAGTTTTAAGAGCTCGACTGTAGTTGGCCTTTTTCTTTTCTTTTTCAACAGTATATTTCCCATGGCATGACTCAGGAGGTACATCATAACCTGGTTATTTTGTATGGTGTTAAGCTCGGTCAGTGGGTTCGGTGATATCTGCCTATTACAGAAGTTCTCTGTCCCCTTTTCATCTAATGGCTTTAGAGCTGTGAATGGTTATTGCCTGCCTTAAACACCTCTAATTAGGGGGTTACAGAGTGATGATTTCTCATTCTGTCACTCTTATATCAGCTAGACTTTTTCTATAAAGAACTTTTTCTTTATTAACTCTTGCAGATTATAAATTCTTTCCCTTTAACATTTCTCAGAAAGAGTTGCTTTCCTAGCATTCTCCAAAGGTGGTCTGTAAGATTTTTTTTTTAAGTATCATTATAAACTTATGGACATTATCATATTTGATAGATCTTAATCCATATTATTCTTTATTATGCTGAAGTAGCCCTGTCCTTAGGCAGTGAGCACCTCTTCAGGTTGGCCCCTGAATCTTTTTTCTTCATCCCATACTTTCTGACTCCTTGCTTGCTTTTATGAGAAGTTACTCCATGCTCATTTTGCATATTTCCTTCCAGACATGGTGTCAGCCATACATCCAGGTAGCCATGGTTCCTTTAGTTTTTCTCTTCTGTTTCTGTTTTATTTAAACTCTCATGTCCAAGCTGCTGTCTCATTCAATAGCGTGAATGTGGAGAACGTTGCTTTCTACCACTGTACTTCCTTAACCCTGAAAAATAATAATAATCGAAAATAGCTGTAAATTGCAGATAAGTAGAGATTCATGCCACATCACTGCTGTTTTAAAAACTGGGGAGGAAAAAATGGGAAAGGATAGGTTAAGTCCAGTTTTCTGTTTGCTTCCACTAGCAGTTTATAGGCTATGAATACAGCTTCTTTTCTCAACCTTGCTTCTCCACTTACTCTGCCAGAAGTTCTGGAGAGTCAGGGCCTTGTTTTTTTTTTTTTTTTTTGGTTAAAGATTTTATTTATTGATTTATTTATTTGATAGCGAGAGAGCAGGAGTGGTGGGGAGGAGCAGACAGAGAGGGGACAAGCAGACTCAGCACCGAGCGCATAGCTGATGGGGGTTTGATCCCATGACCCTGAGATCATGACCCAAGAGTCAGGCACCCAACCGACTGAGCTACCCAAGTGCCCCAAAGTGTCTTCATTTTTATTTTTTGTTCTTTTTTTGTCAAATGAAATTATTCTGGGCCCCTGGATGGCTCCTTCAGCTCAGGTCATGATCCTGCAGTCCTGGGATCAAGTCCCACATCAGGCTCCCTGCTCGTGAGCAGGAGTCTGTTTCTCCCGCTGACCTCTCTCTTCTCATGCTCTCTTCTTATTTTCTCTCTCTTTCTCTCTCAGATAAATAAATCTTTTTAAAAAAGACACACACACACACACCCATGAAATGAAATTATTCTTTTATCGACATTTGGATACAAGTAAACATCTAAAATGCTTTTTACAGTTGACTTGAAGTTTAGTACTGGGACATAGTCTCAGTTTTAATTATCTCAGCATCTGCTAAAGCAGTCCAAAGCTCTTGCTTTGAGTAACAGGCATCTTCATTTACTGCTTAGTATGCCAGTCTACAAGCTTAGTTCCATCATTGTGTCTGTTTTTGCTTTCAACAGGAGCATGTGAAATGGGTTCATGCTGAAATGGTAAATAAAAACTCCAAGCTGAAGCTAATTTATGTGACTCCAGAGAAAATCGCAAAAAGCAAAATGTTCATGTCGAGACTAGAGAAAGCCTATGAAGCGAGGAGATTTACCCGGATTGCTGTGGATGAAGTTCACTGCTGTAGCCACTGGGGACATGATTTCAGACCCGGTATGTATGATGTTCTAGAACACTCCTTGAAATTAGGGCTTATTTTCTTACTCACATGAAGGAAATTCCTGGTTTCATTAAACTTATTTCCTCAGCCAGTTATTACTCATTTTCTCTCGCCTTAATATAAGGGGAGTCGAGTGGCAGTCTTCAATCTCTTTACTCCCCCCATGGTAGCACTTAGTCTGATTGCCTTTATCCCGTGAAATGCACGTTTCTTAGCAACATGATTCTCTCCCATGGTTAGCCATAAAGGTTTAGTTATACCAAGTTCTCTCTCGCATCCATTGAGGAATCTATATCTGCTTCAGAGCAGTGTTCTTTAATCATCAGAGTCTCCAGTATCCACTTCCATGTCTGTACCCAACTACCACCATGGAATTACAGTGCTGTGGGATATTTTAGTAACCCTGTCTTTATTCCTCCAACCTATTCCTGCAGTCATAGCTGGAAGCAGATCACCCAGACTTGCTCTGCGCAAAATAACCTTAAATTTTAAGAAATCCAGCTCATGATATCAATGTCATTTCTTTCTGAACTTGCTTTCACATGCATATAGCCCCCTGGTATTCCCCTTTAATTCCTCCTCGTATTTGTCCACAACCCCAGATGCCACCTGATGGTCCCTCTCTCCTCCTTCCATACTCTGCTGTTGCCACTTCAGTTTCTTGTGGATTGCTTGGCATTTTACCTGCCTCAGACTCTCTGCCAGACTGAGCTGCTGGACCCCTCCTGGCTTCTGCTTCCCCCATTCCTGCTGTTAGAGTACTAAACGCTGGCCGGAAAAAAATTGCATGGCTACATTCATTTCCACCTCAGGTCAGCTGTCATCAGATTCCACTGTGCTTTTACTTACTCCTGATGTGCCTCCTTTAAGCATTTCTCCCAGCAAGCTTTCCCTGCCTTAAACTTCCCTTTAGGTCCCACCTCCTACTGGTCCCCAGGAAATAGATGCCAACTTGTCTGGAGGTCGTCTCCTCTTTCTCCTTCCAAACATTAGTAATCTCGTTTTTTCTTCTTAGAGTAAAAGAGATCATTTCTTGTAATGGTTACCATGACTCCTCCCACTTCATCCTTTCCTGCCTTCTTAAGATCTCACTCTGCCAAAGTCTTCACTCCTGCATCTTTAAACAAATTTTTTTTAATTTTTAAAAAAGATTTATTTAAGAGAGTGAATGAGAGAGAGAGAGAGAGAGAGTATGAGCAAGGGGGAGGAGCAGAGGAAGAAGCAGGCTCTTGGCTGAGCAGGGATCCTGATGGGGGGACTCAGTCCCAGGACCCTGGGATCATGATCTGACCTTTTTTTTTTCCTTAAGATTTTTATGCATTTATTTAACTTGAAAGAGGGAGAGAGTGAGCGAGCAAGTAAGTAGGAAGGGGAGGAGCAGAGGGAGAGGGATAAGCAGACTTTGCCCTGAGCCCAGAGCGGATCACTGGGCTGGATATCACAATCCTGAGATCGTGACCTGAGCTGAAATCAAGAGTCAGACACTCAACTAAGCCCCCAGGTGCCACTCCTGAATTGTGAGACTCCCTAAAAACAAAGATAGAAACTGAAATAGCCTTCGACCTTTCCTACCCCTTTAGATGTTGTCCTATTTCTGCTCTTCCTTTCACCTCATCCTCTAAACTCACCGTCTGTTTCTTACCTTCCTTCCCTTCTGAATTCATTGAATCACTTCTGCCTCCACCACTCTGCTCACAGGTGACTGTGGCCCCCTCACTCTTCACTGGCTTAATCCGTGGGGTTTATCTGCATTCCTTTCCATTTCCTGTGTTCACCTCTCTCCTCAACACTTGTCCTTCCTGTGGTTACTGTGAGGGAGGCTTTGATGTGGTTCCTTTCCATTCTTACTGCCATTGTTCTCCTTCCTTTACTACCACCCTAAATGTTAGTGTTCCCTAGGTTCTGATCTGTTTTCACCTTTTCTTATACTTCCCCAGACATTGTGGACTCGTGGCCTGAAGACACAGTTCTCTACCTTCAGAATTATTTGGGGCTATTTAGTTATTTTTTTAAATTTTGATTTAAATACTTTAAGCAGTGTATATACTGTCCTTTTTACTAGAGACCCCACCATATTAATCAGACTACTCCAAAGAGTTGTTATCTGTAGCTACTGAAAATACCAGGTTTCTCACCTTTGCCCTCTATTTCCAACCTCAGTGGTCTGATCACTTAGGATGAGAGCCGTTGCTTGTGTGTTACCATCACTTGCCTTGCCTCTTCAGATTAGTTGCCAGCTTTCATCAGTTGTTCCCATATCTAGTCGTCTTCCTCTTCAGCTGCAATTTATATTCCTAATTGTTTATTGGAAATGTGTACCCATTTTTAAAAAAATGTTTAGTTGAGGCATATTGACATACAACCTTGTATGAGTCTTAGTTGTATAACTAAAAGTTTGTACTTTTTGACACTCCCTTCACCCATTTTGCCTACCCCCATCTCTCACCTCTGGCAATCACCAGGGTGTTCTCTGTATCTTTGAGGTTTTTTGTTTTTGTTTTTAGAGATTCCACATATAAGTGATATATTAGTGTTTGTCTTTCTCTGACTTGCATCACTTAGCATAATGCTCTCAGGGTTCATCCATGTTGTTGCAAGTAGCAGAATTTCCTTATTTTTAAGGCCAAATAGTATTGTATTGTGCATCTATGTGTGTGTATATATTTTCCTTATCCATGTATCAGTGCACACTTAGATTGTTTCCATGTGTTGGCTGTTATAAATAATGCTCCAGTGAACATAGAGGTGTAGATAGTGGGTTTGCTTTCCTTTGGATAAATACCCAGAAGCAGAATTGTTTTCAAGATAGTGGGTTTGTGGGGCGCCTGGGTGGCTCAGTGGGTTAAGCTGCTGCCTTCAGCTCAGGTCATGATCTCAGGGTCCTGGGATCGAGCCCCGCATCGGGCTCTCTGCTCGGCAGGGAGCCTGCTTCCTCCTCTCTCTGTCTGCCTCTCTGCCTACTTGTGATCTCTGTCTGTCAAATAAATAAATAAAATCTTAAAAAAAAAAAAAAAAAAGATAGTGGGTTTGCTTTCCTTTGGGTAAATACCCAGAAGCAGAATTGTTGGGTCATCTGGTAGTTTTGTTTTAAAATTTTGAGGAACCTCTGTACTGTTTCTTGTTTTTTCTCTTTTTAAAAAGATTTATTTACTTATTTTAGAGAAAGAGTGCACACACTTGGACTAGTGGAGGGAGGGACAGAGAGAAGAAGCAGGCTCCCCACACAGAGCCTGTCTCAGGGCTTGATCTCATGACTCTAAGATCATGACCTGGGCTGAAATCATGAGTTGGATGCTTCACTGACTGAGCCACCCACGTGCCCAACGGTACTGTCTTCCGTAGTGGCTGTACCAATTTACTTTGCTACCAACAGTGTACTGGGGTTCTCTTTTCTCCCACACTTATTTCTTGTATTTTTGATAACAGCCATTCTTACAAGTGTGAAGTGATATTTCATTGTGGTTTTGATTTGCATTTCACTGCTGATTAGTGATGCTGAAAACCTTTTCAGGTACCTGTTGGCTATTTGTATGTCTTCTCTAGAAAAATGTCTATCCAGATCCTTTGCCTGTTTTTCAATCGGATTTTTTGGGTTTTTGTTATTGAGTCAAGCAAGTTCTTTGTGTAGTTTTTATGTTAACCTTTAATCAGATAGTTGTAAATATTTGCTCCTAGTCCATAGGTTTCTTTTTCATTATGTTGATGGTTTTCTTTGCCGTACAAGTGTTTTATAGTTTCATGTAGTCCCACTTAACACATTTTTGCTTTTGTTGCCTTTGCTTTTGATGTCAAATCCAGTAAATCATTGCCAAGATCAGTGTCTGGAGCTTATTCCCTATGTTTTCTCTGGTAGTGTTATGGTTCCAGGTGTTATGTTCAAGACTAACCCATTTTGAGTTGATTTGTGTATGATATAAGCTTCTTGTTTCATTCTTTTGCCATGTGGCTGTCTAATTTTCCCAATGCCATTTATTGAGGAGTCTGTTGCTTATCTCCATTTTATATTCTTGATGCCTTTGTCATAAATTAATTGACGTATATGGGTGGGTTTATTTCTGGGTTTTTAATTCTGTTTTGTTGATTCATGTTTGTATTTTAACACTAATACCATACTGTTTTGATTACTATAGCTTTGTAATATGGTTTGAAATTAGGAGGTTAGATGCTTTTAGCTTTGTTCTTTCTTAAGATTGCTTTGCCTATTGGGTCCTTTTGTGGTTCTGTATAAATTTTAGGTTTGTGTTTCTAGTTCTGTGAAAAATGCCATTGAACTCTTTTTTTTTTTTTTTAAGATTTTATTTATTTATTTGACAGAGAGAGATCATAAGTAGGCAGAGAGGCAGGCAGAGAGAGAGAGAGAGGAGGAAGCAGCTTCCCTGCTGAGCAGAGAGCCCGATGCGGGACTCGATCCCAGGACCCTGAGATCATGACCTGAGCCGAAGGCAGCGGCTTAACCCACTGAGCCACCCAGGCGCCCGCCATTGAACTCTTGATAGGAATAGCATTGAATCTGTTGATTGCTCTGGGTATGTGGATATTTTAACAGTGTTAAGTCTTCCAGTTCATAGACACAGAATATCTTTCCATTATTTGTGTTATTTTCAATTCTTTTATCAATGTCTTACAGTTTTCAAGTGTATAGGTCTTTTGCTTCCTTGGCATTTTATTCTTCTTGATGCAGTTGTAAATGGAATTGTTTTCCTAAATTTTCTAATAGTCTGTTATTAATATATAGAAATACAACAAGGGTTCTTGGGTGGCTCAGTCATTTAAGCACTTGCCTTCGGGTCAGGTCATGATTCCAGGGACCTGGGATTGAGCCCCACATTATGTTCCCTGCTCAGCTGGGATCCTGCTTCTCTCTGCCCCTCTGCCACTCCCCCTGCTTATACTCTCTTTCTCTCTCTCTGTGTCAAATAAAATATAATTTAAAAAAACCCTGATTCTTTTTGTATTCATTTTTTGTTCTGCAAATTTTCTATGTGTAATTGCATGTCATCTGCAAATAGTGACAGTTTTACTTACTCTGTTTCAATTTGGATGCCTTTTATTTTTCTTGCCTAATTTCTCTGGCTAGGAGAAATTTTCAATAAGAGGAGTAAGAGTGGACATTCTTGTCTTGTTCCTAAATGGGAAGATAAGGTTGGAAGTAATAAGCTTGAGAGAAGGGTCTTTGTGGAGCTGACACTCTGACCTCAGAGGAGACATAGCTCCCTGGTGCTGGTGTCTATTAGTGGAGGCAGAGGTTGGGGGGAACTTGTGATGAAGCAGGCTCCCCAAAGCTTGGAAAAACAGCCGACTGTATTCAGCTGTTCCATTGAAGACACAGTGCTGCTGTAGGGATGATGAAGCCTTCTGGGGCGCAGTTCTTGAGAATACAAGCAAGCCCATAGGAAGCAAAAAGGAAGGAGCAAAACCCTTCTTCCTCCCCCAGCCTCATACTCTGTCCTTCCACTGCCAGCTGGCAAAGCAGAAATGGAGTGTGCAGATTCCCCGCTCCAGTGCTGCAAAGCAGGGTATAAAAGGGTGGAGTTGGAGCTGAAGACAAATAACCTAATAGTGGCACATCCTGCTTGGTTTATCCTGCTTCTGCAAGAACCAGAACATCACCAAGTCCTGTCCACTCTTCCTCTGAACCAAATGTCAAGTTTGTCCACTTCTCTTTGTCTACTGCTGTCTCTTAGATCCACTTGGGTTCCTTTCCATTGGTCTACTACAATGGCTCCTTCACTAGTCTGTGATTCTAGTCTTAACCCTTTTGTAGTTCATTCCCCACATAGCAACCAAAGTGGTCTTTTCTACATGTAAATCAAACCCTGTACTTCCCCTCCTAAACTACCTGACAGATTGTCTTTATACTTAGAATAAATTCCATATTCTTAACTGGGGTCCATAAGGCAGTATGTGTCTGTGCCCTTTGTCTCTGTCCAATTTCCTATTCTTCCTTACTCCCTCCTTATATTCCTGCAGCCCTGGGCTTACCACTAGGAGCCCTTCTCACTCTCTGATAATAACATACTTATTGGTTTACTCTGTTTTGTCCGGTTTCTTTGCTTGAATTGTTCTTCCATTTGCATAGCATCCTTGTTTTGTTCACCACTTAATCTTCAGTGCCTGGAGACATGCTTGGCACGAATGGATGAATCTTGGACTCTTTCCCCTACCTTTCCCTTCTGCTGCTCCTTGCTCTTAACCTCCCCCCGGGGCCCATATCCAGGTAGTCACCAGAACCTGAGGGGTTCTAGTTCTTGGGTTTCTCTTCAGCCTTTTCTTTCTGCTCTATTCTCATTGTCATGCCTTGTTCCTCTTCTTACTGGGTTTCTGGTCTGTTGCTGCCATCTTTGAACTGATTTCCCTTTCTTTAGTCTTTTGTCTTTTCCAGCCCCTACTTTGCACTGCTACCAAAAGATGAGTCTATTTATATCCCTTATGTGCTTTAAAAATTACATAGTGACTCATTTCCTAGCTCCTCAGAATCAGTGAACCATGTTGTTCCCAGTAGTACTTAAGCCTGACTTTCTGTGCTCTTCAGTGTAATGGTATCAGTCGAGGGGTAGGCAGGGAAGCAGAGCTACTGTGAATGGCAGGTGATCAGGAATTTATTTTGGGAAGTAGACCCTGTACAATGGTGTGAGGAGTAGGGGATGTGAAGGATGGGGAAGCAGAGAAAAATCCCTTGTTTCCTGAAGCACTGGTGTGGGAGAACAGTGGAGCTTATAGGGGAGTTCATCTGGCATGGTTTGTGCCAGAGGGAGCCACAAAGGGAAAGCTCATGAGAGGTCTCTGGTAAAGCTCTGGGTATCTGTCAGCCCTGTGGGTCTGCTGCCAAGCATCTTGTGGGGCCCGTTGATGGGCAAGGCTTACATTTGGGAAGAAGAACTGAAAGAAGACTGGGAAAAAAGTAGGACAGGCTAGAACTGGCTGAGCACCTCTACATCTGTCCTTTATCCTATCTGCCTGGAGAGATCTTCAGAGAGTCATGGCAGCTGGTTCACTTCTAGCTGCCCCACCTTGCACAAGGTCCTCTTTTGGGCCAGCTCTCACTTGGAGCCAAACAGGGAATGTGGTTCCCAGCTTCCTGGAGTTGACAGTAGATGCACCCAGCTCGACACTGTTGGTTATCCCAACAGACCTACTAGCTGTTGTCTGACTGTGCCACGTCATTTCATGCTGGTGTCTTTGCAGTGTATGTGTTGTGTCTCTGCCTGGTGGTTTCTCCTACCCTTCCTAGTGAGCTTCTGCTTGTCCTTTAGGACCCAACTCAAATGTTACTTCCTTGAAACCTTCATGATTTCTCCAACAGCAACCTTCTCTGTTTTCATAGTAGTCCTCTAGCTTTACATTTAGCAGTTTTGACCATAGTTTTTTCCACTTTCTCCAAGTAGTTCAAGTACTTGAGGACAACTCTTCTAGTAATGGAAACGTTCATGATAAATATGAGCCCAGAATGGTTTCCCAAAAATAAATCCTGTAAAAACTAGTGCCTTCACCAAAAGTTTTGTGATCTGAATTTGCCACACTTGGAGGATAGTGGTGGGAGAAAGGGCTTGGCTGATGTCCTCTTTTGTTAGTTGTAAGAGATTCACACGCTATGGCCAGTCCCACTGCCTCTTGAAGCCACTGGTCAGAGGTTGTGGACCAACACACAACTGACTGGAAATATTTTAGTATTCCCTCTCTTTAGCAGCGAGTTCTGCATGCCAGAACAGGGTTTCTGAAGAACCAGTTAGAAGTAGCCTGCTTACTCAGAAAGGCCAGGTAGCAACTGCAGATTAGATTTTGGGAACCAGGGAAAGAAAATTCAGCAACCATTGCTCAACTGCATAATGGTAAGGTGTCATTTACTCCTTAAGGGTAGAAAGTGGGCTACTGGGTGTTTTCTCTTTTCCAGATTACAAGGCACTTGGTATCTTGAAGCGGCAATTCCCTAACACAGCACTAATGGGGTTGACTGCAACCGCGACAAGTCATGTTCTGAAGGATGTCCAGAAAATACTCTGTGTAGAAAAGTGTTTTACTTTCACAGCTTCTTTTAATCGACCGAATCTTTATTATGAGGTGTGTAACTCCTATGTCAGTTTATTACTTTCATGAAGGATTGCTGCGATGGTGGCCTTTTCATTGTGTTTACTTACATGAGTAACAGTAACTCTTAAAAGTTTTTAAAATCAGGAAGTCATTATAAGCAGATCAGTAATTAATGCTTTCTTTGTGTATCTCTGTTGCTGCATAATCCTTTGCTGGGTTAAATAAAAGACATCATCTTGTGAAATTGATGCACATTCTTGTGCAGGGGTGGAGGGAAGGCATAGATTGACACCAAGGACCCTAATGACATCTCTTAAAGTTACTTAGAAAATAATACAACATTAATATGCCATTAAAGATTTGTCAATACTCAATTTAGATTATATAGCTTAACAGCTATTTTTTTTTCCTTTCTTTCTAATCCTTTTAAAAGAATAGATAATATTTTCCTGAGTTTTCACCAAAGTTATTTAGGTCATGGTTTATGTTTTTATAAAAGTAGCATCAGAAATAGGGGTCCCTGGGTGAGTCAGTCAGTTAAATATCCAACTCCTGATCTGACCTTAGGCCTTGATCTTGTTTGTGAGTTCAAGCCGCATTGGACTCCACACTGGGCATGGAGCCTATTTAAAACAAACAAAAAAACCCAGAAAATAAAAAGGTCTTCATCTTTTACAAGTGCCTCTTCTTCCCTGGTAAATTCAAAACCAAGAATCAAGAAGAGTCAGGCAGGTAAATATAAGAATAAGAGAAAAAGCACTGTGCCCATAAAAGTATGGCACGCTGAAAATTGTTAAGTAAATAACTACATGGATGGTGCTCATTCATTTACTTTGTAATAAGTTAGTTTTTTCTTAGATTCGGCAGAAGCCCTCCAACACGGAAGATTTTATTGAGGATATTGTAAAGCTTATTAATGGGAGATACAAAGGGCAATCAGGTAATATAAAAACAAACCATCTTTGAAGATTCAGAACTTTTGAAAAGTAATTAATATTACATTGATCTACTGATAAATTATTTGCAACCAAAAATATTAGTGCATGGCAAAAGGATACTTGATAGGATAAATTAATTTGCTTGGTGATCTTAGAAATTGGGTGTGTCATTTGCTCATGGAACAGATTGTAAGGGTCATAAAACTGTTTATTTTTGTTTATTTGCACCTAATTGCTTTAAATAGTGGACCTAATGATATAATGCTAATTATCAATAGCCCATACTTAGTAACTATCCACTTAAATAGTACGTATTGAATGAGTTAATGGTAGATGGAGTTGAGAGTATTTATCTACCTGTTCCAGGATTAATGCATAGACAGGTGTTACCGCAGCACAGAGTTTGTGAAAAGTAGCATTTCAAAGCTGTTCTACAGATTTTTAGGAGATATTAATGGTGCCCTGCAGTGTAAGGAGCTCCAGGGTCAAATTTGAGAAAGGCTGCAACTCTGTATCTCTCCTAGAGCTTCCCAGAGTGTATCAGTCAGCACATAAAACGTTCTGGTCAGCCTTGCAAATAGAGAAATCTGTTACCTGTGTTCAGTGCAGAGCCCCAGTCATTTGTACTTGAAACTTTTTACATCATACTTGAGAGAAAAAAGAGGTAATGGGAACAACAACACTGGTGGCCCAGGGCTTATCTGTGTTTTAGAGCAAGCTGCTGATCAGATCTTTATATGAGAAAATCATTATGTGTTCAGAACCTTGGAATTTTTCCTAAATCTTTTTCTTCCATGCATTATGTTAATCAGTA
This sequence comes from Neogale vison, assembly GCF_020171115.1. Classification (NCBI taxonomy): domain Eukaryota; kingdom Metazoa; phylum Chordata; class Mammalia; order Carnivora; family Mustelidae; genus Neogale; species Neogale vison. Next base: position 73,013,665 of record NC_058102.1, read on the forward strand.
TCTTAAATGTGTGTTAAAAATTATATCTAACATTTGAACGTATTTTACTACAGGAATCATATATTGCTTTTCTCAGAAAGATTCTGAGCAAGTTACAGTTAGTTTACAGAAACTGGGAATTCAAGCAGGTGTGTACCATGCCAATATGGAACCAGAAGATAAGACTGATGTTCATCGGAGATGGTCAGCCAATGAAATTCAGGTTAAGTATATATCTTTAATAGAAGCCTCATTAACATTTAAAAATATTTTAACTTGATTTAATTAACATAAAATGTTAAAACTTTTTAGGTAGTAGTGGCCACAGTTGCATTTGGTATGGGAATTGATAAACCAGACGTGAGGTTTGTTATCCATCATTCAATGAGTAAATCTATTGAAAATTATTACCAAGAGAGTGGACGTGCAGGTATGTACAACTCCTATCCAGAAATAAATTTTAATAAAGCTTTTCTAAAAAATAAACTATAGATAAGTGTTAATGATTCTGTGTTTTTAATCTTCTTTATTAGTTAGTATTTTACAAAAATGAAGTCATTTTTGCTTTTTTATAATTAAAAAAATTTTTTTGCAATTAATTTGAGGCCCATCTTTGCCTTCTGAAGTTTTAATTAGTTTTAATTAGTGGTCTCACTAAGTTTTTAACTTCAGTAACTAGATTATGCACTTTTTTTTTTTTGGTTATAAAACGGATTGTTGGTAGGTCTCTTTGGTCATTTTTTTTCTTTTTATAATTTGAGGGCCACTGTTAAAAATTAACTTTCATTTCTCTGCAAGTTCTAGACGTGATATATGTAGATCATGAAGCATTGTCAGCTGATTTTATACTTATTATTTTTGCATATTTTGAAATTTTCAAGTAATTATGCAATCTCAGGATTTCTTACACTACAGGTCGAGATGACTTGAAAGCAGACTGTATTTTGTATTATGGCTTTGGAGATATATTCAGAATAAGTTCAATGGTGGTGATGGAGAACGTGGGACAACAGAAGCTTTATGAAATGGTGTCATACTGTCAAAACATAAGCAAGTAAGCCACATACCTTTTTATAACTTGTTATTTAAACATAAGCACTATGTGAAATTACTTGGGGTACTTGCTCAGTAAGTAAATACACTGCTAGAATATCAAGTACAAACCTGTAAAAGCAAATGTCAGTACATGAACCCGCAGGATCTGCCTTAATTCAAGATGAGAGATTCTCTCTCCCTGATAATCTTCCAAAACTATATTTTATTGCAGTTTTTTTAATTTTATAGAACAAGCATATTGAGATGCTGATTTTATTTTATTTTATTTTATTTTTATTTATTTATCAGAGTGAGAGAGAGGGAGAGAGCGAGCACAGGCAGACAGAATGGCAGACAGAGGCAGAGGGAGAAGCAGGCTCCCTGCTGAGCAAGGAGCCCGATGTGGGACTCGATTCCAGGACACTGAGATCATGACCTGAGCCGAAGGCAGCTGCTTAACCAACTGAGCCACCCAGGCTGATTTTAATTAAAGAATAATTAACATACAATATTATATTAGTATCAGGTGTAAAACATAGTGAATCAGTATTCATATACATTATTAAATGGTCACCAGAGTGAGTCTAGTGACCCTCTTCAACCTACAAAGACGTTACAGTATTAAGGACTATATTCCCTCTGCTGCATACTACATCCCCAGGTCATCTTTATTTTATAACTGGAAGACTGTACATATTAATCCCCTTTACCTTATTTTGTCTATCCCCCTTTACTGAAAGTTTTGATATAAACAAGCCCAAGCCTTTTCTGTCTGGCTCTGGAATATAGTTACATGCTTTACTAATTTTGAAAAGGTATACACAGTAGGCATTTTGAGAGCTGAGCCTGGTAGCAGGTACCATCTCACCAGCTGATAGGCTGACGAGATAGTTGAGAGCAGGGTTAAGTTTCTCCTTAAGAAATAAATTTCAATCTAAATAGGGTGGTTTTAGTTAGACCATATAGTTCCCTCATGGCTTTTTTTCAGTATTAGTCATTTTTATACTCTTCTTGCTCAACCTAATAAATTGTAATAAGTTGGTTTTGAGTTGTATAAGTTCTTTATATATCTTGGACTCAGAAGTTTTGAACCGATAAGCAGTTATTGGACTGTGACAGAAAATGTCATCTCTTTCCTATAGGTGGTGCAACAATCTAGTTAAAGAAATATGAATGTGAAAATTTCCTTAGCTATCCGGTAGACTTCCAAGAAGCGTCTTTTGGGTTTTAGTGTCACATACAAGAAACTACTAAAATACAAGAAACTACTTTGCTATCAGGAAAATTCTCTTAATTTTTGCACATTATTGAATCTTAAAGGGAATCTTAGACAACTTTTAAAAGAAGTATTTATCAAATACATATGGAAAAAACTATATATGGTAGGCAGAAGAATAGTCCCCCAGAGAATAGGGTATAACCAACCCCTGGGTTGTTTGGATGGGTCTGGTATAATCACTAGTGTCTTTAAATGTGGAAGGAACCAAGGAAGGTCAGAATGATACTTGTTGGCCTTGAAGATGGAGGAAAGAGAGGCATGAGCCAAGGAATTCATGCATTCTCTAGAAACTGGAAAGCACAAGGGAACAGATTCTTCCTTAGAGCCTCCAGAAGTCCATCCCTTGATTTTAAGCCAGAGAGACCCATGTCAGACTTCTCTAGAAATACAAGATAATTTGTGTTCTTTTAAGCCACTAAGCTTGTGGTGATGTTACGATAGCATTAGGAAACTAATATAAGTTAATAACTCTTGTGTTTTGAAATAGGGATTTACTAGCCATTTACTTACTAGGCATTTAATAATTTGTATCTCCAAATGTGTTTGCAGGTGTCGCCGTGTATTGATAGCTCAACATTTTGATGAAGTATGGAATTCAGAAGCATGCAACAAAATGTGTGATAATTGTTGTAAAAACATTTGTGAGTTCACAGTTTTTCTAATGAAGTAGATTTGACATACAGTGTTACATTAGTTTCAAGTGTACAACACAGTGATTCTGTAAGTTTTTGTACTGTGCTGCCCACTACAAGTGTAGGTACTGTCACCATGCAGTGCTGCTACAGTACCATTGACTATTTATTCCCTGTGCTGTGCCTTCACTCCATTACTTATTCTTTCCATAACTGTAAGCCTGTGCCTGTGCCCCCACTCCACTTCATTCATTTTACCCGTCTTTCTCACCTTCCTTTCCTCCTAGCAGACATTGGTTTGTTTCCTGTATTTGGGTCAGTTCTCCTTTCTGTTTATTCCTTTGTTTTGTTTCTTAAATTCTACATATAAGTGAAATCCTAAGGTATTGTCTTTGTCTGACTTATTTCCCTTAGCATAATACCTTCTGTCTATTCATATTTTTGAAAATGACAAGACCTCATTCTTTTTTATGGCTGAGTAATACTACATTGTGTATATATATATATACCACAAAGACCTGTTAGCAGACACTTGGGATGCTACCATATCTTGGCTATAAACATAGTGATACATGTATCTTTTCAAATTAGTGTTTCTGGTTTTTGGGGGTAAGTACTTGGTAGGGGAATTACTGGATCATGTGGTAGTTCTGTTTTTAATTTTTTGAGGAACCTCCGTACTGTCTTCCACAGTGACTGTATCAGTTTGTATTGCCGCCAGCAGTGTACAAGGGTTCCATTTTGTCCACATCCTCACCGACGCTTGTTTCTTGTGTTTTTGATTCTAACCGTTCTTACAGGTGTGAGGTAATAATCTCACTGTGGTTTTGATTTGCATTTCCCTAATGATTAGTGATGGTGAGCATCTTTTCATGTGTTTCTTGGCTGTTGGTAGGTTTTATTTGGGAAAATATCTCTTCAGGTCTTCTGCCTATTTTTAATTGTAATATTATTATTATTATTATTATTATTATTTGGTTTTGAGTTGTATAAGTTCTTTATATATCTTGGATACTAACCCTTTATCAGATATGTCATTTGCAAATATCTTCTCTCATTAAGTAGATTGTCTTTTAGTTTTGTTGTTGCTTTTCTTCACTGTGCAAAAGCTTTATGGTTTGCTCTGATCCCAGTAATTTATTTCTGCTTTTGTTTCCCTTGCATGGGGAGATAGAGTCAGAAAAATGTTGCTATGGCCGATGACAGAAAAATTACTGCCTATGTTCTCTTTTTTTATGATTATAGGCCTTACATTTTATGGTTACAGGTCTTACATTTAGGTCTCTAATCCATTTTGAATTTGTTTTTGTATATGGGAAGAAAGTGGTCCAGGTTTCCCGACACCATTTAGTGAAGAGAGTATCTTTTTCTGTATATTCTTTCATCCTTTGTCATAGATTGACCAGATACTAAGTGTGGGTTTATTTCTGGGCTATTCTTTTTTCCATTGATCTGTGTCTATTTTTGTGCCAGTACCATATTGTTTTATTACTGGTTTGTAGTATATCTTGAAATCTGGGATTTAAACTAGCTTTGTTTTTTCCTCATTATTTCTTTGACTGTGGTCTTTTGTGGTCCCATACAAATTTTGAGATTATTTGTTCTACTTCTGTGAAAAGTGGTGTTGGTATTTTGATAGAGATTACATTGAATTTGTAGATTGCGTAGTAGGCATTTTACCACTATTCTTCTAGTCCATGAGCATTGAATATCTTTCCATCTGTTTGTGTAATCTTCAGTTTCTTTCATCAGGGTTTTAAATAGTTTTCAGAGTATAGGTTCTCTTGCTTCCTTGGTTAAGTTTATTCCTGGGTATTTTATTATGTTTGTTGCAATTATAAATGGAATGGTCTCTTTATCTTTCTGCTACTTTGTTATTAGTGTGTAAAAATGTAACTGATTTCTATGTATTAATTTTGTATCCTGCAACTTACTGAATGCATTTATTCTAATAGTTTAGTGGAGTCTTTTAAGTTTTTCCATGTATAGTATCATGTCACCTACAAATAGTGATATTTTAACTTCTTCCTTACCAATATGGGTTTATTTCTTTTTCTTGCTGTGGCTAGGACTTCCAGTATTATATTGAGTAAAAGTGGACATCCTTGTCTTGCTCCTGACTCTGGAGAAAAAGCTATTTTTTACCACTGAGTGTAATGTGAGCTCTAGATTCTTCATGTATGGCCTTTATTATGTTGAAGTACATTCTTTCTACACCTATGGAGTTTTTATCATGAATAGTTGTTGAATTTTGTCAGATGCTTTTCCTGCATCTATTCAGATGATACATGGCTTTTATTCTGTCTCTTGTAAATGAGTATCACATTGATTGATTTGCAAATATTGAAACATCTGTGTATCCTGGGAATAAATACCACTTCATTATGATAATATATGATATTATTTAAATATTAAATTATTTAAATATTATTTAATATATGATATTATTTAAATATCACTTCATTATGGTGAATGATCCTTTTAATGTGTTGTTGAATGTGATTTGCTAATATTTTGTTGAGGAATTTTGCATCTATATGCATAGGTTATATTGGCCTGTAGCTTTCTTTTTGTGTGTTGTCTTTGGTTTGGTATCAGTGTAATTGTATTTGGAAGCTTTCCTTTTTCTGTTTTTTGGTACAGTTTGTGGAAATACATGTTTGGTAGAATTCATCTGTGAACCCATTTGGTCTTGGATCTTTGTTTGTTGGTAGTTTATTGATTATCACTTTTGCATGTTGTTACTGGTAGTCTGTTCAGACTTTGTTTTTTCCTGAATCAGTTTCAGAAAATCATGTCTCTAGCAATTTATCCATCTCCTAGGTTGTCCAATTTGTTAGCATCTGATTTTTCATAATATTCTCTGATAGTCTTTTGTATTTCTGTGGTGTCAGTTTTTACTTTGCTTTCATTTCTGATTTTATATGGGTCCTCTTGTTTTTTCTTGAAAATGTGTGGGTAAAGGTTTATCAAATTCATTTACCATTTCAGAGATCCAGCTTTTAGTTTCCTCAATCTTTTCTTTCTTTTAGAGTCTATATCATTTCTTTCTGCTTTGATTTTCATTATTTCCTTCCTCTACTTACCTTAGGTTTTGTTCTTTTTCTAGCTCCTTTAGGTATAAGGTTAGATTGTTTATTGAAGATTTTTTCTTGAGTTAGTCTGATATCAATAATAAGTTTCCCTCTTAAAAGAAAACAAAACAAACAGCTGCTTTTGCTGTGTCCAAAGATGATTTTTTTATTTCAAATTTATTTTGATTTTTAGTTTACAGACATCCCCAGAGATTTTAGACAGTTGTGTTTGCATTTTTATTGTCCCCATGTATTTTTTTAAAGTCCTTATCTGTTGACACATTCATTGCATAGCAGCATTTTAGCCTCCACATATTTGTGTGTTTCCTAGTTTTTTTTTCCTGTGATTGATTTCTAGTTTCATACTGTTATAGTTGGAAAAGTTGAATGAGGATTTCCATGGTCTTAAATTTATTGAGACTTCTTTTGTTCCTTAATGTGTTAGGTCCCAGAGAATGCTCCATGTACACTTGAAAATAATGTGTAACCTGCTCTTTTTGGATAGAATGTTCTGTATGTATTATATCCATCCAATCTAATGTGTCATTCAAAGACCGTTTCTTTGTTGACCTGCCTGGATGATCTACCCATTGATATAAGTGGTGTGTTAATGTTCCTTTCTGTTATTGTATTACTGTCAGTTTCTCTCTTTGGTTATATTTATGTATTTACATGCTCCTATGTTGGGTGCATAAATATTTACATTTCATATATCTTCTTGTTGGATTGGTTCCTTTCTGTTACAGTCCTTGTTTTTTTAAAGTCTGTTTTGTCTGATTGATGTACTGCTACTTGGCTTTTCTTTTTGCTTCCATTTTGCCTATGTTTTTCCATCCCTTCACTTTTAATCTGTATGTGTCTAGGTCTGAAGTAAGTCTCTTTTTTTTTTTTTTTTTTTAAATTTTATTTATTTATTTATTGGACAGAGCGAGATTACAAGTAGGCAGAGGCAGGCAGAGAGAGAGAGGAAGCAGGCTCCCTGCTGAGCAGAGAGCCTGATGCGGGACTCGATCCCAGGACCCTGAGACCATGACCTGAGCCGAAGGCAGCAGCTTAACCCACTGAGCCACCCAGGCGCCCCTGAAGTAAGTCTCTTATAGGCAGCACATAGATGAGTCTTTTTGTTTTTTTTTTTTTAAGATTTTATTTATATATTTGAAAGAGAGTGAGAGAGAGCAGCAGCAGATGGAGAGGGAGAAGCAGACTCCCCACTGAGCAGGGAGCTGGATGTGGGACTCAGTCTTAGGACCCTGGGATCAAGACCTAGGTGGAAGGCAGATTCTTAACCAACTGAGCCACCCAGGCACCCTGTCTTATTTTTTTAATTAATTCCAGCATCCTATGTTTTTTGAGTGGAAAATGTAAACCATTTACATTTAAAGTAATTATTGATGGCTGTGTATTTATTGCCACTTTGTTGATTGTTTTCTGGTTGTTTTTGTAGTTTTCTTGCTTTCTTTGTGATTGATGACTTTCTGTGGTGTTATGTTTGGCTTTCTATCACTACTTTTTTTCCCACATTTAAGTTTGCCTTTTTATTTAAAAAATTTTTTTAAAAAGTAATCTTTATGCCCAGTTTGGGGCTCAAACTCACAATCTGAGATTGAAGGTTGCATCCTGCACTGACAAGCCAACCGATAGTCCCTATTTTTAAAAATTTCTTATTTCTTTTCATTTATTTGAGTTAATGTAATGTTACATTGGTTTCAGATGTACAACATAGTGATTCAGCAACTCTGTAAGTTATGCTCTGCCCATCGCAAGTGTAGCAACCATCTGTCACCATGCAATACTGTTACAGTACCACTGATTATATTCTGTATACTGTATTTTTTCCCCTTTATTTTACCTATTACACGTGTTGGGTTTATGGTTACCATGAGCTTCATATATAACATGCTAAGTACAAAGCAGTGTATATTAGATGATGGTCATTTAAGCTTGAACGCATTCTAAAAGAACTTCTTTTTCACACTCCCTTCATGGTTTATGTATATGCTGCCATGTTTTCTTTCTTTCTTTTTTTTTTTTTTTTAAGATCTCTTAAAAAAGATCTGTCAAGATAGAGATCACAAGTAGGCAGAGAGGCAGATGGGGGGGGCGGGGAGGCAAGCTTCCCGCCAAGCAGAGAGCCCCATGTGGGGCTCGATCCCAGGATCCTGGGACCATGACCTGAGCCAAAGGCAGAGGTTTTAACCCACTGAGCCACCCAGGTGCTCCTATCTTTTTAATGGTAATTTCCTTACATCTAATTGTGGCTTTTTCTTTTCTACTTAAAGTAGTCCCTTAAGCATTTCTCATAAGGCCAGTTTATTGATGATTAACTTCTTGATGTTTTGTTTGTGAACTCTCTCTCTTCTTCAATTCTGAATGATAGTTTTGCTGAGTTTTCTTGATTGTAGGTTTTTTTTCTGTCAGCACTGCGAATGTAGCATGCCACACTCTTTTGGCCTGCAAAGTTTCTGCCAAAAAATCAGCCAGTAGTCTTACGTGATTGTTCTTGTAGGTAACTTTTTGTTTCTTACTTTTACAATTTTCTCTTTAACCTCTGACATTTTAATTTTGTGGTGTGGACCTTCTTGAGTCCATTTTGTTAAGGGGCTCTACGTGCTTCCTGAATTTGGATGTCTGTTTTCTTCCTTAGGGAAGTTTTCGGTTATTTCTTCAAATTTCTGCCCCTTTATTATCTTTCTGGGACCCTTATAATATGACTGTTTACTTGATATTATCTGACAGATCCCTTAACATCCTCATTTTGAAAAATTATTATTGCTGGTCAGCCTGGATGCTATCCATTAATCCATCTTCCAGATCATTGATCTGTTCTTCTACATCCATTAATCAACTGTTGAGTCCCTCTAATGTATTTTTTATTTCAGTTGTTGTACTGTTCAGCTCTGGTTCTTTGTATTTTCCAGCTCTTTGTTGAAGTTTTTAGAGTTTTTTTATTCTTCAGTCCAGGAAGCATTTTTAAGATCATTAGGTCTTTGTCAGGCATATTGTTTATTTCCATTTCATTATGTTCTTTTTTTGAGATTTTGTCTTTTTCAATTTGGAGCATATTCCCTTGTTTCCCCATTTTTTGCATGACTTTGTATTTGTTTCCATAAATTAGCCAGTAACTGCTACTTATCCCAAATTTGAAGGAATGATCTTGGTTTGTAGTTGTCCTGTGTGTGTAGATAGTATATGCCTGGTGAATTTTGTTGATGGACTACAGCTGTGGCTTGCATGGGCTGGAGGTTGCAGGGGACTCTGTAGTGGGGTCACCTTGGTGGAATGGTTAGAATTTAAGTGGGTGTGGGCTGGAGCATTCCTGAGTCTCTATGCATAGGGCGCCCTGGCAGGGTGGCTGAAACTAAAGTGGGTATAAATTAGGTTATTCTTGCATGCACAGAAGGTGCTCTGGTGAGGGCAGTTAGAGCTATGGTGGGTTGTTGGCTGGGGAGGTCCCTGGGTGCTTTGTCCAGTGGACGACCTGGCAGGTCAGCTGTAGCTGTAAGGGTGTGGGCTGGGGAGGACCCTGGGTGTGTCCCTGGAAGGACAGCTGAAGTGAGTTCAAGCCAGGTTTTCCTGGCAGGGCAGCTAGGGGTTTCCCTAGAAAGCTGTCTGAAGCCAAAGTGGTACAGGCCAGGAGCTATCCTTGTGGGACAGCTGGGGTTGGTGTGGGTTGGGGGCCCAGATCTCACTGAGGTGGTAGGCTGGTTAGGACACCTGGACCCTGCTCCCATCTATGCTGTCAGGGTGATGAGGGAACATAAACTGTGGCATTCACTGGACCCTCCCACCCAGAGACCATTGCAACAGCTCCCTTGCCAGTTAGCAACGTTCAATGGCTAGTTCCTTTATATTCTGGTTGCTCTTTTAAGCCATGGCTTTTATTTTCTGTGGCCCACAGTAGACATATCTGCTCCTGGTACCTCATTAAACTATTCTGTGCACTGCAGCCTGCAGCATCAGAGGTGGGGTCAGCCTTTGTTACCACGTCTCAATCTCTCTTGCTGTTCTCTGGGTGGTCTGTCTTGTACAGAAGCTGTTCAGTCAGCCCTCAGTTGTTTTTCAGGAGGAATTGCCTATAAAAAGATTTGGTGTGCCGGTGGAGGAGAGTTCAGGATCCTCCTGTGTCACCATCTTGGACTAGAATACTCCCTAGTTCATTGTTCTTTAAACTTAACAGGCTAATATATATAACTAGGGCAATAGTAGACCCCAGAATGGATTAAGTAAGCTGTGAATAACATTTTCTAGATTTAAAAGTAATAAAGGTTTTAAAGCAAAGGTAAATAAAAGGAAAAGTGCTATGTGGATGTACATATCTTACATTGCTATATTATAGGCATGTTAAATTATTAAGAAGTGAAGGAAGGTTTAAATTCTGAGTGGTATAATGCTCTTATAAGAAAAAGGCTACTCACTGATTGGGAAGAGAAATTTAATACAAAGGAGAGATTATAGTCAATCATCTCTGATCTAGATAATGGCTAACCACTCAGACACTAATTTAGCAGTGTTTTGGTGCTGTATTTTAACTTTTTTCATCCTGTGTTGTGTCTGAAGAGTTGGACTGACCAGTTCCCTCATGGTTTTGATGTCTTGGGTGAAGGTCAATGTAATTTTAACTGCAGGTAGAGAAACTTGTATGAGAGTTGTTTATTTTATATATATATATATATATATATAAAATAAAACAAAGTACTAGAATCAATAATTAGGAATCTGACCAGGACATTCTGTCTCTAAATCAGAGTACAGAGGAAGCCATAGTTTTCAAAATATTGCTTAGTGAGCACAAACCGAGTAAATACAAAAAAACAGACTGATTTCCTTACAAATCTGTCATGTCTGGCACACACTCTGGTTCATAGAGCATACCCAAGGCTTTCTGGTGACCAGCTTATTTCCTTTAGATCATTGCAAATTCAATAATGTCTTACAAAGACTATAACTTAGTTCGGTGACAGACTTTTGGAATAGCCTAGTTCTAATGCAGAATGCAACAGTTAGGGTGGCTGATGTTGATGACTCATTTTAAACTACTTCGACTAGCCTGTGCTTGCTCTAATTTCTAAATCCCAGTTGGTGGTCTCATTATAGCATTTGAAAGGAAGAATGTCACAGCACACTGCAGAGATCTAATCAAGATCCTGAAGCAGGCAGAGGACCTGAATGAAAAGCTCACACCACTGAAATTGATTGATTCTTGGATGGGAAAGGGTGCGGCAAAATTGAGAGTGGCAGGTGTTGTTCCTCCCAAACTTCCTCGTGAAGACCTGGAGAAAATTATTGCACACCTTCTTCTACAGCAGTATCTTAAGTATATACAAATCCATTTCTTGTCCTTTGGTGTTGTCTTTATGATTGTTTCTCATAACTGCAACAGAATAAGTAGTTTTCCGGTTGTTTCATGTAAAACTGTTAAATGCCATATAAAATTTACTTAATAAAATCCAACTTTAACTGCCAAGTAAAAAAAAAAATGCAGTTTATAGAAAGTATTTGTTTTGTGCAAATTTCATTCCCTATCAGTGTATTAAAATTATTCCATTTATGGTTTTTTAAAAAACAAATTTGGTTTTTTTAAAATAATTTCTGAAAACCTTTCTGATTTTTGGCCTTTATCTTCCACAGAGAAGACTACAGTTTTACAGCGTATGCTACCATTTCATATTTGAAAATAGGACCTAAAGCTAATCTTCTGAACAATGAGGCACATGTCATAACCATGCAAGTAAAGAAGCCCACAGAAACCTGTTTCAGGGTAACTGCCTGTTAATTTCTACATACTGAAAAAAACACAGCAGAGCTTAAGGGATACTGTTCTGGGTCCAGTGGAACACAAGAAGAGAGAAGCAATTTTCTTCTTAGAATCTGAGCATGGAAGAGAGAAAACATACCTTTGCTTTCTGTAGAGCTATTAATAATTTAAACTAGTCTACCTTTAATATAGACTAGGCTTTTCAACCTTTTAGAATGTGAAAAGTCCATTGTAGTGTTGTCTAATTTGCGATATACTCTACCCTGGTTTATCAACACTGGTTGAGAGAAGTTGGCCTGTGCAGCAGAGGTCGAGAACCAATGACTCATATATTAAATAACTCTCAAGCCTGCAAAAGCATGCCACGTACCACTGTGTCTCTGACAGCATATCCCTTCAGGATAGGGCTCATATTGAAGGACTAGTGAATGGGTTTATTAATCTGGAAAGAAAATGGAACAGCTGAGTTTTGACCAGAGTGTTTTGCTTTGTTTTTATTTGTAGATGGAATCACCTCAAACTTGTCATTCCTTTGAAGGAGCTGATAAAAAAAGGGAAGAAAAAAATTCAAGTAACTTCCAGAAGTCTGCAAACACGGTTCAGCAGTCTAAGCATACAGGGACTAAGAAGAGAAAAATTGATGATGCATGAATGTTTCTAAATTTTCCAAGAAAACGGTTTATGCACGCATACAACAGTATTTTGTAGTTAAAAGTTTTAAGACAATTTTATTAATATTTTATACATATGGAACTTATATCCAAAGTATTAAAGACTTGAAAATTCAAGATCATGAATTATGTAAATTTACAGTATGGAGAAAAATAATTTTAATGCAGAATATTTAAGAAGTGAGTTGGGGGAAATTGGAGGGGGCACGAACCATGAGAGACTGTGGACTCAGAAACAAACTGAGGGTTTTGGAGGGGAGGAGAGTGGGGAGGATACCAACTCTGTATGTTGGAGGGCCTGGTGGTAGGTATTAAGGAGGGCACGTATTGCATGGAGCATTGGGTGTGGTGCATAAACAATGAATTTTGGAACACTGCAAAAAAATTAAATTAAAAAAATAAAATTAGGGGCGCCTGGGTGGCTCAGTGGGTTAAGCCGCTGCCTTCGGCTCAGGTCATGATCTCAGGGTCCTGGGATCAAGTCCCGCATCGGGCTTTCTGCTCAGCAGGGGGCCTGCTTCCCTTCCTCTCTCTCTGCCTGCCTCTCTGCCTACTTGTGATCTCTCTCTGTCAAATAAATAAATAAAATCTTAAAAAAAATAAAAATAAAAAAAAATAAAATTAGATTCCCCCTCTCAAAAAAGGAATGAGTTCACATCTCTTAAATCCTTTATCCCTTGACATACCTTCTGATAGCAGTGTTATATGGAATATTTTACATAGGCCTATCACAGAAAGGGAGTGATTTCAGCTCCTAACAGCCGTAGAATCCAAATGTAAAAGGAATAAGTTATCAATACAAATGATATTAGCAAGGAAGCTATTGCTATATCTTTTAAGTAAAACAAAACAACAAGCCTCTTGAAACCATATAACCCTTTCTGTCATAACTAAAGAATGAGGCGGGCATACCAGACCAAGATGTTGGCTAAGTACATAATAACCTAGCTATATCTGCTCCAAGGCTAAATCCGAAGTAACTTACATCCTTACATATAAAGTAGTCAATTTTGTATTGGAAAAAGTAACTTTAAATTATGTGATCTTTGCAATTTTATTTATATTTTAATACTTTCCCACAAATCATTATCACTTTTGTATTTTTCATTAAATCAGTGCATTTACCTTATTGAGACTTCGTGTGTTGTATGGAACTTCATTTTCATTAAAAAGATGCATTTTAAGAATTATATAATCTTCTAAATCAAATATTTGGATCTAGCAGATCTTCTCCATATGATGAAAGATCCATCTGATTTAAAATTAAGTTTTCATGTTTCTCCTAAATCAGTTTCACCAACTAAGACAGCTCCCATAATTTGTCCAGTTGCTTGACGACTTTGCTGAATTCTTGTCCTTTGGTACATCCAGCATTAATTCATGATCTGAATCTAACCTCTGTGGGTTTTATTTTCCCAGCAATATGACCTGTATACAGAGAGTATACAAAAAAGGAATGATTTGCAGTTACTTTGTGTTATGCTAGAATGGCCAGTACAAAAAAATCTATTCACAAAATTTTACAGCTAAAAGTGTCAGTGGAGAGAATCACAATGAAAACATCTGAATGACATTGCATTTATTGTACAGATGACACTACCACACAATCTCTATGATCATTAGAAGTACCTAGTGAATTAAAGATGTAGGCTCTGGACTACATTGGCCTAGAGTCATGACTTAAAGATATAATAAGGAACTGAGTTAGATCTTTCACAAGCAAATTAATCTCCTTAAACCTTATGTACTTGTGTTACTCATCAGTAAATTATGAAGAAAAGACTTGCCTCAGTAATGAGGAGTAAATAATATGCATGGCAAAGCACCTGGTTCATTCTTGAGTACAATAGCTGTGAGTTCCCCTCAGAAAGCAAGAATGAATCTCAAGTAAGTGCAGAAATGCACCAACAGGGAACAAATCTGAAAGAGATTTTTTTTCCCCTTTAATTATAAAATAGTAAACCAGGAAGGTAGTTTCTAATAATTAGGAAGTAAGGCCAGCAATAATAGCAGGCTTGATTTACAAGAACTAGGAAATGGGTGATATTTTAATGAAAGCCGTGTAAAATCAATGAGAAAATAGACAATTGGTTACAAGACTAACAAGCAGGAAAAGGCACTGATTTGCTTTTCTAGAATCTTACCTTATAGTTAAAAAATTTTGCTACATGAGCAAACAGTTCAAAGCTGAAGTCCATTGTCAGTAGATTCTTGTAAACTAGCCGCAGCCATGCACTTCACTGCATACCATCCCATCTGTCTAGCCTGGGTCCACAGCCTCATCTGAAAGAAAAAAACGTGAGAAAATTTTTCATTGTTCTTACTTTAAAGATGCCTTACAAAATTCCTTAAAGGGCTTCAATGCTGACAGCCCTTGAGATTGGCTACATCTAGTGAGATAGAGGACTAGTTGATTGTCTCTGCCATAGAAGCAGTCACCAGTCCACACTAACCAAACCGATTTTGGTATCTGATAGTTCTTTACAAATTACTGCCTTTAAAATTAAAGGAGGATACCAACTCTGTATGTTTCAATAAACTCACCATTAAAAATAATTTAAATAGGGGCGCCTGGGTGGCTCAGTGGGTTAAAGCCTCTGCCTTCGGCTCAGGTCATGATCCCAGGGTCCTGAGATTGAGCCCTGCATCAGGCTCTCTGCTCCGTGGGGAGCCTGCTTCCTCCTCTCTCTGCCTGCCTCTCTGCTTACTTGTGATCTCTGTCTGTCAAATAAATAAATAAAATCTTAAAAAAAAAAAAAGGTGCTCATTTAAAAATAATTAAAATATTTCAGGCTACACTAAGGTAAGAATACTACTTATTTTTTTTTTATAAGTCAGATTTTTTTTTTTTAAGATTTTATTTATTTGACAGATCACCCAGATCAGCCCAGAACCCTGGAATCATGAGCTGAAGGCAGATGCTTAACCAACTGAGCCACCCAGGTGTCCCTAGGAATTTGTTTTAAATTCTTGCCTTTCAACATTACTAATTTCTCCTCTACTTTTATTGTATTTCTACAAAGCTTTGGGGATCCCTGATAGAACACTTGCCTTGGGAGCCAAGAAATTCAAATACCAACTCTTGTACATATTTAAATTTCTATTTTTAGTTAATTAACTGAGACTTGATTTCTTTACGGAAACCTGAATGTACACCATCTATTCCATGGCTACTGAGAGAATTAAATAAGCTAACCTATACCTCTTTGTGTAACTATGTCCTTTGTGTGCAAAAATACCACCACAATCAAGGATGTGATTTTCAAGCATTTATGGTAGAAGTGATATATTTTTTTGAGAGACAGAAAGAGTGCAAGCAGGGAGGGGCTGAGGGAGAGAATCCTAAGCAGGTTCAATGCCCACCGCAGAGCCGGACATGGAGCCAGAGTCCCCAACCCTGAGATCATGACCTGAGCTGTGAAACAAGCATCAGATGCTTAACTGACTTAGCCAGTCAGGTGCCCCGATAATTTTTTTTATTTTTAAGTCAGTCTCCTGTGTATAAACAAGATCAGTTTGATTAAGTGAAGGGGAGTCTGTGGGAAGGGAGCAGAGCAAACAGCACAACACTAGAGAACAGCTCACCGGGGTGGCCAGCAGTGTTACACTGCTGCACCGTTGCTGACCGTCTACAGCCTCAGAGTCCCTCCAGTTTGGGTCTTGGATCATATAAAACTAATTAGTGTACTTATTTATTGCTTCTACAAATTAAGACACAGGTCTATTAGATTCACTCAAAACAAGAAACACCTCTTTATTTTTGAATATTGCTTAAAGAAGAGTCTGACCCCTATTAAAGATATAATTTATCCTACAAGGTTTAAAGGGGTGTTGGGAGAAGGGGGGTAGGGTTATGGACATTGGGGAGGGTATGTGCTTTTGGGTAAATTGGAAGGGGTGGTGAACCATGAGAGACTATGGACTCTGAAAAACAATCTGAGGGGTTTGAAGTGGCGGAGGGGTGGGAGGTTGGGGTACCAGGTGGTGGGTATTATAGAGGGCACGGCTTGCATGGAGCACTGGGTGTGGTGAAAAAATAATACTGTTTTTCTGAAAATAAATAAATTGGAAAAAAATGTTAAAAAACAAACAAACAAACAAACAAACAAACCCAAATCCATAAATTCCCAATTTCTAATTGAGGGTTGAAGACAGTCCGCAGAATTGACAGAGAATGACTAAGGGGGGAAATTGAAAACAAGCCAGCGCTTTAGAAGCAGGCTGAAAGCACCCTTCCTATTACTGTTCTCTCTGCTGTTTGTCACAACACACACAGTGTTGAAGGTCTCTCTCAGACTACATCTAGCCTTTCTGCTACTTCACACTCCACAGTTAATCTGAAGGAGTAAAACCTGCCTGCGGATCTGGTCTTTGACTGCGTGTTTCCTGGTTCTTTTATCTGTAACATCTACGTGTGTCTCTACTCCTCCTAAGACCACCTCCCCTAAGGCTGCAGTCTGAGTATCTTGAGGATTTCTGCTCCATTCCCAGGAGGCAGGCAACACTGTGAGGGCAGCAGGATGTGGACATCCAGTTGGACGGAGTTGTTCAGCTGAGGAAGGCTGTTCACTACGGGGAAGTTTTTCAGTCCTAATTCCCACAAGTATGGAACTGAGGTCATCAGGATCCCGCAGGGTCATCATCTACTACTCTCATCAGGGTTGAGAGTCTTCTTCAGTATGTTGCTTATTCATCTAAAAGTGTGCCATCCAGTTTGGTAACCATTAGACACATGCAGCTATTTAAAGTTAAATGTAAATAAAATTATATTCAGTTCCTCGGTCACATTCAGCACATTTTAAGGGCTCAACAGAGACAAGCAACTACCTGACTGGACACTGCAAACATACAGAACATTTCTGTCATCACAAAGTTCCACTGCATGGTGCTAAGTGTTTGAGGATATGACATCCCAGAGTGTTCCATCACTATATAATAACTTACCAAAAGGGAAACATTCTTTTTTTTAAAAAATGTCACAAAAAACTCTAGGACAGTATCCTATTTAAGTGGGAAGACCAGAGATTTGGATTTGCTGGTAGCAACTCCTTTACGGTCAGATGGAATCTGAAAAATCAGATACAAAGGTGTGATGATGGATGCCGGCTTACCTGCTGCCACACCGGGCTGGGCCGCTAGGATGCAGTGCAGATGCCCCCAGCGGCGCAGAGATCAGAGAGATGTGTGTGCATAGAAGCATCTACTTTCAGGCCACCGTCTTCTCCCAGAGCAAACTAAATAATGTTCCTGATAAACATTTGTGGGAAGAAAAACGAAAGATGCCTTTTTTGGTCTAAAGTAAAAGAACATGTCAAATTTTTATACCTCGGTGTGCTGATCTTCAGTGAGAGCAAAAAAAAAAAACAAAAACAAAAACAAAACAAAAAAACAGTTGCAAAGTTTAGACAACTCAGCTGAATTTCCAGGGAATCAAAATCCTACTAGGACCGTCTGACTGAAAAATTCTTAAGACTTTCAACATCGAGAACACTCAATAACCATATGACTACACTTTAGACCAGTAAATTGTAATTATAATTTACTTGTAATTACAATATTTCTCAGTTTTCTGAGCTTCAAATGCTAAAAGACAGAAAATACAAAAAAGTTTCTCTAAAAGAATCATTTCTAAGATTTCATAGGTGTCTGTCTCATCAACCTTTAGACAAATGAACTGTGCGTTATGTCTCATTTATGAGGACACTGATGCTGGGATGTTTACTACTTAAGGAGTTTAGGGAATATGAAATACTGCGAATAAAACATGACTGTAGGGCGCCTGGGTGGCTCAGTGGGTTAAGCCGCTGCCTTCAGCTCAGGTCATGATCTCAGGGTCCTGGGATCGAGTCCCGCATCGGGCTCTCTGCTCAACAGGGAGCCTGCTTCCCTCTCTCTCTCTCTCTCTGCCTGCCTCTCCGACTACTTGTGATTTCTCTCTGTCAAATAAATAAATAAAATCTTTAAAAACAAAACAAAACAAAAAACAAAAAAAAGACTGTAAACTAAACTGTTTTCAGTTTTATTTTAATTTTATAAGATTTTATTTATTTATTTGACAAAGAGAAACAGCGAGAGAGGGAACACAAGCAAGGGAAATGGGAGAGGGAGAAGCAGGCTCCCTGCTGAGCAGGGGACCTGATGTGGGGCTTGATCCCAAGTCTCTGGGGTCATGACCTGAGCTGAAGGCAGACAATGACTGAGCCACTCAGGGGCCCATTTTCAGCTTTCTTAGAAGTTATAGTTTTACACTAAGACA
Source organism: Neogale vison (assembly GCF_020171115.1). Classification (NCBI taxonomy): domain Eukaryota; kingdom Metazoa; phylum Chordata; class Mammalia; order Carnivora; family Mustelidae; genus Neogale; species Neogale vison. The sequence continues at coordinate 73,032,346 of NC_058102.1, forward strand.
ATAAACTGTTAAAAATAATCATAGCAAGACAAAAAAATTTCACCTTACATTGTTGCCGTAGAGAAAAGGGTCTATATTTGGTGTTAATTCCTGCAGCACTGACAATGAAATCAGAGCCGTTTTTCTTTTCATTAGTCAATTCCACAGATATATATATATACCACTTAAAAAAAAAAACCAGAACAAAACAAACAAAAAAAACCTTTATTCTCAAATGTAATCACCAGTTGTTGGTAGAATTATGTGATAAATGCCTAGAACAAAGAAAGAAGGCAGGACAGGACTTTAAAATAACACCCCTTAAGGGACTAAGTTAACGGCATGCGACTCTTGATCTCCTTGTGAGTTCCAGCCCCGGGTTGGATGTCGAGTTTACTTAAAAAAACAAAACCAAAACAAAACAAAACAAAAAACCCCGACAGACCGGACTCTGGGAAACAAACTGAAGGTTACAGAAAGGGGGGTGGGGAGGGTTGGGGCAGCTGGGTGATGGGTATTGAGGGCACGTGCTGTGATGCACACTGGGTATTAATATGCAACTAATGAATCATTGAACACTACATCAAAAACTAATGATGTACTATATGTTCGCTAATTGAACGTTAAAAAAATCCTTAATTTTTATAAGGCAACTTTGCTAAAATTATAATACAATCAACATTATAATCTCCTTGTTTTTAGTAGGATTACAAAAATGTAGCATTTTTTTATGTTCTGTTAGCCACTAACTATGTTAGCACATAGTTTTTGATGTAGTGTTCAATGATTCATTAGATAACTATAGCCCAGTGTCATCACAGCACGTGCCTTCCTTAACTCCCATCACCCTGTTACCCCTAAATTATGGCATTCTAAACATTTTTCCTTTAAATTTAGACATACAACTTCTAACAAAGTAAATTTGAATTGATAATCACTTCGTAAATTATTTTTTTAAAGGTACTCATACATCATACTGAAAGGGTCCGTGACAAAAGGATGAGACTGATACAAAGTGAAAGTTAAGCAGGGCTTTATTTCGCACCAAGCATCGAGAATCAAACCGACCGGCCAGGGCCGTCTCTTGCAAAGAGGCGACCCCTCCCAGTCTCACAGACTAACTTTTATAGAGTAAAGGCCATGTGGTTGAGCCTGGCCACACACAGGTGGCCAACTGAATTACATTCTACCCCATGATAGTCATCTAATTCAGCCTGTGACCTTGGCTAGAATTGGCGCCTTTGTCTGGTGCCCAAAAGGTGGGGCTCACACTCCTTGGCGGGTAATACAGTGCACTTTCCCTTGATTGGACATCTCCAGCTGGCCTGGCTCATCCTTGGTGAGTAGGGAGGTAATATGTGCGCTTTCACTGATTGGACGTTTCCATCTGGCCAGACACGTCCTTGTATGTGGGCTCCGTTGTCAGGGGCTGGTCAGTCATATTTCACCAGTTCTGTTTCTAAGCGCTTTCCTCTTGGGGGGAAGGGGCAGGTTCAATCTAAGTTTACTGCATAAACAACAAAATGGCTCGCTCTGGCTAAGTAGGCCCTTACACATACTCCACTGAGAGTTTAGTCTGACAAGATTACTCACTTTTCAATGCTTTCCCCTTAAATTAACACTACCTTCTCCCATGGAAAAATTCAAAGAATTCAAAAACAGTGGAGTATCTCATATACCAGTTTGGTTGAGTGTATTTCTTCAAATGGTAGTAGTTCTCATAGGAAGTGTGGAGTGGGGATTAGATCTGTTTCTTAATCCCAAATTTATAGATTTTCTCTGTTTGATTTGGAGGAAATCACTTCACCTCTGACAGCATAAAGGTTTTTTTAGTTTATATTTTGATCTGTAAGATACTTTGTTTGCTCACAGAGTTGTGGTTACAGCACCATAAACCCCATGTAAAATTATTAGGAAATTTGGGGACTAAGCAATGAAAATTAAATGACTTACATTATTAAGTAATGGTTTCATCTTTAATTTTTATGTTTAAATTTTATATGGAAATCTGAAGTTGTTCCTTAATATAGGAAGAATAAGTTTTCTTCCTTTTAAATTAGTGGTTATTGTTTTTTTGTCTTATTACATTACTTACCTTTATCAGTTGTGACTGACTGATTAGAATGGTCTCTAGGAAAAGGCAAGGACTTTTTATTAGAAACTCTAAATTCTGGGGCCCCTGAGTGGCTCAGTTGGTTGGACGACTACCTTCGGCTCAGGTCATGATCCTGGAGTCCCGGGATCAAGTCCCGCATCGGGCTCCCAGCTCCATGGAGAGTCTGCTTCTCCCTCTGAACTTCTCCATGCTCATGCTCTCTCTCACTGTCTCTCTCTCAAATAAATAAATAAAATCTAAAAAAAAATACAGAATGCTTAATTAAATTTGAATTCCACATAAATAGAAAAGAATTAAAACAAAAAAAAAGAAATTCTAAATTCTTCCTGAAGGTAGATTTTCTTTACTTTCACACACAGTTTCAATGTATACCTTATGAGAAAACTAAAAGAAAATATTTGTCACCATAACACATGCCCCCCAAATTATAATACATTAGATATACAATTCAATATACAAACATACAATATGCAAATATACAATAAAAATATTTCTTACAATTTCTTACAAAATGGAAACACACTAAATGCCCCAAAATAAGCCTCTCAATTTATGTGCATGAAAGGAATGAGCAGAAATCCATTCAGAACTTAAGAGGACAAGTGGTTGTATTGGCGGGTAACACCAAGGGCATACTTATTTATAATTTCAAATACAGTTTTTAAAAATTGCAACTGCTAGAGACTATAAAAGCCTCCTGTGGGGCACCTGGGTGGCTCAGTGGGTGAGAGCCTCTGCCTTCAGCTCAGGTCATGATCCCAGAGTCCTGGGATCGAGCCCCATATTGGGTTCTCTGCTCATCAGGGAGCCTGGTTCCCTTGCTCTCTCTCTGCCTGCCTCTCTGCCTACTTATGATCTCTGTCTTTCAGATAAATAAATACAATCTTTAAAAAAAAGTATCTTAAATAAATAAATAAATAAAATAAAAGCCTCCTGAGGGTAGGTCCATGCCAAATTACTGTTATATCCGAGAGCCTCAGTAAAGTGCCAAGTACATAAGAGATAATGTTTACTGAGCCAAACTGAAGTACTCAGGTTAAAAATACTATTAATCTTTGGACCTGAAAATGCAGGAAGAAATGATTTTGTATAATTTCTATCACAAAAATTAGATATGCCATGAAGCCAGCTCCCCTCCAAACTACCCAAGGTTGTAAAGAAATCATACGCAGTGATGAGGACTTCATATATGCTTCTTATAGTATTTAAATATCACAGCCTTTTAACCATTTATTTATTTATTTATTTATTTTTAAAGATTTTATTTATTTATTTGAGAGAGACAGTGAGAGAGAGCATGAGCGAGGAGAAGGTCAGAGAGCGAAGCAGACTCCCCATGGAGCTGGGAGCCTGATGTGGGACTCGATCCCGGGACTCCAGGATCATGACCTGAGCCGAAGGCAGTCGTCCAACCAACTGCGCCACCCAGGCGTCCCGCCTTTTAACCATTTAAAAACAATTATCTAATAAATAAAATGAGTAAAAGCAAGTCATCTGTTTTCCAATTATGGTGTTAAATATGTATTTTATTTAGAATTCATCTAATAACCTTTGACATATTATAATGCATGTGAAGTGACCTTTGAGAAAAGATTAATTTAAAACAGGACAGTTATATTCACTCTGGTCCAAGTCTGGAAATCTCTGCCTGGGGAACTAAAAAGAAGGGCACAAATCAGTTTTAGATGAATGAAATATTCACTCACTTAACTTTGGTAAGGAATTGGGCCAAGTGCCATTGGTCCTTTCTGTCTTAGCACTTTGAATTTTAAGTAAAGTGACCTCACAGTTGTTTGACTCATTTGTGACCAGTCTTTAATAAATGGTTTAAGAATTTAAAATTGCTTCTTAGATTTAACTAGTATATTAGTACATAGCTCTTTTGTACCTTTAGGATTCAAGCCTTCATTGTCAATCTTGTCTCAAGGCACTGCCCATATTGCCAGCACCAGCTTTGGTTTGTGTTTCCTTTTTCCTTCCTGAAGAGATAAATTCAATTCTAAATTCAAATGATCTAAAAACTGCCAGGCAGAGAGTACTTGTGTTCCCAAGGTTTTTAGGCAATGTTATGATTCTCATGTGTTTATACAACAGGACTACACTAAGTTATGTGTTTTGATCATCTTATTCATTACTTTAACATTTTGTGATATAGAGTTATAAAATGGATCTTTCAATCAAATGTTAAATGTATATATAATGTGTTTTTGAATGTTTTATACATGGTTAATCTGAAAGGCACAATCTATCCAATAAAGGGTTGATATCCAAAATATATACTCATACAACTCAGTAACCAAAAAAAAACAAACAAATAAAAAAAAAAAAACTCACAAAAACACCAACCAAAATAAAAATGGGCAGAGGACCTGACTGACATTTTCCCAAAGACATATAGCTGGTAACAGACATATGAAAAGATGCTTAACATCAATAATCATCAGAGAAGTACAAATCAAATCCACAATGAAATATTACCTTAACACCAGTGAAAATGTCTAAAATCAAAAAGCAAGAAATAACAGTGTTGGTAATAGTGTGGAGAAATAAGATCCCTTGTGCACTGTTGGTAAAAATATAAATTGGTACAGCCACTGTGAAAAACAGTATGGAGATTCTTCAAAAAATTATTAGAATTACCTTATTACCAATGAATGACTCCAGTAAGGAGTATTTTACCCAAAGGGGGGAAAAAACAAACAAACAAACCCGTAGGAGGAGGGGCAAGATGGTGGAGAAGTAGGAGACCCTATTTCAACTGGTCCCCTAAAGTGAGCTAAATATCTACCAGAACACTCTGAATACTCATGAAATCAGCCTGAGATGTAAGATTATACACATCTGGATTTCTACAGGGGTGAAGACATCAGTGGAGAGGTAATGTGGAGTGGGAATCCTCAGACTGATAATCTGAGGATTTACAGAAGGGGAAGGAAGCCATCAGAAGTGACCCATTGGAAAGTAATACCCCAATACGAAAGTGTCCTGTGATTAGGGACCAGCATTAACTTGAAGACTAGTTAAAAGCACTCAAACAGAGCAAAAGATGTTTAGGGGCAAGTGGAGGAACTGGGTTGTCATGGTCATGGGCCTAAGCCCACAGACCCAGAATGGTCTCCAGCCACCTCTCACCAAAATGACAAGGAGGAAGAACACCCAATAGAGGAAAAATTCAGAGACTGTGCCCTCTTCCACAGAACTATTGGATATAGATATAAACAGTGTGCCAGAAAGGGAATTCAGGGTAACAATTATCCAGGCAATGGCTAGGTTGGAGAAGACAATCAGTGGCAACATAGAAATTCAAAGGATGAAAGTGAGGGCTGATCCGTCAGAAGGATAAAAATGGTATTAGTGAGGTCCAATCTAATCTAAATACTCTAACAGCTAGGGTAACCAAAGCAGAAGACTGAATTAGTGGTCTAGAAGATAAACTGAGAGAAAAGGAGGATTGGCAGGAGGCCTGGAACAAACAGCTTAGAAGCCATGAAAACAGAATTAGGGAAATAAATGACACCATGAAATAGTCAGACATCAGAGATATTGGGATCCCCAAGGGAGTGGAGAAAGAGAGAATGCTAGAAAATATAGCTGAATGAATTCTGGATGAAAATTTCCCTAGTCTGGGGAATAGTGTTTGTGTCCTAGAGGCAGAAAGTACACCCTCTAAGGTCAACTAATCTAGAAAGACCTCCAGACACTTAATTCTGAAATTCACAAATCATAACTTTAGATAAGAGGTCCCAAGAGCTGAGTGAAATAAGTCAAGCAGAGAGAGTCAATTATCATACGGTTTCACTTATTTGTGGAGCATAACAAATATCATAGAGGACAAGGGGTGTTAGAGAGAAGGGAGTTGGGGTAAATTGGAAGGGGAGGTGAATCTTGAGAGACTATGGACTCTGAAAAACAATCTGAGGGGTTTGAAGTGGCGGGGGGGGTGGTGGGAGGTTGGGGTACCAGGTGGTGGGTATTATAGAGGGCACGGATTGCATGGAGCACTGGGTGTGGTGAAAAATAATGAATACTGTTTTTCTGAAAATAAATAAATTAATTTTAAAAAAAAGGAAATCCTTGGGCATCTAGGGAAAAAGGAGCAGATGACATATAAAGTAAAAGAAATAAGAATGTCATCCACATTTTTGAATGCCGTATTTTGTTCCACAAGAAAATGGAGTAATGTATTGAAAGACACTGAAGGGAAGACCAAAAAAAAAAAAAAAGGTCCCACGAGCAGCTATGGGGAAGAAATTCCTTAGGTACAGAGAAAGGACCATGAGAATAATGTCAGACTTGTCCACAGAAAACTGGCAAGCCATTCAGAGCACTAAATGAAAAGAACGTGCAGCCAAGAATACTTTATCCAACTGTTGGGGTCGATTCCACGTTAAAACATGTTAACCCCCTAGGGCCTGCTTCGGCCTACTTAGCCATAGTGACTCCATATTGCCTAGGTAGACATTTTGTTGTTTAATAAATGCCTCAACAGTTATTGATATCAGTTCCAGGTAACTGTTACTAAAACACACACCTAAAGCAAGGCCATTTTGTTTCTATTGGTTCCAGGTAACTATTACTAAAATACATACCTAAAACAAGGCCATTTTGTTGTTTAGTAAATGCCTCAACAGTTACTAGTTTCGGTTCCAGGTAACCGTTACTAAAACACACAGGTAGGAGACATCCAATCAGCCAAAGCCACATATGCAGATGTCTGCGATTGTGCCCTATAAAAACTAGCCTGTAAGACCAAGGGGCATTGCTTTCTTCGGAGGCAGCCGTGGCTGGTCAGTCTGACTTCTAATGCTGCATAGAATAAAGCTTTACATAACTTTTACTTTGTCTCAACCTCGTTTCCCTGGCCAGTCAGTCTAACTTCTAATGCTTGGCATAGAATAAGGCTTTGCGTAACTTTGTCTCAGTCTCATTCCTTTGGTAACGGACCCAACACAACAAGGCTGACATTCAAAATGGATTGAGAGATAAAAACCTTCCAAGACCGGCAAGGTTGAAATACTAATGGGGGTTCTATAAAAGAAAAAGAACCCAAGTGTGATACAGAACAGAAATTTACAGAGACAATCTATAGAAACAAGGACTTCACAGGTAACATGATGTCAATAAAAACTTATCTTTCAATAATCACTCTCAATGTGAATGGCCAAAATGCTCCCCCAAAACAACAAGGGTTGCAGACTGGATAAAATGACAGGATCCATCCATATGTTGTTTACAAGAGACACATTTGGAACCTAAAGATACATCCAGACTGTAAGTGAAGGGATGGAGAACCATCTTCTATGCCATCAGGCCTCAAAAGAAAGCTGGGGTAGCAATTCTCATATCAGATAAATTAGATTTTAAGCTAAAGACTGTAGTCAGAGATACAGAAGGACACTTCATCATTCTTAAATGGTCTATCCATCAAGAAGATCTAACAACTGTAAATATTTATGCCCCCATTATGGAAACAGCCAACTACATAAGTCAACTGTCAATCAAAATAAAGAGTCATACTGATATGAATACATTAATTATAGGGGATCTTAATGCACCATTCTCAGCAACAGACAGATCATCTAAGCAGAAAATCAATAAAGAAACAAGAGCTTTGAAAGACACATTGGACCAGATGGACCTCATCAATATATAAAGAACATTCCACTCTAAAACAACAGAACACTCATTCTTCTTGAGGACACATGGAACTTTCTTCAGATTAAACCACATATTGGGTCACAAATCAGGGCTCAACTGATACCAAAAGAGTGAGATTATTCCCTGCGTATTCTCAGACCACAATGCTTTGAAACTGGAACTCAACCCCAAGAAAAATTTTGGAAGGAATACAGACTCTTGGAAGCTAAAGACCATCCTGCTCAAGAATGTTTGGATCAACCAGAAATCAAAGAAGAACTTAAACAATTCATGAAAACCAATGAGAATGAAGACACATTGGTCCAAAACTTATGGGATATGGCAAAGGCAGTGCTAAGGGGGAAATAAAAGCTTCACTCAAAAAGATTGAAAAATCCAGAATACACCAACTCTCTTTACACCTTAAAGAATGGGAGAATCAACAACAAATTAAGTCCACTCCATGCACAGGAAGGGAAATAATTAAAATTAGAGGAGAGATCAATGATTTAGAAACTAGAGATATAGTAGAGTGCATCAACAAAACTAGGAGCTGGTTCTTTGAAAGAATTAATAAGATCAATAAATCATTATCCAAACTAAACCAAAAGAAAAAGAAAGGATATGAATTAATAAAATTATTAATGAAAGGGGAGAGATCAAGACTAACATAAAGGAAATAGAAACAATCATCAGAAATTATTACCAACAGCTATATACCAATAAGTTAAGCAACCTAGAAGAAATGGATGCATTCTTGGAAAACTATAAGCTTCCAATACTGAAACAAGAAGAAATTGACAACCTAAATACACCAATATCTAGTAACAATACTGAAGTAGTGATCAAAAACCTCCCCAAAAACAAGAGCCCAGGATCTGATGGATTCCCTGGGGAATTCTACCAAACATTCAAAGAAATAATACCTATTGTCCTGAAGCTGTTTCAAAAAATAGAAACAGAAGGAAAACTTCCAGACTCTTTCTATGAAGCGAGCAGGTAAGCCAGGCAAAGACCCCATCAAAAGGGAGAATTTCAGATGAATATTTCTGATGAATATGGATGCCAAGATTCTCAACAAGATCCTAGCTAATAGGATCCAACAGTACATTAAAAAGATTATCCACCATGACCAGGTGGGATTTAACCCTGGGATTCAAGGGTGGTTCAACATTCAGAAGTCAATCAATGTGATAGAACAAATCAATAACAGAAGAGAGAAGAACCACGTGGTCCTCTCAATTGATGCAAAAAAAAAAAAAAAAAAAAAAAAGCATTTAACAAAATACGGCATCCATTCCTGATTTAAACTCTTCAAAGTATATGGGTAGAGGGAACATTCCTCAAACTCATAAAATTTATCTATGAAAAACTTACAGTGAATATCATTCTCAATAGGAAAAAGTGACAGCCTTCCCATTGAGATCAGGACAAGGATGCCCACTCTCACCACTGTTGTTCAACATAGTACTAGAAGTCCTAGCAACAGCAACCAGACAACAAAAAGAAATAAAAATTATTCAAGTTAGCAAAGAAGTCAAACTCTTTGTTCGCATATGACATGATACTTTATATGGAAAACCCAAAAGACTTCACCCCCAAACTACTAGAACTCAAACAACAATTCAATAATGTGGCAGGATACAAAATCAATGCAAAGAAATCAGTTGCTTTCTTATACACTAATAATGAAAATACAGAAAGTGAAATTAGAAAATTGATTCCATTTACAATAGCACTAAAAACCATAAGATACCTTGGAATAAACCTAACCAAAGAGGTAAAGGATCTGTACTTGAGGAACTACAGAACACTCATGAAAGAACTGAAGAAGACACAAAAAGATGGAAAGACATTGCATGCCAATTGATCAGAAGAATAAACATTGTTAAAATGTATATGCTTCCCAGAGCAATCTATACTTTCAATACCATCCTGATCAAAATATCAGAAGCATTTTTCAAAGTGCTGGAAAAAAAATCCTAAAATTTGTACAGAACCAGAAAAGACCCTGAATTGCTAAGGAAATGTTGAAAAAGAAAAAAACAAAATGGGAGGCATCACGTTGCCTGATTTCAAGCTTCATTACAAAGCTGTGATCACCAAGACAGCATGGTACTGGCACAAAAACAAACACATAGACCAGTGGAACAGAGTACAGAGCCCTGGTATGGACCCTCAACTCTATGGTCAAATCATCTTTGATAAAGCAGAAAAAATATCCAGTGGAAAAACGATAGTCTCTTCAATAAATGGTGCTGAGAGGGGCGCCTGGGTGGCTCAGTGGGCTAAGCTGCTGCCTTCGGCTCAGGTCATGATCTCAGGGTCCTGGGATCGAGTCCTGCATCGGGTTCTCTGCTCAGCAGGGAGCCTGCTTTCTTCTCTCTCTCTCTCTCTGCCTGCCTCTCTGCCTACTTGTGATCTCTCTCTCTGTCAAATAAATAAGTAAAATCTTTTAAAAAAAATAAATGGTGCTGAGAGAATTGGACAGCTATATACAGAAGAATGAAACTCGACCATTCTTTTATACCTTACACAAAGATAAACTCAAAATGGATAAAAGACCTCAATGTGAGGCAGGAATCCATTAAAATCCTAGAAGAGAACATAGGCAGTAACCTCTTCGATATCAGCCACAGCAACTTCTTTCAAGACATGCCTCAAGAGGAAAAGGAAACAAAAGCAAAAATGAACTTTTGGGACTTCACCAAGATCAAAAGCTTCTGCACAGCAAAGGAAAGAGTCAACAAAACTAAGAGGCAACCCATGGAATGGGAGAAGATATTTGCAAATGATGGTACAGACAAAGGGCTGATATCCAAGATCTATAAAGAACTCCTCAAACTCAACACACACAGAACAGATAATCATGTGAAAAACTGGGCAGAAGACATGAACAGACACTTCTCCAAAGAAAACATACAAATGGCTAACGGACACACGAAAAAATGTTCATCATTAGCTATCAGGGAGATTCAAATCAAACCCACATTGAGATACCACCTTATGTGAGTTCAAAGGGCCCAAATTAACAAGATAGTAAACAACATGTGTTGGAGGGGATGTGGAGAAAGGGGGAACCTTCTTACACTGTTGGTGGGAATGCAAGTTGGTGCAGCCACTTTGGAAAAGTGGAGATTCCTTAAGAAATTAAAAATAGAGCTACCTTATCACCCTGCAATAGTACTATTGGGTATTTACCCCAAAGATACAGATGTAGTGAAAAGAAGGGTCCTCAGTACCCCAGTGTTCACAGCAGCAATGTCCACAATAACCAAATTGTGGAAAGAGCCAAGATGCCCTTCAACAGAAGAATGGATAAAGAAGATATGGTCCATATATACAATGGAATATTTTACCTCTATCAGAAAAGATGAATACCCAACTTTAACATCAACACAGATGGGACAGGAGAAGATTACCGTGAGCGAAATAAGTCAAGCAGAGAGAGTCAATTATCATACGGTTTCACTTACTTGTGGAACATAAGGAATAACATGGAGGATATTAGGAGAAGGAAAGGAAAAGTGAATTGGGGGAAACAGAAGAGGAGATGAACCATGAGAGACTGCAGACTCTGAGAAACGAACTGAGGGTTTTAGAAGGGAGGGGGTTGGGGAATGGGTGAGTATTAAGGAGGGCACGTATTGCATGGAGCACTGGATGTTGTATGTAAACAATGAATCTTGGAAAACTGCATCAAAAACTAATGATGTGAATAATACCAGTCCCTGAGGAGTCAAGATGGTGGAGAAGTAGCAGGCTGAGACTACTTCAGCTAGCAGGAGATCAGCTAGAGAGCTTATCTAAAGATTGCAAACACCTGCAAATCCATCGGCAGATCGAAGAGAAGAACAGCAATTCTAGAAACAGAAAAACAACCACTTTCTGAAAGGTAGGACTGGCGGAGAAGTGAATCCAAAGCGACGGGAAGATAGACCCCGGGGGGAGGGGCCAGCTCCCGGCAAGTGGTGGAGCAACGGAGCACAAAATCAGGACTTTTAAAAGTCTTTTCCGCTGAGGGACATCGCTCCGGAGGCTAAACCGGGGCGAAGCCCATGCGGGGTCGGCGTGGCCTCAGGTCTCGAGGGTCACAGAAGGATCGGGGGTGTCTGAGTGTTGCAGAGCTTGCAGAGCTGGATACTGCCGGCTACAGAGACAGAGCCGACAGTAAGCTCACAGCTCGGTGTTGCCTTGAACCGGTTGCAGGCTCGGTGAGCTCGGAGCGCGGCCGGAGGTTAGGCAGATGGGAGTTACTAGGAGCTGTTCGCTGAGGGCAAACTGGGGAGCGGGGCCCTGGGCTCTCGGCTGCTCCTGGCCGGAGACAACTTTTACCCTTTTCTTTTTTAACGTTTTTTAACTAGTTTATCTAATATATATATATATATATATATATATATATATATATATTTTCTTTTTTATACTTTTCTTTATTCGTTTTCTTTTTTTTTTAATTCCTTTTTTTTCTTTCTTTATTTTTGAACCACTTTTTATCCCCAAATCAGAAGAGATCCCAATCAGAAGATATTGGGAGATCCCAGTCAGAAGAGATCCCAATCAGAGGAGATCCCTCACCCAATCGTGAGGGGGGAGAAATCCCCCCTCACGATTTGGGATCTCTTCTGATTTGGTTAAAGCATATTTTCCTGGGATTGTTGCCACCCTTTTAGTATTTTACTTGCTCCTTCATATACTCTTAGCTGGACAAAATGACAAGGCGGAAAAATTCACAACAAAAAAAAGAACAAGAGGCAGTACCGAAGGCTAGGGACCTAATCAATACAGACATTGGTAATATGTCAGCTCTAGAGTTCAAAATGACAATTCTCAAGGTTCTAGCCGGGCTTGAAAAAGGCATGGAAGATATTAGAGAAACCCTCTCCAGAGATATAAAAGCCCTTTCTGGAGAAATAAAAGAACTAAAATCTAACCAAGTTGAAATTAAAAAAGCTATTAATGAGGTGCAATAAAAAATGGAGGCTCTCACTGCTAGGATAAATGAGGCAGAAGAAAGAATTAGTGATATAGAAGACCAAATGACAGAGAATAAAGAAGCTGAGCAAAAGAGGGACAAACAGCTACTGGACCATGAGGGGAGAATTCGCGAGATAAGTGACACCATAAAACGAAACAACATTAGAATAATTCGGATTCCAGAAGAAGAAGAAAGAGAGAGGGGAGCACAAGGTATACTGGAGAGAATTATTGGGGAGAATTTCCCCAATATGGCAAAGGGAACGAGCATCAAAATTCAGGAGGTTCAGAGAACGCCCCTCAAAATCAATAAGAATAGGCCCACACCCCGTCACCTAATAGTAAAATTTACAAGCCTTAGTGACAAAGAGAAAATCCTGAAAGCAGCCCGGGAAAAGAAGTCTGTAACATACAATGGTAAAAGTATTAGATTGGCAGCTGACTTATCCACAGAGATCTGGCAGGCCAGAAAGAGCTGGCATGATATTTTCAGAACACTAAACGAGAAAAACATGCAGCCAAGAATACTATATCCAGCTAGGCTATCATTGAAAATAGAAGGAGAGATTAAAAACTTCCAGGACAAACAAAAACTGAAAGAATTTGCAAACACCAAACCAGCTCTACAGGAAATACTGAAAGGGGTCCTCTAAGCAAAGAGAGAGCCTACAAGTGGTAGATCAGAAAGGAAAAGAGACAATATACAGTAACAGTCACCTTACAGGCAATACAATGGCACTAAAATCATATCTCTCAATAGTTACCCTGAATGTTAAGGGGATAAATGCCCCAATCAAAAGACACAGGGTATCAGAATGGATAAAAAACAAAACCCATCTATATGTTGCCTCCAAGAAACTCATTTTAAGCCCGAAGACACCTCCAGATTTAAAGTGAGGGGGTGGAAAAGAATTTACCATGCTAATGGACATCAGAAAAAAGCAGGAGTGGCATTCCTTATATCAGATCAATTAGATTTTAAGCCAAAGACTCTAATAAGAGATGAGGAAGGACACTATATCATACTCAAAGGGTCTGTCCAACAAGAAGATCTAACAATTTTACATATCTATGCCCCCAACGTGGGAGCAGCCAACTATATAAACCAATTAATAACAAAATCAAAGAAACACATCAACAATAATACAATAATAGTAGGGGACTTTAACACTCCCCTCACTGAAATGGACAGACCATCCAAGCAAAAGATCAACAGGGAAATAAAGGCGCTAAATGATACACTGGACGAGATGGACATCACAGATATATTCAGAACATTTCATCCCAAAGCAACAGAATACACATTCTTCTCTAGTGCAAATGGAACATTCTCCAGAATAGATCACATCCTCGGTCCTAAATCAGGACTCAACTGGTATCAAAAGATTGGGATCATTCCCTGCATATTTTCAGACCACAATGCTCTGAAGCTAGAACTCAACCACAAGAGGAAGTTTGGAAAGAACCCAAATACATGGAGACTAAACAGCATCCTTCTAAAGAATGAATGGGTCAACCGGGAAATTAAAGAAGAATTGAAAAAAATCATGGAAACAAATGATAATGAAAACACAACGGTTCAAAATCTGTGGGACACAACAAAGGCAGTCCTGAGAGGAAAATATATAGCGGTACAAGCCTTTCTCAAGAAACAAGAAAGGTCTCAGGTACACAACATAACCCTACACCTAAAGGAGATGAAGAACAAGAAAGAAACCCTAAGCCCAGCAGGAGAAGAGAAATCATAAAGATCAGAGCAGAAATCAATGAAATAGAAACCAAAGAAACAATAGAACAAATCAACGAAACTAAGAGCTGGTTCTTTGAAAGAATTAATAAAATTGATAAACCCCTGGCCAGACTTATCAAAAAGAAAAGAGAAAGGACCCAAATAAATAAAATCATGAATGAAAGAGGAGCGATCACAACTAACACCAAAGAAATACAAACTATTATAAGAACATACTATGAGCAACTCTACGCCAACAAATTTGACAATCTGGAAGAAATGGATGCATTCCTAGAAACATATAAACTATCAAAATTGAACCAGGAAGAAATAGAAAGCCTGAACAGACCCATAACCAGTAAGGAGATTGAAACAGTCATTAAAAATCTCCAAACAAACAAAAGCCCAGGGCCAGATGGCTTTCCGGGGGAATTCTACCAAACATTTAAAGAAGAACTAATTCCTGTTCTCCTGAAACTGTTCCAAAAAATAGAAATGGAAGGAAAACTTCCAAACTCATTTTATGAGGCCAGCATCACCTTGATCCCAAAACCAGACAAGGATCCCATCAAAAAAGAGCTATAGACCAATATCCTTGATGAACACAGATGCGAAAATTCTCACCAAAATACTATCCAATAGGATTCAACAGTACATTAAAAGGATTATTCACCACGACCAAGTGGGATTTATCCCAGGGCTGCAAGGTTGGTTCAACATCTGCAAATCAGTCAATGTGATACAACACATCAATAAAAGAAAGAACAAAAACCATATGATACTCTCAATAGATGCTGAAAAAGCATTTGACAAAGTACAGCATCCCTTCCTGATCAAAACTCTTCAAAGTGTAGGGATAGAGGGCACATACCTCAATATCATCAAAGCCATCTATGAAAAACCCACCGCAAATATCATTCTCAATGGAGAAAAACTGAAAGCTTTTCCACTAAGGTCAGGAACACGGCAGGGATGTCCATTATCACCACTGCTATTCAACATAGTACTAGAAGTCCTAGCCTCAGCAATCAGACAACAAAAGGAAATTAAAGGCATCCAAATCGGCAAAGAAGAAGTCAAATTATCACTCTTTGCAGATGATATGATACTCTATGTGGAAAACCCAAAAGACTCCACTCCAAAACTGCTAGAACTTGTACAGGAATTCAGTAAAGTGTCAGGATATAAGATCAATGCAGAGAAATCAGTTGCATTTCTCTACACCACCAACAAGACAGAAGAAAGAGAAATTAAGGAGTCAATCCCATTTACAATTGCACCCCAAACCATAAGATACCTAGGAATAAACCTAACCAAAGAGGCACAGAATCTATACTCAGAAAATATGAAGTACTCATGAAAGAAATTGAGGAAGACACAATGAAATGGAAAAATGTTCCATGCTCCTGAATTGGAAGAATAAATATTGTGAAAATGTCTATGCTACTTAAAGCAATCTACACATTTAATGCAATTCCTATCAAAGTACCATCTATCTTTTTCAAAGAAATGGAACAAATAATTTTAAAATGTATATGGAACCAGAAACGACCTCGAATAGCCAAAGGGTATTGAAAAAGAAAGCCAAAGTTGGTGGCATCACAATTCCGGACTTCAAGCTCTATTACAAAGCTGTCATCATCAAGACAGCATGGTACTGGCACAAAAACAGACACATAGATCAATGGAACAGAATAGAGAGCCCAGAAATAGACCCTCAACTCTATGGTCAACTAATCTTTGACAAAGCAGGAAAGAATGTCCAATGGAAAAAAGACAGCCTCTTCAATAAATGGTGTTGGGAAAATTGGACAGCCACGTGCAGAAAAATGAAATTGGACCATTTCCTTACACCACACACAAAAATAGACTCAAAATGGATGAAGGACCTCAATGTGAGAAAGGAATCCATCAAAATCCTTGAGGAGAACACAGGCAGCAACCTCTTCGACCTCAGCCGCAGCAACATCTTCCTAGGAACATCGCCAAAGGCAAGGGAAGCAAGGGCAAAAATGAACTATTGGGATTTCATCAAGATCAAAAGCTTTTGCATAGCAAAGGAAACAGTTAACAAAATCAAAAGACAACTGACAAAATGGGAGAAGATATTTGCAAACGACATATCAGATAAAGGACTAGTGTCCAAAATCTATAAAGAACTTAGCAAACTCAACACCCAAAGAACAAATAATCCAATCAAGAAATGGGCAGAGGACATGAACAGACGTTTCTGCAAAGAAGACATCCAGATGGCCCACAGACACATAAAAAAGTGCTCCATATCACTCGGCATCAGGGAAATACAAATCAAAACCACAATGAGATATCACCTCACACCAGTCAGAATGGCTAAAATCAACAAGTCAGGAAATGACATGCTGGCGAGGATGCAGAGAAAGGGGAACCCTCCTACACTGTTGGTGGGAATGCAAGCTGGTGCAACCACTCTGGAAAACAGCATGGAGGTTCCTCAAAATGTTGAAAATAGAACTGCCCTATGACCCAGCAATTGCACTACTGGGTATTTACCCTAAAGATACAAACGTAGTGATCCAAAGGGGCACGGGCACCCGAATGTTTATAGCAGCAATGTCCACAATAGCCAAACTATGGAAAGAACCTAGATGTCCATCAACAGATGAATGGATAAAGAAGATGTGGTATATATACACAATGGAATACTATGCAGCCATCAAAAGAAACGAAATCTTGCCATTTGCGACAACATGGATGGAACTAGAGCGTATCATGCTTAGCGAAATAAGTCAAGCGGAGAAAGAAAACTATCATATGATTTCCCTGATATGAGGAAGTGGTGATGCAACATGGGGGCTTAAGTGGGTAGGAGAAGAATCCATGAAACAAGATGGGATAGGGAGGGAGACAAACCATAGTGACTCTTAATCTCACGAAACAAACTGTGGGTTGCTGGGGGGAGGGGGGTTGGGAGAAGGGGGGTAGGGTTATGGACATTGGGGAGGGTATGTGCTTTTGGGTAAATTGGAAGGGGAGGTGAACCATGAGAGACTATGTACTCTGAAAAACAATCTGAGGGGTTTGAAGTGGCGGGGGCGGGAGTGGGAGGTTGGGGTACCAGGTGGTGGGTATTATAGAGGGGCACGGCTTGCATGGAGCACTGGGTGTGGTGAAAAAATAATGAATACTGTTTTTCTGAAAATAAATAAATTGGAAGGAAAAAAAAATAATACCAGTCCCTTAGTGCTGCCAAGAGAGCTAAATGGATGTAATGTATGTCAAGGAACTCTCAAGATGCTTAGCAAGTAGCAAAGGTTCTTATAGGAAGGAGACTTCCTCATTGCTGGGAGCAACCCAATAATATTACCCAGTTCAAGGCCCTCATGGTTACTGCAGTGGATCACTAAAGTTGATGAGAGGTAGAAAGTGGTGTCATAGACCACCTGCTTTACTAATAACTGGGCTGGAATGAAACTATACTTTTCAATGATTTCTTTTTGTTTTTCTTTTTATGATAAACCAATGATTTTCAGCTGAGGATTGCAGGTTAGTGAAAGAGAAAAAGCACAGGCTTATGAGTTAGTTTCAGTATTTCTAGACATCTGGAATTTGAGGATTTCATCATAAGCTTATGGAAGAAAAATGTAAAAATCGACATTCTTTGCTTTATATAAGGCCAGGATAGTAACATGGATGCCCTCATGCTATCCGGAAACTCTGAAAAGATTCTTTAAAAGATTCTAGAAAATATTCCTATATAACAAATTGCCTTATCATAGGATTTTCTGGACATGGACCTCACTCTGACCCAACTCCAGTAGATACCTCTATCTAAGTGGAACCTACTCAGTCAAACCCAAATGCAGAGAGACAGCTAAAATAAAGTTACCCATAGCAATAAATGGTGTTTACTGCTGTATTTTTACTTAACTTCATTATGTAGTAGCATTATAATGGAAGGAATGATTTATGCAATTTTATAATATTATGATATACTTGGATGATTGGCCTAAATCTGGATTCATGTTTAAATGGAAAACTGGTAATAACACAGATGGAACTAATTAAAAAGAGTGCAGTTTAGGAAAAAAATCTTTCAAAATACAACTCTTTGGTGGCATTAAAAACAAAACAAAAAAATCCTGAAATTACTGTACTATATCAAGATACTTCTTGCTATGAATTCACATTTTAGGGCTACAATTTTAAGATCTCCAAAGTGAATGGATCTCTAGGAAAGAACATCTAAATTCATCTTTCCCAGAATATCTAAATTCATTTTTTATTCCAGTGTGACAAAACTTAAGAATCCCTTCTAGGAAGCCATTTGGCCTTACCTGATCTTGTTTTCTTGTTGGATTCATAAAGAATCACCAGGGAAGAGACATTGTTCCATCAAAAAGAAAATGTAGTACTCTGTTAAATATGAACCTCATAGGAATACTGTTTGCAAAATAAACTCAAAAACCAAGAAATGAATCAAACTGCCTGCCTTATACACTCTAAAAACTATGTGCCTCGTGGAAAGTAGAAGCTTCTATCAACATATTGAATATTAAAAGTTACTACCCCCCCAAAAAAAAACAAAACTAATGATGTATTTTATGGTGACTAACATAGCACAATTAAAAAATGATAATCACAGCTAAAGGTTGCTAAATGTAATATAGTCAGGTATAATTATATACTAAGTGCTTTCGTAGCATTATATCTATCTTTTGATAACTTTTTTATGTAAATGAAGGAATTGTAGCTAAAAGAAATTAAGAAATGTATATAAAGTTTTGAAAAAAATCCTGGATCCTAACAAAAATCAGCCTGATTCAAAACCTCATGCTTCCCACTACTCCAGCAGCTTTCCTGTGGTAGCTTCGAATGTCCTGTTGGTTTGTCTCTCTTCACCATGACAGCAGAACATCCTTGAAATGTTTGATTTTACTTTTCTATTATGGATGTTGAACACACTTAGACACTATCTCCTGGGTATAAATAGATACTAATTATAAACTCAGACTCAAAGAAAGCTCCAGAAGCTGACTTTGAACGTGAAAGTACTCAAATATTTTGGTTCTGTTTCAGAGCCTCTTTCCAGGGCTAGTTCTGTAGGTGGTGGGCTCTGGACAAAAAGGTTCCCAAGGATCCGATAGTGTCTGAGGAAGCTTCAGAGAAACAAATAGCTTCCATTGTCTTGCTTTTTCCCCTATTTTCTCTTGTCAGCCATCTATACCCTACTGACACAAGCAACATTTATGATCTTTATAACGTGTGTGTGTGTGTGTGTTTCTCTGGTTCTAGCATTTACTAACCCCAGCTCTAAGGAAATTCATTCTAAAGTATTCAAAATTTCTTTTGCAGAAATCCTTAGTGGAGGCAGTTTCTAAAGTCCAGATTCCGGTGCACTGTATTTCATAAAGGAAGTGTGTTCATGGGGGAGGAGGAGGCTAAATGGTAAAACTTGGAGAAGAAAAGAACTTGGATAAGAAAATCTGGCTCCTGCTTTTTAATAACATGGAAGCCCTGGATATTTTGAACTTTAGTAAACTTCTAATTGTCCATGGGAGTGGAATGGACATGGTGGATTTTGCCTCCTGGTCTTCTCTGCTGGACTTCTTCAGAAGGTTCTCTCTATATCCTCCCTCCTTCCTGCTGCTAAAGAGACTCCCTGGATTCCAGTTGTAACCATATATCTGGCCTCTGGGACCTTCAAAAGTAGTTGCCAGAGCAGGGGGTTGGGAGAACAACTTCCCTTTAGATTGCCTGAGTTAATGTTATTTTTTTTTCTTCAAGATTTTATTTATTTATTTGAGAGAGAGAATGATAGTGAGAGAACATGAGCAGATGGGGAAAGGAAGCAGGAAGCCTGACATGGGGCTCAATCCCAGGACCTCAGGATCATGACCTGAGCCAAAGGGACTCCAGGATCATGACCTGAGCCAAATGCAGATGCTTAACCAACTGAGTCACCCAAATGTCCCTTGAGTTAACATTCTTAGAACACTAATTCTCTCCATGTCCTTGAGAGAAGCTTGGGGAGCTAGTCTTCGCAGAGCACCAAGAAAGCTTGGGGAAAGAGGCAGGGTCCAGCTTGACATGCTAAGTCTTATGTCTTCACACTTGGCTGATTGCTTCATCACTGGTCCCTTAAAACCTAGGTTTCAGCATATATACTGATCTCAAGGTTATAATTCTCTGCCTCAGTTTCTCCTTTTGTGGGTTCATATGTGTATTTGTGGGGGCCCTTTAGTGAGGAGCTCCTTGTAGTCATGGATGATGACTGCTCAGAAGGTGTCTACACTGTTGACCCCAAATTAACGGATAATCACTAATAGGTTATTTGCTCATGCTGTTTGTGGTGCTTCTTCAACTCTCCATGCAGACCCAGTCCCAGGCCTCCACCTCTCCTCCCTCTCCTCCATGCCATCCCTAACCAATCTGTCCCAGCACCTTCTCCCGAGCTTGTTGGCCTCCCTTTTCTGCCTGCCTCAGTTTCTCTTTCTCCTTGGCCCCCACTCCCCTGCACTGGGCATGTCAGGCTGCACGAACCCTCAGAAGTGAGGGCTGAGCTCAGGCCTCTTTGCATGGCAGCATTGTGGGGGGAGGGGAGGCAGTGTTCATATCCATGCAGGGCCTCTGGGACCCTCAGGTGGGTACTGGGAGGCAGCCCCGCCCTCTCAGCTTTCTGGGTCCATCCAGCAGCAGCTGCAGCAGCTCCTGAGAGGAGCCCGGGCTCAGAAGGAACCAGGTGAGAGGGAAGAGGTCCTTGGAGCAAATATGCAGCTCTCTCCCTGCCTAGCTCCCCCCTTCTGCAGCACCTCTGCCTCCTTCTCTCTCTGTTTGCTCCTGCCCCTCCTCCCTGCAGCCCTGTCTGCTTCCTTCCACCTTGGCCTCCTTCACCTTCATCTCTGTCAGCACGTCTGTCCGTCTGTGGGCCTTCTGTGTTTCTGACACATATTCTGTGGTCTGAGATGTCCCAGGACTGGGTCTGCCCTCAATTCTCCCTTCTGGCTGTCCCCCTCCTTGGGACCCTCCCTCAGTGCCAGAGGGCCTCTCTTCCCATCACAAGTGTCTGAGTCTCACCCTGTGAGCCTGTCAGTGTCTCCCCCCTATCTCCTCCTATCTGTCTGCTGTGCTCTAGGGCTTGTGCCCTGCACCTCCTGGACTGTGCGCACACACAGTAGCTCACGGGGTCCTCCTGCTTGTGGTGCCGTGGGCACACTGGACACGGTATGGCATGGCACGGCAGGGCTCCTAGTCTCAGTGCCACAGCTCCTGTGGTTTCCGATGGGAGACATCATGGAAGGCCTTGCTGCATCTCTCACAGGTATGCACACATGGAGAGTCTCTTGCTCTTTGTCTTCTTCTCCCAGGCAGCTGTGACCTGGGCCATAGCCACCACTGAGGTTGTGGCTACAAAGTCACCAGTGGTGGTTGCAGCGATGGTGGCTGCAGAGACAGGACTCAGCTTAGACAGCAGTGGAGGACACTGGTAGGGACAGCAGGAGGCATTTCAGAGCTGCTGTGTCCACTGTGGAGGTGGCTGGGCTGGGGGCGCAGCAGGAAGGGCAGCAGAGGTGGCGGTGGACTCCTGGG
Organism: Neogale vison; assembly: GCF_020171115.1. Taxonomy (NCBI): domain Eukaryota; kingdom Metazoa; phylum Chordata; class Mammalia; order Carnivora; family Mustelidae; genus Neogale; species Neogale vison. The sequence goes on from NC_058102.1 coordinate 73,054,347, forward strand.
CAGCAGGGAAAATGAGGAGCAAGTGGATCTGGAGGGGACAGGCCTCAGGACGTGGCTCCAGGCACTGGCACTGCCTGGAATGGACTCTGGGAACACCCCTGGGAGGCAAAGAAGGGGGTCTGGAACTCAGCCCAGAATTACCGGGGTTCTAGGCCTGACACTGAAGTTGCTAGGAGTTTAGGAGGCTGCCCACTTCTTGGGGTAGGTAGAGTGGGCAGTAGCGTGCAAGGGAACACTGGGAACAGGGACTGCATTACAGTGGGACATCTGAGGCTCAGCAGGGGCAGGAGGCATGTGACCTGTACTGCCAAGGATCAAGGCACCACTGCTGAACTGCTGGGCTGGGCCATGCCTAATGTAAGGCACTAGGGCCTCCAGGCTGCCAGCTCACAGCAGATGGCCAGTGGGAGATATAGAGAGAAGGGCCTGGGCCAGTTCTTTTCATTACCTGGTGACTGGAGCCCTGGCCTTCCCCCCATCCTCCCGCCCTCTACCCAGCTGGCAGCGAAAGGCACAGGGAGAAAGGAGAAGGGATTGCTCTGGGGACCTAATGTACGGATAGACAGACCCTCCTCCTGTAGGTTCCCTTCTTGCCCTCAAGCAGGTGCACATCTGGGGAAATCCCAGCTGAGGCAGGGGACACAGCCTAGAACTGTTGGAACAGACACATATCAAATACCCAGATGCCCCTCCCCTACTGTTCTGTCATGACAGCTAGCCTTCCAGTCCTGCCTGTCTCCTTTGCCTCTTAGAATTCTGGTTCTGTGGTCTTGGCTGCGCCACTCATCCCCTACCCCGCATAACACCTGGAACACAGAAGGTGCTCAGTTAGTGCCCTTGGTCCATGCCCACAGGTGATGTGTTAGGGCAGGGTCAGTGTGATTTGTAGGTTCTCCTCAGCTGGAGGTTGTTGCTGAGATCAGGAACATTCTTCCTGCTCCAAGTTCAATGCTCTGTTTTAGTGTAGTTAGTAAAGACTCTGGTCCTTTAGGGACCTGTTGCTGTCCATCTTTCCCATCCCTCCACCTTAACCTCAGTCTTTGAGGTACATAATTTAGGGTTTAGAGGCATGTCAACATTATCAAGTAGAGGCAGTGGTGCTCCCTTCTCGAGACCCACGGTTTGTGGACCCATCACTTGTGCAGTCAGCCCTAGGTCTTTAAGTAGGCCTACCTTCTCCAGCTCTGAGAAGTCCTGCTTCTGTTTGAATATTAATGTTCTTGGAAGGAGAACACACTTTCCTTTAGTCATTGTTTCAGGGTCTTGGAAGTGCTATGTTAAGATTGTCTAGGGCAGGAAGCTCTGTAGGCAAGGACTGTGTCTTTTTCTATACTTCCTCCAGCACAAGGATCAATGCACATTCAGTCAGAATGTGCTGTGAACAGAGTGACTGTCTCAGGAAATCCCTTGGGGTAAAGCTTAAGATAGTTCCCTTTTAGTTTTACTCCTGGAGTGATTGGAAATGTGGCTGAGGAGCCAGGATGGATGGTGGTGGTAGAGGAATCTGTAGGAGATTCTGGGAGAGGCAGCTGGGTGGGGGGAAGTGCTTCTGTGCTTGATTATGGGACTGCTGAGTGGGCTCTTTAGCTGGATTTGGGATTGGCCTCCAAATCACCACAGGCTGGGCTCCACCAGGTACCCACACTTTTCTCTTGCCAGCTAGACCTCCTCCATACCCAGATCCCTGTAGAACTTTTTTACTTCTAAGTTCACATCTTGATGCCAACAAAGTCTCTGGCAAAGCCCCATTTAAGCCCTTAGTCCACCACCTCACCCATGCAGGGCCCCACTGGTCTTCCATTGCCAACCTTTATCCTTGCTCCAGGATTCCAGCTAAACCACCTCCTTCCTACTTTCACATCCTTCCCAGTCCCCTTCTGCACTTTGGCCCCAACTCCCTGAGGCCCAGCCTTCTTAGTGCTCACACTCCTGAGGCCCCTCCTCCATGAGGACCTTGCCTCCCCAGGGCCTCAATTTTCTGAGGGCACACTTTAAGATCTACTCCAAGTCCTAACTCTGCTTGGCTGAGCTCCTTCCATGTCCCTGGTTTCGTCTTGTACTTTCTTCCTAAGTGTTTCTCCTCTGAGGCAGAAAAAGTCCATGGTAAGTTATTTCTCCTGTTTATAGCGTTGTCAGAAAAACTGAGGCAGAGCCAGGGCAGAAGATGGCTGGTCTTGGAATACCACTGGCTATAGACGCCGTGTGGTGTTGGAGCAGAGGATATTTCATGGACCCAGAGCTAGAGTTTGGTTTGGGGGGTGTAGACCAGTACCTTGAGAGTTTGGCAAGGGCAGGTAGTTTTGTTGGGTCAGAAGGTTTTGGAAGCCTACACTCTTCTCTGGATCAGAAAGGTTCTTAGCTCTCATGAGCAAAATATGAATCAGGGGAGGTTATTTTTGGTGCTTCTCTTCCAGTGTCCTTCCCACTTTTTTCCCCTGCCCTCTTTAGATGCCTTTCCTTTCTGGCCTAGGACAGAGCTTGCCTCATTCATCTTTCTCCCTTCCACAGGGCCTCGCATACAGTATGCTTACACACATTCTTTGAATGGATGAAGAATTTTCCATCTAGCTCTGCTGCTTCCTTCATGCTTTGCCTCATTTCTCAATGGAGAGTCTGAAAGTCACTGTGGGAGGACTTTGGTGTGCACTTTGCAGAATAGCAGGTCCAGTGTGAAAAGGGGTTCCCCATCACCAGACAGGATTTGGGGTCTTCTTCCTCTAGGATCAGGAAGCTTGATATCTATTTTATAGCTACTAAATGTATCTCCCTGCCTTTCTTACCTAATTTTTAAAAGCTATGGTGAAGATGGATTATAGGCCAAGTCAGCCTGTAGGAGGAAAGATTACCAAGGTCTCCTGGGGTGTGGCTCCCTGGTGATCATTAAAAGAGTGAGTCACTGAGAGGCAGTTTGCTGCTATCATAAAACATATTTGCAACTCTTTAATTTTGAAGGCCCTTTGAACCTTAAACTGTTCACCCTTCCAGCCTCCCTACAGCCAAGTACATAGTGGATGACACCCCAACACCAGAAGTCCAGACAACACTTTTCCATGCATGACACCCAGTTTTTGGATTGTATGTGGCAAATATTGATTTCTTTCTCTTGTCCTCTAACAGTTCTTGGGCTACTTCTCTCTATTATCATTAATTCGTGTATGTGCTTCCAGAAGGCAGATTCATCTTAACCTTAGTTAAAGCAAAATAATGTAGAAAAGCTAATTTCTTCACCAATTATATTCCAGATTGATAAATATGATTTTTTGATGATATTCATTTGGTTTATCCTTGTCCCTTTTTTTCTTTGATTATCGCAGAAATCACAAAGCAGAGTGGTGATGAGAAAGAACTAGGAAGAGGGATACACAGTGTCCCTTAAAAAGTGGTGTCAGGGGTGCCTGGGTTGCTCAGTGGGTTAAAAAAGTGGTGTCAGAGGCTGGTTGTTGTAGATTATGTTGTCTGAGCTTGGGTGAGGCAGGTGGGTCTTGGTGGAGAAGATCTATAGCTGGAGAAGAGCTCGGACTTTGAGGCATGATACAATTTTCATGTGACTCAAAGGATCTGGTGTCTTTTTGAAACAAAACAAAACAAAATAACCAAAGCAAATCAATTAACTTTTCAAGGAAGATGGTGGCAATGTGGAGCAGCCACCTAGGGCTATTCGAGGAACCAAGCCAAGCCTGGTGAGATAGGTTGAAGAGAGACAGCTAAGTACATACAAAGGAGAATAGAAAGATACATTTAAAGATATGAAGGAAGAAAACCTGAAAGATAGTTGGCCTTTCCTAAGCCACATTGTGTGCAGTGTATTACTGAGAGTGTGTACTGGGAGGAAGTACATGGAAGGAGGAGCAATGGGCTCTGACCACTCACAACTGTTAGTCTAAAAGTGAAAACAGAGTATGGTGATGGATGGGACCACTGGATGGATTTCTAGGTTCTGCGCTTACAAGGAAAGGAAGGAGTTGGTGTGGTGCAGTTGGGTGGGGTGGAGGACGGGGAAGGGGTGGACTGAAGGGGTGTAGTAAGTCTCCTTGGAAAAAATGACTATGGAGCACTACTGACATACATTATAGGTGTAGTTTGGAAAATGAGGTAGACAGACAAATCAATTTCCTTCTACTGCTTTCTTCCAAGGACTTTTAAAAAAAAATTAACATACAATGTATTGTTAGCCCCAGGTTTATACACCTAACAGCACTTGCCATACCACATACCTTAACCAATGTCCATAACCCCATCACCCTCTCCCTCCCCTCCCCTCCACAACCCTCAGTTTGTTTTGTGAGATTAAGAGTCTCTTATGGTTTGTATCCCTCCTGGTCCCATCTTGTTTCATTTATTCTTTTCCCACCCCCCAAACCCACCACGTTGCATCTCCACTTCCTCATATCAGGGAGATCATATGATAATTGTCTTTCTCCAATTGACTTATTTTGCTAAGCATAATACTCTCTAGTTCCATCCACATCATTGTAAATGACAAGATTTTATTTATTTTGATGGCTCCATAGTATTCCATTGTATATATATACCACATCTTCTTTATCCATTCATCTGTTGATGGACATCTAGGCTCTTTCAATTGTTTGGTTATTGTAGACATTGCTGCTATAAACTTTCAGGTGCGTGTGCCCCTTTGGATCACTACATTTGTAACTTTAGGGTAAACACCCACTAGTGCAAATCCTGGGTCATAGGGTAGCTCTATTTTCAACTTTTTGAGAAACCTCCATGCTGTTCTCCAGAGTGGTTGCACCAGCTTTCATTCCCACCAACAGCATAGGAGGGTTCCCCTTTCTCCTCATCTTCTCCAGCATCTGTCATTTCCTTACTTGTAAATTTTAGCCATTCTGACTGGTATGTGGTATCTCATTGTGGTTTTGATTTGTATTTCCCTGATGCCAAGTGATGTGGAGCACTTTTTCATGTGTCTGTCGGCCATCTGGATGTCTTCTTTGCAGAAATGTCTGTTCAGGTTCTCTGCTCATTTCTTAACTGGATTATTTATTACTTGGGTGGTGAGTTTGATAAGTTCTTTATAGATTTTGGATACTAGCCTTTTATCTGATATGTGGTTTGTAAATATCTTCTCCCCTTCTGTCAGTTGTCTTTTGGTTTTGTTAACTGTTTCCTTTGCTGTGCAAAAGCTTTTGATCTAGATGAACTCCTGATAGTTCATTTTTGCCCTTGCTTCCCTTGCCTTTGGTGATGTTCCTAGGAAGAAGTTGCTGTGGCTGAGGTCGAAGAGGTTGTTGCCTGTGTTCTCCTCAAGGATTTTGATGGATTCCTTTCTCACATTGAGGTCCTTCATCCATTTTGAATATATTTACATGTGTGGTGTAAGGAAATGACCCAGTTTCATTCTTCTGCTCGTGGTTGTCCAATTTTTCCAACACCATTTATTGAAGAGGCTGTCTTTTTTCCGTTGGACATTCTTTCCTGCTTTGTTGAAGATTAGTTGACCATAGCATTGAGGATCTATTTCTGGGCTCTCTGCTCTGTTCCATTGTCTATGTGTCTGTTTTTGTGCCAGTACCATACTGTCTTGATGATGACAGCTTTGTAATAGAGCTTGAAGTTTGGAATTGTGATGCCACAAACTTTGGCTTTCTTTTTCAATATTTTTCTGGCTATTTGGGGTCCTTTCTGGTTCCATAAATATTTTAGGATTATTTGTTCCATTTTTTAAAAAATAAAATGGATGGGATTTTGATAGAGCTTGCATTAAATGTGTATATTGCTTTAGGTAGCGTAGACATTTTCAAGATATTTGTTCTTTCAATCCATGAGCATGGAACAATTTTCCATTTCTTTGTGTCTTCCTCAATTTCTTTCATGAGTACTTTATAGTTTTCTGAGTATAGATTCTTTTCCTCTTTGGTTAGCTTTATTCCTAGGTATCTGATGGTTTTGGGTGCAATTGTAAATGGGATTGACTCCTTAATTTCTCTTTCTTCTGTCTTGTTGGTGGTGGAAAGAAATGCAACTGATTTCTCTGCATTGATTTTATATCCTGACACTTTACTGAATTCCTGTACAAGTTCTAGCAGATTTGGAGTGGAGTCCTTTGGATTTTCCACATGGAGTATCATATCATCTGCAAAGAGTGATAGTTTGACTTCTTCTTTGCCAATTTGAATGCCTTTAATTTCTTTTTGTTGTCTGATTGCTGAGGCTAGGGCTTCTAGTACTATGTTGAATAGCATTGATGATAATGGACATCCCTGCTGTGTTCCTGACCTTAGCAGAAAAGCTCTCAGTTTTTCTCCATTGAGAATGATATTCAAGGTGGGGTTTTCATAGATGACTTTGATGATGTTGAGTTATGTTCTCTCTATTCCTACACTCTGAAGAGTTTTGATCAGGAAGGGATGCTTTACTTTGTCAAATGCTTTTTCAGCATCTATTGAGAGTATCATATGGTTTTTCTTCTTTCTTTTGTTAATGTATTGTATCACATTGATTGATTTGTGGATGTCAAAACCAACCTTGCAGCCCTGGAATAAATCCCACTTGGTCGTGGTGAATAATGCCTTTAATGTACTGTTGGATCCTATTGGCTAATATTTTGGTGAGAATTTTTGCATCTGTGTTCATCAAGGATATTGATGTTGACCATAGCATTTATAATCTGTAATTCTCTTTTTTGATGGGATTCTTGTCTGGTTTTGGGGTCAAGGTAATGCTGGCCTTATAATGAGTTTGGAAGTTTTCCTTCCATTTATATTTTTTGGAGCAGTTTTAGGAGAATAGGTATTAATTCTTCTTTAAATGTTTGGTAGAATTCCCCTGGGAAGCTGTCTGGTCCTGGGCTCTTGTTCGTTGGGAGATTTTTGATGACTGTTTCAATCTCCTTACTGGTTATGGGTCTGTTCAGGTTTTCTATTTCTTCCTGGTTCAGTTGTTGTAGTTTACTTGTCTCTAGAAATGCATCCATTTCTTCCTGATTGTCAAATTTGCTGGCATATAGTTGCTCATAATAAGTTTTTAAATTGTTTGTATTTCTTGGGGTGCCTTGGTGGCTCAGTGGGTTAAAGCCTCTGCCTTTGGTTCAGGTCATGATCCCAGGGTCCTGGGATCAAGCCCTGCATTGGGTTCTCTGCTCAGCAGAGAGCCTGCTTCCTCTTCTCTCTCTGTGCCTGTCTCTCTGCCTACTTGTCATCTCTGTCTGTCAAATAAATAAATAAAATCTTTAAAAAAAAATGTTTGTATTTCTTTGGTGTTGGTTGTGATCTCTCCTCTTTCATTCATGATTTTATTTATTTGGATCCTTTCTCTTTTCTTTTTGATAAGTCTGTCCAGGGTGTTAGCAATCTTATTACTTCTTTCAAAGAACCAGCTCCTAGTTTCATTGATTTGTTTTACAGGTTTGTTTTTTTGCTTGTTTCTTTCTATTTCATTGATTTCTGCTCTGATCTTTATGAGTTCTCTTTTTCTGCTGGGTTTAGGCTTTCTTTTTTGTTCTTTCTCCAGCTTCTTTAGGTGTAGGGTTAGGATGTGTATTTGAGACCTTTCTTGTTTCTTGAGAAAGGCTTGTATCACTATATATTTTCCTCTCAGGACTGCCTTTGCTGTGACCCACAGATTTTGAACCACTGTATTTTCATTATCATTTTTTTCCATGAATTGTTTCAATTATTCTTTAATTTCCTGGTTGACCCATTCATTCTTTAGAAACATGCTCTTTAGTCTCCATGCATTTGAGTTCTTTCCAAATTTCCTCTTGTGATTGAGTTCTAGCTTCAGAGCATTGTGGTCTGAAAATATGCAGGGGATGATCCCAATCTTTTGATACCAGTTGAGACCTGATTTATGACCCAGGATGTAATCTATTCTGGAGTATGTTCCATGTGCACTAGAGAAGAATGTATTCTGTTGCTTGGGATGGAATGTTCTGAATATATCTGTGATGTCCATCTGGTCCAGTGTGTCATTTAAGGCCTTTATTTCCTTGTTGATCTTTTGCTTGGATGATCTGTCCATTTCAGTGAGGGGGGTGTTAAAGTCCCCTACTATTATTGTATTATTGTAGATGTGTTTCTTTGGTTTTGTTATTAATTGGTTTATATAGTTGGCTGCTCCCACATTAGGGACATAAATATTTAAAACTTTTAGGTCTTCTTGTTGCACAGACCCTTTGAGTATGATAGTGTCCTTCCTTATCTCTTATTATAGTATTCGCATAAAATCTAATTGATTTGATAAAAGTATTGCCACCCCAGTTTTCTTTGGATGTCCATTAGCATGGTAAATTGTTTTTCACCCCCTCACTTCAAATCTGGAAGTGTCTTTGGGTCTAAAATGAGTTTCTACTAGAGAGAATATTGATGGGTTTTGTTTTTTATCCATTGTGATACGCTGTGTCTTTTTATTGGGGCATTTAGCCCATTTACATTCAAGGCAACTATTGAGAGATATAAATTTAGTGCCATTGTATTGTCTGTAAGGTGACTATTACTGTATATTGTCTCTCTTCCTTTCTGGTGTACTACTTTTAGGCTCTCCCTTTGCTTAGAGGACCCCTTTCAATATTTCCTGTAAAGCTGGTTTAGTGTTTACAAATTCTTTTAGTTTTTGCTTGTCCTGGAATCTTTTTATCTCTCCTTCTATTTTCAAAGATAGCCTAGCTGGATACAGTATTCTTGGCTGCATGTTTTTCTCATTTAGTGCTCTGAATGTATCATGCCAGTTCTTTCTGGCCTGCCAGGTCTCTGTGGATAAGTCTGCTGCCAAGCTACTATTTTTACCATTGCATGTTACAGACTTCTTGTCCCAGATGGCTTTCAGGATTTTCTCTTTGTCTTTAATACTTGTAAATTTTACTATTTGATAACAGGGTGTGGACCTATTCTTAGTGATTTTGAGGGAAGTCCTCTGTGCCTTCTGGATTTTGTTGCTTGTTCCCTTTGCCGTATTAGGGAAATTCTCTCCAATAATTCTCTCCAATATACCTTCTGCTCCCCTCTTTCTTCTTCTTCTGGAATCCCAATTAGTCTAACATTGTTTCATCTTATGGTATCACTTATCTCCCGAATTCTCCCCTCACAATACAGTAGTTGTTTGTCTCTCTTTTGCTCAGCTTCTTTATTCTCTGTCATTTGGTCTTCTATATCACAAATTCTCTCTTCTGCCTCATTTATCCTAGTAGTAAGAGCCTCCATTTTTTATTGTACCTCATTAATAGATTTTTTAATTTCAACTTAGTTATATTTTTGTTCTTTTATTTCTCCAGAAAGGGATTTTATTTCTCCAGATAGGGTTTCTCTAATATCTTCCATGTCTTTTTCGAGCCTGGCTAGCACTTTGGGAATTGTCATTCTGAACTCTACATCTGACATATTACCAATATCCATATTGATTAAGTCCCTAGCCTTTGGTAGTGCCTCTTGTTCTTTTTTTTTTTTTTTTTGTGGTGAGTTTTTCTGCCTTGTCATTTTATCCAGATAAGAATATATGAAGGAGGGAATAAAATACTAAAAGGGTGGCAAAGACCCCAGGAAAATGTGCATTAGCCAAATCAGAAGAGACCCCAAATTGTGGGGGGAAGAAAGGGGAAAAAATAAGTTCAAGGAAAAAAATATTTAAAAAAAGAAAAAAAATAAAGAAAAAATATAAAAAGGAAAATATATGTATTAGACTGGTGAATAGAACAGGGTCACCCACTTAGTTTTGGGAGTATTTTGGTCACTTAGAAGAACTACCTCCCAAAATTTTAAGGAATTAAAAAAATATATAAGGGTAAACATAACACAGTGATGGAATATGACTCTAAAGATAAAAAATTAAAAAAAAATTTCTACAAAAAGAGTTGATGAAGTAAGTTGGTTGGGAGAAAAAGAAAAAGAAAGTGGAGAGAATTTTCTCAGGCTGGAGACTAGAACAAAGCCCTGTGCTAGATTTAGGATATATTTTGATCTATTAGAAGAAGTTGTATCCCAAATTTTTTAGAAGAAAGAACCCTATGTGCATACAAAAAATAAAGTTAGATACAATGAAGTATAAAATATGACTATAGTAATGAAGTTTCAAAAAGATTTTTTTTAAATGAAAGGTATTGTTAAGATAAACTAGTTAAAAAACGTTGAAAGAGGAAAGAGTAAAAGTTAAAAAAATTAGCATAAGAAACAAATTTTTAAAAATTAATTAATTTTGCAAGACTAAAGAATCATGGGGAGAAAGTTGAATTCCATGTTTTGCTTCTTCCTCCTCTGGAATTCCACTGTTCTCCTTGGTAAGTGAACTTGGTCTTGGTTGGATTTCTTGCTGATCTTCTGGGGGAGGGGCCTGTTGTATTGATTCTCAAGTGTCTTTGCCTGAGGTGGAATTTCCCCACCCTTACCAGGGGCCAGGTTAAGTAATCCGCTCTGGTTTGCTCATGTTCCCTGGCTGCTTTCTGTAGAATTCCAAAGGATGGGAATGAAAATGGCGGCCTCCTAATCTCTGGCCCAGAGGAGCTGAGAGCTCAGTGCCCCACTCCTCGGTGCGCCCTTGGTGAAAAGTGCTCAATCATTCCCATCTCCCTGGCCTCCTGCTGTGCTCTGAGCTCACCCAGCCTGTGACCAAGCATCTCTGTCTCTGGCACATAGCCCCATCTGGAGTCTCCAAATCCCGCATATCCCTGTGCTGTTTCGGGCGGGTCTCCCTGGATCTTGTGGTGTCCCTGCTCACAGAACAGTGGCCTGTGCCACAGATCACAATTTAAGGTAACCCTGAGTTGAGAGCTTACTCCTCAGCTCTGTCTCTGTAGCCAGCTTCCCCACTCTAATACCTGCAAGTTCTGTGACACTCAAACACATCTGATCCTTCTGTGACCCTGTGGGATTTGAGAATATACCATCCCCGCATGGGCTTCACCCCATCTTAGCCTATGGAGTGATGTCCCTCAGTGGAGCTGACTTTCAAAAGTTCTGATTTTGTGCTCCATTGCCCTGCCTCTTGCTGGGGCCTGGCCCCCTACCCCTGCAGTCTGTCTTCCCGTCGCTTTCGATTCACTTCTCTGCCGGTCCTACCTTTCAGAAAGTGGTCGATTTTCTGTTCCTAGAGTTGCTGCTCTTCTTCTCTTTGATCTCCTGTTGGATTTGTAGGTGTTTGGAATGGTTTGATAAGCTATCTAGCTGATCTCCTGCTACCTGATGTCATCTCAGCCTGCTACTTCTCTGCCATCTTGACTCCTTTCCAAGGACTTTTATTAGGTGTTCTGTGTAGATAGGATTTAGTTTGAGAAATGGAGCAGAGAATTATAGGGAGAAGTAGAGAAGAAAGTGATTTTCACTGTTGACATCAGTGTATATCATCACTTTCTAATTCCTTACTTTCACCCCTTCCTGGCTTTTCCAGCTCTCTTCCTGCTTCATTTGGAAAATCTCAATCTGGTAGCCCATCCAGTTTCTGAAAATCTCTAGAAGCAGAAGCTCAGGCTCTTCTGATTTGTCAAGTTGATCATCTTGTTTTGGTGTGATGGAAATGTTAAGAATATCCAACACAGGATACTGACTGAATCTCAACCTGTAAATGTGTCAAATCATGAATGAGGAACATGCACTTCACTCTGTCTTCTCTAAAATTATCCCAGAGGTACTACAAGTATGCACGTGTTCACAGCCATTGCAGAAAGACCCTAGATAACTTGGAGTCTATACAGCCTCTAGAGAAGCTCTGGCTGTCTGATTCTTTATCCAAATGATGGTGAAATGATACTAGCATAGTATGCTAGCTGCTAGCAGGGTCACTATATATTTTGTGGGAAGGAAGCAAGATGTTTTGGTCTATATCTACATAGATTTTGGGCTACATTAGGGTGGGTATATTCAGTCTACCTACAGTTGGTCTGCTGTGTGTTAGTCTGTGTCAGGATGGGTTTTCTTTGGCTTGGAATTTGTCTTCTGCTAAACTGGGGTGGGATTTGAGATGTATAGTGCTGGGACTAGTTGGGTAGGTAGGTGAGTTGAACAAAGTGTCTGTTTCCTCTTGGTCTAATGTGAAGACAGCTAGGGAGCTGCCATGCCTTCAAGTTCAAGTCTTGGTTGCATGTAGTAAATACATGCACAATTTGAGTTTCAGACCTCATGGAGAGAACATAAAGCAGGTTTTAACCTAAGGAGTTTTTATATTAGAAAGGGAGACAAAGAATTCTCCTAAGTAACATGCAAAGAGAATATGGTACAAAGTAAGGTCCTAGGTGGGAGGATGCCTGGTAAGCAATCAGTTTGGTGAGGTTGTTTTTACATGAATTTTGAATGATAAGTTGGGGTATTTATTTTCTTCAGTATGGGTTGAATTTAATTACTTCAGTTTTCTTGCCAACCTTTCAGGGAACTTATCTGACCTTTACTTCTGTTTCCCTAAGAGAGAAGTTACACATTTATTATTATTGCAATGGTTTCCTCTTCCTTTTATGCACACACTAGGGCTGAGAATTATTATTCATATCATTATCATTAATATTATATCTTAGTACCTTGATCTGTGATAATATCTGTACCAAATATTTAACTGGATCTGACTAGTTGGGCAAACTAGATTTACTGGCTCAATGTGTGGTGGAGTTTGTTTTGTGTTTTTGGTGGGGTACATGGAAGGAATGCTTAAAGAGGCTCTATTTAGCTCTATTTATTGGATCATAGCCAAGCTGAAGATATAGCTTGAGTTAGTGGGAAACAGTTATACACAATTCCAAGATGGGGTGTTTCCAGCTTCTTTCCATGCAGACTTCTTAGGCTGACCCACAGTGCACACAAGGTTCTCACTGGTCTTTCCAACACCAGAAGATGTCATCCTTAGTACTCTTACCTTTCATCAACTGGTAAGCCATGTGGAATCTTGACATACCCTTGCCTTGATTGTTCATTTCTTACTTAGGAATACCCTTTCTGGTTCATAGTTAATCTATCTTTTACTTATTTTGGCAGGTGGGGAGGTGTTCATGAAACGCACTGAATTTAAGTTCCCAGAAAGGAGACTTTCTTATTTGCCAGCATTGTCTTGCACTGTATGTAACTGAGTGTGCGCTGCTTTGGGAATAATGGTCGTGGTGTTGATAAATTAGAGGGAAGAAAAATGTTACTTTTGCTTGAGTTCTTTTGTACAAGAAGTTTTTTTGTACAGGAAATCACTGTAGTTGCTGAATTTTCTAATTTGGAATTTGTCTTTGTATTCATTTATACTTAATTCAAATTTGATCTTTAATAGAATGAATCTAGTCTTTCTCACTTAGAAACGTCTGTGTTTTCTACTTGAGAGACCAACGAATTTTTTTGTTTAGACCCAATCCAAAGTATATAGAACCCATCTGTGTAGTTATTTACAGACAGTATAGGGAAAATGGTAGCAAAAACAGAAGGATCTTTTCTCTGGGAGCTTACTACATAAGGGTATTTCATGGATATTTCCCAATGCCCTGAAACAAGTGAAATCCTATTCTATACCATTCAATTCTTTGATTATTGTACCATTCCTCCCTTCTGCAGGCTAGCTTTCCATGTAGTTATTGCAGTTTGAGTGTCATATTGCCCTCCCCTGAGCAAGCACCTCTTTTGGGAGAGACTTTTTCCCATGAAACTGAGATTCACAGACCCAGGTCCCTCACTAGGAAATGTCCTCAGGACACTCCTGAAATACATGATGGTGCATGTTCTAGTTTCCTGTTTATACCTCTCTTTTGTCCTTTCTTTCCAAAAACAAAACAAAACAAAACAACAACACTTCTTGGAGGAATCTCAAGTTATAGTAGTTATTAAATACATATATATATTCATTTTCTCTGTTCTAAATGCCTCTTTTGGTTGCTTGTTACAATTATGAGCGATCCTTGTCCTCTGTAGGGAGATGGGAGTGTGGAATCCAGAAGGAGGAGGTATTTAGATCCTGGCCCTGCCCTCTGGAAGCTCTTAGACTATAAAAGAATGTAAGGAACACACTCAGGTGACCAGCTGGCAGATAGAGAAAATTAGTTCCAGCTGGCCATCAGAATGGGCAGTATTGGCTAGTGGGAAGGGGAGGAAGGCTGGAGATGGGGATTGGTCAGGGTGACTTAGGAAAGGCTTCCTAGATGCAAGAAAGGTTGTAGAATAGGGCTGAGAGGCTGTAGGGTCAAGACTGGGCAGAAAGGAGTGAGTAGGGTATCCCTGGCAGGGCAGGTCACTTATCCTGGCCACTGGCTCATCCCAGGAAGGGTAAGTCAGGATGTGAGGAGCTGAGTCAGGAAGGAAGTGATGTATCTGAAGGTTGGGGGAGAATTAGCGTGGGGCTCTGGCAGCTGGGTCAGAGAGTTTGGACTGAATATAAACCATTGGAATAACTGTAGGTTATTTCATGAGAATGCAGATATCTGAACATGGTATTTGAGGATGATGTTTCTCTGTGTTGTTACAAACTGGATTTGTGGTAGGCTCTCTCAGGCTTTCCAATCACGGTTGTCCTTTCTCTTCTGTATATTTGGTTGTTCCTTTGTTTGTTCTGCCTGAACCTGTTGGAGTCATAAAACATGATTATTTAATTCCCAGATGTTTTGTTCTTCAGGTTGCTTCTCTGGTATCTTAATACTTTGTTGGTAGGCCCACTTTCCCTCATCTTCAGAAAATGTGGGAAGAGCACAAGGACCACCCTGCACAACACAGTTGAAGGAAATATAAATTATCAAGAATTACCACCCTCTTACCCTGCCATGCAGATGGTCCTCCTCTAGGATTCCTGCTCAGTGTCCATGGATGCACTTTAGAAGAATGTATGACATTAATTTTTGAAGTGACCCAACTCAGAGGGGTCTGTGATTCACAAATCTTGAGAACCACTGTGGTGTCTTTGTTGAGTGGTAGGTGGCTGCAGATGGTTCTCAGAGAGAAACATGGCAGAAGCATCCTTAGTGACAACTACAAAAGCCTCCAAAGACAGTCAAAGGGGCTGGAAGAGAGAAGAATTGGGTTCAGTGGGAACTAGTAGCAGGGGTGCCCCATCTTTCCTGTTCTTCACTCTCTTTCTAACAGGTATTCTTTTTTTGTATTCTCCATATCCTGGCAATTATAGGATTCCATTTCCATTTTCAATTTCAATCAACTGAATGTCCATCATTTACCAGGTTCTGTACCAGGTGCTCTAACAACATTATCTTCTGTAGTCTTGTGTTTGAATCTGCAGTGCACAGAATGGAGTCAGTACCACTCTCAGTCATGGCATATTTGCACCATCACTTCCTGTCAGGCCCCTTTTCTTTCTTTTTTTAATTTTTATTTTATTTTTTATTATGTCCAGTTAGCCCCCTTTCAATGCATTTTATTACCCTCTTTCATCCTTATCTCTATTCACACTTCCCCTCCTCACTAGAGGCCCTTTCTTTAGTTATTTAACAAATGCTGTTCCAGTCTACGTTCTATGTTTGTTTCAGATACATTCATCCATTCAACCACTACAGTGTCCATTCTGAATTCCACTAAGGTTGTGCTTCAGATGGCCTCGGTGACACTGCCACCAGCAGCGGGTATTAATTTGTATCTTCTTATGGAATTCTCATGTTGATCCAGTGAGGGAGGTTAAGTAAGGTTCCTAGTGGGTGAGTCATGGAGATATTGGGAAATTACCTATGTTCATGTCATCATGAGGAAGGGCCAGGGCTCACATCCAGCATTTCTGACCATGTGTCCATTGTTCTTCTCTCTATGGTACTCAGCACTGCTTGTTCCAGATGAGGCATCTGTAGACAAGTTGCTGTTGATGTTGTTGTTGTTGTTATTGTATGGAGCCTTTTAGTTCTAGATGCCTGATTCAATTCAGTGAGCTTAGGACCCCCATGTGTCAGCACCAGCATGGATGAAGGTGTCTAATTAGAGTCCTTAGCATTTCAAGGTAAATCATATGGAATAAGACTGTTTTCATTGTCTCATGAGGGAGAACTAAGAAGCTCAAGCTTTTGTGGATGATATTGAGCCAGCACATTTATAAAGACTGGTTGATTTTCAGTGTTTGGTTATTTTGGATCAGATTTCAATATTAAGTACTTGGTATATGATATTAAGTCCGTATGGTTTGCTAGGCACTGAGCTACATACTTACAGGCATGATTTCACTTACTCCTCACAGCTGGCCTGTGAGGTACTTACTTTTACTCACATTTGACTGTTTAAAAAACTAAAGCCCTGAGAGGTAAACTAATTTAATCACAGTTACTGGGTGTGAGACTGAGGTGTGATTTGAACCTGAATGGTCTACCCACAGAGCCTTAACCCTAACTACTGAACTACACTGCCTTCCTGTGAAGGCAGATTTTAGAATCTCTTCCCCTTGAATTTGAGGACAATCTCTTGTCAGTTGGGTGATTTTGAGCAGTCATGGCAAGTACAGGCGTGTGGACAAGTATTTCCAGAGGGAGAGGATCTAAAGTTAGGAAATGTCCCCAGGTATCTATATTATGCCCCCCTCTGTCCCTCAAAGTGAGAACCTCTGACTTAGGATATCCTACCTAGATTATAGGGCCGGAGCATGATGCCTTCAAACCAGCAGGGATTCTCTAATGCAGTGTGGGAGGTTGGTGGCCCACAACTCCCAGGAGCCTAATATTTTTGAACAAGTGTCCTCAAAGGCTGATTCTTTATCACCTAGTGTGACTCATACCTGTATGATGAATGATGGGCAGTCAAGGTTTTATCACAGTTGGTTTTCCTTTCACACTATTCATTTTGCTCTCCTTCCACAAGGAAGGTAATGTCACTTGTATCTCTATATGAGTCTGAATTATAAGGATTGGTTGGCTACATAGTATGTATCTTAATGTTAAGTATATAAGAATTCTGGATTATGGCCTCTGTCAGTTTTCTCTTCCCAGCGTGGTCATTTCTTCAACAAATACTTACTGAGTATGTACCTCACAGTCTGATGGAGGAGACCAGCAGCTGACCTGGAATTTGGATACATTAGGATCAATGACACATGGGGGAAACCAGTTGCTAGGAGAGCACATAAGAAGGGCAACATAAAGTCAGGGGAGGCTTCCTGAGGAAGTAACTGCTGAGCTGTGAACTGAAAGAGAAGTGGGGTTAGCTAATGAAGGGGCCAAGAAAGCAATAGAGGCAAGGGAATAGTGTGAGTGTCAAATTTCACAGCTGCAGCAGGAACTGGGCAGGGGATGCTGGAGGAATAAGCACAGATCATATTATGAACAAAGGAAAGAGTATAAAGGAAGGGGAGTGTGGAACCATGGAAGGGTATGAAGCCTGGTGGTGGATTGGGAAAACCTCAGATAGTGTAAAATGTTTCCATGAGTTAAGAATTGACACTCATTATCTATCTTTTAGGCTTGTTTATCAATCATAGCACTGGAACTGGTGAGTAGCAAATAACTAGTCTAGGTGGATTTGTAGACAGAAGTTCTGATCCATAACCCAAGGGTTATTTTTTCATCATCTATAGAGTAGACCTTCCAATTTTGACTGATATTTCTGCCTTTAAAAACTTCTAAGAACATTTCCTAAAATTCTTGTAAGACTTAAGCAAGAGTAGGGTGGAGAGTGCGGGCTGCATGACTTTGTTTACTCTGTTCTCCACTTCTCATTTCCTGGGCAGTGCTGTGAATTGTTCATCCAGAGCCTTGCTCCCCTTGTGGAAGGGCCATCTGAAGAGAAGCAGGGGAAGAGGAGTAAGAGGGAATTATACACAGGAGTCCTTCGTTAAGAAAACATTCAGACAGAGATTACTGCCTATGTTCTCCTCTAGGATTCTGATGGATTCCTGTCTCACATTAAGGTCTTTTATTCATTTTGAGTTTATCTTTGTGTATGGTGTAAGAGAATGGTCGAGTTTCATTCTTCTACATATAGCTGCCCAGTTTTCCCAGCACCATTTATTGAAGAGACTGTCTTTTTTCCACCGTATATTTTTTCCTGTTTTGTCGAAGATTATTTGACCATAGAGTTGAGGGTCCATATCTGGGCTCTCTACTCTGTTCCACTGGTCTATGTGTCTGTTTTTATGCCAGTACCATGCTGTCTTGGTGATCACAGCTTTGTAGTAAGTCTTGAAATCAGGTAACGTGATGCCCCCCGTTTTATTTTTGTTTTTCAACATTTCCTTAGCGATTCGGGGGTCTCTTCTGATTCCATACAAATTTTAGGATTATTTGCTCCAGCTCTTTGAAGAATACCGGTGGAATTTTGATCGGAATGGCATTAAAAGTATAGATTGCTCTAGGCAGTATAGACATTTTAACAATGTTTATTCTTCCAATCCAAGAGCATGGAATGGTCTTCCATCTTTTTGTGTCTTCTTCAATTTCTTTCATGAGTGTTCCTCAAGTACAGATCCTTTACCTCTTTGGTTAGGTTTATTCCCAGGTATCTCATGGTTCTTGGTGCTATAGTAAATGGAATCGATTCTCTAATTTCCTTTCTGTATTTTCATTATTAGTGTATAAGAAAGCCACTGATTTCTGTACATTGACTTTGTATCCTGCCATATTGCTGAATTGTTGTATGAGTTCTAGTAGTTTGGGGGTGGGGTCTTTTGGGTCTTCCATATAAAGAATCATGTCATCTGCAAAGAGAGAGAGAGTTTGACTTCTTCATTAATCTCTTCGATATCAGCCACAGCAACTTCTTTCAAGATATGTCTCCAAAGGCAAAGGAAACAAAAGCGAAGATGAACTTTTGGGACTTCATCAAAATCAAAAGCTTCTGCACAGCAAAGGAAACAGTCAAGAAAACAAAGAGGCAACCCACGGAATGGGAGAAGATATTTGCAAATGACAGTACAGACAAAAGGTTGATATCCAGGATCTATAATGAACTCCTCAATCTCAACACACACAAAACAGACAATCATATCAAAAAATGGGCAGAAGATATAGATAGACACTTCTCCAATAAAGACATACAAATGACTATCAGACACATGAAAAAATGTTCATCATCACTAGCCATCAGGGAAATTCAAATTAAAACTACATTGAGATATCACCTTACAACAGTTAGAATGGCCAAAATTAACAAGACAGTAAACAACATGTGTTGGAGAGGATGTGGAGAAAGGGGAACCCTCTTCCACTGTTGGTGGGAATGCAAGTTGGTGCAGTCTCTTTGGAGAACAGTGTGGAGATTCCTCAAGAAATTAAAAATAGAACTTCCCTATGACCCTGCCATTGCACTCCTGGGTATTTACCCCAAAGATACAGATGTAGTGAAAAGAAGGGCCATCTGTACCCCAATGTTTATAGCAGCGATGGCCACGGTCACCAAACTGTGGAAAGAACCAAGATGCCCTTCAACGGACGAATGGATAAGGAAGATGTGGTCCATATACACTATGGAGTATTATGCCTCCATCATAAAGGACGAATACCCAGCTTTTGTAGCAACATGGACGGGACTGGAAGAGATTATGCTGAGTGAAATAAGTCAAGCAGAGAGAGTCATTTATCATATGGTTTCACTTATTTGTGGAGCATAACAAATAGTATGGAGGACATGGGGAGTTAGAGAGGAGAAGCGAGTTGGGGGAAATTGGAAGAGGAGGTGAACCATGAGAGACTATGGACTCTGAAAAACAATCTGAGGGTTTTGAAGGGGTGGGGGGTGGGAGGTCGGGGTACCATGTGGTGGGTATTAGAGAGGGCACGGATTGCATGGAGCACTGGGTGTGGTGCAAAAATAATGAATACTGTTATACTGAAAATAAAAAATAAATTAAAAAAAATTCAGACAGAAGTTTGAATGAATTAAAAGTAACTCCTTGTGAAAAATTCATAGGGAGTCACAAGTGAGTGAGCTTGTGAGTTTAATACAAGCTTACAAGCTTGTATTAATACAAGCTTAATATAAGCTCACAGAGCAAGGCAGGTTCTCCAGGCCCCTGGCACTGACACCTCAGATGGCACAGGGAGGTGTGTACAGAGCACAGTGTAGACAATGAGGAGACTGTCTGCACAAATGGGTTCACCTCTCCTAATACCCAGAGAAGGAGGAAACAAAAGGATTTTCTTGGTTGAGAGCAACTGGGCTAAGTGAAACTTTTCTTTTCCCCCTACCTATCACACAGTCATATTGTGGACATAAAAAAGGTAGTGAATTTTTGTCTGGTTGCTTTGGGTGAGGTTTACTGAGTGTCAGAAATCACAACATAGCCTCTCTGACTCCTCTCCCTTCTCAGTCATGGATCATGGATTGGCTGCTGCCACCATTTCTCCAGTGTTTCCTTCACAGATAGTCTGGTCCTCTCCTCCTTGCATGTAGTTATGAAGGTCCTGTCCCTATCTCCCTTCTCTTCTCTGTGCAACACGCCCTAGTGGGCCAAATGGGTAAAGGGAAGGGGTGGACTGTACATTCTTGGCCATCGGTATGGCTAAATAGATGATGTAGAACGAGGGAAAGGGGGCCAAAGTGATTCTAACCTTGGGTAGCAGGTTTTGGGGCTGAGAGTTTTAAGACAGAGAGAACTAATATTTGTATTTAAACTCCAATGATATATAAAGAATGGGTCTGTAATTGCAAAGAGGCATCTAGTCCATGAATTAATGTGTCATAACTCATGCTCAAGCAGTGGGCACACATCCCGCATGTTAAATCTTGCACAATACATCCATACCCTGCTTTGTCTTACCACCTAATTAACACAGAAAGCTATGTGACTTGTGAACTCACATGGGATTATGTTATGTGTAAAAAAGGAAATTGTTGGAATGCTTGGGTGGTTCAGTTGGTTGAGACTCCAACACTTGATACCAGCTCAGGTCTTGATCTCAGAGTTGTGAATTCAGACCCCATGTAGGGTTCATGCTGGGCATGGAGCCCACTGGAAAATAAATTAAAACAAAACAAAACAAAACAAAACAGAATGTTGGGAGGTATTTGGTACTTTTACTGGAGGGAAAGCAGGATTAATTTTTCTGTGGTGTCTTTTGGTGTCAGTTTCTGTGATACTTGGGCTGCAACAAGTTATATGCAACCTTTGATTCTCAGTTGATTGGTTGAACACCATTGTTCAGTTAATATTTATTGTTTCCATAGGCATTCTGGAAGGATAGCATGTACCAGAAGAATCTTGGAACACTCAAAAAATAAAACAAATTTTAAAAATCCAATAAAATTTTAAAAAGGAAAAAAAAAGAAGAAATATGAAGCAGCAGCTCTGAAGCCTGAGCAAAGGACCCCGCAGTCCCCACCCAACTTGGCTTAACTCAGCCTCACTTAACCAGATCCAGCATTCTTGGTCCCTGGGCTTGCCACAGCTCTCTGATCCTTAGAATCTTCTTCAATTCCAGCTAGAATGCCGCGTCAGGTGCTTAGCAGGTTTCGTCAAAAGCTGGTAAAAAGACGTCCGCTGGAGAAAGAAGTGTATGAGTATAGATTTGGCATAAAACTGAGCACTCTGGATTTAGTGGCACTGGGTGTGGGCCGCACAGTGGGTATCGGTGTGTACTTCCTGGCTAATGAGGTGGCTGGTAATCAAGCAGGACCATCCACTGTGATCTGCTTTTTGGTGGCAGGTCTAACATCACTGTTGGCTGGGCTGTGCTATGCGGAGTTTAGTGCCCGGGTCTCCCATTCTGGCTCGGCATATCTCTACATCTACGTCACTGTAGGTGAACTGTGGGCTTTCATCACTGGCTGGAACCTCATCCTCTCCTTTGTTGTTGATGCATTCATTGTGGTCCAGGCCTGGATCTTAACTTTTGACAGCTTCATTGGGAACCGGATCTCTGAGACCCAGCAAGAGACCATCTCACAGTATGTTCCCCAAGTCATTGCAGACAATCTAGGCTACTTTTTTGTCATCTTTCTGTTTTTGTTCACGGAACTGCTGTCTATGGGTCGGCTTGGCTTCCTCAGAGTTTT
The DNA here is from genome assembly GCF_020171115.1 of Neogale vison. Taxonomy (NCBI): domain Eukaryota; kingdom Metazoa; phylum Chordata; class Mammalia; order Carnivora; family Mustelidae; genus Neogale; species Neogale vison. Next base: position 73,076,159 of record NC_058102.1, read on the forward strand.
TGAAGGGTTTACTTTGGTGAAGCTTTTGGTTCTCAGCTTTTGCATCATCTCTGGCTTCATTAAGGGGGACCTACACAACTGGAAGCTCACAGAAGAGGACTACATACAGGCCGGACTCAATGATACCTCTCGCTTGGGCCCTCTGGGCTCTGGAGGATTCATGCCTTTTGGCTTTGAGGGCATTCTCCGTGGATCAGCTACCTGTTTCTATGCATTTATAGGTTTCAGCGTTATTGTTACCAGAGTCAAAGAATCCCACAATCCCCAGCGTTCCATCCCCATGGGCATTGTGATTTCACTGCTCATCTGCTTTTTTGTGTATTTTGGTGTCTCTGCATCACTTACACTCATGGTTCCTTACTACCAGCTTCAACCTGGGAGCACCTTGCCTGAGGCATTTCTCCATATTGGCTGGGTCCCTGCATACTATCTTGTAGTTTTTGCAATTTTTGGTAGTTTTTTTGTTGGCCTCTATTTGGGCTTTACGTTCCCCATACGTCAGGTGGTATACATGATGGCAGAGGATGGTCTCCTCTTCCCAGTCCTTGCCAAGTTCATTTACAACACATATGGCCGTATCTTGTCCACTCTAATCCTTGGCATTATCACAGCAATCGTGTTATTCTTCTTTGGACTCACTGATCTTCTGGATCTGAGGTCAGTTGGGACCCTGATATCCTATTCCCTGGTAGCTTTTTGTGTTCTTACTGTCAGGTACCAGATTGAGAGGAGGAAGGAGGAAAATGAAGAAGAGCTGCAGGAGGAGGATGGGGGAAATGTAGCGCAGATGCAGGAGAAGACCGCACCTGCAGCAGAGAAGCTGACTCTACAAGGAGTATTTTTTCCAGACAGCCTCACCCCCACTCCACTCTCTGGCCGGGTTGTCTATGTTTGCTCCTCACTGCTGGTTCTGCTGATGACTCTCCTCTCCCTGGTGCTGGCCCACTGGCCAGGTCTGCTTTCTGGAGACCCAGGGCCGATCACAGTGGTTGTGCTGCTTCTGGTGCTCATCACTGGGATCACTGGGGTCATCTGGAGACAGCCTCAGAGCTCCTCTCCCCTTTCCTTTAAGGTCCCTGCTCTTCCTCTCCTCCCACTCCTGAGCATCTTTATGAATGTTTGCCTTATAATGCAGATGTCAGCTGGCACCTGGCTCAGATTTGGTGTCTGGATGCTGATCGGGTTTGTTTTCTACTTCAGCTCTGGGATCCAGCAAAGCCGGGTAGCTTAACCCTGCTTATGGACCCAAACTCTAGACCTTGAACTAAGCAGTGCCAATATGTATTTGGCTTGACATCATCACACCTGAATGCAGTCTGGTTCCCTACACAATGGGGAGTACTCCTGAGCAAATGGAAATATGGGCTCCTATGAGATATTGGTGTGGGAACACTATTAGAGCTTCATATTTATGGTACAGTGAAGGATGTGTCTTTGCTCTCCGCCCCCCTACCTTTTTTTTTACTTTCTACTCTTCAATTGTGTCTGTAGCTGCTTTCTGACTTTTACAGAATTAGTATTAGAAGAATCTTGATAAAATGTTTTTGTTTTCTTTAGTTAAATATTCACTAATGAAGGAGATGCCTTGTTGGCAGAGTCAGTAGACCATGACTCTTGCTCTCAGGCCTGTGAGTTTGAGCCCCATATTGAATGTAGAGATTACTTAAGAAAATATCCAGTAGCAGAATTACTGGATCATATGGTAGTGCTGTTTTAATCTTTTTGAGGATCTTCCACACTGTTTTCCGTAAGGCCTGCATCAATTGACATTCCTATCAACAGTGCACAAAGATTCCTTTTTCTCCATATCTTTGGCAGCACTTGTTTTTCTTGTCTTTATGATTTTAGCCCTCATGACAGGTATAAAGTGACATCTGACAACACTTATTTAAAAGGGTTTGATATATTTAATTTTTTTATGTTCAGTTAGCTAATGTATAGTAATCATTTGTATTTCCCTGATGATGAGTAACACTAAACATCTTTTCATGTGTCTGTTGGCCATCTGTATGTCTTCTTTTTTTTTTTATTTTTTTATTTTTTTTCAATTTATTTATTTTCAGAAAAACAGTATTCATTATTTTTTCACCACACCCAGTGCTCCATGCAAGCTGTGCCCTCTATAATACCCACCACCTGGTACCCCAACCTCCCACCCCCCCGCCACTTCAAACCCCCCAGATGTATGTCTTCTTTGGAAAAGTGTCTATTAAGGTCCTCTGCCCATTTTTTAATCAGATTTTTGCTTTTTGTTATCGGCTTGTAGAAGTTCTTTGTGTGTTTTGAGTATTAACTCTTTATTGATATATCATTTGCAAATATCTTCTCCTATTCAGTAGGTTGTCTTTTTTTGTTATTGATGGTTTCCTTTTCTGTACAAAAGTGTTTTTGTTTCATGAATTTGAGAAGATATATGCACCTCTATGTTTATTGCAGCATTATTTACAATAGCCAGCATATGGAAGGAACAGATGTGTGCATCATTAGAAGAATGGATAAACAAAATGTATTCAGGGGCACCTGGGTGGCTCAGTGGGTTAAAGCCTCTGCCTTTGGCCCAAGTCATGATCTCAGGGTCCTGGGACTGAACTCCACATTGGGCTCTCTGCTCAGCAGGAAGACTGCTTCCCTCTCTCTCTCTCTGCCCACCTCTGCTTACTTGTGATCTATCTCTGTCAAATAAATAAGTAAAATATTTTTTTAGGAACACCTGGGTGGCTCAGTGGGTTAAAGCCTCTGCCTTCAGCTCGGGTCATGATCCCAGGGTCCTGGGATTGAGCCCTGCATTGGGCTCTCCGCTCAGCAGGGAGCCTGCTTCCTTCTCTCTCTCTCTGCCTGCCTCTCTGCCTACTTGTGATCTCTGCCTGTCAAATAAGTTAATTTAAAAAAAACTTTAAAAATAATTTTTTTAAAAAAAGAAGATGTATTCTATATGTACATCTAATGGACTATTACTCAGCCATAAAGAAGAATGGAATCTTGCCATTTGTAACAACAGGATGAACTGGGTGGGCATCATGCTAATTTAAATACGTCAGTCTGGGAAAAACAAATGACATGTTTTCAGTCTTATGGAGAATTAAAGAAACAAAAAAAAATCAAAATGAAAAAAGAAAAAAGAGAGAGAAACGCAATACCAAAATAAATAAATAATCAAACAAAAAACACAACACCCTAGACCCCTAAATAATGGGAAAAAACTCATGGTTGCCAAAGGGGAGATGGGTAGGGGAATGGGTGATTTAAATAAAGGGAATTAAGAGTACATTAATCTTTATGAGCCCTGAAAAATGTGTGAAATTGTTGAATCATTGTATTGTGCACCTGCGAGTAATACAACAACACTGCATGCTCATTATATTTACATTTAAAAAAAAGAAAAAGAAGCTAAGAAAAGACTAAAAAAAAAAGATGAAACATGGCTTCCACATTCAAGGAGCTTATATCTAATACAAGAGGTAAAGCATTGCTGTAACACAAAGTAGAATGTGTTGCCATAAGTAATATAAAAATAAAATATCTTGGCAATTCAAGGTGGAGGATGATCATTTGTGGTGGGTACAGAGGTGAAGGTTGATGGTGAAATTAGAGGAGACTTTGTAGAGGAATGGCTTTTGAGCTGACTCACTTCAGGGGTGGGATTTGCCACATCTGGGCACTGGGAGAGATTGCAGGTCGAGAGAGAGCACCAGGAGGAGAAGCACAGGAAAATAAAGTTGTGTTCAGAGCACAGTGAGCAGGCTGTGTAGCGTGAGCCTTGGCTGTGTGAGGGGTCAACAGAGCATGCACGGGTGACTGGAGCCAGAGCTCTCCTCTGGACAAAAAACACTTTGGCTTTGAGCTCACTGTCCATGCCGAAAATCCCTGAGTTGATACTTCTCTTAGCAACATCTGCATTCTTGGACATTAAAGTTTCTCTACTGTTGTCTGCTTTGGCCCACCTGTTCAGAAAGTGCACCGCTGAAAGCCACATGTCCTGGGTTCTGGGCCTGTTTCCACCACAATTAGCAATGTGACCTTCAGGAAGCCACTCAGTTCCTTCCATGCTCTGCTTAGTTATGTGTAGCAGGAGAGGTCACAACTGATCCCTTTTTCAAGTTACATTTCCTTAAAATATTCTAGGAGTCCTCTGGTTCTTCTGTCCTGTTATTCTCTCAATTAGGTCACCTTACTTCAAATGACTGAACCTGTATCCTGCCTACTTTTCACTACAACCCATTGTTGGAGTTGTAGAGCTCCAATAAATAACACCCTATTTCCCCCTCCTGTGTTTGGAACCTATTGATAATCATGTCATAGTGACAGATGACTAAACTGTCAGCTGTAGATCTGCAGCCTAGTTGACTTGCTAATCCTACGTCATTAAATTAAACAGAACTACTCATCACAAGTAGTGCTGAGTGTCCCTGGCCTACCATCACAGGAGAGAGACTTCTTTAATTAGTTTTTCTCCTGTATGAGCAGGTTGGATTGCATGGGTCCAGTGGGAAGTTTTGTTCTGGACAAAAAAGGAAAACTGACAAAAATTTGAAGAAGCTAACTGGGCACACTCAGTGTTATATCTTCACTTCATTAATCAAGGTCCCAGTGAGAGAGGGCCCTGTGGAGAGTGGCTAGGAATAGTATCCTGCTCAGTGGTGCTTGAGCCTCAGGGGTGCCATGACACCTGGAGCGCTTGTGGAAAGAGATTGCTGGACCCTGTCCTCAGTGTTTGGAATTCAGGAGGTCTGGGTGGGGCCCAGAACCTATACTTCCAACAAGTTCCCAGGAGATGCTGATGCCACTGGTCCAGGGACCACCTGTTGAACACCAGAGCTCCAGATAAAGGCTCTTTAGGTGTAAAGTTGACGTGAGGGAAACAGAGGTGCCCTTTGTACACTCACCTTCATTTAACAAAACATGGAGATTAAAATTCCATTGATAATGCTTTCCCATTGGGCAAATCATAATGTATCATTTCACAATTATATGTATATCAAATTAATACTGTGTATACTGTAAATATGTCACAATTTTATATGTCAATTATACACCAATAAATCTGAAAATTAAAAAAATAGCATACCACAGATATGTGATTCTTTTTTCTTTTTTTTTTCTTTCTTTTTTTTTTTTTTTGCTCCTGATTATAGATCTTGGGTAAGTAGTGTATCCTGTTTTCACTCCCAGAGCATCCCGCAGGGGTCAGGAATCTAATGAACATTTAATAAATTCATGTTCCAGTGAATTGAGACTAACGCATTTCATTGGTACGGAAAATTCTCCTTCCTTCAGGCCAGCATGTGCTACTCCTTTCAACTATCTTCTGGGAGACTTCCTTGGCAAGCAGAATGTCTCTCCATCCAGAGCTGTCTGTACCCCGCATCTAGAACTGCGCCCAGGCACCTGTAGTTTTGCCATTGTGTGGATATGCCTGAGTTATAGTAACTGTGTTGTCTGTTCCTTCACAGTGGAGTCTTTCTTAGGACAAGGAGTAAGTTCTTATTTCCTCTAAATCCAACAGTAAGAACAGTGTTGTTCATCCAAAGAGCAACAGGGAAAATACAGTCCTGGGTCAGGAGAATGCATGACATGACCTCCCCTGGTCCAGCTCCAACTCTTCCCATGAGATGTGAGGAGGGGCCAGAAGGAGTGAAACTGATAGAAGCGCCAACCGGTTCTACCTGATACCAGGGAATCCCTGAAGATGAGGCTGGCTCCAGTTGGGCTCAACAGGCGTCCTTCTTGATGCAGTCAGTTTTATGCTTTGGTATAGGAGGGCCAGTGTTTTTCTATTGTATTAATGCATGGGGTCTGCCCTGTGAGGGAGGGAGGGAAGGTACTTCCTTACTTGCTGAATTTCTCATGTTCCCACCAGAAAGTAGGTGACTCCAGGGGAAGCCTGCCAGAGGCAAGATTACCCATATATTTACCTACTCCAGTAGATGTTTCTTTGAGGGACTGGAACAAATACCTTCTGAAAGCACTTGCAATTCTTGGGCAGAGAGAATTGATCTTGTACATGGGGAGGAAAACGGGCTGAAATAGGAGGATTAATAATTGGATCAGGATTGAGGCATCATTATTCTGGAAGGGAAGGTATGAGTTGAAGCTGACAAAGAGGTATAGGTCAAGAAACACTTCCTGGAGAATGTTGTCTATGGAGTAACTCGGTAAACAAAAGACAGACGGGTGAGTTGGAAAAGAAATGGGACAGTAATTCTAGTCATACGGACCTTTAAGAGTCATGAAAGAATGTATTGTGTATTCCTGTGTACAATACAATGTTGTGTATTATGCCATGGTGTGAGATTCCTGAATCAGGAAGGAATGAGACATGATTCTCACAGCCATCTGGAGGATAGACAGAGAGAAAGATGTGGACAGATAGACTCTTCCTGGGAAGCAGTTGTAGCAACTGCTATATTATCTAGATCCTTGCTCTTGTAGCATGGGTGTCACTTGGGAGCTTGTAGAAATTCAGATTCTTGGACCCCAACCCAGACCTACTGAATCAGAATCTGCATTTTTAGCAAGCTTCCAGGTGATCTGTGTGGTCATTCAGGTTTGAGAAACACTGGAATTAGATGTGGGATGACAGGTGTCTGGCCTCAGATGGGCATTATGGAAGGTGTGAAAACTGGTACTGGGAACACAAGAAGTGGGGCCTTGGTTAGGGAATTGAATTTGGGAAGAGGGAGAAGTGTGGGGTCTGACTGCTCGCCTGTCTCCAGGACTCCCAAAGCAGTCATGATGGCAGGGTTTAGCACTCTGCCCACAGTGGGAAAAAGCCTTCAGTGACCTCACTCAAGTCTTTCTGGTCCTCAGGCCTCCTCTGAAGCAAACGTTGGGTGGGTGGTGACTCCTGCCAATTCCACTTCCCCACCTTCATATGTTGGCCTGCAAGAGCCCAGGGCGATCATATTGGTCATGCCCTGACTCAGGATTATACTGTCTCTTAATCAAATGAGTGATAACCTGATGATACTAATTGAGGTGACTGTGGAGGCTGGGGGATGAAATAGGAATTCTTAATTATCTGTCCTGGAAATTAGGCAACTCTCATCTTTCAAATGCTTTCAGGAGAGACAGGATGTCTACATAAGAGGCTATACTCTAATAAGGATCAAATTATGCCTTTTGAGGGATCATTGATAATTTTCAATTGGTTAATAACAAAGTATATGAGACCTTTAATCCCATACAACTGTGCTGATGGGCAGTGGAACAATGGACAAGGTGGGTATTGGAGAATTTACTTTTTTAAAAAGTTTTCTGAGAGAGATAGAAAATGAAAATGACCAAGTGGGGAGGGCGGTCAGAGAGAGAGGGAGAAGCAGACCCCCTGCAAAGCATTGAGCCCGATAAGGGTCTTGTATCCAGGACTTTGTGACCATGACCCAAACCAAAGGTAGATGCCCAACTGACTGAGCCACTCAGGTGCTCCCATTGGAGAATTTTCTTAGCCTTTCAAGGGATCTTGTACTCATCCTTTATAAAAATGGGTGAGAAATAGAAGCCAATATTAAAGGAAAATAGATGGAGATTGAACCCAAGAAATCATTTTTTGAGATCAGAGGGTGATGGGTGAGATAGGAGGGCTCCTGCACAGAAACAGGGAAATATAGAAAATGAATTCTCAAAATCATTGTTATCCCATGAATTCTCCAGTCGACTTCCTAAATGAGGGGCTGGGTGGATGTGTGGTGTATGTAGGTGGTGAGGCATGGGGATGATGAATGACAGAAAAAAAAAAAACCCACAACTTATTCGAGCACTGAAATCTGCTATCAGTTCTCGTAACTCTCCTTGGATTTAGGAGAATATATTAGACATTAGGGCTCAAATAGAGTTTTAGGTTTACTCCTTTCTCCATGTACTCATCCTGTGTCATAGGAGATTTCAAAACCTCCTAAGGGAAAGGAACATCTCTCTCAAGCATTACTTCCTTCTATGTCCACAACCCCACAGTGATGATGATGATTCTATAGCTACCAACTGTGAGTACTCCAAGCACTTTACATAATCACCTATTAGATACAAAGTTGAATGAGGTGAGTGTGGTTGTGCTCATTTTAGAAATGTTGAAACTAAGGCAAAGAGAGGTTCAGTCATTTGTGCAAAGTGAGTAGTAAAGCTTGGATTTGTACCAAGTTTGAGCAGAGTCTAATACCTGTAACCCCTGAGCTATACTCTGCACGGAGTATCAGCTCAGTGAGGTCCTGCTGATCACTGAAACGTGATGGCATAGAGGTAACTGAAAGACAGTGGATAATTCCCAATAGTGAATGATGAGAAAATAATTTTTATGTGTTTTGTGGCATGTGGTCAGAGACACACTTAGTGACACATACAGCTCATAGTCAGACAATCTCTCCTGGGCCCCACTCTGTAGTCAGGAGCCTGGAAAGAGAACAAGCTCGGTACATATAGTCATAAATCTCCTCATTGAAAGTCATGTGTGTGCACCAAATATATGGATATTTGTGCTCTAAATTTGAATAGAAATATGCAACAGGGAGTGGGGTATATTCCTCTTGGTATGTCTACAAATACGGGCATATTTTTAGACTTATCAGGTATGGTGTGTGTGTACAGGTACACAAACCCTGAATGAGTTCAACAGCACTAAGGAACCAGGAGCCTTCCAATCCTGGCTATCGTTAGTGTGTTTCTTCTAAACCCTGATATTTATTTCTCATCACCTCTCAAGGAAACCCTAATGAGTTTCCTGCTGGGAAGTTCATGGCTAAGATGCTGGGCTGCTGCGGAGCCCTATCCACTTGCGATAGTCAGAAGAGGTTCACAGGGAAAGAGCAACAGCAGCCTCAAGGAAACCCCTCCTGTGTTTTACCCTCTAACCTCATACACAGCTGCAGTTACAGGCACACCCCCCACATCAACACCTCCGCTCCCCTAGAAGCCCCTCAGGGAAGGTCCTCAGAGAAGCCCTTGTATTTACCTCTTCCCTTCCCTTGGAGCCACCCCAGGAAGAGGAGAATTAAAGTTTGTACTAATTAAGGAATCTAGAGTGGGGATTGTGAGAAGCTGGTCATTCATGGAATTAATTTCATAAAATGCAGTGAGTTCTGACAGAAACAATGATGGTAAAAAGAGTTGAATGTCTCTGTTTCCCTCTTTAGAAAACCTGAAGCAAAGGTCCTGGAAGCAGGAGGCAGGACCTGCAGGTGGTTTGAGGGCAGACACAGCCCAGGAAACCCCTCCTCTGCCTGCCACTGCCAGTTCTTGGGAGGCTATTTTGTGAGGGATTTAAGACAAACTTTAGTTTACATGTGACATTTAACAGCGTCTCTGTCCAGAGAAGGAGGAAATACAGATATTTATTGATGTAGAATGTCAGATGATGAAGGAAAATTGACTATGGAGATGGAATGAGGAGGGGTTTCTCCTTTTCTCCAGGTATGCAAATCACCTAATTTAATTTGTGTAGTATATGTTTTTTGGACCTTTGTTCTCCTCTGGTGATGAGATTAAGAAATCCTTTCATTATTATTAAATAACTCAATGGAGGGAGAGCAGAGATGAGAGACATACAGACCAAGACATAATGGGTACCCTCTCCCATTGGAACCATTGCCCCTTCCAAAGATCAGGTACAAGAGAAGTGGGGAGAAATGGACCCTGAGCTGGGACCCAGGTCCTGCCACCTGTCTTCTGTCTTCAAAGCCTCCAGATTCTGCAGTTTTCTCTTAAATTTCCATGGTCCTCGCATTTTTCTCTGTCATGATGAACAGAAGTTTGATACCACACGATGCCCAAAGTCAAGAAATCCTTCCCAGTAGCAGTGTCTTTCCTTGGAATTCTGTCTTCGCAATCTCTGACTACTGAAATCCTATACAATCATCAAGGTGCACTATAAATGTTACCCCTGCGTACGCCTTCCTGGGTTATCTGCCTCTGAAGAAATATATTTCCTTTGATCTCTTCTACTCCTTTGTGTCGCTCTCACCATAGCTGTCTCTCTGCACCATGTTCAGCTGTAGTTACCCTGTGTCTTCTCTTTCTCCCTCACTCACCTGTAAGCTTCTGGTGTGGGGAGACTGTGCCCTGTTTATTTTTATATTCTCTCCACTGTCTTTAATACAGAGCTAAAGAAGTGCTAAATAACTTTCATGTGTTGTATTAAATAGAGGGAAAGAGCCCATGAGGAGCTGTGGCAGGAGAGGTATTGTGAAGACTGATGAAGGATGATCACTGAGATTGTAGAACTGCACATGATATTTTCAGGTATGGATCATCTTATTAGGAAATGTTGATCCCACCAGTAAATTTATTCCCATATAATATATTTATTCATTCTTCATTCTTTGTCTCTTTCAAATTTAGAGACTTTCTTGGGGCGCCTGGGTGGCTCAGTGGGTTAAGCGGCTGTCTTCGGCTCGGGTCATGATCTCAGGGTCCTGGGATCGAACCCCGCGTCGGGCTCTCTGCTCAGCAGGGAGCCTTGCTTCCCTCTCTCTCTCTCTCTGCCTGCCTCTCTGCCTACTTGTGATTTCTCTCTGTCAAATAAATGGATAAAATCTTTAAAAAAAATTTAGAGACTTTCTTGGGGGAAAATAGACAAGAAGCAAGAAAACTAATGTTCCATAATTCCAGAGTGTGAGGAATCCACAAGGGAATAAATAAGTTTGTGATAAAGAATAACAGGGAATTTCCTTTAGATAGGGAGGCTAGGAATGGCCTTTATGGTCACTATCACATATTTACCCTACTATGATTATGAGTTAATTTTTAATCTGAAGAACCATAACAATAAAATCAATAACAGGAGGAGAATAAAAGCCTTCCCACCAGGGTCTGTGTTTGTCAACCCAAGCTTCGGTTTGGTTCCTTCTTGGGTCCAACTTCCAACCTCTCCCCTGCCTTGAGAGAAGGCAAGTCAGGCCCCTTTCCTTGCTCAGGATGGACTCTGTCCTCCCTTCTCTGGCCTAGGAGTCTGTAAGCAAAACAAGGGTTAAGAGCTTTGTTCTTGCTAGAAACGTGGAGACAGATCAAGGCAGAGATCTCTGAACTAATGCCCCTGGATCTGAGGTTCTGGGGAAGAGATGAGGACAGAGTTCGGAAAGAAAGAGGCTAATTGCTGTCACACAGACTCTCTCTCCCCTTCCATCTCGGTCTCAGTGGGTTCTGGGCTCGGTATTCCTTGGGGGAGTTGGTAAGGGTTTTTGTGCTTTTGGAAAGAGGAAGGTATCCCCTGAATTATAGACCAGTCATTTCTGGATCCCTGCTGCAAGGCTGAAGACCCCCTGTGCTGTTGAGGAGCAGACAGTCCCTGTGATATCCCAGCAGCCTCAACTAGCTCTTTCATTACCAGAGTCTTCCTTGGACGACCTTCCTGCCCCCTCCTCCTGCACACGTTGGGAGTATTAGATTCTATCTCTTGCAGAGCAGGGAGCCCATTTGGAATGGTTGGGGAGTGTGTATGGGGAATGAGACTGGTACCTGGAGCTCTTACACCTGTCCCCTGTACCTGTTCTAACCTCTCTAAACCCAGCTTCTCAATGAACCATTTCACATTAATTATAATGCTGCTGTGTGCACAGAGCTCCAAAGTGTTCTCTGGTCATTCTCACCCCAGGAACTGATACCTTCTCCTTGCAGCCTATGCAGATGCTCAGCAGCCCTTCCCTTGAGCTCCATGCCCAGAAGGCCCCTCTGAAACCTAGGATCTGGCACCTATATTTGGGACAAAGCATGGAGAAGCTGAAGAAGTAGGGGAGAAAGGGAAGGTTGAGAGAGAGCCCCACAGTTTCCGTGGACAGTAGGATTACTTACTGCAACAAGAATGATCAAAGTGTGGGGAGAGGAAAAACTTCCTGAGAGCAGACAGCGCTGCTTGTTTTCTGAGGCAGAAATCCTGGCTCTGATTCAGGGAGGGACAGCATGAAAGGGACTCAAAGAGGGAGAACTGATCACCATCAATGTTGGGGTTCAGCAAGATGTGGTGGGCGGAGGGACACTACGTAGAGCAAACATGCAGAAAATGACTTGAGACTCTTGGGGGGAATCTTTGGCTTTCACGAGGAGGCCTGAGTCCCCTCCTGCACACACAGGGACATTGCCAACCACATGCCCTCTGCTGGGCTCTCAGCTGTCACTGCTCTGCTGGGAGAAAAGACCCAGAGGCTGCACAGGGTCCTTTCTCTTCTGCACTTCAGCTGACGTGGAGGCCGAGATGGTGGGATGACCCGATGGAGAACGGTCACTGTTTGCCTCTGTCGTCTACTGAGAAGGAGTGGTTTTGGGGTGACTAGGTCATCAGGCCCTCCCAAGCTCCCAGGGCTGCCAAGAGTCCCTTCTGACCTGGGCAGAGCCAAGCTGTGGAGGGCCCTGGCCACCCCAGAGGCTACTCAGATGGGGGTAGGGCTAACTGTGTTGGTTGCTGCTTCCCTCAGGTTGACTAAAGTTCCACAGCCCATCCTGTTCCTCTGTGTACCCCAGTCCCTCACTCTCCTGATGGGAGATGTCTCTTCAACTCTTGCTAACATCTGACCAGTTCTGTTCTCAGGAAGAGTTGGGGGATGGCACGCAGAGGGCAGGAAGAGAGAGAAGGGGGAAATGTCCTTCCCTTTACTGGGCTCTGACCCCTGCTCTACTTCCTAGATTCTGAAGGATGGGAGAGGTATGAAAGCAGATGCAGAAATGACTTGAAATGAAGCAAAATGGTGGGAAGCAGCAGGCTGGAGAGATGGAGGTAATGGGAAGGTGGAACCCACTGAAGGTGGAGTTAGTTGTCTGTGGAGGTGTGTCAGGAGGGGAGGGAGGCAGGCTGGGTTGGGGGGAAGTTTGTCCAGGTGGGAGGGGACTAAGTGGGAGGTGGGAAGGTGAGGGGTCAGAGGGAAGGGCGTGGATGGTGAGGGGAGGTGGAGGCACCAGGGTGGGTAATGGCAGATGGAAATTCAGAGATGGTCAGGGTGACCAGTTGTCTGGATGGATTACTGGAGGACAGGAGCACTTCAGAAGCTGTCAGAGTCTGGACAGATGTAAGGAGTAAAGGCTGTGTCAGGGAAACCAAAGGTGTTTGTGGATCCTTGGAGGGTCCCAAGAAGTTAACAGTAACACTTCCAGAGCCCCTTCCTGCTCACACTGAGGCCTGAATCTCCTGGGAGCTGAGGAGGCCAGTTGAACAGCAGGGGTAGGGGTGAGATCCCAGCTCCACTTGGTCCAAAGCACCTGCAGGGGCTGCCCATCTGGGTGGGAGCCACTGACCTGCTTCCCAGTCTGAGAACAGAATCTACTGTTTTCTTGTTTTTGTTTTTTTCAAAGGGGCTTTTAGTATTCATGGGCAATACAATCTCTTCCTTGACTGCTTAGCACAGCAGGTTTTGGCCTATAACTGTGACCCACACTGTCTGTCCATAAAGAATGTCTTGGAATTGGTGTAATTCAGAGACATTAGGGATGACTTTCTGTAGGACAGCTCCTTGGGGCTGATTAACCCTTCATATCCTTCTGATGCAAGGGCTGAGTGCTCCATCCCAAACTTTTTGTCCATGGCCAGCTGCATTAAAGGTCATTAGGGAAAAGTCTACCTGGCAAGAGGCACTAAGGGAGCAGGAGTGGTATGGGCAGGACAGAGGCAGGGGAGTCAGATGGAGCTGGCCTAGTCATATTATCACGTCTCCCCAGGTGTGGGCACCTGGTGGTCTGAGCCTCCAGGAGATAGGGTTTCTGTTTCAGGGACAACAGGACTGGAAGGGTGTTAGGGAGATGCTCAGCACAGAAGTGGGGAATGGAGTGGGGTGACTTTCCATCAGTGGCCACACTGAAGATGGAAGCTACACCTGTCTTAATCTCACACCTTAGGTAAATTTTGTTAGTCCTACTTACAGGTGATAAAACAGGCTCAGAGAGGTGATGTCGAGGGCCCAAAGTAACACAGCATATGAAGAGGCAAAGACAGGAGTTGAACTCAGGTCCTTGCTCCTGAGTTCTTGCTCTTCCCCACACACACTGGGGAGAAGGTCTTACTCTTCTATGTGTCTGCCTCAGCTGCAGGCCTGGGGGTGCGGGTGGGGTGGTGTGCTGGTGTTAATGAGTTTGTGAGTATGTGTCTTTGTGTTGCATACACGTGAGAATGTTGGTGATGTGTGGGTGTGTTTATGTGTGTAATTTGAGGTTATGTGTATGTGTGTATGTATGAGTGTGAGCCTGTGTGTGTTTGTGTGTGTGTGTGTGTGTATGTGTGTGTGTGTGTTGTCCCATGGGATCTTGAAGACCCATAGTGGCAGATGTCTTTTATTTGTGCAAATTTTCAGCAGGTATCAGACTGAGCTATGGGGTTGAGGGTGGGGGAAGCCAGGAGAGGAAGGCTGTTAGTGCTGGGCTGTGGGGGATGTGGAATCTGAGCAGTGGGTTTCTCTGCCCTGCCAGGCAAAAGGGAATGGCATCAGGGTTCCAGGTCTGAGGCTGGTTGGAGACTGGGTTCTGAGGCCTGCTGTCAGGGCTGCATTGAGAGAGCTCAGAGGCCCTGCTCTGACCAGAGAAGGCCATAAAGAGGGGGGGCCAAGGTGGGAGGGAGGCCAGACAGTGGAAGGGTCAGGCCTGATCTCTCCCCACCCCCTCCAGGCTGCAGCAACTAACTGTAGGCTCCACCCATTCTGCCTGAGGGCCTGAGAGTCCCCCGAAGTCCCTGTGTGCCCCCTTCTGAGGCTGGCATGACCAGAGTCATGCTGAAAACCTCTGTCTCTAGTCGGGACTACCCAGACAGGTCCAGAACAAGTCCTTGTCTCTTGGAAGCATCTGGTGAGGACGTGTGCATTCCCACAGAATGTCACAGCAGCTGAGGCTGTCAGACCCCTTGTGCTGGGAAGTTCTGACTGAGTCTAACTCAAATCCACATGTGGCACTTCCTGCTCTATGAGTATGAGCCCTCTCGTCCCCTGACATGGAAGGAGTTTCTTCTGGATGGGAAGTGGGTCAGAGTGGAGGGACACTGAGAGGATGTGGGGTAAAGCCTGGTGGGTCAGTCCTTTCCTGGGCAGAAGGGCAGTGATCAGGAGGGCAGTATCAGAGAAGAGAACTCAGAGAGCCAGTTTTCTGTCTGTTTCCACTGTCACCCCAGATAGTGCCAGGAACTGGAAACCGGGGCCATGGTAGGAGGGAGCAGATGAGAACAGGGTAAGGGCTTCCCTGTCTGCAGCTGGGAGGAACCTCTGGAAACACAGGGCCAAGAGCAGATGATGAATGAGGAGAAGTTATTTTATGATGCCAGATCCCTCTTAAAAGCATGCTAACATCTCCCTTTTCCCCTCTTCAGAGGATTCTGAGTTTGGATCCTGATAAGAAGCCAGGCCCCATTCCCCCTGGCCCAACTCCCAGCTTGTACTGCTCTGTCAGCTCTGTCTGCTCCTGCCTGGTGGTTACCACATTCGTGTGTGCTTCTGAACCTGGCCTTTCAGCTCTGTCACCTGCCCCTCCAGCTGTAGCTTCACCTGCATCAGGGGATTCCTCTCTTGCTGTCATGCAGCTGGTTCAACAGGGGGAAGGATGAGGAGGGGTTTGTGCTTGTAAAGTGTCCATTCTAATGTCACATCCCATTGCTGCACAGATGCATGCTGGGTCTGGGAAGTTACAGCAGTGCAGGCTATAAAGAGGTGAGTCAGGGCAGGCTTGGTGCACTACTCGATCCTGCCCTCCAACCCTCAGCTCTGATCCTCTTGGAAGATTTCTCAATCCACACAGACAGAAGAGGTGGATCCCCTCATTTTACTCTATCCTGGAGTCAGACAGATGAGAGTTCAAATCCCCAATGCAATTTTTACTAGCTGTGTGAGCTTGAGCAAGTTACTTAACTTCTCTAGGTCTCTGTTCTCATTTTGTAAAGAGATTTCTTAGTCCAAGTTGTTGAGAGGTAGTGGTTATGAGAATAACAAATATAAAAACAGAACATGGGGAAGGGCTCACACATCTCTGACTTATGTACTATATAAAGATCTTCTCTCCGTTCTTGTTCGGATTCCATATGTTTACATTAGAGCATTCTAGAAGACAAGATTTTACCTAAGTCACAGACAAGCTACTCATTCTCACCTCCTGAGCCTTCCTGAAGTCTGTCCTCTTGTCTGGGGCTGTGTGCTCCCCACCTGTCCCTGTCCCTTCTCTTCCTTCAGGAAGTCCTCCCTTCAACATCTGTCCTGCTAATTCTTCCCTCTTTGGTCTATTAGATCCAATAAAAAAGATGGGAAGCCACTGTCATACCTTTAAATTTTTTAATAGACACTTAAATTTTCTAATAGACACCTGTCTAATAGACAGGTGAAATTCATTTTAATATTTTACCTAATTAAATGTTGTCTATCCAAAATGTTGTCGTTTCAATATGTAATCAATTTACAAAAACATTGAGATCTTTTACCTTTTGTTCAGATATGAAGACTTCAAAATCCTTTGTGTATTTTACCCACACAGAACATCTCAGTTTGGACTAGTCACATTTCAGGAGCTCAAGAGCCACCTATGGGCAGCGCCTCCAGTATTGGGCAGTGTAGGACTGTGGCCCTACCATCTACTCTCACTCCTCACCTCTACTGGAAGTCAGCCTCAATCTTCTCTTTCCTATAAACATCCTTTTCCTGGAGGGGCCTCCCTCACCCTTTGGATCTTCCTCTAGAGCCTAGGACAGAACACAGCAGTTGAGAGAAAGAAGCCTCAAAATTTTCTTAAAAATCTTGAGTGACATTAGCCTGGATGGCTTGCTTCCTTACCCTACGTGTTTGTGTCTATGTTAGATCAAGACTTTCTCAATGGCAAGACTGTAACTCCCAGTGAGGTCTTCAGTTAAGGTCACCGCCAAGGGGAGAATGAAGTGAGAAGGGGCCCTTTGTGGTGCTGTCCTCTCACTTCCTTGCCCAGGAACAATTCTGTTGCTCTGTTCTCACACTCAGCACAGTGGCCTTGGGGACAACCAGCATGATGTCAATGCCACCATCAGTCTCCTCCACAGTCACCTCTTCATCCATGGGCCTTGGGTCTTGGAACTGGAGAAGGGGGCTCTGCCCATATATATGCCTGGCATTTCACATATTGGAACTGGTAGAACTGGGCTCTGAGGCTGGGCAGGAAGCTGGCTGTAGAAAGAAGAACAGACCCAGGGCACCAGTATGATCTCAGGGCCTCAAGTGGTTGGCAGGTCACCTCCCCCACCCCATCCCCTTGATGAGTCTTAACCACCCACTGTCCTTGGTTCGAGCCCCTTGCAGTATATGCCATAGGGAACTTTCCTCTTCACTCCCCACAGGCTATTTCTGTTCCCTGGGATACTCTTCTCCAGTGTTTCTCCCTAGCCCTGTCCTTCCTCTCTTTCCCAAACCTACCCTCCTTAATCATCATCATCACCATCACCACCACTTACTGAGTGCGCACCATGTACCAGACATATGCTAACCCTTTACCCACATCACATTAAACCTCCATATTGTCCCTATAAACTGGGCATCCCCGTTTACTACTAAGAGAACAGACATGGAGAGATTAAGTAGCTTGTCTAAGGTCAAACAGATTGGGGCAAAATAGAAGGATGCAGCAGGCTGGAGAGATGGAGGTAATGGGAATGTGGACGTACTGCGTGGTGGGGAGTCTGGGGAGGTGAGCCACAGGGGGAGGGAGGCAGGCTGGGTTGGGGGGAAGTTTGTCCAGGTAGGAAGGGACAGAGTGGGAGGTGGGCAGGGAATGGGTCAGAGGGAAGTGGGTGGACAGTGAGGGGAGGTGGAGGCACCAGTTGGAAATGCAGAGATGGTCAGGGTGACCAGTTGTCTGGAAGGAGGACTGGAGGAGGATCCCACTGGGAAGAGGGGAAGCAGACAGCAGTTCCCCAGCACTAAGCATCTGGGAGGATGTAGGGAGTAAAGGTTGTGTTTTTATGATCCTTGGAATGTTCCGGGAAGGTGAGGGTAGGACCTCCTGAGCCACTTCCCACTCATTCTGAGGCCTAACTCTGGAGAGGAGCTGAGGAGGCCACTTGAGCAACAGGGATAGGGGTGAGATCTCTGTTCCCCCTTAGCCTCAGGCACCTGCAGCGGTGCTCATCTGGGTGGAGCTGGGCTGGGTTGCTTCCAGCTGTGAGCACAGAACCTAGTGGGATCTCCTTGAGTGGTGGTTCAGTGTTCATAGAGTGATGCAATCTCTCCCTTGACTGCTTAGCACAGCAAGCCTTGTCCTATAACTGTCTCCTGCACTGTGTCCATAAAGAATGTTTTAAAATTAGTGTAATTCAGAGAATTAAAGACCATTTTCCATGGGACAGTCCTGTGGAGGCTGATTAACCCTTCAAGTCCATCTGATGCACAGGCACAGCCCTCCATTGGGAACATCAGGGCTATGGTCAGCAACAATAAAGATTATTATGGGAAATGCGACCTGTAAAGGGGCAAAAGGCATGATGGACCAGGAGAGGAGGGGGTGATTGGGGCTGGGGAGTCCGATGGAGCTGGCCTAGTCAGAGATCAAGTTTCCCCAGGTGTGGGCACCTGGTGGTCTGAGGCTGAAAGAGATGGGGTTCCTGTTTCAGGGACAGCAGGACTGGAAGGTGTTGGGGAGATGCTTACAGTAGGGGTGGGGAACAGAGGGGTTGACTCTCCATCGGTGGCCACAGTGCTGATGAAGGCTACACCTGTCTTAATCTCACACATTAGGTGTGAGATTACGTAATTAACAAAATTAGGTAAATTTTGTTAATCCTATAAGCAGGTGATAAAACTGAGGCTCAGAGAGGTGATGTTAAGGGCTCAAGATATATGGCATATGAAGAGGCAAAGGCAGGACTTGAACTCAGGTACTTGGCTCTTGAGCTCTTGCTCTTCCCCCCACACATTGCGCAGAAGGTCTTACTCTTCTTTGTGTCTGCCTCAGCTACAGGCCTGGGGGTGTGTGTGGGGTGGGGGTGACAGGTGCTCTGAAGTGTTTGTTGTGTGAAGGACTGAGTTATCTCTGCATGTTGCACATCCACAGTGTGGGTCACAGTCCTAGAGACCCTGGTGGCACGAAGGGGGATAAGGCAGGGGAGCTCCAGTGTGGGCCAGGAAACTGGAAATAGCTTTCCTGTGGGTGTCCCTGCTTTCCCCCAGATGTTCCAGATCTCTAGGATGTAGAGGACGGGACTCAGGATACTTAGAAGAAAGGATTAGAGTGGTATGTAGGTGTGCATAAATGTGCTTGATGAGTGTGTGAGAGTGTGCAAGTCTGGGTGTGCATGCCTGTTAATGAGTTTGTGAGTATGTATCTTTGTGTTGCATACACGTGAGAATGTCTCTGATGTGTGAGTGTGTTTACGTGTGTAATTTGAGGGTATGTGTCTGTGTATGTATGAGTGTGAGCACCTGTGTGTATTTGCATGTGTGTGTGAGCATGTATGTGTTTGTTGCCCTGGGGAGCCTCAAGATTCAGTTGAAAATGTCTTTGATCTGATCTGAGGAAATTTCCAGCAGGTTCCAGGCTTTGCTATGGGGTAGGGGGTAGTGGGAGGCCAGGAGAGGAAGGCTGTTAGTGCTGGGCTGTGGGGGATGGGGAGCCTAAGCAGTGGGTGTCTCTGCCCTGCCAGGCACAGGGGATGGCATCAGGGTGCTGAGTCAGAGGCTGGGTGGAGACTGGTTCCTGAGGCCTGCTCTCAGTGCTGCACTGGAAGAGCTCAGAGACCCTGCTCTGACCAGAGAGGGCTGTCAAGAGGCAGGGCCATGGTGGGAGGGAGGCTAGACACTGGAGGTTCAGGCCTGCTCTCCCCCAACTGCCACCAGACTGTAGCTCCTAACTCTAGGCTCCAACCATTCTGTCTGAGGGCCTGAGAGTCCCCAGAAGTCGCTGTGTGTCCCTTCTGAGGCTCGGCTGACCAGAGTCACACTGAAAACCTCGGTCTCTAGTTGGGACTACCCAGGCAGGTCCAGAACAAGTCCTTGTGTTTCTTGGAGGCATCTAGTGAGGCCATGTGTGCATTCTTACTGAATGTCACAGCAGCAGAGGCTGTCAGACCCCTTGTGCTGGGACATTCTGACTGAGTCTAACTCAAATCCATCTGTGGCACTTCTAGCTCCAAGTATGAACCCAGCACCTCCCCCCTCCCCAGCATGGAAAGAGTTCCTTCTGGATGGGAAGAGAGTCTGAGTGGAGGGACACTGAGAAGATGTGGAGTGAAGCCTGGTGGGTCACAGATGTCAGACCTTTCCTGGGCAGAAGGGCAGTGGTCCGCAGGGCAGTTTCAGAGAAGAGAGCTCAGAGAACTCCAGTTTTCTGTCTGTTGTTGTGTGAAGGACTGAGTTATCCCCAGACAGTGCCAGAGAAGTGGAACAGGGGCTGTGGTAGAGGGAGCAGATGAGAACAGGGAGAGGGCTTACCTGTCTGCAGCTGGGAGGAGCCTCTGGAAACACAGGGCAATGAGCAGATGATGAATGAGAAGTTCCTCCCTCAGCTCAGGAAGTCGGCAGTGAGGGGCAAGGTGTGGGGCAAGGCTGTGGGGCTCTGAGGAGCAGAGGAGGTGTGTGCTGAGGGTGGGGGTGTACAGAGCACAGTGTGTGTGGCCTACATGTCAGTGCTCCATGGTTGACAGTTCTCTGTGCCCAGCTCTGGGTGTTGGCATATGTCATGTGGGGAAGGGGGAGCTCTGACATGGGAGTTTAAACCCAGGGCTGTGAGCTGACTTCCCACTGGGGCCTGGGAAGTATGCTTTCCTTGAGGAGCAGAGGTCAGCATCAATGGGAAGGCCCTGGCGTGGGAATCAAAAACACCTGGGCTCCAGCTCTGCCTTCAGTTCTCCGCTGGGCCCCAGCGGAGAGTCAGAGGCTGGGTGGAGACTGGGTCCTGAGGCCATCACCTCTGGGAGCGCGGATGTCACCTGCTGTTCAACCATAAGGAAAAGCCAGATGGCCCTCATGTGCCAGTAGCCCCAGGGCTGAGGACCAGAAAAGGGAAGGGGACTGCAATGGGAGATGGCATTTTAGGGGCTGAAAGGAATAAGGCATGCTAGTGGGAAGGGCAGAGGGAGGGAATTCCTGTGTTTGGAAATTCCTGGGATCTTGAAAGAGCCCCAGACCCTCCAGCCCAGGCAGCCCAGCTCGATCTCAGCACCCAGGGCCCAAGGCTGGCTCTGCAGGGAGCGCTGTTCTCTGCTGCCTTCTTGTGGCCACCGAACCCTTCGCAGGCCTCTGCTGAGAAGCTTCCCCTCAAGTCCTCAGGGCCTTGTCCCTTGCCCCCTGGTGGAAATTGCATTTATCCAGAAAAGAGATCTTTGGTCTCCCAAGTCCATCTTTCCCCCCATCTCCTGGCAGGAGACAGGGGAGTAGACAGGGATGCTGGAGGGTGATGGCCTGTGTAACAGGTGCTAGCAGGACTCCTCATCTCTAGCTCTGGAGTCCTGTCCCCCCACCAGGCTGCCCTTGACCCTCCCCTTCTAGTACTCAGTGCTCATTAGTGACTGCCTGTCTTTAGAGAGACCCCCAGGGGACCAAGCTGTATTGGATGGGCAAGGAAGGGGGAGAGGATGAGGGAGGCACAACAGGTAATGAAGGAGGAGGAGGGGGTGGGATGACCGGGATTTGAGCTGGGGTCCCATGATCACTGAGGTGCCGTGAAAGCTTGGCAGGAGACACTGTCCTGGGGGCAGATACTGCGCCGCTGAGGGTGAGTCAGTGGGGTGGGTGTGGGAGGAATATTGGAAGGACTGAGCTCCACTGATGTAGGGGCTTATTTGGGGACACCTGGTGAAATAGGAGCCAATGACTTTATGCAGAGTTTTCATCGGGCAAGGAAGGGTTACAGGTGCCAGCGGGGTAAAGGAGAGATGCACATAGTTTCTGTTCCCTTTCCTGTACTTGCAGACCTGTCACAGCTCCTCCCTGGCCTGGGTGTCTGGTGTGTGCCTGTCTGAGGGGTGCAGGGAGACACTGCACACTTCTCCTGTGGGATGCAGAGTGAGCTCCCAGGCTCTCTGTAGTGCACACAACCCCTCTCACCCCTCAGCAAACGCCTTCAGTGAGCCTAACCCCAGTCCTCACTCCTCCTCTCAGAATGCCCGACTGAGAGACAGCTGACTGAGGGGACCTGGAGTGCCCTCCCAGAATTTCCCGTGGCTCCCAGTGGATGCACTGGGGCAGGTCAGGGCCAAGCCTCAGGACTTGACCGGGCAGCATAGTAGGCAGGGAGCAGACCGGCATCCGGAGTCCTGGAGAATGTTCTGTGAGGAGCAGAATGCTGCAGTGGAGCCATGCTGTCCCCTAGGTGGTCAGCCATCCATCCTCCACACAAGAGCTGCCTGCTGCATCCCTTCTGAACCCTCACCCCCAGCCCATGCTCTGATAGAGGAGGCCTCTCTGGGGGTAGAAGAGGAGAAGGAGGAAGACTGACACAGTGACTGGGACAGAAAGGACCCATACTGTAGCCAGGACCTACAGGCTGGGACCAGAAGACAGAGCCAGTGTAAGCACACTGGAGAGTCCAAAACACCTATAAACAGTCAAGAGGGATGGACAGTGGGCAGTGTGATGGAGAGACCAGAGACAAGAGAGAGGAAAGAGAGGAGCCTCCAGAGAGCAGAGCAGAAGATCCAAGACAGATGCAGAGAGATGCAAGGTTAACGGTAGCAGAGACGCACAGAGACTCAGAGACGCAGATTGGACCCGTTCTCAGGGGTGGGAAAGCCATGGACCCAGAGCCCAAGACAGATCCATGGACATGAGTCCAGGGTGAGTAGACCGCTGGTTAGTGTGCACAGAGAGGGTAGTGTGTGTGTGTGTGTGTGTGTGTGTGTGTGTGTGTAACCCAGCAGTTCAGAGCTCTTGTCACAAAGCCAGAGTCCTCTAGTGCTATCCTCCCATATCCCCTCCCTCTGCAGCCCCTGCTCTGAGTAGTAGGTGGCCAAGGGAACAGAAATGCAGGTTAAAGATTCAGGTTAGAGACAGACTGAGCTGGGAAAGAAATGGCAGATCCCAGACTGAGATCAGAGGGAGAGAAGCTGAGAGTGAAGAAGGGAGCAGAGGAAGGAACAGAGGATAGAGAGCGACAGAGATGGAGAAGGACACCGCTGGAGGCAGGGGTGCAGGAGAGACAGGGGGAGGGAGGGCACCTCTCACTGCAGGAGGGAGAGGAGGGTAGGGAGAGGCAGGGCTGTGGGGAAACAGATCACGGGCAGGGGGAGGCAAGCAGGGCTCCTGTCTCCCCAGAGAGCTGGGATGGGCTGACACAATCGTGGGGTGAGGTGCACAGGTGGCCATGCATGATTCACAGGGTGACCTTGTCCCTCTCTCCTGGGTTGAGTTCAGTGAGCCTGTCCCCCTGCCTGCCACCTTCCTACCAGTGGTGCTGACAGTGGCCCCTGCAGGATCCCATATGAGGGCCCCTTCCCAGACTGCAGGGCAACTCTGAGCCTCCTCACCAGGGCCACATGGGTGTCCTTTAGAAGGGACCAGTGTTTCCAAGGCTGGAGAAGAGGGTGAGGATCCCGCTGAGAAGCAGTATTTCCAGGAGAAAACAAAGTGGATGTGGGAAGACACAGTGGAGGACATGCCTCCTCCCACATGGCTCTGAAGGTCATTGTGAAAGTGACACTTGCAGCCTGGGACAGAAAGGGACATTCCTGGTGGCTTCTGGAGCCCTGTGTCATTTTTCTGTGTGTTTGCTACAACCAGGTAGCAGTGTTCCCAGGAACATCCCCAGCCTAGTACGGTTGGGGGTAGGGGTTGACATTTGTCTGAAATACTGGGTCAGGGGGTCCTGCCCTTGGAGAGCGCACAGTCCCCTCCCTGCCCACTCATATGCAGAGTAACCTGGTGACACCTACCCAGCACACAGCCACAGGTGCATAGGAGCAGGGCAAATTCAGAATCAGAGCCAGTGAGTTCATCAGAAAAGGCTGCCTGGAGGAGGGGAGTCAGGAAGTGGTGTAGAAGGGGAAACCCACCAGGGCACAGATGGAGGAGAAGAGAAGGAGAAGCTCTCATTGTTGCTTCTGAAGCAGGACAAGCCAACCCTATGCCAGGCAGGAGACAGCTGAGCTGGGCAGAAATCAACAGCTGGACTGGGGCAGCAGGATGAAGGGGAGAAAAGGGAGGCAGATGCTCATGGTCAGACTGGGGGTTCTGAAGTTGCTGGAATTGGAAATGAGGACACTGGAGGAGCCCTGAGATGTGTTAGGCAGTGATGTGTGTGCACAGGTGTTTGGAGAAGTGTGTGCCCATGTGAGCATGATGTGTGTGTGTGTGTGTGTGTGTGTGTGTGTGTGTGAGGTCCTGGCATTGATCTACCCCGCCTCAAGGGAACTCTTTTCCAAAGTGGATTCTAAGTTTCTTCTGCTGAAAATTGAGCCCACCTCTATGGACGTAGTTTCAAATGTCCAGGATGTGGTTCAGTGTGTTTCATAAAAGATGTGTGTCCACAGGGAAGGAGGAGGCTAAAAGATTCATCTTGGAAAAGAAATGTAATTACGAGCTCCTGGGTGTTATTACATGGAAGCCCTGGACATTCGGAACGTCATCACACTTCTAAGTGTGCACAGGAGTGGGATGAACCTGGAGGTTTTGCTCCCAGGTCTTCTCTGCAGGACTTCTCTGGAAGGTTGCCTCTCCACCCTCCCTATCCACAGATATTTCTGGGGTCTGAGATGTCCCAGGACTGGGTGTGCCCTCAGATCACCCTTCTGGCTGTCCCCCTCCCTGCGCCCCTCCCTCAGTGTCTGGGGGTCTCTCTTCCCATCACATCTGTCTGAGTCTCACCCTGTAGCCTGTCAGTGTCTCCCCCGCATCTTCCCTTATCTACGTCCTGTGCTGTCTCCCTCCCCACTCTTGGTCCCTCTATCTGCCCTCCCTCCCAGCTCTCTCCCTGCTTCTCTTATCTGTGCGTCTCTCAGCTTCTCCCCACACCTCTGGTTCACAGTGCTGCCCTCTCCATTCTCTCTTCCTCCCCCAACCTCAAGGTGCAGACACTTCCTGTGACATCACCTGGGTGGGCTCCACCTGCCAGTGCCCCCCGTTCTGTCCCCCTCCTCCAGGAGAGACTTCTGGCCCCAACTCTGCATCCTTTGCACTCCCCCAGGCCTGGCTTAGTATTCTCCTTTTTTTAAAATATAGATTTATTGTAATTGTTCCATGCAATAGGAGGGATAAAGGGTGGGAACATGCAGGGGACATGGGAAAAAAATGACATGGCTAGGGACAGAGCTTACATCCTGTGAGAAATGGATGAAAAGAAAAGTTCAGGGATGGAGTGTGGGGGAATGGGGACAGGGTTCACAGAAGGTCTAGGCTGTCTGCTTACAAGAAGGTCCGAAAGTGATTGGATTCACTGTTTACCCTAAAATTCTGTCTCTTATCCCTCCTCTGGCTCTAGTGGCTCCTTGTTTTGTCTAGAACCTGACCCCAAACATCCCCACCTTCTGATGGTTGTACCCTTGTCTTCCCAGATTCGCCCCTTCTTACAGTCTCACCCCTTCCCCATTTGGGACAGAATCTATGATGCCCTTCCTTTCTCCTGTCTCTCCCCCTGGTAAGAAACAAAAGCAGTAACTCCCTCAGGGGTAGAAGACAGTAGTGGGAGGGCTGTGGAAGGAGGGGAGCAAGGAGCATCATGGAGAAGGCTCACAGACCTGGAAGGCAGGGAAGAGGGTACAGAGAGGAGAGGGGCAAGGCAGTGGCCACTCCTGTCTTCAGTACCCTGCCCACTGTCCAGGGGTCTTCACCACAACCGAGGGAAAAGGTGTGTGGGGTCTGGTCTGCCGGGCCCCTTTCACCACTGCTCCTAGGACAGAGCTCTGGGGTACGTTTGCTGCAGAGCTCATAGACAGGGTGACATCCTGGCAGAGCACCTGCGTGTGGTCGTAAACGGAAGCCGCCCTTGGCGTCTTGCCACACATGTGACACTGCACCTTCTCCCCCTGGGGTACCGTGTGTGCTGCTGTAGGTCCTTTGTAGCAACAGCTGTCACACATGTCACACGTGAAGGGTCATCTGTGGAGGGCTCTGTGGAGCGTGACTGTTGAGAGGAAGCTCTGGCCACCCTGGGAGAGGCTGTAGGGCTTGTGCACTGCACCTCCTGTCCTGTGCGCCCTTGCAGTAGCTCACAGGGTCCTTGTGCTTGCCGCAATGTGGACACACTGGGCATGGTCAGGGCTCCTAGTCCATTTTGATAGCCTCTGTGGTTTCAGATGGAAGACACCACAGAAGGGTTGCTGCGCCTCCCACAGGTGTGCACCTCCTGAGATGGTCACAGTCACCTGCCACCTGTCACCTGTGCACCATGTGCCCCTGTGGCCTCTCCGCTCCCCACAACACAGTCCGCCCTCCCCAGATGACTCTGCTCAGCTGAGGTCCCTCAGGAGACACAGGAGCACCATGGTGGGCATCTTCATAGCAACCAGGGGATCTGGCCATCCGTTGGCCATCTGGCAACTGGGTGGATGGCCTCTGCCTCTGGAGCTTGTAGCTGTTCTGGAACTCCTTGGTGCAGAGGGTGCATGTGTAGGGCCCCTTGCTCTTTGTCTTTTTCTCCCAGATGGATGAGAGCCCGGGAACGGCGACCATTGAGGATGTGCCTACGAAGGCAATGGTGGTGGCTGCCGTGATGTTGGTGGCAGAGACGGATGCGGCCTATACAAAGGGCAACAACACCAGTGGGTGAGGCAGGAGGCCCTTCGGAGCGTTGTGTCCACTGTGGGACCAGCTGGACCGAGGTCACAACACTAAGGGCAGCAAAGATGGCAGCAGACTCCTGAGCTGCAGGGAGAACCAGGAGCAAGTCCATTTTGAGAATCTTGGCCTTGGTGCTGGGGTGTGGTTGAAGGCACTGGCACCACCTATAATGGACTCTGGGAACAGCCCTGGGAGACAAAGAAGGGAGTCTGGAGCTCAGCTCCAGCTTTCAGGGGGTCTAGGCATGCTCCAGAGAGGGCTAGAAGTAGTTCAGGAGGCTGCCTTCTCCATGGAGCCCTAGGGTGGGCAGTAGACTACAAGGGAACAGAGGGATTAGGGTCTCTGCTAGTGTGGGGTCTCCGGGGCTCAGTGGAGGCTGGAGGCACATGGCCTGTAGCGCCAAGGCTCAAGGCACCACTCCTGAACCGCTGGGCTGGGCCATGCCTAATGCAAGGCCCTTGGGCCTCTAGGCTGCTAGCCCACAGCAGGTGGCCAGTGGGAGGTATGGAAAGAAGAACCTGGGTCAATTCTTTTTATTATCTGGCGACTGGGGGCCCTGGGCTTCCCCTCACTCTCCCACTCTCTACTCAGCAGGCATCCAATAGCACAGGGAGAAAAGAGAAGGGATTGATCTGGGGACCAGATGTACAGAGAGACAGACCCTACCATGCATCTGCCTTTCTTGGCCTCAAGAAGGTGTCATCTGGGGAAATCCCAGCTGAGGTAGGGGAGATAGCCTAGGACTGTTGGAACAGATACAGATCAATCACCCAGATATCTTTCCCCTTCTGTTCTGTCATGACAGCCATCCTTCCAATCCTGCCTGTCCCCTTTGCCTCTAGGAATTCTGGCTCTGTAGTCTTGGCTGGGCCACTCATCCCTACCCCCACATAGCACCTGGAACACAGGAGGTGCTCTGTTATTGCCATTGGTCCATGTCTCCTGCAGATGTGTTAGGACAGGGTAAGTGTGATTGGTAGGTTTTCTTCAGTTGGAGATTCTTCCTCAGATCTGAAGCGCTTCTTTCTGCTCCAAGTTCAATGCTCTGTTTTAGTATAGTTAGCATAGACTCTGTCCCTTTAGGAACCAGCTGTTGACCTCCTCTCCCCTCCCCCCACCTCCACCCCAAGTCTTTGAGTCACATAATCCAAGGTTTAGAGGCATGTCACCCATGTCAAGTAGAGACAGTGGTGCCCCTTTTCCTTGTGACCCATGGACTGTGGGCCCATCACTTGTGCATTCAGCCCTGGGTCTCTAAGCAGTTCCCGCCTTCTCCTCCTCTGAGAAGTTTTGCTGCTGTTTGAAGATTAACATTCTGGGAAGGAGGAAGCACCTTCCTTTGGTCACAGTGCCAGGGTCTTGGGATCCCTTCATTATGATTATCTAGAGCAGGAAGCTCTACAGGCAGGGACTACGTCTTTACTTCCTCCAGCACAAGGCTCGATGCTCATTCAGTCAGAATATGCTGTGAACGCTAAGTGACTGTCTCAGGAAATCCCTCGTGGTGAAGCTTAAGACAAGTCCCTTTTAGTTTTATTCCTGGTGTGATTGGAAAGGTGGCTGAGGGGCCAGGATGAATGGTGGTGGTAGAGGAAGCTGAAGAAGATGCTGGGAGAGGCAGCTGCGTCGGGGGAGGTGCTTCTGTGCTTGATTACAGGACTGCTGAGTGGGCTCTTTCACTGGATCTGGGACTGGCTTCCAAATCACCACAGGCTGGACTCCACCAGGCTCCCCACACTCGTCACTTGCCAGCTAGACCTCGTCCACACCCAGGACCTTGGAAAGTTTTTTACTTCTAAAATCACAGCTAAAAAAGGTCACCCAACAAAGCCCCATTTAAGCCCTCAGTCCATCACCTCATCCATGCAGGGCCCCACTGGTCTTCCGTTGCAAACCTTTATCCTTGCTCCAGGATTCCAGCTAAACCACCTCCTTCCTACTTTCACATCCTTCCCAGTCCCCTTCTGCACTTTGGACCCAACTCCCTGAGGCCCAGCCTTGTTAGTGCTCACACTCCTGAGGCCCCTCCTCCATGAGGACCTTGCCTCCCCAGGGCCTCAACTCCCTGAGCTCTCCTCCAAGTCCTGACTCTTCTTGGCCAAGCTCCTTCTCTGCGCCTGGCTTTGGTTTGCATTTTCTTCCTATTTCTCCTCTGAGACAGAGAAAGCCCATGGGTAAGTGATTTCTCCTATTTATAGAGTTGGCAGGAAAACTGAGAAAAGTTGGAGGAAAACTTCCTCCAGGGAGGAAGATGGCTGGACTAGGAATGCCACTGGCTATAGAAGCCCTGTGGGGCTGAGCAGAGGTTATTTCATGGCACCAGAGCTAGCGTTTGGTTTGGGGGTTGTTAGACCAGGACCATGAGCATTTGGGAACGGCAAGTAGGTTTGTTTAGGTCAGAAGGATTTGGAATACCAGCACATTCTCCTCCAGCCCAGAAAGGTTCTCAGCTCTGATGAGTATAATATGAGTTAGGGGAGGTTATTTCTTGGTGCTTCTCCTCCAGCGTCCTTCCCTTCTCTATGCCCTGCCCTCCTGAGTGGCCTTCCCTTGCTTACCTGGTGCAGAGCTTCCTTTCTTCATCTTTGTCTTTCCCATAGGGCCCAGCACATAGTATGCTTAGACATGTCCATGGAATGAATGAAGATTTTTTTCATTGGCCTTTGCTGCCTCCTTCATGTTTTACCTCGTTTCTCACTGGAGATTCTGAAAGTCTCTGTGTCTTACTGTCTTAGGGAGGACATCGGTATGCACTTTGCAGAATAGCAGGTCAAGTGTGATAAGGTGGTCTGTCGTGGCCGGCGCGACAAGAGGGAACAGGGTTGAAGGATAGGAGAATGAAGAAAGGGAATGTGGGGAACAGGAGGGACACAGGCGAACGTGTCAAGCAAGTGCCAAAGTTTATTTTGCAGAGTTCTGATTTATACCACACAGTAAGGGAATCACCTCCTGTACATCTGGTGCTAGTTTCTATGTTGGCCTGAGAGTAGCTGGCCATGCAGAGATATCAGACAGCCTTGACCTTTGTGGTTTGAACACCTAGGCCATAACTCAATATTCACAAAACACAGGAGCCTTATTAGCTTAGTCTTGAGACAGCAGCTGCAATGGCAACAAGCCAAACCTCACAATGTTCTCATAACAATCACCAGGGAGACACGGTGGCACTCTAGCTCACCACCGGTGAAGGTCCTCGGTTGAAGAGGTTCCCAAGAACTGTTGCTCTATTGGGTTAACCCCTTCTAGGCACCAGACAGAAGTGCATCTGTGGTAACAGGTCCCATAGCAGCCACAAGCTTCCAAAGCTCCAGATGAAACATACCCTGTGGTGTAGAAAACATGCTACAAGGGATAGCTTTAAGATGAACATTAAGAGAATCAATACCAGCAGTCTGAGACCTTTGGGAGTTAAGATTTTTGCTCTTAGACCAATCAGTAATAGAGACATCAGTGATACCATGGGGAGTAAGAACCTGTGGATGTCTCTGCAAACATTCTTCCCAAGGAGGTGAATTGGTGTGCCAGGTACTAGAAGTAGCGCAATAAGGATGATCTAAAGGAGTCATCCCGACCACCGGATGAATGGGCAAAGTTCCTGATTGTACCTCCAGCAGGGTCCAATGTTCTTCCTTAGCTCCTGGTTTAGCTATGGAAGTCTCTGCCTCCCCATCAGAACTCATGGTGAAACCATCTAAGTATTTGAAAGTATGTGAGGAGTTAGAAGCAGTCAGGCACCCATATACTGGTTGTTGATTATCTCGGGGAAACTGAAACAAATGGGAGGGCCCGAGGTGAGGCCCGTCCAATTAAATTCATGAGCAGCAGTATCAGGTGAGACAATATCACTTATGCCTCCAAAAGCCCAGGTAAAATTTGTCTGGACCCTTGGAGACGGGTCACTCCAAGTAACTGCCTGAACAGTAGGCAAATCGGGCATGTAGGCCCAATAAAGGTGAGCCTCTGAGGCAGCAGTTAACAAAGCAAAGAATGTTAAGAACAAATTGGTTGGGGTAACAGGCTTATCTGCGAATTTTACTAACACCACAGCTTGAGAAGAAAGGGGCTTTCACGGTGCCCCAAGTAGGTGTTGCTTGACGTCGAGAACATCGTCTCCTGGGCTCACTCAGCCAAAGTTTGGCCATCTTCCTCTTTATTAGGGAGAAATCGCACCCATCTTGCCGGCGCTTCCTCATCCTGTGGAAAAATACAAACAAAACCCCGACCCCTCCTAAGGACAGGATTGGGCCCACACCACATGTGAGTGAGGGGATCCTTCCACTTGGCATATGAAAGTGGTGAGAAATCAGGAGTCCAGAGGCACTCGGCTGCAGTCTTCCCCACAGTATCTACGTTCAAAAAATTTAAAACCTATAAAGCTAGAGATAAATGAACATGAGTTGTATATTTAAGTTTACCCTGTAAGATCTCCCCCTCTTTTAACTTTTTCAGAGCATTTTTGAGACTAGCATGACTTCGTTCCACAATGGCCTGACCTGTAGAATTATATGGAATACCTGTGGAATGAGCAATGTGGAAAGTAGAACAGAATTGTTGAAAGGCCGTAGAAGTGTATGTAGAGCCATTGTCAGTCTTAATGGCTTTAGGATGACCCAGGTACGCAAATGCCTGAAATAAATGATTCTGCACATCTGTAAAAGCTTGGTGGTAGCAAAAATATATCCTGAAAAGGTGTCTACAGAAACATGCAAATATGATAACTGACCAAAGGGTTTATATAAAGTAATATCCATCTGCCAAAGACAATTAGGAGTTAGTCCGCGGGGATTAACTGAATAAGATGGTGGGGTATGGAAAGTTGGACAGGTTTGACATGATTTAACAATTTGTCAAGCTTGTTCTCTGGTAATCTTAAATTCCCGTCATAATGCTTGTGCATTTTGGTGAAACATTTTGTGACTTTTCTGTGCTTCCTCTAAGGGAGTAAAAATAGCAGCATGAGTTAAAGCATCCGCTAGAGCGTTACCTTTGGAAAGTGGATTTGGAAGTGTTGTGTGGGCACGAATATGGGAAATGAAAAGAGGTTCAGTTCTGGTTTGTAGTAGATGTTGAATCTGTGAAAATAAATGAAATATTTTTTCATCATTGTTAAGAATAAAGGCAGAGATTAATCAAAGAATTGTTTTAGCCATATATTGACTATCTGTGTATATATTAATGGCGAAAGGGTATAGTTGAAGAGCATATTGGAAGGCTTTTAATTCAGCTTGCTGCACTGAAGAGGTTTTATAATGTAGTTTAGTAGTAGTATGATACAAGGTGGAAATGAAAATGATTCCAATGTCTCCAGTTTTACTTGCATTTATAAAAACAGTTGGGGCATGAATAATTGGGGTTGTCAGGACAAGGCTAGGAAAAATGACAGCAGTCAGATTAAGAAACTGTAAAAGTTTATCACTAGGTAAGTGGAATTTAATCTGTCTTGGCCAAAGGACAAAGGCCTGACAGAGGCCAAAGCAACTTGCCAATCAGTATCTTGCATTTGTAGAGTGGATAATTGTTCTTTTGTAATTAGTGGCACAATGATAAAGTCAGATTCTTGTCCCAATAATTGAACCAACCTTCTGTGTCCCTTGGTTATCAATTGTGCTACCATTTGTAAAGTTGGATTGATAACTTTTAAATGATGAATAGCAAGATGAATCCACTCCAAAATTCCTGAAGATTGCCACAAAATAGCAATAGGTAAAGTTTGTGGACATAATATGATCAAATATATTGATTCAGTTGTGCAAACTTGA
This sequence comes from Neogale vison, assembly GCF_020171115.1. Classification (NCBI taxonomy): domain Eukaryota; kingdom Metazoa; phylum Chordata; class Mammalia; order Carnivora; family Mustelidae; genus Neogale; species Neogale vison. Next base: position 73,108,521 of record NC_058102.1, read on the forward strand.
GTTAATTGTGCTTGTGAGATAGCCTGTTCTACCAGAGATAGAGCAGTTTTAGCTGCCTCAGTTAGTTGCCGTGGCGAAGTTGGATGAGAATCACCTTTTTAAAATCTGAAATAGCGTGCTGTGATGTGTGTAAACCTGGTGATTCACAGACCTGTACCCCTGGGGATAAAAATATATGTTTATAAAAAATAAAAAAATTAAAAAAAAATCTGAAATAGCAGTTGTAATTGTTCAGCAGTAAGTGCTAAAGATGGGTGAAGCCAATTAATATCACCTAATAATTTTTGGAAATCATTAAGAGTTGTCAAATGCTGTGTTCTAATTTGGATTTTTTGTGGTTTTATTTTCTTATTATGAATGACATATCCTAGATATTCAAAAGGTTGCTGTCTTTGAATTTTCTCTGGTGCCACAACTAGACCATAGATCCAAAAACTGTAACAAATCTTTAAAGGCCTGTTGCAACAATATCTCAGTTTTTGCTGAAAGCAAAATATCATCCATGTAATGCATACGGTATATTTGATTCTGACATTTTTCTCTAAAAGGAGTCAGGGCCCAAGAAACATACTCTTGACACAAAGTAGGACTGTTAGCTATTCCTTGAGGCAAAACAGTCCATTGATATCTATCATAAGGTTCTAAAAAAATTGTACTTGGCACTGAAAAAGTAAATTTATCGCTATCCCCTGGGGCTAGAGGAATGGGAAAAGGCAATCTTTCAGATCTATAACTAACATTTGATGATTAAGTGGAATAGCAGTTGGAGATGGTAGTCCAGGTTGCAGGGCTCCCATTGGTTGTAGCACAGCATTAACTGCCCTGAGATCTTGTAATAATCTCCATTTGCTAGATTTCTATTTAATAACAAATATTGGACTATTCCAAGGACTAGTAGCTTTCTGTAGATGACCAAGAGCATATTGTTCAGCCACTAACAGTTTTGCTGCCTCTAACTTCTCTTTAGGCAAGGGCCATTGATCCACCCACAAAGGAGTAGATGTTAACCATTGTAGAGGCATAGCATGTGGTCTAGTCAATGGCCCTTCTGAAAACCCACACCATGTCTATCAGTTTTAGGTGTTATTGATAGAGGCTCAATAGGGCCTTGTAAAGTCTTTCCAAGGCCTTTGCCTGTTTCATACCCCATTTTGTGCATCATTTGAATAACTATAGGAGATTGCAATTCTTTAGGAATGGGAGGTGTCTCTAACACTGGTCCCATATCAGCTAGTATATCTCTGTCCCAAAGGTACAAATCTATATCTAATATAAAAGGTTGAAAAGTGCCATGATGGCCTTCAGAAGTTTGCCAAGGTAAGTGGTTAGAGCTAATTTTTGGAGCTGATGTATTACCTACTCCCTTTATGGGAGTGGTAGTGCTTCTGAGGGGCCATTGAGAGGGCCAATCCTTGAGTGCTATGACTGACAAATCAACTCCGATATCAATCAAGCCCTGAAATGGACGACCATGGATATATAGGGTCAGAAATGGTTTATCAGAGTAATAATTCTCATCCAATAGGCATCTCTTGAGCCAAATCCTTGTTCCCCTCGTTGAGGTTTTACACTTTGGTTCTGTGTTTGTACTCTAGGTAACAAGATCAGTTGTGCTATAGGTATTTTAGGTTGCAAAGCCATGACCCCAGAAGAGAGGGAAACCATCATTTTAATTTCTCCTGTGTAATCTTCATCTATAACTCCAGGATGAACAATTAACCCCTTCATAGTCCAGCTAGAACTGCTTAATAAAAGCTCTCACGTTCCTTTTGGCAAGGGGCCCCATATTCCGGTAGTGATTGCTTAAGGGGGTTCCTCAGCCTCAAGGTAAACAGCAACATCTGGGGCTAAGTCGAGTCCAGCACTGGAGCAGGTTCCTTGGAATAATTTGTTGACTCTGGGCAAGTCTGCGGTGTTTGCTTGGGAGAATTGTGGTAAGAGGGCTGCTATTGTTTGGCAGGGCCGCAGGGGGCCCCTTTTGAAGTTTCCCTGAAGGGGTTGGCCAAATTTATCTGTTTTGGATCGACACTCATTTACCCAATGATAACCTCACTGGCAACAGGGACATAAAGTTTGAGGCTTACTCTTTTGATTATTGGGAGGAGTAGGCATACCTTTACTTTGCCCTTGTTTAGATAATGGGGGCATTGAGCACGAAAATGTCCAAAATTGCCACATTGAAAACATGCTTGATTATTAAATTGTCCTCCCTTAGATTTAATAAGGCGTCACTGCATTTCTTGAGGGGAAATTCCTTTTAATATTGCAGCCATAGTAACTCCTTGAATATAGGAAGGCCCAATTTTAGCACACAATTGAATGTAATCCTCTAAAGTGTCTGTTTTTCTCCAAGGGCTATAGCAGCCTGACATGCAGAGTTAGCATTTTCATAAGCCAATTGTTTGACTATAATAGTCCCAGCTTCACCATCCAATACAATCCTCCCTACAGCCTTTAAGAGATGGGCCACAAAGTCCTGATAGGGCTCATCAGGTCCCTGTCGAATTTTAGATAATTCCTCAGTTCGGGCCCCTGTAGTAGGTAATTTCTTCCAAGCCTTCAGATCACATTCATTAATTTGAGTGTATGCAATCTCTGGATAATCTATTTGAGTGCCAACATCATAATAAGTTCCAGCTCCTACTAACATATCATAAGTAATAGGAATCTGCGTTCTTCTATTATACAAGGCCATTTCATTAGCTCTTTCAGTGAATTCAGCCTTCCATAATAGGAAATCTCCACCTGATAAACATGCTTGAGCATGTGACCTTCCAATCAGCAAGACACAAAGCTTCCCTTCCCAAATTATCTAGTAGAGATAAAGTAAAAGGAGCGGTAGAACCATATTGAGCAGTGGCGGGTTTAATTTATTTTAAGACTTTGAAATTTAGAGCTGTGTAAATTCTTTGTCCTTGTTGGTTGGCAGTAACAGGCAATGCAGAAAACTCTGCAACATCTTCCCCTTTTTGTTGGGCTTGATACAAAGCATGCTGTAACGGTGTTACTCCCGTTACAGAAAATGACCACGCGCTTTGTTGTGCAGCCATTACAGGAAAAGCAGCACATTTAGGTCTTACTTTTTCACTTTATGACTTGGCGCCTGCCATCCAGTATCCGGGATTTCACAGGCCGATTTTATCTTAGATTCACCCCCTAAGGAGGGAGTAGTATTAACCCCAACATAAGTACACTGTGGCATTAAAGGATTATTTGGTACCAGCTGTTTACATGGTGTATCTAAAAAGGAGCGCAACGGAGCTGGAGAAGAGGAAATGAAAGACTCCGCATATAGACACCCCCCCCCAGCCATTGATTAACTAACTGCTTCTTGGCTTTTCTGTAATCGTTTGCCTTCGCCCTTCCCCTGTTAGACCCTTCCCCCAGTTAATTGTTTAACCGCTCTCTTGCCTTTCTGTAACCGCTTGGCTTTTAGGGGGTGATACTGGTCTCCTGTTTAAACAGGATACCTTATGTGCATAGGTATGTGGGCAAGGGGGGTCGCCTAAGTATGTGGGCCTAGTCACGTAGGCAGGATGTTTCTCTGCTAAGTAATAAGGTCCACTCCCCCTCCTCACTCCCCCTCCCCACCTTTCTCTTCGCGCGCCGGGGTCCTTCAAAGCCAATCTACAAACACCGAGTATGCCTTACATTCAAACCAGCCAATAAGAACCTTGTAACTATGTTTCTGCTTCTGTACGTATGCGCTCGCTTCCCCGAACCCCATAAAAAGGCCCTAAACAAAGGGCTGGCGCGCGAGTCTTCCTAAGACTTGATCGCCCGCAGGTACCTGTGTCAACTCAATAAACCTCGTGCTGTTTGCATCTGATCAGTGGACTCGGCTTGGTTTTTGGGTCCGGGGGTCTCCTCCTGAGAAGGGGTCCATTCCGGGGTGCTTGGAGCCCCGGGGGATCTTTCATTAACATGGTAGACATTATCATCATCAAGATAAACATCATCCTTTTCAATTTCATCACACCCTGAAGTTATCAATACCAGGGGTGGTAAAGGAACCGCACCGGGAGGACTCTCAGATATATGACTTTTATTGAATAATTTCTCCAAAGAGGGGAGAGTCGGCGCCAACAACATCATGCAGTCTCCACCTGAATGATTGAGATGGGCTTAAACTGCATATTAGAAAATCCTCACCTTCTTCTCCCACTGAATGAGAGTTTAAAGACAATAACTCAATAGAATGTTCAGGGTCCAAAAGGTCCCAAATCTGGGACCAGAGGTTCATTGTACCCTCTGGAACTGCTGCAGTGCCGCGAGCGAAAATTTGATTCTTAATTTCTTGACCCACGTGGTGCCAATGTTCAAGATCTACACTCCCTTCCTTAGGAAACCAGGGGCATAAATCTCTAACAACCTCAAAAAATCCCTGAAGAGTCTTGCGAGAGACTCTTGACCCTCTCTCCTTTAGAAGAGCTTGCAGGGCCTGCAAAAAATAACCCTCTTGGGTTGACTGAGCTGTCCCCATGTTTTACTCCTGTCATTCCAGACCACCTGGATTCTCCTACCTGATATGAAGTCCTCAATTGAGATGCCACTTGTCTTCAGGTCCCTGTTCAGGCACCACCTGTCACGGCCTGTGCGACAAGAGGGAGCAGGGTTGAAGGATAGGAGAATGAAGAAAGGGAATGTGGGGACACAGGCGAATGTGTCAAGCAAGTGCCAAAGTTTATTTTGCAGAGTTCTGATTTATACCACACAGTAAGGGAATCACCTCCTGTACATCTGGTGCTAGTTTCTATGTTGGCCTGAGAGTAGCTGGCCATGCAGAGATATCAGACAGCCTTGACCTTCGTGGTTTGGATACCTAGGCCATAAGGTATATACATAAGGCCAATATTCACAAAACACAGGAGCCTTATTAGCTTAGTCTTGAGACAGCAGCTGCAATGGCAACAAGCCAAACCTCACAATGTTCTCATAACAATCACCAGGGAGACACGGTGGCACTCTAGCTCACCACCTGTGAAGGTCCTCGGTTGAAGAGGTTCCCAAGAACTGTTGCTCTATTGGGTTAACACCTTCTAGGCACGAAGCCCCCAACAGTGGTTGCTCATTGTCAGAGAAGATTTCAAGGTTTTTTCCCTCCAGGGTCAAGGAGCTAAATATGTATTTTTATACCTGTTGAAAATATCTCCCTGTGTTTTTTACCTAATTTTAAAAAGTTATGGTGGGGATTGATTATAGACCAGGTCAGGCTGTAGGAGGAAAGATTACCAAGGTCCCCTGGGATGTGGCTGCCTTGTAGTCAATAAAATTCTGAGTCACCAAGAGATGGTTTGCTGTTATCACAAAACATATTTGCAGCCCTTTTTATTTTGAAGGCTCTTGGACCTTAAGGTGTTCTCCACCCTCCCTGCCTCCAGACTGTCATGTACACTGCGGGCAGAACCCCAACCCCAGAAGCCCAGACAACACTGCACATCCATGCGGGACACCTATGTTTTTTATTACATGTGGCCAGCGATGATTTCTAGGTTGTCCTTCTCTCGCCCTCTAGCAGCTCTTGGGCTGCTTTTCTCCATTATCAATTGATATGTGTTATGTGCTTCCAGAAGGCAGATTCAGTTTAACCTTAGTTGAAGCAAAACATGAGGAAAGACCAATTTCTACATGAAGCATATTCCAAATTGAAAAATAGCTTCTGACTGAGGCTAATCTTATAAATGTGTCAAAGCACGGATGAGGAAGATTGCATTTCACTCTGTCTTTACTGACGTTTTTCCAGAAGGACTGAGAAAAGGCACCTTTTGTAACATCCCAGAATGTTACAGGACAATATGAAGTCTATACAGCCTCTAGAGAACCTCTGGCTATCTGACTGCTTACTCAATAGCGGTGCAATGATGCTAGCCTACTGACGCTGCCAACAGGGCCTTCATATGATTTTGTAGGAGGGAAGTAAAATGTTTGGGTCTACATCTACATTGATTTTGGTCTACATTGGGGTGGATGGATTTGGTCTACATACAGTTGGTGTGGAGCATGTAGGTCTCCACCAGGATGGGTTTTTAGTGACTTGGCATTCAGCCTCTGCCAGACTGGCATGGGATTTGAGAGGGGTAGTCATAGGGGTGGTAAGGTAGGTAGGTGAGTTGGAGGAGGTGACTGTGTTTCCTCTTGGTCTAATGGGCAGACAGTTTGGGAGCTGCCATCCCTTCACATTAAAGGCTTGGTTGCACCTAGTAAGTATTACTTGGAGAATTTGGGTTTCTAGCTTTGTGGAGAGAACATGAAGCAGGTTCTAGTCTAAGGAGTTTTATTTTAGAAAGGGAGACAAAGGAGTTTTCCAAGTAACATACAAACAGAGTATAATCCAAAGTAGGTCCTAGGTGGGAGGATGCCTGGTAAGTGATCTGATTGGGGAGTTTGCTTTTTGAAGACTCCTGGGAAATAAGTTGAGATATTTATGTTCTTTAGCATGAGCTGAATTTGGTTACTTCAGCTTTTTTTCAACCTTTCTGGCTTCTCTTTCTCTAAGAGGAAAATTAAGCACTTATTATTACTACAATGGTTTCTCTCTTCCTTTTCTGCACAGACTGGTACTTAGAATTATTATTACTATCATTATTATTAATATTATATATTAGAATCTTGATCTGTATTAGTATCTGTAGCAAATATGTAACTGGACCCTTCTAGTTGGTTAATTGGATTTGCTGGCTTGAGGTGTGGTGGAGTTTGTTTTGTGGTTTTGGTGGGGGTCATGGAAGGAAGGCTTAAAGAGGCTCTACTTTTTGGATCATGACCAAGCTGAAGATACTGCTTGAACTGATGCTTTCTGAGGAAAGAGTTATTCACAATGTTTTGATGGAGTAATTCCTGCCTCTTCCATGCAGACTTCTCTGGCTGACCCACAGTGCACAGATTTTTACTAGTCTTGCCAACCTTGGAAAATGTGATCCTTAGTTCTCTTACCTTACATCAGCCAGTAAGCCATGTGGGACCTTGACATGTCCTTGCCTTGACTGTTCATATTTTACTTAAGAATATCCTTCCTGTTTCACAGTTTATGTATCTTTTACTTATTTGGACAGGTGGGGAGGTAGTCATGAGGCACTAAATTTTAAGTTCCCAGAGAGGACAATTCTGTATATGCCACCAACGTCTTGCACGGTGTGTAACTGAGTGTGTGATGATTTGGGGGTAATGGTGCTGGTGTAGATAAATTGGGGAGGAGAAACGGTGCTTTTGCTTGAGTTCTTTTGCACAAAGACTCTCTGTAGTTCCTGAATTTTCCTTTGTATTCATTTATACTTAGTTGAAATCTGAATTTGAACAGATTGAATCCCGTCTTTGTCACTTAGAAACTTCTGTGGTTCTACTTGATAGACCATCCAATTTCTCTGTTCAGACTGTGTAGTTATTATAGGCAGTGCAGGCAAAGTGGTAGCAAATACAGAAACACCTTTTCTCTGGGAGTTTACACTATGAGGATACTTCCCTATCCTCCTGAAACAAGTGAAGTCCTATTCTACACCCATTCAATCCTTTCATTATTGTACCACTTTCCCTTCTGCAGATGAGCCTTACTTGTAGTTGTTACAGTGGAGAACCATGTCATGTCACCCAATGTCAAAGCATGAGGTAGTTTGTTTTCCAAATAAAGTAAAGCAGTGGACAGAATAAAACTTTGCGTTGTCTGTCTGTTCAGTTGTCACACATCAAGAACATGACACTGGAGCAAATCATAAATGTCCCAGATAGTGCATTTTGTCTAGGCTGCCTTGGGTTACTTCCCTTGTACTTTCACTTTGTTGTGGTGAAAGAGACCTGGATTTCAGTTCTTCTGTCAGACTCTGACTTTGCCAAACTGATCTGTAAACCCCATGGGTACTTCCTTGGCTGTGGCCAGTTAAGTCTTTGTACCCCAGGCTTCAACTGGGGAAAGAAAGGCAAGCTGGAAACATCATCAGGAAGAAACTCTGCCCCTGGGCTCCACTCACTACGTACTATTCCTACCCTTGTCTCTAACCTGGATATCCCCCAGCTCAGAGTTCTAGACCCTAAGTTTTGCCACTGGACATTAGTGAGGGGAGAGCAGGGGGCAAGTGGAACATACTGGAGAGATCCAATCCTATCTGTAGGTGTGACCAAGCCATTTCTGGAAGTAGTGTCATGTTGAACAGGGTTTGGATTGAGTGTTTTTAGAGAGAGAGGGAGTCTGTGTGAGGTCTGATGTTCATGCCAGCAAGATGTGCATGTGTGGGAAAAGATTTGTCCTGTTCAAGCAGGAGCCACAGAAAATGTGGTGAAAAAGTGAAAAGAAAAACTTAGAAATACAATCTCCGTTATTTGGATTTGATAGAGAGCTGGAAACTGCCTGTTTGGGAGTGGTTTTGTGTGGGTAAATGTCTGTGTGTGTCTTTTTGAGAGTTGAGGAATGTGTCATTTTCCAGAAGGTCGGTAGAGGGTACTCCCACTTCAGTTGTGTGGGGCACTGTCATAGTCAGGAAGAATGTGATAGGGCTTTATTGTACTTCCAGGTGGGGGGGCACTCTCTGATGGCTACAGGTCTTTGTGGTTCCATACAGACTTCAGGATTCTTTGTTCTAGTTCTGTGAAAAATGCTGGTCATATTTTGATAGGGATTGCATCCAATGTGTAGATTTCTTTGGGTGATATAGACATTTTAACAATGTTTTTCCTTCCAGTCCATGAGCATGGACTGTTTTTCCATTTCTTTGTGTCCTCTTCAATTTCTTTCATAAGTATTCTATAGTTTTCAGAGTACTGATGTTCAAAAATCATAAGATACCTAGGAATGAATCTAGACTTATCAATTTTGTCATTAAGTTCAGGTTACACATTTTGGGCAGGAATATTATATAAGAACATTGCTAAATATAATTAGTACCATGTAGGCAGGGAACACATCTTTCTCCTCTCCATTGTGTCTATAGGATCAAGCACTAGGACTGGCATTTAGAAAGTGCTTACTATTTATTGAATTAATGAATGAATGATGAATGACATTAGACTTTCACTGCTACTTAGGTCTATTATTGTTCTACTTGAGGACAGGAGAATGAGCAGCCTTCTCCTGTATTGCAGTCCCGTTTTTATAATAACTCTTTGAAGGTTGGAGGTAACCCAAGACCTCTATTAAGAGGCCACAGAAAAGGGGAAGTAAGAAGAGGAATATGATGTGAGGCAAACTGTGGAGTCTCTTTGCCCTAGGGTGGGTGGTGGTCATACATGCTGAGAGTGGAGGATCAATAAGGCGGTCCTCAGCTGGAAAGAAACAGCAAAAAGAAAATAGAAGTCCATGGCCTGTTGCCTTGCTGAGAGAAATGTTATTTTGGTTTCTAGATTTTACTATTCTTCCCTCCCCTAACTGCCATTGGAATCCTAAAACACCGTAATGAAAATTCATTTCTATCTCTCCTCCTTTCCCAGGAGGGACAGCGCCATGATTTTCTCTACCCTCTCTCTCCCACCCCCCCCCACATAAGTATATATTTTCTAATATTTATATTTGGTGGATAGGCAAACATTCATGCCAGATTATTTGTAGTTGCGAAACTGTATAATTCATTGGACTTCTTATTTGGATGTAGAAGCTTTCATCCCTGTTGCCCAGAGAGGTGAGCTTATGAGAGGTATTTTTTTGCTTCATAGAAACATGTTTTCAGGCTTCCCTTTGAGGATCTGTTTCTCTCTAGCTCTGAGTATTTCAGACATTGCTGGCAGTCCTTTCCGAGGTATCTGGGGTTTGGGACTGGATTCGTCTATTTAATTCTGCCCTTGTGAGTGCCTGATTCACATGGTTTCTGTCCCCTTTTTACGAGTCTACTTATCTGTGTCTTTGCATGTCTTTGAATTTCACCAAGTTCCAGAAAAAAGCACTGTCTATCTTCATGTCAGCTCTTGATTATCCACAATACTGGTGGGAAATACCTAAAGTAGTGAAGGACACTAAATTGACTTTTGTTTGATTTTCAAGTGATGGACTCCTGCTTGGAGATAATCTAGACTATGAGCAGCTTCAGTTAAGGCAATCGGTCGTTGTCTTATGAAATGAATATGAAAATCGGTAGACAACATGTGAAATTCTCAGTTTCTCTAAGGCTTCCATCACACCCAGAGTAACAGGCAAGGTCCTCACAGGGATTCTCAGACCCTCTGTGAAGGATCTGGGTTCCTGCTTTCTCTCTGATTTCACCCCCTACTGCTTTCCCAACACTCACTGTGTCCTGCCCCCCCCCCAGGACTCCCTGTTACTTCTCAAAACCAGCCAAGTGTCACTTCACTCCCGTTAGGATGGCTGTTACTAAGAACAGGGAGGATAATGAGTGCTGGCGAGGAAGTGAAGAAAGTGGGATGCTTGTGCATTGCTGGTGGGAATGTACAATGGGCAGCCACTGTTGAAAAACAGTAATGTGACTTCTCAAAAACTTACATATACAATTACCATGTGATCCGCAATCCCTCTTCGGGTACATATCCCAAGGAATTGAAAACAGAGCCTCAAAAAGATATTTGTATACCATATTCATAATAGCATCATTCATAACAGTCAGTAGTTAAAATAACCAGCATGCCCATCAGTGGATAAACAGATAACCTGGATGTGAGATATACACACCATAGAATATTATTCTGCCTTAAAGAGGAAGGATATTTTGACATCTGCTACAACATGGATGAACCTTGAAGACATTATGCGCAGTGAAAGAAGCCTGTCACAAAAAGATGATATTGTATGATTCCACTTACATGAGGTTACCTTGATCAGTCAAGTTCATAGGGACACAAAATAGAATGGTGGTAGAAAGGGGCTGTGGAGGGGGAAGAATGGGGAGCTACTGCTCAATAGTACAGAGTTTCAGCTGCAGAAGATGAACAAGTTCTGGAGATGACTGGTGGTGAATGTTGTGCAACAATGTGAAGGGGAGTCTGTCTTGGACCACCCATTTTAAAGTCCAACACCCACTGTGAGCACACCGTAAAATCTGCTTGCTTTCCTTTTCTCTGTAGCACTGATTTCCAATCTAATAACACAATATATAAACCTGTTACTAATCGGGGTTTTTTGTTTGTTTGCTTTTCTTGCTTCCTACTGCAAAAATAGAAGCAACTTGAGTGGAGGAGGTTTTCTTTTTCCTTACTTTATCCATAGTACTAAATAATTAGGGAGCAGTTTATTTGTTGAATTAATAAATGACAGACCATGTTCGGATACACTCTTCTAGAGAACGCACAAACAAAAAGAGAAAATGGGAAAATTATGTATTTTACTTGATTTTGTAAGCTATTATTTTTCCCTTGAATATGAGACTCAGGCCCAGTTTCCATGGTGGCTTTCATTCTGTATACTGTTTCCTATGATTTCCTGAACTGTTTCCCTGATGGAAATGCTGGTTACACATGCACCACACTCAGGATTATTTCAAACTTTTGCCTTGAACGCAAATCCTTTATTCTTGTATTCCTGATTGTCTCTTACCAGAACCCAGGGCTGCTTGAGTTAGGACTTCAGAAACTCTGGGAAATGCCAGCTATCCAAAAGACTTTATCCTTGCTTGTTTTGGAGCCACTGGTTTGGATGGCTCTGGAGCTTCTTGTCTTGAAATTTTAAGGAGGACGAGAGTATTTATACACTTTGGGAGTAAGAAAGACTGGCTTGGATATAGAGGCTTAATATAATCTCTGGTGATGTTGCATTTATAGTCCATGTCTCTGAAACTTTGAGACCTTGAAAACACTTATTTAATGGCATCATTAGCCTTCCTCTCAAGTCTTCCCCACACTTTCAAAGCAATTGATGCCCACAGTATCTTTGAAGCTATTAAGTAGAGGCCTCAGGCCAACTTCCTGATTGGCTGGAGTATGAACTCCCTACCACAGAAACCAGTGGCAGTTACTGCCCTGGAAAAATGTTTTGAAAAGGAAAGGTTCAGAGTGAGCTCAGCACCATTCTTAGAGACAGAGGAGGGAACATAATGATCTCTAAGACTTAGGAGAGTGGGTGGGGCTGGCTGGGAAAGCAAGACAGCCTGCTCTTCAGGGAGTGGATTGTTGGACTTGACAGAAGTTCTTCCAGGAAACACGGGATGGAACTTCGATTTTGCAGTTGGAAGGAGCTCAGACACTGAGAGAAACACAAGGAAGAGGTGGGAGGGAAGGGGGAATCCATACAAGCTGCTTCATGTTCCCTGGCCCCTGTCTGCTTTTCTTGAAGCACTTCCCCTGAGCAAGCACCTTTTTTGGGAGGGACTGTTTCCCATGAAACAGATTCATAGACTCAGGTTCATCATTAGGAAATGTCCTTATTACACTCCTGAAATACATGATGGTGCATGTTCTAGTTTCCTGTGTACCCCTCTCTTTGGCCCTTTCTCTCTTTCCAAAAACAAAACAAAACAAAACAAAATAAAACAACCACACTTCCTCAAGGAATCTCAAGTTACAGTAGTTATTCAGTACATCTATCTATTCATTTTCTCTGTTCTAAATGCCTCTTTTGTTTGCTTGTTACAATTATGAGCAGATCCTTGTTGTGTACGGAGGGTTGGAGATAGGCGTGTGGAATCCAGGAGGAGGAGGAGGTATATAGATCCTGGCCCTGCCCTCTGGAAGCTCTTAGACTATAAAGGAATGTAAGGAACACGCTCAGGTCACCAGTTGACAGATGGGGAAAATTAGCTTCAGCTGGCCATCAGGATGGGCAGTGACCGCTAGTGGGAAGGGAAGGAAGGCTGGAGATGGGATCGGTCAGGGTGGCTTAGGAAAGGCTTCTAGATGCAGGAAAGGTTGTAGAATAGGACTAAGAGAGGCTGCAGGGTCAAGACTGGGCAGAAAGGAGTGAGAAGGGCATCCCTAGCAGGGCAGGTCACTTACCCTGGCCACTGGCTCATCCCAGGAAGGGTAAGGCAGGATGTGAGGAGCTGAGTCAGAAAGGAAGTGATGTATCTGAAGGTAGGGGGAGAATTAGCTTGGGGCTCTGGCAGCTGGGTCAGAGAGCCTGGACTGAATATAAACCATTGGAATAACTGTAGATTATTGCATGAGACTGGGGATATCTGAACATGGCATTTGAAGATAATGTTTCTCTATGGTGTTAGAAACTGGATTTGTGGTAGGCTCTCTCAGGCTTTCCAGACATGGTTATCCTTTCTCTTCTGTATATTTCGTTGTTCATTTGTTTTTCTGCCTGCACCTGTTGGAGTCAGAAAAAACTGATTATGTAATTCCCAGATGTTTTATCCTTTGGGTTGCTTCTCTGGGATCTTGATACTTTGTCTGTAGGCCCACTTTCCCTCGTCTTCAGAAAAAGTGGAAGGAGCACAAAGACCACCCTGCACAGCGCAGTTGAAGGAAATATAAACTATCAAGCATTAGCCCCCCTCTTACCCTGCCATGCAGATGGTCCTCCTCTAGGATTCCTGCTCAGTGTCCATGGATGCACTTCAGAAGAGTGTATGACATTTTTTTTTTTTTGAAGGGACCCAACTCAGAGGGGTTTGTGATTCACAAATCTTGAAAACCACTGTTGCGTCTTTGTTGAATGGTAGGTGGCTGCAGATGCTTCCCAAAGAGGAAAATATGGCAGAAGCATCCTTAGTGGCAAATACAAGAGCATCCAAAGACAGCCGAAGGGGCTGGAAGAGAGAGGAATTGGATTCAGTGGGCTCTAGTAGCATGGGTGCCCCATCTTTCCTGTTCTTCACCCTCTTTCTAGCAGGTATTCCTTCTTTGTATTCTCCATATCCTGGCAATTACAGGATTCCATTTCCATTTTCAATTTCAATCAACTGAATGTCTGTCATTTACCAGGTTCTGTACCAGGTACTCTAACAACATTGCCTCCTGCAATCTTGTGTTGAACCTGCAGTGCACAGAATGGAGTCAGTCCCTCCCTCAGTCATGGCATGTTTGCACCATTGCTTCCTGTCAGGCCCCTTTTCTTTCTTTTTCTTAATTTTTATTTTATTTTCTTATTATGCCCAGTTAGCCCCTTTTCAAGGCATTTTATTATCCTGTTTCATCCTTATCTCTATTTGCATTTCCCCTCCTCACTAGAGGCCCTTTTTCTAGTTATTTAACAAATGCTGTTCCAATCCACGTTTTATGTTTGTTTCAGATACATTCACCCATTCAGCCACTACAGTGTCCAGTTGTGTATGTATTCTGAATTCCACTAAGATTGTGCTTCACATGGTGCCTCAGTGACACTGCCACCAGCAGTGTGTATTAGTTTGTATCCTCTTGTGGAATTCTCATGTTGATCCAGTGAGGGAGATGCTGAGCATGGAGCCCACTGAAAAATATCTAAAAAACAAAAACAGAATGTTTGGAGGTATTTGGTACTTTTTCTGGAGGAGAAGCAGGATTAACTTTTCTATGGTCTCTTTTGCTGTCATTTTCTGTGATACTTGGCTGCAACAACTTACATGCAACTTCTGATTGTCAGTTGATTGGTTGAACACCATTGTTCAGTAAATATTTATTGTTTCCATAGGCATTCTGGAAGGATAGCACACACCAGAAGAATCTTGCAACACTGAAAAAAAAATAAAATAATATAAAGATAAAAAATAACCAATTAAATTTTAAAAAAGAAGAAGAAAGAAGAAGAAATATGAAGTAGCAGCTCTGAAGCCCGAGCAAATGACCCTGGCAGTCCCCACCCAACATGGCTTAACTCAGCCTCACTTAACAAGATCCAGCACCCTTGACTCCCTGGGCTTGCTACAGCTCACTGATCCTTAGAATCTTCTTCAATTCCAGCTAGAATGCTGCGTCAGGCACTTAGCAAGTTTGGTCAAAAGCTGGTATGCAGACGTCCACTGGAGGAAGAAGTGGATGAGTTTAGATCTGGCATAAAACTGAGCACTCTGGATTTAGTGGCCTTGGGTGTGGGCCGCACAGTGGGTGTAGGTGTGTACTTCCTGGCTAATGAGGTGGCCAGTAACCAAGCAGGACCATCCACTGTGATCTGCTTTTTGGTGGCAGGTCTAACATCACTGTTGGCTGGGTTGTGCTATGCGGAATTTAGTGCCCGGGTTCCCCATTGTGGCTCAGCATATCTCTACAGCTACATCACTGTAGGTGAACTCTGGGCTTTCATCACTGGCTGGAACCTCATCCTCTCCTTTGTTATTGATGCATTTATTATGATTCAGGCCTGGATTGTAACTTTTAACACCATCTTTGAAAACCGGATCTCTGAGACCCAGCATGAGATCATCTCACAGTATGTTCCCCAAGTCATTGCAGACAATCTAGGCTACTTTTTTGTCGTCTTTTTGTTTCTCAGCATGGAGCTGCAGCATATGGGTCGGCTTGGTTTCCTCAGAGTTTTTCAAGGGTTTACTTCGGTGAAGCTTTTGGTTCTCAGCTTTTTCATCATCTCTGGCTTCATTAAGGGGGACCTACACAACTGGAAGCTCACAGAAGAGGACTACATACAGGCCGGACTCAATGGCACCTCTTACTTGGGCCCTCTGGGCTCTGGAGGATTCATGCCTTTTGGCTTCCAGGGGATTCTCCGTGGATCAGCTACCTGTTTCTATGCATTCATAGGTTTCAGCGTTATTGTTACCAGAGTCAAAGAATCCCACAATCTCCAGTGTTCCATCCCCATGGGCATTGTGATTTCACTGCTCATCTGCTTTTTCGTGTATTTTGGTGTCTCTGCAGCACTTACGCTCATGGTTCCTTACTACCAACTTCAACCTGGGAGTACCTTGCCTGAGGCATTTCTCCATGTTGGCTGGGTCCCTGCCTACTATGTTGTCGCTTTTGCAATTTTCTGTAGTATTTTTGTCAGCACGTACTGGGGCTTTACGTTACCCATACGTTGGGTGATATCCATGATGGCAGAGGATGGTGTCCTGTTCCCAGTCCTTACCAGGTTCGCTTTTGGCACATATGGCCGTATCTTGTCCACTCTGATCTTTGGCATAATCATAGCAATCATGGTATTCTTCTATGGACTCACTGATCTTCTGGACCTGAGATCAATTGGCACCCTGATATCTTACTCCTTGGTAGCTTTTTGTGTTCTCATCATCAGGTATCAGCCTGAAAGGAGGAAGGAGGAAAATGAAAAAGAGCTGCAGGAGGAGGATGAGGGAAATGAAGCACAGGTGCAGGAAGAGAATGGGGGAAATGAAGTGCAGATGCAGGAGAAGGATGGGGGAAATCAAACACAGGCACAGGAGGAGACTGCACCTGCAGTAGGGAAGCTGACTTTACAGGGACTATTTTTTCTGGGCAGCCCCACCCCCACTCCACTCTCTGGCCAGGTTGTCTATGTTTGCTCCTCACTGCTTGTGCTGCTACTGACTCTCCTCTGCCTGGTGCTGGCCCACTGGCCAGGTCTGCTTTCTGGAGACCCAGGGCCGATCACAGTGGTTGTGCTGCTCCTGGTGGTCATCACTGGAATCACTGGGGTCATCTGGAGACAGCCTCAGAGCTCCACTCCCCTTCCCTTTAAGGTCCCTGCTCTGCCTCTCCTCCCACTCCTGAGCATCTTTGTGAATGTTTGCCTTATGATGCAGATGTCAGCTGGCACCTGGCTGAAATTTGGTGTCTGGATGCTGATTGGGTTTGCTCTCTACGTCTGCTCTGGGATCCAGCAAAGCCTGGTAGCTTAACCCTGCTTATGGACCCAAGTCTAGACCTTGAACTCAGCAGTATCAGTACGTATTTGGCTTGACATCATCACACGTGAATGCTGTCTGATCCCTATACAATAATGGAGAGTACTCCTGAGAACCTGGAAATATGGGCTCCTATGAGATATTGGTGTGGGAACACTAATGGAGCTTCATATTTATGGTACAGTGAAGGATGTGTCTTTGCTACTCTGCCCCCACCCCTTTTTTAAATTTGTACTCTTCACTTGTGTCTGTAGCTGCTTACTGACTTTTACAGAATTCATATTAGATGACCTTGAGAAAATATTTTTCTTTTGGGGCACCTGGGTGACTCTATGGGTTGAGCCTCTGCCTCTGGCTCAGGTCATGGTCTCAGGGTTCTGGGATCGAGCCCCACATTGTGCTCTCTGCTCAGCAGGAAGCCTGCTTCCCCCTTTCTGTCTGCCTGCCTCTCTGACTACTTGTGATCTCTCTCTCTCAAATAAATATATAAAATCTTTTAAAAAATGTTTTTCTCTTCTTTAGTTAAACATTTACTAATGAAGGAGTTGCCTTGTTGCAGAGTCAGTAGACCACGACTCTTGCTCTCAGGCTGGTGAGTTTGAGTCCTACATTGAATGTAGAGATTGGTTAAGAAAATATCCAGTAGCAGAATTACTGGATCACATGGTAGTGCTGTTTTAAACTTTTTGAGGATCTTCCACACTGTTTTCCATAAGGCCTGCCCCAATTGACATTCCCACCAACAGTGCACAAAGATTCCTTTTTCTCCATATCTTTGGCACCACTTGTTTTTCTTGTCTTTTTGATTTTAGCCCTCATGACAGGTATGAAGTAACATCTGATTGCATTACTTAAAGGAGTTTAATATATTTAATTTTTTTATGTTCAGTTAGCCAACATATAGTAATCATTTTTATTTCCCTGATGATGAGTAATACTAAGCATCTGTTCATGTGTCTTTTGACCATCTGTATATCTTCTTTGGAAGAATATCTATTCAGGTCCTCTGCCCATTTTTTAATCATTTTGCTTTTTTTTTTTGTTGTTGTTGTTGTTGTTGTTGTTTTTGTATTGGTTTGTAGAATTTCTGTATGTATTTTTGGTATTAACCCCTTATTGATATATTATTTGAAAATATCTTCTCCTATTCTGTAGGTTGCCTTTTTTGTTATTGATGGTTTCCTTTTTGTACAAAAGTGGTTTTGTTTCATGAATTTGAAAATGTATATGCACCTCTATGTTTATTGCAGCATTATTTACAATAGGCAGGATATGGAAGGAACAGAAGTGGGCATCAGTAGAAGTATGGATAAAGAGGATGTGATCTACAAGTACATCCAATGGACTATTACTCAGCCATAAAGAAGAATGGAATCTTACCATTTGTAACAACATGGATGAACTGGGTGGGTATAATTCTAATTTAAATATGTCAGTCTGAGAAAAACAAATGCCATGTTTTCTGTCTTATGGAGAATTAAAGAAACAAAAAAAAATAAAAATGGAAAAAGAAAAAAGAAAAATGCAATACCAAAATAAATAAATAAATAAATAAACAAAAAAACACAACACTGGAGATCCCTAAATAAAGGGAACAAACTCGTTGTTGCCAAAGGGAGATGAGTAGGGGAATGGGTGATTTAAATAAAGGGAATTAAGAGTACATTAATCTTCATGAGCCCTGAAAAATATGTGAAATTGTTGAGTCATTGAATTGTGCACATTCGAGTAATACATCAACACTGCGTGTTCATTATATTTACATAAAAAAAGAAAAAGAAGCTAGAAAAAGATAAAAAACAGATGACATATGGCTTTTGCATTTAAGGAGCTTATATTTTAATACAAGAGGTAAAGCACTGTTGTAACACAAAGTAGAATGTGTTGTCATAATTAATATAAAAGTAAAATGTCTTGGAAATTCAGAGTGAAGGATGGTCATTTGTGGCTGGTACAGAGGTGAGGGTTGAAGGTGAAATCAGAGGAGACTTTGTAGAAGAATGACTTTTGAGCTGACTCACTTCAGGGATGGGTTTTGCCACATCTGGGCAGCAGGGAGAAATTGCAGGCAGAGAGAGCACCAGGAAAAAAGCACAGGAAAATGAAGTTGTGTTCAGAGCACACTGAGTGGGCTGTGTAACTTGAGCCTTGGCTCTGTGAGGGGACAAGAGAGCATGCACAGGTGACTGGAGCCTGAGCTCTCCCCTGGACACAAAGCATTTTGGCTTTGAGCCCACTGTCCATGCAGAAAATCCCTGGGTTGATACTTCTCTTAGGAACATCTTCATTCTTGCACTTTAAAGTTTCTCTACTGTTGTCTGCTTTGGTCTACCTGTTCAGAACGTCCACAGTTGAGAGCCATATGTCCTGAGTTCTGGTCTTGTTTCCACCACAATTAGCAATGTGACCTTGAGTAAGACACTCAGTTCCTTCCATGATCTGCTTATTTATGTGTAGCAGGAGTGGTCACAACTGATCCCTTTCTCAAGTTACATTTCCTTAAAAATTTCTAGGATTTCCTCTGGTTGTTCTGCTCTGTTATTCTCTCAACTAGGTCTCCTTACTGCAAATGATCTGAACTTGTATCCTGCCTACTTTCCACTACAACCCATTTTTGGAGCTGTGGAGATCCAATAAATAAGACCCCATTTCCCCCTCCTATGTTAGGAACCAATTGATAATCATGACACAGTGACAGCTGACTAAACTGTCAGCTGTAGATCTGCAGCATCATTGACTTGTTAATCTGTCATCATTAAATTAAACAGAATTACTCATCACAAGTAGTTCTGAGTGTACCTGGCCACCACCACAGGAGAGAGACTTCTTTAATTAGTTTTTCTCCTGAATGAGCAGGTTGGATCGCATATGTCCAGTGGGCAGGTTCGTTTTGGACAAGAAAAGAAAAGTGACAAAACATTGGAAGAAGCTAACCAGGTATGCTCTGTGTTATGTCTTCACTTTATTAATCAAGGTTGCAGTGAGAGAGGGCCCTATGGAGAGTGGCTAGGAATAGTATTCTGCTCAGTGGTGCTCAAACCTCAGGAGGTGCCATGACACCTGGAGGCCTTGTGGAAAGAGATTGCTGGACCCAATCCTCAGTTTTTGGAATAGAGGAGGTCTGGGTGGGGCCCAGAACCTGCATTTCTAACAAGTTCCCAGGAGACGCTGATGCCCGCTGGTCCAGGGACCACACGTTGAACACCAGAACTCCAGATGAAGGCTCTTCAGGTGTAAAGTTGAAGTGAGGGAAACAAAGGCGCCTATGCACACTCACCTTCATTTAATGAAACCTGTAGATTAAAATTGCATTATGAGGAAGAACAAATATTGTGACAATGTCTATGCTACCTAAGGCAATCTATATGTTTAATGCAATCCCTATCAAAATCCCATCAATTTTTTTCAAAGAAATAGAACAAATAATCCTAAAATTTATATGGAGCCAGAAAAGACCTCAAACAGCCAGAGGAATATTGAAAAAGAAAGCCAAAGTTGGTGGCATCACAATTACAGACTTCAAGTTCTATTACAAAGCTGTCATAATCAAGACAGTATGATACTGACACAAAAACAAACACACAGATCAATGGAATAGAATAGAAAGCCCAGAAACAGACCCTCAACTCTATGGTCAACTAGTCTTTGACAAAGCAGGAAAGAATGTTCAATTGACAAAGGCAAAGGAAACAAAAGCGAAAATGAACTTTTGGGACTTCATCAAAATCAAAAGCTTCTGCACAGCAAAGGAAACTGTCAACAAAACAAAAAGGCAAACCACGGAATGGGAGAAGATATTGCAAATGACAGTACAGACAAAAGGTTGATATCCAGGATCTATAAAGAACTCCTCAAAATCAACACATACAAAACAGACAATCATATCAAAAAATGGGCAGAAGATATTAACAAACACTTCTCCAATGAAGACATACAAATGGCTATCAGACACATGAAAAAATGTTCATCATCACTAGCCATCAGGGAGATTCAAATTAAAACCACATTGAGATATCACCTTACACCAGTTAGAATGGCCAAAATTAGCAAGACAGAAAGGCCAAAATTACCAAGACATGTGTTGGAGGGGATGTGGAGAAAGGGGAACCCTCTTCCACTGTTGGTGGGAATGCAAGTTGGTGCAGCCTCTTTGGAGAACAGTGTGGAGATTCCTCAAGAAATTAAAAATAGAATTTCCCTATGACCCTGCAATTGCACTCCTGGGTATTTACCCCAAAGATACAGATGTAGTAAAAAGAAGGGCCATCTGTACCCCAATGTTTATAGCAGCAATGGGCACGGTCGCCAAACTGTGGAAAGAACCAAGATGCCCTTCAACGGATGAACGGATAAGGAAGATGTGGTCCATATACACTATGGAGTATTATGCCTCTATCAGAAAGTACGAATACCCAACTTTTGTAGCAACATGGACGGGACTGGAAGAGATTATGCTGAGTGAAATAAGTCCAGCAGAGAGAGTCAATTATCATATGGTTTCACTTATTTGTGGAGCATAACAAATAGCATGGAAGACATGGGGAGATAGAGAGGAGAAGGGAGTTGGGGGAAATTGGAAGGGAAGGTGAACCATGAGAGACTATGGACTCTGAAAAACAATCTGAGGGTTTTGAAGGGGCAAGGGTGGGAGGTTGGGGTACCAGGTGGTGGGTATTATAGAGGGCACGAATTGCATGGAGCACTGGGTGTGGTGCAAAAATAATTAATAGTGTTATGCTGAAAATAAAAAATAAATTAAAAGAATACAAAAAAAAATGAAAAGAAAAAGAACAGTCTCTTCAACAAATCGTGTTGGGAAAATTGCACAGCCAGAAGAATGAAACTGGACCATTTCCCTACACCACACATGAAAATAGACTCGAAATGGATGAAGGACCTCAATATGAGAAAGGAATCCATCAAAATCCTTGAGGAGAACACAGGCAGCAACCTCTTGGACCTCAGCCGCAGCAACTTCTTCCTAGGAACATCGCCAAGGAAAGGGAAGCAGGGGCAAAAATGAACTATTGGGGCTTCATTAAGATCAAAAACTTTTGCACAATAAAAGAAACAGAGCTCCAACGTGTTCTCTGGCCATTCTCACCCCAGGAACTGATAACTTCTCCTTGCAGCCCACGCAGATGTTCAGCAGCCCTTCCCTTGAGCTCCAAACCCAGAAGGCCCCTCTGAAACCTAGGATCTGTCACCTAGGTATTTGGGACAAAGCATGGAGAAGCTGAAGAAGTGGGGAGAAGGGGAAGGTTGGGAGAGAGCCCCACAGTTTTCGTGGACAGTAGGATTACTTACAGCAGCAAGAATGATCAAAGCTCAGGGAGAGGAAGAACTTCCTGGGAGCAGACAGCGCTGCTTGTTTTCTGAGGCAGAAATCCTGGCTCTGATTCAGGGAGGGACAGCATGAAAGGGACTCAAAGAGGGAGAACTGATCCCCATCAATGTTGGGGTTCAGCAAGATGTGGTGGGTGGAGGGACACCACATAGAGCAAACAGGCAAAAAATGACTTGAGACTCTTGGGGGGAATCTTTGGCTTCCACGAGGAGGCCTGAGTCCCCTCCTGCACACACAGGGGCGTTGCCAACCACATGCCCTCTGCTGGGCTCTCAGCTGTCCCTGCTCTGCTGGGAGAAAAGACCCAGAGGCTGCACAGGGTCCTTTCTCTTCTGCACTTAAGCTGACGTGGAGGCCGAGATGGTGGGATGACCCGTTGGAGAACAGTCACTGTTTGCCTCTGTCGTCTACTGAGAAGAAGTGGTTTTGGGGTGACCAGGTCATCAGGCCCTCCCAAGTTCCCAGGGCTGCCAAGAGTCCTTTCTGACCTGGGCAGAGCCAAGCTGTGGAAGGCCCTGGCCACCCCTGAGGCTACTCAGAAGGGAGTAGGGCTCACCGTGTTTGTTGCTGCTTCCCTCAGGTTGACAAAAGTGCCACAGCCCATCCTGTTACTCTGTGTACCCCAGTCTCTCACTCAGCTGACGGGAGATGTCTCTTCAACTCTTTCAAACATCTGACCAGCTCTGTTCTCAGGAAGAGTTGGGAGATGGCACGCAGAGGGCAGGAAGAGAGAGAAGGGGGAAATGTCCTTCCCTTTACTGGGCTCTGAGCACTGCTCTACTCCCTCGATTATGAAGGATGGGAGAGGTGTGAAAGCAGATTAGAAATGACTTGAAATGAAGCAAAATGGTGGGAAGCAGCAGGCTGGAGAGATAGAGGTAATGGGAAGGTGGAGACCACTGAAGGTGGAGTTAGTTGTCTGTGAAGGTGTGTCAGGAGGGGAGGGAGGCAGGCTGGGTTGGGGGGAAGTTTGTCCAGGTGGGAGGGGACTAAGTGGAAGGTGGGAAGTTGAGGGGTCAGAGGGAAGGGGGTGGACAGTGAGGGGAGGTGGAGGCACGAGGATGGGCAATGGTAGATGGAAATTCAGAGATGGTCAGGGTGGCCAGTTGTCTGGATGGATTACTGGAGGACGGGAGCACTTCAGAAGCTGTCAGAGTCTGGACAGATGTAAGGAGTAAAGGCTGTGTCAGGAAAACCAAAGGTGTTTGTGGGTCCGTGGAGGGTCCCAGGAAGTTAACAGTAACACTTCCAGAGCCCCTTCCTGCTCACACTGAGGCCTGACTCCCCTGGGAACTGAGGAGGCCAGTTGAACAGCAGGGGTAGGGGTGAGATCCCAGCTCCACTTGGTCCAAAGCACCTGCAGGGGCTGCCCATCTGGGTGGGAGCCACTGAGCTGCTTCCCAGTCTGAGAACAGAATCTAGTGTTTTGTTTGTTTGTTTGTTTGTTTGTTTGGTTTGTTTGGTTTCCAAAGGGGCTTTTTGTATTCATGGGCAATACAATCTCTTCCTTGACTGCTTAGCACAGCAGGTCTTGTCCTATAACTGTGACCCACACTGTCTGTCCATAAAGAATGTCTTGGAATTGGTGTAATTCAGGGACATTAGGGATGACTTTCTGTAGGACAGCTCCTTGGGGCTGATTAACCCTTCATATCCTTCTGATGCAGGGGCTGAGTGCTCCATCCCAAACTTTTCCTCCATGGCCAGCTGCATTAACGGTCATTAGGGAAAAGGCTACCTGACAAGAGGCAATAAGGGACCAGGAGTGGTATGGGCAGGACAGAGGCAGGGGAGTCAGATGGAGCTGGCCTAGTCATATTATCACGTTTCCCCAGGTGTGGGCACCTGGTGGTCTGAGCCTCAAGGAGATGGGGTTTCTGTTTCAGAGACAGCAGGCCTGGAAGGGTGTTAGGGAGATGCTCACCATAGAAATGGGGAATGGAGTGGGGTGACTTTCCATCGGTGGCCACATTGATGTTGGAAGCTACACCTGTCTTAATCTCACACCGTAGGTAAATTTTGTTAATCCTACTTACAGGTGATAAAACTGAGGCTCAGAGATGTTATGTCAAGGGCCCAAGGTAACACAGCATATAAAGAGGTAAAGACAGAAGTTGAACTCAGGTCCTCGCTCCTGAGTTCTTGCTCTTCCCCCCACACACTGGGGAGAAGGTCTTACTCTTCTATGTGTCTGCCTCAGCTACAGGCCTGGGGGTGCGGGCGGGCTGGGTTGTGGCAGGTAGGTGCTCTGTAGTGTTTGTAGTGTGAAGGACTGAGTTATCTCTGCATGCCCACAGTTTGGGTCACAGTCCTAGAGACCCTGGTGACAGGAAGGGAGATATGGCAGAGGAGCTCCAGTGTGGGACACGAAACTGGAAATAGCTTTCCTGTGGGTTGGGTTTCCCTGCTTTCCCCTGGATGGTCTACACCTATAGGATCTAGAGGATGATGCTCTGGATCTTTAGAAGAAAGGACTAGAGTGGCGGGTATGTATGTACAACTGTGTTTGATGAGTGTGTGAGAGTGTGTAAGTCTGAGTGTGCATGACTCTCAGTTAATGAGTTTGTGAGTATGTGTCTTTGTGTTATACACGTGAGAATGTGATATGCAGGTGTGTTTATGTGTGTAATTTGAGGTTATGTGTATGTGTGAGTGTGAGCCTGTGTGTGTGTGTGTGAGCCTGTGTTTGTGTGTGTTTGTATGTGTGTTGTCCAAGGGGAGCCTGAAGACACATAGTGGCAGGTGTCTTTGATTAGTGCCCATTTCCAGCAGGTTCCAGGCTATGCTATAAGGCTGGGGGTGGGGGAGGCCAGGAGAGGAAGGCTGTTAGTGCTGGGGTGTGGGGGATGTGGAATCTGAGCAGTGGGTATCTCTGTCCTGCCAGTTACAGGGGCAGGTCATCAGGGTTCCAGGTCAGAGGTTGGGTGGAGACTGGGTCCTGAGCCTGCACTCAGGGCTGCATTAAAAGAGCTCAGAGGGGGACGCCTGGTTGGCTCAGTTGGTTAAGCAGCTGCCTTCAGCTCAGGTCATGATCCCAGCATCCTGGGATCGAGTCCCACATCTGGGTCCTTGCTTGGCAGGGAGCCTGCTTCTCCCTCTGCCTCTGCCTGCCTTTCTGTCTGCCTGTGCTCACTCTCGCTCCTCTCTCTCTGACAAATAAATAAATAAAATCTTAAAAAAAAAAAAAAAAGAGCTCAGAGGTCCTGCTCTGACCAGAGAGGGCCATAAAGAGGCGGGGCCAGGGTTGGAGGGAGGCCAGACAGTGGAGGGTTCACCCCTGATCTCTCCCCACCCCCACCAGGCAGCAGCTTCTAACTCTAGGCTCCACCCATTCTGCCTAAGGGCCTGAAAGTCCCCAGAAGTCCCTGTGTGCCCGCTTCTGAGGTTGGGCTGACTAGAGTCACACTGAAAACTTCTGTCTCTAGTTGGGACTACCCAGGCATGTCCAGAACAAGTCCTTGTCTCTTGGAGGCATCTGGTGAGGCCATGTGTGCATTCTTACTGAATGTCACAGCAGCTGAAGCTGTTGGACCCCTTGTGCTGGGAAGTTCTGACTGAGTCTAACTCAAATCCACGTGTGGCACTTCCTGCTCTAGGAGTGTGAGCCCTCCCATCCCCTGACATGGAAGGAGTTCCTTCTGGGTGGGAAGTGGGTCAGAGTGGAGGGATACTGAGAGCATGTGGGGTAAAGCCTGGTGGGTCAGACCTTTCCTGGGCAGAAGGGCAGTGATCAGAAGGTCAGTTTCAGAGAAGAGAGCACAGAGAACACCAGTTTTCTGTCTGTTTCCTCTGTCACCCCAGACAGTGCCAGGAAACTGGAAACAGGGGCTGTGGTAGGAGGGAGCAGATGAGAACAGGGAAAGGGCTTCCCTGTCTGCATCTGGGAGGAATCTCTGGAAACACAGGGCAAAAAGCAGATGATCAATGAGAAGTTATTTTTTGATGCCAGATCCCTCTTAAAAGCATGCTAACATCTCCCTTTTCCCCTCTTCAGAGGATTCTGAGTTTGGATCCTGGATAAGCAGCCAGGCCCCATCCCCGACTGGCCCAACTCCCAGCTTGTACTGCTCTGTCAGCTCTGTCTGCTCCTGCCTGGTGGTTACCACATCCGTGTGTGCTTCTGAACCTGGCCTTTCAGCTCTGTCACCTGCCCCTCCAGCTGTAGCTTCACCTGCATCAGGGGATTCCTCTCTTGCTGTCATGCAGCTGGTTCAACAGGGGGAAGGATGAGGAGGGGTTTGTGCTTGTAAAGTGTCCATTCTAATGTCACATCCCATTGCTGCACAGATGCATGCTGGGTCTGGGAAGTTACAGCAGTGCAGGCTATAAAGAGGTGAGTCAGGGCAGGCTTGGTGCACTACTCAGTCCTGCCCTCCAATCCCCGCTCTGATCCTCTTGGAAGATTTCTCAATCCACACAGACAGAAGAGGTGGATCCCCTCATTTAACTCTGTCCTGGAGTCAGACAGATGAGAGTTTAAATCTCCAATGCAATTTTTACTAGCTGTGTCATCTTGAGCAAGTTACTTAACTTCTCTAGGTCTCTGTTCTCATTTGTAAAGTGATTTTTTAGCCCAAGTTGTTGAGAGGTAGTGGTCATGAGAATAACGAATATAAAAATAGAACATGGTGGTGGGCACCTGGGTGGCTCAGTGGGTTAAGCCTCTGCCTTCAGCTCAGGTCAGGATCTCCAGGTCCTGGGATCGAGCCCCACAACGGGCTCTCTGCTCAGTGGGGAGCCTGCTTCCCCCTCTCTCTCTGCCTGCTGCTCTGCCTATTTGTGATCTCTCTCTCTGTCAAATAAATAAATAAAATCTTAAAAAATAGTTAAAAAAATACAACATGGGGAGGGGCTCACAGATCTGACTTATGTACTATATAAACATTTTCTCTCTGTTCTTGTTGAGATTCCATGTGTTTACATTAGAGCATTCTAGAAGACAAGAATTTACCTAAGTCACAGATAAGCTACTCATTCTCACCTCCTGAGCCTTCCTGAAGTTTGTCCTCTTGTCTGGGCGTGTGTGCTCCCCAACTGTCCCTGTCCCTTCTCTTCCTTCAGGAAGTGCTCCCTACCAACATCCTACTCTCTGCTCTCTTGTCCTACTCTCTAATTCTTCACACTTTGGTCTATTTGATCCAATAGAAAAAGAAGGCTAGACACATACATACCTCTAAATTTTCTAGTAGACACTTAAAAAAGGTAACAGGTGAAATTCACTTTAATATTTTATTTAACACAGTCTATCCAAAATGTTGTCTTTTCAATATGTAATCAGTATAGAAAAACATTGAGATCTTTTACATATTTTCAAATATGAAGACTTCAAAATCCTTTGTGTATTTTACCCACACAGAACATCTCTGTTTGGACCAGTCACATTTCAGGTGCTCAAGAGCCACCTATGGGCAGTGCCTCTGGTATTGGACGGTCCAGGCCTGTGGCCCTACCTTCTGCTCCCACTCCTTACCTCTACTGGAAGTTGGCCTCATCCTCCCCTTCCTCTAAACATTCCTTTCCTGGAGGGGCCTCCCTCACCCTTTGGATCTTCCTCTAGGGTCTAGGACAGAACACAGCAGTTGTGAGGAAAAATCCTCAAAAAGTTCTTAAGAAATCTTGAGTGACATTTGCCTGAGTGGCTTGCTTTCCTGCCCTACAGGTTTGTGTCTATGTTAGATAAAGACTTTCTCAATGGCAAGACTGTAACTCCCCGTGAGGTCTTCAATTAAGGTCAATCCCAAGTGGAGGATGAAGTGAGAAGCGACCCCTTGTGGTGCTGCCCTCTCACTTCCTTCCCCAGAGGCAGTCCTGTTGCTCTGTTCTCACCCTCAGCCAGTGGCCTTGGGGACAACCAGCCAAATGTCAATGCTACCATTAGTCTTCTCTATAGTCACTTCTTCATCCATGGGCCTTGAGTCTTGGAACTGGAGAAGTGGGCTCTGCCAATATACACAGCCCTGGCATTTCACATATTGGAACTGGTAGAACT
The DNA here is from genome assembly GCF_020171115.1 of Neogale vison. Taxonomy (NCBI): domain Eukaryota; kingdom Metazoa; phylum Chordata; class Mammalia; order Carnivora; family Mustelidae; genus Neogale; species Neogale vison. The sequence goes on from NC_058102.1 coordinate 73,136,482, forward strand.
GGGATATGAGTCTGGACAGATAGCTGGCTGTGGAAAGAACAGACCTGGGGCACCAGTATAATCTCAGGGCCTCAAGTGCTTGGCAGGTCATCTCCCCCACCCCATCCCCTTGATGTGTCTTATCCCCTACTGTCCTTGGTTCCAACCCCTTGCAGTATATGCAATAGGGAACTTTCTTCTTCACTCCCCACAGGTTATTTCTGTTCCCTGGGATACTCTTCTCCAGTCTTTCAGTCTAGCCCTGTCCTTCCTCTCTTTCCCAAACCTACTCTCCTTAAACATCATCATCATCATCACCACTTACTGAGTGCCCACCATGTACCAGACATATGCTAACCCTTTACCCACATCATTTTAAACCTCCATATTGTCCCTAAAAACCAGGCATCCCCTCTTACTGCTAAAAGAACAGACATGAAGAGATCAAGTAATTTGTCCAAGGTCAAACAGATTGTAAGTATGAGAGCTGAGACGTGAACCCAGGTCCTTCAGAACCTAAAGACAACCTTCTCCTCAAATAGGACACCATTTTCCTTCTTCCTCACACCTGCTCCCCAATGGACTTCCTCCTTTTTTTTTTTTTTTATTTTTTTTGGTAGGAGGCAGGACTAGTGGCTCTCTACATTTCCTTCCACCTCTAAGTAGGTGACTCTGTAATAATCCCATGAGTTTTTGTCTGCTGTACCCCAATGGATTGAGTTCTTATTTATCTGTACTTATATTTCCTTTCCTCTGTGCCTAGCTTTTGTTTCTGAGCCTTATACCCTCCTCTAAACCTCTATTCCCTTGGCTCCTTCCTTCCTGTTTTCCATCTTCCCTTGTCCCTTGGAACTGGATACTGGCATGGACTAAGGACCACATGAATGTGTGGTGATCCTTCTGCCAGATCAGCTCTCACTTTTACCCTTAGAGATTCTATGTTACCACTAATGGTTTTCTCCAACCTCGTCATTGCCTGGATAATTGTTACCCAGAATTCCCTTTCTGACATATTGTTTATGTCCACATCCAATAGTTCCGTGGGAGAGGGTACAGCCTCTGAGTTTTTCCACTGTTGGGTGTTCCTCCTTCTAGTCATTTTGGTGAGAGGTGGTTGAGGGGATGTATAGCTGAATATATCACGCACAGTCCAGGCATGGTGCACCCTGGAATGTTTCAGAGCAATCGGAAGTCACCACCAAAAAGAAAGAAAAAAGAAAAAAGAGAGAAGGAGGAAAAAAAAGAGAGATAAAACCCTGCCAAAATGAGCCCCAAAAGTAAGGTTTATAAGGTATATAAACAAAAATGAACAAACAAAAAGACCAACAGAAGTAAATGACAACAGGGGTGCCTGGGTGGCTCAGTGGGTCAAAGCCTCTGCCTTCGGCTCAGCTCATGATCCCAGGGTCCTGGGATTGAGCCCCGCATTGGGCTCTCTGCTCAGCAGGGAGCCTACTTTCTCTTCTCTTTCTGCCTGCCTCTCTGCCTACTTGTGATCACTGTCTGTCAAATAAATAAATAAAATCTTTTTTAAAAAAGTAAATGACAAGAAATAAAAGTAGAACCCAACCAAAACGAACCCCAGGAATAAGGTTTTTATAATACCAGAACAAAAACAAATACACAGAAACACTAACAGAACAATACGATGGGAGGGTGGTTATCAATCCTGGATGTGGGTGGGGAAGTGTATTTCAGTTCTTCCTGGGTGAATCTTGTTATCTTTGTTAAATGACTCAACTTTCCAGAGATACAGGGGAATTAAAACTGGTTTATATATAAGGGTTGTATTGAATAGGGACAAAGGATTACCTTGAAGCTTATATCTATATATATATTTATAAAAAAAGAAAAGAAAAAGAAAAAGAAACACAGGTATATGTATGAAAATGTTGAAGTTAAAAAGTTACTGGGAATACATTGTATTAAACTTCTAGTTATAATGATTAGTAGGTTAAAAAAATAAAAAAAAAGAATCATGAAAATGAATTTAAAAATTGTATCTATGAAATATACAGGTTTTAGGGCAATACAGGGAGCTTAATATATTGTTTTCCCCTGATGTTGGGGTTTTACAGTTTTATGGGACCCTGAGGTGGTTGTCCTCTCATTCTTTTGGTTTGTCTGCTAGGCGAGGGTCCTGCTGCATTGTTCTCCCATCAGTCTTGCTTGGGTTGAGCTGCCCTGCAGGTTATCAAGGGGCTTGGCTCTGTGAAAACTGCTTTTTCAGGCTTCTGTTCTCTTGAGTTTTTTTATTCTTTGGCTGCTTTTTGTGGCTTTTCAGAGGATCAGAGCAAAGGAAGAACTTGTCTGCACCCAGACCTCCATGTCAGAGAGAAGCCTCAGTCTAACCCCTCTGGGTGGTCCAGAACACACAGAATCCCCCTCTGCAAACTTCACAGAATGCTGAACCTCCCACAGGCGGTGGCACCCCAGCCGCCATCCCAGGGGTTGCTTGAGGCCCTCGCTTGTGTCTGTACCCCTGTGCCACTTAATCTGTGAGTGATACTGGTCCAGGGAGCCCGAACCTGGTGGACTGCTATTGGTGGGACTGCTTTCTGGAGTCCACACCTATGCCCAGTGTGCTTGCACCTGGCTGAGACGCAGGATATGGAAAGCTGCTACTGAGAGATCCCAACCAGGGATTGTGTCCAGTTCTCTCAGGCTTGGAAACGTTCAGACTCTTAGCTTGTCATGGAAGGCTGTGGTCTTAGAGGCTACCAGCTGGCACCCACACCGAGTTCTCTCAGGGGCAGGTGGGACTGTGCCCAGCTGAGTGGTGGTTCAAGCAGCAGAAAGCCACAGGCTCAGGGACTATGGACTGGAGGCCCTGCTGGACCTTCTCTGGTACACGTGGTCACTGGCAGTGACCCTCCTGGGTCCATGGGCTTAGACGCATGCCCGTAACCACCAGAGTCCACCAGTTTCCCCTTAAAAACTTTTGATCTTTTTGTACTTGAGGGCCTGGGTTGCCTATACCTTTTGCTGGCTTAAATGATTTGGGATAGCAGCACCTGTTGTTGCTCCTGTCTTTATGTAGGAGAAATAAAAGATTCACACTTGTCCCACAACCAAGTCAAGTTATGGACTTGGGCATCCTTCTTTCCCCCCACCCTTCGCAGACATCCACCCCCCGTCCCCGGAGCATCTGAGGCCTTCAAATGATCTCTCTCCCTGTCTCTGTGTTCAGGGGAGACAGTTGAAGGATTGATTTGCTCCTCCTAGTGCCTGCTTTAATCCTCTGCTGAACGAAGTTATGGAGCCTCTGCTTTCCCTACATTTTTTGGTCCTATTTTGCTGTTATGACTAAATTAGTGTGTCTGGTGCCTGCCTGTGGGTGCCTTTCACCTGAAAACTCTTGAGTGCTTAACAGTAAGTCGCAGGGCTCCAGAAATATTAAGGTGACATGTCTGTGTCATTAGTCAGGATTTGTCTACCCCCCAGAATAAAGGCTTGGAAGAAAATGTAGTCTCAGCTAAAGTTAAAATTAGTAACAGTTTCCATATATTGGGTGTTTACAATGTGTTTATGCTAAGAATTTTTACATTTAATATAAAAGACTTATATAGTAGGCCCTCATTTTATCCACATTGTACATGTGATACTAGCTCCCATTATTCCAGGAAACACTTCTATTAATCTTCTTCTATTAATCAAGGGACAAAGTTCACTGTGCATTTGTGTCTAAGGGTCAGGTCATGTGAAACAGGTTCATTCTTCAACTATGTCTGTGAGGGACTGTGCTAGGTGTTCAGTGAATTTCATTGAAGAATGGACATGAAATGCAGATCCTTGAAGGATGGATTGACTTTGGATAGTCTGGCAGAAGAAGGTCTAGGAAGGCTGAGTTTATTTCAGGCTGAAGCAAAGTTTCAGAGATGGGAATCTGTAATGTTATGGAAATATATGAGGTCACATAAGCACAGCATATCAGTTTTAGCCTTTTGTTTCACCTGGAATATTAGCAATGACTGCCAGAAATGTGTTGAGAAGGATGCTGAGGAAAGTGTGCTGGGCTTAATGAGTAATGTCTATCAGGCACCATGGATGGAGGTGGTCAGGTCTAATAGATTGATGCATTGTTTGAAATTAATTACTTTCTCCCTCTGAGCCCATTGCCATGTGACTTCAAGTATCTCCTGCAGGAGTATATGTCTCACTTAATTGACTTTGGACTTGGCCATGGTTCCTATTTTGGCCAATGGGATGGGAACAGACATTTACCATGTTTGCATGTGGGAGTTTCCACTTTCTTGTTCTTCTTCTCGGCTACCAGAAGGGGTGTATTCCACATGAAAACTGTTCTTTCTGTCTGGGTCATGGAATGAGAAGACCCATGGAGCAAAGCTGCAGCCTGCCTAGGGTTTGCATATACCGTTCAACTGCTATTCGGGCTGGGGAGTACAAACACTGCTGAGGCATAGGCCATTTCAGTCCCACCACAGCAACCCGCTATATATACTGTATGGAGCACGTGGACCCCGGCTGTGGAAGACCAGTGCCCTCAGTCCTGACAGCAGCGGCATGCCCAGGGTGTGGACTGCATCTGACCCTGGTGAGGGTCAGTGAGGATTGGTCTTGGTGAATGGGACTTCCTTGGGGGAGTACTGTGCACGCCCCGCTTTTACCCTTGAGTTGTACGTTCAAATATGTGAATCCCCTGGAGAAATGTTGGGTGAAGAGGGGGTGGGAAGTCTGAAGAAGACGGAGAATTTATGAACTGCTTTTGTGGGTAGGCAGTCTCAGTGAAGAAAATTCAATTCTTTCGGCAGCTTGGAGAGTCCATATGTTAAATCTCAGAGGAGCTGAGGAGTGACAGCAGAATGACAAAGTCAGTGGGACAGACTTTTGGGGGACGGGGGTTGTCTCTCTTTGTCTGCAGTGAGGCTGCCTCCTCTCTGTTCCCTTGACCTCACCCTTGAACTGCCGCTGGGGGGCAGGAGGGAAGCAGACAGCTCAGTTTCTCAAACTGCTCTTTTCTCCCTTTCTCCCTCACTGGGATGCCCATCATCTCTTGCCTCCTGCTTATGGAAGGAGAAAGCCTGCCTTCTCCCAGCCTCATCCTACAGGAGTAGCTCCTCAGGAAATCCTTCCTGGAGTCTAGCCAGCACTCCCTCTTGCTGCAGGTATTAAATGCAGAGTCTGTTTGTAGCCCAAAGACATGGGCAGGAAAATCCTCTTTTCTTTCTAACTCTTCCTTCCCACTCCTCCCTCAGCTACTGCATCTCTGCCCTCTGTTCCCCAGCAAGTTTCAACTTTTCTCCAACCAGTTTTTCCAGCATTTGGTTCCATAAGCAGGTACTGTGGAGGGTGGGCTGGAGAGTGGGGAGAAGGCAGCTGGAGATTCCTCTGTGAGCCAGTGTCACTACAAGTGATGATTAGCCCAGCTGCTGGCTGTGTAATGGCTGTGTGCCTACATCCTGGGGTCAAGATGTGTCAGTAGCAGATCCCTGTGGTGTGCTGTGATGAGATCCTGCCTAGGGCTGGTTGCACAAGCTAATTAATTAATGTTCCTCTGGTGTCTAGGAATTAGAAAGATCTGAGGAAGTTGGTGGTGCGGGTGTCTCAAAACCCAAGAGCTCAGCTTTTCAGAGCCCAGAGTTTTACTGAGACCCCAGTTTGGCTGCCCATCCCTGGAACTGGAAACAGGGGCTGTGATAGGAGTGAGCAGATGAGAATGGGGAAGGGGCTTCCTTGTCTGCAGCTGGGAGGAGCCTCTGGAAACACAGGGCAATGAGCAGATGATGAATGAGATGTTCCTCCCACAGCTCAGGAAGTAGGAGTTGAGGGACAAGGCTGTGGGACTCTGAAGAGCAGAGAGGGTGTGTGTTGAGGGTGGGGATGTACAGAGTGAAAGGACCTATTTAGCCAGAGTGCTTCCATCCAGTTAAGCAACAATTTTGTTGTTTTAAACTTAACCTGTCCCTGCTCCCCTTCCCCCAGGGGACTTACTTAAAAACAAGTCCCAGAAACCAGTCCCAGGTAACAAAGCCCGAATACAAGGGTGGGTCAGGCCAGGTGGAGACATCTGATCAGTGGGGGGATGTATACTGTCTCCCTGGTTACCAAGGAGTATGGGTCCTGCCCTTTGGGCACCTTTTGGGTGCCAATTCTGACCAAGATGATAGGCTAGTTCAGATATCTACTAGGGTAAATTGTAATTCAATTGGTCACTTATGTGTGACCTAAGATGACTGTGCAGCTTGCAGATTTCTCTGTGTGTTACAATTTCATTGGCCTCCTGTGCGTGGCCAGGCCCAACCACATGGCCTTTTCCCTTAAAAGCATGTCTGTGAAGCAGTGAGAGATTGCCCTCCCTTGTAAGAGGTGCAGCTCTGGAAGTCCAGTTTGATTTTTGATGCTTGGCGTGAAATAAAGCTTTGCTTGACCTTCGCTTTGTATCAGTCTCGCTTCTTTAACCACGGACCCATTATTGGGGGACCTAACACAGACCACAGTGTGTGTGGCCTACATGTCAGTGCTCTGTGGTTGACAGTCCTCTGTGCCCAATTCTGGGTGTTAAGCATATGTCACGTGGGGAAGGGGGAGCTCCGACATGGGTGTTTAAACCCAGGGTTGTGAGCTGGCTTCCCACTGGAGCCTAGGATGTATGCTTTCCTTGACGAGCAGAGGTCAGCACCAATGGGCAGACCCTGGCGTGGGAATCAAGAACACATAGATTCCAGCTCTGGCCCTAGTTCTCTGCTGGTCCCCTGTGAGCCATCACCTCTGGGAGGGGGAATTTCACCTGCTCCAACCATAAAGGAAAAGTCAGGTGTCTCTTTGTGCCAGCAGCCCCAGGGCTGGGGACCAGAAAAGAGAAGGGGGCTGGAGCAGGAGATGGCCTTTCAGGGGCTGAAGGGAATACAGGATGCCAGTGGGAAGGGTGGTAGGAGGGGAGTCCTACTGATAAAGTTTTAGAATATAGGTAAGGTCAGGAGCCCACAACAAAGAATCCTTAAGATGTCTCTGGTGCAAAAAGATGATTTTATTAAAGCACTGGGGATAGGTCCCTAGGCAGGAAGAGTCACTGTCCTGGGGTTGTGAAGGGTGGCCGGTTATATGGGATGGGGTTGGGGGGAGGTAAGGCAAAAAGTAGGTTTCAATAACTTTGAAATGCTAAAGGAGACCTAGAGGATACTGCATACCAGAGGTCTTACCATTGTCAAGATTGTTTTTCCCTTCTTAGGGAAGTATTAACATTAAGATAGTTGGGAGATTTCTAAAGAATGTCACACCTGTCCCACCCAGGAGTGGGGTGTTGGGTCCGTTATCAAAGGAAAGAGACTGAGACAAAGTTACGCAAAGCCTTATTCTATGCCAAGCATTAGAAGTCAGACTGACCAGCCAGGGCCGCCTCCGAAGAGAGCAACGCCCCTTGGTCTTACAGGCTAGTTTTTATAGGGCACAATCGCAGACATCTGCATATGTGGCCTTGGCTGATTGGATGTCTCCTACCTGTGTGTTTTAGTAACGGTTACCAATGGCCTTGTTTTAGGTATGTGTTTTAGTAATAGTTACCTGGAATTGGCCTTGTTTTAGGTGTGTGTTTTAGTAACAGTCACCTTGTTTTAGGTGTTGTGTTTTAGTAACAGTTACCTTGTTTTAGGTGTTGTGTTTTAGTAACAGTTACCTGGAACTGAGAGCAGTAACTTTTCTAGACAACAAAATGTCTACCTAGGCAACATGGAGTCACTATGGCTAAGTAGGCCCAGGCAGGCCCAGGAGGTTAGCATGTTTTAACATGGAATCGACCCCAACATCCCCCCCTTTTCTTTTGAGATTAGTCAATCTTTGACTTTTTAAAGAATCAGTTAGTGCTGAAATTAGGATGGGAACCGCAGGTTTTGTCCATTTTATTTCTGTAGCAAGATGTTGGAATCCCTCAGGCCCTCTATAGGATGACAGTAAATGGTCCCTTTCAATGAGACTTCAAGTTTTTCACGCGGTGGCGGCATATCCAAACCAAGTCTTTGGGGTGGTAAGGATGTTGTTCGTCTTTGTCTCCATCTCAGTGTAGGCAGCTTGGATTCCTGCATGTGCTCTTTTTAAGACATACTGTAGTGCCTGTAGTGACTGGAATACAGACTGATCAGTCATTTTTGTTAGGGTAACCTTTTGTAGCCATGAGCAGAGTGGAGGGGGTCTTCCGAACATTATTTTAAATGGGGTAACCTTGTTTAAGTAGGGTGTACATTGCGCCCTAAGGAGGGCGAAGGGAAGGAGATCCATCCATCCATCGCCAGTTTTTAGAATTAACTCTGTCAAGGATTTTTTTAAGAGTCCGGCTCATTCTTTCTACTTGTCCAGAACTCTAGGGTCGGTAGGCACAATGTAGATTCCAATTAGTGCCTATGGCCTTGGCTAATGCCTATGAGACTAAGCTCACAAATGCAGGACCATTGTTTGACCCAATCGCGAGAGGCAGCCCAAACCTAGGAATTATTTCTTTTAGTAGATTTTTTTTTTTTTTTTTTTTTTTTGGGCTACCATTCCTGCCGTTTCTTGTTTGGTGGAAAAAGCCTCTACCCAGCCTGAAAATGTATCTATAAAAACTAACATATACTTGTGTCCATATTTTTCCTGTTTTATCTCTGTAAAATCTACTTCCCGATAAATTCCTGGTTCCCTACCTCTTTTTCTTTCTTTTTTTTTTCCTAGTTTTTCCACTTTTACTGCCTGACATTGAGCACATCTATTAACTATATCCTGAGCCATATGCCCTAATTTAGATACCTGAAATTGCTTGCCCATGAGTTTTTTTAAAGTTTCCGTGTCCCTAAATGAGTACCCTGATGTATTTGGTTTACTAATTTTTTTCCTAGTCTTCGAGGAAGAATTAACTTTTCTGTCCCAGTCTTAGCCCAGTCTCCTTTATAGCCTAATTTAGTCCATTTTTGTAAATATTTTAAATCTTCCTCTGAATAATCCGGTTTTTCTGGTAGGGCTGGAACCGGGAGTGTAACCAGTTTTTGAGTCATTTTTCTGGCTACTTGCTTTGCTGTTTGATCTGCTAATTAGTTTCCTTTTGAAACCAGATCAGTCCTCTTTTGGTGTCCCAGGCAATGCATAACGGCCACCTTTCGAGTCCCAAATAGTCTGGAGGAGAGCTAGTATTTTTTACTTTGTTTTTAAATTTTTTAAAATTTTTTTTTTTTTTTTGCTGTTAATAAGCCCCCCCTTTTTTTTATAAATAGCCCCATGTATATGGAGAGTAGCAAAGACATACCTGTTGTTCCTAGAGATGTGTGGCAGGGCTGCTTTCCAGAGTTCCTGCTCAGGAGAAACCATCACAGCCCCCGCATACCTCTTTTCACCCGCCATGTAGCTACTCCCGTCTGTGAACAAAGTCATCTCCACATCCGGGAGGGGAGTGTCTCTGAGATCCGGCCTTATTCCTGTGACCTGGGTTAGGACCTCCCCGCAGTAGTGTGGGTGGGACGGGGGTATCCGTTGGTTACCTGTTTCCTGGATTCAGACAGTGAACACACTCCTTCTTGGAGATCAAAGCCTAAATAAGTGGCTTGTCCCCCGCAAGCATGACTTAGAGTCCTCAGCGGTTATAGTGAGTATTGTGGTCAGTCAGCTCCTCTGGCAGCAACATGGCTGGATTTAGCACCGCCGGGGACCGGAAAGTCACTTTCAGTTCGTTGAGGAGGAGGGCCTGATACCGCATCACTCAGGCGTTTGTTCTTGTCCAGGTGAGCTGGCCTTGGAACACTTTCTGTGGGTTCGACCACTTAAAAACAAAGAGGGGCTGAGACTCTCCTGTATTCTTGAGATCTAACACAATATACATGGTTCTCTTGGGGCTCAGGAGGGAGAGTAAGGTATAAGGGTTAGGCACCATCGGGTGGATGTCTTTAATCCACTTGTTAACTTCTCGCAAGTCCTGAACGGGTCGGTACTCCCCAGTTTCGGCCTTTTGACGGGAAGCAAAGGTGTGTTCTATGGAGATCCCTTCCTTTGCTTCCCAGGGGAGAGAGTACTGATGCGAACAGCCGTAGGCCAAATTTAAGGTCTTTTCTGTTGTTTATTTATGTCCTTTTGTGCCATTTTCCCCGTGTTCCCAGACTTCCTCTTCAGATCGCTTTCTCATAGGCTCTAGTAATGATGAAAATTGGGCTCCCATGTCCATCAAAAAATCAATTGATTTCCCCTCCACCTGAGTTTTTACACAAAGTTTGGGGAGGGGATCTGAACCATGGTCCCTTTAGTCTCTAGCCAGCATTGCTGTCTTCTTTTTGGGGCACTCTCCTTGGCCCAGTGTCCTCTTTCCTTGCAGTAAGTACACTGATCTGAAGCTAAGACTTCTCATCAGTTTTTTCTATACTTAGGCTTTTCTTTCCACTGACCATTTTTTAACCTGCCTTTTTCCTTTCCATTGACCTCTTTTCCTTTGTTTTCTCCCCATCTCATGTAATGCCAAACTTTAACTATTTTTAGTCTGTTTTTTTTTTATCTTTTTGTGTATCTCTGTTGTTAAACACCTTTTCTGCTATTCCCACTAACTCAGTCAAATTCTTTCCTTTAAATCCTTCAATTTTCTGAAGTTTTCCCCTTATGTCTGGGGCTGACTGACTGGCAAAGGCAAGATTTATTGCCCTCTGATTTTTGGGCGCCTCAGGGTCAATCAGGCTATATATTTTATAGGCTTCTATAAGCCTTTCTAGAGAAGCCCCTGGAGACTCATCCTTATCTTGAGTCACCACACTAATTTTAGATAAACTTATGGGTCTCCTTGCAATCATATGGAGGCCTCCCGGCAGAGCCTGGCGGTAAAAACATAGACTCTCCTTACCTTTATCAGAGTTTGGGTTTCAGTCAGGGGGTTCCTTTGGGCAGTAGTTCTTCACTCACTGGGGATTGAGGTCCCATGTTACTAATTCTGGTTTAGTTTGAATGTAGTTTTAGTTAGTTCTGGAAATTTTTATCCATTTCAGTTTCAGGATTTCAACATATCAATGACCTGTATTTGTCCTGGAAGTCTCCCATATGAATTTTCTTTAAGGCAGAATTTAACTGGCAAAAAAATCAAGTTACTTCTGTGACACATAACATTTCAATAATTACAATATCAAGTGATGACCTTATCAAAAGGTTAAAACTTTAGGAAATGCATAGAATTTCTATAATAGTTATAGCATTTACCCATATGTATTTACAATTGCTGAAATTTAAGTTTTAAAGCACATGCTTGCATAGGATTACAGATAAAACAAAATATAGAAACTGGTTTCTCTGGGCAGGCAAAGAGAAAACCATTCATATTCTCTCCTTAACAGTAGATCAATTAATCTAAGAAAAATTTGTTTTTTGAACAGAGAAAGCAGATTTTTTTATACCAGTGTTTTTTTAGTTTACATAATAGTCAACATTTACTTGAGTGGATGACCAATATAGATTTGCCATGACACAGGGCTTTAGTCTTTTTTTTTTCTTGTGAATACATCCATCAAAGCTGATGTAATATGGTTAAATATCCAACATATTTCATTGTTCTCTTTTAAACCTATAAACGAAGACAAATAAAGTCACTTTCCCCAAGCCTTTTATGACTTACAAAATACCCTCAAGTTTAGTTTTTATTTCTTTTCATTTTCTGATGCAACCAGATATTTTTATTTTAAGACAAAACTACTTACTGTCTTAGGCCCTCTTTTTTTGTGTGTACAATTTTTCTAAACTTACTATTAGTTATCAGTCAACTGCCTTTTCTCTGGGTTTTTTTTAGATAACATTAAAACTTTTAATAAAAACCTTAATGGTGTTTTTCTTTTGGTAATCTAGAATACATGGAGTCGTTTTATGTGATTTATTATTCTGATGTGCTACATTTTAAAATTCATTTTAATTTTAGTCTGTCCTGACCATACCTAAAATTTTTTTTTTGAAGATTTTTCTTCATAAAGCTTTTACAACTTTTTTGCATCTAGGTTTTGTCCCAAGCCTTTTTTTTTTTAAATAATTATCTCATTTAGGACAAAATTACCTTTTGTTTTCAATGAAATGTATTTTTATTCCCTTTTCTTGTATCTCCTACTTTTTATATATAGGGTGTTTTCCTCACTTTCTTCAGTCTTAGTTACAGTTAGTAGAATTTTTATTCTTAGAAACACTTTAGTCTCTAGTGATGGCTAAGTATTAACCAATTGTGAACAGTTACAACAGAATTCTGTAGATGGCAAATTTATGAATCAGTTAAGCACAAAACATGTTTATCAACAGATTTAAATATTTTTAGTTTCTTTGCAGTAAGAACTCAAAAACATAAACCTGGTTCCAGTAATTAATGCTTTAGTATTTTATCCCATTTGGTTAAGACCTAGATGTCCAACAAATTTAATTCCATTTGTCATCCAAGTAAACCTTCAGTGTTTCAGGTTACTAAAGACTTTGAAAGCTATTTTAACAATTATCCATTAAAACTTTGAGACAGACAATTAATCATCAGTTCAGTTATTTCTTTGCTAACAGATTTTAACAAACAACATGAGCTTATTTGACCTTCAATAAACTTTGAAGTTTCACATTTACTGATGTAACTTTAAAGCCATGTCTATTTTAATTAAACCAACAAACTTATTTTAGTTTAAATACTGATTTACGTTTCACCCGGACCCCCTCCATTTTTAATGTTTACCTGAGACACGGGTGGGAAGATCTGGAGGGGGTGGGTGTTGGGTCCAGGGGGTGTTCTTTTTGTTTCTTGACAGTGAAGAGAGAAGGAGCCATGGTGCAGGAAGCACCAAGGATGGTCTAGAAGCCAGTTATGCAGGCTGCACCCAAGCTGGTGCAGAAACAGAAGGAGGAGACAGAACAAACAAACTGCTGCCAGAAGGTCCCGCCAGCAAGGGGGAGGGGCTAGGTCGGGCCAGAGAAGCTAGGAACTTCCCCTAAACAAAGGGAGTTTTGGGAGCTGCTTGGGAATATTCTTTAAAGTCTCTGTCTCGAGTTAGACCAATCACAGTTGGCTCCAGGTATAGCCATTAACATAAGAAATGAGCAAGGGAGAAGTCCCACATCTATTAGGAGGAACGGAGAGATGAAAGTCAGAGTCCCCTTACTCTCTGCTTGTCCCATGTTTTTTCAAACACTACAAACAACATAACAGACAACAAAAAGACAAGATACAGACAACCACAGACCCAGCAGTCCTTACCCAGAACCTGCTGCTGGTGGAGATTTTCTCAGTCCCCTACAAACATTCGCCGGTGGGGATTTTCTTGGTCCCCTAGAAACGAGTAACAAAACAGACAACAAAAAGACAAGACAAAGACACAGACCCAGCGGCCCTCACCCACTGGTGGGGGCTTTCCCGGCCCCCTACAGATGGGGGTTACCCGGCCCCCTACAGACCCAGATGACCGCCTAGGGGGGCTCGGACCCCCAGACGATCCACCAGAATAGGGATGGGGCATCTCCACATCCACTCCAGCCCTGGGGAGCATGGCTGTGTCCAGCTTCTCCCCAGTGGGCCATACCCTGGAGCTCCACAACCAGACAGACCAGATCTCACAGAATATGGAGATCTTACCTCCGGAGGCTTTTCCCAGAAATTCTGATGCTGGCTCAGTTCTTGTCGTTTGATCCCGGACCAGCCCCCATATGTTGGGTCCGTTATCAAAGGAACGAGACTGAGACAAAGTTACGCAAAGCCTTATTCTATGCCAAGCATTAGAAGTTAGACTGACCGGCCAGGGAAATGAGGCTGAGACAAAGTGAAAGTTATGTAAAGCTTTATTCTATGCCAAGCATTAGAAGTCAGACTGACCGGCCAGGGCCGCCTCCGAGGAGAGCGACGCCCCTTGGTCTTACAGGCTAGTTTTTATAGGGCACAATCGCAGACATCTGCATATGTGGCCTTGGCTGATTGGATGTCTCCTACCTGTGTGTTTTAGTAACGGTTACCAATGGCCTTGTTTTAGGTATGTGTTTTAGTAATAGTTACCTGGAATTGGCCTTGTTTTAGGTGTGTGTTTTAGTAACAGATACCTTGTTTTAGGTGTTGTGTTTTAGTAACAGTTACCTTGTTTTAGGTGTTGTGTTTTAGTAACAGTTACCTTGTTTTAGGTGTTGTGTTTTAGTAACAGTTACCTGGAACTGAGAGCAGTAACTTTTCTAGACAACAAAATGTCTACCTAGGCAACATGGAGTCACTATGGCTAAGTAGGCCCAGGCAGGCCCAGGAGGTTAACATGTTTTAACATGGAATCGACCCCAACATGGGAGTGGGGAGGTTGGGAGGTTGTGGTGTGTCAGCTTTTGCTTTGTCCTAAGCCAGCCTTTTGCTCCCTCATCATTTCCCTCCTGAACAATTTTCACCCTTAAATCTTTAAGGATCTTGAAGGTGGAAGGTATCATTTTCTATAACTCCTTCCTGCTGGGTAGGGCCTTAGAGTTGTCCCTACCTAGTGAGGTCAACACTGGTCAGTTGGGGAATGTGTAGGGGAGTTACAAAAGATGGAGGCAGCTGAATCCAGGGCTGACTGTAAAGAAGTATCTTTCTGAGTGGTAAGGATTATCTGTGGACATGAAGTCATTGTAGCAACCGTGTCTTGGCACCAAGTAGAGAAACACTGAAGAAGGCAGGACTTTAAGATTAGTAATGCCATAAACATGAGAAGTCCAATAAAAAGATCTTTAATCCTTGGCCATAATCCTCCTTAAACTAGGAACTTAACCAATCACTGAGAGAGAAAGAAGGATTTTGTAGATCCCCAATTTGGGCTTTCATATTTTTATTAGTCCTGTGACATTTTTGTGGTAATCTGGGATGTACACACAACATTTTGTTTTGATAATTGCACATGTGCTGTGCTGTGTGTCTAAGCCGTTAAGATGTCTAAGCCATTCTATTTTGTAGGAATACCTTGTGCTTCAGTGGGACTTCAATATTAAGCAGGGAGCTGCTATTTAATGAATCACTGGGCATCTTTGTGGTGTATTTATTAAGGGCTTCTACATGTCAGAGGACATCCTCTAGTCCTACAGATGGAGCAAAAATGGATGTTAAGTGATCATACCATTTAAAAACAGATCGAGTCCATCTTTGCTTTAAATTGGGGAGATTAGCTGGAGTAGTGATGGCTTTAGTAATGCATCCATGAATCCAGGCAAAATCTGATGTGGATGATGAGAAAAATTAAGGCCATCCCACCTCAGGTTTAGCCTTAGCATAAGTACAGCAATCTTAGCTTCACCAGCCATCTCAGGCCCCTGTGACTAAGGGCTGAACTTTCCCCTACTTTACTTTAGTTCCAGAGACCCCCACCCTGCTTTAGTTCCAAGAAAGTACCCCACCCTGCAACACCCTGGCAACAGCCAATCAGCGTACTGCAGAAAAGTCTGAAACTTCTCCTCCCCTGCCCCCCAAGCCTCTTGTAATGACCCATTAAAAACCCCTGCCTTAACTAGCTTCGGGATCCAAGTCCCTACTCCACTGTGTTGGGTATACTTGGGCCCAAGCTTAAGCTTGTTAAATAAACCCTTGTGTGATTGCATTGGTGTTGGCTCCTTGGTGATCTCTCAGACGCAAAAACCTGGGCATAACACTGAGGTGCAGTGAGCTGTCCACTGTGGAGGAAGGCAGGGCCACAGGTTAGTTCCACAGATCCAGTGGGTTCCATTTGGAGCTGGCCATCTGAGGCCACATCGCCTTACCCAATCAGTAGCAAACCAGTGAGTAGCCTGGAGTACTATTATTCGGGAACACATTTCTTTCTTTCTTTTTTTTTTTTAAAAGATTTTATTTATTTATTTGACAGATCACAAGTAGGCAGAGAGAGAGGCAGGCATGGCGGGGGTGGGGGGAGCAGGCTCCCTGCTGAGCAGAAAGCCTGATGCAGGGCTCAATCCCAGGACCCTGGGATCATAACCTGAGTTGAAGGCAGAGGCTTTAACCCACTGAGCCACCCAGGGGCCCCTTGGGAACACATTTCTAATGATAGCCATCCTAGATGTCGTGTCTTAACTGCCCAAGTTGCATATGTATGATTCCTTTGCTCCCAGCATAAAACTGCCTTTTGACTGAGCTGTCTGATAGTGGGTTGAGCCACAAATATGTATCCCAAATGAGATATATGCCATCCTCAGTATAGCAATAAGTAGGGTTTTGTAGCTTAGGCCCTGGTTGGTTGGTACTAATTTGTGGGCTTCTAATGTCAGTTAGGACTTTAATAGTTTGAGGGTATGAAAAAGTTTGGTTATGTCCTGGTGAGCTTCATGTCTCACTGATCATGGACCAGGAAGAAACATCTTGATTATTTACAGATTTATCCTGATACAATCTATCTTCATATATGATTTCTGAAATACAATCCTGTAGAGAGTCCCTCTCAGTGCCCTGTAAAGGGGAAAACCCACCAGGGTAACCCAGACCTACTTGACAGAGGCAAAATTCCACATATCCAACAACCCATTTGATTTTGTAGGTCAGCATAATGCTGCGTCCACTGTAGAAAGGAATTGTCAGTTAAGATAGGTGAAAGGAAGATGAAGAGAACATATACAACTGTCACTTTTGTTTGAAGAGGAGTTTGGGTCTTCTATGGGTTCACAGGAGTAAGAAAGCGTGTTAATTTGCTGTGTTCCTATGTAGGAGGTATAGGTTTTATTTTAGATATATGGACACATGAAGAGTGTCCTTCTAGCTTTACTGCAGTGGGAGTACATAGTATGACCCGATATGGACCTTTCCATTTTGGATTTAGGTTTTCTGCTGTGTCTGACTTCCAATTTTTTAAATAAACCATGTCTCCGGGATTTACATGGGGTGGGTTTTCGGTTATAGTTAAACCAGGTTTGGGGAGTATATGATTAGTATATTCATTGAGTAACTTATTAATTAAACCAGTTTCCAGTGAATAATTTAATAATTTAATAAAGCATTTTAATTAATTTTAACAAAAATTTAATAATTTAAAATAATAATTCAATAATTTAATAAAGCATTATAATTTAATAAAGCATTATAATCTTCATCTAATAACAGATCCACAGAAAGAAATGGTTTTGTGTACAATAACTCAAAAGGGCTGAGTTCTAGAGATTGTTTTGAAGCCGTTCTTATTGTGCAAAATCCTATTGGCAAGAGAGTTACTCAAGTTTACTGGGTTTCTAGACTAAGTTTAAAAAGACAGCATTTTAAAGCATGATTAGCCTTTTCTACTTTGCCAGAGGATGGTGGATACCAGGCTGAATGCAAGAAATATTTAATTTTTAAGGTTCAGGCTATTTGTTGAGTTATTTGAGTGGTAAAAGGAGGAATTGTCACTTCGTCACTTTGAAGAGATGGAGGAAAACCAAATCTAGGAATAATTTCTCCAACAAAATTTTAGTTATTCTACGGCTCTTTCAGTTTTACATGGAAAGACATTGACACATCTGGTGAAGGTATCAACAAACACTAATAGAAAGTTACAGCGTTTTCAAGGTGGCATCTGTGTGAAATCAAGTTGCCAGTCCTCTCCTGGTTAGGATCCATGCTTTCAGACTGGTTTTAAAAGAGGGGGAGGGCAAGCTGCACGTTCCGGATTTACTTGGGCACAGACAATACAGGATCGGCAGACCTGTTTTATTGTGGCTATTAAATTTACTCCATCAAATATATTTTTAATTGAGAATTTTTAAACATCTTTGCTCAAGTGAGTAACCAGGTTTAGACCCTGAATTACCTTCTGTTGACTATTTTTGAGTATAAAGATTTTCCTTCATTTTTAACAGGCCAGTCCTGTGTAGTTTTAGTATATTCTCACTCCTGAGCTATGTGAATCTGTTGGTCTGAATAGACTGGAGTTATGGATTCCACTGGAGTTAAGTCTGCTGTAAGGCTCAATATCTGTTTACCTTTTGCTGCCTCTTTGACTGCATGGTCTGCTGAATTGTTTCTTTTAGAAGATTTTTTTTTTTAATTTCTTTTCAGCATAACAGTATTCATTGCTTTTGCACCACACCCAGTGCTCCATGCAATCCATGCCCTCATCATACCCACCACCTGGCTCCCCCAACCTCCCACCCCCCACCCCTTCAAAACCCTCAGATTGTTTTTCAGAGTCCATAG
The DNA here is from genome assembly GCF_020171115.1 of Neogale vison. NCBI lineage: Eukaryota > Metazoa > Chordata > Mammalia > Carnivora > Mustelidae > Neogale > Neogale vison. The sequence continues at coordinate 73,154,522 of NC_058102.1, forward strand.
TCTCTCATGGTTCACTTCCCCTTCCAATTTCCCTCAACTCCCTTCTCCTCTCCATCTCCCCATGTCTTCCATGTTATTTGTTATGCTCCACAAATAACTGAAACCATATGATGCTTGACTCTCTCTGCTTGATTTATTTCACTCAGCATGATCTCTTCCAGTCCTGTCCATGTTGTTACAAGAGTTGGGTATTCATCCTTTCTGATGGAGGCATAATACTCCTTAGTGTATATGGACCACATCTTCCTTATCTATTCATCCGTTGCAGGGCATCCTGGTTCTTTCCACAGTTTGTAGACCGTTGCCATTGCTGCTATAAACATTGGGGTACATTGTTTATAGCAACAATGGCCATTCCTGGGGGCCATTGCTGGCTATAAACGTTGGCTGTTCTTTTCACTACATCTGTATCTTTGGGGTAAATACCCAGTAGTGCAAATGCAGGGTCATAGGGAAGCTCTATTTTTAATTTCTTGAGGAATCTCCACACTGTTCTCCAAAGTGGCTGCACCAACTTGCATTCCCACCAACAGTGCAAGAGGGTTCCCCTTTCTCCACATCCTCTCCAACACACGTTGTTTCCTGTCTTGCTAATTTTGGCCATTCTAAGTGGTGTAAGGTGGTATCTCAATGTGGTTTTAATTTGAATCTCCCCAATGGCTAGTGATGATGAACATTTTTTCATGTGTCTGATAGCCATTTGTATGTCTTCATTGGAGAAGTGTCCATATCTTCTGCCCATTTTTTGATAATGATTATCTGTTTTGTGTGTGTTGAGTTTGAGAAGTTCTTCATAGATCCTGGATATCAACCTTTTGTCTGTACTGTCATTTGCAAATATCTTCTCCCATTCCGTGGGTTGCCTCTTTGTTTTGTTGACTGTTTCCTTTGCTGTGCAGAAGCTTTCGATCTTGATGAAGTCCCAAAAGTTCATTTTCACATTTGTTTCCTTTGCCTTTGGAGACTTATCTTGAAAGAAGTTGTTGTGGCTGATACCAAAGAGGTTACTGCCTATGTTCTCCTCTAGGATTCTGATGGATGCCTGTCTCATATTGAAGTCTTTTATCCATTTCAAATTTATCTTTGTGTGCGGTATAAGAGAATGGTCGAATTTCATTCTTCTACATATAGCTGTCCAGTTTTCCCAGCACCATTTATTGAAGAGACTCTCTTTTTTCCACTGTAAAGTCATATCCTTTTGATGCCCTTTGAGGTGAGTCACAGTTACCTCCTTAGGGAGATATACAGCTTCAAGAAGGGTCATGATCAGGCCCATATTGGACTGGAGAGTTATGACTTGATAACAATCCCCTTTCCTTCCAAATAGCTCCATGAGCATGTACTACCAGAAAGGCATATTTAGAGTCAGTATAAATGTTAGTTTTTAGACTTCTTGCCAATTGAAGAGCATGGGTGAGTGCTACTACAGCTTTTGGGGCAGAAGTATTTATTGGAAGGGGTTTTGCCTCAGTAGTTTTAATCAGACTAACTGTAGGATATCCAGCCCTTTTTTCTCCCTTATCCATGAAACTCCTGCCACCAGTAAACCAATTATCATTTGCATTTTAAATAGGGGATTCTTTTAAGTCTGGCCTGCTAAAATAGACAAGATCAATGATCTCTGAACAGTTATGTTCTATAGAGGTGTGATGGTCAGGTTCGGGCGTCAGAGAAGCTGGGTTTAAAGCCTGACATGTTTTAAGTATTACTTCGGTTTATCTAAAAGCATAGCCTGGTATTTAGTAAGGCGGCCTCCTGTCATCCTTTGGTGGCCTTTGGTCTCTAAGACACTCTGGACCTGATGCGAAGTCATTAGTCAGGGACTGTCCCATTGTGAGCTTTGAGGCTCCTTTTATGAGCAGGGCTGTGGCAGCCACCACTCAGAGATAAGTGGGCCACGCTTGGGCTATATAGTTAAATGACTCTGAAAAATAGCCCACCGGCCTTGTTTCATTTCCTAATTTTTGGGTGAGAACTCCCAAGGCTTGGCTCTGCTTTTCTCCTATGTATAGAGTGAAAGGTAATGCGAAAGCTGGAGCTGACAGAACTTTAGCTTTTAATGTGTGAAAGGCCATCTGGTGCATGTTAGTCCAGAACAAGTGTTCCTCAGCTGGGCCTTTCATTGAGTCATACAATGGTTAGGCTAAGAGTCCAAATCCAGGAATTCATAGGTGGCAAAAACCTGTCATACTTAGAAAAAGAAAAGTGTGGAGGAGCTGTTTTTGTTTGTTTGTTTATTTGTTTTTGTTTTGTTTGTTTTTTTTTTTGCAGTTGGAGGCTCGAGAGCTATATAGACTTTTTTCTATCAGTAGATAGAATACGGTGACCTGGTGACAATTCATATACTAAATATCATACTTCTTGCAGAGATATATGTACCTTTTTAGGGGACAAACAATACACTCTATCTGCCAAGAAACTAAGTAAAGTTAAAGAATTTTTATCAGATGTCTCCTTTGTGGGACTGCAAATCAGAATGTCATCTATGTATTGAAATATTGTCCCTTCAGACAAGGATGTATCATGGAGATGTTTGCTGAGTACAGCTCCACATAGGTGAGAACTGTTTTTAAATCCCTGTGGCAAGGTTGTCCAGGTTAACTGAGAAGCATGTAGGCTTGAAGGTGAGGTCCATTCAAAGGGAAATAGTGGCTGTGTCCCTCTTTAGTGGGGTGCAAAAAAGGGCATCTTTTAGTCAAGTACTGTAAACCAGTTGGCGTCATCAGGGACGTGGGTGAGAATAGTGTATGGATTTGGCACTATGGGATGAATAGGTGTTACTGCCTCGTGGATAGCTCTTAAGTCTCGTACCATTCGATAGTCTCCATTGGGCTTTTTTGCTGGTAAAATTGGAGTGTTATAAGGAGATCAACAGTGCTTTAAAATACCATGTTTCAGACACTTGTCATTAAGTGGTTGCAACCCAGCTTTGGACTCATTTTTTAGAGGGTATTGTTTTTTATGGGGCATATTGGTTGGGTCTGTTAAGGTCACTTTAATGGTTGGGCTATAAGAGCCCATCCTGGGATATCACAATCCCAGACCTGTAGATCTACTTCCTTCCAGACATTGGAAAGGATAGTAGTGTATAGTTTTAGCTCTCCAGATATTGAAGAGAACAAGCTGTACTCCTCTATGCTAAGAGCAAATTGGCTACCCTGTTTATATATTAAGTTTCATCCAAATGATGGAGTGGGATAAGACAGAAGGACTGGAAAAACATGAGTGACCAACTGACTTTTTTATCTACCGGTTAAGGGCATTGTCTGACTGGCATGTTTTTGTTTCCCCTTCTATGCCAACTTGAACGTTAAAAAGACAGGTAGGGCCGGAGTGCTGAATACGGACAGAAAAAGTGGCTCCTGTATCAATAAGAAAATTGAGACACTTACCTCCCACATCCAGGGTAGTCCAGGACTCAGTCATCTTGATGTCAAGGGGAGCTGGACTGGCCTCAGGGCCCTGTCATGCCAGTTGCTGCAGCTTCGACTCTCCGGCAGGGAAATGAGTTCCTGTCTTCCTCTCTCTCTGGAGATGAGGATAGTTTCTCTTCCAGTGTCCTAGGACATAGTCCTAGGACAATGTCACAGGACTTGGCCCTAGGGTAGAGCACGAGTTTGGACATTCTCTGCTACAGTGTCCAATCTGGCCACATGTACAGTATGGGACTTACCTAGTTTTCTGTCTGTTACTGGCCTTTTCTTTTGCCCCTGGTTACTCCAGTGCCATGGGGAATCTGCAATAGCAGCAGCCCTTATTGGAGCCTCTATCTTACCCTGCAATTTAGTTCTCTGGTCCTTTTCTTGCCTTAAGGCCATATCTCTATTATTAAAGGCTTTGATCAGTACTTCTGGTAAGTGTTGGTTGGGAGTTTGAGGGCCTAAAGCCATTTTAGGTATTTTTCAGCAGATGTCAGGTGCCCACTGGCTTATAAAATGCATATTGAGTATGGTTACTCCCTCAGGTGAGGCTGGTCTGAATTTGATATATTTATAGATGGCCTCTACCAATCATCCCTGAACTAGAGCTGGATTTTCATCAGTTCCTTGAGTAACTTCCTGAAGTTTAGAAAAGTTTGCAAGTTTAGAAAATCCTTTTCTCATTCCTTTTATTAAACAGAGAAGATAATAGATACTTCTTGAAAACCTGTAATAAATTGAGAGGGATTTTCAGAATACCGTCCTAATTTTGTTTTACCAGAGCCAGCTCTCATGGAGAATGGGACACGGACCCTAATTGTGTCCACTTCTCCATTAGTAACTTCCCTAGGAGAAAATATCCCACAGTTAGGTGGAGCTCCTGGAAGATGGGGAGTCCCACTCCTGGTACATCCAGTGGGGCTGGGAGCAGAGGGGTATGGGGTTTATAAGGAGGAGGGATAACAACAGAGTCAGTGTCCTCTTTCTTCCGACTGGCCGGCAATTTCTCCAACATCCCATGTTCATTAAGAGGAATCTGCCTATTTAGACAATCATTACCCAATATATTCAGAGGGAGGGAAGTCTGTTAACCTGGCTGAGGGTAAGACACACTCTACAAGAGGCCAACAGGTCCAGATTCCGATTTAGGGCCATAAAGGCTTGGACATATGGGACTTCAGTCCATTTGCCCTTCTCCTTGCAAAAGAAGCCTAACTGATAGATTGACTTCAAACTTAATGTCCCATTTATGGGCCACTTTTCCTCACCTCCTAAGAAGTACTGAGGCCATTCAGTGTTACAGGAGAAGATCATTTTTTTCTTCCTTAAATCTTGCAGTTTGAATTAATTCCAGTTCAAAAGGCATCCCAAAGGAGAATCCTTGGGAACAGAAGAGGATGCCATGCTCCCAGAAAAGAAAAGAAAGTCCATTACCAGCCCCCCACCCCCAGCTCCTGGCTGGCATCCCATGTAGGATACTCAGAGGTTTCAGGTGTTAGAAGCCACCTGAAGCATCCCTCAAAGGAGACATTGTTATTAATCACCATTGCCTTCAACTGAAGGCATTTCTTCCATAAAAGGCCCTGGACAGGTATCAGCATCCCTCCCCTCTCCCATCGCATTCTAGGCTACAGATGCGTGTTTGGTGAATGGACTGAGATACTGTGCCATCGTATACTCTGGAAGTTGTGTTATTGCCCTGCCATTTTTAAACCATGGTAAATACTAGAAACATTTTACAAGGGGAAATTACCCAATTTTGTAGTTTTAAGTAGTTAGTAGAGGACACTGACAAGGACTAGTAAATATTGAATTGAAGTCCATCATGGTCTAAGCTGCATTCTAACACATGTGGTCCTTACAGCCAACTTCTTCAGAAAACAGTCCCCCATTGGGTTTTAATTCAATTGGGTACTGGTTTTGGCCGGCTCTCAGTGGAGGTCCCTTGGCCAGAAGTGGCTAGACCAGGGATGTGGAGGGAATCACATTAGATGAGTTAGGGTGAAACCTCACATGGAGTCTTATGATTGGCAGCCGTTCTGGTGACTTAGGTGGCTTTCCTGTGCCCCAAACAGACAAGTTTCTATAAGAACAGGGATAAAGAGAGACCATCAAGTTTCTGGGTCTTATTACCATTCTGGCCAAGGTACTGACTTCCAGCCAAAAGGTAGGCTTTTTCCTTTCCTGTAGAGTAGCCACAGATAGAGGATTGCAGCCTCAGCAATCAACATGAAAGTGTTCCAATAAGACCAGACTTGAAAATCCTCTGAAATGAGATTAAAGGAAGAGGAGAGAAAGTACTCACTAATTTTGCTCCAAAGCTCAGAGTCCACATGTAAAAATTCAAAGCCCCATGTTTAGGGAGCCAAATAAGGAAGTTTTAGAATATAAATGAGGTTTGGTGGAGTGAGGTCCAGGGCCAATGATCAAGAAAGAATTCTTGAGGGGCGCCTGGGTGGCTCAGTGAGGTAAAGCCTCTGCCTTCAGCTCAGGTCATGATCCCAGGGCCCTGGGATCGAGCCCCACATCGGGCTCTCTGCTCGGTGGGGAGCCTGCTTCCTCCTCTCTCTCTCTCTGCCTACTTGTGATCTCTGTCTGTCAAATAAATAAATAAATAAATAATCTTTAAAAATAAAAAGAAAGAAAGAAAGAATTCTTGAGACATCTTTGGTGTAAAATGGTGCTTTATTAAAGCAAGGTGACAGGATCCCAAGGCAGGAAGAGTTGCTGTCCTGTGTTGTGAGGGATGGAAGGTTATATACCATGGAGTAAGGCAAAAGAAGGTTTCAGTAGAACTTTCATATATTATTGAAGACCTACATATTAAAGAAGACCTACAGGATACCAGATAGCAGAGACCTTGTTATTGTCAAGGTTCTTTTCCCTTCTTAGCAAGTTATTAAGACAGTTGGGAGATTCCTAAAGAACCTCACACATGTCCCACCAAGGATTTGGGGGTGGGGGGAGGTTCCGGGGTGTCAGCTTTTGCTTTGTCCTCTGCCAGCCTTTTGCTCCCTCATCATTACATTCAGAAATTCCTGGATTCATGCAGGAGCCCCAGACTCCCCAGCCAGGGCAGCCCTGCTCTGTCTCAGTGCCCAGGGCCCAGGGCTGGCTCTGCAGGAAGCACTGTTCTCTGCTGCCCTCTTGTGGCCCCCAAGCCCTTCACAGGTCACTGCTGAGAAGCTTCCATTCAAATCTTCAGGGCCTAGTCCCTTGCCCAATTCCATCTATCACAAAAAGATATCTTTGGTCTCCCAAGTCCATCTCCCTCCCTCCTTCTCTGGTTTCTGGAGGCACCAGCATCTCCTGAAGCCTGGGAACGTCTTCCTGACATTTCACACTTGACCAAAGTGTTAAGTTGTGATTTTGGGGGGTGTGAGGTGGAGACAAAGGTTCGAGATGAAGAGAATGAGCAGAGAGAGCAACTTCTCTTCCCCTTGGCTCCATCTACAACTTTAGGTCCCAGAGTCTTCATGAGTTTTCAAAGAAAACGGCAGGGGTTTGACACTCCTGGAGAAAATGGGTCAGGAGCAGACCAGGCATTATGAGTCTAGGCTTCTGTGAATTTGTACCTGAGCTCAGTCCATCAGCCTCAGCAGGGGATGGACTGGCAGGAACCAGGGGGAGTAGACAGGGATGCTGGAGGGAGATGGTCTATGTGACAGGTGCTGGCCAGACTCCTTCTCTCTAGCTCTGGAGTCCTGTCCCCCCACCAGGCTGCCCTTGACCCTCCCCTCAATTCTAGTTCTCAGTGCTCATTAGTGACTGCCCGTCTTTACAGAGACCCCCAGGGGCCCAAGCTGTATTGGATGTGCAAGGAGCAGGGAGAGGGCAAAGGAAGGGCAACAGGTAATGAGGGAGGAGGAGGGGGTGGGATGGCTGGGATTTGATCACTGAGGTGCTGTGAAAGCTTGGCAGGAGACACTGTCCTGGGGGCAGATACTGCAGCACTGAGGGTGAGTCAGTGGGGGTGGGGGTGGGAAGGAATATTGAAAGGGACTGAGTTCCACTTATCTGGGGACACCTGGTGAAATAGGAGCTAATGACTTTTTGCATAGCTTCCATTGGGCAAGGAAGAGTTACACGTGCCATGAGGGGTAAAGAGGGATGCACATACTTTCTGTTCCCCTCCCTGTACTTGCAGACCTGTCACAGCTCCTCCCAGGCCTGGGTGTCTGGTGTGTGTCTGTCTGAGGGGTGCAGGGAGCCACTGGACTCTTCTCCTGTAGGATGCAGAGGCAGAGCTCCCAGGCTCTCTGTGGTGCACACAGGCCCCCCTCACCCCTCAGCAAGCAGCTCCAGTGAGCCTAACCCCTGTTCTCACTCCTCCTCTCAGAATGCCCGACTGAGAGACAGCTGACTGAGGGGACCTGGAGTGCCCTTCCAGAATTTCCCGTGGCTCCCAGCGGATGCACTGGAGCAGGTCAGGGCCAAGCCTCAGGGCCTGACCAGCCAGCACAGCAGGCAGGGAGCAGACCGGCATCCGGAGTCCCGGAGAATGTTCTGTGAGGAGCAGAGAGCTGCAGTGGAGCCGTGCTGTCTCCTAGATGGTCAGCCATCCGTCCTCCACACAAAGGGCTGCCTGCTGCGTCCCCTCTGAGCCTTCACCCCCAGCCCAGGCTCTGATAAAGGAGGCATCTCTGGGAAGAAGAGGAGAAGGAAGACTGACACAGTGACTAAACAGTAAGGACCAGTACTGCATCCAGGTCCTACAGACTGGGACCAAGAAGGCAGAGACTGTCTGAGTGCCCTGGAGAGTCCAGACACAGACACATAGTCAACAGAGACACACAGTGGTCAGTGGAATGGAGTGATGCGGACAGAGACGGGGAGACCAACCCAGAAACAGGAGAGAGGAAAGAGAGGAGCCTCCAGAGACCAGAACAGCAGATCCAAGACTGAAGAAGAGAAATATGCAAGGCTAATGGTAGCAGAGACAGGGACTCAGAGACACAGGCTGGACATGGGCTCAGAGGGTGGGAAAGCCATGACCCAGAGCCCAAGACAGATCTGTGGACAGGCGGCCAGGGGAAGTAGCCAGAGACATGTGCACAGAGAGGGTCCTGTGTATGTTTGTGGGTGCATGGGTGCGTGTGTGTGGAACCCAGCAGTTCAGAGCTCTAGTCACAAAGCCAGAGAGGCCTATGGTGCAAAGGGGACACCCAGATTCCTGTATCTGCGCCTCCTGCTCTGAACAGTAGTGAGTGGGAAGGGTGCGGAGAGGGGGGGTGGACAGAAACCAGATGCAGGTTAGAGACAGACTGAGCTGGGAAAGAAATGGCAGAGCCCAGACTGAGATCAGCAGGAGAGAACTGAGAGTAAGGAAGGGAGCAGAGAAAGGGACAGAGGATAGAGAGGGACAAAGGTGGAGAAGGACTCTACTGGAGGCAAGAGTGCAGGAGAGACAGGGGAAGGGAGGGTGCCTCTTTCTGCAGGAGGGAGAAGGGGGAAGGGGGATCCGGGCTGTGGAGAAGCAGATCAGGGGCAGGGGGGGAGGCAAGCAGGGCTCCTGTTTCCCCAGAGAGCTGGGCTGGGCTGACACAACCCTGAGGTGAGGTGGGGAGGTGGTCATGCATGCTTCTCAGGGTCACCTTGTTCATCTCTCCTGGGTTCAGTACAGTGAGCCTGTCCCCAGCATGCCACCTTCTTCCCACTGGTGCTGACAGCAACCCCTGCAGGAGGCTGGCTCATGGTGGCATCCTCTGTGGGGATCCCTTCCCAGTCTGCAGGGCCGCTCTGAGTCTCCTCTCCAGGGGCACATGGGTGTTCCTAAAGGATAGCGGGTCCAGTGTTCTCCGAGGCTCAAGAAGGTAGTGAGGACCCCACTGGGAAGCTCTTTTTCCAGGGGAAAACCAGGTGGATGTGGGAAGACAGTGGAGGATGTACCTCTTCCCACATGACTCAGAAGGTCATTGTGAAGGTGACACTTGCAGTCTGTGACAGAAGGGGACATTCCTGGTGGTTGCCGGAGCCCCGTGTCATTTTTCTGTGTGTTTGTTACAACCAGTTAGCAGAGTCCCCAGGAACATCCCAACCTAGTGTGGTGGGGTGGGGAGTGAAGGCCTGGCATTTGCCTGAAATACTGGATTAAGGAGCTGACAGTCCCCTCCCTGCCCACTTATATGCAGAGAAACCTGGTGACACATACCCAGCACACAGCCACAGGTGCATAGGAGCAGGGCAAATTCAGAATCAGAGCCAGTGAGTTCATCAGGGAAGGCTGCCTGGAGGAGGGGAGTCAGGAAGGGGTGTAGAAGGAGAAACCCAGCAGGGCAGGGATGGAGAAGAGAAAGAGAAGCTCTCTCTGTTCCTTCTGAAGCAGGACAAGCCAACCCTATGCCAGGCAGGAGACAGCTGAACTGGGCGGAAATCAACAGCTGGACTGAGACACCAGCATGAAGGGGAGAGGAGGGAGGCAGATGCTCACAGCCAGGCTGGGGTTCTGAAGTTGCTGGGATTGGAACTGAAGCCCCTGAAGGGAGCCCTGAAATGTGTTCGACAGTGATGTGTGTGCACAGGTATTTGAAGAAGTCGGTGCCCATGTGAGCATGTCGTGTGTGTGTGTGTGTGTGTGTGTGTGTTTCTCAGGTCCTGGCATTAATCTACCCTACCTTCAAGGGAACTCCTTTCCAAAGTGGATTCTAAATTTCCTCTGCTTCAATTGAACCCATCTCTAGTGGAGGCAGTTTCAAACATCCAGGATGTGGTTCACTGTGTTTCATAAAAGATGTGTGTCCATGGGAAAGGAGGAGGTTAAAAGCTTCAACTTGGAGAAAAAATGTAATTTCGAGCTCCTGGGTGTTATTACATGGAAGCCCTGGACATTCTGAATGTTATACACTTCTAAGTGTGCACAGGGGTGGGATGAACCTTGGGGGGTTTGCACCCAGGTCTTCTCTGCAGGACTTCTCTGGAAGGTTGCCTCTCCACCCTCCCTATCCACAGATATTCTGGGGTCTGAGATGTCCCAGGACTGGGTATGCCCTCAGATCACCCTTCTGGCTCTCTCCCTTCCTGAGCCCCTCCTTCAGTGTCTGGGGGTCTCTCTTCCCATCACATCTGTCTGAGTCTCACCCTGTGAGCCTGTCAATGTCTCCCCCGCATCTTCTGCTATCTGTGTCCTGTGCTGTCTCCCTCCCTCACCCTTGGTCCCTCTCTGCAGCCCCTCCCAGCTCTCTCCCTGCTTCTCTTATCTGTGTCTCTCAGCTTCCCCCATATCTCTGGCTCACACCCCTGCCTCCTCCACTCTCCTTCCCCCCACCTCACCAAAGTGCAGGCTCTTCTTTCCTGCTTTTCCCCTTCTCCAATCTTAGCCTTTCCCCAACTGGGACAAAATATGTGATTCCCCTCCTTCCTCCTGTCTCTCCCCTGGTAAGAAACAAAGGCAGTAACTCCCTAGGGAGTAGCAGACAGTAGTGAAGAGGGGTGTAGAAGGAGGGGAGCAAGGAGCATCATGGAGAAGGCTCACAGATCTGGAAGGGCAAGGCAGGGGGTAGAGAGGAGAGGGTTGAGGGCAGTGGCCGCTCCTGTCTTCTGGCCCAGCCCACAGTCCAGGGGCTTCAGCACAACCGAGGGGACAGGTATGTGGGGTCAGGTCTGCTAGGCCCCTTTCATCACTGTTGTCCTAGGACAGAGCTCAGGGGTACATTTGCTGCAGAGCTCACAGACAGGGTGAGATCCCAGCAGTGTACCTGCGTGTGGTCGGAAACAGGAGCCGCGCTTAGCATCTTGCCACACACAAGACACTGCACCTTCTCTCTGTGTGGTACCGGGTGTGCTGCAGTAGGTCCTTCATAGCAAAAGCTGTCACATATGTCACATGTGAAGGGCCATCTGTGGAGGGCTCTGTGGAGCGTGACTGCTGAGAGGAAGCTCTGGCCACCCTGGGAGAGGCTGTAGGGCTTGTGCACTGCGCCTCCTGTCCTGCCCGCACTCGCGGTAGCTCACGGGGTCCTCTTGCTTGTGGCGCTGCGGGCACACCGTGCATGGGCAGGGCTCCTAGTCCCAGTGCCATAGCTTCTGTGGTTTCAGATGAAGAAAGGCTCGCTGCACCTCTCACAGGTGTGCTCTTCCAGGTGCGTCTGCCTGAGATGGTCACTGTCACCTGCCACCTGCCACCTGTGGTCCCTGTGCCCCTACAGTCTCTCCTCTTCCCACAACCCCGTCTACCCCTTCCCCAGTAGATCTGCTCAGCTGGGGACGCTCAGGAGGCTCAGGCACACAGACAGTGGGCATCACCATAGCAACCGGGGGACCAGGCCATCCTTGGCTCCCAAGTGGATGGCCTCTACCTCCGAAGCCTGTAGCTGTTCTGGAACTCCTTAGTGCACAACGTGCATATGTAGGGCCCTTTGCTCTTCGTCTTCTCCCAGATGGATGAGACCCCGGTCGTGTTGACCTTCGAGGTTGTGGCTACCAAGGCAGCAGTGGTAGCTGCCCTGATGGTCGTGGCAGAAATGGACGCGGCCTATACAGTAGGCGACAACACCAGTGGTGGAGGTAGGGGGCGCTTTAGAGCCGCTGTGTGCACTATGGGGGCTGCAGGGCCAGGGGCACAGCAGCTAGGGCAGCAGAGATGGCCTTGGTCTCCTGAGCAGCAGGGAGAACTAGGAGCAAGTCCGCTTTGAGGGTCTTGGCCTTGGTGCTGGGGTGTCGTTGAGGGCGCTGAAACCACCTGGAATGGACTATGGGAACAGCCCTGGGAGGCCAAGAAGGGGGTCTGGAACCCAGCTCTAGCTTGCAGGGAGTCTAGGCATGCTCCTGAGGGGGCTAGAAGGAGTTCAGGAGGCTGCCCTCTCCAAGGGGCCTTAGGGTGGGCAATAGACTACAAGGGAACAGAGGGATCAGGGCCTCTGCTAATGTGGGGTCTCGGGGCTCAGTGGGAGCTGGAGGCACGTGGCCTGTTCAAGTTCAATGCTCTCTTTTAGTATAGTTAGTATAGACTCTGTCCCTTTAGGGACCTGCTGTTGCCCCCCTCTCCGCTCCCTCCACCTCCACCCCAAGTCTTTGAGGCACATAATTGAGGGTTTAGAGGCATGTCAACCATATCAAGTAGAGGCAGTTCTGCCCTTTTTCCTTGTGACCCATGGACTGTGGGCCCATCACTTGTGCATTCAGCTCTGGGTCTCTAAGCAGTTCCCACCTTCTCCACCTCTGAGAAGTCTTGCCTCTGTTTGAAGATTAACATTCTGGGAAGGAGGAAGCACCTTCCTTTGATCACTATTTCAGGGTCTTGGGATCCCTTCATTATGATCGTCTAGAGCAGGAAGCTCTACAGGCAGGGACCATGTGTTTACTTCCTCCAGTACAAGGCTCGGTGCTCATTCAGTCAGAATATGCTGTCAATGCTGAGTGACTGTCTCAGGAAACCCATCGTGGTGAAGCTTAAGACAGGTGCCTTTCAGTTTTATTCCTGGCATGATTGGAAACATGGCTGAGGGGCAAGGATGGATGGTGGTGGTAGAGGAAGCTGAAGGAGATGCTGGGAGAGGCAGCTGCGTGGGGGGAGGTGCTTCTGTGCTTGATTACAGAACTGCTGAGTGGACTCTTTACCTGCAATTGGGACTGACCTCCAAATCACCACAGGCTGGCCTCCACCAGGCTTCCCACACTCTCCTCCTACCAGCTAGACCTTCTCCACACAGGACCTTGGAAACCTTGTTTACTTCTAAATTCACATCTTGTTCCCAATAAAGTCTCCAGTGAAGCCCAGTTTGAGCCCTCAGTCCACATCCTCACCATGCAGGGTCCCATTGGTCTTCCATTGTCCTCCTTTATCCTTCCTCCAGGATTCCTGCTAAACCACCCCCTTCCTACTATCACATCCTTCCCAGGCCTCTTCTGAAGCCCTTTGGCCCCAACTTCCTGAAACCCAACATTGTTAGTGCTCACACTCCTGAGGCTCCTCCTCCAGGAGGGCCCCCACCTACCCTGTGAGTGCCACTCCTAGTCCTGACTCTGCTTGGCCACGCTCCTTGCCTCTTCCTGGGTTTGGCTTACACTTTCTTCTGAGGCAGAAGAAGCCCATGGTAAGTGATTTCTCCTGTTTGTAGAGTTGGCAGGAAAGCTGAGATAGAACCAGGGAGGAAGAAGACTGGGCTTAGAATGCCAGTGGCTATAGAAACTGTGGGGTTGGAGCAGACGGTATTTCATGGCACCAGAGCTAGACCTTGGCTTGAGGGGGTGTAGACGAGTACCTTGCGAAATTGAAGGGTGGGTAGGTTTACTGGGGTCAGAGTGATATGGAGGTCTACACTATGTTCTCCTCCAGCCCAGAAAGGTTCTCAGCTCTGATGAGCAAACTATGAGTTGGGGAGGTTATTCCTCGCTGCTTCTCCTCTGCGGTCCTTCCCACCTCTAAGCCCTGTCCTCCTGCCTAGTCTTTCCTTTCCGACCTGGTGCAGAGCTTGCTTTCTTCATCTTTGTCCTTCTCACAGGCATACAGTGGGCTTACACATGTTCCTGGAATGAATGAAGATTTTTTTCACGGGGATTTGCTGCCTCCTTCATGTTTTGCCTCCTTTCTCAGTGGAGAATCTGAAAGTCTCTATGGGAGGACATCGGTGTGCACTTTGCAGAATAGCAGGTCCAGTGTGATAAGGGGGTCCCCCATCATCAGAAAGGATTTGGGGTCTTCTCCCTCCAGGCTCAAGGAGCTAAGTATCTATATTTATAGCTGCTGAAAGTGTGTCTTCCAGCCTTTCTTATCTAATTTAAAAATGTTATGGTGGGGATTGATTATAGGCCAGATGAGGCTGTAGGAGGAAAGATTACCATGGTCACCTGGGGTGAGGCTGCCTCATGGTCATTAAAACGCTAAGTCACCAAGAAGCAGTTTGCTTCTTATCACAAAACATATATGCAACTCTTTTAATTTGGAAGGTCCGTGGAACCTTAAACTGTTTTCTACCCTCTCAGCCTCCATACTGCCATGTACACTGCCGGCAACACCCCAACACCAGAGGCCCAGACAACACTTATCCATGCAGGACATTGTTTTTTTTTTTGTTTTTTTTTTTTGTTTTTTTAAGTTACATGTGGCAAATGTTGATTTCTAGGTTGTCTTTCTTGCCCACTAGCAGTTCTTGAGCTACTGCTCTCCATTATCAAGTGATATGTGTTATGTGCCGCCAGAGGGCAGATTCGTTTTAACCTTAGTTAAAACGAAACACGTGGAAAGGCCAATTTCTTCACTAAGTATGTTCCAAATTGATAAATATGATTTTTGGATGTATTCATTTGGTTTATCCTTGTCCTTTTTTTCCTCTGAATGTCACAGAAATCACGAAGAAGGGTGGGGATGAGAAAGAACTAGGAAGGGGATACATAGTGTCCCTTAAAAAGGGGAGGGGGGTGGAAGGGATGGAGTGGCTGGGTGATGGACACTGGAGGGTATGTGCTATGGTGAGTACTTTGAATTGTGTAAGATGGATGAATCACAGATATGTGGCCCTGAAACAAATAAAAAAAAACAGTGGTGGCAGAGAATCCTCCTTGTAGATTATGTTGCTTGAGATGGGGTGAGGCGGGTGGGTCTTGGTGGAGAAGTCGTATGGATCTATGTGTATAGTCGTATTTGGAGAAGAGCTCAGGTCTTTGAGATGAATACAACTTTCATATGCCTGAGATCATCTGGTATCTTTCCTGCAACAAAACAAAACAAAACAATTAACTTTCCAAGGGAGTTGCTGGTGTGGAGCAGACACTGAGGGCTATTTCCAGAACCAAGCCAAGTCTGGTGAGACAGGATGGAGAGACACAGGTAGCCGAGTACTCTCACAGTAAGACAGAAGGACACACCTAAAGATGTGATGGAGATACCCAGAGAGACAGTTGACCTTTCCTAAGCTGCCTTGTGTGCAGTGTATTACTGAGGGAGTCTACTGGGAGAAGGTTCATGGCAGGAGGAGCCATGGGCTCTAACCACTCACAACTCCTAGTCTAAGAGCAGACATGGAGTAAAGTGACGGATGGGACCACTGGATGGATTTCTGGATTCTGTGCTTACAAGGAAAGGAAGGATGTGGGGGACAAAACAAAGCTGTTTATAAGTCTTCTTGGACAAAATGACTATGGATCAGTGCTCCCCTACATTATAGCTATAGTTTGGAAAATGAGGTGGTTGGGCAGATGGATTACGTTCTACTGCTTTCTCCTGAAGACTTTTTTTTTTTTTAAGATTTTATTAATTTATTTGACAGACAGAGATCACAAGTAGGCAGAGAAGCAGGCAGAGAGAGGAGGAAGCAGGCTCCCCGCTGAACAGAGAGCCTGATGCAGGGCTTGATCCCAGGACCCTGGAATCATAACCTGAGCCAGAGGCAGAGGCTTAACCCACTGAGCCACCCAGGTGCCCCTCTCCTGAGAACTTTTATTAGGAGCTCTGTGTTGGCAGGATTCAGGATTGAGAAAATGGAGTAGAGAATCATAGGGGGAACTTGAAAAGAAAATGATTATCACTGTTGACATCTGTGTATCCATCCCTTCTAATCTCTTAATTGAACACCCTTCCTGGCTTTCCCAGATCTTTCTGCTTCCTGTTTGGAAAATTTCATTCTGGTTCTTCCTGGCGGCCCATCAAGTTTCTGAAGGCCTCTAAAAGCACAAGCTCAGGCTTTTCTGATTTGTCAAACAGATCTCTTGTTTTGCTGTGATGGAAATGTGAAAAATTCCCAGAACTGGATTCTGATTGAAACTGATCCTAGAAATGTCTCAAATCACAAATGAGGAAGATTGCATTTCACTATGTCTTTACTGACGTTATCTCAGGACCGAGAAAAGGTACCTGTTCATAACATCCCATAATGATGCTGGACAATATGAAGTCTATACAGCCTCTAGAGAACTTCTGGCTATCTGATTGCTTACTCAATAGTGGTGCAATGATACTAGCCTACTGTTGCTGCCAGCAGGGAATTTGTATGATTTTGTAGGGTGAAAGTAAAATGTTTGGGTCTACATCTGCATTGATTTTGGTCTACATTGGGGTGGATGGATTTGATCCACATACATTTGGTGTGGAACATGTTGGTCTCCATCAGAATGGGTTTTTAGGGACTTGGCATTCAGCCTCTGCCAGACTGGGATGGGATTTGAGAGAGGTAGCCGTGGAGGTGGAAAGGTAGGTAGGTAAATTGGAGGAAG
This sequence comes from Neogale vison, assembly GCF_020171115.1. NCBI lineage: Eukaryota > Metazoa > Chordata > Mammalia > Carnivora > Mustelidae > Neogale > Neogale vison. The sequence continues at coordinate 73,171,087 of NC_058102.1, forward strand.
TGGCTGTGTTTCCTTATGGTCTAATGGACAGACAGTTTGGGGCTGCCATGCCTTCAGGTTCAAGGCTTGCTTGCACCTAGTAAGTATTATTTGGAGAATTTGGGTTTCTAGCTTCGTGGAGAGAACATGAAGCAGGTTCTAGTCTAAGGAGATTTATTTTAGAAAGGGAGACAAAGGATTCTTCCAAGTAACAGCAGACAGGATATAGTCCAAAGTAAGGTCCTAGGTGGGAGGATGTCTGGTAAGTGATCCGTTTGTTGAGGTTGTTTCTAGAAGACTCCTGGGAGATAAGCTGGGATATTTATTTTCTTTAACATGAGCTGAATTTGGTTACTTCAACATTTTTTCAACCTTTCTGGAAAGTTATCTGACCTTTACTTCTCTTCCCCTAAGAGGAAAGTTAGGCATTTCTTATTACTGCAGTGGTTTCTCTCTCCCTTTTCTCTATAGACTGGGACTGGGAATTATTATTACTATCGTTATTATTAATATTATATATTAGAATCCTGATAAGTATTAGTATCTGTACCAAATATTTAACTGGATCCGTCTAGTTGGCAAATCGGATTTGCTGGCTTGAGGTGTGGTGGAGTTTGTTTTGTGGTTTTGGTGGCGGGGCATGGAAGGAAGACTTAAAGGGGCTGTATTTATTGGATCCTGGCCAAGCTGAAGATGCTGCTTGAACTGATGCTTTCTGAGGGAACAGTTATTCACAATGTCTTGATGGGGCAATTCCTGCCTCTTGCATGCAAACTTCTCAGGCTGACCCACAGTGTACAGATTTTTACTAGTCCTGCCAACACTGGAAAATGTGATGCTTAGTACTCTTACCTTTCATCAGATAGTAAGCCATTTGGGATCTTGACATGTCTTTGCCTTGACTGTTCACTAAGAAATGCTAAGGTATTCATGAAACACTAAATTGTAAGTTCCCAGAGAGGAGAATTCTGTATAATGCCACCACCATCTTGCACTGTGTGTAACTGAGTGTGTGATGATTTGGCAGTAATGCTGGTAGTGTTGTAAGTTGGGGGAAGAGAACTGTGCTTCTGCTTGAGTTCTTTTGCACAAAGAATCTCTGTAGTTCCTGAATTTTCCTTTGTATTCATTTATACTTAGTTGAAATCTGAATTTTAACAGATTGAACTCAGTCTTTGTCACTTAGAAACTTGTGTGGTTTCTACTTGATAGACCATCCAATTTCTCTGTTTTGACAGTGTAGTTATGACAGACAGTACAGGCAAAATGGTAGCAAATACAGAAACACTTTCCTTTTGTCTGGGGAGTTTACACTACAAGAAATCTTACCTATCTTCCTGAAACAAGTGGAATCCTATTCTACACCCATTCAATCCTTGCACTATTGTCCCACTCTCCCTTCCGCAGACGAGCCTTACTTTGCAGCGGAGAACCATGCCATGTCATCCAGTGTCAAAGCATTAGGTAGTTTGTTTTCCAAATAAAGTAAAGCAATGGAAGGAATAAAACTCTGCATTGTCTGTCTGTTCAGTTGTCACACATCAAGAGCGTGACACTGGGGCAAATCATAAATGTCACAGATAGTGCACTTTGTCTAGGCTGCCTTGGGTTACTTCCCTTGTACTTTCACTTTGTTGTGGTGAAAGAGACCTGGATTTCAGTTCCTGTGTCAGACTCTGACTTTGCCAAACTGGCCTGTAAACCCCTGGGGTACTTCCTTGCCTGTGGCCAGTTAATTCTGTACCCCAGCCTTCAGCTGGGGAAGGAAAGGCAAGCTGGAAGCATCATCAGGTAGAACTGCTTCTGGGCTCCACTCACCACCTACTACTCTTACCCTCCTCTCTAACTGGGATTTCTCCCAGCGCTGAGTTCTATCCCAGAGTTCTGCCACTGGACATTAGTGAGGGGAGAGCGGGGGCCAAGTGGAACGTATTAGGGTGATTCAATCCTATCTGAAGGTGTGACCAAGCCATTTCTGGAAGTAGGGTCATGTTGAACAGAGTGTTTTTAGGGAGAGAGGGACAGTCTGTGTGAGGTCCGATGTTCATGCCTGCAAAATGTGCATGTGTGGGAAAAGATTTGTTCTGTTCAAGCAGGAGCCACAAGAAAAGTGGTGAAAAAGTGAAAAGACTAAGAAATACAGTCTTCGATGTTTGGATTTGGTAGAGAGCTGGAAACTGCCTGTTTGGGAGTTGTTTTGTGTGAGTGTGTGTCTGTTTGTATCTTTTTGAGACTTGAGAGTGCCATTTTCCAGAAGGTCGGTAGAGAGTACTCCCACTTCAGTTGTGTGGGGCACTGTCATAGTCAGGAAGAATGTGATAGGGCTTTCTTGTACTTCCAGGTGGGGGGGCACTCTCTGATGGCTACTGGTCTTTGTGGTTCCATACAGACTTCAGGATTCTTTGTTCTAGTTCCATGAAATATGCTGGTCATATTTTGATAGGGATTGCATCCAATGTGTAGATTTCTTTGGGTGATATAGACATTTTAACAATGTTTTTCCTTCCAGTCCATGAGCATGGACTGTTTTTCCATTTCTTTGTGTCCTCCTCATTTACTTTCATAAGTATCCTATAGTTTTCAGAGCACTGATGTTCAAAAATCACAAGATACCTAGGAATAAATCTAGACTTATCAACTTTATCATTAAGTTCAGGTTACACATTTTGGACAGGAATATTGTATAAGAACATTGCTAAATATAATTAGTACCATGTAGGCAGGGAACACATCTTTCTCCTCTCCATTGTGTCTATAGGATCAAGCACTAGGACTGGCATTTAGAAAGTGCTTACTATTTATTGAATGAATGAATGATGAATGACATTAGACTTTCACTGCTACTTAGGTCTATTATTGTTCTATTGAGGACAGGAGAATGAGCAGCCTTCTCCTGTATTGCAGTCCCGTTTTTATAATAACTCTTTGAAGGTTGGAGGTAACCCCACACCTCTATTAAGAGGCCACAGAAAAGGGAAGTAAGAAGAGGAATATGATGTGAGGCAAACTGTGGAGTCTCTTTGCCCTAGGGTGGGTGGTGGTCATACATGCTGAGAGTGGAGGATCAATAAGGCGGTCCTCAGCTGGAAAGAAATGGCAAAAAGAAAATAGAAGTCTATGGCCTGTTGCCTTGCTGAGAGAAATTAGTTATTTTGGTTTCTAGATTTTACTATCCTTCCCTCCCCTAACTGCCATTGGAATCCTAAAATGCCATAATGAAAATTCAATTTTATCTCTCCTTCTTTCCCAGGAGGGACAGCCCCATGATCCTCTCCTCTACCCTCCGTCTCCCACCATCTCCCTCCACACACATAAGCATATATTTTCTAATATTTATACTTGGTGGTTAGGCAGACATTCATGCCAGATTATTTGTAGTTGAGAAACTGTATAACTCCTTGGACTTCTTATTTGGATGTAGAAGTTTCAACCCTGTTGCCCAAAGAGGTGAGCTTATGAAAGGTATTTTTTGCTTCATAGAAACATGTTTTCAGGCTTCCCTTTGAGGATCTGTTTCTCTCTGGCTCTGAGTATTTCAGACATTGCTGGCAGTTCTTCCCAAGGTATCTGGGGCTTGGGACTGGATTCGTCTATTTAATTCTGCCTTTGTGAGTGCCTGATTCACATGGTTTCTGTCCCCTTTCTGAGAGTCTAGTTATCTGTGTCTTTGCAGTCCTTAATATCACCAAGTTCCAGAAAAAAGCACTGTATATCTTCATGTTAGCTCTTGATTATCCACAATACTGGTGGGAAATACCTAAAGTAGTGAAGGACACTAAATTGACTTTTGTGTGATTTTCAAGTGATGGAGTCCTGCTTGGAGATAATCTAGACTATGAGCAGCTTCAGTTAAGGCAATCGGTCGTTGTCTTATGAAATGAATATGAAAATCGGTAGACAACATGTGAAATTCTCAGTTTCTCTAAGGCTTCCATCACACCCAGAGTAACAGACGAGGTCCTCACAGGGATTCTCAGACCCTCTGTGAAGGATCTGGGTTCCTGCTTTCTCTCTGATTTCACCCCCTACTGCTTTCCCAACACTCACTGTGTTCTGGCCCTCCAGGACTCCCGGTTATTTCTCAAAACCAGCCACATGCCACTTCACTTCCGTTAGGATGGCTGTTACTAAGAACAGGGAGGATAATGAGTGCTGGCGAGGAAGTGAAGAAAGTGGTATGCTTGTGCATTGCTGGTGGGAATGTACACTGGGCAGCCACTGTTGAAAAACAGTAACGTGACTTCTCAAAAACTTACATGTATAATTACCATGTGATCCGCAATCCCACTTCTGGGTACATATCCCAAGGAATTGAAAACAGAGCCTCAAAAAGATATTTGTATACCATATTCATAATAGCATCATTCATAACAGTCAGTAGTTAAAATAACCAGCATGACCATCAGTGGATAAACAGATAACCTGGATGTGAGATATACACACCATAGAATATTATTCTGCCTTAAAGAGGAAGGATATTTTGACATCTGCTACAACATGGATGAACCTTGAAGACATTATGCGCAGTGAAAGAAGCCTGTCACAAAAAGATGATATTGTATGATTCCGCTTACATGAGGTTACCTTGATCAGTCAAATTCATAGGGACTCAAAATAGAATGGTGGTAGAAAGGGGCTGTGGAGGGGGAAGAATGGGGAGCTACTGCTCAATAGTACAGAGTTTCAGCTGCAGAAGATGAACAAGTTCTGGAGATGACTGGTGGCGAATGTTGTGCAACAATGTGAAGGGGAGTCTGTCTTGGACCACCCATTTTAAAGTCCAACACCCACTGTGAGCACACCCTAAAATCTGCTTGCTTTCCTTTTCTCTGTAGCACTGATTTCTAATCTAATAACACAATATATAAACCTGTTACTAATCGGGGTTTTTTGTTTGTTTGCTTTTCTTGCTTCCTACTGCAAAAATAGAAGCAACTTGAGTGGAGGAGGTTTTCTTTTTCCTTACTTTATCCATAGTACTAAATAATTAGGGAGCAGTTTATTTGTTGAATTAATAAATGACAGACCATGTTCGGATACACTCTTCTAGAGAACGCACAAACAAAAAGAGAAAACGGGAAATTTATATATTTTACTTGATTTTGTAAACTATTATTTTTCCCTTGAATATGAGACTCAGGCCCAGTTTCCATGGTGGCTTTCATTCTGTATACTGTTTCCTATGTTTTCCTGAACTGTTTCCCTGATGGAAATGCTGGTTACACATGCACCACACTCAGAATTATTTCAAACTTTTGCCTTGAACGCAAATCCTTTATTCTTGTATTCCTGATTATCTCTTAACAGAACCCAGGGCTGCTTGAGTTAGGACTCCAGAAACTCTGGGAAATGCCAGCTATCCAAAAGACTTTATCCTTGCTTGTTTTGGAGCCACCGGTTTGGATGGCTCTGGAGCTTCTGGTCTTGAAATTTAAAGGAGGACGAGAGTATTTATACACTTTGGGAGTAAGAAAGACTGGCTTGGATATAGAGGCTTAATATAATGTCTGGTGATGTTGCATTTATAGTCCATGTCTCTGAAACTTTGAGACCTTGAAAACACTTATTTAATTTAATTTAACTTTTAACACTTATGGCATCATTAGCCTTCCTCTCAAGTCTTCCCCATACTTCTTTCAAAGCAATTGATACCCACAGTATCTTTGAAGCTATTCAGTAGAGGCCTCAGGCCAACTTCCTGATTGGCTGGAGTATGAACTCCCTACCACAGAAACCAGTGGCAGTTACTGCCCTGGAAAAATGTTTTGAAAAGGAAAGATTCAGAGTGAGCTCAGCACCATTCTTAGAGACAGAGGAGGGAACATAATGACCTTCAAGACTAAGAAGAGTGGGTGGGGCTGGCTGGGAAAGCAGGACTGCCTGCTCTTCAGGGAGTGGATTGTTGGACTTGACAGAAGTTCTTCCAGGAAACATGGGATGGAACTTTGATTTTGCAGTTGGAAGGAGCTCAGACACTGAGAGAAACACAAGGAGGAGGTGGGAGGGAAGGGGGATCCAGGGTCATTATGGAATCCATACAAGGTGCTTCATGTTCCCTGGCCCCTGTCTGCTTTTCTTGAAGCACTTCCCCTGAGCAAGCACCTGTTTTGGGAGAGACTGTTTCCCATGAAACTGAGATTCACAGACCCAGGTTCATCATTAGGAAATGTCCTCATTACATTCCTGCAGTACATGATGGTGCATGTTCTAGTTTCCTGTTTACCCCTCTCTTTGACCCTTTCTCTCTTTCCCAAAACAAAACAAAACAACAACACTTCTTCAAGGAATCTCAAGTTACAGTAGTTATTCCATACATCTATCTATTCATTTTCTCTGTTCTAAATGCCTCTTTTGTTTGCTTGTTACAATTATGAGCAGATCCTTGTCCTGTGTAGGGAGGGTTGGAGATGGGAGTGTGGAATCCAGAAGGAGGAGGTATATAGATCCTGGCTCTGCCCTCTGGAAGCTCTTAGACTATAAAGCAATGTAAGGAACACACTCAGGTCACCAGCTGACAGATGGGGAAAATTAGCTTCAGCTGGCCATCAGGATGGGCAGTGACCGCTAGTGGGAAGGGGAGGAAGGCTGGAGATGGGATCAGTCAGGGTGGCTTAGGAAAGGCTTCTAGATGCAGGAAAGGTTGTAGAATAGGACTAAGAGCGGCTGCAGGGTCAAGACTGGGCAGAAAGGAGTGAGAAGGGCATCCCTGGCAGGGCAGGTCACTTACCCTGGCCACTGGCTCATCCCAGGAAGGGTAAGGCAGGATGTGAGGAGCTGAGTCAGGAAGGAAGTGATGTATCTGAAGGTAGGGGCAGAATTAGGGTGTGGCTCTGACAGCTGGGTCAGAGAGCCTGGATATAAACCATTGGAATAACTGTAGATTATTGCATGAGAATGGGGATATCTGAACATGGCATTTGAGGATGATGCTTCTCTGTGTTGTTAGAAACTGGATTTGTGGTAGGCTCTCTCAGGCTTTCCAAACATGGGTATCCTTTTCCTTCTGTATAGTTGGTTGTTCATTTGTTTGTTCTGCCTGCATCTGTTGGAGTCATAAAAAAATGATTATTTAATTCCCAGATGTTTTGTCCTTTGGGTTGCTTCTCTGGAATCTTGACACTTTGTCTGTAGGCCCACTTTCCCTCGTCTTCAGAAAAAGTGGAAGGAGCACAAAGACCACCCTGCACAGCACAGTCGAAGGAAATATAAACTATCGAGCATTACCCCCCTCTTACCCTGCCATGCTGATGGTCCTCCTCTAGGATTCCTGCTCAGTGTCCATGGCTGCACTTCAGAAGAGTGTATGACTTTTTTGTGTGTGTGTGAAGTGACCCATCTCAGAGGGGTCTGTGATTCACAAATCTTGAAAACCACTGTGGTGTCTATGTTAAGTGGTAGGTGGCTGCAGATGGTTCCCAGAGAGAAACGGGCAGAAGCATCCTTAGTGCCAACTACAAGAGCATCCAAAGACAGCCAAAGGGGCTGGAAGAGAGAGGAATTGGATTCAGTGGGATCTAGTAGCAGGGGTGCCCCATCTTTCCTGTTCTTCACTCTCTTTCTAGCAGGTATTCCTTCTTTGTATTCTCCATATCCTGGCAATTACAGGATTCCATTTCCATTTTCAATTTCAATCAACTGAATGCCTGTCATTTACCAGGTTCTGTACCAGGTGCTCTAACACATTGTCTCCTGCAATCTTGTGTTGAACCTGCAGTGCACAGAATGGAGTCAGTCCCTCCCTCAGTCATGGCTGTTTGCACCATCGCTTCCTGTCAGTCCCCTTTTCTTTCTTTTTCTTAATTTTTATTTTATTTTTTTATTATGCCCAGTTAGCCCCTTTCCAAGGTGTTTTATTGTCCTGTTTCATCCTTATCTCTATTTGCTTTTCCCCTCCTCACTGGAGGCCCTTTTTTCAGTTATTTAACAAATGCTGTTTCAATCCACGTTTTATGTTTGTTACAGATACATTCACCCATTCAGGCACTACAGTGTCCACTTGTGTATGTACTCTGAATTTCACTAAGATTGTGCTTCACATGGTGCCTCAGTGACACTGCCACCAGCAGCGTGTATTAGTTTGTATCTTCTTATGGAATTCTCATGTTGATCCAGTGAGGGAGATGCTGGGCATGGAGCCCACTGGAAAAACAAAAACAAAAACAAAAACAAAAAAACAAAAACAGAATGTTTGGAGGTATTTGATACTTTTTCTGGAGGGGAAGCAGGATTAACTTTTCTATGGTCTCTTTTGGTGTCAATTTCTGTGATGCTTGGGCAGCAACAACTTACATGAAGCCTCTGATTCTCAGTTGATTGGTTGAACACCATTGTTCAGTAAATATTTATTGTTTCCATAGGCATTCTGGAAGGATTGCACGTACCAGAAGAATCTTAGAACACTGAAAAATGAAAATAAAATAATATACAGATAAAAAATAACCAATTAAATTTAATAAAAAAGAAGAAGAAAAAAGAAGAAGAAATATGAAGCAGCAGCTCTGAAGCCTGAGCAAAGGACCCCGGCAGTCCCCACCCAACTTGGCTTAACTCAGCCTCGCTTAACAAGATCCAGCACCCTTGACTGCCTGGGCTTGCTACAACTCTCTGATCCTTAGAATCTTCTTCAATTCCAGCTAGAATGCTGCGACAGGTGCTTCGCAGGTTTGGTCAAAGGCTGGTATGCCGACGTCCGCTGGAGAAAAAAGTGCGTGAATTTAGATCTGAGATAAAACTGAGCACTCTGGATTTAGTGGCCCTGGGTGTGGGCCGCACAGCGAGTGTCGGTGTGTACTTCCTGGCTAATGAGGTGGTCAGTAACCAAGCAGGACCATCCACTGTGATCTGCTTTTTGGTGGCAGGTCTAACATCACTGTTGACTGGGCTGTGCTATGCGGAGTTTAGTGCCCGGGTCCCCCATTCTGGCTCAGCATATCTCTACAGCTACATCACTGTAGGTGAACTCTGGGCTTTCATCACTGGCTGGAATCTCATCCTCTCTTTTGCTGTTGATGCACTTGTTATGATGCAGGCCTGGATCTTAACTTTTAACATCATCTTTGAATATCGGATCTCTGAGACCCAGCAAGAGGCCATCTCACAGTATGTTCCCCAAGTCATTGCAGACAATCTAGGTTACGTTTTTATCATCTTTGTTTTTTTCAGCATGGAACTGCAGTTTATGGGTTGGCATGGCTTCCTCAGAGTTTTTGAAGTGTTCACATTGGTGAAGCTTTTGGTTCTCAGCTTTTTCATCATCTCTGGCTTCATTAAGGGGGACCTGCACAACTGGAAGCTCACAGAAGAGGACTACATACAGGCCAGACTCAATGACACCTCTCACGTGGGCCCTTTGGGCTCTGGAGGATTCATGCCTTTTGGCTTCCAGGGGATTCTCCGTGGATCAGCTACCTGTTTCTATGCATTTATAGGTTTCAGCGTTATTGTTACCAGAGTCAAAGAATCCCACAATCCCCAGCGTTCCATCCCCATGGGCATTGTGATTTCACTGCTCATCTGCTTTTTTGTGTATTTTGGTGTCTCTGCAGCACTTACACTCATGGTTCCTTACTACCAGCTTCAACCTGGGAGCACCTTGCCTGAGGCATTTCTCCATGTTGGCTGGGTCCCTGCCTACTATGTTGTTGCTTTTGCAATTTTCTCTAGTATTTTTGTCAGCACCCACTGGAGCTTTACGATCCCCATACGCTGGGTGATATCCATGATGGCAGAGGATGGTGTCCTGTTCCCAGTCCTTACCAGGTTCACTTTTGGCACATATGGCCGAATCGTGTCCACTGTGATCTTTGGCATTATCACAGCAGTCATGGTATTCTTCTATGGACTCACTGATCTTTTGGACCTGAGATCAATTGGCACCCTGATATCTTACTCCTTGGTAGCTTTTTGTGTTCTCATCATCAGGTATCAGCCTGAAAGGAGGAAGGAGGAAAATGAAAAAGAGCTGCAGGAGGAGGATGAGGGAAATGAAGCACAGGTGCAGGAGGAGAATGGGGGCAATGAAGTGCAGATGCAGGAGAAGGATGGGGGAAATCAAACACAGGCACAGGAGGAGACTGCACCTGCAATAGGGAAGCTGACTCTACAGGGACTATTTTTTCCAGGCAGCCCCACCCCCACTCCACTCTCTGGCCAGGTTGTCTATGTTTGCTCCTCACTGCTTGTTCTACTGCTGACTCTCCTCTGCTTGGTGCTGGCCCACTGGCCAGGTCTGCTTTCTGGAGACCCAGGGCAGATCACAGTGGTTGTGCTGCTCCTGGTGGTCATCACTGGGATCACTGGGGTCATCTGGAGGCAGCCTCAGAGCTCCACTCCCCTTCCCTTTAAGGTCCCTGCTCTGCCTCTCCTCCCACTCCTGAGCATCTTTGTGAATGTTTGCCTTATGATGCAGATGTCAGCTGGCACCTGGCTGAGATTTGGTGTCTGGATGCTGATTGGGCTTGCTCTCTACTTCTGCTCTGGGATCCAGCAAAGCCTGGTAGCTTAACCGTGCTTATGGACCCAACTCTAGACCTTGAACTTAGCAGTATCAGTACATATTTGGCTTGCCATCATCACACGTGAATGCTGTCTGATCCCCTATACAGTAATGGAGAGTACTCCTGAGCACATGGAAATAGGGGCTTCTATGAGAGATTGGTGTGGGAACACTAATAGAGCTTCATACTTATGGTACAGTGAAGGATGTGTCTGCTCCTCCGTGCCCCCCCCTTTTTTTTACTTTGTACTCTTCACTTGTGTCTGTAGCTGCTTACTGACTTTTACAGAATTCATATTAGAAGACCTTGAGCAAATGTGTTTCTTTTGGGGCACCTGGGTGATTCAGTGGGTTGGGCCTCTGCCTCTGGCTCGGGTCATGATCTCAGGATCCTGGAATCAAGCCCCACGTTGGGCTCTCTGCTCAGCAGGGAGCCTGCTTCCCCCTTTCTGTCTGCCTGCCTCTCTGCCTACTTGTATCTCTCTCTCTCTCTAAAATAAATAAATAAAATCTTTAAAAAAAGTTTTTCTCTTCTTTAGTTAAACATTCGTTAATGAAGAAGATGACTTGTTGCAGAGTCAGTAGACCATGACTCTTGCTCTCAGGCTGGTGAGTTTGAGCCCCACGTTGAATGTAGAGATTACTTAAGAAAAGATCCAGTAGCAGAATTACTGGATCATATGGTAGTGCTGTTTTAAACTTTTTGAGGCTCTTCCACACTGTTTTCCATAAGGCCTGCACCAGCTGACATTCCCACCACCAGTGCATGAAGATTCCTTTTTCTCCATATCTTTGGCAACACTTGTTTTTCTTGTCTTTTTGATTTTAGCCCTCATGACAGGTATGAAGTGACATCTGATTGCATTACTTAAAGGAGTTTAATATATTTAAATTTGTTATGTTCAGTTAGCCAACATATAGTAATCATTTGTATTTCCCTGATGATGAGTAATACTAAGCATCTTTTCATGTGCCTTTTGACCATCTGTATATCTTCTTTGGAAGAATATCTATTCAGGTCCTCTGCCCATTTTTTAATCATTTTGTTTTTGTTTCTGTTTTTTTGGTATTGGCTTGTAGAATTTCTGTATGTATTTTGAATTTAACCCCTTATTGATATATTATTTGCAAATATCTTCTCCTATTCTGTGGGTTGCCTTTTTTGTTATTGATGGCTTCCTTTTTGTACACAAGTGGTTTTGCTTTATGAATTTGAAAAGATATATGCAACTCTATGTTTATTGCAGCATATTTACAATAGGCAGGATATGGAAGGAACAGAATGGGCATCAGTAGAATGGATGAAGAGGATGTGGTCTCTATGTACATCCAATGGACTATTACTCAGCCATAAAGAAGAATAAAATCTTACCATTTGTAACAACATGGATGAACTGGGGGGTATAATTCTAATTTAAATATGTCAGTCTGAGAAAAACAAATGCCATGTTTTCTGTCTTATGGAGAATTAAAGAAACAAACAAAAAAATCAAAATGGGAAAAGAAAAAAGAGAGACAAATCCAATACCTAAATAAATAAATAAATAAACAACAAACATAACACCATAGACCCCTAAATAAAGGGAACAAACTCGTTGTTGCCAAAGGGATATAGGTAGGGGAATGGGTGATTTAAATAAAGGGAATTAAGAGTACATTAATCTTTATGAGCCCTGAAAAATATGTGAAATTGTTGAGTCATTGTATTGTGCACCTGTGAGTAATACATCAACACTGTGTGTTCATTTTATTTACATGAAACAAAGAAAAGCTAGAAAAAGGTAAAAAACAGATGATATATGACTTTTGCATTTAAGGAGCTTATATTTTAATACAAGAGATAAAGCATTGTTGTAACACAAAGTAGAATATGTTGTCATAATTAATATAAAAATAAAATGTCTTGGAAATTCAGAGTGAAGGATGATCATTTGTAGCTGGTACAGAGGTGAGGGTTGAAGGTGAAATCAGAGGAGACTTTGTAGAGGAATGACTTTTGAGCTGGCTCAGTTCAGGGATGGGTTTTGCCACATCTGGGCAGCAGGGAGAGACTTCAGGCAGAGAGAGCACCAGGAGAAGCACAGGAAAATGAAGCTGTGTTCAGAGCACACTGAGTGGGCTGTGTAACTTGAGCCTTGGCTCTGTGAGGGCACAAGAGAGCATGCACAGGTGACTGGAGCCAGAGCTCTCCCCTGGACACAAAGCATTTTGACTTTGAGCCCACTGTCCATGCTGAAAATCCCTGTTGATACTTCTCTTAGCAACATCTGCATTCTTGCACTTTGAAGTTTCTCTACTGTTGTCTGCTTTGGTCCACCTGTTCAGAATGGCCACAGCTGAGAGCCACGTGTCCTGAGTTCTGGGCTTGTTTCCACCACAAATAGCAATGTGACCTTGAGTAAGACACTCAGTTCCTTCCATGATCTGCTTATTTATGTGTAGCAGGAGAGGTCACAACTGATCCTTTCTCAAGTTACATTTCCTTAAAAATTTCTAGCATTTCCTCTGGTTGTTCTGCTCTGTTATTCTCTCAGTTAGGTCTCCTTACTGCAAATGATCTGAACCTGTATCCTGCCTACTTTTCACTACCACCCATCTTTGGAGCTATAGAGATCCAATAAATAAGACCCCATTTCCCCCTCCTATGTTAGGAACCTATTGATAATCATGACAGTGACAGCTGACTAAACTGTCAGCTGTAGAGCTGCAGCATCATTGACTTGTTAATCTGCCATCATTAAATTAAACAGAATTACTCATTTCAAGTAGTTCTGAGTGTACCTGGCCACCACCACAGGAGAGAGACTCCTTTAATTGGTTTTTCTCCTGAATGAGCAGGTTGGATCGCATATGTCCAGTGGGCAGTTTTGTTCTGGACAAAAAAAGAAAAGCAACAAAACATTGGAAGAAGCTAACCGGGTATGCTCTGTGTTATGTCTTCACTTTATTAATCAAGGTCCCAGTGAGAAAGGGCCCTGTGGAGAATGGCTAGGAATAGTATTCTGCTCAGTGGTGCTCAAACCTCAGGGGTGCCATGACACCTGGAGGGTTTGTGGAAAGAAATTGCTGGGCCCAATCCTCAATTTTTGTAATACAGGAGGTCTAGGTGGAGCCCAGAACCTTCATTTCTAACAAGATCCCAGGAGATGCTGATGCCACTGGTCCAGGGACCACATGTTGAACACCAGAACTCCAGATGAAGGCTCTTCAGGTGTAAAGTTGAAGTGAGGGAAACAAAGCCACCCTATGCACACTCACCTTCATTTAATGAAACATGTAGATTAAAATTGCATTGTGAGGAAGAACAAATATTGTAAAAATGTCTATGCAACCTAAGGCAATCTACATGCTTAATGCAATCCCTATCAAAATCCCATCCATTTTTTTCAAAGAAAAAGAATAAATAATTCTAAAATTTATATGGAGCCAGAAAAGACCTCAAACAGCCAGAGGAATGTTGAAAAATAAAGCAAAAGTTGGTGGCATCACAATTCCGGACTTCAAGCTCTATTACAAAGCTGTCATCATCAAGACAGTATGATATTGACACAAAAACAGACACATAGATCAATGGAACAGAATAGAAAGCCCAGAAATAGACCCTCAACTCTATGGTCAACTAGTCTTTGACAAAGCAGGAAAGACTGTTCAATGGAAAAAGAACAGACTCTTCAACAAATGGCGTTGGGAAAATTGCACAGCCACATGCAGAAGAATGAAACTGGACCAATTCCTTACACCACACATGAAAACAGACTCAAAATGGATGAAGGACCTCAATGTGAGGATGGAATCCATCAAAATCTTTGAGGAGAAGACAGGCAGCAACCTCTTGGACCTCAGCCACAGCAACTTCTTCCTAAGAACATAGCCAAGGGAAGGGAAGGGAAGGGAAGGGAAGCAGGGGTAAAAATGAACTATTGGGACTTCATCAAGATCAAAAGCTTTTGCACAACAAAGGAAATAGAGCTCCAAAGTGTTCTATGGCCATTCTCACCCCAGGAACTGACACATTCTCCTTGCAGCCCACGCAGGTGCTCAGCAACCCTTCCCTTGAGCTCCAAACCCAGAAGGGCCCTCTGAAACCTAGGATCTGTCACCTAGGTATTTGGGACAAAGCACGGAGAAGCTGAAGAAGTGTGGGAGAAGGGGAAGGTTGGGAGAGAGCCCCACAGTTTCCGTGGACAATAGGATTACTTACGGCAACAAAAATGATCAAAGCGGGGGGAGAGGAAGAACTTCTTGGGAGCAGACAGAGCTGCTTGTTTTCTGAGGCAGAAATCCTGGCTCTTATTCAGGGACTCAAAGAGGGAGAACTGATCCCCTTCAATGTTGTGGTTCAGCAAGATGTGGTGGGCAGAGGGACACCACGTAGAGCAAACAGACAGAAAATGACTTGAGACTCTGGGGGGAATCTTTGGCTTCCAGGAGGAGGCCTGAGTCCCCTCCTGCACACACAGGGGCGTTGCCAACCACATGCCCTCTGCTGGGCTCTCAGCTGTCCCTGCTCTGCTGGGAGAAAAGACCCAGAGGCTGCACAGGGTCCTTTCTCTTCTGCATTTCAGCTGACATGGAGGCGGAAATGGTGAGATGACCCGATGGAGAACAGTCACTGTTTGCCTCTGTCGTCTACTGAGAAGGAGTGGTTTTGGGGTAACCAGGTCATCAGGCCCTCCCAAGTTCCCAGGGATGCCAAGAGTCCCTTCTGACCTGGGCAGAGCCAAGCTGTAGAGGGCCCTTGCCACCCCTGAGGCTACTTGGAAAGTAGTAGGGCTCACTGTGTTTGTTGCTGCTTCTCTCAGGTTGACAGAAGTGCCACAGCCCATCCTGTTCCTCTGTGTACCCCAGTCCCTCACTCAGCTGACAGGAGATGTCTCTTCAACTCTTGCTAACATCTGACCAGTTCTGTTCTCAGGAAGAGTTGGGGGATGGCACGCAGAGGGCAAGAAGAGAAAGAAGGGGGGAATGTCCTTCCCTTTATTGGGCTCTGAGCCCTGCTCTACTCCCTAGATTATGAAGGATGGGAGAGGTGTGAAAGCAGATGCAGAAATGACTTGAAATAAAGCAAAATGGTGGGGTGCAGCAGGCTGGAGAGATGGAGGTAATGGGAAGGTGGAGCCCACTGAAGTTGGAGTTAGTTGTCAGTGGAGGTGTGTCAGGAGGGGAGGGAGGCAGGCTGGTTGGGGGGAAGTTTGTCCAGGTGGGAGGGGACTGAGTGGAAGGTGGGAAGGTGAGGGGTCAGAGGGAAGGGGGTGAACAGTGAGGGGAGGTGGAGGCACCAGGATGGGTAATGGCAGATGGAAATTCAGAGATGGTCAGGGTGGCCAGTTGTCTGGATGGATTACTGGAGGATGAGAGCACTTCAGAAGCTGTCAGAGTCTGGACAGATGTAAGGAGTAAAGGCTGTGTCAGGGAAACCAAAGGTGTTTGTAGATCCTTGGAGGGTCCCAAGAAGTTAACAGTAACACTTCCAGAGCCCCTTCCTGCTCACACTGAGGCCTGAATCTCCTGGGAGCTGAGGAGGCCAGTTGAACAGCAGGGGTAGGGGTGAGATCCCAGCTCCACTTGGTCCAAAGCACCTGCAGGGGCTGCCCATCTGGGTGGGAGCCACTGACCTGCTTCCCAGTCTGAGAACAGAATCTAGTGAGATTTTTTGTTTTGTTTTGTTTTGTTTTTCCCAAAGGGGCTTTTAGTATTCATGGGCCACAGAATCTCTTCCTTGACTGCTTAGCACAGCAGGTCTTGTCCTATAACTGTGACCCACACTGTCTGTCCATAAAGAATGTCTTGGAATTGGTATAATTCAGGGACATTAGGGATGACTTTCTGCAGGACAGCTCCTTGGGGCTGATTAACCCTTCAAATTTTTTTTTTTTTTTTTTTAAGACTGATTAACCCTTCATATCCTTCTGATGCAAGGGCTGATTGCTCCATCCCAAACTTTTTGTCCATGGCCAGCTGCATTAACGGTCACTAGGGAAAAGGCTACCTGACAAGAGGCAATAAGGGACCAGGAGTGGTATGGGCAGGACAGAGGCAGGGGAGTCAGATGGAGCTGGCCTAGTCATATTATCACGTTTTTCCAGGTGTGGGCACCTGGTGGTCTGAGCCTCAAGGAGATGGGGTTTCTGTTTCAGAGACAGCAGGCCTGGAAGGGTGTTAGGGAGATGCTCACCATAGAAATGGGGAATGGAGTGGGGTGACTTTCCATCGGTGGCCACATTGATGTTGGAAGCTACACCTGTCTTAATCTCACACCGTAGGTAAATTTTGTTAATCCTACTTACAGGTGATAAAACTGAGGCTCAGAGATGTTATGTCAAGGGCCCAAGGTAACACAGCATATGAAGAGGCAAAGACAGAAGTTGAACTCAGGTCCTCGCTCCTGAGTTCTTGCTCTTCCCCCCACACACTGGGGAGAAGGTCTTACGCTTCTATGTGTCTGCCTCAGCTACAGGTCTCAGGGTGTGCGTGGAGTGGGGTGCGGGTGGCAGGTAGGTGCTCTGTAGTGTTTGTAGTGTGAAGGACTGAGTTATCTCTAATGTTGCACTCCCACAGCGTGGGTCACAGTCCTCGAGTCCCTGGTGGCAGGAAGGGGGAGGTGGCAGAGGAGCTCCAGTGTGGGCCAGGAAACTGGAAATAGCTTTCCTGTGGGTGTCCCGGCTTTCACCTGGATATTCTAGATCTCTAGGATCTAGAGGATGATGCTCTGGATCCTTAGAAGAAAGGACTAGAGTGGCGGGTATGTATGTACAAGTGTCTTTGATGAGTGTGTGAGACTGTGTAAGTCTGAGTGTGTGTGACTCTCAGTTAATGAGTTTGTGAATATGTGTCTTTGTGTTGTATACACATTGAGAATGTTTGTGATGTGCGTGTGTGTTTATGTGTGTAATTTGAGGTTATGTGTATGTGTGTATGTGTGAATGTGAGCCTGTGTGTGTGTGTGTGTATGTGTGTGTGTGTGTGTGTGTGTGTGTGTGTGTTGTCCCAGGGGAGCCTGAAGACACATAGTGGCAGGTGTCTTTGATTTGTGCACATTATCAGACTGTGCTATGGGGTTGGGGGTGGGGTAGGCCAGGAGAGGAAGGCTGTTAGTGCTGTGGTGCTCTGACCAGAGAGGGCCATAAAGAGGCGGGGTCAGGGTGGGAGGGAGGCCAGACAGTGGAGGGTTCAGGCCTGCTCCCTCCCCACCCCCACCAGGCTGCAGCTCCTAACTCTAGGCTCCACCCATTCTGCCTGAGGGCCTGAGAGTCCCCAGAAGTCCCTGTGTGCCCCCTGCTGAGGCTGGCATGAGCAGAGTCACACTGAAAACCTTTGTCTCTAGTCAGGACCACCCAGACAGGTCTAGAACAAGTCTCTGTCTCTTAGAGGCATCTGGTGAGGACGTGTGCATTCTTACTGAATGTCACAGCAGCTGAGGCTGTTGGACCCCTTTGCTGGGAAGTTCTGACTGAGTCTAACTCAAATCCACGTGTGGCACTTCCTGCTCTATGAGTATGAGCCCTCCCGTTCCCTGACATGGAAGGAGTTCCTTCTGGATGGGAAGTGGGTCAGAGTGGAGGGACACTGAGAGGATGTGGGGTAAAGCCTGGTGGGTCAGACCTTTCTAAGGCAGAAGGGCAGTGATCAGAAGGTCAGTTTCAGAGAAGAATGCTCAGAGAACACCAGTTTTCTGTTGTTTCCCCTGTCACCCTAGACAGTGCCAGGGAACTGGAAACAGGGGCTGTGGTAGGAGGGAGCAGATGAGAACAGGGAAAGGCTTCCTTGTCTGCAGCTGGGAGGAGCCTCTAGAGACACAGGGCAATGAGCAGATGATGAATGAGGAGAAGTTATTTTTTGATGCCAGATCCCTCTTAAAAGCACACTAACATCTCCCTTTTCCCCTCTTCAGAGGATTCTGAGTTTGGATCCTGGATAAGAAGCCAGGCCCCATCCCCCACTGGCCCAACTCCAGCTTGTACTGCTCTGTCAGCTCTGTCTGCTCCTGCATGGTGGTTACCACATCCGTGTGTGCTTCTGAACCTGGCCTTTCAGCTCTGTCACCTGCCCCTCCAGCTGTAGCTTCACCTGCATCAGGGGATTCCTCTCTGGCTATCATGCAGCTGGTTCAACAGGGGGAAGGATGAGGAGGGGTTTGTGCTTGTGAAGTGTCCGTTCTAACATCCCATCCCATTGCTGCACAGATGCATGCTGGGGCTGGGAAGTTACAGCAGTGCAGGCTATAAAGAGGTGAGTCAGGGCAGGCTTGGTGCATTACTCAGTCCTGCCCTCCAACCCTCAGCTCTGATCCTCTTGGAAGATTTCTCAATCCACACAGTCAGAAGAGGTGGCTCCCCTCATTTTACTCTGTCCTGGAGACAGACAGATGAGAGTTTAAATCTCCAATGCAATTTTTACTAGCTGTGTCATCTTGAGCGAGTTACTTAACTTCTCTAGGTCTCTGTTCTCATTTGTAAAGTGATTTTTTAGCCCAAGTTGTTGAGAGGTAGTGGTCATGAGAATAATGAATATAAACTAGAACTTGGGGGAGGGGCTCACAGATCTCCTACTTATGTACTATATAAACATCTTCTCTCCGTTCTTGTTCAGATTCCATGTGTTTACATTAGAGCATTCTAGAAGACAAGAATTTACCTAAGTCACAGACAAGCTACTCATTCTCACCTCCTGAGCCTTCCTGAAGTCTGTCCTCTTTTTGGGGGTAGTGTGCTCCCCACCTGTCCCTGTCCCTTCTCTTCCTTCAGGAAGTGCTCCCTACCAACATCCTACTCTCTGCTCTCTTGTCCTACTCTCTAATTCTTCACACTTTGGTCTACTTGATCCAATAGAAAAAGAAGGCTAGCCACATACATACCTCTAAATTTTCTAGTAGATACTTAAAAAGGGTAACAAGTGAAATTCACTTTAATATTTTATTTAACATAGTCTATCCAAAATGTTGTCTTTTCAATATGTAACCAGTATAGAAAAACATTGAGATCTTTTACATATTTTCAAATATGAAGACTTCAAAATCCTTTGTGTATTTTACCCACACAGAACATCTCTGTTTGGACCAGTCACATTTCAGGTGCTCAAGAGCCACCTATGAGCAGTGCCTCCGGTATTGGATGGTCCAGGACCGTGGCCCTACCATCTGCTCCCACTCCTCACCTCTACTGGAAGTTGGCCTCATCCTTCCCTTCCTCTAAACATTCCTTTCCTGGAGGGGCCTCCCTCACCCTTTGGATCTTCCTCTAGGGTCTAGGACAGAACACAGCAGTTGAGAGGGGAAATCCTCAAAAAGTTCTTAAGAAATCTTGAGTGACATTTGCCTGAGTGGCTTGCTTTCCTGCCCTACATGTTTGTGTCTATGTTAGATCAAGACTTTCTCAATGGCAAGACTGTAACTCCCAGTGAGGTCTTCAATTAAGGTCACTCCCAAGGGGAGGATGAAGTGAGAAGGGACCCCTTGTGGTGCTGCCCTCACACTTCCTTGCCCAGTAGCAGTTCTGTTGCTCTGTTCTCACCTGCAGCACAGTGGCCTTGGGGACAACCAGTAGGATGTCAGTGCCACCGTCAGTCTTCTCCACAGTCACCACTTCATCCATAGGCCTTGGCTCCTGGAACTGGAGAAGGAGGCTCTGCGCATATACTCAGCTCTGGCATTTCACATATTGGAACTGGTAGAACTGGGCTCTGGGTCTGGGCAGGTAACTGGCTATGGGAAGAACAGACCCAGGGCTCCAGTATGATCTTAGGCCCTCAGGTGCTTGGCAGGTCACCTTCCCTAGTCTGCCCCCTTGATGCATCTTATCTCCCACTCTCCTTGGCTCCAACCACTTCCAGTATATGCAACAGGGAACTTTCCTCCCCACTTCCCATAGTCATTTCTCTTCCTCAGGATACTCTTCTCCAGTCTTTCAGCCTAGCCCTGTCCTTCCTCTCTTTCCCAAACCTACCCTCACCCTCCTTAAACATCATCATCATCATCACCACTTACTGAGTGCCCACCATGTACCAGACATATGCTAACCCTTTACCCACATCATTTTAAACCTCCGTATTGTCCCTATAAACCAGGCATCCTCTTTTATTGCTAAGAGAACAGACATGAAGAGATCAAGTAATTTGTCCAAGGTCAAACAGATTGTAAGTATGAGAGCTGAGATGTGAACCCAGGTCCTTCAGACCCTAAAGACAACCTTCTCCTCAAATACGACACCACTTTCCTTCTTCCTAATATCTGCTCTCCAATGGACTTCCTCCTTTTTTTTTGGTAGGAGGCAGGACTAGTGGCTCTCTACAGTTCTTTCCACCTCTAAGTAGATGACTCTGTAATAATCCCATGAGTTTTTGTCTGCTGAACCTTGATGGATTGAGTTCTTATTTTATTTACCTGCACTTATATTTCCTTTCCTCTGTGCCTAGCTTTTGTTTCTGAGCCTTATACCCTCTTCTAAACCTCTATTCCCTTGGCTCTTCCCTTCCTGTTTTCCATCTTCCCTTTTCCCTTGGAACTGGATACTGGCATGGACTAAGGACCACATGAATGTGTGGTGATCCTTCTGCCAGATCAGCTCTCACCTTTACCTTTAGAGATTCTATGTTGTCACTAATGGTGTTCTCCAACCTAGCCATTGCCTGGGTAATTGTTACCCAGAATTCCCTTTCTGACATATTGTTTATGTCCACATCCAATAGTTCCGTGGGAGAGGATACAGTCTGAGTTTTTCCACTGTTGGGTGTTCCTCCTTCTAGTCATTTTGGTGAGAGGTGGTTGAGGGGATGTATAACTGAATATATCACCCACAGTCCAGGCATGGTGAACCCTGGAATGTTTCAGAGCAATCGGAAGTCACCACCAAAAAGAAAGAAAAAAGAAAAAAGAGAGAAGGAGAAAAAAAAAAATAGAGATAAAACCCTGCCAAAATGAGCCCCAAAAGTAAGGTTTATAAGGTACATAAACAAAAATGAACAAACAAAAAGACCAACAGAAGTAAATGACAACTGGGGGCCTGGGTGACTCAGTGGTTCAAAGCCTCTGCCTTTGGCTCAGGTCATGATCCTGGGGTCCTGGGATTGAGCCCCGCATTGGGCTCTCTGCTCAGAAGGGAGCCTGCTTCCTCCTCTCTCTCCGCCTGCCTCTCTGCCTACTTGTGATCACTGTCTGTCAAATAAATTTTAAAAAATCTTTACAAAAAAAGTAAATGACAAGAAGTAAAAGTAGAAACCAGCCAAAATGAACCCCAGGAATAAGAGTTTTATAATACCAGAACAAAAACAAATACACAGAAACACTGACAGAACAATACGATGGGAGGGTGGTTATCAATCCTGGATGTGGGTGAGGAAGTGTATTTCAGTTCTTCCTGGGTGAATCTTGTTATCTTTGTTAAATGACTCAACTTTCCAGAGATACAGGGGAATTAAAACTGGTTTATATATAAGGATTGTAGGGGTGCCTGGGTGGCTTAGTGGGTTAAGCCTCTGCCTTTGGCTCAGGTCATGATCTCAGGGTCCTGGGATTGAGCCCCATATCGGGCTCTCTGCTCAGTGGGGAGCCTGCTTCCTCCTCTCTCTCCGCCTGCTTCTCTGCCTCCTTGTGATCTCTGTCTGTCAAATAAATTTAAAAAACTTTTTAAAAAAAATAAGGATTGTATTGAATAGGGACAAAGGATTACCTTGAAGCTTATATCTATATGTATATTTATAAAAAAAAGAAAAGAAAAAGAAAAAGAAACACAGGTATATGTATGAAAATGTTGAAGTTAAAAAGTTATTAGGGAATACATTGTATTAAACTTCTAGTTATAATGATAAGTAGGTTAAAAAATAAAAGAAGAATCATGAAAATGAATTTAAAAATTGTATCTTTGAAATATACAGGTTTTAGGGCAATACGGGGAGCTTAATATATTGTTTTCCCCTGATGTTGGGGTTTTAGAGTTTTACTGACCCTGTGGTGGTTGTCCTCTCTTTCTTTTGGTTTGTCTGCTGGGTGAGGGGCCTGCTGCATTGTTCTCCCATCAGTCTTGCTTGGGTTGAGCTGCCCTGCAGGTTATCAAGGGGCTTGGCTCTGTGAAAACCGCTTTTTCAGGCTTCAAGTTCTCTTGAGGTTTTCATTCTTTGACCACTTTTTGTGGCTTTTCAGAGGATCAGAGCAAAGGAAGAATTTGTCTGCACCCAGACCTCCATGTCAGAGAGAAGCCTCAGTCTACCCACTCTGGGTGGTGCAGAACACACAGAATCCCCCTCTGCAAACTCTGCAGAATGCTGCAGCCTTCCACAGGTGGTGGCACCCCCAGCCACCATCCCACGGTTTGCTTGAGGCCCTTGCTTGTGTCTGTACCCCCGTGCCACTTAATCTGTGAGTGATACTGGTCCAGGGAGCCCGAACCTGGTGGACTGCTATTGGTGGGACTGCTCTCTGGGGTCCACCCCTATGCCCAGTGTGCTTGCACCTGGCTGAGACGCAGGTTATGGAAAGCTGCTACTGAGAGATCCCAACCAGGGATTGTGTCCAGTTCTCTCAGGCTTGGAAATGTTCAGACTCTTAGCTTGTCATGGAAGGCTGTGGTCTTAGAGGCTACCAGCTGGCACCCACACCGAGTTCTCTCAGGGGCAGGTGGGACTGTGCCCAGCTGAGTGGTGGTTCAAGCAGCAGAAAGCCACAGGCTCAGGGATTATGGACTGGAGGCCCTGCTGGACCTTCTCTGGTACACGTGGTCATTGGCAGTGGCCATCCTGGGTCCATGGGCTTAGGCACATGCCTGTAACCACCAGAGTCCACCAGTTTCCCCTTAAAAACTTTTGATCTTTTTGTACTTGAGGGCCTTGGTTGCCTATACCTTTTGCTGGCTTAAATGATTTGGGATAGCAGCACCTGTTGTTGCTCCTGACTTTATGTAGGAGAAATAAAAGATTCACACTTGTCCCACAACCAAGTCAAGTTATGGACTTGGGCATCCTTCTTTCCCCCCACCCTTCCCGAACATCCACACCCCGCCCGCCCAGAGCAAATGAGGCCTTCCAATAATCTCTCTCCCTGTCTCTGTGTTCAGGGGAGACAGTCGAAGGATTGATTTGCTCTTCCTAGTGCCTGCTTTAATTCTCTGCTGAACGAAGTTATGGAGCCTCTGCTTTCCCTACCTTTTTTGGTCCTGTTTTGCTATTATGACTAAATAGGGGGGTTGGTCCTATTTTGCTGTTATAACTAAATAGGGTGCCAGCCCGTGGGTGCCTTTCACCTGAAAATCTCTTGAGTGCTTAACAGTAAGTCGCAGGGCTCCAGAAATATTAAGGTGACATGTCTGTGTCATTAGTCAGGATGATTTGTCTACTTCCCAGAATAAAGGCTTGGACGAAAATGTACTCTCAGCTAAAGTTAAAATTAATAACTATTTCCATATATTGGGTGGTTACAGTGTGTTTATGCTAAAATTTTTACATTTAATATAAAAGACTTATATAGTAGGCCCTCGTTTTATCCACATTGTACATGTGATACTAGCTCCCATTGTTCCAGGAAACACTTCTATTAATCAAGGGACAAAGTTCACTGCGCATTTGTGTCTAAGGGTCAGGTCATGTGAAACAGGTTCATTCTTCAACTATGTCTGTGAGGGACTGTGCTAGGTGTTCAGTGAATTTCATTGAAGAATGGACATGAAATGCAGATCCTTGAAGGATGGATTGGCTTTGGATAGTCTGGCAGGAGAAGGTCTAGGAAGGCTGAGCTTATTTCAGGCTGAAGCAAAGTTTCAGAGATGGGAATCTGTAATGTTATGGAAATATATGAGGTCACATAAGTACAGCATATCAATTTTAGCTTTTTGTTTCACCCGGAATATTAGCAATGATTGCCAGAAATGTGTTGAGAAGGATGCTGAGGAAAGTGTGCTGGGCTTAATGAGTAATGTCTATCAGGCACCATGGATGGAGGCGAGCAGCTCTAATAGATTGATGTATTGTTTGAAATTAGTTATTTTCTCCCTCTGAGCCCATTGCCATGTGACTTCCAAGTATCTCCTGCAGGAGTATATGTCTCATTTAATTGACTTTGGACTTGGCCACGGTTCTTATTTTGGCCAATGGGATGTGAAGAGACATTTGCCATGTTTGCATGTGGGAGTTTCCACTTTCTTCTTCTTCTCGGCTACCAGAAGGGGTGTATTCCACATGAAAACTGTTCTTTCTGCCTGAGTCATGGAATGAGAAGACCCATGGAGCAAAGTCGCAGCCTGCCTAGGGTTTGCATAGACCATCAAACTGCTATTCGGGCTGGGGAGTACAAGCACTGCTGAGGCATGGGCCATTTCAGTCCCACCTCAGCAACCCGCTATATGCACTGTATGGAGCACGTGGACCCCGGCTGTGGAAGACCAGTGCCCTCAGTCCTGACAGCAGCGGCTTGCCCAGGGTGTGGACTGCATCTGAGCCTGTGCAGTGAGGACAGGTCTTGGTGAATGGGACTTCCTTGGGGGAGTACTGGGCACGCCCGGCCTTTACCCTTGAGTTGTACGTTCAAATATGTGAATCCCCTGGAGAAATGTTGGGTGAAGAGGGGGTGGGAAGTCTGAAGAAGACGGAGAATTTATGAGCTGCTTTTGTGGGTAGACAGTCTCAGTGAAGAAAATTCAATTATTTTGGCTGCTTGGAGAGTCCATATGTTAAATCTCAGAGGAGCTGAGGAGTGACAGCAGAATGACAAAGTCAGTGGGACAGACTTTTGGGGGACGGGGGCTGTCTCTCTTTGTCTGCAGTGAGACTGCCTCCTCTCTGTTCCCTAGACCTAAGTTCCCTTGAACTGCCGCTGGGGGGCAGGAGGGAAGCAGACAGCTCAGTTTCTCAAACTGCTCTTTTCTCCCTTTCTCCCTCACCGGGATGCCCATCATCTCTTGCCTCCTGCTTATGGAAGGAGAAAGCCTGCCTTCTCCCAGCCTCATCCTACAGGAGTAGCTCCTCAGGAAATCTTCCTGGAGTCTAGCCAGCACTCCCTCTTGCTGCAGTTACTAAATGCAGAGTCTGTTTGTAGCCCCAAGAGATGGGCAGGAAAATCCTCTTTTCTTTCTAACTTTTCCTTCTGACTCCTCCCTCAGCTACTCCACCTCTGGCCTCCTGTTCCCCCAGAAAGTTTCAACTTTTCTCCAACCAGTTTTTCCAGCATCCTGTTCCACAAGCAGGTACTGTGTGGGGGAGGGTGTGGGCTGGAGAGTGGGCTGGGGATTCTTCTGTGAGCCACAGTGTCACCAAAAGTGATGATTAGCTCAGCTGCTGGCTGTGTAATGGGTGTGTGCCTACATCCTGGGGTCATAATATGTCGGTAGTGGATCCCTGTGGTGTGCTGTGATGAGATCTTGCCTAGGGCTGGTTGCACAAGCTAATTAATTAATGCTCCTCTGGTGTCTAGGAATTAGGAAGATCTGAGGGAGTTGGTGGTGCGGGTGTCTCAAAGCCCAAGAGCTCAGCTTTTCAGAGCCCAGAGTGTTACTGAGACCCCAGTTTGGCTGCCCATTACTGGAACTGGAAACAGGGGCTGTGGTAGGAGGGAGCAGATGAGAATGGGGGAAGGCGCTTCCTGTCTGCAGCTGGGAGGAGCCTCTGGAAACACAGGGCAATGAGCAGATGATGAATGAGATGTTCCTCCCACAGCTCAGGAAGTAGGAAGTGAGAGACAAGGCTGTGGGGCTCTGAAGAGCAGAGGGGGTGTGGAGTACAAGCACTTGTACTTGGGGGTGGGGATGTGCAGAGTGTGAGGACCTATTTAGCCAGAGTGCTTCCATCCAGTTAAACAATTTTGTTGTTTTAAACTTAAACTGTCCCTACCCCGCTTCCCCCAGGGGACTTACTAAAAAACAAGTCCCAGAAACCAGTCCCAGGTAACAAAGCCCGAGTACAAGGGTGGGTCAGGCCAGGTGGAGACATCTGATCAGTGGGGGGGCTCATACTGTCTCCCTGGTTACCAAGGAGTATGGGTCCCGCCCTTTGGGCAACTTTTGGGCGCCAATTCTGACCAAGGTGATAGGCTAGTTCAAATATCTACTAGGGTAAATTGTAATTCAGTTGGTCACTTATGTGTGACCTAACATGACTGTGCAGCTTGCTGCTTTCTCCATGTGTTACAATTTCATTGGCTACCTGTACGTGGCCAGGCCCAACTGATGAGGGAACAGGAGGCTGGCCGAAGACAAAGCAAAATCTGGCACCTTGCACCCCCTCTCCATCCGTTCCCCCTCTGTAGTGTGTGTGGCATTCCTCAGGCACCCCTGACTGCCATAGACGATAAACAAATAGCTAACTCTCAGAGATCACAGTCCTGCAGGACAGGAATCTCCCTTGCTTTACAAATGTCCTGGAGTTCTACAAACAGGGAGGTTACCTTATCAATAGCACAAATTTCCAGAGGCAAATAGCTCAGTTCCTCAAGCCCTAATGTCTCCCTCCCCACCATAAACAAAACTGAAGGAGGCTGAGTTAGAAGGGAATGTAAATATAGTTAAATCTCTTCTAAACCTAAATCTCACAAACAAAGACGATTGATAGCAGGATTGTGACATCCCACCGAGAATCTCCCAACTATCTTGATGTTAATGGCTGGCCAAAAGACAACATTGATCAAGCAGCAAGGCCTCTGGTATCCCAGCACCTTATAGGCCCTCTTTAGCATATGAAAGCTCTGTTGAACTCTCCCTTCCCCTCCCCTTCCCTCAAACACAAGGTACATAACCTGCCATCGCTCACAACCTGGGGCAGCTGCTCTTCCTGCCCATAGGTCCTGTCCCCATGCTTTAATAAACCACCATTTTGCACCAAAGATGTCTCAAGAATTCTTTCTTGGCCATCGGCTCCGGACCTCAGCCCACCGAACCTCACCTAAGTTCTAGAACTTCATCACAACCACATGGCCTTTGCCCATAAAAGATAGTCTGTGAAGCAGTGAGAGGTTGCCCTCTCTTATAAGGGAGCAGCCTTGGACGTCCAGTTTGATTCTTGATGCTTGGCATGAAATAAAGCTTTGCTTGACCTTCGCTTTGTATCAGTTTCGCTTCTTTAACCACGGACCCATTATTGGGGGACCTAACACAGAGCACAGTGTGTGTGGCCTACATGTCAGTGCTCTGTGGTTGACAGTCCTCTGTGCCCAGTTCTGGGTGTAAGCATATGTCATGTGGGGAAGGGGGAGCTCTGACATAGGTGTTTAAACCCAGGGTTGTGAGCTGGCTTCCCACTGGAGCCTAGGAAGTATGCTTTCCTTGAGGAGCAGAGGTCAGCACCAATGGGCAGACCCTGGCGTGGTAATCAAGAACACATAGATTCCAGCTCTGGCCCTAGTTCTCTGCTGGTCCCCTGTGAGCCAACACCTCTGGGAGGGGGAATTTCACCTGCTCTCCAACCATAAAGGAAAAGCCAGGTGTCTCTTTGTGCCAGCAGCCCCAGGGCTGGGGACCAGAAAAGAGAAGGGGCTGGAGCAGGAAATGGCCTTTCAGGGGCTGAAGGGAATACAGGATGCCAGTGGGAAGGGTGGTGGGAGGGGAGTCCTACAGATAAAGTTTTAGAATATAGGTAAGGTCAGGAGTCCACAACAAAGAATCCTTAAGATGTCTCTGGTGCAAAAAGATGATTTTATTAAAGCACTGGGATAGGTCCCTAGGCAGGAAGAGTCACTGTCCTGGGGTTGTGAAGGGTGGCAGGTTATATGGGATGGGGTTGGGGGAGGTAAGGCAAAAAGTAGGTTTCAATAACTTTGAAATGCTAAAGAAGACCTAGAGGACACTGCATACCAGAGTCCTTGCCATTGTCAAGATTGTTCTTCCCTTCTTAGGGAAGTATTAACATTAAGATAGTTGGGAGATTTCTAAAGAATGTCACACCTGTCCCACGCAGGAGTGGGGGTAGGGGGTTGGGAGTTGTGGTGTGTCAGCTTTTGCTTTGTCCTAAGCCAGCCTTTTGCTCCCTCATCATTTCCCTCATGAACAATTTTGACCCTTATATCTTTAAGGTTCTTGAAGGTGGAAGGTATCATTTTCTATAACTCCTTCCTGCTGGGTAGGGCCTTAGAGTTGTCCCTGGGTAAAGCCTTAGAGTTGTCCCTACCTAGTAGGGTCAACACTGGTCAGTTGGGGGATGTGTAGGGGAGTTACAAAAGATGGAGGCAGCTGAATCCAGGGCTGACTGTAAAGAAGTATCTTTCTGAGTGGGAAAGATTATCTGTGGACATGAAGTCATTGTAGCAACCGTGTCTTGGCACCAAGTAGAGAAACACTGAAGAATGCAGGACATTAAGATTAGTAAAGCCATAAACATGAGAAGTCCAATAAAGAGATCTTTAATCCTTGACCATAATCCTCCTTAAACTAGGAACTTAACCAATCACTGAGAGAGAAAGAAGGATTTTGTAGATCCCCAATTTGGGCTTTCATATTTTTATTAGTCCTGTGACATTTTTGTGATAATCTGAGATGTACACACAACATTCTGTCTTGATAATTGCACATGTGCTGTGCTGTGTGACTGTTAGGACATCTAAACCATTCTATTTTGTAGGACCACCTTGTGCTTCAGTGTGACTTCAATATTAAGCAGGGAGATGCTATTTAATGAATCATTGGGCGTCTTTGTGGTGTATTTATTAAGGGCTTCTACATGTCGGAGGACATCCTCTAGTCCTACAGAGGAGCAAAAATGGATGTTAAGTGATCATACCATTTAAAAACAGATCGTGTCCATCTTTGCTTTAAATTGGGGTGATTAGCTGGAGTAGTGATGGCTTTAGTAATGCATCCATGAATCCAGGCAAAACCTGATGTGGATGATGAGAAAAATTAAGGCCATCCCACCTCAGGTTTAGCCTTAGCATAAGTACAGCCATCTTAGCTTCACCAGCCATCTCAGGCCCCTGTGATTAAGGGCTGAACTTTCCCCTACTTTACTTTAGTTCCAGAGACCCCCACCCTGCTTTAGTTCCAAGAAAGTACCCCACCCTGCAACATCCTGGCAACAGCCAATCAGCGTACTGCAGAAAAGTCTGAAACTTCTCCTCCCCTGCCCCCCAAGCCTCTTGTAATGACCCATAAAAACCCCTGCCTTAACTAGCTTTGGGATCCAAGTCCCTACTCCACTGTGTTGGGTATCCTTGGGCCCAAGCTTAAGCTTGTTAAATAAACCCTCGTGTGATTGCATTGGTGTTGGCTCCTTGGTGATCTCTCAGACGCAAAAACTTGGACTAACACTGAGGTGCAGTGAGCTGTCCACTGTGGAGGAAGGCAGGGCCACAGGTTAGTTCCACAGATCCAGTGGGTTCCATTTGGAGCTGGCCATCTGAGGCCACATTGCCTTACCCAATCAGTAGCAAACCAGTGAGTAGCCTGGAGTACTATTATTCAGGAACACATTTCTTTCTTTCTTTTTAAGATTTTATTTATTTGACACATCACAAGTAGGCAGAGAGACAGGCAGGCATGGGGGTGGGGAGCAGGCTCCCTGCTGAGCAGAAAGCCTGATGCAGGGCTCAATCCCAGGACCCTGGGATCATAACCTAAGTTGAAGGCAGAGGCTTTAACCCACTGAGCCACCCAGGGGCCCCTCAGGAACACATTTCTAATGATAGCCATCCTAGATGCCGTGTGTTATCTGCCCAAGTTGCATATGTATGATTCCTTTGCTCCCAGCATAAAACTGCCTTTTGACTGAGCTGTCTGATAGTGGGTTGAGCCACAAATATGTATCCCAAATGGGATATATGCCATCCTCAGTATACCAATAAGTAGGGTTTTGTAGCTTAGGCCCTCATTGGTGGGTATTAATTTGTGGGCTTCTAAGGCCAGTTAGGACTTTAATAGTTTGAGAGTATGAAAAAGTTTGGTTATGTCCTGGTGAGCTTCATGTCTCACTGATCAGGGACCAGGAAGAAACATCTTGATTATTTACAGATTTATCCTGATACATACTATCTCCATATTTGATTTCTGAAATATAATCCTGTAGAGAGTCCCTATAAGTGCCCTATAAAGGGGAAAACCCACCAGGGTAACCCAGACCTACTTGACAGAGGCAAAATTCCACATATTCAACAACCTATTTGATTTTGTAGGTCAGCATAATGCTGCGTCCACTGTAGAAAGGAATTGTCAGTTAAGATAGGTGAAAGGAAGATGAAGAGAGTATATACAACCGTCATTTTTGTTTGAAGAGGAGTTTGGGTCTTCTATGGGTTCACAGGAGTAAGAAAGCACGTTAATTTGCTCACTGCGTTCCTGTGAAAGAGGTATAGGTTTTATTTTAGATATATGGACACATGAAGAGTGTCCTTCTAGCTTTACTGCAGGGGGAGTACATAGTATGACCCGATATGGACCTTTCCATTTTGGATTTAGGTTTTCTGCTGTGTCTGACTTCCAGTTTTTTAAATAAACCATGTCTCCGGGATTTACATGGGATGGATTTTCGGTTATAGTTAAACCAGGTTTGGGGAGTATATGATTAGCATATTCATTGAGTAACTTATTAATGAAACCAGCTTCCAGTGAATAATTTAATAATTTAATAAAGCATTTTTATTAATTTTAACAAAAATTTAATAATTTAAAATAATAATTTAATAAAGCATTATAATCTTCATCTAATAACAGATCCACAGAAAGAAATGGTTTTGTGTACAATAACTCAAAAGGGCTGAG
Organism: Neogale vison; assembly: GCF_020171115.1. NCBI lineage: Eukaryota > Metazoa > Chordata > Mammalia > Carnivora > Mustelidae > Neogale > Neogale vison. The sequence continues at coordinate 73,202,218 of NC_058102.1, forward strand.
TTCTAGAGATTGTTTTGAAGCCGTTCTTATCCTGAGAAATCCTATTGCAAGAGAGTTACTCAAGTTTACTGGGTTTCTAGGCTAAGTTTAAAAAGATGGCATTTTAAAGTATGATTAGCCTTTTCTACTTTGCCAGAGGATGGTGGATACCAGGCTGAATGCAAGAAATATTTAATTTTTAAGGTTCGGGCTATTTGTTGAGTTATTTGAGCGGTAAAAGGAGGAATTGTCACGTTGTCACTTTGGAAGAGATGAAGGAAAGCCAAATCTAGGATTAATTTCTCCAACAAAATTTTAGTTATTCTACGGCTCTTTCAGTTTTACATGGAAAGGCATTGACACATCTGGTGAAGGTATCAACAAACACTAATAGAAAGTTACAGCGTTTTCAAGGTGGCATCTGTGTGAAATCAAGTTGCCAGTCCTCTCCTGGTTAGGATCCATGCTTTCAGACTGGTTTTAAAAGAGGGGGAGGGCAAGCTGCACATTCCAGATTTACTTGGGCACAGACAATACAGGATCGGCAGACCTGTTTTATTGTGGCTATTAAATTTACTCTATCAAATATATTTTTAACTGTTTTTAAACATCTTTGCTCAAGTGAGTAACCTGGTGTAGACCCTGCATTACCTTCCATTGACTATTTTTGAGTATAAAGATTTTCCCTCATTGTTAACAGGCCAGTCCTGTGTAGTTATAGTATATTCTCGCTCCTGAGCTATGTGAATCTGTTGGTCTGAATAGACTGAAGTTATGGATTCCACTGGAGTTAAGCCTGCTGTAAGGCTCAATATCTGTTTACCTTTTGCTGCCTCTTTGGCTGCATGGTCTGCTGAATTGTTTCTTTTAGAAGATTTTTTTTTTTTTTAATTTCTTTTCAGCATAACAGTATTCATTGCTTTTGCACCACACCCAGTTCTCCATGCAATCCATGCCCTCCTTAATACCCACCACCAGGCTCCCCCAACCCCCCACCCCCCACCCCTTCAAAACCCTCAGTTTGTTTTTCAGAGTCCATAGTCTCTCATGGTTCACCTCCCCTTCCAATTTCCCTCAACTCCCTTCTCCTCTCCATCTCCATGTTATGTCCTCCATGTTATTTGTTATGCTCCACAAATAACTGAAACCATATGATGCTTGACTCTCTCTGCTTGATTTATTTCACTCAGCATGATCTCTTCCAGTCCTGTCCATGTTGCTACAAGAGTTGGGTATTCATCCTTTCTGATGGAGGCATAATACTCCTTAGTGTATATGGACCACATCTTCCTTATCTATTCATCTGTTGCAGAGCATTCTAATTCTTTCCACAGTTCGGTGACCGTGAACATTGCTGCTATAAACATTGGGGTACAGATGGCCCTTCTTTTCATTACATCTGTATCTTTGGGGTAAATACCCAGTAGTGCAAATGCAGGGTCATAGGGAAGCTCTATTTTTAATTTCTTGAGGAATCTCCACACTGTTCTCCAAAGTGGCTGCACCAACTTGCATTCCCACCAACAGTGTAAGAGGGTTCCCCTTTCTCCACATCCTCTCCAACACACGTTGTTTCCTGTCTTGCTAATTTTGGCCATTCTAAGTGGTGTAAGGTGGTATCTCAATGTGATTTTAATTTGAATCTCCCCAATGGCTAGTGATGATGAACATTTTTTCATGTGTCTTATAGCCATTTGTATGTCTTCATTGGATAAGTATCTGTTCATATCTTCTGCCCATTTTTTGATATGATTCTCTGTTTTGTGTGTGTTGAGTTTGAGAAGTTCTTCATAGATCCTGGATATCAACCTTTTGTCTGTACTGTCATTTGCAAATATCTTCTCCCATTCTGTGGGTTGCCTCTTTGTTTTGTTGACTGTTTCCTTTGCTGTGCAGAAGCTTTTGATCTTGGTGAAGTCCCAAAAGTTCATTTTCGCATTTGTTTCCTTTGCCTTTGGAGACTTATCTTGAAAGAAGTTGTTGTGGCTGATATCAAAGAGGTTACTGCCTATGTTCTCCTCTAGGATTCTGATGGATTTATGTCTCATGTTGAGGTCTTTTATCCATTTCAAATTTATCTTTGTGTGCGGTGTAAGAGAATGGTCAAGTTTCATTCTTCTACATATAGCTGTCCAGTTTTCCCAGCACCATTTATTGAAGAGACTGTTTTTTTTCCACTGTAAAGTCATATCATTTTGATGACCTTTGAGGTGAAATCACAGTTACCTCCTTAGGGAGATGTACAGCTTCAAGAAGGGTCATGATCTCAGGCCCATATTGGATTGGAGAGTTATGGCTTGATAACAATCCCCTTTCCTTCCAAATAGCTCCATGAGCATGTACTATTTAGAGTCAGTATAAATGTTAGTTTTTAGACTTTTTGCCAATTGAAGAGCATGGGTGAGTGCTACTACAGCTTTTGGGGCAGAAGTATTTATTGGAAGGGTTTTTGCCTCAATAGTTTTAATCAGACTAACTATAGGATGTCCAGCCCATTTTTCTCCCTTATCTATTCCTGCCACCAGTAAACCAATTGTCTTCTGCATTTTAAATAGGGGAGTCTTTTAAGTCCGGCCTGCTAGAATAGACAAGATCAATGATCTCTGAACAGTTATGTTCTATAGAGGTATGATGGTCAGGTCCGGGCATCAGAGAAGCTGAGTTTAAAGTCTGACAAGTTTTAAGTATTACTTCAGGTGTATCTAAAAGCATAGCTTGGTATTTATTAAGGTGGCCTCTTGTCATCCATTCGTGGCCCTTGGTCTCTAAGACACTCTGGACCTGATGCGAAGTCATTAGTCAGGGACTGTCCCATTGTGAGCTTTGAGGCTCCTTTTATGAGCAGGGCTGTGGCAGCCACCACTCAGAGATAAGTGGGCCACGCTTGGGCTATATAGTTAAATGACTCTGAAAAATAGCCCACCGGCCTTGTTTCATTTCCTAATTTTTGGGTGAGAACTCCCAAGGCTTGGCTCTGCTTTTCTCCAATGTATAGAGTGAAAGGTAATGCCAAAGCTGGAGCTGACAGAACTTTAGCTTTTAATGTGTGAAAGGCCATCTGGTGCACATTAGTCCAGAACAAGTGTTCCTCATCTGGGCCTTTAATTGAATCATACAATGGTTAGGCTAAGAGTCCCAATCCAGGAATTCATAGGTGGCAAAAACCTGTCATACTTAGAAAAGTGTGGAGCTGTTTTGTTTTTGTTTGTTTGTTTGTTTGTTTTGTTTTGTTTTGTTTTGCAGTTGGAGGCTCGAGATCTGTATAGACTTTTTTCTATCAGTAGATAGAATACGGTGACCTGGTGTCAATTCATATCCTAAATATCGTACTTCTTGCTGAGATATATGTACCTTTTTAGGGGAAAAACAATACACTCTATCTGCCAAGACACTAAGTAAAGTTAAAGAATTTTTATCAGATGTCTCCTTTGTGGGACTGCAGATCAGAATGTCATCTACATATTGAATTATTGTCCCTTCAGACAAGGATGTATCACGGAGATGTTTGCTGAGTGCCGCTCCAAATAGGTAAGGACTGTTTTTAAATCCCCGTGGCAAGATTGTCCAGGTTAACTGAGCAGCCTGTGGGCTTGAAGGTGAGGTCCATTCAAAGGGAAATAGTGGCTGTGTCCCTCTTTAGTGGGGTGCAAAAAAGGGCATCTTTTAGTCAAGTACTGTAAACCAGTTGGCGTCATCAGGGACGTGGGTGAGAATAGTGTACGGATTTGGCACTATGGGATGAATAGGCGTTACTGCCTCGTGGATAGCTCTTAAGTCTCATACCATTCGATAGTCTCCACTGGGCTTTTTTGCTGGTAAAATGGGTGTGTTATAAGGAGATCAACAGGGCTTTAAAATACCATGTTTCAGACACTTACCAATAAGTGGTTGCAACCCAGCTTTGGACTCATTTTTTAAAGGGTATTGGTTTTTATGGGGCATATTGGTTGGGTCTGTTAAGGTCACTTTAATGGTTGGGCTATAAGAGTCCATCCTGGTTTATCACAATCCCAGACCTGTAGATCTACTTCCTTCCAGACATTGGAACGGATAGTAGGGTATAGTTTTAGCTCTCCAGATGTTGAAGAGAACAATCTGTACCCCTCTATGCTAAGAGCAAATTGGCTACCCAGTTTATACATTAAGTTTCATCCAAATTGTGGAGTGGGACAAGACAGAAGGACTAGAAAAATATGAGTGACCAACTGATTTTTTTATCTACCGGTTAAAGGCATTGTCTGACTGGCATGTTTTTGTTTCCCCTTCTATGCCAACTTGAACGTTAAAAAGACAGGTAGGGCTGGAGTGCTGAATAAGGACAGAGTAAGTGGCTCCTGTATCAGTAAGAAAATTGAGACACTTACCTCCCACACCCAGGGTAGTCCAGGACTCAGTCATCTTGATATCAAGGGGAACTGGACTGGCCTCAGGGCCCTGTCATGCCAGTTCCTCCTGCTTCGACTCTCAGGCAGGGAAATGAGTTTCTGTCTTCCTCTCTCTCTTCTAATGTCCTGTTTCTTTACAGACAGGACATGGCCCTAGGGTAGATCACTAGTTTGGACATTCTCTGCTACAGTGTCCGATCTGGCCACATGTACAGTATGGGACTTACCTAGTTTTCTGTCTGTTACTGGCCTTTTCTTTTGCCCCTGGTTACTCCAGTGCCATGGGGAATCTGCAATAGCAGCAGCCCTTATTGGAGCCTCTATCTTACCCTGCAATTTAGTTCTCTGGTCCTTTCCTTGCCTTAAGGCCATATCTCTATTACTAAAGGCTTTGATCAGTACTTCTGGTAAGTGTTGGTTGGGAGTTTGAGGTCTTAAAGCCATTTTAGGTATTTTTTCAGCAGATGTCAGGTGCCCACTGGCTTATAAAATGCATATTGAGTATGGTTACTCCCTCAGGTGAGGCTGGTCTGAATTTGATATATTTATAGATGGCCTCTACCAATCATCCCTGAACTAGAGCTGGATTTTCATCAGTTCCTTGGGTAACTTCCTGAAGTTTATCAAAGTTTGCAAATTTAGAAAATCCTTTCTCATTCCTTTTATTAAACAAGAGATCATGTGGTCTCATTTTTCTCTCCCTGGACTATTCTCCTGATAGTTCCAGTGTGGTTCGGTGCTAGGGACAGCAGCACCCCCAGCTGGGTAACAATCACTATCTCTCATTCCCAGTTCACCAGGAAACTCTTGTGTTCCCTCCCAGATCTGTTGCTTTCCCTCAGGGTTGCAAAAATGAGTTAAAAAGATATATATATCCTTCCAGGTCAAATCAAGCATAATAGATACTTCTTGAAAACCTGTAATAAATTGAGAGGGATTTTCAGAATACCGTCCTAATTTTGTTTTACCAGAGCCAGCTCTCATGGAGAATGGGACACGGACCCTAATTGTGTCCACTTCTCCATTAGTAACTTCGCTAGGATAAAGTATCCCACAGTTAGGTGGAGCTCCTGGAAGATGGGGAGTCCCATTCCTGATACATCCGGTGGGGCTGGGAGCAGAGGGGTCCTGGGGTTTATAAGGAGGAGGGATAGCAACAGAGTCAGTGTCCTCTTTCTTCTGACTGGCCGGCAATTCCTCCAACATCCCAGGTTTATTAAGAGGAATCTGCCTATTTAGACAATCATTATCCAATATATTCAGGGGCAGGGAAGTCTGTTAACCTGGCTGAGGGTTAGACACACTCTAAAAGAGGCCCACATATCTGGATCCCAATTTAGGGCCATAAAGGCTTGGACATACGGGACTTCAGTCCATTTGCCCTTCTCCTTGCAAAAGAAGCCTAACTGATAAGTTGACTTGAAACTTAATGTCCCATTTATGGGCCACTTTTCCCCACCTCCTAAGAAGTACTGAGGCCATTCAGTGTTACAGGAGAAGATCATTTTTTTCTTCCTTAAATCTTGCAATTTAAATTAATTCCAGTTCAAAAGGCATCCCAAAGGAGAATCCTTGGGAACAGAAGAGGATCCCATGCTCCCAGAAAAGAAAAGAAAGTCCATTGCCAGCCCCCACCTCCAACTCCTGGCTGGAGTCCCATGTAGGATACTCAGAGGCTCCAGGTGTTAAAAGCCACCTGAAGCGTCCCTCAAAGGAGACATCGCTATTGATCACCATCCTGCCTTCAACAGAAGGCATTCCTGTCTTGAAAGGCCCTGGACAGGTACCAGTATCCTTCCCCTCCCCTATTGCATTCTAGGCTACAGATACGTGTTTGGTGAATGGACTAAGATACTGTGCCATCATATACTCTGGAAGATGTGTTATTGCCCTGCTATTTTTAAACCATGGAAAATACTAGAAACATTTTACAAGGGGAAATTACCCAATTTTGTAGTTTTAAGTAGTTAGTAGAGGACACTGACAAGGACCAGTAAATATTGAATTGAAGTCCATCATGGTCTAAGTGGCATTCTAACACATGTGGTCCTTACAGCCAACTTCCTTAGAAAACAGCCCCCCCTATTGGGTTTTAATTCAATTGGGTATTGGTTTTGGCCGGCTCTCAGTGGAGGTCCCATGGCCAGAAGTGGCTAGACCAGGGATGTGGAGGGAATCACATTAGATGAGTTAGGGTGAAACCTCACATGGGAGTCTTAAGATTGGCAGCCATTGGAGCACCTGGGTGGCTCCGTGGGTTAAAGCCTCTGCCTTCTGCTCAGGTCATGATCTGAGGGTCCTGGGAGGAGCCCCCCATCGGGCTCTCTCCTTGGCAGAGAGCCTGCTTCCTCCTCTCTCTCTGTCTGCCTCTCTGACTACTTGTGATCTCTCTCTCTGTCAAATAAATAAATAAAATCTTCAAAAAAAAATTGGCAGCCGTCCTGGTGACTTAGGTGGCTTTTCTGTGCCCCAAACAGACAAGGTTCTTTAAGAACAGGGATAAAGAGAGACCATCAAGTTTCTGGGTGTTATTATCATTCTGGCCTAGGTACTGACTTCCAGCCAAAAGGTAGGCTTTCTCCTTTCCTGTAGAGTAGCCAAAGATAGAAGATTGCAGCCTCAGCAATCAACATGAAAGTGTTCCAATAAGACCAGACTTGAAAAGCCCCTGAAATGAGAGTAAAGGAAGAGGAGTGAAAGTACTCACCAATTTTGCTCCAAAGCTCAGAGTCCATATGTAAAAACTCAAAGCCCCATGTTTGGGGAGCCAAATAATGAAGTTTTAGAATATAAGTGAGGTTTGGTGGGGTGAGGTCCAGAGCCAATGACCAAGAAAGAATTCTTGGGACATCTTTGGTGTAAAATGGTGGTTTATTAAAACAAGGTGACAGGATCCTAAGGCAGGAAGAGTTGCTGCCCCAGGGTTGTGAGGGATGGTGGGTTATATACCATGGGTAAGGCAAAAGAAGATTTAAACTGAACTTTCACGCAACGGAAGCAAGGGCAAAAATGAACTATTGGGATTTCATCAAGATCAAAAGCTTTTGCACAGCAAAGGAAACAGTTAACAAAACCAAAAGACAACTGACAGAATGGGAGAAGATATTTGCAAATGACATATCAGATAAAGGGGTAGTGTCCAAAATCTATAAAGAACTTAGCAAACTCAACACCCAAAGAACAAATAATCCAATCAAGAAATGGGCAGAGGACATGAAAAGACATTTCTGCAAAGAAGACATCCAGATGGCCAACAGACACATGAAAAAGTTCTCTGTATCACTCGGCATCAGGGAAATACAGATCAAAACCACAATGAGATATCACCTCACACCAGTCAGAATGGCTAAAATTAACAAGTCAGGAAATGACAGATGCTGGCGAGGATGCAGAGAAAGGGGAACCCTCCTACAGTGTTGGTGGGAATGGAAGCTGGTGCAACCACTCTGGAAAACAGCATGGAGGTTCCTCAAAATGTTGAAAATAGAACTGCCCTATGACCCAGCAATTGCACTACTGGGTATTTACCCTAAAGATACAAACGTAGTGATCCAAAGGGACACGTGCACCCGAATGTTTATAGCAGCAATGTCCACAATAGCCAAACTATGGAAAGAACCTAGATGTCCATCAATAGATGAATGGATAAAGAAGAGGTGATATATATAGACAATGGAATACTATGCAGCCATCAAAAGGAATGAAATTTTGCCATTTGCGACGACGTGGATTGAACTAGAGGATATCATGCTTAGCAAAATAAGTCAAGCGGAGAAAGAGAACTATCATATGATCTCCCTGAAATGAGGAAGTGGTGATGCAACATGGGGGGTTAAGGGGGTAGGAGAAGAATAAATGAAACAAGATGGGATTGGGAGGGAGACAAACCATAAGTGACTCTTAATCTCACAAAACAAACTGAGGGTTGCTGGGGGGAGGGGGGTTGGAGAAGGGGAGTGGGTTTATGGACATTTTTGGAGGGTATGTGCTATGGTGAGTGCTGTGAAGTGTGTAAACCTGGCGATTCACATACCTGTACCCCGGGGGATAAAAATATATGTTTATAAAAAATAAAAAATTAAAAAAAAAATAAATAGAACTTTCATATGTTAAAGAAGACCTACAGGATTCCAGATACCAGAGGCCTTGTCATTGTCAAGGTTCTTTTCCCTTCTTAGCAAGGTATTAAGATGTTTGGGAGATTCCTAAAGAACCTCACACATGTCCCACCAAGGATTTGGGGGTGAGGGAGGTTGCGGGGTGTCAGCTTTTGTCCTTAGCCAGCCTTTTGCTCCCTCATCATTACATTCAGAAATTCCTGGATTCTTGCAAAAGCCCCAGACTTCCCAGCCAGGGCAGCCCTGCTCTGTCTCAGCGCCCAGGGCCCAAGGCTGGCTCTGCAGGAAGCACTGTTCTCTGCTGCCCTCTTGTGGCCCCCAAGCCCTTTGCAGGTCACTGCTGAGAAGCTTCCATTCAAGTCTTCAGGGCCTTGTCCCTTGCCCCCTGGTGGAAATTCCATTTATCACAAAAAGAGATCTTTGGTCTCCCAAGTCCATCTTCCCCCCATCTCTGGTTTCTGGAGGCATCAGCATCTCCTGAAGGCTGGGAACGTCTTCCTGAGTGAGATTTCACCATCTTTGCCATTGCCCAATGGGTTAAGTTGTGATTTGGGGGACGGTTGGTGGAGACAGTCTCCAGATGAAGAGATTGAGCAGAGAGAGCAACTTCTCTTCCCCTTGGCTCCATCTACAACCTTAGGTCCCAGGGTCCTCATGAGTTTTCAAAGAAAACAGCAGGGTTTGACATTCCTGGAGAAAATAGGTCGGGAGCAGACCAGGCATTATGAGTCTAGGCTTCTGTGAATTTGTACCTGAGCTCAGTCCATCAGCCTCAGCAGGAAATGGACTGGCAGGAACCAGGGGGAGTAGACAGGGATGCTGGAGGGAGATGGTCTATGTGACAGGTGCTGGCCAGACTCCTTCTCTCTAGCTCTGGAGTCCTGTCCCCAGACCTAGCTGCCCTTGACCCTCCCCTCAATTCTAGTTCTCAGTCTCATTAGTGACTGCCCGTCTTTACAGAGACCCCCAGGGGCCCAAGCTGTATTGGATGTGCAAGGAGCAGGGAGAGGGCAAAGGAAGGGGCAACAGGTAATGAGGGAGGAGGAGGGGGTGGGATAACTGGGACTTGATCACTGTGGTGCTGTGAAAGCTTGGCAGGAGACACTGTTTGGGGGCAGATACTGAGGGGTTGAGGGTGAGTCAGTGGGGGTGGAAGGGAATATTGAAAGGGACTGAGTTCCACTTATCTGGGGACACCTAGTGAAATAGGAGCCAATGACTTTATGCAGAACTTCCACTGGGCAAGGGAGGGCTACATCTCAACCTAGTATGGTGGGGTAGGGAGGGAAGGCCTGGCACTTGCCTGAAATACTGGATTAAGGAGCTGACAGTCCCCTCCCTGCCCACTTATATGCAGAGTAACCCGGTGACACATACCTAGCACACACCCACAGGTGCATAGGAGCAGGGCAAATTCAGAATCAGAGCCAGTGAGTTCATCAGGGAAGGCTGCCTGGAGGAGGGGAGTCAGGAGGTATAGAAGGGGAAACCCAGCAGGTCAGGGATGGAGGACAAGAGAAGGAGAAGCTCTCTCTGTTGCTTCTGAAGCAGGATGAGCCAACCCTATGCCAGGCAGGAGACAGCTGAACTGGGCGGAAATCAACAGCTGGACTGAGACACCAGCATGAAGGGGAGAGGAGGGAGGCAGATGCTCACAGCCAGGCTGGGGTTTTGAAGGTCCTGGGATTGGAACTGAAGCCCCTGAAAGGAGCCCTGATATATGTTCAACAGTGATGTGTGTGCACAGGTATTTGAAGAAGTCGGTGCCCATGTGAGCATGTCGTGTGTGTGTTTCTCAGGTCCTGGCATTAATCTACCCTACCTTCAAGGGAACTCCTTTCCAAAGTGGATTCTAAATTTCCTCTGCTCCAATTGAGCCTATCTCTAGTGGAGTCAGTTTCAAACGTCCAGGATGTGGTTCACTGTTTTTCATAAAAGATGTGTGTCCATGCGGAAGGAAGAGGCCAAAAGTTTCAACTTGGAGAATAAATGTAATTTCGAGCTCCTGGGTGTTATTACATGGAAGTCCTGGACATTCTGAATGTTATACACTTCTAAGTGTGCACAGGAGTGGGATGAACCTTGGGGGGTTTGCACCCAGGTCTTCTCTGCAGGACTTCTCTGGAAGGTTGCCTCTCCACCCTCCCTATCCACAGATATTTCTGGGGTCTGAGATGTCCCAGGACTGGGTGTGCCCTCAGATCACCCTTCTGGCTCTCCCCCTCCCTGAGTCCCTCCTTCAGTGTCTGGGGGTCTCTCTTCCCATCACATCTGTCTGAGTCTCACCCTGTGAGCCTGTCAGTGTTTCCCCACATCTCTCCCTATCTGTGCCCTGTGCTGTCTCCTTCCCTCACCCTTGGTCCCTCTCTGCAGCCCCTCCCAGCTCTCTCCCTGCTTCTCTTCTCTCTGTGTCTCTCAGCTTCTCCCCATATCTCTGGCTCAAACCCCTGCCTCCTCCATTCTCCTTTCCCCCACCTCACCAAAGTGTAGGCACTTCTTTCCTGCTTCTCTTCTTCTCCAATCTTAGCCTTTCCCCATTTGGGACAAGGAGGGGAGCAAGGAGCATCATGGAGAAACTGTGTGGGGTTGGAGCAGATGGTATTTCATGGCACCAGAGTTAGACCTTGGCTTGGGGGGTATAGACCAGTACTTTGCGAGTTTTGAAGGGCAGATAGGTTTGCTGGGGTCAGAGTGATATGGAGGCCTACACTCTGTTCTCCTCCAGCCCAGAAAGGTTCTCAGCTCTGATGAGCAAACTATGGGAGTTTTGTCCTCACTGCTGCTCCTCCTGGGTCCTTCCACCTCTAGGCCCTGTCCTCCTGCCTAGTCTTTCCTTTCCGACCTGGTGCAGAGCTTGCTTTCTTCATCTTTGTCCTTCTCACAGGCATACAGTGGGCTTACACACGTTCCTGGAATGAATGAAGATTTTTTCCACGGGGCTTTGCTGCCTCCTTCATGTTTTGCCTCCTTTCTCAGTGGGGGAGTTTGAAAGTCTCTATGGGAGGACATCGGTGTGCACTTTGCAGAATAGCAGGTCCAGTGTGATAAGGGGGTCCCCCATCATCAGAAAGGATTTGGGGTCTTCTCTCTCCAGGCTCAAGGAGCTAAATATCTATTTTTATAGCTGCTGAAAGTGTGTCTTCCGGCCTTTCTTATCTAATTTAAAAATGTTATGGTGGGGATTCATTATAGGTCAGGTCAGGCTGTAGGAGGAAAGATTACCATGGTCACCCTAGGGTGTGGCTGCCTCATGGTCATTAAAAGGCTAAGTCACCAGGAGGCCGTTTGCCTCTTATCAAAAAACACATTTGCAACTTTTTAAATTTGGAAGGCTCTTGGAAACTTAAACTGTTCTCTACCCTCTCTGCCTCCATACTACCATGTACACTGCCAGCAACACCCCAATACCAGAAGCCCAGACAACACTTATCCATGCAGGACACCTGTTTTTTTGATTACATGTGGCTAATGTTGATTTCTAGGTTGTCTTTCTCTTGCCTTCCAGCAGTTTTTGGACTACTTCTCTCTATTATGAAGTGATACGTGTTATGTGCTTCTAGAGGGAAGATTTGTTTTAACCTTAGTAAAAACAAAACACGTGGAAAGGCCAATTTCTTCACTAAGTATGTTCCAAATTGATAAATATGATTTTTGGATGATATTCGTTTGGTTTATCCTTGTCCTTTTTTTCTTTGTTGCAGAAATCACAAAAAAAGAGTGGGGATGAGAAAGAACTAGGAAAAGGGATACAGAGTGTCCCTTAAAAATGGGAATGGTGTGGGAGGGATGGAGTGGCTGTGTGATGGACACTGAGGGGGGGTTGTGCTATGGTGAGTGCTTTGAATTGTGTAAGACGGATGAATCGCAGATCTGTGCTCCTGAAACAAAAAATCCATTATATGTTAATTAAAAAACAGTAGTGGCAGAGAACCTTTCTTATAGATTATGTTGCCTGAGCTGGGGTGAGGCAGGTGGGTCTTGGTGGAGAAGTCCTATGGATCTGTATTTGGAGAAGAGCTCAGGACTTTGAGGTGAAAACAACTGTCATATGACTGAGATCATCAGGTAATTTTCTGCAACAAAACAAAGCAAAACAAAACAATTAACTTTCCAAGGGAGATACTGGTGTGGAGCGGCCACCAAGGGCTGTTTCAGAACCAAGCCAAGCCTGGTGAGACAGGATGGAGAGACACATTTAGCCAAGTACATTCACAGGAGGATAGAAGGACACACTTAAACATTTGAAGGAAGATAGCCAGAGAAGCAGTTGGCCTTTCCTAAGCCACCTATATTCAGTGTATTACTGAGAGGGTGTATTTGAAGGAGGTTCATGGAAGGAGGAATCATGGACTCTGACCACTCTCAACTCCTAGTCTAACAGCAGACACAGAGTACAGTGGTGGATGAGACCACTGGGTGGATTTCTGGATTCTGTGCCTACAAGGAAAGGAAGTATTTGGGAGGAAAAACAAAGCTGTTTAGTAAGTCTTCTTGGAAAAAAAAAATGACTGTGGATCAGTGCTCCCCTACATTATAAATGTAGTTTGGAAAGTGAGATGGACAGGCAGATGGATTACATTCTACTTCTTTCTCTTGAGGACTTTTATTAGGTGCTCTGTATTGGCAGCATCCAGGATTGAGAAAATGGAGTAGAGAATCATAGGAGGAACTAAAAAAGAAAGTGATTTTAACTGTTGACATCCATGTATCCATCACTTTCTAGTCCCTTAACTGAACACCCTTCCTGGCTTTCCCAGCTCTTTCGGTTTTCTGTTTGGAAAATCTCATTCTGGTTGTTCTGGTAGCCCAGATAGTTTCTGAAGACCTCTAGAAGCAGAAGCTCAGGCTTCTCTGATTTGTCAAGTTGATTTCTTGTTTTGGTGTGATGGAAACGTGAAGAATTTCCAGAACTGGATTCTGACTAAAACTAATCCTGTAAATGTGTCAAATCATGAATGAGGAATATTGAATTTCACTACGTCTTTACTGATGTTATCCCAGAGGGATTAAGAAAAGGCACCTGTTCATAACATCCCAGAATGATACTGGAAGATATGAAGTCTATACGGCCTCTAGAGAACCTCTGGCCATCTGATTGCTGACTCAATAGTGGTGCAATGACACTATCCTACTATTGTTGTCAGCAGGGCCTTCATATGATTTTTTTAGGGGGAAGTAAAATGTTTGGGTTTATATCTACATTGATTTTGTTCTACATTGGTGTGGATGGATTTGGTCAACATACAGTTGGTGTGGAGTATGTTGGCCTCCATCAAGATGGGTTTTTAGTGACTTGGCATTCAGCCTCTGACAGACTGGGATGGAATTTGAGAGCTGTAGTCATAGGGATGGTAAGGTAGGTAGGTGAGGTGGAGGTGGCTGTGTTTCCTCTTGATCTAAAGGGCAGACAGTTTGGGGGCTGCCATGCCTTCAGGTTCAAGTCTTGGTTGCACCTAGTAAGTATTACTTGCAGAATTTGGGTTTCTAGCCTCATGGAGAGAACCTGAACAGGTTCTAGTCTAAGGAGATTTATTTTAGAAAGGGAGACAAAGGATTCTTCCAAGTAACATGCAAATAGGATATAGTCCAAAGTAAGGTCCTAGGTGGGAGGATGCCTGGTAAGTCATCTGTTTGGTGAGGTTGTTTCTAGAAGACTCCTGTGAGATAAGTTGGAATATTTATTTTATTTAGCATGAGCTGAATTTGTTTACTTCAGCTTTTTTTCAACATTTCTAGAAAGTTATCTGACCTTTACTTCTCTAAGAGGAATGTTAGGCATTTATTATTACTACAATGGTTTCTCTCTTCCTTTTCTGCACAGACCAGGGCTGAGAATTTTTATTATTATTATTATTATTAATATTATATATTAGAATCTTGTTCTGTATTAGCATCTGTAGCAAACATTTAACTAGATCTGTCTAGTTGGCAAACTGAATTTGTTCGCTTGAGGTGTGGTGGAGTTTGTTTTGTGTTTTTGGTGGGGGGCATAGAAGGAAGACTTAAAGAGGCCCTATTTATTGGATCATGGCCAAGTTGAAGATGCTGCTTGAACTGATGTTTTCTGAGGAAACAGTTATATACAATGTCTTGATGGGGTAATTCCTGCCTCTTCCATGCAGACTTCTCAGGCTGACCCACAGTACACAGATTTTTACTAGTCTTGCCAACCCTGGAAAATGTGATTCTTAGTTCTCTTACCTTTCATCAGCTAGTAAGCCATGTGGGATCTTAACATGTCCTTGCCTTGACTGTTCATTTCTTATTTAAGAATATCCTTCCTGTTTCACAGTGTATGTATCTTTTACTTATTTGGACAGGTGGGGAGGTATTCATGAAGCACTAAATTGTAAGTTCCCAGAGAGGAAAATTCTGTATATGCCACCACTGTCTTGCACTGTGTGTAACTGAATGTGTGATGATTTGGGGGTAATGGTGGTGGTATTGATAAATTGGGGGAAGAGAAAAGATGTTTTTGCTTGAGTTCTTTTGCACAAAGACTCTCAGTAGTTCCTGAATTTTCCTCTGTATTCATTTATACTTAGTTGAAATCGGAATTTTAACAGATTGAATCCAGTATTTGTCACTTGCAGCTGACACCCCAGATGGCACAGGGTGTGTATAGAGCACAGTGTGGCCAGTGAGGAGACTGTCTGCAGAAATGAGTTAACCTTCTCTCCTGGAACCCAGAGAAGGAGGAAACAGAAGGAATTGTGGTTGAGAGCAACAGAGCTAAGTGACTTATTTCTTTTTTTCCCTACCTATCCCACTGTCATACTGTGGACGTAAAACAGGTAGTGAATTTTTGTCTGGTTGCTGTTGGTGAGGTTTATTGAATATCAGAAATCACAACATAGCCTCTCTGGCTCCTCTCCCTTCTCAGGCATAGATCATGGGTTGGCTGCTGCCTCCATTTCCCCAGGGTTCCCTTCCCAGATGGTCTGGTCCTCTCCTTCTTGCAGGTGGTTATGAAGGTCCTGCCCCTTTCTCCCTCTTCTTCTTTGTTCACAGCACCCCTGTGGGCCAAATGGGTAAAGGAAAGGGGTGGGCTGTACATTCTTGGTCATCAGTACAGCTAAATAAATGATACAGAATGAGGGAAAGGGGGCCAAAGAGATTCTAACCTTGGGTAGCAGATTTTGGGGCTGAGAGTTTTAAGACAGAGAGAACTAATATTTGTATTTAAACTCCGATGATATATAAAGAATGGATCTTAATTGCAAAGAGGTATCTAATCCATGAATTAATGTGTCATAACTCATGCTCAAGCAGTGGGCACACATCCCACATGTGAATTCTTGCACAATACATCCATACCCTCTTGTGTCTTACCACTTAATTAACACAGGAAGCTATGTGACTCATGAACTCACATGGGATTATGTCATGTGGTGTGTAAAAAACGAAAATGTTGGGATGCTTGGGTGGCTCAGTTGGTTGAGACTCCAACACTTGATATCAGCTCAGGTCTTGATCTCAGGGTTGTGGTTTTAGGCTACTATGTTGTAGCCTTTACAAAATAAATTAAGCCTTACAAAAATAAATTAAAAAAAAAACAGAAAGTTGACAGGTATTTGGTACTTGGTACTTTTTATGGAGAGAAAGCAGGATTAATTTTTCTATGGTGTCTTTTGGTGTCAGTTTCTGTGATACTTGGGCTGCAACAAGTTACATGCAGCCTCTGATTCTCAGTTGATTGATTGAACACCATTGTTCAATAAATATTTATTATTTCAGTAGGCATTCTGGAAGGATAGCACTACCAGAAGAATCTTGGAACATTGAAAAACTAAAATAAAATAATATAAAGGTAAAAAATAACCAATGGAATTTTAAAAAGAAGAAGAAGAAGAAAAAGAAATATATAAGTCGCAGCTTTGAAGCCTGAGCGAAGGACCCCGCAGTCCCCACCCAACTTGGCTTAACTCAGCCTCACTTAACCAGATCCAGCACTCTTGGCTGCCTGGGCTTGCTACAACTCTCTGGTCCTTGGAATCTTCAATTCCAGCTAGAATGCTGTGTCAGGCACTTCGCAGGTTTCGTCAAAAGCTGGTAAGCAGACGTCCACTGGAGAAAGAAGTGGATGAGATTAAATCTGGCACAAAACTGAGCACTCTGAATTTAGTGGCCCTGGGTGTGGGCCACACAGTGGGTGTTGGTGTGTCCTTCCTGGCTAATGAGGGTGCCAGTAACCAAGCAGGACCATCATTGTGATCTGCTTTTTGGTGGCAGGTCTAACATCACTGTTGGCTGGGCTGTGCTTTTCAGAGTTTAGTGCCCGGGTCCCCCATTGTGGCTCGGCATATCTCTACAGCTATGTCACTGTAGGTGAACTCCGGACTTTCATCACTGGCTGGAACCTCATCCTCTCCTTTGTTGTTGATGCATTCATTGTGGTCCAGGCCTGGATCTTAACTTTTGACATCTTCATTGGGAACCGATCTCTGAGACCCAGCAAGAGACCATCTCACAGTATGTTCCCCAAGTCATTGCAGACAATCTACGCTACTTTTTTGTCATCTTTATGTTTTTCTTCATGGAACTGCTGCTTTAGAGTCTGCATGGCTTCGTCAGAGTTTTTGAAGTGTTTTCATTGGTGAAGCTTTTGGTTCTCAGCTTTTTCATCATCTCTGGCTTCATTAAGGGGGACCTGCACAACTGGAAGCTCACAGAAGAGGACTACATACAGGCCAGACTCAATGACACCTCTAGCTTGGGCCCTCTGGGCTCTGGAGGATTCATGCCTTTTGGCTTCCAGGGGATTCTCCGTGGATCAGCTACCTGTTTCTATGCATTCATAGGTTTCAGCATTATTGTTACCAGAGTCAAAGAATCCCACAATCCCCAGCGTTCCATCCCCATGGGCATTGTGATTTCACTGCTCATCTGCTTTTTGTTGTATTTTGGTGTCTCTGCAGCACTTACACTCATGGTTCCTTACTTCCAGCTTCAACCTGGGAGCACCTTGCCTGAGGCATTTCTCCATGTTGGCTGGGCCCCTGCCTACTATGTTGTAACCTTTACAATTTTCTTTAGTCTTTTTATCGGCATCTGTTGGGGCTTCACGTTCCCCATATATTGGATGATACTTATGATGGCAAAGGATGGCCTCCTGTTCCCTTTTCTTGCCTGGTTTGTTTCCAAAACATATTTCCATATCATGTTCACTATGATCTTTACCATCGTTGCAGCAACCATGTTATTCTACTTTAGACTCACTGATCTTCTGGACTTCAGGTCAGTTAGCACCCTGATATCTTATTCCTTAGTAGCTTTTTGTGTTCTCATCATGATTAGTAATAATCATCAGGTATCAGTCTGAAAGGAGGAAGGAGGAAAATGAAACAGAGTTGCAGGAGGAGAAGAGGGGAAATGTAGCGCAGATGCAGGAGGAGACTGCATCTGCAGCAGGGAAGCTGACTCTACAAGAACTATTTTTTCCAGGCAGCCCTACCCCCACTCCACTTTCTGGATGGGTTGTCTATGTTTGCTCCTCACTGCTTGTTCTGCTGCTGACTCTCCTCTGCCTGGTGCTGGCCCACTGGCCAGGTCTGCTTTCTGGAGACCCAGGGCCTATCACAGTGGTTGTGCTGCTCCTGGTGGTCATCACTGGGTTCACTGGGTTCATCTGGAGATAGCCTCTGAGCTCCTCTCCCCTTCCCTTTAAGATCCCTGCTCTTTGTGAATGTTTGCCTTATGATGCAGATGTCACCTGGCACTTGGATGAGATTTGGTGTCTGGATGCTGATTGGGTTTGCTATCTACTTTACCTGTGGGATCCAGCAAAGCCTGTCACTTAACCCTACTTAAGGGCCCAAACTCTAGACCTTGAATTCAGCTGTGCCAGTATGTATTTGGCTTGACATCATCTCACCTGAATGCAGTCTGGTTTCCTACACAATAATGGGGAGTACTCCTGAGCACATGGAAATATGGGCTCCTATGAGATATTGGTGCAGGAACACTAATAGAGCTTCATATTTATGGTACAGTGAAGGATGTGTTTTTGCCCTCCCCGCGCACCCCCCGCCCCGTTCTTTTACTTTCTACTCTTCAAGTGTTTCTATAGCTGCTTACTGGCTTTTCAAAGTTAGTATTAAAAGAAATTTGAAAAAAGTGTTTTCTTTTCCTTCAGTTAAATATCAACTAGTAAAGGGGGCACCTAGCTGGCTCAGTCAGTAGAGCATGACTCTTGCTCTCAGGCTGGTGAGTTTGAGCTCCTCGTTGGCTGTAGAGATCACTTAAAGAAATATCCAGTAGCAGAATTACTGGACTATATGGTAATCCTTTTTTAAATTTTTAAAGGCATCTTCACACTGTTTTCCATAATGCCTGTACCAGTTGACATGGCCACCAACAGTGCACAAAGATTCCTTTTTCTCCTTATCTTTGACAATGCTTTTATTCTTTTCTTTTTGATTTTAGCCAACTTGAAGGGTATAAAGTCACATCTGATTGCACTTTTAAATTTTCTTATTATTTTATTTTTTCAGTGTTTCAAGATTCATTATTTATGCATCATACCCAGTGCTCCATGCAATACGTGCCCTCCTTAATATCCACCACCAGGTTCATCCAACCCCCCACCCTTGCCCCCTCCAAAACCCAGAATGTTTCTCGGAGTCCACAGTCTCTCATGGTTCATCTCCCCCTTTGATTCCCCCAACTCACTTCTCCTTTCCAACTCCCGAAGTCCTCCGTGTTATTCCTTATGCTCCACAAGTAAGTGAAACCATATGATAATTGACTCTCTCTGCTTGACTTATTTCACTCAGCATAATCTCCTCCAGTCCTGTTCATGTTGATACAAAATCAATGTACAGAAATAAGTTGCTTTATTATACACTAACAATGAAAATATAGAAAGGGAAATTAGAGAATCGATCCCATTTATTATAGCACCAAGAACCATAAGATACCTGGAAATAAACCTAACCAAAGAGGTAAAGGATCTTCTCAAGGAACAACAGAACACTCATGAAAGAAATTGAAGAAGACACAAAAGTTCTTGCTCATGGATTGGAAAAATAAACATTGTTAAAATGTCTATACTGCCTAGAGCAATCTATACTTTCAATGTCATCCCACATTTTCAAAGTGCTGGAACAAACAATCCTAAAACTTGTATGGAACCCAAATAGACCCTGAATTTGTAAAGAAATGTTGAAAAAGAAAAACACAACTGGAGGCATCATGTTGCCTGACTTCAAGCTTTACTAAAAAGCTATTATTACATTTTTTAAAAAGAGTTTAATATGTTTAATTTTTTTATGTTCAGTTAGACAACATATAGTAATCATTTGTATTTCTCTGATGATTAGTAATACTAATCATCTTTTCATGTGTTTGTTGGCCATTTATATGTCTTCTTTGGAAAAATATCTATTCAAGTCTTCTGCCCATTTTTAACTGGATTTTTGTTTTTTTGATATTGAGTTGTATAAGTTCTTTATGTATTTTGAGTATTAACCCCTTATTGACATATAATTTGCAAATATCTTCTATCTAGTAGGTTGCCTACTGTTATTGATGGTTTCCTTTTCTGTACAAAAGTGTTTTTGTTTCATGAATTTGAAAAGACTTATGCACCCCTATGTTTATTGCAACATTATTTACAATAGCCAGGATATGGAAGCCACCCAAGTTTGTATCGATAGATGAATGGATAAACAAGATGTAGTCTATATGTATAACCAATGGACTATTACTCAGTGATAAAGAAGAATGGAATCTGGCCATTTGTAACAACATGGATGAACTGGGTGGATATAATGCTAATTGAAGTATGTCAGTCTGAGAAAAACAAATGCCATATGTTTTCACTCTAATGTAGATTTAAAGAAATAAAAAAATTAAATTGAAAAAAGAAAAAAAGAGATACAAACAGCAATACCAAAAATAAAATAAAATAAAACAAAACCATAACACCCTGAACCACTAAATAAAGGGAACAAACTCATGGTTGCCAAAGGAGAGATGGGTAGGGGAATGGGTGATTTAAAATAAAGGGAATTAAGAGTACACTACTCTTGATGAGCACTGAAACACATGTGGAATTATTGAATCATTGCATTGTACACTAGTAAGTAATACATCAATGCTGCATGTTCATTATACTTACATTAAAAAAAAGAAAGTAGAAAAATACAAAAAAAAGATGAAATATGGCCTCTGCACTTAAGAAGCTTATATTCTAATACAAAGGGAGTGTTGTCATAAGTAACATACAAATAAAAAGTCTTGGAATTCAGAGTGGAGG
Source organism: Neogale vison (assembly GCF_020171115.1). NCBI lineage: Eukaryota > Metazoa > Chordata > Mammalia > Carnivora > Mustelidae > Neogale > Neogale vison. The sequence continues at coordinate 73,222,959 of NC_058102.1, forward strand.
ATGATTATTTGTGGCTAGCACAGGGGAGAAGGTTGATGGGAAATCAGAGAAGACTTTGCAGAGGAATGGCTTTTGAGTTGGCTCGCTTCACAGATAGAATTTGCCACATATGGGTGTCAGGTAGAGACCCGAGGCAGAAAGAACACCAGGAAAAGGAAGCCATGTTCCAAGCACACAGAGTGGGCTGTATAGTTTGAGCCTTGGCTGTGTGAGGGGACAACAGAGCATGCACAGCTGAATTGGAGCCAGAGCTCTATCCTGGACACAAAGCACTTTGGCTTTGAACCAACTGCCAATGCTGAAAATCCTTGGGTTGGAATTTCTCCTAGTGAAATCTTCATTCTTAGACTTTAAGGTTTCTTTATTTTTGTCTGCTTTGGTCCACCTGCTCAGAAAGTGCACAGCTGAGAGCCACATGTCCTGGGTTCTCTTCCTGTTTCCACCACTAAGTAGCACTGTGATCTTGAACAAGGCAATCAGTTTTTTCTATGCTCTGCTTATTTATGTGTAGCAGGAGAGGTCACAACGGTCATTTCTCTGGTTTTATTTCCTTAAAAATTTCTAGGATTTCCTCTGGTTTTCTGTCCTTTTATTCTCTTAACTAGGTCTCTCTACTGCACATGATTTGAACCTGCATCCTGCCTACTTTTCACTAGAACATATTGTTAGAACTGTAGAGGTCCAATAATTAACACCCCATTTCCCCCTCCTGTGTCTGGAACCTATTGATAATCATGGCATAGTGACAGATGACTAAACTGTCAGCTGTATATCTGCAACCTAGTTGACTTGCTAATCCTACATCATTAAATTAAACAGAATTACTCATCACACATAGTGCTGAGTGTCCCTGGTCTACCACCACAGGAAAGAGACTTCTTTATTTTTTCTCCTTTATGAGCAAGTTGGATTGCTTGTGTCCAGTGGGCAGTTTTGTTCTGAACAAAAAAAGAAAACCTAAAAAACATTAGAAGATTCTAACTGGGTATGCTGTGTTATGTTGTCACTTCATTAATCAAGGTCTCCTGTGGAGAGTGGCCAGGAATAGTACCCTTCTCACTGGTGCTCAAAACTCAGGGGGTGCCATGACACTTGGAGGACTTCTGGAAACAGATTGCTGGGCCCTCTCCCCAGTGTTTGGAATTCAGGGGGTCTGGGTGGGGCCCAGAACTTGTACTTCTAACAAGTTCACAGGTGATGCTGATGCTGTTGGTCCAGGGATCACATTTTGAACACCAAAGCTCCAGCTGAAGACTCTTCATTTGTAAAGTTGAAGTGAGAGAAATAAAGGTGCCCCTTGTACACTCCCCTTCATTTAATGAAACATGAAGATAAAAGTACTATGGTTAGTGCTTTCTAGTAGACAAATCCTAATGAATCATTTCACAATTATATGCATAACAAATTAAGAATTTGTACAATTTAAATATCTTACTATTATATATGTCAACTATACAATAATTCTGAAATTAAAAAATAGCATAGCACAGTGTGGGAGGCCATGGTAAGGCTTGAGATGAGAACCAAACCAGGCCCTGACTTGTGCCTCCTTTAAAGGCTGAATAGCCGAACAAAAGGCTTAGATCGATAAAGTTGAGTAGCACAGAGAAAGGGTCTGTGCTATGTGTTGGGTGCTCGCCTATGTGACTTCCCACACGTTTGCTAGTCAGATAGAGATGATTTGGCCGGGGTCAGAAATCCTTGGCTGGTCCTTGCTGTCCTTGCATGGGCTATAGACTACACCACTGTAAGACGGTGCTGTGCTTACACAAACTATGTCTTGAAGTCAGTACATCTGGTGCTAGAAGATCTGCTATTGATGTTTAGGAAATAGATAATGGGAAAGCTTGAAGGATTTTCTGTGCTTGTTGCAAACTCTTTAGTAATCAGCTAAAAATAGATACTTTTCTTATGATTGTTTCTGTTAGTTATTTAATGCCTCACAGCCTTGAATAAAATCGGCACTATTGGACATCCTCCTTGGTGCTCCTCCTGCCCCCATCTCTTTGTCTCTTAATTTCTTTTCACCATCCTCTTACCCTCTTGACCCTGGTCGGTTTGTCGCGCCGGCCATGACAGCACAGTTGTCTGTGTTTTTCTTTTCTTTTCTTTTTTTTTCCTGATTATAGACGATAGGTAAGTAGTGTATCCTGTTCACTCCTAAAGAACATCAGCTGGGGGCCAGGCACATAATGACCATTTAATAAACAAATGTTCAGTTGAATTGAGCCTTACGCATTTCATTGGTACAGAGAATTCTTCTTCCTTTCAGGCTAGCAGTGTGCTGCTCCTTTAAAACTATCTTCTGGAAGACTTCCTTGATACTCATTTCTCTCCATCCAGAATTGTCTGTGCCCAGCATCTAGAACTGTGCCTAGGCACGTGTAGTTTTGCCTCTATGTGGCTATGCCTGAATCTGGTGTCTGTCCTGTTTGTTTTATCCCTATGGAGTCTTGCTTAGGCCAAGGATAGGATCTACATTTTCTGTAGATCCAACAGTAAGAACAGTGTTGTTCATTCAAAGAGCAACAGGGAAAATATATCTCTGAGGCAAGAGAATCCCTGACATGACATCCTCTGGTCCTGCTCCATCTCTTCCCATGGGATGTTGGGAGATGCTAGAAGGAGTGAAATTAATAGCAGACCCAGCCAGCTCTACCTGATATCGGGGAATCCCTGAAGATGAAACTGGCTCCAGTAAGGGCGCAATAGGCATCCTTCTTGATGCAGTCAGTTTTATGCTTTGGTATAGGAGGGCCAGTGTTTTTCTATTGTATTAATGCATGGGGTCTGCCCTGGGAGAGAGGGAGGGAAGGTGCTTCCTTACTTGCTGAATTTCTCACGTTTCCAACAGGAAGTAGGTGACTCCAGGGAAGACTGTCAGAGGCAAGATTACCTATATACTTACCTACTCCTTTAGATGCTGCTTTGAGGGACTGGTGCAAAAGCTTTCTGACAGAGGAGGAAGCAAGATGGTGGAAGAGTAAGAGACTGAAATATCATCAGGCCCCAGGAGTTCAGCTAGATAGTTATCAAACCATTCTGAACACCTATGAACACAACAGGAGATAGAAGAGAAGGAGAGCAGCAATTCTAGGAACAGAAAATTGACCAATTTCTGGAAGCTAGGATGTGTGGAGAAGTGAATCCAAATTGATGGGAAGAGAGACACAGGGGGAGAGGCCAGTTCCTAGCAAGAAGTAGAGCAGTGGAGCACAAAATCAGAACTTTTAGAAGTCTGCTCCACTGATGGACATCACTCCAGAGACCAAGTGGAAGATGGAGCCCTTGTGGGGACACTGTGGTCTCAGGACCCATGTGGTCACAAAAAGATCAGGGGTGCCTGAGAGTGGCAGAGCTCCCAGGTATTGGAGCATGGAAGCCAGCTACAGAGATGGAACTGAGGAGGGGGCTCTCAGTTCAGGATTACCTTAAACGATGATCTGAGGCCCAGTTGAGCCACTGCTCTTCGAGCAAGGACCCCATAAGTGGCAGATCCAGGAAGACCTCCTCCTTCCTCTTCCAGGAGGAGTAGTGTGGGAGCATGCTACAAGAATCTGCTGGGTTTGGAGATTCCAAACAGGGGCTGCACCAGAGATAGAAATGCTCCATTACAGGCTGGCTGAGCTCACAGTGAGGCTGAAGACCAGGGAGATGGGAGGGATTGACAGCTCTTCTCCAAGGGCTCACTGAGGGGTGGGGCCCAGAGCTCTTGGCTCCAATGAAGCTGGAGATTGGGAGGCTTCCATCTTCATTCTCCTCCTCCAAAGCTGTACAGAAAGCATTCAGGGAACAAAAGCTCCTGAGAGTGAACCTCAGCAGATTGCTGAGCCTGGCCCCTGGCAAGGATAGGGCAATTCTGCCTCAGACAGAGATGTTTGAGACTCATTGCAACAGGCCCCTTCCCCAGAAGATCAGCAAGAACATCCAGTAAAGACCAAGTTCTCTAGTCAATGAGAGCTGTGGAACTCCAGAGCTATGGGAAAGCAACACAGAGAATTCATGGTTTTTTTTCCCATGACCCTTTGTCTTTCAAAGTTACATTTTTAAAATTTTATTTTTTCTTATTCTACTTTTTTAAACCTTTCCTCTTTCCTATTTTAACTTTTTTTTAAACTATTTCATCTCCTCAATACCTTTAAAAATCTGTTTAAATTTTCATTGTTATAGATATTTTGTCCCTTCATTGTATGTAACCTTATTTTTGGTATACATTTTTTTTCTTTAAAATTTTGGGAGGTAGTTTCTTCTAAGAGACCAGAACACACCCAGAATCATCAAGTCAATGGCTCTGTTCTATTAACCAGTCTATATATATATATATATTTTAAATCTTTCCCCCTTTCTTCTGCCCCTGATTTTGGGTCTTTTCTGATTTGGTTTGCATATATATATTTTTTTTTAATTTAATTTTTTTCAGTGTTCCAAGATTCATTGTTTACACACCACACCCAGTGCTCCATGCAATACATGCCCTCCTTAATACCCACCACCAGGCTTACCCAAAACCCCAACCTCAACCCCTACAAAACCCTCAGTTTGTTTCTCAGAGTCCACAGTCTCTCCTGGTTTGTTTACCCCTCTGATTTCCCCCAACACACTTCTTTCCAACTCCCAATGTCCTCCATGTTATTCCTTGTGCTCCACAAGTAAGTGAAACCATATGATGATTGACTATCTCTGTTTGACTTATTTAACTCAGCATAATCTCCTCCGATCCTGTCCATGCTGATACAAAAGTTGGGTATTCATCCTTTCTGATGGAGGCATAATATCCCATTGTATATATGGACCATACCTTCTTTATCCATTCATCTATTGAAGAGTATCTTGGTTCTTTCTAAAGTTTAGTGACTGTGGCCATTGTTGCTATGAACATTGGGATACAGACAGCTTCTTCTTTTCACTACATCTGTATCTTTGGGGTAAATACCCAGTAGTGCAATTGCAGGGTCATAGAGAAGCTCTATTTTTAATTTCTTAAGGATTCTTCACACTGTTTTCCAATGTGGCTGCACCAACTTGCATTCCCACCAACAGTGTAAGAGGGTTCTGCTTTCTCCACATCCTCTCCAACACTTATTGTTTACTGTCTTGAAAATTTTGTCATTCTAACTGGTATAAGGTGGTATCTCAATGTGGTTTTGATTTGAATCCCCCTGATGGCTAGTGATGATGAACATTGTTTCATGTGTCTGATAGCCATTTGAATGTCTTCATTGGAGAAGTGTCTGTTCATGTCTTCTGTGCATTTTTTCACATGATTACTTGTTTTGTGTGTGTTGAGTTTGAGGAGTTCTTTACAGATCTTGGATATCAGCCCTTTATCTGTAGTGTCGTTTGCAAATATCTTCTCCCATTTTGTGGGTTGCATCTTCGTTTTGTTGACTGTTTCCTTTGCTATGCAGAAGCTTTCTATCTTGATGAAGTCCCTAATGTTCATTTTCACTATTGTTTCCTTTGCCTTTGGAGACATGTCTTGAAAGAAGTTGCCACAGCCAATGTGGAAGAGGTTGCTGTCTATACTCTCCTCTAGGATTTTGATAGATTCCTCCCTCATGCTGAGGTATTTTATCCATTCTGAGTTTATCTTTGTGTATGGTGTAAGACAATGGTCAAGTTTCGTTCTTCTACACATAGTTGTCCAATTTTCCCAGCACCATTTATTGAAGAGGCTGCCATTTTTCCACTGGATATTTTTTCCTGTTTTGTTGAAAATTAGTTGACCATAGAGTTGTGGGTCCATATCTGGGCTCTTCTCTGTTACACTGGTCTGTGTGTGTCTGTATTTGTGCCAATACCATGCTATCTTGGTGATCACAGTTTGTAGTAAATCTTAAAATCAGGCAATGTGATGCTCCCCATTTTGTTTTTCTTTTTCAACATTTCCTTAGCAACTCGGGATCTCTCCTGGTTCCATACAAATTTTAGGATTGTTTATTCTAGATATTTGAAAAATGCTGGTGGATTTTGATCAGGATGGCACTGAAAGATTGCTCTAGGTAGTGTGGACATTTTAACAATGTTTATTTTTCCATTCCATGAGCATGGAATGCTTTTCTATCTTTTTGCATCTCCTTCAATTTCTTTCATGAGTGTTCAGTTTCCTTGAGTACAGATCCTTTACCTCTTTGGTAGGTATCCTATGGTTCATGGTGCTAGAATAAATAGAATTGACTCTCTAATTTCCATTTCTATATTTTCATTGTTAGTGTATAAGAAAGTAACTGATTTCTGTACATTGATTTTGTATCCTGCGACATTACTGAATTGCTGTATGAGTTCTAGTAGATTTGGGGTGGAGTCTTTTGGGTTTTCCATATAAAGTATCATGTCATCTGCAAAGAGAGAATGAGAATGAAGACAGATTGGGTCAAAACCTATAGGATATGGCAAAGGCAGTCCTAAGGGGGAAATACATAGCCATCCAAGCATCACACACAAAAAGGAAAAATCCAGAATACACCAACTCTCTTTATGCCTTAAGGAACTGAAGAACCAACAACAAATTAAGCCAACTCCACACACAAGAAGGGAAATAAGATTACAGCAGACATCAATGAGATTGAAACTGGAGATACAGTAGAACACCTCAATGAAACTAACAGCTGGTCCCTTGAAAGAATCAATAAGATCATTAAAACACTGGTCAAACAAATCCAAAAGAAAAGAGAGAGGTCCCAAATTAATAAAATTATGAATGAAATGGGAGAGATCATGACTAACACCAAAGAAATAGAAACAATCATCAAAAATTATTATCAACAGCTATATGCCAATAAGTTAAGCAACCTAGAAGAAATGGATGCATTCCTGGAAACCTATAAGCTTCCAAAACTGAATCGGGAAGAAATTGACAACCTGAGTACACCAATATCTAGTAACCAGATTGAAGCAGTGATCAGAAACCTCCAAAAAACAAGAGCCCAGAACCTGACAGATTCCCTGGGGAATTATACAAACATTAAAGAAGAAATAATACCTTTTTCCCTGAAGCTCTTTCAAAAAACAGAGGCAGAAGGAAAACTTCCAGACTCTTTCTATGAAGCCCACATTACCCTATCCCGAAACCAAGAAAAGACCCAATCAAAAAGGAGAATTTCAGACCAATATCCTTGATGAATATGGATGCCAAGATTCTCAACAAGATCCTAGCTAATAGAATCCAACAGTATCCAAAAAGACTATCCACCGTGACCAGGTGGGATTTATTCCTGGAATGGAAAGGTGGTTCAACATTAACAAATCAATCAAAGTGATACAACATATCAATAAGAGAAGAGTGAAGAACCACATGGTCCTCTCAATTTATGCAGAAAAAGCATTTGACAAGATACAGCATTCGTTTCTGATTAAAATGCTTCAAAGTATAGGGATAGAGGAAACATTCCTCAACTTCATAAAATCTATCTAGGAAAAACCCACAGAGAATATAATTCTCAATGGGAAAAAACTGACAGCCTTTCCTTTAAGATCAGGAACATAACAAGGATGCCCACTCTCATCACTGTTGTTCAGCATAGTACTAGAAATCCTAACAACAGCAATCAGACAATAAAAAGAAATTAAAGGTATTTAAATTGGCAAAGAAGAAGTCAAACTCTCTCTCTCTTGTCATATATATTTTTCTGGGGTCTTTGCCACTCTTTTAATATTTTGTCCCCTCATTCATCTATTTTTATCTGGATAAATGATAAGGCAGAAAAACTCACCATGAGAAAGACAAAAAAAAAAAAAAGAAAAAGAAAAAAAAAGAGGCAGTACCAATGACTAGGGACCAAATCAATATGGACATTAGTAATATGTCAGATCTAGAGTTCAGGATGATAATTATCAAGGTACTAGCTGGGCTCAAAAAAAAGAAAAAGGGAAGATATTAGAGAATCCCTTTCTGGAGAAATAAATTCCCTTTCTGGAGAAATAAAAGAACCAAAATCTAAGCAAGTTGAAATTTTAAAAAGCTATTAATGAGGTGCAATAAAAAATGGAGACTCTTGGGGCACCTGGGTGGCTCAGTGGGTTAGGCCTCTGCTTTCAGCTCAGGTCATGATCCCAGGGTTCTGGGATCGAGCCCCGCATCAGGCTCTCTGATCAGGAGGGAGCCTGCTTCCCCCCCCCTCTCTGCCTGCCTCTCTGCCTACTTGTGCCCTCTGTCTGTCAAATAAATAAAATGTTTAAAAAAAATGGAGACTCTTGCTGCTAGTATAAATGAGGCAGAAGAGAGAATTAGTGATATAGAAGACCAAATGATGGAGAATAAAGAAGCTGAGCTAGAAAGAGACAACAAATTGACCACAAGGGGAGAATTCGAGAGATAAGTGATACCATAAGATGAAACAATATTAGAATAATTGGGATTCCAAAAGAAGAGAGGGTCAGAAAGTATATTGGAGAAAGTTATAGTACAGAATTTCCCCAATATGGCAAAGGGAGCAAGCATCAAAATCCAGAAGGCACAGAGAACGCCCCTCAAAATCAATAAAAATAGGTCGATACCCTGTCATCTAATGGTAGAACTTACAAGTCTCAGTGACAGAGACAATCCTGAAAGCACCTCAGGAAAAGAGGTATGTAACATACAATCATAGAAATATTAGATCAGCTGCAGAACTATCCACAGAGACCTGGCAGGCCAGAAAGGACTGGCATGGTATATTCAGAGCACTAAAAGAGAAAAACATGCAGCTAAAAATACTATATCCAGGTACGTTATCATTGAAAATAGGAGAGATTGGGCGCCTGGGTGGCTCAGTGGGTTAAGCCGCTGCCTTCGGCTCAGGTCATGATCTCAGGGTCCTGGGATCGAGTCCCGCATCGGGCTCTCTGCTTGGCGGGGAGCCTGCTTCCTCCTCTCTCTCTCTCTGCCTGCCTCTCTGCCTACTTGTGATCTCTCTCTGTCAAATAAATAAATAAAATCTTTAAAAAAAAAAAAAAAAAAAGAAGGAATTAAGAAAATAGGAGAGATAAAAAAGCTTCCAGGACAAACAGAAACTAAAAGAATTTGTAAACACTGAACCAGCCCTACAGGAAATATTGAAAGGGGTCCTCTAAGCAAAGAGAGAGCCTAAAAATAGTAGACTAGAAAGGAAGAGAGACAATATACAGTAATAGTCACCTTACAGGCAATATAAGGCACTAAATTCATATCTCTCAATAGTTACCCTGAATGTAAACGGGCTCAATGCCCCAAACAAAAGACACAGAGTATCAGAATGGATAAAAAAACCAAGACCCATCAATATGTTGTCTAAAAAGCATAGACTCAAAGACATCTCCAGATTTAAAGTGAGGGGGTGGAAAACAATTTACCATGCTAATGGACATCCAAAGAAAGCTGGGGTGGCAATCCTTACATCAGACAAATTAGATTTTTAAACCAAAGAATATAATAATAGATAATGAAGGACACTATATCATACATAAAGGGTGTGTCCAACAAGAAGATCTAACAATTTTAGATATCTATACCCCTAACATTGGGTATAGTAGCCAATTATACAAACCAATTAATAACAAAATCAAAGAAACACATCAACCATAATACAATAATAGTAGGGGACTTTAACACTGCCTTCACTGAAATGGACAGACAATATAAGCGAAAGATCAACAAGGAAATAAAGGTTTCATTTTTTATTTTTTTAAAGATTTTATTTATTTATTTGGCAGACAGAGATCACAAGTAGGCAGAGAGGCACACAGAGAGAGAGGGGGAAGCAGGCTCCCCACTGAGCAGAGAGCCTGATGTGGGGCTCAATCCCAGGACCCCAAGATCATGACTTGAGCTGAAGGCAGAGGCTTTAACCGACTGAACCACCCAGGTGCCGGGAAATAAAAGTTTTAAATGACACACTGGATCACATGGACATTACAGATATATTCAGAACATTCCATCCCAAAGCGATAGAATACACATACTTCTCTAGTGCACATGGAACATACTCCAGAATACATCACATCCTGGGTCACAGATCAGATCTCAACTGGTACTAAAAGATTGGGATCATTCCCCGCATATTTTCAGACCACAACGCTCTGAAACTAGAACTCAATCACAAGAGGAAATTTGGAAAGAACTCCAATACATGGAGGCTAAAGAGCATCTTTCTAAAGAATGAATGGGTCAACCAGGAAATTCAAAGAATTTAAAAAACTCATGGAAACAAATGAAAATGAAGACACGATTCAAAATCTGTGGGACACAGCAAAGGCAGTCCTGAGAAGAAAGTATATAGCAATATAAGCAATTCTCAAGAAACAAGAAAGATCTCAAACACACAACCTAACCCTACATCTAAAGGAGCTGGAGAAAGAACAGCAAAGAGAGCCTAAACCCAGCAGGAGAAGAGAAATAGTAAAGATCAGAATAGAAATCAATGAAATAGAAACCAAAAGAACAGTAGAACAAATCAATGAGACTAGGAGCTGGTTTTTTGAAAGAAGTAATAAGATTGCTAAACACCTGGCCAGACTTATCAAAAAAGAAAAGAGAAAGGACCCAAATTAATAAAATCATGAATGAAAGAGGTGAGATCACAACCAACATCAAAGAAATACAAACAATTATAATAACATACTATGAGCAACTCTAGGTCAGCAAATTTAACAATCTGGAAGAAATGAATGCACTTCTAGAGACATATATACCACATATACCACAATATATGTCATATATACCAAATATATATAAATATATATATTATATATATATAATAAATATATGTCACATATACCAAAATATTGTCTAGAGACATATATACCACATATACCACAACTGAACCAGGAAGAAATAGAAAACCTGAACAAACCCATAACCAGTAAGGAGATTGAAGCAGTCAACAAAAATCTCCCAAAAAAACAAGAGCCCAGGGCCAGATGGCTTCCCAGGGAATTCTACCAAACATTTAAAGAAGAATTAATTCCTATCCTCCTGAGACTGTTCCAAAAAATAGAAATGGAAGAAAAACTTTCAAACGCATTTCATGAGGCCAGCATTACCTTGATCCCAAAACTAAGGACCCCATCTAAAAGGAGAATTACAGACAAATATCCCTGATGAACATGGATGCAAAAATTCTCACTAAAATGCTAGCCAATAGGATCTAACAGTACATTAAAAGGATTATTCACCACAACCAAGCAGGATTTATTCCTGGGCTGCAAGGCTGGTTTAACATCCACAAATCAATCAATGTGATAAAATACATTAATAAAAGAAAGAAAAGAACCATAGGATATTTTCAATAGGTGCTGAAAAAGCATTTTACAAAGTACAGCATCCTTTCTTGGTCAAAATATTTCGAAGCATAGGAATAGAAGGAACACACCTTAATATCATCAAAGCTATCTAAGAAAAACCCACAACAAATATCATTCTCAAAGGGGAAAAACTGAGAGCTTTTCCCCTAAAATCAAGAACACAGCAGGGATGTCCACCATCACCACTGCTATTCAACATACTACTAGAAATTCTAGCCTCATCAATCAGAAAACAAAAAGAAATTAAATGCATCCAATCAGCAAAGAAGAATTCAAACTCTCACTCTTTGCAGTTGATATGATACTTTATGTGTAAAACCCAAACGACTTCACTCCATCACTGCTAGAACTCATACAGGAATTCACTAAGGTGTCAAGATATAAAATCAATACACCAAAATCAGTTGCATTTCTTCACACCAACAGTAAGATAGAGGAAAGAGAAATTAAGGATTTGATCCCATTTACAACTGCACCCAATACCATACAATACCTAGGAATAAACCTAACCACAGAGGCAAAGAATCGGTACTCAGAAAACTATGAAGTACTCATGAAAGAAATTGAGGAAGGCACAAAGAAATGGAGAAATTTTCTATGATCATGGATTGGGAGAACAAATATTATGAAAATGTCTATAAAGAAATCTACACATTTAATGCAATTCCTATCAAAATACCATCAATTTTTTTAAAGAAATGGAACAAATGATCCTAAAATTTATATGGAACCAGAAAAGATTCCAAATAGCCAGAGGAATGTTGAAAAAGAAAACCAAAGTTGCTGCCATCACAATTCCAAACTTCAAGCTCTATTACAAAGCTGTAATCATCAGGAAAGTATGGTACTGGCACAAAAATAGACACATAGAATAGAATAGAGAGTCCAGAAATGGACCCTCAACTCTATGGTCAACTTATCTTCAATAAAGCAAGAAGGACTGTCCAACAGAAAAAAGACAATCTCTTCAACAAGAGGTATTGGGAAAATAGGATAGGCACATGCAGGGGAATGAAACTGGACCATTTCCTTAAACCACACACAAAAATAGATTCAAAATGGATGAAATACCTCAATGTGAGACAAGAATCCATCCAAATCCTTGTGGAGAACACAGGCAGCAACCTCTTCAACCTCAGCCACAGCAACTTCTTCCAAGGAACATCACCAAAGGCAATGGAAGCAAGGGCAAAAATGAACTATTGGGACTTCATCTAGATCAAAGGAAACAGTTAACAAAACCAAAAGACAACTGACAGAATGGGAGAAGATATTTGCAAATGACATATCAGATAAAGGGCTAGTATCTAAAATCTATAAAGAACTTATAAAACTCAACACCCAAAGAACAAGAAATCCAATCAAGAAATGGGCAGAGGACATGAACAGACATTTCTGCAAAGAAGACATCCAGACTGCCAACAGATACACAAAAAAGTGCTCCACATCACTCAGCATCTGGGAAATACAAATCAAAACTGTGGTGAGATACCACCTCACAACAGCCAGAATGGCTAAAATTCACAAATCAAGAAATGACAGATGCTGGCGAGGATGTGGAGAAAGGGGAACCCTCCTACATTGTTGGTGGGAATGCAAGCTGGTGCAACCACTCTGGAAAGCAGCATGGAGGTTCCTCAAATAGTTGAAAATAGAGCTACCCTATGACCCAGGATTTGCACTAGTGGGTATTTACCATAAAGTTACAAATGTAGTGATCCGAAGGGGCACATGCACCCGAATGCTTATAGCAGCAATGTCCACAATAGCCAAACTATGGGAAGAACCTAGAGGTACATCAACAGATGTTTTTTAAAAGATGTAAAAGATGTTTCTTTCTGCTCTACTACTTTTAGGCTCTCTCTTTGCTTAGAGGACCCCTTTCAATATTTCCTGTAGAGCTGGTTTGGTGTTTACAAATTCTTTTAGTTTTTGTTTGTCCTGGAAGCTTTTTATCTCTCCTTCTATTTTCAATGATAGCCTAGCTGGGTATAGTATTCTTAGCTGCATGTTTTTCTCATTTAGTTTTCTGAATATATCATGTCAGTTCTTTCTGGTCTGCCAAGTCTCTGTGGATAACTCTGCTGCTAATCTAATATTTTTACCATTGTAGGTTACAGACTTCTTGTCCCAGGCTGCTTTCAGGACTTTCTCTTTGTCACTAAGCCTTGTAAATTCTACTCTTAGATGATGGGGTGTGAACCCATTATTATTGGTTTTGAGGGGGGTTCTCTGTGCCTCCTGGAATTTGATGTTTGTTCCCTTTGCCACGTTAGGGAAATTCTCTATAATAATTCTCTCCAATATACTTTCTGCTCCCCTCTCTCTTTCTTTTTCTTCTGGAATCCCAATTATTATAATGTTGTTGCAGCTTATTGTATCACTTATCTCAAATTCTCCCCTCATGGTCCAGTAGTTGTTTATCTCTCTTTTGCTCAGCTTCTTTATTCTCTGTCATTTGGTCTTCTATATCACTATTTCTCTCTTCTGCCTCATTTATCCTAGCACTAAGAGTCTCCATTTTTTATTGCACCTCATTAATAGCTTTTTAAAATTCCAGCTTAGTTAGGTTTTAGTTCTTTTATTTCTCAAGAAAGGGCTTTTATTTCTCCAGACAGGGTTTCTCTAATATCTTCCATGCCTTTTTCAAACCCAGCTAGCACCTTGAGAATTATCATTCTGAACTCTAGATCTGACATATTACCAATGTCCATATTGATTAGGTCGCCAGTGTTTGGTACTGCCTCTTGGTTTTTTTTGTTTGTTTGTTTGTTTTTTTATGAGTTTTTCCACCTTGTCATTTTATCGAGATAATATATGAATGAGAGAATAAAATACTAAAGGGTGGCAAAGCCCCTAGGAAAATGTGCTTTAACCAAATCAGAAGAGACCCCAAATCGTGGGGGGAAGAAAGGGGTAAAAAGAAGTTCAGGGAAAAAAAAATTAAAAAAAGAAAAATATAAAAAAGAAAACATAGATATTAGACTGGTGAATAGAACAGAGTCACCCACTTAATCTTGGGAGTACTTTGATCTCTTAGAAGAAACTATCTCCCCAAATTTTAAAGAATGAAATATATATATATACATATATGTATATATATATATATATATTAGTGTGTATATATATGTATATACACAAAAATAAGGGTAAACATAATGAAGGGATGGAATATGACTATAAAGAGGAAACTTTATTTATTAAAAATTTTATTTATTTATTTGACAGAGATCACAAGTAGGCAGAGAGGCAGGCAGAGAGAGAGGGAGAAGCAGGCTTCCTGCTGAGCAGAAAGCCCAATGTGGAGCTCGATCCCAGGACCCTGGGATCATGACCCAAACCAAAGGCGGAGGCTTTAACCCACTGAGCCACCCAAGCACCCCAAGATGAAACTTTCTTAAAAAAAATTTCTAAAATAGGAGTCGATAAGATAAGTTGATTGGGAGAATAAAGAAAAAGAAAGTGGAGAGAATTTGCTCAGGCTGGAGACTTCTAGTCTCCAAAGCCCTGTGCTAGATTTAGGGTATATTTTGATCTATTAAAAGAAGTTGTATCCCAAATATTTTTAGAAGAAAAAACCCTATGTCTATACAAAAAATAAAGTTAGATACAATGAAGGATAAAATAGGAGTATAATAATGAAGTTTCAAAATTTTTTTTTAAATGAAAGGTATAGTTAAGATAAACTAGTTAAAAAACATTAAAGGAGGAAAGAGTAAAAGTTAAAAAAATTTAACCTAAGAAAAAAATAAAAGTTAAAAAAATTTAATTAACTTTGCAAGACTAAAGAATCATGGGGAGAAAGCCATGAATTCCATGCTTTGCTTACTCCTCCTCTGGAATTCTGCTGTTCTCCTTGGTAAGTGAACTTGGTCTTAGCTGGATTTCTTGCTGATCTTCTGGGGAAGGGGCCTGTTGTAGTGATTCTCAAGTGTCTTTGCCCAAGGCGGAATTTCCCTGCCCTTACCTGGGGCCAGGCTAAGTAATCCACTCAGGTTCCTTTCTGAGAGCTTTTGTTCCCTGAATGCTTTCTGAAGAGTTCTGGAGGACAGGAATTAAAATGGTGGCCTCCCAATCTGGCGGCCTCCCACTCTCCCACCCAGAGGAGCCTGAGAGCTCAGGGCCCCACTCCTCAGTGAGCCCTTGGAGAAAAGTGCTCAATCACTTCTAACTCCCTGGCCTCTGGCCATGCTCCAAGCTCACCCAGCCTGTGGCCAAGTGTCTTTGTCTCTGGCACACAGCTCCATCTGGAGTCTCCAAACCCAGTAGAGCCCTGTGCTCTTTTAGGGGTTCTCCCCAGATCTTGTGGGGTCCCTGCTCAAAGAGCAGTGGTCTGACTGTGCCATGGATCACAGTTTAAGGTACCCCCAAGTTGAGTGCTTACTCCTTGGCTCCATCTCTGTAGCCAGCTTCCCTGCTCTACTACCTGCAAGCTCTGTGACATTCAGACACCCCTGATCCTTCTGTGACCCTGTGGGATCTGAGGCCATGCTGTCCCCGCATGGGCTTCACTCCAGCTTAGCCTCTGGAGTGATGTCCCTCAGTGGAGCAGACTTTTAAAAGTTCTGATTTTGTGCTCCATTGCTGTGCCACTTGCTGGGAGCCAGCACCCCCCCACCCCGCAGTCTATCTTCCCATCACTTTGGATTCACTTCTCCACAGGTCCTACCTTTCGGAAAGTGGTCGATGTTCTGTTTCTAGAATTGTTGCTCTTCTTCTCTTTGATTTCCTATTGGATTTGTAGGTGTTTGGAATGGTTTGATAAGGTGTCTAGCTTATCTCCTGCTACCTGATGTCATCTCAGCCTGCTACCCCTCTGCCATCTTTAATTGGGAGAAATCTTGCAGCCAATTTTGCACCAAAGCTCAGAGTCCAAATGTAAAGACTCACAGCCCCATGTTCTGGTGCCAAATGATGAAGTTTTAGAACATAGGCAAGGTTCAGTGGGGTGAGGTCTGGAGCCAATGACCAAGGGAGAATTGTTTTGTTTTGTTTTGTTTTTTTAAAGATTTCATTTATTTATTTGACAGACAGAGATCACAAGTATGAAGAGAGGCAGGCAGAGAGAGAGGAGGAAGCTCTCTGCTCGGCAGGGAGCCTGATGTGGGACTTGATCCCAGGACCATGAGATCATAACCTGACCCAAAGGCAGAGGCTTAATCCACTGAGCCACCCAGGTGCCCTGACCATGAAGGAATTCTTGAGACATCTTTGGTGCAAAATGGTGGTTTATTCAGTTATGTGGACAAGACTTGTGGGCAGAAAAGCTGCTCCCTCCCCTCCAATTTTTATATAGAGACTTACTGTAGTATATTTCAATCAATAATGGAAATTTATATTTATTAATCGTTTACTATGTGCTAGGTACAATTTTAAATATTTTATATCTTAATCAATCTTCACAAATATATGAAATATTTACTGAAATCTTCTGTCCCACTTAAAGATAAAGGAAATAAGTCATTGAAAATTTAGGTAAATTTCCCAAGACATCACAAATAGTAAGTGGAAGAAGTGAGATTTGAACCAATGCAGCCTGGGTACAGACTCTTTGTTGTTCAACTTCATTCTATTTTGTCTAAATTAGACTCTACAGTAGGGATCATGAATGCAAAAAGAAGGCAAATTGGGACTATTGAATTTAGAAATTGATATATTGGCAAACTGTCAACAATGTTTAATAACTGAAGTTATTGTGAATGCATGTTTGCCTGGCACAATCCTGGATTATTCCCTCTCCTCTTTTATTACAATTACTAGTGCCTCTTTTATTCTCAAATTTTCCTTGTTTTGGAAATTAATTACAAATTCATCTTTTGAATAATGCATGTGTACTATTAGAACATAAGCTAACATTTCAAAGTTACCAATAAACAGAACTTGACATGTTTAAATTAAGGTTATCACAGACTCTCTTTTATTCTTTGGGGGAGAGTCAGGCATTGTACTTCAAATTAAATCAAAATATGATAAGTTAAATATATAAAATATTGAGGATAAACATACAGATAGAAATTACTCAGAGATATTGTTGATAGAACTGATGTGTACTAAATGTGTTTCTTCACATATTTATACAACAGGGAAAGTAATCATTGATTTACTTCCTGTTTTTTTATTTAGTGATGCATTTCAGTTTATCCACTGTGGTTTTCAATCTAAGCTCATATTGATAAGCCATGAAAGATACCTAAAGCTAATAGAACAGACTGAGCTTCCAGCTTGAGAAAAATACATTGTATTAATTTAAAATATTTTTAAAATTCATCATCATTACTCTCCAAATTCCAAACTATAGGGCCCTTTATTGAAGATGTGACATTGGAAAACTTCAGATACCTTTTGGTAAGGAGAGATTACGACATTATCAACCCCTCTCATCCCCAAGAAAAAAGTTAGAAAAATCTTTGGGGAGTATCTTATGCAACATAAATTAAATAATAAAATAAATCTCTTATTCATAGAAAATTGTGATTAAATAAATTATATATTCTTTTAATTTGACTCATCACTATATTTAAATATTTATATTTATATATAAAATATTTATATATAGTATATATATATTATATATAGAACATAAATATTTGAGTATACAGAATACATAAAACAAGTAGTACACATACACATAAAAAAGATTTTTATTAAATAATAACAAAATTTTGACAAGATGGCTCTGAAAACTAAAACATGAATGTATGCAATTTGTATTGGGTAATTGGTACCATCACTAAGAGCTGGCTAACAATAAATTTTTGTATGTATGCATGTACATATTTTGTAGATCTCATTGTTTTTCATTTTTCCAATCTCTGTTTTGTATTGTGGGTGATGGTCTTTGTTGTATAAGGTTGTAAGTGATGTTAATGAGAGCACCTAACAGAAATAAAGAAACTACCCACCTTGTCATTACTAGGACACAAGATTAAAGTTCCCTTTTAGCAAAACACAAAAGGGAAATCAGAAGAAGTGATTTAGTATTTTCAAGCAGGAAATTAGCTGCTTAAATGGATTTAGCAATTTATTGTTTCCAAGTGAGAAACAAAGCATGAGTGTTTCAACGGGTGCAGGATTCTCTTTTAACTGTCCAAAATTTATGTACATTTCTAGTGATATTCCAAGTAAAGAGTGCTAGCAACTCAAATTCAAAGCAATATTGAAGAAAAATTTTAAAGGTCAACATTCAGTAGCATTTTTGTTGAAATACCATCAATAGAAAACTTATATTTATTAACTCCTCTAGTTCATAGCTATGTTACCTCTAAACATTTTTCTTCTTAAGCATTATTTCTTCCTAAAGATGATATTTCATTTCACCTTCTATCTAAAAGGCTAAGGATTTTCCTCCCAGATAAATGAATGTAATTAAAGTGACCATATTTAAAAAAACAAACAAAACAACAACTACATCAGCTTTCTATATTTTCATTTGATAAAGCCTCCTCTTTAAAAAAAAAAGTAACTC
Source organism: Neogale vison (assembly GCF_020171115.1). Classification (NCBI taxonomy): domain Eukaryota; kingdom Metazoa; phylum Chordata; class Mammalia; order Carnivora; family Mustelidae; genus Neogale; species Neogale vison. Next base: position 73,241,683 of record NC_058102.1, read on the forward strand.
TATCCATTTTAAGCAAGTTATCTCCCTATATTAATGCATGCATTATGTTTCTCTTTGTAAGTCTTTAAATGTCTCAATGAGTCTTCCTTGTCAACTTGTTATTAAAAATAGAGCGTGATTTTCTTCCACCTCTTTGTTCTACTTTACAATGCTTCTATAGTTAGACCAGATCAGAAGTTGAGTGTACAGGTGAGTGGAAAACAAGGATGGGATAAACAAGAATAAGCAGGTTTTGAAACTCATCAAGAACCTTAGCCATTGGTCATTGAGATGCTTAGGGAATAAAATTATGAGCACTATACACCTAACCGCTATTTCTGCTTCTGTACCTTCACTTGCTAACCCATGAGGAGATGGAAAAATACCAGCAAACTTTCCATAGACACTCTGTAACCACACATCCCCCGCCCAGAATTGAACATGACAGAATGGCTGCTCCCAGGCCTCCCATCTGGCTCTGGGCCAAGAGATAACAGCCATCTGACACCAGAGAGACCCCCACCCAGAATTGGGCATGACATAATGGCTGCTCCCAGGCCCCCCATCTGGCTCTGGGCCAAGAGATAACAACCATCTGACGCCCTGTGGCTTGACAGGAAGACCCTGATCAATCCCTAGGTGACACATACCCTAGCAGTGCCAATTCAGCAGTTTGAAGAATGACAGCCCCTTGACTTAACCAATAATCTGTTCCCAGCCCTTTTCCTGCTCTGTAGCATGCCAGTCATATTATAGAGTTGCTTTTTGATTTTCCCGTGGTATGTAGCGATTTGTTACAAGATATGATATACGCTAAGTCCCTGCCTCCCCAAAAATAGTGTATAAAAAGTGTTGTGATCCTGAGCTCAGGGCCTCTTAGCATCACCGGCAATGAGTGCGTGGAGGTCTGGGTTCAAACTCGTAATAAATGACCCTTGCTGTTTGGCTTTGACTCTGGACTCTGATGGTCATCTTTGGAGGGGGCCTTGGAATTTGGGCATAACAGTCATGAACATTCCAAAGTAGGTAGAAGAATGAGCTAATATGTACCAGCAGGAAAACGATGGTGCATGCTTAAGGGTGTCAGGGTAGAAAGGTACAGAACTTGAGGCTGGGTAAAAAAGAATTGATAGACTTGGGGACACTTTCCCAATATAGAGTTAAAAACCAGTGAAGACCCAGAATAGGACAATTTCACTGCTAGAGTGGCCCTTAAAAGCCTGGAGAGTGATTGTCCACAATGGACAAAGTGGGAATGCCTGAGTTTCCCTGGGATAGAGTTCTAGAAGAGGTCAAAATGGCTCAGAAAAGTGACTTTGAAGGAGAGAATATATTATGTGAAAGCAGACCACTCAATGGAGGATTATATTCTGTAAGAATGTCTAGAGGGCACATCCACTTACCAATCATCAGGAACACCACTGTTGAAAAGGGGCACTGGTACCCTTTCTTACTGTAGAGATTTTCTTCTGTAGGCTAGGACTGATGGTGAGAAAGACAATCAGAGTTTGACTTTATAGCAATAGAAAAGATGGAACACCAAAGCAATAGTGAAGAGGGGGGAGTCTGTAACTTCCAGAAGCCAAGGGACCACAATTACCATAGTGACCTGAATATCAGAAAGATAAGCAAGGGTCTCCACCCACAGTAAGTTAAGGAAATGGTTAGTAAAACAGAGTGTCTTGGAAAGCAAAAGAGTTGGGAAGAAAATGGATTTGGATGCAGATAGCTTTTTCTTTTCTTTTTATATCACTCATACGTGTATCTCTTCCTTTCCTCTCCTTCGATGTATATTTATTCTCACAATATAAACCTTTCCAAGATTATATTTGACATATATGTGTATATATTATATACACAGCCATGTCAGTGTTCTCCACCAAACTGAGAGAAGTCTAAAGTGTAAAACAAAATCACCAGCATCCATTTTTCTCTTTATAAATTCTAGTCTTCATTGTTTGGTGTTTCTCTTCACCATTTCTTGGCACTCAATAATCTTTTCTGCCTTTATTTATTCACTCAGCTGATGTTCACTGGGGGTATATTACATGCTAGTTTTACTGGAGACACAAAAGTGATCAAAACAAAATTTGTGCTTATTTGGCACTTCCATTTTTGGAGAGAGAGAGAGACAGTAGAGAATCACGTGAAGTACCAGGTAGTGATTGCTGCTCTGGAGAAATTCAAGTGAGGTAAGTGGGATGAGGCACTAGGAACTGGAAGGAAGTGTGGTTTTATCGTATTCTCCTCTCCTCTCCGTTGAACCATGGTTTTAAAAAGAATGGTTTTCATCTCAGTCTGCAGAGGTTGAAAAGAGTACTAAGGGATAGTTGTATTTGTGATTTTCATTTCTGGTGAAACGTAGGATTCCATCATTTTTGGGTATATGAAGCACTTGAAGAGATCAGACAAAAGAACCCAATTCTTCTCTTTGGACCAGCACTGAGTCCTCTGTTTGTATATTACTTCCAACCCTTGCATCAATATCTTGAACCTTTTTATATAAATTATAAAGGTGATAGAGCATAAATGATTTAAAGTTCATTTTGATCCTTATATCAGAGCACCCACCACAAAATCAAAGTTTTCTCCAAACACATAGGTTTTACTATTTCTATGAGATGATGTAGAGAAAAGCATGCAGATAAGTCAACCAGACATCCAAGCTCTGATCTCCTGTTTTGAATTCTGTGAAGCATTTAAACATTGCCAGGTCAAAGGGGCTGCCATTGCCAGTAAAGTCTGATGTTACAGGCTGTTTTGCTCAGATGGTAGCATGGTAGTATTCACTGCCACTTTTATGATAGTTAAGAATATCACATACTGTTAAATTCTGTCATCACACTAATAGCCTAGTTTAGGCAAAGCCAATGCCACACTGATCATCTAGTTCAGAGATACTATCTCCAAAATAATAGGTATAATCAGTGGCCCTTCTTTCTTCCTCTTCCCTGGCTTGTGCATGCTCTCTCTCTCCCTCTCTCGTGCACGTGCACATGTGCACACAAAAATAAATAAATAAATAAATAAAAATCTAAAAAGAAATCCAATATCAAATCTCAGTGAAATATTAATATGTAATTTAGGGATTATTCAGAAATTCATTCTGAGGGTCAAAAAACAATTGCTCTATGGCCACTGTGCATGTTGTTCCCTGATCTTTAACCTTCATGAAAGCTAATGAACTTGGTGCTTTGTGAAAGTTATTGTGCTTTATGAGTTTGATTATCAATCAGAACCCAAGACCACTGCTGCTATTTAATCACTGTAGATCTTACAGGCTGGCACCTTAAAGAGGAAGGATTGACTTTCAGACCTACAACTCAGTATGGCAAGGGTACCTTGTGGTTAGGCAAGGATGAGGGAAGAGAGAGCTCAGGTTTCAATGCTAGGACAGTTGCTGACCCACTCAGAATGAAGCAGCAAAACTTTTGTAGTAGATGTTTGTTTGTTTGCTTGTTATTTATGAGTTAAAATTTTGACTCCTGTTGAGTTAGCAAAATAAATTCATAAGGAAAGAACGATTGAGAGGAGGAGACTGAGAAGGACTATAGGTTAATACTTCATTGATTTTTAGTGTGAGTAGAGAATGCTGAAAACATAAGAAAAGAGTCAATCACAGTAGGTAAAACAGACAACTGAAAAAAGTGTTATTGTACAAGGAAGGTTCTGAAGCATTTGAAAAGTACTGTGGTCAGTTATGATTTTATTCAGATATGGTCATTAGTCATTAGCTATACTCCCAGGCATATGACACAGGAGAGAGGGGACCATAGAAGCCTGTCAATATAGTTCAAAGGAGTGTGACACTTTGAAAATATTAGCAAGTCCCTGATAAATCTTCATGCTCTCAGATTCATTAGTTAAATGATTGGGAGACTTACAATTTCATGATAGACATAATTGAACAGAATGGACTAGTCAATCTGAGTCCCAGTAGAATTCAACACACAGAAAATTCTCCAGAATTTATATATAATTGAATTGACCAATTTAGAATGAATGAAGCCACGAATTGAGCAAGTTTATGCTGAAAATTTTACCACTTGATTGTTTTGCCTTCTTTAAATAATGAACTATCCCCTGAAGCCCTTGAAATGTTACATGTACAAGCAAGATGAGATTGGTTTTTGTTGTTGTTGTTGTTTTGTTTTGTTTTTTTAAGATGAGATTGGTTTTATGACAACAAGCAATCACCCAGCCAAAATGATGTGCCTCTGGTCCAAACAACCATATACCTTGTGATACAGGCAGTTCCTTCTGCCTGGGCCACCTAATTTCAACCTCATGTTCAGAGGGCAATAAACCACATAGGGAACAACCTCTTGCTACCATCTCTGCCATGTATTGCTTTAGTAATGAGAAGCCATTTCAAAGAACAAAGAAGGCTAACAGAAACATTAAAATGATAATGAGAGAAATGGAAAAAAAAAAAAAGAATGGTTTAAGTGAGTCAACTGTTCAGGTGGTGAATGAAGAACAGGATGAAAATCAGAATGAAACTGGCACTGTTGTTCTTAAATACTGTGGATACATAATCACCAGATCACAATGGTAATGAATCGCTTCTCAGGAGGCTGCCTCTCTTCAAAGGCACCAAAAATCCTTCCCCATTTAACCTAAGCTGGAGAAATAAAAGTCCCGAGATGCTTAAGAAGAATTGAGTGTGGGGCACCCTGGTGGTTCAATGGTTTAAACATGTGACTCTTGATTTTGGCTCTGGTCATGATCCCAGAGTTCTTGGGATGGAGCCCCGAGTCAGGCTCCATACACAGCTTGGAGTCTGTTTGGGATTCTCTCTCCCCCTCTCCCCCTGCTACTCTCCCTACCCATGTGCTCTCTCTTTCTAAAATAAATATATAAAATCTTAAAAGAGAAAAAAAAAGGGGAGAATAAATGGACATGGTATGATACATTAATGTAGGCTTTAATTGCCAGCCTGTACTTGGATGTCAAGCAATGCTCTTCTTTGCTACTTTTAATGGTCATGCCAAAAAGAAACTTTTTTTTCAAACAGTATTATTGAGATATAATTTACATATTATATAATTTGCTCAAACCTCTTTGCAGCTAATATTAAGCAGTATACTGAATGTTGAGATTTATGTCTTAATCCTATTTTGTATCATATAATCAAATGTCTGCCCCATTCACCTTTCATTTGGTTAATAAATATTTTTACATTCCTTTGATTTTAAAATTTTAAAAACATTTTGCCTTAAATATATTTATTACATTCTGTATATGACAGGTTTTTTTTTTCTTTCATTCCATTATAATAGCCTCTTCTTTTATTTATTTATTTATTTATTTATTTATTTTTTAATAGCCTCTTCTTTTAAATAGATGACATTAATATGCTTATATTTTATATTTTTCTATGAAAATTTCTTTTATAGTTATTTTGCAATTTAAACTATAAATATCTCTTCCCAATTCCAAACTCTTCAGTTATTTTCCCATCCCTTGAACATAATCAGTAAATTAGCATGTATTAACTACCAACAGAAAACCACACACAGGGGCACCTGGGTGGTTCGGTTGATTAAGTCTTCTGGTCTTCTGGTCAGATCATGATCCCAGGGTCCTGGGATGGAGCCCTGAATTGGGCCCTCTGCTCAGCAGGAGGCCTGCTTCTCCCTCTCCCGCTCCCGCTCCCTTCACCTATATTCCTTCTCTTGCTGTTTCTCTCTCTCTGTCCAATAAATAAATAAAATCCTTAAAAAAAAAAACACCCCAAACACACGCACACACAAACGCACATATATATATATATATATATATATTCTTTTTATGGTTGTTTAGAATTTTAGTTCCCCTGAAAATATTAAGTTATTATGTAGTAAATATGCACCATTGGCCAATAGTTCCTGTTTTCTTTCTCTTTTTTTTTATAATTTACCACTATCTTTAAGACAAGAAAGATTGATTCATGATTGAATCAGTTGCATTTCAGTATTTAGTTTTAATAAAATAAATAAAACATTTTGGAAATTAATAAATTGAACAGCTTTCCTTTTCAGTGCATATGTTGAGGACAAATTTTTTATCAAATATGTGGAAGTTAGAGAATTTGATTTTTTAATTAAAAACATTTTTAAAGAAGATTTTATTTATTTATTTGACAGAGATCACAAGTAGGCAGAGAGAGAGAGAGAGAGAGAGAGGAGGAAGCAGATTCTCCACTGAGCAGAGAGCCTGACGTGGGACTTGATCCCAGGACCCTGAAATCATTACCAGAGCTGAAAGCAGAGGCTGAACCACTGAGCCACCCAGGCGCCCCTGGTGGAGGTCATTTTATGATTCTTCTCCCTGGGAGTTTTTAACTCTCAGAGTTGTTTGTGTTTAGTCTCTAGGAACGCAGCAACTACACTTCAGGTTTCCCTACCCTAGTTCTCCTTTAGTGGTGGTTTCTGCTGGAGTTTCTACTGTGGTGAGTCATAGCTCCCGTGTCTTCCTATGTTTGTCTCTCCAGTGTTTGTCTCTCCTGTGTCCCATCTTCCCTTAGAGAGCCATGAAGGGTTACTGATTTTTCAATCTGTTTAGTGTTTTCATTTGTTATAATTTAGTAAGAAATTCTGGAAATTAGGGTTTTGTTTTGTTTTTAATTTTCAAAATCAAGCTATCCTTTTTTTTTTTTTTTTAATTTTATGCACCACACACAGTGCTCCATGCAATACGTGCCCTCCTTAATACCCACCACCAGGCTCACATAACCGCCACCCACCACCCCTCCAAAACCCTCAGTTTGTTTTTGAGAGTCCACAGTCTCTCATGGTTTGTCTCCTCCTCCAATTTCCCCCAACTCACTTCTCCTCTCCAACTCCCAATGTCCTCCATGTTATTCCTTATGTTCCACGAGTGAGTGAAATCATATGATAATTGACTCTCTCTGCTTGACTTATTTCACTCAGCGTTTTTTAAAATTAATAGATTATATTTTAGACTAGTTTTGAGTTATAGAAAAATGAAGCAGAAACTGCAAGTTTGGTATATATCCTTTTCCTCCACATATAGTTTCCCATGTTAGTAATTTCCTGCGTTAGTGTGATACCTTTGTTAAAATTGAATCATTACTGATATGCTATCATTTCCTGAGGTACATAGTTTATGTTAGAGTTCACCCTTTATGTTGTATATTTTGGAAGTTTTGATAAATGCATAGTATGTATATATTTCATTACCACGTGCTACAGGGTATTTTCACTGCCCTGTTATTTCCTGTGCTTTATCTACTTATCTTTCACTCTTACCCCTAATCCACAGCAACCACTTATCTTTTTACTATCTCCATATATATGTCTTTTCATAATGTCATTTAGTTGGAAGGATACTGTATGTAGTCTTTGTGGACAGGCTTCTCCGTAAAAAACATTTAGAGTTTCTCCCTGTTGTTTTCAAAACTTGATAGTTTCTTTTCATTGCTGAATAATTTTCCATTGTTAGGATGTACCAACTTATCTGTTCACCTATTGTATGACATTTTGGTTGTTTCCCATATTTTACAATTATGAAGGAAGTGATAGAAGCTTTATGTGCAGCTTTTTGTGTGAACGTAAGTTTTCAACTCATTTGAGTAAATATTTCAAAGAGCAACTGATGGATCATGCGATAAGACTGTGACTAACTGTCGCCCTCGACCCGCAAGGACGACAAGAAGCCCCAGTTCAGATGTATCTTCTCTCTCCTTATTTCCTCAAGTCTACACACTTATATATGTTTACATGACCAATCAGCGAGCAGGGTGACCAAAAAGGGGCCAAGCAATGGGGAGAGCCAATGAGAGTCCTGTTACTATGCTGATTAAATTTGAAACAGCCAATGACTATGTCCTCCTTTAGGCGAGCTTCACCAGAACGTTCGTTGTTTACTTGCTGCATATTTTGCTGGCAGTGAGCCAAGCGCCATCTTGTAATGGCGGGGACTTTCCCGGCCAGAGGCGGTCCCCGACAACTAACTTCATAAAAAAACGTCCAAACTGTGTTCTACTTGTAAGTGGTCAGACCATTCTCTTTCATGCAAGCAATGACTGAGAGTTTCTGTTGTTCCACATTCTCATCAGTATTTTGGTGTTGTCAGTGTTTTGGGTGTTAATCTTTCTACATGCACAATAGTATCTTGTTTTAATTTGCAATTCCCTGATGCCCTAAGATACTGAGCAACAACTCATGTGCTTTCATTTGCCCTTTTTCTTCTCAACTTGTGTACCTTTTTATGTACTTTTTTTTCTTACTATGTTAGCAAGGACTTTCAGCGCAATGCTTAGTAAGGGTAGTGAAAGGAGATAGCCTTGCCTTGGTGATCTTAGGGGGAAAGCATCTGGTTTCTCACCACAACAGAACATTAGTCTTAATTTAAATCAACTTGATTACTTCCCCCTCTATTTCTAGTTGGAGGTTTTTTTTTAAATCATTATTGGCATTGCATTTTTTTGAATAATTGTTCTGTATCAATATAATTTTTCATGTCTAACATGTTGTGATGGATTATAATAATTAATTTTAAAATGTTGATATAGCCTTATATACCTGGAATCCATTCCACTTGTTCATAGTGTATAATTGTTTTCATACAGGGTTGAATTTTATTTACTAATTTTTTGTTGTAGGTTTTTGTATCTGTTTTCGTGAAACATCTTGGTTTATAGTTTTTCTTTTTCATGTTGCCATCCAGTTTTGTTATTTGAGTAATACTGACCTCACAGAATAGCTTAGGAGGGGTTTGCTAGCTATTTTTTGGGTAGATTGTGGAGAACTGGTATCATTATTATTGAAATGTTTGTCAGAATTCACTAGTGAAACTACCTGCAACAAGTAATTTCATTTAGTAGGTTGTTAATCATTAAATTGGTTGTTTTAATAGAGATCTATTCAGATTATACATCTTCTTGTGTGAGTTTCTTTAGATGATTAGTTCAAGGGAATGTGCTATTTCATCCAGTTATCAAATTTGTGGGCATAGAGTTGTTAATAATAGTTATTTACTAATGTTGCAATGTTCATGGGATCAGTAGTGATGGGCACTTTCCAAATTATGATATTTGTTATTCGTCTCTTCTCTTGTAATTTTTTTTTCCTTTGGTAACGTGACTAGAGGCTTAAAAATTTTACTGTTAAAGAAAACTGAAAAAACAGTGGTCCAGAGTTTGTTTTGTTGAAGTTGAAAGTGTTAGCCTGGCTAAAGCAAGAAGTAGATAATACACCTAGTAAAGTTGCCTTGGGAGAACAAATCTGAGACAGAATATTAATACTAATATTATTAATATATATTACTAATTTCATCTTATTAATGACTATAAGAAATTGAATTTAAAAAGGAGTCTAACTGTTGGCAACCAGGGACTCACTGAAAGAAATAAAACAGATTTTCTAGAACAATCAGCAAGGAAATTTGTGACTGTTTCTTTATAAAATCATAACAGATTAGTTTGAGAAGGGCAAGGAATAACATTTTGTTACTTATAGTTCTACCTAGGGCAAAGAGAACATAAACGGAAGCATGTTTATAAAATTCATTCCTAATATACATGCATTAATTTAGTTCTTAGGGAATATTTTCATATGGACATCCCATTTCAAATCTCCTATAAACCAGTCAAATTAACAGAGTCTAGAAAAATTGAACCAACTATCTGAGCTACAGCCATCCAGCAGTTTTCACATAAAACAAGTTAAAAATATTAAACTGATAAGAACAGGTACTACACTTGATCTTAGCCAAAAGGCCAAGAAGCGATAGAAAGACAACTATCATATAATCTCTCTGATATGAGGAAGTGGAGATGCAACGGGGGGGGGGGGTTAAGGGGGTAGGAGAAGAATAAATGAAACAAGATGGGATTGGGAGGGAGACAAACCATAAATGACTCTTAATCTCACAAAACAAACTGAGGGTTGCTGGGGGGAGGGGGGTTGGGAGAAGGGGGGTGAGGTTATGGACATTGGGGAGGGTATGTTCTATGGTGAGTGCTATGAAGTGTGTAAAGCTCGCGATTCACAGCCCTGTACCCCTGGGGATAAAAATATATGTTTATAAAAAATAAAATAAAAAAATTTTAAAAAGAGTTAAAAATAAATGTTATTTTTGTAATTCATGGAGAATTTGGTTGGTCTCTGCAGCAGAAAAGAAGTTGTGTAGTACAGGATGAGGGACAAAGAATCATTAAAACTATTACTTCTCTACAGAAATTCTAACCTTCCCAATATTTTATTTATACTGTGCATTTTTTGTCATTAAAAAATGCTACCACACTGGGCACATCTGATATTCATAATGTTGTGAGTTAGACCAAATTTCTAGACTCAAAATTTTAGAGTCTAGAAAACTTACAGAGGTCATTTTCTAGCTCCTAGGAAAGATGAGGAAAGACCTAGGTCTTTTGATAATACAGCTAGTATTTTTAATTACACTAACTTCTTTTGAAATGTGTTATGCATTAACTATGTAATTTTACCTGGTTTATACTTAGTCACTTAAATAACAATACAATAAATGAAAACCCTCTTTAAAGAAATACTGTTATTATTAACTTCTTTATTGGTTTAAGAAGACTGTAAATCATTCAGAAACTAGACTTTGGTCATAAAAACTACATAGATCACCTTGATTTTTAGAAAATATCACTGCTTCTGGCTTCCTGATCTGTATCATAAGTGACATTTAAAATACAAAGGAAATACTAGCGTTTCCTTCTGCTCTGCACCACACATTCTGACACTTGATTTTATTTTCATTTGTTTCCACCTCCAAGATTTAAATATCCTCTGATGTCCTTATATAGATTAAAATCTTTTAGAGGACAAAAACTTTTTAACACATTCACCATGACTTTAAGAACAAATGGTAGATGTGTAAAATTTTTAATTCATTAAGTCACCAAATAAATGTAACTTTCACTTTTCTTACCAAAATTTGTGCTTAATTTTGTTAATAGTATGTGCAGAGGCTAAACAAATTGTATTTTTCTATGCATGAGAATTTTTCTTCTGATTAAGGAGTACTAAATGAATAGCCCTTCTTGTGTTCTATATTGACTTTTTTGGAGATTACCTATCTCCTATGTATCTATCAGGCAAAATTAATAGATTCAGACAAAAATAAAAACACAGTTCTGACCTCAGAGTTTTTACATTGTAGAATGGTTTTAGTAAACAGTGGGTACATGGGTAGTTGGTATTATTAATTAAAACTTTTAAAGGATATTTATAAAATTCATTAATTTTCTAAAAAGGAAATAATTTCACTCTGCTTTATATTCATGAAATTTAATTTCATTGTTATCCAAAAAGTTCAAACCTGCCAGTGAAAAAATGTTTTCAGCTAATTCAATGTCAAATTTTGGAAATGTACAGTTTATGCTTTGAATACTGATATTTCTGGTTAAGAATAACAAAATTAAGACTTGATTGAATTTGAGAGGCAATGTATTACTTGTTAGTTTCAAAAATTATTGATCCATCCTTGAAACATACGTGTAAGTCTTCAGTGCTGTGCCATGGCTACTTAAATGCATTTGTAACTTACTCTATCATTACTCCATTCTAAGAGGAGGTAATTTGTCCCTATTCCCTATAATCCAAAATGTAATAATTCACCTGAAGATTGTTGAGTAACCCCTGAGGGCTCACTCCATACAATTTCAGACTGGTCATGCTTTCAACAGCAGATGGACAGATCTATATATATATTCAAGTCAATTTTTTCCAAAATTTTCTTCAGAATGCATAATGGATTTATGTATATATATATATAAATAGTTGTCCCATGAAAGGTTAATGTTATGTTTTAACTACTAAAATATTCCATTGTGCTGAAAAAATAGTTTTTGTTTTTGTTTTGTTTTCTGTAATTGGCTACTAAAATGTTTTTCAGTTTGAGGAGTTCTTTATAGATCCTGGATATCAACCTTTTGTCTGTACTGTCATGTGCAAATACCTTCTCCCATTCCGTGGGTTGCCTCTTTGTTTTCTTGACTGTTTCCTTTGCTGTGCAGAAGCTTTTGATTTTGATGAAGTCCCAAAAGTTCATTTTCACTTTTGTTTCCTTTGCCTTTGGAGACCTATCTTGAAAGAAGTTGCTGTGGCTGATATCGAAGAGATTACTGCCTATGTTCTCCTCTGGGATTCTAATGGATTCCTATCTCACATTGAGATCTTTTATCCATTTTGAGTTTATCTTTGTGTACGCTCTAAGAGAATGGTCGAGTTTCATTCTTCTACATATAGCTGCCCAGTTTTCCCAGCACCATTTATTGAAGAGACTGTCTTTTTTCCACTGTATATTTTTTCCTGCTTTGTTGAAGATTATTTGCCCATAGAGTTGAGGATTCATATCTAGGCTCTCTACTCTGTTCCACTGGTCTATGTGTCTGTTTTTATGCCAGTACCATGCTGTCTTGGTGATCACAGCTTTGTAGTAAAGCTTGAAATCAGGTAACGAGATGCCACCAGTTTCATTTTTGTTTTTCAACATTTCCTTAGCGATTCGGGGTCTCTTCTGATTCCATACAAATTTTAGGATTATTTGCTCCAGCTCTTTGAAGAATACCAGTGGAATTTTGATCAGAATGGCATTAAAAGTATAGATTGCTCTAGGCAGTATGGACATTTTAACAATGTTTATTCTTCCAATCCAAGAGCATGGAATGGTCTTCCATCTTTTTGTGTCTTCTTCAATTTCTTTCATGAGTATTCTGTAGTTACTCGAGTACAGATCCTTTACCTCTTTGGTTAGGTTTATTCCCAGGTATCTTATGGTTCTAGGTGCTATAGTAAATGGAATCGATTCTCTAATTTCCTTTCTGTATTTTCATTATTAGTGTATAAGAAAGCTGCTGATTTCTGTACATTGACTTTGTATCCTGCCACGGCAACTTCTTTCAAGATATGTCTCCAAAGGCAAAGGAAACAAAAGCGAAAATGAACTTTTGTGACTTCATCAAGATCAAAAGCTTCTGCACAGCAAAGGAAACAGTCAACAAAACAATGAGGCAACCCACGGAATGGGAGAAGTATTTGCAAATGACAATACAGACAAAAGGTTGATATCCAGAATCTATAAAGAACTCCTCAAACTCAACACACATAAAACAGATAATCATATCAAAAAATGGGCAGAAGATATGAACAGACACTTCTCCAATGAAGACATAAAAATGGTTATAAGACACATGAAAAAATGTTCATCATCACTAGCCATCAGGGAGATTCAAATTAAAACCACATTGAGATATCACCTTACAACAGTTAGAATGACCAAAATTAGCAAGACAGGAAACAACATGTGTTGGAGGGGATGTGGAGAAAGGGGAACCCTCTTACACTGTTGGTGGGAATGCAAGTTGATGCAGCCTCTTTGGAGAACAGTGTGGATATTCCTCAAGAAATTAAAAATAGAACTTCCCTATGACCCTGCAATTGCACTCCTGGGTATTTACCCCAAAGATACAGATGTAGTGAAAAAAAGAACCATCTGTACCCCAATGTTTATAGCAGCAATGGCCACGGTCGGCAAACTGGAAAGAACCAAGATGCCCTTCAACAGACAAATGGATAAGGAAGATGTGATCCATATACACTATGGAGTATTATGCCTCCATCAGAAAGGATGAATACCCAACTTTTGTAGCAACATGGACGGGAAAGAGATTATGCTGAGTGAAATAAGTCAAGCAGAGAGAGTCCATTATCATATGGTTTCACTCATTTGTGGAGCATAACAAATAGCATGGAGGACATGGGGAGTTAGAGAGGAGAAGGGAGTTGGGGGAAATTGGAAGGGGAGGTGAACCATGAGAGACTATGGACTCTGAAAAACAATCTGAGGGTTTTGAAGGGGCGGGGGGTGGGAGGTCGGGGTACCAGGTGGTGGATATTATAGAGGGTGTGATGCAAAAATAATGAATACTGTTACGCTGAAAATATATAAAAAATAAATTTAAAAAAATGTTTTTCAGAGTGTTTTTTTTTAAAACACTATCATGTCCAAATCCAACTTTTCTAGTTGGTCCATGTTTATACCTTTGATCTAAAGAGTCTTGTTCTGCTATTTCTAGAATTTAGGGATGTCTGCTATAACCTTAAAATCCAATTTAATTAATTAAAAACTCCTGTATTGAGTTAGGAACTATGTTCAGCTTAAGGCCAAGTAGGATAACAGTCCCCTATCTATTTCCCTTGGGAATGGATGAAAGAATATGAAAGACATCAAAACAAATAATTATTACAAGTTAGAGAGTAAGATTTAGGAAAATATTTGCTTTTTGTGACAAAAAGATGACAGTGCTACTATTTTACATTAGAAAGTTTTCATGTTTATGTGCTACCAATAACCATCTGATTGTCTTATAGAAAGCCATAATTTATAAATCTATATAATATTCCCAAACTTAATTTCATTGTGAACAAAATTATTTCCTGATTTTCTCGAAGTATTACAGCTTGAAATATATCATTTAATTTCTTAACTGATTCCTAAGTGTACCACATACTTTAATAAATGGGTCAAGAACTATATTTATGGTCCTCTTTGAAGCCAAGACTGAAAATCACCTCTTTTCAGTGGGTGAAAGTTCAGAGAGAGTATTACAGATGAATTAGAAAGCCCACATATGTACCATAGTTTCCTGATAGTAGAGCGATCACACTGAAAGTAGAAATCAGCTACTACATTTAATTTTGGAAAACCTCAGATAATACTGACAAGAGTTGGAGATACGTGTGTGTGTGTGTGTGTGTGTGTGTGTGAGTGTGTGTTTATCTATATATATGGAAAACATGAGAATGAGAGTCTTATATGATTATTCCTTATGTGGTTTATGTGATGGTTGTTGGTTGTTGTTCGGTCTTCGTACTATCTTATTTTCAAAATACCATTCTGCTTATTTTCTTAGCTATTAAAATATTATTTTGAGGTATAATTTGACTCTTGGAATATTGACTTACTGAAGTAGCTATGCGGCCTTGGATACACTGTTTAATTTCCCTGGTAAGACTAAAACGTGTTGTCTTGTTCCTGATCATGGGTAAGGTGGTCTGTATTTCAGCATTAATTATGGTATTAGCTGTAGCATTTGGTTT
Source organism: Neogale vison (assembly GCF_020171115.1). Lineage (NCBI taxonomy): Eukaryota > Metazoa > Chordata > Mammalia > Carnivora > Mustelidae > Neogale > Neogale vison. Next base: position 73,256,739 of record NC_058102.1, read on the forward strand.
CAATTTTGTTTTTGAGATTTAATTTATGAGGTTGAAAAAATTTACTAGTATTCTTATTTACTGAGCAATTTTTTCATGAGTACGTGTTGCATTTTCTCAAGTGCATTTGCCACATCTTTTGAAGTTAGCATATAATATTTCTCCTTTAATTTTAGTGGAATAAATTAAGTATGTAGAAAGTTTTTTTTTTCCATGTTGACAACTTTGACTTACTCTGGGATTATTTTGTTTAGCTAGCTTCTTTGAGATTTTTTAAGTCATCTCAATACCCAGTGTGGAATTTGAACTCACACGGACAGTCACAAGCTCCATCCCCTGAGCCAGCTCGGCGTGCCTCCACTAATATGGAAGTTTATATCCTAGATTGGACTTCTTTTTCGTTTTTCTTTATTGCTTTTAATGCTGTAAATCTAAGCACTGATTAGTTTATGAGACTTTTAATAAGTTATGTTTTCCTCAATTATTTTTGAGGGTTTTTTTTTTCATTTTTCAGACCCATGATCCATTAGTAATAGATTGTATAATCTTTTTTTCTAAAGATTTGTATTTTTTATTTGACAGACAGAGATCACAAGTAGGTAGAGAGGCAGGCAGAGAGAGAGGAGGAAGCAGGCTCCCTGCGGAACAGAGAGACCAATGCGGGGCTCAATCCCAGGACCCTGGGATCATGACCTGAGCTGAAGGCAGAGGCCTTAACCCACTGAGCCACCCAGGCACCCTAGATTGTATAATCTTAAAGCATGGGAAGATTTTCTAGATTTATACTACTTAGTGACTTAGAATTGGATACCACTGTAGTACAGAACAAATTCTGTACAAATTCTCCTCTAACAAAATTGACCTGTTTTGTAGCTCAGCATATGGCTTTTATCACTGAGTATTTCCAGTACATTTGTGAGAAATGTGTATTTCACCAATATTCAGTGTGACGTTATATAATGCAATCTATTCAGAACTAGTTTTCTTTTTTTAATATTTCTTTTTTTAATTTTTAATTTTTTTAAATAAACATATAATATATTTCCCCCCCCCCCCCACAGGGTACAGGTCTGTGAATCACCAGCTTTACACACTTCACAGCACTCACCATAGCACATACCCTCCCCAATGTCCATAACCCCACCCCACTTCTCCCAACGCCCCTCCCCCCAGCAACCCTCAGTTTGTTTTGTGAGATTAAGAGTCACTTACGGTTTGTCTCCCTCCCAATCCCAACTTGTTTCATTTATTTTTCTCCTACCCTCTTAACCCCACATGTTGCATCTCCACTTCCTCATATCATATTTGTACTTTGTCAAATGCTTTTTCAGCATCTATTGAGAGTATTATATGGTTCTTGTTCTTTCTTTTATTGATGTGTTGTATCACATTGATTGATTTGCGGATGATGAACCAACCTTGCAGCCCTGGAATAAATCCCACTTGGTCGTGATGAATAATCCTTTTAATGTACTGTTGAATCCTATTGGTTAGTATTTTGGTGAGAATTTTCGCATCTGTGTTCATCAAGGATATTGGTCTATAGCTCTCTTTTTTGATGGGATCCTTGTCTGGTTTTGGGATCAAGGTGATGCTGGCCTCATAAAATGAGTTTGGAAGTTTTCCTTCCATTTCTGGTTTTTGGAACAGTTTCAGGAGAATGGGAATTAATTCTTCTTTAAATGTTTGGTAGAATTTCCCCGGGAAGCCATCTGGCCCTGGGCTTTTGTTTGTTTGGAGATTTTTAATGACTGTTTCCATCTCCTTACTGGTTATGGGTCTGTTCAGGCTTTCTATTTCTTCCTGGTTCAGTTGTGGTAGTTTATATGTTTCTAGAAATGCATCCATTTCTTCCAGATTGTCAAATTTGATGGTGTAGAGTTGCTCATAGTATGTTCTTATAATTGTTTGTATTTCTTTGGTGTTAGTTGTGATCTCTCTTCTTTCATTCATGATTTTATTTATTTGGGTCCTTTCTCTTTTCTTTTTGATAAGTCTGGCCAGGGGGTTATCAATTTTATTAATTCTTTCAAAGAACCAGGTCCTAGTTTCTTTTCTTTTCTTTTCTTTTCTTTTTTTTTTTTTTTTGGTTTCTGTTTCATTGATTTCTGCTCTGATCTTTATGATTTCTCTTCTCCTGCTGGGTTTAGGGTTTCTTTCTTGTTTTTTCTCCAGCTCCTTTAGGTGTAGGGTTAGGTTGTGTACCTGAGACCTTTCTTGTTTCTTGAGAAAGGCTTGTACCGCTATATATTTTCCTCTCAGGACTGCCTTTGTTGTGTCCCACAGATTTTGAACCGTTGTGTTTTCATTATCATTTGTTTCCATGATTTTTTTCAATTCTTCTTTAATTTCCTGGTTGACCCATTCATTCTTTAGAAGGATGCTGTTTAGTCTCTACGTACTTGGGTTCTTTCCAAATTTCTTCTTGTGGTTGAGTTCTAGCTTCAGAGCACTGTGGTCTGAAAATATGCAGGGAATGATCCCAATCTTTTGATACTGGTTGAGACCTGATTTAGGGCCGAGGATGTGATCTATTCTGGAGAATGTTCCATGTGCACTATAGAAGAATGTGTATTCTCTTGCTTTGGGATGGAATGTTCTGAATATATCTGTGATGTCCATCTGGTCCAGTGTGTCATTTAAGGCCTTTATTTCCTTGTTTATCTTTTGCTTGGATGATCTGTCCATTTCAGTGAGGGGAGTGTTAAAGTCCCCTACTATTATTGTATTATTGTTGATGTATTTCTTTGATTTTGTTATTAATTGGTTTATATAGTTGGCTGCTCCCACGCTGGGGGCATAGATATTTAAAATTGTTAGATCTTCTTGTTGGACAGACCCTTTGAGTATGATATAGTGTCCTTCCTCATCTCTTATTAGAGTCTTTGGCTTAAAATCTAATTGATCTGATATAAGGATTGCCACCCCAGCTTTCTTCTGATGTCCATTAGCATGGTAAATTCTTTTCCACCCTGTCACTTTAAATCTGGAAGTGTCTTCGGGCTTAAAATGAGTTTCTTGGAGGCAACATATAGATGGGTTTTGTTTTTTTATCCATTCTGATACCCTGTGTCTTTTGATTGGGGCATTTGGCCCATTAACATTCAGGGTAACTATTGAGAGATATGAGTTTAGTGCCATTATATTGCCTGTAAGGTGACTGTTACTGTATATTGTCTCTTTTCCTTTCTGATCTACCACTTGTAGGCTCTCTGTTTGCTTAGAGGACCCCTTTCAATATTTCCTGTAGAGCTGGTTTGGTGTTTGCAAATTCTTTCAGTTTTTGTTTGTCCTGGAAGCTTTTAATCTCTCCTTCTATTTTCAATGATAGCCTAGCTGGATATAGTATTCTTGGCTGCATGTTTTTCTTGTTTAGTGTTCTGAATATATCATGCCAGATCTTTCTGGCCTGCCAGGTCTCTGTGGATAAGTCTGCTGCCAATCTAATATTTTTACCATTGTATGTTACAGACTTCTTTTCCCGGGTTGCTTTCAGGATTTTCTCTTTGTCACCAAGACTTGTAAATTTTACTATTAGGTGACGGGGTGTGGACCTATTCTTATTGATTCTGAGGGGCATTCTCTGCACCTCCTGAATTTTTTTTTTAAATTTTATTTATTTATTTGACAGAGAGAGATGACAAGCAGGCAGAGAGGCAGGCAGAGATAGAGGAGGAAGCAGACTCCCCACTGAGCAGAGAGCCTGATGCGGGGCTCGATCCCAGGACCCTGAGATCATGACCCGAGCCGAAGGCAGCGGTTTAACCCACTGAGCCATCCAGGCGCCCCTGCACCTCCTGAATTTTGATGCTTGTTCCCTTTGCCATATTGGGGAAATTCTCTCCAATAATTCTCTCCAGTATACCTTGTGCTCCCCTCTCTCTTTCTTCTTCTTCTGGAATCCCAATTATTCTAATGTTGTTTCATCTTATGGTGTCACTTATCTCTTGAATTCTCCCCTTGTGGTCCAGTAGCTGTTTGTCCCTCTTTTGCTCAGCTTCTTTATTCTCTGTCATTTGGTCTTCTATATCGCTAATTCTTTCTTCTGCCTCATTTATCCTAGTAGTGAGAGACTCCATTTTTTTCCCTCCAATTTATTTATTTTCAGAAAAACAGTATTCATTATTTTTTCACTACACCCAGTGCTCCATGCAAACCGTGCCCTCTATAATACCCACCACCTGGTACCCCAACCTCCCACCTCCCCGCCACTTCAAACCCCTCAGATTGTTTTTCAGAGTCCATAGTCTCTCATGGTTCACCTCCCCTTCCAATTTACCCAAAAGCACATACCCTCCCCAATGTCCATAACCCTACCCCTCTTCTCCCAACCCCCCTCCCCCCAGCAACCCACAGTTTGTTTCCTGAGATTAAGAGTCACTTATGGTTTGGAGAGACTCCATTTTTTATTGCACCTCACTAATAGCTTTTTTTGACTTCAACTTGGTTAGATTTTAGTTCTTTTATTTCTCCAGAAAGGGCTTTTATATCTCCCAAGAGGGCTTCTCTAATATCTTCCATGCTTTTTCAAGCCAGGCTAGAACATTGAGAATTGTCATTCTGAACTCTAGATCTGACATATTACCAGTGTTTGTATTGATTAGGTCCCTAGCCTTCGGTACTGCCTCTTGTTCTTTTTTTTGTGGTGAGTTTTTCCGCCTTGTCATTTTGTCCAGATAAGAGTATATGAAGGATCAAATAAAATACTAAAAGGGTGGCAACAACCCCAGGAAAATATGCTTTAACCAAATCAGAAGAGATCCCAAATCGTGAGGGGGGAGAAAGGGGGTAAAAAGAGGTTCAGAAAGAAAAAAAAAAAAAAAAAGAAAAGAAACAATTAAAAAAAGAAAACGAATAAAGAAAAAGTATAAAAAAGAAAAAATATATATTAGATAAACGAATTAAAAATTGTTAAAAAAGAAAAGGGTAAAAGTTAAAAAATATTTTAGCAGAAGAAGAGAAAAAAATTGAAAAAGAAAAAAAGAAAAAGAAATTAACTGCAAGACTAAAGAATCATGAGGAGGAAGCCATGAGTTCTGTGCTTTGCTTTCTCCTCCTCTGGATTTCTGATGCTCTCCTTGGTATTGAAACTGCACTCCTTGGTAGGTGAACTTGGTCCTGGCTGGATTTCTTATTGATCTTCTGGGGGAGGGGCCTGTTGTATTGATTCTTAAGTGTCTTTGCCCCAGGCAGATTTGCACCACCCTTACCAGGGGCCGGGCTGAGTAATCTGCTCCGGTTTGCTTTCAGGAGCTTTTGTTCCCTGAGTACGAGTTCCGGAGGACGGGAATAAAAATGGTATCCTCCTGGTCTCAGGCCCAGAGGAGCCAAGAGCCCAGGGCCCCACTTTTCAGTGTGCCCTCAGAGAACAGCGCCCAGTAACTCCCGTCTGCCTGACCTCCGGCCGCGCTCCAAGTTCACCGAGCCTGCGACCAGTTCAAGGTAACCCTGAGCTGTGAGCTCACTGTCACATCTGTCTCTATAGCCGGCTTCCCCGTTCTAATACCTATAAGCTCTGTGACACTCAGATACCCCCGATCCTTCTGTGACCCTGCAGGACCTGAGGGCACACTGACCCCACGTGGGCTTCACCCCAGTTTAGCCTCTGGAGCAATGTCCCTCAGCGGAACAGACTTTTAAAAGTCCTGATTTTGTGCTCCATTGCTCCACCCCTTGCCGGGAGTCGGCCCCTCCCCCCCCAGGGTCTATCTTCCCGTCGCTTCGGATTCACTTCTCCACCAGTCCTACCTTTCAGAAAGTGGTTGATTTTGTTTCTAGAATTGCTATTCTTCTTCTCTTCTATCTGCCTATGGATATGTATGTGTTTGCAATCTTTAGATAAGCTATCTAGCTGATCTCCTGCTAGCTGAAGTAGTCTCAGCCTGCTACATCTCTGCCATCTTGACTCCTCCCCTATTCAGAACTAGTTTTCTATATGGCATCTTTTCAGTCTAAAGAAATTCTTTTTAACAGGATTTATTTAGCAGGTCTGCAGGAGATAAATTCTTCCACATATTGTCTGAAATGTATGTATTCATTAATCTTTATCTGCTATTTACAATTCTTTTGAAAACCACCAAAAATAAATCTTAATGCCTACCATTATTATTTTTTTTATCATTGCATTTCCATTCAGTGCTTTTGAAAATTTCCACCTCTTTATTGAAAAGCATTACTTATTCTCTTGTGTTGCTTATTCTCTAAATTATTTAACATGTTAATCATAATTACCTTAATCCATTTCTGATAATTCCAACATCTGGACACTTCTGAGTCTGATGGCATTATTATGAGAGTAATGTGTTTTCACATTTCTTAATATTTCATTAAATATGAGATACTTTGTGTTAACAAACTGATAAAAATTGTTTCCCATAAGAATGAGACCATTTCATCTGCCAAGTTACTCCTCTGTGATTAAAGGATAGAGTGCCTGATGCATTGTGTAATGTTCAGCCACCTGTTAACTTTCTCCTGTTCCTCTACATACATCCTTATTCTGCCAGGCCCCTTGCTGTCCCTTGACAACAAGTGACCCTTACTTCTCCTGCCTCAACTCCAGGGATAGACAGTCATTTCCCATGTTTAAATTTCAGCTGTTCCTCTTAACAGCATTTAGGGAGGTTTCTTCCTCCTCTCATGTCTCTGTTAAAGGTTAAATATACCATGGATCGCATCTAGCAGGGGACTTGTTACTTTTCTGTATTCACAGGGTTCTTATTTCCATGTCTATTTTCTTTTTTTTTTTCAATTTATTTATTTTCAGAAAAACATTATTCATTATTTTTTCACCACACCCAGTGCTCCATGCAAGCCATGCCCTCTATAATACCCACCACCTGGTACCCCAACATCCCACCCCCCCACCACTTCAAACCCCTCAGATTGTTTCTCAGAGTCCATAGTCTCTCATGGTTCACCTCCCCTTCCAATTTACCCAAATTCCCTACTCCTCTCTAACGCCCCTTGTCCTCCATGCTATTTGTTATGCCTATTTTCTAATGGCATAAAACAACTATGATTTTAAGTATTATTTATCTTGAAAAAACTATTAGATCTCAAGTGTCATTCTTTATTGATTCTTTATTAGCCTGGTACTATTTTAAAATGGCATTTGGAGATCTGGTCTTAAATTAGTTTTACTTGAAACTACTGTGAAAACCAGTATATCAGTACTTGTGCTAAATACCCATAGTGGGTATTTTAGTCACCCCTAACTGCATCCCCCAAATTATATTTTCCTTGAGAAAACTGTTGGGAATGGAAGAAGAAAAAGGAAAGGACTGTGTAACATATATATTGAGAAATACAGGTTTATGTTTTCTAAGGAATCAGGCAATAAGTCTTCCTAACTGAGCCTAATAGACACTGAAAAAAGCACAGAGTAGAAAATTTGGGGCCACTCCATATAAACATTCATTCCTGCTATTACAGTAAGAATGAGAATGAGTTATAGGAGGTTATTGAGTGGACAATTCTTATACCTTGCTAAATATGTATGAACCAGATTACTCTGACTATATATTATGCAATCAATAAAAGGGACAATCACCAAAAAAACAAACAAACCAAAAAACCCCAACAACAAACACATAAAGGACATCAGAGTGTATCTGCCTATATTTTAGAAAAGATAGTTGATTAATAATCAGAAGACAACTTATTTTGGTGAAGTCCCATTGTTTCATTTTTACCTTTGTTTCCCTTGCCTCAGGAGACATATCTAGAAAGAAGTTGCTATAGCCAATGTCAGAGTTTATTTCCTGAGTTCTCCTATAATACTCCCTTAGTTCTCCTATGATTTTATGTCTCACATTTTGGTCTTCAACCCGTTTTGAATTAATTTTTGTGTACAATATAAGAATATGGTCCATTTTCATTCTTTTGCATGTCGTTATCAAATACTTTGTCAAAAGAAAAGTTTCGGCACAGTGAAGGAAACAAACTAAAGGCAAATCACAGAATAGGACAAGATATTTGCAAGTGACATATTTGATAAAGGGTTAGTATCCAAAAAATATAAGGAACTTAAACTCAAAACCTCAAAATGAATAATCTAATTAAAAAATGGGCAGGAGACATGAATAGCCCTTCTTCCAAAGAAGGCATACAAATGGCCAACAGGCACATGAAAAGATACTCAACATCACTGATCATTAGGGATATACAAAACTACTATCAGCTACCAATTCAAACCTATCAGAATCAAGAACAGATGAAATAACAGGTGTTGGCAAGGATGTGGGGAAAGGGAACCCCTCTTGCATTGTTGGTGGGAGTGCAAAATGGTGAAGCCACTCTAGAAAAAAGTATGGAGTTTGGTCAAAAAGTTAAAAATAGAACCTCCATACACTTCAGCAATTTTACTACTAAGTATTTACCCAAGGAATCTACAAACACCAGTTCAAAGGGATACATGGAGCATTATCTACAATAGGCAAATTATAGGAACAGTCTAACTATCTGTCAACTAATGAATGGATGAAGGTGTGTGTGTGTGTGTGTGTGTGTGTGTGTGTGTAATTTCATTATTTTTATGGCTGTATAATATACAGTGGGATATTACTCAGCCATAGGAAAAAATCTTGCCATTCACAGCGACATGGATGGAGCTAGAATACATTATCTAAATGAAATAAGCTAGTCAGAATAAGACAAATTCCATATGATTTCAGTAATGTGTAGAATTTAAAAATCAAGTGAGCAAAAGAAAAGAAAAGAGAAAGACCAAGAGACAGACTCTCAACTATAGAGAAAATGGATGGTTATGGGTGGGAATGGGTGAAATAGGTGATGAGGATTAAGGGGGGGCACTTGTCATGATAAGCACAGGGTATCTTACAGAAGTGTTGAATCACTATATTGTACACCTGAAACTAATATTACACTGTATGTTAACTAGCTAGAATTTAATTAAAAACTTAAATTCATTTTTAAGTTACTTTTTAAAGTTCATAATAGAACAGAAATTCATGAAATTCAAGCAAAAATTCGCAAGGGAAGAGCAGAGGTGAGAGGAAAAGAATGTAAGATTAAAGGAAGTGAGTGAATAAAGCAAATTTTAATTAGTAATAAATGATGTATTAATGTAGTTATTGTAAATGAGGCAGAAATTGAGCTTTAAAAAATAAAAAAGACACTAACCATTGAAAATAGTAAGTAAGAAAAACAAACATGGTTGTCAAGTTGGTAATACTTCCAGAGTAAGAGTTTTTTCAATGACAGATGATAGAACTATTGGAACAGACAAATATAAATCATAATTTTGAGATGAATATAAGGTTTTAAGACAGTTTTAAAAATTTTTTGTAATAATAGTCTTACTGTAGTTTAGAACATTTTTTAACAACCACAGAAAGAATAAAGAATTATTCTTATCATGCAGAAATAATCATGGTTTTCAAGTACAAAATTCTACAAAATTGTCACCATATCAAATTTATATTTTCAAAAAGAAATTACTCTAATTTTATAATCAACATAAAGATTAATGTGTTCCCTATTCAGAACTTAAGACAATAGCTTTGATATAGTCATTGTTACTAAACATTTATAAAGGAATAAAATTTTTGTCTAAAGGATTATCATTTGTAAAGGAAAAAAGGAAAACACATCTGTAATCACACTGCAGCTATACTCAGTGTTAATTTTTTATCTACATCTTCTCAGACTTTTATCAAAAATGTGTATGTATATTTAGAATGAAAATATACCTACACTAAAATGCATATTTAGTGTGATTTGAATATATTCCTCAATCCTTCTTAGCACCATATGTCAGAGATTCTCAAAGCCCAAGCTGAGTTGAACGAGGGGATGTTTAGCAAACTGTGGTGGAGGCCAAATATTTTAGTAGCTAAACTAAAACCATTGAATGGGCTTACCCATCTTCTGCTGATCTTGCACATGCTTGAAAATGGAATCTGTTGTTTCACTAATATCCTATCTTTTTGAATATGAGTGTCCTCCAGCAACTCTGAGTTGCATATAAAAATGTTTATTTTCTTTCTTTTATTTAGTTCCTTTCTTCCTTTTATTTGGTTTTTTCAAAGTTTATTTCTTTGAAAAATGCTTTGTTTTCTATTTAGCCCATTGGTGTCATAAGAAAACTCACTTTTGGGGCACTTGGGTACCTCAGTGGGTTAAGCCTCTGCCTTCCGCTCAGGTCATGATCCCAGGGTCCTGGGATTGAGCTCTGCATTGGTCTCTCTGCTTAGTGGGTTGCCTGCTTCCTCCTCTCTCTCTGCCTGCCTCTCTGCGGACTTGTGATCTCTCTCTCTCTCTGTGTCAAATAAATAAATAAATAAATAAATCTTAAAAAATAAAAAAGCTCACTTTTTAGGATAACAATATTTACCTTGCCTATTTTAGAAAAGTGCAGAGGAATATGTTAAAATGCCCTATTTGAAAATACATTAGGATGTAATTCATTTTAGAATAATGATTATCAGTTCCAAGAAAGAATCCTTCTAAGGTTCTCCATAAAATATGGCATATGCAGCTTCATCAGGCACAGACCTGTTTTACTGCTCTTCTAGTGAAATGATCTGTGTAGTGCTCATTAAATGTTATACTAAATATTCTTTAAGCTAAAACATGATTCTTAAGCTCCCAATCCATATAATATGTAAAACATCTGATGATAACATAGTGCCCGATTTAATCTAATTTGAATCATAGCATTATGATCCAACAGAGTGTGCATCTCAGACAGGTACACTGCAAACGGCATTGCAATCTGAGGCCCGTAGACCTATTAAATCCTCGATTTACTGAGGTACATTTTGTAGTTAGAGGATTCACATCTGAACTCTGCTTACATCAAAATAGCCATACTGGTAGTAGTGAGAAATTTCTTATTTAAGTGTAAATAAAGCAGAAGGTAGAATGAAGTGGTAGTCATTTCAGCTCTAGTCTCACCATATTGTCTCTCAAGGTGATGGAAACGTTTTGCAGGAAGTACTGGAATGGTTTTATATGTAATTTATCTCTGTGGATTTGTTTAATCCTAGGTCGCTGAACTAATGAATGTACACAGTAGAATACAGTCAACACCAGCATGTATCCTTCTTTGTGCATCTCTGCAGTAAGAGTGAATGAAAGTATCAAGTTCCATTAGTAAAGATTTAGAGCATGCATAGAACAATAGATATTTTAATGAAGAAACATGGAAAAGTATAAACCACTTGAATGAGAATTATAAGCACCAATTTCAATATTGTTTACAGTTGAATTTGGAAAGAAATATTTAACCTGTATCTATAAAACATAAACGTGTGTGATAAGTCTCCTAGGGTGCTGATGGAGAAATAATTAATGTACTGGTATTTCAAATTTAAACCTAGTTCAATAGTAGGTAGCAACTTAAAACTTTCCTCTGTAACAAAGAATGATTTGGACTATTTCCTGAGTACGTGCACCATCTAAAATTTTGTTTAAAAAAAAAAAGTAGCAGGGCACACAGTATTTTATCTAAATTAATGAAATAATGCAGTACCAGAGAAGTGACCTTCATTTGTTTTTGTTGTTGTTTTTTTTCATGAAGTATTACTCAGAGAAATTCTATTAAATATTTTCTACCCATCTTTGTAGCATTTTATTTTTGGTAGAAATATCCCTAGAAACCTACACGTTAGTTATTTGGCCCAATGATAGTGACACTTAAAAAATTACAATTGTTAGGTTTAATTGAAATTATTATCTGCATGTAGCAGCATTTAGACTTTTACTTTTAAACACAAATCTGGTTGAACTCCAGATCAGTCATTGAAGTGACTGCCTTCCACTCAGGTCATCATCTCCAGGTCCTGAGATCCAGCCCTGCATCAGTCTCCTTGCTCAGTGAGGAGTCTGCTTTTCCTTCTCCTTCTCCCTCTCCCTCTGTGTGCTTGCTTGCTTGCTTTCTGTCTCTCAAATACATACATAAATCTTCTTAAAAAACAAAACAAAACAAAAAAACAGAGGCCAATAACTTCTGTGAGGCAGTCTCATGATCCCTAAAAATGCAAGGACATAAATCTCAAGTTAGGAAAACCTGAAAGCTAGTTCTTACATTTTTTAGTGCTATTACTTCATGTGTGTGTAATGTGTGTGTGATGTAAATTAAAATCACACAAAATACCTGCTGTTATATAATATGTATGTAAAATTATATGTACATAATATGCATGATACCTAAATATCATGGTTACCTTTACTGGGAGATAAAAAATGAGAAGGCTCTTATATATAAAATACTTGATAGTATAGGCCACATACTTGAAATTTCAGCAGTAAAATATTTTTCATTTGGGTTAAAGTGCATTTTCCAAAACTTTCACCAAAACCAATTTACTCTGCTACCCAGGCTTCCTTAACATAGTAATATATTAATGAATAATGGACTAATTTATTTTAATCTAGTTTTATTTAACAAGTGCTTGATGAGTGAATGGTATACTGCGTAAGAAACAGTATCTGGTAAATGTGCCAAGGTCATCATGACAGAACAAATGCTGTACTGATTAAAAAAAAAAGGACTGCAAAGAAGTGTCTCTCAGGAGCTGAGATTTATACTCAAGATTTGTTTTGAGAAACAGGATGAACACTAGGGTATACCTTCTGTCCATACAACACACACATGTGCATGGCTTTGTTCACATACTTTTGATATTTCTTAAGATCATCTAAAATTCTATACAAATTCTATACATATATAGGCCAGTTAAATTCAAAAGGGGATATACTTTTCTATATGTTTGTCAATATATACATCTAGTCTATTAACATCTGAACTCTAATAATTTCATGGAGTTCTTTATAGATCTTGGATATCAGTCAGCCCTTTGTAGTGTCATTTGAAAATACCTTCTCCCATTCCGTGGGTTGCATCTTTGTTTTGTTGATTGTTTCTTTGTTGTGCAGAAGCTTTTGATCTTGAAGAAGTCCCTTGAAAGAAGTTGCTGTGGCCAATGTCGAAGAAGTTACTGCTTATGTTCTCCTCTAGGATTTCGATAGATTTCTGCCTCACGTTAAGGTCTTTAAACCATTTTGAGTTTATCTTTGTGTATGGTGTAAGAGAATGGTCGAGTTTCCTTCTATTCATAGCTGTCCAATTTAAGCGAAAAAATTCTTATTCTTAGGTAAAATAAGATAGCTCATATATAACATAGGCCACCATGTTTGGAACTTATGTTCCCTCTATGTGTTTCAGCAGTAATCAGAGTTCTGACCTTCAGAGAAACTTAGACGAGATAACCTTAAAGTCCTCAAATCCTAATTACTGAATATAATTAAAATGTGAGCTTTCATATTGGTAATTTTTCAGTGGATGCCATGATCAAGTAATCAACTACTTTTGATGAACTAATTTGCCTTTTTTTTTTTTTTACCAGCATTCTTGAAATACTGAGGCCACAGGTGGATAATTTTCTCTCTACTACCCATTGGAAGAGAGAGCAAATTATGACATGTACATAACCTGGCCCTTGATCTTGGAACACTAGGACTAAATTAGTTTAGAAAAATAATTATGGTCTAGATAAAGCTAAGATTCTTCTTTCCTAAGAGCAAAGGAATAATATAGCAAATTAATTTTAATACGTTATTTCTAATGGCCAGAGGTATAACATAATAAATCTATGTTTAAATTCTAAAAAATTATTTTTCAAAATTCTTTTTAACAGAGCTAAAACAAGACACAGACACACACACACACACACACACACACACAAATCTGTCCATTTTTAACATCAGAGGAAACTATTTGTATATCTTCTAGACCTCACACCCATATCTGGGCTAAAGAAAATGTTGAATAATGACATTAAAAGAGAAAAAAAATTTAAAACTCTAGAAAAAAATTCACTCCTATATGACCTTCCCTTTTCTAACATATGTATTTTAAGTATTAAACTCTATTATTATTCATATTAATATTGCTTTTGGTCTCTAGGGACCCAAGAAGTTAAAAACTGTAGGAAAAAAAGTTAAGAGAAAAAGTCAAGACTTTAGGAGAATTAAAAATAGAGTAATTCAGATTTTTCTTCCAGAAAGGCGTACTTGTGTTCTTTCTCTAAGTACACTGTTTGTTGAAGGCCCAACTACATAATTTGCAGGACACAATAGAGAATGAAAATGTGGGGCCTTGTGTTAAATGGCTAACATTACAATTCAACCACAGCAGAGCATGAAACCAAGTGTGAGGTTCTCCTCAGCTTGGGGTTCTGTGTGACTGCCTAAGTTGCACACCCATGAGACCTACTACTTAGGTATTTTCCATGTAATTGCTTCTGATTGTAAAATGTCTTGTTAGTTCTCTGCCTTATTCCATTTTAAAACCACACTAGCCCTTATTAGAAAGTAGATGAATATTGATTAAAAACACTAAACATGTTCATAATTTTTTATGTGAAAGAAGAATAATGTTATAATATATTTGGTGAGTTTATTGGTTGGCAGATATATTCAAGAAAATTATCTTTGGTTAATTCATTATAAATACTGGCTGAAGGAAAGCCAATGATGAACTTCCTAGTTGAACTGATATCAGTGGCTCTGTAATTGATTTATTTAAATAAAATCATTTAGCCCTTGTCTATTACACTTAAGACAGTATTTTATCTAATATCACTGCAATGTGGACTAAGTTTTGTTAAGAACCCACTGACAAATTGAGACCAATTAAATGTAATAAATTAACACTATAATGTTTATATGAAAACTGTTAAATTTGATTACAGGCAGAACATGTGAGTATATTGAGAGTGAGTAAAAGTCACTAATGAAAATTGTTAGATTTATTTTATTTTATTTTTTATTTTTTTTAATTTGACAGACAGAGATCACAAGCAGGCAGAGAGGCAGGCAGAGAGAGAGAGGGAAGCATGTTCCCCGCTGAGCAGAGAGCCCGACGTGGGGCTTGATCCCAGGACCCTGGGATCATGACCTGAGCTGAAGGCAGAGGCTTTAACCCACTGAGACACCCAGGCACCCCTAGATTTATTTTAAATTAAGATAGGAACACTATCATTTTATGGCCCATAAAAATAAATTTTGCCTCTATTTGACATGTATCTGTTATTAATTTCATAATTAAAATTTCCAAAACAGACATGTACACAGTGCATTGATTTGTTGGTTTTTTTTTAATTTAATATACAACAATGGGTATATGCATGGCACAAAAAAAAGAAGGATCGAAATTGAAAGCCAGAGTCCTAGCCCAGCCCAGTACTACTTCTCACAGATCTGTTACCTCCATATCACTAAATAACATGGTCTGTGTTCTTTATTTATCTTTAAGAATTTTCTCATGACTTACTGCTTGGATGGTTAAGAGTGCAGATCAAATCCATCATCCTGTCACTACTGGTATCATTTAAAATTTCTTACTTCTGGAATATTCAAAAGATACATTGTAACTTCTACTTTTTGTCCTAAGTGGTTTACATGCTGCTTCTTGATTTGCCTCTCAGATGAAGAATATTCCTCCATCTACAGCCCTTTCTCCTTCCCATCAATCATTTTCTGGCAGATATTAACTTTGTTTTCATGTTGTCTAGGTTGATTAAAATCTACACTGCTGAATATTGGAGTTTTCATCCCAGATGAAAAAATAATAAGTGTTAAAATTCTATGACTTAGACCCATGCTACTTGCATAGGCAATAGTATACTGATGCCAAACTTGTTTCTCTGTGGGTCCGTGTCCTAGCTCTGAGCTGCTCAAGAATGGAACTCACATCTTGTTGAAATGGATTCTGTCTTTTCACTCATCATCAAGGTCTCAAAAGTTTGATTTTTTACAGTTATTTTATATTCAAATCAGGTTTGTCTTGTTTGTCTTTTTCCAGAATTTCTATTTCACCTTTATGCTGTCCTTATTGACTGAAGTCAAGTGAGCTTTCTTTAGTGTGGACTGTTTATTCCATAGATATTTTTTGGTATCTAATGAGTTCCTTTTCTTCAAGACTATTTTCCCTTTAGATGCCACTCAACTTCTGTTCTTATTTTAATGTTTTAATATTTTAATGTTGTATCAAGTTACCATTTCCATTTTGCTGGAACTCCTGATGGACTTCACTATTGTGGGTATAGCCTTCCTTTATTTTACTTTTAACTTATATTTCTCTTAATATGTTCAGACAACATCCTTAAAAAGAAACAAAGATAGGGAAAGAGGCAGGCAGATAGGAAGATTCAGAGCGTGGAAGACATAGGAGGAGAGAAAACATAGGAGGTAAAATTTCTGTCTCGTGGTCTTGGTAGAGAATTTCAGGTTCCAAATCATATTTTACAAGCAAAATGTTAAAGATATAGCACAATTTTATTTATAGATTCCACTGTGATGAAAATCTGATGCAGTTCTTCTGTACTTTCTCTCTAGAAACTTAATGCTCTGCATTTCAAAGTTAGATATCAAGGGGAAGATTTGTTTAGTTATATTTTCTACCTATTCTCAAGGGCCCTGAGCAGTCCCTTCTATTGTGAAATTCGTGGGATGTTTTTTCCCCTCAGCTTTTATAAATGACTTCTCTTCCTGCTATAGGTATTTCTCCTTCTCCATTCCCCTCCTTTTCTCCGCAGCTTAAATTCATGCCATTCATATATGGACATTATTGGAATGCTGCATTAGGCTGCTTTTCTCTCAAAATCAATCGCTCTTAGTCTTTTTTCAACTCTGAATAAAATTTCTTTTTTTTGCATTTTTTAATGTTTTAAATTTTTAAATTTATATAATGAGTACACAATTTTAAAACTTTCTTCCCTACCCCATCCTACTTTTTTTGTAGTTCATTTTGTATAATATTCTGGCATTATGTAACCAATACATTCTTGAGTTATTCTGAAAATATGAATTTGAGACATTAAAATTTTCTCTTGAAGCCTGCAGTTCTAATTGTTTTCATTCCTTTCATGCTATTAGTGCTTGGTCATTCCTTACTTTGCTGCTGATTTGCACCATGCATGTAGCAATAAGAAGATAATTTAGGTTCTGGAACCAGCATCTACCATAGGATCTCTCATTCTTTCAGGAATTGTGGTAAATTTCTTTTGAGGCATGTAGTTCTCCACTGACCTGGATAAAGTCTGTCCTCTGAGTAATCTATAAGGGCCAGATACAGAATACAGGACAAAGAGTGTGAGTGTAGGGGTGTCACCTGTTCCACTTGTTCCATATATGGACTTCCTATAAACCACTCTCAATCTCTGCTCCTCCCCACCCCCAAGCTTTCTGCCTGTCTTGCCTTTTTTCCAGAGCTGGATCCAGGAGCCTTTCCAGATTACCTGCCTAGACACTTCCTCCTCTGCTCCATCAGTGAAGTGTCCACCATCTCTTATTCTCCCATAAGTAGATTTAATTATGTTACCCACTGTACTCCCCATCCCCAGCTCACTCATACATCCCCAGATTCTTGGCTGTGACAAGTACATTTAATGACCCTCATTTTTAAATGGGTCTAAAGACGGATACAGGTCAGTTATGTGCTCAGACCCCCCTTCAACATTATCTTTTTTCCTATTTTATCCATTTCTCTTAGGAATGTTCATTTTCTATTTTTTGATGAACTTTATTATTTTGATGCTACGCCTATTCAGAACTAGCACAGTAATTTTCAATTAAATAGTTTCTTTGAAAATATACTTGTTCTGTCACCATTTCTTCTTAAATCTCTTGTTTTCATTCTAGGTTTAGTTTTGTCTTGACATAAACCATGTTTAATACTTTCTACCATAGTCTACCAGTAGTAAACTTTCTTGTGCATTCTTTTGTCTGGAAATGCACTTTTTCCCTCAGTCTTGAAAGATACCTTAGTGGGTGCATGGGTGGCTCAGTGGGTTAAAGCCTTTGCCTTTGGCTCAGGTCATGATCCCAGGGTCCTGGGACTGAGCCCCACATCAGGCTCTCTGCTCAGTGGGAAGTCTGCTTCCTCCTCTCTCTCTGCTTGCCTCTCTGCCTACTTGTGATCTCTGTCTGTCAAATGAATAAATAATTAAAAAAGAAAAAGATACCTTAGTGGCATATGAACACCTAAATTTTTAACACTGAGCACATGGGAAATGTTCTCCAGGGTCTGGTCTGTATTAGAAACATGAATCCTGATATTGATCTGAATTTTTATGTCATGTTTAGAATTACTATCTTTTCTCTCTGCTTTAATATTCTTTCTTTTAATTTTTGTGCTACTACCATACCCTTGATTATTATAGTTTTATAATATAATGTAAAGTCTGAAATTGTGAAACCACCAGTTTTTATCTTTTTCAAGATTGCTTTGGCTACTTGGGGTCTTTTTCAGTTCCATATGAATTTTAAGATTGTGTTCTAATTCTGTGAGAAATGGTGTTGCTATTCTGACAGGGACTGCATTAAATCTGTAGATTGCTTTTTGGTGGTATAGACATTTTAACCATATTTGTTCTCCTGGAACACCTGGTGGCTCAGTCTGTGAAGCGTTTGCCTTCAGCTCAGGTGAGGATCTTGGGGTCCTGGGATCCATCCCTGCATTGGGCTCCCTGCTCAGCGGGGAGCCTGCTCCTACCTCCCTCTCCCTCTGTGATCCCCCTGCTTGTACACACTCTTTCTCTCTCTGTCAAATAAATAAATAAAATCTTTTAGAAAAAAAAAAGAAAAAACAATACTTGTTATTCCCATTGAAGAGCATGGAGTGTTTTTCCATTTCTTTGTGTTATCTTTAATTTCTTTTACCAGTGTTGTATAATTTTCAGTATACAGTTCTTTTACCTCTTTGGTTAAGTTTATTCCTAGATATGTTATTGGTTTTGGTGCACATTTTTCTATTAAGCTTCTAGATGCTGTTCTTCCTTTATGGAATGTCTTTGATGCTATCTAATTGTGAATTCTTTTTTGGGGGGGTTGTAAATTGATCTTGAATGTAGATTGCTTAATTTATGGCAGTTCTATGAAGGCTTGAGTGTGGAAACACTTCTCTGTATAGCAGGTGGATTTGATCATATTAATATTTTGGTTTGGCAGTTTAAGCTCAGACTCTGACTTTTTGGTAGCATAGGTCAGAAGTCTGATGTTTTTTCATAACTGACTATTTTGTTTTTTATTCTCCTTCCCCTCCTCAAGAACCTTGGCCCTGAGTGCATTTACCCTCCTTCATGGCTTCTCAGTCAGTGGGTAGCATTCTGTGTCCTGTCACTTGGGGCAGCCTCAGGAGAATCTATGTAGAAACCTCACTTGTGGTTCCTGGGTATGTGCAGAGGTAAATTCTTATTTTATAATTTTCTTCCATATTGCCCATCATTGTAGGATCCTTTGGCAGAAAATTATCTTATTCAGTTCACCATACTGTCAGCTCATTTTTAAGAATAGGTTACAAATCTAATTTTCTGTTTCCCCACACATAAAGATTTTTGTTCTAGATTTGGCTTTTTCTTTAAATGGCTAGATTGCAAGTACATTAAGCTTTATGGGTCATACAGTCCTGTATCTATTCTGTAATTATAGCATGAAATCAGCTATAAATAATACACAAGCTAACTGAGTTGGGCTGTATTCCAATAAACCTTCATTTATAAAATCAGCCACTGGGCTGGATTTTTCCCATAGGTCATATTTTGCTGACCTCTGGTTAAATGAAATTTTTATTCTGATTCTCTACACAGAAATCAGGAATACACGGTTCTATAAAAATGTATGAATTTACAGGAGTTTTTTTTAATGTGTGCCAGTCCAAATATATGCAAATGTGTATAATAGTGTCTGTGTGTAAGTATATGGATATGGGTAAGAGTGTGTTTGATGGGATTATGTGCATGCACCTGTAATTTTTTTCTCTGGGGAAAATCTACATCTTTTTTCAAATGTTTGAAAAATCCAAGGCTCAAAAAATATTAATGACATCATGTAAATCATTTCATGCAAATATTTCGGAATTCTGAAACTCAAGAATTCCCTGATAAGCTTTTATCTTAACACATTCCCTTTCCAGCATAAAGATAAGTCATTGCATTTTAAATGACTTTAGTATTCTGATTCCCCTTTTCACCTGAATGTGGGCAAGGAAGGGAGAGCAGGTGGGAGAGAAGTGAAAGGCAGTTGTATAGGACAAGATGAGAGCATTATTTTTGGATAATTTTAAAGCCGTGTCATGACATTTAAAGAACTTAAGATCAACTTATTGAACAAAATATTTTCTCTCTCACTAATTTAAACTGCTAATTTTAACCTCCTATCTGCAAAACCACATACTTGATGTTCAAATTCTGATGCAGAGTTCAGACCACCAATCTGGACTGACTTTATTTTCACCTTAAATTTGTTAGTTCCAAAAATAAAAAATTGTGCAATCATAGCTCTATCTTTTAAATGCAATACATACTTCTTTTTTTCCTTCTTTCCTTCCTTCCTTCCCCTTCTTCCTTCCATCCTCTCTCTCACTCTCTCTTTCTCTTTTTCACTTGGCCTAAGATAGATCTACTAGTAAATGCAGGTGTTTATATCTGACTTTTATTCTGTTTAAGGTGGTTGAATTGGGTAGGTCATCACTGGCAGGTGATTTTTGCTTAAGTTGTTTCTTACAGGATAAAAATAAACGAAGAATATTCTAATAAGTTCTTTCTGAGCCTTTGTTAGGATTTAATTCTCTGTGTATTCTTAGTTAATTGTTAACAATTATAAGTAGTCTCTTATGATGTGTCTATCTGCAAATCTACTTAGAAATATTAAACTAATATTTGAGTACAATATAACAATAGGTATTGATAAGGCTTAAATATCCAATTGAACAGTTCAACAAAGTAAGTTACATGTCATAAAGTGAATATTAACTTTAAAAAAATGAAATTTATTCTTAGAACGGTAAATTTCAGGAACATATCTTAGTTTTATAACAACCAAAAGTATGCTATTTTTATAGAATAGGCCATGTGATATTTCTTCCTACACATTAAAAAAAAAACTAATTCTAAAATTCTTGTTCTTCTAATTTCTCACAGTGGTCCTTCTAGAGTAATTACATCCAAGTTGTTTATTTTTTTGTTTTTTCTTATCATTGGAAAAAACAGTATATATATTTTAAAAATATATATTTATAGTTGCACTGTGTGACACAGTTGGATAAGCATCTGACTCTCAGTTTTGGCTCAGGTTGTGATCTCAGGACCACGAGATTGAAGTCAGCATTGGGCTCCTCACTCAGCAAGGAGTCTGCTTCAGATTCTCTGTCCCTCTCCCTTTAACCCTCCCCCTTGAAATTCCTCTCCCTCTCCCTAAAACAAGCAAACCTTAACCCTGATCCCCAAACCAGGCAAAGACCCTATCAAAAAGGAGAATTTCAGACCAATATCACTGATGAATATGGATGCTAAGATTTTCAACAAGATCCTAGCCAACAGGATCCAACAGCACATTAAAAAGATTATCCACCATGACCAGGTGGGATTCATCCGTAGGCTACAAGGATGGTTCAACATTCGCAAATCAATCAATGTGATAGAACAAATCAATAAGAGAAGAGAGAAGAACCACATGGTCCTCTCAATCGATGCAGAAAAAGCATTTGACAAAATCCAGCATCTGTTCCTGATTAAAATGCTTCAAAGTATAGGGATAGAGGGAACATTCTTGAACTCCATAAAATCTATCTCCATAAAATCTATATGTATATATATATGCCATATACCAACATTCTTGAACTCCATAAAATCGAACTCCATAAAATCTACATGTATATATATATGCCATATACCAACAACTCCTAGGAAAATACAGCTTATCAAAACTACATGAAGAAGGGGTGCCTGGGTGGCTCAGTGGGTTAAGCCTCTGTCTTCAGCTCAGGTCATGATCTCAGGATCCTGGCATCAAGCCCCACATCCTGCTTCCCCTCACTGCTTCCCCCTCACTCTGCCTGTCTCTCTTTCTCTGTCAAATAAATAAATAAAAACTAAAAAAAAAAAAAAAAAACTACATGAAGAAAATTTGAAATCTAATATTCCTGTAACTACAAAAGAAATATCCATAATTTTAAAATCTCCCTCAAAGGAAACTCTGGATTAACGCAACTATTCTGAAAAAATAAATGCGTAAGTAATACCAATGTTTCATAGACTATTACAGAGAATAAAATTTTACACAAAATTTTTAGGTCAATACAAACCTGAAAACTAAGTACAACTCAATACTAGAAAGAAGTTAATACTCCCCAAGTTACTTTATATCTTAAATGTAATCACAACATTCCAAACTTTATTTCATTCTTTGTAGAACTTGACAAGTGATTTTAACTTTATATGAAACTGTGAAGGCTAAGGATAGACATGGGGCAAATAGAAGATAAGGAAGATATGCTTTACTGCAAATCCCAAGTTTTGATAAAGTAGGATTTGGGGTCCTAAAAAAGAGAAATAAACTAGTGGAACTTAAAAGAGTTTAGGTGAAGCCCAGGACATGACTTAAAGGGGGGAAAATGGTATTATAAAACATTGGGAAAGAATTGTCCTTTTCAATAAATGGTGCTAGATCAATTGCATAACATTGTGGAACAAAATAAAGCTTGGTGCTCACCTTACATCACACACAAAATTCAATCACAACCAGAAATCAATAGGTAAAATGCAAAATAATTAAATTCCAGAAGTTAATATAGGCAAATATCTTATGGTCTGGCGATAGGTCAAGATTTAATCAACAGAACATTCAAAAATAAGCACAAAACATAAAGGTAAAAACTGATAAACTGATCTATGTGTCAGAGATATATCCCAAACCATTTAGAATTTCTTTCTGTTTATTCATCAAAAAGTACAAACAACCCAAATTCCTCTTGGCAGCAGGATGCGTACAAAAACTTCATTTTATTAACAGAATGGAGTAGCAAGGCATCATTAAAAATGAACAAACTGCAGCTGCATACAACAGAAACAACTCACAGATACAAATGCGAATGCAAGAAGGCAGACCTAAATGTATATATCTTGTATGATTTCATTTACATAAAACCAAATGAAAAACTAAACAGTGGTGTTCAGAGAACTTAAAGCTCTAAATAAACACAAGGGAATAAATGTCAAAATATAGGTAACATTACATGAGGGATTGAGAGGGGCTATGGTACATGGGATACATTCTGCCTCTTGACCTAAGTATCTCAGTTAACTGCATGTTTACTTTGATATATGTCACTAGTCTGTAGAATTGTGTTCTTCATACATTTTAATACATCCAACATGTAATGAGTTTTTTAAAAGAGAGCATGGGGATGCCTGGCTGGCTCAGTTGGTTAAGCGGCTGCCTTTGGCTTGGGTCATGATCCCAGCATCCTGGGATCGAGTCCCACATTGGGCTCCTTGCTCAGCAGGGAGTCTGCTTCTTCCTCTGCCTCTGCTGTCACTCTGTCTGCCTGTGCTCGCTCTCTTGCTCTCTCTCTCTCTGACAAATAAATAAATAAAATCTTAAAAAAGAGAGAGAGAGCAGGAGCAATGAGGAGAGAGAAGACAGGGAAGAGGGAAGAGTCTCCATGTTGTACTTAGGGTATCAGTATTTCTGAAAAACTTCTCTAATACATACGGTGTACAAATACATATGGTGTACTAATTGTGGTATATTTAAATTTAGGTTTCTAGGTCCTAACTAAACCCTAGTTCATTTTTATCAGTATTCAGAAAACTCTAAAATCTGGATTACTAATGTTATCTCTTAACAATTGAAGTCACAAAAAGGACACAGGTCATCAATATCAAACATATTTGCAGTTTCATCTGGCTAATAGCTTTTCTCACTTCAGAGAAGACCACATTCCCCTGTTTGTTTCCCAAAGAACTCTTTTCAAAAGAGTCCTGAGGATATTGATGAAGTTCTAGAACCTAGGTGAGGTTCAGTGGGGTGAGGTCCGGAGCCAATGACCAAGAAAGAATTCCTGAGACATCTTTGATGCAAAATGGTGGTTTATTAAAGCATGGGGACAGGACCCATGGGCAGAAAGAGCTGCTGCCTCAGGGTTGTGAGGAGTGGCTGATTATATACACAGGAGTTGGGTGGGTGAGGACAAAGGGGGTGTTCAGAAGGGCTATCAGGGTAAAGACTGTCAGGATATTGAAGGCCTGGTTCCTTTCGCACCAAGGCCATTTTTCCCTTTAATGAGGCACTAGCATGAAGACAATTGGGAGTTTCCTGGTGGAATGTCACATTCCTCCTTTCAAGCGTCCTTGTTAGTGAGATTTAGGTTTAGAAGAAATTTAATTTTATTTACATTTCCTTCTGCCTCAGCCTCCTTCAGTTTTTATGGAGGGGAGGGTGATGTTAGGGCTTGAAGAACTGAGTTATTTACCTCTGGAAATTGAGCTTTTGATAAGGTAACTTCTTTGTTGTAAATCTCTAGGACATCTGTAAACCAAGGGAGACTCCTGTCTTATAGGATTGTGATCACTGCAAGTTAACTCTTTGTTTTTCTTTTAGGGCAGTCAGGGGTGTCTGAGGAATGTCACACATATTACCGAGGGGAGCAGGTGGAGAGGGGGTGCAAGGTGCCAGCTTTTGCTTTGTCCTCAGCCAGCCTTCTGCGCCCTCATCAATATGAGTTAAAATGTTACCAAGACAAACCATGAGAGACTGGATCCTGAGAAACAAACGGAGGGTTTCAGAAGGGAGGGGTGGGGGGTTGGGTGAGCCTGGTGGTAGGTATTATGGAGGGCACGTATTGCATGGAGCACTGGGTGTGTTGCATAAATAATTATGGAACACTGAAAAAATATAATTAAATAAAAATTTTTAAAAATATTACTAAGAAGAACACTGTATACAAGAAACACACTGTGTAATCTTTGTTTAGTATAACAAAGGAAGAAAATTCTGTCCACTCAGTCCCTGTCTCTGGATACAAATGAAATAGTCTGATGACTACTTGATCGTATTTTAAATATTAGTGTTTGACTTCATTATAATATTATGTTATGGAATCCACAACAATTTCTTCTCTAGCTTTGTAAAATGAACATTTAGATCATTAATCTTGGGCCTTTCCTATTTTCTATTGTAAGAATGTATAGCTATGTTTTTCTAAGCATAATAAATGTCTTCTGCAAATATTGGTATGTAATATATTCATCATAATTCATTTAAAATCACTTGTAATTTTCTAAGTTGACCCACGGATTCTTCTGTTTTGACTCATGTGTTATTAAAAAACAAGTTGTTGCTATTTTTAAATACTTAGGACTTTCTCAGGTATCTAATTTTATGGATTCTAATTTGCTTCTGTTGTGTCAGAGGACATAGTTTGAAAGAGTGCTTTCCTTTGAAATTAAAGGACATCTGCTTTCTGGCCCAACTCAGTGTCTACATTGGTAAACATTTCATGTGTTCTGGAGAAGAATTTATATTGTCTGGGTATTTGGTTGTAGGTTTCTAGGAATACCATTTGGGATACAGTAATCCATAGTGATATTCAGGTCTTCCATATCTCTGTTGATATTTTGCCTAGCTAGTCTGCCAATTACTGAGTGGGCTTAAAGATCATAATTATGATTATGGATTTGCCTGGTACTTTTGCCAAATCATACTTCAGCTATTTTGCTATTCCATTATTTCCAATATTTGGGGAATACACACTTATCTATGTTAAGTTTTCTGATACTTTGAGCCTGTAATCATTATGAATTTTCACTTCTACCCTCTGGTAATATTCCTTGTCTCACTATTTGTTCTTGTACTTAGACAATTATTCTAGTCACTAGAAGTCACTCACTTATTATGAGTCAAGGTGCATAGTATGTAATTTTGCTTCCTTTTAGTTTCTGTGTCTTTGTGCTTTTCCATTTAACATGTATCTTTAGTAACAGCATATACTTGAGTTTAGATTTTTCACCTAACCTAAAAATCTGTCTTCTGAGAATTTAGTCTACTTACTTACTTGTGATGCAGTTATTTAAATGTTTGAATTTTTACTTATTTTATGATTTATTAATAGATCATATTTTTAGAGCAGGTGTTTTGTTTTGTTTTTTTTTTAAACATTTTATTTATTTATTTATTTGAAAGAGAGCTGGGTAGTGGCAGAGATAGAGGAGGAGGGAAAGAGAATCACAACCAGGCTCCACACCTTGTGCACAGCCCATTGTAGGGGTCAATCTCACAACTCTGAGACAATGACCTGAGTCAATGTCAAGAATCAGATACTGGGGCGCCTGGGTGGCTCAGTGGGTTAAAGCCTCTGCCTTCGGCTCAGGTCATGATCCCGGGGTCTTGGGATCAAGCCCCGCATTGGGCTCTCTGTGAAAAAGGGAGCCTGCTTCCCTTCCTCTCTCTCTGCCTGCCTCTCTGCCTACCTGTGATCTCTGTCAAATAAATAAAATCTTAAAAAAAAAAAAAGAATCAGATACTTAGCAGACTGAGCCATCCAGGTTCCCCTAGAGCAGTTTTCATTTCACCGAAAAAGGAGCTGGAAGTACGGAGAGTTCCTATATACCCTTTACCTGTCGTCCTCCACTATTAGTATCTTGCTTCAGTGAGATACAGCTATTAAAAGGATGGGCTAATCCCGTTACTTTATTATGAACCAAAGTTCTTAATTTACCTTCTTCCTATTGTCAATTCTACTGCTTTTGACAAATGCAAAATTACATGTATCTACTGTTACAGTAACGTACATGATACTTTGTCTTAAAAATGCTATTTTCTGCCTATCTTTCCCTCTGTCCCTCCCCTCAATCCCCTAGCAACTGTTGAGCTTTTTTACTATCTCCATAGATTTATCTTTTCCAGAATGTCATACAGTACATAAACTTCTCAGGTTGGCTTTTTTTTTTTAATTAGCAATATGTATTTAAGTTTATCCCATGTCATTTCATGGTTTGTTAACTCATTTCTTTTTAGCCTTGAACAATAGTCCATCACCTGGATGTGTCATAGTTTGTGTATTTATCTGCTGAAAGACATCTTGGTGCTTCTGAGTTTTGGCAATTATCTGTGAAGCTGCTATAAACATTCCTATGCAAGATTTTGTGTGGATATTTGTCTTCTGAATTTGTCCTGTATGCAAATTTTCAACTTATTTAGGTAAATGCCATAAAGTGCACTTGCTGGTCTGTATGCTAAATTTTGTAAGAAACTGTCAAACTGTCTTTCAAAGTGGCTGTACAATTTTGCATTTCATCAACAATCAGTCTGAGTTCCTATTGATCTCTATCCTCACCAGCATTTGGTGCTGTCAGCATCCTGGATGTTCGCTGCTCTAAAAAGCTGTTGAGTGGGATCTCATTGTTCCTTTGTTTGGAGAGGGTACGCATCTGCACATGTTGCATGGGTTAGGAGTGGAGGGAGAGAGAGAATCTTAAGCAGGCTCCCTGTGGAGTGCAGAGTCTGACATGTCACAACACTGAGATCATGACCTGATTCAAAAGCAAGAGTCAGAGATTTTCATTTTAAAATAGTAAATAATTGCTTTTATCTGCTTTTAGCCAACTGAGCCACCCAGGCACCCATCTCATTGTTTTAATTAACAATTCCCTGGTGACTTAAGATGCTGAACATCTTTTCAAGTGCCTACTTGCTATCTGTGTATCTTCTTTCATGAGCCATCTATTCATATTATCCAAGTTTTAATTAGGTTACTTATTAATATTGAATTTTAGGAATTCTTTATATATATCAGATACCATTCTTTCACCATATCTATTTCCACATATTTTCTACCAGTCTGTGCCTTTTCATTTGCATGATAGTGTCTTTTTTTAAAAAGATTTTATTTATTTGACACAGAGAGAGAGATAGTGAGAGTGGGAACACAAGCAGGTGGAGTGGGAGTAGGAGGCAGAGAGAGAAGCGGACCTCCTGCCAAGCAGTGAGCCTGAGGCAGGGCTTGATCCCGGGACCCTGGGATCTCCACCCAAGCCAAAGGAAGGGGCTTAACAACTTAGCCACCCAGGCACCCCTGCATGACAGTGTCTTTCACAGAGAATACATTTTTAATTTTAGTGAATTCCAACATACTTTTTTTCAGGGATCATTCATTTTAGGTTGTAAGAAAAATGTATCACCAAACTCAGGGTCATCTAGATTTTTTTCTGGCTTTTTTTTTTTTCCCAGAGTTTTATACTTTAGTGTTACATATTTAGGTCTATGATCCATTTTTTTTTGAAGATTTTATTTCTTTATTTGACAGACAGAGATCACGAGTAGGCAGAGAGGCAGGCAGAGAGAGAGAGAGAGAGAGGAGGAGGAAGCAGACTCCCTGCTGAGCAGAGAGCCCGATGCTGGGCTCAATCCCAGGACCCTGGCATTATGACCTGAGCTGAAGGCAGAGGCTTTAACCCACTGAGCAACCCAGGCACCCCTCTATGATCCATTTTGAGATAAATTTTCTGAAAGGTGTAAGACCTGGGTCTAGATTCATTTTTTGCATGTGGGTGTCCAGTTTCAACACTATTTGTGTTAAAGAGACTTACTTCATTGTCTTGCTTCTTTGTCAAGGGTCAATTGAGTATATTTGTGTGAATCTGTTTCTGGGCTCTGTTCTGTTGATTTATCTGTTCTTTTACAAACAGCACATTGTCTTGGTTACTGTAGCTTTATGTTAAGTCTCAAGTTGGGTAGCGCCAGTCTTTCAGTTGTGTTCTTCCCCTTTCCCATTGTGTCGGCCATCCTGGGTCTTTTATCTCTTCATACAAACCTAAGAATCAGTTTGTCAATAACCATAAATACTTGTTGGAATTAGGATTGTATTGAGTCTGTGTATCAAGTTGGGAAGAACTGACATCTTGACAGTGTTGAGTCTTCACAAATATGAAAATGCAACAACTTCATATTTCTTTAGTTCTTTGATTTTATTCATGAGTTTTCCTTTTTTTTCTCATGTAGCTTTTGTACATTTTTCTTCTTTAGATTTGTATGTGTTTCACTTGCGGTATGCAAATGTAAATGCTACTGTGTTTTTAATTTAGAATTCTACTTGTTCATTGTTAGTAGTTAGTATCTTTAGAAAGGATATTTTCTAACAGTCTGTCTTTGATTTCATACATGTTTTCTTCTAGTCTGTTTTAAGCTCATCTACTGAATTTTTGAAAATATATTAAAATTCTCAAATTGAGAAGTCACATTTTTAAAAAATTTTTATTTTTTGAGATTATATGTATGCATTTCCTTACATATTTTAATGTGTTTATAATAGTTTATTTAAATTCCTTTTCTAGTAGGTACAACATCTTGATTACTTCAAGTACTGATTTTTTTTTCTTGAGTATGAGTCATTTTCTTGTTTGTTGATACAGTCATTTGCTTATTTTTAATTTGAAATTTTTTAAAGATTTTAAAAATTTATATTAGAGTGAGCATGAGAAGGAGGAGCTAAGGGAGAGGGAGAGAGAATCTCAAGTAGACTCTGAGCCCAAAGCTGAGCCCAAAGCCTGATGCAATGCTTGATCTCATGACCCTGAGATCACGACCTAAGTGTCGAATACAACTGCCTGTGCCACCGAGGTGCCCCTTAATTTCAGATTTTGAACAATAGATTTTGCAGTGTATATTGCACATTTTGAACAATGCGTTTAGAAGTTCAGGATCTGTGCTATCTCTGAAGAATGATTTTCTTCTAGCATATGGTTAATTTGAATGTACTCAAACTCCAGACTGGACTCCCCTGAAGATAATGGTAACCAAAATCTCTGCTGAGATATTTTTAGTTTCTAGAAGCTGCTTTTTCTTTGTCAGGCCCTCCCACTCCCCCCCCCCCCCGCTGGCCCTTCCTTGTGGTTGTATAACTAAGTGGTCAGCAAAGGATTTGGATAAATTTTACATGCAGATTTTGGCATTTACCTCACTTGATTTACTTCTCCCCATGTTCTTCATTTACCTTTAGATTTGCACTCTGCTCCAAACTCTGTGCTCTGACATACCAAGCCAGGAAGGCTGTAGCCTCCTGCCTTTCCAAGGAGCACATAGATTCAAGACTATAACTGAACGAAGACTCACAAATTTGCTATGTTGACAATGTGGTTTCTTCTTTCAATTATAGACTCTTCTTTAGTATTAATTTACTTTGGCTTGCTTTTCATTGTCTTTAAGTGGACTTTTCTGAGACTTTCTCTTGGACCATTAACCTAAATTAACTACTGTATGCTGATAATGAAGGAGTTCAGGACATGGCATCCCAACACATGTCCCTTTGGTATAGAGATTATTTTGAGTGGAAGTCTCTCTCTGAATTCCTCTTCTGCCTAAAGAGAGCTCCTCCAAGGATCTCAATCACAATAAATCCCTTCCCTGAGTGTTTCATCACCCAGAGAAGGTTGACTATCATCACAGAAAGAAAATGAGAAGTAGATACCAGTTTGGCACAAACTATCCTATCTCCCATCCATTCTTCTAAGGGCCCATTCACCATTGCTCAAAATCATTGGCTCTCCCCTAAGGTGCCTACTATCCTAGGGAACAGGGTAGTGACAGGTTAGGTAGAGAAGGTGGTCAGTGACTGGAAGTTTGGTTACATTTTGTCAAGTTTGTTGATGGGCAAATAAGTCAATACAGTGGGAATAGTTGGATTTACATGTAGGTAATGCACTAACAAAGGACTCACAAACACGACAGGGGCAAAGGCCAGTTTGAACCTCGAGATTTGGGGTTGGAATTGAAAATACAGGTATGAACTCTTACCATCTTTTTAAATATACAATTTAACCCCAATTATTCATGGATTACATGCTTTGGGATTCACTGGCTTGCAAGAATTTATTTTTAACACCCAAATCAACCTAGTCTTTTCCTAGTTAATTGCAGACATGAATAGAGTCATAAAAAAATCAGAGTTGTCTGGGGCACCTGGGTGGCTCAGTGGGTTAAGCCTCTGCCTTGGGCCCAGGTCATGATCTTGGGGTCCTGGGATTGAGCCCCACATTGGGCTCTCTGCTCAGCAGGGAACCTGCTTCCCTTCCTCTCTCTCTACCTGCCTCTCTGCCTACTTGTGATCTCTGTCTGTCAAATAAATAAATAAAATCTTAAAAAAAAAAAAAATCAGAGTTGTCTAACTTGCATGTTGCCAACTGAGGGAAAAGAAAGTAAAGCCCTGCTTTTTGTTTAAATGCCCATAGTGTGAACAAATTTTGTTTTTCAGTCTGCTTAGTGCCATGGTTTTCACATTTCTGTACTTGGGCAGGGGTAGATTTTGTTGCTTAAAATGGCTCTTCAAGCATAGTGCTGAAGGTCTGTCTAGTGTTCTTTTTTAAGTTTTAATTAATTAACATTAATTAATTTATTTTTTACTTAAGGGAGGGAGAGAAAGGGGGCAGAGAGAGAGGGAGAGAGAGAATATTAAGCAGACTGAACACTCAGCATAAAGCCTGAAGCAGGGCCTGATCTCATAACCCTGATATCATGACTTGAGCCAAAATAAGACTTGGTCACTTAACCAAATGAGCCATCCAGGTGCCCCTCCACCTAGTGTTCCTAGTACAAAGTAACTATGATGTGCCTATGGAAAAATATACATGTTTTAGATAAGCTTTGTTCAGCTTTGACTTACACTGTTACCATGAGTTATATGTTAATGAATTAATAATATATATTAAAAAATAGGTTTTCAGCCAGAAACACAGAGAATGTGGTTATGTATTGATGGATTGGTGGAAATTGACTAGAGGCTGCTAGGAAATTAACCCTATATCCACAGGGACAATGATTCAGTGTTTCCTAATTTGGAATTTGCAATGACTTCATAGAATAAAGTCTATTTTTATGCTCTAAATAATGAGAATCAGGTGTGTGTGTGTGTGTGTGTGTGTGTGTTTTCACAGATGAGTATAGTCTTACTGATGGTCACTTACCAGTATTTTTGGCTTCTAAATATCATCTGCACTAACAAGACTTCTTGTCCAGGAATAACTTATACCGGAAAGTGAAGACTTGATAAAGACATGTCAAAGTATATAAAAGCTTACTTGATGGTTCTCTCACTGAGTATTATCTAGGGCAATTGGGCATCAAAATAATTAAAACTATCAGATTATCCCCCTTTCATAAAATAGGAACTCATGAGTCCATACTGACACAAACATATAAAAGAAAAAAAAAAGAACACTCTTCTTTTTAGATTTTTTTTTTTTTTTGTGGGGGGACATCTGGGTGGCTCAGTGGGTTAAAGCCTCTGCCTTCGGCTCAGGTCACGATCCCAGGGTCCTGGGATTGAGCCCTGCATTGGGCTATCTGCTCAGTGGGGAACTGCTTCCTCCTCTCTCTCTCTCTCTCTGCCTGCCTCTCTGCCTACTTGTGATCTCTGTCTGTCAAATGAATAAATAAAAATCTTTAAGAAAACTCTTCTTTAATGAAATAACAAAATAAGGAAGTAATGCTAGGCATTAATAACTGGGAAAATAATGCAGGTGGCTGAAGCTTTGTTAAGGAACAGTATGCAGGTGTAATACTGAAATAGCTCTCTTCACAATGATGATTTGACCACAGAGAAGTCAGAGTCTGGTTATGAGGACACATCCTCCAGACCCAGGTGAGGGATCATTTTATACTGTTAAAACCTGCAAAAGTTCAAGACTGTTAAGGATGTAAAAGGACAGATTAAGCAACTCTTTCAGACTGAAGATTTATGAAGTACGAAAATCACATGCAACTGTTTCCTGGGCAAGTAGCTGGGCTAGAAATGGAGAAGGTACATTCATGTGATGATGGCAAAGTTCCAGCGAAGTCTCTGAACTGGAACATAGCATTGTAGGAATGTTGATTTCCTAAATGGGAGGATTGTATGATGGTAATGTAGAAGAGTGTCCTGATTTTTAGAAGGTGCACACTAGAGTACTTGAACAGTGGGAGGGCATTATAATAGAAAAAGATTCTCTTTCTTTTGTTCTTTCTTTCTTTCTTCTATGTTTGTGTATTTGTATATATGTAATGTATCTATATAATCTATAACAGAGAACAATGTTTCTTAATCATTTCACTGAGGAGAAAT
This sequence comes from Neogale vison, assembly GCF_020171115.1. Classification (NCBI taxonomy): domain Eukaryota; kingdom Metazoa; phylum Chordata; class Mammalia; order Carnivora; family Mustelidae; genus Neogale; species Neogale vison. The sequence goes on from NC_058102.1 coordinate 73,289,617, forward strand.
TTTTGGAGTAATTTTTACGTTTAGCCACACAAGAAGTTATTATATTCACAGCTTTTAGTAATTTAATGAGGTCAGTAATTTGTAGATATATTACAATAATAATTTTCACTGCTATTTTAAGTAGAGAATGACATTTTCCTGTGGGTGTGCTTATTTCAGCCAGTTCATTAGCTTCCTCTCTCTGTGTAATTTCCCATCCCCATAAATTCTATCCAGTTTATGTCACAAAGGCAGGTAATTGAAATTATAGCTTTTCCATGCCAAAAATGCATTCAATTAGATCTTAAATTCTTGTCACAAATTTCTTTAAAGTAGATAAATTGCACATGATTTATTTAGCATCTGTTTCAAGGTTTCCCCATTCTGAAAGTATTTTTGCATTGAGATAATTTTATTTTATTTTATTTTTTTTAAAGATTGTATGTATTTATTTGACAGAGAGAAATCACAAGTAGATGGAGAGGCAGGCAGAGAGAGAGAGGGAAGCAGGCTCCCCGCTGAGCAGAGAGCCCGATGCGGGACTCGATTCCAGGACCCCGAGATCATGACCTGAGCCGAAGGCAGCAGCTCAACCCACTGAGCCACCCAGGCGCCCCGGTTTCCCCATTCTTAAAACTAAAGGCAAATTTCTTGAGAAGAACAAGGCTCTTAGGAAGATTGACTTTTCTTAAACTTAACCTTGTTTCTTTGTATAAATTTTTAAAATTCATAAGGTAAATTTAAATTTTTGTTAAATTACTGGGGTAAAATAGAAGTTCATTTTCACTAATGTTACTGACAGTGTTCAATAGCAAATTTTAACTCAGCCATAATCCAAAACAATATGAAGACAAATTAGTCTAAGACACAAATTTATATGAATTTGAAAAAACATTCCTTATGGAACAGTATCATAGACATGAATTGTTAGGCATAGTAATTACAGAATTACCATATAAAGGTTTTATATCCTTGAACTCCTTTTACAAGCTTGTATATATATAAAAAGTATTTTTATGCTACAAGTACAGAATTGAAATTTCTTTAATGTGAGACCTGTGCCTAGTTTTTGCTGCACAAAATACTTAATTCTCAGGAATAACTTAGTTAAATGCAAAGGGATTTATTTTCAATTGAAATGAAATAAATTCTACTCTTGCTCAGGATACCTGTTAAACACAGCAGCTTGCTCAACATAAAAAAAATGGAAAACATCAGCAAAATATTCACTGCTTTTTTTTTTTTTTTGACAGAGAGAGATCACAAGTAGACAGAGAGGCAGGCAGAGAGAGAGAGGGAAGCAGGCTCCCTGCTGAGCAGAGAGCCCAATGCGGGACTCGATCCCAGGACCCTAGGATCATGACCTGAGCTGAAGGCAGCGGCTTAACCCACTGAGCCATCCAGGTGCCCCTATTCACTGCTTTCTTATGAATGGCAAGATAGTATTAACAGGAACTGTGAAAGAAATACACTACTTGCTTAGGACAGAGGCAGTAATCTCAATTTGAGTGTCATCAGACTACATACTACATTTTCTTCTCTCAAAGTCCACTACTCTGGCCGAGCCAAAGGTTCAGAAAAAAGGTTATACTCGCTCAGTCTAGAAAGGAAGCTAAATGTTCATTTTGTCCTGTAGAGCTTTCCATCGTTCAGGAAGACTTGAGACTTGATTTCCTTCTGCACTCTCTAGTCTAAGCACAAAAAAACAATTTTTGAGTGATTTTTGGGTCCACATAATTTTCCATAAGATTTTGTTTCCATTTAAATCAGAGGTTTTGCCATCTGAAGCTAAAACATTTTCTCCAAGGCCTTGCAGAGACTTATTTTTTAATTTTTTTTGTTTTATTGCTTGTTATTAAATATTTACTATTGATTGAATTATTTATTGACTATTGTTATTTATTGTTATTAAATATTAAATATTAGTCTCCTAAGTCTAATATTGTAACAGAACTAACATGAGTTCACTACTTGGTGAGTTACAGAGAGTGACTACACTGGGCAGAGTTGTCATACAAAGGATGTTCTTTGAAACAAAAAAGATGTTGGGGAAGAAGTTACAAAGCCGTGACTCCCCAGTTAGGGGGGGAGTGGGTTTCTTTTATTTGGGGTTAAGGTGAATGTTCACCAAGAGGAGTGTTGTCTTCGCATGTCCAGGTGAATGTGATGTCATGCGAGTACTTAGGAACATGCCTATACATGCATTGTATGTAATGTTCTTGAGGTTTGTATTGCTCCTTGAGTGGAGATTTTAACATTATAATGAAGCAGAGGTAGAGGAAGGGAAGCAGGCTGTGGGCATGTTCCAAGACCATATAAACTAGATACGGCACTGGCTGTGATGAGCACTGGGTGTCGTAGGTAAATGAAGAAATAAATTTTACACCTGAAACTAATATTACACGGTATGTTTGCAAACTGGAATTTAAATGAAAGGTTGCCACTAAAAAAATAAGCAAAAATAAAAAGTAAATAATAAACTAGATGGGGTTTGGGACTCTTTATCTCAGGTAGGGAATGCAGGGCCTCGCTTACTTCTGACCCAGCACTGGGGCTCTTCTACTCATTTAGTGTCTCTGATATGGCTAGGCTCTGTTCATTTTCTGCAGTCCCCCTTTCCCCTCAAAGTCCTTTCTTAAGTACCAAGATTTTTTTTTTTTTTTTTGGTAATTCTGACACTTTCTAGGAGTTCTGCAACACATGTGCTTGGGCAATTAGAGTATCGAGCATAGAAAATAGCTGGGAGCCTACAATGACTTCATGTCACAGAAGCCATGTCTCCTTTTTCTTTTTCTGGAGTCCCTGAACTCTTTCTACTTACAGTTTCTGAATGACTCTTTATCTTCAAAGCACTAAGCAAAATCTGTCCCATTTTCTTGAAAGTATTCCTGCTATGCCCCTTTTGGCTAAAGCGTCCTGCTGCAAAGTCTTCCTCTGCTACAACTTTTGATTTCTTAGTGGAGGATTTATGTTCTCTTTGTTCACATTTCACACCATTGTCAAATGTGCTCAAGTGAGCTGGTTCTTGAGAAATAGTGACTTTATGGCATTATCTAGAATTGTTCTTCATTTTAGCATCCAGGATTGTTGACACCAACATCTATGAAGAAAGTAGTTCTATATTGTAATGCAAGTGTCCCCCTCTCTACTCCTTAACAACTCCCTTATTTTTAACAGTTGAAGCATCTTGTTACACAAACTCTGGACAGTACAGCAGAAATACTGATATCAATATAGTCCTTCCACACAGGTATTTTGTTTCTAGATATAAGGACAGAAATAGTAAGTCGATTTCTGTCCTTGTTTATCCCAAGCAGTATTTTGTTAGAGAAAACAAAGTTTCTTTAATTTCACCATCATCGCTTCTCGGCCTTTTGGCTAAGATCAAGTTTAATTTCACCATCATTTATGAATATTTTTATTGAGGTGTAATTGACATAGCAGTATATTAGTTTCAGCTATACAACATAATGATTCAGTATTTATATATGCTGCAGTGTTTACCACAATGAGTAGTTACTATCAGTCTTCATACAATGATACAAAACATTTGTTTATGAGGACAGCATTTAATATTTACCTTTAGTAACTTTCAAATATGCAATGAAATACAATGTTATTGACTCTAGTCACCATCCTGTAAAATTACATCCCCAGGACCTACTTATTTCATAACTAGAATTGAAACCTCATGACTCCCTTCATTCATTTCACTTACCCCCTACCATCCTCTCTTCTGCCAACTACGCTTCTGGTTCTCTGTACCCATGAGTTTTGTTTGATTTTGTTCATTTGTTTTTTTTTTTTTTTTAGGTGCCACATAAAAGTAATATTATATGGACTTTTCTTTCTCTTTCTAACTTATTTCACATGGCATAATACTTTCATGCTTCTTCCATGTTGTTTCAAATAGTAAGATTTCATTCTTGTTATGGCTGAGTAGTATTCCTAAATACCTACATATCTATACATGGATATATAGTATGTATATATGTATTGCTAATATTTCATATATTCCTGTATATATAAAACACTATTCCATTATATATATAATGTATATGTATATACATATTATATATGTATCTGTCTGTGTATATATATATACACACACACCACCCCTTCACATCATCCTTATGCATTCATCCATTGATGGATACTTAGGTTGTTTCATATCTTAGCTATTATAAATCCTGCTTCAGTAAACATAGGGATGCATAGATCGTTTTGCAATTAGTGTTTTTATTTACTTCAGATAAATACCCAAAGTGGAATTGCTGGATCATATGGTAGTTCTATTTTTAATTTTTAGAGGAACCTTTGTAATGTTTTCCATATTGGTTGAACCAATTTATATTTCTAGTAACATTACACAAAAGTTTCCTTTTCATTATGCCAACACTTGTTATTTTTTATTTTTGGGGGGGGGTTCAGTGGGTGAAAAGGAAGAAAGAGAATCTAAAATGAGATCCATGACCCACACCAAGCCTGAAATGGTGCTTGATCTCACAACCTTGAGATTATGACCTGAGCTGAAATCAAGAGTCAGATGCTAATTGACTAAGCCACCCTCTTATTTCTTGTCTTTTTGATAATAACCATTCTGATAGGTATGGGACAATATGTCACTGTAGTGTTGATTTGCTATTCCATGATGATTAGTGATTTTGGCACGTGTTCATGTTGGCCATTTGCACCTCTTCTTTGAAAAAATGTCTATTCACATCCTCTGCCTATTTTTAATCAGATTTTTCCTATCAAATTGTATGAGTTTGGATATTAGACCCTTAATAAGATACATGATTTGAAGGGAGAAATTACTGCAATAGGTTGCCTTTTGATTTTTTTGATGATTTCCTTTGCTGTGCAGAAGCTTTTCAGTTTGATATAGTCCCACTTGTTTATTTTGTTTTTGTTCTTTTGCTTTCAGAGTCACATAAAAAAAAAAATCATTACTAAGATCATGTAATTTACCACCTGGATTTTTTTGTTTGTTTTGTTTTTTTTGTTGTTTTTAATAAGCATTTCATGGGTTCAAGTCTTAGGTTCAAGTTCCCAACCAAGTTTGAGTTGATTTTTGTATGTGGTAAAAGAGAGTAATCTGATTTTTTTTTTTTTTGCATATTGCTGTCTAGTTTTCTTTTTCTTTTTTTTTTTAATTTTTTATTTTTTATAAACATATATTTTTATCCCCAGGGGTACAGGTCTGTGAATCGCCAGGTTTACACACTTCACAGCACTCACCAAAGCACATACCCTCCCCAATGTCTATAACCCCACCCCCCTTCTCCCAACCCCCTTCCCCCCAGCAACCCTCAGAGATTAAGAGTCACTTATGGTTTGTCTCCCTCCCAATCCCATCTTGTTTCATTGATTCTTCTCCTACCCACTTAAGCCCCCATGTAGCATCACCACTTCCTCATATCAGGGAGATCATATGATAGTTCTCTTTCTCCACTTGACTTTTTTTGCTAAGCATGATACGCTCTAGTTCCATCCATGTTGTCGCAAATGGCAAGATTTCATTTCTTTCATGGCTGCATAGTATTCCATTGTGTATATGTACCACATCTTCTTTATCCATTCATCTGTTGATGGACATTAGGTTCTTTCCATAGTTTGGCTATTGTGGACATTGCTGCTATAAACATTCAGGTGCACATGCCCCTTCAGATCACTACCTTTGTATCTTTAGGGTAAATACCCAGTAGTGCAATTGCTGGGTCATAGGGCAGTTCTATTTTCAACATTTTGAGGAACCTCCATGCTGTTTTCCAGAGTGGTTGCACCAGCTTGCATTCCCACCAACAGTGTAGGAGGGTTCCCCTTTCTCCGCATCCTCGCCAGCATCTGTTATTTCCTGACTTGTTGATTTTAGCCATTCTGACTGGTGTGAGGTGATATCTCATTGTGGTTTTGATTTGTATTTCCCTGATGCCGAGTGATATGGAGCACTTTTTCATGTGTCTGTTGGCCATCTGGATGTCTTCTTTGCAGAAATGTCTGTTCATGTCCTCTGCCCATTTCTTGATTAGATTATTTGTTTTGGGGGTGTTGAGTTTGCTAAGTTCTTTATAGATTTTGGACACTAGTCCTTTATCTGATATGTCGTTTGCAAATATCTTCTCCCATTCTGTCAGTTGTCTTTTGATTTTGTTAACTGTTTCCTTTGCTGTGCAAAAGCTTTTGATCTTGATGAAATTCCAATAGTTCATTTTTGCCCTTGCTTCCCTTGCCTTTGGCGATGTTCCTAGGAAGATGTTGCTGCAGCTGAGGTCGAAGAGGCTGCTTCCTGTGTTCTCCTCAAGGATTTTGATGGATTCCTTTCTCACATTGAGGTCCTTCATCCATTTTGAGTCTATTTTTGTGTGTGGTATAAGGAAATGGTCCAATTTCATTTTTCTGCATGTGGCTGTCCAATTTTCCCAGCACCATTTATTGAAGAGGCTGTTTTTTTTTTTTCCATCGGACATTCTTTCCTGCTTTGTCGAAGATTAGTTGACCATAGAGTTGAGGGTCTATTTCTGGGCTCTCTATTCTGTTCCATTGATCTATGTGTCTGTTTTTGTGCCAATACCATGCTGTCTTGATGATGACAGCTTTGTAATAGAGCTTGAAGTCCAGAATTGTGATGCCACCAACTTTGGCTTTCTTTTTCAATATCCCTTTGGCTATTCGAGGTCTTTTCTGGTTCCATATAAATTTTAGGATTATTTGTTCCATTTCTTTGAAAAAGATGGATGGTACTTTGATAGGAATTGCATTAAATGTGTATATTGCTTTAGGCAGAATAGACATTTTCACAATATTTCTTCTTCCAATCCATGAGCATGGAACATTTTTCCATTTCTTTGTGTCTTCTTCAATTTCTTTCATGAGTACTTTATAGTTTTCTGAGTATAGATTCTGTGCCTCTTTGGTTAGTTTTATTCCTAGGTATCTTATGGTTTGGGGTGCAATTGTAAGTGGGATTGACTCCTTAATTTCTCTTTCTTCTGTCTTGTTGTTGGTGTAGAGAAATGCAACTGATTTCTGTGCATTGATTTTATATCCTGACGCTTTACTGAATTCCTGTACAAGTTCTAGCAGTTTTGGAGTGGAGTCTTTTGGGTTTTCCACATGCTGTCTAGTTTTCTAAATGCCATGTATTGAAGAGATTACCTATATTCTGGTCTTCTTTAACATAAGTTCTCATATGTGTATGACTGTATTTCTCTTTATTCTGTTCCATTGATCTATGTGTTGGCCTTCTTGCTAACACCATACTATTTTGATTACTATAGCTTGGTAGTATAGCTTGAAATCAGGGAGCATGATGCCTCCCGCTTTGTTCCTTCTTAAAAGATTGCTTTGGCTATTTAGGATTTTTGTTGCTCCAGACCAATTTTAACATTGTTCTTTCTATTTCAGTTTAAAAATGCTACTTGGTACTTGATAGGGATTTCATTTAATCTATAGATAGCTTAAGATAATATAGATTATTTAAAAATACTAATTATTTCAACCTATGATGACAGTGTCTTTCAATTTATTTCTAATTTCTTTACCAACTGTACACACATTTTAAGAGACAGATCTTTCACTTCCTTCGTTAAATTTATTCCTAGATATTTTAATCCTTTGATGCAATTGTAAGTGGAATTATTTTCTTAGTTCTTTTGGTAGTTTGTTATTAATAGAAATGGAACAGATTTGTGTATATTGATTTTGTACTGTGCAATTTTACTGAATTTGTTTATAAGTTCTCACATTTTTTGCTAAAGTCTTTAGGGCTTTCTAAATATATAATCAGAGGTTCTACAAATAGTGACAGTTTTACTTACTCTTTTCTAATTTAGATACTTGTTATTTCTTGTGCCTAACTGCTGTGGCTAAGACTTTGAATACTATGTTGAATAAAATTATCAGAAGAACCTGAAGTACTAGATACTCTAGACTTGAAAATACATGCAGACTCTTTCACACATTCAAACAATCATACCTTAAATTTTGAAATAACCCATTGCATGCCAGTGCCAGTCATATTTAGGTAATTGCATGGTTTGGCATTTCTCTAAGAACTCCAAGTATATTTAGATAAAGAAAAATAATTTGAACCACCATAATATTAGATCTGAAGAGTCAGAAGCTATAGATTCTTTCTCTGCCAAGTTGTGCATCAATTTTCCAAGTAGTAACATTTATCCAAAAAAATTTTGGTCATACATATCTTTTTCCTTTTTCTGAAGATCCATGAAATTGAAAATAAATGAAGTAAAAGGGCATAATTTCATAACAAAAAGAAAAAAATGTGGTGCCAGTAGTAGACAAAACATTTCAACACAGTTCTTAGTCCCAGAGAACAGATCAACCAATAACTGGGACAACAAGAATTAGCCTAGGTTCTGATATGGAAGTATTGAGCCAAAAGTAAGACATCATCCCATGGATAACCTTGGAGGTCAGTATTTTGAGAAGCTTTTAATAACTGGGGGCAGATGTAAGACATGAAAGGAAACCTTGAAACAGCATTTCAAACAACAGAATTCTCCCCTCGAGTACTGACAAAATGTCTTCATATAGAAAACTGTATTCTACCCAGGTAAAGAGAAATAAATGGTTCCAGGGTAGAAAGTTCTTTGCATACCAACACTTAGACAACCCACTCTAAAAGCCTGCCCTGTCCTCCAGTCACACACAGAAGCACCGAGTCTTCATTAGTCCACCCCAACACAGTACACAGCACTCCTGGATTCTGCTTGCATGGTCTCCTTGTTAAATATAAACAGAGAGTCAAGACCAACAGAGATTTGAGGATAGTCTGAAACCTGGCAGAGGGAGAGCCGGAGATGTATAAGCAAAGCAAGATACATTCATTCTTTCTCAAATGAATGTATCTTCACAAAAAGTATGTAATAGAGTGTGATTCTGTTCAAAAGAAGTGAGAGACAAAAGGGTATTGGAAGGGGAGAAGAAATCAAAGTAGCTTTGCTGAATAGCAATTAGCAAAAAGTGCAGTGGGTAATATTCCAAGAAAAGAGAAATAAGTGACACAGAATATGCAAGAGGAAGGTTAACAACAGAGAATATCTGTGGAGGCTGTCCAACATCAATCTGACAGGGCTTCTCAGAAGGGCACAGTGAAAAAACGTGACTTCATATTGAAGAAGCATCCCAAACCCATGAAAATATAAATCCCAGTACTGTGATGAAGAGTTGTGAAATTGCAGAAAAACTAAAGAAATTTAGAAGTCTTTTTTTTTTCTTTTTCTTTTTCTCTTTTGTCTGGAGGAGGCAGAAGAGGCTGAGGAAATAGTTACCTGTGAAGGAGGGATCATTTAATTAGCATCGGTATTCTCATCAGCAACACTGTAACAGATGACAAAGAAGTGACTTTTGTTCTGTTTTATTTTGAAGGATGATTTTAAGCCAGCTGTTCACTACAATTAAATTTGACTTTCAATTTCAATGAAGTTTGACTTAGAATAAAAACTAATTTCAGACATCAGAAAACTTCTTTCCACATCTGATCCTAGAAAGTTACTTAGATGTTTTAGCATTAGAAGGAAATAAATCATAAATTAAAGGTGAAAAAGGAAATGACATCAGAGTTCCAGTCCCCTGGAGTAGCAGGTCTAGAGATGGCAGTCAGTCCAAACTGCAGAACGAGAGCTGCAGTTTCCAGAAGAAATGCAGGTGTTTGGTGAATAAAAAGGAATATGCGAGAGATTCACTTTTTAAAATTTTTTATTTTTTTATAAAATATAATATATTTTTATCCCCCGGAGTACAGGTCTGTGAATTGCCAGGTTTATACACTTCACAGCACTCACCATAGCACATACTCATTTTTTTTTTTTAAGGTTTCAGAACAATTTAAGACAGGCAGTGTAAGTTGGGAGTCTGGAGAGAATCAAAGGGAGAAAGAGCTCTACGAGAAATAAAAGCTATAGAGCACTTTATGAATTGGGGGCAAAGAACAAAACAAATCTTATCAGACTAAAAACATTACGTCCTATTTTAACTAAAAAGGGTAACAATTAAGTTTGGAAAATGAGAGTGTTAAGGGTATTTGAGAAATAACCTTTTACCATAGTGGAGAAAAATCAGTGAACCAAAATTAGTAATATAAGAACTCAGTTTTTAGAAAAAGGTTACAGGGGAATGGATTGGGGAATTTTTTTATTATTAAAAATCCTGGTGCTTTTTTTTTTTTTTTTTAGCATTTGTAAGACTATTCTGATAATTCTTCAAGCCAATTTTTTTGCTACACCAATCACTAATATAATTTGCACTTTGTCATTTCAAAAATTTGTTGACATTCCTACTTAGAGTGTCAAAGGCAGTGACAAATATAATATTTAATTGAAATATCAGTAAATATGACATAGAATGGTTCCCTAAATCACATCTTTCTATATTCTCTCCAAAAGCCATACAGTTTTGTTTTGCCATATTTACAGTCTCCTTTTCTTGCCTGGTTCTCTAGCATATACATGCCAGCAGTTGTGATGCTTTGATTTTTTTTTAAAGATTTTATTTATTTATTTGACAGAGATCATAAGTAGGCAGAAAGGCAGGCAGAGAGAGGAGGAAGCAGGCTCCCCACTGAGCAGAAGAGCCCAATGTGGGACTGGATCCTAGGGTCCTGGGATCAGGACCTGAGCCAAAGTCAGAGGCTTTAACCCTCTGAGCCACCCAGGTTCCCCTTGATTTTTTGTTTGTTTGTTTGTTTAAAGAAAACTCATTATAAAACATTTTCTGTCTATCTTTAAGCTAGAAGGCATAGCATTTCCTTCTGGAACATTGAAAATTTCCTTGGGGCGCCTGGGTGGCTCAGTGGGTTAAAGCCTCTGACTTCCACTCAGGTCATGATCCCGGGGTTCTGGGATCGAGCCCCACATTGGGCTCTCTGCTCAACAGGGAGCCTGTTTCCCCCTCTCTCTCTGCCTGCTTCTCTGCCTACTTGGGATCTCTCTGTTAAATAAATAAATAAAATCTTAAAAGAAAATGAAATAAGTCAAGCAGAGAGAGTCAATTATCATATGGTTTCACTTATTTGTGGAGCATAACAAATAGCATGGAGGACATGGGGAGTTAGAGAGGAGAAGGGAGTTGGGGGAAATTGGAAGGGGAGGTGAACCATGAGAGACTATGGACTCTGAAAATCAATCTGAGGGTTTTGAAGGGGTGGGGGGTGGGAGGTCGAGGTACCATGTGGTGGGTATTATAGAGGGCACGGATTGCATGAAGCACTGGGTGTGGTGCAAAAATAATACTGTTATGTTGAAAATAAAAAAGAAATTTTAAAAAAATGAAAATTTCCTTGAAATATGAAGGCGATTGTTTACTAAAACAATTTTCAAAACATAATCCAACAAAAACAGTATTTCATTTGCATGAGCCTCACACACTTTCTAGCATCATCCTAGAGTACATTAACCAAATTCAGGCATCTGCTGATATTCCAGCAGCAAATTTAAAAAATGAAAACTCTAAAATCAGAGACTGAAGTCAGCCCGAATTAGCTTTCAAGTCCATTTGATGAAGTTCTAGAACGTAGGTGAGGTTCGGTGGGCTGAGGTCCGGAGCCGATGACCAAGAAAGAATTCTTGAGACATCTTTGGTGCAAAATGGTGGTTTATTAAAGCATGGGGACAGGACCCGTGGGCAGGAAGAGCTGCTGCTGCCCAGGGCTTGCGAGGAGTGGCTGGTTATATACACAGGAGTTGGGTAGGTGAGGACAAAGGGGTGTTCAGAAGGGCTATTAGGGTAAAGAAGACTGTCAGGATATTGAAGGCCTGGTTACTATCTAGCCAAGGCCACTTTCCCTCTAATGAGGCACTAACATAAAGACAATTGGGAGTCTCCTGGTGGAATGTTACATTCCCCCTGCTATCAAGAGTCCTTGTTAGTGAGATTTAGGTTTAGAAGAAATTTAACTTTATTTACTTTTCCTTGTACCTCGGCCTCCTTCAGTTTTTATAAAGGGGGGGTGACATTAGGGCTTGAGGAATTGAGTTATGTGCCTTTGGAAATTGGGCTATTGATAAGGTAACTTCTTTGTTGTAAATCTCAAGGACATTTGCAAACCAAGGGAGACTCCTGCCTTGCAGGACTGTGATCTCTGCAAGATAACCATTTGTTCTTCTTTTAGGGCAGTCAGGGGTGCCTGAGGAATGTCACACATATTACCAAGGGGAGTGGGTGGAGAGGGGGTGCAAGGCGCCAGCCCCTGCTCCGTCCTCAGTCAGCCTCCTGCTCCCACATCACATTCACAACCTATGTATCTTCCAAACATTCTTGTTTTGTCCATTTCTGGTTTCACTGGCAGGAACCATGTTCCACATTTCTCTGTCTTGGATCCATTGTGTAGTTATATGTAAATGGCCTGGTGCTATTCCTGGCACAGATTAAGTCTGTAATTCATGGCAGGGCAGAGGGTGGTTGCTGCTGTCGATGGTTCTGATAAAATTTGTCATCATCATTGCAAAATCCAATCTTCTGCACGGGGCTTTTTATTTTTCCTGAGTGTTAGTTGACAGATGGGATATCACTAATTCTCCTTTCAAGCTAAAAATATGCATGGCTGCAGAAAAGTCACCCGTAAATATATAGTTACACTGAAAGGCATGACATTATGAGGAAGGAATTCAAGGTTTGGTCACTGGGTAATGTACTGGTTTCCTTATGGCCCTGGTGAAATGCCTTCTTCATAGCTAATTCCAAATGAGGGGCTGCCCTGAAGATCTGTCTTTCATGGAGAGGGAGTGTCAGGTCATTGATGACTTAGGAGGTCAACTCACATTGGATTATATAAGTTCTGCCATGTCTCAGAAAGTGTTTGTTTTATACTCCTATCTTCCTGATGACATATTACAGAGATCTATATTAAAGAGAAAATAGACAGTAATTGCAGGTTTAAAAAATTTACTCATAATACTCCTTAAACATGTACAGGAAAACTAGCATTTTTGTTTTCTGTAAAAGATATAAATTAGCTAGCAGTTTTCCATTTTGCTGTTTTAAAAGAAGGAAAAAAAAAAACCAGATGACTTTTGAACAACAGATTTGGACTGCATAGGTCTACTTATGTGTGAAATTTTTCAGTACAGTACTGTAAATGCATTTTTTTCTATTCCTTATAATTTTCTTAAGATTTTCCTGACCTTCTTAATTATAGGAATGCATACCTATAAGAGTATAGAATACCTCTAACCTACAAAATATGTGTTAATAGACTGTTTAAGTTATCCATAAGGCTTCTTGTCAACAGTAGGCTTTTAGTAATGAAGTTTTTAGGGAATCAAAAGTTACACTTAGATTTTCAATTTCACAGGAGTTAGTGACCTTAGCCCTCACATTGTTCAAGGGTCAGTTGTTGTGTAGTTTAACTTGCCATCATATGATCTCACAGTCTTCACAAGTATAAAAACCTATTTCCAATGATTTAGTCACTTTCGGATAAACACTCTGCCTTTCAGGCCAGTGGGTACATGTAAAGGTGCTCAAGTTCAAACTAGAATGATCTATCACCTCAATCTGATGGAATGGCCATTATCAGAAAGACGAGATAAGAAACGTCAGCATCAATGTGAAGAAAAGAACCCTAGTGCCCTGTTGGTAGAATTGTAAACTGGTGCAGCCACTATGGAAAACAGTATGGAGGATCTAAAAAACTAAAAATAGAACTACCCTATGATCCCACAATTCCACTCCTGGGAATATATCCAAAAGGAAATGAAAACACTCACTTGAAAAGATAGCTGCACCCCCATGTTCACAGCTGCATTGTTTACAGTAGCCAAGACTTGGAAACAACCCAAGTGTCCATTGATAAATGAATGGATTAGGAAGCTGTGGTCTATAGACAGTGGAATATTATTCAGTCTCACACACACACAACCAGGAAATCTTGCCATTTGCAGTAACAAAAATGGACCTTCAAGGCATTGTACTAAGTGAAATAAGCCAGAGAAAGAGAAACACTGTATGCTTGAAAGACAAATGCTGTATGATCTTGTATGTGGGATCTAAACATACAAGTATCTAAATATACAAGTAATCCTAACATACATAAAGAGATCAGACTTGAGGATTCCAGAAGCAGAGGTTTGGGCAGAGGAGAAATGGGAGGAAGATGGTCAAAATGCCCAAATTACCAATTATAAGATAAATAAGTACTAGGGACATAATTTATAACGTAACTATAGCTAACACTGTTGTAGAATATAAAGGAAAGTTGTTGGGTTAAACCATGAGAATTCTCATTACAAGGAGCACTTTTTTTTCTTTTTTCTTCCTTCTTTGCTCTTTCCTGGGTCTGTATGAGATGATGGGTGTTAACTGAACCTCTTGTGGTAATCATTTCACTATACATGTCAATCATACCATCATGATATATATACCTTAAACTTACACGATGATGGATATCAGTTATTTCTTACTAAAACGGGATTGAGGGGAGAATTTCTGCCTTTCCAATGCTTGCTTCTTGTTCTCATTTTCTTCAAGATGAAGTCAGGACACAAGTCTTTCAATGTTCTTATAGTAACAGAGGATAAAAAGGCTTTGAATCTCCTTTTGGTTTTGATTCTGATCTTTGCCGTATTGTCCCTGGTGTAGTCCAGATTCTGTGCTTGTGATCACGGAGATGTGACTTTCTGGCTGGTCTGCAGGGACAGTATTCAGGCGTCTACTTTTGGATGCCTTGGTGTGAACATTTGTCCTCAGTCAAGAAATCCTTCTTTGAATCTTTTTCAGCCTGACTCTAAACCTTGTAACCTCTCCATTACCATGCTAAAACTTCTGTGTATCGTATTTTATCATCATGCATTTTTTTTCTGGGATTCTTGACAGAGGCTGTCATCTTAACTATGGAGCCACCCAGCTGGCACTGTTGGATTTTGGTTTTACACCATGCTGGGTGTCCAGTTATTGTGGCAGTACTTTCTAGTACTTACTGAATTAAATTTTCTAGGGGAAGGTACTGTGTTTATCAACTTTTGTTGTTTTTGTCTTAATTCTTCAAATCCTAAATCTCTAATACAGTACCTATCTGCAATAATTAGTAATAATTAACTGAATTAAACAAATTGCTAGTCAATTAATGTGGCCAAGCTAATTAATTGAGGAATGGAAAAAAACATAGGATGGGAAATTGCAAAAAGGTAAAGAAAAGATGCAATAAATATGACTTTGGTGTCTGCAAAGTGTGAGCTCATTGAAACTGATCATTTCCAAACATCAAAATCATGACCCATCTCTTCAAGGGTGAATTGAGTGATATAAAAATGGCCTTGAAATATCTAGAAGTGATTGACATTTCAGTGGCAGAAGGGTCATTGCTGCTGATGGTGAAATTGTAAAAATATTTGGCAAGGTAGGAGATAAAAAGCCAGGAGCTTGCTGATGAAGTCATCTATGAGAAGGATTGCATTTTGACTGTTAGTTGCTGACACCTCCTGTGAAAAAAGCTAGTGTCAGAGTTTGGTAATGATTTCCAAAATGCAATTGCTATCTAGTGAGGCAAAATCATGGACTGCAATTAGCATGGAAATCTACTCAGTCTTCTAATGAATTAGGGAAGTTAGAAAACAATACTCTCCAGTGAAGAGAGCTGAAGGAAAAAGCAAAATTTCAGCTGAAGCAAAGAATTAAACTGTTGTTTACAAAAAGAGTTGATGAGGGGCACCTGGGTGGCTCAGTGGGTTAAGCCTCTGCTTTCGACTCAGGTCATGGTCTCAGGGTCCTGGGATCCGGCCCGAGTCAGGCTCTCTGCTCAGCAGGGAGCCTGCTTCCCCCTCTCTCTCTGCCTGCCTCTCTGCCTAATTGTGATCTCTGTCAAATAAATAAATAAAAATTCAAAAAAAATGTGATATAAGAAAAGGTATTTTAATAGCATACTGAAAAAGCCCAGGGAAACTATGAAGATGAGCATACTGAGGCGGGCAGTCTAATGAAATAATGGTACAAAACCTAATGTGGTGTTAGGGAGGTAGAGTTTTCCTACAGTAAATGAGACAAAGAAAGCAAAAATACAGGAACAAATTCACAGTGGCGTGGAAATAATAATGGCATGGAAAGGAAAGTGAACAATAAACAGTAACTGTGTTAATGAGAGTCTTGAGGGATGATCAAACTCAGACGGCAAAGGTTTCAGTTTCTGTGTGGCCAGATTACGTAGAACTCCAAGTCACATCTCACTGACCACAAGTTATCTCAAATTTTAAGTCATGAAAACTGTCATATATTAAGCCTTGTTTTAGGAATAATCAGAAGCATCTATATTTTAATTAGTGCTGCCTCATTCATTAATTTGCTTTTGTAAATGAAAGGCTAATGAATTAAATGGAGGCAGCTACCAATTTTTCTTAAAAGATGTATTTTATTTTTTCAGACACAGAATTTATGACAGTACTCAATAAATACTTTTAATTACTGTTCACTGATTAAACCATGAAAATCTTTATTCAACAAGTAAAAGTAAATTCAAGATTACTATATATAAATGGAGCAACAGGTTGACCCCTAAAACCTGCAAAAACTGAAAAGTTGGTAAAATGGAACACACAATACCACAAAGTAGGCAAATAAAAAGTACATAATATCCACAAAAGGAAATCTGGCAAGATCCATTACTTAAATTATTTTCTAGTCTCTGAGGCACCAAGGTGAAACTTGGTTTCAAAATGTTCTAAATGGAAACCCCAGTAACCTAGAAGATAGTTTCTAAGAGTTACAGGAAAATCTTATTTCCCATTTCTTTCATTTTAATCCAGATGGTGAATTCTACTCTGCCCTGTTTTTTATTCAAGTTGTTCTCATCTCTTTCAAATTTATCACTTGTATAGTATTTTCTGTTTAGAAATGCTTTAAGAGATTTCTTCTTGAGTTCCACAATTTCACTAGAAGTAAGAATGTCATTCTCCTCCCATTGTACAGATGAAAACAAAGTATTGCATGATGAGTTTACATTGTTGGTTTATGTAAATTAATGGAGCCAAAATAAGAAACTAAGCTTTCTATTTTAAGTTATGATATTACATATAAACTTTTCACCTCTCTCTTTGATCTCTTCCACATAACAAAATTTAGCATCATCTTCAAACTGAAATCACTCTCTCTTAGATGTAAAATACTTTTTTTTTTTAGGCCAGCTTCTCACTGACTTTCTCAGTGTGGCTTTCATTGACTTTTTTTCCTATGTGAACATCGTTAGCATGTAAAATAAAAGTATTCCTCCGCCTTAATTGTATACAACATGCTGTAGTTACTTCATCCTAATCAAATGCAAATTATCGGTTCTACTAAGAAACTGAAGATTTTTCGCTATTCAAGGACTTGCCACAAATCTGCTTTCCCTTACTGTTCAATGCCATAAAATAACATTACTTATTACGCTTAAACGAAACTGGAACAGAATATAAAATAGTTCCTTAAGAGAGAGAACACTATATTTCCTCTGTTTTTAAAATTTCCATTAAATTGTGATGGATTTTATGTACTTCATTGACAGAGAGCCATTGTTTATTTTTCTCTAGAAGACAAATGGAAAGCAGGCAACAGGGCACAGTGATCTAAGGGATAAAGAGGTTTATTTCCATTCTGGCACTCACATCCTTAATAACCATGAGATACCATAGGAGCCTCAGTTTCCTCAACAGCAAAAGAGTATAACTGGAACAGCACCACTTATTTTGGCACTTTCAAGGGGCCAAAGGACAGGACTTATTTGACAAATCTTTGAAAAAAAATTTCAGAGCACTTTGGAGAAAGATCAGGATCACATTAATAAACTCACATCTCTGCTCCATTTCAGCTGTGACAAAAAACCTAACAAGAGAAGTAACAAAGAGAACACTCTCAAACTTAATTCAAATCTTTAAATTCTTCACTTGCCTCTTACATGTAATGATCTTTATCCAAGAGATCTGCCCATGCGGTGTCCTGTTCTCTGTGGCCATCCATGAATTACTTTGTGAAGCCTCCTTTTCCATTACCCTTCCCCTGCTCAGCTTAGCCTAGCTCCCATTCCTGCTGCTGTCTCCTCTATAGTTTTCATCCAGACTTAAAACTGTATGAGGTAATTATATATGTATTTTCTATATTCCTCAAGATTGAAAGTTCTGAGAGCTGGAAAGTTATTTATCTTATTCACGATTGTTTTCCCCTGACCCATCACATATTAAAGCTTCCTAAAAATGCACAAATAACTACAACAGATTATGAGTCCATAAAATTTTCAGTTATCACTTTAAAGTGGTAGCCAAATAAATTTAGAAGGTAGAGCTTACAAGATGAGTCTCCTCTAATTTTTTTCCACAACATATATTCTTTCTTTTAAAAAAAAATTATTCACTTGAGAGAGAGAGAGAGCATTAGCTGGGGGAAGGGGGGAAGAGCAGAGGGAAAGGGAGAAGCAGACTCCCTGTTCCCTGATGAGGAAGGAGCCTCCATTGGGGCTTTATATGGGGTTTGATCCGAAGATAGACCCTGAACCATCTGAGCCCCTCAGGTGCCCTCCAGAGCATATATTCTGAAAACTAGAGATTCACTCTTTTGTGGGGGGGAACTATTACTTTATCACTTTATTACTAATTATTTAATAGCTTATTGAGAAATAATTTATATATAAAAATACTGCACATAGACATTCACTTTTTTTTTTTAGACATTCACTTTTATTAAGATTTATTTATTTGACAGAGATCATATGTAGGCAGAGAGGCAGGCAGAGAGAAAGGGGAAGCAGGTTCCCTGCTGAGCAGGGAGCCCAATGTGGGGCTCAATCCCAGGACCCTGAGATCATGACCTGAGCCAAAGGCAGAGGCTTAACCCACTGAGCCACCCGGGCACCCCATTCACTTTTAAATGCACAACAATAACAAAAAAAGGACTGATGAGCCACATTCAGAGCTCCATTTTACCTTATGATCTTTGTATGAGGAGTTCAGTACAATCGCTATAAGTCAATCCATATTTTCTTAGAGTATTTTCAAAATACATTTCACGAGCCTCTGTATTCTCTATGAAATTGCTTTGTTGAGTGGAAAAGAGTTAACACATCAGTGATTAAAGTTTCTCCAAAAGAACTTAATTTTCTACGTCAGATAGCAAACACAGTCATATTCAAGGTTAAGACCACAAGATTTCTTAGCCTCAATCAAATCCTAGCATCTCTGTGGCCTGGGTTCATTTGGAGGTGATACTCGTACAGTATATGGACATCCTGATCTTCACAACCGTTTTATAACCTTTTCTATTTTCTGAGCCATGGTGGTGTTCTTCCTGCTGGGCAGAGTCATTTTGAGTCATGTTTTTGATGTGCTGTTTTCTGCCATGCTCTCAATTATCATGTATACAAGCCCTTGCTGCTTTACTGCCTTGAGTTTGTTTGAAAATATAGAGTCTCCCAGCCTAGGTTTTTTGTTTTTTCTTTTTTAATTTTTATGTATTTATTTATTTTATGTATTTTATGTATTTATTTTACCTTGTGCCAAGTACTTCACCATCTGGACATCTCGCAAACTGACATCTGTCAAACTGAGATCTCAAATTCAACATTTCTGTTCTGAGACGTGGTGTTTTTTAGGGAAAAGAAAGAGGCGAGACACAGGATTACTATACGTTTTCTTAGTTCCTAGCCATTTGAATTCTGAATCAGCATCCTTCCCCTGATATTGAATAGTTCTCCATTTACTGATTTTTGTAATTTTGTAAGCATTGTCTAGTTCACTATTTTATGGCATCAAGGCAGGAAAAAGATTTACCACATGCTGTAAGACCAGCTCTCGATGCTCTGACCAACTTCCCTTCATGATGGTTACATGTGATCCTTGGTATTGCATCAAAGTGAAAACATTCACTGTTCACTTCTGTGAACTTCCATTTTTGTCAAATTCATCTATATAAATCAAAGTTTTTACCCACTCCCTTACCTCTATGACTCCACAAGAAATCAGGAATATGCTTCTCTAGTCTTTTAATAAAACCATTATATAATAGTAGTAATTTTAGAAGTTAAAGGAATTTGAGACTCTGGAAATGTAAACTCTCTACACAGACAGTCAAATCAACTGTCACATGTGCTCTTTTGACTGGAAATAATTAAGAAGTCAAATATATTTTTGTACTCCTCCTTTCTAGTGCCCTTGCTCTTAATACATGTATGTGCACGCACACATGCGCTCACACTCTGTTGCTTTCATTCCTCAGTGCCCGTGGACGATATGCTCCTGCTGTTTCAAATCCTTCTCTATGCACAGCTGATGAAAACTGCATTGAGACTGCTGACACTATAAATCCCCACAGTGTTGAGTGAAATGTATATGGGTTTAGGTCTTGACAGGAATAGAATTTCAACAATGCCACTCAGTGATACGAGACTGTCTTTACAAGTACTACCTGCAAGGCCACACCATCCTGTCATCAAATTTGTACTTAATGTGTGAAATTAATCGGGGTGATTATCAGTTGGTTGTCATGGCTTTTGGAAGGCAGACATAGGGCTACCCAGCATGGGATCTATGGGATGGTGCTTACTAAGCATTTAGGGAGACATACTTAATTCTTCAGTGTGTCCCATTTCCTATGCCCCATTGTACTCTGCTGTGCTGGGGCAGAGCTGTTGTTCTGCATTATCTGCTGTATTTCCTATGCTGTCACCATCTGGAGGAGGAGAAAGAAAATGGAAGCACTAATGTAATTTTTTCTCATCCCACATGTGCCCTGTCTCCAGAGAACCCTAAGACTTTAAGGTGTAAGGGACATCTAAAGATTAGAAAACCTACATCCTTACTCCTGTTTGTTGCCAGAATCTGCTCTGACAATTTTAACTAATTAGCTAATTTATTCACCAAAGATTTCAGCCAAACACGATTCATGAGATTCATTCATTTATCCATTTTTTTCTTTGGATATTTATTTCATGCTGTGCTCTGAAGATACAATTGAGAAAAGTAGAAACTCCAGCTCTCATGAATTTTACATTTTAATAGGAAAAGAAAGACCAAAAACCAAAAATAATTAGCAAAAAGTATGACACCAGGTATCATTAAGAGCCATAGATGAAACAGGGAAAAGAATTGCTAAAGAAAATGATAGAGTTCAATTTCAAGTAAGATGATTAGGAAATAGCTCACTGAAGAAGTATCTGGGGACAGAAGCCTCGGGAAATAAGCATGAGTGTTATCCATAGAAGAGCTTTCTAGGCAAAGTCAAAACTCAAACCCAAACTCTTACAGATATCAAAGCTCTTAGGTGTATATTGCCTGGTGTGTTTGAAGAGCAAAGGTCCAGTGTGGTTAACACACAAGAAATAAGGGAAACAGTAACAGGACATGTGGTCAGAGAGGTAATGTGATTAGAGGAGAATGATATGCAGATCTCCTCGAACACTGTAGTCTACTGTAATGATTTTTGCTTTCTCTCTGACTAGTAGGGCATGTCACGGATAGGTTTTGAAGGATAGAGTGGCATTATATGATTGACATGCTAGAAGACAAATGTCTATAAATGTGTATATTGTTGTCAGTATAAATATAGATATGGATAATTTCCCCCAGTTGCAGTGTGGAGAATAGATAATTGGGTCAAAATCAGAATCAGGGAACAAATTAGGAGGCCATCACAATTATCTAGACTAGAAGCCCAAATGGCTTGGATCGTGTCACTGTGGTAGATGTAGTAAGTTAATGAATTTTAAATATATTTTGAAAGCAGAACTGATAGGACTGGCAGCCAAAGTGAATGCTGGCTATAAAAGAAGAATAATCAAGGATGACTCCAAGATTTTTAGCTTAGGCAGCTGAAAAACAATGTAGCTATAGTCCAGACAGAGAAGGTGTCAGGGGAAGCAGGCTTTGGGAGATAGGACAAGTCTACTTTGGAAATGGTGAATTCAAGGTGTCTTTGACTACTTAGGAAAGGTAGTAGGTGGTATTGTACAGGTCTTGAATTCAGAGATTTAGGAGAAAAATCCAGACTGGAGAATACTTTTAGATTTCATTCATATTTAGATGATATTTAAAGCTATGATTATCAAGGAGTAGATTTAAATAAGGGAAAAAATCCAAATATTTTGTTTAAAAGTTCTGTGATGTTAGGATAATGGGAAGCTAAAAGGAATATCCACTGATACAGGAAGGAGAGCACTGGGAGGCGGAAGTGCCCTGGAATACCACTGAAGAAGTATTTTTAGAAAATGGCGATGCCTCAAACTACTCTAAGGTTGTATGTCAATTCTCTCAAGTAAAAAAAAAGTGGAAGTGAATAATATGTAAAATCTTGCTAATAAGTAAAGGATGGCAAAAACTGAGGACTCCTGCATTTAGCAATATATTTCTAGGTGATTTTTTTTTTAAAGATTTTATTTATTTATTTGACAGAGAGAAATCACAAGTAGATGGAGAGGCAGGCAGAGAAAGAGAGAGAAGCAGGCTCCCTGCTGAGCAGAGAGCCCGATGCGGGACTCGATCCCAGGACCCTGAGATCACGACCTGAGCCGAAGGCAGCGGCTTAACCCACTGAGCCACCCAGGCGCCCCTCTAGGTGATTTTGATAGAAGTAGTTGTGGCATCAATGTCTCATTGGAATATTCGTGAGTAGAACAGGCTGCAGGGAGTAAGTCTAACCCAATTACTTTGAGAAGACTGTTTCTTAAATAGAGCAGATAGAATGATGCTTAGGGACAAATGGGGCCTGTGTGTGTGTGTGTGTGTTTCAAGACAGCACATATCACAAGCAGATTTTATTCTCTGGGGATGGCACCCTATAAAAATCAACTCATTCCGTCTTTGACCTGATTTTGTACTTTATTTTAATCAGCTACTAATCTCTCTCACCATCATCTCTGTTAAAATCTTCTTCAATTAGTAACCTTACTGAGTTATTTTTTACTCATACCACGAAACCATTAATTAAGGTTTGGGTTGCAAACTCCAGTTTCACTGAGTATGGGAGCATCTTAACATCAATACAGATGTCTTTCTGAACAGGAAATGGGATGATCTAAACTCCCTTTTTCTACATCTCAAAAAGTAAACACTACAGGTAGTACAGGACAGGGATGTCTCTGTTTTAGTCAGTAGTTTTGCTTCCTTTTTACTGGTAAGTCATACTTTTGAGGACATAATGGGAGTGTTGCAGTTGAGGTTCCTATGACTAAAAATGTGAATCCTTAATTATTTTAAACAAGCAATTCATAATTATCTTTGTATTACACCACAAAAGAAATGTTTGTGAGGTAATGCCTTCTTAACACTGAATAGTAGAATACACCAAGAGGTTTTCTAAGGGGACTTGGCAGTATCTACAGTTTTGTCAATTATTGTAACAAACAACACTACATAACAAACCCCTTACTAACCTATGTACCCAGCCTCAATGAGGTGGAAGAATGCTGCATACTCTTAGTAGACAGGACTGCAAAGTCACTTGGCAGACAAAAATGGGAAGGTGTGAAAAATAATGCAATTCATTGTTTACCATGCTGTTGCAATTTGCTGTGTTTTTCTAACTGGCTTAGGATATATCCTAAATAGTGAATATTAAAAAGAAAAATGGTTATGAGGAGTAAACTAATATAATTCTAATTATTAAATACAGAATAATGTTGTGGTTGTGAAAAGTTCTTGCAAACAGAGAGTTCATTATCTCAACCCCTTCACTCAGTTAACTGTGTGTCTATAGACACATGTATTTTTTTTTTCATTGAATTTATGATAATGTTTATGTATTTATATATCCTTTTTTGTCTGCTCCTCTTATGAACTGAAAATTCCTTGAATACCTGAACTGTATTAATTTTGATCCCCAGAGTATCACTAGCCCTGAGCACATAATAGTACTCAGTAAGCACACATTTCAGGAAAGAGGGAAGAAGGGAAATGTTGAGTAAGGGGGAGCCAAATGAAACGAAGAGAGAGGAGACTGATAAGAGAGGGGCAAAGAGAGTAGTGGGCTCCCAGGTGAGAAGGATCTGGTTTGCAGATCTGGAAGCAGTCTGTCCAGTCCAGTATGATTGGCTGACAGAAAAAGGGCAGAAAAAATTTAGAAATAATCCATATTCTGAGGACACAGGGATGCAAAGGATTTCAATAGTTTTAATGGCAGTGAGATTCTAGTGCTATGTTCCATAAGAAAAAGTTATGTGATGAGATTTCTCTTAAAAATTAAAAAAAAAAATAGTACTCTGGTGTCTCCCACACTAAGTTCTGGGAAGACATGGCACTGAACATATACTCACCCAGCTGTACACACATTTCTCTGTCATTTCTCCTGAGCCAACGACCCAGGGAGCAGGGCAGGCATGGAGCTCAGAGCATGTTCCAGTGAAGTTCTGGTGGTGGTCTTTCCCTCCACATGGAGCCTGGAGAGTGCTGTTCAAGGGAGCTTGACCAGTCCTGTGGGAGATAAAATGAAACAAAATGGAATATTAGGCCAGTGCAACAGCTCTTTCTGCCCAGGGGTCCTGTTCCCTTGCTTTAAGAAACCACCATTTTGCAGCAAAGACATCTCAAAAATTCTTTCATGATCATCAGCTACAGACTCCATCCCACTGAACCTCACTTGTATTCTAAAACTTCATCACTATGACTAAACAGAAGGGCAAAAATAATACTTCTGGCAGAAACGGAGGCATATATAACACTAAGTATGGGAGTAGGCAAATAGAAAATACCACATGGAACTTCTGGAAAATGCTAAAATAGCTTATTCCGATTAAATATTAGGGGTTTGGGGAGGAAGGAAATATCTGTTGAGAATGTTCCTTTCATAGGCATAATGACATTGAGTGCTTTTTTCCCACTAACAGTTTATTTTTAACATGGCCATCTAGCTTCATTTTCCAGTTCAATGATAAAGAGCTCCCTAGATCGCCCCATTTCAGCACCTAATGCCCTGCAAACCAATCTCCAGTGGCCATTTATTTAATCCAAGCAGCATGAAACTTTAAGCTATACAGTCACATCTGTGAAGAGCTTGTAATTTCATGTTTTATTTACTTTTAATTATCTCCCTTTTATAGAAACACTGTACCAATTAACCAAGATTCCTGTTTAACTCAAATCAATGCATCCCTCCCAAAAAACAAACTCTGGACTACTTTTCTCCAAGTGTTTCTAGAGAATTCTAGAGAATAGCCCCCTTATATACATCCCAGATCAAATTAGACTCTCCACTTAATCTAACCTCAGAAAGCAATTGTTTGCATTTGGGAGGATGTGGAGTGCCTACGGTAACTGTGTGCCTTCCTAAAATGGGTATTCACTTTAATAACCTTTTTTTTTTTTTTTCTTAAAATGTGACCTTGGATAGGACTAGTTAGAGCCAGATAATTTAAAAGCATTTAGACTTTGTGCCATAATTTAGATCACAATACGTATGTAGCCACCATCTCTGCCTCATTAGGATAAAGGAATTTCTGATATTTTTGCCTGCTATCCAAAAGGTGAATAAAAAGACAAATCAACAAGAGTGGGGGAAAGTTGACAAAGAAGTAGAAAGTGGTGGTCTGAGTCTTATGAAAACAAATTCTTACCTTTCTTGGTTCCACAATAAGGATCCACCATAGAGGAGTGCCAGGTACTGTGGGGGCTCATGGGGCACAGGAAATCAGCAGCAATACCTGGTTTGCTAAAACCTAACACAGAGGGCACTGGGGGCTATAGGTTTTGGACAAGGGAGGAAGCCTTTGAAAAGCCCTGGCCTGCTCACCCTCCCCACTCTGCTGTCGGAATGCCACAGGGAGGTGCCTTCCCTAAAGCTTTGTTAGTCCAAGCATCCGTGATCTAAGATGTGGGCATTGTCCCCCAGGCTATGTTTAGCAGCACTTACAGAGCAAGAAGATTAGTGTATTGTATCTTTCCTGGAAACAGCTCCTCCTAGTTTCAGTAAGACCACTTGTTGAATAACAGTGGTAAAGATTTGTGATTATCCTTGTGGAGGCCAAGAAAAACAAGGCTATACCCACCTCGAGTCTAGCCCTGACATAAGTACAGCCATCTTGACAAAGTGGAGGCTGGCACCTTGCACCCCCTCTCCACCTGCTCCCCTCCCCTAGGTAGTATGTGTGACATTCCTCAGCCACCCCTGGTTGCCCTAAAAGAAAAACAAATAGTTAACCTGCAGAGATCACAATCCTACAAGACAGGAGTCTCCTTCGGGTTACAAATGTCCCAGTGATTTACAACAAAGAAGCTATCTTATCAATAGCCCAATTTCCAGAGGCAAATAATTCAGTTCCTCAAGCCCTAATGTCACCCTCCCGTCCATAAAACTGAAGGAGGCTGAGGTGGAAGGAAATGGAAATAAATATAAATTTCTTCTAAACCTAACAAGGACGCTTGATAGGAGGAATGTGACATTCCACCAGGAAACTCCCAATTGTCTTCATGTTAGTGCCTCATTAGAGGGAAAAATGGCCTTGGCTTGATAATAACCAGGCCTCCAATATCCTGACAGTCTTCTTTACCCTGATAGCCCTTCTGAATATCCCCTTTGTCCTCACCCACCCTGAGTCCACCCCTACTCTGCCTTTAAAAACTCTGACTGTATCTGGTTCAGGGTCCAAGTCCGTACTCCGCTGAGTTGGATATACTTGGGCCCAAGCTTAAGCTTGTTAAATAAAGCCTCGTGTTGGCTCCTTGGTGATCTCTCAGATGTGAAAACTTGGACGTAACATCCTGAAGGACCCATAAAGCAGGAGCAAAGAGTGGCAAAGGTTCTCTAAGCATTGACCCCCTTGCCTTGCCTCTCTTTGACAGCAAAGTTTGGAGTAATCGTTCATCTGTCAGTATAGGGATTGCTGTCCATTCCTGGTCAGGTACTACTTTTCTGAAATCATGTGTTCTCATGAATTTTTTTGAAGTATAATTAATATACAGTCTTAATATTTGTTTCAAGTGTACAATATAATGGTTCATCAATTCTGTACATTACTCAGTCCTCATGACGAGAGGTGAACTCTTCCTCTCTCTCTTTTTTTTTTTTAAAGATTTTATTTATTTATTTGTCAGAGAGAGAGGGAGAGAGAGCAAGCACAGGCAGACAGAGTGGCGGGCAGAGGCAGAGGGAGAAGCAGGCTCCCCGCCCAGCAAGGAGCCCGATGCGGGACTCGATCCCAGGACGCTGGGACCATGACCCGAGCCGAAGGCAGCTGCCCAACCAACTGAGCCACCCAGGCGTCCCACTCTTCCTCTCTTTTATCTATTTCCACACACCCCCACCACCACCACCCACTTCCCTCTGGGAACCACCTGTCTTTTCTATTTAAGAGTCTTTTTTGTCTATTTTTCTTTGTCTGCTTCTTAAATTCTACATATGAATAAAATCATATATTTGTCTTTCTCTAACTTATTTTACCTAGCCTTCTTCCCTCTGGGTACATCCATGTTTTTGCAAATGGGAAGATCTGTATTTTTTATGGCTAATGAATATTACATTGTATGTATATGTCTCATCTTCTTCATTCATCTAGCGGTGGACACTTGGGTTGCTTATCAACAAAACAAAAAGGAAATCTCCTAAATGGGAAAAGATATTTGCAAATGATTATCCTATAAGGGGTTAATATGAAAATTACCCAGAGCAGGTCTGGGCCAGAAGGCCCCAGAAAATGGAAAGTTACCTAACAATAACCTAGAGATAAGCAGAAGCCGTAGGGGCAGCAAGAGCTAACCAGCCCTTTCTGCTTCTGTGAACAGGCTTCCTGCCACAGGCTCCCTGCAGTGCTGTCCTGCTGAAGGCAGCCCCTGCTCCTCCAGTTTAAACCCACCTACCAGCAGTCAGAATAGCCCTAGGAACATGACTGCCTGCAGTCCCCTGTGAAAGCCTTGTGACCCTGTTCCCCGGGGCCTACAATTTCAAGCATAAGCTCATCTGGGTCCCCAGTGCTCCTACATCTCTGAGTGTCACTTGATCTCTTGCTTGTCTGATTTTCATTCTTCTGCAACAAATATCCAAAATGTATAAAGAACTGATAAAACTCAACACCAAATTAAAAAAATCCAATTACAAATGAACAGAGGAGCTGAATAGATGTTTTTCCAAAGGCAACATACATACAGCCAACAGAGACATGAAAAGATGCTTAACATCACTCTTCAGGAAATGCAAATAAAACCACAGTGAACTGTCACCTCATACCTGTCAGAATGGATAAAATTAAAAATACAAGACACGGCAAGTGTTGGCAAGGATGTGGAGGAAAAGAAGTCTCATGTACCATGTGGGAATGCAAACTGGTGAGGTTCCTATTAAGGA
Source organism: Neogale vison (assembly GCF_020171115.1). Lineage (NCBI taxonomy): Eukaryota > Metazoa > Chordata > Mammalia > Carnivora > Mustelidae > Neogale > Neogale vison. The sequence continues at coordinate 73,317,838 of NC_058102.1, forward strand.
GTTAAATAAACTGTACAGAGGTTCCTCAAGAAAATTAAAAATTGAAATACCATAGAATTCAGGTCTTCCACTAGTCAGTATTTACCCAAAGAAAACAAAAACACTTACTTGAAAAGATACAAATTCTCATGAATTTTTTACTAATAATTCATTCTCTAAGAAGGGTTCAGGTATATTGGGATTCGTCAAGCTAGAAATCCACAGAGTTGTCAATGAATTAGGAGATTCATTGATTCCACAAAACTTTGTGGATATGGAGTTCTCATAGATCTACTGATGAATAAGACAGTTAATAGGTGTTGCATATGTACATTTGTACATCTGCTTATGATTTAAGATACAGACATTTTTGGGGACATGGTTTTCTTCTATTAACACATTTTTATTAATATCAACTGTAATAAAAGGGTTTTTTATCTCCAAAATTTATATTATAATCCATAAAAAGCAATTTACCTAGTAAACACAGATACTATCTACAAAGTCACCTTATAACTCTCTCAGATTACTTTGACTTTTTTTTTTGAGAGTCATCTTCATGTCTAAAAAAAATACATTTATACTTCTAACTCTTGATTTTTCAACTGGAATATCTTTTTTTTCATTTCTTAGATTGGATCCACTGTTTGCTGTTACTTCTTGAATTACCTTTTGAATTTGCCAGGGCACAACTTCAACCTCCATAAGAAAGGAGTGTACTAAAAGAGGTAAATTTTCTGAGTTTTTCTGTTTGAAATGCTTTTATTCTATACATGTATGGTTAACTGTTTGGTAGCTGATGAAAGTACATGTTGAATCTTTTTTTACTGTTTTCTAGGTAATTGATAGTACTTGTTGAATATTATTTACATTGAAAATGTCTTTTATTATCTCCTTTTACATTCTTTGTTTTATTTCAGTCCTGAAATTTCATGATGATGTGTCTGTGTATGAGTCTTTCTACAAAGTATCAGATTTTCCTTTGAGCCTTTTTCTTTTTGTTGTCACTCTCTCTTATATATCTACATTCTGAAATATTTAGTGTACTCTTCAACCTTTTATTTGATTTGAATTTTTTTAAATAACTTTTTCAATCATGTTTAAACCCATGATCCAGTACGTTCAGGAAAAGAAATCTATGTAGGTCTTTGAATTGTTGAATTTTAGAGGCAAAAACTTTTTTTCAGGGGACATAGAAACTTACCCCTGACCAAAATTAAAGAGGAGTAGTAGTAGTAGTAGTCTTTGCCCTTCCTCTCCACCTCCCCTCCTTCCTCCTCTTCCCCCTCATCCTAATATTGGTGATTATGTAATGCTCTCAGGGACATAAATTAATGCAACCTTCCTGGAGGGTGCTTGCTTAGTAGACACTAAAGCTTTAATAGCATGACTATGACCCAACCCCTCATACATACAAAGTCTACCTCTAAAAATCTATAACTAAGAAATTAGAAGAATACCATAAAAATGTATTCAAGAATAGGATAACTCATGGCCAATATTGAGAAAATAAATCAATTAAGTTACACTTAGGTGCAAGTAACCAGTGAAAAGTTCCTGAATTAATAGAGTGACTTATTTCAAATTAAGTAAATTAAAATGGGTAGATTTGGCATCTGTTGATTCAGTGGCTTATACATATCATTAAAGAAGTTGGATTCATTTCTCATATTGGCCTATGGTCCCTGCCTACAAATAAACTGGCAAGAATTATGCTAGTATAGTAATTGATTAGACTAGTATAGTAATTGATTAGACTAGTATAGTAATTGATTAGACTAGTAATTGATTAGACTAGATTAATTTCTGAAAAACTTGTCGAGGTTATATTGGTAATCAGCATGGTGGTCAAGCTTGCCACTGGAATTGATTAAAGTTTTGGAATTTCATATGACCATACAGGAATGGATCTCACAAAGGTCTAAAGCTAGGACCCACTGACCTTTGTTTTAGGGTGACTAACTTTAACTTTTCTGAATCTTTGAGACAGTTCATAATAGTTGGTTTGTGCTTAGAACCTAGAGCAATAGGCAGAAAGATATTCAAGTCTCTTGAGTAGCTGACACAATCAGGCAGGCATTTTTGGGGATGGGTGACAGAACACAGGAGTACAAAACAGTAAAGGCAAGCTTCTATAATCCATCCACCTTCTCACCAGCAAAAGTGGAATGAATCCCTTACACCTCACAAACCATTTATACCTCACATACCTGAAGTGAGCTATTTTGTGGGGTCTAGAAGTGGACCCCTGAACAGATTCCTCTTTTGTTCAGTCATCCCCATAAGCTTATGTAACTTGTCACACTGAAGAAGTCCCAACCTGTGTCCTTCAGTGTTTTTCTATCGCTGATATAATTATCCTTGCTAATGATCATGTGGGTGGTATTCTGTGCAAGTCTTGCAATTTTAAGAGAATTGGAAAATACTTAGGACAAACATTGAAGGATAGAAACTTCTATCTTGTTAGGACATTGGGCTTACAAAATAGTGTTATTTTCAAATTAATTGGGACTGGATGAATAAGATTCAATCTGACTTAGAACTTCAGATGAGCAGTAATCTGTGTGTACCAGAAACACAAATGCTTATTATAATTCACTGGGAGTTTCTAAAATTTCTGTGATTTTGAGAAACTCTTTGGAAAATTCTGCAGAATAGAAAAAAGCATCACAGAGACAATATCGACATTTAAAGAAAATAATCTGAACTTTGCATTTTGGTATAGGGATGTGATGATGACGATATAGGGTATAGGGATGGTATAGGGATGTGATGATATCAATGACATGTATCTACTTAACCTCATTCACGGAGTAAATGATGCTTTTGCTGTTGAAAGGAGAAATTCATTAGGGCTTTATGTAGTCACCTTTTAAATGCAAATGACAGTAGTGCTGAAATAGCAAATTGAATTAAGGACAATACATGACTTAAGTAAGCTTTTAAATTCAAGATAAATAGGTAAAGCACAAGCAATATCAAGGACTGATCTTGAGTAACTTCAAAAAGTCTGATTTTAGCACATCACAAAGTAAACTCAGAATTTTCATGAGAGGAAGTTATGCAGTAGCCATCTGTGGAATTTGAAATAGTATAGCTTTTCAGCAAAGTAGGAGACATAAGCTTGATCCACCTGCCAGTGTCTCATATTATGTTATTTTTCCTTATTTTCTTGCATTTTTCTCCAATTCCAGTAATTCGGACAGATTCACAAGATAAAGAGCAAAGAGCATAGGATATACTCATACTCAGTTGTCAATTACAGGTCAAATAATTGAAGTCCTTTCTCCTTTTAGAAAAATACATCTGTAAGATGTCAAAATGTCCTATGTCTTTAAAGATAGGTTATAGAGGTTAATAGCTAAGTGCATAACCAGGAGATGTCATGACCTGCAAATGTCAAAACATTTGCTAATCATGTAATTCTGGCAAAGTCTTTTAAAACACCTAAGCCTTAGCTTGTGTGTGTGTGTGTCTATCCACCTGCATTCATTGGGTCATTATGCGGAATAAATTAAATAATCTATATTAAAAGTTACATAAAGTTTTCTGACAATCTTAGCAAATGGATCTAGCGTGGATCATTATCCAGGCAAAACTTCATGAAAACCACTGAGAAACTATGACTAAAACATCATTATATGTCAAATATTTTTTCAAAAAATGGTAAAAAGGAAGCTCTGTCTCAAATTAGAAAGACAAAGAAGAAGAATCTCAGAGTAAAGAAATCAAGTTGACATTGGTGATCCTTGCCTGGATCCTTGGTTTCCATGTGGACTGTGGTGAATAGTGATGTGGCCTTACTTGAGGACAAGCTTAAACTATAAAGAAGACCACTCACAAAGCTGGGGTACTTGAAGTGATAGATAATCTCTAAATATGAAGGAGGCAAAATACAGAATGGAATTTTTCTTTCCTTTATGCCATGGATGGGAAAAATAAAGAGAGCTTTGCACACTTGAATCCCCAGTCCTGGACCACACATGAGAAGAGATCAGAATTCCATAAGACAACACAACTTTAAATAAGAGAGCAAAATCAATATGTAGAAATAAAAATAGAGTGATTTTTAATATAATAAATAGCCTAAAAATTATTAAATGAAGAAAATTAAAGAACTCTTAGACACACATAAGAACAGAAAGATAAATATATGAGAAAAGACAGGGTTCTAGCACATTTATAATGGTAGTTTCCAGATGGAAGAATATATACGATATGGGACAGATTACAGCAGTAGAGAATGGGCTAGAAATTTATGGGTCTGATGAACTAAAATAAAGACCTGAAAGCATAACAAAAGAATCACAAATGGAGCAGATAAAACACCCAGAAATAAGATAGTTAAAACCAAAAAGAATGACATTTAGATGTAATTGAACAATAAATAAAAATAAAATAAAATAAAATAAAAAAATAAATAGTAGAAAAATGTGTAATTTTCTATATTTACTTTGGGAAAACATCAAACATGAGAGCAAAATGAAAACATTTTTCAAGAATAAGAAACAATATTACTTATAATCTAACATTAACAGAATGAAAATGCCTTCAATAAGAAATGAGTTATCAGAAAGGAGCAAGACAGTACATGTTATGCCCAAGTTTTCGCATCTGAGAGACCACCAAGAAGCCAGCACCGATGTAATCACACGAGGGTTTATTTGACAAGCTTAAGCTTGGGCCCAAGTATACCCTACACAGCGGAGTAAGGACTTGGACCCCGAAACAGATTACAGAGTTTTTAAAGGCAGAGTAGGGGTGGACTCAGAGGTATGTGAGGACAAAGGGGATTATGGATGATGTAATTCTCTAAGGAATTTTGGAAGCAAGGTCTCCAGGACCTTGAGGGGCTGGAAGAAAGGTTATTATCAATAATAAAAATCTTCTGGTGAGACCTTTAGATGTATATCAGTGGGCCATATGCTTGGGAATGATTCTTGACACTATCTTGGAGGTTTAGAGATAAATTTTCCTAAAGGAATTGTTAAAGTAGACTTACAGGGGGGCGCCTGGGTGTCTCAGTGGGTTAAGCCTCTGCCTTTGGCTCAGGTCATGATCCCAGCATCCTGGGATTGAGCCCTGCATCGGGCTCTCTGCTCAGCAGGGAGCCTGCTTCCTCCTCTCTCTCTGCCTGCCTCTCTGCCTACTTGTGATCCTCTCTCTCTGTCAAATAAATAAAATCTTAAAAAAAAAAAAAAAGTCGACTTACAGGATCCTGACTGGACGTGTGGGGGTTAGGGGTAGGTCAGGCTAGGATTGTTCTTAGCAAAACCTCAAGGTGAGGGCAGTTGAGTCCCCAGGGGAGAGCTACTCTGTCTGTTTCAAGGGCTTGTCAGTAGGTAAGGAATTTTAATGATTTTCTTCTTCCTCTGTTTCCCATATCAGTACAGAAATTCAGCTTCCAGCCAGGATGGAATAACAGGAACCATATCTATGCTTCCCAGTGAAACTATTAAAAAAAAAGAACAAGATTATGAAAAAGTGGTTTTCAAGACACTGGGCATCACAAAATGAAGAAAAAGGATCCCTTAGAAATGGGAGGTGTGGGGGAACATGAGCCCTAGAAAGACCCATGCTTACTGCATTAAGACTTTTCAGTCTGGGGCATTACAGGGGATAAATCTACATATAGTTCTATGGATCTCTGGGATAGCACTAGCAGAGAATGTGAAAGTTCAAAGCAGCACAGGTTCACAGTAGGGAATCCCGTGAGGAAAGAGTTTGTTGGAGAGGGAGAATTTCAGAGATCAGTAGAAGGTTCCCTTGAATATTCAACTGAGTACTTACCGAGGCATGCATGTGAGGAAACTAATCAAGGCCAGGAAAAAAGCACCTGGAAGAATTAGAAGGAACAATGATTGATGTTTACATGGAGCTAGGAACAGGGCCTGCTCCCCTCAGTGATACTGGAAAATGTGGTGATTCCTAGAACATGACACAAAGTATTTCTCTGAGCTTATGTACTAAAGGTGTAATAATTAATGTCATGTTCTCTTTCCTTATATCCAACATCTATCAGTTATGGGTCATTTTTGATTAGGTGATATTTGCCCTCACCAAAGGTTGTATTTTCCTGCAATCTTTCAACTTTTTTTTGGCTTTCTTAACTCAGCCCATGAAGCTAGCATTACCTTTATATAAGAGGTACTCATAAATTTAGCATAAAAATTATTTTATAGCCCACTTGTGCTATATTATAGATTGATTGATTGATCTGCTCATGAGCCTTTCCTAAACTTAGAGAAACTATTAGAGTATGTTAAACATATTAATGTTTTTTGTTCTGAATCCTGATAAACATAATAAGCTAATCAGCTGTCAAAGAAATGACCTCAAAAGCCCTCTAATGAATTTGCTTTCTTTACTCTTCCAGTTACATTGCTAATAGCAGTCTTTCAAAATACTTCAGAATTTGTTGATTTTTCCAGGGCCTAAGGATCTTGACTGAATATGCCTATATCTGTGTGGAAGGGGTATTCTTGGATGCTAAATAGACCTTCCATAGTTTTTACCTGCACAAAATAGGCACTAGACTTTGAGGAAGTATTCTTACTTTTCCTATTACAGTTTTTTTTTTTAAAAAAAGATTTTATTTATTTATTTGACAGAGAGAGATCACAAGTAGGCAGAGAGGCAGGCAGAGAGAGAAAGGGGGAAGCAGGCTCTCCACAGAGCAGAGAGCCCGATGCGGGGCTCGATCCCAGGACGCTGGGATCATGACCTGAGCCGAAGGCAGAGGCTTTAACCCACTGAGCCAACCAGGCGCCCTCCTATTACAGTTTTTTAAGCATGAATTATTCTCAATGTTAAACAAGATGGCAAAAAAAAAACAAAAAAAAAAACAAAACAAAAAAAAACCACTATTCCAGAGAAAATACTGTTTTTAACATAGAAAAAAAACAAAACAAAACAAACAAACCAAAAAAAACCCCACAGATTAGCATATGTGTTTGAAGATAGAGGTCCTTTCTCCAATCTAACAAAGTCACAGAAAGAAAAAGTCTGTGTGGGCTATACCAGTAACTTTCTTATCTATTAATGACTAAAGGCAACAACACTGTCAGTGGGGAGCTGAGCTTGCCAGAATAGGCTTCCTGTCATGAACCAGACTGCCTTAGACTGTACTGAGAAATAACCGCTCCAATTTCTCCTTCTCTGTTCACTCTCAGTTACACAAACGGAAAGTCCTTCCCTGTGATTTTCTCCTGAATTCCCTTATCTCAGTAGAGCCAGAACACTTCCACTGAAAGACTTCGGAAAAGCTGCGGGAGCAGCAGGTGTCAGGGTAGCCCTGGTGTTCACTGGGGTGGCAAACGAACAGAACCAGGAGGAACAGAATGATTGTCCTGCCTGACTTTCCTCTCAGCAGTCTCGGGACTTGTCCCCATGTCTAAAAGGCAACCTTGCACCAAATTACAAGTTTTCAAACCCACAATGATTCTTTGCGATTTCTTGGAAACTCCTGTAATGATGTGCTTTTAACAGGGACAAGGGAAAATTTAAGGGCAGGTGGGACTGCTATTTTAATAAAGCAGCTTTGATTTTAGCTTTTTTTTATATTTAGACTTTATGAGGATTTGAATTAAAAAGAAAAAGCTTTGAGAACTACTAACTGATGAAGTCCCAGAACCTAAGTCAGGTTCGGTGGGGTGAGGTTCGGAGCCGACGGGCTGAAGAAAGAATTCTTGAGACATCTTTGGTGCAAAATGGTGGTTTATTAAAGCACAGGGACAGGACCCGTGGGCAGGAAGAGCTGCTGCTCCGGGTTGTGAGGGTAGGCATGGTATATACCTTGCGGTTGGGGGAAGGTGAGGGGAAGGGATGGGAGGTTTCAACAGAGTTTTCACATGTTAAGGAGGGCCTACAAGGTGCCGGGGGCAGGCCTTGCCCTTTTGGCCTGATCAATGTCGTCTTTAGATCAGGCATTAACATCAAGATAGTTGGGAGATTCTTGGTGGCGTGTTATGATCCTGCTGTCATTTACATTCCCTTCTACCTCATCCTCCTCCAGCTTATGGTGGGGAGGGAGACATTAGGGAACTGAGAGTAATTTGCCTCTGGAAATTTGTGCTATTGATAAGGTAACCTCCCTGTTTAGATCTCTAGGACATCTGTAGAGCAAGGGAGATTCCTGTTCTGCAGGATTGTGATCCCTGCAAGTTAACTATTTATCATTTTATGGCAGTCAGGGGTGCCTGAGGAATGCTACACATATGGAGGGGAACAGGTGAAGAGGGGCTGCAAGGCGCCAGCTTCTGCTCTGTCCTCAGCCAGCCTCCTGCTCCCTCATCACTAACCCAAGTGACTGCCACAGTCCTTTCTATCCCTGTCATGCTGGTGAAGTTTTAGAATTCGAGTGAGGTTCAGTGGGGTGAAGCCCAAAGCTGAAGACCAAGAAAGAATTCTTGAGACATGTTTGGTGCCCAATGGTGGCTTATTACAGCACAGGGCAGGGCCCGCGAGCACAAAGAGCTGCTGCCCCAAGGTTGTGAGGAAGGGTGATTATAATATGGGGTTGGGGAAGATAAGGAAAAAGGAGGATTTGAAAGAAGTTTCATGTTTTTTAAAAGAAGACACACAGGATGCCAGAGGCTTTGTTATTTGTCAAGTTAAGGTTGTTTTCCTTTAATAAGACATTAACAGTAAGATAGTCGAGAGCTTCCTGGAGGAAGGTCACACTCCTGCTATCACATGTCCTTATCAATGAGCTTTAGGTTTAAAAGAAATTTAACTTTATTTACATTTCCCTCTACCTCAGCCTTCCTCAATTTTAGAGAGGGGAAGATGATTTTAGGGCTTCAGGAACTGAGTTATGGGTCTTTGGAGATTAGGCTATTGGTAAGAAAGCTTCTTCCTTGTAAATCACTAGGACATTTGTAAAGTGAGACTCAGGTCTTGTAGGATTGTGATCTCTACACGTTAACTATTTGTTTTTCCTTTAGGGCAGCCAGGAGTACTTGAGGAATGTCACACAAGTTAGGAAGGGCAGGCTGGTGGGGGAGGGTGGTATAGGGTGCTACCTTCTGCTTTGTCTTCAGCTAGCCTTCTGTATCCTCATCAGTGCTATAAGGCTTTATTCCATTAACACTCAAGTAAACAACCATCCTTCTGACCTGTCATCTTAAACTATTTGACATTCATTTTAACACTGATGTCACCCAAGTCCTAGTCATAGATTTCTAAACAAAGCAAAAATATTCTGCTAGCCTTGAAAAATGTCTTTAATTCACAATAGACTATTTTTAGACAAATTCAAGAACCTCTGTTTCTTACAAGTATTATGTCAATATAGTTTCTCTATTGAAAATATGGACTATTACAGATTGACCTTATCAAACCTTGATATAACATTGGAATGATTCAAGCTATAGCAATATAATTTACTATCATCTATTCTTTACTCAAGGAAACAAAATAGAATTTATTTTGGTTTTGTCTTGTTTCTCTCCTTCCTGGTCTTTAGTGAGGCATTTTCAAGCAAATATCAATTTACTGATAATTCATTTGGAACAATATTGCCTATTTCTGCCACAATATTGTCTTTGCTGCCAATGGACCTCAGTAAGGTAGTCAAACAACTGGCCATAGATGTCTTCCACTTCTGATAGTCCCATTTTATCTTGGATAAAGAGATACTCTTCTCTGTGAATTACTAGTGTGGGACTGAGAAGAGACTGTGGTATTTAGTAAGACTTGCTCAGGTGTTGAGAGGTGAGAAGAACCTGTGTTTCTGGCCTCACAGCCTGTCTTACCTATTTGAATAACTGATAAGACACAGACCAAATCTGATTCATTCAGTTTTATAAAACTGTATGAGGGAGATTCATTAGTCCATACCAAATTATAATTTGCACAGTTTTATGCAGATGCAGTTGAAAACCTAGGTGAAATACATAACGAATTCTTTTAAAGTCTCTTTTTCTAAATAAGTTAATATATATAATTTTTCCTAAAATAATTCTCCTTAAAATCTATCCCCATAGAGACGGAAAATTCAAAAAGACCAATGCCCAAGAAAAACTGGGAAAATAATAGTTAAAGAAAATCACACCAGGGGTTTTCGCAGGGGAAAGACACCAGGGAGATGCACAGGGGAACTAAACAAATTCTTTAAAAAAACAAATAACCCTAAACTGCATGAACTATTATAGAATATATGAAAAAGAACTTTTTAAAAAATTTTTTTGGCATAAATACAGCATAGATATCAAAATCTGACAAAAATTAAAGGTGATTCTTTAAAAAATATTATTATAATTGACTTATGATATTATATTAGAAATGGATTTAAGAGATGTAAAATATCAGGGTAGTTATGTATAAGAAAAAAAGACAATGGGTCTATTTTGTATACATTCTGAGAGTAAGCATATGAGATTCTGAATAAAGGATCTGGGAGGAGTTAAGGAAATAAGCAGAACTTTTGACAGTAACACAGGGTTTTAGAAACAAAAAAAGTCTAGAGCTGTCAAGGCAGCCAAATTTGAGAAAACCATGATGCCAGGGTAAAGTGAGGTATGGGAAGTTTGTACCTGAAATACCTCATGGATGCACAAGGCTAACTCTGGGAAACTAGCCATGCTGAAAAACAAATGAACAAACAACCAACAACAACAACAACAAAAACCACAGAGTTCAGCTCTGGACCTGAAGGAGGAGCTTCCATGAGACTTTTTGAGGGCTGTACCTGACAACCTGGGGAGAACAGAGTTAGACCGAGCCTCCCAAAAATTGCAATCCACATTTGAATTAGTCAATCATATCTGCCCAACAAGGAATAAAATATTCTCTGTAGGTAAAGATCATCCTACAAAGTTCAAAAATGTATCATACAAAATGTCCTATATTCGGGGTAGTACTAGGATAAATTAAAGAAAATCTAAGACTATAATGACAGAGTAGAAAACTCACTATGGTAAAGATATGGCTCCAGCTCATTTTGTTCTATAGATTCAGTTGAATTGCACTCAAAACTCCAGAAGTTTATATTTGATGGAAACGAACAATCTTACTCTAACATACATTTATTTATTTATTTATTTATACCAGGAAAAGAAGCAAAAGAGCAAAGAACTGTTAGGGGAATACATTCTCTGGAGACTTATCCTACCACGTACTAATACTTATTGAATGAAGTAAATACGACTATTGCAAGGACAGAAAAATACCACAATGAAAGAACAATCTCTGGAAACACACCCATCCATAATACCATCCATAATAGTAATTCCCCTTACATTTAGAGTTTTAACATGAGTAATGTTTTTAAATGACAAATGGCACTGCTCTTCAGTTGGGGAAGAACCATTTTTTCAGTAAATGCTACTTGCTCAGGCAGATATTTGTATGAAAAAGGTAAACCTTAACTCAAATGAAAATAATTCTGAATGTTACTGTAAAGACAAGAACTCTTAAGGATTAATATATCGGAGAATATTTTCATATCCCTAAGATATGCAAATATTTCTTTATTGGCAAGATAAATAAATACATTAATAAATGCTTAGTCTTAAAAGGAATACCGAAAAAATAGATTTAGACAAGGTTGAAATGAAGAAGCTCTGCTTATTGAAAGATATCATCCTTGGGGCGCCTGGGTGGCTCAGTGGGTTAAGTCTCTGCCTTTGGCTCAGGTCATGATCTCAGGGTCCTGGGATCGAGCACCGCATTTGGCTCTCTGCTCAGCAGGGAGCTTGCTTCCCCCTCTCTCTGCCTTCCTCTCTGCCTACTTGTGATCTCTGTCTGTTGAATAAATAAACAAAAATCTTTTAAAAAATGAAAGATACCATCCTTAAAGTGAAGAGTCAAGACACAGAGTAGAAGAAATAATGGGCAATGAATTATATTTGACAAAGGCCAGTAACCACAACATAAAATAAACTAAAACCCAGTTAAAAATCGAGACACAGATAGCAAATGTACAAAACAGTTGAATAAGATCTTGGTACTGAGTTCATATATAAAACCAAAAAATATATTAATGAATCATTAGGGTTATACTAATTAAAACTTTAATAGGATACCATGACATATGATCAAAATGCCTAATTTTGAAAGTGTACAAACATGCCAAGCATTCACAAGGATACAGAGTAACTGAATTCCCCATATAGTTCTGGTAGAAATGTACATTGGTGCATCCATTTTAGGAAAATGGGTCTACTAGATCTATCAGATCAACATCTACTAGAGCTGAGCAAATACAAACCCAATAGTCAGCAATTCCATTCTGTCATTGACCCAGCTCAGTGTTACCTTCAGTCAGTAAAATCAATATAAACTGCTTATTGTTGAACTATTACTATAGTAAAATTGGAAATAAGCCAAGTGTTCATTAATAATAAAATGGATAACTCTATTTTTATATTTATAAAAAGAATACTATAGTAAGTATTTAATGAAGGAAAATTGCTATATTCTATTTTTTATAAATATAAAAAATACTGTAGTAAGTATGTTAATGAAAGAACATTGTTACATGCAACAGAATGGATAAATTTCACAGGCATAATGTTGAAGAAACAAAAGAGAGTGGACATATTTAAAGCTAAAGACCAGGCAAAACTAGAAGTCCCAATTGAGGTTAATTTGGGGAAGTGAAACTTTCTTGTACACTCCAGTGTTCTATTTCTGGAGCTGCAGTCTCATAATGGAAGTGTTCACTTTGTAAACAATGATTATTTTCCTGACAACTTGTTCAACTTTCTGTATTCTGCAACAATGTAAAAATGGTGTCTGATTCTCAACCTTCATTAATAAAAAGTTAAATTTGTCAATGAAAAATCCTATATGTTTCGAACTATAATAAATTAGTAATTCTAAGAATCTCACAGCCAAAATTATTACAGGAAATATGGGAAATCCTACATTTTCTTTCCTCCCCAGAGACAAAAAAAAAAAAAAAAAAAGAATGATCCATACAGTACCTTTCATTAAGTTTGAGATAGACAGACTTTGGGCAGCTACCTTCCACATACTCAGTGACAGTACTTGCTTTCAGGAAAGGCATTTAAAGGACATCTTTTGAGTGCCAGATTAGCCTATAAAATCACATGTATATTTTGTAAAACATAATGGTACAAGAGGAAAGAATGTATCTATCTTAATTACCTACTAACAGTTCACTTTTAAGGAGTTAAATTAGGTTTATTATTGTGGAAGACACCATCATTTAAATGTTGGAATTGTAACACACAGTTGCTGTTTTCTGTACTAGTATTTTAAAGAATATACATAAATAGTTGTGCTTTTAGAGTTTGTTTCTAGTTTTTCTCTATTTAAAAACTATTTACTTTAGAAAGAGAGCTTCTGCAGGGACCAAAGGTAGAGGGAGAGGAAGAGAGAAACTCGGGCCAGCCCTCTGCTTTCTTAGAATTCTGAAAGAAAAATCACCACCACAGTAAAAACATTCTCTTTCTCTATGTATTTAACTTTTTCATATGCACTGTTTATAAAATGCAGTGTCTTTGAAAACACTTCTTTTATTTAAAGGAAAATAAAATAAATTAAAATCACAACTGATGTTTAGCCTAAAAGCAAAGTAAGATTTTCCCAATTGGCACTTTTATTAAAAATTGAATATTAAAATCAAATAGCTCCTGGCAAAGACAGTGATGATCAACTGTAGAGATTATGAAAACCAAGGATTTATTTAAAAAGGAAAAGGAAACTACTTTGCCTTGTCATTAAAAGTGAAAATGATATTAACATATTAGTCTCAATATGGACTGATGGGTATAGCACAGACCAATTGATCTGGTTGGCCAATGCTTAGTGGAAATCAGAAATTATTCTGTAAGGAGATAAAGAAGTTACAGCAAATATCAGAAATATGCTCTCAAAACATGACCTCTTTCTGTTAACATGTATATCCTGCTGGCTATGCATGTGTATCTGAAGTTGACAGTAATGAGACTTTAGTCATTTTATTCCTCAGGAATAAGTTAACTCGGCAACTAGTAGATGTAGGCACGAGTCCCAGTCTTACAAATGCAAAGGTAAGTAAGACATCCCCACACATTGCTAGGAATCAATTATAGTTAAAAGAAAAAACTTAATATGAGTGTTCCACCTGCCAAGATTTGGAGTGTCTGTGTTTTATGTAAGAATAAAGGAGGGGTGTCTGGGTGGCTCAGTGGGTTAAAACCTCTGCCTTTGGCTCAGATTGTGATCTCAGGGTCCTGGGATTGAGCCCCACATGGGGCTCTCTCCTCAGTGGGGAGCCTGGTTCCCTCTCTCTCTCTGCCTGACTCTCTGACTACTTGTGATCTGTCTATCAAGTAAATAAATAAAATCTTTATTAAAAAAAAGAAGACAAAGAAGAAGAAAGGAGAAATTAACACTGCCAGTCAGCAGATGTAATAGATTTTTATTTAGAGCTTATTGTGCTCACATTGTCCAGGCTGTGGCATTACAGTAATGAAGAGTTAAAGCATGATTTTCATACTTAGTAAGTTTTAAAACTTGCTCAAAAAAATTAAAAGATTCCCCATATAAGGAATATAAAGGTTAAGGACAATATCAAGAACCCATATTCTGTGAAACAAAATAGTAGCATTATGAGCACAGCAGTGCTGGATAAAATTTCTATAATATGAACCCAAACAAGCCTGCCTACTCGAGCTCTCATTTGCAATATGCTGTTGGAAGTCCTCACTAGAGCGGTCCAGCAGGAAAAGAGTAAAAGGTATTAGAATTTGAAAGGAGGAAGTAAAATTGTCTCTATTTGTAAATGATATGATTTTCTATATAGAATCTCAAGATTCAACCAAAAACCATTAATTAATGAATTTAGTAAGTTTCAGGATACAAAATTAGCATAAAAAACAGGAGTATTTCAATACACTAGCAATGGATTTTCTGAAAAATGAAAAAATCAATCCCATTTACAATAGCATTAAAAATAGTAAAGAGCTTAGGAATCAATCTAAGGAGATAAAAGATCTTTGCTCAGAAAACTACAAAACACAGTTTTTTTAAAAAAATTGAAGGATACGCAAATAAATGGAAAGTTATCTCATATTCATGGGTTGGAAGAATTAATGTTAGAATGTCAGTACTTCCAAAAGCCATCTATATTTCAATACAGATTCTATCAGGGTTTGAATGACTTTTTTACAACAGTAGAAAAAAGATTCTTAAAATTTATATGGAACCACAAAAGACTCCTAATACCCAATAAAATTCTGAGGACAAAGTACAAAGCAGGAAGAATCATACCTCCTAACTTCAGGCTATTCTACAAAGCTATTATTATCAAAAACAGTATGGTACTGGCATATAAACAAACATATGGGCCAAAGAAACAGTATCAAAAGCCCAGAAATAAAGTCAAGCACATATGGTAAACTAATATTTGACAGGGGAACCAAGAATACTCAATGGAGAAAAGACATCTCTTCAATAAATGGTGCTGGAAAATTGAATAATCACATGTAAAACAATGAAACTGGATTCAGAACCTATACTACTGACAAAAACTACTTATCCAGGGGTGCCTGGGTGGTTCAGTGGGTTAAATCCTTTGCTTTCAGCTCAGGTCATGATCCCAGAGTCCTGGGATCAAGCCCTACATCAGGGCCTCTGCTCAGCGGGAGCCTGCTTCCCTCTCTCTCTCTGCCTACTTCTCTGCCTACTTGTGATCTCTGTTAAATAAATAAATAGATATTTTAAAAATTAACTAATCCACTTTGAGTTTATCTTTGTGTATGGTGTAAGAGAATGGTCGAGTTTCATTCTTCTACACATAACTGTCCAAAATTCCCAGCACCATTTATTGAAGAGACTGTCTTTTTTCCATGTATATTTCTTCCTGCTTTCTCAAAGATTTGACCATAGAGTTGAGGGTCCATATCTGGGCTCTCTACTCTGTTCCACTGGTCTATGTGTCTGTTTTTGTTCCAGTACCATGTTGTCTTGGTGATCACAGCTTTGTAGTAAAGCTTGAAATGAGGCAACGTGTTGCCCCCAGTTTTGTTTTTCTTTTTCAACATTTCCTTGCAATTTGGGGTCTCTTCTGGTTCCATACAAATTTTAGGATTGTTTGTTCCAGTTCTTTGAAAAATGCCAGTGGAATTTTGATCAGGATGGCACTGAAAGTATAGATGGCTCTGGGCACTATAGACACTTAAACAATATTTATTCTTCTGATACATGAGCATGAAATGGTCTTCCATCTTTTTGTGTCTTCTTCAAATTCTTTCATGAGTTTTCTGTAGCTCCTCGAGTATGGATCCTTTACCTCTTTGGATAGGTTTATTCCCAGGTATCTTATGGTTCTCAGTGCTATAGTAAATGGAATCAAATCTCCAATTTCCCTTTCTATATTTTCATTGTTAGTGTATAATAAAACAACTGATTTCTGGGCATTGATATTGTATCCTCCCACATTACTGAATTGCTGCATGAGTTCTAGTAGTTTGGGGTGGAGTCTTTTGGGTTTTCCATATAAAGTATCATGTCATCTTTGAAGACAGAGAGTTTGACTTCTTCTTTGCCAATTTGAATACCTTTTATTTCTTTTTGTTTTCTGATTGCTGTTTCTAGGACTTCTAGTACTATGTTGAACAACCGTGGCAAGAGTGGGCATCCTTATCATGTTCCTGATCTCAAAGGGAAGGCTGCCAGCTTTTCCCCATTGAAAATGATATTTGCTGTGGGTTTTTCATAGGTAGATTTTATGAAGTTGAGGAATATTCCCTCTATCCCTATACTTTGAAGAGTTTTAATCAGGATACACTATCTTGTCAAATGCTTTTTCTGCATCAGTTGAGAGGGTCATGTGGTTCTTCTCTTTTTTTTTTAAGATTGATTTTATTTATTCACTTATTTATTTATTTATTTGACAGAGATCACAAGTAGGCAGAGAGGCAGGCAGAGAGATGGGGGTGGGGGGAAGCAGGATCCCCACTGAGCAGAGAGCCCAATGCAGGGCTAGAACCCAGGACTCTGCAATCATGACCTGAGCCGAAGGCAGAGGCTTAACCCATTGAGACACCCAAGTGCCCCCTCTCTTCTCTTATTTATTTGTTCTATCACATTGATTGATTTGAGAATATGGAACCACCCCTTGCATCTCAGGGATAAATCCCACCTGGTCATGGTGTATAATTTTTTAAATGTACTCTTGGATCCTACTAGCTAGGATCTTGTTGAGAACCTTGGCATCCATATTTGTCAGGGATATTGGTCTGAAATTCTCCTTTTTGATGGGGTCTTTGCCTGGTTTGGGAATCAGGGTAATGCTGGTTTCAGAGAAAGAAACTGGAAGTTTTCCTTCTGTTTCTATTTTTTGAAAGAACTTCAGGAGAATAGGCATTATTTCTTCTTTGAATGTTTGGTAGAATTCCCCAGGGAATCTGTCAGGTCCTGGGCTCTTGTTTTTTGGCAGGTTTTTGATCTTGGCTTCAATCTCATTGCTAGATATTGGTCTATTCAGTTTTTCAATTTCTTCCTGTTTCGGTCTTGGAAGTTTATAGGTTTCACATCCATTTCTTCTAAGTTGCTTAACTTATTGACATATACTGTTGTTAATGATTTCTGATGATTATTTTTGTTTCCTTGGTGTTAGTCATGACCTCTCCCCTTTCATTCAAAATTTTATTAATTTGGGTCCTTTCTTATTTCTTTTGGATTAGTTTGGCCAGTGGTTTATCAATCTTACTGAATCTTTCAAAGAACCAGCTTCTAGTTTCATTGATGTGTTCTACTCATTGGTAACTCATTAGATTGTTCTAACTCATTGGTCTCTGCTCTAATTTTAGATTATTTCCCTTCTTGTGCTTGGCGTTGACTTAATTTGTTGTTGATTTTCCAGTTCCTTAAGGTGTAAAGAGAGCTGGTGTATTCTGGATTTTTCAATTTTTTTTTTGAGGGAGGCTTGGATGGCTTTGTATTTCCCCCTTAGGACCGCCTTTGCCATATAGCATAGGTTTTGGACTGAAGTGTCTTCTTTCTCATTGGCTTCCATGAATAGTTTAAGTTCTTATTTGATTTCCTCATTGATCCAAACATTCTTGAGCAGGTTGGCCTTTAGCTTCCAAGTGTTTGAATTCCTTCCAAACTTTTTCTTGTAGTTGTGCTCCAGTTTCAAAGCATTGTGGTCTATGAATATGAATAATCTCAGTCTTTTGGTATTGGTTGAGCCCTGATTTGTGACCCACTATGTGGTCTGTTTTGGAGAAAGTTCCATGTGTGCTCGAGAAGAATGAATATTCTTTTTTTTAGGGCGGAATGTTCCGTATTTATCTATGATGTTTTAAATATATATTATGTGACCTTAAACTGATATTATATGTTAGTATATATATTATATACTATATAATATTATCTATGTTATGTAACCTTAAACTGATGTCCATTTAGTTACTAACTTTTTATTTTCTGTTATTCCTGCCAGAATCTCACTATTGCCAATGTATGTATATTTATTATCATAATCCCAGGGATCCCTATCTTCTTCCCACGTTTTTTGTTTCTGATTAACTCAAGATCATGTTCTGGGAACTTGAGACTATTAACAGTGTATTATCAAAATAGGGAAGATACTGAACGTAAGTTGAAAATATGGCTACTTCTCGGGGCACCTGGGTGGCTCAGTGGGTTAAGACACTGCCTTCGGCTCAGGTCATGATCTCAGGATCCTGGGATCGAGCCCCGCATCGGGCTCTCTGCTAAGCGGGGAGCCTGCTTCCTCCTCTCTCTCTGCCTGCCTCTCTGCCTGCTTGTGTTCTCCGTCTGTCAAGTAAATAAATAAAATCTTAAAAAAAAAATATGGCTACTTCTCTTCATATCCTAAAATGTTTCTAGTAGAGATATTTCTTAAGCATTAAGTTAGCAGATGTTCTTACAGGAAAAGTCTTCATTATTCTCTGTATCCAGGTTTTCTTAGTTTAGAATCCTCAAATGAAATGCATGGTAAACTAATTTTTAAAAAAAACCTGAAAATGGAGATAATTTCCAAAATTAGCATTTCTGAAGCACTTCTCATTTATTTTAGCACCATACGCTATGTTGTAAGCAATTGTTTAGCTTCTCAAATTGAATAGCACCTTCCACCTATTGAAATTATTTACATAAAATTAATAAGTCAAACTGAATTGTATTGAATGACATAACATTTTTGGCAACACATAGTTTAACTGCTTCAAGAAATAGGTCAGGGGCACCTGGGTGGCTCAGTGGGTGAACCCTCTGCCTTTGGCTCAGGTCATGATCTCAGGACTCAGAGATCAAGCCCCACATCGTGCTCTCTGCCCAATAGGGAGCCTGCTTCCCCCTCTCTCTCTGCCTACCTCTCTGCCTATTTGTGAGCTCTCTCTCTGTCAAATAAATAAACAAAATCTTTTATAACTTGTCAAATAAAGAAGGTCTAAGTACACTTTGTCTTTTTTAAACTAGTTCTTATACAAATTTGCAGAAAGGCAACATGAATGAATAACACAATGAACACCACAATGCACACATAGATAATTATTATTTTGCTGTATTTGTTTCTTCTTCCTGTCTGCCTACACACATACATATGAATGTAATTATGTGTTGATATTCATGTATGTATTTATATTCATGTATATGTATAAATATGATTTCACAATAAGCTGAAAACACTATGACAGTTTTTATCTTAAATATTATGGAGTGTGTTCAATGAAAATAAGAACATATCCCATTAATCTTTATCAGTAATCATTTCTTATGTTTTTTTAATTAAATTTATTTATTTTCAGCATAACAGTATTCATTATTTTTTCACCACACCCAGTGCTCCATGCAATCCGTGCCCTCTATAATACCCACCACCTGGTACCCTGACCTCCCACCCCACCCCCCGCCACTTCAAACCTCTCAGATTGTTTTTCAGAGTCCATAGTCTCTCATGGTTCACCTCCCCTTCCAATTTCCCCCAACTCCCTTCTCCTCTCTAACTCCCCATGTCCTCCATGCTATTTGTTATGCTCCACAAATAAGTGAAACCATATGATAATTGACTCTCTCTGCTTGACTTATTTCACTCAGCATAATCTCTTCCAGTCCCGTCCATGTTGCTACAAAAGTTGGGTATTCATCCTTTCTGATGGAGGCATAATACTCCATAGTGTATATGGACCACATCTTCCTTATCCATTCATCCGTTGAAGGGCATCTTGGTTCCTTCCATAGTTTGGCGACCATGGCCATTGCTGCTATAAACATTGGGGTACAGATGGCCCTTCTTTTCACTACATCTGTGTCTTTGGGGTAAATACCCAGTACTGCAATTGCAGGGTCATAGGGAAATTCTATTTTTAATTTCTTGAGGAATCTCCACACTGTTCTCCAAAGAGGCTGCACCAACCTGCATTCCCACCAACAGTGTAAGAGGGTTCCCCTTTCTTCACATCCCCTCCAACACATGTTGTTTCCTGTCTTGTTAATTTTGGCCATTCTAACTGGTGTAAGGTGATATCTCAATGTGTTTCAATTTGAATCTCCCTGATGGCTAGTGATGATGAACATTTTTTCATGTGTCTGATAGCCATTTGTATGTCTTCATTGGAGAAGTCTCTGTTCATATTCTTCTGTTTTGTTAATAGGTCTTTTCAGTCTGTTAATCTAGAAGAGTTCCCTAGCTTCTTATTTTTTCCCTAATTTCTTATTTTATTTATTTTATATTATTTTTATTTTTTTAGTGTTCCAAGATTCCTAACTCCTTATTTTTAAAATACTGATGTTTGGTTAACACCATGCCAGATATCTTACAGAGTGTACCACAACCTAGATTTATCTTACTGCTTTCTTACATGTACCATTTTTTTAATTTTTTCTTTTTCTATTAACAGTAAAATAGAAGTTATATATGAAGGCTTGGTTAGATTCAGGATAACCTGGGACTCCTGGGTGGCTCAGTTGGTTAAGCAGCTGCCTTCAGCTCAGGTCATGATCCCAGGGTCCTGGGATCGAGTCCCACATCGGGCTCCTTGCTCGGCAGGGAGCCTGCTTCTTCCCCTGCCTCTGCCTGCCTGTATGCCTGTGCTCGCTTGCTCTCTCTCTCTCTGACAAATAAATAAAATCTTAAAAAAAAAAAAAGATTCAGGATAACCTTCCATTTACTTGTTTTCAAGAATCTATCTTTGGTGAGTCTTTATAGTATATTTCATATTATCAAGTTGGTATAAAGAGTATTGCCTCTGGATATCATTGCTTCTTGGCATTTTTAGTGCATAAAGGCATATACTTATTTTAAGTCAAAAGATGTATGTAATATGTTTCAATTAATGCAGAAATACATTTTTGCATTAAAGTCTACAAGATTTTTCTTCAGTTCTTTTCTTGCTTTAGAGTAAGTCCCATTAAGAATGAGCATGAATAGCCTCTGTTCCTCAGTTTACTTGGTTGTTAATAATTTGACATAAAGTTGGGATCAGTTTTCCCAGTGGTACTCAATTTTAGATGTTAGAAAATTCTTTCCAAATGTTTTGAATGTTTAAAATATTCACTTAGTCTTAAAACTTCAAAATTGCATAAGAATATACTCAGAAAATTTTTACTTCAAAAAAAAAAAAGATTTGTATTTATTTACCTTAGAGAGAGTACAGGAGAGAGAAGCAGACTCCCTGATGAGCAGAGAACCCAATTCTGGCCTGGACCCCAGGACCCCCAGATCACAACCCGAGCTGAAAGTTGATGCTTAACTGACTGAACCATCAGGTGCCCCCAGAAAATTTTTGCTTTTGACTCTACACTCATTTTGACCACTACTCAGATAAAGGAGACTCTGTATCTCCTTCATCGTTTTGTATAGTTATATGGTACTCCTTTGTGTTGATGTACCATTTTTTAAAAAAATTTAAAGAGTACCTTAATTTGAACATTTGCCCTGTTTTAAATTTTTTGCTGTTACCAGTGTTACAGTGGATAACACTGGCATCAACTTTTTCCACCTTATTTGCAAAGTACTACATTTAGGTTGGATGCCTCGTAGTGGATTAGCTAAGGACTACATCTACATGTAGTTGGATGCCTAAGCAGTGGATTTGCTATCCAGTGTTTCAAGGTGGTGTCAGATTTTCCCCAATATATTTTGTATAATTTTACCCATATACACCAGTGAACTATGAGAAGAGCTCCCCCCTGCCTGACAAGGGCAATAGAGTGTTTTATCAATTTTTGTAGATTTTGATGTACTATAAATTAAGAAAAATTTAAAATATGGTTCTTTTTTTTTTTATTTTTTATCCAGAGTATTTCTTTAAAACATGGTTCTTAACAGCCGAACACACTAACCGATTGTGTCACAGAGACTAAAATATGGTTCTTAATTTGAAATTCTTTTATTAGAAGTGAGTCTGAGCATTTTTCCTAAATTTATACATATTTACGCTTTGTTTTCTGTCAAAGGTATTTTTATGTTATTCATTTTTTATGAGAATTTGCTTTTCTTAAATAGATGTAGACAGAAATATAATAGGAAAGACTGGATGGGAGAGAGGAAGAGAAAGAATCTATACAGGAATTAAACATCTATGATAAAAATCTGCACATATATTCTGGTTTTAGTTTGAAATATGTATGTATTGCTGTGTTCCAGTTTTTTTTTTTAATAGTGAAATTTATTCATCTTTTAATGCTTCTGAATGTTGGGAACTAATACCCAGGCTTTCCAACTCCAACTTAGGATAATTAATAAATGTTTTTTTTTGTACTTGCATGATTTAAACATCCAGATTTCTGATTCATTTGGAGTATATAATAGTGAACATAATGATAAACATTTTCACTTTACTGTTTTTTTAATAACTATTGAATTGCCTTTATTTTTTTAAGATTTATTTATTTGACAGAGAGAGAGAGAGAGATCACTAGTAGGCAGAGAGGCAGGAAGAGGGAGAAGGGAACTGGCTCCCTGCTGAGAAGAGACCCTGATGCGGGCTTGATCCCAGGACTCTGAGATCCGGGCCTGAACCACCCAGGCCGGCCTTGAATTGCCTTTAAAACATTTATCAAAAACTCTCTTTTTTCCCCCTGAGACTTAATCTACTACATATTATACTTTAATAGGTACTTGGTATAATCTACTATATATTATACTTTATATATATTATACTTTCATAGGTACCAATTTTACTTTTTGGTGCCAGTATCTGATTGTTCATGTACAAATAGCACAATTTATGAGAAAAGCATTTTCTTTTAATATCTGGTAGTACCAATTCTACACTGCCTTACTGATCTTTTTATTGTTTCTTTTTTTTTTCATAATGACCCCAAGTCTTGGCAGTTTTAGTGGGACCACAGTAAATTTGTATTTTATCTGGTGTGGATTGATGTTTTTATATTTGATTCTTCAATTTTTTTTTAAAAAATGGTGTTTCCTTCCATTTTTTTCAAAACTACTTTTGTGTTTTTCTGAGGTATTTAAAAGTTTTCCTTCTCTTGGTGTTGTGCTTTTTTAAAAAAAAGATTTTATCTATTTATTTGACAGCCAGAGATGGAACACAAGCAAGGGAAGTAAAAGAGGGAGAAGCGGGCCTCCTGCCAGCCCCGATGTGGGGCTGGATCCCAAAACTCTTGATCAGGCTTGATCTTAGAACTCTGGGATCATGACTTGAGTGGAAGGCAGATGCCTATTGACTAAGCCACCCAGGCACCCCGGTTTTGCACTTTTTAATCCTACATATTTTACTGGGTTGTTGTTGTTTTAACAAGATTTTCTTTGTAATTATTCTTGGACTATAAGAAAGGTTTTTAAATTTCATAATTTTTAATATTCTGATGGCTTACTGAAGTTTTTATTCTTTTTGAACTTTATCTTTCACTTTCCAGACCTGCTATCAAAAAATTAGGAAATTAAGTTTTTTTCTCTTGGTTTTAATTCTTATTTCTCACATTTTCTGTGTTCTTATTGTTTTAAATAATAACTATAGTTCAGAGTTAAATATTAATATAAAAACTAGTGGTCCTTTTCTGTATTTTAGTGGTAATTGCTCTATCTTAGTATGTCAGATACTAACTTCACAACTGACGTAGGTAGAACTGTGTAGATTCAAGGTTAGGAAGTCATCATAATTTTTATTTTATTGATGCTTTGTTAACAAATAGTGTACTTTTTAAAAGTTTTTATGTCAATGGTGTGAATTATATTAGTGGATATACTGTATTAAATCATCCAATTTCTAGAATAAATCCTACTTGACAATGATGTATTGTTTTTAGTGTGATTTTAGATCCTTCTGCAATTATTTGTGATTAAGCAGGAGTAGTCCATACTTATTTTTTATTGTATATCTTTTATGCCACTATAACTTTAACATCCTTCTAAAGTGAAATGACTCTCTTGATTGAATATAAAATGTCAATACCTTCATTTATTTAAATAAAAAAAAAAGCTCTGTTTTCTGGTCCTTCTTAATCTTTGCAACAATTTAACTGGCATTAGAATTTACTCCTTTTCAGTGTTTGGTAGAATTTTCCAGTGAAATTCAATCTAGTTCTTGTGAAGGGTAGCACTTTGAAACTGATTTTTCTTTGTTTTTTCTGACATACATTTTTAAAATCTGACATATATTTTTAAAATTTGTTGGGGCACCTGGGTGGCTCAGTGGGTTAAGCCACTGCCTTCGGCTCAGGTCATGATCCCAGGATCCCGAGATGGAGCCCCATCCCGAGATGGAGCAGGGAGCCTGCTTCCTCCTCTCTGCCTGCCTCTCTGCCTGCTTGTCATCTCTCTCTGTCAAATAAATAAATTTTAAAAAAAAACTTTAAAATTTGAAATGGAGGTTTTTTGTTTTGTTTTTGTTTTTTTTTTACTTCTAATACTGCTTCATCCAGGCAAGAGTATTTTTTAGACACTATCTCTTCATTCTTGTACCCAGAAACAAGCTCATGATTAATGGATATATTACTTTGTTGGTCACTTATAGAGCTTAAAACAGAAAGAATAAAACAGGTTAACTCACATTTTTTAGATATTATTTATTTTCCTCTGCTTCTGATAACTGAAAAAGAAGTGATGAATAATTTCCACCTGACAGCTATTATTTTCTCTCTTAATTCATTAAAAATAAACTCAGTGACAGAATTTTCATATCTATATTCATGCATTTGTCAATTTTGAAGGGAATCCCCCCCCACCATGTAACACAATTGCAGAATGGTCTCTCCTGTGAAAACCACAGATGTGCCCATGGAATTCTAAATGTTTTTTTTTTTTCTGAAATATTTTTATACAAAGCAACCAAAAGCTTTCTGTGAATTTTCCTTTGCACAGCGCATATTTCCGATTCACACATACCACCTGCTCAAAGGCCAAAAATTCTTTGTGATTTCTATCAGAGTCAAAAGGGGATCTTAAAAATCAGAGAATGTAATATTTACAAACTGATAATGCTCAATACCTTAACTATAAAAAACCCCAACACTATGTGAAAGCAGTTTATATATTATTAATTATAAAGTGCATAGAGAGAGGGGTTTTTTTCTGCATTTATTGATATCAGGATAAGAATATTTACAGGTCTGAGCAATTAAAATATCTAAGACTTAATTTTTTTTTTCATCTTTTTTGACTTTATTAATATAATTGACATACAATATTAAGTTGAAGGTATACACTGTGTTGATTTGATACATTTATATATTGCAAAAATGATTACCGCCATAGTGTTTGTTCACAGCTCCATCACCTCACATCTAAGACTTAATTCTTTTAGGATTTCTGAGTGTTGCAAAGTAAGAATTTCCTCCTTTCATAGGGCTAAATAATATTCCATTGTTGTGGACAGGGGCACCTGGGTGGCTCAGTCAGTTAAGCATCTGCCTTCGGGTGAGGTCATGATCCTGGAGTCCTAGTACCAAACCCTACCTTGGACTCCCTGCTCAGCAGGGAGCCTGTTTCTCCCTCTCCTTCTGCCACCCTCACCCTGCTTGTGCTCTTTCTCTCTCTCTCAAATAAATAAAATCTTTTTTAAAAATTCCATTTTTTGTAGATATATACTAACTTTTCTTTATCCATTTTTCTTTCAATATACATGTAAGTCGGTTCCATGTTGTTGTGTGTAATGCAGCAATGAACATGAAGCTACAAATATCTCTTCAAGATTCTGTGTTCATTTCCTTTATATATACTATCTAGGAGTGCATTTCCTCAATCATATGATAGTACTTTTCATGTTTTTGAGGAAACTCTGTACTGTTTTCCAGAGTGGCTTACCATTTTATATTTCTATGGTAGTTTACCATTTTATATTCCCAAAATGGTGCTCAAGGGCTCCCCTTTACCCACGGCATTGCCAACATATGTCTCTTGTCTGTTCCATATAGCTGTTTTAATGGGTGTGAAATACTATTTCAGTATGGCTTTGATTGGCATTTCTCTGATGAAGTGATGTTGGGCACCTTTCTACATGAAAGGCGTTACCCATCTGTACGGCTTCTTTGGGAAAATGTCTATCAAGTCCTCCCCCCATTTTTTAATTAGATTGCTTGAGTTTTTGCTATTGAGTTGTGTGAGTAATTTATATAGGTCTTATATTAACTCTTTATCTGATAGATGGTTTTAAAAATATTTTCTGCTGTTTGTAGGTTACCTTTTTGTTTTCCTAATTCTTTGGCTTTGCAGAAGCTTTGTAATTCAATATAGTCCTATTTGATTATTTTTGGCATGTTGCTTGCGCTTTTGTTGTCATATCCAAAAAAACCATTGCCAAGACCCATATCAAGGAACTTATTCCCTATGTTTTCTTTTAGTAGTCTTACAGTTGGGATCTTACATATAAGAATTTAAGCCATTCCAAGTTAATTTGGGGGAGTGGTGTAAGATAGGAGTCCAGTTTCATTCTTCTTTATGTTATTTTCCAGTTCTCCTAACACCACATATTGAAGAGACTATCTTTTCTCTATTGACTGTTCTTGATTTCCTTGTGAAATATGAGTTCACCATATATGCAAGGGCTCATTTCTGGGCTCTAGATTCTGTTCTATTGTTCTGTGTGTCTGCATTCTGTTTTGATTACTATAACTTTGTATTAAAGTCTGAAATCAAAAAGTTTGATGACTACCAGCTTTGTTTTTCCTCAAGATTCTTTTGGTGATTCAGAGTCTTTTGTTGTTACATAAAATTTTAGGATTGTTTTTCTCTTACTATGAAAACCATCATTGGAATTTTGATAGGGCTTTCATTGATTCTGTGGATAGCTCTGGGTAGTATGGACATTTTAACAATGTTCATTTATTCATCAGTGAATTCAGTTATTTCATCAGTGTCTTAAATTTTTTTTAATTTTTTAATTTATTTTCAGCATAACAGTATTCATTATATTTGCACAACACCCAGTGCTCCATGCAATCCGTGCCCTCTCTAATACCCCCACCTGGTTCCCCCAACCTCCTACCCCCCACCATTTCAAACCCCTCAGATTGTTTTTCAGAGTCCATAGTCTCTCATGGTTCACCTCCCCTTCTCCTTCTCCTTCTCCCCCAACTCCCTTCTCCTCTCTAACTCCCCATGTCCTCCATGCTATTTGTTATGCTCCACAAATTTTTTTAAGTTTTTTTTTTATTTATTTGAGAGAATGAGAGTGAGAAAGCATGAGAGGGAGAAGGTCAGAGGGAGAAGCAGACTCCCCATGGGGCTGGGAGCCTGAAGTGGGACTTGGTCCCGGGACTCCAGGATCAGGACCTGAGCCAAGGGCAGTTGCTTAACCAATTGAGTCACCCAGGTGCCCTTAAAATGTTTTTAATGAAATGGATTTGATATATAATACTGTAAAATTTAAGTTGTATAAAATGTTAACTTGATACATTTATGTATTTCAATATAATTGTCATCGTAACACTAATTAGCACCTCTACCATGTTACATTATATTTCTTTTTAGTATTACAATAATTATGTTTTAATTTCTTGGAAAATTTGATGGTTATAATATCATATTTATTTACTATCCTGTGCATTAGATCTCTAGAGCTTATTTACTACTCATTGTATATTTGTAAACTTGGTCAGTATTTGTCCTTTCCCTCTATCCCCCAGCCCCTGGTACCCTCCATTTTACTGTTTCTGTGAGTTTGGCTTTTTTAGATTCCACATGTGACTGATATCATATAGTTCATTTTTCTCTGACTTACCTCACACAGAATAAGGTCCTCAAAGTCCATTCATGTTTTCACAAATGGCAGGAAGTTCATTCCTAGGTTAAAGATATCCCGACATATTTTGATGCTCTTATAAGAATTGTGTTTCTTTTTCAGATAGTTTTTTTCTTAGTATATAGAAACACAACTAATCTTTTATTTTTTTTTAAAGATTTTATTTGTTTGTCAGAAAGAGAGAGAGAGAAAGCACAAGCAGGGAGAGCTGTGGACAGAGCAGGCAGAGGGAGAAGCAGTCATATCACTGAGCAGTGAGCCTGATGCAGGACTTGATCCCAGGATGCTGGGATCATAATGTGAGCTGAAGGCAGACATTTAACCCAGGCGTCCCCACAACTGATCTTTTCATATTAATTTTATATCCTGCAACTTTAATTTGGTGGTTAGTTCTAATGGTTTTTTGGTAAGGTCTTCAGGGATTTTCTATGTAAGATCATATTTTCTGTAAACTGAAATAGTTTTACTTCTCCCTTTCCAATTTGGATGCCTTTTATTTCCTTGTTTGCCTAATTGCTCTAATGGAACTTCCACTGCTGTGCTGAACAGGAGCTGAGAGTGGGCACCTTGATCTTATTCCTAATCTTACCAGGAAAGCTTTCAGTTTTATCCCACTGAGGTTTTTTTTTATAAATATATAGATTTTTGTTATGTTGAGATGCATTACTTTTATATCCAGTTTCTTGAGTGTTTTTAGCATGAAGGAATATTGAATCTTGGCAAATGCTTTTCCTGCATCTATTGAGATGATTATAGTTTTTTTCCATATTTATTTTTAAATTCAGTTAATTAACATATAATGTATTATTTAGAGGTCAGTGATTTATCAATCTTCCATAATACCCACTGTTCATTACATCACATGCCCTCCTTAATGTCCAGCACCCAGTTACCCCATCCCCTCATCCAACTCCCCTCCAGCAACCCTCAGTTTGTTTCCTATGATTAAGAGCTTTTTATGGTTTGTCTCCCTGATTTTGTCTTCATATTATTAATTCATTACATTTAATTATTTGCATATATTGATCTACCCTTGTATCCCGGAGGAAAATCCCATGTGATCATGGTATATAATCTTCTCAAAGTCCTGTTGGATTTGATTTGCTAGATTTTTGTAGATATTTTTTGTAAATATATTTATAAGAAGACCACGGGCCAGGAGGGCATGGGGGTGGTACAGTTGAGTGACAGACATGGTTTCAGCTCACATCACAAACTCATGGTCATGAGATTGAGCCCTGCATCAAGTTTTGTGCTCAGTGTGGATTCTCTCCCTCTGCCCCTCCTGCTCATGCTCACTCTCTCTCTCTCTAAAATAAATAAAATTTTTTAAACAAACAAACAAACACACACACACAAAAAGAACAGGCCAATATCCCTCTACATAGTGTCTTAATATGACTTTGGTATCAGGGTAATGCTGGCCTCATAAAATGAAGTTTAGTTTTGGAGACACCTGGGTGGCTCAGTCAGTTAAGAGTCTGCCTTCGGCTCAGGTCATGATTCCAGAGTCCTGGTTATAGAATAAATAAATGTTTATAAATAAACAGTCCTGGGATGGAGCCCTGCTTTGGGCTCCCTGCTCATGCCTGCTTCTCCCTCTTCCACTCCCCCTGCTTGTGTTCCCTCTCTCACTGTCTCTCTGTCAAATAAATAAATAAAATCTTTTTGAAAAAGTTTACTTTAGGAGTGTTCCCTCCTCTCCTGTTTTTAAAAAGAGTTTGAGAAGAACTGGTGTTAATTTTTTTTAATGTTTGGTGGAATTCACCAGTGAAATCATCTGGTCCTGGTGTTTCCTACTAGGTATAATATCTACTCTTTCAGTTCTGAGTCTTCTTTTTTTAGCCTAGCTAAGGGTTCTCAACTTTTTTATACTTAAAAAAAAAACAGCTTTTAGTTATATTATAGTTATATAGTTATAATATAGTTATATTTATATTATAGTTATAGTTATATTTTCTATTTTCTATTTTTTTAATCTCCATTTATTTTTGCTCTGATCTTTGTCCTATTTTTTCTTCTACTAACATTGGGCTTAAGTTCTTTTTCTAGTTCCTTGAGGTGTACATGTAGATTGTTTATTTGAGAGCTTTCTTTTAAGGTAGGCATTAACTTCCCTTTTAGAACTGTTGCTGCTGCATCACATAAATTTTGGCATATTGTGTTTCCATTTTCATTTGTTTCAAGTTTTTTTGACTTATGTTTTTATTTCTTTGATGCATTGTCAGTTTGGGAGCAGCTTAATTTCCACACGTTTGTGAATTATTTTCTATCACTGATTTCATTTTTCATAGCATTGTGGTCAGAAAAGATACTTGGTATAATTTCAGTTCTCTTACATTTATTTACCACCATGTGTTTTCTCACTTAAGATAAGACATATCCTGGAAAAGCTCTATGCATGCTTGAGAAGAATGTATATTTTGTTGCTGTTGGATGAAATTATCTGAATACGTGTTTAGGTCCATTTAGTGTAGGTCAAGTCCAGTGTTTCCGTATTGATTTTCTGTCTAGGTGATATATCCATTGTTTAAAGTGGGGGTTTCAAGTCCTTACTATTATTGTATAATGTTTCTCTATAGTGATATATTAATATTTGCTTAGTACATTTACATGCTGCAGGATCAGATAAATATTTGTGGTTATTACAGTCTATTGATAAACTGATCTGTTTATTGTAAAATGACTTTTTTGTTACAATTTTGACTTAATGTCCCTTTTTTTTCCTTATATAAGTAAATCTACCTCTGCTTTCTTTTGGTTTCCATTAGCATGGAATGTCTTTCTCCCTGTCTTCACTTTGAGCCTATTTGTGTCCTTAAAGCTGAGGCACTCTCAGTGCATCTTTATAAATTCCTGTGTTCTACCTGTATGCTATAATCCCTGACCTGAATCTTTAGTTCTGTGTGCAAAATAGTTGTTCAGATCAACGTATGTGTGTGTGGTGATGTGGAAGCAGATTGCTATATCACCATTTTGTCTAGTGGTTCATTTTAAGTTTAACATAAAATGTACATACTCCATAGTCAAATAATCATCTTTAATGTTCATGTTGGACTGTATTAAACAGTATTCATTTGGGGCATCTGGGTGGCTCAATTAAGAGTCCAACTCTTGGGGCACCTGGGTGGCTTGGTGGGTTAAAGCCTCTGCCTTCGGCTCAGGTCATGATCCCAGGGTCCTGGGATAGAGCCCTGCATTGGGCTCTCTGCTCAGCAGGGAGCCTGCTTCCTCCTCTCTCTCTGCCTACCTCTCTGCCTACTTGTGATCTCTGTCTGTCAAATAAATAAATAAAATCTTTAAAAAAAAAAAAAAGAGTCCAACTCTTGATTTTAGCTCAAGTCATGATCTCAGGGTACTGAGATTGAGCCTTATGTGGGGCTTTTTATGAGAAATTTAGTTATCCAATAGAATAGCTTCAAAACTGTGAGATTATCTGTTTTTAGAACAAATTATCAGTAGTAAAATAAATACTACTAGGGTCGGAATGCAATTTAGACTGAAAACAAGAAATACTAACTCTCCCCACACTTATAATCTTCTACTCGAAGGTCATTGAATTGGTACACATGTTAGAAGACAGATACAGATTTAGGTAGATAGCCAGACTTGAAGGGAACTGAAAATGTTGGTGAGTAGCAGTAAAATCAATGACTCAACACACAAAAACAACCCAATGAATAGTCTAAATTGTATAACAATTGACCACATTTAAAATTCTTGTGAATGCATGGACAGTATTTGGGGGAAAAAAATCTATATACCACTTAGGGATCTCGTTTGTTTTCTTGGACTGTGTGTGTATGTTTTCTGGATACTTATATTTTTAAAAACAAATTATAAGATTAAGTCCATGTTTGATTAAGTTATTCTACTACTCTCATTCAATATGTATTTAAATTGTAACACACATTAAGATAATTATAGATTATAAAAATATCTGCTATTATATGGTCATAAAGTTTTGTCTGTTTCATTATTTTTTAAGATTTTATTTATTTAAGAGAGAGAGCATGAAGTGGGGGAGGGTCAGAGGGAGAAGCAGACTCCCTGCTGAACATGTAGCCTGATGTGGAGCTATCCTGAGACTCTAGGATCAGGATCTGAGCCAAAGGCAGTCAGTCACTTAACCAACTGAGCCACCTAGATGCCCCTGTTTCACTGTAATTTCCAAAAATATAAGGCAAATATTCTATAATATTGATCATGTAAATGAACTTGGTTCTTTTCTTAAAGACTTTCAGTTGTAACTTGGCAATCGTTATATTTGTCTCTTTTATCAACTTTATTTCAATGACAACAGCATTTTCCACTCTTAAGTATGCCAATACTGAGTAGAATGCTTGATTTCCACACCATTATCTGCTTTGTATTCTCAATATAAGTGACAAATTCATCCTTTTAGGTGTTCTCATATTTTTTTTTTCAATAGACTTAACTTTTGAGCAATTTTACATTGACAGCAGAATGGAGCTGAAGGTACAGAGATTTTCTGTATACTTGTCACCCTCACTTTTACAAAGCCTCTCTTATTACCAGAATCCTATACCAAAGTGCTTTGATAGAACTGATGAACATACATGGATACATCATTGTATCCAAGGTCAATAGTTTATCATAGAATTCACTCTTGATGTTAAACCTTCTATGTATTTGGACAAATGTATAATGACAAGTATTCAGCATTATAGCATCTGACAGAGTGGTTTCACTGCCTTAAAATTGGCTCATGCTGGCCTTATTCAACCTTCCTCCTCCCAAATACCAGGCAACTTGGAGTTGTTTTTTTTTTTCCTGTCTTCAAAGTTTTGCCTTTTACAAAATGTCATATTCTGATAGCCATATAGTGTATAGAATTTTGTATTTTTGTATATGGCCTTTTACTTAGTAATTTGTATTTAAGTTTCCTTGATGTTTTTTCATGTTTCACTAGCTCATTTTTGTTTAGCACTGACTAATACTCCATTGTCAGGAGGTACCACAGTTTATTAATAAATTGATTTATTGAAAGACATCTGGGATGCTTCCAAGTTTGGGCACTTATGAATAAAGCTGCAAAAACATCCCTCTCTGGGTTATTGTGTAGACATAAATGTTTGATATCTTTGGATAAATAAGCATCATGATTGTTGGT
Source organism: Neogale vison (assembly GCF_020171115.1). NCBI lineage: Eukaryota > Metazoa > Chordata > Mammalia > Carnivora > Mustelidae > Neogale > Neogale vison. The sequence continues at coordinate 73,351,078 of NC_058102.1, forward strand.
ATTTTGTATTGTAATAAACTACCCAAATTTCTTCTAAAGTGGCTGCATCATTGTGCATTTTCTCCAACAACAAATGAAAGTTCCTGTTGCTTCACAACACCCTTGCACTTGGTGGTGTTAGCACTTTAGATTTTGGCCACCCTAACAGGTGAGAGGTGGTATCTCACTGTTGTCTTAATTTGCATTTCCCGGATGACATAATATGTGGAGCATCTTTTGATGTACTTATTTGCCATCTGTGTATTTTCTTTGGTCAAGCACATGTTAAGGTCTTTGGCTCATTTTTTGGTGAGGTTTTCTTACTTCTGGGTTTTAAGGTTTCTTGTATGTTAAATGTTATAAGTAGATGACAATCATGTATCAGATGTGTCTTTTGCAAAAATGTTTCTCATTCTTTGGCATGTCTTGTCATTCTTTTCATACTCTCTTTCATGGAATAGGCATTTTTTAACTTTAATGAAGTCCAATTTAGCCATTATTCTTTCATGGCTAGAGCCTTTGGTGGTGTATCCAAAAAAGTTATCATAATACCCAAAGCCATCCAGGTTTTTTTTCTTTCACTACTATCTTCCAGTTTTCAGTGTTCAGTTCTCTCACTTCCTTGGTTAAATTTATTTCTAGATATTTTCTTTTCTTTTTTTTTTTTTGGCTGCAACTCCAAATGGGATTATTTTCTTAATTTCTCTAATAGCTCATTATTAGTGCATAGAAATCCAACAGAGTTTTATATTAATTCTTTATCCTATAACTTTATTTAATTCATGTATTAGATCTAAAAGTTGTTTTTTTTTGGTGTTGCCTTTAGAGTTTTTTATAAATATTTTAGATTTTAGTTTTAATAGATATTTTATAGATATATAGATAGACAAGCTTTATATTTCTTCCTTTCTGATTTGCCTGTTACTCCAGGTAGGGTTGCCAATACTATGTTGAATTAAAGTGAGAGAGGAGGCATCCTATCTCTTCCTAAGTTTAAAAGAAATGGTTTCAGTTTTTTACCATCAAGTAAAATATTCACTATGAGTTTTTGATACACTGCCTTCATTATGTTGAGCCATGTTCTGTCTAAATTCAATTTGTTGAGAGTTTTTATAAAATGTATGTTGAACTTTTGAAATGGTTTTAGTGCATTTACTGACATGAACTTAAGATTTCAGCCTTTCCTTTTGTTAATGTGGTATTTCACATTGATTTGCAGATGTTGAGACATTTTTACATCCATGGAATAAACCTACTTGTTCATATTGTCTTTTTTTTTTCATTTATTTATTTTCAGCATAACAGTATCATTATTTTTTCACCACACCCAGTGGTCCATGCAATCCGTGCCCTCTATAATACCCACCACCTGGTACCCAACCTCCCCCCCCCGCCACTTCAAACCCCTCAGATTGTTTTTCAGAGTCCATAGTCTCTCATGATTCATTCACCTCCCCTTCCAATTTCCCCCAACTCCCTTCTCCTCTCTATCTCCCTATGTCCTCCATGCTTTTTGTTATGCTCCACAAATAAGTGAAACCATATGATAATTGACTCTCTCGGCTTGACTTATTTCACTCAGCATAATCTCTTCCAGTCCCATCCATGTTGCTACAAAAGTTGGGTATTCATCCTTTCTGATGGAGGCATAATACTCCATAGTGTATATGGACCACATCTTCCTTATCCATTCATCCGTTGAAGGGCATCTTAGTTCTTTCCACAGTTTGACGACCGTGGCCATTGCTGCTATAAACATTGGGGTACAGATGGCCCTTCTTTTCACTACATCTGTGTCTTTGGGGTAAATACCCAGTACTGCAATTGCAGGGTCATAGGGAAGTTCTATTTTTAATTTCTTGAGGAATCTCCACACTGTTCTCCAAAGAGGCTGCACCAACTTGCATTCCCACCAACAGTGTAAGAGGGTTCCCCTTTCTCCACATCCTCTCCAACACATGTTGTTTCCTGTCTTGCTAATTTTGGCCATTCTAACTGGTGTAAGGTGATATCTCAATGTAGTTTTAATTTGAATCTCCCTGATGGCTAGTGATGATGAACATTTTTTCATGTGTCTGATAGCCATTTGTATGTCTTTATTGGAGAAGTGTCTGTCTATATCTTCTGCCCATTTTTTGATATGATTGTCTGTTTTGTGTGTGTTGAGTTTGAGGAGTTCATTGTAGATCCTGGATATCAACCTTTTGTCTGTACTGTCATTTGCAAATCTCTTCTCCCATTCCGTGGGTTGCCTCTTTGTTTTCTTGACTATTTCCTTTGCTGTGCAGAAGCTTTTGATTTTGATGAAGTCCCAAAAGTTCATCTTCATTTTTGTTTCCTTTGCCTTTGGAGACATATCTTGAAAGAAGTTGCTGTGGCTGATAACTGATATCTCAGTTGCTGAGATTACTGCCTATGTTCTCCTCTAGGATTCTGATGGATTCCTGTCTCACATTGAGGTCTTTTATCCACTTTGAGTTTATCTTTGTGTACGGTGTAAGAGAATGGTCGAGTTTCATTCTTCTACATAAAGTATAGGGATAGAGGGAACATTCCTGAACTTCATCAAATCTATCTATGAAAGACCCACAGCAAATATCATCCTTTTTGGGAAAAAGCTTGCGTCCTTCCTGTTGAGATCCGGAACACGACAAGGATGCCCACTCTCACCCTCTTGTTCAATATAGTATTAGAAGTCCTAGCAACAGCAATCAGACAACAAAGGGAAATAAAAGGTATCCAAATTGGTAATGAAGAAGTCAAACTCTCTCTCTTTGCAGATGACATGATTCTTTATATGGAAAACCCAAAAGACTCCACCCCCAAACTACTGGAACTCATACAGCAATTCAGCAACGTGGCAGAATACAAAGTCAATGTACAGAAATCAGTGGCTTTCTTATACACTAACAATGAAAATACAGAAAGGGAAATTAGAGAATCGTTTCCATTTACTATAGCACCTAGAACCATAAGATACCTGGGAATAAATCTAACCAAAGAGGTAAAGGATCTGTACTCAAGGAACTACAGAACACTCATGAAAGAAATTGAAGAAGACACAAAAAGATGGAAGACCATTCCATGCTCTTGGATTGGAAGAATAAACATTGTTAAAATGTGTATACTGCCTAGAGCAATCTATACTTTTAATGCTATTCTGACAAAATTCCACCGGTATTCTTCAAAGAGCTGGAGCAAATAATCCTAAAATTTGTATGGAATCAGAAGAGACCCCAAATCACTAAGGAAATGTTGAAAAGCAAAAATAAAACTGGGGGCATCACGTTACCTGATTTCAAGCTTTACTACAAAGCTGTGATCACCAAGACAGCATGGTACTGGCATAAAAACAGACACATAGACCAGTGGAACAGAGTAGAAAGCCCAGATATGGACCCTCAACTCTATGGGCAAATAATCTTTGACAAAATGGAAAGAATATACAGTGGAAAAAAGACAGTCTCTTCAATAAATGGTGCTGGGAAAACTGGGCAGCTATTGTCTGTCTTCTTTAAAGTATTTTGTTGAGGACCTGTGTATTTGCATCCATGTTCATCAGGGCTATTGGCCTGTAAGTTTGTTCTCTTGTACTGTCCTTTCCTGGCCTTAATTGAGCAATTTATGATTCCACATTCTATCCTTTTTTTTCAGCATGTTGTCAAAAGCATTTGCATTGTTTAAAATTTTTTAGCGGTTGCTTAGAGTTTGCAATATCTGTCTGTGCCAAATCCAGATCCACTTTTAAATAATACTGTAACATTTGACAGGTGATAAAAGATCCTTATAATTATAAGTAATCACAATCCCTCCCTATCATTCCTTGTATTATTGCTGTCATTCATTTCACTTACACATAAGCAAACCTAAGAACATATGAGAATGTGTATGTGTGTGTGTGTGCAAAGTGTATGACTGTCTTTGAAGAGAATTTTTTTATGATATCCAATGTATAGATTTTTTCATTTTTGAATTATGCTTTTAGTATAATTAGAAAAAGTCTTTCTTCTAGAAGTTCTATCATTTTAATTTTATATCAAGTCTATTACCCATCATAAGTTTATATTTCTAGATGATGTGGGGTATAAGATTTTGGGGGGGTTATTGTAGGGATATAAAATTCTTCTAACAAATGTATGTTAATTTCTACAAACTGGCTAAGATTTTCATTGGAATTTTTTTGAATCTTTTGATACATTTTTTGGAGAAAGGATATCTTGACAAGATTGAGCCTTCTAAATCATAAATAAATAATTTAGCTTTCCACATTTGTTATCTTAATTTCCTTAACAATTTTGAAGTGCTCAGTGAATAGGTCTTTCACAGATTTTGTTGGGTATACACCAGTATATTTCATAATTTTATACAATTTTAAAAGGTATTTTAAAATTTCATCTCCAGTGTTTTTAGGAAGAAATACAATGATTTTGTATTATAATTTGTAATATGCAGTGTTGCTTAAGTTATTAACTTCTAGCAGTGATTTTATAGATTCATCAGATTTTCTACATAGATCTTATCATCTGTGAATAAAGACAATTTTATTTCTCCCTTTTCCATGTGGATGCCTTTTAATTCTTATCCTTTTACTTCAGTAGCTAGACCTTCTATGTAACATTAAATAAAAGTAATGAGAGCAGACACCTTCTTTTTCCTGATTATTTTAGGGAAAGCGTACATTTCTTTGTCATTAAGAATGTTATTAACTTAAAAGAAATGTCTTTAGTTTTTGGTTTTTGTAGATGCTCTTAATCATGTTGAGGAAGTTCCCTTCTGGTTCTAGTTTTATGAGAAAAAAGAATTTTGGATTTTGTCACACATTTGTTATTTGTCAATTGAGGTAACAGAATTTTGTTTAGCTTATTAATATTGTGAATTACATTCCTTGATATTAGAAAGTTAAACCAACTTTGCAAACTTGGGATAAACCCCAAGTCATCATGATGTATTATCTTTTTAATATATTATTGAATTAGCTGTGCTAATTTCCATTTAGAAATTTTGCATCTATATTTTTTTTAAGATTTTATGTATCTGACAGAGACAGAGTGAGAGTACAAGCAGGGGGAGAAGCAGAAGGAGGGGAGAAAGCAGGCTCCCAGCTCAATCCCTGGACCCTGGGATCCTGACATGAGCCAAAAGCAGATGCTTAGCTGACTGAGCCACCCAGGTACCCAAAAATCAAATTACTTTCATCCTCCATTTTGTTAATGTGCTTTATCACATGATGGTCTTGTAAATTTTGAACAACCCTTGTTTCCCCAGAATACATCTCACTTAATAATGATGAAATACTTTTTTAAAGTACTATTTGCATTTATATTCATCATGGATATTGGCCTGTAGTTTTCCTTTTGTAGCATTTTTTATTTTGGTGTCAGGTAATGTTGACCTCATGGAATGAATTTGGGAACTTTCTTTCCTCTTAGATTTTTTAGAATGGTTCAAAGAAAGTATTAATTGTTTTTTAAATATTTTGTAGAATTTACCTATGAATCCATCTGATTCTGAACTTTGTGCTGAGAGTTTTTGATTACCGATTGAATTATGTTACTAGTAATTAGTATGTTCAGATATTCTACTTCTTTCTGATTTAGTTTTGGAAGATTTGTATTTCTAGGTGTTTATCCATTTCTTCTAGGTTGTCTGATTTGTTGGCATATAATTTTTCACTATAGTCTCATAATCCTTTGTAGTTCTGTGGTATTGTTTGTTACTTCTCTTTCAGTTCTCATTTTATTTATGTCCTGTCTTTCTTGATGAGTCTGGCTAAACATTTGTAAATTCATCTTTTCAAAGAACCAGTTGTTGGTTTCATTGATCGTTTCCTTTTTTCTCTGAACTTTATTATCTCCTTCTTTCTACTAGGGCTTTGTTTTCCATTTCCTAGTTCCTTTATGTGTAATGTTAGGGTTTTCTGGGTTTTGTTGTTGTTGTTGTTGTTGTTGTTGTTTTGAGATTTCTCTTGTTTCTTGAAGCAGGCCTATAGCTCTCTAAATTTCCCTCCTAGAACTTCTATCACTGAATCCCAGATTTTGGATTGTTGTTTTTTTTTTTTTTCTTTTTTCATTTGTATCCATGCATTTTTAAATTTCCTCTTTGATTTCTTTGTTGACCCATTGGTTGTCTAGTAACATGTTGTTTAGGCTCCACATGCTTGTTTTTTCTCCCATTTTTTTCTTGTAATTATTTTCTAGTTCTATGCTATTCTTACTGCAAAAATTGGATGATATAATTTTAACCTTTTTAAGTTTATTGAGACTGTCTTGGCGTCAAAGATGTGATGGATCCAGGAAAATATTTCAATTTTTTATCAAGCAGGTTATGTATAGTTCTTTTCTGAGATTTTTTTCTGGTTCTTTCATTGGCATATATTTTGTCTCCTCATTTTGCTTCACTTTCTTCATTTGTTTCTATGAATTAGGTAGCACAGCTACTTCTCCTAAATCTGAAGTAATGATCTCATTCCCTGCATAGACTCTGTGTGCCTGGTGACTTTGGCTGGCTAGTCAGGGCAGTGTTGTGTGGGCTGGGGATCTCAGGACACTCGTGCTGGTGCATTGACAAGGTGGCAGATCTCAAGGGCTCATGGGCTGTAGCGTTAAGACTCTCTGTACAGAGGGCCTTGTGGCAGGACAGTTGAAAATACAGTGGAAGTCTGTGTGTCCTGGGGCTCTCTGTATATGAGAGTACCCTAGTGAGGTTAATGGAGCTGTGCCAGGTTGTGGGCAAGGGGGACTTGGGGTATTTGTGCAGGAGACACCTTAGCAGGGCAGCTGGAACCAAAGTGGGGAGCAAGCCAGCATCCTGGGGCTCTTCATACAGAGGTTGCTATGGCAGGACAGCTGTAGCTAAAGTGGACATAGGCTGGCGTAGGACTAGGACTCTCCACAGAGAGGGTGCTCTAGCAGAAAACCTGAAGCTCAAAGTAAAGCATGCTAGGTTATGGTGGGGTGTTCAGTACAGAGGTTCTCCTCTGTACTGGTTGGGGGGGGGGGAGCTGGAGTCAAAGTAGGCACAGGCTAGCAGCTCCAAGGACACTCTATGCAGGGGTACTCTGAGACTTTTGGCTATAGCAAAAGAAGGTATGAGCCAGAAGGTCACAGAGTTTTCTGTCTACATCAAGAGTACCCTACCAGGGCACCTGGGGGGCTCAGTTCATTAAGCAACTGCCTTTGGCTCAGGTCATGATCCTGGGATTTTGGAATCAAGTCCTACATCAGGCTCCCAGCTCCACGGGGAATCTGCTTCTCCTTCTGACCTTCCCCCTTCTCATGCTCTCTCTCACTGTCCCTCTCTCAAATAAATAAATAAAAATCTTTAAAAAAAAAAAAAAAAGAGTACCCTACCAAGCTGTTTGGAGCCAAAGTGATATGGGCCTGGAGTTTTCTGTGGTGCTCAGTTGGTGGTGGTTGGCCTAATGGCTGGAGCTGTAGTCAGTACTGTTCAGGAGTCCTGCTCAGGAGTCCTGGTGAACCCCACAGTGGGGCTGCCTTGATGGGTTGGCTAGGGTGGGTATGGTATAGGGACCCAGGACTCTCTGAGGCTGCAGGCCAGACCTTGCTCCTGCAGGCCAGACCTTGCTCCTGTCTTGAACTATCAAGGTAGATAAGGAATGTAAGCAGTGGCACTTTTCAGACCCTCAGGCTCAGAGAAAGTTCTCAAAGTTCCCTTTCCATCTGGGGGTCCTAGGACTAGATCCTTTATTTTCTAGTTGTTCTTCTTAAATTACAGCTTTTTATAGCTGGGATATTCATGGCTCATGTGGGCTAGGACTTGGGAGGCTCACTGGACCTGCAGGCTGCCTATGGCATGTGGAAGAAGCCCTGTCCCTAGCTACTCTATCAGGATGGAAGGAGAAGGTAGACAGTGGTTTTCATCAGCCTGTTAAACCCAGAGAACTTTTCAGCACCTGGAAAGTAACTGGATCTTTCACATACTAGTTGCTCTTTAAAATGGAAGCTTTTGGGACACCTGGGTGGCTCAGTTGGTTAAGCATCCTACTTTTTTTTTTTTTAATTTATTTTTTATTTATTTTCAGCATAACAGTATTTATTATTTTTGCACCACACCCAGTGCTCCATGCAATCCGTGCCCTCTATAATACCCACCACCTGGTACCCTGACCTCCCACCCCCCCGCCCCTTCAAAACCCTCAGATTATTTTTCAGAGTCCATAGTCTTTCATGGGTCACCTCCCCTTCCAATTTCCCCCAACTTCCTTCTCCTCTCTATCTCCCCATGTCCTCCATGCTATTTGTTATGCTTCACAAATAAGTGAAACCATTTGATAATTGACTCTCTCTGCTTATTTCACTCTGCATAATCTCTTCCAGTCCCATCCATGTTGCTACAAAAGTTGGGTATTCGTTCTTTCTGATGGAGGCATAATACTCCATAGTGTATATGGACCACATCTTCCTTATCCATCATCAACAGACAAATGGATAAAGCATCCTACTTTTGATTTCAGCTCAGGTCATCATCTCAGGGTCAGGAGACTGGGCTCTGCCTCTAGAGGGCTCTGTGTTCAGTGGGAAATCTGCTTAAGATTTTCTCTCTTTCTCTCTCTTTCTTGTTCCTCACTCTCTGTCTAAAAAATAAAAATAAAAGGGCAGCTTTTTTTCTCTGCCCCGGGACAGACAAATCTGCTCCTAGTCCCTTAGTACCATTCTTCCCTAATGCAATCTGCATTATCAGGGAGGGGGATTTCCTTCAATGCCAAGCCTCTCTCTCCAACTATTTTCTATGTGGCCTATCTTTTATTGCACAGAGGTGGTTCAGTTCTGTCCTCTGCTTTTTATCAGGAGGAACTGTTCTATATATAAATAGGTTTAAGTTTGGTATGTCTATGGAGGTGAGTTCAGGGTCTTCCTTCTTTGCTAGATTAGACCAGAATTCTAAAAGACTACCTTTATCTGTTTTTGTAGTATAGATCTGGTACATCAATTCTCTCAGGTTATAGTTGAAAAAAAATTATTTTACCTTCAGGTTTTTTTTTAAAGATTTTATTTATTTATTTGACAGAGAGAAATCACAAGTAGGCAGAGAGGTAGGCAGAGAGAGAGGAGGAAGCAGAGAGCCCAATGCGGGGCTCAATCCCAGGACCCTGGGATCATGACCTGAGCCGAAGGCAGAGGCTTTAACCCACTGAGCCACCCAGGTGCCCCTACCTTCAGTTTTATAAGAGTTTTTTCTATTCATCAAATTTGTGCTTGATGACTTTTTATTCAGTACTTCTAAGATGTTGTTCAACTGTCTTCTCTCTTGCTTTGATGTAACAAAAAATTCATTTCATCCTTACCATTGTTTCTCTGTTATTTTCGACCCCTCTCTTTCAGGGACTCTAATTATAAGTACAATGATTGCTTGAAGTTGTATCTCAAATCACATTGCTTTTTTCCCCCATTTTTATTCTTTCTGTTTTAAACAGTTTCTATGAAGTATCCATGTTTATGAATTTTTTCTGCAATGTTTTATAGCAATGTATTTATTTTATGCTAAACATAATTTTTGCTACAAGGTCAAATGGATTCTTTTCATATCTTTCTCTTTAAAATGTTTAACCTGTCATTTAGCTTTTTGAATATATAAACTATAGCTTTAATTACTTATGTGCTATTTTTAGTATCTGTGTCACTACTGTGTCAGATTTGTTTCTTTTCCTCATTCTAGGTATGTTTTTCTGCTTCTTTGCATGCTTGGTAATTTTTGAATGGCTAAAAGATACTGTGACTTTTAATTTTTTAGAGGTTAGAAAGCTCTAGGGATAAAAAATGATCTAAGTTTTTTTAGCTTTATGCTAGGACATATTTAAGTTACTTGAAGACAGTTTCATTGATCATTTGAATCTGTGCTTTAAGATCTTTTTCAGGCAACCACAGAATCATGTTTATTCTAAGGCTAATTATAGCAACCACTAAGGGAAGACCTTTCTAAGTTCTCTGCCATTGGCTTGTGAAATATTAGATTTTCCACTCTGGCTTATAGACAGACAATAGCACAGCTCCATGAGAGCACTGGATACTGTTGTTCTAACCCTTTTAGTTGGTCCTTTTCCAGCTGTCAGGAAGTTTCTTCACCTGTGTGTGTGCCAGTTCATACACCACAATTATTCTAGGGCAATTCCACAGACATTAGTGAGTTCTCTTCTCTCTTTGTTCTGCAAACTCTATTTTTTCTTTCATTTTAATTTTCTTTCATTTTTATTTTTTTTTATTTTAATTCCAGCATAGTAAACAAATGGTGTTGTATTACTTTCAGGTGTACAATGTAGTGATTCTACAATTCTATGCCTTATTTAGTGCACTTCATAATAAGTATACTTGCAATCCACTTCACCAATATTACTTATCCCCCACCGACTTCCCCTTCAGGCACCATCTGTGTATTCTCTACAGTTAAGAATCTACTTTTTTGGTTTGTCTTTTTTTTTCTTTGTTTATTGTTTTGTTCCTTGATTCCATGGATGAGTACAATTATATGGTATTTACATTTCTATGAATAACTTATTTCACTTAGCATTATACTCTCTAGATCCATCAATGTTATTGCATATGGCAAGATTTCATTCTTTCTTTTATGGCTGGTTAATATTCATATGTATGTGTGTGTGTGTTTGTACACACACACACACTTGAATCTATCAGTGGACACTTGGGCTGCTTCCATAATTTGGCTATTGTAATAATGCTGCAACAAACACAGGGGTACATAAATCTTTTCAAAGTAGTGTTTTTGTATTCTTTGGTTGAAGAAAGATATTCCATGCTCATGGATTGGAAAATAAGTATTGTTAATATGTGCCTACTACCCAAAGAAATCTATAGATTTAATGCAATCTTTATGGATACCAGCAGCATTTTTCACTGAACTAGAACAAGCAATCCTAAAATTTGTATGGAACTGAAAAAGAAACCTGAATAGCAAAAGCAATCTTGAGACAGAAGAAAAAAGCTAGAGGTATTACAAATCTGACTTAAAGTTAATTTACAAAGCTGCAGTAAACAAAAAAAGTGTGGTTCTGGCACCAAAAAAGACAAAAAGATCAAGGTAACAGAATAGAAAGCCCAGAAATCACCTCACAAATATGTGGCAAATTAACTTTGGCAAAGGAAACAAAAACATACAGTGGGGGAAAAAAACAATCTCTTCAACAAATGGTGTTGGGGAAAACTAGATAGCAAGAGAATGAGCTGGGACCATTAAGACCATACACAAAAATAAACTCAAAATTGATTATGAACTTAAATGTGAGATCTGAAACCATTAAAACCTTAAAAGACAGCACAGGCTTTCATGTCTCTGATATCATATGTAGCAACATTTTTCTAGATATGTCTGCTGGGACAAGGGAAATACAAACCAAAATAATGTATTGGAACTACACCAAGATGAAAAGCTTCTGTACCACAAAGGAAACAATCAACAAAACTAAAAGGCAATTTAGGGAATGGGAGAAGATATTTTCAAATGACATACCTGTTAAAGGGTTAGTATCCAAAATCTGTAAAGAACTTATACAACTCAACACCCTCCAAAATAAGCCATCCAGTTAAAAAATGGACATAGGCATGAACAGACATTTCTCCAAAGAAAATGTACAGATGGTCAACAGACTCATGAAAAGATGCTCAACATCAGGGAAATTCAAATCCTAACTACACTGAGATATCACCTCACACCTGTCAGAATGGCTAAAATCAAAAATACAAGAAACAAGTGTTGGTGAAGATGTGAAGAAAAACCAACACTCATACACTGTATATGGGAATATAAACTGGTTCAGCCACTGTAGAAACAGTATGATGGTTCCTCAAAAAATTAAAAATAAAAGTACCAAAATGTTGAATAATCTGACTCCAAACTCTTTAGAACTATGTAGATGTTCAGCAACATCTGCTCCCCTCTGGAGTCCACCCCTCTGCCTCAGTTACCCTTTTGGCTTTAAGGCTGGAAACTCTCATTACAGTAAACAGGTGACTGCAGGGCTCCCTTGTTTCATTTCACATTTCTTAAGGATTATTTTCCTTTTTTTTTTTTTAAAGGATTTCCAGTTTCTTGAAAGCCACTGTTTTAAGTAGAAACATAAGTCTATTCCGTTACTCCATTATAAGAAGAAGTCCTCTCTTTTTGTAATCCTTAAACATTAACAAAATGTTTATCACCTTTCTTTTCACTATAGTTCCTAGTGATTAAAAGCTACTTTTTAACTACATTGAAACTTTCCACTTTATTTTAGTACCATTTTATTATTCTAAAACTTATTCCTTCATTTAATTCTCCTTTAGTGTGGTAAACTTTGCTATCTCCTCCTCATATTAGTATTTTTAACTTAACCATTAACCTTCTTCCCCAATTCTCTCTTAATTTTCTGACTTACTGTCCAACATACTTTCTGAAAACTTTTAAAGTCATATTTTTTTTGTTCATAGAATGACAACTGCAAATATTTTGATTACATTCTTATATTCTTAAGTTGGAAAATATCCAATACTTCTGGATCCTATTTGGATGAAACATTAGGTTTTTGTTCCATCCATGCTCATGGATGCAGGGAATCAACTGAAATATTCAAAATGCAAATCAGGTATTTTAGATAAGTTACTATGCCGCTAGCACTAAAAAAAAAAAAAAAAAAAAAAAATCCCAGTGCAAAACAGAAATAAAGTCAGGGTAAGTAGGACACAAGAACTGATAATCTTTTGTTTGTGGGGATGAGAGAAAAAAGAAAATGAGCAATTGTCAGGATTTGGGAATATTGGTAACCATGGCTTGTTTTTAGCAAAAGTCCACAATTATCCCTCCAAGACCTCACAGACCTCACTGTGGGTCAAAATCTAAGAATGTATTAGCACTTTCTTAGCTGAAAAAGCTTTGCAGTGATAAATGTTTGTTTTTCACTTTGTACCCATAGAACGAATATAAAATGTCTGTCACTGATAAATACACACACTCTTCTGAACCTTGCAGAGTATTTCTCTGACCTGAACTATTTCAACTCATTGTTACTCTCTTCTGTGCATGAACAAATGGTTTTACTTAGACTCCATTTTTAAAACTTCTGTGGTTGAGAAATTAAAAATGACAGCTCTGGATACCACTGAAGCAACTATAGTTCCACGGAGTTGTCTTAGGATGCTAATGAAAGTCTTTTGTAACTAAGTATGTTTAACTGGTCTAAGCACTATCAAAAATGAATTCGTGGGCACCTGGATGGCTCAGTGAGTTAAGCATCTGCCTTTGGCTCTGGTCATGATCTGAGCATCCTGGGATTGAGTCCCAGGTTGGGCATCCTGCCCCTCAGGGAGTCTGCTTCTCCTTCTGCTCCTCCTCCCACTCATTCTCTCAATTTCTCTCTTTTTCTGTATCTCAAATAAGTGAACTCTTTAAAAAGATGATTAGTAAAATATACATACATTCTTCAATAGGATTTTAAAGCACATTATCAAATTGATGAATATAGTTAAAAAGCTAAGTTTTTTTTTTCCTAAGATCATGTCCTTTACTTTTTTCTCTTCACCCTTCCCATCATTTTTCACTTCCTTCCATGATGTTTTCTTTTTCTCCAATTCCTAAAAAATAGTACTTGAATGGTTTTTAAATTTGATGATTAAAATGAGTTTTGTCTAGCTGTTACTAACTTCCTTGAATTCCAAACTCCCTTGGTAATTAATGTGTGACTGTCATTAAATTTGGAGTTAACTTTCAGATTGGTCATTAAATTTGGAATTAACTTTCAGATTGTTCATTTAAATTCATAAGAGTTCATTAAAAATGTCTGATGAACTTTTCTATATTACTTAAAATAGCATTTTCATATTAAGATCACATTTAGTACTTTCACAAAGCAAACTTAGCCAATTGCTAACTCATCTTAATAGTTTTCATAGAATGTAGAGAAGAAAAATCCTTATTGTTGGGGTCCGTTATCAAATGAACGAGACTGAGACAAAGTGAAAGTTATGTAGAGCTCTATTCTATGCCAAGCATTAGAAGTCAGACTGACAGGCCAGGGACACCTCCGAAAAGAGCGACCCCCTCCCAATCTCACAGGCTGGTTTTATAGGGCATAACCACAGATCCAAGGTACATGACTTCTATTGTTAAGGCATTTACTCCCCGAATGGATACCCAGAACCATCCCAGGAACTACGGGGGCATTTATTCCCGGAATGAAGTCCGTGGATTTAAACAACAATATGGCTACCTAGGCAATATGGAGTTGCTCTGGCTAAGCAGGTCCTAATAGTTAAACAGGTTTTAACATTAAATTGGCCCTAACACTTATCCCAAGTAATTATGTATGAAGAGGAAAAATAGATAAATATGTGTATATGTTAACTTCTCCAGAAAGAGTATAGTTTATGGACATTTCTCTCCCACCTCATGTACATTTCTTTATTCATACAGTGTAATTTTATAGAATGTTGATATGTTACATGCATTATTTATCTGAAATCCTAGGCAAATTAGTATAACTGTTCACATTACAACATAGATAACACCTATTGCACATACAATGTCAAAATTTGAACAAAATTACACAACCTTAAAAACAAAACGATCAGGGCACCTGGGTGGCTCAGTGGGTTAAGGCCTCTGCCTTCAGCTTGGGTTGTGATCCCAGGGTTCTGGGATCAGGCCCCATATCGAGCTCTCTGCTCAGTGAGGAGCCTGCTTCCCCCTCTCTCTGCCTGCCTCTCTGCCTACTTGTGATCTCTCTGTCAAATAAATAAATAAATATCTTAAATTAAAAAAAAACCCATTATCAGAAACAAATTCAGACATGACACAATGTAGTAATTATCAGACAAGTGTTTTACATTACTCTGTCACCAGAAAGATAACAACAAGCAAGAGAATCAACAGCACACGCAAGAAATCAAGAAGCAAGTAACCGAAATGAAGAATGCCTTTGATCAGCTCACCAATTTTACACCCCAGGGAGAGAGTCAGTGAACTTCAAAACAATCAAACTGAAATGAGAACATGAAAAGAAAATGAAGGGTGTCTTGGTGGCTCAGTGGGTTAAGCCACTGCCTTCAGCTCAGGTTGTGATCCGGGGGTCCTGGGATCAAGTCCTGCATCAGGTTCTCTGCTTTGGCGGGGAGCCTACTTCCCCATCTCTCTCTCTCTGCCTGCCTCTCTGCCTACTTAGTGCTCTCTGTCTGTCAAATAAATTTTTTTTAAAAAGTCTTAAAAAAAGGAAAATTAAAAAGATATCAGAACATCTAAGAACTGATGAACAGTACCAATGTAGGCATTATTGGAAAGGTGAAAAAGAGGATGCAACAGAATATTCAAATAGTAATAGAAAACTTCCAAAATTATTTAGAGACAAATCACAGATTAAGGAATTTCAAAGATCATCAACAACCACGTGTCATAGGGAAAAGACAATTAAACAACAAGACACTCCATACATTTTAGAATCAGTAAAAATTTAAAAAATTAAACCCTAAGGGGCACCTGGGTGGCTCAGTGGGTGAAGCCATTGCCTTTGTCATGATCTCAGGGTCCTGGGATCGAGTCCCTCATCGGGCACTCTGCTCAGCGGGGAGCCTGCTTCCTCCTCTCTCTCTCTCTGCCTGCCTCTATGCCTACTTGTGATTTCTCTCTGTCAAATAAATAAATAAAATCTTTAAAAAAATTAAATCCTAAGAATAACAATTTTGTCAAGGATTTCGAGAAACAGGAAGTAATTTCCAACACTGGAAGGAATGAAAATGGTGCATCCACTCTGGAAGACTCCTTGACATTTTCTTAAAAAGCTAAACAGAGGTTTATCTTTGATCCAGCAATCACATTCTTTGTATTTGTTCACCTCTTTTGAAAACTGATGTCCACACATTCATGTGAAAGTTTACAGCAGCGCTATTTATAATTGCTCAAAACTGGACAAACTCGAGATGTCCTTCAAAATGTGTGAGGACAAACAGTGAGCTATACCTACTATTTAGTACTAAGGGATAACAGGTCATCATCTATTAATATGAGTGAAAGTTAACTGCATATTGCTAACTGAAAGTTGTCAGCCTGAATAGATTACATATTGAACTATTAAATTTATATGAACTTCAGAAAAAGTAAAAACTATAGGACAGAAAGCAAAAAAGTTATGACCTTGGATTCTAAGGGAGAGGAAAGTTTAATAGGTGAGATGGGATTTGGGGAGGATAAACCAATTCTGTGTGAGAGAGTACTGATGAATACATTAGATCATGAAATTGTCAAAACCATTACAACTTCATAGTACAAAGAGTGAAACTTGATGTAAAAAAAAAAAAAGTTTTAAAATCCATTAGGAGGTTAGGGGTTCTAAAGACATAAGGCAAACTGGAAGAAAAGAATCTAATTCTATCAAAATGTAGGATATAACCTCACTAAAAGGGAAAAGCACAAGGTAGTCATGTAAAGAACTTTGGAAATTAATAGAGTCTAAGACTATAGAGAAGAGAAGCGGTGTAAAAACTCTGCATTATTTGGTAAACGGTTTCTTATACGTGTACTGATTAACAATTAGGAAACCTGTATACTTATATACTAGAATTGAACTATTATGTAAGTGGATGAAAAGTGGTGGCACTCAGGTTCTCACTGTTGAAATGGGAGATAAACAAAGGGGGAAAGGGCCAGAATGAAATAGGTGCATTAGAGTTGGAGGTGTGAGGGTGAACTTGTGCTTTGCTAAGAAAAGATACCAATGGATAATTAATTATGGAGTGACATCATCACAATGGTGAGGTAAGTGGTTTTTGCTATCTTTCCCCTACAGAACACTGATTGAGACAACCACCTATGGATAAGGAAGACTTTCCTGGAAATCCAGGGATTCATTGGGGAAGTTTCAGCACATTGGTCGAATGAAAAAAATACAAGATGGAGGCATGGAAACTGGTAATGGTTCATTTTATCCACATCACCCATCCCCTAAACCAGCACAGCTCTGTATTAAGAGAAACTTTTCAGTCCATGATTTCTTCCAGGGAGAAAAGTAAGAGTGTGTGAATAGTACACAGCTTCTCCATCAGGGCAAAACATTGCCTAAGAGTCTCATTTCTCTTTTGCCCTATCCAGAATACTGAGTACTGAACTTCATGACTTGGAAGCAGTGAGTGGTTAAGAAAAGGACAGCTATGGCATGGTGGATGTACTAGATGGAAACAGATTTTACTAAACATGTCACAGACACCATCAGGAAGCCCCCAGTGAGTCACAAGGGACACCTAGAATGCAGATCCCAAAGGCTCACTGGCATTCCCAGCAGTAGCAAGAGTTTCACAGAGGGCTAGTGAGTGTGTTCACAAAGCTAGACCAAATCTATGGACCTGGAAGAGTACCACAATCTTGAGCATTGCCACCGTTCTAGGGCAAGCAAACAAAGACTGTTAACAACAGGTCTGGCTTTGTGGTATTAAGAAATATCTTTATTAGAGGAATGAGAGAAGACACATGACCTTTAAGAATTCTGTCACATGAGGTAGCAAAAAGTATTCAGCAGGTGTATCTTTAAGAAAAGTCTGGGAAAGCCTCAGAATCTCTAGCAGGGCTGGCAAGGTATTTCTCTCAGCTAGTTAGTGAAGAATACAGGGGCTGTCTGCTTCCTTAACTGTGAAATCAGCAAAGCAAGACTTCAAGGAACATGCAAAAAATCGACAAAAATATGACAACACCAGAAGAACACAATGATTTTTCAGGAATCAACCATAAAGAAATGAGGATCAATTATTTACCTGATAAAGAATTCAAAATAGCTGTTTTAAGGAATCTCAGTGAGCTACAAGAATTTTTCTTAGTTTTTGTAACTAATTTACATAACTACCAATAATTAAAAACTGCATATTGATTTATGGTAGAAAAATGTGTAAAATCATCGTCAGTATAAATTTTTATACTTTCTCAGCTTCACAAATGAGGTTTTGCTTTTCTTAGAGATGTAAATGTAGCTCATTCATGTGCAGTGTGATCATGTTTTTTTGTTTATTGGGGGTTTTTGTGGTCTTTGATTACTGAATATTAGGCAAGCATTCCTTCTGTTTTAAGAAAATTTTCACTTGAAGTTAAACGTTTGGCAAATCTTTGTAGGGGCACTGGGGTGGCTCAGTGTGTTAAGCCTCTGCCTTCATCTCAGGTCATGGTCTCAGGGTCCTGGGATCAAGCTCCGCATTGGAGGGGGGGGTCTCTGCTCAGCAGGGAGCCTGCTCCCTCCCCCGCCCCCACTTGCCTTTCTGCCTACTTGTGATCTCTGTCAAATAAATAAATAAAATATTTTTTAAAATTGCAAATCTTTGTAAAACTCCTCTACAATTGAGTCAAGGAGCATTAGCAAAGAACACAGGATCATTAAATTCATTGTCTTCTAAACTTAGTGAAGAGTCATAGAATTTGCACATATATATACTACAAGATATTAACAACTGTATCCATGATATTTTTAGCACATTCAGCTTCAAAAACAATTGTACAGATATTTTCCACATGTATTGTACAGTGGAATGAAGGAACAAAGAAGAGTCTCTTGTTTGAAAATATTGAAAATTTTGAATTTTTGACCCCCCAAAATAATCAGGATAACACAGTGAAATCAAGAAAAAAAATACACCAACAAAATGCAAAGTTGAACAGAAATAATTTTAGAAGAACCAAATAAATTCTGGAGCTAAAGAATACAGAGAATGAAATTAAATATGCAATCAAAAGCATCAAAAGCATACAGGTCTAGCAGAAAAAAGATTCTGTGAAGTAGCAGATAAGATCTTTGTAATTCTTCAAAGGAGAATAAAGAAAAAAGAGTGAAGAAAGCCAACATGAACCATGGAATATCATGAAAAGTAAGTTAGAATCTCAGAAGGAAAAGAGAGGAAGAACGGAATAGAAACCTCAAAAGATTTAATGGCTGAGGACTTCTCAAATATGGGGAGGGATCTGGACATCCAAACTTATTGAAATAATATGTTATCCCCAAATTTCAAACTAAAATGATTGTCTCCAGAAAACATTATTGTATGTTTTGTCTGAAATCAAAGACAAAGAGAATTATTTTAAGCAGCAAGAGCAGTAAGAGGAAATTCTCTCGCAAAAGGGAATTCCCATAAAGCTACCACTGGATTTCTTGGAAGAAAGTTTGCAGATTAAGAGTGGGATGATATAGTTAACTGGGGCTGAGGGCAGGAGGAAGGGGGAACAGGACCTTGCCACCCAAAATACTTTACTCTGCAAAATTGTCCTTCAGAAGTGGAGGTAAGGTAAAGACATTCCCAAACAAAAGCTGAAGGAGATAATCACCATGTCACCTGCCTTACAAAAAATGCTCAAAGGAATTTGCCAAGCTAAAATGAAAGGACATTAATTAGAAATATAAAAATATATGAAAGTATAAAAACACACTGGTAAAGTTAAATAATACAATCAATTCAGAATACTCTAATAATGCAGTGTGTTAATTTGTGGGGTGTCAGTTAACCCTAGTGTAAAAGTTAAAGGAAAAAGTATTACAAAGGTCTAAACTACAATGATTTTAATGGTTATGCAATAAAAATATATAAGTTGCAAAGTTGCACATTAAAAACATAAAGGAAAAATAAATTATTAGAGTTTTTAAATGTAATTGAAGTTGTTAGCCTAATAGAGGCCATTAGAAGTGTGATTTGTGTTTGCCACAAACCACAAAACTTGGAGTAGATTAAAAAAAAAAAAGATTAAGAGAAGTGACTCAAAGCATACCACTATGGAAAACCCTAAATTCACATAGGAGGACAAGAAGAGAAGAAAAGAACAAGAGAATCACACAACATTACCTACAAGTCCTTTATCATTAACTCTTTAAATATAAAAGGATTAGATTCTCCAATCAGAAGCCGAGCAAACTATATGCTGCCTAAAAGAAACTCATTACAGCTTTAGGAGACATACAGGCTCAAAATGAAGTTATGGAGAAAGATATTTCATGCACATGGAAAACTAAAGAGAGAAGGAATAGCTGTACTTATTTAAGGGGGAAAAAAAGACTTTAAGTCAAAACCTGTAACAAGGAAAAAAAACTAATGAGACAAGGAAGGCCATTTTATAGATAAATGAATCATTCATCAAGGATATATGCCAATCATAAATATACATGAAAGCAGCATCAGAGTACCTTATATATTAAGAAAAAAAATAGACAACAATAAAAACATGACAGAGGACTTGATTACCCCACATTCAACAATGGACAGATTATCCTAAAAAATTAATAAGGTAATTTATCAACACTTTGATTTAGAATAAATGGCCCTACAGATATATAGAGGACATCTGTACCAACAGCAGCAGAATACAGAATCTCAAGTGAATAGGGAACATTATTCAAGTTAATGGATACAAATTATGTTTTCTGACCACAATGACATGATACAAGAAATCAATAGCTGGAGGAAAGTTGAAAAATTCACAAGTGTGTAGAAATTAAACACACTCCTGAACAACTGGTGAGTCAAAGAAAAAAATGAAAAGACTAGCAAAAAACTATCTTGAAACAAAAGAAAATAGAAACATAGCAAACCTTAACTTATTGGAGGTAGAAAGAGCAATTCTATGAGGGAATAAACAACCTAAATATACCTCTCAAGGAGCTAGAAAAAGTACAAGGTAAGCCCAAAGTTAGTAAAAGGAAAATAACAAGATCAGAGCCAAAACAAATAAGAACCAGAACAACAACATAGAGCTGGTTTTATGAAAGATGAAATTGACAAAAATTTAGGTAGTCTTAAGGAAAAATCAAACTCAGAAGTAAAAGTGGTGATATTACAGTTGATAGACTACAAATACAAACAATCCTAAGAGATTACCATAAGCAATTATAGGCTGACAAATATAGAACCTATTAAAGTCAATCATTAAGAAGTCAAAAATATGAATAGACCTGTAAGGATGAAGAAGACTAAAGCAGTAATTAAAAACCTCTCAACAAATAAAAGCCCAGGACCAGATGGATTCCTTGGTGATTTCTTGTAACAGTCTCAGAATTACCACAACCATAAAATGAGTTTGGGTAGTTCCCTACCCTTTGATTTTTGGGGGCCAGCAATACCCTGATACCAAAGCCAAATAAGCTAAAAGAAACTATAGACCAATATCCCTGCTAAATATAAATGAAAAATATTAACATAATGCTATCAAATAAAGTTTAAAAGCATTATACTCCACAATAGAGTGGGATTAATCCCTGGGATATAAAAATGATTCAGCATATGCAAATCAATAAATGTAATAAACCATTTGATAAAAATTCAACATCCTTTCATAATAAAAATGCTAAACAAATTGGATATAGAAGGAACATATCATAATAAACACTATAACAGACAAGTCCATAGCTAACATATACTCACATAAAAATACAAAGCCACTCTTCTAAAAATCATAAATGAGACAAAAAGACCCATTCTTATCACTCCTATTCCAACATAGTACTGACTGTCCTAGCAAGAACATTCAGGCAAGAAAAAGAAATTGGAAAGGGAGAAGTAAAATTGTTTATTTGCAGATGACATGATCTTATATATGGAAAATTCTAAACACGCCACTGAAAATTGTTAGAACTAATTAATGTTTTCTCAGTGAAGTCAAAGAATACAAAACATAGAGAAATCAGTTGCATTTCTATACACTTCCAACAAAATATCTGAAAAAGAAAACACTCCCATTCACAATGGCATCCAAAACAGAAAAAAAATTACATAGTGATATATTTCACTAAAGGGATGAAAGATCTGTATACTCAGAAAAGAAAAAAAATTGATGAAAGACACAATGTGTCTTTTGAGAAAGACACGAATGAATGGAAATACAGCCTGTGTTCTGAGATGGAAAGAACTAATGTTAAAGTATCCAAACTCCCCAAAGCCATTTATAGATCTCATAGAATTCCTAACTGATTTCTAATGGCATTGTTTTTCACAGAAATATCTTTTAAAGTTCCAAAATTTATATGGAACCATAAATAACTTTGAATAACCAAAGAAATTCTAAGAAAAAACAAAGCTGGAGGCATCACACTTCCTGTTTTCAAACTCTTATTACAAATACAGTCATCTAAATAAACACACAGACCAAGGGAACAGACTTCTCTCAGTAAATAAAAAATAAACCCTTGTATATACAGTCAGCTCATATTTGAAAAGGGACCCAAGAATACTCACTACGGCAAGAATAGTCTTTTCCATAATGATGCTTGAAAAATTAAATAATCATATGTAAAAGAATGAAATTGGACCCCTACTTATACCACTTACAAAAATAAACTCAAAATGGAGTCAAGCTTTAAGACCTGAAACTGTTAAACTGCTAGAAGAAAGCAAAAGAAAAACTTGACCTCGATCTTGGTAATGGTTTTGTTGTTGTTGTTGTTGTTTTTTGGAGATGATACCAAAAGCAGAAGCAACAACAACAAAAACAAGTGGATTATGTCAAACTAAAAAGTTTCTGCACAGAAAAAAAAAAACAACAACAACAATCAATGGATTGTTGGGAGAAGACATTTTCAATCATCTACTGGATAAAAGGCTAATATCATCCAAAATATAAAGAGCTCTTTCAAATGAATAACCAAAAAAAAGGTCCACTTTTAAAATGAGAAGACCTGAACAGACATTTTCCAGAGAATTCATAGATGGCCAACAGGTACATGAAAATTTGCCCAACATCACTAATCATCAGGAAAAGGTGAATCAAAACCACCATAAAAAGTTATATCACACTGTTATGAGGAGCAAGATGGCAGAGGAGTAGGAAACCTAAATATCATTAGGTCCCAGGAGTTGAAACTTTCTGAACACCTACAAACTCAACAGGCTATCAAAGAAAAGAATAGCAGCAATTCTACAAACAGAAAAGTGACCACTTTCGGGAAGGTTGGAGGTGCAGAGAAGTGAATCTGAGGCATGCAGAGAAGTGAATCTGAGGCACTACTTGGGAAGATAGACCACAGGGATAGGGGGCCTCTGTTAGCCAGCTCCTGGCAAGTGAGAGAGCATCGGAGCACCAAATCAGAACTTTCAGAAGTCTGCTCCAGTGAGGGATGTCACTTGAGTGGCTAAGCAGGGGATGGAACACTCACTGAGACAGTGTAGTCTCAGGACCCTTGGCGTCACACAAAGACCAGCGTCTGAGTGTGACAGAGCTCCCAAGTATTAGAGCTGGGGATGGAGGAGTGGGCTCTCAGCTCAGGGTTGCCATAAACCATGATCCGCAGCCCAGTTGGGCCACTGCTCTTCAAGCAGGGACCCCACAAGCAGCAAATCCAGGGAGAATACATTTCTTCCCCCAGAAGAGTGGCACATGAGCCTGCCACAGCAATTTGCTGGGTTTTGAGACTCCAAATGGGGTTGTGTGCCAGAGAAAGGAACTTTTAGTCACAGGATGGTTAAGCACGGAGTGCCACTGGAGACCAGGGAGACAAGAGTGATAGACTACTTTTCTCAGAGGGCACATTGAAGAGTGGGGCCCCAAGTTCTCAGCTCCTCTGGGTGGGAGATTGGTAGGCCACCATCTTCATTCTCATCCTCCAAAGCTATACAGAAAGCTTTCAGGGAACAAAAGTTACTGAGTGTAAACCAGAGCAGATTACTTAGCCTGGCCCCTGACAAGGGAGGTGCAACTCAGCCTTGGGCAAAGACATTTGAGAATCACTGCAACAAACCTCTCCCCCAGAAGATCATCAAGAACATCCAGCCAAGACCATGTTTACCCGTCACTGAGAACTGCAAATCTCCAGTGCTAGGGGAATACAGCATATAGAATTCCATTTTTTCCCTTTTTCCATGATTCTTTAGTCTTTTGGAGTTATTTTTTTCTAATTTTCTTTTTTTAATTTTTTCTTCCTTCCTTTTTCAACCAACGCCTTATCAATTCCTTCATTTTTAACATTGTTCTATCCCTTCATTGTATTTAACCTTATTGTTGGTGTGTGTGTGTGTGTGTGTGTTTATGTTTTTCTTTCTTTAAAATATTGTGATACAGTTTCTTCTAACAGACCAAAATATACCCTAAATCTAGGGTATGGCAGTTCTAGTCTCCTGCTTAATTACATATTTTTAAAATTTTCCCCCTCTTTTGTCAACAAACTTATCAACTCATTCTTTAAGATCTTTAATTTTCATCTTTATAGTCATATCCCATCCTTTCATAGAATGACTATAAAGATAAGTTTCCTCCTTAAAATTTTGGGAGGTGGTTTCTTTTAACAGACCATACACCCAAAATCTAGGGTGTGGCTCTGTTATATTCACCAGCCTGGCCCTATTCTTTATTTTCCTTTTTTTTCCCCTTCATTTCTTCTTCCCCATTTCAGGTCTCTTCTGACTTGTTTAGTGTGTATTTTTCTGTGGTAGTTGTTACCCTTTTAGCATTTTGTTCTCTCATTCATCTATTTTTCTCTGGACAAAAATGGAAAAAACTCACCTCAAAAAACAAACAAACCAACAAACCAAGAGGCAGTACCAACTGCCAGGGACCTAATCAATACAGACATTAGTAAGATGTCAGAATGAAAGTTCATGACAATAGAGTATATGATGATTATAAAGGAACTAGCTGGGCTTGAAGAAAGCATAGAAGATACAAGAGAATCCCTTTCTGGAGAAATAAAAGAACTAAAATTTAACTAAGTTGAAGTCAAAAAGGCCATTTATAAGGTGCAATAAAAAATGGAGGCACTACCTGCTAGGATAAATGAGGCAGAAGAGAGAATTAGTGATATAAGAAGAGCAAGTGTTGGAGAGTAAAGAAGCTGAGAAAAAGATAAACAACTACTGGATCAAAAGGGGAAAATTTGAGAGAAAAGTGATACCATAAGATGAAATAATATTAGAATAATTAGGATCCCAGAAGAAGAAGAAAAAGAGGGGCAGAAGGTATACTGGAGCAAATCATAGCAGAAAACATCCCCAAATTGGGGAAGGAAAATCCAGGAAGTGTGGAGAACTCCCTTCAAAATCAATAAAAATGGTCAATGTCCCATCATCTAGCAGTAAAACTACAAATCTCAGAAACAAAGAGAAAATCCTGAAAGTAGCTCTGGACAAGAGAAAACCTTATTAACCTTGGCAGCAGACCTATCCACAATGACCTGGCAGGCCAGAAAGGACTCACATGATATATTCAGAACACTAAATGAGAAAAATATGGAGCCAAGAGTACTATATCCAGCTAGGCTGTCATTGAAAATAGAGATAAAAAGCTTCCAAGACAAACACCAAACCAGCCCTACAGGAATACTGAAAGGGGTCCTCTAAGCAAAAAGAGAGCCTAAAATTAACATAGACCAGAAAGGAACAGATGCAATATACAGTTACAGTCACCTTACAGGCAATACAATGGCACTAAATTCATATCTTTCAATAGTTACCCTGAATGTAAATGGGCTAAATGATGCAATCAAAAGATGCAGGGTATCAGAATGGGTAAAAAGTCAAGATGCATCAATAAGTTGCTTGCAAGAGACTCATTTTAGACCCAAAGACACCTTTGGGTCTATTATTTTGACAGAGAGAGAGGACAAGTAGGTGAGAGGCAGGCAGAGACAGAGGGGAAGCACGCTCTGCTGAGCAGAGAGCTGGATGTAGGACTTGATCCCAGGACCCTGAGATCATAACTTGAGCCGAAGACAGAGGCTTAACCCACTGAGCCACCCAGGTGCCCCCATGGAGTATCATTCTTAATGGGGAAAAACAGAGCTTTTCCCTTAAGCTCAGGAACACAGCAAGGATGTCCACTATCACCACTGCTATTCAACACAGTACTAGAAGTCCTAGCCTCAGCAATCATATAATAAAAAGAAATAAAAGGCATCTGAATCAGCAAAGAAGAACTCAAACTCTCACTATTTGCAGATGATAGATTCTTTACGTGGAAAACTCAGAAGACCCCACTCCAAAACTGCTAGAACTCATACAGAAATTCAGTAAGATGTCAGGATATAAAGTCAATGCACAGAAAATGGTTGAATTTCTACATACCAACAAGACAGGAGAAAGAGAAATTAAGGAGTCGATTCCATTTACAATTGCACTCAAAACCATAAGATACCTAGGAATAAATCTAAACAAAGAGGCAAAGACTATACTCAGAAAACTATAGAATACTCATGAAAGTAATTGAGGAAGACACAAAGAAATAGAACATTCTATGCTCAGGGATTGGAATAAATATTGTGAAAATGTCTATACTATCTAGAGCAATCTACACATTTAATGCAAGACTGTATGGTGTTCATGCTGTAGTTTATTAGGTGTATCAGGTGTGCTTAGCAGGGGAAACTAGGTGTGGAGTACCTTTCTGTTCCTTTGAAACTTTTTGAAACATTTATTGTTATGCAATGAAAAAACAAGTACTATGAATAAAAGTCTAAACGAATGTTATCAAACTCCTCTTTGGATTTTTACTTTCAAAAATATACTCTGTGTAGTGTGAACATTATTTTCGTCATAAAAGCATCTGTATCTAAGTATATATGTTTATCATTCAATAAATGTATATGTTTATCATTCATTCTTATAGGTCTAGTGATAATGAGTAACACATAATCACATACTGATAATCATTTTATGGAAATTGTAATGATAAAAGTATGCATGGTGTACTATGGATATCTACATGAGAGTCAATAAAACTACAAAGTTAACCTATGAATTATATTTGTACTGATAAATCAGAATTAACCACATGTAGATAGAGGAGGTTATGCATTTTATTTTTTTTTAAGATTTTTTCATTAGAGAGAGAGCACAATCAGAGGCAGAGACAGAAGGAGAGAGAGAAGCAGACTCCCTGCTGATCTGGAAGCACAAAGCCAGAGCCAGACACTTAGCCTCACTCACGCCCTCAACTCAGCACCCCTGGACAGCTCACCAGGGGTCTTCAGATCAGTCCTGCCATGCCCCTAGTCTCTAATGATAACCCTTGGATGGGTTCTGAGAGGACCTTCCCCAAGGGCCTTGCTTCAAATCCCCAGAGATTGGGGACACCAGAGGAATACCAGATGACACTGCCTGTCCAACAGAAAGACCCCAGGCCATTTGGATCTTCAGAAAGATTTCAGAGCAGGAGAAATGTGCATGCCCACCTCAGGCCATGCCCATATTTAGTGAACTCTGGATACAAACCCAGAGACAACACTCACCCTGACCCATGATCTCAACTCAGCCCTGAGAACACTCCCCAAAGCACCTTTAGATATGTTCTTTCCATGCCTCTAGGTCCTAACCCTAACCCTTGGTTGGGTTCTGAGGGGTCTATCCCTAGTGGCTGTGCTCCAAAGGGTAGGAGTTCAGGACACTTGGGCAATAGCAGAGGACTCATCTGGCCTCAGTGAAGGAAATTTTGCCCCTTGGAACTCTGGAAAAGATTCAGGGCTGGAGAAATCTGCATGCCCATCTAAGGCCACCCACACATTTAGTGGCCCCTGGACACAAAGCTGGAGTCTGACACATCCCCCAGTAGAGATTGAAACACCCTGGGAAGTTCATGCCTGACATGCTCCTAGGCCCTAACCTGAACCCTAGGCTGGGTTTTCAGGGTTCTGTCCCCAGAGTCCTGGTATGTATGCCCTACCTGTTGGGGATATCTGAAGAATACCAGAGGACTCCACCTGCCATACAGAAGGAACCCATGCCAATTGGGAATCTGATAAGGATTCAGAGTAGAAGAAATCTGCACGTCCACCTGAGGCCACACCCACATTTAGTGGCCACTGACACACACCCTCATCTCAGCCCCACCAGGAGCTAGCTGATGCACCTTCACTTTGGCTTTTTCCATGCCCTAGGCACCAAATATTTATACTAGGTTGTGTTCTGAGAGGTCCGTCCCCAAGGGTCTGCCTCTAATGCCCTAGGGAGTGTGGACAGCTGAGCAATACCTGAGGACTAAGCCTGCAACACAGAATAACACTGCCATTGGACCACCAGAAAGGTTTCAGGGCAGAAGAAATCTGAAAGCAAAGTTGGGACCATCCCAGCAATCCCCCACTGTCATCAACCCCCTAAACACAAACTCTGAGCCTGAGCCCCACCTTAGCCCTAAACTAACCCTAATCCTTATCCATAACCTTATCTCCTAACCTCTAATGTCTAACCCTCACTCTAAGCAGAAGAAGAAACCTGGAGAATGATAAAGGACATTTCAGACAGATGGGCAGGTGGACACAGTTGAAGTGAGCCTGTAGTCTTTTTTATAACGTGGAACCTGTAATGATCTCCTCATTTCAGGTTACATGGTAGTTCTGCAGCACACTGTCCCTGTTTGGGGTCAAACACATGGAAGCATCCTGTCTTAAGTGGCAAATGTGGTAAAGAAATGACAGCAAGGGAATCTGAATATGGAGACAAAACGCATTTGTGTTGCTGTAACATGTTGACTGCCCATTGAAATCACTGCAGAGGAAATGACTCTTCCAAACATCCATGTTAACACATCACAGAAGCAGAGAGAACATCAGACTTCAGGATGGAGGCCAAGCCCTGACAGATCCAGCTCACCCACCATGGAGAGGTAACATGCCCTTTGAGGAGACCACTTGTTAACGAAAGACTTGTGGGAGGATTAAATCATGGGCCCCTATGTCTTAGGTCCAGTAGAAACAATGGGATTTGGAATTCCAATTCTCTGCAACACCCCACCACAACCTGGTTAGAACTGTGAAGAAGAATGAAGGGAAGCCTCAGTAAAGTGGACTGAGGACACCAGAAGGAGAGGCTGGAAGGGCACACCTGGTGCTCAGTGTCCATGTGACACAGAACATGACCCTGATGCAGACCCACACTCTGGCCTCAACTAGCTCTCAAGCCTGGCCCTGACTCCAATCCAAGACCCTAACCCTAGCCGCCAATCCAAACAATGTTCACAAGAAACACAAGGTATAAACTGCAAATATCCACCCATGGTGAATGCATAAACAAAGTGTGGTGAAGCATTTGAATTTGGGTTCAGGTTCAGGTTTCAGTCAGAATTCTAGATCAGGGTATATATAGGTTTAGGGTCAGGGTGAGGATTTACAGTGAGGGTCAAGTAAACAAAGTAAGAGTTAGAGCTTAGGACTTTAGGTTTATGATTTAGGGTTTAAGACTCAGGGCTTATGGAATAAAGTTCAAGGTCCAATTCAAGGTCCAAGGGTTTGCATTAGTGTTGGGATTTGGGTTCAGCGTTCATGACTCAGAGTTCTGGTTTAGGGCTTGGGTTCCTGGTTCAAGGCTTGGATCCAGGGCTCAGATTCAGAGTCCAGGCTTCCAGTTGAATTTTAGGTTTAGGATTCAGGGTTCCCATTTGAACTTTAAGGTCAGGTTAGGTTTCAGTGTTAAAGTTAGGGGTTAAGGTTAAGTTTATGAATGACATTTTCTTCAGTTGTCAACATGGACACAAAATTTCTATCTGAAGTTTCAAAATCTGAAATGTATTTCATCTGGATGTCAGGAGCTGGTGTGGAATTTAGGAACCCAGTAACTCCCTACTGACAGCATTCTAGTCCTAGAGTCTCTCAGTTACCCAGAAGCAGCTTTTTTCTTGGCCCACACATACCCTTGGCAGAGAAGGGTGAGCTGGTGCCAAAGTTGGGATGATTTCACAATGGTAGAAATTTGAAACTAAATATTGGAGAAATATTCATGGAAAATGAAACAGGAGACAAATAATTGGTCAAATCCTGATTCTTCCACAGCAACAAAGACCAAGTTTCCAAATGAATCTGATAATGTTCCCTAGGAAAGCCTATGGTACTCATTACCAGTACTGAAAGAGGTCCCTCTCCCCTGCTTTAAACTAAGAATAACAGCAGGATACTTCCTACTTGGTGTCAAAAATAAATTTTATTATTTGGATGTCCCAATGTACAATTTGTGGAAGCCCTGACAACATTTTCCTTCTCAAATTCTCATCAACACACTAGTAAAATGCAGGGAACATTGTAATGCACTGCTCATTGGAATACCAAGTACAAGGAGGACTTAGAAGCTATATAAAGGTATCAAATATGAAACTCAGGGAAAGCACACTTGATGGGCATTTAATGAGGATTCCTAGCCATAAGATCTAACATCTTATCCTATGGAATTCACCCATAAAAATTATCAATAACAATGGTCTGCTGACCACCTCACCATTGACCTCTAGGCTTGTAATACACACTCCAACCACTAGAGACACACTTCTCAGCAGAACAGGACCAGCCCTCTCCCAGGGGACCAACTCTTACAGTGAAGCCCAAAAATCCTACTCCTTGGAAATCCCAGCCATTAGGACAAAGTCACAGAAACCACACCCAGAACTCAATAAAGGACAGACATATTGTGAAGCAGATGCTGTAGATCACCACCACTCCCACGAAGTAAATCTACAGCAGACTCCAGGTCTGTCTATCTGTAGCCCGGGATTACACGGGGCACCACATTCTTCCAATACTCGATCCTCAGAACAAAACCATGAATGGTCCTCATCAGTCCTGTATGCAGGCTCATGGTGAGCCCTGCGAAAGCCAGACACCTTCTTGAGAACACTCAGCCTCTCACACCTATCCTAGCAGATGGAGGGTTGGAGGGTGCTGCTCTTTCTGACTTCCACACGAGCTAGAGAATACTTGGAACAAGTCTTTCCATATTCCATGCAAAAGACATATTCTTCCTCTGCAAAATGATGGATGGTGAAACACCATGGGTTCCCTGCACCTTCATGAACCCAGATAATCTGGAGATAGAACTTGGCCAGAACTATTATCCTAACCACCCCCACACACACACACCCTTCCTTAGCACACTCCAAACCAGTTTCCATTCACCTTGTTCATCTCAGCCATTGTCTCTGCAGAGTAGTACAGTAGTACCGAGGTGCTGGGACTGAGGTGCTAGGTGGTAAACCAGCACATTGGACCCACTTGCTATCAAAAATTAATATTTGTTTTATTAACAGATGCATCCCAGAAGATCATGCCACCATGACCATTAGAAAAGTCATTACAAGGGGTCCTAACAACCTGTGCCAATCTTCATGTCTCCACTCCCTGGGTCCAGGGATTGGCTCATCCATGGGCATGTGACCTGGTCCCAGCCAATGAGGTTGGAGGAATCTTGGGTCTCAGCCTGCAGAGCCAAGGATGGGGTAGATCACCCAGGCCACGGGCTTTTCCATTGGGACTGCAGAAGTGGCCTAGGCCAGGCCCATGCCAGTACCACAGAGGGTCCAGGAAGCCAGGTGATCCATAACATTGCTGAGAGCTGTTGGACTTATCCTGAAGCCTGTATATACTAGATTTTCTGCTAACTCAGGAGAATCCTAAATGTGCTCATGGTCTTGGCCTAAACAAGATGACCATTTGTGTGGTATATTACCTGCAAGGTATACCTGCCAGGCAGTGGGGACGAAGTCAGCCAAACAATACCAACATGGAATTCAACCACAGACAAATGTGTTGTGGGAAGCTAGAATCCTGCAGGGAAATGTGAGGGAATTCCTGAGGCCTTAATTCTTGGCCAATTTCACTATCATCTTTTTTTTTCCTTTCAAGTGGAGGGGCCATGGTCAGGCAGGATAGATCCCAATGTACTCCCTCTCTGCCACTGGAAAAGAAGAGCCCTCTCCCCCATCATCCATCATGTTGCAAATCTGGGGTGTGGGAAATTATCACTCTTGGGCCAAATGGGACCTCCCCCCATATTCTACAATCAAGTGCAGCTGGAACATTTGTTATGGCCAGTCTATGGCTGCTTTCAAGCCACAGTGCAAGAGTGGAGTCATTGCTGGAGACACCACTTGGACTGCAACACCTAACAGAAAATCTTAAAAGAAGACTTTCCAGAAAATTCTGTGCCAGTCCCTGGTCTCAAAGATCCTAGGGTCCCTTCTTTGAGTAAAATGTAGCCCCTTCTGGGTTAAATCTAATTTCTTCACCGTAGAGACAAGGACTTCCATCCTTTTAGCCATAACTCCATCTTCATCCTCCTCTACTTACACGTTAAATGGTACATCTTCATGTTTGCAGCCCAAAGGGAATTCTCTGTAGTGTACACAGTAGTGATGCTCACAAACAGAGGTGTAAGTGTGAACTTATGAGTGTGAGCATGTGTTTCCTCCTTGGTAGCCACAGTGTGCAAGGAGAATACATTACAGGAACAGCCTGTCTCACAGGAACAGCCACACAAGGTGTGGATACCAACATGATCTCAGAAGGAAGCCACCTTCATAGAAAAAATTTCATCTGGGAGGACTCCCAAGTCCCTTGTCCAGGACACTGTGTTCCATGAGGCTGGTGGAACACAGAGGGACAGAGACTCCCCCTGCCCATCAGGGTTTTGAAGGATGCCTGCTATTCTAGGACAAAAGATCCTGAAACCATTCACCCACTTGTCATCTAGCCACGTATCTGTGAGACAGATCTACTTCAAGCAGAAAGGACAGACCAAAAGATAACAAATGACAACCCTGTGTGACAAGTGCCATGACAGCGGACACTCAGGAGGACTGGGGGTGTGCAGGGTTGGCCAGACCCAGGGCTGGGGGCTGGGAATGCTCCAGAAGGATGACACAATCATGCCCTTTTGTGGCTACACGTGTCAGTGAGCAGAAATGTCAGGGCGGGTGAGGGGCGGTGTCCCTAAACTATCTTCTGCAAGGCAAAAGTTCAGTAACAAGATTTCTTTCAGTACAATTCCATTTCACATGTGTCTGTGAGTCCCTAAAGCTGATTGTATAGAACTTGAAGTACGTAGTTGGCCATTGCTTTCAAGTCTGAGGTTCTGGGGGCAAAGCACACTTGATATTTCTCTTTGTTGCTTTCAGACTATGATAATTTTTCCTGCCTTCATCTCTGACCCAAGGACAGGGAACAAAGGCAGCACAGACCTACACTTCGAAATTTCAACAGAAATCTGCAAACCCAAGTTCTCCAAGGAGCTAAAGGCTCAGGACCAGGGTGATAGAAAGGGGAGGCAGATAGCAAGGAATGAAAAGAATACATCAGGTGTATATGAGCTGGCCCGCTTCTCTACCAGTTGAAAGCAAGCCATGCCTGAAAGGAGGGAGTCCCACCTGCACCCGGTCTGTCCATTTGCTGCCCTTGAGCACAGCAGAGGATGTGCTGAGCTGGGTGTGGGTGTCAGGGGTGGGGGAGGTGGCCAGCAGGCCACAGCCCTGAATCCACACAAAATACTGCAGCTCAGAGGAAAATTCCCTGGGGATTTGGAGTCAGGCCTCTGGGCGTGGTCCTTGAAAACACCAACCTAGGGTTAGGATCTGGGATCATGGCAGGTTCAATCTGAAATTACTCTGCTTCCTTACACCATACAGACACATAAACTCAAAACAATTTCAAGAGCTCAGTGGAAGACCTGAAACCATAAAAATCAGTAACTTCTGGACATGGACCAAAGCAACACTTTTCTAGACTGTCTCCTGAAGCAAAGGAAATAAAAACAAAAGTAAACTACTGGGACTATAACAAAATAAAAAGTTTCTGCACAGCAGAAGAACAAGGAAGAAGTAATATTAAGACAACCTACTGAAAGGTAGAAGATACTTGCAAATATTCTATGCAGTAAAGGGATAGTGTCCAAAACATATGGAGTGGATACAATGCAACACCAAAAAACCAAATAATCCAACTAAAAAATAGTCAGAAGACATGAACAGACATTTCTCCAAAGAAGAAATACAGATGGCCAATGGTCCCATGAAAACATATTCACCATCACCCAAGCCCATGAAAATGCAAATCAAAAGTATAATGAAATATCACCACATACTGTCAGGATGACTCCCATCAACAGCACAAGGAGCAACAGGTGCTGGGAGGGTGTAGAAAAGGGGGAACCCTCATGTGCTATTGGTGGAAAAGCATCCTGCGGAAGCCACTCTGGACAATAGTATGGAGGGTCCTCAAAACGTTACAAATAGAGCTACCCTAGGATATCACACTACTGGGTATTTACCTAAAGCACACAAAAACAATAACAATAAAAGGATACATGCACCCCTATGTTTCTTCCAGCATTATTTACAAGATCACAAGATGGAAGCAACCCAAGTGTCCACTGATAAAGTGCAAAATTGTTAAATGAGATGAGAGATGTGTACACACACACAGACACACACACACACAGTGGAATATTACTCAGCCATAAAAAGAATGAAATCTTGCCATTTGCAGCCACACAGATGGATCTAGAGAATATTATCCTAAGTGAAATCAGTCAGTCGGAGAAAGACAATACCATAAGATGTCACTCTTGTGTAGAATTAAAGAACCAAACATACATAAGTAAGAAAAATGAGACAAACCAAAATACAGATTCTTAACAAAAGAGAACAAACTGATGATTACCAAAGGGGAAGTGGATGGAGGGATGAATGAAATAGATGAAGGGGACTAAGAGTACACTTATATATATAATATATAGAATTACTGACTCACGCTATTGTATACCTGAAACTAATATAACACTGTATGTTAACGCGACTAGAATTAAAATAAGCAATAAAAAAATTTTTCTTTTGGTAACCTATTTAAAAAAACTTTGGTACACAATTTCATATGCTCTACTTGGGAGAATTTCCTCAAAATATTTATTCACTCTATGCCTGGAATTCAAATTTCACTGAATTCTTATATTTTACCTGTTAATCCTAGCCCACAGGAGCATGGTCCCTTTTCATCCAGGATCAGCACCTTTGCATTCAAGAGAATATAAGTAGAGAAAGATGCCATGTCATAATCCAGAAAGCTATTACTATTTCTGTTTTAGTATGAGATGGTCACATAGTGTGGGATAGGTTTCAGAGCTGGCTTGTTCTCTATCCTGGATCACTAATTCAGTGGTCATTACTTGGATCCATTTGGCTACTAGATTTCCTGTGGAAGAGCTTGCTTCCAAGCACATCCGTGGAAGACACAAAGGTGGGTGGGCTCAGTGTGGGATAGGAAGTGGGTCAAGTACAGACTAGGGTATGATCCCTCTCCTGATTCAGGAACTGCCATGGGTGCAGGAATGGGAGACAGAAGCTACGAGAAACCACCAAGCTCACTAGCTGAATGCTGGAGGCACAGGTCAAGGGATCATGATGTGGGGCATGGAGACTGCTTTGACCTACCTCTGGGAGGGGAAGCAGGGAAGGAATGAGAAAGAGAAACTGCCAGCACCTGGCCCATGCCACCTGCACATCACTCCTGGCACACATCAGTCTACATTGCTGATACAGCCTGGGCTCAGAATGGGCTGGTTCAGGACCCTCAGCACTCCATGGGGCAGCTGGCTCCTGGGCAGGGACATGCTGAGGGAATGGGCAGGAGAAGCTACCCCTCTAAGGTCATCCCCTCTTTGAGCAGGCAGCCCTAAGGACTGCTGAAAACCCACTAAGAGGTTTGAAAGACATGCCATGGATAAACTAAGACATGGAGAAACAGAAAACAATATTGGTTTTTAGGGTCAGAGCTATCAGCTGAAAAGTGAGAGACAGCTTCCCTGAGGAGGACTGAGGGGAGGGCAGGCCAGGCTGAAAAGGGAGACGTGACTTTCTTGATTGGGTATCTGCAACCCCCTTCCAGGGCAGGGTTTCATCTTCACCTCACAGGGGATCAGTGGAAGTGTTCCATCAGGGGACTGACAGAGCTGCCTCTTGAGAAGGCTACCCTGGCATTGGCTTGCACAAGGCAGGGGATGAAGGCAGATGGAGGGAGAGCAATACTCCGAGGGGCCATGGGGCAAGAGCAGAGGCTCAAGGTCATGAAGATGATAAAAAGTAGGAGGCAGCAGCATGGGAGCCCCAGCATGAAAGTGCCACAAGCACAGTGCCCATAGCTACAGTGACTGGGTGCCCAGGCACAGTTCACTTAAGTGGACTCAAGACTAGTGCTGACCACAACCCTAGGAAGTGTGCACCACCAGTACCCTCCTCTCCCCATGCTCCTGCTAGGAATCAGTCACCAGATCCCGATCAGTTTTCATGAGAACAGAGCACTGGTTCCCACCACATACTGCCCCCCTGATGGTGGTCTAGTGTGACTCTCATGCCTGATGTCTACCTGTCTCTACAAACTCAACAGACAGGAGGGTATCACTGAATTCCATAGGTTCTGACGAGACAAATCCATGGGCCCTACTACTCCACCCACCACCAATACCCAGTGGATCATTCAGGACCTTGGCTATTGTGCAACTCGCCATGCCCTGTTTCTGTCACTTCCAACAGAATGTAAGGTTCTGATCCCCTAATTTACCATACATCCTGGTTGCTGACTTGGGGCCATGTCATGAACCCACATGGCACCTTTCTATTAGAGAAAGCCACCCTGCACCTCCTGGAAAATGTTTCTAAGGAAGTACAAGTCCATCAGGGCTACAGCGTGAACAGTGGTACAGAGCCCACATGGGAGTAATCAGTAATTCTAACAAGGGTTGACCACCTCCCCCAGTCTCACAAAACCTTCCTCTATCCCCATGGAAGTTATGGTCTGCCCTCAGAAAACTAACCTTTACACTGAATGCTCCCTTCATACTCTGGTTCAAATCTTGTCCAACCACAGTAGTATGAAAGTAAAAATCAGTCACAAGAAGAAAATGGGACAGTCACAAATATGTGGAAATTTAATAACATGCTAGTAAACAACAGATAGTCAAATAAGAAATCAAAAGAAAATTTAAATGTACCTTGTGACAAATCAAAGAGAAAACCTATGAAAATTTATGGGATGCACCAAAAGTAGCTCTAAGGGGGCAGTTCATAGAAATTCAGGTCCTCATTAATCTATCCGAAAGCTCTCCAATAACCAACCTAATATACATGGTGTGGGGGACAAGCAAAGCCCCAAATGAGTAGATAGAAGGAAATTTAAAAAAAAAAGAAAAGTGGATATAATTTCAATGGAGACTAACAAGACAAAAGATCAATGAAAATACGAGCTGCCTTTTTTGGAAAGATAAACCAAACTGACAAACTTTCAGCTAAGACTCACCAAGAAAGAGAGAGGGCTCAAATACAGTGAGGAAAGAAAGATAATTGATTCCTGTCTCACATCAAAATCCTACAGAAGAACACAGACAACAACCTCTTCAACCTTGGGCACTGCAACTTCTTGCAGGACATGTCTCTAAAGGTCAGCGAAACAAAAGCAAAAATGAACTATTGAGATTCCATCAAGGTAAAAAGCTTCTGCACAGCAAAGGAAACAATTAAAAAAACTAAAGGCAACCTACAGTATGGGAGAAGATATTTGTAAATGGCTTGACAGAAAAAAGTCTGGTATCCAAGATCTACAAAGAACTGCTCAAACTCAACACCCAAGAAATAAAGAAACTATTCAAGAAATGGGCAGAAGACAGGAAGAGGCACTTCTCCAAAGAAGACACACAAATGGCCAACAGTCCATGAAAAAATGCTCCATATCACTTGTCATTCAGGGAATTCAAAACCACAATGAGATACCACCTTCCAGCAGTTAGGATGGTTAAAACTAACAGGACAGGAAACAACTGTTGGCGAGGTCGTGGAAAAAGAGAAATGCTCTTACACTGTTGGTAAGAAGCAAGCTGGTGCAGTCACTTTGTAAAACCTCATGGAGATTCCTCAAAAAGTTAAAAAAGTTAAAAATAGATCTGCCCTATGACCTAGCAATTGCACTCCTGGGTATTTACCCCACAGATACAGATGCAGTGAAAAGAAGAGGCACATGCTCCTCAATGTTTATAGCAGCAATACAAGAGCCAAACTATGGAAGGACCTGAGATGTCCTTCAACAGAGGAATGGATAAAGAAGATGTGGTACATACATAACATAGAATAGTATTCAGCCATCAGAAGGGATGAATATCCACCATTTGCACTGACATGGATGGAACTGGAGGGGGTTATGCTAAATGAAATCAGTCAAGCAGAGAACAACAATAATCATATGGTGTCACTCCTATGTGGAACACAAGGAATAGTGTGGAGGAACACAGGGGAAAGGAGGGAAACTGAATGGGAAGAAATCAGAGAGGGAGACAAACCACGAGAGACTCTTAATCATAGGAAACAAACTGAAGGAGATGTAGGCTTGGGGTGGGATAATTGGGTGATGAGTATTAAGGAGGGAACATGTGATGATGAACCCTCGGTGTTACATGCAACTAATGAAGCATTGATCCTTATATCAAAAACTATACCTTGGTTAACTGAATTTAAATTAATAATGTGAAAAACTTTAAACAAGAAAAAAGAAAGAAACATGAGCTTTTATGATGACTATCTCAAAAATATAAATGATCATTAGAGAGTACTATGAGCAAGTAGAGGCCAATACCTTGAACAACCTAGAAGAAATGGGTAAGTTCCTAACAGAAACCTAGGATGAACATGAAGGAGAAAAAAAAATCTGAATGGACTTATTACTAGTAAAAAGGTTAATTCCATAATAAAATCCTCCCAACAAACAAATGCACAAGACCAGAGTTGCACTGAATTCAGCCAGACAGAAGAAGAAGAATTAATACCACCCCTTCCCAAACTGTTTTTAAAAAAGGAGAGAAGAGCATACGTCCAAACTCATTTTATGAAGGCAGCATTACTCTGCTACCAAAACAAGACAAGGAAACTACAAGAAAAGGAAAAGCCAATATCCCTCATGAACAGAGATTCAAAAATCCTCAAAAAACTATCGGCAACATTAATTCAATAATACATCAGAAGAATCACAAAACATGATCCAGTGGGATTTATTCCAGGGATGCAAGGATGATTCCACATCTGCATATCCACTAATACCATACACCACCTTAACAAAATAAAAGATAAAAATCCTAGGATTCTTTTTTTTTTTAATCCTAGGATTCTTACAATAGATGCAGAAAGAACACTTGACAAGATTCAATATGCATTTATGATAAAGACTCTAAACTATCTGGGTATGGAGGGAACATACCTCAACCAAACAAAGGCCCTATATGAAAAGCCCACAGCTGACATTATACTCGAGGGTGAAATGCTGAAAACTTTTCCACTACCAGTAAGAACAAGATAAAGGGGAGGAGGAGTCAAGATGGCAGAGAAGTAGCAGGCTGAGACTACTTCAACTAGCAGGAGATCAGCTAGAGAGCTTATCTAAAGATTGCAAACACCTGCAAATCCATCGGCAGGCAGATCAAAGAGAAGAAGAACAGCAAGCAATTCTAGAAACAGAAAATCAACCACTTTCTGAAAGGTAGGACTGGTGGAGAAGTGAATCCAAAGCGACGGGAAGATAGACACCAGGGGGAGGGGCCAGCTCCCGGCAAGCGGCGGAGCCACGGAGCACAAAATCAGGACTTTTAAAAGTCTGTTCCGCTGAGGGACATCGCTCCAGAGGCTAAACCGGGACGAAGCCCACGCGGGGTCAGTGTGGCCTCAGGTCTCGCAGGGTCACAGAAGGATCGGGGGTGTCTGAGTGTCGCAGAGCTTATGGGTATTGGAATGGGAAAGCCGGCTACAGAGACATGGCCAACAGTAAGCTCATAGCTCAGGGTTACCTTGAACCGGCCACAGGCTCGGTGAGCTCGGAGCGCGGCTGGAGGTCAGGCAGACGGGAGTTACTGGGCGCTGTTCTCTGGGGGCGCACTGAGGAGTGGGGCCCCGGGCTCTCGGCTCCTCCAGGCCAGAGACCAGAAGGCCACCATTTGTATACCCGTCCTCCAGAACTCTACAGAAAGTGCTCAGGGAACAAAAGCTCCTGAAAGCAAACCCGAGTGGATTACTCAGCCCAGCCCCTGGTAAGGGTGGTGCAATTACACCTGGGGCAAAGACACTTGAGAATCACTACAACAGGCCCATCCCCCAGAAGATCAACAAGAAATCCAGCCAAGACCAACTTCACCTACCAAGGAGTACAGTTTCAATACCAAGGAGAGCAGCAGAATTCCAGAGGAGGAGAAAGCAAAGCACGGAACTCATGGCTTTCTCCCTGTGATTTTTTAGTCTTGCAGTTAATTTAATTTTTTCTTTTTCTTTATTTTCTCTTCTTCTTCTAAATTTTTTTAACTTTTACCCTTTTCTTTTTTAACGTTTTTTAACTAGTTTATCTAATATATATATATTTTCTTTTTTATACTTTTCTTTATTCATTTTCTTTTATTAATTCTTTTCTTTCTTTTTCTTTTGTTTTTTTCTATATCTTTCTTTCTTTTTGAACCTCTTTTTATCCCGTTTCTCCCCCCTCACGATTTGGGATCTATTCTGATTTGGTTAAAGCATATTTTCTTGGGGTTGTTGCCACCCTTTTAGTATTTTACTTGCTCCTTCATATACTCTTAGCTGGACAAAATGACAAGGTGGAAAAATTCACCACAAAAAAAAAAGAACAAGAGGCAGTAACGAAGGCTAGGGACCTAATCAATACAGACATTGGTAATATGTCAGATCTAGAGTTCAGAATGACAATTCTCAAGGTTCTAGCCGGGCTCGAAAAAGGCATGGAAGATATTAGAGAAACCTTCTCCAGAGATATAAAAGCCCTTTCTGGAGAAATAAAAGAACTAAAATCTAACCAAGTTGAAATTAAAAAAGCTATTAATGAGGTGCGATCAAAAATGGAGGTTCTCACTGCTAGGATAAATGAGGCAGAAGAAAGAATTAGCGGTATAGAAAACCAAATGATAGAGAATAAAGAAGCTGAGCAAAAGAGGGACAAACAGCTACTGGACCACGAGGGGAGAATTCGAGAGATAAGTGACACCATAAGATGAAATAACATTGGAATAATTGGGATTCCAGAAGAAGAAGAAAGAGAGAGGGGAGCAGAAGGTATACTGGAGAGAATTACTGGGGAGAATTTCCCCAATATGGCAAAGGGAACGAGCATCAAAATTCAGGAGGTGCAGAGAACACCCCTCAAAATCAATAAGAATAGGCCCATACCCCGTCACCTAATAGTAAAATTTACAAGCCTTACTGACAAAGAGAAAATCCTGAAAGCAGCCCGGGAAAAGAAGTCTGTAACATACAATGGTAAAAATATTAGATTGGCAGCTGATTTATCCACAGAGACCTGGCAGGCCAGAAAGAGCTGGCATGACATATTCAGAGCACTAAACGAGAAAAACATGCAGCCAAGAATACTATATCCAGCTAGGCTATCATTGAAAATAGGAGGAGAGATTAAAAGCTTCCAGGACAACAAAAACTGAAAGAATTTGCAAGCACCAATCCAGCTCTACAGGAAATATTGAAAGGGGTCCTCTAAGCAAAGAGAGGGCCTACAAGTGGTAGATCAGTAAGGAACAGAGACAATATACAGTAACAGTCACCTTACAGGCAATACAATGGCACTAAATTCATATCTCTCAATAGTTACCCTGAATGTTAATGGGCCAAATGCCCCAATCAAAAGACACAGGGTATCAGAATGGATAAAAAAAACAAAACCCATCTATATGTTGCCTACAAGAAACTAATTTTAAGCCCAAAGACACCTCCAGATTTAAAGTGAGGGGGTGGAAAAGAATTTACCATGCTAATGGACATCAGAAGAAAGCAGACGTGGCAATCCTTACATCAGATCAATTCGATTTTAAGCCAAAGACTATAATCAGAGATGAGGAAGGACACTATATCATACTCAAAGGATCTGTCCAACAGGAAGATCTAACAATTTTAAATATCTATGCCCCCAGCGTGGGAGCAGCCAACTATATAAACCAATTAATAACAAAATCAAAGAAACGCATCAACAATAATAGTAGGGGACTTTAACACTCCCCTCACTGAAATGGGCAGATCATCCAAGCAAAAGATCAACAAGGAAATAAAGGCCTTAAACGACACACTGGACCAGATGGACATCACAGATATATTCAGAACATTTCATCCCAAAAAAACAGAATACACATTCTTCTCTAGTGCACATGGAACATTCTCCAGAAAAGATCACATCCTCGGTCCTAAATCAGGACTCAACCGGTATCAAAAGATTGGGATTATTCGCTGCCTATTTTCAGACCACAATGCTCTGAAGCTAGAACTCAACCACAAGAGGAAGTTTGGAAAGAATCCAAATACATGGAGACTAAACAGCGTCCTTCTAAAGAATGAATGGGTCAACCGGGAAATTAAAGAAGAATTGAACAAAATCATGGAAACAAATGATAATGAAAATACAATGGTTCAAAATCTGTGGGACACAACAAAGGCAGTCCTGAGAGGAAAATATATAGTGGTACAAGCCTTTCTCAAGAAACAAGAAAGGTCTCAGGTACACAACCTAACCCTACACCTAAAGGAGCTGGAGAAAGAACAAGAAAGAAACCCTAAGCCCAGCAGGAGAAGAGAAATCATAAAGATCAGAGCAGAAATCAATGAAATAGAAACCAAAAAAACAATAGAACAAATCAACGAAACTAGGAGCTGGTTCTTTGAAAGAATTAATAAAATTGATAACCCCCTGGCCAGACTTATCGAAAAGAAAAGAGAAAGGACCCAAATAAATAAAATCATGAATGAAAGAGGAGAGATCACAACTAACACCAAAGAAATACAAACAATTATAAGAACATACTATGAGCAACTCTACACCAACAAATTTGACAATCTGGAAGAAATGGATGCATTCCTAGAAACATATAAACTACCACAACTGAACCAGGAAGAAATAGAAAGCCTGAACAGACCCATAACCAGTAAGGAGATGGAAACAGTCATTAAAAATCTCCAAACAAACAAAAGCCCAGGGCCAGACGGCTTCCCAGGGGAATTCTACCAAACATTTAAAGAAGAACTAAGTCCTATTCTCCTGAAACTGTTCCAAAAAATAGAAATGGAAGGAAAACTTCCAAACTCATTTTATGAGGCCAGCATCACCTTGATCCCAAAACCAGACAAGGATCCCATCAAAAAAGAGAATTACAGACCAATATCCTTGATGAACACAGATGCAAAAATTCTCACCAAAATACTATCCAATAGGATTCAACAGTACATTAAAAGGATTATTCACCACGACCAAGTGGGATTTATTCCAGGGCTGCAAGGTTGGTTCAACATCCGCAAATCAGTCAATGTGATACAACACATCAATAAAAGAAAGAAAAAGAACCATATGACACTCTCAATAGATGCTGAAAAAGCATTTGACAAAGTACATCATCCCTTTCTGATCAAAACCCTTCAAAGTGTAGGGATAGAGGGCACATACCTCAATATCATCAAAGCCATTTATGAAAAACCCACCGCAAATATCATTCTCAATGGAGAAAAACTGAAAGCTTTTCTGCTAAGGTCAGGAACACAGCAGGGATGTCCATTATCACCACTGCTATTCAACATAGTACTAGAAGTCCTAGCCTCAGCAATCAGACAACAAAAGGAAATTAAAGGCATCCAAATCGGCAAAGAAGAAGTCAAATTACCACTCTCCGCAAATGATATGATACTCTATGTGGAAAACCCAAAAGACTCCACTCCAAAACTGCTAGAACTTGTACAGGAATTCAGTAAAGTGTCAGAATATAAGATCAATGCACAGAAATCAGTTGCATTTCTCTACACCAACAACAAAACAGAAGAAAGAGAAATTAAGGAGTCAATCCCATTTACAATTGCACCCCAAACCATAAGATACCTAGGAATAAACCTAACCAAAGAGGCTAAGAATCTATACCCAGAAAACTATAAAGTACTCATGAAAGAAATTGAGGAAGACACAAAGAAATGGAAAAATGTTCCATGCTCCTGGATTGGAAGAATAAATATTGTGAAAATGTCTATGCTACCTAAAGCAATCTACACATTTAATGCAATTCCTATCAAAGTACCATCCATCTTTTTCAAAGAAATGGAACAAATAATCCTAAAATTTTTATGGAACCAGAAAAGACCTCGAATAGCCAAAGGGATATTGAAAAAGAAAGCCAAAGTTGGTGGCATCACAATTCCGGACTTCCAGCTCTATTACAAAGCTGTCATCATCAAGACAGCATGGTACTGGCACAAAAACAGACACATAGATCAATGGAACAGAATAGAGAGCCCAGAAATAGACCCTCAACTCTATGGTCAACTAATCTTTGACAAAGCAGGAAAGAATGTCCAATGGAAAAAAGACAGCCTCTTTAATAAATGGTGTTGGGAAAATTGGACAGCCACGTGCAGAAAAATGAAATTGGACCATTTCCTTACACCACACACAAAAATAGACTCAAAATGGATGAAGGACCTCAATGTGAGAAAGGAATCCATCAAAATCCTTGAGGAGAACACAGGCAGCAACCTCTTCAACCTCACCCGCAGCAACATCTTCCTATGAACACCACCAAAGGCAAGGGAAGCAAGGGCAAAAATGAACTATTGGGATGTCATCAAGTTCAAAAGCTTTTTCACAGCAAAGGAAACAGTTAACAAAATCAAAAGACAACTGACAGAATGGGAGAAGATATTTGCAAACGACATATCAGATAAAGGACTAGTGTCCAAAATCTATAAAGAACTTAGCAAACTCAACACCC
Organism: Neogale vison; assembly: GCF_020171115.1. Lineage (NCBI taxonomy): Eukaryota > Metazoa > Chordata > Mammalia > Carnivora > Mustelidae > Neogale > Neogale vison. The sequence continues at coordinate 73,395,519 of NC_058102.1, forward strand.
ACTGAACAAATAATCCAATCAAGAAATGGGCAGAGGACATGAACAGACATTTCTGCAAAGAAGACATCCAGATGGCAAACAGACACATGAAAAAGTGCTCCATATCACTCAACATCAGGGAAATACAAATCAAAACCACAATGAGTATCACCTCACACCAGTCAGAATGGCTAAAATCAACAAGTCAGGAAATGACAGATGCTGGCGAGGATGCAGAGAAAGGGGAACCCTCCTACACTGTTGGTGGGAATGCAAGCTGGTGCAACCGCTCTGGAAAACAGCATGGAGGTTCCTCAAAATGTTGAAAATAGAACTGCCCTATGACCCAGCAATTGCACTACTGGGTATTTACCCTAAAGATACAAAGGTAGTGATCTGAAGGGGCACGTGCACCTGAATGTTTATAGCAGCAATGTCCACAATAGCCAAACTATGGAAAGAACCTAATGTCCATCAACAGATGAATGGATAAAGAAGATGTGGTACATATACACAATGGAATACTATGCAGCCATCAGAAGAAACGAAATCTTGCCATTTGCAAGAACATGGATGGAACTAGAGCGTATCATGCTTAGCGAAATAAGTCAAGCGGAGAAAGACAACTATCATATGATCTCCCTGATATGAGGAAGTGATGATGCAACATGGGGGCTTAAGTGGGTAGAAGAAGAATAAATGAAACAAGATGGGATTGGGAGGGAGAGACAAACCATAAGTGACTCTTAATCTCACAAAACAAACTGAGGGTTGCTGGGGGGAGGGGTTGGGAGAAGGGGGTGGGGTTATGGACATTGGGGAGGGTATGTGCTTTGGTGAGTGCTGTGAAGTGTGTAAACCTGGCGATTCACAGACCTGTACCCCTGGGGATAAAAATATATGTTTATAAAAAATTAAAAATTAAAAAAAAAAGAACAAGATAAAGATGCCCACTCTTACCATTTTCATTCACCATTGTATTGAAAGCCCTCGTCAAGACATTTAGACAAAACAAAACAAAACAAAATATGAAATCTAAAAAGAAAATGGTCACTATTTGCAGATGACATGATACTGTATGTAGAAATCCCTGAGGAGTACACAAAAAATAAATAAATAAATAGAATTTTTATTGACAAGTAAACAAATTTGAATAAATTAGAACAACAAATTCAGTAAAGCTGCAGGATACAAAGTCCATATACAGAGACATGTTGCATTTCTTCTTTTTTAAAGAATGTATTTATTTGACAAAGAGAGAGAGAGCATAAGCAGGGGGAGCAGCAGAGAGTCAGGGAAAACCAGACTCCTGGCTGAGCAAGGAGCCCAATGCCAGACTCATTCCCAGAACCCCACGATCATGACCTGATCTGAAGGCAAACACTTAACTGAGCCACACAGGTGCCCCAACTTGTATTTCTATATACTGACGACCAACTTTCACAAAGAGAAATTAAGAAAGCAGTGCCATTGACAATTGCATCAAGTAAATAAATAAATAAATAAATCTAGGAATAAAAGTAACCAAGAATGAGAAAGACCTTGTATACTGAACACATGGTGGAAAAGGAAAGAAAAATGTGTGTGTTGGAGGGTGAATGTATGGGCCAAAGATTTGGAAGATAACACAAATAAATGGAAACATATATCATGCTCATTAAATGGAAGAGTTAATAATGTTTACACGTTCACCGTACCCAAAGCAATCTATAGATGGAATGAAATCCCTATCTGAATTCCAATGGCATTATTCCAAGAAATAAAAGACAGTCCTAAAATTCGTATGGAATCACACAAGACCCCAAATACCCCAAGCAATCTGGAGAAAGAAGAGAGAGAGTCCAAGATGGCAGAGGAATAGGAGACCTTCATTTTATCTGCCATAAGGAATTTAGATAGCTATCAAATCATTCTGAACACCTGCAGATTCAAGAATAGGTCCAAGAAAAGAATAGTTGCAAATCTACAAACAGAGAAATGACCACTTTTCACAAGGTAAGAGGTATGGAAAAGTGAGTCTAAGCTGATAGGTGGGAAGATAAATTCTGTGGAGAAGGAGCTTCAGTCAGCAGGATACTGCCAAGTTTTAGGGAGAGCAAAGCACAAAATCAGAACTTTTACAAGTCTTCTCTGATAAGAGATGTCACTCTGGCAGCCTGGCAGGGGGTGGATCCCTCGATGGGACAGTGTGGTCTCAGGAAGATTAGGGGCACTTGAGGGCAGCAGAGCTCCCAGGTGTCAGTGCTGGGAAGCCGGCTGCAAAGAGTGAAACCAGAAGTGGGCTCTAAAATGGAGGTTGCCATAAACTGTGATTCATGGCACAGTATGGCCACTGATCTTTGAGAAGGGGCCCCAAGAAGCAGAACAACTGGGGAGAGCTCCCTTCCTCCCCCAGGATGAGTGGTGCCTGAGCATGCTACAGGAGTCTGCTGGGTTAGAAGACTTTAAACAGGGTCATGTGCCAGAGACAGAAATGCTTATTCACAGGTCTGGTGAGCACAGAGTATGGATAGAGACCAGGGAAAAATGAAGGATTGACTGTTCTGTGATGGTGCACTAAAGAGTGGGGACCTGTGCTCTCATTTCCGGGGCTAGAGATAAGGAGGCTGCCATGTTCGTTCTTATCTCAAAAGATTGGGATCATTCGGGACACTGGGTGGCTCAGTGGGTTAAAGCCTCTGCCTTTGGCTCAGGTCATGGTCTTGGGGTCCTGGGATGGAGCCCTGCATTGGGCTCTCTCTCTGCTCAGCAGGGAGCCTGATTCCTCCTCTCTCTCTCTCTGCCTGCCTTTCTGCCTACTTGTGATCTCTGTCAAATAAGTGAATAAAATCTTTAAAAAAATAATAAAGTACCATAAAACGACTGCCTCCGGCTCAGGGCGTGATCCTGGAGTCCCGGGATCGAGTCCCACATCAGGCTCCCAGCTCCATGGGGAGTCTGCTTCGCTCTCTCACCTTCTCCTCGCTCATTCTCTCTCTCACTGTCTCTCTCAAATAAATAAAATAAAATCTTAAAAAAAAATTTAAAAAAAAAAATAAATAAATAATAATAAAGTACTTAAAAAAAAAAAAGATTGGGATCATTCCCTGCATATTTTCAGACCACAATGCTTTGAAAATGAAACTCAGTCACAAGAGGAAAGGTGGAAAGAACTCAAATACATGAAGGCTAGAGAGCATCCTACTAAGGAATGAAGGGGTCAACCAGTCAATTCAAGATGAATATTTAAAATTCATGGAAACACAAGAGAATGAAAACACAACTGTTCGATATCCTTGGGATGCAGCAAAGGCAATCTTAAGAGGGCAGAATATAGCAGTACAAGCCTCTCTCAAAAACTAAGAAAGGTCTCAAATATGCAACCTAACCCTACACCTAAATGAGTTGGAGAAAGAGTATCAGAGAAAGCCTAAACCCAAAAGGAGAGGAGAAATTAGAAAAATTAGAGCAAAAGTCAATGAAGTAGAAACCAAAAGAAGAGTAGAACAAATCAAAAATCTAGGAGCTGCTTCTTTGAAAGAATTAATAAGATTGATACATCCCTGACCAGACTTCTCAAAAAGGAAACAGAAAGGACCCAAATTAATAAAATCATGAATCAAGAAGGAGAGATCACACCCAACACCAAGGAACTACAAACAATTACAAGAACATAGGATGTCAACTCTGTGTCAACAAATCAGATAGCCTCAAAGAAATGGATGCACTCCCAGAAACATAAAAACAAACAAAACTGAATCAGGAAGAAAAGGAAACATGAAGAGACACATAATCAAAAAGGAAAGTAAAGCAGTCATCAAAAATCCCCTAGGAAACAGGAGCCCAGCTTCGGATGGCTTCCCAGGGGAATTCTACCAAACATTTAAAAAAGATTTAATAACTTTTCTGAAACTTCAAAAAACTAGAACTGGGAGAAAATATTCCAAACCCTTTTGATGAGGCCGGCATTACCTTGATCCCAAAACCAGACAAAGACCCCACCCAAAAGGAGAATTACAGACCACTATCCCTGGTGAATATCGGTGCAAAAATTCTCACTATATACTAGCCAATAGGATCAAGAAGCCCATTAAAATGATGATTCACTATGACCAAATCAAATTTATTCCTAGGTCTCAAGGGTGGTTCAACAACTGCAAATCAGTCAAGGGAATCCACTACCTTAATAGAAGAAAGAACAAGAACCATTTGATCCTCTCAATGGATGTAGAAAAAGCATTTGACAAATTAATGCACCCCTTCTTGATCAAAACTCTTCACCGTGGAGGGATAGAGGGTATGTATCTCCACATCATAAAGGTCATCTATGGGAAACCCACAGAGAATATCATTCTCAATGGGGAAAAACTGAGAGCTTTTCTCCTAAGGTCAGGAACACCGTAGGGATGCCCATTCTCATCACTATTCAACATAGTACTAGAATTCCTAGTCTCAGCCATCAAACAACAAAAAGAAATAAAAGACATCTGAATTCGCAAAGAAGAAGTCAAACTCTCACCCTTTGCAGACAATGGGATACTTTCTGTGGGAAACCCAAAAGACTCCACCCCTAAATTGCTGGAACTCATCCAGAAATTCTGTAAAGTAGCAGGGTATGAAATCAATACACAGAAATCACTTGCATTTGTCTAAAGCAACAGAAGAAAGAGAAATTAAGGAGTACATCCCATGTATAATTGCACCAAAAAGCGTAAGATACTTAGGAATCCATCTAACTGAAGAGGCAAAGGATCTGTACTCAGAAAACTATACCATAGTCATTAAAGAAATGGAGGAACACACAAAGAAATGGAAAAACATTCCATGTTCTTGGGTTGGAAGAACAAATATTGTGAAAATGTCTATGCTACCCAGAACAATCCACAGATTCAATGAAATCTCTATCAAAATCTACATTTTTCACAGAACTGGAATAAATAACCCCCAAATTTTGTGTGGAAGAAGATAAGACCCCAAATAGCCAAAGGGAAGTTGAAAAAGAAAACCAACCCTGATGGCAACACAACTGCAGACTTCAAGCTCTATTACAAAGCTGTAATATCAAGACAGTATGGTCCTGGAACAAAAACAGACACACAGATCAATGGAATAGAATAGAAAAACCAGCAATGGACCCACAACTCTAGGGTCAACCAATCTTCCTCAAAGCAGGAAAGAATATCTAATGCTCAGTCAGAGCAAATTCTTGCTAGACACATCTCCAAAGGTGAGGGAAACAAAAGCAAAAATGAACTGTTGGGATTTCATCAAGATAGCAAGCTTTTACACAGCAAAGGAAATAGTCAACAAAACCAAAAGGCAACAAGCACAATGAGAGAAGATATTTTCAAATGACATATCAGATAAAGGACTTGTATCCAAAATCAGAAAGAACTTACTAAACTCAACACGCACTGAACAAATAATCCAATCAAGAAATGGGCAGAGGACATGAGCAGACATTTCTGCAAAGAAGACATCCAGATGGCAAACAGACACATGAAAAAGTGTTCCATATCACTCAGCATCAGGGAAATACAAATCAAAACCACAATGAGTATCACCTCACACCAGTCAGAATGGCTAAAATCAACAAGTCAGGAAATGACAGATGCTGGCGAGGATGCAGAGAAAGGGGAACCCTCCTACACTGTTGGGAATACAAGCTTGTGCAACTGCTCTGGAAAACAGCATGGAGGTTCCTCAAAATGTTGAAAATAGAACTGCCCTATGACCCAGCAATTGCACTACTGGGTATTTACCCTAAAGATACAAAGGTAGTGATCCGAAGGGGCATGTGCACCCGAATGTTTATAGCAGCAATGTCCACAATAGCCAAACTATGGAAAGAACCTAGATGTCCATCAGCAGATGAATGGATAAAGAAGATGTGGTACATATACACAATGGAATACTATGTAGCCATCAAAAGAAACGAAATTTTGCCATTAGCGACAACGTGGATGGAACTAGAGCGTATCATGCTTAGCGAAATAAGTCAAGCGGAGAAAGACAACTATCATATGATCTCCCTGATATGAGGAAGTGATGATGCAACATGGGGGCTTAAGTGGGTAGAAGAAGAATAAATGAAACAAGATGGGATTGGGAGGGAGACAAACCATAAGTGACTCTTAATCTCACAAAACAAACTGAGGGTTGCTGGGGGGAGGGGGGTTGGGAGAAGGGGGGTGGGGTTATGGACATTGGGGAGAGTATGTGTTTCGGTGAGTGCTGTGAAGTGTGTAAACCTGGCGATTCACAGACCTGTACCCCTGGGGATAAAAATATATGTTTATAAAAAATTAAAAACTAAACAAAAGAAATAGTCCAAAGACATGAACAGAATTTCTCTAAAGAAGACATCAAATGGCCAATAGACACATTAAAAAGTGCTCAACATCCCTCAACATCAGGAAAATACAAATCAAATTTATAATGAGAAACCACCTTACACCAGTCAGAATGGCTACAATGAACAAGTCAGGAAATGACAGGTGTTGGCGAGGATGTGGAGAAAGGGGAACCCTCCTACACTGTTGGTGGGGATGCAAGCTGGTGAAGCTGTCCTGGAAAGCAATGTGGAGGTTCCTCAAAAAGTTGAAAACAGAGCTACCCTACAACCCTGCAACCACACTGCTGGATATTTACCACAGAAATACAAATGTAATGATCTGAAGGGGCACCCGCACCTCAATGTCTATAGCAGCAATGCCAAAAAGAGCCAAAGTATGCAAAGAGCTCCAACGTCTTTGACTGATAAATGGAGATAGATATATATAGATATATACAGATATAGATACATACAATTGATTATGCAGCCATAAAAAATGAAATCTTGTCATTTGCAATGACATGGATGGAACTAGAGGGTATTATGCTAAGCGAAATAAGTCAATCAGAGAAGTACAATTATATGATCTCACTGATATGTGGAATTTAAGAAACAAGACAGAGGATCAAAGTGGAAGAGAGGAAAAAAGGAAGCAAGATGAAACCAGAGAAGGAGTCAAAGCAAAAGAGACACTGAATCTCAGGAAACAAACTGAGGGTTTCTGAAGGGGAAGGGGTGGGGGAAATGGGATGTCTGGGTGCTGGGCATGGGGAGGGTATGTGCTGTGGTGAGCACTGTGTGCTGTGTAAAATGGAAGGATCAAAAACCTGTACCCCTGAAACCAATAACACATTATACCATCATAATAAAAAAAGAAGTGAAAGAAAAACTTAGAATACAATTGTGAAGTAAAGAAAAATAAATTTAAAAATAATCTCACTGATGAAAGCAAGCAAGCAAGCAAGCAAGTGACTAAGTGACCTGGAGTCACCACACTCCAATTTCAATCTAGATTACAAAGCTATTGTCATTAAAACGGTATGGTATTGGTGTAAAAACAGACACATAGGTCAATGGAACACATTGGAAAACTCAGAAACTAATAATCATAGTACATTTGGCAAAGTTTATTCATTCGTATATTAAAGGTGTATTTAAACTTAGCTCTTATAGAATTATTAACTCCAAATGAGAATTAATAATATTTATGTCCTGTTCCAACAGTGTTTCCAATAAATACATTTCTTTAAACATGCTGTTTTAAATAAATATGTTATAAAATAAAGATGATTTAGAATCCACACTTTTAAGAAAAATTAAATCCACTTTAATAAACCTACCACAGAAAAGGAAATACAGATATCCATCACCACAACTGAGAACCTTACAAAAGAAGACAATCAGACACAACTTGGGATCTGATGGAAGAATAGAATACTACTTAAGTAGTTCTGCCCAAATGTCCAACCTGTTGAAAGCTATAGGTCCAGCTACTCATTTGCAAAAGCACAATTGTCAGAGAAAAGTCCTAACAAAGAGCATGAAGCCTTCACCAATAAGTCCACAATGCATAGGTTATGACAGGAAAAATACTTTCCCAACAAATAAACTATAAGACTGGAAGGAAGGAAGGAAGGAAGGAAGGAAGGAAGGAAGGAAGGAAGGAAGGAAGGAGAGAAAAAAATAGAAAGAAAAGAGAGAAAGAAAAAAATGAAAGAAAACAAGAAACCTCAGAAACTAACCTACACATGTATGTTCTTAACTTATGACACTACAGCAGAAAATATACAATGGGGAAAGGACTGTCTCTTCAGTGAATGGTACTGGGAAAACTGGACACTAAATGCAGAAGAATGTGATGGATCACTTTCTTACACTACATATACAAATCATGAATGGTTGAATGACTTGAACACAAGAACTAAATCCATAAACCTCCAAGAAGAAAACACAGGTAGTAAGTTTCTTGATACTGGTTTTAGTGAAGAGTCTCTTACATCAGACGCCAAAAGCAAAGGCAACAAAAGCAATAATAAACAAGTGGAACAACATCAAACTGAAATTTCTGCACAGCAAAAGAAACCATCAAACCCATAAAAGGCAACCTACCCAATGAGAAAAAATATCTGCACATTGTATGTGTGAGAAGAGACTAATATCCAAAAAAACACAAAATTCTCCTTCAAATCCAAACAAAAACCAAATAAAAACTGGGGAGAATATGTGAATAGATACTTTCCCAAGATGGCATACAAGTGACCAACAGACACAGAGAAAGTTGTTCAACATCACTAACTGTCATCAGGGAAACAGAAGTCAAAACCACCATCAGCTATAACCTCACAATTGTGGGAATGGCAATTGTCAGACACCAGGTGTGGTCCAGGGTGTGTACACAAGGGGACCCTGTGCACTGTTGGTGGGAATGGAAATTCATGTAGCCACTGTGACAAACACTATGGAGGTTCCAGAAAAAATTAATACAACTACCACATGACCTGGTAATTGCTCTAGTAAGTATTCCTTTGAAGAACACAAAAACACTTCCTCCAAGAGATGCACTCCCATGTTCACAGCAGCATTATTCACAATAACAAGACATGGAAACTTTGACTTTAGGAGCCTTATGCTAAGTAACTCAGACACAGAAAGACAAACACCAGAGGCTCTCATGGACATTCTACATGGGAAAAAAATAATACTGAACGCACAGATAATGAGAACAGATGGGTGGTTGCCAGATTTAAGGATGGTGGGGGGAAATGGGTTAAGGTAGTCAAAGGTGTCATGTTTGAGTGATAAAATCTGCAAGCCATGCAATGTTCTGTGCAGCATGGAGATGAAAGCTAGCCCTGCGGGATGGGGTACAGGCTCCCCCACTACTTGAAAGTACTGTGTTCCTAGGAAATCTTTCACAGCAGAACTGGTGTAAAGGGAAAAAGCAATTATTCATTTCTACAGAAAAATGAGTGAGCATGCTCAGACACCACAAGTTCCTTCTCTTTAGCTCTTCTTAGGCCTCAGAACACAACATCCTAACAGATGCCCAACATAAATGGAGATAAAGCACAGCAGATGCTCACAGACACAATTCAAAGCACTGGTGGCTGGACGTGGAGAGCACTATCTGGGAAGGAGCAGGTTGGGGTACAAGTCACCTCTGTGGTAGCTCTCCACAAAACAGATGCTAAACATGATGCCCAGGTTTTTTTTTTTTTACCTTTTTCAAAAGAGAGAAATTCTCTTCAGGTTCTTCCTGCTGCTGCAGCTGGGCATTAACATAGATCTTTCCAAAAAGCCAAGAGTCTTATCATGAACTTTGAGAAAAGTGGGGAAGACTTGTACTTGAAAGTTGCAGAGGGGGTAGAAGTTCAGAGTTCTCCCGGACACAAACTTCAGCAGGTCCACTGTGAAAGGCACTTTCCTCAGCAGGTGGAATGCGGACTACCTCCTACCCCTAGAAACCTCCTCCTTTGCCTTACTCAGGACAATCCACAAGAGCTCAGAGTTACCTCAATTCCTCTTTTCCCCTATTACCAATATCAAACCCATAGGCAAATCCTGTGAGCTCCATCTTCAATAGGTACCCAGAACAGCACTAACCACTCCTCCCTTCACCTGTCTGGTCCACACTGGAGCCCATCTCTTGTCTGAGTTCCTGGAAAAGTTTCATCATTGACCTCCCTTGCCTATCTTCAACCCTGTGTCATCTGTTCTCAATACTGTAGCCAGGATAGTCCAGTGAAACAGGGTCCCTTGGGATCAAAGCCCTGCAATGGCTTTCTGTCACCTTATTGTCACCTCCCTGAGGTCATGCCTAAGCTGCCTCCTGTGGCCACAGGGGCTGCTGCTCCTGGACATACCTGGTATGCTCCTGCCCCAGGGCCTTTGCATATGCTTTCCCTACCATTTATAAGGTTCTTGGTGTGAGAACACTCACTTTCTTTAGAATTTGACTCAAGCATCACCTTCCTAGTGAAGTCCCACCTGGCCCCTATGTGAATAGCAAGCACAACCACCACCTCCCCTGCAGCACCCCAGCCCTGTCTCCTGCTTTCTATTTCCAGAGTAGCTATCGCAGTCACCAGGCCATCTCAGCAAGGGGGAAATGGAGCCTTACTCGGATGGTTTCACCACTGACTCCCTCGGATTTCCTAGTCCAGAGCCCTGGGGGAAAAAGGTGTCCCAGAACTCTTGCACAGCCAGGATGCCCAGGACAATGGGCCCCCCTCTGGCACCCTGAAGACTATCAGGAAAATGGGCCATAAGAGGAATCCTGTTGTACATGAAAACTGAAACCAGACACCTTCCTCAATTCCAGGTGAGCACACACATGTTCTCCCCTTGCCTGATGTGCTCATCTGAGAAAGCTGAGCAGAGAAGCATCTCAGGGTCCAAATCTTCCTCTGGCCAAGGTCCTGGGAAACAGACATCTCTGCTCCCTGCACCAACCACCTGTGATTGACATCTGGCATCCTCCTGTGCTGGGGCAGAATGTGGCACCTGTCCCACTTTCCTGGGACGCCATCACAAACCAGGCTTTGCTGCACACTTTTCAGGAAAGAACCTGCAACAGCAACAGCAGCAGACCACCCAGGATCGGTCTCAGTGTTGCACATCAGGCCCCATGTGGAGCTAGAGCTTCAAGGAGACTGGTGTGCCGTGTGGCCTTGGAGCCTAATGGCAGGAGCTGAGATTTCAGTTCCAAATGAAAACTGGCCTCTTCCACACAGCACAGGAGAGCTGAGGATTTCTCAGGGGTGTGGCTCTGGAAGAAGTGCTTCTGCTGGCTGTTTCACAGGCACCAGGCAGAAGACACCTGTGGTGCCTTGTCCCAGGAAGCAAGGGGCACACTGGGCAAACATCCATAATGCTGCCTGTGGGCTGCTTCCCACCAAGCCCTCTGCTGAGATGAGAGCTGGAGAACCAAATAGGAAGCAAGTTCCCTATCACATCTGCGGCAGGAGGCTGGCCAGGGAGCAGAGTCCTGTCCCTGGAGCAAGCTGGCCTGTGCATCAAGAACAAAGGCCTACCACTACACTACCACAATGTCTCAGTTATCTGATCTGACTACCCTGCCAGGCTCACACCTACTCACACAATGAGTCATAAGACCCAGAGACTGCTTTCCTTTCCAGCTCAATGCTGCTCACAGAGAAGCCAACTCCAGGCTCAGAAATGTGTTCATTGTTAGCTCTGGAATTCCCTGTGTTTGTCTACACTGGCCCACCAGTGTATGTCCTTTCCAGATGTCCCTTCCAGATCATTCCTCCAGTGCCCTAGGGTTTCACGCTACCTTCAAGCTTCCCTTCAAAAGGCAGGAATGGGTCCATTTAGGCAGACCAGCTGAGTGACTCTGTGGGAAACTCAGACCACATCCTCCCTGAACACCAGCGCTCCCAAGTCCAAGCTTCAAACCTCACTCACTGGGCACAGAGCACCACGTCAGCATGAACACTGCTCTTTCAAATCTCTTGTCTCCCATTCCTTCAAATCAGAAGCCAAGCTCCAGTCACCACTTTATTTTCCCTTTAGAGAAGTAAGGAAAAGCATAGAATAAAACACTACATGGGCACAGCACACTTCTATCCAAATAGAATTCCGTGCTCTTTCTCATACAGGCATCCTGATGTCACCCATACTAATGAGAGGCACCACAAGTTCAGTCCTCATAGATATAGCTTACCTTGTGTTTTTCCTTTTGATATTTGGATCTCGAAGTCAATGTCTATATTGTTTTCTTAAAATAACAAGAATAAGAATGATGTGGTCACATAAAGGTCTAGGTCTCCATAACCAAACAACATGGCTCTGGTTCAGATAAGGATGAAGACACAAAGTCTTCCCCAGAAACAAAGCCCACACCCTCAGGGATCCTGATGTGCCTCATGGGTGATGAGTTCCTTTGCTCTCTGGAGTTGTCTGAGTGCAGAGGATGCAGGCCCCCTCCAGGGCTCATTCTGTTTTCTTCATCAGTTCCCCAGTTCAAGTCACAAGGGACACACTGGGTCAGATTTCAGGGCCCAGGATGGGCCACCAAGTAAGCAGCCACCACCAAGTAAGCGGCCACCACCACCGCCTCCCCCCAAGGGTAGATGTTCTCTGGAAGCACAATAAGCCACTCCCTGAGCTACTCAACAACCTACACTCCACCTCCATTTGTCCTCACAAAGGCCACTGTGCTCTGTTAGAGCCCCGTCCTGTGGTTTACGACAAAAAAATACTTCAGAAGATTTGTTTCCCATTGTTTAATTAAAACAGGAAATAAAAATGCATAAATAGCCCCTTCCACTAGCAGGTATGACTCACTGAGGTGACTTAGAGAAGAGCAGGAAATACAAGAGGAACAGATGTTCTGATGACCCATCATTTCCATCATCTAGGTTTGGAAACTCCACACGCACTCAGAGAAAGAAGCCCAAACCAATGGCTTGGCCTGGCAATGCAGAGAAGTCTGAACTGGAGGAACAGGGACAGATGAAGAGCTCATGTGTGTTCACTGAGGCCAGTGGCACAGAAGAAGGGGTTCTGCCAGCTCTCCACCCAGTCCTCCCCTGTCCTCAGCCAGGAACCTGCTCATAGCCCTGACTTTTCACAACTGTCAGGATCCTGCAGGATCACGATGGGCAGAGGTAAAAAGGCCAGCTGAATTCATTCCAGTTGATCACACAACAGGAAAATCCTGAGACTTGAGATGTTTCCAGACTGAGAAGACCAGAGATAAGAGGGAAATAGTACCATGTATGGAAGGGATTTGGAGTCAGTTTGGGGATCCCACTTGGGTTTCTGACACTCAAATCCTCTGTGACTCGAATCATCTCCGAGCCCCTGTCTAATCATCTAGAAAATGTGACTAATAATATCTACATCCTAGTTTGGAAGTTTAAGAGGGACAATCCCACAGAGCCAGTGTGCTGCTCTCAAGAGCATGTGCTCAAGAAGCCGTGATTACTATTGGGGTCTGTTTCTTTTCCAGAAGAGAGAAACATGTTGAATGCATGCTTTTAGGAGATGACTCACAAGATGATTTTCAAAGCTTAAGGAAGGTCAAGAACATGTTATTGTGCCATATTTCACTCAGAAAACATGCTATTGGACTGGTGAGGACAATACAATAGCACCGTCATCACTAGGGGTGTGGAGCTTCCCATTTTCATGCAGCCATGTTGTCCCCCTTAGCTCAGGGCCACCAGAAAGCGCAGCTTGGGCAGGGGGCACCATCATCACTAGGAGTGGGGAGCTTCCCATTTCCATATGGCCATGTTGCCCCTCTCAGCTCAGGGCTACCAAAAAGGGCAGCTGTGGGCGGACCACAGACCAAGGTTGCCAGGTGTGGCTGGGGCAGGCAGAACTCTGACTTAAGGCTCAACTCCTGTCTAACTAATTATACTGCTCTTCACAGATAGAGTGCCATTGTCTGCAAGATCTGATGTAGGAAAGGTGGAGAATTTCCCTTATGATTCCCTCTCTGGCCCTTAGGATATGTAGCAAAGTTACATTTCATTTTTAAACATTGAGGGACTTCCTGGTTTTCTTTTCATTATGACTATGGCTCAATTCCCCTGTGGCCTAAGAATATAATATAGTGAATTTCAGGCTTTAAAATGTGCAGATTTGCTTCATGGCCCAACATTTCATCTACTTGAGTAAATATCCTAGGACCACTTGAAAATAATGTATTCTGTACTTAATGTGTAATGCTCCATCTATGTCAATTAGGTCACATTTGTTACCAATATTTCATCTGCTTTTTCTATATTGAGAAAGGTCTATTAAAATCTTCAAACAATGCTACTCTAGTCAGCATTGCATTGGAGAATCTACCAAGTGTTATAAGGCAAGAGAAACAAAAAAGAATAAGAATTGAGGGGATAATTGTGACTATTCACAAATAATATGAGGGCATACATAGAAAATATAGTCTAGAAATATACTATTAGAATTAAAAATGGAAAACTTGCAAATCTTAGTACCAAGAAAGCAGCCCAGGGGAAGAGATTTCTTTCTTTATTTTTTTTTAAGATTTTATTTATCTATTTGACAGATAGACATCACAAGTAGGCAGAGAGAGAGAGAGGAGGAAGCAGGCTTGCTGTTGGCACAGAACCTGACATGGGGCTCGATCCCAGGACCCTGGAATCAGGACCTGAGCCAAAGGCAGAGGCTTTAACACACTGAGCCACTCAGGTGCCCCGGGGAAGAGATTTCTTATGAATTGAGGGAGGAACATCAGAATAATGTCAGTCTTGTCCACAGAGACTGGGCAAGCCAGAAAGGGTTGGCAAGACATATTCAGGATACTAAATGAGAAGAGCATGCGGCCAAGGATACCTTATCCAGCAAGGCTGTCATTCAAACAAGAAATAATACCTATTCTTCTGAAGCTGTTTCAAAAAATAGAAACAGAAGGAAAACTTCCAAACTTGTTCTATGTGGGCAGCACTACCTTGATCCCAGGCAAAGACCCCAACAAAAAAGAGAATTACAGAGCAACATCCCTGATGAACATGGATGCCAAAGTACTCAACAGGATCCTAGGTGATAGAATCCAACAGTACATTAAAAGGATTATCCATCACGACCAGCTGGAATTTATTCCTGGGATGCAAGTGTGTGGTTTAACATTCACAAATCAATCAACATGATAGAGCACATTAATCAAAGAAAAGACAAGAACCATAGGATCCTCTCAATTAATGCAGAAAAAGCATTTGACAAAGTACAGCACCCCTTCCTGATTAACTCTTCAGAGTGTAGGGATAGAGGGGGAATTCCTCAGTTTCATAAAAACCATCTATGAAAAGCTCACAACAAATACCATTCCCAATGTGGAAAAGCTGGGGGCCTTTTACTTAAGATCAGGAACACAACCCGGATGCCCACTCTCACCACTATTGTTCAACATAGTTCTAGAAGTCCTAGCAATCAGACTACAGAAAGAAATAAAAGGCATTCAAATTGGCAAAGAAGTCAAACTCTCTCTTCGCAGATGATATGATGCTTTATGTGGAAAACCCAAAAGTCTCCACTCCCAAATTACTAGAACTCATACAGCAACTCAGTAATGTGACAGGATACAAAGTCAATGCACAGAAATCTGTTGCTTTTCTATACAGTAACAATGTAACTGTAGAAAGAGAAATTAGGGAATTGATTCCATTTACAATAGCACCAAAAACTGAAAGATACCTTGGAATAAACCTAACCAAAGAGGCAAAGGATCTATACTCTAGAAACTATAGAACACTTATCAAAGAAATGGAGGAAGACACAAAAATATGGAAAACTATTCCATGCTCATGGATCGGAAGAATAAACATGGCTAAAATGTCTAAGCTGCCCAGAGCAATTTACACCTTCAACACCTCCCCTATTAAAATGCCATTGGCATTTTTCATCAAGCTGGAGCAAATAACCCTAAAGCTTGTATGGAACCAGAAAAGACCCCACACAGACAGGAAAATGTTGAAAAAGAAAACCAAAGCTGGGGCATCACAATGCCTGACTTGAAGCTATATTCCAAAGCTGTGACAGCATGGTATTCACACAAAAACAGACTCATAGATCAATGGAACAGAATAGAGACCTCAGAAATGGACCCTCAACTCTATGGTCAACTCATCTTTGACAAAGCAGGAATGATTATCCAATGGAAAAAAGCCAGTCTCTCCAAAGCTGGAAAATTTTATGGGAAAATTGGATAGCCACATGCAGAAGATTGAAACTCAACCATTCTCTTACATCATACACAAAGATAAACTCAAAATGGATGGAAGGCCTCAGTGTGATACAGGAATCTGTCAAAATCCTAGAGGAGAACATAGACAGTTACCTCTTTGACATCAGCCACAGCAGCTTCTTCCTAAACACATCACCAAAGGCCAGGGAAACAAAAGCAAAAATGAACTATTGGGACTTCATCAAGATAAAACACTTCTGCACATCAAATGAAACAGTCAGTAAAACTAAGAGGCAGCCCATGGAATGGGAGATGTTTGGAAATGACATGTCATTCCAATCAAGAAGTGGGCAGAAAACATGAACAGACATTTCTCCAAAGACATGCAAATAGCTAACAGACACATAACAACATGTTCAACATCACTTGCCATCAGGGAAATACAAATCAAAACCACAATGAGATACCACCTGACACTAGTTAGTCAAAATTAACAAGTCAGGAAATGACAGATGTTGGCGAGGATATGGAGAAAGGGGAACACTCCTATACTATTGGTGGGAGAGCAAGCTTGTGCAGCCACTCTGGAAAACAGTATTGAGGCTCCTCAAGATGTTAAAAATAGAACTACCCTAACACCCAGCAATTTCACTACTGGGTATTTACCCCAAAGTTACAGATATAGTGAAAAGAAGGGGCACCTGCTCCCCAATGTTCATAGCAGCAATGTCCACAATAGCCAAACTGTAGAAGGAGCTGAGATGACCTTCAACACATAAATGGATAAAGAAGATGTGGTTCATATATACAATGCAATATTCCTCAGCCATCAGAAAGGATGAATACCTACCATTTGCATCAACATGGGTGGAACTGGAGGGGATTATGCTGAATGAAATAAGTCAGGTGGAGAAGAACAATTACCATATGGTTTTTCTCATATGTGAAATGTAAGGAATAGGGTGGAAGACCACAGGGGAAGGGAGGAAAAAATGAATGGGAAGAAATCAGACAGGGAGATAAACCATGAGAGACTCTGGACGCTGGGAACCAAACTGAGGGTTACAGAGGGGAGGGAGAGGGGTAACAGGGTGATGGGTATTAAGGAGGGCACATGTTGTGATGAGGACTGGCTGTTACATGCAACAAATGAATCGTTGAACACTACATCAAAAACTAATCTTGTACTATATGTTGGCTAACTGAACATAAATAAATAAATATGCTTTCTACATGAAAAACATATAGTAATGGGAAAGGAATTTCAGATTTGCATGATGAAATATTCTCAAGATATACTTCACAGCAGTGTAAATATACTTAACACTACCGGACTTTATACTGAAAATGTTTAAAATGGCCAAATCTATGTTAGAATTTTTTTACAAGTTTTTAAAAGTACATTCTGTATAATTCAATAAAGACTTTATTAATTTATTTTAGAGAGAGAGAGAGAGCGCGCATGGCATGAGAGTTGTGGGAGAGGCAGGAGGTGGAAGAGAGAATCGTGAGCCCACACTGCACTGAACACAGATCCTACATGAAGTTTGATCCCACACCATGAGATCACATCCTGAGCCAAAATCAAGAGTAAGCAACTTAACCAACTGAGCCCATCCATCTCTTTGGGCATTAGTATTGGTGCATTCCCTGCTCTCTCTACCACCACTGTTCTGAACACTCCTGAAAATACATCTATGAAAAATCATGCCAGAGTTTTCTGGGGTGAGTCTGAATACAAGCACTACTAAGTGATAGGTGCACCTGCAACCTGGGATGGGTGCTACTCACTGTTTTCTCAGACAGGGGTGCCCGTCACCCTTCTTCTCCAGGGGACCCCCATGTCCTCAGGCACCTGAGGGCCACCAGGCCCAGGAATTCACTTTCTCTAGCAGAGGACAGATGGGACTTCTTTCTCTGGTCAGGACTATGAAGGCTGATCCTGGGAAAGGAGAGCTCTCCTGGACTCCTGGCCCAGCCAGGCAGCCTCAGCCACTGGGTACACGTGACAGAGCCAGGGCAGCTAGGCCTTGGAGGGAATGAGTGCCTTAAACCAGCCTTGCATGGGGCATGTGGGAGCAGCAGCCTCTGCTTCTTGGGGAGGAGTGATATGTGTAGAAGGAGGGAGGCTGGGGTGGAGCCTTCTAAGACACACCACAGGCTCTCCCTTGGTCCTGAAACCAGCAGAAAGGAAGCTCTGAGGACAGAGACTCCAGGAGAATTCCCATCCAGGGAAAGAGGGCCCTCTGGATGGCACTGCAGCTGCCAGCCAGCTGGCCACAGACCATTTGCATAGGACCACTTCCAGTGCTTCCATAGCACATTGTCTATGTTCATGTGTGGGCAGTGATTGGCCCACTCAGTGCTGGTGCACTTCCAGAGGCAGACTAGAACCCTTCCAGGGCCTGTTTGTGGATCAGAGGAACCCCACCCAGAGAAGCAGAGGATGTTCTTCTTCCTCTGGAGCTGGGGAAGGCAGCCACCATCCTGGGGCAGGACCTGGGCCAAGCATGTGTTCTTTCTGAAGTCCCCATGATCAGTGGGCATTTCTCTGCCTGAGAAAGGCACTCTCAACCCCAGGGTCAGGAGCTGTGAGCAGCTGTCTCCCATCCTGGCCCAGGATCATGACTTGGGGTGTGAACATGACTTGCCCACTGAGCATCTGACCCTTTGTCAAACCTGCTCTTGAATGGGGTGGGCACACCCCACGTGAGCCTTCTTTACAAGCACACACACACACACACACACACACGGGGAGGACACGTGGGCTGCACAGGTCTGGTCAGAGCATATGGGCCTAGGGGCTGGCTCTGGGCCTCATGGTGTTACCTTTTTGTACTTCCAGCCAAATGACCAGAGATGTCAGGGAGCCCTGATATGAGATCCTCAGTAAGGAAAAGTGTTTTCAGGGTGTGGTTTCTTCTGATTGCAGCCTCCGGACTTTGGGACGCAACACTCAAACATGTTCTTCTTTTGAGGATCTCCAACAAAATGAGCTGGGTAGGGGGCTCTCTGTAATGTGGGTGCCTGGTTACCTGGGTTCCAAATTCTGTTAGGCTCTGTTGTCAGGGAAGTGAGGTCACCACTTCCTGAGGACCCCTTACTGGAATTCCTCCACATACCAGAGCCCCCTGAGGGCTCCCCTCCCCCAGCTGCTCAATGCTCACCATCTACCCCATGCTCTGTTTATACAGTGACACCCACACAGCCTACCTACAGTCCCCGCAAGGCGTGGGTGTGGATGGTGTCCTCGTTGTGAGAACACAGAGATGGGTTCAGACCAGGCTCCTGCTCAAGCCCAGGACTGTGACCCTGGACAGACCCTGTGTCTCTCAGGGCCTCTCCATGCTCCACATATGCACAGCTCCTACTTCTAGGGACACCATCAGGGTAGGACCTCTACATATGTTCTTGTGGGACATGCACGTGGCAATGCAAGGATGAGTTGGGGGCTGGGCAGAGCATAGAACACAGCTCAGAGGGGCCTGGGTCTGCTCTGGGGTCCAGGAAAAGCCACCATCCTCCTGCGTGTCTCCCAGCCCCTGTGGGAAGGTTGCAGTGAGCTGATTGACCTTGTTCAATTGTGACACAGACTTTCAGGGGCTCCCATTAGGTTTAGGCCCAGTCCCAGGGCCTCATCTGTGCTCATGTGCTGGGAAGTCCCCACAGTGGTTCCTGGCATTCCTGAATCCTGGTCACACATCCCTGTGGAATTCTTTCCCCTCCAGCATGGATGGCCTGTGTGATTGTGCCCTAAGGAATAGAATGGAGCAAAATGATGGGATGTTGTTTCCAACCCAATTGAAGAAAGTCTGTGACTTCTCCTGGTTTCCTCTCTTGTGTTCATTCTCTGTCTCTGTCTTCTCTGTGTGTCCCCCAGGAGCAGGACCTGGGGGCTCTGGGGGCAATGTGAGATACCTCAGAAACCCACCTTCTCCCCATTTCCCTCTCCTGTCCTGGTGCTTGGTTCCTTCCTAAGGCCTCCTCACCCTGACCAGGACACTGACTCTGGAACCTCTTCCAAATGGAGACCTTGAGGCTGCAACTGGAGGGCCTTGGCCTTGTTTCCTAGATCAGTGGTCCAATGCTCTGCCACATTCTGCAAACCCAGGTCATCAGGTCCCCAAACCCACAGGCTGTCCTCTGCTCAGAAGGACCTCAAGGGAGTACAAAGCATTTCCCAGGACTGGGAGCACAGTGGGTCAGGGATGAAGATCCAAGGCCAACAGAATTTTCTACAAGCCTGTAGGACACTAGGGACACCCCATCTCTACAGCCCAATTGACAGAATAGTAAGCTGAGGACTTTTGTGCTGTAACTCCGTCTGGACTTGGGGGGAGGGTATTTCTTCCTACTTCCAGTAGCCCAGGATGGACACCAGACCCCAGGCCCTGTCCTCTCCCAGTGCCCTGGCAACGTCCCTGGGCCCCTTGGGGACGCTTGGCTGTCAGCCTAGCCTGTCTCCTGACCTCATGCTCTGGGTCTGGGTTCTTGTCAAGGGTCCTGATGCCCCTGCCCCATGTCCCTGCCCCTTCCCCGGCTCCAGCCCTCGCTCCTACCCCTGCTCCTGTCCCTGCCCCTGCCAGAGCCACTCCCCCTTCCCCTGCCCCAGTCTGTGCTCCTGCTCTTGCATCTGTCCTTGCTCCTGTCCCTGTCCCTATCTCAACCCCTGCCCCTACTCCTGCTCCAGGGGGGGCTCCTAGAGCCATATCCAGAGCCCACAGCCCTGCTCCTCATACAATTATTTCTTGTTCTAGTCCCCCGACCCTTACGGCCTGCAGTAATGCTTCATCCCCTACCTGTATATTCTTTCCTTCTGGTGCATATTAACTTATTTTATCTTTTCATGGTCTGTATACTATTTATCAATTGTTTTAAATAAAATTACTTGTTTTCACTTCAACACGTCACAAGCATTAAGTACATTCCCAATGCTGTGCCACCACACCACAGAACATCACTACAGGATATCTCCTTACCCAAAGGAGACCCTGAACCCAAAGCCCTCCCTGCCCATTTATCCTCCAGCCTGGCCTCTCACAACCCCTAAGCCACTTTCTCTCTCTGTTCCTCTACCTGTTCTGGATGGTTGTGTATGTGGAATCACACTTTATGTGCCTTTATGTCTGTCCACCTATTTTCAAAGGGGACTCTTTTTTTTTCTGTGTTATTTTCTGTGACATAGAATTTTCCTTATGCGATATTGAAACCCCCAATGGATTACAAATGAGATATAATTATGGAGGCCCCTTTAGGAATTATAACACAATCTTGGAGTTAAGACCCGTGTTCCTGCTGGGACACCACAGTCTGACCCCAGACAGGACACGGCTGGTTCTTCCTGTGGCCCACGCAGAAACCAGGGAAATGCAGAAAGCTGGAAGACACACCACAGAGGGCAAACACGTCACTCACAACCCAAGGCCAGAGAAAAGTTTCACCTGACTCTGTTCCAAACCAGGCTGCAAGTCATGGGGTTCCACAGGGACAGAGACCAAATGTATGCCAGCCCAGGGGGAATAGGCATGTGGGGAGTATGTGTCAGAGATGCGGGAGCTCCCAGGGGAGGACTCTGGCCAAGGAAACCCTATGAAGGCAGTGCTGGTCACCCTCAGAGTAGCAAGTGTCTGGTATGGGGACCAGCAACCCTGGGGAGAAGGTGAAGAACCAGAGGTCCAATACAGTTCCCCTGTAGAGAAGAGTGACGGGCACCCCTGTCTGGGAGAACAGTGAGCAGCACCCATCCCAGGCCGCAGGTGCACCCATCACCTAGCAGTGCTTGACCTCAGACTCAGCCCCAGAAACTCTAGCAGCATTTTTCACAGATGTATTGTCCGGCGTGTTCAGCACAGCGATGGTGGAGAGATGGTGGAGAGAGCAGGGATAGAACAGTGCTAGCACTCAAGGAGATGGATGGGATCCACGGTCCCAGTCCTCATGAGAGAATGTCCTGTAGCTACTGTCCCAGGGTCATCCAGGCACAGGATCCAGGAAGCCCCTCCTGAGACCCCTCTCCTGCCACCCTGCTCCTAGGAACATTCAGAATTGTTTGAGGAGGTGGAGAGGATCCAGGGTGACAGGAGGGCCAAGGAGAAGGAAGGTCAGCACTGGGAGGACAGATGGATGTGCCCTGAGCTACCACCCAGGGCCCAGGCCGTGATGCCCTCGGATTTCACCCCAAATAATGGCTCCTGATGTATGAACCAGACTTCTGTTCTTTCACTCACTCCTTCCCTACCTCATTTATTATCCCCTCTCTCCTTCACCTCCACCCTCCCTTCCCTCCCCCATTCCATCACCCTCTCTGCCTCCCTCCCATCCCTCCTCCCTTCTTCCCCTCACTCCATCCCTCTCATCCTCCCTCCTTCTCCTCTCTCCCTCTTGCCCTCCTTTCCTCTCTCACTTCTCTCCCTCCCTCCCACCCTCCTGCCTTACCTCCCATCTCCCCTCCCTCCCTCCCTGCCTCCCCCATCTCTCCCTCCCTCCTTCCCCTCCCTTCCTCCTTACCCTTCCTCCACTCCCTTCCTCCTTCATTCAGCAGAAGATCTGGGGTCCCTGCTCAATGAGCCCTGAGACTTTATCAGTGAGCACTCCCCCCAACCCACATGGTCATGTCCACTGTGGGAGGTGACAGGGGGCAGTCCTCAGGGCTAGCAGTGGTGATGAATACAAGGAATCTACTCCTGAAAACAGAGGCTGGTTGCACAAAGAAAAGAATGGAGAGACCCATGCTTAGCACTTCCTCTAGAAAAATCTAGTCCTGAAAAGTGATGAAAAGTAAATATATTCTAGACTTCATGCAGTTTGAGTGCTAATGGCCCATAGGCCCTGATTCCTAGAAGCAACAAAGAGTAAATCATCCAGTGTCAACTGAGGGTTTGTGACACAACTTTTCTGACCAAATGACAGTGTTTCAGCCAATGTCTCCAGGGCCTCCGAGTTTTCCCAAGGGTCTCTCTGATCCTCTGACTCTTCCATCGACCTCTTTGGGAAGTTCTGTCCTGTTGTCTTCCTTGTCTCCTGCCTTTTCTGTGGCCCTTCTGTGGTCCCCACTGCCCCCACTAGGGCCACCCTTACCAGGATTCCCCATGCCCCTTGGCTGGGTGCCCACACCCCACACTGGGCTCCACGAGCCCTACGTTTTGTGTAAGACCTGTGCACTCCCTCTAGGTCACCTGGCATCTCCCTTGAAGTGGCCTGCATCTTCCTGCACTGGGTCTCCTCTGATGAGTCTGTGAGGCCAGCCTGTGCCCATGTCACGGGCATGGAAGTGCAAGTCCAGAAGGTCCAGACAACCCACTCCCAGTCCCAGTGTGTGGAGCCTGGGCTGAGAGTGGTGCCTGAGCAGAGGAGGAGTAGGGCCCAGGGAGCCTGAGGGAGGACATGGTAGTGAGTACCCAGGAGAAGAGTGAGACTGTGGGAGCCTGGCATTCAGGCCTGCTGGGAGACCATGTCCCACCCGCACTGGATCTGTCCCCAGGACTGGAGGTGGTCGGGGTATCCACCCTGCCAGGCTGCAGGCTGGCAGTGACTGGCAGGGGAAGGGCATGACTGGTGTAGGAGAGAGCCCTCCAGTAGAGAGGAAGGGGCAGGCCCTTTCCCAGCAGCAGGTGCACTGGGACGGACTGAGGGGGCATCAGCAGACAGCAGTGTCTGCAGCTGGGGTCTCCACACAGGCCCCCTTCTGAGGCTCAGACAAGCTTGTCTGGATGGCCTATGTCCCCAAACACAAAATCTGGCCCAGGACCTCCCTCAAGCTCCTAGTCCCAATCCTTTGTACTCAGCTCAAGTGCAAGAAATGGCCAGTAGTTTAGGTGGTGTTGGGCACACAGAGACATATGATTTTCTGGCCCACGCTATAACATTGCTGACATTTTAAAGATCTCAGGGCTTTGATTCAAAATTGGTAGAATGCCAGGGACCCCAGACAGCTTTCTGGAAACCTGCCTCTGTGCCTTGCAGCCCTTCCATCCCACCAGCTCTGCTCAGAACCCCTCCAGATCACAGGCCCATGGTCTTGTGTCCTCAGATGGCCCAGATGATGTGCCTCCAAAAAGTGATCCAGGTGGAGCAGCAGGACACACTGCAGATTCCAGTAAATCCCCCTCCCAGAAAGTGAGGGTACTGCTGGACGAACTGTCCAAACACTGCCAGGTCAGGGCTCCAGGAAGACACCAGATGCACAAGAGTAACTGAGGAACATCTGAAGGTCAGGTAGTGACAGTGGGAATCTCGGGTGGTTTTGCCTAGGGGGAGGTCCCATCTGCCTAAACCTTCAGTGTGATGGCTCCACTGGGAGATAGGGGAGGGACCATGCCTGGAGGACCTGTGGCTCCACTGTCAGAGGTTGCCAATTTGATCTGTGCACAGGTGGGGAAACCCAGCCATATCCCCAAAGAATTTCTGGAAACAGTAGCCATCTCAGTGACATCCAACCTGGAAGTCAACCTTCAAGCTGCCTAACGTGGGACTGAGCCACAGACCAGCAAGCTAGCCAGAAATGGAAGAAGGAGAACCAGTTCTTCATTTCAATAGTTTCTGAGTTACCAGTTTGTTCCTATGGTTAGCATACATTGCCAGGCCTTGAAAATGTTCTCATTGTTCTCTGCTGGAGAGGTTCTTGAGGTAAAATCATCCAAAACTGACCTTGGTTGGCACAGCCATGCTGGGAAAAGTATGGAGTTTCCCCCAAATATGAAAAATAGAACTCCTGTAGGATCCCACTACTGGGTAGACATTTGCAGGAAATGAAGTCAGTTTCTTGAAGTAAGATCTGCAATGTCTCACCCAATCTCACCAAGGAGGGGCTGCCACCCTTAGCAACAGGGCACCCAAGTGGGAAGTCCTAGGCAACCCTCCCCTGGAGGCAGGTACCTCCCTGGACAAGGGACTGCCCCAGGGCTGGGAGGTCTCCAGGGCAGCACATTCAATGTCCTGGATACTAGGAGGAGATGGACTATAGCACCAGGCCAATGAGGTTCAGGACACACTATTCCAAATGTGGCACCACCTTGGCAAAATAAATATAGAAACTGAAAGAATTTTCCAAAGAGCAAAAGCAGGAAGGTCCCTCTGATCTCCACTCATGAGCCCTTCTTCCCTGAAGCAGCTCAGAATACTCTAATGTGGCACTTTATTTCCCAGACCACAGGAAGGACATGCTTATCACCAGACTCAAGGAATTTAGGGCCACAAAGGCTAGAGGAACAAAACTAGTTAAACTAACCTTTATCTTCCTAGTTACTTTTTTACCACTTACCAGCCCTAGCTCGAACCTCTGTGTCTCTCAATTCTTTACACATTTATTGCTTCTTTGCCTAAAATGTAGACCTGTCTTCTCCAATTGCCTCTGCTGGTCTCCACACGTTCTTGTGAGGCTCCCACCAAAAAAAATCAATACACTTTACCAGCTTTTCTCCTGTTCATCTGTCTTTGTCAATTTCCAGACACAGCCAGGGACCTTAAGACGAGTAGAAGAAAACTTTCCTTTCTTACAGCCCTCGGCGGGAGGTTTGGGTGGAGACAGGGCGCAGGTGGAGTCAGGAAAAGCCATCCCTTCTTCTGACCTTGGTTAAAACCGCCACCCTCTGCTGGGAAGCAGCAAAGGGCTGAGCATGGCTGGGGGAGTCAGGGAGATTAGTGATTTTTCTAAACTAACTTTGACAAATCTGTGTTCTTTGCTGTGAGTGGCCACTGAATCCCTGTGCTGTTAACTTAGTGTTTAGCCAGTTGCTGGGCAGAGAGGTCACCCATGTTTCTGAACTATGGCTACATTGGAGGGCCCCAAAACCTCCTCCTCATGTTCAAATAGTCTGCTCAAGTGGCTCATGGAACTCAGAGAAACACGTTACTTACTAGATGACCAGTTCATTAAAAGTACTGAACTCAGGACCAGGCAGCTGGAAGAGATGAGCAGGGCAAGGTATGTAGTAGAGGCTCAGAGTTCCCCTGCTCTTGGAGTGAAAGAGGCCTTTACCCACCTCCACTCTAACGTTCATCTGTACTTCCTAACTGATGACGTCCCTCCTTCAGGCTCATCTGCTAAGTCAAAGCCCCGGCAGGCACCAAAATGACCCCTCAAGCACTAACCACTGCCTGACACCAGCAAGGCCCCACTTGTGATGGACCCCAAGACAATGATTGACCTGAAATTTACTGACCCCCTGAACCTGCCCATTGACCTTCTTCCTAGATTTTTCTGCATATAAAAGCCCAGGACTGGGTTTTTTTTCAAAGATTTTATTTATTTGGCAGATAGAGATCACAAGTAGGCAGAGAGGCAGGCAGAGAAAGAGGAGGAAGCCGGCTCCCTGCTGAGCAGAGAGCCCGATGCGGGGCTCGATCCCAGAACCCTGAGATCATGACCTGAGCTGAAGGCAGAGGCTTAACCCACTGAGCCACCCAGGTGCCCCCCCAGGAGTGTTTTCAACACCTTGAGACCATGCCAGTCCTTTGCCTTCC
The DNA here is from genome assembly GCF_020171115.1 of Neogale vison. Lineage (NCBI taxonomy): Eukaryota > Metazoa > Chordata > Mammalia > Carnivora > Mustelidae > Neogale > Neogale vison. The sequence continues at coordinate 73,421,951 of NC_058102.1, forward strand.
AGCGTCAGCTGTACTGAAATATATTCCTTTCCTGTGTCACCACCACTCATCTCTGTGCCTTTGGATCTGGAACACTGTGAATAATGTAATGTAGCAAGTGAAATACCAGTTCTTTCCGTCCCCAGGGTTCACTGCTGCCGCTCTTCTCACTGCAGCTCTGCTGTTGGCTTAGTGACATTTCTGAACTGATTTTGTCAAATCTGTATCCCTTGTCATGTGTGGCCACAAAAGTGTCTGGCCTGCGAATGTAGTGGTCAACTGTTGACTGGGTGAGTTTTCCTTAAACATCTGGAAACTGCACTCTTTCTGAAACACACACACACACACACACACACACACACACACATACACACAACTTCCAGTCTTTACAGATGGGGAGGAGGCATCTGGGTTTGTGGATGTCAGGATGCACTTTCAGCACCAGCCAGGCCTCTTAACACTCTGCCTTGGCTTTCACTTTCTACTTGCCAAGTCTGACAATCACCAGAGGGCAGAGCCTAAGGCCTTCTCAGGTCGGCCCTGAGCAGGCACCCAGCCCATGCATGCAGTGTCCCAGGGGCTTGGGAATAGGTCAGAGCTTCCAGGACCTTCTTCCCTACAGCTCCTCATCACTCTGCCTTTCTTCCAGTGATTCTGCTTGGTTTCTATTTGCACCAACTCTTATCCATTGCCCGGCAGCAGAGACTCACATACACCTTTATATGCTTTGGACATCAAATGTCCTCCAGTAGCCACCTCACTACTGGGAAAGCTGTTGGAAAGCAACAAGTCACAGAGGAATCCAAGGGTCTGGACTTGGTGTTTCCCTCTCCTGAGATGGGGACATCTGTGAGAGGAGCAGGTGGCTAGCTGATGGGGGTCTGCAGGCACCTGACATGGACAGGACACATGGGGTAAGTGAGGCGGAGACCCCCAGGGTATATTCCTGGCATCAGGACGGAACTGGTCTTCAAAGCTGCAGATTGGTTGGGATCATCTTCAGGCTGAGAAGGAAAATGAGGGGAGTAGAGGAGACTGAGGAGATTCCTAACACTTGATCTTAGCCAAAAGGCCGAGATTCATAACAGACACATAAAATTTGTTCAACATGAGGGAAATAAATTTCAAAACTATAATGAGATAACACCTTACACCTGTTAGAATGCCTAAAATTAACAAGACAGGAAACAAGTGTTGGCAAGGTTGTGAAGAAAAGGGAAACTTTTTATACCGTTGGTATATGGTTGGGAATGCAAGCTGGTGCAGTCATTCTGGAAAATAGTATGGAGTTTCCTCAAGAAGTTGAAACTACAGCTACTCTACAAGTATTTACCCTGATGATAAAGATGTAGTGAAAAGAAGGGTCACCTGCATCCCAATATTCATAGCAGCAATGTCCACAAGAGCCAAATTGTGGAAAGAGCCCAGATGTCCTTCAACGGGTGAATGGATAAAGAAGATGTGGTCCATATATATAAGGGAATATTCCTCAGCCATCAGAAAAGATGAATACCCACCATTTGCATCGACATTGATGGAACTGGAGGGGATTACGCTGACGAAATAAGTCAAGCAGAGAAAGACAATAATCATATGGTTTCTCTCATACATGGAACATAAGGAATAGAGCAGAAGACCACAGGGCAAGGGAAGGAAAACTGAATGGGAAGAAATCAGAGAGGGAGGCAACCCATGAGAGACTCTGGACTTGGGGACTCAAAATGAGGGTTACAGAAGGGAGGGGGATGGGGATATGGGGTATCTGGGTGACAGGTATTAAGGAGGTCATATGTTGTAAAGAGCACTGGGTGTTACAGGCAACTAAGGAATCACTGAACACTACATTAAAATCTACTGATGTATTATATGTTGGCTAATGAATTTAAATTTTAAAAATTAAATTAAATTAAAAAATAAAAAATAAAACCAAGGCAGAAACCGTACATAACTCAGAGGGCTCCATGCCTCTGGAGGCTGAGCTAACAACCACAGCCAAGGCCTCTGGCAGTCAGGGGACTGAAGGTCTGAGAGGTGGCTCGGCGCACCCCTACCCCTGAAGCCCCATGGCCATGGCAAGGTGCAAGGACTGGGAGGGAAGACCCAAGCAGAAGCCATCCTGGCCCCAAAGTCACTGCAGGACCACTCCCAGCCCCACCAGGCGGTGTCGGTCTAGAACCAGGAAGAAAGCCTTTTCCCTTGATTGTTCTTTTTAAGGATGGTTGCTCAGCATTGACACAGAAATCATCCAACATAAAACTGGAGCCATTCACAGCTGCAAATGACCCAGAAGTTATCAAAATGTAGTGACCACCAAGAGAGAACCTTTTGTCCTCTGGCAGGCCTCCTGTGTGCGGGTCAGCTGGGGGCCCTGGACATGCCCATGTGGGCAGGGCTGGGCTCCATGGTCTCTCTCGAAGGGACAGAAGTAGGCCTGCTCTGACAGCTCTTCTCAGGAGAGCACCCCCTGATGGAGATGGGGACAGCTCCTCATGAGTCCCAGATGTCCTAGTGATTCTTGGGCATGGCCTGAATCTCAGCTTCTTCATGAAGGTAGGGGAGGGCAGCCCAGCCACCATGGGTCCCACAGGTCTTCCTGGGACAACTCTTCAGGAGTCCCAGATGTCCTGGTGATTCTTGGGCACAGCTCAAATCTCAGCTTCTTCATGAAAGGTAGGGAGGGCAGCCCAGCCACTGCAGGTCCCACAGGTCCTCCGGGGATAGCACCTTGGCGGGCTTGTGGTCCAGCAGGTACCTGTTCAAGTGGCTCTCGTCATGCCACACAACCTCCATCCCACTAGTCAGGTCGACCTCCATCATCTGGTGACAGGCCAAAGTCAGTCAGTGAACCTTTACCACCAATCCCCCAAAAAAGGCTCCCATGTAGTAAACATCATCCTGGTCCCTGAGGATGTGGGCTTGGAACTGTGACCAGTGCTGGTAGCTGAAGTCTTCATGAAACACCCAGTGGAAACTGCAGTGCAGGGCGCCAAAGAGGGGAGAAAGGATCTCCATGCCCACATGGTCACAAAACTTTACGTCCACATCCCCACACACCAGGTCATCCACCTCATGGAGGAAGTGCTACTCACAGAAGAGGCTGACCATGGCCATGCATTTCATGGACACATCTTGCCAGTATGGGGCATCAGTGACCTTGAGGACCACCACCCTCCAGACTTCCTAGGGGGGCACATGGGCCCAGCAGCCTGCTGGTCAGTGATGACCTAGTAGGTGACCCTCTGTCCCACCATGATGGGCTTCTCTGCCCTCTGCAGGAACAGTTCCAGGAAGACCACCTGTCGACGGGGACAAGGGACAAGGTGGGAGGAGGATCACTGTCAGAGGCTGGTGGCAGAACCCCAGAGCTGGGGGCCATGGAAGTGTGTACCTTCTTCAAGGGGGTAGGCACTGGGCTGCTTTAAGCTATAGCCGCTCTCTCAGCCTGTCTCAAGCAAGTCTCCTTGTGGGGCCTCCCTATCTTATGCTCTCAGAGATGGGGCCTATCAGCACCCCATCATACAAAGGGGAGCCTGAGGCTTCAGAAGGGGAAAACCAACCCCACAGTCAGCATGCTAGAGCCAGGAACACTCACCCTGTGCCGAGCTCCCAGGCAAACCCTGTCACTGGCCCCCACAGAGCTGTCTCTACTCCCACAAAGTCCTCCCTTGAAGGCTACTGGGCCTCTTGCTGACAAGGTCCATCAGTCAACCATTGCTATTCCTAGAAGCAGTCACCCCCAAACTCTCCCAGATCAGGAATCAGGTCCAGCCCATGGGCAGGGAAGGGGAAAGAGAACTGCTAGAAGAAGAGGGGGCTTGCTTAGGTCCCAGCCGAGAATCCAAGAGTGTAAGCTTCCAGGTCCAGGTCTACATCTCCCTGGCCCCAAGAAGTTGGAAGTCTTGTCTCTCTGAGGGGACTACCTGTGAGGACAGCAGCTTCCCCAATGTCAGCAAGGGTGGTAAGCCCCTCCGAGACTGATTTTTTAAGGCTTTATATATTTGACACAGACAGAGACATCTAGAGAGGGAAAACAAGTAGGGGGAGCGGGAAAGGGTGATGCATGCTCCCCGCTGAGCAGGGGTTTGATCCCAGGACCATGGGATCATGACCTGAGCTGAAGGCAGATGCTTAATGAGTGAGCTACCCAGGCACCCTGAGACTGATTTTTTCACACAGGCACTAAGGCTATGTCCCTGTGCCTGCCCCATACCTGGCAGCTTAGTAAATCACTCACATGGGGAAAGTGGGCACTACATTTAAATAGAAAACAAGGCCACACACACCCAGCAGATATGAGTCAGGTCACTGGGGCTGGGGTGGAGGGCAAGTCCAGGTCCAGCCAACAGGGGAACAAGCCAGACATGAAGCAGTGGGAGAGAAGACTGCTCCTAGCAGAGGGCAGGAGAATATAAAGGCATGGAGTCAGGCCCAAGGCACATGGGGATGACCACACATCTAGGAGGCCCACAGGGGTGGGGAGGATATGGCAAGAGAGGTAAGGCTGGAAACGACAGGCAGCTGGGGAGCAGGTCACAGAGAGGATCAAAGGTTATGTTCTGAAAAGATCACTCTGTCGGTTACCAGAGAAATATGGGCTCTGTACAGCAGAGGACAGGGAGACCCTAACCCTAAGCCAAAACCCTAAGCCTAATCAAATGTCATGCTCAATAAGACTGACAGCTCTACTCTGAAATCACAAACAAGTCCAACAAGCTGACTTTCGCTCCTTGCTCAGTATTGTACTGAAAGTTCTACCCAGAACAATAAGGCAAAAAATAAGGAATCCATATGTGAAAGGAAACAGTAGAACTAGGTCTATTCAGAGACCAGAGATGGCATCATCTTATATAGAGCACTTCCTAAAGAATCAACAAAAAATTATTACAGCCAGCTCCACAAAGTTATAGGACAAAATATCACTACACAAAAATCTCTCTTATTTGTATACACTAGCAGTGAATCATCCAAAAAGGAATTTAAGAAAATAGTTCCATTTTAGGAAATATCAACATTGACAAAATACTTAGGAATAAATGTAATCAAGGTGTATGTCTTATACACTAAAAATTACAACATATTGCTGAAAGAAAGGGAAACCTAAATAAATCTGAGGACACCCCATGGTGGTGAAAAGACATACTATTAATAAGATGGCAATAGTACACAAAGCAATGTGGAAATTCAATGTGTTCCCAAGAAATCTCACAAAGGCCTTTGGGAAGAAATGAACAAGCTAATCGTAATAGTCATATGGAATTTTAAGGGACCGCAAAATAGCCAAAACCATCTTGAAAAAGAAAATCAAAGGTGAAAGGTCATACTTCCAAAGTTCAAATCTTAATACAAAGCAACAGTAAATGATACTGTCATAAAGGTATGCATACACCCTGAAACAAATAATACATTATATGTAATTATTTGAATTTAAATTTACCAAAAAATTTTAAATAAATAATAATTTTTTAAAAGTATGCATACAGATCAATGGGATTTAACTGAGATCCCAGAAATAAACCTGTTCATCTATGGTCTACTGAATTTTGACAAGGGTGGACAACATTACACTGGGGGGACAGAATAGTCTTTTTATCAAAGGGTGCTAGACAATCAGCTATCCATGTACAGAGGAATAGAACTGGACCCTTACCTCACACCTCATATAAACATTAACTCAAAATAAGTTAAAGGCCTAAATGTAAAAGGTAAAATTATAAATTCTAGAAGAAACAAATGGGGATCAATCTTCATAACCTTGGATTTAGCAATGCTTTTAGATCTGACACCAAAGCATAAGAAGGGACAGAAAAAAAATAGATTAAGTAATAGCCTCAAAATTAAAAATCAGTCCTGGTACCTGGGTGGCTCAATTGGTTAACTGTCTGATTTAATTTTTGGCTCAGATCATGATCCCAGAGTTATGAGATTGAGCCCCACATCTGGCTCCACACTGAGTGTGGGGCCTGCTTAAGATTCTCTTTCCTTCTCCTCTGCCCCTGTCCACTTGCACACTCTCTCTCACTAAAAAGGAACGTTAAAAAATGTTTAAAATATTTGTACATCAGAAAATACCATCCAGAAAGTGAAAAGACAGCCCCCAGAATGGAAGGAAATATTTGTACATTATTTATCTAGTAAGAGTCTGTTACCCAGAATATGTAAAGAGCCTTTACAACTCAACAAAAAGACAACCTCATTTTTAAAAGGGACAAAGTGCTTGGATAGATCCTTCTCCAGAGAAATCATAAAAATGGTGAATAGCACATGAATAGATGTTAAACATCATTAGTCTTTATGAAAATGAAGATTTAAATCATTTTTATATCATTTTAAACAAGTAGAATCACTATGATCTAGAAAACAAAATATAACGAAAGGATGTTGAGAAATTGAAACCCTTAAACTTCACTTGTGAAAAATGGTGCAGTCTATATATAAAATAGTTTGGCATTTACTCAAATACATCAAAGCAAAATTACCATGTTTCAACAATTGTACTCCTAGATATATAACCACAAAACTGAAAACACTGGTTCAAGCAAACAAACAAAAATGTACAGGAATTTTCATAGCAGCAGTGTTCACAATAGGCAAAACCCAGAAACTATGCAAATGTCCATCCGTGGGGAAAAGGATAAACAAAATGAGGTAGATCCATAAATGCCTATCTTGTTCTGCCCTATGAAGGAATGAAGTAAAATAATTCATTTGTGGGGGGAAAATATGGCTGTTCCTTAAAATATTAAACACAGAATTCCACTGCAGCCTATATGTCCCCAAATTTTGAAAGTAGGAGTACCCATATTCAGAGCAACATTTCTCACAACAGCCATCCAAGTGTCTACTGACAGATGACTAGATAAACAAAATGTGGTTTATATCACGGAACATGGTATAAACCATGGAACATGATTTAGCCCTTGAAAATGAAGGGAATTCTGACACAGGCTACAACATGGGTTGAACCTGGAAGTCATTACACTGAGTGAAATCAGCCAGTCAAGGAAGGACAGATACTGTGTGAACCCACTTAGATGAGGTATCTGGGACACAAAGCTGGATGTGGCTACAGGGGGCCGAGGGGAAAGGACAATGGTGTTTCATGCATACAGACTTCCTCCGGGAGAAAGAGAAAATTCTGGAGAACAATGTACAACTGTGGGAACTCAACGAAGGCCAGAGAATCATGTACATGAATTGTTTTAAGGGGTCAATATTCTTATGTTTAGTCACTGTGAAAAAGTGAATGAAGGACTGATGCATGTCACAATGTGTATGGACACTGAAAACGGCCCCAATGACATAAGTCATATAGAAATACCACTCAGATTGGAGCCATCTGTGCTCCTTAAGTCCATCAAGGTTATCCAAATAAGGGAAAGTCCTGGAAAAAGTTCCAGAAGAAAACTGGATCCGAATGGAGAAGACATTTCAGACTGTCAGGCCAGTGATGACATCTGAAGTGGGCCTGTGGTCTGGGATCAAATATGGGAACCATCATGATTTCCTCACTTGAGGTTACATGGTGGTTCCACTGGACAGTGTCACTGTTTGAGGTAAAATGCACTGAAGTAACCTGTGTGAAAAGAATGTGGTAAAGAAACGATGGCTGGAGAGTCTGAGTGTGCAGATAAAGGACATTTGTGCTGCTGTGACAAGTTACTGCAGATTTGAAATCACCACAGAGTAAATGACTCTTCCAAACATTCACGTTAGCAGCATGTCACAGAAGCAGAGAGGACATCAGACTTTGGGATGGAGGCCAAGCCCTCCCAGATCCAGTTCACCCACCGTGGAGAGGCCACTCGCCCTTGAAGGAGGCCACATGTTAGCAAGAGACTCATGGGAGGATTAAATCAGGGGGCCCTGTGTCCTGAGTGCAGTAGAAGCAGTGGGATCTGGAATTCTAATTCTCCACGACGCTCCACCACAACCTGGTTAGAACTGTGAAAAAGTGTGAAAGGAAGCCTCGGTAAAGTGGACTGTGGAGGCCAGAAGGGGAGGTTGGAAGGGGGCGTCTGGCACCCATTACAGAATTAGAATCCCCCACGGGAGAGACTCATCCCTTCCAGGCCCTTCCAGGGGAAGCTGGAGAGTTCATCTCCTACAAGAAATCACCATCCCCGCAGCTCGGCTGGTGAGAATCCTCCCTCACTACAAACCCCTGCCTTTCTCCAGTGGACCTTCCTTCCAAGCAACCCTCCCAGCTTCTTCCTTCTCCATGAAATAATGTTCCTCTCCTTTGTTTCTTGCACTTGCCTGTGATGTGACCATAGCTTGCTCATCCCAAATTGCCATTCTCTGCTCTTCCCAAATAAACCCATTTTGCTGGTCAAATAACTGGCAGTTTGAGTTTAAGGTGAACAGAACTAATAAATTCAAGAAACTTGAAAGGAACAAAGTCAATATACACAAATTGAACCCAAAACCTAGACTCTGAACCTGAGCCCTGGACCCAAGCCCTGAACCATGAACCCAAACCCTAAATCGGAAATCTGATCCATGAACCTTGAACCCAAATCCCAGCATGAACCCAAACCCCAAATTGGACCTTGAACTTTATGCCAGAAGCCCTGAGTCTTAAACCCTAAATCATAAACCCAAAGCCCTAAACTCTAACTGGTCCCTTGAACCTCACTCTAAATCCTCACCCTGACCCTAAACCCAAAGCTAATCTAGAACTCTGACTGAAATCTGAACCTGAACCCAAATTCAAACCCTTCAGCACACTTTGCTTATGCATTCACCAGTGATGGATATTTTCATTTTCTACCTTTTTTTTCTTGTGAGCATTGTTTGGGTTGGGGGCTAGGGTTAGGGTCTTGGATTGGGGTCAGGGCCAGGCTTGAGAGCTAGTTGAGGTCAGAATGTGGGTCTGTATCAGAGCCAGGGTCCAGTTCAGTGCCACTGTTTGGGTCAGGACAATTCATTGTTCCTTAGATATTTTGGAGAGGTTGGGGGATATTGAGCTTTATGTAGCTTGAATTTCCAGAATGAAATGGCTTCAGCTGGGCCCCAGGAGGGAGCAGGTGCTTCTGGATGAAGGCAGAGCTCCCCTAGTCCTGCACTGCCCTCCACCGCCTGAAGAGGGCGCAGGACACCCCTTGCCACCAGGACCATTCGAAAAGTCATTACATCAGAGGTCCTTTCAACCTGTGCCAATCTCCGTGGCTCCACTCCTGGCTCCAGGGATTGGCTCATCCATGGGCATGTGACCTGGTTCCAGCCACTGAGGTGGGAGGAAGCTTGGGTCTCAGCCTGCAGAGCCAAGCATGGGGTGGACTACCCAGGCCACAGTCTTTTCCATCATGACTGCAGAAGTGGCCTAGGCCAGCCACATACCCCATAACATTGCTGAGGGCTATCGAACTGGTCCTGAAGCCCACACATGTTAGATCCTCTGCTACCTCAGGAGAACCCCAAGTGTGCTCATGGTGTTGACCTGAACAGGATGAGCATCTGAGTTGTATATAACCCACGTATACCTGCCAGGCAATGGAGAAGAACTCAGCCAAACATTACCTACATGGGATTCAACCACAGACATTTTATGGGAAGCTTGAGGCCTACAGAGAAAAGGGGTAGGGGGTAAGGGAATTCACTCATAAAAATTATCAATAACGATAGCCCACTGAGGCCTTAATTGTTGGCCAATCTTACTATCATCTTTTTATCCTTTCATGCGCAGGGGCTGGGGTCAGACAGATAGATCCCAGTGTACTCCTACTCTGCCACTGGAAAAGAAGAGCCCTCTCCTCCATCATCCATCATGTTGCAAATCTGGGGTGTGAAAAACTACCACCCGGGAACCAAAAGGGAACACCCCCGCATTCTCACAATCAAGTGTGTCCTGGAACATTAGTTATGGACGGTCTGTGGCTGCTTTCAAGCCACAGTGCAAGAGTGGAGTCATTGTCAGAGACACCACATGGCCTGCAACACCTAACAGAAAATCATTACATAAGACTTTCCAGAAAAGTCTGTGCCAATCCCTGGTCTCAAAGATCCTAGCATCATCTCACTTCTTCAAGTAGAATGTAGCACATTCTGGGTAAAATCTAATTTATTCACCCCCAGAGGCAAGGACTTCCATCCTTTTAGCCATAACTCCATCTCCATCCTCCTCTATGTACACCTTGAATGGCATGTCTACGGGTCTGCAGCCCAAGGGGAATTCATGTTGTTTCCATGGTAGTGATGCTCAGAAACGGAGGTGTAAGTGTAAACTTGTGAGTGTGACCATGTGTTTCTTTTTTGTTAGCCACAGTGTGCAAGGAGAATACCACACAGTAGCATGCTTTCTGTCCCACAGGAATAGCCATGAAATGTGGTTCCATAATGATCTCAGAAGGAATCCACCTTCATAGAACAAACTTCATCTGGGAGGACTCCCAAGTCCCTTGTCCTGGACACTATGTTCCACTGAGCCTGGGGGAACACAGAGGGACAGAGATTCCCCCTGCCCATCAGGGTTTTGAAGGACACCTGCTGTTCCAGGACAAAAGATTCTGAAACCATTCATCCACTTGTCATCCAGCCAGGCACCTGTGAGAGAGATCTACTCCAAGCAGAAAGGACAGACTGAGAGACAACAAATGGGAGTCTCGTGTGACAAGTGCCACAACAGGGAACACTCAGGAGGACTGGGGGTATGCAGGGTTGGCCAGACCTGGGGGCAGGGGGACGGGGAATGCTCCAGGAGGATGATCACAGCTATGTCACAGTGGGGGATGCTCAGGAGGACTGGGTTTGTGCAGGTTTGGCCAGACTGGAGGGCAGGGTACCAGAAGTGCTCCAGGAGGATGTCACAGTTGTGAGCTTGTGTGGCTACACGTGTCAGTATGACCAGGCATTGGTCAGACAGAAAATGACAGGGCAGGTGAGGGATGGTGTCCCTAAACTGTCTTCTACAAGGCAAAAATTTTGGTAACGAGATTTCTTTCAGTAAATTTCATTTAACATACATCTGTGGGTCCCTAAACCTGATTGTGTAGAACATGAAGTATGTAGTTGGCCATGGCTTTCAAGCCTGAGGTGCCAGGGGCAGAGCACACTTGATATTTCTTTTTGTTGCTTTCAGATTATGATGACTTTTTCTGCTTTCATCTCTAACCCACAGACAGGGAACAAAGGTAACATAGATCTACAGTTTGAAATGTCAACAGAAATCTGAAAACCCAAGTTCTCCCAGGAGCTAAAGGTTCAGGACCAGGGGAGGAGATAGCAAGGAACCAAAAGAACACGTCATGTGTATGTGAGCTAGCCCACTTCTCTACCTGTCATGCCTGACAGGAGGGAGTCCCTCCTGCACCTGGTCCGTCCGTTTGCTGCAGAGCAGAGGATGTGCTCAACTGGGTGTGGGTGTCGGTGGGAGATGGCCAGCTGGCCACAGATGATACCTGCCTAGTACCTGTAGGACCAGCTCCTGGTCCTCAGCTAAGATGAAACAATAATTATGTTTGTTTTCCTATCTTCAGGGACAGGTAATGTGCTCAGTGCTTTGGTGACTATATCCTCTCCCATTTTATTTTTTTAAAAACACCTTAGGCAGGTAAGATTGACATACAAAAAGCTGTCCATAATTAATGTATGTAACTTGACCCTGATTCTAACCCTAATCTCTAGTTAAGAGATACTCTATGTATAATTCTGCTCATAAATTAAAGGATGGTTTTTAGGAGCTAAGGAATTCAGGGACCAACTTTCTTTTGCCTTTTTCTCCCTTGAATCCAGTAAATGGGAACACATTTGGCCACATGCTATGGGGAGAGTGGCCACACAGAGGCAACAGTGAGTACACAGTGCCCCAAACCCCACTGCAAAGCCCATTCGTCCTTTTTCCTGTCAAACCTTGTTCATTCAATGTTCACAGATCATTGTATAGATTGTGAAGTGTGACTTTGTTGAATTTTTTTAAAAACCAAACTAATTCTTTCAACCTGTTCAGAATAGAAGATGTTTTCTAAAATCTCAGAGTTGGCAAGCAGATGAAGGCCCAGGGGCCTGGGAAAGGGCTATTACTATTGAATCTATTCAGGTCTAGTTAGGAAACAATGATGACTTCTATTCCACTTCTTTTCAGGAAGAATTTGTGTCAACTAAGAGTCCTGAATCCACACAAAATACTGCAGCTCAAAGAAAACCAAAGGAGAATCAACAGCCTCCAGAAGCAGAGAAAGAGCCACACCCAGGAAATAAGAAGACATATCACGAAGCCTCTGCTCAGGCCAACTTGTGAATCCTCTGGAGCCAGAATGCCCCCAATGCCCCTGGGGGCCATGGGTCAGGCAGAGCGCACACCCTGATGCAGCACTGTTGTAACCGGTGACAAGTCTCCTGGTCTCTTTCTCCATGAGACACCCCACCCCCACCCATGACGACTCCAGCCTGCTTCAAGAAACTCCCATTCCCCTTTCTGACCCCATCCTTCACTTTTCCCATCACTGCCATCATACAGAGTACGTTTAATTACTTACTATTCTGTCATTTAAATGGTTTTTTGTCACGTTTGCTGTGAAACGGTGCCTTGCATCATCTACCCTGATGTAGAATCCCTCGTCGCATTGCCTGACTTCACTCTGCTCATAGTGTCATGGGGCTAGTGTCTTGGGCAAGGGCCTCACTAAGCCGGCTCAGCTGTTGCAGTGAAGGCCTGATTCAGGCACTGCTGTTTGTGTGCAAGTAGGCAGCACTGCCAAAACCTTGGTTTGGGTTCAGAATTGCTCATGGCCTCTCAGATGACCTGGGAGCACAGATAACCTGGGGGCACACCCTGAAGATACTTGCTAGCCCAGTGTTGCCCTAGGGAACTTCCATGGAATAGCCATTGTGTCCAATGAGGGAAATCAACAGGAGCAGGGACGATGGGAGTCAGAACTCCTGAGATAGAATCTGTCTTGGAGATTGCCCAGAACTTCCTAGGATCTCACTCCATAGTCTTTAATGAATCAATTAATCTAAAAACATTTTCTCATTTTAGAAATGAGGAGCCTGAAGCTCCAATGAAGGGACTCTCCTCGGTCATATTGGAAATCAGCAAAAGAGCCAGACTGAGATGGGAGGTGGCCTCCAGCATGATCCCGCAGAGTGGCTTTAGCTAGAGCCACAATCACCCATTTATCTTTCCTGGACTCCCTGACTCTCAGGGACTCTTCATGGGGCATATTCCGGGAACAAAAGTTCTGTCAGTGCCACAGAAACATCTGACACTGGTTATAACGAGACTTTGATGTCAATGGAGTCCCAAGCCATAGGCCATCTCAGAGTTTGTCTGCAAAGATATGGCTGGTAGGAAAGCCACATGCTGACAGAGGGTAGAGGAAGATGGAAAAAGCTAGGGAAAGGGAGGGTGCTCATGTAACATCTGGCCCCAGATGACAAGGTGGTGTCCAGCAGGGCAAGCCCCTCAAATACCCACCAGCGCCTTCACAGAACTCACCCACAAGGTTTGAGGCTGAGCTTCATACATGGGTCATGAGTGCTCCGACTAGTTCAGGGAAGCATGACAGGACATAATAAAGCCACAGCCTTGACAGATGTATATTCATGGAGCAATAGCTTTCTCCAAATATATTCTGATATGGTTAAAAAAATTCACTGATAAAACATGAATATTTTTTATTAAAAAGAAAGTCATTCTTGTTGAATTAATAAATATTTATGGAGTATCTTCTTACGGCAAATATAATACCACCTGGGAACTTGCAAAGACTGTGGGATATAATCAATAAAACAAAGATAGGAAGTAATGCAGGCTAAGGGCTGCGAGAGCCATTCTATTCAGAAAAGCCCATTAAGGAAGTCTACTGAGAAAATGCTTTTCAGCCAAGACCAGAAAGACAGGGCCAGCGAATTCATCTGGGAGAAGAGTCACAGAGGAATTCAATTTTTAATTATATTGACCATAAAACATAACTGTCAAGAAATAATTGTCTTAAGTGCTGCTTTGGAACATTTGGTTCTTCTCTGTAACTATTTGCGTTACATGCTAACCTTTGCTCACCATAAAATACTCTCTAAAAAAATATCTTATTTAAGCGTGGACATCTTGTATTAAAGGCAAATAAGTTAACCCTAGCAAATCCCTAAGCCCTAACTCTAGCCCGTGACCCTAAACCATGATCCTAAATCCTGACCCTAAACCTGACCTTAACCCTAACCCTAACCCTAACCCAACACGCACCTAGCGAGAAGCTAGAAGGGCTAGAAGCCCTCCCAACACAGGGTGCACACATGGCCCCAGTCACCACCAACACCCGCCAATTCTCAAGAGCATTCTGCCCAAATCAGTACCAATTTGGGCAGAATGCTCATTAGAATTGGGCAGAAACCCCCATTAAACTTGCTTCCAATGGCAGGAGCCTTCAGGGGAGCCACCTGGGCCCAGACCGAGGTCCCCAGGGGTGCCCGCAGGAACCCTGTGAGAATGGAGAATGCCCTCTAATCACCAGGTGCATGCCCAGCCCAGATCACCTCAGAATGCTGGCCAGTCCTGCCCTCTACTCAGCCCTCTGGAGATGCCACCTCAGCTCTGGCAGATCGGGCCTGTCATGCCCCTAGGCCCTAATTCTAACGGTACGGTTGCATTGTCAGGCTTCTGTACCCAGAGATCTGGCCCCCAAGCCTTCCAAATTGGGGACCCCTGAACCCCACCCCAGGAGTCCACCTGCCACCAGGAGCAAACCAGCCGTTTGGAGCTCCACAGAACCCTCAGAACAGGAGAAACCTGCACTCCTCCCTGAGGCCACCCCCACCTTCCCCAGCACCACCTGGCTCCAAACTCTGAGCCTGATGCCCCCTTTGACCCCAGCCATCCACTCATTCCCCGGGCAATCCCGCTCAGCCTCAGTGCCAGCAGATCAACCTGCCACGCCCCTAGGCCCTAACCTGAACCCTAGGTTGCGTTTTCAGGCTTCTGTCCTGAGAGGCCTGGCCCCCAAGCCCTCCAGATTGGGGAATCCAGAGCCACACCCCAGGATTCCACCTGGCACCCAGGAGGAAACTGTGCTGTTTAGAGCTGGCCGGCGTTGTGTAGCGATTCTGGCCGTGCACCCACCCAGTATCTGGAGGGCCTTCTTGCTAGGTGCGTCTTTCACCAGTCTGGGACCACAGCGCGACCCACGCTGAGGGGAGCTCTCTGGGGCAAAGTCCAGGAATGAGATCAGGCTGGACATCAGGCTCTGGGTTAATGGGCAGAGTGGGCGCCAAAGGTGGGGGTGGCCTTGGGGGTCCATGCAGGTTTCTCCAGCTCTGAGGGATGTGCACAACTCCAAAAGGCAGGTTTCCTCCTGACTGGCAGGTGGAGTCCTGGGGTATGGCTCAGGGGTCCCCAAACTGGAGGGCCCGGGAGCTAGGCCTCCAGAGGGAAGCCTTTTAACGTGAAGAATATAAATAGAGGATGTGCTCCAAAAGAAATCTATTTCCATGGATAATTACAGCATAATATGAACTAGGTGTGATAGGGAGGAATTCAGCAAAGTCTGTTGTTAAAATTCTCTCCCTGGGGGGCACGTGGGTGGCTCAGTGGGTTAGAGCCTCTGCCTTCAGCTCAGGTCATGATCCCAGATTCCCAGGATGGAGCCCCATGTCGGGCTCCCTGCTCGGCAGGGAGCCTGCTTCCCTACCTCTCTCTGCCTGCCTTTCTGCCTACTTGTGGTCTCTGTCTGTCAAATAAATAAATAAATCTTTCAAAAAAAAAAAAATTCTCTCCCTGTCCTATTGTTTCTGTGCGGCCCAGTAAACATTTATACCTTTTCATCTTCTGTGCATTACTTTCCTTCCCTTTGAAGTCCCCAACTCCCTTCTCCTTAGTTCAGGGTGACATGGAAACCTTTTACTTTTCTATTTTTGCATCTCTCCTACATCTGGCCTTCCCACAGGGACAAGATCCAATTTGGTTTTCTTCTGCTGATGTGTTTCATGTCAATTTAATTCTAGAAGCAGCTGGAAGAAGCTTTGAAGGATGGAGGAAGGGAAGTGACTGGCAAAAGCAAACGCTCCACAGTTTGGATCTCGCAGAAATCAGTTTGATGGTCCCACGCTTCCAGAGCGAGGTCGGGGCGCCGCCTCTGCTGAAGGCTCTGCCCCTTTAAGAAAAGTAGGAGAAGGCCGAGGGAGGCTGCTGGGAAGGAGGGCGGGGCGCGCGGTCCGCGGTCGACACCCCGAGTCGCGCGCAGCCTGTCGGGTTGTGGGGAACTCGGCGCACCAGGTGCGATTCTGAAGAATGCCAGGAAAGACGCGCAAAGGCTAGCGCTTCCCTGGGCCGCTGTTAGGCCAGCCTGGTAAGGACAAAAGGACGACTGTGCCTGCCCCTTTAAGACCGAGTCCCGTTCTCCTCGGAGGGAAATAACGTGGTCAGGAACACTTTGGGAACTTACCCTTTTTAACCCCTCTTCTTTCTTTAACAATTAATAACAGGTACATAGTGTCCCCCGCAAAATCACGTTCACAAAGGATGCTCCATTGGAACTAGGGTGGAAGGGGGAGGCGCCGGTGTAGACGACCTGAGGTTCCAAACCAAAATCACCTCCTGTTTGCCTTGCTTGTTTATAAGCCTCGGCTCGTGCGATTCAAGGGCTGACCCAACGCTCCTAACAATTAATCCAGAGAGAAGAGGCGAGACCCTGAGATCCCGAGAGCACGATGGGGAGATGACACCCAGTGGTCTACCCTGAGCTCGTACACAAGTGGCCTGGCAGGCGTTTTAGTCTGCCCTGTGTTCTGATATTTTAATTGATCGCTTTTGTTTACAGGTGGGGGTTTATGTGTGGAGCCCTGGATTATCTTGAGAAACTGGAAGATCTGGCAGCGTGTTCTTTTACCTGGAAGCAGTTTGCTGGCCCCTTTGCACTGCTCAGAAACAGTCTCCAGGTCGCCACAGCTCCTCTGTTATAACCAGCGGCACCACTCAGGGTCACCAGTCCGGCCCCCTGGTAGGCGTTTGAGTTTGGGGCGCCTACTGTAAATATTTGGGCGGATGGGTACAGGACTGTTTAAAACATTTATGCAGAACAGTTCAGAGGTCCCAAATAACTGGGCATGTAGTTTGTGTTTAAACTGCTGTTTCTTATTCTTTCTTATTCTTATCAAGGCATTTTTCTATTGGAGCAAGACTTTTCGGCCGAGGCTTGGTAAAGATGAGTCATCGGAGGTAGTTAAAGGAGGATATTTGCGAGTTGATATTCTTTTATGACAAGTCCATAAAGTTTTAAGAAAAAAATCTGAATTTTGATTACATTAATGTTTTATGCTACAACAGCAATTACATAAATAGAGTTTACTCAGTATAATTTGTATATCTTTGTCCACAATTATAGTTTGGTAACCTCTACAACTCTTGGCAAGACTTCATAAAGGCAAGAACCGTGTTTGCCCTGGTAACAGCTCTACCTCATCGCTAGAATCTAAGCGTCCTAAAGATGGAGACTTATTTTGCTCACAGTGCCTGCTTAAAGGTAAGTGCTTTATTGAATGTGTTAAAGAACTTTATTTTGTGTGTGTGTGTGTGTGTGAAAGAACTTTAAACTTTATTTTATGTAACCTAATTTTATGTAACTGGATGTTCTGGAGGTTTTCTCTCAAAATCAAATACTTGTATGTTTATTGTTCTAAATTATTTAAAAGGCCTTTGTTGTGAAAATACTTCCTTTTAAATTTTTTAAAAAGATTTTATTTATTTATTTGACAGAGATTACAAGTAGACATAGAGGCAGGCAGAGAGAGAGAGAGAGAGAGAGAGAGAGAGGAAGGGAAGCAAGCTCCCTGCTGAGCAGACAGATGCGGGCCTCAATCCCAGGACCCTGGTATCATGACCTGAGCTGAAGGCAGAGGCTTTAACCCACTGAGCCACACAGGCACCCCAAAATACTTCCTTTTAAAAGGTTGGATTTTCCTAAGTTGATGCACCAATATTTCCATCTGAAATGGGCTTGCACTTGTGAATCATCTGCTACAGAGCTTATACTGTAATATTTTCTTCCTGTGTAACGGGATTTGGAAGTGTCAGTGAACCTTGGAATTTTCAGTATTATTTCTGTTTTTAGAGACCCACAGATTCCAGTTGAGATTATTGTATCAGCCAGACCCTTCCTTCCTCTGGAGGAGCAGCAGCTCTTATCAACAGCCACGTTGACAGAACCTGTGTTTTGGAAAAGGACGATGGCTTCAAGCCTAGGTTGGAGATCATTTGCACTATTTCACATGAACCACTGTGGTGTCTTTCTGAAAGCTGTGAAAAGCAATGGTCTTTCCTTGTTTCCCTGGGGCCATTCCCCTTGGAGAGGAACTGGAAGCTTTTTGGACCCCGAGATGAAAGCTTTCCTGGAAGAGAACACTGAAGTCACCAGCAGTGGCAGCCTCACCCCTGAAATCCAGTTGCGGCTTTTGACGCCCAGATGCAAGTTCTGGTGGCAAAAAGCTGACCTGTGGCCCTACAGCGAGCCTTACTGGGCAATCTACTGGCCAGGAGGCCAGGCCCTGTCTAGGTATTTCCCTATCTGAAATGGGAAGCTTTAAGGCCCAAACAGATCCTGTTTTCTTCCGATTCTTTTTTCAGCCCCTTCCAACTCTGCATTCTCTTTGCTCCTCACAAAAACAAAACAAAACAAACAAACAAACAAAAACAGTGAAACCCCCAAATTCTTGTTTTCTTAATTTGGAGCAATTTAAGCATACTCCAGGCTTATCAATGTATTTCCCCAAATATAGTTCTTTCTCTAAGAGAATCCCTAGGATCAGCTGTCAAGACCCTAGACCCTATGAATGATCTGGAAATTTCACACTGTTCTCTGGTTCATGGTTCATAAGGTATGGCCAGTGCAGTTTCTTAAAGCCCCAGTCCTTCAGCTCTCCTAATTTAATCTCATAAATGTTGCTCCTCGAGCCTCACACTCCGTCACTCCCTGGAGGCTCACTTCTTTCAGTTACCCAAAAAACAAGAGATCTGAGTTGAGTGGGCCCCATAAGGATTCCCTTTTCTCTAGTGACTTAGTGACATCTCAGTTGAACTCCGGACTTGAATCTGCATTTTCTTTTTTTTTTTTTCAAGTAAGCTCTATGCCAATTGTGGGGCTTGAACTCACAACCCTGAGACCAAGAGTTGCATGCTGTACAAACTGAGCCAGCCAGGTGTGCCCTGAATCTGCTTTGTTAAGGTCTCCTCTTCCACCCACCCCCCCCAGCCCCCACACTGCAGAAATGTTCTTTCAGACATTCTCTCATACATCACACTATGCTTTTTATTAAAACACAACTGCTGAGACAAAGGCAAGAGCTTTTAGCATTTCAGTCTGGTTTTTGCTTTTAGATTGTTTAATGATTAAACTTGCTTATACCTTCAGCCTATTGACCTCTGAAATTAAATGGATAAGCACTTCTCATTTACAGGAGTGGGATGACCTAACAGAATTAATGTTGTGTATAGTTTAAATGCAAAATAAATAAATGCATATGTAGAGCTGTTTAGAGAATCCTGAAGATTGGAAAGCTTTCTAGGTGTTATCAAACAATTCTGATTTTCTGGTTTTTGCCAAATTTTCAAGCTATGTTCACTTATATCATACCTTGAAGATATTGACATTTTCAGTGATGTCTATTAAAGTGATTGTTTGTCAACTTCAAATAAAAATACAATCAAATTCCTTAAGACTGATCAGAGGTCACAAGTTGGTACACCCACAGATGTGTTTTGTTTGGCCTTTACATGTAAACTTAAAATAAAAAATCAGTTGCAAACATTTAAAACTTGGGAAGTTTAAAAAAAATAAGAAATAAAAATAAACTTGGGAAATTTCATGTAAAAATGTCTGATCTTGAAAAAACAGAAGTATCTGATTAACACAGGATTTCTACATGGCAGCAGTGAGCTAAAGATGGGTAGCAGCTTTCCATTTACACAGCCATATACACCCCTACTTTGCCATAATCCCTGATATTCTTCCATTTTTCAGTAGTAAGGTCAAGTGTTGGTTGATATATATTATTTCAGGGTTTCTAATCCATATTCAGTGTTTGATAACTGTTTAGCCTTGGTCCAAATTGATTGAACTGGACTTTGTACCTACCAGAGAGGTCATTATAACTCAACATAAGCTATAGGTAATACCACTCTCTGATGGACAATTAATTTTGAATTTTGAATTTTGAATCTAGTTTACTGAATCCTTATTATAGCAGTATTTTGTTGGTCTATATTGTAGGTGCTTGACTGTTTCAGGATCATAATAAGTGCTCAGTATTTTAAAAAGACATTTTTGGGGGGATTGCCTGGTTGGCTCAGTCATTAGAGCTTGTGACTTTTGATCTCAGGGTCATGAGTTCAACCCCTATGTTGGGCATAGAGCTTAAAAAAAAAAAAAGATTTTCTATCTCAGATAGTGTTCTTTGTTTTCTTTCCAAATTAGGTATCTTTTGGATAATCCTGATGTTGTTAAAGGAAAGTCTGTGTTAGATCTTGGGAGTGGATGTGGAGCTACAGCTATTGCTGCCAAGATGAGTGGGGCATCAAGGATCTTGGCCAACGACATAGACCCTAGTAAGGATCTCATATTTTAAAATATTTAAAGCTCATCTTTATTTTCTTCCAGGATAAATATGTATGGATGCGTCAACATGATAGCTTATTTCCATGCATATTTTGTCATCAGATATTGTGAACTTATGTTCAGTGGGACATAATCTGTGAAGAACCTGTGGGTCCTGAATTGAAGTGCATATTTCTTAAGAGGATTTGTATTTATGTCTGTCGGATAGCCCAAAGTGTACCAAGCTGGGAGTACTTACTGTTAATTTCTGGGCAAGGGATTTCCTGAAATATGTAGGTTGTATATATTTGACCCAAAACACAAGTGAAGATAGGCCTTGTGTTTTGAGGGTGATTTTATTCCATTAAAACCCAAGTTGAGACAAGTCAGTTTTAATTTTATCTGATTTTCTTTTAGTTTTCAATTTTACTGAGGATCTAGCTTTTATTCTTATTTTATTTTATTTATTTATTTGGGGGGATGGGTGGAGAGGGGTAGAAGAAGAGGGAGAGAGAGAATCTTAAGCAGGCTCCACACCCAGCATGTGAGCCTAGTACAGGGCTTGATCTCACAACTCTGAGATCAAGACATGAGCTGAAATCAAGAGTCAGACACTTAATGGACTGAGCCACCCTGGTGCCCCAAGATCCTTATTTTATACAGGGGACTCAGGTTGCTAAGTCCAAGACCTGTTTCCCTAGACAGCTATAATAAACCAAACCTCTTGGTTATTAGATCAGCAAGTATTTCTTGAAACCTCCACATTTCTAGGTGTTTTGTACTGTTTGTTTTGTTTTTAGGATATCCCACTCATATATTTGAAAATTGCAGTAAATAGTTTATGTTGGTAGATATTCTTTACCTAAAAAACAACTTTCAATAAAAGGGAAAAAATATTGTTAGATTTTCTAAATTACTTAAATTAATCAATAAGGGATTAAAACTGCCTAGCATAAAGCAATTCATTATGTGCTTTTTTTAAAGTTGCAGGAATGGCTATCATACTGAATTGTGAGTTGAACCAACTGAACCCTTTTCCCATTTTAACCAAAAATATTTTGGATTTGGAACAAGAAAAGTGGGACCTTGTTGTGCTTGGAGATATGTTTTATGATGAAGACCTTGCAGACAGTCTTCATCAATGGCTGAAGAATTGCTTTTGGATCCACAGAACTCGAGTACTGATTGGTGACCCTGGACGACCCCAGTTTAGTGGACATAGCATTCAACATCAACTGCACAAAGTGGTAGAATATTCACTTCCAGAGCCTACCAGGAGGGAAAACAATGGGTTGACAACAAGCACAGTATGGGATTTTCAGCCTTGAGTTGTCCAAGTGCTTCCAAGTGTGAATATAACTGTGTTTGGGTTTAATGCTGAAAGACCCTCCAGTTTAAAGCATGTATATCTTGTTTCCAAAATACTAAGTCCTAAGTTCTGTCAGCCTTTGTTATGTAACTCGTTCTGCATTATGCCAAATATGCAAATCTCTACCTGACAGTTTTCTACTTTTACGGCTATAGGAATAGAATTCTAGAAGGCAGTACCAAAATGGTAGCAACATGTAACTTATGTAGTAGAGAAGAATGAGAAAGAAAATGAAAAAGCGAAGTCTGTTTCTGTAGTTGAGAATAACTATATGATGGAACTTCAAACTAGACACAATACAAAATAGAGAAGAGTACTGTATTTCAAAAACAATGACCTGTAAAGATCAGAGCTGCATTTAGTGTGCTACAGAGTATGTGGGCTTTGGAGTCAGGCAACTCTTGTCACTTTCTAGTTGGGACTTTAGGCCAGTTAAGCTCTCTGAACTTTAATTTCTTCATCTATAAAACTGTAACAAACTTAAGAAACCTCACCTCAAGTGTATTTTATTAAATGAAAGAATAAAGTGCCTCATACAGTACTTGGTACACAATAGGACCTCAACTGACAGTCGTGGATAAAAATAAAGATTTTTAAATAAATAAAATAAAGATTTTAGAATTTCCTAGTGATGCCATGATACTTTCTGATGCTTCTTTATGGTTCACTAAGGTTAGCTAGAAATTGGTTATGCTACCACTTCGTGGTCCAGGTTGTCAGGATCTTATGTATCAATAAAAAAACCTATGACATAAATGAGAATGTGAAGAAGAATATGTATAGCATACCACTATTTATAGAGGAACATATGAAAAGATGTCTGTAGGTACCCATATATGTGTGTGTGTGTATATATATATATATATTTATATATATATACACAAATACAATACATATTTGTTCGCAACGTACATAGCATATCCCTGAAAAGATAAATAAGTAATTGCTAACTGTGGTTGTCTTCTGGGAGGGTACCAGATACCTGGGAGACTGGGGTGGGAGGTCTCCAAGTTTTACTTTTGGGTCTTACGATTCTGTACTATAGATTTTCTATTCTGTAATTTAAAACTAAACACCAGCATTATATGTGTTACAAGTGAAATATAAAATCCACCCTTTCTAATTCTCTTATGTTTTCAAATACTGGAGTTGTTCATAACGTGTGCATTATATACAAACTTTCTAATAACGCATGCATGCCATTGGGATTATGGTACCAGGGAGATGTGATCAGAGTTATAGTCATACAGTGGAAATGTGGAGAAAGCAATAAAAGGCAAGCTGTTGCTTAGATAGGAAAATAGGATAATTCGATGGGAGTTTGGGAGCCCAGCTCTCGAGGATTTGGATATTGTTGAACTTGGAAGTCAACGTTTATTTCCGCCCAGTGAAACAACTTTTGTGCATCTAATTTCCATTGGTATGTTGGATCTTAAATGTGATCAACCTAAATTTTGATTCAGACTTGGTTAAAATTAATAGAAATTAAAGGTTACAATGGCATTGGATGATATTTGAGAGGAAAAGGTTTTGTTGACAATATCCTTTGAAAATTCAGAGTGTTCTGCTGGTTATTGCACTTCCCAGCAAGATAAGAGTAAATTATACTCTGGAGCACTGTGGAAGTCAACTTGATGAGACAGAGAAGATTTACGTTTAAGTCTAAATATCTACAAACCCTGTTTTTGTTATCCTCTTTTGGTGATTTATTAGAAGGGTACAAGGTCTTTGAGATATCTAAATGTTACTTAAGATTATTTTATTTTATTTTATTTTGTTTTTTAAAAGATTTTATTTATTTATTTGAGAGAGAGAGACAGAGAGGGGGAACACAAGCAAGGGGAGTGGGAGAGGGAGAAGCAGGTTTCCCACTGAGCAGGGAGCCCGATGCAGGCCTTGATCCCAGGATTCCGGGGATCTTGACCTGAGCTGAAGGCAGCTGATTAACGACTGAGCCACCCAGGTGCCCGTTACTTGAGATATTTTAAAATCTCCCCTGTATATAATGGTGAGCCTTGAATGACTTCATAGTGATGCGGATAGAGACTCCCAGGCCCCAGTCCCTAACCCCTCAGCTACTCCCCATTGCTCCTGCTAGGGCAGAAGAAAAGACCAAATGGCCATCCCATTTGGTTAAGATAAGATAACAACTCATTGCTCTGCTGAGGCAGAAGAAGAAGACCAGAGGCGGGTCCTGTTTGATTAAGAAAAGAAAAAGAAACAAGTCCCTAGGGGTGATTAAGCACTCTCCTGAGATGCCTCCGCATGGATTATACTTCCACTTGAAGGGGTCATTTGGCCTTGAGAGACTGTGAAAATGTCCTGTTGCCATCCCACATCACCCGTAACCATAAAAACTCACTCCTAACCCTGTTGGGTGCTCAGCCTTTGGGAAATGATCCCGCTGGGCCTGCCTGCTATAATAAAGCTAAGTCTTCCTGCTTTGCCCCATGCCGCTTGAGGTTCCTGGGTTGCTTCAGATTTTCCACAACAATAGTTTAACAAACAGGTTTGTATTAAGACCGTTCACATTTATTTTTTTTTAAAGATTTTATTTATTTATTTGACAGAGAGAAATCACAAGTAGATGGAGAGGCAGGCAGAGAGAGAGAGATAGAGGGAAGCAGGCTCCCTGCTGAGCAGAGAGCCCGATGCGGGACTCGATCCCAGGACCCTGAGATCATGACCTGAGCCGAAGGCAGCGGCTTAACCCACTGAGCCACCCAGGTGCCCCAAGACCATTCACATTTAAAGGGGTTATTGATACAGCTAGATTAATTTCTACCATATTTATAACTGTTTTCTATTTGTTGCCCTAGTTCCTTGTTTCTTTTTTGGTGTTCCACTCTTTTCCTGCCTTCTCTGGTTTTAATTGAGAATTTTATATGATTCCATTTTCTCTCTTCTTGGATAGAAATTATACACATTTAAAAATTTGTGTTTAGTGGTTGCCCTAGTATACACTTATAACTAGTCTAAGTCCACATTCATGTAATACTGTACCACTTCATGATTTTCAGTTTGTTCAGCTTTTATCTTAGAAGGACAGGAGTAAGGACTTCTAATCACTTAATAACATCAAACTGGAAACTGGAAGTATGGGTATTATTTCTATTTATTCATTTTTCTCCATTATTTATTTATTCATTTTTTGTGTGTTTATTCATTTAACAAATATTGGGTGCTTATTATGTACCAGATACTGTTCTAGGCACTGTGAAGAAAAGACAAAAGTTCCTGTCTTTATGAAGCTTGTATTCTAGGGAGTAGATAATAAAAACAGACAAGATGCCAGAGGGTGATAGATGGTAAGAAGAAAAATAAAGAGGTCGAAGTATGAAGTGAGGATGATAGAAATAGGTAGGAATGGGGTACTGAAATTTTAAACAGAAATAGTTAATACAACCAGCAATATAAAAAGGCAAGAATATTAAACTGCAAAGTGCTTCTAGGAAGATAATTCCTTATAGACCCTAAAAAGCTGACACTTTAGATCTTGAAAAACTTGTTTGCCCAAAAGGGGGAAAAGCTACCAACTTTGCTTGATGTTTACTATAACATTTTATTGAATTTGTCTTTAGAAAAATTTCATAGGTGGAACAAGCTTTACCCATATTACACATATATACATATGTCCTACCTATGAGGGGCAATATATATCCGAGATATATATATATCTGCATTTATAAAGTAATTAGTAGTGAGGTCAAGAAATAGAGTTGACTGTATAAACCCTCTTCTAAACATTTAGAAGAAATCTACCATCCCATACTTCCCTTCTTTTGTACTACATCAGAGTTAAAGTAGGAAATCTTTTTTTAAAAAGTCCTACTGAGACAGTCTCATGGCACAGGGAATATACTAAATTTGGGATGGTTTAAACACACTATATATACTTCAGAGAATTTCGTGATTATAAAAGAGTACTGCAATTCATTTGAAAACTAAGATCTGTATTGTTTAGTTCAGGATATGAAACGGATAGATCTTTAGGAAACAGCCTCTATATTGATACTATTTACTCATTCTTCCGCTTTCCTGAGTGCAGTTGTTAAGGAGGAAGTTTCATAGATCAATAGCATGTATTTGGGAAAAGTAGCCATGACAATTAATTAAGTGGCTGGGCAAGGGTCTCAGTAACATTCATATTTTGAATGGCTGAGTTGGATGATGTCATGGGTTTATGACAGTAAACTATTCTATTTCTTTGTTTTATTGAAATATTAAATTCTGTGAGGATACATAGGCCTGATGTTCAACTTTGCTTTTTGGCCAATGAGCATTTAAATACTTAAGGAAAGTAGGGGCCAGAAAATAACTAGGAAGGTAATTATGCTTTTAGGGATACTAAGAATTCTCCTAATGGTTATTCATACTGGTAAATTTCTCTTATGGCAGCTCAACTAGGTAGGTAGGAGAAGGAAATCTCCAGGAAAAACTGGTAATTTAAAACTTTGTTACTTAAGAAACAAACACAATACTCCCCTCCCGCCCCACCCCACTCCAATACATCAGAGGGCATGCTAGGCTTACCATGTCAAAAACAATGACTCCACAAACAAACAGGATAATAGCACTATTAAATGTTTAAGGGTCTGTTAACTTCAAAGCAAAAAGCACATTATCTGAAAGCCAATCTCTAAGACCATTGTTTCCTGGGAATGTAGTATAAAGATCCTTGCTTTGAAAAGCTTCAATAAGCATCAGTAAACAGTCCATGTCACTTGCTTTAGTTTGTTTGGGCCTACTAATTGCTCCAGGACTTCTCGTGAATGATCTACAAAAGAAAACAATGACAATATATTAATTCACAATAATCAAAGATATTTAATTTGTCCTCATGTATAAACTAGGGATGATAACTATGATACCTAATAGGGTTATTGAAAAGATTAAAGGGGATAATATATAAAGAACAATAACTTAAACATTTAATTAGTGGTAACTCTCATTATCAGCTGCAGTGCACATATCATAATAATACTTGAAATTAGGCATTCATCATTTTCTCTGTAATTCTGTCTTAATTTCACCAGCCAGAGATTAAAGCTATAATGTTACCATTAACCTGTGTATAAATTTTCTCGGGGTCCTGGCAGGCAACAGACACACTAACATGGTGTGCTTGAGCAGGGATTAACAAAGCAACTGGGTGCAAAGGAGTGAGCCGGATTAAAGAAAGCCAATAGATGTGATAAGACAATTTGGGAAGCAGCAACATACCAAAAATGGTTAGGGGAGGGAGCAATTACTAGAATAGGACAACTTGACCTAGAGGTAAACATTTTCCATGTCACACAATACTATTATAAAGCATGATTTTTAATAGATAGGTAAAACATGAATTCATTATAATTTAACCAATCCATATTATTGGACTTTTAGATGGTTCTCAATTATTCTGAATTCTCAATGTATAGTATTGATTTTAATATGGTTTACATTTCTTTTGCAAAGTCAATTTTATAATGTCTTTTAAAAAATACGAGTTAAAGGGGGGCCTGGGTGTCTCAGTGGGTTAAAGCCTCTGCCTTCAGCTCAGGTTATGATCCCAGGGTCCTGAGATCAAGCCCCACATCGGGCTCTCTGCTCAGCGCGGAGCCTACTCCCCGCGCCACCCCCCCCCCCCGGCCTTCTCTGCCTGCCTCTCTGCCTACTTGTGAACTCTGTCAAATAAACAAATAAAAGTTTTAAAAAGTTTTTAAAAATATGAGTTAAAGCAAAAATACTGATGAAATTTTATTACTTTAAAAATTATTCATAAGTTTACTAAACTTGTTTAATAGAAACAACCTGTGTTGTGTATACAACAGCACTCCAAACTAGTCTTGGAAATTTTCTAGTTTAGTGGTTGTTAGAGTTATAGATTTCACAAAACAATAGAAAAAAAAAAAGTGGGTCCAACATACGGTTTCTAAATTTTATTTTTTAAGTTTTTAAATATTTAAATATTTATTCATTTGAGAGAGGGAGAGTGAACACAAGCAGGGGAGGAGCAGAGGGAGAAGCAGACTCCCCACTGAGCAGGGAGCCTGATGGGCAGGACCCTAGAATCATGACCTGAGCTGAGGGCAGATGCTTAAATGACTGGGCCACCCAGGCACTCTCTAAATTTTATTTTAAACAAACCAAAAAGAAGCCCAAATACCAGGACCCTAGAATCATGACCTGAGCTGAGGGCAGATGCTTAAATGACTGAGCCACCCAGGCACTCTCTAAATTTTATTTTAAACAAACCAAAAAGAAGCCCAAAAACCAAGACTTGGTGCAAAAAAGAGAACCAGAGTATATGAAAATGAAAAGGAATTAAACTTAAAAAAGCAAAAGTTTACATCAGCAGCTAATTTTTAAAAAATAGCAGCTCATAAGAGAAAAAGTGCAGTTTTATTGCCATAAAAATATTTATTATAAAGGAAATCCATTATATAGGAAATCTAGATTAAAGACAGGTAAAAGCATGGACAAAGTTATATCATGAAAGTAAAAGCATGGACAAAGTTATATCATGAAAACAGTAACTATAACAAAGCTGGAGTGGCTTTACTAATAGGGAGAGTACTTCCCAACTCATTCTGTGAGACCAGTATTACCCTGATGCTAAAGCCAAGTTAAGACATCACACATATACAAAACTAGACCAACATCTCTAATGAATATATACTCAAAAATCCTCAACAATACACTAGCAAATCAAATCTAGCAATATATTAAAAAAAACTTGTGTGCCATGATCAACTGGGATTTATCCCAGGAATGAAAGTTTGGTTTAACATCTGAAAAATCAGTCAATGTAATACACTTTATTAGTTTCCTATTGCTACTGTAATAAATTACAACAATCTGTGACTTAAAGCAACACAAATTCATTATTGTATAGTTTGGAGGTCAGAATTCCAAATTAGACCTCATTGGGCGAATCAGGATCAGCACTTCTTTTTGGAGGCTCAAGGGAGAGAATTCCCCTCCTTGACTTTTCCAGCTTCTAGGGGCCACCACATTCCTTGCAGGCCTCCATATTCAAAATGAGTAACAGTGGACAGAGTCCTTCTCATGCTGCCAACTCGATGATTCTCCTTCCCCCTGCCTCCTTCCCTTATAAAGACCCTTATGATTACCCTGGGCCCACCTGGATAATCAGGATAATCTCCCTATTTTAAAGTCTACTGATCAGCAACTTTAGTTCCATTTGCAGCCTTGTGGAATGTGGGCATTCCACATTTAATTAATGGGCATTAAAATGTGGACATCTTTGGTTAGGGGTGCTATTCTGCCTATGACATATATCAGTAGAATAAAGGACAAAAAAATACATGATCATCTCAATTGACACAGAAAAAGCATTTGACAATACTCGTGTAAAAACATTCAACAAACTAGGGATAGAAGGGAACTTCTTCAGCCTTATATGAAAGAACTAAATTTCATATTTAATGATGAAAGACTAATGTTTTCCTCCTAAGATGAGAAACAGGCAAGGATGTCTACTCTTTCTTCTTCTCCTCCTCCTCCTTCTCCTCCTCTTTCTTCTTCTTCAAGATTATTTATTTATTAGAGAACATGCATACACACACACACAAGCAGGGTGGGTAGGGGCAGAGGGAGATGAAGCAGATTTCCCATTGAGCAGGGAGCCAGACCCCAGGACCCTGGGATCATGACCTGAGCTGAAGGCAGCTACTTAACTAGCTGAGCCACCCAGGTGTCCCTATTCTTCCCCGCCTTCTATTCAGCATTGCATTGAAGGTTTCAGCTAAGGAAATTTAGGAAGGAAAAGAAATAAAAGGTATTCATGTCAGAAGGAAAGAAGTAAACCTATTTTTATTTGTGCATTATGTAATTCATATTGAATGTCCTGTATAATTACAGAACGTCTTAAGGGATCCACTAAAAAATTAAAACTAATAAATGAGTTCAGCAAGGTTGCACAGTACAGGATCAATATACAAAAATCAAATATATTTGTATACACTAGCAATGAACAATCCAAAAGTTAAATTAAGAAAAGAATTTCATTTATATTACCATCAAAAATAATAAAATACTTAGCGATAAATTTAACAAAAGTGAAAAACTTAGTCTGAAAACTACAAAACAATGTTGAAATAAATCCAAGATCTAAATAACTGTCTGTGTTCATAAATCAGAATATAGTACTAACATGACAATACTCTAAATTGATTTCAGATTCAATGCAATCTCTCCCAGAGTCCCAGTTGTCTCTCTCTCTCTTTTTTTAAGAAATTGACAAGATGATCCTAATATGTATATGGGAATTCAAGAGACCCAGAGCAACAAATACAATTTTAAAAAGAAAGATTAAATTGGGAACTTATACTTCCCAATTTCATTTTGGCTGGTGGTTGGTATTTTTAAATTATTTTGGCATTTTTACTGATTATGAACATGCTATCAAACATATATAAATATCTGTTTTCTGACCGCATTTGTGTCATCCTTCTATAGAAATTTATTATTATACATAAATAGGATGACATTTTTCCCTCCAGTAAACCATACAGTATATTTTTAGGTAATTTTGAAATTTTGATGCTAGATGGCAGTATTACATTACTCAAAGTCTGCTCAGGCACCTTTTTCTGGAGAAAACAGAGTATTTAGGATTATGACTTTGAATAGTAGGAATAATCAATGCCTGTGAGTTTATTATGCTATAAAGAGAAACTGTGGGTTCTCCAAGTATTTAGTGATCCCTTGCCAGAACACTGTAGAAACTGTAGGGAAGGAAAAATAATTTTCCTTCTATCCTTCTGAGTTCTTGGCTGAGACCGCCCTATAATAAAAGATAGATTAACCAGAGAAAAACAGTTTATCAATATGTATACTTCATGCATGCATGAGAGATACCCCGGGGAAAATGAGTAAACTCCCTGAGATGGCCGTAGCCACCACCTTAAATACCAACTTCAGCTAAATACAAAAGAAAGATGTTGGGGGGAGGGATTGGGAAGGGATCAAATTGTAGGAGGTTATTAGAAAAAGCACAGTAAAAAGTAAAGGTATGGTTTTTTGTTTTTTTTTTTTTTAAAGATTTTATTTATTTATTTGACAGAGAGAGATCACAAGTAGGCAGAGAGGCAGGCAGAGAGAGAGAGAGGAGGAAGCAGGCTTCCCACTGAGCAGAGAGCCGGATGCGGGACTCGATCCCAGGACCCCGAGATCATGACCTGAGCCGAAGGCAGTGGCCCAACCCACTGTGCCACCCAGGCGCCCCAAGGTATGGTTTTTTATACAGATTTGTGTCGGTGTCTCTGTTGTTAAGATTCTCTTGTGATTTAAAGTTGCCCTTTTTTTCCTAGCATAGAGAGAGAGAGATAGTTAAAGATGGAGATTTTTCTTTAAAAATGCAAACTTCTCTTATAAAAGGGTAACTTTGTAAGGACCTATTTTATATTTTTATTTTCACCAGAGGCTTCCATTGAGGTTAAACAATAACTTTGTTGTTTAACCCTTAAACTGTCCCTGCTCCCCTTAAAAACAAGTCCTGGAAACCAGCTTCAGGCATGGAGGTCAAGAAAAACAAGGCTGTACCCACCAGAGTCTAGCCCTGACAAAAGTACAGCCATCTTGGCAAAGCAAAAGCCGGCACCTTGCACTGTAAGAGTGGGTTAGCATAACAATGACCATCCTGAAGGCCGGGAAGCCATTTCACTGAGCGTCCCTAACCAGCCCATGCGGTGCACGTAATTTGAGATAAGAGAAAGTAGCTAAAACCTAAGAAACAACTTAATCATATGCCACCAGGGCAGTTAGGCGATGGCACCACAGGGACCGGATGTTAAAGAAAAACAAATAGTTAACTTGCAGAGATCACAATCCTGCAAGACAGGAGTCTCCCTTGGTTTGCAAATGTCCTGGTGATTTACAGCAAAAAAGGCTATCTCTTCAATAGCCCAATTTCCAGAGACAAATGGCTCAGTACCTCGAGGCCTAAGGTCGCCCTCCCCACCAAGAAACTGAAGGAGAGTGAGGCAGAAGGAAATGTAAATAAAGTTAAATTTTTTCTAGATCTAAATCTCACTTAACCGCCAGGGTGACACCAGGGTGGCAAAAGGTTAAACAGAGTTAAACTGTCAAAGTGGGGCGCAAGAGATGTATGTAGCTATGAAAAAGTACCTTGAAAATGCTATATAAACCCTTGACTTTGAGTGCTCGGGGTCCTTGTTGAAACCCGCTGCGCCACGCAGATAATTGGACCCCAGCTAGCTGGAAATAAACCTCGCTGTGTGACTTGCATTATCGAGAGTGTTCTCTGTCTAATTGAGGGGTGGTCGACTCCGTACCCTAACAACTTCTGCTCCTTATTCAGAGCTTTCCTAGAGTCTGCTGTTTCTCAAAAATAATCAGCTCAAAAAAATCCTTATCCTGAAGAAGCATATTGGGGTGGCATATTCTACCACCCTTCTGAACACAGACTCTCAAGATTGAAAAAGACTCAAAAAGTCATCAGTACAAATCACACTTCTGTTGCTCAGTGTCACTTTTCTATTTCCCTCTTTTTTTTTTTTTTAAGATTTTATTCCTTTATTTTGACAGAAAGAGATCACAAGTAGGCAGAGAGGCAGGCAGGGGTGTGGGAAGCAGGCTCCCTGCTGAGCAGAGTGCCCATTGAGATGCAGGGCTCCATCCCAGGACCCTGAGATCATGACCCAACCCTAAGGCAAAGGCTTAACCCACTGAGCCACCCAGATGCCCCCCTCCCTTTTCTAGTAATAGTTAAGCCACTTGACACCAAGGCACAGGAAATTGCCTCCCTGGGGAAAGAATTAGAGATTGTGGATTGGGTGACTTAAGTTTTTATTTCGAGTTCTAGTACCAAGTATTTCCACTTAAGGTCATTCTCTCTTCCCTTATCCTTAAAACAAGGGTGTTGTGTAGATGAAGTCTAAGGAAGATTTTACCGTCTTTCAATATCTATGATTAATATAGAGACCACTTTAAGGGCTTTTAGAGCACCAAGAAAAAGAAGAAATTGTGGGAAATAAAAATTAACTTTTTCAAATGATCAAGGAAAATGTAATTTAGATGTTTTTGTAGAATACACAGTGAAAAATCTAAGTCTGGCAGATTCTTACAAACAATGGTCAAAGTTCCAATGCTTCATTACAGTGTCTAGAATAAAGAAGTTATGTGGCACAGAGTCATAATGAATGAATAAATCATGATGAGGAAACAAATGATATAGGAGTTAGAAAAAGTAAAATACAAAATAATAAGAACAGTTGTCCTTTAAGCAAGGAATAGACTTTAATTAAAGGAAACTCTGAAGCAAACTACTTGGGTCTTAAAATACATTTGTTTTGGGCTCTAAGTGGAAAATCTTGACATATTTATGATCTAGGGGTCTAGTAAAGAACCTCCTTGTATAGTAATCAGGCTGAAACAAATCCTTACATATAACTAAAATTTGGATCCATTCACTCAAAAGGGGCAGATTTCCTGTTGGTTTTTCCTGCCTTTCAGTGTAAAATGTAAATTAAATCTAGTGCTGTCTAACTGCTTTATTGTCCTTCTAAAATCTAAACCTCTGTGCCCATAAATACTGTGAAACATGTATAAATAATTATAAGAAACTGAAATGCATGTCTGTTGTAGGAGATTAGTAAAGGTGTATGAACTGAACTTAGTGATAATCATTGCAGGCATAACTGAATTTAAAAGAATTTAACACATTGTAAAATTATTTTCCTGCTTCTATAACATCTAGAAAAATTATATTATATCAAAGAACAAAATTCAGCCAAGTAAATTATAGGCTTTATTAATTGATTCATGAATCGGGCAGCACTCCATCTAGCAAGCAGAGGGAAGCTCTAAGGAGTTGTACAGAATGGAAGATTTTTATAGGAAGGAGAGTAGGACAAGAAGTTATTAGGAAAAAAAAAAGTAGGGATTGGTTCAGTTAAGGTCACCTTCTCATAGAGGGAAAGGCAAAGGGTTCTATCAGGTGGATTACCTTACCTTTCTTTGGGGGGGAAGAGGAGGGCTCATGCAACAGATCACCTCATTGGTGTTTACCAGGAAATTTTACATTGATTGTCTTAAAATTTCACTCCTTGGAGAAACTGAAACTTCAGTTAAGTCTAAGTTTGCTGCACTGGGGCAGGTGACTCTACCTTGGACCTGCAGTTTTCTTTCTAAGAAATTAGACTTTACAATATCTTAAATAACAGTTTAGTTTTTATTTTATTTTCTGCAGAAATAAAATCAAGTGTTTCAAATAGTTTTAAGACATGATTTATAATGTGGAGTTCTGTTTATAGTCCAACTTTAAGATCATGAAATAAAAAAAAATACTTAGGATTATAATAGAGAAGATAAACCTATTAATTTAGGGACCTTGAGGGGAAACTATGGTAAGATTGTCAATTTGGGGGTCAGATTGCTTTAAGGATGATTAAAATTGAACATACTTATGTACCAAAATTTTTATACTATTATAATTGAACATACTTCATGTACACATATTTTTGTATTATATTATAACTGAACATACTTATGTACATATATTTTTATGGAAAGTAAATCATATTGTCTTATATAGTCATATATAAGCAACCACATAAATATATAAGCAGAAGGAAAAATGTTACATAAGTTATCAAAAGAAGAAAAACCTTTCATTTACTGGCCAACCTGCTAAATGAAAGCATTTATTTCTTTGAAGAAGAAATAAATAAAAATTAAATATAAGGTGAATATATAACCCCAATTTATTTTCATTTAATGATGGTAGCAAAAGCATACAATGGTAGTTGTATACTTCTTCCAGGAAAGGAGGAAGAGTAGAAATGATCTGGGTAGTTGAAAAACTTCAGCTTCTTCTCTTTATGAACCTTTATTAATAAAGCAATCATGTATGAACTCTTTTGGATTGTTATCAGATCTCCTAATTTTATGACTCACAATTATACACGAGGGCAAGCTGAGGTCCATAAAATGTTCTGTGCTAAAAAATTTGGGGGAAATGCTTAGAAAAGTTTCTTAGCTATAGTATTTCTCAGACCCTTTGATAAATTAACATTCTTTATAGCAGTATGCTGCATTTCTCTAACTTTTTGGATACACAAACGTTTTTAGTTCTGGGGTGTCTGGGTGGCTCAGTCGGTTAAGCCTCAGGCTCTTGGTTTCACCTCAGGTCTTGATCTCAGGGTCAGTAGATTGAGCCCTGTATTGAGCTCCAAGCTCAGTGTGGAATCAGCTTGAGATTCTCTCCATCTCCCTCTCCCTTGACCCACCCCCAGCTCTTGCATACTCTCTCTCTAAAATAAACAAATAAATAAAATCTTTCTTTTTTTAAAAAAAGCCACTTTTAGTTCTATGCTATTGTTGGAGAAGAAAAATTTCCCTCTATCCTTTAAGATTCTTCTGGCTACTCATTGAATTAAACAGGAGATAGACTAACAGGAAAAAATCAAATTTAATATTTATGTATGGAAGTCTTATAGATATGGGACATAAGAAGTGACTGAGACAGACAGCTTTTATCTTTTTAGACAGAGAAATAAAATTTTGATGACCTGACAGGACAAAGAAAACTTATGTTTGAGAGCTTTATTAATAAGGAATTCTAAACAGAATTGAGGCTGTGGTAGTAAATTAGTAAAAGTAGTAACGGTTGTTTATATAAACTTCTTAGGCCCTGAATTCCCCTTCTCTGATGATAAGGATGTCTTTCTAGCTCCTGGTGCAGGGAGGGTACCAGTCACATGGGAGATTTGTTTCCTACTTTTGGGAGACTAAAGAAGGTCAGAGTGTACTTGCACTGGATGTTTCTTAATTAACATTAATTCAAAATAATAAAAATACTCCATGGCATATTTTGGGCGTGGCCTGCCCTAAACTCCAACACAATACCTCTGATATTTTCTAGAACATCATATGATGTCTCTATAGTTAAGGGATTTCAGGCAGAGGAAGGAAAAAGATACGACCACAAGGTGGCAGTAGGACACAAGAAGCTTTATTTGGGCAGCACTTTGACAGATTTGCTTTCAAAAGTCCCTCACAACATGATACCTTCCAAAGACAACAATGTGTGTTTGGGCTGGGGGTGGGGGGGTGGGGGGTGAGGGGTGGGGAGTGGGGTTGGGGGGGGACACTACTGAGAAGGAAAGGAGGGTAAAGGAATTCCCAGAGGATTGGAGAGGAAGTTTGTGTGCCATGATGTTGCTGCTTAGCATCAAGATAGAGTCTCTAGGTCAGAGAGCTCCAAAGGGCAAGAGTGGCTTGAGTGCAGTTTTTCAGGGTATGCAAAACAGGCAGCTGTAGATAGCTAAAACTCTGCTTCATTAGGCTGTATTGAAAATCACTGACTGGGGCACATGGGTTGCTCAGTGGGTTAAAGCCTCTGCCTTCGGCTCTGGTCATGATCCCAGCGTCCTAGGATCGAGTCTCACATTGGGCTCTCTGCTCAGCAGGGAGCCTGCTTCCCCTCCCTCTCTCTGCCTGCCTCTCTGCCTACTTGTGAGCAGTCTCTCTGTCAAACAAATAAATAAAATCTTAAAAAAGAAAGAAAATCATTGACTGAATTAAGATTTAGATGTTGGTGGACTTTTTGAACTAATAGTCCCAATAAACTACATAGGGGTGCCTGGTGGCTCAGTCAGTTAGGTGTCTGCCTTCAGTTCAGGTCATGATCCTGGGGTCCTGGGTTCGAGCCCCTTGCATCTCCCTCTATTGCCTCCCCTGCTTATGCTCTCTCCCTCTCTCTCAAATAAAATCTTAAAAAAGGAAGGAAGAAAGAAAGAAAGAAAAAAGAAAGAAAGAAACTACATAGAAGCCATCTTTGATTTATTTACATAGCAGTAACGGTTGTTAATTGCTGGCCTAGATAATCTTCTAGATCAAAACTACTGTTATTCTGTTCCAAGTATTTTGAACTCCTGTCATCTTAAGGTGTACTTTCACTTCTAGTAAAGCCACATGAAAATATAAGAATTGATCCAAAAGGGATAATGTGTTCCTGCTCTAACTGCTAAAGTTAACTGGTAATTGTTCTTTCCTATAAAGCAATGGTTCTCAAAGTGTGGTCTATAGATTCTACAGTCTGAAACCCTTTTAGGGTTGTGAGCTAGGAAAGTCACTTTATTCAAGGAACATCATTTTTACTTGAAAGGACAGCTGATAACCAAAGGTTGTTCAGACTTGGTTACTTATCAGACTATTTCTCTTTTTTTTTTTTTTAATAAATTAATCAACATAGAGTGTATTATTAGTTTCAGAGGTAGAATTTAGTGATTCATCAGTTTCATGTAACAACCACTGCACATTACATCAAGTGCTCTCCTTAATGTCTATCACCCAGTTACCCTGTCTCCCCACGCACTTCCTAGCCAGCACAGATTATTCCTGAAAAAGAACAATATGAGCCTGTTACTTCAAATAATTCTTTTAAAGATTTTATTTATTTATTTGACAGAGAGATAGAGAGCACAAGTAGGCAGAGTGGCAGGCAGAGGAAGAGGGAGAAGCAGCCTCTCCACTGAGCAGGGCACCCAATGTGGGGCTCAATCCCAGGACCGTTGGATCATAACTCGAGCAGAAGGCAGCCGCTTAACTGAGACACCCAAGGCACCCCAGCCTATCACTTCAAAGAAAACAAATGTCAGAGTTTGTTGCCAGTGATAAAATTTTAGCTTTCAAATGGATTTTGGAAAATTTATAGCTGCCATTATGAACTTGACAACTATCCAATGGTCGTATTAACAAATGTGATTTTTTTTTTTTTTTGCTGTAATAAAATGTGTCAACATTGGAAGATCCATATTACTAAGAGAACCAATATTTTCCGAACTACCAATGCATGACATTGCAAAATCACGTATGGGTAAAAGACCTGATCAAAATACAAGACAAAGCAGTGGACTGTAATGTGAGTGTATAAAAATTTTATTGATATATTTTCACCTTCCATACTGCAACTAACCTTTGAGAAATGACCACTTACTGAGTTTGGGGGGTAATATCAAAGAAGAGTGTCCACTGGGTAACCAGAAAGATAATGAAGGTAAAATTAGCAAAGGTTGATTTTATAATAGGTTGCCACCCAAGTTGTCCTGAGACAAATATAACAGAACATTAAAATAGGACTATTTCAGCTAAGGTTCCAGGACTAGAGGTACCAGCTACTCTCTTATTCCAGTGAGATTCAAGACCACCTGTATATGACTTGCAAATGCTTGGCTGAAATATGATTTTGGAATCCATGGCACTTCATCCATTCAAAGATACAAAAGTGTTACAGTGAGAAGGGACAGAGAGTTGGAAGTTGAAGAAAGGATTTCTTTGAAGAGAGTTCTGGAAAAAGGATTGGAGGTGCTTGCTTTTCCATTCAAGCCTAGTGAAAGGAAACTCTAAGGAGATTGGTTGGAGAGTCTGATATGTCCCTTGGAGCTTGGGGGACACAAGATGCTAATATCAGACCCACATCTGAGAAAACTAAAGGGCAAAGGCTATGGCAAGAGTCTCTGAAGCTAAAGAGAAGACTGAGGTTGGGACGTATCTACACTGTCATTGCCTAAAGTATGTTTCTTGTGGTCATGTGAGGGCTGCCAAGGGGTTGCCTTACATTTTTCTCAAGAAAGCAACCCAGCTAAGTTAGGAAACCTGAGCAGAAAGAGACTGAAGGTATATTGTTGCATGCCTAGGGACAGAAGAAGAAAATAATAGCTATTAACTAGAAGAGACACACTGGCTTGAATCAAGAGAACTGCGGATAGGAGGTATATACAATGATGAGGGGCTGGTAGGAAGTAGACCCTGAAGAACCCCAAAAGTGCCCCACTGCTGAGAGAGGACAGATCAGCTCACCCATAAGGCCTGGAGTGCTGACACCTGATCACAGTAGGATTGGCCAAGACTTTCCCTTCCAGTACCTCTGTTCCTACTTACCCCAGTCCCAACCTGTACTAACATTTCTGGGATCAGAAACCATATGGGAAAGCTGGGGAAGGAAGAAGAGAAGTGAGGAATGGTAAAATACAGAAACCAACAACATCCCCTTACCCACTGCAGCCAAATCTGAGCTGACTGGAGGGAGCAAAAGCTCTGACTTGAGCTAGTTTGGAGTACTGCATGGACCTAAGACATTTTAATTACTGAAATGAGAGGTTTCAGTGACATGGAATGGTAAGACATTTTAATTACCTGAGAAAGATAAGTCAGTGGCACCTGAGATTTTATCTGGCAGTAGGGAAAAATTAGCCTCTTTAGAGCAGATTTGTAATAAAGTAGTGTGAAGAAAATAGAATCACTTTACAAGTACCCCTTGCTTGTTCAATATATTGATCAAATGCACACATAGCTCAGTGGATAGATTTACACATCTTGATTGGTATTTTGGAAAGATTATCAAAGATTGTTCTTATTACATTCTATATACTGTGGTCTCATCTAACTTAAAATAAGAGCCTACTGGTTAGAATACAATTTTCTGCCTTGTTTGATGACCAGGGAACCTCTGTTGGCCTTCTCACAAATCCCAGGATAATGTATGCAAGTACCAATCCCCTGCACTCAGTCCCATGACTCTTTCTTGTTCTAAGTGATTTTCTTTAAATTGTTATTACTAATTTAAATAGATAAAACCATCCAATGATAGAAAATTCAAAAGATACAAAGGGTGTATAGCACAGGGTTTTTCCTACTCTTGTCCCTGAAACAACTTTCCTTGGAGGTAAGCACTGTTAACAGTTTCTAATGTCCTTTATGACTTTAGTTTTTTGAGAAATGTCTTGGCTCAAAAGATTTAGTCTTCGTAATAGATGTCACTGATACCAAATACATTGTATACTTGGTTTACATTGACAGTCCAAACATAAGAAAGAACAGAGGTTGTTAAAAGGACTTCTAGGATCATAACTCAGCCTAGAGGAGTAACTGTTTAGACTGTAATCAGAGAAATGAGCTGGAAGGACTGGGCATCAGTGCTGACTTACAAGTGAGGTACAGGTTATACTGTGGTATGTGGCCACTGCAGGCATAATGCAAAAATTTGGTTTCAGGACACAGTTGTATATAGTATCATGGCTCTTTTTTCCCCACAATAATACAGTATTTTATTCATTATTTTATATAAATTATGACACAAAAATGATATTTTTACAATTTTGAAATTCATGTTCTTATATATTACGATTATCTATTGGCTTTTATAAGTAATAAAATATTTTTAAAGGTAAAATCTTTTCTTTTACTATCTTTAGTGGTCCTTCTTTTTGTTCTTTCTTCCTTCCTTCCTTTCTCCCTCCTTTCCTCCCTCCCTCCCTCTCCTCTTTTTATTTCTCCTTCCTTCCTTTCTTTTTTAAGTAGGTTCCACACCCAGCATGGAGTCCAACACAGGGCTTGAACTCACAACCTTGAGATCAAGACTTAAGCTGAGATCAAGAGTTGGATACTTAACGAACTGAGCCACCCAGATGTCCTTTTCTCTTAAAAAAAAATTTTTTTTTTTCTGGGACGCCTGGATGGTTCAGTTGGTTAAGTGGCTGTCTTCTGCTTGGGTCATGATCCCGGTGTCCTGGGATCGAGTCCCACATCCGGCTCCATGCTCGGCGGGGAGCCTGCTTCTCCTTCTGCCTCTGCCTGCGACTCTGTCTTCCTGTGCTCGCACTCTTTCTCTCTCTCTCTGACAAATAAAAATAAATAAAAATAATTTTTTTTCTGAGTATAGTTGATATGCAATATAATATTAGTTTCAGGTGTACAATATAGTGATTCAACATCTATGTTATGCTATCCTCACCACAGATGTAGCTACTATCTGTCACCATACAACAATATCACTGGTTATATTCCCTATGCAGTACCTTTTATTTCTAGTATCATGGCTCTTACACAGAACAAATGGGCTGTGACTACTTTGTTCTCCTTCAGTGAAGTATCATATTAGCTTAAGAATCCAAATTGTTCTCAATATGTTATGCTACGCTCACCACAAATGCAGCTACCACCTGTTACCATACAACATCATTGGCTATATGCCCTATGCTGTACTTTTTATTTCCAGTATCATGTCTCTTATGCAGGTCGAATGGGCTGTGACTACTTTGTTCTCCTTCAGTGAAGTATGTATCACTTAGCCGAAGAGTCCAAATTGGTCTGAATCTCAATGGCTATAGTTTGATGAGATTAGAGCCAACAGGTCATTTAGCATATTTGATAGATGTAATAGAATAAGTCTGATTTTTTTTTGTCTATGTAAAACATCATGTTTAATATCAAGACCACTACCATCATCATCATGACTAGCATTTATTGAGTTGTCACTATGGGCTAGCCACCATATATAAGGTGCTGTCAGATAATTATCATGACTAAGCTTATGAGGTAGGTACTGCTAATATATCCATCTTCCAGATAAAACTGAACAATGGAATGGGTTGAATAGTTTACTTAAGATCACACAGTTACTAAGCGATGAAGCCAGGATTTGAACCCACCCAGTCTATCATACTAACCTGTTATTAGGGGGCATCCGTGGAAGAGTAATATACGTATCTGAGGACAGCAAGTGAGGACAGCTTCTACAGCCTCATCAGTCAGATTCACACAGTGTCCCATATGAATCTCCTATTTAAAAATAAAGAAAGGATAGTCAAAAGAAAAAACAGATTTGTGATGACAGCATGAAAAAGCATGGGCAATACTTGATACAAAAAGAACTGGGGGTGCCTGGCTGGCTCAGTTGGAGGAGCATGAGACTCTTGATCTTGAGGTCATGGGTTTGAGCCCCATGTTGGGTGTAGAGATTACTCAAATAAATAAAACTTAAAAAACAACAAACTGGGGTGCCTGGGTGGGTCAGTCAGTTAAGCATCTGCCTTCAGCTCAGGGTCCTGAAATCAAGCCCCACATTGTCAGGCTCTCTGCTCAGTGGGGAGGTCTGCTTCTTCCCCTTCATCTTCCTCTGTGCTCATGATCTCTTTCTCTCTCTCTCTCAAATATATAAATAAAAACATCTTTAAAAAACAAAAACGAACAAAAAGAACCAAATTGTCTATTTGCAAGAAACATTCTATAGAAAGGACTAATGAAAAGTATGCAATAATTTGTAAAGTAGAGATGACTTAAAATTTAAGCCCCCAACCATTTTATAAAGCAATATGGCAAAATCTATTAAAATTAAAAATAAGTATATCCCAGAACCCAGCAGTTCTAATTGAAAATGTATACTATACACAGAGTAACTCTTGTATATGTACCCAAGGAAACAATTTATAAATGTGCTCATTTTAATATTATTTATAATAGTAAAAAAGTGGACAATGGGTAAACAAATGGTAGTTTATTAATGGAACAGATGAAACAGTTAAAATGAAAAATATCTACTTGTATTAATAGACATAAATCTCAAATAGTACAGTCATATCTTTTAAAGCTAAATGTGTACTTACTATAGATCCAGCAATCCCATTCCTAGGTGGTTTTTTGTTTTTTTTTTTTTAAGATTCTATTTATTTACTTGACAGAGAGAAATACAGCAAGAGAGGAAACACAAGTAAGGGGAGTGGAAGAGGGAGAAGCAGACTTCCTGCTCAGCAGGGAGCCTGATGGGGGACTCGATCCCAGGACCCTAGGATCATGACCTGAAGGTAGACACTTAACGACTTAGCTACCCAGTAAACACCCATCCCTAGGTGTTTACCCAAGAAAAATAAAAATGTAAGTCTACACAAAGACTTGTATGCAATTTTTTAAAAAAAGATTTTATTTATTTATTTGACAGAGAAAGAGATCACAAGTCGGCAGAGCGGCAGGCAGAGAGAGAGGGGGAAGCAGGCTCCCTGCTGAGCAGAGAGCCCAATGTGGGGCTCAATCCCAGGATGTGGGATCATGACCTGAGCCGAAGGCAGAGACTTTAACCCACTGAGCCACCCAGGCACCCCTTGTATGCAAATTTTTGCAGTAGTATTCATAACAGTCCAAAATTAGAACCACCCAATTGTCCATCAAATGGGGAGTGTCTGAACAAACTGTGTCATATCCACACTATGGAATATTACTCAGCAAAATAAACAAATAAATAAAAGGAATGAAATACTAACACATGCAACAACATGAATCAATCTCAAAAACAATGTGCTAAGTGAAAGAAGTAAAAGAAAAAAGTAAAAACCAAAAAAACTGCGCATTGCATGACTCCATTTCTAGAATGGAATTCTAGAAACTTTAAAACTATAATGAGAGGGAGGCCTATGTAGCTCTGTTCATTAAACGGCTGCCTTCAGCTCAGGTTGTGATCCCAGGGTCCTGGGATTGAGTCCTGCATGCGGCTCCTGACTCAGCAGAGAGCCCGCTTCTCCCTCCCACTCTGCTTGATGCTCCCCTGCTTGTACTCTCTCTCTCTCTCTCTGTCAAATGAATAAATAAAATCTTAAAAAAAAAAAGCTATAATGACAAAGTAAATCACTAGTTGCCTGGGGGATGGAGGCAAGGGATGGGAGAAAACATCGTAGGGTGATGGAAATGTTTTATACCTAATTGTGGTGGCAGTTAAAAGCTGTGTAACAATTACCAAAATTCATCAAACTGTACACTTAAAATGGGTAAAGTTTATTGCATGCAAATTGTATCTTAATAAAGCTTAAAAAATTAAACATAATTTTGAATGAAAAGCAAACTGTAATAGAACACATATATTATAAAACTATTATGTGAAAGTTTAAGACATAAGACAACACTTCATCTTGTTTTATGAATCCCTATCTATG
This sequence comes from Neogale vison, assembly GCF_020171115.1. Classification (NCBI taxonomy): domain Eukaryota; kingdom Metazoa; phylum Chordata; class Mammalia; order Carnivora; family Mustelidae; genus Neogale; species Neogale vison. The sequence goes on from NC_058102.1 coordinate 73,465,546, forward strand.
TGTTTATCCATATATAGGTAAAGTATGCAAACATACAAGGGAAAATACACAGGTGTCTTTAGAACATGGTTACTTTGAAGGAGGAAAGGGAGAATAAATGTGTGGGGAGCTTTACATGTAACATATAATTTTTAATGAGGAACTGAAGTAAGTACAGAAAATGTTAAAATTTAAGCAGCTGGTTTGTGTTATATTACTTTCTGTTCTTTTTCATGTTAGAGATATTATATATCCCTCATTTGATGGTCTAATTTGGCATCCTTCTGCACTGTGGGAATGTAAAATGGTACAGCCACTGTGATAATAGTTCCTTAAAAAATTAAACATAGCATTACCATATAATCCAGCTATTACACTTCTAGGTATATATCCAAAGAACTGAAAGCAGGAACTGGAACAGACTTTTGTATACCTATGCTCATAGCAGGAGTATTCATGATAGTAAAAAGGTAGAAACAAATATTGAAAGATGAACGGATAAACAAAATGTTTATGTATATACATACAGACACATAAGCATGTACATATAAACATACTTATATAAACATAAATACATATGTGCATATATATATGAATACAACATATTATACACAATGAAATATTATACAGCTATAAAAGGAATGAAATTTTTTAAAAAGATTTTATTTACTTATTTGAGAGAGAAAGAGAGAACTCAAGCCAGGGAGAGGGGTAGGAGGAGAGGCAGATTCCACATTGAGCAGGGAGCCTGACACAGTACTCTATCCCAGGACCCTGAGACCATGACCTGAGCTAAACGCAAACACTTAACCAACTGAGCCACCCAGGCACCCCAAGAATGAAATTCTGACACATGCAGCAACACAGATAAACCTTGAAAACAGTATGCTAAGTGACATTAAGTCAGAAAAAGACAAATATTGTATGGTCCATTTATATGAGTTATCTAGAATAAGCAAATTCATAGAGACAGAAATAAAAGAAGGAAAGAAAGTAGAACATAAATAGCTAAAGGCGGAGGGGAAGGGAAAATGCGGAGATATTCTTTCATGGGTAATGAGTTTCAGAGTAGGATGAGGAAAAGTTCTGGAGAGGATTATGGCTATGGCTGCACAGCAATGTGAATGTACTTAATTCCACTGACTTGTACACAAAATTGGTTAAAGTGGTAAGTTCTGTGTTATTATATGGGACCATAATAAGATACATTTTAAGAATTCTGGAAGTAAGATTTATCTAATAGTTGACATATATATTTTATGGTATTAATATTTTTCCTCCTGAGAAGTTGATATGAAGTTGGTTATACATAGTGTAATCAATCTATCTCACAAATAAAGGAAATCTGAGTATATTGAAAACTCATAAAAACTGAGGAAAAAACCATCTTGTTATAAATTGGCAAACATGTCCTATGATATAAATTGACAAAGGCTACAGACAAAGAAATACAATTTGAGAATAGATGGAAAGAATAGTGTTGAACATTTAAAATATATTAAGGAATAAAAAAAGATGCAATGCCTCAAACTGGGTCTTGGCAAAATTGTGAATTCACAGCATAACCTTCATGGGAACCAATTTTACAATATGACTTTAGGACCATTAAAGTAGCCATACCTATTTATCCACTTGTTCTGTTTTTTGGAGTTTATTACAGCAATGGAAGAAAAAAGAATAAACCCTAACATATGAATATTTCTAAGGGCTAAAAACTGAAAATAATCTGAATTACCAGCAACCACAAAAGGAAAGAATGATACATCCTATGAACATATTTTGTTCTCTCATGTACCAATGCCTAGAATATAGAAGGTACTTAATAAATCTTTGTTGAACAAATGAAATTCTATAGGCAAATAAGGTTCTAACCATGAAGATTATAGAAACTTATAAAATGACTATCATATAAAGTTAATGTGATAACATTTACTGAAGGACTACCATGTGCCTGGAACTGCAATAAAACATTGGGATAAAATGATGAACAAAATGGTCTATGTCCACTGGGAACTCAGATCAACAGAAATTCCAGAAATAATCATACCATTCAATAAATGTTATAACATGTTCATGTGTTTATCAATCTTTAGGAGAGGTCCTTAGACTTTTTTTATTATTATTAAGTAAACTCTGCCCCCAACATGGGGCTCAAACTCATAACCCCAAGATCAAGAGTTGCATGTTCTACTGACTGAGTCAGCTGGGTGTCTTGAGGTGCTTAGACTTTTAATTGAATTTATTTTCAAGCTATAAGCAATTAAGCAACATTGATAATATAATTTTCAGGAACAGAACATATGAAAAGCAAGAGATTAAAACAGAGCATGTGATAAAACAAAGGACTACACATTGCCCAGAAAAGTCAGTAAAAAAAGATGAAAAATGTTGTATTTCAATTTGAGTCAGAAATTGTGGTCACAAAAATACTAGATGCTATGAGACAAAGGTTAAAATACATTTACTCTGTTTAAGGAAAAAATTAAATCAATAAAGTTCAGAGAGATTTCCATTGAAAGTTTTGGCACTTACAGAAATAAGATTTGGAAAACTGAAAAAATAAAAATACAATGATACGACACTATAATCGCCAGCACTTATTGGTAACTGAATCTTTTTCTAAGTCTGCTTAGGTTGGTGCTCCTAATTTTAAAATGCTGAAGTAAATATGTTGGTGTGTTTCCTATCACTGCATGACAACTAATTTCCTGGTGGTTTTATTAGGGAAAGATAAACTATGTTAACTGTTTGGGAACTTTATTAAAAATGATGATTATAAGATAATGTTACTATAAGAATTAAATAACCTAATGAATATAAAGCAATAGTAAGTTTGGAGGCTGGAATATAGTTAGTGCCTAACCAATGTTAGTATTTAAAACAGTAAACATTATGGCAGAGTTTATTGCCCCTATAATAAGGATGCAAATTGGAATGTGGAACTCGGTATAAGAAAATATGGTAATGTCTTAATCAAAATACTTGTAAAATATATATGCTATATAGACATACACATGAACACACATAAATAAATGCAGGACGTAGATATCAAAGGATAAAAAATTGTCTCTGGGCAATAACTCAAGGAGAAATATTTTAGCAAAAACATAGCACTGCTATTCTTTTATGATAGTTATTGTTAACATTTATAATTCATTTATAGCCTGTTTACTTCCCAAAAGAATTTGAAGTGGCTTTTTTTTTTTAAGATTTTATTTATTTGAGAGAGAGGGAGAACAGGAGCAGGAGGGAGGGGCAGAGGGAGAGGGAGAGGCAGACTCCCCACTGAGCAGGGAGCCCACATGGGGCTGGATCCCAGTATCCTGAGATCATGACCTGAGGTTAACTGCTTAACTGAATGAGCCACCCAGGCACCCCTGATGTGGGTTATCATTAAAAAGCATATCTATATTGAATAAGACTAACACCTCACTACAACTAGGAAAGGAAGAAACCAAAATCCTGGGGTAAAAGGCTTCTTAATATATTTAGAAGCAGATTTTAGGTGCCACATCAGTCACCAAATGGAAGGCCTGAACACTAATTTAGGATCTTCTTAAATAGCTATACAATGTGGCTGTTGGGGAGGAAAACCTTTTTCCTCTTAAATTCTCTTGGGTTCTATCTTTGGGAGCCCATGAATTAAAATGACAAAAGCAAGAGAAAAGGCAAGTTTGGTCACACATGAGCTCACAAAGAAAGCTCAAAGCTCAAAGAAATGGCTACAATACAGAGTTTATAGGTCAGCTTAATAGGAAAAGGAAGGAGGAGAAAGGACACTTAGAGAAAAACAGAAGACTTTTAGGGAAAACAAAGTGGGCCTTTAGAGAATAAATGGGAGGTGTCTTTTGACAATTTTCTTTTATGTTATCTCTCATCTGATTCCTCCAATGATAGTAGAGATCTTCCTTGGGATGGGCTAGTCTTCCTTGAAGGGGGTTTGATGGTAGCTGAATCTTTTGGAATGCTCTGGTTTTAGGAAGATGGAGGGAGAGCGTTTTAGACAAAGCTTGTTTTTTATATCTGTTGATTCTTAAACATCTTTAGCTCAAAATAATTTTTATGTGAGAGGTATATACTGGATCCCTCCACGTATATTAAGAAAATAGAATGGCAAACCACTAAATAGTCCTGGTAATGAAAATTCTAAAGAATATCACTTTACAGTGACGAACTTTCATAATCATTACTATAATAAGACTATCCTTCAATGTGTTAGAAGCTAAAACTTCTGGAAAATGGGAACTTTCACTGGACATAAAATGGGTTTTTATTTAGAGCATGCTTTACCTCCTAACTTTACCAGTTTTTCCTCACTCTGGAAATAAAAAGTTACAGGCAAAAACCAAACCAAACCAAACCCAAAAAACGTCATGGAAATACCTATTGATAATAAGGCACTGGTTGGTCTCTTCATTCAAAAAGCAATTTCTGAGGATAAAATAAAAAATTGTTTTGCATCATATTTATAGATATCTTAAAATTACCTCTAATTTCTTGGCACAAGATCCGTTAACAAGTGCAATCACACCATCGTCAGATACCTAAGCAAAGAATATGAGCAACATGCTACATAAATGAGAAAGATGAAAGTAAAATTTTCTAAATATTATTAATCATTTATATATAGTCTCGTTGCCTCCCATTGTAAGGGCCTATTTAACCAGAGCAATTTCATCTGGGTTAAACAGTGATTTTGTTGTTATGCAGTAAAACTTAAACTGACCCTGTCCCTCCAGCCCCCCAGGGGAACTTACTTAAAAACAAGTCTGGGAAACTAGTAAAAATGGCCGACCAGTCCCTGATAACAGAGACCAAATACAAGGGTGGGTCAGGTCAGGTGGAGATAACAGAGCCCAAATATAAGGGTGCATCAGGTCAGGTGGAGATAAGAGCCCAAATGCAGGAATGAGTCGGGCCAGATGGAGACATCCAATCAGTGGAGCACACATACTGTCTCCCTAGCTACCAAGGGGTGTGGGCCCCACATTTTGGGTGCCTTTTGGGCACCAATTCTGACCAAGGTGATAGGCTAGTTCAAATAGCTACTACGGGGTGACTTGTAATTCAGTTGGCCACCCATGTGTGACCTAGCATGACTGTGCAGCTTTCTCTATGTGTTGCAATCTCATTGGCCACCTGTGTGTGGCCAGGATCAACCACATGGCCTTTGCTCTATAAAAGTTAGTCTGTGAGGCTGGGAGTCATTGCTCTCTCTGTAAGAGAAGGCCCTGAATGGTCGGTTTGATTCTCGATGCTTAGTGCAAAATAAATCTTTGTTTGACCTTTACTTTGTATCAGTCTCGCTCCTTTGATCAAGGACCCTAACAAATGGGGCTTGTCCGGGATCAAACAACAAGAACTGAGCCAGCATCAGAATTTCTGGGAAAAGCCTCTGGAGGTAAGATCTCAAGATTTTATTCTGTGAGATCCAGTCTGTCTGTCTGGTTGAGGACTCCAGGGTATAGCCCACTGGGGAGAAGCTGGACACAACATTGCTCCCCGGGGCTGGAGTGGATGTGGGGACACCCCATCCCTCTTCTGGTAGATCACCGGGGGTTCAAGTCCCCCTAGGCGGTCAGGGGACCAAGAAAATCCCCACCAGCAGGTGTTTGCAGGAGACCAAGAAAATCCCCACTTGCTGCTGGGCCTGAAGTTGTCTTTGTCTTGTCTTTTTGTTGTCTGTTGTGTTGCTTGTTATGTTAGTAGGGGACCAAGAAAATCCCCACCAGCGAGTGTTTGTAGGGGACTGAGAAAATCCCCACCAGTGGCAAGTTCTGGGTAAGGGCTGCTGGGTCTGTGGTTGTCTTTGTCTTGTCTTTTTTTTTTTTTTTTTTTTTTTTTTGTCTGTTGTGTTGTTTGTTATGTTTGAAGAAATGGGGCAAGCAAAGAGTAATGGGACTCTGACTTCCATCTCTCCATTCCTCCTAATAGATGTGGGGTTTCCCCCTTTCTCACTTCTTGTGTTAATGGCTATACCTGGAGCCAACTGTGGTTAGTCTAACTTGAGACAGAGACTGTAAGGAATATTCCCAAGCAGCTGCTGAAACTCCCTTTGTTTTGGGGAAATTCCTTGCCTTCTCTGGCCCAACATGGACTGCCTAGCCCCTCCCCATTTGCTGGCGGGAAAGTATGGCATCTGCTCATCTGTTGGAGCTGATGAGCTCCAAATCTGGGAACCTTTCTCAGCCTTCTGGCAGCACTTTTTTCTTCTGTCTCCCCATTCTGTTTCTGCACCAACTTGGGTGCGGCCTGCATAACTGGCCCCTAGACCATCCTCGGTGCTTCCTGCACCATGGCTCCTTCTCTCTTCACTGTAAGGAAACAAGGAGAGCACCCCCCTGGACCTAACACCCCCTCACTCCAGATCTTCCCACCCGTGTCTCAGGTAAACATTCGAAGTGGAGTGGGCCCACGTGGAACGTAAATCAGTATTGGAACTAAGTTAAGTTTGTTGTTTTAATTAGGATGAACATGTCTTTTGAGTTAACAGCAGTAAATGTGAAACTTCAATCAGAGTTTACTGAGGGGTAATAATAAGCTCGTATTATTTGTTGAAATCTGTTAGCGAAGAGATGACTAAAACTGATGGTCAATTGTCTCTCTCAAAGTTTTAATGGGTAATTGTTAAAGTAGCTTTCAAAGTCTTTAGTAACCTGAAACTTTAAAGTTTTGCTTGGATGACAAATGGAATTAAATTTGTTGGACATCTAGGTCTTAACCAAATGGGATAAAATGCTAGATCACTGGTTGCTAGAACTAGGTTTGTGCTTTTGAAAATTGTTGGTAAACATGTTCTGTGCTTAACTGATCCATAAATTTGCCTTCTAAGAATTCTGTTGTAACAGTTCACAATTGGTTAATATTTAGTCTTCATTAGAGATTGAGATGTTTCTAAGAAAATGTAAATGCTTTTCTCTTTGCCTGCCCAGGCTTGTAAATGAGATCTCTTTGACTCATAAGGCTTTTCCTTGATATGCTAAGTTACTTGGGAAGTACTACTAAACCAATGATAAACCTTGGGTTACATTTGGGTAAATGCTTTAACTACTCTAGAGGTTCTATACATTTCCTAAAGTTTTAATGTTTTGATAAGGATCACCACTTGATATTTAACCATATCTATTCTGAGTTCTTGTCATTTGTAATTGTTTTAATTCTCTTGTAAAATGAATTCTACCTTAAAGGAATTCATATGGGAGACTTTCAGGACAAATACAGGTCTTTGATATGTTGAAATCCTGGAAGTGAATTGGGTAAGAATTTCCAGAAGTAAGAGATGCATTCAGACTAAACCAGAATTAATAACATGGGACTAAATGAACTGAAAGATTATAATGTTGTGTCTCTTAATGTTTTGTCTTATTTTAAACAATTACTGGTTCTGTAATGTTTGCTCTTCCAGACTAGGGAAACTTTTTCTTAAGTTATCTGTAACTTACAGAGATGTAAAAGTATTCATTCATAAACAAATCAAGGCATTCAACTTTTCTCTCTATCTGAACCCTCTAAAATTCAAAAGGTCTCAGCAAGTTTTCTTTCTTCCATGGCAATAAGTCATTTGCATAAGTTCAATAAGAATCTGTTCTCCTTATAACAGGACACCATTAGGAACACTGGTTATTTTACCAAGGCTTTGACTGGTAAAAGATTCACATATGACCAGACAGCTTAAAGGACCTAAGGTCAAATTTATAAAACCTGGAGCCATAAAGCCCTTTGGAACAGTTGGCCTGATACCTTGCTTACAGAGTTCCCAGCAGCCTCACCAGGTGAGTAAAGAATGTCACTTCCTGGCAGGTACAGGAACCTCAGGACACTTTGGGGACCTCAGGAAGAGAAATTCACCCAAATCCGACAGGTACTGCATGCATGCTTGATGGCAAGTATGTGGCTTGTCTTCTGGCCTGGAGAGGCTACTAAAAGTTCAACCTAGAGATTCCTTTGCTGGAACTTTGAAGTTCCAGCAAAGCAGATTCTAAAAGATCTATATGATCACTCATTGTTCTTGCTGAGCTTATGTAAATAATTAGGCCAAGTTAAAACTGGACTTGTTTTTCAAATAAATTAGTCCTGATTTGGCTATCTCTGGAAATGAGGGTTATTTTAGAGAGAAAAATTATGTTTTAATAAAACAACTTTAGGGCTATTAAATTCTAGATTTGGTTGTCTTTAAATATTTGTTTATCTAAGCTAGACAACTCTGAAGGTAAACTTCAGAGAAGTTGCACAATAGCTTGTTTAGACGATCTTGTCTTTGCCAGTCAGTCAGCCCCAGATATAAGGAGGAAACTTCAGAAAATTGAAGGATTTGAAGGGAAGAATCTGACTGAGTTAGTGGGAATAGCAGAAATAGCCACTGAGGACTATGAGTCATGAAAGCTCTCTTATAGACTCTGCGTGAAAAAGGGTATCGGATGTCAGCAACGAAAGCACAGCTTTGTCAGAGCCACACCAGTTATTTTGGCTTTGATCTCCACAAGGGAGTGCGTTCACTGTCTGATTCCAGGAAACAGGTGATGACCCAATACCCCCGCCCCACCACGTCCTGACAAGTGAGGGAGTTTCTTGGGAAAATGGGCCACTGCTGGCTGTGGATACCGTAGTTCGCGGAAATTGCCCAACCTCTCTATGAAGTGACTCAGGGAGGACTCACTATGGTAGAGTGGACGGCTGAGCCAGAAGGAACATTTCAGGAGTTACAAACAGACTTACTGAGTGCCCCAGCAGTGGCCGTCCCAGATGTTACCAAGCCCTTCCACTTGTATGTGGATGAAAAGGCAGGGGTGGCCAAAGGAGTTTTGACTCAGACTCTGGGGCCTTGGCAAAGGCCAGTAGCTTATCTTAGCAAGAAACTAGATCCAGTAGCGGCTGGGTTCCCCCCTTGCCTCCGTATAATTGCTGCCATGGCCCTCTTGGTCAAGGATGAAAGTAAATTGACTTCGGGTCAAAATCTCATCTTGACCACCACTCGTACTATGGACGGCCTTCTCCGGACTCCACCAGACTGGTGGATGACAAACGCCTGTGTGACGGGGTATCAGGACCATTTACTGTCATCCTGACCACACCCATGGCAATAAAAGTAGAAGGCATTGGGGCCTGGATTCACGCAGGTCACGTAAAACGAGCCGAGGATGAGGATGCCCGCCAGAGATGGATGCCACTGCCAATGGACCCTGTCGATTGTGGACTAAAGCTAAGACTCAAAAACAATGAGTTCATTGAGTTCATTGTTGCTCTTATTGTTAAAGTATAGGTGGGAAATATAGACAATTAGGGCTTGACATAACTATTTCCAGAAAAGGGGGGCTCTGTGTAGCCCCAGGAAAGGAATGCTGTTTCTGGGTAAATCACACTGGAGTCATTAAAAACAGTCTGGCAGCCATTAAAAAGAGAACATAGAACTAGTTGAAAAGTCAAGGATTTGACTAATCTCCAAAGAAAAGGGGGGAATGTAAGGGCCTATTTAGCCAGAGCGATTTCATCTGGGTTAAACAGTGATTTTGTTGTTATGCAGTAAAACTTAAACTGACCCTGCCCCCGCCCCCCCAGGGGAACTTACTTGAAAACAAGTCTGGGAAACCAGTAAAATATGGTCAACCAGTCTCTGATAACAGAACCCAAATATAAGGGTGCATCAGGTCAGGTGGAGATAAGAGCCCAAATGCAGGGATGGGTCGGGCCAGATGGAGACATCCAATCAGTGGAGCACACATACTGCCTCCCTAGCTACCAAGGGGTGTGGGCCCCACATTTTGGGTGCCTTTTGGGCACCAATTCTGACCAAGGTGATAGGCTAGTTCAAATAGCTACTATGGGGTGACTTGTAATTCAGTTGGCCACCCATGTGTGACCTAGCATGACTGTGCAGCTTTCTCTATGTGTTGCAATCTCATTGGCCACCTGTGTGTGGCCAGGATCAACCACATGGCCTTTGCTCTATAAAAGTTAGTCTGTGAGGCTGGGAGTCATTGCTCTCTCTGTAAGAGAAGGCCCTGAATGGTCGGTTTGATTCTCGATGCTTAGTGCAAAATAAATCTTTGTTTGACCTTCCCTTTGTTATCACTTTCACTCCTTTAATCATGGACCCTAACACCATTCAGCAAACTTATGTTATAGCCACCCTTATCTTTTTCACTTTTGCTTAAAATAATTGACAGGAATGTGCCAAGTTGTATAACTATGGAAGCATGAGGATGTCAACAATTCCAACAAAAATTTTAAAAAATTAATTATGTTCTTCTGATGAATCATGGAAAATCACTGGGCAAACACATACAGCCTAGTATTTCAAGTCTCTATTTCATTTACCTGAGTAGCTGAAAAATCAACACACTGCAAAAATGGGCAGTTTTCTCCTAATGCATGTAAGGACACATCAGTAATACCTAAACAGCCACCTAAATCAATGATCTTTAGCAGCCGGCAGTTGAGTGCAAGAGCAAGGACTCCTTCATCAGTGAGATTGCAGCATCTTTTCAAAGAAGCCTCATGCAGGTATGAACAAGAGGAAGCCACAGCTTTTATTCCTGAGGGAAAACAATTATGTATCAATGAGCTGTATACATATATACATGAGAAATGCGACTTTCATTTTAGCAATCACCGGTATTGATATATCCAACTGTATGTTAGCCTTTTGCGAAGTAGTCCATCTCTGAGGATATACTTACTTTCCAGTGATGCTGTCATCATTAAAACTTTCTTGGAATATTTTAGGAATTCTCTACATATGCTGTAGTATATCACTGAGAATATCTGCAGAGAGTGGCAAGCCTTTATTGACAACTAAATTTGCCTTTAGGAAATAGCCAAAAGACATTCAGAATCAAATTAGATCATTAAATAATAGATGAATCTCCTTTTTATTAAAACAAAAGTTTTAAAGTAATAAAGTTAATTTTCTTGTGGAGTCTGAAGGGAAATCAAAAGTTAAACTGCCCAAATGTCTTAGGTGATTGTTTTCATGCTTATCCTTAGGGATCATACTTCCACCTCTCCATTCTCTCTTCCCCTTTTGACATTTAAATCCAATTAAACTGATGTAAATACACCTTGGAGATGGGTACATGATAATGTGCCACAAAAATAAGAGTATTTTTTGTGAGGCATTATTTGTGTAAACATATAAAAACTTAGGCTTCTTTGTAATATTAAGAATAGCCTAAATGGCTAACCAAGATAATCTCAAAATACAACCAACTACTCACAAAACTTCCCAGAAACCTAGCTAGTCAAATAAGTTCCTCTTTTTTTAAAGGATTATTTATTTATTTGAGAGAGAGAGAGAGAGATTGCGAGAACCAGTGGGAGGAGGAGCAGAGGGAGAAGCAGACTCCCTGGGGAGAAGGGAGCCCAACACAGGACTCAATCCCAAGACCCTGAGATCAAGGGATCATGACTTAGGCCAACACAAATGCTTAACTGACTCAGCCACCCAGGTGCCCACGTCCCTCTTTCTGATATTGAAGGAAAAGGTTAAAATCCTTTATTGATTTTTTTAAAAGGGTAAAAATCCTCTAATTCATGTAATAATGACACTGAAAAATGTGGTTTGACTGGCTATAAAAAAACTATGCGTTATAGGGGATAAAAGGTAGCATAGGGAATATAGTCAATGGTGTTGTAATAGGGTTGTATGATGACAGATGGTAGTGCCATCTTAAAAAAACCCAACCCATAAAACTATCATTTTTTTAATTTAATTTAATTTTTTAAATTAAATTTAAATTTTTTAATTTTTTAATTTAGTTTTAATTTTAAAATTTTAATTTAAAATTTTTTAAAATTTAATTTTTTAAAATTTTTGTTGGAATTGTTGACATCCTCATGCTTCCATAGTTATACAACTTGGCACATTCCTGTCAATTATTTTAAGCAAAAGTGAAAAAGATAAGGGTGGCTATAACCCATAAAACCCATAAAAACTATCATTGAACAGACTGATAGGAGAGTGCCTAGAAAATTTAATCTGATGGTGATTTAACTTTCTGTGGTAATTTTACATCAAGAAAGCCTTAACAAAGTATGAACTGGTCAACAACAAATCAATTTCAAAGTGTTCTGAGCTCTCTTACATGGATGTCCATCCATGTTTACTCTAAATATGTTTCTCTCTCTCTCTCTTTTTTTTAAAAAAAGATTTACTTATTTACTTGAGAGAGAGAGTGTGAGAGAGAGCATGAGGGTTGGAGGGGGAAGGGCAGAAGGACCGGGAGAGAGAAACCCTAGGCAGAGGGCTCACTGAGCCTGGAGCTGAATGCCATGCCGGGCTCCATCCCATGATCCTGAGATCATGATCCTGAGCCAAAACCAAGAGTTGGATGCTTAAATGACTGCACTACCCAGGCACGCCTACTTCGAATATGTTTAAATTATAAGTAGTGACTTAGTGTATCACTTAAATTCCAGCAATGGTTGTAAGTTGGAATTCTAATTTGGATTCTTTATCTTAGCTTGAATATTTCTATTGAATAGAAATATTCTATTCTATTGAATATTTCTATTTCTGCTTCTTTAATATCTTCATACTCTGTTTTGACATATTCACTACCCCTTTGTTGTTCCAAAATTATACTAGATGGTGAATAGTAATTTATCAATTTATTCAGTGTTAATAAACATACCTTTTGAAGTTATGGAAATCCTGTTTTCTTTTGAGGAACTTAAATTTAATTTCTTTAGTTTTCTGCAGTTACACAGGTGCAGGAGAGCAGTATCTGAAATATCACAGCTTCGCAGATCTAGAGTTTGGACTTCAGGGTGTAAAATCTGTAAAAAACACATGATTGCAAAATATTAATTTTTCCTATAAATATAAAAGTTTGTTCCATATTTAGTGTTTTGGTGGTCATGACAGACAAATGGTGGATGGAAAATATAGCAAAGAATACAAAAACCTATCTGAGTGCAGATACATACATAAATCAGGAAAAAATACACCCACTTTCAATTGGAGGTACAGTTTCTAGTGCTGCCACTAGAAAGGAGGTACAGTTTCTAATGCTGCCACTAGAAAGGAGGTATAGTTTCTAGTGCTGCCACTTTACACATGGCTTTGATGAGATAGCTGGTACAGAGTAAGCACACACCAGATCTGAAAAGGATAATCAAGGTCACCACCTTGATAAGCATGTGCTTATCTTTTTCCAGTAGTTCTGACCATTATTAGAGATCCTAGCTATGTGCCTCTGCTCAGCAGGTATGAGTATATAGCCTCTATATACTGATCAGTTATAGGATGTGAGTATCGCTTTTCTATAACATTTATGTCCTTCATTCTTACTGGGAGAGAGTATAAACAAATCTAGTATTACTGATTGTTTACTTAAGGGCAAAAAACAGCAAATTGCTTTCAAAGTGTTCTGAGCTCTCTTCCTTGGTTTTTCCTTCCTTCCTTCCTTCCTTGCTCCTTCTCTCCCTCTATCCCTTCCTTCCTTCCTCCCTCCCTCTCTCCTTTCCTTTCTTCTCTCCTATGTTCCTTCCTTCCCTCCTTTAGAATGAGGGGATGGGAAGGGGCAGAGGGAGAAGAGAGAATCTTAAGCAGGCTGCTTTCTACTTTTTTCCATAGTAGAAATACCTTTACTTTTCTGAATAAAAGTAATAAAAGTAGTAATGTAAAAGAATCAGACAATATTGAAAAGTTATAAAAATGGTAAAATAACTATTTCTATTTATTGAGCACTTACCAGGAAGGATACAAAAAGTGTGCTATGTACATTATGTCATTTAATATTCTCTCTCAAACACAGACCCCTGAGAGACTTTTTATAAATCTGGGAATCGAGGCACCTGGAGCTTAAGTAGTAGAACAAAGTACATAGTCAAAAAAAAAAAAGCAGAGCTAGGATTGAAAAACAGCTCTTTCTAATTCTAAAGGCCATGCTTTTATCCACTATAACTAAAATTAACCATAATACCAATACCCAGAGAAAAACAGTATTAGTTCTGATTTTTTTTGAGTTAAAAAAAAACTGAAGAAAAATGGGATCAGATTATATATACTTATAAGATGAGCACTTTTTACAAAAATGATTTATTGTGGTTGTATTCTGTTCCATTCTATGCATACACCATAACATATTACATGCATTCTACACTGACAAATGCTTCGGCTGAACATTTAGGCTAATTTAAGAAAGCAATACAGTATAGTGATTAAGAACATGTCTTCTGGAGGCAGTCTGCCTGAGTTTGAACCCTATGAGTATGATCAAGCTCTGGTTTTTGTATGTGTGTGTGTGGCCCTCAATGTCCTCATTATTAAAATGGGGATTATATTTTGTGAGAAGTAAAGGTGCCTTGCTTATAATATATACTATATGTAACTGTCAACTATTATTATAAATATTATGATAAGCATATATCATATGCTTTCCATATTTTCTTGGAATTAATGTCAGAAGTAAATTGTAATTATATGAAGTGATGGAGTTGTTAAATAATCCTAATGTGATAATCATTTTTCAATGTATAAATGCATCAAATCATCATGTTATATTGTTTGCTTTAAACTTATACAATGTTATATGTCAGTTATATCTCAATAAAACTCAAAAATATACTAGGACTAAAATTGTAATAGTAATAGTAAGCACCTTTAGGACTTTTGATAGTTAATGGCAAGCTGTTCTCCTAAAAGGTTTTTGTTTTTGTTTTTGTTTTAATCAATTTATACTTCAACCAATAGGAGATAAAAGTGACTATTGACCACACCACTGTCCACACTATTTTTTATTATTATTCTTTTAAGTCTGCCAAACTGAAAGAAACTGTGACTTTTATTAGTAATTAGGTTAAATTTCCTTTTATATGTTAATAGGGATTTATATATTTTCCTTTGAGTATTTCCTAATTCTTTTGTTTTAGTATTTGTTTTGATTTTTCTTATTGGTTTATAGGGATTTTTTTAAATTGTCAAGATAACAAACCTGTGGAATTGCATGTGTATTGCAAATTTTTTCCTACTTTGTTATTTGATTTTGCTTCTTTTTTTTCTTCTAGCTATAAGGAAGTTCATATTGTTAGGTAATCAAATCCATCAATTTTTTCTTCTTAGTTTCTAACTCTGGTGTCATATTTAGAAAGGTCTCCTCCAGCCAACTATAAAAAGATTTAAGAAATATTTCAAAGAGAGCCATCCAATGATGCATGCAACTTTGTAATGGATGTTAGATCTGGCTTTTTGAATAATTTCATAAGTAGGACTTGTAAGGATGGAGAACAAGGGAGAGCACCAAATAAATCATATTTGTTTTTTTCTATGTCATTCATTCCTTAGCCCTTTTCTATTCAGGTAAAATTAGGGCTGGTTGTTTGTTTGTTTGTTTGTTTGTTTTCAGGTAAAATTAGGTTTAAATGAATATTAAGGATTGCCATAAAACAAAAATCTAAGCTACTGCAATATAGGTTAATGGGTGAGAACAAAATGCAGATGGTGGGGAAGTGAAGAAAACCACCAGTTTTCTGTAGTGTCATAATGATTATTCTGTGGACCACACACAAACTAGACACATCCACAGAACCATTAACAGTAAGAACCTGGGGATATTATTCTACCTCTATAGAGCTAAGCAGACAACAACACTAAAATGTCTATGTTCCAGTGCAAGCTAAATGAAGAAAACAAAGCATTACAGATACGTCGGGTTAATGTTAAAAGAAACACTAATGGCACATCTAACTGCAATTACAATATTACAGGGACAGTCATGTGCTGGAGTGCTATCATCAGATTCCTTTTGATCATAGACTTTGGGTAGAATGTGTAGTAAAGTCAGCAACTGGTTAGAACCAGAGTTTCTGTAGTAGACAAGCGTAGCGTAGACTAGAGTTTTGGCAGACAGTGATGATGGCTGCAAACTCATTTTACAGTTAAGATAACTGAGGCTCAATGTCAGAAAGAGTGGCTGAGCTAGGATTTCAGTTCAGGTTAGAAGGCCTTACTATACTTACTGCCTTATAGAATAGCCAATTAGCCAAGCTTAGTTGGCTATCTGGAGGGGAAAAAAAGAACCCCAATATTTTGTTATATTTTAAAATTATTACTGAGCCCACTGTATGTCATTGCTCCAAAAATCTGAAACCACATCTAAACAGTAAAATGTAATACTCTTGCTTTGCAATTTTACATACTCTTTTTTAAAAATTTTTTTAGAAGATTTTATTTTTATTTATTTGAGAGACAGAGATCACAAGTAGGCAGAGAGGCAGGCAGAGAGAGAGAAGGAAGCAGGCTCCCCACTGAGCAGACAGCCCAATTCAGGGCTCAGTCCCAGGACCCCGGGATCATGACACCAGCTGAAGGCAGAGGCTTTAATCCACTGAGCCACCCAGGTGCCCCACAATTTTACATAATCTTACCTCACTTATATTTGAATCTGTTATCTGCCCCTGGATACTCATTATTTTAATCAGTCTATCTTTTATGTTTGGAGGCAGAGGCTTAATGTCTGTGATATATCTGGAAATGTTCTTCATGAAGCACCACAGGCATCTGAAATACAAATGCAGTACAGTAAATTACATGGTATTGGTACCAATTCCAAATATTTATGCTCTTCACTTGCACTCAGACCTTTCATAAACTGGATGTACATTTGTATCAGTATTTGCAACTAAAGCTTGCTAAGATTCGAAAGTCTAGCATGAGCTCTATTAGGCTTTGAGGTTCTTCCTTTACATCTTTTTCTCACTATACCTCATTTACTAAAAAGCATTCTAAATGACAAAAAAAATCACAAAATTTAATTTAATTTAATTTAAAAAATTAAAGTAAAACTGCAAAAAAAATGACAAAAAAAGTTTTTCCTTAGTCAGTATAATTCCTAAGACACAGTTACTACCAAGACTAGTTACAGATTAGTAACCAACCAATATGTAATTAGTAACCAATTAAGTATTAGTAACCAAGATCAGTTACATATTCCAAAATAAATATTGAACAAGGGCCTACTGATTGACAACTTTTATCTATCTAGCAAAGTTTTCACTATTTTTCTTAAAAATTATGTGTATAATAAAACGATGAAAGAACTACAACTGCGAAGATTTCACAAACAGTACACATCATAGAGATAACAAACTTAGTGCCAGGATTGTGTATGTATAAAGAAGAGTTACCAGAGCAGGCAATAATCAAGGCCCATCTGACCCACACATCCCCTATGTAGCCTGAAATTCCATCTGAGAAAATCATACTTTAAACAAACATAAATTTTCCTTAAATCTCTGACTACAAATACATCCAATGATATAATTTGACATTCATTACTATCCCTCTCCTATCCTTCCCCATACCATTAAATTATTCCTCCCACTAATGTCTAGTGTATATTATTTTTTTGTGCTTTCACACATATGCGTGTGTGCACACACACACAACACAAGCACATTTAAAGAGATGGGGGGAATCACTGTTACCTAAAATGGCATCACTGTATACTCACTTTTCTATACCCTTTTTCACTCAATAATGTCTTACAGAATTCTTCAAGGTACCAAGTATAGTTTTAGTGCTCCCTTAATGGCTATATAATATTTCACAGCATGGAGGATTTATTTAGCTATTCTATTTATGAACATTCCACTGTTTCTAGGACATGCTAACATATGTTGTCAAATTGTTTTCTAGAAAGTCAGTGACACTTCATATTTCTATCAGCAGTACTAGAGTATTGTATTCCTCCATATCCATCAAGCAACAGGTTCATTTTATTTATTTTTCCATTTATTTCCATTGTCTTCATTTCCCAGTCCCACCTCCCACCACTCCAGGAATCCATTCTAATGTCTAGTGTGTACCCTTTTGTTGTATGTGTCTTTTTAACATGTTTGTTGTATGTATTTCTAATTTATATATCTGACATTTGTCATAGATTTGTTTAGTTTTCACTCACCAGTGTTTTTAAGATCTACGTACTCTTTTTTAAAAAGATTTTATTTATTTATTTGAGAGAGAGAGAGAGAAAGCACAAGCAGAGGGGAGGGGGGAAGTAGGCTCCCCAAAGAGCAGGGAGCCCAACATGGGGCTTGGTCCCAGGACCCTGGGATCATGACCCAAGCTGAAGGCAGATGCCCACCTAGGGCAGAGGCCCTAGGTGGCAGAGCCACCTAGGTGCCCCTAGATCTACATACTCTTAAATATTGGAAGATCTCATGTGTGAAAAGTGGTATCTTTTATTACTTTAATTTGCATTCCTCTAATTACTAGTAAATTTGACATGAACTTGTTGGTTCTTTAGATATGCTTTTCTTTAAACTGTCTATTCATATCCTTTGCCTATTTTGCTATTTTTTGACTTAAACTTGAACAGGTTGTTTTTGTGGCTAAATATATGACTGAATTTGTATTTGTTCCATAAGTATTCAGAGAATATATATTCTCAGAGAGATGTAATGTTCTAGTATATCATGTATGTCTAGAAATATCTCTACATATAAGTATATGTATATGCACACAAATATGTGAATATATATGATTGTTTGATAGTATTAACTAATTCTTCAGTTATTTTTTTACTAAATTAGCAGAATTCTTTTTTTTAAAGATTTTATTAATTTAACTTTAGGGAGAGAAAAAGAGAACATGAGCAGAGGGGAGGAGCAGAGGGGGAGGAAGAGGGAGAGACTCTCCATTAGACTCTGCACTGAACATAGAGCCTGACAGAGGGCTCAGTGTCAAGACTCTGAGATCATGACCTGAGCTGAAACCAGGAGTCGGACACTTAACTGACTGACCCAGCCAGGTGCCCCTAAATTTGTAGAAATCTTAATTTAAAATACTTATATTTTGAAATCGTTTTACTTTCATTTACTTGAGTTTTCGCTTTTTGTACATTATTGTTTTATAATGAAAATTTCAAAAATACATAAAAATAAAATAGGATGATATAAAATCCCTGAACCATAAGTCTAGAATTTTAAAATTTATTATTTATCATATTGTGTCAGATATCTTTCTTAAGACATAAAACATTTCACACTTGATTTTAGCCAAATGGCTGAAAAGTTATGACATAAAACAATTCAGATAAAAATAAAGCTTCCTTTGCACACCTATATATGTTTCCTCTTTATCTCCTTTTGCAGACGCAACCACTAGCATGAAGTTTTTAAAAACAGCTTGTGTCCATGATTTTATTTTTACTACTAAAGTATATATGCATAAATGAGACTACTGTTTTCTGTATTTGCAAAATTAGTGTATTAAGTTTCCTACCATGGCTGAAATTGTCAATTGTCCTCATAAGTGACAATTTTCCTTTTCATAAGACTTGGGTACTAGTTGCAAATTCATGATCATTATAATTTCTCAGGCAATATTCTTTTTATCATTAAGTAATATCTCTATTCATATTATTTTTCACATCAGATTGTATTCAGTCCAGTTTTAAAGTTGTTCTGTATTTCTTTGGATTCTTTTGCTAACTTTTTAAAAAGGTTTCATTTATTCATTTGAGAGAGAGAGCATGAGAAGGCAGAGGGAGAGCAAGAAGCAGACACCCCACTGAGCAGGGAGCCTCTTGCTGAGCTCAATCCCAAAACCCTGGGATCATGACCTGACCTGAAGGTAGATGCTTAAACAACTGAGTCACCCAGGTGCCCCTCTTTTGCTGACATGTTTATAAGACTTGCAGCACCTGGGTGGCTCAGTGGTTTAAAGCCCTGCCTTCAGCTCAGGTCATGATCCCAGGGTCCTGGGATCAAGCCCTTCATTGGGCTCTCTGCTCAGTGGGGAGCCTACTTCCCCCTCTCTCTCTGCCTGCCTCTCTGCCTACTTGTGATCTCTGTCAAATAAAAAATTAAAATAATTATAATAAAGAATATAAGACTCATCTGCCTTAAAGATAGCTATAATTTGTTCATTTTAATTTTCCATTTGTCCATGTCCATTTTCAATGCTGCCTACTATTCCATTGTTTGAACACTACAATTAATCTTTTCTATTGTTGATGAACAGTTCGATGGTTTATAATTTACTATTATGAATAATAGTTATAAGAGTTCTCTTGGACAGGTCTTTTGTTGCATGTGTGCCTGTTTTTTGATCAAGTATATATCCAGGCATAGAACTACTTGCTGATAAGGTATGCATATATTTAGCTAAATGCCAAATAGTTTTCTGAAGTGACTGTACTGATTCCTGGAAACCATATCCTTGCCAACACTTGGCATTGTCAGTCTTTTTTAATTTTAGCCAATTTATGAATATATGGTAGCAATGTAATGTGACTTTAAGTTTCAGTGTCTTATTATTAATTACTTTGAGCATGTTTTCATTTCCTTATTGTTCATTTGGATAATCTCTTGAGGAGTATCTGTTCAAGTATCTTGCTTAGTTTTCTTTTGGGTCTGTGTTTTACTTACTGATATGCAGGAGTTCCTCTTATACTCTGGATATGAGCTTTCTGTTGGTTATATATGTTACAAATATATTCTCCCATTCTGTGGATTGCCTTTTCATTAATCATGTCTTATTCTTGAAGAGGAGTATAATCTAATGCAGTCCAATATATTAATATTTCCTTTATGGCAAGTTTCTTTTGGGTTCTCTTTATGAACTCTTTCACTGTCCAAAGTTCATAAAGGTATTCTGCAATGCCTTCATCAAGAAAAAAAAAATCACTAAGTGGGGCGCCTAATTGGCTCAGTCATTGGACGTCTGCCTTCAGCTCAGGTCAAGATCTTAAGGTCCTGAGATCGAGCCCTGCATTGGTCTCCCTGCTCAGTGGAAAACCTGCTTCTCTTTCTCCTACTCCCCCTGCTTGTGTTCCCTCTCTCACTGTGTCTCTGTCAAATAAATAAATAAAATCTTCAAAAAAAAATTCACTAAATATATTGTTTTACCTTTCACTTAAAGAACATTTTTTTTTTAGCAGTCAAGAATACTATATCCAGCTAGGCTATCATTGAAAATAGGAGAGATAAAAAGCTTCCAGGACAAACAAAAACTGAAAAAATTTGCAAACACCAAACCAGCTCTACAGGAAATATTGAAAGGGGTCCTCTAAGCAAAGAGAGAGCCTAAAAGTAGTAGATCAGAAAGGAACAGAGAGAATATACAGTAACAGTCACCTTACAGGCAATACAAAGGCACTAAATTCATATCTCTCAATAGTTACCCTGAATGTTAATGGGCTAAATGCCCCAATCAAAACACACAGGGTATCAGAATGGATTAAAAAACAAAGCCCATCAATATGCTGCCTACAAGAAACTTATTTTAGACCCGAAGACACCTCCAGATTTAAAGTGAGCAGGTGGAAAACAATTTACCATGCTAATGGACATCAGAAGAAAGCAGACGTGGCAATCCTTACATCAGATCAATTAGATTTTAAGCCAAAGACTATAATAAGATATGAGGAAGGACACTATATCATTCTCAAAGGGTCTGTCCAACAAGAAGATCTAACAATTTTAAATACCTATGTCCCTAATGTGGGAGCAGCTAACTATATAAACCAATTAATAACAAAATCAAAGAAACACATCAACAATAATACAATAATAGTAGGGGACTTTAACACTCCCCTCACTGAAATGGACAGATCATCCAAGCAAAAGATCGACAAGGAAATAAAGGCCTTAAATGACACACTGGGCCAGATGGACATCACAGATATATTCAGAACATTTCATCCCAAAGGAACAGAATACACATTCTTCTCTAGTGCACATGGAACATTCTCCAGAACAGACCACATCCTGGGTCATAAATCAGGTCTCAACCAGTATCAAAAGATTGGGATCATTCCCTGCATATTTTCAGACCACAATGGCTCTGAAGCTAGAACTCAATCACAAGAGGAAATTAGGAAAGAACACAAATACATGGAGACTAAAGAGCATCCTTCTAAAGAATGAATGGGTCAACCAGAAAATTAAAGAAGAATTGGAAAAATTCATGGAAACAAATGATAATGAAAACACAACAGTTCAAAAATCTGTGGGACACAGCAAAGGCAGTCCTGAGAGAAAAATATATAGCAGTACAAGCATTTCTCAAGAAACAAGAAAGATCTCAAATACACAACCTAACCCTACACCTACAGGAGCTGAAGAAAGAACAACCAAGAAAGCCTAAACCCAGCAGAAGAAGAGAAATAATAAAGATCAAAGCAGAAATAAATGAAATAGAAACCAAAAAAAACCAATAGAAACAATAGAACAAATCACCAAAACTAGGAGGTGGTCCATTGAAAGAATTAATAAGATTGATAAACCCCTGGCCAGACTTATCAAAAAGAAAAGAGAAAGCACCCAAATAAATAAAATCATGAATGAAAGAGGAGAGATCACAACCAACATCAAAGAAATACAAAAAATTATAAGAACATACTATGAGCAACTCTACGCCAACAAATTTGACAATCTGGAAGAAATGGATGCATTCCTAGAGACATATAAACTACCACAACTGAACCAGGAAGAAATAGAAAACCTGAACAGACCCATAACCAGTAAGGAGATTGAAGCAGTCATCAAAAATCTCCAAACCAAAAATAATAATAATAATAATAAAAATTTTAAAATAAAAATAAAAAAATCTCCAAACAAACAAAAGCCCAGGGCCAGGCGGCTTCCCAAGGAATTCTACCAAACATTAAAAGAAGAACTAATTCCTATTCTCCTGAAACTGTTCCAAAAAAATAGAAATGGAAGGAAAACTTCCAAACTCATTTTATGAGGCCAGCATCACCTTGATCCCCAAACCAGACAAGGATCCCATCAAAAAAGAGAATTACAGACCAATATCCTTGATGAACACAGATGTAAAAATTCTCACCAAAACACTAACCAATAGGATTCAACAATATATTAAAGGGATTAATCACCACGACAAAGTGGGATTTATTCAAGGGCTGCAAGGTTGGTTTGACATCTGCAAATCAATCAATGTGATACAACACATTAATAAAAGAAAGAACAAGAACCATATGATACTCTCAATAGATGCTGAAAAAGCATTAAACAAAGTACAGCATCCCTTTCCTGATCAAAACTCTTCAAAGTGTAGGGATAAGAGGGCACAAACCTCAATATCATCAAAGCCATCTATGAAAAACCCACCGCGAATATCATTCTCAATGGACAGAAACTGAGAGCTTTTCCGCTAAGGTCAGGAACACGGCAGGGATGTCCATTATCACTACTGCTATTCAACATAGTACTAGAAGTCCTAGCTTCAGGACTCAGACAACAGAAAGAAATTAAAGGCATCCAAATCGGCAAAGAGGTCAAACTATCACTCTTAGCAGATGATATACTCTACGTAGAAAATCCAAAAGACTCCACTCCAAAACTGCTAGAACTTGTACAGGAATTCAGTAAAGTGTCAGGATATAAAATCAATGCACAGAAATCACTTGCATTTATTTACACCAGAAATTAAAGAATCAATCCCATTTACAATTGCACCCAAAACCATAAGATACCTAAGAATAAACCTAACCAAAGAGGCTAAGAATCTATACTCAGAAAACTATAAAGTACTCATGAAAGACACAAAGAATGGAAAAATGTTCCATGCTCATGGATTGGAAGAACAAATATTATGAAAATGTCTATGCTACCTAAAGCAATCTACACATTTAATGCAATCCCTATCAAAATCCCACCCATTTTTTTCAAAGAAATGGAACAAATAATCCTAAAATTTATATGGAACTAAAAAAGATCTCGAATAGCCAAAGGAATATTGAAAAAGAAAGCCAAAGTTGGTGGCATCACAATTCCAGACTTCAAGCTCTATTACAAAGCTGTCATCATCAAGACAGCATGGTACTGGCACAAAAACAGACACATAGATCAATGGAACAGAATAGAGAGCCCAGAAATAGACCCTCAATTCTATGTTCAACTAGTCTTCGACAAAGCAGGAAAGAATGTCCAATGTAAAAAGGACAGCCTCTTCAATAAATGGTGTTGGGAAAATTGAACAGCCACATGCAGAAAAATGAAATTGGACCATTTCCTTACACCACACATGAAAATAGACTCAAAATGGATGAAGGACCTCAATGTGAGAAAGGAATCCATCAAAATCCTTGAGGAGAACACAGGCAGCTACCTCTTTGACCTCAGCTGCAACAACGTCTTCCTAGGAACATCGCCAAAAGCAAGAGAAGCAAGGGCAAAAATGAACTATTGGGATTTCATTAAGATCAAAAGCTTCTGCACAGCAAAGGAAACAGTTAACAAAACCAAAAGACAACTGACAGAATGGGAGAAGATATTTGCAAACGACATATCAGATAAAGGGGTAGTGTCCAAAATCTATAAAGAATTTAGCAAACTCAACACCCAAAGAACAAATAATCCAATCAAGAAATGGGCAGAGGACATGAACAGATATTTCTGCAAAGAAGACATCCAGATGGCAAACAGACACATGAAAAAGTGCTCCACACTACTTGGCATCAGGGAAATACAAATCAAAACCACAATGAGATATTACCTCACACCAGTCAGAATGGCTAAAATTAACAAGTCAGGAAATGACATGCTGGCGAGGATGCGGAGAAAGGGGAACCCTCCTACACTGTTGGTGGGAATGCAAGCTGGTGCAACCACTCTGGAAAACAGTATGGAGTTTCCTCCAAAAGTTGAAAATAGAACTACCCTATGACCCAGCAATTGCACTACTGCAATTGCAATACAAACATAGTTATCCGAAGGGCCACATGTACCTGAATGGTTATAGCAGTAATGTCCACAATAGCCAAACTATGGAAAGAACCTAGATGTCCATCAACAGATGAATGGATAAAGAAGAGGTGGTGTATATACACAATGGAATACTATGCAGCCATCAAAAGAAATGAAATCTTGCCATTTGCGACAATGTGGATGGAACTAGAGGGTTCATGCTTAGTGAAATAAGTCAGTTAGAGAAAGACAACTATCATATGATCTCCCTGATATGAGGAAGTGGAGATGCAACATGGGATGTTAGGGGGGTAGGACAAGAATAAATGAAACAAGATGGGATCGGGAGGGAGACAAACCATAAGTGACTCTTAATCTCACAAAACAAACTGAGGGTTGCTGGGGGGAGGAGGGTCGGGCGAGGGGGATGGGGTTATGGACATTGGGGAGGGTATGTGCTATGGTGAGTGCTGTGAGGTGTGTAAACCTGGTGATTCACAGACCTGTACCCCTGGGGATAAACATACATTATATGTTTATAAAAAAATAAAAATAAATAAAAATAAAAACATTTTTTTAAAATTAAGTATTCTTTATGCCTACTGTAAGGCTCAATTCACAACCCTGAGACCAAGAGTTGCATGTTCTACTGACTAAGCCAGACAGGTGCCTTTACCTTTTGCTTTCTGACTTAAAAACTACCTGGAATTGGAGGCACCTGGGTGGCTCACTTGGTTAAATCTCTGCCTTCGGTTCAGGTCATGATCTCAGGGTCCTGGGATCAAGCCCCACATTGGGTTCTCTGCTCAGCAGGGAGCCTGCTTCCCACCCCCACCCCTCCCTGTCTCTCTACCTACTTGTGATCTCTGTCAAATTAATAAATAAAATCTTAAAAAAAAAAACTACCTCGAATTGATTGTTGCAGTTGTAAAGAACTATGCAGAATCTGAGCGTTTACTCCACTTACAAGCTTATAAGTGAGCCTATTACCAATTTATGAATGTTGGCAGAAGACCCAGAGATTCCTGGGTCAAAGAAAAAGGGCTTTATTACTTGTGACAAGAGCAGTAGCCAGTTTCACATTTATGCTGGTTCCCCATACTCTATAAGTCCTACAGTGTAATGTAGGGAGGGTCCAGATGAATGCTTGCTCACATGGTGGGTTGTATTGCAGGAGAAAACCCTGAGCTTGGGTGATTCACAATTTTTATGGTAAATTGAAGCAAGTTTGTTCTTTTTTGGAAGGAGACAGTATTTGCTGCACAAACGACCTCGAGAAATGCCATAAGTAAAGAGAAGTCAAGGCCCTACATTCTTGGCATACCCATAAGGTTCATGGCAGATTGCCTCTTCCCAACATCTATCCAACATGTTCTTGGCTGAACTCAAATATTTATAAAAGTATGCCACTCTGTCAGCTACTCTAATTAATTTGACCAAAAAAGGCAGAAACCAAATCTGTTCAATTTGTCTCTTAAAGCATTTAATTAAGGCTACTATCAATAGTATTCCAAATAGCAGGATAAGGCCAATCTGTAGTAATATCCTTGATAACACCCCCAAAGTCCCAGACTCAGCTAACTGTGTATAAGTATGGAAGGGTGGGGAGGACCAGTAAGTCTCATTTTAGACAGGATGTAATCCAATCTATCATCTACTATGAAACATGTAAAGGAATTTAGATTGTTATTTCAATGACTAGATTTTTCTTTTTTGGGCTTCTACTTACAAAAAAAAAATTCTGGGGCACCTGGGTGACTCAGTCAGTTAAGCATCTACCTTCAGCTCAGGTTGTGATCACAGGGTCTGGGCATCAAGCCCCACATCAGGCTCACTGCTCAGTGGGGAGGCTGTTTATCCCTGTTCCTCTGCCTCTCCTCCCTGCTTGTGCTCTCTCTCTCTCAAATAAGTAAAATCTTTTTAAAAATCTATTACCTGTATTCTCTTAAGGATAACTGTTTCTTTGTTTTTGAATACATCCAATACATTTGTTTCAAAATTCCTTTCAAACTGTCCTATTATTTGCAGTCAATTCTCTTCTATTTTCTGCTGAGTCTCTTTCATGCCACTTTTTGGTAAGTTTTGTTTGTTTGTTTGTTTGTTTGTTTTGTTTTGTTTTGTTTTTAATTCTTTATCTCTAGCAGACTCCCGGGTAAGCCTGGAGCCCGAGGTGGGGCTGGATGCAGGGCTCCAGACAAGGCTCAACCTCACAACTCTGAGGTCATGACCTGAGCCAAAATCAATTGTAGGTCCCTTAACCAACTGAGCCACCTAGGCACAGTCCCCTGACTTTTTAAGTTTTTAATAAAAATTCTTTTACACAAGTAGTTTTTCATAAGAGTCCTATGTTCTTTTTGTGACACATCCCCATAGTGAAGGTCTGGGTTTTCTCTGCTAAAGGATCCTGTATTTGGTTGGGCTTCAATAACAAAATATCACAGACTGGCAAGCTCATAAACAAGAGAAATTTAATCCTCACAGTTCTGGATGCTGTAAGTCTGAGATCAGAGTGCTAGCATGGTTGAATAAGGGCCCTCTTCCTGGTTCATATTCAGTGCCCTCTCTGTTTCCTCACATAGTGGAAGGGGCCAGAGATTTCTCTGGAAATTTTAAAAAGAGCACTAATCCCAATCATGAGGGCACTACCCTCATGATTTAAACACCTCCAAAAGCCCCCACCTACTGATACCATGACCTTTGAGGGTTAGGATGTTAACATGTGAATTTAGGGCTTACTCCTGTAACATTCAGCCTGTAGCAGATCCCATGAGTATTTACAAGTTCCAAAGCAAAGTTAATGTTATTTATTCATCTTAAGGATTCTGCAACATATTCACAGTGAAAATTCAAGCCATACACCTGTGCATAATAAAGGCATGAAAGACCAGTTTTTCAACAGGAATTCCACTTTTGGCTGGGAATTTTTATATCCCTGTCAGTGGATGTGGGTTGTTCTCTGTGGGGTGGGGTTAGGTGGTTCTGCAGCAGGGGTAGACTCTGAAGGAGCTGAGTAATGCAAGCTATCTGTTGACCATTCTCTCCACAGGTGGGCAGCAAGTTCTTCCCTGAAGAGTGATCCGAGTGGCACATCTCTATGGCTGTCACCCTCATTTTCCAAAACTATCTTTCATTTAGGTGTTTATATATTTTAAGTAATTCACACTTAATGGACTACATGGCATAATAAAGGTTAATAAGTTTATACACTCCCAGCTCTCATTCTCCTCTACTGTTAAGATACTGAAATCAGATACTCCATTATCAACATTTATATCATTTTCTAAAAGTTAGAGGCTTAATGAAAAAAAACTCCTAATTTTTTGGTAATGGCTTTATTATGATATAACTGATATAACATCAATGTTTTTTGGTATATCTATAGAGTTGTGCATTCATCATCACTAATTCCAGAACATTTTCATTACTCTAAAAATAAATCTTGTACCCATTAGCAGTCAACTGCCAATCTCTCCCATCTCCCACCAATCTACTTTGTCTCTCGAGATTAGCCTGTCGTGCACATTCACATAAATGGAATTATATGTGGTCTTTTGTTACTGGCTTCTTTCACTTAGCATAACATTTTCTAGTTCTTCCATTTCAATTACTGTACTTTTTCAATTCCAGGATGTCCATTAGGTTCTTTTTAATATACAATTCCTATCTCTTACTGATATAATCTATATGATGAGACACTGTCATCATACCTCCTTTTTCTTTTTTGAAATCAAGGTTAAATTCATGAACTTAAAGTGTTTAATTCAGTGGCATTCACAATGTTGTACAAATACCACCTCTATCTAATTAAAAAATATTTGTACTAGCTCAAAAGAAAATGTGTACCTATTAAAGAGTCAGTCCCCATTCTTCTTTCCACTGGGTATCTACCCAGTTGGCAACTACCAACTTGCTCTCTCTTGCTGTGGATTTACCTATTTCAGATATTTCATATAAATGAATTCATACAATATGTTGTCTTTGTGTCTGGCTTCATCCACTTAGCCTAATGTTTCCAAGGTTCATCCGTGTTGTTGTCTGTATCAATACTTTATTCTTTTTTAATGGTTAAATATTTCATTATATGGATAAACCACATTTTTAAAAAAGATTTTATTTTTAAGTAATCTCTACACCCAGTGTGGGGCTTGAAATCAAAACCTGATGATCAAGAGTCACATGCTCTACTGAATGAGCCAGCCAGGTGTCCCCCATATTTTGTTTAATGATCAATCATTGGTGATGGACATTTTGGCTGTTTCCACTTTTTGGCTATTGTGAATACTGCTGCTATGAACATATATTTATGAATATTTATTTAAATATCTAGTTTCAGTTCTTTTGGGTATATACATGTGAGTGGAGTTGCTGGGTAATATGAATATTCTACATTTAGCTTTTTTTTTTTTAAGAGATTTTATTTATTTACTTGCCAGAGAGTACAAGCAGGGGGAGAAGCAGGCAGAGGGAGAGGGAGAAGCATTCTACCTGCTGAGCAGGAAGCCTGATGTGGGGCTCGATCCCAGGACCCTGAGATCATGACCTGAGTGGAAGGCAGATGCTTAACCAGCTCAGTCACCCAGGCACCCCTCTTTGTTTAACTTTTTGAGGAACTGGCAAGCAGTTTTCCCCTTTACTTAATATATGGCTTCCTTTAATTCTTTGAATATGTTTATAACAGTTTCTTGGAGGTCTTGCTAAGTCCAACATCTGAGTCCTCTCTAAGGAAGTTTCTGTTGCCTATTTTTCTCTGCATATGGGTCCAACTTTCTGTTCCATTGTCTTGAAATTTTTTGTTGAAAACAGGACAGTTTAAATAATATAATGTAGTAACTTTGGCTATTGATCCCACACATTTGTGATTACTTGTTTTTTTAGTGACATGGCTGGACTATTTTAGTGAAGTCTATTTCCCTCACTGTATGCAAGCTCTGATTTGCTTCTTAGTGGGCACAGATTGGACATAAGCATTGTTACCCTAGTATGTCAGTGGTTTGGGTAGGGTTCTCTCTGACTATCGTTCTCTGATTATTCTTTTAAATCTGTATTGGTATCACACCCAGCTGTAAACCTTCATGCATTACAGATTAACTGCTCTAATGTTTTCAATAATGTGTGGGGGTACAAGTTGCTCCACAGTGTCATCCAATTCATTTTAGACTCCTTTGTAGGATTCGTTTCTGAGATCAGTGTTTAAGATTTGTTCCAACCCAGGGCAGGCTCTTGTTAGATGTCCCTTTCCCTGGTTCTCTCTGGTAAACTTCTTAGCCTATGGTTTAGTTTGCATCTTATGAAGCTATCAGACTCTTTGTTAATATCTATTTAGATTTGAACTTCCTCCATCCTCTGTTTCAAATAAAATCATTTTCTGGACAGCTTCAGTTCTTTGTTTTGCAGCCTATCTTTCTTCCTGGGAAAAAATCTCTAAGCTACAATTTCAGAGCTGGGAACAAGGATGATATCAATCTCTCTGAGTGAAACCTGTACTTTAGGAGCAGAGTGCTGGGCAGTAACCTCTGCTCTTCTCAGCTTGCCTCTTCTAGGATGGAACCTCCAGCCACGAATGAGCTGGGATAAGGGAGATCATCCTCTCAGTATTCTCAGCACGCCATATTGAAATAGAACTTCTCCTCCGTAAGTGGGGGCTAGGTGGAGGTAGAAATTCCCCAACCGTCAACCATACTCACTCATTTAGCCTGTGAACAAGTATCTAGGAAAAAGTATGATAAGAAATACTGGCATCCTGTTTTTTTCCAGGAAAATACTGAAGCCCTTGACAAGGAGCTGGGGGGAGAGGTAGTTCCATCACCTTAGCTATTCCTACCTACAGTGGAGGTATAGTTCAAATGTCATAGACTGCTGTTGTTCTAACTGAGTTTCAAAAGATTATCTTGAATGAGTGTTTTTTCATTTGCAGTATGCCCTTAGGAGGACTTCCAAAGACTTGAGGCAGTTGGTTTTCTTTTATAATTTTCAACTTTTATGCTTATTCTGCTGGAGAGCAGCTCTATGGACCTCCTCATACTTCCTTTTGGCTAAGTCTTCCAAATATCATCAATCCTTTCATCCATTTAACACCTGTATCCCATTAGGAAGAAGTTATCATGACTCCTTTTCTTTCAAATATGTACTTAGGCTCTTTCGAATAAGTTGGTCATTTTAAGTTTGCCTAATTTTCAGCACAAGGTCCTTCTATCCCAACTGATTCTACAATAATTCTTGAAAGAAATGGTGAGAGAACAAGGGGTGTTAGACAGGAGAAGGGAGCCGGGGTAAATTGGAAGGGGAGGTGAATCATGAGAGACTATGGACTCTGAAAAACAATCTGAGGGGTTTGAAGTGGCGGGGGTGTGGGAGGTTGGGGTACCAGGTGGTGGGTACAGATTGCACGGAGCACTGGGTGTGGTGAAAAAATAATGAATACTGTTTTTCTGAAAATAAATAAATTGAAAAAATTTAAAAAAAAAAGAAATGGTGAGAGAGACAGACAGACAGACACAAAGACATAGTATTTTTAAAAATCCATAAAATTGCTAAATTGTTTTAAAAATTGAGGTGAGATAGTTTCCCAACTTCTGGCTGGTGGTCAGTTAGGCCTTTCATAGTTCCATAGGTATGCTAAAAGGTAAGGTCCCAGCTGCTCTTTATTTGGGCCATTTCTCAAGTGGGTTGTGTTTGTAGTAAACAGTTCTGAGAGATGAGGTATTGTTTCCCTCAAAGACAAAGGGCAAGTTTGTTTATTGGTTGTATAAAACTGTGTATTCCTTGAGCTCAGGTTTTTTTCCTGCAATATACCCACTGCTCAGGCATCCATCTGAGCCCTCTGTGTCATCCACATGCGATTTGGGGAAAAGGACAAATGAGATAAACTTTTCATGTGGCTTGCTATGCTGTAACAAAGTCCTTTGTCTCTATCCCAGAAATCTTATGTCTTCTGCCACCACCAAACAGTATGAACAGTAACAGTCTCATCAAGTAAAATCAAATCCTAAATCTAACAATTTTGTGGTAAGAATGGGATGCTAATGGAAATATAACTTTATAGAAGAGGGAGGAGAAAAATTTTGTGAGCCAGGTCTGGGGATATGAGACTCCTTGGGATCTAGTAGCAAATGCTCTCCCCATTTACATCACTTTGTGCTCTAACCCAAAATGATACTTTAAAAAAATGGCACTTCTCTACCTTTACTCAATGTGATGGGGGAAACAAAGGTAGAAGAAAAGTTATTAAATTTCCTTACTGCCTACAGCCCATTGACAAGTCCATGAAACAGGAAGAGTGACATTCCTCTAGGGACTCAACTGCCTCGATGTTGAGACTTCGCTAAAGGCAAAAGGCAATCCTTGCCCAACCCGCTCCCCCTTCCCTGGATCCTGTGAGCCTACTTTAACATACAAGAATTCTTTTGGAAACTTCCTTTATCTCTAACAACCCCTCCCCAAGATATATGTTGGCAATCATCCCCCAAGCATATGGCCCACTGATATACATCTGGGGGGTTCATGACTAAGGTTTTATTAGACAGTAATAAATGAGTTGTTCCTAACAATAGCTAGCCCCCTCAAGGTCCTGGAAACCTTGCTTCCAAAATTCCTTAGAGACTTACGCTATTTCTAACTCTTTCCCAACTTGAAAGTATATAATGAGCCACTCCTCATAACCCCAGTGCAGCTCTTTCTGTCCACAGGTCCTGGCCCCGTGCTTTAATAAAACCACCTTTTTGTACCAAAGACATCTCAAGAATTCTTTTGTGGCCGTCGGCTTTAAAGCCCAACATCTTTCTTACATTACTTACTGTTTACTATACAATGGTAGAGTCCCCAGATTCAGTGTTCCTTGCCTGTAATGCATCTCACAGATTGATTAGACATTCATTTGGGACCTCTGTGTTACTCTTTTGGAATGCAGCCCACTGCTTGTGTTGACATCCATCTGAGCCCCTTGTGTTGCTGCTGTGTGTCTTGGAGGTGAAGGGGGAGTGACATAAACACGCTAATGCTCATACTACTTGCTGTGCAATGAGTAATAAAGTCCATTTGCCTTTGACCCAGAGCCTCTGTTCTACCAGCATCCATGAAACAAGACCAGACTAAAAAAATGTATTAGCTTATAAGAAGGGTAAAATCAGTTGAGGTCTATCCCGATGGGGCTTTTTCTGTAGACCTACATCGTTGGAAACGCCTCAAAGAGTATTTGTGTGGTTTCCTTTATTCACAGAACTATGTGTTAGATCTTTGGGAAAGAACTGCAAGACACTTATCATTATCTGCTAAAACTCTGATCTAATAGTTATGTTTTTTAAATCTTAGGTATTGGTGTATCCCAATAATCTGTACAGTTCTAGGGTGATAGTTTAGGGGTGAATATGATTTGAACTCACTCATATTTAGAGGGTGTTTGAAACTGAGAACCAGGCAGATCCACACTCAGACTCTAAACAGGGCCCTGAAGTAGACATTGGATCCCAAAGATTACAGGTGGGAGTTCTTAAAGTATGTCTGTATTCAAATGGAGATGCAAGAAACCCAGCTGAAAGAACTCTGGAGTGACAGTGACAACTGTGGATTGATCAAGTTCTTTTTAAAAGGGCTGTTCTGAAGATTATGATTCTAACTTTGGAGGAACTATGGTAAAGAACAGTGACTGGCAGTGGAAGGAATCACATGTAAAAACTCCTTAAATAAAAATGTATTGGCTTTAAAAAAAAAAAAAGAAGGGTAAAATCAGACTCTATACTGACATTCATTCCCCTTATATTTTCCTTTATGCAGATTTCAGCTACATTTTAAATGTCTTCCTTTTCCCCACAATGCCATCTTTGTTTCTGCTCTCTCTTCCCAGTCTTTTTCATTTGGCCCCTTTAAGGGTCATCTTCCCTGAGCTCAGCTGTCTAGCCTGTGCCATGTATTCTCCACAGTAAATGCTTTCCTCTTTCTGCTCTAGTTCCCTCTAGCTGTAACCAGGGAGCTGGGACAGAAACAAATTCAGTATTTTGAAAAATAATGCTATGAGAACTATTAAATGGCTCAGGAAGACTATCCAAAAGTGTGTTGATCAAACCAAGAAAGTTTATTAAATTTATCACAGCAAGGACTTTAACAGGGTTTTGGTAGTATCTCGATAGGGGCGAGTTATGTAAGAGCACATGCAGGATTCTCCCTCCAGGATGGGGAGTAGGTTAATATTGGGCAAAATCCGTGATTTAACAGGGTAAGACTGATGGATACAGGGTCTCAAAGCAGGCCTTGGTGAACAATCTATCCTGATACACATAGTGTTTGTTTTAACAATCAAGATGTTTGTTCTAGTAACCAAACATTTGTTTAGATAAACAGATTGCAAATATTTCCTGGAGCAAGTTATATTGACATAAGTGATCTCAGTTTTCAGTCCCATCGGTTGACACAGGCGGTCTAAGTTCTCAAGACAAAGATGAAAACTGGCCAGCTAAAGCTTAACAAAATCTTCAAAAGCTGTAAAAAAAAGGAAGGGGGGGGTGGAGTGGAGTGGGAGGATGGGTGAGGTAGACATCTCACCCAATATGAATCGCTCCAAATTTTATAGTTAAAAAAAAAAAAATCAGTTGGGTTTACATGGTGAATTAATGTAACAAAGAAATGATTTTTGGCAAAATGGCCTACTTCTAATATGAATGTTGCATAAAATTTGTTCTTTTCCTCTCCCCATATTCTCTCTTTTAAATTTAACAATGGCTTCATCTATCATCTATTAGGAATTTACTCCTAATCTTAAACTCAATCCTTGATCTTCCCATTTGATATTTCTAATGCATGTTTTGATTTATTTTTCTCATAAGACACTTGCTTGTCCATAATTATCTAATGTTGATCACCATTCTCCTGGTCAACAAAGCTGAAAACTTTAATTTTTGCTTTTTTCCTTTCCTTAGTCTTTCTATTTAAAATTATTCACCACATCCCAGATCCAAAAGATTCTCTAAGGCAGTGTTATTCCAAGTGCTAGTCAGTGAGGAGATTAGGAACTCATGCAAGGATGTAAACCAAGCAGTTTCCTGCACGGAGAAGTCACGTCCTCTGGACTAAACAGGGCACTCAGTAAAAGAGTTGATTGTTACTCTGGATTAAGCTCAGAAATAGCTTGCTGACCAACTACCAACCTAAACACACCTTTTCCCAAAAGGATTAGGAAGTGTGATTCTCAAGGCAAATATGGACCCTACAGGGGACAACACCCAACATAACAATGAAGGTCATGTGGTCATCTTCTTGCTTTATTTTATTTATTTTTAAAAAGATTTTATTTATTTGCAGAGAGAGAGAGAGAGCAAGCACAAGCAGGGAGAGTGGCAGGCAGAGGAAGAGGGAAAAGCAAGCTCCCCACTGAGCAGAGAGTACAATGTGGGGCTCTATCCCAGGACCTTAGAATCATGACCTGAGCCAAAGGCAGATAATTAACTGACTGAGTCACCAAGGCACCCCAATCCTTTTGTTTTACTTCCAAGTTCTAGATAATTTTTCTTAACGTGTTGTTTCCTCTTTTTTTTTTTTCCAGTAAGCATTATGTTTTATTTATTTATTTTATGTTAGTTGTTTATTTGTCAAGTTGTTTATTTGGCCACAGCCAAACTTACAGAAAGATGCAACCCCCAGGGGTACAGTGAATGCTCCAACAGTACGAAATCACAGATTACTTGGCCAGAAGGCCTAACAACTGAGGTTTTCTCAAAGCACTGGAAGTCACGGTAGTTATTCTCCTCAACACCAACCTCAAACCTAATGTCCTTCCTAACTCACTAAGCACTATGTATTATTTTTTTAAGACTTTATTTATTTATTTGAGAGAGAGGGAGCATGTATCCATGTATATGAGCAGGGAGAGGAGCAGAGACAGAATCTCAAGCAGACTCCACACCATCAAATGTGGGGCTGGTCTCCAGACCTGATGGGGAGGTGAGGAGGGGAGTTTGGGTGTGTGTGTGTGTGTGTGTGTGTGTGTGTGTGTGTGTGTGTGTTAAAGGGGCAGACACAGAGCAGGATGGGGGACTAGATCCCACAGCCTGTGAGATTATGACCTGAGCCCAACCAAGAGTCTGAGGCTTAACCAACTGAGCCACCCAGGCACTCCAGCATGATGTCTTAAATTTCCATCCATATACCTCTACTCTTCACTTCCCTAACAGCTGCATAATACTCTATGGCACCTTGCCCCAGTGATGGACTTTCCAATTTTCTGTCACCACAATGAAATTCTGCAATGAACATCTTCACATGTGTCTCCCTGTTTGGGCTCTTTTTACCTTTTTCCAAGATTCTGCAGTAGATTCCTAAGAGTCTCTTTATTCTCAACTTCTCTCTAATTCAAATCTCTCTCTACTCCCAGAACCATTCCAAAACCTTTTATAGCTCCTACTGTAGAGGAATTAAACACTACTCCAAATAATATGGCTTTATGTCATACTACTCTGCCATTCATGTTGTATTCTCCAGCCAAATTGAATGCTACTTTCTGGTGAAATACTGATTTCTGGTCTTCTCCCATATTTCTAACTTTCCAGCTTGTCAAGCCTTTGCCCTTATTATTCCACTCCTTCTTGGATGCATTTCCTCCAATTTCTAACTATCAGATGCTACCAATCTTCAAATACAACCCCCTTTACAAAGCCTTCTCCTAGTCTTGTATATTCTTTTCCTCATCAGAAATCTCAAAACACTTTGTTAATCCCTCTTTTGTGCAATCATTACCTATACTATTGCTATTTATACATTTGCCTTATGCTAGTCCCATAAGACTGTAACTTCTTTATGCTATTTATTTCCCACAATCATCAGCATAGTGCTTCATATGCCAAATGTGCACTTTAAATACATGCTTACCCCAATACTGAGCAACTCCTAAAAATAAGGAACTGTGGCTATGAAGAGATAAAAGACTTGATTCTGGTCACAGAAGTTCAGAGGATCATTTGTATGGATGTATCAGGGAAGCGTTAGAATAAAGACAGGAATTCAGCTAGACTTTAGTCTGTCTTCCTAACTTGCACTCTTAACTACTTCTCCAACTATTTTTCACTGAAAAAGAAAATCCTATTTGGATTAGGCATAAAATTTAAGCCAAGAATGAAAGCAAGATACTTTACTCAGGACTCTACCCAAGCCCAAGTTACACATAGGAGAAACAACAGATTTCTCTTATAAAAAGTGACTGTGGGGGCACCTGGGTGGCTTAGATGGTTAAGCATTTGCCTTCTGCTCGGGTCATGATCCTGGGGTCCTGGGATGGAGCCCACATCAGGCTCCCTGCTCAGGGAAGTCTGCTTCTCCTATGTCCTCTGCCTTCCCACCCCCATCCCCGTTTATACTCTCTCTTGAGCATGATCTCTCCACCTCAAATAAATAAAGTAAAATCTTAAAAAAAACAAAAACAAAACACATGACCGTGGACTGAGAGCC
Source organism: Neogale vison (assembly GCF_020171115.1). Taxonomy (NCBI): domain Eukaryota; kingdom Metazoa; phylum Chordata; class Mammalia; order Carnivora; family Mustelidae; genus Neogale; species Neogale vison. Next base: position 73,502,608 of record NC_058102.1, read on the forward strand.
AGAAGCTTATAAGATATAATGTAAAGGTTACATCTCAGTGATTTCAACAGCACTCAGCAGGTTAAGATAATTGTTCTCCACAGCCTTAATTTTTACACAGCAATATTTTAAATGTAATATTAATGAACTGAAAGGTCTTGAAGAGAAGCAACTGCCACTATAACTCCAACTTCAAGCAAAATATCCCATGTGAAATAATAACAATAGCTAACACTTAGTGGTGCTTATTACTTTCTAGGGTTAAAATGAAATAACATGGATACACTTGAAAATCCCTCAAGCAGACAAAACCAGTTAAGTCACATAAATGAAACTTAATCTAGCTTATATCATGAATATGAGAAACTTAACCTAGGTTATTTCTTGTAAACGTCTCTGATAATGATAAATAACACTTAAATCACCTTTTAACCAATCCCCTGCCATCTACAAACTCCCATTTAAAAAAAATAATTCCAGTATACTTAACATACAGTGTTATAATAGTTTTCAGTGTATAATGTAATGATTCAACAATTCTATACATTACTCAGTGCTCATAAGTGCACTCTTTAATCCCCTTCACTTATTTCACCCATCTCTCCACACTCAACCTGCTGCTCCTCAACATACCATAAGTTTGTTCTCTATATTTTAGAATTTTTGCTTGCTTTGTTTGTCTCTTTGCTCTTTGCTCATTTGCTTGGTTTCTTAAATTCCACATAAGAGTGAAATTGGGGGGCGGGGGTCAAGATGGCAGAGGAATAGCAGGCTGAGATGACATCAGGTAGCAAGAGATCAATTAGATAGTTTATCATACCATTACAAACACCTACAAATCCAACAGGAGATTGAAGAGAAGAAGAGCAGCAATTCTAGAAATGGGAAATTGACTACTTTCTGAAAGGTAGGATCTGTGGAGAAGTGAATCCAAAGCGAGGGGAAGATAGACAGCAGGGGGATGGGCCAGCTCCTGGCAAGTGGCAGAACAACAGAGCACAAAATCAGAACTTTTACAAGTCTGCTCCACTGAGGGACATCGCTCTAGAGGCTAAGCCAGGGTGAAGCCCATGCGGGAACAGAGTGGTCTCAGGTCCCATGGGGTCACAGAAGGATCGGGGGTGTCTGAATGTCGCAGAGCTCACAGGTATTAGAGCGGGGAAGCCAGCTACAGAGACAGAGCCAAGAGGTGAGCTTTCAACTCAGTGTTACCTTAAACCGTGATCACAGTAGGGCCACTGCTCTGTGAGCAGGGACCCCACAAGATGCGAGGCGACCACCCTGGAAGAGCACAGGGATCTCCTGGGTTTGGAGACTCAAGGAGGAGCTGTGTGCCAGAGACAGAGACAGATATGCTTGGTCACAGGCTGGGTAAGCTCAGAGAGTGGCTAGAGGCCAGGGAGATGGGAGTGATTGAGCATATTCCTCTGAGAGCGCACTGAGGAGTGGGGTCCCAAGCTCTAGACTCTTCTGGGTCGGAGACTGGGAGGCCACCATTCTAATTCCTGTCCTCCAGAACTCCATAGAAAGTGTTCAGGGAATAAAAGTTCCCCAAAGCAAAACCGAGTGAATTACTTAGCCCTGCCCTTGGTAAGGGCGATGCAATTCTGCCTCTGGCAAAGACACCTGAGAAACACTACAACAGGCCTCTCCCCCAGAAGATCAGCAATCCAGCCAAGACCAAGTTCACTTGGTAAGTTCACTTACCAAGGAGAACAGCGGAATTCCAGAGGAGGAGAAAGCAAAGCATGGAATTCATGGTTTTCTTCACATGATTCTTTAGTCTGACAAAGTTAATTTTTTTAATTTTATTTTTTATGCTAAATTTTTTTAAATTTTATTCTTTTCTCTTTTAATGTTTTTAACTAGTTTATCTTAAAAATATCTTTCATAAAAAATCTTTTTGAACCTTCATTATTATAATCATATTTTATCCTTCATTGTATCTAAAATTTATTTTTTGTATACACATAGGGTTTTTTCTTCCAAAAAAAAAAAAAAATTGGGGATAGAACTTCTTCTAATAGAGCAAAATATACCCTAAACCTAGCACAGGACTTTGTTCTACTCTCCAGCCTGAGCAAATTCTCCCCACCTTCTTTTTCTTTATTCTCCCAAACAATTTATCTTATCAACTCTTTTTTCAAAAGTTTTTTTTTTAAAAATTTCTCATCTTTTGAGTCATATTCCATCCCTTCACCATGTTTACCCTTATTTTGTGTGTATGTATATATAAAGTTTTTCATTCTTTAAAATTTTGGTAGGTAGTTCCTTCTAAGACACCAAAATACTCCCAACATTAAGTGGGTTACTCAGTTCTATTCACCAGTCTAATATATATACTTTCTTTTCAATATTTTTTATTTTTTTCTTTTAAATTTTTTTTTCTGAACTTCTTTTTACCCCCTTACTTACAGTAATAGTCACCTTAAAGGCAATACAATGGCACTAAATTCACATCTCTCAATAGTTAACCTGAATGTAAACGGGCTAAATTCCCCAATCAAAAGACACAGGGTATCAGAATGGATAAAAAAAAACAAAACCCATTAATACGCTGTCTATAAGAAACTCATTTCAGACACAAAGACATCTCCATATTTAAAGTGAGTGGGTGGAAAACAATTTACCATGCTAATGGACACCCAAAGAAAGTTTGGATTGCAATCCTTATATCAGACAAATTAGATTTTAAGCCAAAGGCTATAATAAGAGATGAGGAAGACATTATATCATACTCAGAGGGTCTGTCCAACAAGAAGATCTAACAATTTTAAATATCTATGCCCCTAACATGGGAACAGCCAACTATATAAACCAATTAATAACAAAATCAAAGAAACATATCGACAATAATACAATAATATTAGGGGACTTTAACACTCCCCTCACTGAAATAGACAGATCATCCAAGCAAAAGATCAACAAGGAAATAAAGGCCTTAAATTACACACTGCACCAGATGAACATCACAGATATACTCAGAACATTCCATCCCAAAGCAGCAGAATACACATTCTTCTCAAGTGCACATGGAACATTCTCCAGAATAGATCATATCCTGGGTCACAAAGCAGGTCTCAACCAGTACCAAAAGACTGGGATCATTCCCTGCATATTATCAGACCATAACGCTCTGAACCTAGAACTCAATCACAAGAGGAAATTTGGAAAGAACCCAAATACATGGAGACTAAACAGCATCCTTCTAAAGAATGAATGGGTCAACCAGGAAATTAAGGAAAAATTAATAGGAAGGAAGGAATAGGAAGAACATGGATAGGAAGAACAAATATTGTGAAAATATCTATGCTACCTAAAACAGTCTACACATTTAATGCAATCCCTATCAAAATCCCACCCATATTTTCAGAGAAATGGAACAAATAATCCTAAAATTTATATGGGACCTGAAAAGACCTCAAATAGCCAAAGGACTATTGAAAAAGAAAGCCAAAGTTGGCGGCATCACAATTCCATACTTCAAACTCTATTACAAAGCTTCATCATCAAGAAAGTATGGTACTGGCACAAAAGCAGACACATAGATCAATGGAACAGAATAGAGAGCCCAGAAATAGACCCTCAACTCTATGGTCAACTAACTTTTGACAAAGCAGGAAAAAGATTGTCCAATAGAAAAAAGACAGTCTCTTCAATGGGAAATGGTGTTGGGAAAATTAGACAGCCACTTGCAGAAAAATGAAAGTGGACCATTTCCTTATACCACACACAAAAATAGACTCAAAATGGATGAAGGACCTCAATGTGAGAAAGGAATCCATCAAAATCCTTGAGGAGAACACAGGAAGCAACCTTTTCGACCTCAGCTGCAGCAACATCTTCCTAGGAACATCGCCAAAGGCAAGGGAAGCAAGGGCAAAAATGAACTATTGGGTCTTCATCAAGATCAAAAGGTTCTGTACAGCAAAGGAAATGGTTAACAAAACCAAAAGACTGCTGCTGCCCCTTGGAACAATTTGTTACTTAAACTGTAACCCCTGGAGGATTTTACTAGTTGCCAAGCACATTTAGATATGGCCTTAAGAAAAACATATACTGACAACAGGTCTTTGGGGAGAAGGACGATGTACGACTGTGAAGCTGGGCAGCTGGGGATGGCCGGCTCGCTCAGGGTGGAATGCCGCCCCTTCACAGAAGCTGGGCAGCTGGGGATTCCTGGCTCACTCAGGGCGGAAGGCCACCCCTTCACCGAAGCCTGCCAGCCAGGAACACCCGGCCCACGCAGGGCAGAAAGTCACCTGCTTCAGGGAAGCCGAGCACCCGGGAACACCCGGTCAGCTCAGGGTGGAACAAAAACCGCCTGCTTCCCTTTTTTGATGTTGCTCCTTTCTCTTCCCAGAAGTGCTCGTTGTTAGTTAGATGAGTCCTTTAAATGTGCTTGGTTAACTATAAACCTTACCCTCCTCCTTGCTTGCCTGCAAGACATGACTAACGTTTGACCTTCATCAATCCTTCTGTTGGCTATTGTTTTCTATCCAATAAAAGTGAGACAGTGGAGTTGCTCATGGCAGCAATCCTTTTCGACTGTTTTCCTCTGCTCCCATTCTTTTGCAGCTGATTTGTTTGTGCCTAATTCTTCTCTCGTCGCCGACTGGAAGTGGCAAAAGACAACTGGCAGAATGGAAGAAGATATTTGCAAACGACATATCAGATAAAGGTCTATTACCCAAAATCTATAAAGAACTTATCAAACTCAACACCCAAAGAATAATTAATCCAATTAAGAAATGGGCAGAGGACATGAACAGATATTTCTGCAAAGAAGACATCCAGATGGCCAACAGACACATGAAAAAGTGCTTCACACACTTGGCATCAGGGAAATACAAATCAAAACCACAATGAGATACCACTGCACACCAGTCAGAATGGCTAAAATTAACAAGTCAGGAAATGACAGGTGCTGGCGAGGATGCGGAGAAAGGGGAACCCTCCTACACTGTTGGTGGGAATGCAAGCTGGTGCAACCACTCTGGAGAACAGCACAGAGGTTCCTCATAAAGTTGAAAATAGAACTGCCCTATGACCCAACAACTGCACTACTGGGTATTTGCCCTAAAGATACAAATGTGGTGATCCGAAGGTGCAAGTGCACCTGAATGTTTATAGCAGCAATGTCCACAATAGCCAAACTATGGAAAGAACCTAGATGTCCATCAACAGATGAATGGATAAAGAAGAGGTGGTATATATATATATATATATATATATATATATAATGAAACACTATGCAGCCATCAACATAAATGAAATCTTGCCATTTACACCAACTTGGATGGAACTAGAGGGTATTATGCCTAGCGAAATAGGTTGATCAGAGAAAGATAATTATCATATGATCTCCCTGATATGAGGAAGTTGAGAGGAAATATAGTGGGCTTGGGGGGGTATGAAAAGAATAAATGAAATAAGATGGGACTGGAGGGGAGACAAACTATAAGAGACTCTTAATCTCACAAAACAAACTGAAAGTTGCCGTGGGGAGGGGTGTAGGGAGAGGGTGGTAGGGTTATTGACATTGGGGAAGGTATGTGCTATGGTGAGTGCTGTGAAGCATGTAAATCTGGTGATTCACAGACCTGTACCCCTTATAACCCCATATAATCCATTATATGTTAATTTAAAAAAAAGAAAGAGTGAAATCATATGATATTTTTCTTTCTCTTATTTTACTTAGCATTATATTCTCTAGCTCCATCCATGCTGTTGCAAATGACAATATTTCATTCTTTTTTATGGCTGAATAATATTTCAATGTGTGCATGCATGCATGTGTGCACAAGCAAGTATTGCATGTGTTTCATGTCTTCATTCATTCATCTATCAATGGACCCTTGGGTGGCTTCCATAATTTGGCTATTGAAAATAATGCTGCAATCAACAGAGGGGTACACAAACCTGTACCCCTGAAACAAATAATACATTACATGTTAATTTTAAGAAAGAAAAAAAAAAAAAAAAACATGGGGTATATATATCTTTTTGAATTAGTGTTTTTGTATTCCTTGGGTAAATACCCAGTAGTGAAATTATTGGATCATACAGTAATCCTATTTCTAACTTTCTGAGGAATCTTCATACTGTGTAAATTCCTCTTGTAAATAACCAGTCATTGTAAAGATTAAACAACTTCCTCATTCTCACCTTGTAAGCCATCCTGTAATTACATCCCTCTGAGATTCTAACCACTTCTAGTTTGAAGTCTCCCAGTTTGCTGACAATTTATTTCTCGCTCAGTAAAATATTCCTATCAAGTAAAACTCTGAATTTTATTTTAATAGTTTCTGGTGTCAGAAGTGGGATCCAAAGACGATCCCAACTCAGTCCCAAGGCCAGTGAGTAACCAGGATCCAACAGCCATGAAGCCCATTGCACACTGCTTTCTTACCAAACATGGAATTCCAGGGTAAGTCTTTCTCAGATTCAAACTCAATTCCCTTTGCATTGACCTTTCTGGTTTTACTGAGTAACCTTTATTGAAGCTTTTCAGTAAGTCACGCTATTCTGTTCAAAAGAGGGTGAAATGTGTGATCCCCTCTGTTTTCGAACAGCCACTGAAAAACAGTACCCCCGATAATTAAGAATTCCTAAGGAATCAAAGGCAAAGATGGGTTCCAACTGGTCCAAAACTCAGACTACGATCTTACACCTTTTTGAAGAAAATGAGTGAACTTTACAAAGAATAAGTGGAACTGTATTGACCATCATGGGAAAATCCTTAACTTAAATAAAATAGCCCACCTTAGGAACACCTTTTAAAAAAGAGAATTAAAAATTGCTTAAAGACAATAAATGCATTCATTTGTTGGTACGCCAAAGTGTCTATAAGACAAATTGACTCCGGGGACACCTGGGTGGCTCAGTGGGTTAAAGCCTCTGCCTTCAGCTCAGGTCATGATCCCAGGGTCCTGGGATTGAGCCCCACATCAGGCTCTCTGCTCGGCAGGGGGTCTGCTTCCCCCTCTCTGTCTGCCTGTTTCTCTGCCTACTGTCTGTCAAATAAATAAATAAAATCTTAAAAAAAAAAAAAAGACAAATTGACTCCAAAAATAGCTCTCTAGAGAATTCTTGCAGCACACAAATAAAAAACTTGTGGTAAAAAGTTTAAATCATCTGAGTAGATAAACTTCAATTATTCTATCTGCCAGAAACACAATCTGCATCCAGCTGTTCTTTTGAGTTTTGTATTACTATACTTGACACACAGTTAAAATTTTGAAATGAAAGCTATAAAATCTATTTACAACTGCCTATGTATTAATGTATATGTGTCTATGAATGTATATCATGTATATGTGATTTTAAAAAAGAGCTATATTTAATTTGCTTGAAGAAAAATAAGTACTTATATAAGTTAAGCATTCTCAAAACTCTCAGAAATATAGAAACTAACCCAAATGCTTTTCAAGTTCATAAGATCTGGGATAATCTTCAATGAACAAAAGCTTTGCAAATAGTTTAAATGTGTTGATTTAATTAAAACAGGCATGTCTTCAGAGTAATCAACATTAAATATAATGCAAAAATACAATCTTTCCTACCTGGGTTTACTAGTCAAATAAGCTGATGCTGTCTCCATTACAAAATGTGCAAGCAAGAAAAACTTAAGATGTTAGGTATTTAATAGTTAATCTAAGCATAATTATTAAAAACAAATTAAGTAGACAAATTAGATGATGGATATTCATCTAATGTAGATGAGTGAAATGAAATGAAACGTAGGTCATTTCCAAATAAGATAATGTATTGAAACATTAATTGCCAAACTTATGTTTACGTTTATTTACTTTTGGCCACTTAATTTTTATAAAGAAACAAAAAAATACTTGGATCTTTGTAGACATGTCTTTTTCCACATTTAAAAAATGTACTGTGAAAGTGCATGTCTTTAAAAAATATAATTTCTTGTAATGAAGTGTTCATAAATTTGCTAATCTACTACAAGGTGTTGATGTATGGCAGATGTTTACCATTGCCTGCTTCCTAGTTTTTGTTGGAAAATAAAGGTTACTAACACTTAAAATTCATAATCCCTAAATAAATAGAAGCCTACTAAAACAAGAGTAAAAGAAAACTATGTATACAAAGTATGAGAGGAGAATGGGATGTGTATTTTATATGAAGAGAATGCAAAGAATATAGGATGGGTTCTTATTAAGGAAAAAAAGAGTAATTTTGTTCTAAATTAAAATGGTTATCCCATAATGAGAAAGAAAAAAGGAATAAAACAAAAATCTAAATGGATGCGGAAAGTTACAGAAAGCTTGCGAAGAAATTTCATGCTGCATGGTCAAAGTTAGCTAAAATTAAATGTATTTATTTATAAAGTTTTCCAAAACTGAGTTGAATAATACACTAACAAAAAACAACAGTTTACTTTTCTCTCTGTTAAAAGGACAGAGTTTCTTGGATTGTTAGTCTGTTTTTTATAAGATTTTGAAAGGTTTTCTTTACCTTTTGTGTATTTTGTCTAGGAAACAAAGATTCTATGTCTCATGAAAATAATTTCCTGAGTTTCGCTTAGTCTTTATCAGGTTTTTGATTGCTTAGGAAAACAATCCTTTCAACATTAAAAAGAGCTAAGGCTTTTTTTTTTTTTTTTTAAACAACTATGTACTTTCTATATTTGCTTCTGAAATCTTTTTGTTGCTTTGGTTGAATAGATAACTAAGTGTTTTTTCACAATGACCTTTGAGCCTATTTAATCAAGTGGTGTTTTGTTTTGTTTTCAGAGAAAAAAGAGAGGAGAAGGGAGAGAGGGAGAGAGAGAATGTTAAGCAGGCTCCATGCCCAGCACAGAGCTGGATATGGGGCTCTATTGCACGACCCTGAGATTCTGACCTGAGCCAAAATCATGAGTCCGAGGCTTAACTGACTGCACCACTCAGGCACCCTAATCAAGTGACTGAAACCTTTTGACAGTTTTTACAAACTTCCCAAAATCAAATTCTAAACGAAGTCTTTTTGACTTCGAACTAACTTTGGGATATTCCCAAAGCTCCCTGCTTTGGGAAGATCTCAGGTTTTTTTTCCTTTTCTTATAAAAACTGAGACAAGGCATTGAACTATAAATTTTTCAAATGTTATATTGCATGGGAAACATTATCAAGTAAAGGGGATGCTTAATCTTCTTAGATTATATTTGTATGAATATGTTATTAATATAAGTGTTCCAGAAATTGCATAGAACTCCTAGGAATCTGATATGCCCTGATATAATGTTATCAGTTACATTTAAATGTTGTATACTGAAAGACCCCGAATATAGACACCCATCCCCCAGCCGTTGATTAACTAACGGGTCTCTTGCTTTTCTGTAACTGCCTGGCTGAAAAACATCCTCCCACCACCTGCCACCTTATCGCAAAAACAGGGAGAGAACAAAGGACGGAAAGTCTCTAGAGTCCCGCCCAGTAGTCTCGAGGAATTCGGAAGGAACTAACAGCTGTAACCTCAGATGACCCACATTGTGTTTTAAAACAATCAATAGGAAACCTGTTGCTTAACCGTTGCTCCTGTACCCCTTTTTCTTGCCCTATAAAAAAGCTTGTAACAAGAAGCCGGGGCTAGCTCAGCTAGCTGGTGCTGCTGACCGCCCGCAGGCGCGTCTGTGAAGAATAAACCCTCTTGCTTTTGCATCCAGTGGAAGTCTGGTGTCCGATTCTTGGGTGGTGAAGTCCAAGGGTCTTTCAATACCACAGGAGTAGCCAAGCTTACCTGTCAACCACATCTTTTTTTTTTTAATAGTGAACTCTTTAACAAGGCTATCTTTAAGTCTTTTGTCATTCACAGACAGTTATTGTTTTATACTGAATTCTTCCATGAAAACATTTATAGTCAACTACAGGCCAAAATATTTTGTTTTCAAGGAGATTCATGGAAAAGACACTGACAAGTACTCTAGAATACAAGTTTCTGATAACTTCAAGATCATACCACTTAACTAGGTAAGAATTTCTAGCATGCTATGGAGAAACTGATTCACAAAACTATTAACCCAAGAGTAAGAAAACAAGAATTCGGACTAAATCAACTAATGGGGAAGATTATAATTTTTATGACATTGTTTGCAACATTTATGGTTCTTTACTGTTTTACTCTCCAAATTTAAAGAACCCCTTTTCTCCTTTCAACCCATTATATAACTTGTAACAATTTGGTAAACTTTTATAAACAAAAATTAAACATTTATTTTTTTTCTCCCTACCTGATTTCTTCAGAACTCAAAACAAAACAAAACAACAACAAAAACCCCTTATTGAGTAGACTTATTTTCATGGCAGTGTAGGTATTTGCATAAATTCAATGAGAATTTTTTCTCTTTGTAACAGGATATAATTGGACAAGCCTTTGGCTTGGCTTCTCTTGGCCTGAAGAGGTGTTTAAACATCTTATCTGAGATTTCTTACCACCAGTTTTTAAGAAGCTAAGGTTTGATTTGTGAAGCCAATAAAACCCTTTGGATTACCAAAGCTTGGACTGGAATATCATATTTGAAACTGTGCATAAAATCACTATTCTGATGTACTTACATAAATAATAAGCTGAATTTAATGAGACAACTTATTTTGCAATTTTACTGTGATTATCTTTGTTAAAATGAAGAAACTATAGAGATAAAAATTGTGTTTCAGTAGAAAATTATAGTATACCTATTATCAGATTCTAGTCCTGTTCATGACCTTTGAGGTTTTGTTATCTGTCTGTAAACTGGACTGGTCCTGAATTCTTCTAGTTTCCTCCAACATCTGGCTACAACTTTCCAATCTAACATTTCTAATTTTTTTCTCACCATTCTGATTTGAAATAAAAACTAAAATTGTCCTTTAACTCAAGCCCTTCAACCTAAAGCCAGACAACTTGGTATAAACTTCAGAGATATTACCACAACAGATCATGTACAGACAACCTTCATGCTTATTTCTATACATGCCATTCAGAGAGTTCACCAGAACACCCAATGACATCATCAGAGTCATTCAAGCTGCAAATCAGGAAAATCAAACAGATTGAAACTGCCATCCTCACTCCATTATCTAAAAATGTTTTGAGCTCAAATCTAGAAATTTTCTTGACTGGCTGCTCTCCAGACTCAGAAACTGAATTTGTAGTTTGCTCCAATGATTAATTTTTATCCTTGTTTTATTTCCACAGAAATGCCTGATTGCTCACACTGTAAAGAGGCCCATCTGAGATGGAAGTCACCTATAACACTCCCAAAATAAGACATCCTCATGTTTATCCTAAGTAATCATGATTCAAAAGTGTAAGGCACTAAACAATATTAAAAAACTTATTTTCCACCAGGTCTAAGAAGCTTTCTGTGATGGATTCCAAATGAAGACATGAGAACTTGGAGAGTTAGTTTATTGGAAAAGACAACAACAAAAGACTGCTTTTAAATTACCAAAGAGAGGAGCGCCTGGGTGGCTCAATGTGTTAAAGCCTCCGCCTTCCGCTCAGGTCATGATCTCAGGGTCCTGGGATAGAGCCCAGCATCAGGCTCTCTGCTCAGCAGGGAGCCTGCTTACCCATCTCTCTCTCTCTCTCTCTCTCTGCCTGCCTCTCTGCCTACTTGTGATCTCTGTCTGTCATAAATAAATAAAATCTTTTTTAAAAATTATAAATTTCCAAAGAGAAATCATCTCTTCTGCAAAATCCCTACAATCACAGTAAAAATCTATAAACTCTCTAACCAGAGTTATATTAGATAACTACACAGCCTTAGACACCCTAACTAGTTAACAAGGAGATGCATATGCTCTAACTGGTTTTAAAAAAAAAAAAATTCCATGTTAATAAATTAGGAACTATGACTCCCAATTTAAAAGATCCTACAGATCAAATGTCGGTCTTTCATCAAATAGGTGATACTTCTTCCACCGATTTATTTAGTTGGTTAAATCTTGGCTCCTGGGAATCTCTGCTCCCAGGAATTCTTCACACTTATCTATTACTTCCCTCATAGTTATCATATTAACCTTGCTAGTTGTAGGAGTGCTAACAAAACTGACTCCATCTTTGGCCACCATTTTGTTTATGCTCATGCAATGATCTCCCACCGGGCTACATGTTCCAGGCCTCTTGGATGTTAATGTATGCCCTGACCAAAATACTACCCTCAAGTGGCACACAGAAGGCACACTTTAGGTAAGGAGGAGAGATGACTGATGCACAAAAGGCACCACTTTAGATAACCCAGTTTGACTGCACCTCAAGCCCCTTGCTCTATAAAAGCTGTAGCTTAAGGTTTGGACGGGGTGGAGAACAGCTGCATAGCACCTGGACCCAATGGCTCCCTTGTCAGTAGGTCACATTGAAGAAAAGTCTGTGTAAACAGTCTGGAGAGGCTTGTTTCATTTTTTGCCTTCCAAGTGCCTACTAGGTCTAGAGGATACTTTACTGTAACTCCCCCACCTTCTCACACTAGTGCACTGTCTCCTTTCAAGAGTTTTAAATGCCTTTCAGCAGCCACTGACACACCAAATGATATCCATCACGATTACACAACTCAAAGAACTCAATAATCCCACAGCCCATGCCTAAAATGACTATGCAACTGTTTGTAATGGCAACTACATGACCATACAACCCAATTACTACATCAACAGTGGTAGCGGGGGTAATAGTATATTGGCTCACACTTTCAGCTCGCTGAGGTAACGACCAAGAGGGTAATTTTTTAGATAAAATAAAATGGAGACCACCCTTGAAAATCCCCCAAGCAGAGCAAACCAGTTAGCCCACATAAATGAAACATAATCTGGTTTACTTCATGAACATAAGTGAAACTTAAGTTATTTCTTATAAATCCCTCTGATAATCATTAAAAAAAAAAAAACCTTAAATCATCTCCCTAAAATAATGTAAGATAATCACTTTTAACCAATCCCTCGCTGTTCTTTAAATTGTGGTACCAATCATTGTAATAACCAATCACTGTAAAGGTTAAACACACCTAGTCGTTCCCCTTTTATAGGCCATTTTGCAAAGACATGCCTCTCAGACTCTCGTTTCTCCCTCACTAAAATATTTATTACCAAGTAAAGCTCCTTGAAATTTGACACCAGGCATCCTTCTAAGGTCCTTACATATGTAAAATTTATTCCTCGCTACAACTCTATGAGATAGGTACTGGTGTTACACTAATTTGATAGGGCAAGAACTCAGGCACGGAGGTTAGTTCCTCTCCGTCGTCACACAGCTGCTGAATGGGACTGGAAGCTGAACCTTGTAATCGCCATCAAGCGATCGAGGAGCCGTGCTCCCTCAAAGACTCAGTACCTATCCCGGTTACAGGAACGGTGGAACTTTGCTGAAGGCTTCAGAGAGCCACATCTAGTATTTTGTTTTGATCTACCAAGGCTTTCAGCTCCCGTCAGAAACAGGCCACGGCCAGGAATTGCCTGGGCATCGAGTTGTCAAGGCTGACTGAGATTTCGGACACCAATCTGGGGGCGCCCAGGGCGGACAGAGGGGCAAACCTGCCTAGCAGCCCACTTGGTACAACCGTCGTCTATGAGGAGACAATAAATCAGGAACTCAGAAACAGAAACACCAGCACGGCCTCTTCAGAGGTCCAGAGGTGGGAAGGGGGCGGGGAGGGAGAGTGAGCACAGGGCTCCGCTGGGGCGGGGCGAAGGGGAGGCGGAGACCGGGTGGACTCACAGATCCAGAAGCTGACTGACCCGCCGCGAGCTAGGCATCGCGGCCGCCCAGGAGAGCCTCTTCCGTGGTCCCAGGGCCGCCCAAACGTAGCCAGAGACCGTCCGTCAACTCCTGCCCCCCGCGCGACGCGTAGGCCCTCGTGACGTCACACGGCTTCTTCCGGTGACCTGGACGCTGCCACGCTCGGGACTACAGAGGGAAAGAAGAGAAGGGAGGTGATAAAATGTAGAGTAGCCCTAAACTCGGTGAGGCACGACGGGAACTGTAGTTTTTCCAACTCGCGGACTCCGTTTACAGGCGGTTTCCCTGGAGTTCAAGCCCCGCGCGCAGCTTAACCCGGCACACCTCCGGCGGCGCTATGCACAGAAGCCCCTGCTTTTCCAGTAGGGTTGTATTTGATGCTGGTCCGTGCATTTGGCGTCTCCATATACTGGAAACTCCCTTGGAAGTGGACTCCGTTAACGTGAAACGGAGCGTTTTAGAGCAACCAGGAGTGACCGCTGTTTACCCAGCATTTTCTCTGAAGCACGTACCTCAGTACGTGCTCTCATTAACTACGTTCATTTAATCCTGTGAAGTCGGGATTATTTAGCCTTATTTTATAGATGAGGACACTACATGCCGGCAAAAAAGCTCAGTAAGAATTTCATCATGGGGGAGGGGCATCTGTTCCAATCAGGATTCTAAAGAAGGGGCACTATTTCCCAGGTGGAACTATTTCATTTTGGTTATGCCGCAGAGTACCGGCTATTTTTTTAGTTTTTCCATTCTTCCTTGTGGATTAATTTGTTGTTTATGTGTCTCTCTTCCTTTTGTGAGCTGCTGAAAGTTGGAACCCAGTTTTGTTCATCTTCTCAGGATGCTGCTCACTCAGGCAATACACATAAATCAAGCACTGAAGGAGAGTGGAGATAGAGCTGGTGCTGAGGATCCAGTGGTGAACACATGCACCAGACCAGTAGTAGGACAATTAGAATAACTGTTAAATGTTTAGATGAAGTTATATGCGAGCACCCAGGGAGGAGTAGGGGGAGCAGTTCACAGAAAGAACTGCGGGCTGTTAGGGACTGCAGACAGTTCAAGGAGGTGGCTGCAATGGCGGGGGGATGGTGAGAGATGAATGTAGAGCAGGAGTTGGCAAACTTTTTCTATAAAGGGCCAGACAGTAAAAATTGTAGAGTTTTTTAGGCCATACTGCCTTGGTCAGAGCTACTCAACTTGTAGCTCAAAAGAAACCATAAGCAGTACGAATGAGTGGAGCTGTGTTCTAATAAAGTTTTCTTAGGGACACTGTAGTTTGAATTTCATGTAGTTTTCACTAGCATGAAATTTTATTTATATTTTGGTTTTTCAACCATTTAAAACTAAAAGCTTTACGTAGCAAAGTACAAAAATGGGCAGTGGGCTGGATTTGGCTGGCTGGTGGTATGCTCTTCTGACCAGAAAGCCAAAATGGGGCCTGATGATCTGTGTTATGTTTAACAATTTAGGCTTAGTCTGGAGACTTTGGGTGGAGTCATAGGTAGTTTTTAAGCAGGGACAGGGCATGCATAGGACAATGAGTTTTAGAAAGAACTCTGGCTGTGAAGTGTTAAAAGAACTCTAGAGGTCACAGGAAGAGACTAGATAGGAGTACTTTGATGATAGCCTGAGCTGATAGTAGTAGCACTGGAATGGACAGATTCAAGAGGTAATGGAAGTTGAACTGATAGGATTTAGAGATTGGTGGGGATGAGGGAAAGTGAAGAGTCGAGATGAATTTTTAGGCTTTGGATTCTGAGAATGGTTGGCATATGGTGGTGCCATTTATTAAGCTGAGAGGATCAAAGGAGTTTTTAGAAGAGAGGAGGAGAATATTTAAATGTTGGACATGTGGCTTTTGAAGTATCTATGGACAATAGAGGCATGGAGCTATAAGTCTGCAAATTGTGCTAATTTGCTTTTAAAGAAGAGATTGAATAGCAGTGAAAATACGTGCATTTACTTATTAATACAGTAATTTTTTTTTTTTTGAAGAATCCTCTGCTATTCTGAGAGCCATGTAGACCTTGGAATACCAGGGGAAAGCTTGATAGAGCAGATGAGGGTAGGACTGTTGGGTCCATTGTCAAAGGAACAAGACTGAGACAAAGTGAAAGTTATGCAAAGCCTTATTCTATGCCAAGCATTAGAAGTTAGACTGACCAGCTCGGGGAATGAGGCTGAGACAAAGTGAACGTTATGTAAAGCTTGATTCTATGCCAATCGTTAGAAGTCAGACTGACCGGCCAGGGCCGCTCCTGAAGAGAGCAACCACCCCTTGGTCTTACAGGCTAGTTTTATAGGGCACAACCACAGACATCTACATATGTGGCTTTGGCTGATTGGATGTCTCCTACCTGTGTGTTTTAGTAACGGTTATCCGGAACCGATATTAGTAACTGCTGAGGCATTTATTAAACAACAAAATGGCCTTGTTTTAGGTATGTGTTTTAGCAATGGTTACCTGGAACCGGTATCAATAACAGCTGAGACATTTATTAAACAACAAAATGGCTACCTAGGCAACATGGAGTCACTACGGCTAAGTAGGCCCAGGCAGGCCCTAGGGGTTAACAGGTTTTAACGTTAAATTGGCCCTAACAGGACTTCATGGTCCTTCCTACTGTTGAGTCTGCACAGCTGTCCATCTGGGTCTTCCCACTGATTACTTGCTTCTTCAAGACTAGGAAAATACAGGCCATTGCCCATTATTATGAGATGTTCAGGGTGCCATAATTCTTCTCATTAGTCAAAGGAAGTCAACACAGCTGGGTTTTTTTTTCTTTTAAGAAAATATTTATATAATGAGGTAAGATGACAAAGTCCTAGTTATTTCTAGCCAATTATCTTATTTTTTAAATTTTTGTGTATTTTTTAAGATTTTATTCATTTATTTGACAGAGTGAGAGCACAAGCAGGTAGAGTGAGAGAGAGAAACAGGCTCTCTCTCTGCTTAGCAGAGAGCCTGACATGGGGCTCAATCCCAGGGTTCTGGGATCACGACATAAGCTGAAGGCAACTGCTTAACTGACTGAGGGGCACCCAGGTGCCCCTTTAGCCAATTATTTTAAAGGTCAAAGATGCATACATGGTATCACAATTCTTAGAGCTTTCTTTTTTCTTCAAAGGTTTATTTATTTATTTTAGAGAGTGAGTGGATCAGATGTACCTTGAGTGAGAACAAGTACTTGGAGAGGTAGCTGAGAATAGCAATTGATGGGCGATGGACACTGAGAAGGAACAGTCAAAGAGGTAGAGAAAAAAATAGTGGGGTGCTACGAAGATAAACATGACCCAAATTGTCACATGCTGAAGAGAAATCAAGTGAGATAACACTTAAAGGTGGTTTAGCCAGAAGAAGGTCATCAAGGCTCTTTGAGGTGGTGATGGAGGATGTAGTCTGATTCTAATGGGAGGAATGAATGGTAAGTAAGGAAATGAACACACAAGTAGCCCAACTCTCATTTACCATATGTACTTATTCACATGACTTGCTGCTTCTATTAAGACTCATGTTGAGAAAAGGAGATTGTAAAAGGGTATAGCTCTACTTTTTAGAAGGTAAAGTGGAATAACTCAGAACTGTTATTTATGGACCATCTAGGTATAAAACACATGATTACATGATCTCATGTAGTCATCAATCAAGTCTGAGCTATGCTGTTTTATAGATGACAGTGAGTAAGTAAAACCTAAGTAAGTAGGTCTGTCAGACTCCAAAGACAATGCTGTTTCTACTTTATTTGAGTGCTCAGGAGAGAGGTTTATGGTACATCTTAGATCATCAGTATAACTCGCAAAGGCCCTTTTCAGAAAGTTACTAGGTTTTTCAAGATGGTAAAGCAGAACATTAAGCCAAGGTAGGAACCTGTACAACTGCACCAGTGGTCCACCCATGAAACTGACCTTGGTATACGCAGGAATTCCCAAGGAAATCCTATTACTACTACTACTACTACTACTACTGACTATCCAATAGCTCTTTGTTAAAATAAGATACAGAGACAAATGTAAACACAGGGAAACTTTAAAAAAAAAAAAACTGAAGTACAGTTGACATAGTATATAAGTTTCTGGTGTACAACATGGTGTTTCAACAGTTACATTCATTATGAAATGCTCATCATGATGAAGTTAAGTTACCATCAGTCACCATACTGAGTCATTATAATATTATCGACTATATTCCCTATACAGTACTTTTCATCCCTGTGGCTTGTTTCTTTTACAACTACAGGTTTATACCTCTTCATCCCCTTTACCTGTGTTGCCTTTTCAGAAAACATTTTCACTAGCAGTTCAGAAGTAGTGGCTCATCCCATGGAAGAGGAGGAATTTATAGCTCTGATAATATGGCAGATATTTATAGCTCAGATATGGCAGCTGACCATTTAGATTGGATAAGAATAAGATGTTCCTGTCTTTTTGTTAGGAAAACAGGATGTTCTTATTTTTGTGGCTTATCTCATGAAGCAAAACTTTCAGGATTTCCTGTTAGTCAATGCTTTTAGGAGGTTCCTGTTATTCATGGTTTATCTTGGAATGCAAGGTTATTAAAGTCTTTACTAGTGCATGGTAAGTGATTTGTGGACAGCGCTAGGCTAAGAGCAAGATGTCATGTTCCCATTCTCCCCTCTTTGCTTGCTGTGCCCACTTTATTGTAGTTTCCTTTAGCTCAGAACTTCCTCCATTTTCTGTCCTAGCTACCATATAAAGAAAACGTATGGTTTGTTTTTCTGGGCAGGTTATATAGGAATAATAAGCACCATTAGTTACCTTAAATCATGCTATTTATTCCTAGTGTGTTTGTGTACATGTAGAAAAATACATAATAAGTGTCTACAGATATGTGCATATATATACACACACACAGTTGACCCTTGAACAACATGGGTTTCAGCTGTGCAGGTCTACTTATATGGAATTTCTTTTCGTACAGTACTGCAAATGTATTTTCTCTTATGATTTTCTTAATATTTTCTTCTCTCTAGCTTACTTTATTGTAAGAAAATAGTGTGAAATATATATATAACATACAAAACATGTGTTTACTTTATGTTTGGTAAGGCTTCCTTAACAGTAGACTATGAATAATTAAGTTTTGGAGGAATCAAAAGTTTTATGTGGATTTTTGACTGTGTAGGGGGGTCCGGCCCCTAGGTCAACTGTGTATGTGTGTATATATGTATGTAATGAATATTGGGTCATTTTTTAAGAATGTATGTGTATACCATCAGAAAGGATGAATACCCAACTTTTGTACCAACATGGACAGGACTGGAGGAAATTATGCTGAGTGAGATAAGTCAAGTAGAGAAAGTCAATTATTGTATGGTTTCACTTATTGCGGAACATAAGGAACAGCATGGAGGACATTAGGAGAAGGAAGGGAAAAATGAAGGTGGGGGGAAATCAGGGAGGGAGATGAACCATGAGAGAATATGGACTCCGGGAAACAAACTGAAGGTTTAAAAGGGGTGAGGGGGGCACCTGGGTGGCCCAGTGATTAAACCTCTGCCTTCGGCTCAGGTCATGGTCTCAGGGTCCTGGGATCAAGCCCCGCGTCTGCTCTCTGCTCAGCAGAGAGCCTGCTTCCCTCCCCACTTCCGCCTGCCTCTCTACCTCCTTGTGATCACTCCATCAAATAAATAAATAAAATCAAAAAAAAAAAAAAAAAGGGAGGGGGTGCAGGATGGGTAAGCCCAGTAATGGGTATCAAGGAGGGCATGGATTTCATGGAGCGCTGGGTGTTACATGTAAACAATGAATCATGGAACACTACATCAAAAACTAATGTTGTACTGTATGGTGACTAACATAACATAATAAAAAAAAAAGAATGCATGTACACACAAGTAGATAGCAATAAATTGTTCAAATCATCTTTACACGTCATATCTCAAAATGTAAGAACAGGCTATAAGTTAGGTTCTTCACTTTTAAACTATACTGCTTAAATATAAGCATACTTAAGCATACTACTTAAATCTAAATATAGATTCAAATAGTAATTGCTCTTCTTCTTTTTAAGATTTATTTATTTATTTGAGAGAGAGAGAGCAAGAGTACACATGATTAAGCAGGGGGCTGGAAGCAGAGGGTGAGAGAGAGAGAGAGAGAATCCCAAGCAGACTCTCTGCTGAACATGGAGCCTAACACCAGGCTTGATCCCAGGACCCCAAGACCATGACCTGAGCCAAAATCAAGAGTCAGAAGCTTAACCAACTGAGCCACCCAGGTGCCCCAGGAATGGCTCATCTAATTTTAATTTTCAGCTCAGTATAACCTATACATTATTATTTACTACTAACCCCAAATCATTTCAGTTGGGTATTGTTAGTGTCTAGACTAGGTGCAAGATGGCACCACTTATGCTAATCCCACATCAGCAAACTGGAATTTTAAGTTCTATGCTTACCCTTCCCAGAAAAAATGGGCCTTGGCCAACCAATCGGTGCTTGACTGACCAGCACAAGTTATCTGCCCTGGCTCTAAGACTCTCCTTTCCTCCATATAAGGGAAGTAATCCTTTAACCAATCAGCAAATGCCAAGTATAACTTCCTTGTTCCATTTCACTTTGGTTTGTAAACATTTCTTGTCTTGAACAGCTTTGTAGAGCTCTTTTCTATCTGCTAGATGAGATGTTGCCCCATTTAGGAATTGCTGAATAAAACCTCCTAGATCAGTAAATTGTGGAAAATTTTCTGTAACACTTATTGAGGGGTTAGAATAATGCCTTGCACACAGTGAGTATTTTACAAGTTCTAACTCATTTCACCCTCAAAGAAACCCTCATGTAGATATTTGTATTGTTATCATACTCATTTTCCAGACAAGGAAACTGAGGCCCAAAGAGATTAAGAAACATGCCCAATTTCATGTGCTAGTCAGTGGTAGAGCTGGGATTTGAAGCCAAACAATTAGGCTGCAGAGCTGGGTTCTTCAATAATCCTATATTGTTGCCCCTACCACCTTTAAAATAAAAACTCTTGATAGTTCTTGACAGTTTTCAGAGATTTAAAACTAATGGATATCTTAGCTATAATTTATTTCAACAACTTAATTTTGCAGTTCAGGCCACTGTGTTTCAGAAAAGTTGACTGATTTCTGAACAAAGGTGGGACTAGAATATATTTGCCAATCATATGTCCAGTACATTTTCTAAACCTGATCTTTAGGTAATAAATCTGAAGGGGGCTGAAAACAAACAGAATAAAGAGAAGCCAAATGAGTGACTACTTTTTTATCCTACCATGTATGGGTTATTTCCAAGTGGGAATGTCCTTAATTCATGCCAATGTGAAAAATAACACATGTTCTTTTTATTTAATTTCTTTTTATATTTCATATCATGTCTTACTCCAAATTGGAAACAACAGTGCCCATGCTTATGAATTCTTGTGCATTATTAAAATTTTCCATTGACTTAGCCCTTCATTTAATTTGAGGCATAAAATGTATGACTCAGGATCCTTGCAGGAAACAGCTGGGCAAGTTCAAACAGGTCAGGCAAGGAAGTATTAATAAAGAAACTGTTCATAAAGGTATGACCGGAATTAAGGGAAAGCAGAGTTAAGGGTGGTTTAATACCCTTATACTAGCAATAGCAGGAAGCCCTTACCTCTCCTAGTCCTGAAAGTCGGGGAGGGACTTTCCTCCCTGGTTTACCTTTCCTGATTTACCAAAACCAGGAGAGAGTGGCCATAGGTGAGGTCACCTAGAAGGACCTATGGCTTTTGGGCCAGTAAAAGGACATTGTCCACCTGTGACAACCCAGCTGGGAGGGATCCTGGAAGAATAAATATTCTAACCCTATTCTCCATCCCCCTTTTGATCTCCTGGTGCTTCTGCTTATAGTTTTAACCCACCCAGAATTTAGAAGTCAAGAAATCCTAGTTTGTGCAGTCTGTAAAAGTCAGTCTCTTAAAACCCAAAGTTGGGAAAGATAGAGTGGAAAATAACCAGTTTATAAGTCATTGGTTTTTAGATAAGATAATTAAATATCATGAACATTTTGAAAAATTAATGAGTAATAAGTCAGTCTGAGCCAAAGTAATAATTATTATAGTTTTATAACTGAAAAGGATGGCAATTGTGGTCTTTATTGAGATTCTGAGAGCCTGGGCAATGACAGCGTAAGCCCTATCTTTTTATAGTTAACTTCATTGGTTATTTTTATTTTTATAAAGTTATGCAATTCCTAACTCACGTTTATTGATCATTTGCAGTGGAATCAAATGCCTGGTATTTCCATTGGATAGACTTTAAAAATCCATTAATAACAGTTATTCAACTAAGTGTTTAATGCCTATTACGTGCCAGGCAGGATAAATCAGTAAACAAATATGTCCTCTTGGAGTTTATATTTTAGTGTGAAAGCAAGAAAACAAGTACACAAACAAAAAAATATGTGGAGATAAGAACTACAAAAAACAAGATAGGATGGGGGACCAAAGGGTACTAGAGAGAAAGGAAGGAGGAGAGGGAGAGACAGAAATAGAGGGATTTATTTTGCTTTGGTGGTCAAGGAAGGTATCTTTTTTTCTTTTTTTAAGATTTTATTTATTTATTTGAGAGAGAGCAAGAATATGAGTGGTGGGGGAGGGTCAGAGGGACAGAGAGAGAGAGGAAGAAGCAGACTCCTCACTAAGCAGGGAGCCTGATGCGGGACTTGATCTCAGGATCCTGGGATAATGACCCGAGTCAAAGTCAGATGCTTACCCAACTGAGACACACAGGTGCCCCAAGGAAGGTATCTTTAAGGCTGTGACATTTTTGTTGAGATCTGTTAAAAGATAAACTAAGGAATATTGAAATTTTTAAGTTTATTTGAGCAAAAATTGATTGGAATTAGGCGCTGTCAAACCAAATGTAGTTATGTGTGCTGAGCCAATAGAATTCAGGGGAAAGACTTCTGGGGACAAAGTGCAGAAAAAGAGAAAGGAAATTGTTTGGTTGGCTATATATTAAAGTCTAGTTGGCTTTTTGTGATTGGTTATCCTTAGTGTTTTGATATTGGAACCTTGAGGCATTTCCAGGCTTAGACTCTGGTTTGTACAGAGCCACCTCAATCCAATGGCCTCCTTGTTTAATTAACTTAACATACTTGGAAGATTAAAGGAGCTAACCCATGCAGAGCTCTGGAGATGAAAGAGAAAGATTCTGAAGCAAAAAATGTGCTTGATAAAGTTGAAAGAACATAAGGAGCAGGTGGAAGGAGCCCCCGGAAGGAGAACTATGATGATAGTAAGCAGCACATGCATCCATAGGGCCTTTATGCCTGGGACTCTGAAGGTTGCAATCCTGGGTTGCTGTCATGGTGGTGATGATCTCAGAACCATGAAGCCTGCATGTGGCTAAGAGCTTGGGCTCTAACCTCAGAGTCTGAACCCTTATTTTTGCCCAAGGTGAGTGTAGTGTTGTGATTTATAATAATAAAAAATATGTATATTTATATATTTGATATATGTGTATAATAAAATACATATGTTTACATGTATTTTATATGTATGAAATAATATGTTTGATTTATAATTATTTATATACATACACACATATGTATACATATATGTTTTGGTCTTCATCTTGTTTCTAGTATTGAGCTCTTAAAACTCTTGGAATTTTCCTAAGAGCAATAGGAACATCTTTTGTTATAGTATTTGGTCTTTTGTCCTTGGTTCCTGAAATAGCTCCAGAGCCTTAAAGGTGAAAGGAATACATCATATTATTCATAACATTCCCCTTTCAACGACACCTGAATTTATGTTAATGCATTGACTTTTGGAAAGCCCCTAAAGAGGAGCTGGTTGCCAGCGGAACTAACCTGATTAGAAGATTGAAACTTCCAGTGTCCCCTCCCTCTGGGGAGAGGAAGAGGGGCTGGAGGTTAAATCAATCACCAATAGCTAACGATTTAGTCAACTGTGCCTGCTTGTGATACTTCCATAAAAACTCAAAAGAATAGGTTTGGAGAGCTTCTGAATTGGTGAACACATGGAGATTTGGGGAGGGTGGTGCACCAAGAGAGAACATGTAAGCTCCATGCTCCTTCTCCCAAAACTTGAACGCTTGGTGTTTCTTACATCTGGCTGTTCTGAGTTATATTCTTTTATGATAAATTGGTAATCTAGTAAGTAAAAATTTTTCCTGAGTTCTGTGAGCTGTTCTACCAAAGTAATTGAACCCAAGAAGAAGTTCAATGGAATTTCCATTTTACAGCCAGTAAGTCAGAAGCGTAGGTGACAGCCTGGGAAGGGTTATTTTTGTTTTTAATGTCATCTGAGGCGAGGAACATTTGCAAGTATCTGCCTGACCTTTCCTTATATATATAAGGAAATGCTCCCAACCTAATACTAAACCCCATCTCCACCCCTGCACAGAACACAGGGGCTCCTTGTCTTCTGCCTGTCTTCTGTGCAACTGGAGTGAGGATTGCAGGTTTCCAGCTGCCCAGACCACCATACCCACCTTTGTATCTCCTATTTCTTATGCAGTAATGACCTGTGTCAGTATCCCTCTCTCAATTCCCCGACTAGACTATGGGTTCATGAGAGTAGCCCAGTGCCCTGCATGTACCTCAATAAACATGGGATCAATGAAAACAGGAAGAGGAGTAAAGAGATTACTAGGTAAACAGGAGGGTGAGACACTTCCAACCAGGACACTTACTGATGATAACCCCAGGGGTGGTCAGAGTAGTCAAATTTGGATATATTTTGAAGGTTGAGCAATAGACTTGCTGAAGGTTTAGAAGTGAGGGAAAGAGAGAAATCAATGTATTGTTCATTCATTCGTGTTTAACTAATAATTATTGGCTCTTGACTAGATACTAGGTACCATTAAAGATGCTTTAGGTACAGTAGCAAATGAGAGAAGCTCCTCATGTTAAAGAGCTTATGTTCTAATTGATGGAGACAAAGCAATAAACAAGATATTACACAGAATGTTAAGTGCTGAGAAAATAAAAGAGGGCAATGTAACAGGTTATTAGGTAGGATATATTTGGCTGAAAACCCAACTCAAAATGCCTTTAGCATTAAGATTTTTATCTCATAGGAAAAGTCAGAGTAGGATTGTTCCATGGTTGGTTACTCAGTGGCTCAATGACATCCTGACTACAACTCAGCATCTCTGTGATTCTCAAGAATTCTTCTCATGCTTGTAAGATGACCCTACAGTTCTAAGCAATATATCCTCCATCCAAGGTATAGGCAAGGAAAATCTGTTTTTTCTCACATCTTTCTTTTTTTTTTTTAATTTAAATTCAGTTAGCCAACATGTGGCAAATGTAGTGTTCAATAGTTTATCAGTTGTGTATAATACCCAATGCTCATCACATCACATGACCTCCTTAATGCCTATCATCCAGTTACCCCATCCTCCTACCCACCACCCCTCCAGCAACTTTCAGTTTGTTTCCCATATTTAAGAGTCTCTCATGATTTTTTTCCCTTCTCTGATGTCTTCCCATTCAGTTTTCCCTACCTTCCCTTATGATCCTCTACTCTGTTTCTTATATTCCCACATATGAGTCAAACCATATAATTGCCCTTCTCTAGTTGAGTTATTTCACTCAGCACAATCCCCTCCAGTTCCATCAATGTCCATGTAAATGGTAAGTATTCATTCTTTCTGACGGATGACTATTTCATAGTGTGTATGTATATGTGTATGTGTGTTCATATACACACACACATCTTCTTTATCCATTCATCTTTCAAAAGACATCTGTGCTCTTTCCCCAGTTTGGCTAATATGGACATTGCTGCTATAAATATTGGGGTGCAGGTGCTCCTTAGGGTCAGTACATTTGTATCTTTGGGGTAAATACCCAGTAGTTCAATTGCTAGGTCATAGGGTAGCTCCATTTTTAACTTCTTTTTTTTTAAGATTTTACTTATTTATTTGAGAGAGTGAGAATACAAACTGGGAGACAGAGGGAGAGGGAGAAGCAGGCTCTCCACGGAGCAGGGAGCCCAATGCAGAGCTTGATCCCAGGACCCTGGGATCATGACCTGAATTGAAGGCAGCCACTTAACTGACTGAGGCACTCAGGTGCCCCTATTTTTAACTTCTTGAGGAGCCTCCATACTGTTCCAAAGTGGCTGCACCAGCTTACATTCCCACTAACAGTATAAGAAGGTTCTCCTTTCTCTGCATCCCCGCCAACAACTGTTGTTTTCTGACTTGTTAATTTTAGCCATTCTGACAATGTGAGATTGTATCTCAATGATTTTGATATGTATTTCCCTGATGCCAAGTGATGTGGAGCATTTTTTCATGTGTCTGATGACCATTTGTATGTCGTTTTTGGAGAAATGTATGTTCATGTTTTCTGCCTATTTCTTGACATGATTATCTGTTTTTTGGGTTTTGAATTTGATAAGTTCTTTATAGATCTTGGATACTAGTCCTTTCTCTGATATGTCATTTGCAAATATCTTCTCCCATTTTGTAGGTTGCCTTTCAGTCTTTTTCATTCTTTCCTTTGCTATGCAGAAGTGTTTTATCTTGATGAGTTCCCAATAGTTCATTTTTGCTTTTGTTTCCCTTGCCTCTGGAGATGTGTCTAGTAAGAAGTTGCTGCAGACGAGGTCACAGAGGTTGCTACTTGTGCTCTTCTCTAGGATTTTGATGGATTCCTATCTCAGATTTAGGTCTTTCATCCATTTTCAGTTTATCTTTGTGCATGGTTTAAAAAAATGGTCCAATTTCATTCTTCTACATGTGGCTGTCCAATTTTCCCAGCCCCATTAATTTAAGGGGCAGTCCCTTTTTCCATTGGATACTGTCCTATTTTGTTGAAGATCAGTTGACCATAGAGTTGAGGGTCCATTTCTGGGCTTTCTATTCTGTTCCACTGATCTATGTGTCTGTTTTTGTGCCAGTACCATACTGTCTTGATGATTACTGCTTTGTAATATAGCTTGAAGTCTGGCATTGTGATGCCCCCAGCTTTGGTTTCTTTTCCAACATTCCTTTGTCTATTCAGGGTCTTTTCTTTTTCCATACAAATTTTAGGATTACTTGTTCCACATCTGTGAAAAATGTTGATGGTATTTTTATAGGAATTTCATGGAATGCATAGATTGCTGTGGATAGCATATATATTTTAACAATATTTATTCTTCTAATCCATGAGCATGGAATGTTTTTCCATTTCTTTGTGTCTTCCTCAATTTCTTTCATAAGTGTTCTGTAGTTTTTAGAGTACAGATCCTTTACCACTTTGGTTAGATTATTTTTTTATCTTATGGTTTTTCATGCAATTATAAATGGGATTGATTTCTTAATTTCTTTTTCTTCTGTCTCATTGTTAGAAATGCAACTGATTTCTGTGGATTGATTTTATATCCTGCCACTTTACTGAATTCCTGTATGAATTCTAGCAATTTTTGGGTAGAGTATTTTGAGTTTTCCACATAAAGTAAGTCATCTGCAAAGAGTGAGAGTTTGACTTCTTTGCTGATTTTGATCCTTTGATTTATTTTTGTTGTCTAATTGCTGAGGTTAGGACTTCTACTACTATGTTGAACAACAGTGGTGAGAGTGGGCATGTGTCATGTTCCTGACCTTAGAGGAAATGCTCTCCGTTTTTCCCCATTGAGAATGATGTTCCCTATGGGCTTTTCATATGTGGCTTTTACAATATTGAGGTATGTTCATCAGGAATATTGGTCTGTTATTCTCCTTTTCCATGGGGTCTTTGTCTGGTTTGGGGATCAAGGTAATGCTAACCTCATAGAATGAGTTTGGAAGTTTTCCTTCCATTCCTATTTTTTGAAACGCTTCAGAAAAATGGGTATTCATTCTTCTTTAAATGTTTGGTAGAATTCCCCTGGGAAAACATCTGCCCCTGGACTCTTCTTTGTTGGGATATTTCCGATTACCCCTTCAGTTTCCTTGCTAGTTATGGGTCTCTTCAGGTTTTCTTCCTGTTTCAGTTTTGGTAGTTAAATTGCCAGGAATGCATCCATTTCTTCCAGACTGCTTAATATGTTAGCATGTAGTTGCTCATAATATGTTCCTAAAACTGTTTGTGTTTCCTTGGTGTTGGTTGTTGTCTCTCCTCTTTCATTCATGATTTTATTAATGTGGGTCCTTTCTCTTTTCTTTTTGATAAGTCTGGCTAGGGGTTTATCAATCTTATTAATTATTTCAAAGAACCAGCTCTTAGTTTCATTGATCTTCTGGTTTCTATTTCATTGATTTGTGCTCTGATCTTTATTATTTCTCTTGTCCTGCTGGGCCTCATTTGCTGTTCTTTCTCTAGCTCCATTAGATGTAAGGTTAGCTTGTATATTTGCCTTTTCTAATTTTTTGAAGAAGGTTGTATTGGTCTGTTCTTCCCTCTTTGGACTGCCTTTGCTGCATCCCAAAGGTTTTGAACAGCTGTGTTTTCATTTTCATTTCTTTCCATTAATTTTTAAAAATTCTCCTTTAATTTCCTGGTTGACCATTCATTCTTTAGTAGGATGCTCTTTAACCTCTAAATGTTTGAATTCCTTCCAAATTTCCTCTTGTGATTGAGTTCAAGTTTCAAACCACTGTGGTCTGAAAATATGCAGAAAATTATCCCTATCTTTTGATATTTGTTGAGGCCTGATTTGTGACTTAGAATGTGATCTATTCTGGAGAATGTTTCATGTGCACTTGAGAAAAATGTGTGTTCTGTTGCTTTAGGATGGAATGCTCTGAATATATTTGTAAAGTCCATCTGGTCCAGTGTGTGATCCAAAGCATGTATTTCTTTGTTAATTTTTTTTAAGATTTTATTTATTTATTTGACAGAGAGAGACATAACAAGAAAGGGAACATAAGCAGGGGGAGTGGGTGAGGGAGAAACAGGCTTCCTGCTGAGTAGGAAGCCCAATGTGGGGCTCAATCCCAGGAGTCTGGGATCATGACCTGAGCTGAAGTTAGACACTTAAAGACTGAGCCATCCAGGTGCCCCTATTCGTCAATCTTCTGCTTAGGTAATCTGTCCATTGCTGTGAGTGTGGTGTTAAAGTCCCCAAATATTATTGTATTATCAATGTGTTTCTTTAATTTTGTTATTAGTTGCCTTATATAATTGGCTGCTCCTCTGTTAGGAGCATAAATGTTTATAATTGTTAGATCTTCTTGTTGGATAGACCCTTTAGTTGTGGTATAGTGTCCCTCTACATCCCTTAC
The DNA here is from genome assembly GCF_020171115.1 of Neogale vison. Classification (NCBI taxonomy): domain Eukaryota; kingdom Metazoa; phylum Chordata; class Mammalia; order Carnivora; family Mustelidae; genus Neogale; species Neogale vison. The sequence continues at coordinate 73,531,475 of NC_058102.1, forward strand.
TACAGTCTTCGATTTAAAATATAATCTTTGTCTGATATGAGGATTGCTATCCCAGCTTTCTTTTGAGGTCCGTTAGCATGATAAATGGTACTCCACCTCTTCACTTTCAATCTGAAGGTGTCTTTGGGATATGAGTCTCTTGTAAATAGCATATACATGGGTCTTGCTTTCTTGCTTTTTAAAAAAAGACTTTATTTATTTGACATAGAGAACATGAGCAGGGGGACTGGCAGGCAGAGGAAGAGGGAGAAGCAGGCTCCCTGCTGATCAAAGAGCCCAATGCATGACGTGATCCCAGCTGAAGGCAGACACTTTTTTTTTTTAAAGATTTTATTTATTTATCAGAGAGAGAGGGAGAGAGCGAACACAGGCAGACAGTATGGCCGGCAGAGGCAGAGGCAGAGGGAGAAGCAGGCTCCCTGCCGAGCAAGGAGCCCGATGTGGGACTCGATCCCAGGACGCTGGGATCATGACCTGAGCCGAAGGCAGCTGCTTAACCAACTGAGCCACCCAGGCATCCCTGAACTGAACTACCTAGGTGTCCCAGGATCTGGCTTTTTTTGTCCAATCTGACACCCGTGTCTTGATTGGAGCATTTAGCCCATTTACATTCAAAGTTACTGTTGAAAGATATGAATTTAATGCCATTGTATTACCTGTAAAGTCCCTGTTTCTGTAGATTGTCTTTGTTTCTTTCTGGTCTCTGTTATTTTGGAGCTCTCTCTTTGCTTACGGGATACTTTAATATTTCTGGCAGGGCTGGTTTAGCAGTCACAAATTCTTTGTGTTTCTGTTTGTATTGGAAACTCTTTATCTCTCTTTCCATTCTGAATGAGGCAGCCTTGCTGGATAAAGTATTCTTGGCTGAATATTTTACTCATTTAGTACCCTGAATATATCATTCCATCCCTTTCTGCCCTGCCAGATCTCTGTGGATAGACCTGCTGCCAGCCTAATGTTTCTTCTATAGGTTAAGAACCTCTTGTCTTGAGCTGCGCTCAGGATTTTCTCTTTATCTCTAAAATTTGCAAGGTTCACTATTATATTTTGATTTTTTTTTTTTTTTTAAAGAGGGGCCCTCTTTACCTCTTGAATTTGAAAACCTGTTTTCTTCCCCAGATTAGGGAAGCTCTCAACTATGATTTTCTGAAATATACCTTCTGTTCCTCTTTCTTTTCTTCCTCCTCAGGGACCCAAATAATATAACATAGTTTACTCTATGTTAAGCCTCTCCTCATGGTCCTTTATTTGTTTCTCTCTCTTTTCTTCAACTCCTTTACTTTCTTACAACTTGTCTTCTGTGTTACCCTTTCTTCTGCCTCATTTACTCTAGCTGTTGGAATACCCAATTTAGACTGCATCTCAGTTAAAGCATTCCTAATTTCAGGCTGATTAGATCTTATTTCTGCACTAAGATATTCTCTAGTGTCTTTTCTTGCTTTTTTCAAGCCCAGCTAGTAACTTCATAATCATTACGCTGAATTTCTGACATTTTACTTATATCTATATCAATTTGATCTGTGGCAGAGTATTACCTCTGGTTATTTCTCTTGTTGTCAATTCCTCCTTCTAGTCATTTTTCCCAGAGAAGAATGGATGAATGAGAGAGCAACATAAAAAATACCAACCATGACCCAAAATACACACTAGACAAATCCAAAGAGATCAGAAACTAAAAAAGAAAAGCAAAAGCAAAAAAAAAAAAAAAAGGTGGGGGAAGAATATAATCTAGGTGGACAAAATAGAGGAATCCACTTCGTCCTGGTTGTATTTTGGTCTATTAGAAGACACTAAATCCCAAAAGTATAAAGAAAGAAAAACTTACATATATGCAAAAAATAAAATTGAATACAGTGAAAGGAAGTAAAAAATGAAAAATATATCTATAAAATGTAAATGTAAACAATGAAATTTTTTTAAAAAGACTTAAAAACAAAGAATTAGTAAAGTAAACTAGTTGAAAGGGAAAAAAGAAAGAAAATATAAATTTTAAGATGAAAGATAAATGAATCATGAGGAAAAAACTTGAATTCTATATACTATTTTCTCCTAGTGCTGGAGTTTTGCAGTCCTATGTGCTCCATAAACTTGGTATTCACTGGGTGTTTCAGCTGGTCTTCTGAGGGAGGGGCCAGCTGTGCTGATTCTCATGCATCTTTGCCTGGGCAGAGTTACACTACACCTTTTGGGGGGGCTGGACTCAGTGTAAGCTGCTACTGGTTGCTCTATATGGTTTTTGTTCCCTGAAGGTGTTCCATGTCTCTTTAGAGGATGAAAATAAAAATGAGAATAAAAATAAAAATAAAAATGGCCATACCCTGATATCCAGCCCCAGGGCTGAAAGATTGTTTTCCCTGTCTTCAGGAAACCCACAGGATAAGCGGTCTTCACTTTTGTGTGTGCAAAACTTTGTTGACTCCTGCCATTTGCACCCACACTAGTGCTCCTGAGGGAAGGCAGAGGTTCACAGTGCTTTAGTCCTTTGCAGGGCCCCCACATGGAGAGCCATCACCTGATCATGCATGCTCCCATGCCGTGCCTCTGGCAAGAAGATGGAGGGTCACCACTTTTCTGTCCTTTTCAGGGACAATCATACCAAAGTTCATGGTTTATGGTGAACAGAGCTGAGAGTCCCCTCCTGGGCTCATTGACCATAACTGGTTTCCCCACTCCAATACTAGGAAACTCTGTGGGCTCAGGCACCCCCATTTTTTCTGTGACCCCAGGGATTCTGAGACTGCGCTGTCCCACCTATGATTCTGCCTACCCCCCTTTACCACATGAGCACCTTTCAGGCAGAGACATCTCTCATTGGAACAGATTTCTAAAGGTTAAAATTTTGTTCTCCAGGACTATATCACTCTCCATTAGCTGACTTACAGAGGCTCCCTCCCCCTGCCATATATTTTCCAAAATATCCCCTCAGATTCACTTCTCTGTACCTTCTACCTTACAAAAAGTGGTTGGTTTTCTATTTGTTTAATTCTAGCAATTCATTTCTTATATCTGAGGTCAAATTCATAGGTGTTCAGAATGATTTGATAGTTATCTAGCTAAATTCAAGGAACCAGATGAAACAAGGCCCCCTACTCTTCCATCATCTTGCCTTTCTCCAGCCTCACATTTCTCTTTTAATTTTTAATTTTTTTCACATCTCTCTCTAAAGATTACAGAAATCTTCTCCTAGAAGAACCCTCCACTGTACCCTTAGTATTATAGCACATACCATTACTATAGCATTTTTGCCAAGGGGAACGAGACATCATCTTTGGTCTAGATCAGTCATGGTTTATCCCTTGGGGTTGGGCATGAGCCTGACCACCCTTGTAGCATGTAGGTACTGGATATCTGAGCAAAGTAATGATGCTGTTAAAGGGATGAGATGGAAAGGGAATGACCATAAGCAACAAACACCATCATCCACAGAAAGGCAGGACATAAATAAGAAGTGTTAAGATGAGCTCCATAGAGATGGTAATGCCTGCCTAAGTCTTGTCAGGAAGTAGTTGTCAGTCATAGGAAGTCTGGGGACTAGCCATTTAGGTGTAAAGAAGAACAAATTAACTTTTTATGAGAAAAAGTACAGGGTTTCTTTCTGGGGTTATGAAATGTTCTAAATTGATTGTGGTGATGGTTGCACACCATCTGTGAATATACTAAAATCTATTAAATTATATACTTTGAGTGAGTGAGTTATGTGGCATATGAATGATATCTTAAAGATGTTATTTTTTTTTTAAAGAACAGTAAATGCAATGCCCTGAGACTACACAAACTTGGTATGAATCACAAAAATCATTTGATTCACTGGGTCTGATTCAGTGGAGAATTCTCATAGCCAACTTTAGTTATAGGTCATCCATTCACAAAGGATATGAAACTCAATTTCAGAACTTTAAAAAAAGGTAGAGAAATACCATGTATTTCAGGTGTGATATTCCCTGTTTGGGTTTCTTTCCCAGGAATGTGGTTTCCCTAGGCTTCAATCCACCCAGCATGTGTGCCCTCCAATAGAACTGTAGCCACTAGTAAGTGGGATCTTGTCTCATCTGAAGGGCTGCTTCTCTGACTAATAGGTAGATGTTGCATCCTCCTTATGTATAATATCTGGCCTACTAATTAAGGCTGATAATTTTCCATTAGATACAGCTTTAACAATAGATATACCCAATTTAGTTTCTGTTTTTCTCTTTTGTGGCTAAGATTTGCTATTTTGGGATTGGTTTGTTTGTTTGTTTTGGTCTTACCATAATTACAAGAAAGCATTTTTTAAAAATCATTTGAAAATAATTGAACCATAATTGACATACAATGTTCTGTTAGTTTCAGGTGTAAAACATTCTGATTCAACAATTCTTTTTATTAAAAGATAGCATTTTTATCAGAGCTAATGCCATGCACGTTGCAGCTGGGCCTTTCTAACACTCTGCAGAGGTGCAAATGAGCATTTGTCAATGATTGGCACTTTTCCAAAGTTGTGCAAGGGAGGAAGCTCAAGTCCATCTCATATACATAATTGAGGAACAGAAGGAAGGCCAGTGTTGTTGGAGTTTAGGGAAAGAGATAGTACAAAGTGGTGGGCAGGGACTAGATCATATAGGGCCTTGACGATTATGAGAGATTAGATTTTACAGCCAACTGTAATTGGGAGCCACTGGAAGTCTTTAAACAAGGACATCACAAAATGTTGCGTATTTTAAACAGATCAGTTTGGAGTCATAAATTTGGAGGAAATATCTGCTACACAAATAACTAAAGACTAGTACCTAGAGTATAAAAAGTACACCTACAGATAAATTTGATAAAAGACAAAAAAAACACAATTGGAAAATCAGCAGAATACTGGAATCAGCAGTTCTCCAAAGAGAAAATCTAGATGGTCAATAACGTGTGGAATATGTTCAATCTCATTAATCAACCAGGGAAGTATATGCTAAAATCACAATAAAATACCCATATAAGCCATTTGATTGGTAAAAGTAGGGAAAAAATCTGGAGCCATCCAGATTTTGACAATAGTAATGCAAACCCATCCTCTTGTGGTCAGTATTAAATTGATATAACCATTTTGGAAAATAGAAAGTATACATCTTTATTTAATTTTATTTATTTGTTTGAGAGAGGAGGTGGAGGGGAGGGGCAGAGGAGATGGGGGCAGAGAGGGAGGAGAGAGAGAATCTCAGACAGGCTACACCCTGAGTATGGATCCTGATGCAGGGCTCTGTCTCTTGATTGTGAGATCATGACCTGAGCCAAAACCAAGAATCAGATGCTTAACTGACTGAACCACTCAGGAGCCCCCATGTTTGTTAAGACAGTCCAGTATCTATATTCTTACATAACTATATGTCTCTGTGTGTGTTTATGGATGTATTTGTATAGATATATAAATATAGATATTGATAGATATAAATATAGAAATAAAATGTGCAAGAAAAAGTCTTGCACGTTAGTATCAGGAGACTGGTATTAGATTGTTCACTGTAACACTGGTAATAACTGAAAATATGCCAAAGTCCATAAATAGTATAATCTAATGATACTACTTGTGGTGTATTATACTATGAAATTTTATACAGAGCTTTGGCTATATCCTTCATCATCAGCTCATGAACTTAATATTGAGCAATAAGAAGCAAGTCACAAAAGAATACGTGTAATGAGATTCCATTTATATAATTATAAATTGATAAAATGAAACTATTATTTAGGCACGTATACACATGTGGCAAATGGTAGTAAGGAAAGAGAATGATTTTTTAAAAAGGATTTTGTTTATATCAACAGAAAGGGAGGAGATGTGAACAGGAGGCAATGATATAAGGTACTGGAAGTGTACTATTTCTATGATGTACTAAAGTTTTTAATTTTTTTTCTTTTTATTACCTTTTTTAAAATTTTTTATTTTTTAAAATTTTTTATAAACATATAATATATTTTTATCCCCAGGGGTACAGGTCTGTGAATCGCCAGGTTTACACACTTCACAGCACTCATGATAGCACATACCCTCCCCAATGTCCATAAGCCCACCCCTCTTCTCCCAAACCCCCTCCCCCCAGCAAACTTCAGTTTATTTTGTGAGATTAAGAGTTACTTATGGTTTGTCTCCCTCCCAATCTCATCTTGTTTCATTTATTCTTCTCCTACCCCCTTAACCCCCCAAGTTACATCACCACTACCTAATATCAGGGAGATCACATGAGAGTTGTCTTTCTCTGATTGACTTATTTCGCTAAGCATGATACCTTATAGTTCCATCCACGTTGTCGCAAATGGCAAGATTTCATTTCTTTTGATGGCTGCATAGTATTCTATTGTGTATATATACCACCTCTTCTTTATCCATTCATCGGTTGATGGACATCTAGGTTCTTTCCATAGTTTGGCTATTGTAGACATTGCTGCTATAAACATTCGGGTGCACATGTCCCTTTGGATCACTACCTTTGTATCTTTGGGGTAAATACCCAGTAGTGCAATTGCTGAGTCATAGGGCAGTTCTATTTTCAACATTTTGAGGAACCTCCATGCTATTTTCCAGAGTGGTTGCACCAGATTGCATTCCCACCAACAGTGTAGGAGGGTTCCCCTTTCTCCGCATCCTCGCCAGCATCTGTCATTTCCTGACTTGTTAATTTTAGCCATTCTGACTGGTGTGAGGTGGTATCTCATTATGGTTTTGATTTTTATTTCCCTGATGCCAAGTGATATGGAGCACTTTTTCATGTGTCTGTTGGCCATCTGGATGTCTTCTTTGCAGAAATGTCTATTCATGCCTTCTGCCCATTTCTTGATTGGATTATTTGTTCTTTGGGTGTTGAGTTTTCTAAGATCTTTATAAATTTTGGACACTAGCCCTTTATCTGATATGTCGTTTGCAAATATCTTCTCCCATTCTGTCAGTTGTCTTTTGGTTTTGTTAACTGTTTCCTTTGCTGTGCAAAAGCTTTTGATCTTGATGAAATCCCAATAGTTCATTTTTGCCCTTGCTTCCCTTGCCTTTGGTGATGTTCCTAGGAAGATGTTGCTGCGGGTGAGGTCGAAGAGGTTGCTGCCTGTGTTCTCCTCAAAGATTTTGATGGATTCCTTTCTCACATTGAGGTCCTTCATCCATTTTGAGTCTATTTTCATGTGTGGTGTAAGGAAATGGTCCAATTTCATTTTTCTGCATGTGGCAGTCCAATTTTCCCAACACCATTTATTGAAGAGGCTGTCTTTTTTCCATTGGACATTCTGTCCTGCTTTGTCGAGGATTAGTTGACCATAGAGTTGAGGGTCTATTTCTGGGCTCTCTATTATGTTCCATTGATCTACTTGTCTGTTTTTGTGCCAGTACCATGCTGTCTTGATGATAACAGCTTTGTAATAGAGCTTGAAGTCTGGAATTGTGATGCCACCAACTTTGGCTTTCTTTTTCAATATTCCTTTGGCTATTCGAGGTCTTTTCTAGTTCCATATAAATTTTAGGATTATTTGTTCCATTTCTTTGAAAAAGATGGATGGTACTTTGATAGGAATTGCATTAAGTGTGTAGATTGCTTTAGGTAGCATAGACATTTTCACAATGTTTATTCTTTCAATCCTGGAGCATGCAACATTTTTCCATTTCTTTGTGTCTTCCTCAATTTCTTTCATGAGTACTTTATACTTTTCTGGGTATAGATTCTTTGCCTGTTTGGTTAGGTTTATTCCTAGGTATCTTATGGTCTTGGGTGCAGTTGTAAATGGGATTGACTCCTTAATTTCTCTTTCTTCTGTCTTGTTGTTGGTATAGAGAAATGCAACTTATTTCTATGCATTGATTTTATATCCTGACACTTTGCTAAATTCCTGTACAAGTTTTAGCAGTTTTGGAGTGGAGTCTTTTGGGTTATCCACATATAGTATCATATCATCTGCGAAGAGTGATAGTTTGACTTCTTTGCAGATTTGGATGCCTTTAATTTCCTTTTGTTGTCTGATTGATGAGGCTAGGACTTCTAGTATTATGTTGAATAGCAGTAGTGATAATGGACATCCCTGCAGTGTTCCTGACCTTAGCAGAAAAGTTTTCAGTTTTTCTCCATTGAGAATGATATTTGCAGTGGGTTTTTCATAGATGGCTTTGATGATATTGAGGTATGTGCCCTGTATTCCTGCACTTTGAAGAGTTTTGATCAGGAAGGGATGATGTACTTTGTCAAATGCTTTTTCAGCATCTATTGAGAGTATCATATGGTTCTTGTTCTTTCTTTCATTAATGTGTTGTATCACATTGATTGATTTGTGGATGTTGAACCAAACTTGCAGCCCTGGAATAAATCCCACTTGGTCATGGTGAATAATCCTTTTAATGTACTGTTGAATCCTATTGGCTAGTATTTTAGTGAGAATTTTCACATCTGTGTCATCAAGGATATTGGTCTGTAGTTCTCTTTCTTGATGGGATCCTTGTCTGGTTTTGGGATCAAGGTGATGCTGGCCTCATAAAATGAGTTTGGAAGTTTTCCTTCCACTTCTATTTTTTGGAACAGTTTCAAGAGAATAGGAATTAGTTCCTCTTTAAATGTTTGGTAGAAATCCCCTGGGAAGCCGTCTGGCCCTGGGCTTTTGTTTATTTGGAGATTTTTGATGACTGTTTCAATCTCCTTACTGGTTATGGATCTGTTCAGGCTTTCTATTTCTTCCTGGTTCAGTTGTGGTAGTTTATATGTCTCTAGGAATGCATCCATTTCTTCCAGATTGTCAAATTTGTTGGCGTAGAGTTGCTCATAGTATGTTCTTATAATTGTCTATATTTCTTTGGTGTTAGTTGTGATCTCTCCTCTTTCATTCATAATTTTATTTATTTGGGTCATTTCTCTCTTCTTTTTGATAAGTCTGGCCATGGGTTTATCAATCTTCTTAATTCTTTCAAAGAACCATCTTCTAATTTTGTTGATTTGTTCTATTTTTTGTTTGTTTGTTTCTATTTCATTGATTTCTGCTCTGATCTTTCTGATTTCTCTTCTCCTGCTGGGTTTAGGGTTTCTTTCTTGTTCTTTCTCCAGATCCTTTAGGTGTAGGGTTAGGTTGTTTACTTGAGACCATTCTTGTTTCTTGAGAAAGGCTTGAACCGCTATATATTTTCCTCTCATGACTGCCTTTGTTGTGTCCCACAGATTTTGAACCATTGTGTTTTCATTATCATTTGTTTCCATGGATTTTTTCAATTTTTCTTTAATTTCCTGGTTGACCCATTCATTCTTTAGAAGGTTGCTGTTTAGTCTCCATGTATTTGGGTTCTTTCCAAATTTTCTCTTGTGATTGAGTTCTAGCATCAGAGCATTGTGTTCTGAAAATATGCAGGGAATGATCCCAATCTTTTGATACCAGTTGAGGCCTGATTTAGGATCGAGGATGTGATCTATTCTGGAGAATGTTCCATGTGCACTAGAGAAGAATGTGTATTCTGTTGCTTTGGGATGAAATGTTCTGAATATATCTGTGATGTCCATCTGGTCCAGTGTGTCAGTTAAGGCCTTTATTTCCTTGTTGATCTTTTGCTTGGATGATCTGCCCATTTCAGTGAGGGGAGTGTTAAAGTCCCCTACTATTATTGTATTATTGTTGATGTGTTTCTTTGATTTTGTTATTAATTGGTTTATATAGTTGGCTGCTCCCACATTAGGGACATAGGTATTTAAAATTGTTAGATCTTCCTGTTGGACAGATCCTTTGAGTATGATATAGTGTCCTCCCTCATCTCTTATTATAGTCTTTGGTAAAATCTAATTGATCTGATGTAAGGATTGCCACGTCTGCTTTCTTCTGATGTCCATTAGCATGGTAAATTCTTTTCCACCCCCTCACTTTAAATCTGGAGGTGTCTTTGGGTTTAAAATGAGTTTCTTGTAGGCAACATATAGATGGGTTTTGTTTTTTTATCCATTCTGATATCCTGTGTCTTTTGATTGGGGCATTTAACCCATTAACATTCAGGGTAACTATTGAGAGATATGAATTTAGTGCCACTGTATTGCCTGTAAGGTGACTGTTACTGTGTATTGTCTCTGTTCCTTTCTGATCTACTACTTTTAGGCTCTCTCTTTGCTTAGAGGACCCCTTTCAATATTTCCTGTAGAGCTGGTTTGGTGCTTGCAAATTCTTTCAGTTTTTGTTTGTCCTGGAAGCTTTTAATGTCTCCTTCTATTTTCAATGATAGCCTAGCTGGATACAGTATTCTTGGCTGCATGTTTTTCTTGTTTATTGCTCTGAATATATCATGCCAGCTCTTTCTGGGCCTGCCATGTGGATAAGTCTGCTGCCAATCTAATATTTTTACCATTGTATGTTACAGACTTCTTTTCCCAGGCTGCTTTCAGGATTTTCTCTTTGTCACTAAGACTTGTAAATTTTACTATTAGGTGACGGGGTGTGAGCCTATTCTTATTGATTTTGAGGGGGTTCTCTGCACCTCCTGGATTTTGATGCTTGTTCCCTTTGCCATATTGGGGAAATTCTCCCCAATAATTCTCTCCAGTATACCTTCTGCTCCCCTCTCTCTTTCTTCTTCTTCTGGAATCCCAATTATTCTAATGCTGTTTCGTCTTATGGTGTCACTTATCTCTCAAATTCTCCCCTCGTGGTCCAATAGCTGTTTGTCCCTCTTTTGCTCAGCTTCTTTATTCTCTGTCATTTGGTCTTCTATATCACTAATTCTTTCTTCTGCCTCATTTATCCTAGCAGTGAGAGCCTCCATTTTTTATTGCACCTCATTAATAGCTTTTTTAATTTCAACTTGGTTAGATTTTAGTTCTTTTATTTTTCCAGAAAGGGCTTTTATATCTCCCGAGAGAGTTTCCCTAATATCTTCCATGCCTTTTCCAAGCCTGGCTAGAACCTTGAGAATCATCATTCTGAACTCTAGATCTGACATATTACCAATGTCTGTATTGATTAGGTCCCTAGCCTTCGGTACTACCTCTTGTTCTTTTTTTTGTGGTGAATTTTTCTGCCTTGTTTTGTCCAGGTAAGAGTATATGAAGGAGCAAGTAAAATACTAAAAGGGTGGCAACAACCCCAGGAAAATATGCTTTAACCAAATCAGAAGAGATCCCAAATCATGAGGGGGGAGAAAGGGGGTAAAAAGAGGTTCAGAAAGAAAAAAAGAAAAGAAAAGAAACAATTAAGCAAAGAAAATGAATAAAGAAAAAATATAAAAAAGAAATATATATATATATAAGATAATAGTTTAAAAAAACGTTAAAAAAGAAAAGGGTAAAAGTTAAAAAAATTTAGAAGAAGAGAAAAAAAATTGAAAAAGAAGAAAAAATTAAATAAACTGCAAGACTAAAGAATCATGGGGAGAAAGTCAAGAGTTCTGAGCTTTGCTTTCTCTTCCTCTGGAATTCCGGGGCTCTCCTCAGGCTGAGTAATCCGCTCAGGTTTGCTTTCAGGAGCTTTTGTTCCCTGAGCACTTTCCGTAGAGTTCCGGAGGATGGGAATGAAAATGTCAGCCTCCCAGTCTCCGGCCTGGAGGAGCGGAGAGTCCAGGGCCCCACTCCTCAATGCGCCCTCAGAGAACAGTGCCCAATTACTCCCATCTCCCTGGCTTCCGGCCATGCTCCGAGCTCACCAAGCCTGCAACCGGTTCAAGGTAACCCCAAGCTGAGAGCTCACTCCTCAGCTCTGTCTTTGTAGTTGGCTTCCCTAGTCTAATACCTGTAAGCTCTGTGACACTCAGACACCCCTGATCCTTCTGTGACCCTGCAAGACCTGAGGCCACGCTGACCCCGCATGGGCTTCACCCCGGTTTAGCCTCTAGAGCGATGTCCCTCAGCGGAACAAACTTTTAAACATCCTAATTTTATGCTCCATTGCTCCGCCACTTGCCGGGAGCTGGCCCCTCCCCCCGCGGTCTATCTTCCCATCGCTTTGGATTCACTTCTCCACCAGTCCTCCCTTTCAGAAAGTGCTTGATTTGCTGTTTCTAGAATTGCTGTTCTTCTCTTCCATCTCCCATTGGATTTGTAGGTGTTTGCAATCTTTAGATAAGCTATCTAGCTGATCTCCTGCTAGCTGAAGTAGTCTCAGCCTGCTACTTCTCTGCCATCTTGACTCCTCCCCTAAAGTTTTTAATTTTGATGAAACTTAGTTTATCTATGTTTTTTTTTCCTTTGTTGCTTGTGCTTTTGGTGTTATATGAAAAAAAAAAATCCTTCATGGGACACCTGGGTGGCTCAGTTGGTTAAGTGTTCTACTCTTGATTTTGGCTCAGGTCATGATCTCACAGTCCTAAGATTGAGTCCCATCAGGCTCTGCTCAGTGGAGAGTCTGCTTGAGATTTTCTCTCTCTCTGTCCCTTCATTGCTCATGCATGATCTTGCTCTCTCTCAATTAATTAATTAATTAATTAAAATCTTTAAAAAGAAAAAAAAATCCTTCCCAAATCTGCAGACACAGTATTTACCCCTATGTTTTTTCAAAGAGTTTCATAGTTTTGGTTCTTACATTTAGATCTTTAGTCCATTCTCAGTTAATTTTTTATATATAGTGTGAGATAGTGGGCATCATTCTTTTGCAGATAATGTTACATTTCTAAACCTGTGTATAGATACATTGATATTAACTTGCATATGTGAGATATGTTTCATAGATTTAAAAATACAATTGGAAATAATTGCTGGGATGCCGTGTGGAGTACCCTGTCTGTGGAGAACACATGTTATAATGAAATGATAGACAAATCAGGTACACCAGTTGGAATGTCTTATGGGGTTTTTAAATGAAGTAACAGGATAGGTGGTGGTGCCGTTAACTGGGACAGCAATGAATACAGAAGGAACAAGGTTTTGGGAGAGGGAAGCAAAACTATTTGAAGGATATGTTAAAGCTGAGGAGCTTTTCAACATCTAAGTGGAGAAGTCAAAAATACCTTCTGATATATGAATCTGGAGTTTAGGATGAAAAGTGGGTCTATAGGTGTACACTTGTGGGTCTGTGGCATAAAGGTGTCATAAAACTATGGAACTGATCAAAATAACACAGGGAGACAGTGTAGACACAGGAGGGAAGAGCATCAAGGACTCATGAAGAGCATCAAGGACTTCTAATAATTAGAAGGTAGGCAGAGGAAGCAGTGGGTCCTCCCAAGGAGACTCAGAAGGAGCAACCAGTGAGGAGAAGGTGAACAGAAGACTGTGGTTTAAGGAAATTTTAGGGAGGAAACTGTTTCAAAGAGAAAGGAATTGTCAAATACTGCTCAAAAATCAAGTATGATTTAGACAGAACTAAATGTTAGATTTGGCAAAGTAAAGATGGTCAGTAAGTGTAAGAGATATTTTGTGGAGGAAGCAGGCAAAAACCTGATTGGCTTTACACAGCACATTGGGGAGTTGAACACTTAGCTTTCTTCTTTTTTACATTTTCTTTCAAAAAATACCAGGAGGCATATCATTGACCACCAATTCTTCCTTATGAAGCAGAGCATATATTCCTTGTTATGTATAGCTATCCGGTATCAGAACTGAATCTATCATACCCTTTCCAGTCCATGTTATGGCTCACAAAATAGTGATTATCTTAGAAAAAAAAAAAGTTTTCCTGAAGCACTGGATTTTAGTAATGAGCAGAGTAAAGAGTCCCTTAGCACTTCTCCTGATACCACATATGTGTAAGAACTGATTTATTTTCTAGACATTAGCGATTAGAGGCTTCATGCAACTCTAAATAAAATATTTGCTAGCAAAAAAAAAAAATTTGCTAGCATGAGCACAGAACATCAATTCCTCTTTCACATTAAATGCCATTGATGTTATGTAATGTCAAATAAGTTGACAATGGAATTTTGCCAGTAGCTTGTTTTGCTTTCTCTGAATGTATCTTCAACAACTTTCCACACTGTTTTACAGAACTTTTGACAACAGTGAGAACTACCCTATTTAGTGTACAAGGAACACAACACTGAATAAAATATTGATAGTTTTGGGCTCTTTATGATTTTAGCAAAAATATTTATTTAATCCTGTATGACGTTGATTTGTTTTAGTATTGAAAAATTTAATTGGTTTACTGGGGGTTATGGTGTTACGTTAGACCTTGAAATCAAAGTGTCATTAATTTCTTGCCAAAATTTGACAAAGTTTCTTAGAAGATAGCACAGCGTGAAAAAAAAAATACATTGCTAATTTTCAGATAGTCACTGTCACACTTCATATATTTTTTAGTTGTTTCTGTAAAATTATCACATTTGCCTCTTATTTAAAAATGGGAGTCCTGTTCATTTTTTATACTTATGAAATTCTGAATTTTAACATTTACATTACTATTTATCATTATATTTTTGCTTTAGTGCTTCTGAAATTCTTAATAACATTTCTTCGAACATTGGAGATATAAGACCACACAATAGTAACAACACAAAAATTAAAGTGTTGGGAAAGGATTTGAAATCAAGATCAACTGTACCTGATAATTGAATATTAGTGGAGACAAATTGCCAATGACGGGTCTTATCGTTCATGTGATATTTTTTAAAACAGTGTTATCACAGAGAATGTAGCAGGACTTATTATTTGAAGACAGTAGCATAAAGTTAGCATTTTTCCTTTTGGAGGCTAAATCACCCAGAAGTAAAGAATAGAAAAAGGAATAGTATGAGATAAATCCTTAAATTACAAAATAAGTGGATGGGAGTGAGAGTATGGGAGGATGTTGAGAGTGCAGATTTTAGAAAGATCTCATTAGATTTAGGGTTTCAGATTGGCTTGGCGTCAGAGTTAGGGTTAAGTAGCAAAATATACTGCTTATAAGTTAAGGACATAGATTAAAAATCCTGTATAGAACCTAAATACCTCATTTAAAAAGCAGGAATTCAATTCACAGATTGGTTACGAGACCTTCCCTGTATCCACATGGGTCCAAGAAGCAGAGAAAGTATCATCGCCTGGGGAAAAGTCAAACAAGCTCCCACACAAAACACTGGGTCATAGTAAGATTCCTGTTGGCTTGGAAAACAGTGTAGATAGCCAGAGTAACAGGAAGCTGCCTGGCTGCGGGAAGCCAGGAAGAGCAATACTGGCCTGAGAAAATATTCCTGTAACAACACATTTGTTTTGGGTACCAACCCTTGGAATGGCAGCTATCTGGACAAGCTATACCTGGGACACTCTAAGCCAAAGCCCCAAAGAGGACTAAAGTGGTCTTGGTAACTGACAGAAATAGAAACAAACATTGTCTAGAGGAGAGCTCTCCAAGTTTGGTCCAGAGGACCTCGACAGATTATGATTAAGCAGTGAACTCAGAAACAAGATTGCCAAACACACAAGAAGACAATAACCATGAGTGAGAGTCAGCAGAAACAAACAGCAGATTTAGATTCCCTAAAAATTCCAAGGATTGGAATTATAGTTACATATGTATAACATAAAACAGCTGTGTGTGAACTGTTTAAATAAAGCATGCAATTTAAAAAGTTATCATTCAATTAGAAACATCCAGGAATTTTCAGAAACAGGTTGGGAACAATCCAAAAGAAACCAGAAATTTAAAAATATAATTGTTGGCAGCAAAAACAAATAAACAAACAACTGTGAAAGGATTAAATCAATTAGATGACTCAAATGAGAATTTGTAAACTCCAAAGAACTGATCCAGAATGTAGTATGAGAAACATGAAAATGGAAAATGTGAAAAAAGAAAAAGGTTAAAAGATATGGAAGATGGAATGACAAGATCTAACGTTTAGAGTTCCACATAGAAAGAGTAATAAGAAAGGAGGAGAGGCAATATATAGAGAAATAATGGCTGTGAATTTTCCAGAATTGATGAAAAGGCATAAATCCATAGGTCTTAAAACCAAAGAAGAAAAAAAATAATGGGACAGGAAAAAATATTTAAAATATAATTCAAGGGAAAAAATCAGAAATAAAAAGAGACTTGAGTCTGAAAACAATATAAAAAGGCAAATATAATTTTTACAAAATAGTCCCACATGGTCAACACCAATATATGTCCTCATAAAATTACTGGATTTCAAAAATAAGCATTCTTTGAAAGTTAAAGAAAACAAATCACTTATAATGAGAAAAACAGGCTGACTTCAGATTTCTCTATAATATTCATTCCTAGAAGACATTAGAGATAGAATAACAAAGTCAAAGAAAGAGGTGTGACCCAGGAATTGTATATCCTGTCAAACTTTTGTGTAAGTAAAAAGGCAGAGAATTCTAAAAACACAAGATCATAGGGATGATGTTTCCATTAACTCACTTGAAGATTCTGCCAGTGGACACATTTTATGGAATAGGTGACTAGAAAACATAAGATAGATAGCATTAAGGACTGCTGACAAATAGGATTAAAATGAAAACAAATATGGGCGTCAATTTTACTAAACTGAAAGCTAAACATTAAGAAAGATAACATAATTAATGAAAATTGGGAAGTTGTGAAGAGAAAGGGGAGGTGGAAGGATGGAGCAAGTTACTAATTTATTGCTTAGACTATGGCATTTATAATCCTACCTAAAGAAAGAAAAGATTAGACATTAGACAAAAATACAAATAGTCATAGTCATCAGAAGAATTATACATACATATAACCAAGTAAAATCCCAAATAGGAAATAATTTTTAACTTTAAAAGCAAGAATCATACCACAATCTAACATGACATAACCATGACTAAACATATCTTTCATATAAATAATGGTAAATACATGTAACAATTATAAATGAGTTAAACTCATGCAGTAAAAGGGGGGAAAGTCAGATTGGATAAAAAAAAATAATTCTATGCTGTAAGGAAAGAGAAACTTAAAAATAAGAGGAGAAAAAGCATTAAATAAGATAAGGGCACATCATATAGAGAAGGTGCAATTCACAGACATAGCAGGGATATCTCTGTACAAATAACAGCATCAGTATAAGCATAGTCGTTAAACAAAAGTTAAGGTCTATACAGAGAAGTAGACAGAAGCGCATTAGGGGCAGGATACTTAAGTTCATCCCTCCAGTTCATGACAGATAAAGCATACAAAGAAACAAATGAGTATATAATGGACTTAAATAACATAATACAGTAGAGTTAATTGTTGTTTGTAAAATTCTGTGATTCTGAAATCAGAGAATATACCTCCTATTTATGTTCCTAATTAAGAAGGAAATCTCAATAAATTCCAAAAAGAAAAGAAAAGAAAAAAACAGTACAGATAACTTTCTCTAGTAACAGTACAATCAAACTAAAAGGCAACAAAGGGCCCACTTGGAAATAAAATATCTTGGGTTAAAAACTTTTGGGTCCAAGAGAAAAATGGAATTGCACCTTTTTAGATAAAACAATAATAAAAACATTACATGTTGGAACATATGTCATGTTGCTAAAGCAGTGTTTAGAGGAAACATATTTTAAATACTTTGGTAATATGTCACAATTTGTTTAAAATAGCTAGGGATTGTACTAGAGGATTCAAAAAGCCAACTACACATGTAAATAACCTATAATAAGCAAAAGTCACTAGGAACAAAACTTAAATCCAAAAATCAATGAAGTTCTAGAAATCAAAGTATCTTTCAAACTATTCTGGTGTCAAAACAAAAATGTGGCGTCTGGATATTAGAAAGGCAAGAGTTTATTAAGGGGGACTACTGCAATAGAGAGATACTTAAAACCTAAGCCAGAAACATCCCTGAGAAGAAGTGGGCAAGCAAAACTTTTATGTTCAGAGACCATGGGACAGGTATGCTGTGGAAAGAGGAAGGCACGTACTAAAATTGACCTTAAAGAACTTTGTTAAATATTGTAAAAGCAGGAGGATCAAAGCAGGAAATTTTAGTTGCTGGTTAGACACCTGGGTGGAGTTTGTGTCTAAGATAGAGCAAACCAGCTTCAGCACAGAAAGTTCACATGAAGTTTAGGGTTAGCCATCCCTTAGCAAACTAAAGTTATGTGAAGCATTAAGTTTGACCAGTTTTGTCATTGGCTCTCAGTGCCTGCTTAAATGATTTTGTTTTTTAAGCAGATATAAATTTTGTTAGGTCATGCTGACAAAAACATATCCTAGAATATAGCTCTATAAATATTCCAAACTAGCTCTTAGTCACAGGTAAATAAATTACAAAGCAGTTAGAAAATTTCACCATATTAACTAAGAAGAAAGAATGAAAACAAATGAAGTAAGCATCCAAATGAAATTAAATAAAGATCAGCAACATAAATCTAAGAAAACAGAGAGAGGAGATTAAAAAGATAAAAGAAGAAATTACTTAATTTTAAAATAAAAAATAGTAAAATTAAATAACCCAAGAGCTGGTTGCTTAAAAAAAAAAAAAAAAGATAAACTTTTAAGTGAATTAATTAAGAAAAAAAGCACAAATCTACTTGATGCAATAATCTGGAAATTCTAGTTAAAACAGATTTGTTTTTAAGAAGCTGTAATATACCAAAACTGATCTCAAAAGAAACTAAAAGTTTAAACAAGTCAATTACTGTAAAAGAAAGTGTAAAGAGCTATCCCACACAATCAAATCACTTTTTATAAGTTGTTATGCTGAAACTTTAAGGAGCAGATAATTCCAAAATTTAAGTTATTCCAGCACATACAGAAAGAAACCTCCCAAATTCTTTATATGAAGCAAGAATAATTTTGATACTAAATCTGACAAAGATGATAGGGAAAAGAAATGTCCATTAGTTTCACTTATATATATTGATGAAATAAATACTAAATAAAATATTAAGCAAAGGAAACCTGCAGTATCTTGAAAGATAACATGACAAAATGGGATTTAGTTCAGGAATACAAAGGTGATTAAATATCAGGACATATATTTTATGAATAGATATAAAGAAGTTCAATTCTACAGACTGAAATAGAATTTGATAAAAATTTAAAATCTCCTTTGAAAAATAAAATCTACTTTTGTGTCAAAGATGTTTATAAAAGAATAAGAATAGAATACATTACCTTACCATAAATCTATTTTAACCCCCAAGCCAGCTTATGATCAACAGGAAAATATTAGAAGTACTCCCATTAACAAATAGTTAAAAATATGATGATTACTATTTCTACCAACATTTTCCTAGCTAATGCAATTATCTTTATAATTTGGGGATAAATTAAAAGTTAAAAAATATGGAGATAAATATGTTTGTTTCCATCATTTCTACTCAACATCATACTAGAGGTTCTAGTCAAGGCAATTAGGCAAGAAAATGAAATAAAACGAATCTAGATTTAAAAAGAAGTAAAATTATTTCTATTTGCAGATGACATTTTTTAATATATAGAAAATCCTGAAGAATCCACAAATCCATTAGGGCTAATAAATGAATTTAGCAGTGTTGCAGAGATATAGATCAATATACAAAAATGATTGTATTTCTATACATTGGTAATAATATTCCAAAACTGAAGAAGATAATTCCATTTATAATAGTATTAAAAAGAATAAAATACTTAAAAATAAATGTAATGAAAGAAGTGGATGACTCATAGAAAAACAAAATACCATTGAAAGAAATGACAGAAGACGAATTGAAATGATGCCCATGTTTATAGAAAGGAATATCTAATATTGTTAAGATAATAGTACTCCCCCAGATTAATCTGCCAGTTCAATACAATTCCTGTCAAGATTCCAATTGCCTTTTTGCAGGAATGAAAAACCTGGTCCTCAAGTTCACAGAGAATGTCAAGAGGCCCTGAAGAGCTAAAACAATGTTGAAAATAAAGCACAATATTCCAGTTGCAAAATAAGTAAAATACAGGGATATAATATATAGCATAGGGAATATAGCCAATAATACTGTTACAATTTTGTATGGTGATGGACTTATTGTGGTGACTATTTCATAGTGTATATAAATTATCAAACCATTATGTTATATACCTGAAAGTAATACAACAGTATTGTATGTCAATTTTTTAAAGACTATTTCAGATGTATAATAAAAAATTTGAAATTAAAACACACAATTCCCCATTTCAGTTACTTCAGAGCTAGAATATTCAAAACTTTGTGGTACTGGCATTAAAGATAGACATATAGATGAATGGAATGAGAGTCCAGAAAAAAACCCATATATTTATGGTAAAATGATTTTCAATAAGGCTGTCAAGACAATTCCTGAGGAATTCTGGGGAAGTAATGAACTAATGAGCAGTTCTAGGGCACCTGGAATTTATAAACAAATTTAAAACCCAAGTATCACCTGCTATATACAAAAATTAACTGAAAATGGATCAACACCTAGATACAGGAGCTTAATTTTATAAGAAAACATAAATTAAAAGTCTCTATGGCCTTGCATTAGGCAGTGGTTTCTTAGATATGGCACCAAAAGCATAAGTAAGAAAAGAAAAAAATAATGGATTCCTTGGACTTCATTAAGTTTAAAACTTTTGTGCTCCAAAGACATTATCCAGAAAGTGAAGAGACAACCAAACAATAAAATATTTGCAAGTCATATTTTTAAAAATTCTTCATGGGAGGAGTTATCATAAAGTAATAGCAATGGCTGCTTGAGGAAATTCATTTTATATTCGTATCACAAAGGGTTAATTTTCCTAAAATAACTACTTAACCAGACAATTCACTGAAAAAGTAATACAAATGATTCAAACATATTTTTTAAAAATTAACTTCACTCACAATAGAATGAAAGTTAACGTCCTGCTAAGAGGTCAGTTTTGAGCTGTTTGATTAGCAGAGAAAATATGTTGGGTAATGATGTATTGTGTGGCTGAGACTATGGGGGACCAGGAACTCTAATTTCCATGAGAGATGAATTGCCTCCATGAAGAGAGACTTTAGCAATTAACTTTAAAAGTTATACATTCACATACCTTTTGACACAAGTCTGTTTCTAGGAATTTGTCCTACAGATATATTCAAGTATGTATGAACTAACGCTTGTACAAAGTTATTTGTTAAGACCTTCTTTGTAATTTAAAAAGAAAAGTACCTTTGTGTCCATTCAAGAATTCTCTGTAACTGTAAAAGAAAATGAGACTGCTCTTTGTGTACTGATATGGAAGGTTGTCCTAGACATACTATTGCATATAACAAGGTGCAGAAGAGTGTATAGCCGAAATTACTCGAATGAAAAGATCAGAGGTGTGTGTATGTGTGGGTTTTCTTATATATTGTAAAATACCTCTGGAAGGATACATAACAGACAAATCAGTATTGGCTAGGAGATGTGGTTAGAAGAACTTTTACTGTTTATCCTTTGATCTTTTTCAATTTTTTTTCATTTTTTTAATCTTTCAAGTAACTGCCTCACCCAACATTGGGCTCAAACTCCCAACCCCAAGATCAAGACTGACATGCTCTACCAATTGAGCCAGCTAGGCACCCCAGCCATTTTCAACTTTGAATCATGAAGATCATATCTATTTTGAAAATAATAAACTAAAAATACAAGAGGATTTCTGTAAAAGATGTAATTAATCTTAACTTCACCTTTATGAACTGTGTGGGAACAAAATAACTTCTTTGCTTCTTACCCTGAAATGGCCAAACTTTTTTGACCACTCTTTGAGCAGTATTGCTCTAGAACTTCAAACATTAAAATCCCAGAGTCTACCACAGTTGGACTCAATATCTTTATCTCTATCACCTTAGGACTAAATATATTCTTTACCAGAAATTAAATGGGATCTTATTTAGAGAAATTTAGTTCTTAGTTAAATTCAATAAATATTTGTTGAAGCTTTATTATGTAGCGTAATTTGTTATGAAGAGAAGAATGTACCATGGTTACCATTCTCATGAAGCCCACAACCATGCTAAAATACCAAACATTATATAATTAACCATACAAAATACATTTCAAAGACCCAGCAACACCATGGCAAACAGTTCCAATAGGCTTATTATAACACCTCTGTACCTAAGTTTACATCTGAAGAGATTTACATAAAATTGTTATTAGCAATTACCCCTCGTGGGTGGGATTGATTGGAAGGAGATGGAGGACTTGTACTTCTTTAAATACTTAAAAAATGAAGATGCTGGAATCGTGAGTGATTTTATTTAGTTTTAGGGATTTTGTTTTTCAAATAAAACACAAGAACAAATCAAGAGTTTTAAACAACTCCTGATTTTTTCACGTAACCAAAACAAATTCTCCTATTTCTCTCTTTCCCAACTCCCTCACTTAACAGTTAGTATGAAAACCTGGCACCTTGTGATTTCTTTGAACCTTGTTAAATTAAGAAGAATGTACAGTATACCAAGGATAAGATCATCACCCAAAATGTGAAACATGAAAAAATGTTCATCATCACTAGCCATCAGGGAGATTCAAATTAAAACCACATTGAGATATCACCTTACACCAGTTAGAATGGCCAAAATTAGCAAGACAGGAAACAACATGTGTTGGAGGGGATGTGGAGAAAGGGGAACCCTCTTCCACTGTTGGTGGGAATGCAAGTTGGTGCAGCCTCTTTGGAGAACAGTGTGGAGATTCCTCAAGAAATTAAAAATAGAACTTCCCTATGACCCTGCAATTGCACTCCTGGTTATTTACCCCAAAGATACAGATGTAGTGAAAAGAAGGGTCATCTGTACCCCAATGTTTTTAGCAGCAATGGCCACGGTCGCAAAACTGTGGAAAGAACCAAGATGCCCTTCAACGAACGAATGGATAAGGAAGATGTGGTCCATATACACTATGGAGTATTGTGCCTCCATCAGAAAGGACAAATACCCAACTTTTGCAGCAACATGGACGGGACTGGAAGAGATTATGCTGAGTGAAATAAGTCAAGCAGAGAGAGTCAAGTATCATATGGTTTCACTTATTTGTGGAGCATAACAAATAGCATGGAGGACATGGGGAGTTAGAGAGGAGAAGGGAGTTGGGGGAAATTGGAAGGGGAGGTGAACCATGAGAAACTATGGACTCTGAAAAACAATCTGAGGTGTTTGAAGTGGCGGGAGGGTGGGAGGTTGGGGTACCAGGTGGTGGGTATTATAGAGGGCACGGATTGCATGGAGCACTGGGTGTGGTACAAAAACAACGAATACTGTTATGCTGAAAATAAATTTTTAAAAATGTGAAACCTAGAAACTGAATTTATTGCTTACTTAGGTAAGGGAAAGCTATGCTGATCAGACATAGTCTCACTGAACAAAGCAAATAGAGGTTTTATAGGAGTATTATTTGGGGACCTACTGGTTACTGAGGCAGGAGTAGTTGAAAATCAGCCTTAGAAACATGAGTTATAAAAGCATGTTTCCTGTTCCTGAGGTGTGTTTACTGGAGTAAGTTGTCACTGATCAATTAAATAGGCTTAAAACCAGCTTTGGTCTTTGTCACCATAAGCTATAAAAACATCAGTCATTTCCTAGGTTCCTGGGGATTTTTTTTTTTTAATTCTTAAAAAATAAGTTACGTCTCTTTTTGCTTTGAAAACTACAGGTGCCTTGCACTGAAAGGAAAAAATTTCCTTAGATTAATCATAATTTATTATTAAAAGGTCTTAATAGAGGGGTGCCTGGGTGGCTCAGTGGGTTAAGCCTCTGCCTTCAGCTCATGTCATGATCCCGGGGTCCTGGGGTCAAGCCCCGCATCAGGCTCTCTGCTCAGCAGGGTGTCTGCTTCCTCCTCTCTCTCTCTGCCTGCTTCTCTGCCTACTTGTGATCTCTCTCTCTATCGAATAAATAAATAAAATCTTTTTTTTAAAAAAAAAGGTCTTAATAGAGCTTATCA
Organism: Neogale vison; assembly: GCF_020171115.1. Taxonomy (NCBI): domain Eukaryota; kingdom Metazoa; phylum Chordata; class Mammalia; order Carnivora; family Mustelidae; genus Neogale; species Neogale vison. The sequence goes on from NC_058102.1 coordinate 73,555,162, forward strand.
ATTTTCTATTGCCACTGTAAAAGATTACTGCATAGTGGTATAAACATGGATTTATTGTTTTATAGTTCAGTAGTTTAGAAGACTGACACAGGCCTCACTAAGCTAAAATTAAGGTATTAGAAGGGCTGCATTCCTTCTGGAGGCTCTGGAGAAGAATCTGTTTCTTCTTCCATCTTCTGGGGGTTGCCCACATTCCTTGCCTCACAGCCTCCTTCCTCCTCTTTCCTCCTCCTTCGTAGCCTGCAACACAGCATTCCTCTGACCTGGCTTCTGTTGCCTCATCTTTCTCTGATCCTTCTCTCTTCCTCCCTCTTTCCCTTATAAGGACATTTATGATCACATTGGATCTAGCTGGATAATCCAGGACACTCCACAGGTCTGGCAATAGGAGGTCCAAGACTGGTCTGGTGCCTCCAGGACACCATTAACCAACACCTCCTGTCTTGCCATGTACCTGCTTTGCAATGACTGTAAGCCTCAGGCATCAAGCATGTGGTCTGGGCAAGAAGAATGAAGTAGAAGAGGCAGTACCAGAAAAGTGCAGTTTATGTTTCATTTGCCAGAACAGAGACTTGGGAGCCAGCTCCACCTGCAAGGCAATCTGGGAAGGTACATGAGCTCTGCTGCATCTCTAGAAAGGGAAGGAGAATGGAAATCAGTGTCAGAATGAGGGATTGCTGCACTAACCTCCAGCATGACTGCAAAGCTAAGTGAACTTAGCGAAGAAGTTCATCCAGTCACTGAAGAGCAGGTACTGCTAGCAGGTGCTAGAATGTCAGTGGACTACTTGCTACATGGGTTGTAGGATACCTGGTGACAGGTTAGGTGTGGCTTCTACTCTCTTCCACTCGGCAGGGCTCAGGCACAAGAGATGAGGTTGAACCCAGGGCAGACAGCTTCCCATTGGGGCAGCCCCCCTTTCTATTCCCTACGTGTGTGTAATCCCATGCTTGTACAGTCTCTTCAGGAGTAGATGCCAAGTCACATGCCTCCCAGTGCAGCTGCAGCTCATTAGTCAGAGATTTCACAATGCGTGCTTCTGTAAACCAGGTGCAACGTGAGCTCCTAACATTCCACATTTATCTTGCTTTGCTACATTCTGGAGAGCGGAATGGCAAGAAGGCAAATCTGAGGTCATATCCCCAGGCGTCCCTGGGTCTGATGTATGAGTTCATGCCAGCCGAAAACTCTTTTCTTGCAGGAAGCGGGTACCTCAAAAATAGTGTCCCTTTCTCCCTCTTGGATTCGGTATCCGTTGAAGGAGATACAGAATCGGACAAATGAAGGTCAAACTGTCACCTTAATAAAGCTGACTGACGACATGCAGAAGTGGATGCTGTCATACTTTTCCCAGACTTAATCCAGTAGTTACTGGTACAGTTGAACAACACAGGGTTTCCCAGTAGAATACAGGCCCATGAGAGGAAAGCTGACACACTCTCTGCAAAACACAGGTCTAGAAAGTGTGGGGGAAGGACTGAGTTATTTATTCTCCCCAACTCACACGTGGTTCTTCTCCGAGGCTCTCCTATCCCCCTGGGGGGTATTAAATGAAGGGTGGAGAGAGACTTGGTGATTCTCAGCTTTCCAGGAAATTTGAGGGTACCCAGAGAACAAATGAGCAGCCAGGTTAGAGAACCATTCTGGCCTCACTTAAATTACTGCATATGGAAACACAAGGAGTGGAGGTGAGTGTTCTTCCCTATAGCTAGGAAAGTTCATTTTGTGTTTGTGTGTGTGTTTTTCTTTTTAATTAAACTTTATTTGGAGATAATGATAGATACACACACAATTGTAAAAAATAATATAAAGATCTCTCCAGTGGTAACATTTTGCAAAACTATAGTACAGTATCACAACCAGCATATTGACACTGATACAGTCAAAGTACAGATTATTTCCAGCAACGCAAGGATCCTTCAGGTTGCCCTTTTATACCTACACTCTTTTCTTGCCCTCCACATTCAAGAAAGGTTCATTTTGATGTGCTCTGCTCTTTTTGTAAATGACCGATTTCCTCTGATATATTTTCCTTCCTTTTAATACAAAGCAAATAAAGATACCTGCTTTCAGGGTGCCTGGGTTGCTCAGTGGGTTAAAGCCTCTGCCTTTGGCTCCGGTCATGATCTCAGGGTCCTGGGATCGAGCCCTGGCATTAGGCTCTCTGCTCGGCAGGGAACCTGCTTGCCCCCTTCTCACTGCCTGCCTCTCTGCCTATTTGTGATTTCTATCAAATACATAAATAAAATCTTTAAAAAAAAAAAAGATACCTGCTTTCAATTTCTTTTTATCAGTAGGACTATCTTTAGGCAACAAAAAAACTTACTGCCTCTAGGCTTGTGTTAATGCTCTTTTTTTTTTTTGCTTATTTTTTTTAATTTATTTTTTATTTATTTTCAGCATAACAGTATTCATTATTTTTGCACCACACCCCATGCTCCATGCAATCCGTGCCCTCTTTAATACCCACCACCTGGTTCCCCCAACCTCCCACCCCCCCGCCACTTCAAACCCCTCAGATTGTTAATGCTCTTTTTGTTTGAGAGAATTACTGGGAGTCATAAAACGGTTCTTTGGAGAAAGGTGTAGGTAGAAAAACAAGTTTTCATAAAATGCTCTTCAGACATTCTTCACTTAGTTTGTAAATACCATGATCAATATAGTTTTCATTTTTCTGTGCTCAACACAAAGCTGTAAAATCTTTAGAGCAGATTTTATTTTTTAGATGGCTATGGCAATGAACTGTCTCCCTCCTGCTTAGGTTTTCAAGAACCAAATAATTAGTATGCTTCTGACTGTCTCAGAAATGAAAACACAGCTAGAACTGTATTTGTTCTTTCGTGACCCTTCATGACATACTTCAGCTTCTCAGGACCTATCTCTCACCTGGTTTACATAGTAAAATTTCTGGCATCATCTGAGAAGACTCCCAGAAATGCCCTCACCTCACCTGTTTTAGCACCCTGTCCCTCCAGTTCTCCTGGTTTTGAAGGCTCCTTCTGGCCTCACTGTTATCCCTAGCTTGGAGGCCTCATCATCCATCATTATTTGCAGCCCTCTCAACTCTCATGTTCTTACTCTCCTATTCCACCTGTACTGTAACCCCCAACTAACAGTCGGCCTTCTCCATTCCTATAAGGAGGCAATTTGGCAAAGAACGTACCATATGTGGTTTTACATGGGACAAATTCCACCGTGGGACAATAAATCCATGACCTCTAAACTCAGGTGAACCTCCAGTAGAGCTTGGGCAATCTTTTTATTTGTTCTGGGCCATCTGCTTCTCTAAAATTCCCTCAACAGATTTTTCAAACACTTACAATTTTCTTCAGGCTGCCCATCTAACCTCCCCCTCAAGCTCAACAGCTTGTCTTAAATATAACAAGAAAATGTCAAGAAGACCGAGGTGCCGGGTTTATGGAATCTTGGAAGGTTTTATTGAATTTGTGATTCATGCCAGTGTTGTGCTATTTCAAACCCAGCACATGAGAATAAACTTTTGAAAAAAACATATATAATCAAAACCATCCCAAAGTTACACTGATTATAACAGTGCTAAGAGTCTCCTTGTGATTACCTACACTCTGTAAGTGTTTGTAATACTCGGTGTCATTCAGTGTTTCCTTTTGCATATATGCACCAGTGTAATGTGCAGAGTTAGACTGGGCAGATTGATGGAGTGAGGTTGTATTTTGCTGTATTTGCAGACGGAATGAGGTTGTATTCTGCTTTGCTGTCAAAATTCTTCCTCCTAAGTTGACAACTGTGGACTTGAAGGTCATGTCTAGTAGCTTTATTTCTTACTGTGGGCTTCTGGTATGCTGTGAAGTTAGTACTACTCAGTCTTTGAACAACTGTCAGATCAGAATGCTTCTGGTTTGTCCTGGTGCTAGAGATGCTCTTTGAAATTTTTTGTGCCTTCTTCCCAGTAATCATCAGAACAGCAAGATTACATGTGGCTACAATTAATTAATGTGGTAAAGGATGCATATTACGTCTTTTTTTGTTGAAGTGTAATTAATATACAAAGTTGTATTAGTTTCAGGTGTACAATATAATAACTCAATCCTATACATTTCTCAGCACTCATCAAGATAAGTGTACTCATAATCCCCTGTCTATTTCACCTGTGAATTATGTCTTAGTTATAAGTCTATAAAGCATTCTCAAAATGACAAAAATACAACTATATTGGTATAAAACAACACCAGCCATAAATTTATGGAATCCCAGTAAATAAAAAGTAGCACTATGAGATGAAAGGAACTTGACTAAGTGGCACAGATAGTTTCAGAGTATCTAGAACAAAGCCTTGGAACTTTTTCATTGATTTCTAGATAAAGAGGCTCTTTTTCTATACTTTTTCCTTTTGCTCTCTCTCCTATCACTTTGCCCTTCCTTTTCCTTTTCTTCCTTTTCCTTCCTCTCTTCCTTTCTTCTTCCCTACCTTTTCTCCATAAGTAATCTAGGACTAGCATTAAATTTGTTAGGCATGGCATTTTCTCAGTACGTATGTCAAATTTTCTTTCTATTTATTCATTTTATTTTTCAATTCCCCCCATACTACTGAAGCTTTTCAATGTTTAGATATTTCCCCTTGGTGAAAGAAGAGTTTTTCTTGTGATCCCTGGTCAGTTTTATTTATTTAATTTTTTTCCAATCAGTTTTATACCTTAGAAGAGCAGTAGCTCCGCTGTCTGGTTTCTGACAGTCTCTTTGAATAGCTGGGCTTGAAATACAGAAACGGTCTCATTAGAATGAGGCTCTGGAGACTCCAAGAGGGGAAGAAGTTCTGGGAGCTTAATCTCAATGCCAGTCATTTCCCTGGCAAAAACCAGGTTTGTGGCTCGAATAAAAGGAAACACCTACTCACCTGACCCCTAGCTTTGCTCCTGAGGCAGGGCACATAACCAACAGGGAAATGTGAGATGTTCCTGACCTTGTAGGTATAAGAACAGCAGGCTGCTGCCTGGGGTGCTTGACAGCGCATCACATCACGACCTTGTTGAGCCTGAAATGCTTCTGCTCACAGCACGTTTACGGGTAAAAGTGTGAGGGCAGCAGGAGTAGCTGCAGTAGAAACAAGAGTGACTGTGCTAACAACACACTGTGGAATGTGACTCAGAACGTGGTCTCATGACAGGACTTTAAGGGGGATTTAGGTCTGAAACCCTGAGCATTCCAGGGAGAAGTTGGTCTTAGCTGAACAATCTGTCCAGGGGGACAGAATGTGGCAAGATTCTCGGAGTCTTGGCACAGCTACCATGAAGTATCTGAAGGAGGTATTGACAAGTAGGAGTTGATTATGAAGCTCAGTACAGCTCTGGCTTTTACCAATCTCTGTATAAACTAATAATGAGGGTGAGCCGTCTGCTGTTCTTCATGTTAAACCAAAATGATGACTAATAGCTTGGTGGACATATTGGTGGCTTCTTCTAGGAAGAGAGGAAGCCCTCTGGTGGGATCATCTCCATCATGCCTTTGCACTAGAGGTTGTACCAAATGGATAAAACTCTTTTTAGAGATAAGGTTTCCTTTAGAATCGATTTTTTTTTTAATTTCCCTTCCCAGCTAAAGTTCTCAGAAGTAACTGATCTCCTTGAACTGAACCAACTCATCTCTCTATTGAGAAACCTGTGGGGCTTTCACACTCTTAAGCCAGGAGTTCTGCAGTTGAAGAAAGAGAACAAATCTGGAGATTTAGATTTGGCAGTTAGCAGCAGAGAGATGGTAGCTAAAGCCTCTGGAATAGAAAAAATACAGGGAGAGTGTTTAGAATAATAAGAAAAAAGAGGTAAGTATTGAATTGTGGAGAATGCCAATACTTACGGGGAGGTAAAGGAGGAAGATCGGCAATGGAAGCTGAGAAATAGTCATGAAAGGGTTAGGACAAAAGCCAGGGAGGAATGGTGTCCCAGCAGCCCAGGGAAAAGAGATTCATGGAAATCAAATGCTGCAGACATTAAGTAAGGGGGAGAAATGTTTTGGAATTTTAAACTGAGACCTCCTTGCAACGTTCCAGTGACCTGGGGACCACGGCTCCCCTGGAAAGTTTGAGGAGCAGGTCAAATCACTGTGGGCTGAAGAAACGGGAGGTGGGGAAGTGGAAGCGTGTGTTGACTTCTCTTTCGGGAATTCAACCATGGAGACACAGTGGGTAACTAGAGCTGAACTAGGAGGAACATTTCGGAACGGTTTTGTTTTTTCTTTTTCCCCCAAGAAGGTATAGAAGTGGAGCTTCAGAGTATAGTTTCAGAGTGTCTAAAACCAAGATAGGGGAAGACCTAGTAAGAAGAAAGTAGTTGAAGTTGAAAGATCAAAAGAGCAATGGGAGATGGAGAAGGTAATAAAGAATACAAGGGAAGAGTGGTCGCCAGATTCCAAGATGTTCCCCAATGAGCCCTGCTTCCCAGTATTCACACACTGGTGTCATTTCCTCCCAGGTTGTACCAGGGGTGGTCTTCATGACTGACTGAACACAACAAAAGTGATGTTGTATTACTTCTGAGATGAGGTCATAAAAGACACTGTAGCTTTCATCTTGGTGCGTGCGCTCTCTCTCTCTGTGTCTCTCTCTCTCTCTGTCTCTCTCATCATTTGCTCTGGGGGAGGCCGGCTGTCACTTCATAAGCAGTACTATGGAGAGACACATTTGGTGAGGGACTGAGGCTTCTTGCCAACAACCAAGTGCGGAGCTGGGAAGGGGATCTTCCAGCTCACGTAAGCCTTCATAGGACTGCAGCCCTGGGTGACATCTTGGCTGTAACCTCATGAGAAATTCTGAGGCAGAAACAATCAGCTAAGCTGCTCCCAGATTCCTCACCATTTGAAATGGTGTAAGATAATAAATATTTATTGTTTTAAGATGCTAAGTTTCAAGTAATTTGCTATGCAGTGTCAGGGAGGAAAAAGTGTTCCTCAACCTGTGAAGGTCCCTGGCTGGGTCTGAAAATTAAACTGACAAAGACAGATTAGTAGGAGAAAAACATGCAAATTGAATACGTTTTATGTGACATGGGAGCCTTCATAAGGAAATGAAGACCCAAAGGAACAGACCCAAGTACTTTTATGCTAGGTTTGAAGAGTACATTGTTGTGGAGGAATATAATGGATTAAGGAGTATGAGGTATTGTAGCAACACACTTAGCAAGGCCTGTTTAAGTCAATTCTTCTTGGTGTCCTTTTATCCTGGAGATAATGATGCTCTTTCCACCACATATAGGGAGGGACCTCTCACATGAGGGTTTTGTGACCTGATTCAAGGCAGAAGTGTAGAAGAAAGGTCAGAGTGATCTTTCTGCTTCTGTTTGTTTTCTCAAATTCCTTCAGTTAAAATTTTCAATATTCATATTTTGGGGTAGCATGTTCTGAACCCTACCAGCATAAATAGATAAATAATACAGTAGGGAGTAGCTTTGGGCAGAAGGATGTTCTCCTCCTAAGAATTTATCAAGTCCAGTCATTTTTACAAGTTCTTGTTCATTAAGCTTATTCTTTATTGCTTATGTTTGGTATCTTGAAATATTTCAAATTCTAACTTACAATTAAACTTTAATCATTTTTATTGCTGGAAAAAAAAAGCCCAAAACAAAAAACAACCTGCATCAAAATCTCTTACTTTTTGTAACATCCCACTCAAAGTTGTCTGTAATACCCCGTAGTTGATATCCATTTAATGACTCATTTGATAAATATTTATTATGTGACATTGCTATAAACTTTAGAGAAGGCAGTGTTGCTTTTAAAGTAAGTAGTAGAGTGACAGGTGAGCTATTTGCTACTATATCCAAATTACCCACCCATACTGAATAAAGGAGTATGGGTATTAAGCATAAATGCATGAACAAATGTCCAAAAAGTGTATACGAGAAGTCAGTGATCCAGGAAGAAAAAAATGACACCTACAAAGAACCCATGCATGCATGAAGAACAATCTGAGAATATATCAAAGTCATGTTCAAAGCAAAAATCACGTTTGCATGATGAACAGTGGGGTATCAGGTAAGACAAATGATACCCTTGATCATAGAACAATGAGAAATTCTTCCAGCAAGTGAGTGTAACTGCCAAATGCGATCATATAAAAGAAGTATGAAGGGGAAACTAATTTGGGGGATAAAACCAGTTGGAACTGAAGCTAATTCTTGAAGTTCTGCCTCAGGTCATCCAAGAGAGTTGTTGTCCCCATTCTGCCCATTTATGACAAGTATAAGATGCATGCATAAAAATTATTCTGTTTGTAGATGTGACTTATTGCCTAATAAACTAGTAAATTTGCAGTCATTTCCATTATTTATCTCAGAACTTTAATATTCATTTAGGAAGGACTTCTCTGCAAACCATTGTTCAAAGTTTAAAATGCCAAATATGCCTCAAAGAAATGAAAGACAGTGGCTTTATTTCTTAACGAGTTTTTTGTTTTGTTTTTGTTTTTTTATCACTATCTCTTCTCCTTTGTTGTATTTGGGTTTCACTAGGTTGGAGCAGGCTGGACCACAGTGAGAGCCTGGAGCTTGACCGGTCATGGCCCTGGCCAAAGGTGGCAAGAGTAATCAGGCCCTGCTGCTGTCAGACCAGAGAAGGGTCTAATGAGGTGGACATGGGTTTCATGGTTTCCCATTAATACTTTGTGGGAAAAATCAAGTACTTGGAAAAGAAAGATTTTGATTTAAATCCTGATTTTACTATTTAGTAGCTGTGTGATACTGAGCAAGAGACACCTCTCTGAATCACAATGTCTCCTCCACAAAGTAGGGCTAAAAAAAAAACAAACAAAAAAAAAACAAACCCTGCCATTATTATAGTCGATTTTTTTTCTTAAAAGTCAAATAGGCTTTTTTTTTTTTTAAGATTTTATTTTTGTTTATTTGACAGAAAAAGAGATAGTAAAAAAGGGAACACAAGTACGGGGAGTGGTAGAGGGAGGAGCAGGCTTCCCACCAAGCAGGGAGCCCAATGTGGGACTGGATCCCAGGACCCCAGGATCATGACCTGAGGCAGACACTTAATGACTAAGTCACCCAGATGCCCCAAAAGTCAAAGAGCCTTATGTCAAATATATGTAAAGCTATTTTTAAAGCTATAAACATATTATTATTTTTATTGTTGATACTGTTAACATTTCTTCTTACCTTAAATTTTTATGTTCTTGACAAGAGCTCAGATGGTCTTTAAGTCTTGAGTGCAACTTGAGAAAGGCTAATAGCTAATGCTGAAAAAAATAAAACAAAACCACTATCTTTTAAACAATATTATTAACACATTTGAAATTAATTTTTCAGTCAAAAAATAATGCCTGCAAGTCTACATTACTGGAAAATATTGAATACTTCTTTGAGATTACAAGGACTTTGTATTTAGCACTCTAGAACAAGCTCTATTTTCCCAACATCAAAAAGCTAACCTAGGTTTGCCTGGGTGGCTCAGTCATTTAAGTGTCTGACTCTTGATCTCAGCTCAGGTCTTGATCTCAGGGTCCTGAGTTCAAGCCCTGCATTGAGCTACACAGTGGGTGTGGAGCCTTCTTAACCAAAGAGGGAAGAAAAAAAAAAAAAAGAAAGAAAGCTAACCTATTAGCATTTGCTACTGCAAATACTTGTCACAAAAACAAAACAATGGAAATTTAATTTATTGATTTTGTAAAAGGTGAGTTCCTAGGATATCAAAAGAATTTTTTCTAATTATAAACATAGCACCTTCATTGTAAAAAATTTGGAAACTGCATGTAAATATAAAGAAAAAATTATTAGAACTCATAATCACATTACTCAAAGTAGTCACTGTTAACATTTTTCTATAGTTTTCCAATTCTCTCCCTCTTTTTGGCTTTTTCCCCCATATTTTCAATATAAGCAGTACTATAGCATTAAATAATCTTTCAAAACATGATTTTTATTATAGTCTAAAATTGATTTTTTGTATGTAAAATTTAAGTTATTTTTTAGATCTAAAATCTAAAAAACCTTTTTTTAAAAAATCTGAATCTGTTTCAAAGGTAAATCTTTATTTTCCCAATTATTTTCCTAAGGACCTAGATTCAAAACCTTGCATTACTCTGAACTCCTTTGCTTTTTTCCTTGTGGGAAGTCATCTGAAATGACTTGATTCTGAATCAAATCTGAATTCTATCAATGAATCCTAAAAATTCTTTCCTTTCTATCTGACTATCTTCGGCCTAGGCCAGGCGCTTGTTTCTCCTCTGCTCTTGACTATTGAATTAGTTTTCTTACTGTTCTCCTTCTTTCTAGTCTTTTTTCTCTATGATTCATTTTACAAATCTCTTTAATGCATCATTACACTGCTCAAAAAGATTGACTGTTTCTACACTCTATAGCAGAAATTGCAAAGTGGAGCTCCAAGGCTGGATATAGTCAAAATATACTTGTGTTATTTCTTCACTGTGTTTTGAACATTGTTTTTTTTAATTAGTTGGAATTCTTTGGTTGGTCATATGCTTCACTGATTTCTGTTACTTGCCTGGCTTCTAGTTTCTCAAGGAAAGCTGAGCCAATTTTGCATTATTTAACTCCAGGGGACACTTGTACATAGCACCCCCTGCAGTTGTGTAGTGCACAACTCTACCCCATGGAGTCACAGTTCTACCCCATGGCCTGGCTGAAACCTCTGGGTGTTTTACACTCTACACTCTAGTCTACACAATATGGCAAAGAAAACTGATGTCTTGTCCAACCCTGTCCACAGCAATGACTAATCAAGCCCATCCTGTACCAAAGCCTAGAAAAGGCTGACATTTCTAATAACATTTCACTCTGAGTCTTAAAAAATAGGAATATTCTAAAAAGCCTTGAATTCTAAGATAAGCCATAAAGTTGTGTTTTATTCCAAAGACAGAAACATTTTGTTTTTCTTTTTTATCAAAATGAACCCAAAAGTTATCCAACCAGAATTACTGACTACCATAGAACAAACTGAGTTATCTCCTGACCTTGTGGGTTTTTATTCAAAGACTTCTATTTTCTTGATTAGGTGAGCCAGTTCTGCACTAACTTGTCTCCTTTGCAAATACAAGTTAAGGCTCTACTCAGTTCTTGAAGTTGTGTCTGAGATTTGCAGAATAAAGTTTCTTTAATCCGAATTCTAAACTCTTTACAGTGTGGATACTACCTCCCCGAAGTTTTCTCTTTTGCATAAAAATTCAAACAGACTAATTGACAAACCGACTAATTTCCCCCTTAGCATAAACTTCACAGTGCTTTTGTTGCTTTTTTTCCTTCCCCTGATCCTTCGTTCCCCTTTTCCTCTCCTCTAATCTATGTCACTTCTGTTCAAGGCCATTTTAATCCCACTGCCCTTGCAAAGCAGACTTGCCACCTTAGTTTCCATCTGTTTTTCTCAGAACTCTTTCTGCCCTTATTGTTTACCTTTTCGTTTCTTTGACACTATGTGAATCCCTTTGTATGTGCATTTTTATAAATTTGTTTTTATATTTTTTATTATAAAAGTAAAACTTGTTCAATTTAAAATATGGAAAACATAAAGGAGTAAAATGAAATGAAACACTTGTCATAAAACAATAAATACAAAAGAAAAAAAAAACCCAAGTTGAGTATTTGTATAATCTTGGGATAGGGAAGGACCATTTAGTCTGGTGCCAAAAATATAAACTTTGAATTCAGAAACAATAATTTGCCTTTATAAAAGTGTTACCTTTCTACATGATATTTGTTCCATGAAGTAAAACGTCGTTTCTTTTTTGTTAGGTGAGTTTTGATTTCAGAGGAGACTCCTCTCCTTGAACAGATCTCCTTGATCTCCTTGAACAGAGGAAAGAAATGGACAGCCTCTCCAGACCTTGATTCATAGCAGCACATATCTCGTAAAGCACTTGTTCTGTTGTCCAGATAGAGCAAAAGGTGTAGAAAGTTGACACTTAATAGAAACTGTTCTTATCAGCTAAGCCTTTGGTTCTAGATAGAGTTCGAACAGTTCCAGCAAGAAAATAACAGAAAATTTGTGATTTCTGGAAACAAAATTACTAAACAGCAAATGGAAGTTAACCACTATTTTTTTAGTCTTAGAGCTAGAGGAGTTATTGAACTAGTCATTAATACTTTGACATCTGAAGAAATCTACCTTATTTTCCAAAAGCCAAAAGGAGGAGTTATTTTTTCCCCCAAGGAAAATATAGTAAAATCTCTAAGTAATGAGTAACAAATAAAACACCTTTAAACTACCATGAGTTGCTGGTCTGGGTTCCAGTCTTCTGAGTGGGTGAAGCCTGAGTACAGCTTGGGAAGTTCCCTGTCTCCATAATCTCTATGCATGCTCTCTATCCCTCACCTCAGATGACTTTTGGGGTTCTCATCTTTTTTTTTTTTCTTTTCAGTGTTCTAGAATTCATTGTTTATGCACCACACCCAGTGCTCCATGGAATATGTGCCCTCCATAATAACCACCATCAGGCTCACCCAACCCCCCACCCCTTCCCTCCAAAACTCTCAGTTTGTTTCTCAGAGTCCACAGTCTCTCATGGTTTGTCTCTCCCTACAATTTCCCACAACTCACTTCTCCTCTCCATCTCCCCATGTCCTCCATGTTATTCCTTATGCTCCAGAAGTAAGCCAAACCATATGATAATTGACTCTCTCTGCTTGACATATTTCACTCAGCATAATCTCTTCCAGTCCCGTCCATGTTGAACAAAAGTTGGGTATTCATCCTTTCAGATGGAGGCATAATAATTCGTAGTATATATGGACCATATTTTCTTTATCCATTTGTCCGTTGAAGGGCATCTTGATTATTTCCAGTTTGGCAACTGTGGCCATTGCTGCTATGAACATTGGGGTATAGAGGGTCCTTCTTTTCACTACATCTATATTTTTGGGGTAAACATCCAGTAGAGCAATTGCAGGGTCATAGGGAAGCTCTATTTTTAATTTCTTAAGGAATCTCCACACTTTTTTCCAAAGTGGTTGCACAATTTGCATTCCCACCAACAGTGTAAGAGGGTTCCCCTTTCTCCACATCCTCTCCAACACATGTTGTTTACTGTCTGGTTAATTTTGGTCATTCTAACTGGTGTAAGGTGGTATCTCAATGTAGTTTTGATTTGAATCCCCCTGATGGCTAATGATGATGAACATTTCTTCATGTGTCTGTTAGCCTTTTGTATGTCTTCTTTGGAGAAGTATCTTCTGCCCATTTTTTGACATGATTATCTGTTTTGTGTCTTGAGTTTGAGGAGTTCTTTAAAGATCTTGGATATCAGCCCTTTGTCTTTACTGTCATTTGCAAATATCTTCTCCCATTCTGTGGGTTGTCTCTTTGTTTTGTTGACTGTTTCCTTTGCTGTGTAGAAGATTTTGATCTTGATGAAGTCCCAGAAGTTTATTTTCGCTTTTGTTTCCTTTGCCTTTGGAGACATATCTTGAAAGAAGTTGCTGTGGCCAATGTTGAAGAGGTTACTGCCTATGTTCACCTCTAGGATTCTGATGGATTCCTGCCTCACATTGAGGTCTTTTATCCATTTCAGGTTTATCTTTGTGTATGGTGTAAGAGAATGGTCAAGTTTCATTCTTCTACACGTAGCTGTCCAATTTTCCCAGCACCATTTATTGAAGAAACTGTCTTTTTTCCACTGTATATTTTTTCCTGCTTTGTCAAAGATTATTTGACCATAAAATTGAGGGTCCATATCTGGACTCTCTACTCTGTTCCACTGGTCTATGTGTCTGTCAGCAGTACTATGCTGTTGGTGATTGCAACTTTTTAGTAAAGCTTGAAACCAGGCAATGTGATGCCCCCAATCTTGTTTTTCTTTTTCAACATTTCCTTAGCAATTCGGGGTCTCTTCTGGTTCCATACAAATTTTAGGATTGTTTGTTCCAGCTCTTTGAAAAATGCCACTGGTATTTTGATTGGAATGGCATTGAAAGTATAGATTGCTCTAGGCAGTATAGACATTTTAACAATGTTTATTTTTCCCATCCATGAGCATGGAATGGTCTATCTTTTTGTGTCTTCTTCAATTTCTTTCATGAGCAATCTGTAGTTCCTCAAGTACGGATCCATGACCAAGTGGGATTTATCCATGGAATGCAGGGCTGGTTCAACATTCACAAATCAATCAATGTGATAGAACAAATCAATAAGAGAAGAGAGAAGAACCACATGATCCTCTCAATTGATGCAGAAAAAGCATTTGAAAAGACACAGCATCTGTTCCTGATTAAAACGATTCAAAGTATAGGGATAGAAGGAACATTCCTCAACTTCATAAAATTTATCTATGAAAAACCCACAGAGAATATCATGCTCAATGGGGAAAAGCTGACAGCCTTCTCTTTGAGATCAGAAACACGACAAGGATGCCCACTCTTACCACTCTTGTTCAACATAGTATTAAAAGTCCTAGCAACAGCAATCAGCCAAGAAAAAGAAATAAAAGGTATTCAAATTGGCAATGAAGAAGTCAAACTCTCTCTCTTCACAGATGACATGATACTTTACATGGAAAACCCAAAAGATTCCACCCCCAAAGTACTAGAACTCATACAGCAATTCAGTAATGTGGCAAGATACAAAATCAATGCACAGGAATCAGTTGCTTTCTTATACACCAGCAATGAAAAACAAAAAAGGAAATTAGGGAATCGATTCCATTTACTATAGCACCAAGAACCATAAGATACCTGGGAATAAATCTAACCAAAGAGGTAAAGGATCTGTACTCGAAGAACTATAGAACATTCATCTTTTATTGTAAACAATTGATTTTTCCCTCTCAAACATATGGAAAGTATGAATCAAATCTTCTTTAGTAAATTGTGTTTTATTTATTTATTATTTAGTAAATGTGTTTTGTTTATGTAAATGATTACATATTGATCTAAAATAAATACGTAATCTAAGTAGTAAATGGTGAACTTATTATGAAATACAAGAAAGCCTTGATACAGTCCCTTAGCTGTTCCTTGCAGATTCAGTACATTGGGGTTTAGAGATGCCAACTTAGTTGGGTTGAGAAGGATGGCGAATGGTATGGTGTCACAGGGTTTAGTGTTGGGCTAGTTCTTTTTTTTTTTTTTTTAATATTGTATTTATTTATTTGACAGACAGAGATCACAAGTAGGCAGAGAGGCAGGCAGCGAGAGAGGGGGAAGCAGGCTCCCTGCTGAGCAGAGAGCCCAATGTGGGGCTTGATCCCAGGATCCGAGATCATCACCTGAGGCTTAACCCACTGAGCCACCCAGGCACCCAGTGTTGGGCTAGTTCTTTGAGAAAAAGTCATTTTCCACATCAAAGGATATATGTGGGAATTTATTTAAAGTATCAAGGCACTAATGCCAAACCAAGCCTCTTTTTGTTACTAACTCCCTTCCAAATGAATGGTGAGCCCTAAGCCCAACTTTATAAAAAAATTCTGGAGATGGCAGTGCCTTAAATCTTTCTGGAAAATATGTGTTCACCCTCATTTCCATCCTAGAAAGAAGCGGTAAAGTAAAAGGTAAGAAGGCAGAGGTAAGTAAAGAAAGAAAATAATAATAATAACATTTATTAAGCACTTAATATGTGTCTGACACTATTTTGCCTGCTTTATATTTAATAATATATTTTGTCTTCTCACAACTTAGGAGGTATGTGCTATATATCCCCTTATTTTGCAGATGAGGAAATTGAGCTTTGGATAGGTTAATTTATGTGAGAGTCCTTGAAGTTCCAAGAGTTTTCTATATGCCCCCTGTATGTCTACTTTGCCTGAATTGTTCCTCCCATTCCTTCTTGCATAAGATTTTAATCCTGGTCTGTGTCTCCAATCCATTTTGATAAATTCAAGTTGCCCAAATGATGGCTGCTAATGTGCAATAGCAATTTCTTCCTCTTCTGAAATGCTTTTCTGACCAGCTATTCACAAAACTAGCTGAGTTTTGACTGACATTCTCCTCCCTGACTCCAGCCAAATTCTGTAAAATTCTTGCCCCTTCCTTCCTGAAGACAAACTGTTTTCTAGTTGTTTCAGGAGCTTTCTCAAGACCAACATTTTATTTTATTTTATTTTATTATTTTATTTCTTAATATATATTTTAGTTAACATACAGTGCATATTGGTTTCTGGAATAGAAGTCAGTGATTCATCACTTATATACAACACCCAGAGATCATCACAAAAAGTGATGATCTTAATACCCTTTACCCATCTATCCCATCTCCCCTCCCCCCTTCCTCCACTAACCCTCAGTTTGTTATCTGTTAAGAGGCTCTATGGTTTATTTCCCTCTCTCTCTCCCTACACCTTTCTCATATGTTCATCTATTTTTCTTTCTTAAATTTCACATGAGTGAGATCATATATGGAGTCTTTCTCTGACTGACCTATTTTACTTAGTGTAATACACTCTAGCCCCATCCACATCATTGTAAATGACAAAATTTCATTCTTTTTGATGGTTGATATATATATCTAGATATCTAGATATATATATCAATATCACATCTTCTTTATCCATTATATCTTCTTTATCCATTCATCAGTCATCAGTCAATGGACATTTAGGCTCTCTCCATAGTTTGGCTATTATTGATGAAGCTGCTATAAACACTGGGGTGTACCCCTTTGAATCTGTATTTTTGTATCCTTTAGGTAAATACTCAGTAGTGCAATTGCTGGGTTGTGGGATAGCTCTATTTTTAACTTTCTGAGGAAACTCCGTATTTTTTTCCAGAGCGGCTGCACCAGCTTGCATTCCCACCAACAGTGCAAGAGGGTTTC
Organism: Neogale vison; assembly: GCF_020171115.1. NCBI lineage: Eukaryota > Metazoa > Chordata > Mammalia > Carnivora > Mustelidae > Neogale > Neogale vison. The sequence goes on from NC_058102.1 coordinate 73,571,893, forward strand.
CCTTTCTCTGCATCTTCTCCAACACCTGTTTTTTCTTGTGTTGTTAATTTTAGCCATTCTGACAGGTATAAGATAATATCTCATTGTGGTTTTGATTTGCATTTCCCTTCTGATGAGTAATGTAGAGCATCTTCTCAAGTGTCTGTTGGTCATCTGGACATCTTCGTTAGAAAAAGTGTCTATTTGGGACACCTGGGTGGCTCAGTCAGTTAAGCATCTGCCTTCAGCTCAGGTCATGACCCTGTGGTCCCAGGATCAAGTCCCACATCAGCCTCCCTACACAGTAGGGAGTCTGGTTCTTCCTCTGCCTGCTGCTCCCCCTGCTTGTGTTCTCTCTCTCTGACAAATAGATAAATAAAATCCTTAAAAAAAAAAAAAAAGAAAAAAGAAAAAGAAAAGTGTCTATTCATTACTCTATTCATGTTAGGACCAACATTTTAAAGACCAGGGTAATGAGTCTTTTTTTTTTTTTTAAGATTTTATGTATTTATTTGACAGAGAGGAATCACAAGTAGATGGAGAGGCAGGCAAAGACAGAGAGGGAAGCAGGCTCCCTGCTGAGCAGAGAGCCTGATGCGGGACTCGATCCCAGGACCCTGAGATCATGACCTGAGCCTACGGCAGCAGCTCAACCCACTGAGCCACCCAGGTGCCCCAGGACCAACATTTTAAAGTAAAGTCCTATGCTAATGGTGCTCTGGCTGCTTTTTTTTCTACATTAATTTCCCCAAAGCCACATGGCTTGGAAGTAATAGAGCTGAGCTTGAGACCCTGGTCATTTAACTGCTATACTATATTGGTAATTTTCCATTTTAGAAGTTTGTTAAGAATGAGTTTGTTTGCAAACTGAAATGCCCTTTCTCATAGAAGTGAGTGCAGTGTGGTCTGATGCCAGCTGTTTAGGCTGTTATAACCACCCCAAACTGCTGTAAATAGAAGAAACAAAGCAATAATGAAAAAAGGACTGGACTTGAGTGAATAAAAGAAGTAGATATTGGTATATTGACCATAAATTTTTTTTTAAAGATTTTATTTATTTATTTGACAGAGAGATCACAAGTAGATGGAGACAGAGGCAGGCAGAGAGAGAGAGAGGGAAGCAGGCTCCCTGCTGAGCAGAGAGCCCGATGCGGGACTCGATCCCAGGATCCTGAGATCATGACCTGAGCCGAAGGCAGCGGCTTAACCCACTGAGCCACCCAGGCGCCCCTGGCCATAAAATTTATTGTACATCTAGGAGACTTTGGAGAGTCAAAGAGTTTCTATTAGTAAGTATAACACTAGGACAATAGGCACAAATTGGGACTATCCTAGACACACCAGTATATATCTTCATTCTCAGTTTAGGTCACAGATGAATGACCATTCTCTTACACGGTACACAAAGATAAACTCAAAATGAATAAAAGACCTCAACGTGAGACAGGAATCCATCAGAATCCTAGAGGAGAACATAGGCAGTAATCTCTTCGATATCAGCTACAGCACTTTCTTTCAAGATATGTCTCCAAAGGCAAAGGAAACAAAAGCGAAGATGACTTTGAGCTAGTGCTCTTAACCTGCTTGAGCCTCAGTTTCTTCACTGTAAATGGAAGTGCTGACACCCAACTCAAGGGGGCAGTAGTAAGGATGAATGAGAGGATAGTGCACTTTTGAATTCGTAAAGTACCACACAAATATAACATTTTAAAATGACTATGACTAATATTACTGAACTTCACCATCACACTGTGTGTGAATACATTTGTGTGAATATATAAGTTTTATTGAGGTATAATTGACATACTTTATATTAGTTTCAGGTTGACAGCATAAGGATTTGTACTTGTATATATTGGGAAGCGATCACAAAAAAACTAGTTCACATCCTTCATTGTATATTAAATGATGATTTATGTTGCTCTTCCCTCTACTACTCTCCGCATCAGGAGAGATTCTTTGCAACAATATAGTAAGAGGCAGAGCAAGCAAGCAAAGCAGCAAGAGGCCATAGGCATTCTATCCCTTTGCCAGGCACACAAACTACTTAGAGAATAAGTTCTGTTTCATTTCAGAAAAAAAAAAAAAAAAAGAAACAAGAAAAAAGAAATAACTTTGTTTTTACTGAAATATAAAGTGAATCAATGTTGTTGAGTCAAACATCAAATTTATAAACACAAATCCTAAACACTAATCCAGTCAGAGGAAGGTTCACGGATGATCAGTACCCATGAAGTTCTTGAGCCCATTCTTGGTTTATATTTTATTTACAATCTAAAATCTGTACTCAGGTTACCTTATCCTTAATCTACAGTTTCATTTCCCCCAGATCTTTCTCCAAGGTGACACTAATTAAACCAATGTGCTGCTCAACTTTTGTAGAGAATTTACTTCATTTTTTCATTATAATGTTATCCTCAGGATGAGTCTCATCTCCTTGGAAACCAGTGCATGCCTGGGGAGTCCTGCTTTGTGGAGCCTTTTACTGATTCCTTTGGCCAGCTTCTAGTGTGTTCTTGGCTTACATGGTAAGTTAGGTGGGGCAGTTGCAAGTCTGAAGCCAAACTTGGCCTTCATTCTCTAATCTCTTATCTGAGAGCCAGCTATGCAACTTCATTCTTCTTTATTGCTGACCAGGACAGTTTTCTCATAGAACCTAAAATCCTCCAGATACCCATATCTATATGACCAAGTTCACCATCCTCCAAGGCTTTTAACCAAATATAATTGTTATTTATGATTCTATTTCTTATATTTTATTATTCATTCATTCACATTTTCAGTAAATGTTTATTGAGCACCTAGTATATGACAGACATTGGTTTAGGTGTAGGGATAATACAGGGTGAAAACTAAATTTTTGCTCTCAGGGAGTTTAGATTTAATTGGGGAACACAAATAACAATAAATAAATAGATATTATATCAAACAGTAATAGGTGCTATGGAGAAAAATAAGAGCAAGGAGGGTTAGCAGTCCTGGGGTGAGGTGGCAGAAATATGGGATAGTATATAGGGTGGTCAGGGAAAGCTTCACCATGAAAGTGATGACATCTAAATACAGACCTGAAGGAATTAAGAAAGGAAGTGATTTAGCAATATGACCATGTGATGAAAGAGTATTCCAAACAGAAGGAAAAGCAAATGCATTTTTATGATAAGCACTGGGTGTTGTATGTAAATGACAAATCACTGAATTCCACTCCTGAAACCCAAATAGCCCTGTATGTTCGTTAACTAGAAATTAAATAAAAATTTGAAAGAAAAGATAAGAAAAATATGTGCAAAGGTCCTGAGGTAGAAGCATGCTTGTATTCAACAAACAAAAAGGAAGCCAATATAGTTGGAGCTTAGGGACTAATGGGAAGAACAAAAGGAGATAAGACCAGGTAGCTAGGGCTAGGTGTTGGTTGTAAAATCATGAGTGATATGATGTGTGTGACATGAACTGGGTTGTATTTTTAATAGTATGAAGAACAGATACAGAGAAGTATTGAGGTTAACTAGAAAGTTATTGCAATAATCTGGGCAAGGAATAATGATGGTTTGGGGGCACTTGGGTGACTCAGTCATTAAGCATCTGCCTTCACCTCAGGTCATGATCCCTTGGGATTGAACTCTCCATCAGCTCCCTGCTTGGTGGGAAGCCTGCTTCTCCCTCTCCCACAACCTCTGTGTGTGTTTTCTCTCTTGCTGTGTCCTTGTCAAATAAATAAATAAAATCTTAAAGAAAAAAAAAATGATGATGGCTTGGAACACAGTGGTACCAATGATATGCTATGAGATGATTAGTTATGGATATATTACATTTAGGATCTAAATCTGATCTAGGGATGCCTGGGTGTCTCCGCAGGTTAATCATCTGCCTTCAAGTCAGGTCATAATCCCAGGGTCCTGGAATCAAGCCCTGCATCAGGCTCCCTGCTGAGCAGGGACCTGCTTCTCCCTCTGCCTGCTGGTCCCCCTGCTCATGCTCTCTCTCTCTTGCACTCTCTTTGATAAATAAATTGAAAGATCCTGGAGCCGCACCCAAGAATCAAACAGCACGCCTCCACTGGATGCAAATTGCAAGAGGTTTATTGGTCACACAGGCGCCTGCGGACGCATCAGCCTTTGTGGGCTGAGCGCGCCGGGCTAAGTTGGGGAGCAGATTATATAGGGCAAGGTTGGGGTGGCGGGAAGCGAGTTTACAGAAGCAGATGCTTGGTTACAGGGATCTGATTGGTTAACCTAAATCAAGCATTGTCAGGCACTGTAGTGGTTTGTTCTGGCGGGAAGCGGTGGCGGGAAGCGATCCTACAGAGGCAGATATGCATGGTTACAGGAGTCTAATTGATCAATTTGATTCAGGCATGATTGGGCATTGGGGTCAGGGCGTTCTGGCGGTTCCTTGGGACAGCACTCTGGAAAGTCACGGTACATTTCGTTTCTCATTTGTCTCTCCTTTTGACAGACCGGGTGACCACAGACAATGTGTTGCCATCAGGCTATGGGGACAATAGGTTGCTAAAACAAACCTTACCAAGGAGGGAGGGGGTCTTTCATTCCCCCCTTTTTCTTTATCATGGATAGAATCCTATATCCATTCGCTTTGTTCATGAAGTAAGTCAGCTTGAGAGCCGGTCTGTTTAATTAGTTGATATTGCTGTGTCAGCACCATTGTCTGGATTACTGACAAGCGATCTTTCATGAACTGTACGAGTTTATTTAAGATACAAGGGCCGATTGAGAGAATTAGTAAAAGTATAATAAGGGGCCCTAAAATGGTGGACAGTAATGTGGTGAACCAAGGAGATCGAGTAAACCAACCTTCAAACCAGCCCTGGTGGGATTCAAAATCCTTTTTTCTTTGGGCTAGTCTCTCTCTGAGTTTATCTATGGTTTCTCTAACAATCCCAGTATGATCAGCATAAAAACAGCATTCTTCCTTGAGGGCTGCGCATAATCCTCCTTCTCTTAAGAACAATAAGTCTAGTCCCCTCCTATTTTGCAGAACCACCTCAGAGAGGGAGGTTATGGATTTTTCTAAGGCAGTGATTGATTTTTCTATAGCTTCTAAATCAGCAGTCATGGCGGCCTGCAAATGCATAAGCTGGTTGCTTTGGAGTAGGGCAGAAGTTCCCGTTCTGATACCTGCCGCTATTCCCCCAACTCCTAGTAATATAGCTAATGTTAAGGTAAGGGGTTCTCTTCGATATCTATTTTGTTTCTCATAGTAGTTGAGGATAGTCTCCGAACTGTGGTAGGTGATTCTAGGCCATAGTTGGACTAATACACAGTAATCTGCGGTGGCATTTAGGAGTTGGGCAGAGATATAGGGAGTCAGGCCGGTATTACATACTTAAGTAGTTACCAGGAGTGATGGTGGTTGTCATGTTGCATAGTGTCTGATGGGAGGTTGGTATTTTGCCTAAACATAGTCCTTGACCTGTTACTTCAGGGAGAGTTAACTTGTGGCTAGGAGAAGAGGAACAGGTGGTGGGGGGGAAAGTATGATTGATGAAGTTAGTGGTTGTAGCTATACCCTCATAATAAGGGGGGCTCAAAACTAGGCAGAGCCAACAATCCTTAGCAAGAAGGGGGTTAGAATAATTGAGAGCTTGATACGCCCCTATTATCAGGTTAAGGAGTCGATCTCCGGTACCAGGAGATGGTCTGTTTGAAACCGGTGATATCGAGGAGAAAGCATTGCCGGGGGCGGCGTTAGGTGGAATGATGGTGATGGCGGGTGTTATTCGAGGGCCTTTGGGATGAGGGTTAGGGGCTCTCTGATCTGGCAGGACCGGATTAGGCCCTATGGCGGCAGAGGGGGATTTTATTGAGAGTTTTATAGTAAATATGAGTCCCTCATCATAATTTTCTTTATAGAGTCTAAGGCCCCAGCTATACCCTTTTGTCCAGTGAACTGCTTTCTTTCCAGACTCTGTGAAGGTAATTTTAAGGGGGTGACACCATGCATTTTTACAGTGTTTTCCGTCGTTTGCTCGGTCCCAGTACCCAGGACGAGCCCCCAGGGACTTTTTTATCTCATGGGAGTAATTGGCTGTCACAGTGATAAAATCCCAATGCAAGGTGGGTTTCCAATAGACATCACCCGTAGTTTCACATCCCCAGGCCGCGCAGTAGAAGTCATCAGGGCCTCCACATTTATAGGCCCGTCCGCTAGCAATACTATTTCTTGGCGCGGGGCAGACATAAAAGGGGAGTGCACTAAGTTTATAGCGTCGTGGTCCATTTCCACATCCCTGGTTAGGGGGCGACATTCCTTTACTCGTAGGGGATGTTGGTGGCTTATGGGGATCATCGTGTTGGCCTATGTCCCAAAACCCCATAGCCAATTTACAGAGATCTGGATACAGGGCAGGCCACCATGGGTTAGGGGTATGTTGGGCCGTACTGGACCAGATAACTTTCCCCATTTGAGAGAGTACCTGCCAGGTTAATTGCTTGGGGACATGTGGGCTGGTGCCGCCTACAGGGGAAAGGAGAGAGAATAAGCAAAAGAGTAAGATTAACGGCGAATAAGTCTTATCTTTAGTGGGTTTGGGGAGCGTTGGACAGTCCGTTTCGAGTTCTGATGACGTTTGGTCTGTCGGTCCGGGTGTGCTGCCTTTACATGGGAGGCATGGATCCAGGCTGCAATCCCGTCAACTTTTAGCACCGTGGGCGTTGTTAGGAGCACCGTGTGAGGTCCTTTCCAGCGGGGTTCAAGATTTGTGGCTCGATGCCTGCGGACCCAGACAGTATCCCCGATTTTGTAGGGAGGGGTCGCGACGGGATGTTAAGTTCTTCCTGGTAGGCGGCTGCCAGGGGTTTCCAGATTTCTTGTTGCACCAGCTGCAAAGCTTGCAGATGGGCCTGTATGGAGGGGGAAGGGGAGTGAGTGGAGATATCTGCCTCAAAGAACGTGACAGCCGGAGGGCGAGCACCATAGAGGATTTCGAAGGGTGTTAGACCATGAGGGCCAGGAGTGTTTCTGGCCCTATAGAGTGCTAAAGGTAGGAGCTGGACCCAATCTTTAGAGCCAGTTTCAAGCAGTAATTTAGATAGAGCCTCCTTGATGGTTCTGTTCATTCTTTCTACCTGTCCTGAACTTTGGGGTCTGTAAGCACAATGTAATTTCCAATCGATCCCCAAAAGCTTGGCCACCGACTGACTTACCTGGGAGACAAAGGCAGGTCCATTGTCTGACCCCAGTACCTCAGGCATTCCATACCTTGGGAAAATCTCCTCCAGTAACTTCTTAGCAACTATGTTGGCAGTCTCCTTCTTGGTGGGGAAGGCCTCTGTCCAACCTGAAAAAGTGTCTAGAAAAACTAAGAGATATTTATATCCATACATGCCAGGCTTAATCTCGGTAAAGTCAATTTCCCAATGTGTGCCAGGGCGGCGACCGCGTACTCGGACTCCTGGTCCGATACTAGTTTTTCCAGGATTGACTTGGGCACACACTCTGCAATTTGTGGCCGCTTGTCGAAGAAGGAAGTTTCGTTTGGGGAAATAGTTTTCTAAATTGGCTCTATCCATTAAGGATTTCATTTTGTTTGCACTTAGATGAGTCAGCCGATGGAGGTGATTTATTAGTTCCTTTGCCATTTTAATGGGCATTATGGCTTTTCCTTGATATTCCCATTGGTTCAGGGTCATGTTGTAATTGGCCCCCAACCTCTGCATGATGTCTAAATCAGTTTCTTCATAATTCCAAACGGGGGCTTCATTGGTTTCCTCTGTTCCAGTGAGGATGGTGACAGTCAATAGTTGAGGCCCTAAAGCTGCCCGTCGGGCTGTTTCATCGGCCAAGCGATTTCCTTTGGCCTCTGGGCTACTTGCTTTTTGATGGCCTGGGCAATGCATTATGCTCAACTTCTTGGGGAGAAATAAGGCCTTTAGAAGGGCCAATATTTCAGTCTTATTTTTAACTTCTTTCCCATCGGAGGTTAGTAGTCCCCTTCTCCGATAAATTTCCCCATGAATATGGGCGGTGGCAAAGGCGTATCTGCTATCTGTGTAAACATTGAGTTTCTTACCTTCTGCCAGTTGGAGGGCCTGGGGTTAAGGCGATTAGCTCGGCCCGTTGGGCTGAAGTGCCTCCTGGTAACGCACTTGCCCACACAATTTGAGAGTCGGTCGTGATGGCGGCTCCTGCCCGTCGTTTTCCATCCTGCAGGTAGCTACTGCCATCTGTGTACCAGGTTAGGTCCGCATCCTTCATGGTTGGTCGGTTAGGTCAGGTCGTGTTCCATGCGTTTCTGCAAGGATCTGGTGACAATCATGCAAGGGGGGCTCTCCAGGGGTGGGTAGGAGAGTTGCGGGGTTGAGAGTCACCACAGGTCCGAACTGGATCCTGTCTGTGTCCAGGAGGAGGGACGGATAGTGAGTAAGGCGAGCATTAGACAGCCAGCGGTCTGGTGGTTGGCAAATTAAAGATTCCACTGTGTGTGGAGCCAGGATTGTTACAGGCTGTCCCAAAGTTAGTTTGGTTGTATCCTTGACTAGGACCGCTATGGCTGCTATCATTTTTAGGCATGGTGGCCATCCTGCTGCTACGGGGTCTAACTTCTTAGAGAGGTAGGCGATAGGGCGTCTCCAAGGCCCTAGTCTTTGAGTTAGAACCCCCTTAGCAAACCCTTGTTTTTCATCGACAAACAAGTCAAAGAAAGGGTTTAGTTATGTCCGGCAGGCCTAACGCTGGGGACTTGAGGAGAGCTTGTTTAATATGATCGAATGCCTGCTGTTGTTGTTCAGTCCAGACGAAAGGGGTATCCTGTTTGGTCAAGGGGTATAGGGGGGCCGCTATTTCTGCAAACCCAGGGATCCATAGCCTACAAAAGCCCGCTGTCCCTAGGAATTCCCGCAATTGCCTGTGGGTTTGGGGCGTTGGAATGCTGGATATAGTCTCTTTCCTTGCAGTCGTTAGCCATCGCTGGCCATTATGCAATTCATAGCCCAGGTAGGTGACCTTAGTCTGACAAATCTGAGCCTTCTTTGCGGATGCCCTATATCCCAACTGGCCAAGGGTTTGTAGGAGGTCCCCAGTACCTGTTTGACAGTCCTCCTCATTTGTTGCTGCCAGTAAGATGTCATCGACATATTGGAGTAAGATCAGGGAGGGGTGTCTTACCCGGAAATTGGCTAGGTCCTGGTGGAGGGCCTCATCGAATAACGTGGGGCTGTTCTTAAATCCTTGTGGTAGCCTTGTCCAGGTTAGCTGACCTGAAATTCCCAATTCTGGGTCCTTCCACTCGAATGCAAAAATGGGTTGACTCTGGGGACTTAGTCTTAAACAGAAGAAAGCATCCTTTAGATCTAGTACAGTATACCAGGAGTGGGCCGGAGGCAAGGTGCTAAGTAGGTTGTAAGGGTTAGGCACGGTAGGGTGGATGTCTTCTACTCGTTTATTGACCTCTCTTAGGTCCTAGACCGGCCAGTAGTCATCTGTACCAGGTTTCTTGACAGGCAGTAGAGGAGTATTCCAGGGAGACCGACATGGGGCTAAAATGCCTTGGTCTAGTAGCCGCCGTATGTGTGGTCTGATGCCTTGGTGGGCCTCGTTAGATATAGGATATTGTCTAACACTGACAGGGATGGGTGTTGCCTTCAACTGTATGTGAATGGGGGGCTGCTGGGCAGCTAGTCCTATTCCTCCCGTTTCTGCCCAGGCATTTGGATAAGATGTGAGCCAGGGTTTTATGTCCCTTTGAGGTGGGGGGTGGGGCTTTTCGTGCAGTCTATATTCCTCTTCTAACTGTAGAGTGAGTATGTGCAATGGAGCCCGTTGGGGCCAGTCACTGTGGGTCCATCTGATTCTAAATGAATCTGGGCCTTTAGCTTAGTCAATAGATCTCTCCCCAGGAGTGGATAGGGACAGTCAGGTACATGAAGGAACGAATGAGAAACTTTACCTGAGGCCAAATGGACTTTTCTTTCCATGGTCCAACGGTATTGTTTTCCTCCGGTGGCCCCTTGAACCCATGCCGTCCGGTTACTTAATGGTCCTGGGGTTTTGGTTAAGACAGAATGTTGTGCCCCGGTATCTACCAAAAAGGTGATTGGTTGCCCCCCGACTGTTAGGGTTATCCTGGGCTCAGGGGGGGGCTCCTGGCCCTGACATCCCTAGTCGTCATCTAGGGCCATTAATCTTGTTTTCTGCCTGTTATTTTCCTTGGGGTTATGGGGTCTTTTGGGGCAGTTTTTGGCCCAATGTCCTCTCTCTTTGCAATAGGCACATTGGTCCCAAGCTACCCGAGGCTTTCTTCTGTCTCCTTCCTTGCCTAGCTCTCCTGTTTCTGATCCTTGATTGCTTTGCACTACGGCGGCCAAGATTTTGCTAAGCTCCTTATTTCGCTTACGCTCTCGCTTATCTTCCTTTTCTTCAGCCTCTTTCTTTAACCTTTCTTCCTTTTCTTCCTGAGTTTCTCTTTTATTATAAATTTTTTCTGCCTCCTTTAACAAATCTTGTAACAAGAAATCTTGTAAATTCTCCAGTCGCTGTAACTTATGTCTAATGTCTGGCGCTGACTGCCAAATGAATGCCATGGACACATTTCCTCTCTGTTCATGGCTCTCAGGATCGAAGGGGGTATATCTATGATAAGCCTCTCTAAGTCTCTCTAAGAAAGCGGTTGGAGATTCTTCGGAGCCCTGAGTAACCTGTCTTACCTGAGCCAAATTGGTAGGGTGGCGCCCTGCATTATGGAGGCCTGCTATGAGTAACTGTCGATAAAGATTTAGGTGGGTCCTACCTTCAGCCGTATTGAAATCCCAGTCAGGACGGGTCAAGGGAAAGGCGGCATCAATCACATTCGGGAGCTGGGTAGGTCTTCCATTGTCTCCCGGAACATTTTTTCTGGCTTCCAGATAAACTTTTTGTCTCTCCTCTGTAGTGAGAAGAGTCTGCAAGAGCTGCTGGCAATCATCCCAAGTGGGCTGGTGCGTGATTAGAATGGACTCGATCAGAGCGGTCAAAGCTATAGGGTCTTGTGAGAAGGAAGGGTTATGGGACTTCCAGTTATATAAGTCTGAGGCCGAGAAGGGCCAGTATTGGAATTGGTTGCCTGGGCCCCCTCCTTGGCGTAGGGGAAGGAGCTTGGAAGACCCCTCCTTTGCAGGTTCCTTGCGACCCCTAAGTCTTCCCGCCATTGGGGATGGTAAGGGGTGGCGTTCCTCCAGCAGGTTATTCGATTCTTTCTCAGATTCTGAGGAATTTGATGCTGCGCCGGTGGAGGGGGAAGCTGGTAGGGAGGGGGGTTCTCGGTTAAGAGGTCTATTAAGGGGGAGTCATCAGGAGGAAGGACCCTCTTTGGCTTAAGATCCCGGGAAGAGGTGGAATCATCTATTACAGGGTATAAGTTGGAAGAAATAGGAGGCTTGGGAGGATCGGCAGGGCAAAGGGGAACAGGGGGAGCGGAAGGTGTTGGGGAAGGGATAGAATCCGGAAGGGGTTTGGGCTTTGGATGAGTGAAAGGAGAAACCCAGGGAGGGGGGTTCTCGACAAGATTTTCCCAGACTACCATGTAAGGGACTTGGTCCGGATGGCCTGGAGGTCCCCGACTGAAGATTTGCTCCTTGACCTGTAGGAGAATAGTGATGTTAAAGGTCCCCTCTTTAGGCCATCCAACATTAAAGGAGGGCCATTCAGAGGTGCAGAGTGTTTGCCATTTTCTTCTTTTGATCTCCATGGACAGATTATTAGCTTGGATTTGCACATCTCTCCAGTGATCTAATGTGAGACTCAAGGGGGGTGGCGATGGTTTGCCCCATTTTTATGGACGATGTAGCAGACAAGGGAAAGGAGGACCTTTCAGGTGCTGTCCTGCTCGCGTCCCTCGCGGGAACTTAGGAGCATCTTAGCTAAGGTCTATCCGTATAAACCCTGGACCAGGCTACTCCATGGAGTAGATGACCGTTATGCCATATGACGCTCAGGGTGCAGCCCACTCAGACTCCGTAGCCAAAGGCAGTGGAGCCACATAAACATTCATACAGTCATGCATTCCTCAGATTCAAACGGATCAGACATTTTTCCCTAAACAGAATGTTACCTTCATAACTGATGCAAAGAACATATAGACACTTAGGACGTCGACAGGACAGTCTGGACACAAGAGACAAAAATAGAAATTGCTGTACGGGTTCGGTTCAGAAACCGAGACTACGGGTTACGGTCAGGAGGAACGCGAGATCCTCTCTGACCGACAGGTGGCCCAAGATAATGGACCTCTTCAGACACCCCAAGGCGTCCCCCGGGGTGTTACAGATCCCGGAGGCATCCCTCGGGGTGGCAGGGGAGAAGTCGAGTTCGTCAACTCCTTCTCAATCCTGCCCCTACTACAGATCAACAACGTTGTTGTACAGTCGTGGCGCAAGAACACAAAGACAAGAACATAACATACAATCAGAGAGACTGAGACACAGATAACAGAGGCACGGATACTGGCCAGCTTACCTCCCGGTAGTGACTGGCTAGAGTCTTGGGTGGGACTTCATGAAATCTCGGTGGAACCTCCAAATGAAAGATCCTGGAGCCGCACCCAAGAATCAAACAGCACGCCTCCACTGGATGCAAATTGCAAGAGGTTTATTGGTCACACAGGCGCCTGCGGACGCATCAGCCTTTGTGGGCTGAGCGCGCCGGGCTAAGTTGGGGAGCAGATTATATAGGGCAAGGTTGGGGTGGCGGGAAGCGAGTTTACAGAAGCAGATGCTTGGTTACAGGGATCTGATTGGTTAACCTAAATCAAGCATTGTCAGGCACTGTAGTGGTTTGTTCTGGCGGGAAGCGGTGGCGGGAAGCGATCCTACAGAGGCAGATATGCATGGTTACAGGAGTCTAATTGATCAATTTGATTCAGGCATGATTGGGCATTGGGGTCAGGGCGTTCTGGCGGTTCCTTGGGACAGCACTCTGGAAAGTCACGGTACATTTCGTTTCTCATTTGTCTCTCCTTTTGACAGACCGGGTGACCACAGACAATGTATTGCCATCAGGCTATGGGGACAATAGGTTGCTAAAACAAACCTTACCAAGGAGGAAGGGGGTCTTTCAAAATAAAATCTTGAAAATAAAAATAAAGCCAATATAGTTTGTTAAAGGATTCATGTAGAGTTTGAGAGAAAGACATCAAAGATGACTCCATCATTTTTATCCTAGCCATGTAAAAGAAATTTTTCTTCACTGAGCTGGGTAATGTTATAGGAAGTGTAGGATTTCCACCCCACCCCTGCCCCAGTTGACGGCTATTTGGGTTGTTTCCAGGATTTAATGAATATGAATAAGGCTGCTTTAAACACATACAGGTTTTTTGTGTGTGGACATAGATTTTCATTACCTTTAGATAAATATACTAAGTGTATGTTTAGCTTTAAAAGAAACTGCCAAAGAGTTTTCCAAATTGGTTGTCCTATTTTGCATTCTCACCAATGTATACGAAATCCAGTTACTTTAAGGATGCAAAGCACTTCGTACTGTCAATTTTTTGTGGGCTGTTTGTGTGTAGTTATGCTAATAGGTATGTAGTAATTCATTTTTATTGTAGCTTTATTTTGTATTTCCCTAATGACTAGTGATGTTGAGCATCTTTTCATGTGCTTATTGGCCATCTGTGCATCCTCTTTGGTGTAGTGACTGTTTAAATCTTTTACCATTTAAAAAATAAGGCTGTTTATTTTCCTGTTTCTGCCTTTTGAGAGTTCTTTCTATACTCTGGAGTCAAGTCCTTTGTCAGATATATGACTTGCACATATTTTCCAGGAAGGGTAGGACTGAAAGGAAATCAGAAGGTTTTTTTTAGAGAAATTGAGTTTGTGATCCCTGACATTCAGGTGGGGTTGTGGAATAGGCAGGAGTTTGGAGGAGAGGACGAGGCTGGATATATAAATTGGGGAGTTACCAGCTTATAGATGATCTTAAAGCCATATAACTAATTAAGTACACCTGAGGATCAAGAGTAGCCAGAGAAGGGAAAAAGTCCGAAGAGTGAATTCTGTGAGGAGATGTAGAGGAATTAGCCAAAGGTACTGAGAAGTAGTAGCCAGGGAGAAAGGAGGAAGATAAACAGAGAGGGGTGTCACATAAGCCATGTGAAAAGAAAATAGTTATAAACATAAACATAAATAATGTGCTTTTAAATTTTATCACATTGTATCAATTTTCCTGTTTAGCTCCTTACTAGATGTCAGGTTTTTGAGGCCTGGGAATATATCACATCCATTACTCTCTGGGGCTGTGGTTAGCTCAGAGCCTGCTGTAATGCCCAAGTTTTTGCATCCGAGAGACCACCAAGGAGCCAACACCGATACAATCACAAGAGAGTTTATTCGACAAGCTTAAGCTTGGGCCCAAGTATACCCAACACAGTGGAGTAGGGACTTGGACCCCGAGTCTAGTTAAGGCAGGGGTATTTATGTGTGGTTACCAGAGGCTTGGGGGAGGGGAGTGGGAAAATTTCAGACTTTCCTGCAGTAAGCTGATTAGCTGTTGCCAGGTTGTTTACAGGGTTAGGTACTTTCTTAGAACTAAAGGCAGGGTCCTGTTTTTCCTGGAACTAAAGCAGGGTGGGGTTCCTGTTACTAAAGCTAAAGTAGAGTGAAGTTCAGTCCCTGGCCACCGGGGCCTGAGATGGCTGCTGAAGCTAAGATGGCTGTACTCATGCTAACGTTAAACTTGAGGTGGGATGGCCTTAATTTTCTCAGCCTCCACACTGCCACATATTAGTCACTGGAGAAGAATACTTTTCCTCTCATTTATTTGGGAAAAAAAATTAAATTAGAGAAGAGTTATAAGAATAGTACCATGAACTCTGGAACTCCCTTCACCTAGATCGACAATGTTCAGTAAACATTTTGCTAAATTTGATTTTTTTTTCTCTTTATCCCTTTAAAACTAAGTTACAGGTATCACAACCTATCACACCTAAGTAATTTAACATCTATCCTTAAAAAAAGGTAGTGTCTTACAAAACCACAGTATAATTACCAAATTAAGGAATCTTAATATCAATGCACTGTTATTATTAATATACAGCCCATGTGCAAATTCTGCAAATTGTTCCAGTAATGCCCTCTGTAACAAACCTTCTCCTTCACATTTTTCATTCAGCATCTATGTCACTTTAGTCTCCTTTAATCTGGAATGGTGCCACAGCCTTCGTCTTCTTTGATGTTGACATTTTTAAAGTACATTTTTAGAATGTTTGCCCATTAAGATTTTTTCCAATGTTGGGGTGCCTGGGTGGCTCAGTGGGTTAAAGCCTCTGCCTTCGGCTCAGGTCATGATCCCAGGGTCCTGGGATCGAGCCCCACATCGGGCTCTCTGCTCAGCAGGGAACCTGCTTCCCTTCCTCTCTGCCTGCCTCTCTGCCTACTTGTGATTTCTGTCTGTCAAATAAATAAATAAATAACCTTTAAAAAAAAAGATTTTTTTTCCAATGTTTTGATTTCCTCCATTTTAGGCAAGAAAATGTGTAAGTGATATCCTATACATCTTAGAAACTCAGTGTTGAGTAATTCACTAATTTCTTAAAGGAAGATAATATCAAGTTAGGAAGTGAGATGGGTCTTAGATGCTACCCTGCTTGCACAGAGTTAGGTAAATAAGGTAGGGGGAATGGGAGAATGAGAGACGGGGGGAGGGGGGTACTAGTAAAAACACCTGGTCTCTGGATGAGAGATCAGAGCCTTATTTACTCACTGCAGTAACACCAGGTGGACTAACAGTGTTGCATTGTCCCTTAGGCCTCACACCCCACGCTGGCAGACTCAGCGAGAGTATGGTGGCTAGCCCTATATGTAGGGAAGGATCACCCTACAAGAGAGGGACTCTGGGAGCTTATATAGGGGGGAATAACTGTTTTTCTTCCCTTTTCTTAAAGGAAGGAGTAAAGTCTTTGCTTCTAATGTAAGTTATCCTTAGAACAGAAGTTGAAGAATCTTGTTTTGTTACCCTTCCGAAGCTCAGTTATCTAAATTGTCTCAGAAGGAAGATAAAACAAGCCTCTCTGAAATTGCAACCAGTTTTCTGTTCTTTTGATGTGTAAACACACAGGCAGATAGTTCCGGAAGTCCTTCCTTAGGCATCTCTAGGGCGGAGAGAAAGTTGCTGGTCAGGATGTAAGGCTTCCACTCCAGGTAAGGTAAGTTTCATGACCCTTATAATGGCAGCAATTGTTTCTACAAGCTGGCTGTAAAGGGCAAGTATTCTCATCTTCATAGTAGATCAATATCCATAGTTTAATGTCCTGCAGGAACACAGGGAAAATTAATTTTCCCAGAGACTGTAGTGCAGAATTTCACAATGGGCAAAATTCGTGTTTTATAATGTATGGATATGCTTTCTGTGCTCTCTCCCTCCCATTTAGTGCATTCTTCCTTTGACCTTTGGCACTTTTGTGGGACTCTACCCTAACACTTCAATTTGGGGGTATGGGATGCTTTTCAAAATACTCTATCCCACAGGAATACTTTTGTCCTGTGTCCCCAAATTACAAAGTTCCATACTTCTAAGGTGGTGGATCTTTGCTAGTTGCTAAAAGGAGAGCAAACTAACTCAAAATTAGCCATCAGTGAATTATGTGCTCTTAATACTGCAGGAAATTTTCCACCCCACCCCCTCAGGGTACTGATACCTATCACACAGAGGTGGAGGCATTGAAAGAATGAGGGTGAGGCGAATTTTGTGAAAGCACACCTGTGACTTAGAAAATACCATATAAATGAATGTCAGGTTGTATAATAATTATTACTGACCCTACAACACTAAAGCCTGGGTACAGGAAGACACTTTTAATTCATGGCTTCTGTTGACTTGCCCCAATTTCTTGCATAGAACTTCATTTTCCTTCTTTCTGTCTCATGGTCACAAGATGGTTGCTGCACCTCCAGACCCATTTCTGTACATTCCTGGCAAAAAGAAAGATGTGATGTAAAGGGCAAAGAGGAAAAAATAAGCTTTTTTTTTTTTTTTTATTCAGAAAGGGACACTATCCCCAGAAACTACTACCTCCATCTTATTTCAAAAACTGTCATGACCAGCCCAGAGGCCAAGGAGGATGGGAAAGTATTTTTTGAATGGAGCACATAGCTACTTCAAATGAAATCTATGATCTATTAGGAAGAGTTGGGCAGGGGTGAGGTGGATCTTGTTTGAGTAAGCAACTAGTAATATTAGCTCCATACAGCAATATTACCTCTAGCAATTTATCCTACAGTTATACTTACTGTTGCAGAATCTGTTGGTGCCCCCAGGCATCCCTGCTACCATTTCCGTGTGCCTATTCCTGCTACCCTTCCCCCACACCCCGCAGCTGTGGGAGCTCCTGGGAAGGGCTCCTACCTACAACCCCAGAGGATTGCCCTTGGATGATTAGAGCCTCCCAAACTTTAAAATGCCTGGAACTATGAGCGGATCTCCCATACCTCCCCATCCCCACCCCCAACCTGGAGTAGCCAGTGACTATTTGGGTGTTAGAAGGTGGAGGGAGGGGCACTGAAGTATTCTCCAGACTGAGAATGCCTTTTAGAGACTGAAAAATGAAGCAAGCCGCTCCATACCATGTACACAGAGTATTAGGGTGACTAACTTACTGATGGAGGAGATCAGATGGGCAAGGATCCAGGCACCACACAGCTATTCTCTGCCCAGTTTGGACACTAACCCTATGGCTTTTTTTTTAAGGTTTAATTTATTTATTTGGCAGACAGAGATCACAAATAGGCAGAAAGGCAGGTGGGGGTGGGGGGGCAGGCTCTCCGCTGAGCAGAGAGCCCGATGTGGGACTCCATCCCAGGACCTTAAGAACATGACCTGAGCCGAAGGCAGAGGCTTTAACCCACTGAGCCACCCAGGTGCCCCTAACCCATGACTTTTTTAGAGTGAAGGGATCACTGTGGTGACGTCAAAGGATAGTTATCTAAAGTGGTGCCTCCTGTCAGCCAGTCTTCTCTACTAGTTATTTAAAGTGGCATCTTCTGTGTGCCAATTTAGGAAAGATCAGAGCAAACCTTCCTGTATTCTTGTCATACATTAACCTCCATGGGCCCTGGAACACACAGCCTCGAGGCAAGTCATTGTGAAGGCCTGACCAAAACGGACGGCCAAAGATGGAGTCAGTGTTGTCAGCACTCCTACAGTGAGGGTACAAATGTTCTGGTCCCTAGCCTAAGGGCAGATAGAAGCTGCTTGCAGTTTATGCTTTAGAGCTCCCTATAGGAATAGAATCTGAAAAATTCTATTTCAGATGATTCCGGTCATCTGAAACCACATTCTTGCTTTACCTCTTTCCCTTCCTTGTCCTGCTTCCCTCACTCTTTTTAGGTTTACTCCTGAGTATTCTAATAAAACACTTCCAGGAGAATCTCCACCAGAATATCTGCTTCTAGAGAGACAGACATAAGATACTTACACATATGTGAAATCACACATACAAGATTGTTCATTGCTTTATTATTTGTAATAGGAAAAGACTCAACAAGCTAAATATCCATCACTAGCATACAAGTCAAATGAAGTATGGTAACATATATAACTGAGTACTTACCATGCAGTTGTTAAAAAGAATGTGGCAGCTAAACTCATGACATTGGTTCCTCTGGGAAAGAAACGGGGGGTTGAGGAACAGGGTGAGAAGTAAACATTTCACTGTACTGTTTGTTCCTTTTGAATTTGGAACCATTTGGGTGTATTGCATATTTTAAAAAGCAAAATTAACATTAAAAATTAATGTGGACTAAGCAAGCAAATTTGATAATTGAAAAATTTCAAGTATCTATGACATTTATTAAGTGACTATAATAGTAACAAAAACAATTATTGACTAAGAGATTACTCTGTGGCCTATGTCTACTCCTTATCTATCTATCTATCTATGATAAAAGACATTTCTCAAAGTCTTCTATGATCCCTATCACCACTGTAATCTAGCTCTGTGCTCTCTGCTAAAATAACTCTTACCAAGGTTATCAATGATCTCCTTGTCTTTAAATCCAGTGGCTGTTTTTCACTCCTCATTTTTGTTGTCCCTCAGAAGCATTCTATGACAGTACGCTTCCTGGTCTTCTGCCTACACTATACTCAATTCTTTCTAGTCTCCTTGATCAGTTTGTCCCCTCTGACATCTTTAAATGTCCAAGTTTCTCAGGACTCAGACTTAGGCTGGCTTCCCTTCTTCATGCTTTCTTCTCAGGTGTTGCTATCTACATCTGTGGCTTTGGTGACCACCGGTGGAAAAATGCATCCCCAGTTTTATAAAATCTCCTCTGAGCTCCTGGGGTTTTCTTTCTTTTTTTTCTTTTTGAAGATTTTTATTTCTTTATCTGAGAGAGAGAATGAGAGAGAGAGAGAGAGCACGAGAAGGGAAAGGGTCAGAGGAAGAAGCAGACTTCCTGCTGTGCAGGGAGCCAGACGTGGGACTCACCCTGGGACTCCAGGATCATGACCTGAGCCTAAGGCACTGGCTTAACCTACTGAGCCACCCAGGTACCCCTGAAATCCTCTTTTCAACTGCATATTTACCATTTCCACTTGGATGTCCCAGTGAATGGCCCCATCAATCACCCAACTTCTCCCTTCAGGAACCTAGAGATCATCTTTTTCCTTTAATGCTCATATCCAATCAACCACCAAATCCAACCAATTTTGACTTTTAAATATCTCTCTAATCTGCTCATTTCCCTCCATCTATACTGTTGCCACCCTCCTGTAGCTGCTTTGTAGGCTCTCACCTGGATTAGTGCAAATGGTCTCTTAACTTGCCTCTCCTACTTTCGATCTTGGTGTCTTCTATTGCATTCACCATGCTACTACCCAGAAAAATCTTTTCAACATATAAATGTAATGTAACTCCCTTCAATAAAACTTTGCAGTGGATTTTTGGTGCATTTCAAGTAAAATCTAAATTTCTCACTAAGGACTCCAATTATCTGAGCTATGCCTATGTCTTCAATCTTGTTTCAGAGCATTATCTCTTTGGGTTAGGGTTCTGTCCTCAATCCTGGCTCTTTCTTGTCTTATTTCCTTTTGTTGTTTCACATTTTTAATGTTATTCTTCCTGCTTTCCTGTGTTTGGCTTTTTCTCAGTGTTCAAATCTCAGATCAAGTGTCACTTCCTCAAAAAGTCTTCTCCAACCATGCATCTAAAATACTCTCATCCTGTTTTATATCATAGAAGAAATCATTTATTTTCTTCTTAGCTCTTACCACAATATGTTATTATACTCATATAATATATTTATACATGCATATACATACATGCAGTTATATATTAAATATGTAACTATTTACATATTTAAATAGTTTACATATTTAAATTATTACAAATAATTGTCCATCTCTATCCCTCCCAAATGTCCACCCCAGGGGGGCAGAGATCTTGTCAGTCTTATTCACTAACATATTCCTTTTAGCTAGAACAATGCCTGGTATGTAGTAAGAAATTAATAGCCATTTGTGAAAAGACTTTCACAACACCTTTCTTATGTTTTTGCCCTCTGGTCACATTGCCTTTATTTGCGGTCTTAAAAAAATGCAGTGCAACTTTCTCCCTGAGTACCTTAGCATATCCTATTTGCTTTGCCTACAAAGCTCCCAGCCAGCATTTATTTGGTTACCAGCTACCTATTTTTCAGGTCTTAGTGTACATGTTATTTCCTCAGCTTTATTATCCTTGATATTCCAGACAAGATGAGGTCAGGGTTATATAATCTCCTAATACCTGTATTTTTCCTTCATAGCACTTACGGGAATTTATAACTATTTTTGGTCTGTTTCCTATAGAAGAAAGATCAGCAGAGTGCCTGGGTGGCTCAGTCAGTTAAGTGTCTGCCTTCTGTTCAGGTCATGTCAGGATCTCAGCATCCTGGGATCAAGTACTGCATCTGGCTCCTTGCTCAGCAGGGAGCCTGCTTCTCTCTGCCTGAGGCTCCCTCTGCTTGTGTCTCTCTCTGACAAATAAATAAATAAACTCTTAAAAAAAAAAAAAAAAAAAAAGGAGAGAGATCAGTAAGCAATGGCCCATGGGCCAAGTCTAGTCTCCAACATATTCTCTAAGTAAAGTTTATTGGAACACAGCAATACCCATTCATTTATGTATTGCCTGTATGGCTCCTAAAATATTTACATTCTGGTCCTTTGTAAAAGAAGTTTGTTGACATCTGCTGTAGAATAGACTATAATCTCTTTTAAGGCAAAGATACTGTTTTACTCATGACTTCCTAGAACACTAATAAAAATTAGAGAACCCAGTAAAAACTAGTTAAAATAAATAAATGGTAATCACTCTGCTAAGTACTTTACATATATTATCTTATTTTAATGTTCACAACTTTATAAAATAATTGGCATTGTCTACAATTTACAAGTGATGAAACTAAGGTTCAGAGCCATCATGAGTGCCCTAAGATCAATCATACAGCTGAAATGTAGCAAACCAAAATTTGAACCTAAATTTAAAAATGTTTTCTTCTATAAATTTTATAACTGAAATAATTAATTGATACTAAAACTAGTCAGCAAAAGTTTAATAAGTAAAAGTTTTAATAAGTAAATGTTTAAAAAGTTTAATAAGTAAAAGTTTAATGTTTAATAGGGGTCAGTATATCATTACACAAATTACTAATTAATTACAAAAGAAAAACAGTAACTTTACAGTGGAAACACCAATCAAAATTAACATCACCAATAAAGGAGTAGATTGATACTATTTCCTCCTGATGTAATATAACAAAAAGGTCATAACCTCTCTTATACAATGTTGATGCCAAAAACACATGATCTAATTACAGGGAAATATCAGACAAATTGAGGGATATTCTATAAAATTCAAAATGTCAAATAGTTCAAAAGACAAAATTTTAAAATGTCATTTGAAAGAAAAAGAAAAGCTAAGGAACTGTTCCAGATTAAAGGAGACTAAAGAGAAATGACAACTAAATGCAACATGTGATGCCAAATTGGGCCCTAGAACTACAGAATCTTTTCTTTTTCTATAAACATCATCATTCGAACAACTGATGAATTTATGTTAGAAATAGTGGAGGATGACATATAGCTACAGATTCATTTGTAGCTACTCCTGAAAAGAGATGGAGACTGTTTCTTCACTGTGTAAGTAAGGGATCTCCAGAAAAACAGAACAAATAAGACATATACGGAAACAGTTCTAGATATATATAGAAGAGGAATTGGCTCACGTTATTACAGAGGCCGAGAAGTCCCAGGGTCTGCCATTTACAAGCTAAAGAACTAAGATAACCAGTGGTATAAGTTAGTCCAACTCTGAATTTCTGAGAATCAGGAGACCAATGGTATGAGTCCTGTCTGAGTCTGAACACCTGAGTAGTGCCAATGACTGAGGGCAGGAGAAGACGGATGTCTCAGCTCAAGCAGACGGAATGAATTTTTCCATTCTTTTTGTTCTGGAAGATGCCTACTCCCAATGGTGAAAATGATCTTCTTTATTCAGCCTATTGATTCAAATGCTAAACTCTCCCAGAGACATCCTCACAGACACGCTCAGAAATAATGTTTTACCGGCTGTCTGGACATCCCTTATCCCAGTCCAGTCAAGTGGATGCATAAAATTGACTATCGTGCCTACCTCTTGAATCTAGGACTGGTCTAATGACTTACTTTGTCCAATAAAATGTAGAAGAGGTATTACAGATTTTTGAATTTCAGACTCCAAAGGTCCTGTGTTTCTGCTCGTTTTTAGAATACTGCCCTGAGACTACTGTGTAAATACACTCAGTCTCAGCTACTGGAGGAAAAGGCCATAACTGAGGAACGCGAGTTGACAGCCAGCACAAGTGCCAGGGATGTGAATGAGACTTGGAAGAGTCTCATCAGAGACTTGGAGAGATTACTGCAGCTACATGAGTGATTCCAGGAAAGATCAGCAGAAAAATCACCCAGCTGATGAACTGCAATCCACAGAAATAATGAATACATTTTAGGTTTTAGGTTACTGATTTTGGGGTTGGTTTGTAATGCACCAAAGGCTACCTGAAATAGGAATGTCTGAGATCAATTGCTCCCTGCGTAAGGGCTCATGAGGTGAAACTGTTAATTAAAGTCATCAATGTATAGTCTGGTTCTCAGCTCACAGATGTGAAAATTTAAAATTGTTAATAAATTGGGCACCTGGATGGCTCAGTGTGTTAAGCCGTTGCCTTCGGCTCAGGTCATGATCCCAGGGTCCTGGGATCCAGTCCCGCATTGGTCTCTCTGCTCAGCAGGGAGCCTGCTTCCCCCCACTCTCTCTACCTGCTTCTCTGCCTGCTTGTGATCTCTCTCTCTGTCAAATAAATAAATAAAATCTAAAAAATATTGGATTTTTTTAAGATTTTATTTATTTATTTGACAGGCAGAGATTACAAGTAGGCAGAGAGGCAGGCAGAGAGAGAGAGGAGGAAGCAGGCTCCCTGCTGAGCAGAGAGCCCAATGCAGGGCTCGATCCCAGGACCCTGGGACCATGACCTGAGCTGAAGGCAGAGGCTTTAACCCACTGAGCCACCCAGGTGCCCCCTAAAAAATATTGTTAATAAATCCAGAATTGATCACACTCCATGAATACCCTGATAAATAAACTCAGAAGAAAGTGTTTATAAGCCAGGACATCTATCAGAAAAGTTTTTTATTTTTTTCATGCCCTCTGGTTAGATGACTGGGAAGCATTTAACAATCTGTTTACTTACGGGAGAATGGAATTAGAACAACAGGAATAGGGGCACCTGGTTGGCTCAGTGGGTTAAAGCCTCTGCCTTCGGCTCAGGTCTTGATCTCAGGGTCCTGGGATCAAGCCCCACATTGGGATCTCTGCTCAGCGGGAAGCCTGCTTCCCCTCTGTCTCTGCCTGCTGCTCTGCCTACTTGTGATCTCTCTCTCTGTCAGATAAATGAATAAAATCTTAAAAAAAAAAAAAAAAAGAACAACAGGAATATACATTTACCCAAAACTATGAAATTCTTGAGCCAAATTATAATGAGGTAAGCAAACCAACCTTATCCTTCAGGCACAAAGTAAATGTGTCCACCATAGTCAATTTCTCTGGACTCAATGATAGTAATTAGGTAATCAGTGCCCAAACCTTGCTCTCCTGCTATCCTTTAATCATCTCCTCTAACATTTGCTTTTACTGCAAAATTTCTTTGGACAGTGTAAAATTGATATTTTAGCAATGTTGGATACAATTACATTTTAGTCCATTCTCAATGATATTACATCCCAATCACCTTAATGGGTCTTGTGTGTTTCCAGGTATTCTTATATCTTAAAAGACTTATAACAAAGTCTTTTGACTTTGTTAATAAATTCTTGACTTAAGCTATGTAATTTTTTATAGTAATCAAGTTTGTCATTTAAAAAGATCTCTTCTGTGTTCTGTATTCTACTTGGAAGGCCAAGGTCATCAGAGATATACCTCTGACTGTTGGAGAAAAAAACAAAAACCACTTTCTTCCCAGGACCAGCACTTCAGGAGTAGGCTTGTTGACCTGGTAACAAAACACATGACTTCAGTATAAATAGTAAGAACCCATGTCAATTATATCTCAGTAAAGCTGGAATATGGACAGACACATAGATGGATAGATAGACAGATAGGAAGAACTGAAGACAATAAAAAGCAAGGAATTGAACTTGAGAAACAATCTTCCTCATTCCTGCTCTAGGAAACAATTTTCTGGTTCATAATAGAGGTCTGTCTCACAAGTTTTTGTTTTGTTTTATTTTTATGAAGTCAGGGAGTTGCTATCCTGCTCTGTGTGATAAGGTTTCAGATACATACCTGGTATATTTACAAGAGAGATTAGTGTCAGAAAGGTTTATTTTTCCACATAAAGCTAAAGAAAACAACATAGGAATTTTCTTATTTTACTTTCTGCCACTTATTCTAATTTATTATTGTTTATTTGTGTTTAAACAGGAAAGCAGGACTTTTTTTGAAAAGTAAATAATTTCTACTTCAGAGACAATTTAGATAACTCTGTGCATTCTGGGTAACAGCCTCAAACTTTTGTCCTGTTATAAATATACACAAATCAACTTAAGTTTATATTCCCTGGCTGTACCCAAATCTATTTTTTTTAAGATTTTATTTATTTATTTGACAGACAGAGATCACAAGTAGGCAGAGAGGCAGACAGAGAGGAAGGGAAGCAGGCTCCCTGCTGGGCAGAGAGCCCAATGCAAGGCTTGATCCCAGGATCCTGGGATCATGACCTGAGCGGAAGGCAGAGGCTTTAACCCACTGAGCCACCCAGGTGACCCTGTGACCCAAATCTATTATCTTTTAACCTAATGACCCATTATCTCTTGTCATACCAAAGTAAAATTTGCCTGACCTGACAGAAAAGCATATGTAAATATACAATTGCTTATAAAAGAATAAAGCAGCATTTAGGGTATATTTGCTTATATTGCCATAAATTTGTAGAGAGTAGCATTCTAATGATACTTCCTTTATTGTCACATTTATAAATATGTGACCAAACAATGTGGAAAAGTAATGCTATGTGTTCCTTATTTAATTGTTGTTATAAGGTCTTATTCATTCTTAACTATATTTATGCCAGTAAAATTGGTCTTCATAGTTCTGCTTTTAGCTTACAATGTTAACTACTGAAAATCTAGAGCTTGTCTATGCAAGCCTTTCTAATTAACAAAAGATGACTCAGAAAGAGATAAATGATATGTTTTTATTCCCATACCACAGAGGAAGAACTATCTTTCTGTGACATAAAATTTGTTTGAAATATTTGATTTTAAATATTAAATGATGGGTAGTCACAAAAATATTGATTTTTTTTTTCTGTGCAAAATTGAGATGGTGTAACTTCATAACTATTTTAAGAATGTTCTATTTCTTATTATAAATCTGTCCTTGGAAGTATATTTTTTTTCTGTTTGCTGAAACTATTTTTTATTGAAGTATAGTTGACATAATATTACATTAGTCTCAGGTATACAATATAGTGACTCAAGTTTATACATTAAGCCGTGCTCACCACAAGTACAGCTACTATTTGTCACCATACAATGCTGTTATAATACCATTGACTATATTCCCTATGTTATACCTGTACCTTTTATCCCTGTGACTTATTTATTCCATAACTAGAAGCCTCCCATTCTCCTTTATCCACCCTACTTCCCTTGGGAAACCATCTGATTTTTTTCTGTATTTATGGATCTGTTTCTGCTTTTTGTTTGTTTATTCGTTTGATTTTTTTTTTTAGATTCCACATAAAGTAGAATCATGTGAGTGAAATCATACAGTGTTTGTCTTTCTCTGTCTTATTTCATTAAGCATAATACTCTCTAGGTCCATCCATATTGTCCCAGGTGGCAAGATCTCATTCTTTTTGATGGCTGAGTAATATCCCATTATATATATGTGTGTGTATATATATATATATATATATATATGTGTGTGTGTATATATATACATATGTATATATATGTAATATATTTATATATAATATATATTATATATATATATTATACACATACACACACACCACATCTTCTTTATCCATTCATCTATGGATGGACATTTGGGTTGCTTCCATTTCTTGGCTATTGTAAATAATGCTGCAATTAACATAAGTGTGCATATGTCTTTTCAAATCAGTGGTTTCATTTTTAGTGGGTAAATACCCATAAGTGGTATTACCAGATTATACAGTATTTCTATTTTTGATGTTTTGAGGAATCTCCATATTGCTTTCCATAGTTGAGGAATCTCCATATTGCTTTCCATAGTTACTACACCAAATTACACTCCCACCAACAGTGTATAGAGTTCTTTTCCTCACAAACACTTGTTGTTTCTTGTGTTTTGATTTTAGTCATTCTGACAGGTGGTAATGTAATATCTCCTGGTGGTTTTGATTTGCATTTTTCTGATGACGAGTGATGTTGAACATGTTCCCAAGTGTCTATTGGCCATCTGTATGTCTTCTTTGGAGAAATGTCTGTTCAGGTCCCCTGCCCATTTTTAATCAGATTATTTGGGAGTTTTTTGATGTTGAATTGTTCAAGTTTGGTCCCAGAATTTGGCTAAGGGTCGGTACCATGACTCCAGATACTTCCAGAAATAAGCAGATGTGCTGTGTGAGTTCCTTTTTGTTCCTCTTCTTTTTCATGCATGCTGGGGAGGGGGGGAAGCCTGTGTTTTGCTAGATTTCTTATTTTAGCAAAGTGTGAGTCTTATATAGTTAAAATTAACAACTAGCAATTCTTTGAATATTAACCTCTTATCAAATATATCATTTGCAAATATCTTTCTTGAAATTATAATTTTTTTTTAGAATTTGTTTATTTTAAAAACAGAGGGGGCAGGGGGACAGAGAGAGAACATGCAGAGGGGCAGAGGGAGAGAGACTCCAAAGCAGATAATGCTCTGAGCACAGAGCCAGTTGTGGGGCTCAAGCTCATGATCCTGAGATCACAACCTAAGCCAAAACCAAGAGTTCAACACTTAACTGACTGCACTACCTAGGTATCCTGGAAGTATAATTTTTTAAGAAAAAGAATCTTGTAAAACTATTAAACCATAGCATTTAGTTGTTTAATAGGTCCTTAAAAATAACCTTCAGAGAAACTCATGTACTTGGAGAGTCCCAAGAACATACTAGTTTGAAAATTTGTTAGGAGGATTCATTTAACTAAATAACAGGTTATAATCTTGGCTTAAGTTTATACAGCATAAGATAGAAAATAGGATCAACAAAAAAAAAGATATGCCGAGGTAAAGACCAGAGAGCTTAGGCACAGACTTCCAGGTCTTCCCTACATGTTGGTCACACTACAGTTCTTTCAGTCTAGTAGCAAATTACAGGAATTTGTACAAGATATCTCTGCCAAGGTAAGCCCACTTAGGTCGCAGGGCCCAGAATTCTTACAGGAATCTGGTCATGTGCGCATATTCCTCCTACGTGACCACTCATGGTGCCACTCAAACCAGGAGGCAGATACACATGTTAAATCTTGATACGCATGTTAAACAAGACTGAAAGATAGATCTTGTCTTAATGTATTCAGAGGACATGTGACTATGCTAACTCCAAGGGTTTAGCTCCCTTCTTCCTTGAAGTTTATAATTCTGAATTGTTGCTTTACTTGATAATTTGTTGCCCCATTAGTAATGTTGCAATTGACATCTCTGTGGATATAAATAGTATAAATTCTTGTAAGAGTGCTTTGCAAATGAGAAGATCGTTAGTTCCTCTTTTCTTTCATGCATAATGGGGGGAAAGCCTATGACTTAGCTAGATTTTTTTAACAAACTGTCTATGAGTCCATCTAGTTAAAATTAACAACTAGCAAGAGATTCTAGTAGCATATAATGTTAAAATATTTTATCATGAAAGTAACATATGCTTGTAAACTCTTCATAATACATAGGGCAGTTAATAATAGCATGTTTTTGTTAGGTTAGAAATAATGATTTAAAGGTTCCAATAATTACCATAGAACTTACCATTTAAAATATATAATTCAGTGGTTTTGGTGTATTCACAAAATTGTGCAAAGATCACTAAAATTAATTTTAGATTTTCATCACTCATCACTCCCATTTCTACTCAAAGTCTAGACAACCACAAATCTGCTTTCTGTCTGCATGGATTTACCTATTTCAGACATTTTATAAAATTCATGTATGAACAAAGCCGTCCCTTTGTTACTAGCTTCTTTACTTACCATGCTTTCAAGGTTCATCCATGTCATAACATGCATCAGTACTTTGTTTCCTTTTATTGCTGAATAATTTTCCATTGTATAGCTATGTCACATTTAATTTATCCATTTATCAGTAAATGGATATTTGTTTCTACTTTTTGGCTATGATGAATAATAGCTCTGAATATTCATGTACAGGTTTGTTTTTTTTTTAACATGTTTTCATTTCTCTTGGGTATATAGTTCTGAGTAATTTGCTGGGTCATATGATAGCTCCATGTTTAACATTTTGGGGAACTTCTAAACTCTTCCTTCCGGCATTGTATGAGGGTTCCTATTTTTTCACATCCTCCCCAACACTTGTTATTTGTTTTTTCATGATTTCTCTATGAGATGGATTTTTTCTTTCATACTTCCTGATACAATCTCTAGTGAAAAAAACAAAAATTGCCATCTTGAGGCTCTCCTAGATTCTTAAAGAGGATAGTGTTCTGACTGAGAGAAGAGTTCCTTTTTAAAAAAATTTTTTCAAGATTTTATTTATTCATTTGAAGGGGAGAGACAGAAAGAGAACACAAACAGGGAGAGAAGCAGACTCCCTGCTGAGCAGTGAGCCCAATGTGGGGCTTGATTCCAAGAACGTGGAGATCATACCTGAGCAGAAGGCAGATGCTTACCTAGCCAGGTGCCCCTGATAGAATAGTTTCTTATCACTCAACTTTTCTGTTCAGTTTTTAGTCAGGAATATTGCATTACATAACTGTTAAAGTCAAATGATTTCTCAGTTTATGTACCACAAGGACGTGGTGAATTCACCATTACTGGTCATATTTAAACAGCAGTGGAATGATTAGTTACCAGATACATTTCAAAGGCAACATATACGTGGGTTGGGATAGATGATGTTTTGGGGGCTCCAAGATCACGCCAAGCCGAGTGATTTTTACAAGACTCAATAGCAAGTTAAAATTACAGCTAAAGTTTAGTACAACGTAGGCTACAGAGCAAAAGCAATAGGAAAATGACAGGCATTAGGTAGTATCTAGAGACATCTAACACGTATTATAAGTTCTTCCTAATCTGAAGGCACACACGGTATGTTTTATATCTAGAAGCAAACCTCAGGGATATAGGTGGAATGTCTTTGCTCAGAGCAGCTCATTCAGGATTCAAAGAATGAGGCTTTAGGGAGGACCAGTCAACAGGCATATCCTTATGTGCTACCAGTGGTAGCAACCAAACTCAAGACCTCAACAATGAAACCAGGTGTACGTCATCAATCTTGGTCTTGTGCAAAGCAAATTGGCAACTTCCATGCACTGTGCATCACTCTGGATGTACACAATAAAATCAGCAATTAGTCATGTAAAGAATGCTCTGAGGACCATGTTGCTGTGGGCTGGCCAAAGGTCAACCATAGTTCAAGGCTGCCTTGGAGATGTGAGGGCTGAGTGACTAGACCTGATGTGTTGGCCTACCTCAGGGGTGGTCTTTTAGAGAGAGTTTTTAGCATTCTGGATCTTTATTAATAAGATTCACACACTAAAATTCAATATCCCCAAAGAATGAAGAACAAATTTATTGAGGAGAAAACAGATTGCAAAGAAAATAATAAGGAAGTGACTAAAATCAATCATACAAATATTAAAGGTTACAAATCAGTTTTAACCTATTTGCTTAGGAAAAAGAATGGTAAGTAGAACCTGGATATTGATATTATGGTATTTGTTTTTTATGTTTTGAAAGTTTTTATTTTAATTACAGTTAGTTGACATACAGCATTACATTAGTTTCAGGTATACACAGGGTATTTTTTATTTGGGAGGACATATCAAGTCTATTCTATCTTCTACAGCAGAAAGTCTAACATCTGTCTTGGGATGAGCTAAAAGATGACCCAGTAGGAGCTCAGACCACAGACATGCAGGAAGAAGAGAAAAGAGCATATAATCAGTGTTAGAAGAGGAAAACAGAATTTATAAGTATCAGAAGGTTAAGATAGCAAGGTTACACTGGCCCTTTTAGAAGGGGAAGTTTAAACAGCTAAGTGTGGAACTGCAGTATAGACAAGGAAGTAAAAATGCTTAGGAGAGGAAAAGAGTAGGAGCAGAAAGGGAAATGGACCCACAAATGTTGCTTTTTTATTTCTCTTCCTTTTTCTTCCTTCTTCTTTTCTCTCAGCAAAGACTTACAGAATATGTATCAAATAGGCACTAACGTGTCTAGATGTTTTCCCAATATGCATTAAACCCCTGTTTGTTGAGCTTGTATGAAGAGCTCTTAAAGGAGAGGCCATTTACTGGGAAAATGTGGATAGACAATAGGTTGATTTATAGCTTTGGGGAAGGCTAGATGTTTGGATTTTGACTCATTGTTAACATAAAGGTTGTGGAATTTATGATGTGCTATTTAAAATCTGAAACTCCCCTGGCAAACCCCACGGTCACTTTCTTTACTGATGGTTTCCAACCAGCCTAACCAGTTAAATCACCTGACTTGATTATGTGATCAGAGGGAAAAAACCCTGCTGGAAATTTCTGCTTCGGCCTCTCCAGAAGCCAAGATTCCCTGTACCTATCTTGATGGTTCAAACTAGTGAGAAAGCCTATCCCACCGTGGGTTTAAAGACCCAGGGGAGCTTTGTTTATTGTTTTAAACTACTAAATTTTTGAGGTGATTTCTATGTAGTAATGGATAAATAGCTAATTGATCAAGGCATGGGTTGGTCATTTGGGTAACTAGAGGAAATAAAGCTGAATGTGATGAATAGTCCCTTTATTTCGTGCCTCAAAGAGCATTTTTATAGCTTTCCACCTTCACATTCCACACACTGTATACATTTTAGGATGGGTCAGAGGTGTGCCTTATTTTGTAAGTTCAGAGAAGGGTAATAAGAATACTAGCAGACCCCAGATGCATTCCCAGGCAGGTCAGTTCTATGAGACAACAAATAGAAGCTAAGAGACAGAAATTGGTTCTTTTAAAGTTTTTCATACTCATGCACATCATAGAATTCTTTAAGTTCCCCTAAAGGGAACATACCCTGATTTGAAGACCACTGAAGGTGCTGTGCTGTGTTGGGAAATACTCTGAACCAGGAAGCAATGAACGTGATGAAATAATCACTTTTGAGAAGAATTCCAGTGGGTCCCTGTTGTTGACACTCAAGCTGTAGTCAACCTAGAAAGGCATCATAAACCAGAGTGTGGGCTCAGTTGGGTCCTTTGGGACAATAGAAGACATCTATGCATGGGCTTCATCTCCTTGTCCTCGATACTTCTTTTCTCTGAGAGATGGAAGATGCATGTCAGCTTTCTTGGTTGTTTCTGAGTTTTCTTTTTCCCTGGAATTCCTTTGTTTTATTGTACTTATTAATGTGGATCTTCTAATTGTTTCTTTCTTCCTCATAGACATTTACCCAGCATAGGACCTCTTGCCCTTCATGATGTATGTTTTGAATGGCAACTCTGAATATATTTAGCCAACATAAGACATTTCAAGATGTGACTCTACAATGGCTATTTAATGTTTTACTATCATTGCCAATGCATAATCATATTTTAACATCTTTTTTCAGTTTTATTGAGATATAATTGATATATAGCACTATAATAAGTTAACATTATTTCATAGATACACACAAAAAATGGAAAAGGAAAAAATTGTTTTTTCCTTGTGTTGAGCACTCTCAGGGTCTATTTTCTCACAACTTTCAAATATACTATACCATTTAAAAAAATCATCACTCCAATTGAGACCTGATTATTAATAAAGGACACAGTAGATCTCATTCTCTGTTATCTTTATAGTTCCTGAAGTCTTAGGTCAACTCTCATGGCTTCATTTACCATATGTGCATCTATAACAAAGATGGTGAAAGTGATTCTTCCTGTTGAATCAGAAACAGGGGCTAGTGTTGAAAGCTGAGGCAAAGAGCAAGAAAGACATTTTAAAATAGTCACCCATTTTGGGGCTAGGTTCTACCCCTGAGCTAACCAACAGACAATAGTATGAGCTTTATTCAAACCAGCTTTCACCCTACCCCAACTCCAGTCTACAGAAGAGAGCTGGAGAGTGGTATGGAAACATTGAGTCAGACTAGACCATAGCCACATGGTCCTTGCTTCATTCACAAAACCAAGTGAGAGAGAAGACTCCAACAGAAACACTGAGAGAGCTTGAAATGCCTGGAAAAAGGAGACTGACATTTCTTGTCCAGATGAACCTTGGAGTTGTTAGCATGAGAGTGAGCGGCAGCCTTGGAGTGGTCACAACTCTCACTGTTTGGCATGGCATGTTTTCTTGGGCTGGCCCCAAATCACTGTTAGTCAGGTGAGGGGACCCTATGGAAAAAAACTGGAAAAAGATGGCTGAGGGTAAATTGAGGAGGAATTGATCAAGTGAAAGCCAGATTTCATGTCAGTATGGTGGAGGAAATAAAGGAACTGACTCTTGCTGACCCAGTCCCCACTAGCCACTACTTTTGGTTTCTCAAGCCAAAACTCTAGCAAGAAATGGAGGGTAGAGAAGTTTTGAATCAGACATGTGATTGAATTTTTTTTTTTAAGATTTTATTTATTTGATAGGGAGAGACACAGCGAGAGAAGGAACACAGGCAGGGGGAATGGGAAAATCAGAAGCAGGCTTCCCGCCAGGCAGGGAGCCCGATGCGGGGCTTGATCCCAGGACCCTGGGATCATGACCTGAGCCAAAGGCAGATGCTTAAGGACTGAGCCACACAGGTGCCCCATGTGATTGCATTTTTTAACTGGACTTGACTAAGTCTTCATAACTAAAAGTGAGGAATCCAAATGGAGATCATGGACTCTGTCCATAGACATTGTTACAGGATGTGAAAAGGGAATTCAGCAGAGCATGATTGAAAGCACTGATTTGAGGGGAAATTTTTTTCATATATGCACCTCATTGCGTTGACATTCATATAAGCTGGTTACTGGCTGATGACTCTAAAATTTACATTTCTATCTCCCTTTCCATGTTCTCAGTGGTATCCTGGGCCTCTCCACTGAGACACCATACCAGATTATATACAAAAACCAGATACAGTAGTTCATTAGTAGGGCCTCAGGAGCCAGACTGACAAGGTTCATTCCTGGCTCCACACTTTGCTAGCTCTGTAATCCTTGCCAAGTTATTTAACCTCTCTGTGCCTCAGTTTCTTCATTTGTGTAATGTGAATAATAATATATTCCTCATAGGATTGTTACAAGGACTGAATTATTTATATTGGCTGGCACTTGATAAAACAAAATGAATAGTAGAGCCAGGATTTCAACCCAGCTTTATTAGATTCCAGAGTCCATGCTGTCAGTCACTGAGATACGCTCATAATTACATGTTGAAATGACAATATTTTGGGGGATGTATTTCCCCCAACTTCTTATTATGAAAAACTTTCAAACACACAGGAAAATAGAAATAATATAATACATATCTATATGACTTTCACCTAGATTCAGGCACCATTAACTTTGTCATATTTAATGTCTGTGTGTATAATTTTTTGTTGTGCCATTTCTACAAATTTTGCAAGCGGTGGAGCCATCATCTAAAACTAGAACATCTCCTCAAAACAAAATAAAACAAAACAAAATACTAGGAAATCTAATTTTATGGTTACATCAAGACATTCTAAGCTAATTTTATATCTTCTAAGTATTCACAACTGCCCATTTCTTTCCCTCTGTTTTTGTCTTGACCAAAGTGTAGTCAGGCTTCTATTTCCCTATAAGCTTCCTAACTCTGCTTGTCCTGAGACTCAGCAAGAACACATGCAAAGTAAAGTGGAACATGCACCTGCTTATTAGCTTCTGGCTGGCGGCAGTGAGACCCTTTTCCTCTCCTTTGGTTATTCAGTTTCTCCACAAAAAATTCTGCATATCTCTGCTTCTCCTCTTTCACCGTATAAAAGAAAAATAATTTTATGTTTTATTTTTAGTTGCTTGCAGATTTCTGAGACAGTAGTCTTTCTTTCTAATTAAAGTCTCTCCCTACCTAAGTCTGGGTTTGTTTTTATTTGACATTTCCCTGCCCCAGACCTGGAATCAACTATTTTTCCATTTTAAAGGAAATTATTCATTTTAGTGTATACTTTTTAATTGTCTGTGTCTGTGTGTTTAGGCATTTTTTCCTAACCATTTGAAAGTACATTGCAGGGGCTCCTGGGTGGCTCAGTGGGTTGAGCCTCTGCCTTTGGCTCAGGTCATGGCCTCAGGGTCCTGGGATGGAGCCCCACATCAGGCTCTCTGCTCAGCAGGGAGCCTGCTCCACCCTCTCTCTGCCTGCCTCTACTTATAATTCTCTCTCAAATAAGTAAATAAAATATTTTTTTAAAAGAAAGTTGCAAGTATCATGACACTTCATCTATTAATATCTCAGCAATTCTCTCTTAGAAATAAGGAGAGTCTCCTCATAACCACAAGCTGTTACCCCATCCAAGAAAATTAATTATAATTCTATAATGGCATCTGATACCTAGTCCATATTCAAATTCCCCCAAGGGTCAACACAGCCTTTTATTGCTAGTTTTGTTTCTTTGTTAGTTTTTCTCTTCTACCCAGAATCCAATCAAGGTTCATGCATTATATTTGGTTGTCTGGTCTTTTGGGACATATTTAATTTAGAACGTTTACCCCACCTTCTTTCTTTCTTTGTTCTTCATGACATTGGCTTTTAAAAACTATACATAACTATTTTACACATATCATAGGATAAAGCAAATAAGAAAGCATATCGAGTAAACTGTAAGACAAATAAGATACAGAAGGATAAAAAATAAGAAACAAAAATAAAATGAGAGGAAAACAGTAATGTTAAATTTGAACTGTCAATGTCAATATCAATTCATGATTTAAAAACTGTGTCACTTCCTAATTTTGTTCACTAGTGTGGTACAGAAGCAATGACACTCCAGTAGCATCGAGCATACTAGGTGCCCAGATTATAGTTTCTAAATACTACTCCCCCAAAAGGAAACATTGGCTTTTAGTTGGGGGGGTTTAAAAAAAGATGATTTCAGGTCTGAGGTGGTGAAATACAATGTAAGGATAGAAATCTTGTTATGACCCTGAAACTAGATTTCCTAGTTTAAAATTATGGCTCTACTACTTACAAATTTTTGTGGAAATAGGCAAAAACCATTAACTTCTCCTGTATTTAAATATCTTAATCTGTAAAGTAGGAGATAATCATAACAGTTTATAGAGCTTTTGCAGAGGATTGAATGACAATTCAAAGTTGTCAGAATGGTAAGTGGAACATAATAATTGCTCAAGAAATATTAGGTGTTATTGTCATTATTTTCATTAACACCATTCAGACTTCCTATTATTCTTATCATAAAAACCAAAATCTTTAACAAGGCCTGTAAGACCCTACTTTATCTCTCCTTTTCTACCTTATTATGTTCGCTGCCTACCATTCTTCCCTTTGCTTTCAAAATATGAACCACATTTATGAATGTGCCTTATTTTCATCCACTTCAGAAACTTGGCACATAATATTCTTTCCTCTTGAGGTGTTTTTCCTTTTCTTTTTCATAGGCTCTTCAACTCAGCTCAAATACAACTTCCCTAAGGAATCCTTTCAGACCAGCCTCATTGTTACATAAACTCACAGTAGAAGAATACTTAGTAGCACTTTATCAATTAGGATAGACTAGATTATGTTGCAGAGAAAATAATCCCAAAATCGCAGTAGTTTAAAAGAACAAAGGTTTTTGCTACTTACATGTCCCCTGGGGTTCTTCAAGAGATTTTGTTCATCTTAGACGCTTAGTCATCCACCCACTCAGCTGATAAAGTACTTGCCATCTTGAACATTGGCATTGGCCATGTTAGGGAGGAAAATTCCTTAGTTTCTCACATTGGGCACTTAAATGCTTATGCTGGCAATGACATATGTCACTTTTTTCAAAAATTGAGGTGAAATTCACATAAATAAAATTAACCATTTTAAAGTGAACAATTCAGTGACATTTAACACATTCACAACGTTGTGAATTCACAATGTTGTGAATGTTGTGAATCACCCAATTCTAGTTCCAAATCTAGTTCCAAAATATTTTTATCACCCCGGAAAAAAACCCTGTACCAATTAAGCAGTTACTCTGCATTCCTCCTACCTTCTAGTCTCTGACAACCACCAGTCTGCTTTCTGTCTCTTCAGATTTATCTATTTCGGACATTTCATAGAAATGGAATCCTGCAATAAGTAACATTTTGTGCCTGGCTCCTTAAATTTAGTGTGATTTTTTTCAAGATTTGTTTAGATTGTAGCGTGTAATAGTAATTCATCTCTTTTTATGGCTGAATAATATCCCATTGTATGTGTATGCCACAGTTTTATCCATTCATCTGTTGATGGGTATTTGGATTGGATATTTGGGCTATTTTAAGTAGTGCTGCTATGAATATTAATGTCCAAGTATTTGTTTCAATCTCTGTCTTTAATTCTGTTGGCTATATATGTAGGAGTGGAATTTCTGAATCAATGACAATCCTATGTTCTACTGTTTTAGGAACTAAACTATTTTCCACATGGCTGAACTATTTTACATTCTCACCAACAGTATATGAGGGTTGAAATTTTTCCACATCTTTGCCAACACTTGTTTTTTCTTTCTTTCTCTCTTTCTTTCTTTTTTTCTTTCTTTCTTTATTTCTTATTATAGCCATTCTAGTGGGTATGGTATCTCTTTGTGATTTTGATTTGCATTTCCCTAATGACAGATGATGTTGTATGTCTGTATCTTCTTAGGAGAAATGTCTATTTGCTTCCTCTGCCCATTTTTAAATTGGGTTCTTTGTCTTCTTGTGGTTGAGTTATGAGTTATTTATGTATTCAGGGAATAAGACCTTTATGATTTACACATTTTTTTCCCATTCTGTGGGTTGTCTTTCCACTTTCTTGATAATGTCCTTTACTGCACAAAAGCTTTTTACTTTTGATGAAATCCAATCTATTTTTTTTTCTTTCGTTATTTGTGCTTTTTGTGTCATATCTAAGAATTGCTTGACAAATTTGAGGTCCTGAAGATTTATCCCTGTTTTACTCTAAATTTTATAGTTTGAGATCTTATATTCCAGTCAATTGATCCATTTTTTTAAAAAATATTTTATTTAGTTATTTTAGAGAATGAGAGAGAGAACACATGAACAGAGGGAGGGACAAAGGATGAGGGAGAAAGAGAATCTCAAGCAGACTCCCTGCTGAGTGCGAAAACTGACACAGGCCCAATCTCATGACCCTAAGAT
The DNA here is from genome assembly GCF_020171115.1 of Neogale vison. NCBI lineage: Eukaryota > Metazoa > Chordata > Mammalia > Carnivora > Mustelidae > Neogale > Neogale vison. The sequence goes on from NC_058102.1 coordinate 73,609,818, forward strand.
CATGACCTGAGCCAAAATCAAGAGGCAGCCATTTGACTGGGCTACCTGGGGTCCCTGTCATTAATCCATTTTAAATTAAGTTTCCAATGTGATATGAAGTAGGAGTACAACTTCATTTTTTTACAAGTGGATATCCAGTTAAGCTAGCCTGATTTGTTGAAGAGACAATCCTTTCCCCATTGAATGGCCTTGGCATCTTTGTTGAAAATCAACTGGCCATAAATGTATGGGTTATTTCTGGATTCTCAATTCTATTCCATTGGTTGATATGTCTGTCGTTATGACAGTATCATACCCTTTTGATTATTGTAATTTTGTGTTGTAAGTTTTTAAATGAAGAAACATGAGTCTCCAACTTTATTCTTTTTTTTTTCTTTTTGAATACTATTTTAACTCTTCACAGACTCTTGTAATTCCACACAAATTTTAGGATTGGCTTTTCTACATCTGCAAAAAAAGTGGGGGGGGGCATATGTCCTTTTTTTTTCATAAACCATTGACCAGAACTATTAACTTGGTCCAATCTAACCTCAATTTAATCCTATGTGTCAGAAAGAAGGGGAGGATCATTTATTAGTGAACAACACCAATAACCATGAATCTTACTATTTTTAAATTAAGAGAGTTGCCCTGTCACTCTAGAAAGGGACCAACACCCCATTTATTTAAATGACACTCATATATTCACTCTTTTCCAACTCTACTTTCCCTAATCTCTTCTTGCTAAATCAGAAACTATGAAAGGTATGAGATTTTAAGCTGCTTGCAATCTAACACATTATGATCCCATAGGGTTTTGTATACACACTAGCAGAAAACAGGAAATTTCTGTGTCAGAGACAAAAACTGTGTACTCACAGTGAAGGCAGGAACCAAGGAAACATATAGATACCTCTGGTTTCCTGAACCCCAGTCCTCAAAGAACAACACAGGAAGGGCCAGATGGTACCTACACATGCTTCCGGGGCTCAATAAAGAAGATGAAGTCCAAGTTTCAGAGACTCTGATCTTTACAGTGTTGCTGGCAAATCTACCTTATCCTACCTTGTAGAAAAAGACATTATTTTACTATCCTGGAATGTAAGTAAAATTTCCTGAGGAAAGTTAGGTGTAAATTTCACAGAGGGAGTCGCCATTTTGATCTTTACTTATCTAGGAATACAAATTCATTTGCTCCAGGGGAGTCCCTGTCCCTATCTTTCCAGGCCCGTCTGCCTATACAAGCATTCCTGGACAGATAGTACTGGGACATATGTGCTAAATATGTAGGAGGGTTACAGATTATGGAAAATTGTCTTCTAACATCTCTTAAGTTGCCCCCTTTCAAAGTTCTTGTTTTGAACATTCCACTGTACTTGCCTTAAAAGAAATCTCATTCTTTCCAACTGTTTCAATTGTGGAGACTCCCAATTAAATCCTGCTAATTTCCTCAATATCAAAACACTGTGGGTGACAAACTTAAAGTGTTCAATCACATTATTTTGGCATAAAGTACAATGATAGATGGTATATGGGACAATAATCTTGAGCTAAATGAGGCTATAGGAAAGCTTCCATCTCTCACAATTTATTTTCAAGAGCCAATTATATTAGATATTAGGAACTGTGTTTAGATTTACCACTTGTATAAAAAAGGAGAGTAAAGGGGTGCCTGGGTGGCTCATTTGGTTAAGCAGCTGCCTTCAGCTCAGGTCATGATCCCAGCGTCCTGGGATCGAGTCCCACATCGGGCTCCTTGCTTGGCAGGGAGCCTGCTTCTCCCCCTTCCTCTGCCTGCCACTCTGTCTGCCTGTGCTCACTCTCCTCTCTCTTCTCTCCCCTCTCTCTCTGACAAATGAATAAATAAAAATCTTTTTTAAAAATAAATAAATAAATAAATAAAAGGGGAATAAAGAAAGAATACATATGTAATTTATGGTGTGTAGATATCAATGTAATTTTTGTATTTTGTATCATGTGAATTAGATTATTTAAATTTTTTTAATATATCCTGTCAAGCATATATGCTAAAATGATTCAGAATAGGAATAGAGTATCTTCATATTGTTGCATGGTTTCTTTGCATTCATGTCCTTCCATTTCCTTTGACCCAAGATGATGATAGTGAAGGAACAGTGTGAAAAAGATATTTTTGAAGTATTCTGGCAATGTCTTCAAAATTCTGAGGGAATTTCATTTCCAACATAAAATTCTGTACCTAGATGAATGATCAATCCACTGTGAAGGTAAAAAATCATTTTTATTAATTATACCTGTTAGTGCTGCAGATGAGTTTAAAACTATTTGGGGGTTCAAAATGATATTCACCATTTCACACTTACTAGAATGGCTATGATTTTTTTTTAAACCCTGAAAATAACAAGTGTTGGTGAAAATGTGGAGAAATTGCTATGCATTGCTGATGGGTACTTAAAATAGTGCAGCCAATACAAAAACAGTCTGGCAGTTCCTGTTAAAAGTAAACACAGAATTATCATATGACTTAGCAATTCCACTAATAAGCCTATTCCCAAAGGAACTGAAAGTAGAGACTTAACCAGATACTGGGAAGCTGATTTTCACTGCAGCATTATTGACATTAGCCAAAAGGTAGAAATAATCCAAATGTCCACCAACAGATGAATGGACAAACAAAATATGGCATATATTAACAATGGGATATTATTCAACCTTAAAAAAGGAATGGTGTTCTGACACATGATACAACATGGATGAGCCTCAAAAACATTTTGCTAAATGAAATAAACTAACCACAAAAAGATAAATATTATTTGATTCCAGTTACATGAAATATCTCAAATGGATAAAGCCCTAGAGACAGAAAGTTGATTAGAAATTACCCGAGACTGGAGGGAGGGGATGAGAAGTTATTACTTAATGGTTATAATTTCTATTTGAAGTGATTAAAAAGTTATGGAAATAGATAGTAATATCTGAAGCACATTGCTCTGAATGTGATTGAAGCTATGAACTGTATATTTAAAAATGGTTAAAATAGGAGTGCCTGGGTAACTCAGGGGGTTAAAGCCCCCGCCTTCGACTCAGGTCATGATCCCAGAGTCCTGGGATGGAGCCCCACATCAGGCTTTCTGCTCAGCAGGGAGCCTGCTTCCTCCTCTCTCTCTGCCTGTCAAATACATAAATAAAATCTTTTTTAAAAAATGGTTAAAATAGTGAATTTTATGTTATATATATAACTATAATTTTTTAAAGTGTAATATTCCAAAAGCCATTGAATTATATAAATGTGTGAATTGTATGGCATGTGAATTGTATACAATATAACTGCTTTTAAAAAAGGACATTCATGGGTGCCTGGCTGGCTCAGTGGGTTTAGCCTCTGCCTTCAGCTGGGATCACAATCTCAGGGTCCTGGGATCGAGCCCCACATCGGGCTCTCTGCTCAGCAGGTAGCCTGCTTCCCCCCTCTCTCTCTGCCTGTCTCTCTGTCTATTGTGATCTCTCTCTGTGTGTCAAATAAATAAATAAAATCTTAAAAAAAAAAAAGACATTCACAATTTCAACTTGCTGAAAAAGAGAGAACTCTGCATGTACTTGTAAGAACAGTGTGTACATAGGTTAAGGATGATGAATAATTACATAATAAGTGCATGTAAGCTAGCCTATCTTGAAATCCAAAAAAACAATAAAGGAAATACAAAACCAGTAATTGAGGATAGAGCTGTTACTCAGATCAACCATCAACTCTTCCAAAATATTACTAGAAAAACCTGTTAAACAGACAAAACTTTGTTAGAATAGCTGCAGTAAGGAAGAATTGATATTCTTGATATTCTTGGTAATGCTTCCAAAGAGTGAAGTCAGAAGAAGATATTTCATACAGTTTTAGAGCCTTGAGTTCAAGTAGCATAGATATATCTTTCAAGAAAGGAAATTGATTGGGATCAGACAAAATTTGTGTTATAATAGTTTAGCATTGGTAGATAGAGTGAGATGAGATAAGTAAGCTTTTTGTCCACGTAGTTGATCTATTGTCCTAACAGAAAAGGTGTGTGCCTAGATGAACAATTGCTTATCTAGAAAAAATTAGGTATGAAAAATTTCTCCAAAGGGACAGTGATATTATTGATTTATTGGATAAGTTTCCTGAGCCAAATATTTTAGTTCTCTGTCTCAATAGTTAAGCTATGTTGATGCAGGTGGTCTCAATTATCAGTCAGGAAGAGTGAACAATCCTTACAAAGAGAAGCCTAGGCACTCGCTCTACCCTGTTTCTTTCTTAGTCTAGATCAGTGATTGGCAGACTATAGCCTATGAGTCAAATCTGGCCCGTTACCTATTTTTGTACAATCCATAAGCTAATAATGGTCTTTACATTTTTTAAATACTTAAAAAATTTTAAAAGAATACTTTGTGACACATGAAAATTAAAAGAAAATTTTGATGTCCATAAAAAATTTTCTTGGGATATTGCCACACTAATTTCGTATTGTCTATGGCTACTTTCATGGGACAAGGACAGAGCTGATTAGTTGTGACAGAAACTGTATGGCCTGCCATGCCTAAATATTTACTATCTGGCTCTTTATAAAAAAAAAAAAAAAAAAGAGCAAGACCACTTTTTTGCTGACCTCATCCCTTCATGGGAAAATATATTACTAAAGTGTGACCAAGCTATTTAAGAACAAAAAGAAAAGGACAAAGTGTAGGTTGAAACAAAGAAAATGGGAGAAATTCTTCTATGTCTGCCTGGGTACCTAAATCAAAGGAAATTGGACCAAAGATATCCTATTCACATATGACACAAGGCTGATAGCAAGATACCTTAAAGAAAAAAAAATTTTTTTCATATACAAAAGTTAACAGAGCAAACTTAACTAAATCTTGAATGTTTTCATGTTTAAAACATAAGGCACTTACTTTTCAGTAATTGCATTGTTAGGCAAAAACATAACAAATATGAACATGTGTTTCTGCTGGGGAAGAAGGACAATCAATAGAAATATTTTCTAATCTATTCTTCACTATATACATATACATACCCAGATGCACAAACTCACAATAACCAAAAGTATACTCAAGTGCACATGGAACATTCTCCAGACTAGATCACGTACTGGGTCACAAAGCAGGTCTCAACCAGTACCATAAGAATATGCATATTTTCAGGCCACAATGCTTTAAAAGTTGAACTCAATCACAAGAGGAAATTTGGAAAGAACTCAAATAATGGAAGCGAAAGAGTATCCTACTAAAGAATGAGTTAGTCAACCAGGTAATTAAAGAAAAACTAAAAAAAATTCACAGAAATAAATGAAAATGAAAATACAACTGTTCAAAACCTTTGGGATGCAGCAAAAGTGGTTTCAAGAGGAAAGTATACAGCAATACAAGCCTTCTTTAAGAAACAATAAAGGTCTCAGATACACAACCCAACCTTACACCTAAAGGAGGTGCAGAAAAGCAGCAAATAAAGCCTAAACTAAGCAGGAAAAGAGAATTAGTAAATATTAATAAAAACTAGGGCAGAAATCAATAAAACAGAAAACCAAAAGAATAGTAGAAAAGATCAACAAAACTAGGAGCTAGTTCTTTGAAAGAATTAATAAGATAGATAACCCCCTAGCCAGACTTATCAAAAAGAAAAGAGAAAGGACCCAAATTAATAAAACCATGAATGAAAGAGGAGTGATCACAACTAACACTGAAGAAATGCAATTATAAGAACATACTATGAGCAACCATATGCCAACAAATTGGGCAATCTGGAAGAAATGGATGCATTCCTAGAGATGTATAAACTACCAAAACTGAAACAGGAAGAAATAGAAAACCTGAACAGACCCATGACCAGCAAGGAAACTGAAGCAGTAATCAAAAATCTCCCAACAAAAAGCCCAGGGTCAGATGGCTTCCCACAGAATTCTACCAAACAATTAAAGAAGAATGAATACCTATTCTTCTGAAGCTGATTCAAAAAAATAGAAATGGAAGGAAAACTTCCAAATTCATTCTATGACACCAGCATTACCTTGACCCCCAAACCAGACAAAGACACCAATAAAAAGAAGAATTACAGGCCAGTATCCCTGATGAACATGGATGCAGGCTATGCAATCCCTGTCAAAATACCATTGACATTTTTCACAGAGCTGGAACAAATAATCTTAAAATTTGTGTAGAACTAGAAAAGATACCAAATAGCCAAAGGAATGTTAAAAAAAAAAAAAAAAACACAAAGTTGGTGGCATCACAATTCCTGACTTCAAGCTTTATTACAAAGCTGTGATCATCAAGACAATATGGTACTGGCACAAAAACAGATGCAAAGATCAATGGAACAGAAAAGAGAACCCAGAAATGGATCCTCAACTCTATGACCAACTAACCTTCAACAAAGCAAGAACGAATATCCAATGGAAATAAGACAGTCTCTTCAACAAATGATGTTGGGAAAATTGGACAGTCGCATGCAGAAGAATGAAAATGGACCATTTCTCTATACCATACACAAAAATAGACTGAAATGGATGAAAGACCTTAATGTGAGACAGGAATCTATCAAAATCATTCAGGAGAACACTGGCAGCAACTACTGTGACTTCAGCCACAGCAACTTCTTGCTGGACACATTTCTGAGGACAAGGGAAGCAAAAACAAAAATGAACTATTGGGATTTCATGTAGATAAAAAATCTTTTGCACAGCAAAGGAAACAGTCAACAAAACTAAAAAAGACAACTGACTGAATTGAAGAAGATATTTGCAAATGTCTTATCGGATAAATCTATAAAGAACTTACCAAACTCAACACCCAAAGAATAAATAACCCAGTCAAGAAATGGGCAGAAGCTATGAACAGATATTTCTCTAAAGAAGACCTACAAATGGCTAACAGACACATGAAAAAATATTCCACATCACTTGGCTTCAGGGAAATACAAATCAAAACCACAATTAGATACCACCTCGCATGGTCAGAACGGCTAAAATTAACAAGTTAGGAAACAACAGATGTTGGTGAGGATCTAGAGAAAGGGGAACATCTTACACTGTTGGTGGGAATGCAAGCTGTTACAGTCACTCTGGAAAACATTATGGAGATTCCTTATAAAGTTGAAAATAGAGCTACCCTATGACCCAGCAATTGCAATACTAGATATTTACCCCAAAGATACAAAAGCAATGATCTGAAGGTGCACCTGCACCCCAGTGTTTATAGCAGCAATGTCTACAATAGCCAAACTGTGGAAAAAGTCCAGATGGCCATTGAAAGATGAATAGATAAAGATGTGGTATGTATGTGCGCGCACACACACACACACACACACACACACACACACTGGAATACTACTCAGCCATCAAAAAAATGAAATCTTAAAAAAAAATAAAATCTTGACATTTGCAATGATGTGGATGGAACTAGAAGGTATTATACTAAGTGAAATAAGTCAATCAGAGAAAGACAATTACCATATGATTTCACTCATATGTGGAATTTAAAAAACAAAACAGGACCACGGGGGAAGGGAGGGAAAAAAAATAAGTTGAAATCAGAGGGAGATAAACCATAAGAGACTCTTAACCACAGGAAAAAAATTGAAGGTTGGTGGAGGGGTGGGGTAATTGGGTGACAGGCACCCAGTTTACTGTCCCTTGAAGTCAAAACCTGCCCCAGCACCTCTCCCCCATTTTTCTTGTGAGTTATTTAGTATTTCTTACTTATTTGTAAAAATTATTTACATTTTCTGGTTTCTAATCTTCCTAATCTTTATCAGGATTATATATGTGTATGAAGTATCTTCTTCCAGGTTGTAGTTTGAATTTTCATTTTCTTTATGGGGTCTTTTGATGAACAAAGTTTTAAAATTGTAATATAATGGAACTGATTGATCTTTTCCTTTAAATTATTTCTATCTTTTTCCTATTTTAAATGGTGAAATAGTAAAATTTGCAACTAGACAGGGATGCCATCTATCACTTTAATTTTTATTATTATCTTAAATCTTCTAATAAATTCAGTAAGATTATTTTTAAGTGGAAAAAATACCTGGCATGTATGATGGAAAAGAAACAATGATCTCTTTGGACTGATTATAAAATTTATACCTGGAAATTCCAAAGACTCTAATAAAAAAGCAAAAAAACAGAAAACCTACAAGAATCAATAAAAGTATTAACAAGGTAGTTGCATTCAAGATAAATATACAAAAGGTATAAAGTCAATGTTTTCACAATTCTAGAAATAAGCATCTATAAATTAAATGGACAAATAGTCTAGTCACAATAGTTGACAAAAACTGTGCTGCTTTATAGAGATCATCCTCATTGTTTTGTATAGTTACATAGTCCTCCATTGTGTAGATGTGCCATAGTTGATTCAACCACTCTTCTATGTATGGGCATTTAGATTGCTTTCAATATTTCACAATTACAATCAAGCCTGCAATAAATTGTATAATTTATTTAAGTGTGCTACAAGAAGAAGAAGAGGGACAGGGTTTTATGTGATTTTCATGTGTCATTATACAGGCATACCTCATTTTATTTGTACTTTGTGTTATTATGCTTTGCAGATATTGCATTTGTTACAAATGGAAGGATTGCATCAACCCTGGGTTGAGCGTCTGTTGGTGCCATTTTTTTTATAACATTTGTTCATGTAGTCTCTCTGTGTCACATTTTGGTAATTCTCACAATGTTTCAAACTTTTTCATAATTATTGTAATTGCTATGGTCATCTGTGATAAGTGATTATGATTAGCTGAAATCTCAGTGATGGTTAGTATTTTTTTTTAAGCAATAAAGTATTTTTTATTTATGGTATGCACATTTTTGTAAAGATTTTGTTTATTTATTTGATAGAAAGCTGGTGAAGAATGAGAGAAAGTGCAAACCAGGGGAGCAGCAGAGGGAGAGGGAGACTGAGCAGGGAGCCCAGATGCAGAGCTTGATCCTAGGATCCCAGGATCATAACCTGAGCCGAAGGCAGACATTTCAACAACTGAGCCACTCAGGTACCCCTAAGGTATGTACATTTTTTTAGACATAATGCTATTGCACACTTAATAGACTACAGCATAGATAAACATAATTTTAAATGCATTAGGAAATAAAAAATTCATTTGGCTCACTTTACTGTGATATTCACTTTATTGTGGTGGTCTGAAACTAAAGCTGCAGTATTTCTGAGGTATGCCTGTACTTTAACCAGTGAGGTTTTGTCCATATACTTGTAAATGATCTTCCATGCAGTCACCAGATTGATAAGTTTTTAAATGCAAATTTGAAAATGTTTATCCTCTGCTTATCTTTTAGTTACTTCCTACTCCTGCAGTATTATATTTTTTACCTTTATTAAATTTTTGTATTTTTTAATAAACATATAATATATTTTTATCCCCAGGGGTACAGGTCTGTGAATCGCCAGGTTTGCACACTTCACAGCACTCACTAAAGCACATACCCTCCCCAATGTCTATAACCCCACCTCCCTATACCCCTCCCCCCAGAAACTCTTAGTTTTGTGAGATTAAGAGTCATTTATGGGGACGCCTGGGTGGCTCAGTTGGTTAGGCAGCTGCCTTCGGCTCAGGTCATGATCCCAGCGTCCTGGGATCGAGTCCCACATCAGGCTCCTTGCTCGGTAGGGAGCCTGCTTCTCCCTCTGCCTCTGCCTGCCTCTCTGTCTGCCTGTGCTCTCTCCCTCTCTCTCTGACAAATAAATAAATAAAATCTTAAAAAAAAAAAAAAGAGTCATTTATGGTTTGTCTCCCTCCCAATCCCATCTTGTTTCATTTATTCTTTTCCTACCTCCCAAACCCCCATGTTGCATCTCTACCTGCTCATATCAGGGAGATCATATGATAGCTGTCTTTCTCTGATTGACTTATTTCGCTAAGCATAATACCCTCTAGTTCCAGCCACGTCATCACAAATGGCAAGATTTCATTTCTTTTGATGGCTGCATAGTATTCCATTGTGTATATATATATACACCACCTCTTCTTTATCCATTCACCTGTTGATGGACATCTAGGTTCTTTCCATAGTTTGGCTACTGTGGACATTGCTGCTATAAACATTCGGGTGCACACGCCCCTTTGGATCACTATGTTTGTATCTTTAGGGTAAATACCCAGTAGTGCAATTGCTGGGTCATAGGGAACCTCTATTTTCAACTTTTTGAGGAACCTCCATGTTGTTTTCCAGAGTGGTTGCACCTGCTTGCATTCCCATCAACAGTGTAGGAGGGTTCCCCTTTCTCCACTTCCTTGCCAGCATGTGTCATTTCCTGACTTGTTAATTTTAGCCATTCCCTGGAGTATTATTTTAATCTTCTGAGAATATGAGATACTTATCTTGTATACTTACAAGATAACTTGTCTTGTATAGTATTCTATATTCTGTTCATCTGATTATATTACTTTATTGTTTAAAGTTATTTTTGCATGTGTGCCCAAATATGCTGTTTAACTTTCATTATTTCTGAATTTTATCAAATGTACATCGCATTATCCTTAATATTATCAGTCTCAGCTTTTTCATTCAAATACAACATTACTGGGATTCTTTCATATTGATGTGTTCATTTATCCATTTTCACCCCTCTAATATTTTATACATATTCACTCTCTTGTTGAAGAGCTTTTAGGTGTTTTTGTGTATTTGTTTTTACTATTATGAGGAGTCATAAAGCAAGCATTCCTGTATTTGGATCCTGGTGTACATAAACTAGTTTCTTTAAGGTATATAGTTGGGAATAGAGTTACTTTTCTCAAAAATGCCTAAATTGATTTATATCCTTCCCAACGATGTTTAAGATGTATGCTGACCCACATCCTCTCCAATACTTGATGTTGTTTGCCAATCAGATGAGTAGAAAATGACACGTCACTATGGTCTTGATTGTGGTCCTGATTACTGTCGAAATTGAATATCTCTTCATTTTTATTGAACTTAGTATTTTTTCAGGTGTAAACCTATTCATGCTCTTTGTCCATTTTATTTCCAGTGGATTGGTCCTTCTCCCTTTCATTTATAGTTGTTGTTGTTGTTGTTTTTATAGTCGATACTAATCCTTTAATCAGTTATGTGTAATGAATATATCTTCTTCAAGTTTGTGTCTTGACTTTCCATTTTCTTTAAGGTGTTTTTGATGAATACACATTCTTTATTTTATATGGCAGACTTTTCATATCCTCTGGGTTTAGTAGTTTCTGTGTCTTAAGAATTCCTTCACTAGCCAAAAGCCAGAAATATATTTATCCATATTTACTACTAAAGGTTTTAAATTTTTATGTTTAATTTTCAAGTCCTTAATCTCTCTGTGTTTGATTTTTATCATGGTGTGAGTTAGGGATCCAATTTCTTTTTTTATATGGATAATTATTTTTCCAGCTCAATTTATTGAATAGTTTCCCCCCCCCACTGAAGCATGATATACCATGCTTCACTTTCATACATCAAAATTTTCCCCCTCCTACAGAACATACTGTTTTAATTAGTATACCTCTATAATAAATAGAATTTGAACAAGTTTCCTTTTTTTATTCTTCTTGCATGTCTGATTACTAGTAAGAATGCAATATGATGGTATAAAAGCAGAAGTGATTATATTTATAGACATGAGTCCACTGGTTGAAAATGCTCAAATTGCCATGACTATCAGCCATGTCTTATAACGGGGGTGAAGAGGTACAAAAACACCTGGCTCCAGGGGTCCCAAACAGACCAGGTTCAGCTACTCACCACTGACAAAATCCAAAGGCAGAGAGTGGCAGTGGTAAAGGAAGAAATTTATTTCAGTGAGGCCAACACCAGGTAGATAGTGGACTAATGTTTCAAAAACCCTCTCCAAAATGCTGAAAATACTTCTAGGTTCATATAAGGAGAATGTGAGACAAAGGTAGGTGGGTACATGCCGGTGGGCAGTAAAAGTCTGGTTGATTGTTGTCTGTTGTTGGCAACCACAGGAGGTACTGCTGGCTTGGGGCAGTTGTCATTGCTTGAGGGATAGTTTTGGTTTTTTTGCCTGAGTTTAGAGATGAGATGGAAAGAAGAACTTAATGTATTAGAAAGTACAGACTGAGGTCCAAATGAAGGTAGCTGAAGACTTCTTTTAGTCTTGCTGAAAGAACCATGAGCATTGTGTAATCCATTGAGTAGGTGAAGAAGAGGTCATTTAAGGAGGCTTCTATTGTGCTCATTTATATTACAACATGTATGACATTATATTTCAATAATTTATTTACAGGTCTTTATTTTTTACTAGGCTGAGATTCACAAAAACCTATATAAGTTATATCCTTTTTTGTATTTCTAGAAGTCTAGAACATGCCTAGCAAATAATAAATGCTTAACTCATATTTGTTGAGTGAGTACATAGATTTGGATCTACTAAAAAGAATCCTGGGAAAGTCACTGGGGCTTTGAGAGTTCAGGGCAAGTCAAGATAGATGATATGCCTCAATAAAGCGACAAACTTAACCTAAAACACTGAGTTTGGGGACAGCTGATTGCCAAATAAAAATCATATTGGGAGGGTAGGTTAGGTGGTGTTCTATACCAACCAAATAATCAGATTGCCCCAGTACCTAAGACTGGAAAATGTCATGCACTGAGATATAGAACAAACTCACAAAATATGAGTAGAAATTGTAGGTCTAAACATCGCTGTGGCCACAATGGAGGAAAAATGAAATAAAATGAAATACTCAACAATTTCATAAAGCATTGGTACTTCTAACATATCCCCCAGGATGTTCATTGTTCCCATATTCTAGGGATCATAGGTGACAAATTTTCAATGATATTAAATGTTTTGTTTCCTATTACATAAGAAATTCAATTGTATAGAAGTCATTATTACATTGAAAGATCCCCCCGGGTTTCAAGCACCCCGGAATGGACCTCTCCTCAGGAGGAGACCCCAGGACCCAAAAACCGAGCCGAGGCCACAGATCAGATGCAAACAGCACGAGGCTTATTGAGTAGTCACAGGTACCTGCGGGCGATCAAGTCTTAGGAGGACTCGCGTGCCAGCCCTTTGTTCAGGGCCTTTTTATGGGGTTTCGGGAAGCGGAAGCATTCGTACAGAAGCAGAAGCATAGTTACAAGGTTCTCATTGGCTGGTTTGAATGTAAAGGCATACTTGGCGCGCGCGGGAAGGGGGATACAAGGTCTTCATTACTCAGCAGAGAAGCATCCTGCCTACGTGACTAGGCGAACCTGGCTAGGAGGCTGGTCTCCCAGCATATCTTTAAGCAAGTTTACTTATCGCTTTTGCAACATGCTGTTGCCTTTTTTAGCCATAGGGCCGTTAAAACAAAGGAGGGTTGTTTAAGCAAGGGGAAGGGGGAAGAGGTCCTTTCAACATGTGTCTGTAAAATGAAATAAAAATGGAAAATGGAAAATAAAAATGGAAAAATGAAATAAAAATTAAATACTCAACAATTTCATAAAGCATTGGTACTTCTAACATATCCCCCAGGATATTCATTGTTCCCATATTCTAGGGAGACATTGTTCCCATATTCTAGGGACAAATTTTCAATGATATTAAATGTTTTGTTCCTATTACATAAGAAATTCAATTGTATAGAAGTCATTATTTCATGTGTCTGTGTTCCTTAAACTCTTGAGGCACTGACTAATATTCCTCACTCTTTTTCATAGAAACTTACAGTATAATTATCACTATATTTTTCATTATTAATTATTTTCTAAAAAATAAACTTCAATGTGATCACCTGAAATTTTATATGTATCTGGATATTCGCTAAATTTCTGGAATTTCCTTTGAAGTGACTTTCTTTTCCTTTGCATCAGACAGTTCTCTGTGGAGACTCAGATTCCCAGAGTTGGTATGATGATTAAGCTGACACACTGAGATATAGCAGATGCAGAAAGAAGCCTTTTCAAAGTTTCCCTTATCTGACTAAGAGGCAGAGAGTGAAGCTGCCATAAATTCCCTCTCTGAGAGAGCCTTACTCCTAGGGAGAAGACTGACCACTCACACAGGGATGAGAAATTGCATAAACAAACATTATCACAAAATGTCATACCTTCCATTTGTTTCCCTAAAAGCCCATTTGCTCTTCCCGTGGAAGCCCTTTCTCCCTCCTTGAATTCCCCTATTAAACTGGTATTTAAACCCTTATCTCTAGCTATTCAGAGAACCTCTTCATCTGAATGCTCCTACAGGTATGTGAATAAAATGTGTTTTCTTCTGTTAATCAGTCTATTGTCAATTAATTTGCAGGCCCTTGGCTATAAGACCTAAGTGAGTAGAGGAAAAGTTTTTCCCCAGATGTGTTCAAAATTGGTTAAAGCCAGTTTGTTTTTATTTCCTGGCTTGAGTTTGTAGGAGGGATTCTACTTGTGCTACATATCAGAAGACAAAGAACTAAGTGTTCATAAAAATATAGTGTCTCTGTTAGAAAGTCATTAAATTTGGTTGATTTTCAATCTGTTCAAAGAGAAAGGAGAAGGGAAGAGAGATAGAAAATGGATTATCAGAGTGAAGTGTTGGGTGGTATAGTTGAGAGGTAAACAGGGACCTTGCCTGCTCAGGTTTTCTCAGGTCAGATACCTTTCTCATTCCTAGGCCTTTAGGATTACTGCGACAACTGATCTTCCTGACAGTTATTTCTGTGGAGGAAGAAAAACTTTCCTCTACTCTCTTAAGTTCTGTAACTATAGCCTGCAAATTAAATTGGCAAAAGAAGGAGAATAGAAGGAAAAGCATATAAATTCTTGATGATGTTTATATTTTTTATTTTATATGCATTGGGAGTTACAGAAATGAAGTGAAACCTGAAAAGGTAGTTAGGCTTGAGAGCTTATATACCATTTTAACAAAGGGCAATAAAATATCTATAAAGTACTAGATAAAGGAAAGGGGGCTTTTAGAGAAGGTAAATACGTGGAGAACTAAGAGAAAATAAAGATTATTTTAATAAGATTTGTTTGTATAGACTTATCTCAGTGCTAGCTTTCCATCTTCAAGGTTATAGAACTCTCCTGGAAAGGAGATTTATGGCTATCATCATTTTTCAGAATTAATTAATCAGATGAGGGAATCTCCAAGAAGACTACTTTCTCCATCTGTTCTCAATTGTCTTCAGTTTTAAATAATACATATTTTGGCATATTTGGGGATGGCATATTCTCCTTCATTTCTCAGAGCTTCCCATTATGGTCCTTTAGTTTTCTGTGACATCCAAGCAACATGTCCATAATAGTTTCCTAGCCTGCAAGAAAAAAACTGGACTAAGACTACTTCCAGCTCTAAATTTCTATAATTCTATGAACTGGCTAACACAGGACACTTCAAACTCTTCCAGGCACAACTTTTCCCAAAGTTACTAACATATATTTGAACTTTACATTGTCTGAAATCAAGGCCCTTCTGAAGATGTTACTCAGAGAGTGACTCACAGTTTTTGGCCTCACAATGTCTTCTTCAGGTCCTGCCATTCTATGTTACTTCAGTCTCATAGCAATTAATAATAATAATAATAGGCAATATTATAAATGTTTACTATGTGCCATAGTGCTAAGTTCCTTACATACATTTTCTCATTTAATCTTCACAATAGTTGCAAGAAGGATGGTATTACTATTATTTATTTTTGTAGCTTAAGAAACTGACTTACAAAGATTACAAGATTAAACAGCTGTCAAATGGTGAATCTGGGATTCAAACTCAGTCACTGACTACAGAGTTTTGTGTTTATCCTTTAAATTGTGCAGCACTCAATTCAACTCAACTTTTAAATACTGTTTCCCTTTTTTTTAGAACAAACGTCTGAATACATTTTTTTAAGAGCTCGTTTTATACAACTGTCTGAAAGAAAACACAGAGCACTTTCCTAACTTTGGCAAAGATGTTTGCTGTGTCTCCTTCCAAGGCTTTGCATTTAGGGAAAAAATTGCTTCAGTGGAAAACCCCATTGTCTACAGCACACTTTCTTTGGTTATCTGATTCTAAACCTAAAAGAGCTATTTTACACCTCTGCAAATTTGTTAACAATTCAAAATAATTGATTGAAACATCAAAGCATTGAAAACAATGGAAAATAATTCTTGCCCATATATATGCAAATAGTGTCTGTTCACAGGGAGGACAACCACTGGCCCCACCCCAAGCCATTTGCTTTCATTTGCATATTAATTTCAACATTTCTTTATTCCACATAAAGTTGTTCTTCTTTGACTTCTTTTTTTTTTTTTAAGATTTTATTTATTTATAGGACAGAGAGAGACCGATCAAGAGTGGGAACACAAGCAGGGGGAGTGGAAGAGGGAGAAGCAGGCTTCCCACTGAGAAGGGAGCCCAATGTGGGCCTCGATCCCAGGGGATCATGACCTGAGCTGAAGGCAGCTGCTTAACGACTGAGCCATCCAGGTGCCCTTCTTTGACTTCTTTGAATAGGTTATAACATCTTTCCTGGTTTTTCTCTTGTAATTAATAAGTAAAATCTTTAACATTAACAACATCAATCTACACACAGAGATGTGATTTAGGCATTATGACTGCCTTGTATCACTTCCCATAGTCTCCCCCAGTCTCCAGGATGGTGGATTATTTGCGGTTTTGCTCTCTTTGATTTTGTGTTTTTTAAGGCAGCTATCTCTTAGGAACGCCACACAGACTGATCACACACACTCTCTCTCTCTCTCTCTCTCTCTCTCTCTCAAGGTCACAGTGAGACAGTTCCCTGGCATGTTAATTTGGCCATTCACCATGAGCAGCTGGTAGCAATAATAAAACCTTGTGGTATTCGAGCACTCAAATTTTTGCTCTCAGGTTATGATCTCTGATTTTTTTTTATCTCTGATTCTAGTGTCACCTTCTCCAAGACTGTCAAGCCTCTCCACTACACAGGATGTGCTTTATTATCCATGCTACCACAACCCCAACCTCTCTTAAATACTCTAGTCTCTGGGAGCATTTTGCTTAAAGGGTGGTAGCGTAGCAATGCAAAGAGCAGTTGTTGCTAGGGTTTTGCCTGATCTCCATTGCCTAAGTTGCTGGGCCTACTTCTGTTCACTCACTCTTTGAGGCCAATGAATAGAGATGGAAAGGATGCCAAGAGGAACAAGAAAAGGCACTACAGGGGAAGAAAGTAAAATTTTCCTCTACCCTTCAAGGTTTCTGGGCTTCCAGGTGTGTCAAACTACAGGAAGGTAAATATATAACGGAAAATAATGGAAGACAGGAGTTGTTTTCATAAAGTTGAGTCTCTGGTGATTAAGAGGCTAAGTGTATTTTCAGAGCCAGGACAAAACACCCTAAATTTAGTCTGGAATCACAAAAGACCCTGAATAGTGAAAGCAACCTTGAAAAAGAAAATAAAGCTAGAGTCATCACAATTCTAGACTTAAAGTTATATTAGAAAGCTGTAATATAGTGGTATGGTATGGTACTGGCACAAAACAGTATGGTATTGGCACAATAATAGACACATAGGTCAATAGAACAGAACAGAAAGCCCAAAAGTAAATCCATAATTATATGGTCAATCAGTCTTCAGCAAAGCAGGAAAAAATACTCAATGGAAAAATCCTAGAAGAGAACACAGTCAGTAAATTCTTTGACATCAGCTATAGCAACTTCTTTCTAGATATGTCTCCTGAGGCAAGGGAAATAAAATAAAAATTAAACTATTGGGACTATATCAAAATAAAAAGCTTCTGCAGGGCAAAAGAAACAATAAACCAAAAGACAACCTATCAAATGGGAGAAGATATTTCAAATGATTTATCTGATAAAAGGTTAGTATCCAAAATATATAGAGACCTTATAAAATTCAACACCTCCAAAATGAATAATCCAATTAAAAAATGAGCAGAAGACATGAATAGACATTTTTCCAAAGAAGACATACAGATGGACAACAGGCACATGAAAAGATGTTCAACATCACTCATCATCAGGGAAATGCAAAGCAAAACTACATAAGTTTTGCTTATGTCATACCTGTCAGACTGGTTAAAATCAACAACACAAGAAACAACAGGTGTTGGCAAGGATGTGGAGGAAAGGGAGCCTCTTACACTGTTGGTGGGAATGCCAACAGGTGTAGCTACTCTGGAAAACAGTATGGAGGTTCCTCAAAACGTTAAAAATAGAGCTACCCTATGATCTGCACTACTAGGTGTTTACCCAAAGAATACAAAAATACGAATTCAAAAGGATACATGCACCCTGATGTTTACAGCAACATTATCTACAATAGCCAAATTATGGAAAGTCCAACTGTCCATCAATTGATGAATAGATAAAGAAGAGGTGGTACATATACATAATAGACTGTTACCCTGCCATAAAAAAAGAATGGAATCTTGCCATTTGCAACAACATGGATGGATCTATAATGTATTAGGCTAAGTGAAATGACTCACTCAATAAAAGACAAATGTTGTATGATCTAACTCATATGCAGAATTTAAGAACAAAACGAATAAGCAAAAGGAAAAAAAGAAGAGAGAGAGGCAAACAAGAAAACAGACTTTTGGGGCACTGGGTGGCTCAATGGGTTAAAGCCTCTGCTTTTGGCTCGGGTCATGATCCTGGGGTCCTGGGATTGGGCCCCACATCGGGCTCTCTGCTCGGCAGGGAGCCTGCTTCCCCCTCTCTCTCTGCCTGTCTCTCTGCCTGCTTGTGATCTCTGTCAAATAAATAAAATCTTAAAAAGAAAGAAAGAAAGAAAGAAAACAGACTTTTACCTCTTATAGAGAACAAACTTATGGTCACTAAAGAGGAGAGGGGGTGAGAGATGGGTAAAAATAGATAGTGGAGATTAAGAAGTACACTTGTGATGAGCACCCAGCATTGCATGGAAGTGTTGAATCACTGTATTGTATACCTGAAAATAATATTACACTATATGTTAACCAATTGGAATTTAAATAAAAACTTAGAGCTGCCTGCCTGGCTCAGTCTATAGAACATGTGACTCAATCTCAGGGTTATGAGTTCAAGCCCCACATTGGGCATAGACTTACCTAAAAAATAAATAATAAAAAAATAAAAACTTCAAAAATTTTTGAAAAAATGTATGTGTTTTTAGGCAAGTATTGGGGGGCAGAGAAGTTTTTTGGTGTGATGTTTCTCAGTTTTCTTCAACCTACAAGAATTTTTATGCCAAAGTAGCATATTTGGGAGTGACATATTTTGATCCCCTATACTACCTAAGGAGATACAGAAGAAGGATTTTGAAAATATATCCCAGAGAGTGGAGTAAAAGGGCTTGAAGTATAAGAAACAGGGTTTGAAATATCAGGGAAGCCAAATAGGAAGAGATTAATAGTGTCAAATGACACATGAGCACAAAGTAAGAAATGAGAACAAACTTTTGGATTTATTCATTACAATGGCACTGGAACATTCAACTGATGAATTTCAGTGGCAAGTAAGTGGGAAGGGTAGACCGTAGTAGGTTATGGGGCAAGTGTTTGGGGAGAAGAAAAACAAATTTTTATACTGCTCTTGAGAGGTTTAACAAAGAAAATCGGAAATGGTAAAAGAGCAATGAAAAGGGTCAGCCCCAGAAATAAATTCTTCAAGGGAATGCTCACTGCTCTTTGTTTACATGTAGTGTAGAACTTACAAGGACTCTTCTTCATAAACCCTGGGCTCTTAGGGTCCCAGGATAAATTAAAAACAGAGACCAGGCTGATTCCCATAACCTTTAAAAAAAATATTAGCATGTTAATATCATGGAAGCAGAAACTCAACAACTCAATCTGAATTTAAGAAACTTCCTGTTCTGTGGGAGATTATCTGTTATACTTGCCAACTATACTACCCAACAAGCTAACTCAGAGCCCATGGTACGGAAAGGTTCACAGACAAATAAAGGTACCCAGAACACATGGTTTAGTGAATAAATCTGAAACAAGCAAGTGGTAAGGAAAAAGAGATGGAGTGAAATTAACACAATTAAGATAGAGTTCAAGTGAAAAATAAAAATGAAAAAGATGGGATGTAAGTGGGATACAATGGCCTTATCACCTGAATCCTGGGATATATGATGTTCATATGTTCTGCCACTCTCTCTGCTGCAGCAGCCTTCCCTGCTACTCACATAGTTTCAGGAACAAGACTCAAAGTCTGAGCAAGTGGGTTCAATTAGAGGAAAGGTATTTGGGTTTTCATATCGGAAAGACCCAGAGGTAAATACGCTGTAACTTGCCAGTTAGCCTGCTGAATAATCTTGCCAGTTAGCCTTGCCACAGCTGTAACTTGCCAGTTAGCCTGCTGAATAATCATGCTTTTATCTACATGGCAAGGGCTGTTACAGATCTATCAGATCCACTAACTTAGGAATCGAACCCATAACCCATAATGCCATGGCCTACTACTCCATTCCAGGGAATCCTGAGGGGCTGGCAAATTGAAAGTGAAGGTCCCAGCTGGGTTTGCCAACATATTCAGATAAACTCTTTGCAAGAGAAGCCAATAACTTAAGAGAACAGGGTTTGGAAAAGAGAAAGGGAGAAATTTATTTCAGGTGGTGGCAAGCTCTAGGCCGCAAGATGGACACCTAAAGCTCTAAGCAGATGTTGCTGGGATGGGGTGGTGCATTTAAGAGAGCAGGCAGGGAGCATGTGATCATGGATGGGGCTTGGTATGTGTTCAGCATGTGATCACGGGCAGGGAAGGGAAAGTGGAAAGTGTGGGGTGTGGTCTTCTAGGCATTCTTGTTGCTATCAGGGCTTTTGTGGCCCTGTGGTTGGAATGTTCTGGTCACTGTAAAATATCGTCATCAATCCTTCAAGAAAGTGTGATAAGAAATAAGAACAATGGGTTTTAGTTCAAGCATGAGTTAAATGGTCTTGTCTATTTCTGGTTTTAACCATTGTGGTTTATAGTTGAACAAGAGGGATTGCTGATTGCCCAACTGTGACTTCATAAACACTTAGCACTTGTTTTTCTTACATGTATTTAATGCTTCACAGTTTTTTGTTGCTTCGTATACCCCGTGTATATTCAATGTTCATGAATACAACGTTCATGAGCACATCTTATGAATTCTACCTGTCTCACAAACTACTTGTCTCTAAATAATTCAATGTATCTTCACTTATTTCTCAAGTTTTCTATAGTTAAAGTGAATAATACAGCTTAAATAACATGGCACATACCTACTATACTTTCAAAAAGGGTTTTCTGATGAATCTCTGCCCATTACTCTTGGATCTTCTCCAGTTCTGCTTCATCCTGCCTTCATCATTGTAACAGGCCGCATTCAGTAATAACCTGATTCATGAACAAGAGCCAGAGATGAGACATCTGATTTGGGGTTTTTGAGAGGCTAGGCTTCTTTGTGATATATCTGGAATAGCTGGTGGGGCAATAGTTGGGTAGCACTTGAGGGATTTAGGAAATAGCCATTTTACTTTCCTGGGAGCTTCCTTTTCCTGTCTAATGCAGAAAATGGTCCCCGGAGCCACAGTTAGGAAAGCCTAGACAGAACTGTCCTTTCAAGTCCTTTAGCTTCAGCTCCTGTGGCAGATAGTCCTTAAAGATGACCTTCCTTAATTCTTTCCTACTTCCATGCACGTGCTACTCCAGCCATTAAGAAGAAGAGAATATTGGGGTGCCTGGGTGACTCAGTCAGGTAAGCGTCCAAATCTTGATATCAGGGTCATGAGTTCAAGCCCTGTGTTGGACTTCATGCTGGGTGTGGAGCCTACTTAAAAGAAAGAAAGAAAGTTGAAATTATTTCCTTTTTGTGCATCTGGTCTGACCTGTAACTTGCCTTGATTAGTAGAAATAAAGTGGAAGTTGAAGGGACTCACAACCCACCAAGATGGTATAAAGATTGCTTTAAAATGAAGATATTTGATATACACAGCAGATGTGAAAAGAAGCCTTCTCTGAGCTTCCCTTATCTGACTTCATACAGAGACTTCTGTGTATGTGTGTGTATATATATATATACACAGAGAAATTGCATAAAGAAATATGATTATAAGTTGTAATACCTTCCATTTGTTCTCCTATTTCTTTCTCATAGAAGTCGTATATCTACACCCCCTCCTCATTCTCCTTTATGCCTAACTGCAGTGAGTCTCTTCTTTTGGACATTCCTGCATGCAAGTAAATAAAACTTGGTGGGTTGTTCTTGTTGTGGTGGTTGTGGTTGTGGTTGTTTTCCTGTTAATCTGTCTGTTGTCAATTAATTTCCAGGTTCCCAATGAATAGACCTAAGTTAGTAGAAGAAAAGTTTTCCTTCCAACTAAGTGATGCTGTGCCAATTCTAGGCTTAGCTCTTCAGGAGTCTAGAAGTTTCCATTTTTGTTTCAAGAAGCTAGATTTCATGGTGTTGTTGAAGAAGAAGAATTTCCTGTCCCCTTCAAGGTCTCTCTAGCTGAACTGTGAATCAAGTTGACATGAAACAGATTGCCAGGAAAAAAATCAGATTTAATTTCCTTGATACAGGGAATCCATACAGACATGGAAATTCCAAAGACAGGCAAAATGAGTTATATATTTCATTCTGAACTAAATAGAAGGGAGTAGGGGTCTGGGACTTCAAAGGGAAAGGATGCAATTCACAGAGCAATAAGAAGAACAGACGCTTGGTAATTAGATGTTCGCTCTGCTCTATAGGTAGGTCACTCAAATAACATTTATCTCTGGCAATAACCCTAGTCTGTGAAAGACCCCCCAATTTAGGTTCTTCTGTATAGTTAAAGGAAGGGCAAAAGTTTATCTTGACCCCATAGCATCTCCACTGCTTTCAGCTCAAAATAGTCCATATGCCAAAGTGGCATGTTTTGACAGGGTTGCCCTAAACCCTTTCAGTGTAAAGAAGTTCAGGCAAGTTTACTGAAGGGAGAGACCACATGGAGAAAGAAAGACCATGTGGAGGAACACTGAGGCACTAGAAATGTGAGTGACATCTTCTTGGGCCTTCCAGCCTAGCTTGAGCCTATACCTAGATCAGCCTAGTGAGTAACAATGGCTGTTGCCACATAGAACAGAGAAGAACCATGTAGTCAAACCCTGCCTGGAGTTTAAACTACGGAACCATGAGTAGTTCGGAGTCGTTTATTATCTAGCATTACATAACTAAAATAGCTACAGAGATGATTTTAGCATAATTTCTGGGCAAGGCTCTCTTCCCACAATTTGCAGAATTCTTCTAAGGAGCATCTATAGAGCTATAAGCATCCCATCCAAAAAGATGGGGAAAAGAGAAAACTCTTGAGGAGTTGTTGTGGAAAACTTCTGATTCATGTTTTCTGTGCCCTCCCATGAACCAGACTTCAAATGTAGCTCTGGATATGGCAGATCCTCCCAGAGGGGCCTCTGTGTGTCCCCAGTAGATTTGTATCTTTCACAACTACATATATGAAAACATCTATACTTCAGTGTTTATGCTGAAGCTCAGAGATTCCAACGGTCCTCCCTATCTTGATGTGAAAAAACTTCACAGCTGATCCTTGAACAACACAGGTCCGAACTGTGTGAGTTCTCTTACACATATAGTTTTAAAAATAATTATGGTACAGTGCTATAAATGTATTTTCTCTTCCTTATGTGTTTTTAACATTTCTTTTCTCTAGCTTACTTTATTGTAAGAATATAGTATATAATAAATACAACATACAAAATATGTCTTTACTGACTTGTGTTTTTGGTAAGGTTTCTGGTCAACAGTAGGCTATCAGTAGTTAAGTTTTGGGGAAGTCAGTAGTTATATGTGGATTTTTGACTGTGCAGATGTGAAGCAGAGCCCCTAACCCATGCATTTTTCAAGAGTCAACTGTAATTGTAAATTCTTTAACACTGACAATATCTGACTGGCCAGTTGCTGACTAGGCACATTATTTCATTAAGCTCTCATATTAATATAATGCAGTTATTAAATGCCCATTTTACAGCTGGGCTGTAATTTGATTCAGGGCTTGGCAAAATTTTTCTGTGAAGGCCAGATAGTAAGTGTTTTAGGCCTTTTGGACCATTTGGTCTCTGCTGCAAATACTCAACTCTTTTGTTGTACAATGAAAGCAGCTATAGAGAATTATCTATCTATAGATAGATATTTATCATTGTCAAGTTTTTATTTATAGTCCAGTTCCTTAACATTCAGTGTAATATTAGTTTCAAGTGTATAATTTAGTGATTCATCACTTACATACAATGCCCAGTGTTCATCAGAAGTGTCCCCTTATCCCCATCACCCATTTAACCCATCCCCCCACAAATCTCCCCTCCTGTAACCCTCAGTTTGTTCTCTATACTTAAAAATCTGTTTTTCTCATTTGACTCTTTTTTTTTCACTGTTCATCTGTTTTGTTTCTTAAATTCTACATATAAGTGAAATCATATGGCATTTGTCTTTCTTTGACTTATATCACTTAGGATAATACTCTCTAGCTCCACCCATATCATTGTAAATTGCAAGATTCCATTCTTTTGAATGGCTGAATACTATTCCATTGTATTTATACATTTTCTTTACCAATTCATCAATCCATGGACCCTTGGGTTCTTTACATAATTTGCTATTGTTGATGCTGCTGCTATAAACATTGGGGTGAATGTATTCCTTTGAATCAGGATTTTTGTATCACTTGGGTAAATACCTAGTAGTGGACGCTGAATTGTAGGGTAGTTCTATTTTTAACTTTTTGAGGAACCTCTGTACTGTTGTCTAGAGTGGTTGCACTAGTTTCCATTCCCACCAACAGTGCAAAAGGAGCCCTCTCTCTGCATCCTTGCCAGCACCTTTGGTTTCTTGTGTTGTTAATTTTAGCCATTCTTACTGGTGTGAGGTGAATTTCATGATAGTTTTGATCGGTATGTCCCTGATGATGAATGATGTTGAGCATCTTTTCATGTGTCTCTTAGCCATCTGAATGTCCTCTTTGAAAAATTGTCTATTCACATTTTATGCCCATTTCTTAAGTGGGTTATTTTGTGTGTGTGGAGTTTGATAAGCTCTTTACAGATTGTGAATATTAACCCCTTATAAGATATGTCATTTGCAAATATCTTCTCCCATTCCAAAGGTCACCTTTAGATTTGTTGTTTCCTTCACCGTGCAGAAGCTTTTTATCTGAATGTACTCCCAATAGTTTATTTTTGCTTTCATTTCCCCTGGTTCAGAAGTCATTTCTAGTAAGAAGTTGCTACTCCCAAAGTCAAAGAGGTTTCTGTCTGTGTTCTCACCTAGGATTTTCATGATTTCCTAAGTCATATTTAGGTCTTTAATCCATTTTTAATTTCTTTCTGTGTATGGTGTAAGAAAGTGGTCCAGTTTCATTCGTCTGCAAGTTGTGGTGCAGTTTTGCCAATATCGTTTGTTGAAGAAACTTTTTTTTTTTCATGGGTAAATACCCTGCTTTCCTGCTTTGTCAAAGATTAGTTGACCATATGGTTATGAGTTCACTTCTGGGTTTTCTATTCTGATTTATTGATCTATGTGCCTATTCTTATGTCAGTACTCTGCTGTCTGGATCACTACAGTTTTGTAATATCACGAAGTCTGGAATTGTGATGCCTCCAGCTTTGCCTTTCTTTTTCAATATTGTTTGGCTACTGGGGTCATTTGTGTTTCCATACAAATTTTAGGACTGTTTGAGCTCTGTGGAAAATGCTAGTGTAATTTTGATAGGGATTGTATTAAAAGTGTAGATGGATTTGAGTAGTATAGACATTTTAACAATTTTTATTCCTCCAATCCATAAGCATAGAATGTTTTTCCATTTCTTTGTGTCTCTTCAATTTCTTCCATAAGTGTTTTATAGTTTTCAGATTACAGATCTTTTACTTCTTTGCTTAGGTTTATTCCTAGGTATCTTATGGTTTTGGGGTGCAATTCTAAATGGGACTGATGCCTTAATTTCTTTTTCTGCTTCTTCACTATTGGTGTATAGAAATGCAACAAATTTCTGTGCATTGACTTTGTATCCTGTGACTACTGAATTCACATATGAGTTCTAGCTATTTTTTGGTGGAATCTTTTAGATTTTCTAAGTAGAGTATCATGTTATCTGCAAATACTGAAAGTTTGACTTCTTCCTTGCCAATTTGGAGACCTTTTATTTCTTTTTGTTGTCTGATTAATGAGGCAACAATAGGATTTCCAATATTATGTTAAATAACAGTGCTGAGAGTAGATATCCCTGTCTTATTCCTTACTACATAGGAAAAACTCTCCATTTTTCCCCTTTGAGTATGATATTAGCTGTGGGTTTTTCATATATGGCCTTTATGATATTGAAGTATGTTTCCTCTAACCCTACTTTGTTGACAGTTTTTATCATGAATGTGTGTTTTACTTCTCAATTGCTTTTTCTGCATCTATTGAAAGGATCATATCATTCTTATCCTCCCACTTACTAATGTGGTGTATCACCTTGATTGATTCATGAATATTGAGCCACCTGTGTGGCCCAGGAATAAATTCCATTTGATCATGGCAAATGATTCTTTTAATGTACTGTTGGATTCAATTTGCTAGTATCTTTTTGAGAATTTTTGCATCCATGTTCATCAGGGATTTTGGCCTGTAGTTCTCTTTTTTAGTGGAGCCTTTGTCTGGTTTTGGAATTGGGAATGCTGGCCTGGTAGAATGAGTTTGGAAGTTTTCCTTCCATTTCTATCCTTTGGAACAGTTTGAGAAAAATAGGTATTAACTCTTCTTTAAATGTCTGGTAGAATTTTCCTCAGAAGCTTTCTGGCCCTAGACTTTCTTTTGTTGGGAGATTTTTTATTACTGATTCAATTTCTTTACTAATTCTCAGTCTGTTCAAGTTTTCCATTTCTTCTTATTTCAGTTTTGGTAGTTTATATATTTCCAGGAATGTACCCATTTCTTCCAGATTGCCCATTTATTGGCATATAACTTTTCATACTATTCTCTTAAAATTGTTTGTATTTCTGTGGTATTGGTTGTTATTTCTCCTCTCTCATTTGTGATTTTATTTATTTGGGTCGTTTCTCCTTTCTTTTTGATAAGTCTAGCTAGGGATTCATCAATATTAATTTTTTCAAAGAACCAAATTCTGGTTTTGTTGATCTGTTCTTTTTTGTTTCTATATCATTTATTTTTGCTCTAATCTTTAGTATTTCTCCTTGTCTTTTGGCTTTAGGCATCATTTGTTGTTCCAGTTTCTTTAGGTGCAAGATTAGGTTGTTTATATGAAATTGTTCTTGCCTCTTGAGGTTAGGCCTATATTGCTATGCAGTTCCCTTGTATGACCACTTTTGCTGCATCCCAAAAGTTTTGGACCATATGTTTTCATTTTCATTTGTTTCCATGTATTTTTATTATTCTTTTTTAATTTTCTGGTGGATATATTCATTCATTCTCTAGTAGCATGTTTTTTTTTTGTTGTTGTTGTTGTTTTGTTTTTATTTTTGTTTTAAGAATTTATTTTGGGGGGCACCTGGGTGGCTCAGTGGGTTAAGCCTCTGCCTTTGGCTCAGGTCATGATCTCAGGGTCCTGGGATCGAGCCCCATATTGGGCTCTCCACTCAGCGGGGAGCCTGCTTCCCCCTCTCTCTCTGCCTGCCTCTCTGTCTACTTGTGGTCTCTCTCTCTCTGTCAAATAAATAAGTAAAATATTTTTTAAAAAGAATTTATTTATTTGACAGAGAGAGAGATAAATTGAACATAAGCAGAGGAGGGGGCGGAGGGAGAGGGAGAAGCAGGCTCCCTGCAGGGCTCAATCCGAGGACTTGAAGATCATGACCTGAGCCAAAAACCAGCACTTAACTGACTGAGTCACCCAGGCACCCCTTTAGTAGCACATTCTTTAACCTCCATGTATTTGTTGTCTTTTCAAATTTTTTCTTGTGGTTAACTTCAAGTTTCATAACACTTTGGTCAGAAACTATGCATGGTATGATCTCAGTCTTTCTGTATTTGTTGTGACCTAGTATGTGATCTGTTCTGGAGAATGTCATGCGCACTTGAAAAGAATGTGTATTCTGCTGCTTTAGTATGAAATGTTCTGACTATATCTTTAAAGTCCATCTGGTCCAGTGTGTCATTCAAAGCCATTATTTCCTTATTGATTTTCTGCTTAGATGATCTGTTCACTGCTGTAAGTGGGGTGTCAAAAGTCCCTTACTATTATTGTTTTAATACCAATGAGTTCCTTTATGTTTGTTTTTAATTGTTTTACATATTTGGGTGCTCTCAAGTTGGGTGCATAAATATTTACAATTGTTATGTCTTCTTTTCAGAGAGACCCCTCTATTTCAATACAGTGCCCCTCTTCATCTCTTGTTACAGTCTTTGGTTTAAAATCTAGTTTGTCTGATATAAGTAAGTATTGCTACTCTGGCTTTCTTTTGAAGTCCATTAGCATGATAAATGTTTCTCCATCTCCTTACTTTCAATCTGCAGGTATCTTTAGATCTAAAATGCGTGTGTTATAGGCAGCATATAGATGGTTTTTGGGGGGTGTGGGTGGGCAGCAAAGCAAGATTTATTGAACAATAGCAAAGTGATAGTACAAAGCTCCCAAGGAGTGAGGGGACCCAAGGGGATCCAAGAGGATTGCCCTTGGGTAATATTTTTTTATCCATTCTGGTACACTATGCCTTTTCATTATAACATTTAGTCCATTTGCATTCAGAGTAATTACTGATATTTACTTACTGCCATTTTTACTTATTTTGTCATTGTTTCTGGAGATTTTCTCTGTTCCTTTTTCGTCTTTGCAGCTTTTGGTCTTTCTTGTTGCTCAGAGTGTCCCTTAAATATTTCTTACAGAGCTGGTTTAGTTGTCATGAATTTCTTCAGTTTTTGTTTGTCTGTGAAACTCTTTATCACCTTCTATTCTGAATGACAGCCTTGCTGGATAGAGTATTCTTGGCTGCATATTTTCCCCATTCAGCATGTTGAATATAACATGCCACTTTCTTCTTGTCAAGTTCCTATGGGGAGATCTGCTGCTAAACTTATGGGTCTTCCCTTTTAAGTTAGGGGCTTCCTTTGTCTTGCTGTTTTTAGGATTTTTTTCTTTAGCAGTGTATTTTGCAAATTTAGCCACAATATATCTTGGTGTTGGCTTGTTTTTGTTGGTTTTTTTTTTTTTTTTTTTTTTTGGTATCCAAGTTAATTTATTGCCATCTCATATTTGAATAGATCAGTCTGATATTTTATTTTATTATTTTTTTTCTTTTTATTTTTATTTCTTTTTTTCCAATTTATTTATTTTCAGAAAAACAGTATTCATTATTTTTGTTTTTGTTGGTTTTGAATGGAGTTCTCTGTGCTCCTAGATTTGGATGTCTGTTTACTTCCCCAGATTGGGAAAGTCTGCAGTTCTATTTCCTCAAATAAGCCTTCTGTCCCCTTTTCTCTTCTTCTGGGATCCAGTGATATGAAAGATATTATGTTTGATGGAGTCACTGAGTTCCCTATGTCTATTCTCATGATCCATGGTTCTTCTTTCTCTTTTGTTCCACTTCATTATTTTTCATTATTCTATTTGTATTACTTATTCATTCCTCTATTTCTTCCATCCTTGTGATCATTATATCCAGACAGTTTTGAATCTCAATTATTACGTTTTTCATTTTTGCCTGATTGGTATTTTTAGCTCTTTGATCTCTGTGGCAAGGGTCTCCCTGATGTCTTTCATGGTTTCCTGGAGGCCAGCGACCATCCATGTGACTGTGCTTTAAGTTCTCCATCAGGCATATCACTAATATCTGTTTTGATTAGATTTCTGGCTGTGACTTTTCTTGTTCTTTCTTTTGGGATAAATTCCTCTGTCTTGACATTTTGTCTAGGTCCGTGTCTTCTTCTCTGTTTTAGAAAATCGTTTTAATATTTCCTGTTCCTGAGAGTAATGGCTTTATGAAGAAGTGGTTGTATAATGTAATGTCCCTGGACATTATACAACCACTGTAGGAAAGTGGTTGTATAATGGGAAAGCACCACAAGGTGCTTTAGGAAGTGTCTCTGGTGTGTGCTATGTGCACTCTGCTACTATGTTTTGGCTGCTCCATCCCTCAGGTCAGTCATCTGCAGAGGCTCTCCTTGCCTATAGTGAGGACTGTTTGGACCTTGTCCAGAGACGGCAAGTTTTAACTAGGTGTGCTCTGGTCTGTTTGTTAAATGAGACCTGATTCTATTTCCACTAGAACTGAAGCTTTGCAGAACTCTGTGGTCAGAAGACATGATGTGTATGGGCGTTTGTGAACTGGTTCTAAGACACCCTTGCTAAAGAAAAGTAGGAACAGCAGAGTGCAGGGGTGGTGGGACCTTATATAAAAAGGTATTAGCCATTTTTGTCCCTGTACTGTTTACTGAAGTTGGTTTATGATGAGGGGTCTGAGATGGAAATGGTGTCAGCCAGAACCTTTGTCTCCATAGATGGGAATCCATTCTTGATGCTCTCAGGCAAGTCCTCCCAAAGAGGAAGTCATTTCCCCTTGTGCGTCCTAAGCATTTTTCAGATTGCTGTTTTCACACTGTCCATCTCCAGGTTGCTTGCCTACCTGGAGGAGTGTAGTACACCTCAGGCTCTATCACAGCCAAGCCTGGTAACTCCAAACTTTAGGAACCTGGTGTGGTGGGCATGAACACTGGTCTTCTTTGTGAAAGTCTCACTGGACTGAGACCAGTGCAGGTTTGAAACAAAAAAGCAGTCACCAAGAGCACAGGGTCTTGGGATTTGGAGTGTCCAAGTTAGCCAACCCCAGGAGATGTTTCTGTGCTGATGCTGAGGGGCAGGGGGAAATGGTGCCCACTGTCTACCTTGTCCCTATTATGGTTACACTGCATGTAGAGGGAACAATTCCCCACCACCACCCATCACCTATGCACACTAAGTGATCCTCAGATCATGTCATCTGCCCTGGGGTTGCTTACATGTCTTTTCTCCAGGAATAGGGCAGTACCCTTAGGTCTCTATCCCAGCAAAGCCTGTGAACCTCTAAGTCTTTTGAGCCTTGCTGTTTGCAAAAACTCATGAAAATCAGCATCTTTTGTTTTCCCAACCAATGGCTTTGGGGAAGTGATCTCCTTGTGTCTATTCCTGTGCATTCCACCCTCTCTCACCTTTCTCTGTGACAAGGGTTCCCTCCCTCAGTAGCACCCATAATCTGTTTCTCTCCCAAACCACATTTCCGTACTTCCTACCTTCTTCAATGTGGCTTCTTCTTCTCCCTTTAGTTGTGCAGTTTCTTCTGTCAATCCTCAGGTTAATTTCTTGAGTATTCAGAATGAATTGAAAGTTATCTAGCTGTGTTCAAGGGAGAGGCAAGCCTAGGGTCCTCCCGCTATGCTGCCACCTTAGCTCCCCCCCATCTCAAAAAACACCAGCCCAAGTGTTAATCACTTGGTGATTAAAACACCAAGTGGTGTTTTTTGGTGTTTTTTTAATCAGAGTATATAAGTAACAAGTGTAACTATGTTCTAATAAACCTTAGTTATAAAAATAGGCAATAGCCAGATTTGGCCTATGGGCTATATTTTCTCAACTCTTGCATTAGTTCATTTAATACAAAAAATATGATTATTATCTCCATTTTACAGATAAAGAAACAGGGACAGGTAAGGAAGAGAAAGCTCAAGGAAATTGCCCAAGCTCTCACTGTTATCAAGTTATGGAACTGAGATGTAATCCCAGGCAGTGTGTCTCTAGAGAACTTTCCTTCAGCCATGATTTTAAAGAGTGTATACACACATTTGTATTTTTTTTAACCTTATACTACACATACTGTTCTGCTTTTTTCACTTAATATCTTGGCTGTCTTTCCCCATCAACACATTTATAAATTCACCCAGTACCTTTAAGTAGCTGTACAGTATTCCATTGTATGAATTACCTATAGGTAAATATCTATCTTATATTTGTGCATTTGCCTTTTAAAACAGTGCTTCACTGAGTATCCTTGTACTGAGGTTTTTGCACATAAGGGGCTCTCACATATCTAAGAATGTAGGGAAAATTACTACAAGTGCTAAGTCAAAGAGTATATCAGTTAGAGTATATTTTAAAAACAAGCAATTTTTAAATCCCACTCCAGGTTACTTTTAATAGAAGGAATTCGATATGGGGAGCCAGTTTCAGAGAGGTAGAAGGGAGCCTGAAATGGCAAGTAGGCCACTCAAAGATCAGTAACAGTATAAAGCCACTAGGGGTTAGAGAGACAAAGAGGTGGTAGTGTGACCAGAGGCTGGAGCTGGAAGCACTCTGTGGGAGCTGGGACCATAGAGGGAAGAATGTCCTGCCTGGTGGGAAATGGGTCATTATGAGTCAGAGGAAGCCACTGTTGAGAATGCCCTGGAAGCAGAAAGGGAAAACAAATATACTAGCTTCTTCTATTCTTTGCCTCTTGTATCTCCTGCTGGAACTTCCCATTGCCTAAACCTCTGGAAACTCATGGGCAAAGGAAACTGGGGACTGTAGTTTGCAGGGGTGAGACAGAGCTGAACAGAAGAGTAGGAAATGAAGCAAACTGGTCATGGCTGATGGAAATGGTATTGTGCTTTCAATTCTAATATATGTTTCCAATATTTGCCCACCAAAGAGACTTCAAAGATTTACAGTTGCATTAAGTATGTCTATTTTCCAATAAGTTCTCTAGCACCATGAATTTGTCCATCTAAGTTAAAATGGTATTTTGCTGTTTTAATTTGCATTTACTTAATTACAAATGCAGTTGAGCATCTTCTTGTTTATATGCCATTAATATTTATTTTTCTGTTAATAGTAGGTTCACATCCTCCTCCAATTTTTCTATTAAATTGTTGTATTTTTCTCATTACTTGCAAGAGTTCTCTCTCCCTCCATCTCTCTCACCATACATATATATATACATACACACACATATATATGTACACAGAAGTGTTTTTAACATTTTAATCATGTGTTTTAATTTGTTGTTTTAATTTTTGTGTAGTCAAACATGAAGCTTTTTCTTCTTCTATGTCCTCTGGATTAGAGATTTTGTCTTTTATATAAGAAGTTTTTTCCTACAAGATTATAAATATATTGGGATAGAAAAAAAAATTTTTTTTTTTTTTGCTGCTCTAGAAACTTTCATGATGATTAACACTTTGGGTCGCTTCTAGGTTAAGAGCTATTAGGATTGAGAATATTATATTTCCTTCCTCATTAATCTCCAAAGGAATTTCTTAATGAGAGAAACCCTTTTCCTCCCATCTAAGATATGAAATGTGATTAAATTGGTATCTTTGATAGGCTTCCCATTTTATATCTAGGCCTATACTGTGCCTTGTCTACTCTTTTTTTTTTTAATAAACATATAATGTATTTTTATCCCCAGGGGTACATGTCTGTGAATCACCAAGTTTACATACTTCACAGCACTCACCATAGCACATACCCTCCCGATGTCCATAACCCCACCCCCCTCTCCCAAACCGCCCCCCTCAGCAACCCTCAGTTTGTTTTGTGAGATTAAGAGTCACTTATGGTTTGTCTCCCTCCCAATCCCATCTTGTTTCATTCATTCTTCTCCTACCCCCTTAACCCCCCTTGCTGCATCTCCACTTCCTCATATCAGGGAGATCATATGATTGTTGTCGTTCTCTGATTGACTTATTTCACTAAGCATGATACCCTCTAGTTCCATCCACGTCATCACAAATGGCAAGATTTCATTTGATGGCTGCATAGTATTCCATTGTATATATATACCACCTCTTCTTTATCCATTCATCTGTTGATGGACATCTAGGTTCTTTCCATAGTTTGGCTATTGTAGACATTGCTGCTATAAACATTCGGGTGCACGTGCCCCTTCAGATCACTACCTTTGTATCTTTAGGGTAAATACCCAGTAGTGCAATTGCTGAGTCATAGGGCAGTTCTATTTTCAACATTTTGAGGAACCTCCATGCTGTTTTCCAGAGTGGTTGCACCAGCTTGCATTCCCACCAACAGTGTAGGAGGGTTCCCCTTTCTCCACATCCTCGCCAGCATCTGTCATTTCCTGACTTGTTAATTTTAGCCATTCTGACTGGTGTGAGGTGATACCTCATTGTGGTTTTGATTTGTACTTCCCTGATGCTAAGTTCTATGGAGCACTTTTTCATGTGTCTGTTGGCCATCTGGATGTCTTCTTTGCAGAAATGTCTGTTTATGTCTTCTGCCCATTTATTGACTGGATTGTTTGTTCTTTGGTTGTTGAGTTTGCTAAGTTCTTTATAGATTTTGGACATTAGCCTTTATATGATATGTTGTTTGCAAATATCTTCTCCCATTCTGTCAGTTGTCTTTTGGTTTTGTTAACTGTTTCCTTTGCTGTGCAAAAGCTTTTGATCTTGAAGAAATCAAGATCAAAAAATCAAGTTCATTTTTGTCCTTGCTTCTCTTGCCTTTGAAGATGTTCCTAGGAAGATGTTGCTGCGGCTGAGGTGGAAGAGATTGCTGCCTGTGCTCTCCTCAAGGATTTTAATGGATTCCTTTCTCACATTGAGGTCCTTTATCCATTTTGAGTCTATTTTCATGTGTGGTGTAAGGAAATGGTCCAATTTCATTTTTCTGCATGTGGCTGTCCAATTTTCCCAACACCATTTATTGAAGAGGCTGTCTTTTTTCCATTGGACATTCTGTCCTGCTTTGTCGAGGATTAGTTGACTATAGAGTTGAGGGTCTATTTCTGGGCTCTCTGTTCTGTTCCATTGATCTACTTGTCTGTTTTTGTGCCAGTATCATGCTGTCTTGATGATGACAGCTTTGTAATAGAGCTTGAAGTCCAGAATTGTGATGCCACCAACTTTGGCTTTCTTTTTCAATATTCCTTTGGCTATTCGTGCCTTATCTACTCTTGAGTCTAAATTTTGATTCTGGGATATTGATTGTAATCAAGAAGGCCCTGAATTAAAAGGGAGTTGGAGACAGTATTGGAATAGGAGTAGAGAGCCATTTCTCCAATATATGTAAAAGTTTTCTCAACAAAAGACTGACACCATCCCATATTTTATTTAAATATGCTCCTCAAAAGCAGAAACTGTGTGTTTTGTGTTTAATCAGTTTTCCCTAGCTCTTGGCATGGTACATGATACAGCAAGAATCCTCAGTAAATATTTACTGATTTGAAGGTTCTTTAAGGCAGAAGGCTCTCCTGCTTCTCCAACATGTCTGGGCACTAAGAAGTGATGACTACAAGGGTCTTAGGAAAGGGGTTTCTGTTGTTGTGATGTGGCATGGTTAAATGTCATAAGATTAATTTATTTTCTTTCTTTTTTTTTTTAAAGATTTTATTTGTTTATTTGACACAGAGAGAGAGATCACAAGTAGACAGAGAGGCAGGCAGAGAGGGTGGGGGAAGCAGGCTCCCTGCTGAGCAGAAAGCCAGATGTGGGGCTCGATCCCAGAACCCTGGGATCATGACCTGAGCCGAAGGCAGAGGCTTAACCCACTGAGCTACCCAGGTGCCCCAGATTAATTTATTTTCAATGTGTACCACCCTTCTCTCTTAATGGTATCTTAAGAGCTAATTTTACCTCTTCCTCAGGCCACAGTGTCACAGAAAGAGGAATCCAAAAATTTGCTAACTTAAGCAGGAATTGAAAAGATTAAGATACATATGTGCAAAGCCATTTAATTCTTAAA
Organism: Neogale vison; assembly: GCF_020171115.1. NCBI lineage: Eukaryota > Metazoa > Chordata > Mammalia > Carnivora > Mustelidae > Neogale > Neogale vison. The sequence continues at coordinate 73,645,355 of NC_058102.1, forward strand.
ACCAGTTCTTTACTTCATATACATTAGATGGGATTATAGATGGGGATAGGAAGAAGGAGACAGAAGAGCAGGTTGATTGCATAGAGAAGTGAAAGGAAATGGAGTGCTGGGAGAAGGAAAGATGGAGAAGAGTGCTCACCATCATGAAGACCATGAAGGATAGCAGAAGTCAACCTCCATCCCATCCAGCCTAAACAAACACATCATCTGAGGGCCATCCACTATTCAAGAGTTGTGGATGCTTATAGTCATTCTAATTTGATGGTGAGAAACTTGGTTGTTTTAGGTGGATAAATGAATGTGCAAGGGAAACCTCACCACTGCCAAATAAAGGGCAGGTGAACAGCAAGAGTTAGAACTTTGCCAATGAGTACACCTCTTCATGGTGGATTGTTTCTACTTTTGGTTATAATGAATAACTACTATGAACATTTGGTACAAGTTTTTGTAAGGATTTTTTCATTTGTCTTCCATTTCTTTTAGGTATTGTTCTGTAGGAATGAGATTATATATTCTAGCAATGAAATGGTTAGGTCCTGTGATAACTTTAACCTTTTGAGGAACTACCAGGCTATTATCCAAAGAAGATGCACCATTTTATATTATCAACAGCAATGTATCAGAGTTCCAGTTTATCTGCATCTTCACCACACGCATCTATCTTTTTTATTATAGCCATCATAATGAGCATAAAGTGGTATCTCATTGGGGTTTTGATTTACATTCCCCTGATGGTTAATGATATTCATCATCACTGACATTCATATGCATATTTGTTCTTTGTATATTTCTTTGGAGAAAAGTCTATTTAGATTCTTTGTCCATTTTTAAATGAGCTATTTATTTTTTTATTGCTGAGTTGTAAGAAATTTGTGTACATTCTGAATATTAGTCCCTGGATATGATTTGCAAATGTCTTCTCACATTTTATGGGTTGTCTTTTCACTTTCTTTTTAAGTCTTTTATTTTTTTTTAAGATTTTATTTATTTATTTGACAGACAGAGATCACAAGTAGGCAGAGAAGCAGGCAGAGAAAGAGAGGAGGAAGCAGGCTCCCCAATTGAGCCCGATGCGGGGCTCGATCCCAGAACCCTGGGATCATGACCTGAGCCAAAGGCAGAGGCTTTAACCCACTGAGCCACACAGGCACCCCTCTTTATAAGTCTTTTAAAGAAAAAAAATTAGGGATGTTGGCCTAATTGGTTTTATTAAGTGATTCATCAATTGGGCAACATCCCATCTAGCAAGTTAAGGGGAGCTCCCAAAGCACAAAATTTTTAATTTTTATGAAGGCAAAAATTCTTTTGTTGGTTGCACTTTTAGTATCACATCTAAAATTCCATTGCCTATCTCAAGGTTAAGATATTTCAGTTTACTTTTAAGAGTAAGCTTAAGTTTACTTCTAAAGAGTTTTAGCTCTTATAAAGACCTAAGGTCTTTGATCCATTTTTAGTCACTTTTTGTATGAAGGAAATGGAGTGCTGAAGGAGGAAAAAAAAAGTAGGGGTCCAAACATGATTCTTTTGCATGTAGATTGAATTGTTCCAGCACCATTTGCTGAAAACACTATTCTTTTGAATTGTCTCAGCACTCTTGTCAAAAATCAATTGACCTATTTTTCTTTGTGGGAGGCCACAATAAGGCTTGTGATGAGGACCAAACCAGGCCCTGACTTGTGCCTCCTTTAAAGTCCGAATAACCTAACAAAAGGTTTAAGATGGGAAAAGTTGAGTAGCACTGAGAAAGGGTCTGTGCTATGTGTTGTGCTCTCACCTATGTGACTTCCCACATGCTTGCTAAACAGATGAGAACAATTCAGTTGGGGTCATAAGGTTGTGGCTGGTCCCTGCTGCCCTAGTACAGCTCATAAATTACTTCCAGGTTTGCTGTGTCAATACAGAACACTTGTACTGGCATCAGCCATTTGGCGTCACGAGGTCTGCTTATAGTTAATTGTGAAACTTATTATGGGAACTCGTGGGTGTTTAACTAGACACAGATGTATTGCTTCTCCTATTGTAATATCACTATATATATGGCCTTAATGCTTTGAATAAACTTAGCACTGTTGGACATCTTCCTCAGTGCTCCTCCTGCCCCCATCTCTCTGCCTCTCAAGTTCTTTTCTTCATCCTCTTACCCTCATGTTCCTGCTCAATTTGTCGCACCAGCTGCGACATTTCTTAAATTTTGTACAGTGTTTCTATTTAAATGTGTAGTGTTTCCTACCAGAACTTGACAGATAACAGTAAATCATACCAGAAGTGGTTCCAGGAAACATATCTTCAAGATGGAATTTTCAGATTCAATTGCTAACATTTTTGAGGAATAGTGACTAAACCCCTTGTTGAAAGAAAGTGAAATGTTGAGAATCCACAGAATGTAATGGCATTACAATACCCAGATTATCAGTAGTAGTATGAGAAGATGCACAGGTTGAAGACATCAGGAAATCAAATCACTGTGGCATATGATTGCTGTTGTGACAATCACCAGTTAGGTGCACCTCCCTATCAATTAGAATTAGAATTTAATATGTTGACTCAGCACTTAGAAGAAGCACAAACATTCTCCTAAGCTGGCTAATTGAATCTTGGGCCCAACTTATTGCCTATCAACTTCCCTAGTGTAGTGTAGAGGAAATGGTCTAAAGGCTCAGAGAAATAAAAATGATGGCATGAATCTAGTATAATTTACTTGCTCTGCTGCTGTGAACCACATGCCTCCAGGGCAAACCTGGAAGAAAATCGCTATACCAATGCATTACAGAATTATTTTGTAAGGGAGACACCAACATCCTTATAAAGCTCTCTGGTAGCTCTTTGGTAGTTCTTTGAACACTGGAGATGTCAGCAAAGGATATTGCCGAGGAATAGAGTATCCTCACCTCACCTCAAATGGAAGGAAAAGATCCAGAAGTGGAAGAAGCATGGCAATCCTTAGGCTTCACTAACAAGATGAGCACAATTATCAGAATAACACACAGAGATGAAGGAATAATCAGAGTGTGTGACCTATAGGGATATGTGACAATGTATAATTGGTCACAAGACCTTAGGAATTAAATATAAGGACAGCATACCAATATGCTTCTTAGCATATTCAGATAGTGATTCTAGGTCTAGTAAGTAAAAAACTAACTTAAGTCACCATAATGGGGATTCACAACCCCTTATCCACTTTGTAGAAATAAATTAGTTCGTAGACTTGGAGCCCCAAAAGACTCTGCAATGCAATCACAGTTGTGTTTTGTGAATCTTTAGTAAAACTTTCCCCAAGGACAAGTGGGGCCACTTACCAGTGTGAAGAAACTGGAAGAAGGTAAATATCTTTTGGGGTTATTTGATATTGGTTTTGAACTGAAGCTAATGCTCAGAGACACAAAATAAGCAAAATAAGATAAAGCAAAGCAAAACAAAAACAAAAAACAAAATCCACCCAGTCTGCTAGTTAGAGTTGGACCTTATGAGGCCAGGTGACAAATAAAATCTTGACTAGAGTCAGTTTCATAGTTGGTCTAATGCCATGATGGAACCATTCTATAGTTACTTCTGTACTCTCAGAAAGTATGATGGAAAAGGGATATTTAGTAACTGTTCATTGATTGATAGAGTGAGTGCCATTACAGTAAGAAGGTTCAAGTCGAAGCCTACTAAGATGGTGTTCCAAAAGTTATTCTGCTTCCTTGGGAAAATTCCAAAGATTTGTATCACCAACAAACACTTAAAAGGTGCAAAGTGGTGACTTCTACTACAATCCCACTTAATTCTTTGCTTGTTTAAAAGCCACATCTGTTTTAGAAAATGGCTATTTGATTTTACCAGAATTTTAATCAGAATCAGAAAGTGATACCAATAACAGCTGTGATCTTGGGTATGGTATATTTATGGAGCATATCATCGTAGACTCTGGAAATTGTTATGAACTAATGACCTCTCTCTTTCCGATTCCTTTTAGCAAAGATAATCAAAGGTATCTTGCCATCATGTGTCAGGGATAGGAATAAACATTCACGATCTTACTTTGCACTATGTCTCTTTTTCTCCTCCATATATAGTTTTATTTACTTTTATTGAGAAAGAGAGCTCATGAGCAGGAGAGGGGGAGAGAGAGAATCTCAAGCACACTTCCTGCTGAGTTGAAGCATAATGTGGGGCTCAATCTGATGACCCTAAGAACTCGACCTGAGCAGACACTGAGAGTCAGATGTTTAACTGACTGAACCACCCTGGTGTCCCTTCCATACATAGTTTTTTATTCTTCTCTATCTTGCTGTTTCCTAGAAGAGTGACTTTTATGGTCACAGTCTTTTTATTTATTTATTTTTTAGAGAGAGAAAGAGAGATAGTGACAGAGATAGTGAGAAAGAGCACAAGGGGGTAGGAGAGGGAGAAGCAGGCTCCTGCTGAGCAGGGAGCCCGACCTGGGGCTCAATCCCAGGACCCTGGGATCATGACCTGAGCCGAAGGCAGATGCTTAACTGACTGAGCCACCCAGTCACCCCATGGGCACAGTCTTGCCAGAGAATGGTAGATAAACCCCACACAAATCAAGACCTGCCTCTTTGGTGGATTTTTAGGGGTCCAGTGGCTTGAGAATATGTCGGGATTGCCCCTTGAAATGAAAGAAATTGCTGCATGTGGTATTGCACCACAGGGAGAAAAGCATCATGCTTGGAGGACCTCTTTAAACTGACAACCTACATTCTCTTTTATTATATTGCCACTTTCAATGTACTAGGTAACCCATAGGCCTTCCATTTTAAGTAAAGCCCAGAATTAGAAGTTATTGTAGTAAGTCTAAGGTATAGTGGAAACTTCCCTGTTACTTCTGCAGGTGGCAGCAGTTCTAATGATATTGGAAGCATCTTTGGGAGGCAGAGATGCTGCATTCAGTCCCCAGGAAGCCTTAACAGAAGAGTCCTAGAGTTTTTGAAGATGGCCACACCTTCTTCTTCTGACAACAATGCTTCATTTGAAAAGTAGCTTTTCACTTGCTCCTAGAACCTGGTAGAGATCGACTCCTTAAATGTGGAACATTCAAGTATTTAGCTTACCCAAACCACCACTCACAAACTAAGTGTTATATGATGATCAAATCAGAGCATTACATGGGTACATTTTATTATTGCTGCAGCATTTTATAATGGCAATTTGCATATAAGACTAGGCCCAAGTAGATTCAAGAAGTACAATTAAACTGTACAAGTGGGTGAATTAGAGCTGCTTGGTTACTACATTTTGCTGCCCTTTTTTCATCTCACATTTAAGATTTTATATGGAGTGTTCTATGCCCAGAAAGCAAAATAGGAAAAAATGCAGGCCTGATTTGTGGATGAGACTCATGATAGATGGGGTCCATTACCAAAGGACTGAGACAAGTTAAAGTTATGCAAAGCTTTATTCTATGCCAAGCATTAGAAGTCAGAATGACTGGCCAGGACTGCCTCCGAAGAGAGCGACCACCCCTTAGTCTTACAGACTAGTTTTTATAGGGTTCAACCGCAGACCTCTGTATATGTGGCTTTGGCTGATTGGATGTCTCCTACCTGTCTGGCCTTATTTAGGTATGTGTTTTAGCAATGGTTACCCGGAACCAATACCAGTAATTGCTGAAGCATTTATTAAACAAAAAAAATGGCTACCTAGGCAACATGGAGTCACTCTGGCTAAGCAGGCACAGGCAGGCCCTAGGGTTTTAACAGGTTTTAACGTGGAATCAGCCCCAACAATGATATGCTGACATCAGCCAAAAATGGAAGGCCACTACACTATAGTCCCACTTAAGGGTAATTCTGAGAATGGTTGAGAAGCCCTCCTTGGGACAGAAATCTGGATCATATATTTGGTTGTACACTTCTTAAAGAGAGGTGACCTGAAATCATCTATACTAATTCATGGCTAATGGTTGATTAATTACACAGAGACTTGTTAACAAGAGGATAGGAAGACTGACAACAAAAGGACAAAGAGAAAGGTGTGGGATAGATTTCTCAGAATGGGCATATAATGGGAAGGTATTATTGTCCCATGTAAGTGCCATCAGATGGTATCCATTCTGGAGGAAGAGGAGTTCAGTAATCAAGTAGAAAAGATGGCTCTTACTCTGCATATGAGTAACCTTCTTTGCCCAGTCACCCCAGTGTTTGCTTAATTGTCCCATGTACAAGTGTTCATGGTGGTAGGAAAAGAAGCTATGCATGGTGTTATTGATTGAATTGTGCCCCTCCCTGAAAAACTCAAATGCTGAAACTCAAACCCAGTACCTCAGTATATTACGGTATTTATGTATAGGCCTTCAGAGCAGGGCTACTCTCGAGGGCCTCTAGGTGATACTGCTGTCCCTATGGACCCAGAAGGCAGGGACACCACTCTGGTGGGACCAGAGGACAAAGAATCAAACCAAGGGAGATTATTCTTCAGTCTTAAAATCTAACAGAATTTACTCTGCTACATTTATTATTAATTATTTATGATGATGATGATGATGATGATTAAGGGACTTGTGACCCCTTTCTTCTTTCTAACTTTTTTAAAGGTATTTATTTATTTATTTATTTGCCAGAGAGAGAGAGAGCGAGCACAAGCAGGGTGAGAAGCAGGCTCCCCGCTGAGCAAGAAGCCTTATGTGGGACTCAATCCCAGGACCCTGAGATCATGACCTGAGCCAAAGGCAGCTGCTTAACCAACTGAGCCACCCAGGTGTCCCTTCTTTCTGACATTTTTCCCCTTTTGAAATGGGAATTTCTACCCCATGCCTGTCCCATCATTATCAGTAGATAGCTTGTCTTGTTTCAGAGCTTCAAATAGAGAGGAATTTTTGTCTCAAGATGAATCATACCTTGGGGCATCTGGGTGGCTCAGTGGGTTAAGCCTCTGCTTTCAGCTCAGGTCATGACCTCAGGGTCCTGGGATCAAGCCCCACATCGGGTTCTCTGCTCAGCAGAGAGCCTGCTTCCCTCCCTCTCTCTCTCTCTGTCTGCCTCTCTGGCTACTTGTGATCTCTGTCAAATAAATAAATTAATTAAATAAAATCTTTTAAAAAAAGATGAATTATACTTTGAGTCTTACCTATACTTGTTTAGATAATATTTAGATGAGATCTGGGATATGGAGGTGATGCTGAAGTGGGTTAATAATTTTGAGCTATTGGGACAGTATTTTGTATACGAGAAAGATATCAATTTGGGTGATCCAAAGGGTGGATTGTTATGGACTGAATGGTATTCCACCAAAGTTCATGTGTTGAAGCTCTAACCCCCGTAACCTTAGAATGTTACTGTATTTGGATATAAGGCCATTAAAAAGGTAATTAACTTAAAATGAATCCATAAAGGTGGGCCCTAATCCAATATGACCAGTGTCTTTATAAAAAGGGGAGATCTGGGGCACCTGGGTAACTCAGTCACCTAGTCATCTGACTCTTGCTTTCAGCTCAGGTTGTGATCTCATGGGTTATGAGCTCCAACCCCATGTCAGGGGGCAGGGAGGGGAGAAAGGGGTGGTCTGTGCTTAGAGGGGAATCTTCTTGAAGTTTCTCCCCACTTACACTCTCTCTCAAATAAATTAATAAATCTTAAATGGAGGGGCAGTTAGGAAGATACTAGGGATGAGTGCACACAAAGAGGCCCTGTGAGGACGCAATGAGAAGGCAGCCATCTGCAAGCTAAGGAGACCCATCAGAAGAAACCAAATTTGCCAACACCTTGATGTTAGACCGTGAGAAAATATTTCTATTATTTAAGCCACCCAATCTGTGGTATTTTGTTATGGCAGCTCTAGCAAACTAATACACATAAGTTTAAAAACATCATCTTGTCCTCACCAGATTGAGGTTGTGGCAACTACTGCTAAGAACAGTAAAGGCTGGTAATGAGCCTGAGTATGGCATTATTCCCTGGGAATTCAGGCAACCCTGTGGCAGACTGATTACACTAATTCCTTCCATCGTGGAGATGGAACAACTTGTCATCACAGGGATAGATACGCATTTCAGGTCTAGTCTTACTTGCCCTGGCAAACTACTTCTGCCAGTTTGTGTGTATGGTATCCACATAGACTCAAACCAGAACAATAATTTTACAGCAAAAAAATTGACAAAGAGCTCATGCCCATGATATTCACCTGTCTTAACATGTGTCCCATCACCCAGAGCTGTTGAAGTTGCCGGCCAGGAGAGGATGCCTTGTGAGGTTGACACACCCTTCTACAGTATGCAGTTTATGCCTTAAGCCAGTAATTAATAAATGTTTCTGAAAAGAAAAGAATTAACTCCAGGCCTGTGACTCATTTACTCCCTACCAAGGGCATGGGAGGAAATGGTTGACAGTAATCATCCTGCCTTGTAACCCTTTCTAATGGCATTTGCTAGTGGAAATATATAGGGAGTTCATTACCTAAAAATGCCTTTTTAACAGGCTATGCCTTGTCTGTCTCTATATTTTATTGTAAATAAGCCTGTAATTATAGATTTTTGTACATGAACTAGGTAATGAGAATTAGTCATGCAAAACTTTCTATCTACTAAGTGATTTTCCCTGAGAAAACACTATTAAGTGAAAACCAAAATACATCCCAGGGTGGGAGAAAGGAGAAATTGGGAAGATGTATCCCTCCAAGAATAAATGCTACATTTGTGTCTATATTCTATCTATATATCAATTAAATCATTCTGGCAATGATTGGTGTTGGTAAGTGATTCTTGTGAGTCTATTTTCATGATCTAATTATTTGTGGTAATTCAGGTCTATCTCTACAGCAACTGTGATTTATAAATCTGGGAGCCCATGGGATAAAGTGGGAGTAAATGTTTTCATTTTTGTGCATAAACACCCAATAGCTGAGGTAAAGAGATTATGAAGAGGATATAATTATCAACATAACTTTATAAACTAAATACAGCAGTTGAGAAATTAGTAGACACATTTTCTATTAATGTCTTTCCTTCCTTCCTTTGGTTTCCCAAAACAACTCATATAAAGAGCTCTGGAAATTGCTAAATTTTTGGTTTCAGGTTGAAAGTATGACTGAAGTGACATCATCCCATGATAATATGGTGATTGATGGGATTTTGTGTCTTTTGGTTTTGGGGTTTTTTTTTAAGATTTTTTAATTTATTTATTTGAGGGAAAGAGAGAGAGTGTGCGAGGAGGGGCAGAGAGAGAGGAGAGAGAGAATCTCAAACAGACTCCTCACAGAGTGTGGAGCCCATCATGGGGCTCAATTTCATGACCCTAGGATTATGACCTGAGCCCAAATCAAGAGTTAGACATTTAACCAACTGAGCCACCCAGGTGCCCCATGTGTCTCTTGTTTTGAGGGACAATTTCTCATTTTGTCCAGGGACAGAATGCATGGTGAGGAGTAAAAGGGTAGTGCTTATGGTTTCTATTTGCCCATGGTTAAATCCCTGTCCCTATCCACCCTGTTTTGTGTCCATGGAGTTGGATCATTATGGACTGTATCAACAGGCTTCCTTACCCTTGGTTTCTGATTAGTCTTCTATTGCTTCTGTAAAAATATTACCACAAACTTAGTGAATTAAAACAACACATATTTGTTATCCTACACTTCTGGAAATCTGAAGTCTGAAATGAATTTCACCAGGCTAAAATCAAGGTATTAGCCTGGCTGCATTCCTTCTGGAGGCTCTAGAGGAGAATCTGTTTCTCTGTCTTTCCCAGTTTCTAAAGCTTGTCTGTATTCCTTAGTTTATGGCCCCTTCCTCCCTCTTCATAGTCAGCAACACTGCATCTTCAATTCCCTCTCTCTAATTCTTCTTTCACTTTCTTGTTTTGTTTGTTTGTTTGTTTGAAAGAGAGAGAGAGAGCGAGCATGAATGGGGGTAGGATTAGAGGGAGAGGGAGAAGCAGAGTCCCCAGTTAGCAAGGAACCAGGTGCGGGGCTCAGTGCCAGGACCCTGGGATCATGACCTGAACTGAAGACAGATGCTTAACCAACTGAGCCACCCAGGAATCCCACTTCTTTCATTTTCCCTTCACCCTCGTTCACTCACAGGACCTATATAGTTCTGTTGGGCCTACCCAGGTACTCCCATCTCAAGATCATATACCACATCTGTAAAGTCTCTTGCCATGTTAAGTAAAATAGTCACAAGTTCCAGAGTTTAGAACATGGACTTGGAGAGTCATTACTCTGTCTAACATAGCTTCCATTTGGATTCAGCCCTTGCGGGTAGGGTAATGGTGGTGATGAGATTAGCAAGCATAAGGAAAGTAAGTTTGAAGTATTTATTCTCTGGCTTCTTCCCTGCTGGTTGCTGCGTCCCTGTGTGAAGGTTTTGGCTCCTATCAGGTGGCCCTCTTTTCCAGCTTGAGACACTTTCTTTGGGTTCTAACAACTACTCCCTCCTTGGCTCTTTGGGCCCAAGGGTGGTGACTATTCCATACTCTTTCTAGTCCTGGGAAGCTTCATCATCTTTTCTTGGTTTCTCTTCACTGTTCCCACACCATTATGAAGAGTGCTTTTGATTCCTCAATTACCCTATTGTTTTGGAAGGAGCTTGACTGAGAACAGCAGGGCAATGGTGAAGCAAATATCTATGTGAAAATTATGGTGATGATGATGATGTTGATCACCTACATTTAGATTAAAAAAAACTTTCTATCACTGTACATAATCTTTAGTCTAGGCTCTCTATGTCTTCCTATAAAATATCTGTTTGGCTTCCTACCATATTCTGTAGTCAACTCTACTAACTGTTCAAAAGTCGTCTTGTATTTAAATATTTCAATCATTCCACTGTCTCTTTTAAAAATGTTGGATGTCACTTTTTTCTTCAGTAATATGAAATTATTCTCTACCACTTCTAAAATGTCCTCTGATTATTCCCTGTATCCTTCCTCCTACTAGTTGGTTGAAAGCATTTATAAGGAGTAAGTTTCCTTCCCAGTGCCTCATCTGCCATAAGCAGTACTCTCTTCCCTTCTAGCTGACCCCAACATTGGAGTCTTCTTTCCTACTAATATCCAAAGACAGATAGTTATCATTTCTCTAAAGGGAGCTTATTTTAACAGGAGATTAACATATGAAACTGGGGGTTTTGTGGAGAATTACAAACATAAAACACCTGTGAAGAAGGGCATTTTTTTAAGATTTATTTATTTATTTGACAGATTACAAATAGGCAGAGAGGCAGGCAGAGATGGGGGTAGGAAGCAGGCTCCCTGCTGAGCAGAGAGCCCAATGCAGGGCTCCATCCCAGGACCCTGGGATTATGACCTGAGCCGAAGGCAGAGGCTTTAACCCCCTGAGCCACCCAGGTGTCCGAAGAAGGGCATATTTAATGCAGTGGCACCTGGGTTTCACCTTATGTCCAAACTGCCAATCCAGGTCACAGACCTAAAATGAGATATTAAGTTTTTAGAAAGATGTATTTATGTGATGTTTAATTGTACCTGTAGAAGAAAAGCAAATCAAAGTTAAAAGATAAAAATATTTTACCCATTCATTTGGAAAAGGTGAGGTGAGTGTATAGAGAAATAGACACTATCCCACATAGTTGATGGAAGTATAAATCTATAGGGAACAAATTGGCAATAGCTGCTGAAATTGAAAATGTACCCGTCCTTTGACCTAGAAATTCTATTTGTAAGAATTGGCCCTACTGATCTATTCCCAACTGTGCAAGTAGATCTGTCAACAAAGCTCTTTGCTGCAGCATTATTTATTTATTTTCAAATTTATTTTTTATTTATTTTCAGCATAACAGTATTCATTATTTTTTCACCACACCCAGTGCTCCACGCAATCTGTGCCCTCTATAATACCCACCAGCTGGCACCCCAACCTCCCACCACTTCAAACCTCTCAGATTGTTCTTCAGAGTTCATAGTCTCTCATGGTTCACCTCCCCTTCCAATTTCCCCCAACTCCCTTCTCCTCTCTAACTCCCTATGTCCTCCATGCTATTTATTATGCTCCACAAATAAGTGAAACCATATGATAATTGACTCTCTCTGCTTGGCTTATTTCACTCAGCATCGTCTCTTCCAGTCCCGTCCCGTTGTTGCTACAAAAGTTGGGTATTCATCCTTTCTGAGGGAGGCATAATACTCCATAGTGTATACGGACCACATTTTCCTTATCCATTTGTCTGTTGAAGGGCATCTTGGTTCTTTCCACAGTTTGGCAACCATGGTCATTGCTGTTATAAACATTGGGGTACAGATGGCCCTTCTTTTCACTACATCTGTATCTTTGGGGTAAATACCCAGAAGTGCAATTGCAGGGTCATAGGGAAGTTCTATTTTTAATTTCTTGAGGAATCTCCACACTGTTCTCCAAAGAGGCTGCACCAACTTGCATTCCCACCAACAGTGTAAGAGGGTTCCCCTTTCTCCACATCCTCTCCAACACATGTTGTTTCCTGTCTTGTTAATTTTGGCCATTCTAACTGGTGTAAGGTGATATCTCAATGTGGTTTTAATTTTAATCTCCCTGATGGCTAGTGATGATGAACATTTTTTCATGTGTCTGATAGCCATTTGTATGTCTTCATTGGAGAAGTCTCTGTTCATATCTTCTGCCCATTTTTTTATATGATTGTCTGTTTTGTGTGAGTTGAGTTTGAGGAATTCATTATAGATCCTGGATATCAACCTTTTGTCTGTACTGTCATTTGCAAATATCTTCTCCCATTCCGTGGGTTGCCTCTTTGTTTTCTTGACTGTTTCCTTTGCTGTGCAGAAACTTTTGATTTTGATGAAGTCCCAAAAGTTTATTTTTGCTTTTGTTTCCTTTGTCTTTGGAGACATATCTTGAAAGAAGTTGCTGTGGCTGATATCGAAGAGATTACTGCCTATGTTCTCCTCTAGGATTCTGATGGATTCCTGTCTCACGTTGAGGTAGAAACAATCATCAGAAGTTATTATCAACAGTTATATGCCAATAAGCTAAGCAACCTAGATGAAATGGATGCATTCCTGGAAAACTATAAACTCCCAAAATTGAACCAGGAAGAAATTGACAACTTGAATAGACTGATATCTAGTAACGAGATTGAAACGGTGATCAAAAACCTCCCAAAAAACAAGAGCCCAGGACCTGATAGATTCCCTGGGGAATTCTACCAAACTTTCAAAGAAGAAATAACCCCTATACTCCTGAAGCTGTTTCAAAAAATTGAAGCAGAAGAAAAAGTTCCTGACTCTTTCTATGAAGCCAGCATTACCCTGATCCCCAAACCAGGCAAAGACCCTACCAAAAAGGAGAATTTCAGACCAATATCACTGATGAATATGGATGCTAAGATTCTCAACAAGATCCGAGCAAACAAGATCCAACAGCACCTTAAAAAGATTATCCACCATGACCAGGTGGGATTTATCCATGGGCTACAAGGATGGTTCAACATTCACAAATCAATCAATGTGATAGAGCAAATTCATATGAGAAGAGAGAAGAACCACATGGTCCTCTCAATCGATGCAGAAAAAGCATTTGACAAAATCCAGCATCCGTTCCTGATTAAAATGCTTCAAAGTATAGGGATAGAGGGAACATTCCTGAACTTTATAAAATCTATCTATGAAAGACCCACAGCAAATATCATCCTCAGTGGGAAAAAGCTTGCAGCCTTCCCGTTGAGATCAGGAACACGATAAGGATGCCCACTCTCACCACTCTTGTTCAACATAGTATTAGAAGTCCTAGCAACAGCAATCATACAACAAAGAGAAATAAAAGGTATCCAAATTGGCAATGAATTGGCATCTCTCTCTTCAGAGATGACATGATTCTTTATATGGAAAACCCAAAAGACTCCACCCCCAAACTACTAGAACTCATACAGCAATTCAGCAATGTGGCAGGATACAAAGTCAATGTAAAGAAATCAGTGGCTTTCTTATACACTAACAATGAAAATACAGAAAGGAAAATTAGAGAATCGATTCCATTTACTATAGCACTAAGAACCATAAGATACTTGGGAATAAACCTAACCAAAGAGGTAAAAAATCTGTACTTGAGGAACTACAGAACACTCATGAAAGAAATTGAAGAAGACACAAAAAGAAGGAAGACCATACCATGCTCTTGGATTGGAAGAATAAACATTGTTAAAATGTCTATACTGCCTAGAGCAATCTATACTTTTAATGCCATTCCAATCAAAATTCCATCAGTATTCTTCAAAGAGCTGGAGCAAATAATCCAAAAATTTGTGTGGAATCAGAAGAGACCCCGAATCACTAAGGAAATGTTGAAAACCAAAATAAAACTGGGGGCATCACGTTACTTGATTTCAAGCTTTATTACAAAGCTGTGATCACCAAGACAGCATGGTACTGGCATAAAAACAGACACATAGACCAGTGGAACAGAGTAGAGAGCCCAGAAATGGACCCTCAACTCTATGGGCAAATAATCTTCAATAAAGCAGGAAAAAATATACAGTGGAAAAAAGACAGTCTCTTCAATAAATGGTGCTGGGAAAACTGGGCAGCTATATGTAGAAGAATGAAACTCGACCATTCTCTTATACCATGCAGCATTATTTATAAAAGCAAAAGGAATGGAAATAATCTGAATATTCTCTATTAGGAGGCTGGGCAAATTTAAATTACGACCTATAAACAATGGAATGCTATGCAGCTGTTAAAAAAAGCCAAGACATATTGTATGTATTCATTTGGATATATCTTATATATGAATCTTCATATATGGACCCTCCAAAGTCCATCCATCAAACAACTTTTCTTTCAGTGTACTTGTGGACATTTTCTGAAATGTTGCTTGTTTCCCCCAATATATCCTTGATAAAAAGAGCGTGTTATTTCTTTCTTTCTTTCTTTCTTTCTTTCTTTCTTTCTTTCTTTCTTTCTCTTTCTAGAGACTGTGCAAGGTTGGGGGAGGGGCAGAGAACAAGGGAGAGAGAACTCAAGCAGACTCCATGCTTCCATGATCTTGAGACACCACCCAAGCTGTAATCACGAGTTGGACGCTCAGCAGCTGAGCCACCCAGGCTACAAAAGGAGCATATTTCAATATTAATTTGAACCATACAAAATTCCTGATACTTGATTGTGTGGCCTGTAAGAACATGGTCTCAGGGCACCTCGGTGCCTCTGCCTTTGGCTCAGGTCATGATCTCAGGGTCTTGGAATCAAGCCCCACATCGGGCTCTCTGCTCAGTGGGGAGCCTGCTTCCTCCTCTCTCTCTCTGCCTGCCTCTCTGCCTACTTGTGATCTCTGTATGTCAAATAAATAAGCAAATAAATAAATAGAACATAGTCTCATACAATTAGACCAAATATTACATAGACAGTACCCTGATTCATCTCTAAAAATGTAACTTGAACAAAATATATAATAAGTCAAATAGAAAATATCTTAATGATACAATAAAGCAAGATTGTGTGGAAGAAAAAGCCCTGGTTCAGGTTAGGAGACCCTGACTCTCGTATTCTCCTTCACCACCTACTAACTGTATTTGTTTCTCCTAATTTCAGTTTCCTTGTCTCTCAGATGAGACTCTAAATATGATTAAACCACAATGAGATACCATTTCATACCCATTAAGGTAGATACTACCACACAAAACAAAATAGAAAATAACAAATATTGGCAAGGATGGAAAGAAATTGAAACCCTTGTGCATTGCTTGTGGGAATATAAAACAATTTAATGCTATAGAAATAATTCAGAGGTTCTCAATGAGTTAAACATAGAATTGCCATATGATCCAACAATTCCACTCCCAGCTATACAACCCAGAGAATTGAAAGAAATTACTCAGGTACTTGTACACCAATGTTTATGGAACCATTATTCACATTAACTAAGAGGTGAAAATAACCTAAATATCCATAAATAAATGAAGAGATAAAATGTGATATATATCCAGGGAATATTATTTGGTCTTAAAAAGGTATGAAATTCTGATCCATGCTACAACACAAATAAACCTTAAGAATAATGTGCAAAGTGAATAAACTGGACATGGAAAGACAAGTATTGTCTGATTCCACTTACAGGAGGCACCTACAACAAGCAAATTCATGGAGATAGAAAGTAGAATAGAGGTTACCAAGGGCTGGGGAGGGGAAAATGGGGAACTATTGTTTAATGGATACAGTTTCTGTTTGTGATGATGAAGTAGTTCTGGACATGGATAGTGGTAATGGTTATACAGCACTGAGAATGCACTTAATACCACTGAATATTGCATTTAAAAATAGCTAAAATGATCAATTTTGTGTTAAGTATTTTTATCACAATAAAAATGTAGGTGATTAATCATTATAGTGCTATTATTTTAACTAATACTTAAGTTTTTCTTTCATTTTATGATAGAAACAATAGATAATTAAAATCAGAAGATAATTTCAAATGTTGCTTATTGTGATTAAGTTCACCAAAAAAAAAACCCACAAGCTTTTAAAAATGAGTAATAAAGTATACTCTATAACATGTATTTAGTTTTTTATTTTTAAATTTTATACATATGAACATATATATGCAATAAAAACTTTAAAATAGATATGTAAATAATTGTGGAAATGACATACAATGAGAAAAAAGATAAGTTAGGTGACAAGAAATGATAAAATAACTTTTGAGAAACATTGTGAATTATCTTAAGCAATTTAGAAAATTTGCAATTTCCTGAGCTTTAACAGTATTACCAGGGAGCATTTTGAAGAAGGATGTGGTTAGAGGGTGTCTACTGGTCTGTCAAAGAAACACGTAACTCCAAAACAGCTGATATTAAAAGATAGGTAGCAGCTGTCTTGTAATTCTTCATATTATTGCCTCATAGATGACCTGAAATAGTTCAAAAGGAAGAAATTCCAAATTTCTAAGTGTGTTCGACAAGTTTTAAATGTTTTTTTTTAAGATTTTTTGTTTTTTAATTTATTTTATAGAGAGAGAACAGGGTGGAGGGGCAAAGGGAGAGGGAGAGAGATAATCTTGAGCTGACACCCTGCTGAGCATGGAGCCCAGTGTGGTGCTCAATGCCATGACCCTGAGATCATGACCTGAGCCAAAATCAGGAGTCAGATGTCCAATTAACTGAGCCACCCAGGCACCCTATAAGTGTTTTATGTAAAGTGACATAAAAGAGTATTATGTGAACGCATGACTGAGTTGTAATGAACTTCGTTTTGGCCTTAAACTGCTGAAAGGGGGAATTCTTCATTCAATAAATCTTATTTGAGTGCTTACATACCATAGGCTCTAGGACCCAACAAACACTGAGTTCTTCTCTTGATATAACCACTTGAAGCTGAGTGACTTGAGAAAAGTTATTCAACTTTTTGGTGTCTCAGTTTTCTTGTCTGCAAAATGGAGGTTAATAATGGTATTGTTGGGATAATTAAATAAGATCATGTCCGTAAGATTTTCAGTACTATGCCCAGCACATGGTGACCCTTCAATAAATGCTATCTACTAGTATTACAAGCAATTCATTATATAGTGTGCTAAAAATTATATATGTGACATGAATTGGTGTTTGAGCCTATGTTCCACTCACTCTAGGATTCAAGCCAATGTGTTACAGCAGCTGGGTTAGTGGCCAGATGTAAGCAGAAGACAGGAGACTCCTGAAACTTCTCCTAAAGGAAGAGAAAGTTAAGAAGGACAGGTTTCTTTCAAGGAAAGGTGCTAGAGTAAGAAGGGATAGTAACAATGCTTGATACTCAAAATATTCTACTGACCACAACTTCTGACTATAATGTAATTAAATTAAAAATTAATTTAAAAGATAAACATTTTATTTCTTAATTTAAAAGTGTAATATTAAATAGCCCATGTAACCAAGCAGAAATCATTATAGAAATTATAATGATTATAATTATAATTATAGAAATTAAGAACTCCTAGGAGCACCTGGGTGGCTCAGGCAGTTAAACTATCTGCCTTCAGCTCAGGTCATGATCTTAGGGTCCTGGGATTGAGCCCCACATGGGCTGAGCTGGGAGCCTGCTTCTCCCTTTGCCTCTCTCCCACGGCTTTTGCTCTCTTTCTTGCTCACACACACTCTCTCTCTCAAATAAATAAATAATCTTAAAAAAGAAATTCTAAACTGAGTGATAATGAAAATACCAAATATCAGCACTTCTAGAATGCATCTAAAGCATATACAGAAAGTTTTTTAGTTTTAATTGTATTAGCAAATAAGAAAAGCTGGAAATTAATAAGCTTAAGAGGTAAACAAAAGAACAATTGAATAAACAAAAGAAGAAAGTTAAAAAGGAAAGAGCAGAAAATAAGAAACTGGAAAGCAAAGATACAATAAGTAGGAGCTACAAAGCTGAAAGTTGGTTATTGAAAAGACCAATAAAACAAACTTCTGTTGAGATAAAAAAGAGAAAGGGAGAGAGAGAGAGAGAGAGCAAGGCCACAGATAATTAATATTAGGATCAGAAAAAAGGAAAACAATAGCAGATTCAACAAATACTTTAATAATACATAAATACTAATTATACAAATAAATTAATGCCAATACATTTGAAACTTCAGATATAAAGTTCAAATTTTTTTGGAAAAATGTAACTTAGCAAGACTTAATTGATAAGAAAAAAAAGTTAAATAATTCTATCACCAGTTAAGTACTTCCAATCATGAATTTAAAATATTACCGTGGGAAAAAAAATTAGATCCTTAAGATTTTAGGTGTGAGTTATATTAAACCATTAAGGAAGAGATCATTGTTACAGACTCTTCCAAATAATAGAAAAAGAGGGAAAGCTCCTGTAATAAATCTGTCAAATGGACATTTAAAATCTTTTCCCTTAAAAAAAAAAAAAAAAGGAGGCACCTGGCTGGCTCAGTGGAGCATGAAACTCTTGGTCTCAGGGTCATGAATTTAAGCTCTACATTGGGAATGGAGCCTATTTAAAAATACATACACACAGAAGTACATACCTACATAAGTAAATAAGTCAGTAAACAAATAAATAAATAAAATCTTTTCCCCCTTTTTCCAAGAGGAAAAAGGCATCTGGTTACCTCTCCAGATACGATGTTTCTCCCTCATTTGTAGTCAGATATGGTTATTTGAATAAGTTTTCCCCAACTGAAGAGCAGAAAGTAGAAATACATTGTCCTTCCCTTAAGAGAAAAGGGAAAGACACTCCACTTTCTTCTTACCTTTTCAGTGGAAATATGACTGTAGCTGCAACCTCTCTTCAACCAAAAAATGAAACAAAGTTCTAGGAAATGGCTTAGACTCGAATTGGAAGAAATCTGTATTCCTGAATGACTATAAGGACTAGAGCCACCTGGCAACTCAGAACATCCTTGACTTTTACATATTAAATGGGAAACTGGGGACGCCTGGGTGGCTCAGTTGGTTAAACGACTGCCTCCGGCTCAGGGCGTGATCCTGGAGTCCCGGGATCGAGTCCCACATCAGGCTCCCAGCTCCATGGGGAGTCTGCTTCTCCCTCTGACCTTCTCCTCGCTCATGCTCTCTCTCACTGTCTCTCTCTCTCAAATAAATAAAATAAAATCTTAAAAAAAAATAAAATAAAATAAATGGGAAACTGTATTAATATGAAAAACTTCTGTGTACTGAGTCACTTGAAAAAAGAAAACACAAGCCATAAATTGAAAGAAGATACATGCTACACAGGTAACCTGTAAAAGATTAGCATTCAAAACATATTAAAATGTCTACAGATCTCTAAGAAAAAGACCATTTTTAAAAATGTATGCTATAAACACATTTATACTGATGAGGTTTAGGACATGCTATCCCAAAATGTGGCAATTTGGCATACTGAATATTTTAAGTTGAAAGAGTTTAAAAAACACCATAAGAAGAAAGTCACCCTGACCGCCCCCTTCCCTTACCCTTTATCCCAGAAATAAGTCATAAAGCCTTCATGTGAGAGGTGCCCTCCCTACCCCCAGAGGAAAGGAGTATACTTATTTCCAAAGGCAAAGGGACACCAAGAAAAATGCTGCCAGGGCTTGCTAAGTGTTCCCCAGTTTATCGCAGTTACTTCATACTCCTTAACCTATCATCTTTCTCACAACATAACCTGTTCCTCCATTACCCACTCTTCAATCAAACCCAGCATGAAAGTACTCATTTATTTCTGTTCTAATCTTTATTATTTTCCCTCTTCTGCTGCCTTTGGGCTTCATTTGTTGTTCTTGTTCTAGCTGCTTTAGGTGTAAGATTAGGTTGTTTATTTGAGATTGTTCTTTCCTCTCGAGGTAGGCCTGTTTTGCGATATACTTCCCTCTTACCACTTTTGCTGCATCCCAAAGGTTTTGGACCATTGTTTACATTTTCATTTGTTTCCATGTTGTTGTTGTTTTAAATTGCTTCCTTAATTTCCTGGTAACCCAGTCATTCTTTAGTAAGATGTTCTTTAATCTCCATGTATTTGTGGTCTTTCCAAATTTTTTCTTGTTGACTTCAAGTTTCATAGTATTGTGGTCTGAAAATATGTGTGGTATGATCTCAATATTTTTGCACTGTAGAGGCCTGATTTGTGGCCCAGTATGTGATCTATTCTTGAGAATGTTCCATGTGCACTTGAAAAGGATGTGTATTTGGTTTAGGATGAAATGTTCTGAATATATCTCTTAGCTCCATCTGGTCCAGTGTGTCAGTCAAATCCACTGTATCATTGTTGATTTTCTGCTTAGATGATCTGTCCATTGCTATAAGTGGGGTGTTAAAGTCCCCTACTATTATTGTACTGTTATCAATGAGTTTCTTCGCATTTGTTATTAATTGATATATATATTTGGTTGCTCCCAAGTTGAGGGCATAAATATTTACAACTGAGGGGAGCCTGGGTGGCTTAGTTGGTTAAGCATCTGACTCTTGGTTTCAGCTCTGGTCATGTATGGTCTCAAGGTTGTGAAATCAAGCCCTGCATCTTGCTCTGTGCTTAGCAGGGAGTCGGCTTGAGATTCTCTCCCTCTGTCCCTTTCTCCACTTCTCTAAATAAATAAAAGATAAAAATATAATAACAAATAAATAAAATATTTTACAAAATATTTGCAGTTTTTAGATCTTCTTATAGGATAGTCCCCTTTATTATGACAGAGTGTCCTTCATCTCTTGTTATAGTCTTTGGTTTAAAATCCAGTTTTTCTGTTAAGATGGCTATCAGTATGACTGATATGGCTACTCCTGCTTTTTTTTTTTATGTCCATTAGCATGATAAATTGTTCTCCATTCCATCACTTTCATTCTGTAGCTGTCTTCAGGTCTAAAATAAGTCT
This sequence comes from Neogale vison, assembly GCF_020171115.1. Classification (NCBI taxonomy): domain Eukaryota; kingdom Metazoa; phylum Chordata; class Mammalia; order Carnivora; family Mustelidae; genus Neogale; species Neogale vison. The sequence goes on from NC_058102.1 coordinate 73,666,571, forward strand.
CTTGTAAGCAACATATAGATGGACCTTGTTTTTTGGTTTGTTTGTTTTTTTGTTTTTTGTTTTTTAAAGATTTTTTTATTTATTTATTTGACAGAGCGAGATCACAAGCAGGCAGAGAGGCAGGCAGAGAGAGAGGAGGAAGCAGGCTCCCTGCTGAGCAGAGAGCCCAATGCGGGCCTCGATTCCAGGACCCTGGGATCATGATCTGAGCCAAAGGCAGCGGCTTAACCCACTGAGCCACCCAGGCGCCCTGTTTGGTTTTTTTTTTTTAATCCATTCTGATACCCTATGTGTTTTGATTAGAGCACTTAGTCCATTTATGTTCAGAGTGCTTATTGTTAAATATGAGTTTAGTGCTATTGTATTACCTATATAGTGGTTGTTTCTGTAGATTTTCTCTGTTCATTTCTAGTCTTTGATGTTTTGGGTCTTTCTTTCCACTCAAAGTCCCCTTTAATATTTCTTGCACGACTGGTTTAGTGGTCATGAACCCTTTTGGTTTTACTTGTCTGGGAAACTGTTTTTCTCTCCTTCTATTCTGAATGACTGCCTTTCTGGATAAAGTATTCTTGGCTGCATATTTTTCCCATTCAGCACTTTGAATATATCATGGCACTCTCTTCTGGCCTACAAAGCTTCTGTGGATAAGTCTGCTACCAACCCTACTTGTCTACCCTTGTAAATCTGGAATTTCTTTTCCCTTATTGCTCTCAGGATTTTCCTTATCTCTATATTTTGCAAATTTTACTAAGATATGTCTTGGTGTTGGCCTGCTTTTGTTGTATTTGGTGGAAGTTCTCTGTGCCTCTGGATTTGAATGTCTATTTCCTTCCCCAGATTAGGAAAGTTTTCAGCTGTAATTTGCTCAAAAAGCCTTCTGCCCCCTTTCCTCCCTCTTGTTCTGGGACTCCTGTGATGAACGTTATTATGCTTTATGGAGTCACTGAGTTCCCTAAGTCTACTCTCATGTCTCCAGTCTACTCCAATATTTTTCTTTCTCTATTCTTTTCAGCATCACTATTTTTGTTAATTTTAATCTTCTATATTGCTCAGTCATTCCTCTGCTTGTTCCATTGTTATAGTCATTACATCCAGTTGGTTTCATATCTCAGTTATAGAATTTTTATTTCAGCCTGACTAGTTTTTAGGTCTTTTATCTTTGCAGTAATGGACTCTCTGGTGTCTTCTATGCTTTTCTCAAGACCAGCTGGTATCCTTATGATTGTGGTTTTAAATTCTGATTCAGGCATATTATTTATATCTGTTTCAATTAGAACCCTGGCTATAACTTTGTTCCTTCTTTTGGTATTAATTCCTTTATCTTGGCATTTTTATTTAGTTCTCTGTCTTCTTCTCTATGTTAGAAAAGCCTGTTATGTTTCTTGTTTTTGAGATTAATGATTTTACTAAGAAGAGATCATATACTGTCCAGTGCCTATCACTTCAGGAAGTGTTTGGTGTATGCTGTGTGCATTCTGCTCTTTCCCTCAATAAATCCTATGTGAAGTTTCTTTTTACCTGCTGTGGGTTGTGTTTTTTCCTTGCCCAGTGTGTGGCAAGTTTTAGTTTCTCTTTTGTCTGCTTGTTAAAATAAGCCTGATATTATTTCCACTAGAGCTAAAACTTTCCTGCACTTTATGGTCAGTAGACATGGTGTTGGAAGAGATTGTGCTGGTCTTCTGGGGAAGGGCCTGCTGCTGCTGGGGCTCTCAGGCACACTTGCTCTAGTAAAGAAAACCCTGCAGAGTGCACGGGGTGGGGCTTAGTGTAAGCACCTCAAGCGTAAGCACCATAGTGGTATGGACACTGTGCTGCTCACTGAAGTCCATCAGTACTCATAGGTGGGGGATAAAAACAGCATCAACCAACCTCTCATCCCCAGATAAGGGAGTTCTCACCCACCAGGGACCAGGAAGCCTCAAAGAGGAGTGAATAATTTCCTGTCATTTTTCCCAGGCATCCCTAAAATCCCTGCCTTCTTCCTATCTGTGTCCAGGCCGTCTGCCCACCTAGTGGTATAATGCTCCTGTGTTTTCTCTCAGGCACACCAGCTGAGTTTCAAAACACCAAATTTTAAGAACACAGTACAGCATGAACCTGCGCTGATCCCCTCACAGAGGGACTCACCATGCTGTAGCTGGTGCTGGTTTGTCCCAGAAGGACAGTTGCACAAGCATGCAGTGGCTTAGAGTTTAAAGTATAGTGCAGCAAAAAGCAGTTTCCGGGTTAGCTGCCCTCAGCAGGTGTCTTTGCCCCTATGCTAATGAATGGGGCAGCACAATGCTGCCACCAGCTCTTTTGATGCCTGAGAGGCTGGGCCACCTCCCAGATACACTTCAAGAAGGAGAATTTTCTCTCCCAGTGTGACCCTGAGGGATCTTCAGACCATACTGTCCACTTCCAGGCCTCTGCCCTCCTTCTCCATAGGAGCACAGCCAGCCTCCATAGGAGCACAGCCACCCTCCATAGGAGCCTGCCAGCCTCCATACCTGCCATGGGGTAGGCTTCTAAAACTTCCATCTTTGAGCTCTGCTGTTTGTAAAAACTCACAGTAAACAGCCCTTTTTGTTTTCCTAGTCAATGGTTTGGGGAAGTGTTTTTCTTGTGCCATTCCTTGTGCACTACTCTCTCTCTCTCTGTGATCACAGCCCCCTCCCCCTACAGCATCCATGATTCTTCTCCTCCAAATCATGCACCTGCACCTCCCACCTTCCACAGTGTTGTTTCTTTTCTCCCTCTAGTTATGCAATTTGTTCTCGAAGTCCTCAGATCAATTTCTTGGGTGTTCAGAATGATTTGATATTTATCTAGCTGTGTTTGAGGGATGAAACAACCTTAGGGTTCCCCTACTATTCCACCATCGTAACTCCTCCTCCACCATTTTAATTTCTAAACTCAGTTTAATTTCTAAACTAGAATGGATGACCCTCCAAGATAGCATGAGAAGCCTGCAGACAGGACAGTTTGCCCTTGAAGAGTGGCAGAATATAGCACCCTAAAATATGCCTTTTGGGCATATTATTATTTTGAGTATTATTATTTAGAGCTAAAGTTACTTGAAAAATAACAAATACAGGATGAGACTTTCTTTAAGTTCCCCTTATCTATCTATAGACAGATCCTCCAAAAAGAACTCAATTGTCACCAATCTCTTTTTCTAGAGTTTCATCAACCAGAGAAAACTGGTTCTTAACACAGGAGAAACTAGAAAACTATCACAAACAATCCTATCTTCTTTCTATTCTTCTAAGGGCCCATTTCTCTATCCTAATATCACTTACTCTTCCTTCAGAAGTCTAATCCTCCCTCCCCTTCCTCTATTAAGACTGTATGTAGTTAAAAACAAAACAAAACAAACAAACAAAAACACTGTATGTAAGCTCTTAAATCTTACTGCTTTTTTGAGTATTCTTTTTTTCCCTATAATTCCCTTTTGCATGGAACATTAAAAATTAATAAAGTTGCATACTTTTTCCCCTGGTAATCTTCCTATTGTCAGCTCATTTAATAGATCCAACTACTAAACCTAGAATGATAGAGGGAATATCTTTCCTCTTCTAAACCCTCTACAAACACAACTCTCTCTCTCTCCCTCTTTTCTTTTCTCTTTTTCTCTTTCTTCTCCCTCTCTCTTCCTATCTTTCTCTACCTCATACCCAGTACATTCTTAAACTATACGACTTTCACTTGTGATTCACAAAATAAAGAGAAAAATTTGAAAGAAAATCCTGCTGCATCCATTTCCTAAGCCATTTATTGGTTAAATTTTGTCTATGAAAAATGTTCAATGTTAAGTAGTCAAACCATTTCATTGATTAATCTTATGATATGTCTAAATGTTCCCAAAACAGTTTGGCCGCTAGTAAGTGAGCCTTTATAAAACTATTGCCCCAGATGTGTTTCTGGTGAAATGCCAATGTAAGGCCACATGGCTAATGAAAAGAAAAGGATTAGATGCATCCTGGGTTAAGGTAGTACATAGAACATACCAATCTGAATTTTTTCTTCTCTATAACTACAACAGTGGTATTATTTTAAAAGACATGAAAGCATGAAGATGGGGTGGACAAGAACAATAAACCTTTGGAAGCTGGAAAACAAATAGCTGCAAAATAACTTAGAAGAACTGAGAAAACTGAGTTCTCTGGAAACAGTGAGAAAAAGTGAAAATAGACATTACTATATTGCAGAAATACCCACAGACTCAAATCCTCTCCCCCTCTTCTCTCCCTAAATCCATGGTATTGGATAACTACCTCTACCTCCTGTAGAGGCTTGGAATCTCTGGAGAAGATAAAACTGTGTCTCTGTACTGGGGAATAGTAAGCAAAATTGAGATCATTGTTACCATGCAAAAATGGAGGTTTACATAATAGGGGCCAAGGGCAGACTGCTCCAAGATGGGCCACTTTGGCATAAAGATTATTTCAAGTTAAAAGTAATCCAAACCCAGCAGATGTAGGAAAAGCTCTCTGCCTCCCTCTCAACTGCTTAAATCTGCAAAGAAGAGCCTATACAAGGAAGAGAGATATTAACAGAGACTTCCCTTTACCTAAGAAACTTACCTGCACAAACATCTCTTTTCACCTTCCTGCTAATGGCCTCCCTCCTCTTTGTATCCTCTGACTCTACCCCTCTCCATAGCTTCTATAAGCTTCATGTTGCCTCATTGTCTTTGAAATTTCATGTCTGTGGATTCCCCATATGTATACCTATTAAATTTGATTTTCTCCTATTAATAGGTCCTATGTAATTTGATTCTAAATCCAGCTAGAATGACCATAGGGCAGAGGGAGGTCTTCCTCCCTGGCAACATAATCACATGCATTATGCATGCTAAGACTCTATCTTCTATTCCATAGACTTATTAACTATTCAACCCCCAAACTATGCCTGCTGTATCTTTACCCTCTAGACAGGATATTAGCACACCTCTCTCTATATGCAACCCAAGAGAGAAAAAATAGAGAAACTGACATTTGGGATTACGCAACAAAAAGAATGGCCCTAGAGTGAACTCGAAGTATACAAGAGTTCTCTATGTACTCAGAACTTCCAATCAACTCTTTAGTCTTTTTCTTTCAATTATGAGCAGAAAGCTAAAGATCGCCAGAAATTTAAAGAAAGTGTCTATCATGAAAGATAAAGACCAAGCAAATAGAAGAAGCACCTGTTGAGGGAAGAGAATATGTAGGAGAAAGAAAATGTTACATAATTTCTGTTCAAAGCTTCCCAGATGAGACCACCAAAGAACTCTATTGTGATTACAACAATAAATACCTAGCACAGTTTATTAGAAATATGCCAGAAAAGGGTGACACTGGCCAATTAAAATCCATCAAATGGACTCTGAGAAGCTTTGGCACTTGAGTTTTATAAAGTTTCGTTGGGGAGGAGTTAGTCAACGGATGGTTTTAGGTGGAAGTTAACAAAAGTGGGGGAGGGGCAGGAAGGAAGTGTAGGGCTATGACAGGAAAGAATTGGTCAGAATTTGCAAGAGACTTGAGTTTCTGACTGCTTTGATAGGCTAGGCTAGGCTGTTGTGAAAGAGTCTGTGGTTTTATCTTTTCTGAACACATAAGCTGTTGCTGAAATTATCTATCTTGGAAATTGTGGTTTCTGTGCTTTTTTTCTTTTGTTTTTCAAGTTGTGGTTTCAGTAGTTTTCCATTTCTCAGTCCTGAGAGAGGTAAGAGAAGGTATTTTATTATTAAAACAAGAACAAGACACTATTTTTAAAAAGAGGAACATTCATAGAACAAAGAGAAGCTTTTGGAAGTTAAAAGTATGATAAGTGAAAACAATAAAGAATTGAGATATAAAAATTGAAGAAATCACTAGAAAGAACAGCAAAAAGATAAGGGGATATGAAATAAAAGGGAAAAGGTAAGAAAAATTAAATTAGTCTATGCATTTCAGCAGCCAAATAATGGGATTTCCAGGAAAGAAAAAAAGGTGGGGGGGGGGATGAAATCAACAATGAAATAATTCAAGGAAAACTTCCAGAGCTGAAGGACACAAATTTCCAAATTGAAATAGCCCATTTTAAAAGATTAAAATTGTCCTACACCAAAGCATATAATTGTGAAATTTAAAACATTTAGGACAGAAGATGAGATTCTCAGTCTTCCAGGAAAGGGACAGGAGGAGATAGGGTACAAAAAGGAGGAACAGGAATTAGAATTGCTTTGGGCTTCTCAACAGCAATGTGGTGTAGGGGAAGAAAAATTTTTCTTTAAACCTGTTAGGGTTTAAACATGTTAGGGTTCCTGGCTAAGTCTGAATATTAAACTGACGAAGATAGGGGCACCTGGGTGGTTCAGTGGTTAAATCCTCCGCCTTCAGCTCAGGTCATGATCTCAGGGTCCTGGGATCGAGCCCCGCATCGGGCTCTCTGCTCAGCGGGAAACCTGCTTCCTCCTCTCTCTCTGCCTGCCTCTCTGCCTACTTGTGATCTCTGCCTGTCAAATAAATAAATAAAATATTAAAAAAATAAACTGACAAAGATAGATTAACAGGAGAAAGGCATATAAACGTTATAGAATTTCTACATGTGCATAAGAGACTTCATAAGAGAATAAAGACCAGAAGAAGTAACCAGAGAAGGAAGCTTTTATACCTTTTAAACAAAAGGATAATAAATTTATGAGGAATTAACAAGACAAAGAGATTTGGGTTATGGACAGTAAATGGTAAATAGATAACAAGGTTTGTTTATGAAGGCTTCTGGACCTTAAATTTTCTGTCTCTAAGTATTAGAACACATTTCTAATGGCACAGGAAGGGTATCTTTCAATGGAAGATTTATCTCCTCCTTTGAGGGAAGAAGGGGGTACAGAGGAGAGGTCAGAGTGAACTTCCTGCTATTTTCTCAAACTCCAAATTAATATATGCATATGCCAAGGTACCATATGTTGAGGTTGTGTGTCTGGAGCCCCATCATTAAGATGCTAGAAGACAGTACAGGAATGCCTTAAAAATTCTGAAGTAAAATTTATTTGAAATAGAGAACTGTCTAGTCAACCAAATTTTAAAACAATTGCTGTTTTATATAAAAACTTGCAAAGACTTTTTAAAAAAGCAAAAAATTTGCAAAGATTTTGAAAATACTCTCCATGTACCCTTTGTTAAGAAACTACTGGCAGATATGTGCCACAAAAATGATAAAACTAAAAAAGAATAAGGTATGATATATAGAAAATGGGAGAGAGACAAGGGGGAATACCTGACATGATAGTGAAAGGAAATCACAAATAAATAGCAGGCACCAAGGGTAGAAGGCAACTGGTCCAGATTGGGGGAGATGTAACTGTAGACACAGACATGCTAAGAATGTCATCCCCAAAATGCCTACTGCCATGTTGCTAAGAATGTCATCCCCAAAATGCCTACTGCCATGTTTAACCTGGGATGAGAATCTTGTCTGCACTTGGTTTGATTATGAGGAGAAGCTTAACCCTTCTCCCTTGCTGCCATATGTGTTTCCTCAAGTAGACTCAATTCCAATGAAAAGGGTTTTGTGTGCTGTTTTCAAGGGGAGGGAGGGTTGAGAATGACTCCTCAGAGTCTAACTTGAAAATCAAGGCAGAAAGAATTGGTGACAGTTATTTGGACAACTTTCCTTCAAAATATATGGGCTTGGCATTATTCCACAGTGCTTCTATTGTACATAGCCTCTGGGTTTATAAAGACTTTGTTTCCAATCCTTGTTCTGCCATGTGTTGCTTCCTGGTCTTGGAACAATTAACCACTCTGAGTGTTAGTTTTTGCCTCTGACAAATGGGGCTAATAATGGTGTCTCTTTACTGTGTCATGGAAAACCTTAAATGACTTAAAGAATATAAAACAGTACCAGGCTCAATAAATGTTAGTGGTAGTTTCAGGGACTTCCCAGCTATCCTAAAAATGTTTGCTTTTTTTTTTAAAGATTTTATTTATTTACTTGACATACAGAGATCACCAGTAGGCAGAGAGGCAGGCAGAGAGAGAGAGGAGAAAGCAGGCTCCCTGCCGAGCAGAGAGCCCGATGTGTGGCTTGATCCCAGGACCCTGGGATCATGACCAGAGCTGAAGGCAGAGGCTTTAACCCACTGAGCCACCCAGGCACCCCATATCCTAAAAATGTTAAAAGTGAAAATTTAAACTGGCTCATGCTCATCACTCCAGTATACTACACTGCATATACATTCCTCCACAATTTATAATGTTCTTTGGTTTCTACCTTGTTCATGTCTTCACCTCCTCTACTCCAGGAGTTCTTTATTTACTCAGATTCACTATTCATTTCTTAAGATTCGGCCCTGGCATTACTTCTCTGAAGTCTCCATTGACTAGGTTAAGGCACTCCTCATATATCCTTGCCATAAGTTCTGTTCACACCTCTCTATATCTTTGTACTTATAACTTAGTTTGTTTAAGTGTCATGAGTTCCCTGAGGGCAGAGATTATGTCTTATTCATATTTTGAACCCCAGAGGCCAGTGTGGTGATTTGTAGATGGTAGATATTCAATGAGCACTGGACAAATAAATAATAAATAATTAGTAATAAATAAATAATGCTCAGGCAAATTTTTTCCAAGTTCTCATCCTTTGTTTTCCAGGGTCAGGACATCAAGTTTCTTTGAACATTCAGGAACAAGCAAACTTAAGGGAACTGACTCACACTAAATAAACTCTCCATGTAGTGTACAAATCAGAATGCAATTTATTGAAAAATAACTCATCAATCCATTGTCTCCCCTAGATGTAAGTCTTTGGCAATAATCAATATAATTTCTTGGGAACCTGGTATGCTCTAGCTACTCCCCTGAATTCACTAAGAGTGACTCCATCTCTTGAAAATGAACCAGTGTTGGGCACCTGGGTGGGTTGGTTGGTTAAGCATCTGACTTTGGCTCAGGTCATGATCCCAGGGTCCTGGGATTGAGACCAGCATCAGGCTCCCTGCTCAGCGGGATGTCTGCTTCTCCCTCTGCCCATCCCCTCACTTGTTCTCTGTCTTTCTCTTTCTCTCTCTCTCAAAAATAAATTTAAAAAGGAGGAGGAGGAGAAGAAGAAGGAGAACAAGAAGAAAATGAACCAGTGTTAAATAGGCTATTGAAATGGCCTTGAAAAGGTGGAAAGTCAATGTATTAATTTACATTTACATTGAGATCAGAATGCTCAATTCTATATGAGGAGCACATTCTCTTTCAGGCTTCAAGCTATCCAGGAAACCAATCACATTCAAGGACCCAATCATTAATTTATAAGGTAAAAATCACTGTGGCAGAGAGGGGAAATACTATAGTCAGGAACCTTATGATGTGAATGTTGTTTCTAAGGACTGACCTACCTTGATGCCAAATAACAATTAGAGTAGAAGAAGCAAGATGATCAAATATTTACTGGTTTCAGGCTTAGAGAAGATTTGTTAAAGGGAACTAAACACCTGCAGTCTGTTATTTAAAGCCTCCTCACTGCAAAAGCGCCAAAGAAAACTTGTAAATTTAGTCTTTACACCATTTACCTGGTTGAGCTACCACCCTCACGTTGACTTTTCTTTAGATGAGTTAATCTGGTTGGCAATTTTTTTTTCTTAAAAGAACCAGAAAATAAATATTTTCAGCTATGTAGGCCATACAGTGTCTGTTGCAAGTACTCAACTATGCCATTGTAGCATAAAAGCAACCACAGATAATACATAAATGAATGAGCATGGCTATGTTCAAATAAAACCATTTATGGACGCTAAAGTATGACTTTCATATCATTTTCATGGGTCATTAAATATTATTATTCTTTTTCTATTTTTTCCAACTATTTAAAAAGCCACTCTTAGCCCACAGGTTATACAAAAATAGGTTGCAGGTAATTTGTTAACCCATTATCTGGTCAGTAAAAAAGAAGCAGCTTAGGATGTGTGGCCTAATATTAATAAAGAAATAAGGGAGTTTCAAAAGGCAGTTCTCTACATTATTCCTTAAACTAATCCCAAGAAAGTGACAGGTTAATCCAAGTATAGGGTTGGATAATCTCATTATAGACCCCCTATACAATTCTAGTTATCCTGTTGTTTTTTTAGGGCAGAGTACTAAAGCTCTCACTAATTTGGACCTCCCTCATGTTAGCCCACCTCCCCAGGATTTCTACAGTAGCTGACTCTTCTCTAAGGTTTGACTCCAGCATCCTTCAGAATACAACACTGATCATTTTCCCTCTGCCTGAATGCTGTACTACTCTACTGCTACTCCCCAACAAAGAGTTACTTATGGTCCATATTTGTCAGATATCTGTTGGAGAAACAAAGAGGTGTATGACAGAAAATGTTTCTGCCCTTAAAGAATTCCCAATCTCAGTAGAAGGCAGATTTTCTTCATATAATAAGTGATTGCCAATTAGCTTTAAAAAGAGAAAATTGGGGGCACCTGGGTGGCTCAGACTTTAGAAATCTGCCTTTGGCTTGGGTCATGGTTCCAGGGTCCTGGGCATATAGTCCAGCATCAGGCCCTGAATCAGGCTCTCTGCTCGATGGAAAGCCTGCTTCTCCCTCTCCCACTCCCCCTGCTTGTGTTTCCTCTCTTGCTGTCTCTCTCTCTCTGTCAAATAAATAAACAAAATCTTAAAAAAAAAAAAAAAAGGAGTAATTTGGCAGAGCCTTAATCTCTACTAGCCTCTCCAAAGAGCCACCTTAACTAGAATAGCCTTTGTATTGATAATTAATGTTAATGTCAATGAAAGCTAACTTAAAAGCTATCTTTATTGATATAGCTTTATCAGTATACACTATCTTTTGTTTAGCTTAATTTATATTGCCATTGCATTATGTGACCCTTCAGGACATAACTCAATTAGATGATTAACAGAATATTTCACATTAATGTAGACAGGTTTTAGAATATTAAACTGTCATTTCATATTTTCATACTTATATGCTTGAGTCACCATGTGCACCTTACATGAATACTTCACTCATTGGTTCAATTGATGTTCTTCTTTCATGGTGGATTACTTTGTATTTTAGCTGACTTAACTAAGATCCCACAGTAGAGTAACTAGGGTCATTTTTTTTTTAACAACTGTTATTGAATTCCTGTTTTAGAGTAAGATTTTAATAAATTGACTTTAAAGTTGGGGGGTGAATCAATGTGTAAGATAGTGGGTAGGAGAGTGGGCCTGTCTGTATTGGGAACAACAGAATGGTATCTTTCAGCTGAGTAGTAGAGCTGGAGTGTGTGTGAAGAAGAGGATGCCTAGTGATGAGTAAAAACTTCATGCAGGATAAACACATCAATTCTACGATTTCATTTTACATCTATCTCATTTCATTCTGCATTACAAAGCAGTATCAAATGGAAAATGACATTTGGATGTCTTCTACTTTCTTACAGAATTTAAATTTTTTTCTTAATATCAAGATTGCTCCCATTTCAGTAATCTCAAACTCACTCTTCTTTCAATCAAAAAACAAAATTCAGGGTGCTGGCTGGACCAGTCAGAAGAGCATATAGCTCTTGATCTCAGGGTCATGAATTTGAACCCTGTGTTGGGTGCAGAGATTACTTAATTGACTAAATAAATAAAAGTTAAAAAATAAAATAAAGAACAAAATTCAACTAAGTAAATTGGAAGATCCAATTGACATTATTAAATGATTCATGAACTGGCAACCTCCAATCTAGCAAGCCAAACGGAATTCCACTGAGCTAAACAGAAGAAGGTTTATAAAAGGCAGAAAGTAGGCATTAAAAAAAGAAGAAAGGAATTTGCTAGTAAGAAATGCATTGTTTAGGCAAGGTTGACCTCCTAAGGGGAGTATGTAGAGAGCAAGATGGAGTCACTTGTGTCAAGTAGTGATGTAAGCAGCCAATGGTTTTGAAGCTAAGACCAAATATCACCAAAGCCAGCATAGACCAGCAGTACAAAGGACAGATAATCAGTAAGGCCGCTCAAACCTGGATAAACCAGGAGCTGATAATCACTAGAACCAGAAGGGATCTGCAAAGTTCTAACACTGATTAAACTCCTTTGAAAAAGGAGAACTACTGCATCAAATTGTTAGGTTCTCCAGACACTGACTCTTCCATCTCTGACCGAATTTGAAAGACAACTGCCACTGAAGACTATACCCAGTTGATCTCTGAACATTATAGAACCCTCCACTGCTAAAACGTAATAAGCAGTACATGCCAAAAGCTGACCTGGACTGGACAGAGGCTTCACCTCAACTGTGTACTCCGACTAACTTCATTCTGTTTGGTTCCTTAACTTCTTACCCCTTGTTGTATCTTGTCTGTTGTGTGATTTTGATTGTATTTTCCTTTATGTGATGTTTAGGAAGCCAAGGTAAATGCATAGTGAAATGCCAGTGAATTTGGAGTTCTGATCCTGCTTTACAGTTATGTTAACCTTGCTTTATGATTAAATAAAGCTGACTTTGTAGAAAGACACAACTTGAGTGTGCATCATCATAGTGTGATTGAACTAACATGAGTTCACTCCTTAATGACTAACAGATAGAAATTACACCAGGTTGAGTTGTTGCACAAAGTAAATTTTATTTGCAGCAAATAAAGAGATCACAGGAAGTGATTCCAAAGCTATGACTCTACAAGCAGGGTGGATGGTTTCTTTTTACTTAGGGTTAGGATGAATATTTAAAAAGGGGGTCCTCGGGCACCTGGGTGGCTCAGTTGGTTAAGCGACTGCCTTCAGCCCAGGTCATGATCCTGGAGTCCTGGGATCAAATCCCGCATCGGGCTTCCAGCTCCACGGGAGGTCTGCTTCTCTCTCTGACCTTCTCCTCGCTCATACTCTCTCTCACTGTCTCCCTCTCAAATAAATAAATAAAATATTTTTTTAAAAATGGGGGTCCTCTAATGAACATAGATTTAGGGAATTCAGTGACTCCTTAAAGTATAATAAATAACCTTCATATCATAGCAGTCCCAGAAGAAGAGAAAGAAAAAGGAGCAGGAGGTTTATTTGAGCAAATTGTAGCTGAAAACTTCCCTAATTTGGAGAAGGAAATAGATTTTGAAATCCAAGAACAGAGAACTCCCATTAAGTCCAGCAAAATCAGGCCAACACCAAGACATATCAAAGTCAAATTCACAACATACACAAGCAAGGAAAAAGTCCTGAAAGTTGCAAGGGGAAAAAATCTACAAGGAAAGTAGATCAGGTCTGCAGCAGATATGTCCATAGAAACTTAGTAGGCCAGAAGAGAGTGCCATAATATATTCAACATGCTGACTGGGAAAAATCTGCAGTCAAGAATACCCTACCTAGCAAGCTGTAATTCAGAATAACAGAGAAAAAGAATTTTCTAAGCAAACAAAAACTAAAGGAGTTCATGAATACTAAACCAGCCTGCAAGAAATATTAAAGGGGATTCTGAGTGGGCGAAAAAAGGCCAAAAGCAATAAAGACTAGAAAAGAGCAGAGAACATCATGAGAAATACCAACTTTACAAATAACACAACGGCACTAAATTCATATCTATCAATAATCACTCGGTATGTCTATGGGAAACTCTCTAATCAAAACACATGGTGGGGGGCACCTGGGTAGCTTAGTTAATCATCTGTCTCTTGGTTTTGGCTCGGGCTACGGTCTTGAGTACTGAGATTGAGCCCTGCATTGGAGTCTGCCCTGGATGTAGAACCAGCGTGATGTTCTCTCTCTCTCCTTCTTCCCCTCCTCTGGCCCCTCTTCACACTCTCATCTTTCAGAAAACAAAGCAAAAGAAAACACACACACACACACACACATAGGGTGGTTTCAGAATGGATTTAAAAAAAAAAAAAGACCCATCTACACACTGCCTTATAGAAGAGATTCATTTTAGACCTAAAGACAGCTGCAGATTGAAAGTGAGAGGTTGATAACCATGTATCATCTTAAGGAATATCAAAAGAAAGCTGGAGTAGCCATAAGGGAATTTTAACATCCCACTTACAGCAATGGACAGATCATCTAAGCAGAAAATCAATAAGAAAACAATGGTTTGACATACTGGACAGGATGGACTTAATAGATATATTCAGAACATTTCATCCTAAAGCAACAGAATACACATTCTTTTTGAGTACACATGGAAAATTCTCCAGAATAGATCACACATGGGACCACAAATCAGCCCTCAACAAGTACAAAAAGATTGAGAGCATTCCATGCATATTTTCAGACCACAACACTATGAAACTTGAAGTCAACCACAAGAAAAAATTTGGAAAGACCACAAATACATGGAGGTTAAAGAACATCCTACTAAAGAATGACTGGGTTACCAGAAAATTAAAGAAGGAATGCAAAAAGGACATGGAAGCAAATGAAAATAAACACAACAGTCCAAAACCTTTGAGAGGCAGCAAAAGTGGTCATAAGAGGGAAGAATATAGCAATACAAGCCTACCTCAAGAAGGAAGAAAAGTCTCAATATATAACCTAAGCTTACACCTGAAGGAATAGCAAATAAGGCCTAAAGTCAGCAGGAGAAGGGAAATAATAAAGACTAGAGCAGAAATAAATGATATAGAAACAAATAAAAAAACAGTAGAACAGATCAATGAAACTAGGAGCTGGCTTTTTGAAAGAATTAATGAAATTGATAAACCCCTAGCCAGACTTATCATAAAGAAAAAATAAAGGACCCATATAAATAAAATTATGAATGAAAAGGGAGAAATAACAACCAACATCACATAAATATAAACAATTATAAGAGAATATTATGAAAAATTACATGCCAACAAACTGAGCAATCTGGAAGAAATGGATAAATTCCTAGAAACCCAAAACTGAAAGGAAGAAATAGAAAACTTGAACAGACTGATAACAAGCAAAGAAATTAAATCAGTAATCAAAATCTCCCAACAAACAAAGGTCCAGGATCAGGTGGCTTCCCAGGAGAGTTCTACTGGACATTTAAAGAAGAGTTAATACCTATTCTTCTGAAACTGTTCCAAAAAATTGAAACTGAAGAAAAACTTACAAACTCATTCTACAGGCCAGCATTATCTTGATTCCAAAAACCAGACAAAGACCCCACTAAAAAGAAGAATTACAGGCCAGTATCCCTGATGAGCATTAATGCAAAGAAATTATCAACAAGATACTAGCAAATCCAACAGTTTACTAAAGAATCATTTGCCACAATCAAGTGGGATTTATTCCTAGGCTGCACAGATGGCTCAATATTCACAAATCGATCAATGTGATGATACACCACATTAATAAAAGAAAAGATAAGAACCATATGGTCCTCTCAATAAATGCAGAAAAAGCATTTGACAAAGTACAGCATCCATTCTTGATAAAAACCCTCAAGAAAATAAGAAAGAGGGAGCATATCTCAACATCATAAAGGTCATATATAAATGACCCTCAACTAAGATCATCCTCTATGAGGAAAAACTAAGAGCTTTTCCCCTAAGGTCAGGAGCAAGATGGGGATGTTTACTCTCACCATTGTTATTTAACATAGTACTAAAAGTCCTAGCCTCAGCAATTAGACAAAAGAAATTAAAGGCCATCCAAATCCACAAGGAAGAAGTCAAAATTTCACTATTCCCTATGATATGATATTCTTGGTAGAAAATGAAAGACTCCACCAAAATATTCCTAGAACTAATATAAACAAGTTCAACAAAGTCACAAGACAGAAAATCAGTGTACAGAAATCTGTTGCATTTCTATGCACCAGTAATGAAACAGCAGAAAGAGAAATCAAGAAATCAGTGCCATTTACAATTGCACCCAAAACCATAAGATAACTGGGAATAAACCTAACCAAGGAGGTGAAAGATCTGTACTCTGAAAACTAGAATACTTATGAAAGAAATTGAAGAGGTCACAAAGAAATTGGAAAACATTCCATGCTTATGGATCAGAAGAACAAATATTGTAAAATGCCTATACTACCCAAATCCATCTACACATTTAATGCAATCCCTATCAAAATAAGACCAGCATTTTTCACATAGGTCAAAGAATCCTGAAATTTATATAGAACCACAAAGACCCTGAGTAGCCAAAATAGTAATGAAAAAGAAAAGCTGGAAGCATCACAATCCCAGACTTCATGTAATATTACAAAGCTGTGGTCAGCAAGACAGTATGGTACTTGCACAAAAGCAGGCACATAGATCAATGGAACAGAATAGAAAACCTAGAATGGACCTACAAATCTATGGTCAACTAATCTTTTACAAAGCAGGAACAAATATCTGATGGAAAAGACAGTCTCTTCAAAATATGATGGAAAACCTAGACAGCAACATGCAGAAAAATGAAACTGGTCCAGTTTCTTACACCACAAACACAAATTCAAAATGGATGAAAGACCTAAGTGTGAAACAGGAAACCATCAGAATCCTAGAGAACACAGGCAGCAACCCATTTGGCTAGCTGTAGCAATTTCTTACTAGACATGTCATTGGAAGCAAGGGAAACAAAAGCAAAAAGGAAGTACTGGAACTAGGTCAAGATTAAAAGTTTCTGGGGCACCTGAGTGACTCAGTTAAGTGTCTGACTTCAGCTGAGGTCATGATCTCAGGGTCCTGGGATAGAGCCCTGCATTAGGGCTCCCTACTCATTAAGCAGTCTGCTTTTCCCTCTGCTCCTTCGCTGCTTGTGCTTTTGAGCTGCCCTGCTCTCCTGCTCTCAGGCTCATACTTTCTCTCTCTCAAATAAATAAATCTTTAAAAAAAAATAAATAAAGTGCTTCTGCACAGTGAAGGAAACGATAAACAAAACCAAAAGGCAACCTTCAGAATGGAAAAGATATTTGCAAATGATTTATCTGATAAAGGGTTAATATCCAAAATCTATAAAGAACTTATCAAACTCAACACCTAAAAAACAAATAGTTAGGAAATGGGTAGAGGATGAGAGACTATGGACTCTGAAAAACAATCTGAGGGGTTTGAAGTGGCGGGGGGGGGGGAGGTTGGGGTACCAGGTGGTGGGTATTATAGAGGGCATGGCTTGCATGGAGCACTGGGTGTGGTGAAAAAATAATGAATACTGTTTTTCTGAAAATAAGTAAATTGGAGAAAAAAAAAAAAGAAATGTGTAGAGGGCACAAATAGACTTTTTTCCAAAGAATACATCCAGATGGCTAAGAGCTACATGAAAAGATGCTCAGTATCACTCATCATCAGGGAAATACAAACCAAAACCTTGCTGAGATATCACTTCACACCTGTCAGAATGGCTAAAATTAACAACATGGGCAACAAGAGATGTTTTCAGGGATGCAGAGAAAAGGAAACCTCTTACACTCTTGGTGGGAATGCAACTGGTGCAGCCACTCTGAAAACAGTATGGATGTTCCCAAAAAGTTACAAATAGAGCTACCCTACAACCCAGCAATTGCACTATTAGGTATTTACCCAAAGGATAAAAAAATACTGAATTTGAAGGGGCACCCTACTGTTTACAGTAACATTATCAACAATAACAAAACTATGGAAAGAACCCAAATACCCACTGACTGATGAATGGAAAAAGAAGGTGTGTACACACACATACACACACACACGGGAATATTGTTCAGCCATCTAAGAGAAATGAAATCTTTCCATCTGCAACAACAAGGATGGAGCTAGAGTGTGTTATGCTAAATGAAATAAGTCAGAGAAGGACATATGATTTTACATATATGTGGAATTTAGGAAACAAAACAGATGAACATATGGAAAAGGAAAAAAAAGAAGGAAGGAAACAGGCCATAAGACACTCTTTATGCACATAAAACAAACTGCAGGTTGATGCAAGGAAGTGGGTGGGGATGGATTTGATGGGTGATGAGTATTTAGGAGGGTACTTTGATATGATGAGCATTTGGTGTTATGTGTAAATGAGGAATCACTAAGTTATACTCCTGAAACCAATATTATACTATATGTCAACTAACTAGAATTTAAGTAAGAATTTGGAGGGAAAAAAAAAGCAGGACACTCACCTGTTAATATGTCTTGTGTCAATTTAATTATTAGTCCAGCCACAAGACTCAACTGGCCTAGGGGAGTGGGTTGGGGAGAGGGGCTATTTCCCCCCTCCCAAAGTGTCCATCTTTTGCAAATGATATATCAAAATAAATCCCTTCATCGTTCAACCCATCCAGGCAGACTCCATGCTAAAGCTCCCCTAGGAAGAATTTCAGGCACCTCTGCTCTTAGCCTATCTTGGGACTCTGCGGAAGGATTCCAGGAGAAGATAAGCTAAAATGGATTTGGGAGAACAGGTAAAATGAATTTTTGAAGTTCCAAAAAGTTGGAAGCATGTTCCAAAAGAGTATCAGCTACCTTAGAGGGTCGCAAGTTTATGAAGAGCATTCCTTGTAAACGGTGCTATGGAGATTCAAATCTTCAAAACATAAATCGAATCTTGTTTGTGAATGCAAAGTTTAAAGCTGTGTCTGATTGTAAAGGAAAACTATTATTTTCGTATATATTACACACATTAATCTGAGCATTCAGAGCACTTCACTTAACTACACTTATGACACCAGACATGAGTTTTTCACACATCATGCAATTCTGGACACCTGCTGGGTGTCCTACAATTTAACTCATTCTTTTTTTTTTTTTTTAATATTTATTTATTTGAGAGAGAGAGAGAGAGTGTGTGTGTGTGTGTGTGCACATGCAATGGGAAGGAACAGAAGGAGAGAGATAATCCCAAGCCACCTCACTCCCAGCAGGGAGCCTGATGATGGGCTCAATCTCATGACCCTGAGATCATGACCTGAGCTGCAATCAAGATTTGGATGCTTAACCGACCAAGACTCCCCTGACTCAATTCTGAGGATACCTACCTGGAGATAACATCAGGTCCCACAGGTTAAGGGCTCACTTCATACTCTAATCTCAAGTCCTGGTTACAACCTGTGCTGCTTCTTTTTTTTTTTTTTTTAAGATTTTATTTATTTATTTGACAGAGAGAGATCACAAGTAGGCAGAGAGGCAGGCAGAGAGAGAGAGAGGAGGAAGCAGGCTCCCTGCTGAGCAGAGAGCCCGATGCGGGACTCGATCCTGGGACACGAGATCATGACCTGAGCCGAAGGCAGCGGCTTAACCCACTGAGCCACCCAGGTGCCCCATAACCTGTGCTTCTTCTAACAGGCTATAAATTGGAGTTTCATCCCACCTTCCAATTAATTTGCTAGAGCAGCTCATACAACTGAGGAAAACAGTTAACTTATGCTGGTAAAGAAAAAGTGGGGTCAAAATGGGGTCACTTGCCCCCACCACAGCAAACCAAGATTTAGCTCCCAGAAATGTGACCATTAAAGGGTGGATCTGAAATTTCCTGATCATCACTTGTGAGATAATCTCCATAATAAGTCTCCTGTATTCCCTTTCTTGCAAAAGGAGATGGCCTGACCTCAAACAACCTGTGTTTTCTTTTGCTAATAACTTCCTTGCCCCACTCTCCTTTGGCCTATAAAATTCCTGAAAAAGCCTATCTATTTGCTGGAAGGGTTGTTGTTCAATTGTGAATCCAATAAAGCCAATCAGATACTCAAATTTCCTAGTTGAATTTTTGTTCTTTAACATTTATAGATTACCAGTTTATTGCAGAGGCATTAAAGGATAGGGTGCAACAGCCAGATGCAGAGCTACATAAGGCAAGGTATGCAAGAAAGGTAGGAATGTATGCTGAGCTTCTCTGTCTTCTCTAGGAGTATCCCTTTCTCAGCACCTCTGCATATCCCAGCAGTTCAAGATTCATTAAACAGTATGACTTGTTAAATCATTGGCCATTGGTGAGTGATTTGACCTTCAGCCCCTCTCCTGTCACCAGAAATGGGGATTAGTGAGGAGAGACTGAAAGTTCCAGTCCTCTAATCACATGGTTTGTTCTGCTGGCAACCAGTCCCCATGCTTAGATGCACCCCAAAGTCTCCTTGTTAACATAAACTCCGATGTGGCTGAAAGGGGCTTATTACATGAATAACAAAAGGCACTCATCATTGCCCTGGAGTTATTTCAGGAACTGGGAACAAAAATCAAAATTGTAAAAAAGATGCCCCTAAAACTCTAGTATTGAAAATTATAAACGTTTTGTCAGGAACAGCAGACAGAGACTAAATATAGTCTCTGTCTATGCCAGTGTGATGTGATTTATAAAAGAAATATATATATATATATCTTTTATATATATATTTTTATATATTTTTATATATATTATATATATATTTCTTTTATAAATCACAACATCACACTGACATAATCAGATATGTAGTTTAGAATCTAAACTAGGTGAATCATCCTGATTGTAACAAGAATAGGTTTAGTGGAGGGAGACAGTCAGACAAGGCCCTGGTAATGAAGGCAGATACTCAGAAAGCCCTTCATAATTCACTGGTGGTGGTAAAACATTGTAGTTAGATGATCAGTTTTGACATGTATTCATTCTTCATAGTTAAAAACAGCTGAATATTTAGTTTTAAGTATATCTTCAATTGCCTGGCAAGATCCTAGTTTATACCCACAGTCTTGGCTTTTGCTTTCACTCTCAGTGGTACCCTTGCTTGGATGATCATTTATGAAGTCTTCCTATGATTTAAGCAAACCCAGCATAGGACACCAATAATTGCTAATGGTTTTGCAACTTTAATTTTACCTGAAATTTTCCTCTCATTGTTTGACTTTACCTCTGTTATTGTTTCTTCTGTGAAATATAGAGATGGACCATATCCTCAGTATGTTCTTGTTCTTTTTAGGATCAATGTTGCCAAGGCCCCTTCCTACATTAACCCCCTAAGTCAGTGTGTGTGGGGGGGTTGTTTTGGTTTTTAGTCAATATTTTTTTAGCTTTGTTTGAAACCATGTTAAAGTTCAATTTTTTTTTATTGCCACACAAAATAGACATAGACTTTTACACAATTGAAATAAAATTTCACAAGAGAATTGCAAGGTAGCTTTGCAGTGCACTCTGACATTACATATTCTACTCTTTTCTGTCATATTCTAGCCCATTTCATTCAACTTCATTTTTTAATAGTTCTGGTAAAAACCTACCACATGGTTTTATGAATTGACCAATGGGTTGTAACTTGAAAATTGAGAACCAATGCAGTAGGTTATCCTATCATTATGTCACCAACTAGACCCCAAGACCTGACCTTTATTGCCCACCTCATGTGAAAATGTTGGGGTTCAGGAGCAAACAAGAAAGAATTCTTGAGATGTCTTCAGCGCAAAATGGTGGTTTTATTAAAGCACTGGGAGAGGACTCATGGGCAAAAAGAGCTGCATTGGTGTCATGAGGGGTGGCTGATGATAGACTTTCAAGGTGGGAGGGGGTCAGAGATAGGGACGGTCTCTATGGAATTTGAAAGCAAGGTTTCTAGGACCTTGAGGGGCTAGCTATTGTTAGGAAAGGTATAGTAAAACCCTAGTCATCAGACCCTTCAGGTATATACTGGTGGACCATATGCTTGGAGGATGATTCTAACATATATCCTGGGGGCTTAGAGATAAAGGAAGTTTCCAAAGGAATTTTTATATGTTAAAGGAGGCTTACAGTGTCCTGGAAGTTCGGATAATGTGAAGGTGAGATTGTCTTTTACCCTTAACAAAGTGTCAACATCAAGGCAGCTGAAGTTCATTCAACCTGTCTCAAGAACTTGTCAATGGGCTGTAAGTTATAAGGAAATTTAATTTTTTTCTTTCGCCTTTGTTCCCCACATTACACCTACTTATAATCACTAATCTTTTTCCCACATTATTCCTTAAATTGGGAAAAAAAAAATCCCCCCCCCACTTTTTTTAGTAATCTCCACACCCATCATGGAGATTGAACTCACAATCCTGAGATCAAGAGCCAAATGCTCTACTCTACTAACTGAGCCAGAAAGGTGCCCCAGCCTATCTTTTAACTCAGCAATTGGAAAGCAAAAGCACCCCTGGAGCAATAGCAACTGCCTGACAAGACCTCCAGTGGCTCAGACACCCAGATCAGTTTGAGCATAACCTCTGACCTGAAACAGTATAGAGGGACCATAGAGTGATCTCTAGAGTGACTCACAATTACCTTTACCTCATTGTAATACTAAAATTTACCCCCTAGAGGGGTACAAGCCTCATTTACATAACATAAAATGTAGGTCTAGGCATGTTCCTTAAGGTACATGTATCACCTTATGCCTGCCTCTTCATATGATGACAACAATCCCCTTTTTAAACTTTCATCCTAACACTAAATAGAAGGAATCCATCCAGCCTTGCTCAAAGAGTCAGAGCTTTGTAAGTTTTCTTTGTGATCTCCTTCTTTGGAGCAAATAAAGTTTACTTTGTGCAACTGTAAGGGCCTACTTTACACTTAGCCAGAGAGATTCCATCTCAGTTGAACAGCCATTTTGTTGTTTCTGCAGTAAAACTTAAACTGACCCTGCCCCTCCCTCTCCCCGCCAGGAGACTTACTTAAAAGCAAGTCCGGGAAACTAGTAAAATATGGTTAGCCAGTCCCAGGTAACAGAGCCCAAATTCAAGGGTGGGTCAGGCCAAGTGGAGACATCCAGTTAGTGGGGCACGCATACTGTCTCCCTAGCTATCAAGGAGTGTGGGCCCGCATTTTGAGCACCTTTTGGGTGCCAATTCTGACCAAGGTGATAGGCTGGTTCAAATATCTACTATAGGGAAAATTGTAGTTCAGTTGGCCATTCATGTGTGACCTAGCATGACTATGCAACTTTCTCTGTGTGTTATAATCTCATTGGCCACCTGTGTCTGAGCAGGCTCAACCACATGGCTGTTGCCCTTTAAAAGTTAGTCTGTAAGGCAGGAAGGAGTCATCCCCTCTATAAGAGGCGGCCCTGACAGGTCCGTTTGATTATTGATGCTTGGCACGAAATGAAGCTTTGCTTGACCTTCGCTTTGTATCAGTCTCGTTCCTTTGATCATGGACCCATCAATGGGGCTCACCCGGGATCAAACGATGAGAACTGAGCCAGCTTCAGAATTTCTGGGAAAATCCTCCAGAGGTAAGATCTCGAGATTTTATTCTGTGAGATCCGGTCTGTCTGTCTGGTTGTGGAGCTCCAGGGTATGGCCCACCAGGGAGAAGCTGGACACAGCAATGCTTCCCAGGACTGGAGTGGATGCGGGGATCCCCCATCTGTCTTCTGGTAGATGACCAGGGGGTTTGAGTCCCACTAGGCGGTCAGGGGACCAAGAAAATCCCCACAAACGGGTGTTTGCAGGGGACCGAGAAAATCCCCACCAGCCGCTGGGTCTTTGGTTGTCTTTGTCTTGTCTTTTTGTTGTCTGTTGTGCTGCTCATTTGTAGGGTACTGAGAAAATCCCCACCAGCGACTATTTGCAGGGACTAAGAAAATCCCCACCAGCAGCAGGTTCTGGGTAAGGGCCGCTGGGTCTGCGGTTGTCTTTGTCTCTCTTTTTGTTGTCTCTTATGTTGTTTGTTGTGTTTGAAGGAATGGGGAAAGCAGAGAGTCAGAGGACTCTAACTTTCATCTCTCTGTTCCTCCTAAGAGATGTGGGGCTTCTCCCTTTCTCATTTTTTGTGTTAATGGCTATAACTGAAGCCAACTGTGGTTAGTCTAACTCGAGATAGAGACTGTAAGGAATATTCCCAAATAGCTGCCGAAACTCCCTTTGTTTCGGGGAAATTCCTTGCCTTCTCTGGCCCAGTGTGGACTGCCTCCCCCTTGCTGGTGGGAAAGAATGGCGTCTGTTCCTCTCTTGGAGCTGATGAGCTCTAAAACTGGGGACCCTTTCTCTGCCTTCTGGCGGCACTTTGTTCTTCTGTCTCCCCATTCTGTTTCTGTACCAACATGGATGCAGCCTGCATAACTGGCCCCTAGACCATCCTCGGTGCTTCCTGCACCACGACTCCTTCTCTCTTCACTGTCAGGAAACAAGAAGCGCAGCCCCTGGACCTAACACCCGCCCACTGTGGAACTTCCCACCCGGGTCTCAGGTAAACATTCGAAGTGGAGTGGGCCCACGTGGAACGTAAATCAGTATTTGAACTAAGTTAAGTTTGTTGTTTTAATTAGGATGAACATGTCTTTTGAGTTAACAGCAGTAAATGTGAAACTTCAATCAAAGTTTACTGAGGGTCAAATAAGCTCATGTTATTTGTTGAAATCTGTTAGCAAAGAGATGACTAAAACTGATGGTTAAGGGACGCCTGGGTGGCTCAGTTGGTTAAGCAGCTGCCTTCGGCTCAGGTCATGATCCCAGCGTCCTGGGATCGAGTCCCACATCGGGTTCCTTGCTCAGCGGGGAGCCTGCTTCTCCCTCTGCCTCTGCCTGCCTCTCTGTCTGCCTGTGCTCGCTCTCTCTCCCTCTCTCTCTCTGACAAATAAATAAAGAAAATCTTTAAAAAAAAAAAACAACTGATGGTTAATTGTCTGTCTCAAAGTTTTAATGAGTAATTGTTAAAGTAGATTTCAAAGTCTTTGGTAACCTGAAACTTTAAAGTTTTGCTTGGATGACAAATGGAATTAAATTTGTTGGACATCTAGGTCTTAACCAAATGGGATAAAATGCTAGATCACTGGTTGCTAGAACTAGGTTTGTGCTTTTGAAATCTGCTGGCAAATGTGTTTTGTGCTTGACTGATTCATAAATTTGCCTTCTAAGAATTCTGTTAAAACAATTCACAATTGGTTAATATTTAGTCTTCACTAGAGATTGAGATGTTTCTAAGAAAATGTAAATGGTTTTCTCTTTGCCTCCCCAGGATTATAAATGAGGTCTCTTTGACTCATAAGGCTTTTCCTTGATATGCTAATTGACTTGGGAAGTACTGCTAAACCAATGATAAACCTTGGATTACTTTTGGGTAAATGCTGTAACTACTCTAGAAGTTCTATATATTTTCTAAAGTTTTAATGTTTTGATAAGGATCACCACTTGATATTTAACCATATCTATTCTGAGTTCTTGTCATTTGTAATTGTTTTGATTCTTTTGTAAAATGAATTCCACCATAAAGGAAATTCATATGGGAGACTTTCAGGACAAATACAGGTCTTTGATATGTTGAAATCCTGTAACTGAAATGGGTAAGAATTTCCAGAAGTAAGAGCTGCCTTCAGACTAAACTAGAATTAGCAACATGGGACTAGATGAACTGAAAGATTGTAATGTTGTGTCTCTTAATGTTTTGTCTTATTTTAAACAATTACTGGTTCTGTAATGTTTGCTCTTCCAGACTAGGAAAACTTTTTCTGAAGTTATCTGTAACTTACAGAGATGTAAAAGTATTCACTTGTAAACAAATCAAAGCATTCAACTTTTCTCTCTATCTGAACCCTCTGAAACTCAAAAGGTCTCAGCTAGTATTCTTTCTTCCATGGCAATCAGTCATTTGCATAAGTTCAATAAGAATCTGTTCTCCTTTTAACAGGACAGCATTGGAAACACTGGTTATTTTACCAAGGCTTTGACTGGAATGTCATATTTGAAAAAGACTCAGATATGACCAGACAGCTTAAAGGAACTAAGGTCGACTTTATAAAACCTGGAGCCATAAAGCCCTTTGGAACTGTTGGCCTGATACTTTGCTTACAGAGTTCCCAGCAGCTTCACCAGGTGAGTAAAGAATGTCACTTCCTGGCAGGTGCAGGAGCCTGAGGCTACTTTGGGCACCTCAGGAAGAGTAATACACCCAAATCCGACAGGTATTGCAGGCATATCTAATGGCAAGTACGTGGCTTGGCTTCTGGCCTGGAGAGGCTACTAAAAATTCAACTTAGAGATTCCTTATAAGAAGTTCCAGCAAAGCAGATTCTAAAAGATCTATATGATCACTCAGTTTCTTGCTGAGCTTATGTAAATAATTAGGCCAAGTTTGTTAAAACTCGACGTGTTTTTCAAATAAATTAATCCTGATTTGGCTATCTCTGGAAATGAGGGTTATTTTAGAGAGAAAAATTATGCTTTAATAACACAACTTTAGGGATGTTAAATTCTAGATTTGGTTGTCTTTAAATGTTTGTTTACCTAAGCTAGACAACTTGAGGTAAACGTCAGAGAAGTTGCACAATAGCTCATTTAGACGATCTTGCCTTTGCCAGTCAACCCCAGATATAAGGAAGAAACTTCAGAAAACTAAAGGATTTGAAGGGAAGAATCTGACTGAGTTAGTGGGAATAGCAGAAAAGATGTTTAACAACAGGGAAAGTATGGACACAAATATATGTTAATTTTTATGGGTACCTTTTCAGGCTGAGTAGAGGTTTTTTTCCACAAAGCATTAGATGGCAGGAGTGGTAGCCAAAAATCTACTTGTCACGGCTGGTGCGACAAATTGACCAGGAACGTGAGGGTAAGAGGATGAAGAAAAGAACTCGAAAAGCAGAGAGATGGGGGCAGTAGGAGCACTGAGGAGGATGTCCAACAGTGCTAAGTTTATTCAAAGCATTAAGGCCATATATATAGTGATATTACAATAGGAGAAGCAATACACCTGTGTCTAGCTAAACACCCACGAGTTCCCATAATAAGTTTCACAATTAACTATAAGCAGACCTCATGATGCCAAATGGCTGATGCTAGTACAATTGTTCTGTATTGACACAGCAAACCTGGAAGTAATTTATGAGCTGTACTAGGGCAGCAAGGACCAGCCACAAACTGATGACCCCAATCGAATTGTTCTCATTTGTTTAGCAAGCATGTGTGAAGTCAGTAGGTGAGCATACAACACATAGCACAGACCCTTTCTCAGTGCTACTCAACTTTTCCCATCCTAAACCTTTTGTTGGGTTATTCAAACTTTAAAGGAGGCACAAGTCAGGGCCTGGTCTCAAGCCTTATTGCAGCCTCCCACATCTACAAGAAGAAATAATTCCTAGGTTTGGGCTGCCTCTCGCGATCAGGTCAGACAACAACCCTGTATTTGTGAGTTCAGTCTCACAGGCATTGGCAAAGGCTGTGGGCACTAATTGGAAACTACATTGTGCCTACCGGCTCCAGAGCTTCAGGCAAGTAGAGAGAATGAACCAGACTCTTAAGAGACCTTGACAAAGCTAATTCTGGAGACTGGCAGTGGACAGGTGGATCTCCTTCCTTTCACCCTCTTCAGGGTGTGATGTACACCCTACTTAAACAAGGTGACCCCATTTGAAATAATTTTCGGGAGACTCCCCTCTCCCCCACACTCTGCCCTCAGCTACAAGAAATTACCCTAGCAGAAATGACAGATCAGCCTGTACTCCAGTCCCTGCAGGCATTACAGTCTGTCTTAAAAAGACCCCATGCAGGGATCCGAACTGCCCACACTGAGATGGAGACGGAGGTGGAACCACATCCTTACCAACATGGGGACTTGGTTTGGATATGCCACCACCAAGTGGGAAACTTGGAGCCTCACTGGAAGGGACCATTTACTGTCATCCTGACCACCCCCATGGCAATAAAAGTAGAAGGCATCAGGATCTGGATTCACGTGGGTCACATCAAACAAGCTGAGGATGAGGACACCCCCCAGAGATGGATGCCACTGCCAATGGACCCCACCGATTGTGGACTAAAGCTAATACTCAAAAAAAAAAATGAGTTCATTGAGTTCATTGTTGCTCCTATTATTAAAGTATAGGTGGGAAATACAGACAATTAGGGCTTGACATGCTATTTCTAGAAAAAGGGGGGCTCTGCATAGCCCTAGAAGAGGAATGCTGTTTCTGGGTAAATCACATTGGAGTCATTAAAGACAGTCTGGCAAAAGAGATTTCCTTAGAACAGTCAAGGATTTGACTAATCTCCAAAGAAAAGGGGGGAATGTAAAGTCTTACTTAGCCAGAGCAATTCCATCTCGGTTGAACAGCCATTTTGTTGTTTCTGTAGTAAAACTTAAACTGACCCTGCCAACCCCAAGGGGACTTACTTAAAAACAAGTCTGGGAAACTAGTAAAATATGGTTGACCAGTCCCAGGTAACAGAGCCCAAATACAAGGGTGGGTCAGGCCAGGTGGAGATATCCAATCAATGGGGCTAACATACTGTCTCCCTAACTACCAAGGAGTGTGGGGCCCGCCTTTTGGGTGCCAATTCTGACCAAGGTGATAGGCTGGTTCAAATATCTACTATAGGGTAAATTGTAACTCAACTGGCCATTCATGTGTGACCTAGCATGACTATGCAACTTTCTCTGTGTGTTATAATCTCATTGGCCACCTGTGTGTGGCCAGGCTCAATCACATGGCCTTTGCCCTTTAAAAGTCAGTCTGTAAGGTAGGGAGGGGTCACCCTCTCTGTAAGAGGCAGCCCCGACCGGTTGGTTTGAGTCTCAATGCTTGGCACAAAATAAAGCTTTGCTTGATCTTCACTTTGTATCAGTCTCACTCCTTTGATTACAGACCTAACAGAACCACTCAACTTGGTATAGTTTCTATATGTGACTCACCAAGGAGTGAACTCACATGCTTTTGTTACAACTGGATAGGAAAGGACAGTTTTATGACCCCAAAATATTCATCATGCCCCACTGCAGTCAGTCTGTCTTTTTTTTTTTCTTTTTTACATTTTATTTTTAAGTAATCTCTATACCCAGCATGGGACTTAAACTCACAGCCCAGAGATCAAGAGTCACATGCTCTACTGACTGAGCCAGCCAGGTGCCCCTGCAGTCAATTTGTCTGACGCTTGTCTCCAACAAATGTGGATCTGTTTTCTGTCACTATATAGCTTGCCTTTTCTGGAATTTTATATAAGTGGAATCATATAGTATAGTCTTTGTGTCTTATTTTGTATTCAACATAATACTTTTGAGATTCATATATGTTGTGATATGTTTTGTTCATTCATTTTTGTTGGTGAGTAGTATTGTACTGCAGTTTATTCATTTATCAGTTGGTTGTTTCCAGGTTTGGGATATTATGAATAAAACTACAATGAACAGGGGCGCCTGGGTGGCTCAGTGGGTTAAGCTGCTGCCTTCAGCTCAGGTCATGATCTCAGGGTCCTGGGATCGAGTCCCGCATCGGGCTCTCTGCTCGGCAGGGAGCCTGCTTCCTCCTCTCTCTCTCTGCCTGCCTCTCTGCATACTTGTAATCTCTCTCTGTCAAATAAATAAGTAAAATCTTTAAAAAAAAAAAAAAACTACAATGAACAAAAAAAAAGAAAGAAAACCTACAATGAACAGTTGTATACAAGTTTTCGTGTCTTCACAAAGACATGTATGTTTGTTTGTATTTTTTCACTTCTTTTGGGTAAATATCTGAGAATTAAATTGTTGGGTCATGTGGTAAATATATTCACTTAATAAAAACTACAAAAAAAAAAAAAACAAGGAAAGAAAGAAACTAACAAACTGAGAACTGAGAAAGGGGAACCCTCTTGCTGTTGGTGGGAATGCAATCTCATGCAGCCACTCTGGAAAACAGTGTGGAGGTTCCTCAAAAAGTTAAAAATAGAACTACCATATGACCCAATAATTGCATTACTAGGAATTTACCCAAAGGATACAAAAACACTAATTCAAAGGGATATATGTACCCTGATGTTTATAACAGCATTATCTACAATAGCCTAATTAAGGAAACAGTCCAATGCCCACTGATTGATGAAGATAAAGAAGAGGTTGGGTGCATATATGTATATACGCACATATATATATAACATTAATCAACTGTAAAAAAGAATGTGATCTTGCCATTTGCAATAACATAGAGGGAGCTAGAAAGTATTGTGCTAAATGAATAAGTCAGTCAGAGAAAGACAAAGTCCAATGATTTCACTCATATGTGGAATTCAAGAAACAAAATAAAAGAGCAAAGGGAGAGGGGAAAAAGAGGGGGGCAAACCAAGAAAAACAGACTCTTAACTCCAGAGAACAATTTGATGTTTTCCTCAGGGGAGCTAGGTGGGGCAGGGAATGGGTGGAATTGATGATGGGGATTAAGGAGGGTCCTTGTTGTGCACCAGGTGATGCATGGAAGTGTTGAATCACTATATCGTATACCTGAAACTAATGTTACACTGTATGTTAAGTGACTGGAATTTACATACAACATTAAAAAGAAAAAAAACTATTTTCAAAGTAATTGAGCCATTTTTTAATTATTTTTACCAGCAAGGAAATAAAGTTTCAAATGCTCCACATTCTCACCAATGCCTGGTATTGTTAGTCTTTTTAATTGGAGTCACAAGTGGGTGCGAAGTGGTATTGCATGGTTTTAATTTGCATTTCCTCAATGACTAAATGATGTTCTTATTTGCCATTCATATAACTTCTTAGGTAAAATATGTTTTCACACTTCTGTCTTGTTTTTTATCATTCTTGCCAGATTTATCTATTCTTTTAAAATAACTGTTGCTTTTAACTGGATTTATTTTTGCTGTTTTTGTGATTATGGGGTTCAGGTCATGCTACCCCTAAGTATGACACCTTGGCATATTGAAATTTTTAAAATGAAAGTGTTTGAGTAAGCAGAAGCAGGAAGGTCACTTTGGCCTTTCCCCTGTACTCTTTCCCTGAAACAGGTCAGAAAGCCATGATACAGGACGTGCTCTCCCTCTCCTGAAGGAAAGGAGAGTCCTTATCTCCAAGGACAAAGGAACAGAGAGAAGAATCCAAACAAACAAGTCTTCTTATGTTTCTCCTAATACAATCATATTTCTAAAAAACTGTACACTCTTCATCAAACCTAGCATAAAATACTCAGATCAAATTGTGCCTTTGGGTCTTCATTTCCTTATGGAGGATCTTGTTCCATTTATTCTTTTCCTACCCCTCCACATTTCAAACTCCCCACATTGCATCTCCACTTCCTCATATGAGGGAGATCATATGATAGTTTTCTTTCTCTGATTGACTTATTTCACTAAGCATAATAACCTCTAGTTTCATCCACATTGTTGCAAATGGTAAGATTTCATTTCTTTTGATGGCTGCATAGAATGAAGAATAAAATATGACTGTAATAATGAAGGTTCAAAACAGATTTTTTTTTAATGAAAGGTATTGTTAAGATAAACTAGTTTAAAAAATGTTAAATGAGGAAAGGGTAAAAGTTTTTAAAAAATTAGCAGAAGAAAAAAAATAAAATTTCAAAAAACTAATTAACTTTGCAAGACTAAAGAATCATGGGGAGAAAGCCATGAATTCCATGCTTTGCTTTCTCCTCCTCTGGAATTCTGCTGTTTTCCTTGATAAGTAAAATTGGTCTTGGCTGAATTTCTTGTTGACCTTCTGGGGGAGGGGCCTGTTATAGTGATTCTCAAGTGTCTTTGCCCAAGGTGGAATTGCACCACCCTTACCAGGGGCCAGGCTAAGTATCCACTCGAGTTCATTTTCTGAAGCTTTTGTTCCCTGAACACTTTCCGTAGAGTTCTGGAGGATAGGAATGATGAAAATGGCGGCCTCCCAATCTCTGTCCTGGAGGAGCTGAGACCTCAGGGCTCCACTCCTCAGTGTGCCCTCAGAGAAAAGCACTCAATCACTCCCATCTCCCTGGCCTTCCGCCACGCCTTGAGCTCACCCAGCCTGTGACCAAGCTTCTCTGTCTCTGGCACACAGCCCTGCCTGGAGTCTCTGAACCCCACAGATCCCTGAGCTCTGGATCTGGATCTTGAGCTCCCTGGATCTTGTGGGGTCCTTGCTCACAGAGCAGTGGTCTGTGCCACGGATCATGATTTAAAGTAACCCCGAGTTGAGAGCTCACTCCTCAGTTCTCTCTGTAGCTGGCTTCCCCCCTCTAATACCTGTGAACTCTGTGACACTCAGACAGCCCCAATCCTTCTGTGACCCCACAGGACCTGAGGCCATGCTGTTCCCATGTGGGCTTCACCCCGGCTTGGCCTCTGGAGCAATGTACTTCACTGGAGCAGACTTTTAAAAGTTCTGATTTGGAGCGCCTGTGTGGCTCAGTTGGTTGGACGACTGCCTTCAGCTCAGGTCATGATCCTGAAGTCCCGGGATCGAGTCCCACATCGGGCTCCCAGCTCCATGGGGAGTCTGCTTCTCCCTCTGACCTTCTCCTCGCTCATGTTCTCTCTCACTGTCTCTCTCTCAAATAAATAAATAAAATCTTTTTAAAAAAATAAATAAATAAATAAATAAATAAAAGTTCTGATTTTGTGCTTTGTTGCTCTGCCGCTTGCTGGGAGCTGGCCCCTCCCCCCACAGTCTATCTTCCCATCACTTTGGATTCACTTCTCCGCCGGTCCTACCTTTCAGAAAGTGGTCAATTTTCTGTTTCTAGAATTGCTGCTCTTCTTCTCTTCAATCTCCTGTTGGATTTGTAGGTGTTCGGAATGGTTTGATAAGCTATCTAGCTGATCTCCTGCTACCTGATGTCATTTCAGCCTGCTACTTCTCCGCCATCTTGACTCCTCTCAGGCTTTGAATATAGGAACCTATTAAGGAAATACCTACCTATGTCCAAAATAGTGAAACTGCAGAACAGTAATGGAAAAGAGGTTATCGTTGAGAATAGGAGGGAAAGACGTAATCCTCAAAGAAGCAAAATTAGTCACACTTGGCTTAGGGGCACTGTAATCTACAAAACAATGAAGTGTTCTCTTTAGTGCTCTAAGAGTAAGCAACTGAAAACCTGGAATTCTAAACTCAGTGAAAGTATTTTTCAAGAATAAGGGGAGGGGCGCCTGGGTGGTTCAGTGGGTTAAGCCGCTGCCTTCGGCTCAGGTCATGATCTCAGGGTCCTGGGATCGAGTCCCGCATCGGGCTCTCTGCTCAGCAGGGAGCCTGCTTCTCTCTCTCTCTCTGCCTGCCTCTCCGTCTACTTGTGATTTCTCTCTGTCAAATAAATAAAATCTTTAAAAAAAAAAAAGAATAAGGGGAAATATAATCATTTTCAGACAAATAAAACTGTGTCTCCAAGAAAGGGAAAGTTTAGCCAGAAGGAAAGTAATCCCAGATGAAAGGTCTAAGATATAAGAAGAAACAAAGGAAAAAAAATTAATAAATATTTGCATAAATCTAAACACATACCAACTACAAACTATAAAACAAGGATGATGCTTAATGATTTGTATATTGAAAAGAAACAAAATCCAAGTTAATATTATATGTCAGGTTCATCTTCTGGAGGAGATAAGGATATTTATTAACTTCAGACATTGTAATTTAAATGATTACATGGAAACATAGAGGGTAACCTCTAACAAAAAAATAAAGACAAAAACCACATCCCCAAACAAAATAGAATGTATAACTTCCAAGCTAGCAGAAAAATAGTAAAATTAATCCAAAAAAGAGGAAAAAAGCAGTAGGAAGTAAAGGCATAAACTAGGATGGTAGATCTTTATGAAACTAATTTCATAAAGTAAAAGTAGATGAACTTGATGCCTTAGTAGTTTAAAAAAGATTCGACTGCAAAAATTTATTTATAGGCTGCATGCAAGACCTTTAGAAGGTAAAATGAAATTTGAAAATTTTAAAAGTAAATGATAATAGAAAAGAATAGAAGTGAATAGATGGAAAAGATATATAGGCAGAATGAAAACCATCATAGCTCCATCAAAATGAGAATAGTAGAGTTCAACACAAATAACATTATTAGAAATAAACAAGGCCTTGTGCTAGCAGTGTTCAAGATAAGGATATAAGGAGTACTTGGATGGTTCAGTCAGTTAAGCATTCAGCTTGATTTCAGCTCAGGACATGATCCCAGGGTCATGGGATCAAGACTTGTGTTAGGCTCCATGCTCAGCATGGAGTATGTTTGGGATTCTCTCTGCCCCTCCCCGCTTCTTGCTCTCTCTCAAATAAATAAATCTTTTTTTAAAAAAGATAAGAATTAAGACTACCCATGACTGACTCATCCCTGTGATTATATAATTCGACCATCAAAACATGATGGTATCTCATATTTCCTATTATCACACCAAAAATTTGTTCAAAAAGCATCTTCTTTTCTCTTCTCCTTCAACTTTCTTCTTCTTCCTCTCCTTTCTGTCCTCCCCATCTCCTCCTTCTTCCTTCTTTTTCTTTCTCTCCTCCCATCCTCTTCCTTTTTCCTTCTTCTTCTTTTTCCCTTTCTCTCTTTCTCTCTCTGGAGGAGGTGGAGATAAAAATAAGATTCTCGAGTTAGAGTAAAATAAAGATTTTCAAGGCATTAAATTTATTTCAGGTGTACCTGGCTGGCTCAGTCAGTGAAGCATCCAACTCTTGATCTCAGAGTCATGAGTTTGAGCCCCAGGTTGTATGTAGAGATTACTTTAAAAATAAACAAATGAATTTGTTTATTTCAGTAAACACTTACCAGCATTAATCTTTCAGGGGAAAAAAAGATATAATGTTTTATTTAGATTACCTGGAAAGTTGAATTTGGGGAGGGGCAGGCATTTGGATCTCCCCCTTCATGAATTATTGTCTCATATCCTTTGTACATTTAATGGCGTATTTGCATAGTTTATACCTGATTCCATCAAAGGAGAGGATTACCACTCAATATCTGTAATTGAAGAGAAACAGGATCTTATTACTTATTCCTTTACATAAGTAAAGGAAAATAATACTACCAGGCACAGTATCCTTGAAGAAAACAAACTCCTCATTTAATGAGGTTCTTTGGAAGCATTTGTCTAGTGGTTGTATTAATTATAGAGGCAAGCATGGGTTTACATCAGCCTTAAAAATGTGACCTCTACTAGTTAAAGAGAAGAGAGTGGATTATTCTGGTAAGACTTTGAGGGAGCCTGGGGAAGACCACTCCAAAATATACCACAATGTCATAATGATTATTTTGAATTACTTGAAAAGCAGCCAGGGCAAGAAGGGCATCTTGACTCTTTGTCTTCCTGAATGCAGGAAATAATTCGCCCATGTGAAGGGCATCCCAATCTTTACCTGGAGACTGAGAGAAGTATAGTTACCACCACAGATGGGATTTCAGGGTTGAAGAAACCTATGTAGACAAACCTTGTTACTTTTAATAATTTACTGTCTTAGCCTGAATCACCTTTAGAATTCTTTATTAATTAAAGGTCACCATTTTCTTTGTCCTATCAATTACTCACAGATTTCTGCTTCTTTGTCTAAAGCATATAAAAACTGCCTGTCTTGGTTATTTCTTTGTGTATTTCAGTGTGAAGCCTGGACTGGAACAGGATTAAAGACTGTAGGCTATCTATTGGGGTAAAGAGTTAGTAAGGGTTGATGTAAACCAAGGACAAGTTGGATATGAGAAAAGATTCAAGAAGAGTTAAATGAGGTTCCAAATTTGATAGAACTTAACTTGTTCATAAAACAAATTCTTTTACCACTGGGCCTCCATGTGCAGCTAATTGAGCTTTTTAAAAATGATTATTATTCTCTTAACCTGTCTTGTGTTAATTTAATTCTTAGACCAGTCAGATGAATCTTGAAGGATAGAGAAAATTGTTTCCTCCTCAATATCTTGGTGACTGGCTGGCTTTCAGGAATGTTGGGCTGGCTCTGATGGCTTTCAAAGGAATTTTCACAAAAGCAAATTGATTAACAGAGTTGCTTGTTATCATGACTATAGAACTGAATCTTTCATCAAGAAGCCTAAAAACTTTCTAATACCCAGTTTTTTATGCTAAGGATATTAAGCTTTTGTTGTGTATTCAAATTTTTGTTTTTAAGTTTATCTTTTATCTTGGAAATTCTTCAAATATAAAGAAATACAGTTTATCGAATTCCCTTGTCTTTATGCTGCCTATCTGTCAGTTTAAAATCTTTTAGAACTCATGGCATATGATGGGAATTTTCCTTTTTTTTTTATTAGTTTTCATTTTTAAAACAATTCTTTATACTGATTTATAATAGCCTCATATCTGTATATTTTGCTTCCTCTAAAATTACAAGCTCCATGAGGTCAGGGTTATATCATTTTTTTTTCTCCCACAGCACATATTATAGTGTATATGAGGTATGTGAGTTGGCAGTGTGAAGCCTGGACTGGAACAGGATTAAAGACTGTAGGCTATCTATTGGGGTAAAGAGTTAGTAAGGGTTGATGTAAACCAAGGACAAGTTGGATATGAGAAAAGATTCAAGAAGAGGTAAATGAGGTTCCAAATTTGATAGAACTTAACTTGTTCATAAAACAAATTCTCTTGGGTTGCAAAAATTTCTATAATTTTTTTTTCTTTAGTAATTCCACTCCTTTCTTGTTTGTTTTTTATTAATTCAGTGGACTGGAAATAGTGGAGCTCTCTTGTGGGATCTTAGTAAAGTAAGATGGTTAAGCATAAAGACTTGTCTTGTAAAAAAAGTCCCTAACAACCAAACTTAATAAATCCCAGAGGATTAGAAGACTGAGGACTCAGGTGGCAACTTTATTTAAATGGCTACTTCTAAACTTAGCGGACACAAGTAACCATTATTAGTGTGTTTACCCAAGGGTAGTTCTCAAAGGCACCCAAATCCCCAAGCCATACTGAAGCCATCCTAAGGGTAATGAAGATCAAGTTTTCTTTTTCCCAAAAGAGTCTCAAAAATTTTTGTACTTGTTGTATTAGGTTAAAAGACAGAATATTCTATATTTGGATTTTCCATTATGTAAGATAATGAATTTCTTCATGATGGTGAAAGAAAGGAGAGGAAAGTAAAAGAGAAGAAAAGAAAGGGAAGGAAGAAATTGAGGGAGGAAAGACAGAGGCAGAGAGAAAGGAAGGAGAAAGGAAATAAAAGAGAACAAAAAAAGGGAAAGCAAATAGACTAGAAATGAGAAGTCATACTCAGAGATCTTACAGATGTAAAAGACTGAAGCCTGGAGTCTAGTTTTCCTTGAAACAAGTGCTCTGCCAGTTATGGGTTAATTGTATAATGTTGTGTGGGACTGCAAAAAGATCTAGGAGCAACCCAGTTCAAGTCCTTTTTAAAGGACTTTTTAAAGAAAAGATTGAGTGCTTAAAGGTTAAATTACTTGCTAAAGTTAGTACCAGGATTGGTACTATAATTCAGATCTTCTGATTTGTACCTAATGGTGTGTAGTTTATGAGATGCTTCATTACACACACCAACCCCTGGCTCTTAGTTCAATAGCTAATAGGCAAGAGAGTATAAGTCAGCTAAACAAAGAGTTTGGCTACCTTTTAATGATTCTGGATAAGATCATCTCTCTGGATGAATTCCTAAGGATGTAATTAATATTTCCCAGAAGGACTAAAGTCAATTTTTCAATTCCTTATGCACCTTACGTGATCTAGGTTTGTTAGGCCCTATGGGGAAGATAAATCATTTATGGTGGCTCTGGCAAATATATGCTTTGCTTCCTACATCTTGCAAAAGAATGAATGGGTATGGAAAATAAAGTTTCTAAGAATAAATGTCTCTGTCTTGGTTAAGTGTGACTTTTCCTGGTAGGACATACATACTATTCATTTGCAGTGGTCAATGACAAAAACCAGACAAGTAAGTAGATTGATTTTATTCAGATCAGAGTATCTCAGATGGGTGGTATTGCCTTAGACTTTTATAGGCAGGGGTAATTTACAGTGGAGGTTGTTTTGTAAGCAGGGGAAGTCTCAGTCAGTTATTGGAACAAACGTTTTTCTCTCTAGTTGGCTAGTTTCAAGGAGATAAATAGTTCTAATCTTAGCTGAAAATCAGGAGACAAAGAATGGGAAGTTAGTGAGGTAGAAAGCAGGTTCAGGCAAAGAGGAAGAGTATGTGTCTGGCCTTGTTACAACATTTACCCAATCAACAATTATTGAATCACTCGTTCTTTTTTTTTTTTTTTTTTAAGGAATTTCTCTCTCTCTCTCTCTCTTTTTTTAAGATTTTATGTATTTATTTTAGAGAAAGAGAGCTAGAGAGACAGGGGGTGGGGGAGGTTGGTGGGGGTAGGGAGTAGAAGAAGGAGGAAGAGAGAATTTCCAGAAGACTCCAATCACAGAGCCCAACATGGGTCTCAGCTAAACAAAGAGTTTAGCTGACCCTAAGATCATGACCTGAGCCAAAACGAAGAGTTGGGTATTTAACCAGCTGAGCCACCCAGGGGTCCCTGAAACACTCTTTCCCTCCCTTCCTCCCTCCCTCCCTCCCTTCCTTTCTTTCTTTCCTTCCTTCATTAATATTTTATTTATTTATTTATTTGATAGAGAGAGAGATACAATGAGAGGGAACACAACAAGGGGACTGGGAGAGGGAGAAGAAAACTTCCCACTGAGCAGGAAGTCTGTTGTGGGGCTCCATCCCAGGAACCTGGGATCATGACCTAAGTAGAGGGCAAACACTTAATGACTGAGCCACCTAGGCATCCCTCACTCCTTATTTCTTGATTGAACTAGTAGGTTCCTAAAGTAACCAGATCCACTGCCTTGGTCTAATTTTAGTGGAAAGCTCTGTTACAAAATTAATTTATGGAAAATATAACAGTTTCTTGTGAATGCTTTTAAACATTTAGTTACCGGTGTTTTTGTGATTAAAGTTGTCCATGAGGAGTTCTCAGAATGGATAGACTTAGTAAGTAGCCATGAGTAAGATAAATATAGGGTATAAATTGAAAGATAGTGTGATGGCTGTATAATTTTGTAAATACACTTAATGCCATTGAATTATATATTTAAAAATGGTTAAAATGGGGGTGAGGGAATGGCACCTGGATGGCTAATTCGGATAGGCATCCAACTTTTGGTGTTGGCTCAGGTCATGATCTCATGGATTGTAAGATGAAGCCCTGAGTAAGACTCTGCTCCACGGGGAGTCTGCTTGAAGTCTCCCTTTGCCCCTCCCCACACTCACTCTCTCTCTCTCTCTCTCTCTCTCTGAAATAAATAAATAAATCATTTTTTAAAAACACAAAATGTTTAAAATAGTAATTTCATGTTATATACATTTTACCATAATTTTTTAAGCACATGAAAAAAAAGAAGAAATTAGAAATTGTAATGCACAGATCCTTATAACAGTAAGAGAAACAACTATCTAGAAAACTATAAAACTGTATAAAAAGACATAAAAGAACACCTGGATAAATGGAGAAACATACTATGTTTCTGGATTGGAGAACTCAATGTAAAAAAAAAGAAAAGAAAAGAAAAGGAAGCTCTCCTCTAATTTATCTATGCATTCCATGCAATATAAAGGAAGTCTTTATAGAACTTATATAATATAAGTAGACAGACACACGTACACATGTACAAAAACTGATTCTATAATTTTCAATGATCTAGAATGGATTATTCAGTAAGTAGTATTATGACAACTAACTAGCCAACTGGAAAGTGGTAGTCGAACTCCTACAACTTAACATACACCAAAATTAATTACAGTGGATCAAAAATGTGAACTTAAAACCATAGTGAAAACACAGAAAAGATAGACCTCTCCTCTCTAAATATGCTGAAGTCTTAAATAGGCATCACATAAAACAGAAATTCCAAATTATGAATCAGTGAGGTGCTATTTCCCATAATAATCAGTAAAAGCAGAATAAGTTGTGTCTAGATCCACAGTAAGTTACATCTATATACCCATCAGAATGAGTGAGTTTAAGAAGGTTAATAAAACCACATATTGGTGAGAAAGTAAGCAATGGGAACCTTTGTGCCCTGGCATTGGGAGCATCAACTGGGACAACTTCTTTGAGAAAGAGTTTGACATAAACATTCCCAACGACTCCAAAATTCCACTTCTGTCAGCCCGAAAGAATATGACTTATTAATAAAAAAGGACATCGGGGTGCCAGGGTGGCTCAGTGGGTTAAGCTTCTGCCTTCGGCTCAGGTCATGATCTCAGGGTCCAGGGCTCTCTGCTCAGCGGGAACCCTACTTCCTCCTCTCTCTCTGCCTGCATCTCTGTCTACTTGTGATTTCTCTCTGTGTGTGTCAAATAAGTTTTAAAAACTCTTTAAAAATTTAAAAAAATATAAAATTTAATTTAAAAAAAGGATGTCTAGAGAGCAGGTTCACATAAATATTTTGAACTGAAGAATAAACATAGGGGACATGCTCTCCTAGATATCAAAATATAAAGTTATTAAAACATTGTCATATTGAAGCAGTTATAAACAAACTGACCACTAAAAGGGAAGAAAGTTTAGAAACCATTAAGGACATATGTTTTTATTGTGTAGTTACCTTAAGGACATATATTTATACTATGTGGTTATATTAGGGATATATACTTATATTGCATAGTTATCTAAGTTTCATCTCAATCAATGGGGAAAAAATGAACTCTTGGGTAAGAACTGTTTTATCTGTTCTGATAAAAAAAATAGATTCACACCTCATGGGAGCTCTCAGCCGCTCACGGAGCTCCCAGGGGAGTGAGCCGGTTCGAGGGTGGAAGCCAACGGGTCACACACGATAACTGAAAGCGAAAGCTGTTTATTAGCGCGTCCCACACAATAGCTAATACAAGACTGACAACTCTAGCTGCGTGGGCTAGGGAGAGGGCCCAGAGTACTCCCGCGCGATCCCCTTCTCAGGAGCACACCTTGGTGCATCGGCCGAGAGGAAGATCTGAGCGAGTGTGTCCCAAGAGCACACTCTGACAAGCAGAGGGCCAGTGCTGCTTATAGGCAAGTTCAGTCTCTACGTCAAAGACGCTTGCGGTTAAACTGCGGTTTGTTGTACGCGCGATGCTGCTCGTCTGCTGTTCGTGCGATGTTGCTTGTAGCACGTACACCATGTCCTGGTGGCCAATCTGCAGAACTAGAAGATGCTACACAGGATGTCACAGCTGACTGCAGGTACCGTCCTGTGTAGCACCCTCCAGCTCACAACAGTTCTTGGTTGCCTGCTTTGAAGCTCTATAGCAGTGGGGTTCATGCTCACAGGACTCCCTCAGTCCACCCTTTTCTTTTTATTCTGAGGCAGAATGGTGGGGTTATTTCTCATGATGGCATTTCCCTCCATCTGTAGGAAGTCCAGGATGCCTGTTTTAGGGCAGTTTGCTCCTGATGTTTTGGACCCTGTCTCGAACACTCATCCACCAAGTGGAGCCGGGCAAATTGATCTTCCAGCCTTTTCCAGGTCTGACGCCTTGCTCGAGAGATGATTCGATGCCGAGCTCTACGTCTGCTTCCCCAAAAATGTCTGCCATCAGTATCTGGTCTGCCACAGATATGGTCGGGAGGATTTGGTCCTGTTCAGGTATAAGAGAATATCCTACAAACTTATAAAGTGTGTTTTGAATGCTTTGAAAGAGGCATGGCCCGAAAAGAAGTATGAATAGTACTGTAAGCACTAGAACGTCCCATGATTTCCATAGATCTTTGAACTTATTCCATATGGTAGATAGCCAATTTGACTCACCAAAATTTTTGAGTTGTACCTCTAATGATTGAAACAAGGTGCCTCTCTCAGCCAGTTGTTGCAGTATTAATTCCCTATATGCCCTGCTTTGGTTTAACCAGTTGCTCATAGTCATATTCTTCGTGGTGATGTTATATGTGGAATTCCAAACAAGGTGGGTCAGACATACTGGGGTAAAACTCCCACAACCGGCCAAATTCATTATTTGGGCTGTTCTCAGGATCCAATCCATTTTGTCTACTCTCGCCTCTAGTTCCATCAAACCTGCCTCTAGGGCCTCCTGTCTGTGCAACAACAATCCCTGGGTTTCAAGGATGCCTCTTAGGAGTTTCTGCTGTTCCTTCAAGACTCCTACCAGCCCTGAAGACTGGAGCACTCCAGTTATCCCTGAGGCGGCTCTGATTCCACTTAGAAGCAAAGAGAACAAAAGCAATGGTACCTGTATAGCTCTTTTTCTTCTGCTAATCGACTTTGTAGTCCCCCACATTGGGAATTCACTTTCCCTGAACACCCCTATTGTAGGTTGTTTGACTATGGAATAATTTTTTAACTGATGCATAAGGTTAGAGTATGGATCTATAAAATTTACAATGGTATTATTTTGGCATGAGCACTCTTCTTCTGAATTATTATTATAGCTGCTGCTATAGAACCCTTTACAGGCATTAGAGCATGTCCAGGTCCCTGTCATGCTTGTGAGAGATGTTCTGGTCCAATTAGCTATTAACCCTCTGGTTCCTCCATCCCAGAAGGGGATATTCTTTGCTATTGTACAGTTGTTCCAATTTACTGAGGTGTTATTCGTGACACCACAGCCAGACCTTTCGTTATTGCCTTTTATGCAAGGACATTGTATAACTAAAGTTCTTTGAGTAGCAAGGAAATAGGAACCACCTGGCAGGGTTTTCTTGGTCAGGGCTGGTATTGACCTTCCATAGATTTAATACTGCTCCATCTGGCCTCCAGGGATCACCAGCGTACTTACATTTCAATTGTCCAAATCTTTTTTCCTTATAACTCAAATATGATAGGTGACCCCAATATCCGCCTTGTGTTATTACCCTTTGTTTCCAGATGGTTCTGGAGCATGTGACAGACATATTTCTTGGTACCCAATGATACGTGTAATTACACGATTCAGCTTCAATCATGCTCCCATAAAGTGTCCCATTATGTCCAAAGATCGGTTCTGAGATCATGGTTTGGTTGGTAAGAGTACTAGACAGGTTAGTAATGCAATACTGTAAAGCTCGTCCCCTTAAAAAGAAGTAACCCCCTGTCAGACACAAAGAGAATTTTCTACCTCCTGCTGCCCAGTTGTGTAGCCTTTCCAGATCACAGGTGTAATAACTAATCTCTATTGAGATGTTCTCTAGTGAGACCCAGGTACCATTGGTTGTTATATTTGTCACTTCCTTAAATAAACCTTGGCTGGAGCTCCCCTTTTCCCTGCAATCTTTTATGGCTAGTTTGATGAAGGATCCTAACACATCTGCAGCCAGGAGGGAGCCGTTCATTCCTCGGAATGTTTCATTAAAAGTAACTTTTCCCTCCGACATTAGTGCCTCTGACCTAGAGCATCCAGGGTGGTTGTCGGAGGCGCACCACCATGATGGCAGTCCTTCCGCTGGGACCACTCCCGGGGGAGTGGCCAGCAGAATAACCCTTTCTGCATTGGCTTTGCCACTTCTGCTTAATAAACCTAATATCAGGCATGTGTATATCAATATTAGCCCACTTGTACAGGCTAAGGCTAATGCCCAATACTTTTCTATCTTTTCCTTTCTTCTTAGTTTCTGATCCCTCTCCCATAGTGCTTCTAATCTTATCATGGTCACTTTACCATACGTTACCCTTTTGTCGTTCAACCTTTTCAGAATGGGTTGCCACTTCTCCATGTTAGGGTGTTCTCCTTCTCGGAAGGGGTTGAGACCTTCTTCTCCACGGGTGATTTGATGCCAGTCCCAGATGACCTCTGCTTCTTCTTGGGTCCATGGCTTCTCTTCTGTGTCCTCCTGGTTTTGTATTTATAAGCTATTCCTAAATATTTCTGAAGAAAGCAAAGCTGGCAGTGGAAAGCGTACCTTATGCACAAGCATGAGTTGCATCCCAATTCAACTCTTTTATATTTAACCTCCATGCTAGCCACTGTAAATATCTCTCCAAGCTTCAGGGGGTCTTATACCATATAATGATTTTTACTTTCTGAAGTTGATCCTTCGAGAGCTTGCGCTCTATAGCTTGGCAGAGCATCCTGCAAGTCACATT
Source organism: Neogale vison (assembly GCF_020171115.1). NCBI lineage: Eukaryota > Metazoa > Chordata > Mammalia > Carnivora > Mustelidae > Neogale > Neogale vison. Next base: position 73,709,998 of record NC_058102.1, read on the forward strand.
TTCCATCTTAACACCATTGCAGGTCAAGGAGAAACTTTTGCTGGGTGTGAGGTCTTAGGAATAGGGTTCGATCCATAATTGTCATATGGGGCCTGTATGCAAATTTGTTGTATCCTGTGACGCTTGGCAAGGGAGGTGCTCCGTTTCCATTTATATAAGCAAGAGCAGCTCTCCTTTGTAGGCTATTTGGCTGGGTTTCCAGGATTACTGCTAGCAAAGCACATTCATAGCATTTTGGGGGTTTTTGTCCTGTTAAGAGGAGTTTCCACCAATTTGAGGTGTGCTTCCCACAGGACACTAACCTGCATAACAGGCCAAACGCTCTGGCCTATCCCATTTCCCTTCCCATTCCTCCAATTAATCCTAGTTCCTATCACTATTTTATATCTGTTTTACCAGAAAGCTTCATTCTCTAAATTTTGCATACCTAAGTTTACCCTATATAGTTCCCTCATGTCTTTCTGACTTCTTCTTTCGAGGAAGCCTAATTCTTGTCTAATGTGGAATTCATGGATTCCTCTTCTACAGCTAGTGATTCTAATGACATTGGTTTTTTGGGTGCTACTAAAGGTTGTTCTCCATAGGTTCTGTGGCCTAGTCCTCTGGATTAGGTACCTCCTTAAAGTTCTTATTAGGGATGAGGATTGGCCCATCAGGTGTTTGTATTACTATGGCACCTTCTCCTTTCCAAAGGATACAGGCAGGACCTTGTCAATTTCCCTTTTGCTTTCCTTGCTGAAGTCTGTAATAACAGAATTTTTTATTATTTTGAGTTTTTCAGATATTTATTTGTTCTTGGTTATCTGTATTCATCTGGTATATCATTAGTTCCCAAGGTGTGACATCCCCTATCCCCCCCCTTTGTTTTTTATTAAGCACTATTAGTGCTAAATCCAATGCGGCCTGTAATGTCTCTGTTTGTTCTTTGAACTGATTAGTCAGTCTTTTTAATTCCTTATGCTTATTTTCTACTATGGCCTGACTTTGAGGGTTCCATGGAATGCCATAGGTGTGTTTTATATTTAAGTATTGACATATTCCTTCTACTTGTCTGGACGTAAAATTTGGCCCATTATCTGAGTGGATCCAGTTTACATTCCATAGTTTATATAAATTTAACGTAGCTATAGCAGTGGCTTTTCCCGATTCTGAGGGCAGGATAACTGCATGCAGGTACCCTGATGAGCTGTGACAAGCAGTAAAGATTATCTTTTCTCCCATATGAGTGCAGTCTATTTGCCACAGTTGGGGGTCTACAGGGTTGATGCCTCTTATTGGATTTGCCCCTTTAATACAATCTGGGCATTGTTTAACTATTTCTTTTGCCACTGTGGTAGGAAGACCATATTTTAATTTTAAATCCCTCCAATTATTATGCCATTTCTCATGTTCTTCCTTTATTTGATTCAGGTTGTCTACCCAATTGAAGAAAATACCTGTGCTGCCAAATCCTAGTTGTCCTCTTTCTGTGTTTCTGTCTATTGTGCCTTGTTTAAGAGGCTCATGGAATAAAGGTAGGATGATTAACTGTGCTGTTTTCTGTCCTGATTGTAAGGAGATTCCCTTCCTTCCTCCATTTAGCAACAGAACTTGAATATCATCTCTAAACTCCTGATCAATAATTCCTCCTTGGATTTGTAGACCTTTTGAGCCTAGGGATGACGTTTGGATTATCCAACCCCAGTATCCCCTTGGGATCTCTATTTTTGTCTCTATGTTTAGTTATATAATTTCCCTAGGTAATAGAAATAAATCTTTTGGGGTACACAGATCATAGCCTACATCTTCTGGTCTTTTATCCTTAATATTTTCTCCCTCCATAACAATAGATACTAACTGGTCTGCTTCGGTGTTTCCAGGTACCCCCTTGTGTCCTGGTACCCATCCTATATACCAATTGTCCTTTTTCACAGCTGACGAGATTATCTCCCTCTGTAAACTATCTTCTATGGTTTCTGGGTCTGGTCTAGCTCTTAAAATGGAGAAGCAGTACTTGCTATCTGTGATGATGTTAACTTGCGGACCTGAATCTTGAAAGGCCATTTTTATTGCATATTTTTCTGCTTGTTGATTCTATCCTACTATATGTTTTATTCTACTTCTCCCTATGGATGTGACATATCCTGCCTTTGTTTGTTGCTCCTTTCTCGACTCCATCTTCGCGGTAGCGGCTGCGGTGCCCGCGGTTCAGTAGCCGACATGCAGCTCTTCGTCCGCGCCCAGGAGCTACACACCCTCGAGGTGACCGGCCAGGAGACGGTCGCCCAGATCAAGGCTCATGTAGCCTCGCTGGAGGGCATCGCTCCTGAAGATCAGGTCGTGCTCCTGGCTGGCTCGCCAACTGGGAGCTCTCAGCTGCTCACGGAGCTCCCAGGGGAGTGAGCCGGTTCGAGGGTGGAAGCCAATGGGTCACACACGATAACTGAAAGCGAAAGCTGTTTATTAGCGCGTCCCACACAATAGCTAATACAAGACTGACAACTCTAGCTGCGTGGGCTAGGGAGAGGGCCCAGAGTACTCCCGCGCGATCCCCTTCTCAGGAGCACACCTTGGTGCATCCACCGAGAAGGTGACCGACCCCCTCCCAGGAGCACACCTTGGTGCATCGGCCGAGAGAGAGGAAGATCTGAGCGAGTGTGTCCCAAGAGCACACTCTGACAAGCAGAGGGCCAGTGCTGCTTATAGGCAAGTTCAGTCTCTACGTCAAAGACGCTTGCGGTTAAACTGCGGTTTGTTGTACGCGCGATGCTGCTCGTCTGCTGCTCGTGCGATGTTGCTTGTAGCAAGTACACCATGTCCTGGTGGCCAATCTGCAGAACTAGAAGATGCTACACAGGATGTCACAGCTGACTGCAGGTACCGTCCTGTGTAGCACCCTCCAGCTCACAACAGTTCTTGGTTGCCTGCTTTGAAGCTCTATAGCAGTGGGGTTCATGCTCACAGGACTCCCTTACATCACACCAAAAATAATAAATATTTTGATTTGACTGACTCGGTGGTGAAGAGCATGTGACTCTTGAACTGGCAGTGGTGAGTTTAAGTCCCACGCTGGGTGCACAGATTACTTAAATCAATGAAACTTAAAATAATAATAATAATAATAATAATAAATATTTGGGGAGGAAGAGACTTAAAAATCTAAAGATAAACAAAGATACAAATTTACCAGAAAAAAATTTGTAGAATACCTTTATAATTTGAAGTAATGGGGGGGATGTGTGTTCGTGTGCATGTGTGTACCTTAAATATACATTGTATATACACTGTATATATAGTTAAAGAAATTTTATCTCGAACTTGGAAAGAGGTAATATGATAATTAGTTGTTTTTTTAATACACGCTGAGTCTGCTTGCCCTCACTTTGCCTAAAACTGGATTCACCTCCTGGTGGGTGTTGAGCCAAAAAGATACCACCAAGACAAAGAATAGGAAAAGGAAGGGTTTTACTTACAACAAGTGAAGAAGACAACCAGGGCTAGTTCCCAACAGAACAACTCCAGGGAAGTTTTAAGCTAAGGATGCATATATATTCATGAAAGGGCTTGTGCAGTGTGGAATTTAGAATGGAATTGGGGCAAAAGTTATCTCAAGGTGAAAGACTTTAGGTCTTGGTTGATAGAAGTTATGGGGGCCAGCAAGGGTCAGAATCGTCTATTCTCTGGCTCCAGCAGGTCTGGTATTTGAGTGCTCAAAGGAGTTTAAATCCTGCAAAGATAACTCAAGAATGTGCATAAGGTCAATCTTTACTTTTGAAATGGCACTGGGAGTTTTTCTACTGATTTATTGTCTCTGATATGATTAGGCTATCTCCTGGCCTGATAGTGGCTATTTGGTCTTACATTCTTTTGTTCTCTTAAAATCATTAACTACTGTGGTCTATTCTTCTGCCATTTCAACATATCCCAAGAAGTTCTGCAAGAAATGGGCTGTGCACAAGCAGTGCTGATCAAGCAGAGATCACAAGATGGCCGGGCTCTAAAATGACTTCTCTTATGTCAAGAAAGTTATGTCTCACCTTTCTTTTTCTGGAGCTCCCCCAACTGCTTACACTAATGTGATACTCTTGGGAAATGACACAATATATTTGACAATAATCAACATCTGATGAAGTTACAGAAAAACAACTGATCTATAAAATTAAAAGTTAACATGTAAACCTGTAAGTTGTTAGGATACGTACTACCTTGTGGAGATATTAACCCTAAGTGATAAGCCTTTATTGCTGTGAAAATGTTAACCACTTTTATAGCCAATTTTGCAATTTTATTTGGCATTTCTTTCTCCTCTAACAAAATAAATAAGACGCTGTTCTTCAAAAACTTCTCAAGCCAGCTCTGTTCTTACCTGCTAATTCCTTCACAATTTAATAAAAGCTTGGCATGTGCTGGGGCACCTGGGTGGCTCAGTCAATTAAGCATCTGCCTTCAGCCCAGGTTATGATCCCAGAGTTCTGGGATCCAGCCCTGTGTCGGGCTTCCTGCTCAGCAGGGAGTCTGCTTCTCCCTCTGCCCCTCTGCCCCTCTACCCCCACACTTGTGCTCTTTCTCTCTTAAATAAATTTAAGAAACAAAGAAAAAAAAACTTTACATGTATGAAAGAATTTTGCCTTTCAATATAATTGTATATTTATAGACAAGTCTCTGGAAGGAATGTACAAAAAGAAAATTAGACAGTGGTTTTACTTCTGGGGATGCAAGTAGGATATTGAACTGTTACATTTCTTTATTACTTTTGTATTTTATTACTTTTGTATTTTAAATGTCCCTTAATTGAGAACACAAAAATGTTATTGTGTCAATAAAAAGGAAGTATAAACAAAGAAAACAGAATGTTTCCATGAACTCTGTTCACTAGAGAAATGATTTAGCAAACTATGGTATTTTTTTCTTTGGAAAAATACACAATAATTAAAATTATTTTGTGAAGATTGTATTTTATTTTAAATATTTTCTTTTTAAATTTATTTTTTCTTTATTTTTCAAATATTTATTTATTTGAGAGAGAAAGAGTGCAAGAGACAGCACAAGTTGGGAGGAAAGGCAGAGAGAAAGGGAGAAGCAGAATCCCGACTGAGTAGGAAGCCCAAAGTGGGACTCAATTCCAGGACTCCAGGATCATGAACTGAGCTGAAGGTAGATGCTTAACCAACTGAGCCGCCCAGGTAACCCTAAATATTTTATTTATTTATTTATTTATTTATTTTTCAAGATTTTATTTATATATTTGACAGAGAGAGAGACAGCAAGAGCAGGAACATAAGCAGAGGGAGTGGGAGAGGGAGAAATAGGTTTCCCTCTGAGCAGGTAACCAAATGTGGGGCTCGATCCCAGGACCCTGGGATCATGATCTGAACTAAAGGCAGATGCTTAATGACTGAGCCACCCAGGCACCCCAAAGATTTTATTTTTAAGTAATCTTTATACCCGATGTGTGGCTCAAAGTCATACACTCTACCTACTGAGCCAACCAGGCACCCCAAAGATTACATTTTAACATGTAAAACTATTTTTGTTTAAATCGTGGGATGAAAAAACAATATATTCGTGATAGCCATCTTAGGGTAATAGGCTATTAATTTTTATTTTTCAGTATTTTCCTCAGTGTCTAATGAGCACCTCACCTTAATAATGAAGAAAACACTGATACAAACAGAGCATAGCACGTTTCAGCATGTCCTGACTCTTTGAGAATGTGTGATGCAATAATTTGGCCTTTTGTGACTTATACAAAAGCTTATAGTTTGTGTTCCCTCCCACAACTAAGAATTTTACCTCACATAATGGATATTTGATAGGGGACTTTTTTTTAAAGGAGTGCAAGTTAACACTTTAAACTGTGATTGAATTAAGGGCTTGCAAGTTTTTACTAAGAAGACAACATTTCTGTGCTGTGTTGTTAATCAAAAGAACTTCTTGGGGTACCTGGGTGGCTCAGTGGGTTAAAGCCTCTGCCTAAGCTCATGTAATGGTCCCAGGGTCCTGGGATCGAGCCCCACATCGGGCTCTCTGCTCAGCAGGGAACCTGCTTCCTTTCTCTCTCTCTCTCTCTCTCTCTGCCTACCTGTGATCTCTATCTGTCAAATAAATAAAAAAATCTTTAAAAAAAAAAAAAAAAAAAACTTCAGATGGTCTATCTATTTGGAAATTTTTTTTAGTAGACACTGAGAGGAAAAAAAACTCTACCTTATTAGGTTTAATACCTGGAAGTAAGCAAATTAAATAACAGCAGGAGAAAAGGCGCTTATTTTTTTTAATGTGTATAGGAGTTCACAGAAAAGAAGGGAAACCCAGAGAAACAGAGTTTATATATTCTTTTAACAAGAGAAAGGGAGTTTGGGCTTGCAAGGACAATAAATGGTGGGGAAGTGAAACTAATGGAAGATAAAGGCTATTTTAATAAGTTTTGTTTATGCAAACTCATCCTGGTGATGGTTCCTTGGCTTGGACAATGAGAGTCACTCTTGCCTCTCTGGTGGGGGTGGTTGTGGGTAGAGGTGTGATTCTTAATGTCTTCAGCACAAAATAATCCTTACGCTTGGGGTACCTCGGTGACTCAGTTGGTTAGGCATCTGGCTTTGTCTCAGGTCATGGTCCTGGGGTCCTGGGATTCAGCCCCATGTGGGCTCCCGGCTCATCTGGAAGCCTGCTTTTCCTTCTCCCTCTTTCACTTACCCCACTCATGCTCTCTCTCTCTCTCAAATAAATAAATAAAATCTTAAAAAAAAAAAAAACTTACGCCAAAGTGGCATATTTCAGGGAAGCATATTTAGATCCCTTTCAAACAAAAAGGAAAAAAGTCACAATATCTATAGGGTAAAAATTCAGCATTCTATATAAAGAATTCATTGCTATGCCAAATTTATGCTTTTGGGGGAGGCAGGAATCCTCCAGGGTTATGAGCAAAAACTCCTTTTCTTTTTTTAAGTTTATTATTTATTTATTTAAGTAATCTCTATATCCAACGTGGGGCTCAAACTCATGACCCAAAGATCAAGAGTCCCATGATCTTCTGACTGAACCAGCCAGGTACCCCTAAACAAAAACCCTTGACTGCCTGGCTTTTCATATTCTAGCACTGTGCCCTTCAGCAAAAGTATTAATCTCTCTGAGCTCAAATTCTTCACCTGTAGAAGATTCTTCACCTGTAGAAGATTATTGTGGTAAAGATAAGTCATAGTTAGCAAAATGTCTGGCACAGTAAACAATAAATGCTACAAATATCCTTTTATGTTTCTCTTTAAGGATGTTTTTTTCATAAGGACACCAAAATCTTTGTATCAGGCAGTGTTAGATTTGAGAAGCAGAAACACTATCAATAATAGGATAAAGAGTTTCTTGTAGGCATTAGAACTTAAACGATTATGGTAGCTGGTTGAGAAGACGGTTGTTAAGAGCGTGATGTCATGCCGGCTGGCAATCAGGGGCTGGGTGTGAAGTAGGGAAGAGAAAGAACTGGATTCAATAAGAAGAAACTAAAAACCACAAGGACAAACCATGATGTTGGGTGACCTGTGGTAGAAGCTGGTGCCCTTCCTCATTGGACTACACCCACACCTGGCCCAGGATTAGGAAAAGCTGAAGGAAGGGACATGGTGTGTGCTTGAGGAACTATGAACTGGCTATTACCATTCACTACTAGTTACGCTAGGACATCAGCAACAACATGCACTTGCTGCCACAATGCCTGACACCCTCTACTGACTTCCAGCATGAAAATAAATGGCAAGTACTTCACTTAAGCCTTCTAAAACACTCCTACTTCTCCTGTGGTCAACTGTAACACAGAATCACACAGGCAAAGAAATTCTGGGAAAGTTAGTTTGAAGTTCGGTAAATTGATGTAGTACAAAGTCATTGCACTCTTTGTATTGTTTGTAATCCTGCTTACTTCAGTCGAAACTGAAAACTTAGAGGAAAAAACAAACCATACCATTCAGATATTTTAAGCCTAGCTCTTTTATTTTGAAACTTGGGGATTTCTAATAATAAAAATTCACTTTCAAGGGACACTGGGGTGGCTCAGTTGGTTAAGTGTCTGCCTTCGGCCTGAAATCAAGTCCTGCATTGGGCTCCTTGCTCCATGGGGAGCCTGCTTCTCCCTATACTTGTTCTGTCTGCTGCTCCACCTGCTTGTGCTCTCTCTCTTTCTCTCTCTCTGACAAAAACATTAAGTCTTTTTTTAAAAAAAATTTAAAAATTCACTTTCTATATTCTATTTGATGAATTTGTAGTTAAGAGAACAAATATCACTCACTTCAGAACATGTAATTTCAAGTGAATCATGTATCGCAGCATATAGAAATTTGTTGGGCAAGGGGCTATCAAACTCTTGTGAAGAACTGGCCTCTGGGAAAGGGTTGGGTCCAAGGAGATCGGAGAGGGTTGTAACAGCATGTCCAGCATGATAGCCTTCTTTGGTCCTCAAATAGTACCCATCTACAGAGGGATTTAATATTTATTTATGTATTTATGTATTTATTTAAAAGATTTTTATTTATTTATTAGAGAGAAAGAGAGTGCGCACTAGTCCAGGGTGGGGGGTGGCAGAGAGAGACAGACTCCCTGCTGAGCATGGAGCCCAATGCGGGACTCAATCCCAGAATCCTGAGTTCATGACCTGCGCTTAATTCAGATACTTAACCAAATGAGTCACCCAGGCGCTTTAGATATGGATCATCTAAAGGAGTTTCACTAAGGAAGGTACCAATTCCCGAATAAACCCATCACAGTTAAGAGGTTTTCCTTCTTTTGAATAAGGAAGAACTGGGATGGGTTCTAGAGTGTCCCTGGAATGGATAAATAGGTACAGGGGAGAGGAGATGATTTTGATGTGGAAGAGCAAGGTTCTCCTCTCATGGAGTTGAAGAATGAATCTCAGACAAAGGAGAGTGAATAAAGCCACAGAAGTTTTTTAAGGATACAGAAAAGCAGCTCTCAGGAGTGAGAGGGGTCCCCACAGGGTTACCACTGAGGACTTTTAGGGATGGTCTTTTATAGAAAGCTAACCAGAGAACTTAAATCCTTTTAACATCTATATCAATAGCACCACTGAGTAAGTACTAGTGATAACACCTTTAGTGGATTACTTCCTTTTTAGGGTCCAGTAATTCTTGTAACAGCTACTTGTGACCAACCAAAACCCCACCTCTGACACCTAGGACAGGATGGTCTGGTTTGTTCTCTTATCTCTGGTTTCCTTTCATCTCCCACATTTTGAATTTTGTGAGCCTGATCCCTGGCCCACCTAGCCCCACCTGTCCCTGACTTAAGCCAATCTAGATGCAGAAAATGCTAGCTATTTTCAGTTAAGAATAAAGTCTGAGCAGCCTCAGGGACCACGAGGTTAAGTACAGTTAATAAGGCTAAGTCACCAGACTGTGGCAGCTGCTGTCATTACACCCAAACAAGGTGGGTGGCCTTTTGCAATGGGGTCAAATAAGGGGACATAATCAATGGGTCTCTGATGTCCATTATGCTATTGTTAAGACCCATAGAGTTTGTCCTGATTTTTTAATATACAAGTAGAAAGAAAGGACTGTGATAATTAGGGAACCCAAGGGTGGCAAGTCTATTCAGGGCAAAGACCCAGGTGCGTAGGAACTAAGGGCCAGCTCTCCCAAAATGGGCCTCTTTGGCATGAAGATTACTTCAAGTTAAAAAGCAAACAAAACCAGTAGATTCAGGAAAAGCTCTTTACCTCCCCCTCAACTGTCTAAAAAGAATTTAGATAGGCAACCTGCTCTGGGAAGAGAGCTAATCAGTACCACATTTGGAGAGGAACCAGGTATGGTAGACAGGGAGGAATCTAGCAAGTCCTCTTTGAGCTGAGTCCTCTATATCTCAGTATTTCTGAGTGATCCAGCAACATTTGTTTACCAAATATTTCCTTTTCTCATCTTCCTGTGAATTGCATGCATCCCTTCCCTCTGAAGTCACAGACCACTAACCCCTTCTCCTTCGTTCAGAACATGTATACCTCATTTTTGCTTGAGCATCTGTGGAATTTCTAGGTCCATGTGGATTCTGTGTACATGCAAAAAAGCAAATTTGATTTTTTTCCTGTTAATCTGTCTCATATCAATTTGATTCTTGGTCTGGCTAAAAAGACATAGGAGGGGACAGGAAATTCCTATTCTCTGACATGTGTCAACTAAAGGTTGTATAAAGGGATAGCCAGTACCAAAAGTTAGGAATGCGATGTCTACAATATCCCAGGAGTCCAAGAACTCCTTGACATTATGCTTTGGTGATTAGCAAGGTAAAGTAATGAAGAGCTTCCACTCTTTGATGGGAAAGAAACTTTCCATTTTGTGCAATAATGTCATGACTAAGATAGCATTTCCTGCCCTTACAGAAACAATGTTTACTGGAGAATGCCAAGTATGAGAAGTCTCCAAATGAGCAGTCTCACTTATGAAAGGGTGGCATCTTAGTGCGGGGGGTGGGGGGGTTCCGTTTGGCTAATTTGGGGAACAGAATGTCAAAGATGGGTGTACACCCAAAGAAAGGGTGTAATAATTCTTGTGGATTGGTAATCATTGTTTGGTCAAAAATGAAGCAGGAGATGAGGTTCTTCTCTTAAGGAGTCAAAGAATGAATCTAGTGAACAAAGGAGGGTGAGCAAAGTGACAAGATTTTCGTAAAGCAAATGTATAGAGGAAGCTCTCAGGAGTGAGAGGGGTCCCAACCAGGGGTGCCAATGGGGACTTTTGCTGGCAGTGTTTTGTTTAAAAACTGACCAGAAAACTTGTAGACTTCCAATTCCCATGACGTCTTTTGTTGAGCAAGGATTTGTGATAACATCTTTGATGGTTAACTTTTCCTTTAAGGCCTGGTCATTTTTTTGGTGTGTGGTCATTTTCTATATTCTGTGGTCACAGTGTAATTATCATCAAACATTTCAACTCTACCCATTGGGGCAGGGTGGTCTGATTTTTCTTTCTGGTTTTTATTTTTATTCTGTCTTGGTGCCTGCATACCTGAATACCCTCAGAGCCTAGTTAGGGCCCTTCTTTCCCTCCCGAAAGTTCCCTCCTTTCCCTATTCATCCTTCCTCTTGGAAGAGGATCCATGATTGCCATTAGGGAGTAAGAATGATGACAGCTCTGACTTCTTCATGCTGGAAAGGGAGGGTATGAGGTTGCGACAGTCAGAGTCTACCCTGGAGTTGGTCAGGAGGTCCACGGTACAACTCTGGGGAGATGTTGAAAGGCATGAGGTGACACAGGCATTGACAAAAACAGAGAGAAAAACACAAACCAATGATTATTTTCACCAGCAAAATAGCATCCCTGAAATAATGATCCCATTCTCCAAGCCAGCTAAATAATCCAGAAGAGAACCTGATTTTGTCCAGTTCAGCTTGAATGTCATATATTGTGAGACTTTATAAGAATTGTCAGTTAAAACAACACATGTGTGGAAACTCTTTACAATCTAAGTGATGCAGAAGTAATAAATAATCAATGGTTGCCTGATTCTCCAGAAGTTTCCCCTAACTTCACTCAGTTCTTGATTCAGGGCATCTAACTCTTGGGACATATCATTCAAGGTTCTAAAGAGTAGGCACACAGTTTGTTTTATCTCATGGTGTAAGATTTTTCCAAGTGCTCGGAGTCCCCCCAGAGAGAGGCAAGCCTGCTGTTTCCCTATCTGATATAAGAGCCACATTATCATCCTAACGGAGGGTGGGGTGGGAGGTGAGATGCAGCAAGTCTTGTTGATAATGTGTCACTGGGTGTGACATGATCAATAATCCTAGTTTGCCTATAGAACACCCCCATAAGAATTGTTCAGAGATGATATAGTCCATACAGGCACAAAACAGATCCCATCCTCTAGGAAGTTATGAGTTACTAGTTGGAGATGGGAAATGTAAGATAAAGTTGTATTGAGTAGAGGCTCATTACTGGCCATGCATCTGCAATTGGTTCTGATTACATGTTTTAGATGTATTGAGGGCCTGAACCACAGGGAAGTATTCCAAACTGAGTGGTAAGACTCTTAGTGAGTTGTAAAACTTTGGCCTGCTTGGCCCCCACACCCACTAGGCTATTGAAAAGCAAGTTTTGTGGGTAGTTACCATCAGCAACACAAAACTGAGATTAATTCATAATATTCAGAGCCATATGTATCCAAAAGTTGGCTAGGGCCAACAGTCTTGTAGGGTCCGGGTTTATCGTAACCATAATGGGAAGATAACTTTTATAGTATCAGGAGATCCTATTTGTATTTTTACATAGGTGTATTCTCCAGCATCTAATAATGTATTGGAGGCCAATTGCATTTGCATAGCTTGTAATGTGCCTACTACTCAATGCAACTTTACTTTACATTTCCCAACCCCAACTGGTAACTTCCACCTACCTACAGGACGGGATCGGTTTTGTCAAGAAGAGTTGAGGGTGATAATAGATAGGGGCTATGGTCATGTGCAAGAAGGTGTGATGAGGGACAACTGTGGGGACAAGAACAGTAACAGGTGTGGAAAATTCTTAGACCGTCTGTGTCTCTAACAACATTCAACGTCACCTGGGATACCACCACTGAGAATGAATTGACCTAACAAAACTGGGCTGAAATTCAGTCTTTAAAAACTAGTTCTCAACAATGGTAGGATTTATTCTCCTTGAGCATGAATCTGAACAGAATAGTAGTTCTTACATTCATCATCTTACATTCAGTCTTCCAAACTCAAGCTCTTAGAATCTGCATTGCTAGGCTATTTTGTTTTTGACTGCTGAACCCTGTGACAACATCTTATCCTCCTTGGTTTTTGTTTTCCAAACTCCCCTTGAATTTTGTTTTCCAGTTGGTAATTCTACTCAGGGGGATCTTTTTGACTGTTCAAATAACACGACACGGAGATCAACTTTACATAAGTTGAGAATTAAATAGTCATTGCTAATGATGGGGAAAGGATAATTTTCTGGGTGTTAATGGAAATTCTTGTAGCCTTAAAAGGAAATAATCTGGCAATACCTGTTATGTTAAAATTACAATTCAGCCCAACAGTCCTCCTCCTGGGAATCCTTCCAATACTTATGGGTTGTTCATAAGTGGCAAAAAATTGGAAACAAAGTGAATTTCATTGGATAAGACACAATTTAACCAATTATTAAAAATGACTTATAACAGGGATGCCTGGGTGGCTCAGTGGGTTAAAGCCTCTGCCTTCGGCTCCGGTCATGATCCCAGGGTCCTGGGATTGAGCCCCACATGGGACTCTCTGCTCAGTGGGGAGCCTGCTTCCCTTCCTCTCTCTCTCCCTGCCTCTCTGCCTACTTGTGATCTCTGTCTCTCAAATACATAAATAAAATCTTTTAAAAAAATGACTTATAACAATTTCTATGACCTGGAAGCCAAATCAGAGAAGTGTGTAACATATACTATTTAATAAAATGGTGACTAATATCTCTCTGTATGGATGTTTATTTATTAATACATGGTTGAGTGAGCATGGAGAAAAGTACTGAAGTACACATGGATGAAGGGGAATTGGTGGTTCATCGCTGTACCCAAACCATGTGTATCATTATTGGGTAAGTCTTGAAATTAGGTTGTGAAAGTCTTTCAAGTGTTTTTCAGGACGGTTTCTGCTGGTCTCATTCCTTTCTATTTACAGGCTCAAGTCTCCAATTATCCTCTTCTTGTCAAATCCAAAGGAAATTTTCCTATTTTCTCTTCCTTGATATTTAACAAATGGCACAATATTTACTCATCTAGCCCATTCTTTTCTTCACCTGTGTAACAACATTCTCTTGGTTTTCCTTCTTTCTTTCTGGCTATTCCTTTGTCTCTTTAAGGTTTATCCTTTTCTCTTACCATTAAACTTTACAGTTTTTTGAGGCTTGGTCCTCATCTCATTTCTCATTTTTCATCTCACATAAGGCAATACCCCTTCATATCCAGAGTTTTAATAAACTCTTAAAAGACTGGAATTTACTTCTCTCTCAGTTAGATAATCTGGCTGTTCCAGGCTGGTGGAGAGTTCTTCTTTACAGATCTTTCAGTATCTATTTTCTTTCCATTTTGTTCCTTAAACCTTGCCTTGGGTAGGGGTTATAACCTGGAGTCCATTATATTATTTCTCTATTACTGCCATAATAAATTACCACAAACTGAGCTACTTAAACAACACCTACTTATTATCTCACAGAGCTTTCAAGCCCATTCAGGTAACTGGCAGAATTTACTTGCTTCGCATGTTTTCCTTGTGGTCCTCCATTCAAGTCAGCAACAGTGAGTTGAGCCTCTCTCATCCTTTCACTCCCAGACTTCCACCTCTGCCACATCTCTCTGGCCTCCTCCTCCATCTTCCTTTTCTGCTTTAAAGGGCTCATATGATTACATTGGGCTGGATCCACCCAGATAATCCAGACTCATTTGCTTATGCTAAGATCAGCTGATTAGTAATCTTAGTTATCTCTGCAAAATCCCCTTTGTATGTAACTAACATAACCATGGAGTAACATCAGGAGGTAAAGATTCCAGGCACCAAAATTCTGCCTACTACACTCATGGATAGAATTTAGTAATACCATGAATTTGGAAGGTGAAGGAGTTTGGGACAGTGGGACAGCTCCCACCCCTCACCCCTACCCACACTTTGGCATTTGGCATATGGGCTATTTTGAGCTGCAGGCAATCGAGACCTTGTGGGCTTAGGAGAAACTTTTGCACCTCACTCTTCTATATAGAAGAATCTAAATTGGAGGGTCTTTCCAAAATAAGGGTTTATTAGCAAAGATAAATTTTATCTGAGTGACCCATCTGAATGGCAGGGCAAACACCTAATTACCAAAAATCTTCTCTTTTCTTACCACCCTGTGAATTACATTCTTTTCCTCTGAAGTTCCAGATCCCTATCTCATTCTCCTTAGTTCAGAATGACACATGTACCTCATTTTGCCTATCTTTGGAATTTCCATGTCTATGTGAATTCCTCATACATATGCTATTAAATTTTATTTTCTCTGTTTCATGTCAATTTGATTCTCAATCCAGCTAGAAGGACCCTTGAAATGGACCTTGCTCCCTTAAAGGAATACTTGTCCCTGATAATGGCAAACCAATTAACTCTATTTTTACTCACGCTTTACTGAAATGTATCATATTCCTTGTCATTCGGTCAAGAAGAGGCTGTGAAGCAATCAAAGTGTTTATTTGGGGTCTTAGGGATTGCAATCTGGAAAACACAGAGTCCACCTAATCCAAAGGATGCTTGAATTGGGAATTTGCAAATTATGAGTGGGAATTCCAGGACTATAAAGGCAAAAAACACAAGTTAACATAATTTGTTTTGGAAGAATTATAATTGGTGGGGCACCTGGGTGACTCTGTGGATTAAAGCCTCTGCCTTCGGCTCAGGTCATGATCCCAGGGTCCTGGGATTGAGCCTCAAATCGGGCTCTCAGCTTGGCGGGGAGCCTGCTTCCCCACCCCCCCACTGCCTGCCTCTTTGCCTACTTGTGATCTCTGTCTCTCAAATAAATAAATAAAATCTTTAAAAAATAAAGAATTATAATTGGTGCTGGCAGACTTTCAACTATCTAATACATGATTGGCTATTTAGCTAACAGGTATTAGGCTATCTTATTTCAGTCCAAAGTAGAAGGATATATCCCAGGAGATGGTCCAGTTGCAACTGACAAAAGTCAAAAATTCATGGTGTTCTGAGAATTGAAAGAGGAGATGTACATAGGCCTTACTTCCTGTAGTGAGTATACATCTTTGATAAATGAATAAATAAAGAAATAAGTAACATGTAGTTTCCAACCAAACGAAAACATTCATAGCAAACAAACAAGCATAGCAAATAAGCCTAGACCAATGTGTGTATAGTGATAAGACTAATGTGTGTGCAGTGATAAAGATTAGCGTAGAGCAATAAGTTGTAAATATTTTGAGTCATGCAGAATATTGCAAAAACGTGTTTACGACGTGCATGTGTGTTTTGATGTATAAGTATGAGAAAAACAAGTGATGTAATGTGTTTACAAAGGAGACCTTAGCACAGTATATAAAGAAGCATCGGGTTGGACTAAGGCGAAGCGAGTTCCCTGTCGGGAGAACATCATTGCCGGTGTTACTGACGGACTCCCCGGCAATTGCCGACCACTCGCTGGTTCTCAGTCGCAACTTCTGCGGTGACCTCTATGTCTAGATTGTGAGGCGACGTCTCCTTCATCGTGACAACATGACCAGCTGCCAAACCGTGACGATTACGTTCCAATAAAGATCAAGTGAGTTACATCTTACAAGTCTCTCTTCATTCTTATAAGCCGCGAACTCCTGGCGGGACGCAGAGGCTTGCTCGCGACATCCTATAAAGGAAGTATAGGTATGCCCTGCTTTTCACTCTTCAAAAGTTCTCCTTATGCCACTTGGCTTTTTAGTGGCATAATGTACTTAGTACATGAGGTACTTATGCCACTAACATTAGTACCTGTTTTCACTAACCCTAAGAAATCTGAAGAGGATTTTTGCTTTCATGGAAAAAAAGGTGGTAAGTGAAAACAGTATTCAACATTTATTTTACTGCGTGGACCCTGAGCAGCCAGAGGGCCACCACCACACTCCATCCTTAGGGAGGACACTGTGTATCTCAGCACTGAGCTGCTGTAGCTTTTAGTTATGTCTGGGAGCATCTGTCCTGTACCCCAATTTATTTTGTGCATCTATTAGCAAGATGTGTCCTAAGGAAAACCTAGAAGGAGTTATTTTTTGGGTCTGGGAATGTTCAAAAATGTTTCCATATCAATTAATGGTCATCGCTTCCTCACTTTACACCATTTTGGCTTAGGAAAGTTTTCATAGGAAATCTCTACTTTTGGATAGCAGGAGAAACCCGCATTCCTGTTACTTCTTCTTTTGGAGGCAGGAAAACTGAGCAGAGACAGGGTAAGTGATTTTCCCAGAGTTGTATGTCTAGTGAATGGCAGAGCTAAGATCCAAACCTTGGGGGCAAAGGAATACTCTGCCCTCCCAAAAGCAAGAACAAACCACCACTACCCTTTGTTATTCTTTACCCTCAGTCGTATTCCCTTATTTACGTCTTCCTATACAAACCCTCATATGAAAAAAAGTCTATTTTCTTTGAGAAGTTTCCTCTGCATTAATGGACACTCTCCCTATTCCAGTGGCCTGGTGGGGGGGGCGGGAATCTCAGCTTCACTTGGTGCGGTTTCTATCACATGTGTTATAAAAAGCTTGCCGACCCCATTCTCTGTATCATTGGTCCGGAGACCAGCAGCAATAGCCTATCCTGGAAACTTACTAGAAATCTACACTTTGAGCCCTACCGAATTGGCAGTTTCCCAGGTAGCGGTCTTTAATCTTTAATCCCTTTGTAACAAGCTCTCTGGACCGTTCTGATGCAAGTGAGAGGCAGAGAACCACTGATGGAGAGGGATTCTCCATCAGACACGTGAACGTGCCTTTGCAAATCTCGCCGCCCAGGCACTGGAAGGCCAGGCTGGCCACTGCCTTGCTCACACGGGTGGCGCTAGGACCCGGGCGGCACCGGCCTCACCGCTGCCCGCCCACGGCCGGGGGCGGGGCCAAGTTGTGCGGGGAGCCGGGACCTAGCTGCTCGACCCGCCCCTGAAGGCGGACCGAGCCGACTTAAACTCAGGGGCCCGGGAGGCCAGAGCGTCCTCCCTGCTTGCCCGCGCTGGGTCGCTCGCCGGTCGGTAAGTGTGGGGCCGGGTAGCCCGCGGCTCCTCCCTCGCCGTGCTCGGCGCTCCGTGGGGCGCTGGGCGCCGGAAGTGTAGGCGCCCGCGGGCTGGGGCCCGGCGTGCGGCGGCGGGAGCTTTTGTTCTGAGGAGGGGACGGGGTAGCGGGATCGCGGACTCTCGGGCGGCTCCGGGCCTTGGCCCGGCGGTTCCCGCGGCCAGCCGTCCGCCCCGCTCGTGACCCTGAGGGCCGCGCGGGACTGGCGGTGGCCAGCCGCGGACGCCGAGCTCGAGCCGGAGGGCGGCGCCTCGTTGGGTGTTTTTAAATTGCCTTACTCCTTGTGGTGGAGGTCGCGGGTGGCGAGAGCGAGTACTCATTTTGTTGAACTACAAAGCGTTAGTTTAGGCAGTGGGTGTGAAAAAAGCTTATGTTTTTCATTATTTCCTGTCCTCGGTGTGGGGAAAAAAATTGTTTTGCATTTACTGTTTTCTCGAGCATTCCTTTCCTCTCCACCTCCATTATGCTGACCCTCCCGAAACAGGATTGCTCGGCTCGTGTATCCAAGTGGCCCGCGAACGCCTCTGTACCGCATATGCTCTCCGTTCTAGCTAGTTCCTGGAGGCATTTTTAAATGCACAAATGCATATCGCTTTTAGGTATTCTCGAGGGATGCGAATGCCCTGAGCGAGTGTCCTTAGGGTCCCGAGTTCAGCAGCACCCTTTAGGGGAATCGTTTCAGTGAAAACATTTAATTTGTAACACTTTAATTTTTTTAAAGATTTTATTTATTTGACAGAGATCACAAGTAGGCAGAGAGAGAGGGGGAAGCAGGCTCCCAACTGAGCAGAGAGCCGGATGTAGGGTTCCATCCCAGGACCCTGAGACCAAAGGCAGAGGCTTAACCCACTGAGCCACCCAGGCGCCCCTATTTGTAACATTTTGAAAAGGCCTATTTTTAAAACAAAGAGCCAGTGATGTGATTCAACTTGAGGTGCATTTGAATAGGTGGGTCACAGGGCTTGTTTGGGGATTTTTCTGTTTAATGTTGGCTGTAAACCGTATGTTTTATTCAGTGTTAACGTGCGCGAATGTTAAGGTTTTACTTTTTTTTTTTTTTCCCCCTCCTGTATAGCGGAGATTCGGATTCTCTTACTGTTCTTACTATTCAGGAAAATTGCAAAGACAAAGTAGTTTTGTTTTAGAATGGTAGCACGGTAGTGAACCTGGAGGACTGCACATCAATTCTGAATTGAACAGTGAATGGTATTTTAGGCCACACCTAGTTTCTATTTCTGTTACTTTGCACACTTAAGAATTTTTGTAAACCTAGTATATTTTTGGTGCAACCTTAAAGGAACCGAGTTTTGCACAGCAGTGTTGTATCAAGTAAACAGATTAACATATACTTTTATTGTAACTTTGAAGTAAATTTCATATACATAAAAATATAAATTTTATATTAAATTATTATTAATTATTAAATGTTTCTTGCTCTTCCTAGGACCAAAGAAGTAAACACTGTGTGAAGGGGGAACACATTTTCAGAGGGAAATGGGAACATACACAATAATACAAGAGTAAGAGTAAGTATGTTCCCTCCAAGTAACCTTTTTTAATTTATCTGTTAGGGAATAAAATTGGTTAAACATTAAATGGTAGGACGCAATGGATTTGATGACAAAACTTGGGGAGAAATGGTATGGTTGACAAAGCACAGAGAATTCAGTTGTTAATCTTTTCAAGATAAGGAAGAATAGATTATGGTGAGGTGATTGGTTCAAGTTACTCAGGTAGAGGTCTACTTAAGATTGCTCTGTTTCTTGATTTTTTAAATTTGGTTTTATTATTTCTGGCAAGGAGTTGGGATAAGGCACCACAGAACGCAACTCTGAGAACCATTCTGTGAGATAGAAAGCTGGAGAGATCATCTCTTAGGCTTCTATACTGTAAACACCCAAGTTGTGTCAGGAAATAATCTGTAGTGATTAAGACTATGGCCTTGTGGGGGCGCCTGGGTGGCTCAGTGGTTTAAGCCCCGCTGCCTTCGGTTCAGGTCATGATCTCAGGGTCCTGGGATCGAGTCCCGCATCGGGCTCTCTGTTTGGCAGGGAGCCTGCTTCCCTCTCAATCTCTCTGCCTGCCTCTCTGCCTACCTGATCTCTGTCAAATAAATAAATAAAATCTTTAAAAAAAAGACTATGGCCTTGTAGTCTATTGCTGAGCTTCAAATCTTGGCTCTAGCATTTATTATCTATACAACCTTGGGAAAATTATTTAACCTTTTGCCTTAGTTTTCTCATCTGTAAAATGGGGATGACAGAGCACCTGCCTCATAGCATTGTTGGGATAGGTTACACGATTTTACTCATACAACACACTTGAAATAGCTGTCAGCTATTAGTGGTAAGTGGTTAATAAATTTTAGCTATTGTTTTGATAAAAGAAAGATATTTTATAGTCCAAGACAACATTATGTCTAATAGGGAATTCAGTCTGCTAATGTAAACTCTTAAGTTTACCAACTCCAAGTCCATTTACCAGCTTTGTGTTGATTAAATCCCTTCATTATAGACCCCGCTGTAGGTCCAGTTTTTGTAGTACCAGACACAGCTCTAGTTTACCTGCAGGCTTAATTTGAAATCAGGAATGCCTCCATTAAATTCTTTATCTAGGCAGATTTGCCCGAAAGCCTTGTTTTTACATGTTAACTCTGTGATATACAGGAATCTCTTCCCGTTTAGATTATCGATGGCTGGCACAAATAGGAGTGCAAATGTTTAGGGAATTGATGTTGCTTTTTATTTATTTATTTTTTTTTAAAAGATTTTATTTATTTATTTGACAGAGAGAGGGATCACAAGTAGGCAGAGAGGCAGGCAGAGGGAGAGAGGAGGAAGCAGGCTCTCTGCTGAGCAGAGAGCCCGATGCGGGACTCGATCCCAGGACCCTGAGATCGTGACCTGAGCCGAAGGCAGTGGCTTAACCCACTGATCCACCCAGGCGCCTGATGTTGCTTTTTAAAAAAGGTGTTTATAGGAGCGCATGGGTGGCTCAATCAGTTAAGCATCCGACTTCTGCTAGGGTCGTAGTCTTGGGGTCCTGGGATTGAGCCCCATGTCCGGCTCTGTCCCGTGTTGGGCTGGGGGAGGGGTCCTCTGTTTTTCCTCCTTCCTCTGCCTGTGCCCTCTCTCAAGTAAATAATAAAATCTTTAAAAAGGTATTTATAAAGGTGAATTTCCAGTTTTTGTGGGTGTATATGGAGGCCTTCTCCACCCTTTTGCACCCCCCCCATGTAAGGCATATTCTGAAACAGACATGGAAAGCATTCAGTTTGAGATAAAGAGACGACAGTTTACCAACTCTGTCTCCAGAAATGCAAGTTAAAATTTACTTTATAATAAGCCTTGTAAAGAAAGAAGTAATCTTGCGGACTTTGAGGAATTCTAAATGCTTTGTTGGGAGGCAGCATTGTAGTGTGTATATTCTTGGGATCTTAAGTGTGCTTGTAAACTGAAGGACAATGTTAGAGGCTGGCCTGTTGAGGTAAATGTCTCAAGTGAGACATTTGCTCATAGTAGTAATGACTGCAAAGATTTAATGACAATCACTAAGATTCTCTTGAGATGTATTAAATTACAAGACTTCTTTGTAAGTAAAATCTTTATAATCTGCTTAAAGTTGCAAAATGTTATATGAAATATTGTGCACCTTAGGTTTTAAGAAACAAAGAAATCATAAGCAAATTATTTTTTTTTAATTCCAAAAGGTAATTTATTGAATTACATCATTAGAAGTTCAAGTAGCTCCATCTTCGACTGGATCTAGCATGTGAATCTAAGGAAAGAAAATTTTTAGGCTTTAGAGACACTCCTGTCTTTGAGCTCTGCTGTCTTCAGCATTGACTTCATTCTCCCTTCATTGAGTGGCTGCAGCATATCCAGGTATATATCCAAATAGCTTCATCTTGGACATGCCTTGTGTATGATTGCTTTACCAGAAGTCTATAATTAATTTCATTGGCTTTCATTGGGTCATGTGCCTGTGTGTGCTGATAACCGGGAAATGCTGTGTTTAGTCTTTACAGTCAGGGATAGAACTCATACATATTCATTAATTCAGTTTGTCCGTTTACAGAGTACAGTGATTTTGGGTGTATTCACATGGTTTGCAACCATTACTGCAGTCAATTTTAGAACAGTTTCTACACACACACCCCCCACCGCAAACAGTTTCCATGCTCATTAATGGTGTCGACTCAGATGATGATGAGGCTGTAAAGCAACCGAAAGAGTTTCTTAGGCATCTTTTGGACTGCAATCTGGGATACACAGATTTGACTGAAATCCAAAGTGTCCTCCCAACAAGTGAGGAGTGCAGGGTTATAGAGGCAGATACCAGGAGGGTATTTTGGAAGAATAATAATGCTTGGTGGTACCAGAGTTTAAACTAACTAGAATACACGATTGACTGGCTAATAGGCATTAACATTCTCTCTGTTTCAGTCCAGAGTGAGAGGATGTGTTACAGGAGGTGGTCTAGTTCCAGTTGACAAAAGTCAAAAATTCATGGTGTGCCAAAAATTGAAATAAGATAAGCACTGGCCCTATTTCCTCAATATCCTTCTGACTCTATTTGGAGTGGCTGTTAGTAATGCTTCTCTGTTTCGGAATGTCGTTTCACAAATCCCTCCCTCCTCACCCCCAACCCTCCCCAACCCAAGTATTCCCAGGCAACTGATAATCTAGTTTCTATGTCTAGGTTTGTGTGTTCTGCACATTTCTTATAGATGAATTAATAATACATGATCTTGGGCGCCTGGGTGGCTCAGTGGGTTAAGCGGCTGCCTTCGGCTCAGGTCATGATCTCAGGGTCCTGGGATTGAGTCCCTCATCGGGCTCTCTGCTCAGCAGGGAGCCTGCTTCCTCCTCTCTTTCTCTTCCTGCCTCTCTGCCTACTTGTGATCTCTCTCTGTCAAATAAATAAATAAAATCTTTTAAAAAAATAATAATAATACGTGATCTTTTGTGACTTTCTCTCACCTCACGTGTTGTTTTCAAGGTTTATCCATGTTGAATCATGTATGTACTTCACTGCTTTTTACTGACAAGTAATAGTCCATTGTATGGGTATGCCACATTTTGTTTATCCTTTCATCAGGTAACAGACACTTGGCTACTGTAAATAGTGCTGCTGTGAGCATTCACGTGCAAGCGTTTGTGTAGACATTTTTAATTCTCTTGGATATACACATAGGAGCAGAATTGCTCCATCATATGATAACTATTTGATCTTTTGAGAAACAGAGTGGGGAGCCTGGGTGGCTCCGTCTTTAAACATCTGCCTTTGGCTCAGGTCGTGGGAACGAGTCAGTCCCACATCGGCTCTCTGCTCAGCAGGAAGCCTGCTTCTCCCTCTCCCACTCCCCCTGCTTGTGTCTCTGTCAAATAAATGAATAAAATCTTAAAAAAAAAAAAAAAGAAAAACTGCCAGAGTGTTCTTCATAGTAGTGGAAGTATTTATATTCTTAACAGCAACGCATAAGAGTTCCAGTGTGTCCACATGGCAAGCACTTTTGTGGTATGGCACTGTTTTTTATTGATTGTTTATGATGTTGAACATCTTTTTATGATCTACTTAGATCTTTGGAAAAATTGTTCAGTATCTTTGTTGACTTAGAATTTGAGTTGTCTTTGTATTGTTGAGTTGTAAGAGTTCTTTATTGAATTCTGTTCCACTGATCATTGTCTATCCTGTTTGGTAGATAGCACATGGTTTTGTTATTGTAGTTTTTTGTTTTTGTTTTGTTTTTTTTTAAGATTTTATTTATTTATCAGAGAGAGAGAGGGAGAGAGAGCGAGCACAGGCAGACAGAATGGCAGGCAGAGGCAGAGGGAGAAGCAGGCTCCCTGCCGAGCAAGGAGCCTGATGTGGGACTCGATCCCAGGACGCTGGGATCATGACCTGAGCCGAAGGCAGCTGCTTAACCAACTGAGCCACCCAGGCGTCCCTTGTTATTGTAGTTTTGAAGTTGGGAAGTGCGAGGGGCACCTGGGTGGCTCAGTACTTTAAGCCTCTGCCTTCAGCTTAGGTCATGATCCTAGGGTTCTGCAGTCGAGCACCACATCAGGCTCTGCTCAGCCAGGAGCCTGCTTCGCACTCTCTCTCTTTCTGCCTGCCATTCTGCCTACTTAACGAGCTCTGTCTGTCAAATAAATAAATAAAATCTTCAAAAAAATTTTTTTTTAAAAAAAGAATATGAGGGCGCCTGGGTGGCTCAGTGGGTTAAGCCGCTGCCTTCGGCTCAGGTCACGATCTCAGGGTCCTGGGATCGAGTCCCGCATCGGGCTCTCTGCTCAACAGAGAGCCTGCTTCCTCCTCTCTCCCTCTGCCTGCCTCTCTGCCTGCTTGTGATCTCTCTCTGTCAAATAAATAAAATTAAAAAAAAATAAAAATAAAAAAAGAATATGAAATTGGGTAGTGTAAATCCTCCAAATTTACTCTTTTCAAAATAAATTTTAGGATCATGTTCTCAACATCTGAAAAGACATCTGGGATTTTGGTAAGGTTTGCACTGAATCTGTAGATGAGTTTGGGGAGTATTACCACCTTAACATTATTAAATCCTTTAATTGATTGAATGTGGGATGGTTTCCTTTTTTTTTTTTTTTAGGTCTTTAATTTCTTTTTTCTTTTTTTTAATAAAACTTTTTTTTAGTAATTTCTACACCAAACATGGGGCTTGAACTCAAAACCCTGTGATTGAGGTGCATGCTCTTCCTGCTGTGCCAGCCAAGTGCCCCAAGTATTTTGTTTGTCTTATCTAGGGTTTTATTTTATTTTTTTCCTCAGAATTATGACACCTTGGGGTACCTGGGTGGCTCAGTTGTTGGGCATCTGCCTTTGGCCTGGGTCGTGATCCCCCCAGGGTCCTGGGATTGAGCCCCACATAAGGCTCCCTGCTCGGTGGGAAGCCTGCGTCTCCCTCTCCCACTCCCCCTGTGTATTCCCTCTCTTACTGTGTCTCCCTCTGTCAAATAAGTAAAATCTTTAAAAAAAAAAAATTATGACACTTTTTTTTTCTTTTCTTTTTAAATAAACTCCACACCCAACATCAGGCTCAAACTTAACCTCTCCAAGATGAAGAGTTTCATGCTCTACTGACCCAGCTAGCCAGGTGCCCATGGTCTTTAATTTCTTGCAGCAATGTTTTGTAGAGTATAAATGTTTCATATTTGTTAAATTTATTCCAAAGTGTATTTTGTTCTTTTTAATGATGTAATGGATTGTTTACAAGAGTAAGTGTTGTTTCCTTTAGAAATGCATTTGGGGGCTGCCTGGGTGGCTCAGTGGGTTAAAGCATCCCCTTCGGCTCAGGTCATGATCCAGCGTCCTGAGATCGAGCCCCGCATCGGGCTCTTGGCTCTGCAGAGAGCCTGCTTCCTCCTCTCTCTGCCTGCCTCCCTGCCTGCTTGTGATCTCTCTCTCTCTCTCTCTGTCAAATAAATAAATAAACAAATCTTTAAAAAAAAAAAAAGAAAGAAAGAAAAGAAATACATTTGGATTTTGTACATTGAGCTTGTACCAGGCATCCTAGTCTTTATTTTTTTAAAGATTTTATTTATTTATTTGACAGGGATCACAAGTAGGCAGAGAGGCAGGCAGAGAGAGAGGAGGAAGCAGGCTCCCTGCCAAGCAGAGAGCCCAGAGCGGGACTCGATCCCAGGACTTCCGAGACCATGACCAGAGCCAAAGGCAGAGACTTAACCCACTGAGCCACCCAGGTGCCCTGCAATTTTACTTCTTCATTTCCAATCAGGTATCCCTTTCTTTCTTTTTATATAACTGCCTTGGTTTTTTGCTTATCCCTCTAGTACAATACTGAACAGAAATAGCAAGAATAGACGTCTCTGTTTTGTTCCTGATCTCTTAGGGGGTAAGCATTCAGTCTTTGTTCATTATGAAGTAAGCTATGGGTTTTTTGTAGATACCTTTCATCAAATCAGAGAAATTCCCTTCTGTTTCTAGTTTGAGTATTTTTATCATGGACATGTGTTAGATTTGAACGTGCATTTAATTTCTGCCCTATTAGATCCTTCTGCATCTGCTGAGATGATCATGTGGTTTTTGTTCTTCATTTTATTGGTTATATAATGTTGATTTTTTTTTTTTTTTTTTTTTTTTTTTTTTTTTTTTAAGTGTCGAACCAATTTTGCATTTTAGGGACAAGTCCCACTTGGTTATGGCATATAATTATTTTTATATGCTACTGTATTTGGTTGCTAGTACTTTGTGGGGATGTTTTTGCATCTGTATTCATAAGAAACTGGTCTGCAATTTCATTGTGATCTCTTTTCTGGTTTTGCCGTTAGGGAATATTAGCCTCATAGCATTAACTTGGAAAGTATTCCCTCCTCTTTTGCATTTTAGGAAAGTTTATAGAGGGCCACCTGGGTGGCTCAGTGGTTTAGCCTCTGCCTGCCTCTCTGCCTACTTGTGATCTCTATCTGTCAAATAAATAAAATCTTTTAAAAAAAAAGTTTATAGAATTGGTTTCTAATATTTAAATTTTTTATATGATTCACTAGAAAGCTGTCTGGAACTAAGCATTTCTTTTTAGGTTATTTTCTGGTTACTAATTCATTCTCTTGATAGGTCTGTTTAGATTTCTTATATCTTCTGGAGTCAGTTTTGCTCAGTGTATCTTTTGGGGTCTTTTTTGGGATTGTGCACTCAGTTCCGCTCTGCGGGGGAAGGTTCCTCTCACATCAACAACAAGCAGTTCTCTGGAGATACAACGTGGGTATTCCGCAAGTCAACCCATTTCTGATACTATATACCTGGAAGTAGCATCAGTTTCTATAGGTTGAGGGTTCTGTCCCACAAGACTGTCCTCACCCCTATGTAAGATACCAGTGCCCAGATTGTCCCTTGTGCTTCTGACCAACCAACAGGCTGCATATTGTAGGTTTTTCTCTGACCCTCCTTGGATTTCCCATACTGGTCACAAGTCCAGATTATTTGTTACCTGTACTTCCAGCTAGCTGGCTCTGTAGATCACAGGTTTCCACAAACTTTTCCCTGGAGTCTATTAATTTGCTAGAGAGGCTCACAGAACTCAATCATTTTACTTACTAGGTTACTGGTTTATTGCAAAGGATTTTAAAGGATACAAATCAGTGGTCATAGAAGAAATGCATAGGGTGAGGTATGTGGGAAGGAGAATAGAACTTCTGTCTCCTCTGAGCATGCCACTCTCCCCAAATCTTCATGTGTTCACAAATGTAGAAGCCCTCAGAATCCTGTCTTTTGGGTTTTTATAGAGGCTTCATTACACAATCATGATTGATTAAAAACACTGGCCATTGATTGCAGCCTCACATCTCTTTCCTGTCTGGAGTGGGGAGGGGTGGGACCAAAGTTCCAACCCCTTAAGCAGGGGGCTGGTTCTCTTGGCCAACAGCCCACCTCTTTTGGTACATTCTGAAAACTTGCCGTATTAACATAACAAGAGGCACCTTCCTTCATCACATCACTTTGGAAAACCTGAGGATTTTAGGAACTCGGGCAGAAATGGAGATAAAAATCAAATACATATTTCTTACTATAAATCACAATATATGATTTTTATCCAAACTATCAAATACATTGGCATACAGTTGCTCGTAGTATTCTCTTTATGTTCTGTGAAGTGTTGATAGTAATGTCTCTATTTCCTGATTTTAGAAATTAGAGACTTTTTGGTCAGTTCAGATAAAAGTTTATCCATTTTGGTGATCTTCTCAAAGACCCAAGTTTTGATTCTGTTTGTTTTCTCTATTTTTGTATTCTCATGGCTGAAGTTTATGACAGCAAAATACAATATATGACCAACAGAGAGAAGAGAGAGAAGGCTCAGGCAAAGTTCATGGAGGTGAGATGCATGTTTCCAGGTTCTCCTTCCACGAAGATTGCATACGTATGCCATCTCTGCAGCTGCAAATGGCAGGGACAGATGGTCTCCAGAAGCATTTATGTACATTAGAAATTCTTTAGAACCCCAAAGAGTATTTGTTTATGTAGGTTATATCAAATCTGCTTTTACTTCAGTTTTTTGCCATGTACTGTTTTAGATGAAGTAGTTGAGGGTGTTTATTGGATGTATGAACTAGATCAGTGCTTCATTACAGTGCTGAAGGATCACTGCCACAGCTTCTATTGGCTTTTACATTTTCCTTCCAGGTGACCATGTTACTGGACAAAGTGTTGTGGCTAGGGCGGCTTAGAGCATAGTATAGATCAGTTCACAATTGAGTGATTGTCATGCCATCTCCCCTGAAAAACTTGCATAGGTCCCCTATGCTAGTTGGAGAAGGAAGACAGTAGACCCAGGGGATCAGGGTTGGGGAAATAGGCAGAAATTTGTAATCTAATTTACCCCAGGCTATTGCTACCTACCACCCTCAGTCAACATACTGCTGGCCAGTGGAAGATTGTAATCTGAGGACTCTTACCAACTCAGCCCCTGCTGATTTGGGGAGTGAATGTCCTTGGGAGTGGTGTCCTTTGGGTTAAGGCTTCTATACCTTATCCTTCTAGTCATGATTTCCATTGATTTCCTGATCAGTGAAAGCGGAGTTCTCCTGTATGTATTTTCTGGACTAGAGTTACAGGCTTTAAGTGGATATGTTATCCCCTGCCTGACCCGGCTAACAAAGTAGATTGTGTCCCACAGGTCTCTTCTGGTACTTCAGGTCCCCTTGCATCAATCTCAACCTTCAGTTCTCTAAAATCTAGATCTTAACTCCATGCCAGTAAAATGCCTCTGTTATAACAAAGTTCTTGTGACCCTCTAAACTAAACCTGGGACAACCAAAGTGGACGGTAGAATGTGGCTTATAATGACAGAGATAACTGTAAAAGTTTTCAGATTTTTCTTCGGAGTAATTCAGCCTGCTTTTATGGCTCCTATTTAGTTTTGTTCAAAGAGTTTGTCCACCTCAAGAGCCACAGAATTGGGTCACTTCTATTACAATAGCAATATTTAAACTCTTAATAAATACACTTTGTACTCCAGCAGCATGTTGCAGCTTAGGTAGCTTATACTTGCCTGGCAAACTACTTGAGTACTTGAGACCCTTGTCAGGGATTTCTAGATACTTGAAACCACTACCCTCTAATGAATCCTTTTTCCTCCCTTACCTGGAACAGTCTGCTAGGCAGAACTCCAAGGAAGGGTAACTGACTTTCTCATGTATGCTCTGGGATCTTTAATTCCCACTCCAGGGTATAGTACAACTATAAAAGGTAGTCTGAAATTTGTCTCTGACCTCTGCTTTAGAGACACAGTAAAGTAGCATAAACTTTCTAGCCGGAATGACAAATGCATTGCTTTGAACTTCCTGGCCAGTTACGATGCGATATATGTGATTCCCAACACCCTGTGCTGTCCCATTAATCAGTCAGCAAAAGTAGAGCAGTTTATTTCTTCTTCCCTTGTTCTTCCAGGGAGAAAGCCATGTGGCTGTCATTGGTGAACCTTGATGATGATACCTGGGACGTACTTTGCTGACTTGGCTCTGTGTGGAGCCCTGACCTCCACAAAACACCTGAACATCCTGCCAGGATCAGGGTCAAGTCAGTTTTTTCCATTGTTGCCTAAGAGAAAAGTACAGTTAATTAAGGTATTTGACCAACTGTCCTGTGCTTCTGAGTAAAATTTGTAGCTGGACACTTGAAAGGTAGAGAAGGTAGAGATGTAGGGGGGAGGGCAGCTTCACCATGGTACTGTGATTACCTTTGTCTTCTCATGGGCCGAATAGGCAAAGCCAAATCGCTGTCTGAATACCTTGGCAGGACACCCAGCGTGTTCTCCTAGAACAAAGGTTGATAAGAACCCTTGGGAAAAATGACCATGAGGATGTTTTTTTGTCTTTCTTTCTTTCTTTCTACTGCCCTGGTGTTCATTGAGCACAGTTTACCACCTCCCTTACCCTGGAGATATAGCTTCAGGCTATAAAATGATTATGCTTGAGTTGGCTTCTCGGCACCCTGTGTTTTTAGCCATGTTGGTATCACCCTCCAGGAATAGGGACACTGATACTGGTTTTTCTGTTTGTGTAAGTAATAAATTGCATATGAAATTGTAGTCTTGTCTCCGTTCTGTCTCCGGCAGCATGGAGACCTCACAGCTGTGATAGTGGGACTTGTGCTAGCTGTGACACTACTGTGTGGCATCATATCTTTAAAGCATTCAGTGCAGTTCTTAACATATGGTAAATTCTCACGTTAACCGTTACTTACAGAGTTGTATAAATAACACAAAACTTAACAATATTCTTGAAAGCTTAATTCAAGGATTGATAGCCTAATTTGTCCCATGACTAACAAACAGCCAAAGGTAGAATAGGTTGAGTAAATATGATACTTTGGCATTCCTGAAAAGTGTTGGTATTTGTGGCGTTGTTGGTAATATAGAAGTATCGGTAGCTTTTTCTAATGCAGATTGGCTTTTTCAATGATAAATACTGGCCTTCCTCAATTTAACCACATCAGTGGACACTCCAAATAAACTTTGGTGTGGAACACATTAGAAGTGGAACTTAAAAAGCGATAAGGGAGAGTTCCAGTTTAAAATACCAGGATAGTTGTTTATTTTTGCTTTTTTGTTTGTTTAGATAGGAGAAAAGTATTCATTTCTTAAGAAGTTTCTATATTTTTGAAGTACTAAAAGGCTTGCAAATGAAATCATGTGATAATTATGGTTGACATAGATCTGAAGGGAGGGGTGGGAACTTATTCCCCATTCAGAAGTTTAAATAGGGACTTCTTTTTAACTTGGTGTTCAGCACTTACAGATAATGTTTATTAGTTTGACATTTATTGAAGCCCACCAGACATTGTCTAGATTTGCATCTTTTGTGTTGCTCTAAGACAGTCTTTTTTTATGCCTATTATCTTGGTTATTAATAGCATTGTCTTTCACTTCAGTAATGTTCCAGTTTGATAAATTAACAGTCACCCTGTATATAAAACAGTGTTTGATGTGGCTTAGTTTGTCCTAGTCTTTCTTACTATTTCATCTGACCCTATAGTAGGCCTGGCCATGGCAAACCATAATATGACAGTTCCTTTTCATAAGAGTTTTGTTCGTGGGTATGTGTGCTTATGTGTTTCTGTATAAGATAGATATTATGATGATTCCTCCAAGCTGTGATTTTTAGATTATTTTTTGCTTTGTAAATTTCTGTAATAAGGCTAAATTACCAATAAAGGAAGCTGCTGGGTTGACAATTTTTCATTTAAACTACAATCTTTGCATTAAAAGGATATAGAATACTTTAAAATGAAAAGACAATTCACAAAAAGTAATGAATACTGTTTTTCTGAAAATAAATAAATTGGGGGAAAAAAAGAAAAGAAAAGACAATTCACAAATCTTTTCTTCCGTTGGTGAGGGCTTTATGAATTTTTATATGAAAATCACATACATTGTTAACATACAGTCTCTTACAGCTGTTTGATTTTTTTTTTCCCTGCTTCACAGATTAATTTTGCATTTCATAGCTTACTATTAACAGCTTCTTATACTTTGAATTTTTAGTGACTTGCTTTCTTCCAGTTTTTCTGGAATAATAGTGATAGTATCGGAAAATTTAAAGCCCTAGACTGGGATAACCTGGGTGGCTCAGTCAGTTACATGGCTGACTCTTGATTTGGGGGTTCTGGTCATGATCTCAGGGTCCTGGAATGGAGCTTGTGTTGCTCAGTAGGGAGTCTGCCTAAGGACTCTCCCTCTGCTCCTCCCTCCCCATGTGTGCTCACTCTTTCTCTCTAATAAATAAATCTTTTAAAAAAGAGGGGGGGAACTTTGTCTATTTCTAGGATATAGCTAAAACTTTTAAGATTGTTTTTATGATGACACATAAACCTCACAGATCTTCTCTTCAGGGTAGGAGTGTGTGTATTGACTCTGACTTCCCTCAGTTTGGGTCACGGCACTTTTATCATTGTCAACATACAACGACTTCTGGCCTCCCAGTGGAGGCCAAACATCCTATCAGCATCAACATATTGGTATTACCTATTCTTCAGGCTACAAAACCTAGCAGATGTGGGGGGAGGGGATTAGTAGAGCCAGACTTTGTGCTCACTGTATCAAGTGTCATTCAGGGTTTGCTAATTTACTTACAGCTAGTAATAGCAAGGATGTTCCTATAATTTCCCACAGTTAAATATAAAATTCCAGTGTTTTGGTGGCTTGCTGACATCTCCCATTACTGAGCGGCCTGCTTTCACCACTTGACAAAAGTACTTGAACTGTTGTTGCCAAAGGGGGGAGAGCCTTAAACTTAGAAGGCAACCAATGGACAATTATTTACTAACCCACAACTTAAGATACTCAATTTGTTTTAATCCCTACTAGAAACAAATAGAGGTGTGTATAATGTGTTCTGTACTTCTCTTTCTTCGTTGATTTTTCTGCCAGTTCTATTCATTATTGAAAATACGGAATTGAAATTTTCAACTCTTGGTGAATTGCCTTTTTCTCCCTTATTCGTGTTTTTGCCTTTTTTTTTTTTTTAATTTTAATGCTCTTTTAGGTGTGTTTAATTTTTTTATCTTTTTGTTAGATTGACCCTTTATGGTTGCAG
This sequence comes from Neogale vison, assembly GCF_020171115.1. NCBI lineage: Eukaryota > Metazoa > Chordata > Mammalia > Carnivora > Mustelidae > Neogale > Neogale vison. The sequence continues at coordinate 73,742,304 of NC_058102.1, forward strand.
AATACTTCTTATGTCTAGTAAGATTTGTTTATTTTGTCTGATAATTAGCATAGACCTTCCATAGTTCTCTTAGCTGCTGTATTTGCATGATATGATGCCTTCTTTATTCTTTTACTTTCTTTTTTTTTTAAAGATTTTATTTATTATTTATTTGACAGAGAGCGATCACAAGTAGGCAGAGAGGCAGGCAGAGAGAGAGAGGAGGAAGCAGGCTCCCTGCTAGGCAGAGAGCCTGATGCGGGACTCGATCCCAGGACCCTGAGATCATGACCTGAGCCGAAGGCAGCGGCTTAACCCACTGAGCCACCCAGGCGCCCTCTGGGATCTGTTTTTAATCCAGAAGCATATATGCCTTCTTCGGTTTTGTTTTTCTTCTTAATGAGAACACTACGATGCATAAATTAATAGATCTCAAAGATCTGTAGATTGTTTTGGGTCTTCTACATAACCTCTGCATCGTAGTTTTTATGTTTTCCTTCCTGATTGTTAAAATTTTCGAGGATCTCCAGTACAGCAATGAATAGAAAGGGAAATAGTGATGTGTTGGTTTTGTTGTCAGTCTGAATTTTGAAAGCTACCATGTATCAAATTTAAGGAAATTTCTGTTGTTGGTTTGATAGTTTTCTTCAAATGAATGAATGTGGAATTTTATCAAGTTCTTGCATGTGTTGAAATGAACTTGGAATTTTAAAAATTATTGTCATTATTACTTTAATTTTCAAATGACATTTGTATTTCTGAAATAATCCCAATTTGATCATGATAGGTTATTGTTTTCATATGTCACCATTTTTGGTTTGCTAACATTTAGGATTTTCGCATTTCTGTTTCTGCAAGAGATTGGCTTAATTTTCCTTTTCATCTTTTGGATGACAGCCTCAGTGAATGAGCTCTGAAGTGCTCTCCTTTATCCTTTGTTATTTTGGATTATTTCTTTCATAAATGATTGTTAGAATACTCCAGCAAAGCCATATGGGTCTGGCATTTTCTTTGTGAAAAGATACTTAATTATGTGGTATTTTTCCTGGCTAGGTGTATTTTTTTGAAGAATTTCTCTATTCCATCTAAATTTGAAATATATTGGAATAGAATTTTTCAGAATAATAGTGTTATTTTAAATCTGTAGGGTCTAAAGGTAGTCTCTGTTCCCAATATTGTACTTTTTAAAATAGAGATTGATTGATTGTAAAGATAGAGTAAGTGGGTGCATGCATTTGGGCTAGAGGCAGAGAAAGAGCGAGAGAAGGAGAATCCACAAGCAGACTCTTCAGCTGAGCAGGGAGCCAGATGTGGGGCTTACAACGCTGAGATCATGACCTGAACTGGAACCAAGAGTTGGCCACTTAACCAACTGAGGTGCCCACCCCACTCCAACCCCCCACCGCTGCCAGTATTGCACTTTATGATCAGTATTGTCAGAGGCTTACTGATATTTATTCTTTTTAAAGAATTACCTTATGACTTGCTGAATCTCTGCATTTGCATTCATTATTTTGTTTATTTCACTCATCATTTCTTTCCCTGAATTAACTTATTACTCTGCTTGTGATAAATGTGGGAATTATTTCCCAGTCATTTCATTTTATTTTATTTTAATTAATTTTTTAAAGATCTGAAGTAATTTCTGCAGCCATCGTGGGGCTCAGACTCAGAACTGTGATATCGAGTCACAAGCCCTGCTAACTAAGCCAACCAAGCCCCCCTTCCAGTCTTCTTTTTAAAAGTACATTTATTTATGCTTTGAATTATCCTCAAGTGTTATATGAACATGAATGTAAGAGCAAGTTATGGCCTGAATTGTGTGTCCCTCTTTCCTGTTCATAGGTTGAAGCCTTAACCCCTATTGTAACTATTTGAAGAGAAGGCCTTTAGGGAGGTAATTAAGGTTAAACGACATTACAAGGGTGGGGCTCTGACTCCGTAGGACTGGTATCCTAAGTAGAGGAAGAGGCACCAGAGCACTTTTTCTATGTAAGTATAAAGTACATTCCTTATTTCTTAGTTATTTGGCAATTTCCTGGTTACTTCCTCCCCTATAATTTCTAGATTGATTCTACTGTAAATTAATCTGAATTATTATAATTCTTTGAAAATTGAGGTTTTTCACTCAGTTAGATGGTCATATTGATAAAAGTTCCATGTTCGCTTGGAAGGAATGTAGGCATTGGGTAATCTATTAATGGCCTGCATTTGGGATGTACTATTAGTATGTTAAGTTTATTTAATTAGTATGATAAGTTGGTTAATTTGTCTTCATTTATTATGGTTATAGATTTGACTTTTTAAAATTATCAATATACTGTTGGTGAGTGTAAGTTATTTTGAACCATTTTGGAAGGCAATTTGTCACTGTTTATTTTTAATGTCCTTTTACACACTGATCTCATTTCTAGGAATTTTCAGAAATAATTAACCACAAATATAAAAGCATAAATGCAAGAATGGTTAGGGTAGTATAGTTAATAAGTGCAAAAACTTAAGAAAAACAAATAGAGGACTGTTTAAACTTAAGTCAGTAGAGAACTGGTTAAATGGGGATATACCCAGAAACTTTAATGTTAAACAGTGAAGTTAATATATTTATAGTGAAATGATAGAGGTATTCCAGGTATTGTAATGAAAATCAGACAAAAAGATTAGGTTTTCTTTATGTGTTTTGTTTTTGGTGTATAAAATTTCATGAAAGGAAATTTAACAATGGACACCCCTAGGGAGTTACAGACAATGGACTTTTTACCATGGGTTTGAACTTTGTGTTTGCTTCAGTAAGCGTGGGTTACTTAGAATAAAGAACCTATTAAAATAAATAATAGCCGAAAGTAATTGCCACATCAGCATAACAAACAAAATACATAACTGTATAATGTAGAATGAATTCCTGTAAAAACACCCCAGAAATCTTCTTCATCTTTGACATAATTTTTATTGTATCCTCCTTTGCTCTTTTCTTTGTTTCTCTTCTCCAAGTTAAATATGAATTTTGGTCTGAGGTGTCTGGAATTATGATAGACATAGCATTGGTGTTAAGGTTACATAGCCACAATTCTAATAAAAGATCTTTATTTCCTACAGATTCCTGACATTAAAAGCAACTGTTAACACACTGCTGCTACATCAAATCAGCAATGAATTGGAATGCAAAACCAGAGAATGTCACCTTACCACCACAGTATCCTAAAAAGCAGTCATGTTTTTTGGAGCAGGCATTAATAAATACACTTAACACAACATCTCAAAGTTCTTTAAACTATCCTGGAAGTAACCAAGAAGCATGTATTCTTGGTATTTCAAATCCAATTTCACAGCCACTGCTAAATATCAGGAATTACACAACTCCTCAGCAAATCCCTTTTCCTGATATGCATAATGGGACACTTGTGGCCTCACAGACTTCAGTAGAACGAATCACATATGCAAATGTTAATGGATCCAAACAGCTAAATCACAATTTGCAAACGTCTTCAGGAGTTACCCAAAATGTATGGTTGAACTCACCAATGAGAAATCCTATGATTTCTCATGCAGGTGCAACTATGTCCCATCAGACTGGTTTTGGAACTAATACACCTAGTATACATGCACTACAGAACCAGTTTGTAACATCAGACTCCTATTCTGTGCAACTACAAATGATCCCTTCTAATTCTGCAAGAGTTCCTGTAACTTACCAGGGAGCCCCAGGACTTAACCCATCTTTATCAGAACGACAGGTTGATTGGACACCACAATATACATCCAGTGGACTGACTTATCCAGATTACAGACCACTTTCAAAGCAATACAGTTACTCATCACGAAGCTTTTTGCCAGATCCTGCTCCTCAAAAACAAACCTCTGTGCCATCAACATCATTGCATATTAAAAATGTTAACCCTCCAGTTTCTCCACAGACTTTGCAGTCAAAGCAGACTGCAGCCATACAGTCCTATCAATATGCAGTTACTCAAACTGACAAAAGACCTCCACCTCCTCCTTATGATTGTAGATATGCAGGCCAGCCTTTGCAGAGTACTCAGCATGTTATTAAACAGGCTTCTGTGGACATTCCTCAGAGTCAAGAACTGCACTTACCTGAAATGAGGAAAGACTACTCCCGAAGCTTTCAACAGCATTGGCAAAACCTTAATGAAAATGTCAGCACAGTTGGAAATTCCTGTAACTTGAAAGTAAATACCAATGTCACTCAGCCTTTTAGTGAACCTGTTAGATCTTCTGTGGATGGTGCTCAGGCCCTTGCTCAAAATAATCAAGAGAGAAGAAGAGACTGTGATGTAACTTCAAATCAGGTACTGGACACAAGTGCCACAAAAGAAAAGTTAGTGAGGGATATTAAAACATTAGTAGAAATAAAAAAGAAGTTCTCGGAACTTGCAAGGAAAATTAAAATTAATAAAAATCTTCTGATGGCAGCAGGTTGTATTAAAACAACTGATACCTCTTATAATGAAGTAGCTCCAAATTCTGAATTATCTCTGAAACAAACTGCCCAAATCCAGTCTGGACCACAAGTGACCCTAGGGACTAAAGAGGATAAACCACGAACCATAACAGAATCTACAAAAGAAACAAATAGAACACACAATAGAATGAATTCCAACATTCAGGACCCAAACTGGGGAAATTGTAACCAAGTGAATTCTGTTTTACTAAATTCTGTCTGTTCAGAAAAGTTGCCTATGCCAGACAAGTTACATGATTTAAAAGTTAGGACTTCTTCAAAGACATCAACTGTTGAGATTACCCAGGCAACATTAAGTAACACTCAGATTTCATCAGGAAATGTCAATGTTGAACTAAATGTGCCAACAAATTCTGAAACTACTAGTGTCCCTCAGTCTACATCCTTTGAGGAATATGTTTCAAAATACCCAAATAAAAATACACTAATTCTCAGTCTGCTTACATGTAGAGATCAGCCTCAGGAGAGATTACTTAAAAATGCTAGTGAAACTATTCAGGGTTCTAAACCACATGGTTTTGAAATTAACCCAAATACTCAAATCACTGGTAACCAACTGTCTTCGAAAACTATGGAAACTCCAAGTACTTGTAATCTAAATGCCAGGGTTTTAGACAACTCCTTTTTCCTCGAGCATAAATCCTCAAGTGGAATGCCTTCTGACAGTGACAAACGCTTTTCTATGGAATTGCTAGCAACCTGTCTTTCTCTGTGGAAAAAGCCTTCAGAATCTACAGAGGAAAAACAGTATAATGAGTCAAAAAACAGAACAGCAGTTGGAGTTTCAAAGCCTGTGGAAACCTGTGATAAGAGTCCGTTTTCAATTATAGGAAATTCTCATAATAAGAAGGTAAACACCTCACAAGAAACAACTTTGTCAACAGTAGTACAGAATTACGAGTCTTCCAGTGCAGCTGTTACAAAGGGAACAGAACTTCAGGTTGCTGTGGTGTCTCCCTTAATTCTTTCAGATGTCAAAACATTGTCTGCCAAAGGAATAACACCTGAAGCTGTACCTGAAACACTGTATCCAGTTATTAAGGAAGGCAGTGTTTGTAGCTTACAAAATCAGCTGGCAGAAAATACAAGTGTTACTGCTGCTTTGAAAGCTAATCTTAATGAACCAGTTGCTGGTACCTCAACAGACACAAAGATGTTCTCACCAATTCAGAAGGAAGAGCAAAGTGAGTCAACTAATTCAGATGACACACCTAAAAGCAATCAAGAGAAGCCTATCAAGTTAGAACCAGATACCCACTGTTCTGTGAGTGAACAGCAAGCCTCATACAAGTCAAGGAACACTGATACTGTTAGTGGTGATATGTTACATATTGACAATATTTGTTCTCTTGTTGAAGGTGATACATCTTACAATTCCCAAATAGCAAAGATATTTAACATGCCTCCTTTGAAAAGGGTTGAGCCACAGAAATCTCTACCTACTCAAGTGATTACTAAAGAACAACAAAAAGAACAAATAGACAGCCTCACTGAAAACAAAGACTTTCGTTTTCAAAATGATAATTTTTCACAGTGCACAGATGTTTCGTGTAAAATAACTGATCAGGCAGAATCTCTGCAACCTCCAGAGTCATCTTCAGAGTATGTTAAAGTGGATAGTGGAATTCTAGAGGAGAGTAACATGGACCATATCACTAAAAAAGAAAGCACAGCTAATGATATGTGTTCATTGTCAGCTATTCAGCAGGATAGTTGTCCTCAGGAAGTTGACATGTCTGGCAGTTACACTGCCCAAGATCCTCCGGGAAGTGAGATTCTCAGTGATAAAGCATCTGTCTTATACCTACATGATCAGCTGTCAGAACTCTTAAAAGAATTTCCCTATGGTATTGAAGCTGTGAACACACATGAAGGTTCTGTGACCCAGCAAATAACAAACCAAATCTTGAAAGATCAAACTTGTGATAAAACTGGTTGCGACTCTAAGGACTCAGCAGACCAAATACAAATTACAATATTAAACTCAGAGCAAATGAGAGAATTATTTCCTGAACATGATGATCAGCTCTGTGAGGTAGACAAGTTGATGGAATATCAGAAAGAACAACCTATAAAAAAAGGGAGCAGCCAGTGTGACCCACAAGCAGATACAGATGGAAAGACTGAGGATACCTCAGTAGATTCAGAGAAAGATGATGTCGGTTGCTGTGCATTGGGGTGGCTATCTATGGTTTATGAAGGAGTACCCCAGTGTCAGTGTAGTTCCATGAACAATTCAATTTCAAAAGAAGAAGGGGAAAATCAGTGTTCTCCTTCAAAGATTAACAGTTGTGAACAAGAAGAAAGAACTTCTGATAGAAATGTACCTGTTGGGTGTAATAGTTCTCTAAATAACAGTCCGAAAATTCCTTCGACTTCTCCAGATACAAAAAAACATTTTTCTGAAATAGAGCAAGGCAAAAATAGAAATGATATGCCTAAAACAAAACATAAGTCAGTGAGGACAGAACAAGAAGTATCAGGTCAGTTTTTATCTAAAGGTGATAAAAAACTAGATTCCATGCAAAGTCACAAAAGAAAAAGAAAATTGCAGTTTCATGAGGTAACTTTTAATACCAGTAATAAAATGACAAAATTTTCTCAAGAGAGCCTGCAACAGAAGCTCATGGCACAAAACTTACGTCCACTAAAACCAAAGGCAGGGTTTTTGACAAGTAAAAATAAAGATCTACGTATGAAGAGTGGTTCTTTGGTACAGTCACTATCCCCAGAGAAAATAAAATTGAAAGTAGGTGGCTTAAGACAAAAAGTTTTGGAAAAAAGGAAGTTAGATGATGGGAGCAAACTTGATTCAAAGATGAAGAAGAAATATGAACGGGAGCAGAACAAAAGTATGGGAGATAGTACCCTTAAATTACTTAATTTTTTGTCAGTTACAAATGAAAGACCTAGGGTTAAAGAAAAGGCAGTATCACATGTTAAGTCCTCAGTTTCTAAGGATAGTTCATCTAAAATTAGTAGAGTTCTAACATCAAAGGAGTATTTGCAAAGGCAGAAGCACAAAGAAGCAATGGGTAGCAATGCATCAAAGAAAAGCTATGTGAGAATTGTACCATGTGATTCTCAATACATGAAGTCCAGTAAACTTCCCATGCAGGTTGGGAATTGTGGGAAATCAAATGAGAGACCTAACAGCAGTGTACAGACTTCTAAAGAATCCTTAAATACTCACTCAAGCCATGGTAAAAGCCTCAAGATTCACCATTCTGAGGAATCTAAAACATACGTTTCAAGAAGTGTTAAGGGTATCGTTGGTGGAAAGCAACCTGATAAAATGTGGATTGATAAAACCAGGTTAGACAAAACTTCAGGCAACATAAACAGTGAAGTGGAATTCAGTCAAATGTCTCCCCAGTCGAAGGATCAAAGGAAACTGTATCTGAACAGAGTTGCATTTAAATGTACTGAGCGTGAGAGCATTTGTCTCACAAAATTAGAGAGTTCACCCAGGAAGCTTCATAAAGAGAAGAGACTGGAAAATAAACCTCAGAGCCTCTTACCAGTGAAAGATGCCACAGAAAAACGAAGCATGCTGGAATTTAAATTATGTCCAGATGGACTGATGAAGAATACAAATTCTGTTCATGACTGGAAGGATCTGCAGCCTTGTCCTAGGAAGGAGCAAGCACCTGTGCAAGGTCTAGTATGATTTTCTTCATGGTGTCTGGAACATTGTCAGGCATTATAGGTGAAAAAGTAGGTTAACACTACTTAAGCCACATGGGTAGCTTGCAAAGACTTAAATGAATTTGCTGTTGCTTGGTATTTGTCTTTGTAAATTAATGTATCATTTGGGCAGTATTTATCTCCCCCTTACTGTAAATTGTCCTCAATTTGTACTTCAGAGGTATATAAAATTGGAAGTTTGCCAAATACGAAGATTTCCTTTTGCACCAAGAAGCCTGTATTATGAAAAATGGTTTTTGCGCTAAGTTTGAAAAATGTTACATACTATTTCAAGTATTTTGTTGATTGTCATTTGGGCTTGGAATTTCAAAGCCCTGTGAACTTGAAGATTTTGTCTGTCTAAATATGAGGAGATAATTGTTACATATTAGTGAAAACTTCTCATACATAGGGAAATGGCTCAACTTACAAGTAGTTGGTGACTGTGTTACCACAAAAAAGTGCAACTATGTAGTCTGCTCTTAAAATCTTGAAATGGGAGGACCGTTGAAGTAGTATTGTCCAGTATTAAGTTACCAAAGCCAGAACGTTAAGCATGACTGTCAGCTAGCTGCTGAGTAAAGAACTTTCAGTGTCAGGAAGGAGAAAACAGGGGACTAATTTTTTATGATAGTAAGGAAACATTTAGGGGTTGTGGATATTACATATAAAACATTGTGTTTAGAAATTCAGATTGGAGAACTAAATGATTTGAATGTCAATCTTAATTTCTCCTGTGATGTTTAGATGGTATCTGTTGGGGCACATAAAATTACGATATAAATACAAGGTATCTTTTCTTGAAAGGAGATAGGGATGTATGATAAAAATCAGTATAAAATTCAGTTTGTAAAGTATTGGTGATTTCACTTGGCTATGTAAGTAGTTTTTTGGAAACTGAGGCACATGTGTAACAAGAACATTAAAAGTGGGTGGGGGCAATAGGAGTGAGTTTTCTGTCTCATGAACCCTTAAGTCCCTTGAGATTGGTTGATGTTCAGCCTAAGTGGGAGAAATACAATTCCATAGTGAAGATAAACTTTTAAAGCAATTTCTTCTCCATTTACGTGCTATTCAGGCACTTGAAATGGAAGAGAGCATTTTTTTCAGGCTTCTTTTAGACTTGGATTATATGTGAATACATTATATGATACCTTTTAATCTATGTTTTATGCTTACATGATTTTCCTTCATTATAGTATTAAAAGATGAATAGCAATTTCTAGAGATCTAAAAATGAATATTTAGTTTCAGGAATAAAAAGTACTAAAGAAGACTGGTTAAGAGGTGTAACTGAGGAGAAAAGGATGCCAGAAGCCAGCCAAGAAATAGGTAAAATTATCATCTATTTAAATTTTTATTTTGTTTATTGGGCACTTGGTTATGTAGAAGCTGGATTATAGTTATGAAACTTGTGAAATTTGTTTTTTTATCCATATTTCTAGTGATTAAATATTTGTGTGAGTTTTTTGGTTTTCTTTTTTTTTTTAGATTTTATTTGTTTGACAGAGACACAGCAAGAGAGGGAACACAAGCAGGAGGATTGGAAGAGAGAGAATCAGGCTTCCTGCTGAGCAGGGAACCCTATATGTGGCTTGATCCCAGGAGCCTGAGATCATAACCTGAGCGGAAGGCAGATGCTTAACAACTAAGCCACCCAGGCGCCCCTTCGATAGTTTCTGTCTTACTATAGAGAAGGAAGAGGTTACTCTTTAATAAAAAGATGTTTCTTATCATGAGTTAAGAGGTTGGCATACTTTTTTCCCTGTAGGACTAGATAGTAAATACTAGGTTTTGCAGATCATTAGGTCTCCTAAATACTCGTCTCTGACACTAGTGAGGAAATGGCAGTAAAATAATAAGTGAATGAGTATGGGCTGTGTTTCAACCATACTGGGCTAGAGGCTGGACTTGGCCTACAGGCCATGTCCTTGTTTGCCAGCCCCTGGGTTGGGTGATTTATAAGTTAATCCATTTAATTCTCAAATCCAGATAGGGTGTCCCCATTTTATCAATGGAAGGTTAGATCATTTGACTGAAATTCCATGACTAGTAACTGAGTAGGCACTTGAAATTGGTCCCTTTTCCAAGTTAATTAAGTGTGGAATCTGAATTATTTTGATGATAAGACTGAGCCTACTAGTTAAAATTTATTTTTGCAGGGAAGGGATTTGGGCTGAGGATCAACCAGAAAAACCAGAACTTTCAGTATCTGGTTTAAGTAGTGGAATGAATGTGCTTGGTTTTTAGGGTTTTACACTGAGAATTAGAAGCTAGGGTTCAGGAGTTTTAGCTTTGTTTTGGTTAATTGAATATGCAAAGACAGGGGTTTAGAATTCCTTGAAGATGGAGGGAAGCAGAATTTCCCCATAAGCAACAATTAGAAGCACTTTTTTTTTTTCTCTCATCTTAATTATTTTTTTATAATTTTTTTTATTTTTTTATAAACATTAGCCCCAGGGGTACAGGTCTGTGAATCGCCAGGTTTACAGACTTCACAGCACTCACCATAACACATACCCTCCCCAATGTCTATAACCCCACCACCCTCTCCCTACCTCCCTCCCCCTGGAAGAAGCACATTTCTTAAAGGAGAGGAAGAGTGACAAAATTGAGAAGAGAGCTTAAATACAATTTTTAGAAATTGCATCTATACATTAAAGGTGCATATAGGTAAACACTGAGTAGAATTGAAGACTCAGAGAAGGAAAAAATGCACACTTAATCAGAACAGGAAAACAGCTGAAAAAAGGGAAAATGAATTTTAAGAGTCCTGAGAGTAGAAAACACTTCCAGAGTTGGAACACAGGAATTTAAAAACGAGAAGATGAAAATGGGCATGGAGATTGGGCAAGAAAGATCCTTGGAAATAGAGATACTACCTCGTAGATTAAGTGAGAGGTATGATTGGAATCTGAATCTGAAAACACAAATGCCTGCACAGATTGACTAGAAAAGATATCCACAGATAGGATGAGCAATAAACTGAAGTAGAATAAACAATACCCAGAGTCATGATGGAAAAAAAAATACAGACTGGCGGACAAGCTCAAGGAGATCTGAAACATGGTAGAGAAAAGCCAAGGTACAAGTCACAGCTCTATCAAAAGTTTAAGATCAGATCACCAGGTTGTACCTGAAACTAATATAATACTGTATGTCAATTTAATTTCAGTTTAAAAGTAAGGCAAATAAAATGCACCTGTAATTCAAAAAAGCTGGATCAGATTCAGGGAAAGTGAAAGAACAAATACCAAGATGAAGATGTGGACACTGCGAACCAATGTGAAGAAAGATAAAAAAACAACTGTCATGAACTCCCAAATAGATGCAAAGAAACTTTTTAGATAATTGTACATCTAAATTTGGTAGCAAAGATTGCAGTGTAGATGGCGCAAGTTGTGAAACTCAAGTCAGGATAAGGTTCAGAGAAGAGGAGCTGACAGAATCCAGTGGAAATGATTTAGGGATCCATCTTGGGTATCAGTATTACTGACATCATAAAAGAAAGCTATTGAGAACATAAAAGAATTTTGAATCATGTAAAGAACCAAAAGAACTAGAGCATCAGAAAAAGGTAAAATTGTACTATATTCTAGAAAAGATTGGGCTTTCCAGAGTAGGAATGGACTTTTTAGAGCAGGAATGAAAACCATGGGAATTCTGTATAGAGGGAATGGATACTGAGAAATAGAGGCACATCTAGAAATTCAAGAATTGGGAAAAACTGAACCCATCAAAAAGATAATGAGCTAATGCAAAGCTGAGATGGTCTAACAAAATAGAAAACTGACAGACATGACAGACTTGTAAAGTGTAGCAAGGCCAGAATATTAAAACTGTCTTTCCCATTCACTGGTTGAAACTGGCTCGTGTTCATGCTTTCTATGTTGTTAGTTGAGATAGTTGTTAAAAAGGTCACACTTAAACATTGTGCAAATGATAGTAGAACAGAATAGCCCTGGGCTTGTGAAGATGGGATGATAGTAGAAAATAGTCCCCACAAGAGAGGCAAGATCCCCTTTATGCATAATTTATCATTCTGTAGGTAAAAAGCCATAGTTTTTGTTTGTTTGGGGTTTGTTTGGGCAGCAAAGCAAAGTATATTGAATGATAGTACAGAGCTCCTGCAGAGAGAGAGAGGACTGGAGAAGGCCGCCCAAAAAGCCAGTTTATCAAACTCTTCTTTGTTAGTGATATTTTATCCCAAAGAAGAATGCAGGTTTTCCCTCTTCATTTTAATTATATATTGGTCACTAATACTGAGTAATAAATAAAATTTCTGTTTCCTTAGATAATGTTTTGGCTAATTCGAGACTCTCCAAGAGAAGCTTCAGTGCAGATGGATTTGAGACACTACAAAATCCAGTAAAAGATTCAAAAGCAATGTTTCAAACCTACAAAAAGATGTATATGGAGAAGAGAAGCAGAAGCCTTGGTAGCAGTCCTTTAAAATAATTTTGAGGGTAATTTTTTTGATGGTTCTGTAATTGGCACCAGAAAATTCCTGCCATTTTTTGTTCAGGGTATTTTGCTGGAAATGCTCAGAATTACCATAATAAAATCTCTCTCAAGAGTTTGGTTACCACTTAAGTTATGTATATCATTGAAATTACTTAATTAAAATGGCTTGAGGACCTTACCTGTGGGTACCAGGCATAAGAAATAGATGGTATTTTTCAGGGAAACTGCAAGGTATTGAATTTTGACATTATTGAACAAAGTTTACCATTGTTTATTTTGAAATGCTAATTATCCATCCTGAGCTAGGGCTGTTCTCAGTTAAGTACTTGTTTATTTTAGCTGGGACTGTAAATATGTTTTTATTTCTAAAGCTTATTAGCAATACTTATTTTTTTAAAATGCTCACTGTGAATGTCAGAGTATATTCTTAAGTATTTTATACCTAATTGTAAACATTGTCAGAAGTCTTGTTTTGTACTTGTTAAGCTGGACATAATTTTTGGATAATGTTTAAACATTACTTTTCATACTTGAAATAAACATTTATTTTTAAAATATATATGTATGAAATTATAATGGTTTGTGTTTGATTTTCTCCCCTCACAACAGTGCACATCTTAGAAGGGTGTTTTTAAAAAGGAGAAATTTTAGTTAAGTTGTCAGGAGTAAATATTTTCAGGTTACATTCAAAAGAAGAGCAAACATTTTTCTAGGGTCAGGAAATGGCAAGAAAGCATGGAAAGCAAAATGTTTTTGGCTTTCATTTTATGGCTACTAGGAAAGTGTAGATTATTTTCATAAAATCTCAGTGCTACATGTACAGTTCCTATTAATTTAAAAAATACATTTCTGAGACTAGGGAGAAATGGGGAGTTCAGTGAGAGTATAGTTACAGTTTTGCTATTGTGTGGCTATTCTTAATTGACCTGTACATTTAAAAATCCTTAAGGTAGTAACTTCATGTGCATTTTATTACAAGTCTAAGAACTGTATTCTGAAGACTTCAGAAGACTGGGCTTCTCATAACATAATAAGCATCTGTGCTTATCTTGCCTCTTTGATGGTTTCCTGTCAATAAAAGATTCAGTTAAAAAAGCAATGGTTGGGAAAACTGCCGGCACCATAGCACCAGTCAAGGCAATGGCTTCAAACTGTGGTAGTCATTATATTCATCATTGTATTCTTTACTGCTGGAAATTCTCAGGAAATTTTTTTTTTGAAGTTTTAATGATTTTGATAAAATTTAAGTTGTTAATATTAAGTCTCAACCCTTGGGTATACATCTTTTAAATATCCTAAGTGATGAAAATGCATTTCAGAAGAATTTGAAGCAGAGATGTACAAACTATGATGGTATACTAGCCATTGAGGAAAAATGTAATTTAGGCTTGTAAATTGAACTGGTCTGGTGGGACATTATTTTTACTTGAAGAAATCATTGACATTTTTCTCAACTATGTCATCCTGACATTTCAAGGAAAATAAAAATATTTGCTGTCAATGATAAAACTTGAGCTTCCTCAAAAAGAAAAATGTGTCTGAGACCAGGTTTGATAGCATCCTACTACTAGATCTCTGATGAGTTCCACGGAAATATTAATGAATGTAATTAAAATTACTTTAAGCTCCACACGAAACATGGGGCCTAAACTCAATCCTTGAAATCGAGAGTCATAAGCTATGCTCTACCAACAGCCAGCCAGGTGCCCCTGAATGTAATTTTTTTTTTAAGATTTTATTTATTTATTTGACAGAGAGAAATCAAGTAGCCAGAGAGGCAGGCAGGCAGAGAGGAGGGAGCAGGCTCCCTGCTGAGCAGAGAGCCCCATGCGGGGCTTGATCCCAGGACCCTGGGATCATGACCTGAGCCGAAGGCAGAGGCTCTAACCCACTGAGCCACCCAGGCGCCCCTGAATGTAATTATTTTTGATGTATGCTAACGTGTGTCAATATTTGGATGATCTGCATAACTTGGTGAACCAGCATTTTCTAACGACCAACGCAAGTTGATGAGCGATCTACTGGGGATGCCAGGTAAACCAATGGATTTTAATAGAATGCAAAAAGATTATCAAGCTTCCATGTTGCAACTAACCTTTTAGGAATCAACTGTCAGCTTTTGGAGCAGTATTGAAGAATATATGTGATCTGGAAAAGATAAGGAGCACTCTTCTCCACATAAAAAGCCATTTATATGTGTGAGGTGGGATTTTCTTGATACACTCGAACCAAGGCATAGGTCAACAACAGGCTGAATGCAAAAGTAGATAAGAGATTCAACTGAGTTCTATGAAGTCGGACCTTAAAGAGATTTGCAAGAATGAAAAAAATGGTAGACTTTTCATGGATTTTTTGTTTTTGATACATATTTTTCATTAAAATGCTATTTATGTAACTGCAATGGGTTTACTTTTAAATGAAAACACTTAAGATGTTTGAATTTAATGGAACAAATACCGATTAAATATCTCAATTCCACAATTTTAAGAGTGTTTACAGTGGTGATTGAGGAACAAGCACAATTAGATGAATATATTCAGTCTTGCATCATTGCTGAAAAGTCAACATTAACTTTCAAGAGCTTTTCTTAAATAGTATAAAGCATTTAGAGTTACATATAAGTAGTTAACTGTTGAATTGGCTGCTGTCATTCTTTAATGTTTTCGTGTTAGGTGTGGCTTTTACAATTTCAGGCTGGAACCTTACAGGTACCAATGAATATTATTTTCTAATAATGAATCTCAGTACAAGATTGAGAGAAGCCTGCATTGACTACGAAAATTTTTTAAAAATTTAAAAATAGGGAAAACTGGCTCAGTCTATAAAGTACCCAACTCTGATCTTGGCTCAGGTCTTGTCAGTGTTGTGATTTCAAGCCCCACTTTGGGCTTCATGCTGAGCATGGAGTCTTTTTAAAAAATAGTAATAACAAATTAGTAAAAAAAAAAAATCAATCTCGGGGCGCCTGGGTGGCTTAGTGGGTTAAAAAAAGCCTCTTCAGCTCAGTTCATGATCCCAGAGTCTGGGCTTTCTGCTCAGCAGGGAGGCTGCTTCCTCCTCTCTTGCCCGCCTGCCTCTCTGCCTACTTGTGATCTCTGCCAAATAAATAAAATCTGTTAAAAAAAAAAATCAGTCTTTCAGATGTTTGAGGTTCAGGGAAGTATTATGTAAAATATTCCCTTATGCATGATACAACAAAAGACAACCTCAATGAAATAAAGACCAATGAATTTCCTTCAGGAAGAAGGGAATTGAAAATAGAAGTGAGATGCAAGAGTGAAAATCAAATCAGTGGAGATTCATCTAAAGAATGACCAGGGAAAGAACACATCAATTAAACCAATTTTAAAGGAAAAAATGCAGTGGAAAATTCAACTAAATGGTAATGCTGACTAGCATATTAGACGTATTTTATTTCCTGGAGATGGAGATAAATTTGCAAATAGTACCTATATTGTATGAAGCTTTGTGGCAACTATGGTACTAGTATAGAAGCTGCAAACACAAGTAAAACAAGTTATTTCATTAGGAATCTCCAATCTAGAAAAGAAGATGCAAGTGTGCAAATACCAGTCAGTACTCATATGAGGCATAAATGTTTGGGGAGATGAGAGAGAAAAAACAATTACTATAGAAGTTTTCTTACTGACTCTGGGATGCCTTTTATTACCTTAACTTAATCCAGGTTAATGCCTTCTCTTGCCCATCTATTATCTAGATGAAAGTGGCCAAAACCAACTACTGGTCTTACCAACTAATTTTCTTTTTTCTTTTTTTTTTTTTTTTTTTAAAGATTTTTATTTATTTATTTGACACACAGAGATCACAAGTAGGCAGAGAGGCAGGCAGAGAGAGAGAGAGAGAGGAGGAAGCAGGCTCCCTGCTGAGCAGAGAGCCCGATACGGGACTCGATCCCAGGACCCCGAGATCATGACCTGAGCCGAAGGCAGCGGCTTAACCCACTGAGCCACCCAGGCGCCCTTACCAACTAATTTTCATTTGAGTTTCTATTCAAGAGAAGGGTCCAGAGAAAGAAGCATACGTAATGTGTTATTATAATAGAACCATAAATAATATTGATTTGCTGTTACTATTTCCGGAACACAGTCAAGGTTCATTTTCTTCCAATTCTAGATATTTAAAAATAGAACTTGGAAAAGTTTTTGAAACTCTTACTATGTTAAGTTTAGACTGCAGAGCAGAGATTATGGAATATGAATCAGGACTGCAGTGATACTATATACTTAAATGAAGACTGTCACATCAAAACGACCATCAGGCCATCAGAACTGAAGCCTCTTAAATATTGAAGAAAGCTTGAGACTGATGATCAGATTATTATGCTTCGAGATCAGGAAAGTGCCTTGAGACAGGTGTGAATACACCTTTAAGAAAGCATTGCAAGGGAAGGTTAAGAATGATGCAATTTGATAGCATTTTGATAGTTCTAGAATCCTAGTAAACATGCCATAAATACAGGTAACCAGAAAGTAAACAAGACTTGCTGTCCAATATGGTAGCTGTTAGCCTTATGTATATGTATTGGGCACTAGAATATAAAATGTACTAAACAGTTTGGATCTATATTCTAGAGGAAGAGCCAATGGAACTTGTTGCTGGATTGTATAAGGGAAAACAAGAGAGGGGAATCTTGTTTCTGGATTGTGCCACGGAGTGTGTAGAGAGGACTGCCTTGCCTGTGTGAGTAGGGAGTTGGAAGTCTTTAGGCTGAGCAGGAATTGATTACTTTAAGCACATGGCCAGTTTCCATGGAGCTTTTACCTGAAGGCCAGCCTTCAAGGAAACAGTCTTAAAAAATTAATACACACCATTTAGCAGCTGAGTCAACTCAGCATAGCTTCTAGAGAGGAATGGAGTCATTCTCAGGGCACCATTTTCCCAAACATTACTTTCATATTTCTGATATGGAGATTTTTTATTACTGATTCAATTTATTTGCTGGTTATGGGTCTATTCAGACTTTCTAGTTCTTCCTGTTTCAGTTTTGATAGTTTATATGTTTCTAGGAATGATCCATTTCTTCCAGTTTGCCTAATTTGTTGGCATACAATTGCTCATAATATTCTCTTATAATTGTTTGTATTTCTGTGGAGTTGGTTGTGATCTTTCCTCTTTCATTCATGATTTTACTTATTTGGATCTTTTTTTCTTTTTGATAAGTCTGGCTAGGGTTTTATAGATTTTGTTAATTCTTCCAAAGAACCAGCTCCTAGTTTCGTTGATGTGTTCTGTTTTATTTAATTTCTATATCATTTCTGTATCATCTAATCTCCTGCTGGATTTAGGCTTTATTTGCTGTTCTTTTTCCAGCTCGGATGTAAGATTAGGTTGTTTGAGACTTTCCTTCCTTCTCAAGGAAAGCCTGTATTGCTATATACTTTTCTTTTAGGACCTCCTTTGCTGCATCCCAGAGTTTTGGACTATTGTGTTTTCATTTTCATTTGCTTCCATGTATATTTTATCTCTTCTTTAATTCCTGGTTAGCCTTTTCATTCTTTAACCTCCATGTACTGGTAGTCTCCCCAAATTCTTTCTTGTGGTTCAAGTTACATAGCACTGTGGTCTGAAACTATGTATAGTATGATTTCAATCTTTTTGTACTGTTGAGGCCTCTTTTGTGACCCAGTATATGATCTGTTCTGGAGAATGTCCCATGTGTACTTGAAAAGAATGTGTATTCTGCTGCTTTAGGATAAAGTGTTCCAAATATACCTGGTAGGTCCGTCTGGTGCAGTGTGTCATTCAAAGCCCTTGTTTCCTTGTTGATCTGCTGAGATGATCTGTCCATTTCTGTGAGTGGGGTGTTAGAGTCCCCTACTATTACTGTATTATTACTGTATTTTTATCAATAATAATAATTATTATTGTTTGTTATTAATTGGTTTATAGGGGCGCCTGGGTGGCTCAGTGGGTTAAGCCGCTGCCTTCGGCTCAGGTCATGATCTCAGGGTCCTGGGATCGAGTCCCGCATCGGGCTCTCTGCTCGGCAGGGAGCCTGCTTCCTCCTCTCTCTCTCTCTGCCTGCCTCTCTGCCTATTTGTGATCTCTCTCTGTCAAATAAATAAATAAAATTTAAAAATAAAAATAAAAATAATTGGTTTATATATTTGGCTGCTCCCAAGTTAGGGGTATAAACATATGTATAGTTGTAAGATCTTCTTCTTGGATAGACTCCTTTATTATAATATAGTGTCTGTCTTCATCTCTTATTACAGTTTTTGTTGATAATCTGGTTTGATATAAGGATGGCTACTCCAGCTTTCTTTTAATGTCCATTAGCATGATAAATTGTTCTCCATCCCCTACTTTTAATCTGGAGATGTTTGGGGCTCTAAAATGAGTCTCTTGTAAGCAGCATATAGATAGGTCTTGTTTTTTATCCAAACATATCCTGTGTCTTTTGATTGGAGCATTTAGTCTATTTAATTTCAGAGTAAATATTGAAAGATGAATTTAGTGTTATAGTATGATCTGTAAAGTCCCTGTTCCTGTAAATTGTCTCTTTCTTTCTAGTCTTTGTTAATTTTGGTCTCTCTTTCCTGCTCAATACATCCCCTTTAATATTCCTTGCAGAGCTAGTTTAGAGTTCATGAATTCCTTTAGTTTTTGTTTGTGTTGGAAGCTCTTTAACTCTCTTTCTATTCTGAATGACAGCCTTGCTGGATGAAGTATTCTTGGCTGCATGTTTTTCCCATTTAGCACATTGTATATTTCTTTCCACTCCTTTCTGGCCTGCCAAGTTTCAGTGGACAGGTCTGATGCTAGCGTCATGTGTCTACCCTTGTAGATTAAGGACCTTTTGTCTGTATTTGCTTTTAGAATTCTCTATCTTTGTATTTTGCATGTTTCTCTATGATATGTCATGGTATAGACCTATTTTTGTTGATTTCAACGGGAGTGCTCTGTGCCTCTTGGACTTGAATGTTTGTTTCCTTCCCCAGATTAGGGAAATTTTAAGCTATAATTTGTTCAAATAAACCATCTTTGCCTTTTTCCTGCTCTTCTTCTTCTGGGACTCCTGATACGGAGATTATTTGATTATTTTGCTTTATGGAATCACTGAGTTCCCTAAGTCTACCTTTGTGATCTAATAGTTTTCTTTCTCTCTTCTTTTCAGTTTCATTATTTTCCATAATTTTACCTATTCTCTCCTCTGCTTCTTCAGTCTTTGTGATTATATCCAGTTGGTTTTGCATCCCAGTTACGGCAGCTTTTGTTTTGTTATGTTTTGTTTTGTTTTGTTTTGTTTCCACCCTGACTAGTTTTTAGGTCCTTTATCTCTGCAAGGGTTTTTTTTGGTGTCTTCTATACTTTCCTCAAGTCCAGCTCGTGGTCTTTTTTTTTTTTTTTTAAGATTTTATTTATTTATTTATTTGACAGAGATCATAAGTAGGCAGAGAGACAGGCAGAGAGAGAGGAGGAAGCAGGCTCCCCATTGAGCAGAGAGGCCGATGCGGGGCTTGATCCCAGGACCCTTAGATCATGACCCGAGCCGAAGGCAGAGGCTTAGCCCCCTGAGCCACCCAGGCGCCCCCCAGCTCATGGTCTTATGATTACTAAATTATTGTTCTAAATTCTTGTTCAGATATATTGCTTATATTTATTTCAAGCTTGTGCATGGCTGTGATTTCTTCCTGACCTTTCTATTCGGGAGAATTCCTCCATCTTGTCATTTTGGTTCAGTTCCTGTCTTTTGCTTGTTATGTTTCCTGCACCTGAGGGTAATGCTGTATTAAAATAGGGGTCATACACTGTTCAGGGCCTGGCACTTTAGGAAGTGTTTCTGGTGTATGCTGTGTGCACTCTGCTATTGTGTTTTGGCTTATCTTTCCCACACTGGTCAGGCCTCAGCAGAGTTCCTCCTTGCTTGCAGTGGGAAGTATTTGGACCTTTAACTTTGTGTGCCTTGATTTATTTATTAAAATCATCCCGGGGGGAGGGGTGCCTAGGTGGCTCAGGGGGTTAAGCTGCCTGCTTGTGATCTCTCTCTCTCTCTCAAATAAATAAATAAACACTCTTTTAAAAAATTAATAAATAATCTTTAAAAAAAAATTTTTTTAAAAATAAAAATAAAAATAATCCTGGGGGAGAAAAAAGAAAAGGAAAAAATAATACTGATCAAAAAAAAAAAAAAAGAGAGAGAGAGAGAGGGAAAAGGAACCAAAAAACCAAATAGACAATCAAAAAACTATAAGCCTGATTCCAAAGAAAAATAGAAGAAAAAAAGAATCTTGATCCAAAAAAAATAGACAAGGAAATGAAAAAAAAAACGAACAAAACAAAAACTATAAGCCAGATTCCAAGGGGAAAAAAGAAAAAGAAAAATACAGCCTGGTCGTATTTCCACCAGAACTGAAGGTAACACTTTGAAGCACTCTTTAGTCAGTAGACTTGGTGCATGCAGGGTGCTGCCAGTGCTGGTCTCCTGGGGGCTAGGCCCACTGTGCTGGGTCAAAGTCAATCCTGCCCTAGTAAACATGCACCTACCAGGCACAGGGGGATGGTGTTTGGTATGAGTGACTCCCGCCTTCCCTGGGGGATGCTCTTTTGTTCTCTGAAGTCTGATCATGTTGGTGGTGAGGGTAAAATGGTGCCACCCCACTCCATAACAACCCCAGCTGTTTAGGAAGCCCTCACAGAAAATTGAGGGCCCTCAGTGCTCCTGGCGCTGCAGCTCTCCTGCATTTTATCTTTAGCACACAGCTGGGGTTCAAAACGTCTTAAAGGACCTGGCACCACACAGATCTACTCCCTCCTCTGGAATAGAGCCTTCCCATCATGCTATGTCTGGTGTCCTTTGTCCCAGAAAAACTGTCCACACCTGTGCAGTGCATGGAATCTACATTGTAGCACTGTAAAAAGCAGTGACCAGGTTATCCATTGTATGCATATACCTCTGTCCCCTGCCAGTTGAAGACTTTTGCTGGTGCCTGCAGAGTTTTGCCCTTGAAGAGGCAATATGCCTTCTTCCAAATGTAGTCCAGGAAGGGCGA
Organism: Neogale vison; assembly: GCF_020171115.1. Classification (NCBI taxonomy): domain Eukaryota; kingdom Metazoa; phylum Chordata; class Mammalia; order Carnivora; family Mustelidae; genus Neogale; species Neogale vison. The sequence goes on from NC_058102.1 coordinate 73,763,928, forward strand.
CATTCTTTCCCAGTCCAATCCAGGACATCCCAACATCACTTTGTTCATTCTCTGGCCTGTGCCCTCCTTCTCCCCCAGAGTGCATGCCACAGGCTCCATTCAGGCAAAAGTTGTGCATTTCCAAAACCTCAGAGTTTGAGCACCACACACTTTTTGCAAAACACTGTGACCCTCACTTCCTATTCCACCAGTCCATGGTCCAGGGAGGTTTTCTTCTTGTGTGAACCCAACACTGTACTCTCTCAATCCCTCTTTCTTCCTCTCCCCACAGAAAGGGCTCCCTCCCCTCTATGGCATGACAGTTTTTCTCTTGGCCCAATTCACTTCCACATTCCTTACTCCTGTCATGCTCTCTCCCTCCAACTGTTGAAATTCTTCTTACAATCCCCCAGTGAATTTCCTGGTGTTCCAAGTACTCTGAAGTCAATATAGCCATGTTTTAGGGGTGAGAAAGCCCAGATGATTAAGTTTTTTATATATTTTATATTTATATATTTTAGATATTAATCCTTTATCAGACGTATCATTTGCAAGTATTATCTCCCATTCAATAGGTTGCCTTTTAGTTTTGTTGATGGCTTGCTTTGCTGTGCAAAAGTATTATATTTTGGTGTAGTTTCAGTCGTTTATTTTTGCTTTTGTTTAAGTTGCCTGAAGAAACATATTGAGAAAAGTATTGCTAAGGCTGATGTCAAAGAAATTACTGCCTGTGTTTTCTTCTAGAAGTTTTATGGTTTCAGATCTCTGTTCCGATCTTTAATCCATTTTGAGTTTATTTTTGTGTATGGTATAAGAAAAGTGGTCCTGTTTCGTTCTTCTGTAAGCAGCTGTCCAGTCTCCCTAGCAGCATTTATTGAAGGGACCATCTTTTCCCTGAGAATAACTTTTTTTTTTTTTTCTTTAAGTAGGCTCCATGCCCACCATGGAACCCTATGTGAGGCTTGAAGTCATGATGCTGAGATTAAGACCTGAGCTGAGACCAAGAGTTGGATGCCTAACCAACTGAGCTCCCCAGTTACCCGCCCCCCAAGAATAACTCTTACATATAGCCTTTGGGTTAGTATACTCCAACATCCTATAGACCATTCTTTTATGAAAAAATTATTGGATATGATTAAATGTAAAGCAGAGAGAGAACACTGGTTCATTCACCTGTGTAGATGTTGGCTAGTTAAGAAGAGCACCGGCTACTCCTACTTTGGAATAGAAGCACTTCGTGTAGCAGCATTGTCCCATAGTTCTGTATCTTTGTGATCTAACCATAGAGCTGCTAGCTACCTATGTCTATTAAGAAACTGACGTTTTGGGGCACCTGGGTGGCTCAGTGGGTTAAAACTTCTGCCTTCAGCTCAGGTCATGATCCCAGGGTCCTGGGATCGAGTCCTGCATTGGGCTCTCTGCTGAGCGGGGAGCCTGCTTCCCCTTCTCGCTCTCTCTGCCTGCCTCTCTGCCTACTTGTGATCTCTGTCTGTCAAATAAATAAATAAAATCTTAAAAAAAAAAATAAACTGACGTTTTAATTTTATATTTTAATTAATTTAAAGTTAAATAGCTACATGTGGTTATTTGACCACATGTCCCTTCTTGGATAGTACAGTGTTAACAAGTGTATTTGTCTGTCACTAGGATCCCCATAGGTTTGTGCGAGTTATCAGTAGGACCCTGGTAGTGCCTGCCTAAGGCCTTATCTGAGATTCCCTGCGGGCTGACTCAGCACCTGGCTGTTCTCTGGCCTCCTGACCCTAATTCTTTCAACCTCTATGACGTGAACATATAACAATGAATATACCTGCTTGTAGCTTAGACATCTGCCTTTGAGCATTTCCCTTTCTTTTATGGAGTGAAATTTGTCATCTTGGTATCCTGTAGAACACGGGTCCAATTCTTTGATGATGTTGTGCTGATTGGACGTGACAGAAAAGAATAAGCATTCCAGGAGATTTAATAAAACGTGCATTGCAAAGAAAGAGGCACAGTGTTTGGAGAACCTCTGCGGGGTTTGTGGGCAACATACACCATATATGGATATGATGCCCTAAGTAATTTATAAAGTAATTCACATAACTCCGGCTGTATAGTGGCCTCACGCAAGAGAAGGCTCTATAGCACACACAGGCTGTGGTGCAAGCTGCCTTGCCCCTCAGGCCAGAAGGCCCCAGGGGGCCCAATGATACAGGGAATTTCTATGCTGTATGAAGCCTCTCAAAATGTTTTTTAAGAAGAATCCTAGCATCATGCCCTGTTTTCCTGACAGGTATTCTCCATTTGAAAAAAATCCGCAATCACTACTGGGCCTTATTCTTAGGACATAATTTAACTATGCAGCTGAACTGTCCATCATGATGGGGTACTCTCTGATTCACAAAACTATATAATTGGGGGTGGGGGTTGCCCTGGGTAGCTCAGTTTGTTAAGCATCTGCCCTCAGCTCAGGTAGTGATCCCAGAGTCCTGGGATAGAACCCCACATCAGGTTCCTCACTCAGTGGGAAGTCTACTAGAGATTCTCTCTCTGCCCCCCACCCCTGTGCATGTGTGCACACACACTCTCTCTCAAATAAATATATCTTTAAAAACTATATATACATACTGGGACACCTGGGTGGCTCAGTTGGTTAAGCGGCTGCCTTCAGCTCAGGTCATGATCCCAGCGTCCTGGGATCGAGTCCACCTCGGGTTCCTTGCTCGGCGGGGAGCCTGCTTCTCTCTCTGCCTCTGCCTGCCACTCTGCCTGCCTGTGCTCGCTCTCTCTCTCTCTGCCAAATAAATAAATAAAATCTTTTTTAAAATAAAAATAAAAACTATATACACATATATGTGTGTGTGTGTCTAATTGGATTGGTGCAGCAGCATTCCATTGTTAAGTGAAAACAGTATATTCATTTTAATCCAAGCAGATCTTAAGGCATAATTAAAACATACAGTCAAGTTGCCCCAGTGTTCTGTCATACCTGGGGCTTTCTACTTCTCTGCTTTCCTCTGTGCACACACATATGGCTGCATGAGGAGTGAACGAAAGGAAAGTAAGGTCCTGGTTTATGAACTGGTTTGTGAGGTATGCTGAGTCCACCCAGAACTATCTGATAGCCTACTTAGAGATGATACTAAAAGATAGTGATAACGCCAATTTCACTATGGCCACCAGGAACAGAGATTAATTCCTTTAGGTAGCTCTTGAGTTACTTATACTGAGACAGCCCACAGCCTTTATAAGAGCCAATTCTTGGATGTGATTAAATGTGGAGTTGAAACAAAGCACTAGTTCACTCACCTTTATAGCATCTACAAACTGACTAAATATGCATTAAATAATTATCAGAACACATGTACACAATGCCCTATCTGGTTTGATAAACCTATTAAGCCAGAACCAAAGTGACTAAGGAGCCTGTGCATCTAGTTATCAACTTTGGACTTAGGTGTATAGATACTCTGATGTATGAGTCAATATTGATTCATGGACAGTGGCTAGTGGATTGACCTGCTGGCAGAAACTTACAACAAGATTGACACATTGGTGTTAAGGAAGTCTGGGAGAAAAATCATGTGGAAGACCTCTCAGAATGTGCATAGTGTGACAAATCTGCAGCCCATATCACCCGAGGGCCTCCACTGTAGAGTAGGCTCTCATTATGAGATGGACAATATATCCAGTCCTGTGGGTCAGTCAACCTCTTTCACCAGCCACCCTGCTGTTTGGTTAATTGGCCCATTTATAAAGTGAGATGGCAGCAGGGATGGAGGCTCTCTGCATGGATTTCTCCTCACTTCTGCCCTTGCTAGGTACCCATTGCTGTGAGTCAAAGCCATGCTGAGTCCCTGACAGTGCACACCATTCTCCAAGAAACTGATGAGCTACTTGGAGGTAAATCAATACATTGGACACTTTCCATCATGGAGAGAGGAACGACTTGTTCTCTTGGGCACAGAAACATATTTCAGATATGGCTTTTCCTTTCCTACCCCAAATGCTTCTACCAGCACTAAACAGAAGGCCTTATTCATTCATGTTCCATACAAATCACCTCAGACCAAGGAACATATTTACAGTGGACGATGAAATGCAGTGGAATTACACTCACAGAATTTACCAACGTTACCATAAGCCCCAACAACATCTGGCTTAACAAAATGGTAGAAGGGCCTGCTAAAAACTCAATTACTATATGAGCTATGAGCTAAAAGAAAATTACCTTACAGGATTAGGGTGCGGTTGTACGGGATGAATAACTAACTTAAATCAGCAGACAGTATATGGTGACATCTCCCTCATTGCCAAATACGTGAGCCCACAAACCAAGGAGTGGAGGTCCAGAGTGGTTCCTTGTTAAACCACTCAAGTGGTTCCTTGTTAAAGTTTTTTCCTTATTTTTAAAATAAGGAAACTTTTTAAAAAGTTGAGATATACATCATATATACATCTAAAGTGTACAATGCAGTGAATTTTTAAAGTATATTCATAAAGTGCTGTAACCATCACCACTCTTCTGATTCCAGAACATTGTCATTATCTCTTAAAAAAAAAAGCAAAAAAAAAAAAAGCTGGTAGTCTTACTGGTGTACCTCAGATTCCTCTCACTCATGCACTTTCCGCGTCTGTGGATTTATCTGTTCTGGGTATTTCTTATGAATGAAATGATATAATATGTGGCCTTTATATTTGGCTCCTTTCACTTAGTAAGATGTTTTCATAGTTCATTCATGTTGTAGAATGTATCAATACTTCATTCCTTTTTACTGCTGGATAATATTCATTCCATCGTATGGTCCTTTACTTTTATTTTATTATCATAATTATTATTTTTAAGTAATCTTTATACCTAAGATGGGGCTTTAACTCACAATCCTGATATCAAGAGTTTCATTTTCTGCCAAGTGAGCCAGCCGAGCACCCCCATGGCCTTTTACCTTTATTTATTTTTAATTTTAATTTTTTCAAATTTTTATTTAAATTCTAGCAAATTAACACATAGTGTAATATTATTTTCAGGAGTAGAATTTAGTGATGAATCACTTACACATAATACCTAGTACTCATTGTAACAAGTGCCCTCCTTAATAACCATCACTCACTTAGCCCATCCTCCACCTACCTCTCCTCAGCAACCCTCAGTTTGTTCTCTGTTGTACAGAGTCTCCTATGGTTTGTTTCCTTCTCTCTCTTTTTCCCCCCTTCCCATACATTCATGGGTTTTCTTAAAGTCCACATATGAGTGAAATCATATGGTATTTGTCCTTCTCTGACTTATTTTGCTCAGCATAATACCCTCTAGCTCCATCTACATCACTGCAAATGGAAAGATTTCATTCCTTTTGATGACTGATTAATATTACATTTTATATATATATATATATATCTATATATATATATATATATATCCCCCACACCTTTATCCATTCATTAGTGGACATTTGGGCTCTTTCCATAGTTTGGCTTTTGTTGATAGGCCTTAGGCCTTTTATTTTTAAACATAATAATCTAATTAAGGAAGATTTTCTTCCCAATCCATAATCACTGGACTCAGTGAGTTTGGAGGTTCCAATGTTCAGTGAAAGAATGGTCCACTAGTGAACACTGACATAGTTCTGCTATACTGGTAGCTGTAGGGTTTTGCAGGCGAGGTAAACACAACACCAGGCAAGGCAGGCGCAAGGCAAGCTTTATTAAAGTCTGTCTCTGGCAAAGTTTCAGGGCTTAGGAGAAGGGAAGCCAGGGAAGTCGCAAAGGGAGGAGGTGGGCACCCTCGGTGAGGTTCCTTGACTCTGGAAAGGGGAGTGGGGTAAGTTGCACTGGGAGGGAGTTGGCAGGGCTCTTTTATCAGGCCAAGGTAGGGCATGGGCTCACATCCATATTTGGTGATCAGAAGGTGTGGGGTGAGGGCGGTCTGTGATGGGCAGTTCCCAATTTGGAAGCTCCTGGGTGGAGAGTTTCAGTCTCCTGAGGGTGACATGGAGGGCCCAATGAGGGTGGCGGGAAAGTCCGCCATCTTGGAGAGGGTTGGTGGGAAGATCCGCCATTTTGGAGCCCCAGTTTCCCAGACGGCCCATCAGTAGCTGGTACTTCCTCCTACCATTTTGGGTTCCTCATGCCACTTAAATACCAAGCAGTGAAAAAGGGGTCACTGGCTGGGTGATTGATCTCGGTTATTAAGGGGAAATTGGATTGTTGCTGACTAATGAAGGAAGGAAGTCTGCAAGAAGTCAAGAAAAGTGCCTCAGAGAACTTAGAGCCCAGTGGGAGAGAGAACGTGGAACAAGTATGCAGATAATTATGTATTATGTATTTACAATTGAGGTTTGCGCCAGGAAGGAAAAGGCAAAATGCAAAGAAAACTATGAAAGGAAGACTTAATCTGGACTGGAATGCCTGGGGATGAGTCCTAGGAAGGGTTATCTAAGATGAAAACTAAAGAATTAGGCTTAGAGTTTGCAACCCATGGAAATGGGGAAGAGGGAGCAGATTTAAGAAATGCAGAGGAAGTTATGTTGTCAAGTCTTTGTGATTGATGAGGTAGAGTGATGGAGGACCAGGAAGGACTGCTGACTTAGTGGCTCTAAATTTCTGTATCTTTTTTTTAAATTTTCTACCTATTTTTCTATTAGTTACTAGGAGAAAAGTGACAAAATAACCAACAATAATTACAAAACACTCAAATTCTCCCAGTTTTGTCACTTTTGTTTTCATATAACAGTCTATTTTGAGACTCTGTTATTAGGGCATATATGTTTGTATTGTTATATCTTCTTAATGAATTGGTTTTCTTTTTGTTGTGAAATATCTCTATCTCCACTAATATTCCTCATCCTTAAGTCTACATATCTGATATACACAGCCACTCCAACTTTCTTATGACTAGCGTTTGCCTGGTATAACTTCTTATACTTTTTTAACTTATTTGAGTCTTCATTATTTAAAGAATTTCTAGCATATAAACAACATACAACAGCATATAAATTTAGTATTACTTTTGTTCTTCATATGTTCAGATGGTAACTTTCGCCATACTTGCTGCAACTATTTTTTGAACTATATTTCATTGATCTCTTGTATTAGTTAATTTTTTTAAAAGTTTTATTTAAGTAATCTCTACATACCCTATGTGGGGTTCAAATTCATGACCCCAAGATCAAGAGTCTCATGCTCTTCCTACTGAGCCAATGAAGTACCCCTTAGTGGATTTTAAAAGGAGAATTCTTTAAAGGGAAGGTGGAAATTGAGATTACCTGCCTGATTCTTTCTACCAGTATAATCTTGCCCAGAAATATAAAACTGTGAAGAATATATAACTTCACTGTTTACCTTAGGATATGCTTGCCAGTCAGTGTATCTGGGAAGATGATCTATAGGAACAACTCTCCTTTTAAGATAATAGTATGCTTACCTGGAAAAGAGCTTGCTTCTCTGACAACAGTTCGATTATCAAAAATTACTTTAAAATCCTCACTTTCCAAAAAAAAAAAAAAAATCCTCACTTTCCTGTCATAGAATCTTCCCAGTTCCAACCAGGTCTCCACCTAGGACCTTCTTTAAACCACTGGGAGTCTAGACCTTCAAAGCCTTAATCCATAAGTCTTCCTTAATCCACACAACTCCCCTCCCTCTGACTCACAATTGAGTCGAAATGGCACTGCCCTCTGCTGCAGTAAATTTGATAAAACCAAGTTTAGTAATTTGTCTGGTGGGGTGTTGACAAAATTTTGCAAACAAAATGGGCATTTTTGTACAATTTGTAGAAAAATAAAATTCTCTGTCAAATACTGAATTTATGATCTAATCCTACTTCATTTTTTTCTACTGCTCCTTATCTAAACTCTATAAAAATGACAATACTTGTTTTGAGCCAACCAAAATAATAAAAATCTGTGAACATTGTTAAGATCGGATTTTATTACTAGGCTGGCAATATAAAGGGAAAATATTTGTAACCAAAAAGAAGCTGCACAGAGGTAAAAACCTCTGCTTTTGTATCTACAGTATTTCTAGTTCCTTTAGCTGAATGTGATCATTTATGGGAAACAGACTATGGTTAGGTGTGTTACACTTTGACTTTCAGAGCACCATCTTTGGAGTACAAAGCTTGTCAGCCCTCTGCATAAGATCTTCACTGACCTGGCACTGCTCCGAAGGTAATTTCAACATCCATACAGATAAAAGATACTGGGTCCTCTGGCTCTTGCCTGCCTGTCAATTTTCAGGTCTCAACATTTCCATCTCTCTCACTGTTTTCCAACACCCAAGTTTCCCTCCTTTCTTTGAATGCCCCAGACTCCTCTGACACTGAAGACCTTCCCATTTATAGTTCTGTTTCCTGGAACATTCTCCTTCTCTTCACTATTTCTTTCTCCTCCTCTAAGCCTAATTCTTTAGTTTTCAGCTTAGATAACCCTTCCTAGGACTCATCCCCAGGCACTCCAGTCCAGATTAAGTCTTCCTTTCATAGTTTTCTTTGCATTCTGCCTTTTCCTTCCTGGCGCAAACCTCAATTGTAAATACATAATTATCTGCATACTTGTTCCACGTTCTCTCTCCCACTGGGCTCTAAGTTCTCTGAGGCACTTTTCTTGATTGCACAGCACATTGCTTTCTCCTAGGAGGCTCTCCATAGGTATTTGTGGAACACATGAATCAATTTTTATTTTTTTTTTAATATTTATTTATTTGACAGAGAGAGATCACAAGTAGGCAGAGAGGCAGGCAGAGAGAGAGGAAGGGAAGCAGGCTCCCTGCTAAGCAGAGAGCCCGATGTGGGACTCAATCCCAGGACCCTGAGATCATGACCTGAGCTGAAGGCAGCGGCTTAACACACTGAGCCACCCAGGCGCCCACATGAATCAATTTTTAAAACTCACTTTTCTTCATAATTGCCCTCTCAATATAGGAATGTATGCCAAGTAAAATAACATTTTTCTTTTTTTACTAACTTTTAGACAAATTAGTTACAGTTACATCTTAGTTATGATGATATCTATGTAGATATAGTTATATCTGTAGATATCTATAGAGATACAGATATCTATATAGTTCCACTTTTCTGGACCTTTCATATAAAATCAAATTCCAGAAGCCCCTTTGAATGAGGAGATTCTTGGGTGGCTTCTTGCTTTCTTAGCTTATCACTTGGAACTTCTTCCTTAACCAATATCCTCTAGTCCCTGCAAGCATGATAAGAGAATCCTCATACTTCATCAGTTAGCAACTTCATGAAATAAGGGAGGCTTTTCAGTCTCAGCATGCTGGTGCCAGGACTCCAAGAGGTAGGAAAAAACCAACCAAGATTTAAGTTTCTGCAACATCTGGAAATATAAGTTCTCTTCCTTCAATTCTTCAACTATTAAAAAAAAAAAGTAAAGTTTTTTTTAATCCCCTAATTCTAAAGAGATTAAGTCTGTAGGAAAAGATTGGGAAAATTCAAAAGAAATTTAAAATGACCCCAAATTCCACCATCTATAGAGGATAATGATTAATTCTTAGGTTATTTCAAATAGCTGTGTTTAGGGCCATTTTCAGGTCCCTAAGGTGCTGTTCTAGGTTCAGGGAACATCTACATAAGTTTACTTCACTCCAGTCTCAGTGGGGTTTTTTTATAGCTCTTTGAATGAATGAAATACTGTACCCCAGGACCTTTGTACTTAACTATTCTTCTGCCTGGAACAATATCTGCTCAGATAGCTATAGTGCCCTTCCCCCAACCCCCTTTATACAGGCATTCAAATGTCACTCTGATAGTTAAAATTTATGTGTCGGTTTCACTCGATCAGGAATGCCTGGATATCTGGTTAAACATTGGTTTTGGTCATGTCTGTGAGGGTGTTTCCAGGAGAGATTAGCATTCGAATTGGTAAAATGGTTTCCCTCCTCATTGTCTAGTTATTATCTAATCTGTTGAGGGCCTTATTAGAACAAAAAGTAGAAGAAAGATTGAATGAGCTTTCTGCCTAGCTTCATGAGCTGGGATATTGATGTGCCTTTGGTGCTCTTGGTTCTCAGGCCGGCAGAGTTGGACTGGACTTTACCATTGGCTGTTGGCTCTCAGGCTTTTGAACTACACCTCCCAAGTTTTGTGCATCTGCAGATTAAAGACGTCAGATCTTGGGATTTCTCAACCTCCATAATCACAAGAGCTGATATCTTATAATAAATCTCCCTCATTCTCTCTTTTCCTATCTCCCTATTTAGCCGGCTAGCTGTATTGCTTCTGTTTCTCTGGAGAACCCTAATACTGTCACTTTTCAGAGACACCTTCCCAGGCCACACTATCCAAACTACACCCTCATCCTTGGGGCTGATTTATTTTTCCTTATAGTATCTATCACAATATTTTATTATATAATATGTGTATTAGTTTATTATTTCTTTCCCTGCTAGAATTTAAATCTCTGAGAACTCAGATAGTCACAACCTGACCATGAGCTATTTGGAAGGTCAGCATGAAATCACTGTTCTCTGATCCAAAATCCAGTGTATTCTTTGACTCCTGCTAAAGTCTGGAATCACAGATTCATTGGTGGCAACTTTCTAATGTATAAATCAGATCAAAAGATTTGGAAAAAAAAAAGTTTAAATTTTTTTTCCTGAAGGTAAATAAGTGTAAAATGAAAACAAGCAGGAGTGAATGTTGGCACAAAATGTAAATCGACACACACAAAAATTTAAGATAAAACTGGAGCATCTAGAACAACATTTTGCCTGGGATACACCCCCTTAGCAATACTCCCACCAGTTAAGAGAAGCCCATTCACTCTCCTAGAATTAAGACCCTAAGGAGAATCCACTTCACTGGGAATGCTGGAGGGTGGAGGACCCACAGAGGATTGGCAGGAAGAAAGTAAGAAAGAGTAAATGACCTTAGCCACAAAAACCATGAGTCTGGGCTGTTACAGGTTACAGTGTGAGTCTTGGCTTGTTCCTGTTTCCATAATCATGGCAATGGAGAGGAAAATGTAAACACTCGACCAAATGGTTGCCGCATTGTGGATGATTTCACACTTCTAGAAAATGAAAAATACATGACTTTTTACATTCCCTGTCTTTCCCTATTTCCTTCTTTAATTTTCTGCCAGATCAGTGGGAATCTTTTGCTAGAGAGCTGTGCTTACTTTATAGCTTGATTTTGTTTACCCTGGGGCCAAGGATAATTCCATCTATGTTTAAAGAGGCAGAAGATAGAAAAGAAATTGTGATTCTTTGTCCTTGAGCCTGGCATGAAGTCTAGGCAGTAGAGCAAAATTCAGGGTTAAGGGCCTTCAGGAGGGTGGAATTAATAATTAGTTTATTCAAATTACTAAATGCTAAAGCCAACAACATTTTGAAATTTTAGTTAGATAACTACCTGTTCTTGCAAAATGTCTTAGAGCGGTGTTAAAGAAGAACGCCACTGGTACAACCAAGACTCTTCTTGATTTAATTGCGTGAAGTTGAAGAAATTTGGAAGGTGTTTCTTACAATGTGATTTCTTGCTTTTCCCCCCATATGTATACCCCTATTGTGTGAACCATTCCATTGTACAATAAGATTCTCATAGCAAGCTAGTATTATAATCCTAACTTGCAGATGAGGACTCTTGAGATGAAGAGGGTTTGTCCAAAAAACACATGGATGGCAAATGCCCGAAGCCGAACATAAACACGGGCATCAGGGTGAATACTGCTACTTTATGTATTTCTGAGTTGTGAGTAAAAATGGGTGCCTCCTCCCTTGATTAACTTTTTACTCATTCTTAACAATCTTATACTGAAGCAGGAATCAAAAAAGAGAGGCAAAAAGGTTCTAATATCATAGGCTCCATCATTATGTCTCCTGGGGAAAAAAGTTCCTTCTCATTTGACTATGGATTTTGATTGTTCCCCCCCCATTGTGAGTCAGTTTGCTCTTGGTGTTAAAAATATTTTATTCATATAATTCTACAGAAGAAAATAAAAGAAAATGTGTATTGTTCGAAATATTTCTGCAAAGTCCTATCAACTAATCTTAGAAACGAAACAAAAATCCTTTAATTTTGTTATGGGTATTTAAAATATGAGTGGTGAGTCCTTCCCCCTCCTTTTTTAACCCAGTTTGGGCATCCAGTGTCCAGCACCCAGTGTCCCCCAACAGGGACTGCTATTGCTATTTGTCATGACTTTCTCAGTGGGACACCCCATTAGAGTCAGCCACCCTGAATACAGTCCAGTCCTTTTTCAGGTCAGTGGAATGCCCTGAATGAAATCACAACCATGAGTCAGAGCTCCATTTTTTGGTGGGATGCCCCTTTGGAAATTAGCAGCCAGTCTTTCCCACTATGGGACAAACTCCCTGTATTCCTTGGGACTTGCCCTTGGGCTGTTTTCTTAAAAACTGGAACAAATTTGATCCCCAGGGCCTGAGATGTCTCATCTTTTATGTAATGTTTCCTGGCCTCAGTACAAACTCTCAGATCCAGAGGTATTGCCCCTTCACGGAACTTTTCTTATAATATTACCTTCTAGCTTGACCTCTGTTGTTCGAACTCTACCAAATGGTCAGAGTTCCCATATATGCAGGCCTTTATGGCATTGTCCCCCAATTCCCAACCTCCACAAAAACTGTAGAATGTGTCTTTGTCGGTTTCATGGCCCATCTGACTCTGCGGCCATTCCAGATGACCTCTCTCTTATACCACCCCATCATCTTTCTCCTCCCCCTGAAGCCCCAGAGGCTCCCCTGGACTTAAACTGCCCACATTAGATTCCCCCACTGGTGCCCCAGGTAAAAACTTTTTTGTAGCAACATGGACAGGACTGGAAGAGATTATGCTGAGTGAAATAAGTCAAGCAGAGAAAGTCAATTATCATATGGTTTCACTTATTTGTGGAGCATAACAAATAGCATGGAGGACAAGGGGAGATGGAGAAGAGAAGGGAGTTGAGGGGAATTGGAAGGGGAGGTGAACCATGAGAGACTATGGACTCTGAAAAACAACCTGAGGGATTGAAGGGGCAGGGATTGGGAGGTTGGGGGAACCAGGTAGTCGGTGTTGGAGAGGTCACAGATTGCATGGAGCACTGGGTATGGTGCAAAAATAATGAATACTGTTACGCTGAAAAAATTAAAATTTTTTTTTAAAAATTGGGAATAGGGAACAAACTGATTAACTTTTAGTGGACATAGATGCAACAGTTGGTATTAAAGCTAACTTAAGTTTGTTGGTTTAACTAAATATGTCTTTAGAGTTACCAATATTAAATTCTACCAAGGTTTACTAAAGGTCAAATAAGCTCATGTAGGGGTGTCTGGGTGGCTCAGTGGGTTAAAGCCTCTGCCTTCAGCTCAGGTCATGATCTCAGTGTCCTGGGATTGAGCCCTGAATCAGGCTCTCTACTCAGTGGTGAGCCAGCTTCCTCCTCTCTCCCTCTGCCTGCTTCTCTGCCTACTTGTGATCTCTGTCTGTCAAATAAATAAATAAAAACCTAAAAAAAAAAAAAAAAAAAAAAAAAGATGGTTAATTTTGTCTGTCTCCCATGAAGTTCTCAGAAGTGATTGTTAAAATAGCTTTCAAAATCTTTGGTGACCTGAAAGTTTGAAGAAGGTTAAATGATAAATTGGGTTGAATTCATTGGATATCTTAAGTCTTTTCCAAATAAGATAAAATACCAAAACATTAATTACTAAACATAAGTTTTATCTGCTTTTGAGTTTGTCTTTTAGAGAAACTAAAGATACTTGGGTCTTTTGGGAAACATATTTTGTGCCTTATTGAAAGACTGTACTCTGAAAAATGCATGTTCCTAAAAATTATGAAATGTATTTAAAAATTTGCCAGTCTGTAGAATCCTGTTGTAATACACAGGTCACAATTGGTTACTACATAGTTTTTCACTGGAAACTAAGGTTTCTATGAGTTAAAATTCTGCTAAATGTGATTAAGACTGATAGAAATGATAAGGAAAGCAGCTCTGTATGTAGGAAAGCAGAAGATATGTAAGAAATATGTCTCTTAAATATAAGGAATATATCTCTTAAGTATAAGGAATGAGAGTACCTTTTTGTTGAGGGAAAAGAAGGTAATTTTGTCCTAAAATGAGACTAGCTATCTAGAGAAAAAAAGGCTTAGGACAAAATCTGAATGTTAAAGAAAGTTGTAGAAGTCTTGTGAAGGGAAATCTTTAGAAAATAATTTTATATGAGGTCAGGATGGAGTAAGATTAAAATTAATGGATTTTAAAAGTACTTTGGTATAAGGTTGAAACTCTGTTTTACTTTGTTAAAAAGACAAAGTTTTCTTGGATTGTTGGTCTGCTCTTGATAAGAAAATGTAAACGAATGGGTTTTTCTCTTTATCTGCCCAGAAAACCAAATCTTCTATGTTTTGTCTTTATCAAGTCTTTGATTACTTCAGAAAGGTAAAACTTCTTAATATTAAAGGAGCTAAGTTTTGGTAACAACTGTATAGCTTCCCACAGAACCCCTTATTGCCACTTTGGTTAAGTGTAAATAATCTTATTTAGGCATGTGCTTTAAGATTTCCTAAGGTTTTTAATAACTTCCCTGAGATCTGAATTGTAAATGAAGTCTTTTGGGGGGGGAAGGGAGGAGACCAGTTGGGCTTGTTTATTTGTTATGTTATGATCTGGTATAAGGTTATCACTTGTTATTCTGGTGTGAGTCACAGAAAAAAAAAAAAACAACAACAGATTTCCTTGTCAGCTACATTATAATGAACTCTCATATTACATCCTTAACCAAGTTCATTTCTGAGGGTGTTTTTTTGGTCATTTATAGTTATTCAAATGAGTTTGGTCTTCAAGGAGATGCATGAAAATGATTTTTTTTATTTTTATTTTTATTTTACAAATACAGGTATTTCGTATCTTTAAGATCATATAATTGAACTAGATAAGAATTTCTAGAACTAACAAACAAGCTGCATCCAAACTAGAGTTGGTAATGTGGGACTGAATGAGTTGAAAAAGAGATTAAGAGTTAACAGTTAAGAAAGAGTCACAGTTTTTATGACTCTTGTTTGAAACATTGCTGGTTCTCTACTGTTGGCTCCTCCAGATTGAGAGTTTTCTCTTAAAATTTTTATGACTTACAGAAATGTGATAAAGTGGGGCACCTGGCTGGCTCAGGGGGTTAAAGCCTCTGCCTTGGGCTCAGGTCATGATCCCAGGGTCCTGGGATCCAGCCCCGCATCGGGCTCTCTCCTCAGCAGGGAGCCTGCTTCCTCCTCTCTCTCTCTCTGCCTGCCTCTCCACCTACTTGTGATCTCTGTCTGTCAAATAAATAAATAAAATCTTAAAAAAAAAAAAAAAAAAGAAATGTGATAAAGTATTTCTTTGTGAACAAATTGAAACATTTAACCTTTCTCCCTACCTGAACCCTCTGAAATTCAGAAGCTCTCATTGAGTATTCTTTCTTCCATGACAAGTGTAGTTATTTGGAAAAGTTCAGTGAGAATCTATTCTCCTTAAAACAGGATACCATTGGAAACATTGGTTGTAGTAACAAGGCCTTGGCTGAAATATCATATTTGAGGGAGACAGGCATAGATTCAGATATGACCAGACAGCTCTAAGGAATTAAGGTTGACTTTATGGAGCTTCTTGGAAATGTTGGCCAGATACCTTGCTTACAGAGTTCCCAGCAGCCTTACCAGCTGAGTAAAATAATGTCACTTCTGGGCAGTGCAGGAACCTTGGGATATTTTGTGAACCTCAAGAAGAGGAATTCACCCAAGTCTCCAAATATTGCAGGCATATCTGATGGCAAATACTTGGCTTGCTTCTGGCCTTGAGAGTCATGAAGTTCAATCTAGAATTCCTTTTGAAAAGTTCCTGCAAAGCAAGTTTTAAAGAATCTATATATATGATCAATCACTATTCTTGCTGAGCCTATGTAAATAATTAGGCTAAGTTTGTTCCTGCTCAGCAGGAAGTCTGCTTCTCCCTTACTTATTCCCTGTGCTTCTCTCTCTCTCGCTATGTCTGTCAACTAAATAAAATCTTAAAAAAAACAAAAAAAAAAAGAGCAGAGTGTTCTGGTGTATTTCAAACTGATTTCTTTTCATATCTCTCTACCAGAAGCACAGAATGATTTTTCTCTGATATTTACTGTGGAAAACCTGTTAGAACTCCTGGAGGTTCTTTGTATGTCTGAATTCTCCTGGAGTTTTTAACTCTCATATTTGTCCACACTGAGCCTCCAGCAATTTGTCTATTACATCTCAGATTTCTTTTTTTTTTTTTTTTAAGATTTTATTTATTTATTTGACAGGCAGAGATCACAAGTAGGCAGCAAGGCAGGCAGGTAGAGAGAGGTGGACACAGGCTTCCTGCTGAGCAGAGAGCCCAATGCGGGGCTCCATCCCAGGACCCTGGGATCATGACCTGTACAGCTCAGATTTCTTATCCTGGCAGTTTCCCATGATGGTTTCCATTTGTGAATCTCTGCTCTGGTAAGCCCACTCCTGGTATTCACCAGTATTCACAAGATTCTCCAATCTTGGGAACAGTGGTTTGCTGTCCAGAAGAGTTGGATCCAAGAAGAGTTATTGATTTTTCAGTCTGTTAAGCTTTTTACTTGTAAGGACAGAATGGAGATTATTAGGCTTCTTAAATGTAGAACCAGAAACTGGAAATCTTCCTTATTTTTTAACTTAAAGGGTTATCAAGTATTTGATTAAATTTAATCAAGGAGGACAAAGGTCTTTTTATCAGTGATCATTGACATAAGGAGTTAAGGGCGCTGGGTGTCTCAGTGGGTTAAGCATCTGCTTTTGGCTCAGGTCATGATCCCAGGGTCCTAGGATCGAGCCCAGCATCAGGCTCCCTGCTCAAAGGAGAGTCTGCTTCTTCTTGTCTCAACTGCCCCTCACCCCGACCCAATTCCTGCTGTCTATCCCTCTCTCCCTTGCTTGCTCTGTCTCTTTCAAATAAATAAAACCTTTAAAAAATGGTTACACAAATTATTACACAACTTAATTTAATGTACTTTTCTTTTTAAGATTTTGTTTTTAAGCAATCTCCATACCCAATGTGGGGCTCAGAACTATAGCCCTGAGATCAAGAGTCACATGGTCTACCAACTGAGCCAGCCTGGTGCCCCTTAATATACTATTTAACTTTCTTGCTTTTCTAAGCTGGAAATAAGCAGTCTGTAATTCTACTCAGAAAATAAGTCAAAGAAAAGTATACTCCAAAGGAAAAGCAGTAAGAGTGGAAGAAGAGAAGCATTGAAGAAGGACAATGACAGACCAAAGAAGAATGAGAAATGAAGAACCAAATAGAAAAGAACCAGATAGAGGCAAAGGTAAATCCCACATACATATACCTAAACACAGACTGTGGAGACAAAAAGCCCAAATACAAGGAAATCTATAAGTGTAGATTGTAGCGTCATATACCTAAGTCCTGTTTATCTTTCATGGTTTTTTTTTTTAAGATTTTATTTATTTATTTATTTATTTATTTATTTATTTGACAGACAGAGATCACAAGTAGGCAGAGAGGCAGGCAGAGAGAGAGAGGAGGAAGCAGGCCCCACACTGAGCAGGGAGCCCAATGCCAGGACCTGGGGATCATGACCTGAGGTGAAGGCAGAGTCTTTAACCCACTGAGCCACCCAGATGACCCATGTTTACCTTTCAATAGCTGATACTCTGATATTTAACTTTTCCTTTATTCAAATAAGTAATTATTAGACATCTTCTACGTACCTATCACTGTATTGAGAGCACTGTATTAGGGTATAGTAGCAAACAAAACTACAATCCCAATCTTTTTTTTAAAGACTTTGTTTATTTGACAGCAAGAGATCACAAGTAGGCAGAGATGCAGGCAGAGAGAGAGGGAAGCAGGCTCCCTGCTGAGCAGAAAGCCTGACATGGGACTCAATCCCAGGACCCTGAGATCATGACCTGAGGCAAAGGCAGAGGCTTAACTCACTGAGCCACCCAAGCACCCAATGATCCCAATCTTAAAGAAGTTGAAATTTGGCAAAAGACACAGACAGCGTTTTGTTTTGTTTTGTTTTGTTTTGTTTTAATTTAAATCACATCATTCTCACTACCCCCCCAACCCACCACACACACACAAGATGGCCATGTGAGGTGATGGGTATGTTAATTAGCTTGATCATTATAATTATTTAATAATGCATATATATCAAAGCATGATATTATACACTTTATACAATTTGTATTTGTCAGGTATACCTCAATAAAGCTAGAAAAAATAAATCACATTGTAGTTTATGGGAAAATAAAAAATCCTCTGTGAATTCCATTTTCGATTTTAGACTCTTCTGGGAGCACCTGGCTAGCTCAGTTGGAAGAGCATGCAACTTTTGATTTTGGGGTTGTGAGTTTGAGCTCCATGTTGGGTATATAGATTTTAGTTAAAAAAATAAACTCTTGGGGCGCCTGGGTGGCTCAGTGGGTTCAAGCCTCTGCCTTCAGCTCAGGTCATGATCCCGAAGTCCTGGGATCGAGCCCCGCATCGGGCTCTCTGCTCAGCAGGGAGCCTGCTTCCTCCTCTCTCTCTGCCTTCCTCTCTGCCTACTTGTGATCTCTGTCAAATAAATAAATAAATAAAATCTTTAAAAAAAAAAAAAAAACTCTTCTTCTAAAGTCTCTTTTTTTTTTTTAACATATTTAATACAAAGGTCTCAATACAGTTTTCTAGACATTTAAATACAAAAACCCTTTTCATGGGGAAAAAATAGCTTCTTTGCTAAACATAATGAAGTTTGCTTATAGGTAAAAGCAGTAGAGGAAAGCAGACAACATTTTTGAGAAATTGTCCATGAATAGTATCTCTTTCTTCCTAATTAAAAAAAAAAATAGAGAAAGCACAAAGAATAGTATAACAAATACCTGTTGGGGAAATATAATTAAAAACAAAATCTCCCAACCCAATAAACCTCTCCACCGAGGTAGAAGAGAAAGAGAATCATTTTATTATTTGCTAAGCATTAAACTAGAATGTGATATTCATCACAGGCAATCTGCTAACAGATTACAGAGCAATAAATCTCACTGTTTTATATAGCCAGGTAGATACAACCTATTACATACATATCGTCAAAGTAAACAATAAAACTAGTCCTCAAGAAGGAGGACTTGAGAACATTTGTCACTTACAGTTCATCCTAAATTCACCTGGAAATTGGTGTAGCCATGAGTGCTAGTTGACTGTATAATGAAAGAAAAACCGATTTCTCGTATCTTTACAAGAGCATGTAGTTTTGCAATTTGGAGCAAAGTACCCACCAAAATTAGGCACTTCCTCTTCTGCAGGACCTGGGAAATAGGGGTGCTATCTCTCTTCACATTTACATTTCAAGGAGATGTGCTCCAGCTCCTTGAGCTAAACATTCCTGGGCTATAAAACTGGCAAAAAGCCTTTAAAAATTATTTGCATACATCTCAAACATACGAGTTTTCTAAAGATAATACCATAAGGGAGGAGAGATTCTCTTCCTTCATTTTTTTAAAAGGATTTTATTTATTTGAGAGAGAGAGCCACAGGAGTGAGGGGGAGGAATAGAGGGAGAGGGAGAAGCAGGCTCCCCACTGAGCTTGGGAGCCCGACATGGGGTTTGATCCTAGGACCCTGGGATCATGACCTGGCCAAATGTAGATGCTTAACTGACTGAGCCACCCAGGTGCCCTCTTCCTTCTTTTTTTTTTTTTTAAGATTTTATTTATTTATTGACAGAGCAAGACACAGCGAGAGAGGGAATAAAAGCAGGGGGAGTGGGAGAGGGAGAAGCAGGCTTCCCACGGAGCAGGGAGCCCCATATGGGGCTCGATCCCAGGATGCCAGGATCATGACCTAAGCCAAAGGCAGACAGTTTACAACTGAGCCACCCAGGTCCCCTCTTCCTTCATTTTTAACAGGGAGAATTAAGCCTCTTGTTTTTTATTTTTATTTGCCCTTACACACCCAAATACTGCCACATACAATTAAGAAGTATTAACATTTAGTTATGTTTGCTTCAAAAAAAAATTTTTTTGCATCTTTAATATTTATTCAATTCCAAGGAGTTCTCAAACCATTTAGCAAAAGGAGAGACTATCTAGTCTATGTGTCCCTTTTCTCCCAAATCCTTTCTTTCAGTGTTCATTCAACAGCAGAGCATTAAAAAACAAGTTAATGGTAACTGATACTTGTGTGAGGGCCCAGGGCATCCTGCCCCAAAATATGACACTTTGGCATATTGATTATGCTACGTTAAAGTTACTTAAGGAAGAATCAGTGGAAGAACAACACTCTGACCCCTCTTTCTCTCTAGAAAGCAAGAAAGAAATTCTTTCTAGAATTTCTATAAGTGTAGATTGTAGCATCATATACCTAAGTCCTGTTTATCTTTCATGGTTTTTTTTTTAAGATTTTATTTATTTATTTATTTATAAATATTTATTTATTTATTTATTTATTTATAAATAAATAAATGTAAAAGATATCCTTCCTGCACCAGGAAATAAAGAGACATTCTTAGCACCAGAGTTAGGGAATGGAGGGCTGAGAATATTTTATAAATAAGCATTGTTACTTTTACTAAATACTCCAGCCCAAATCCTATTTCAAATTCTTATTAATTGGAGCTCCCAAATATGTTTTTTTTCATCGTGTCAAGTGTACCGTATTTATATTTCTTTGTCTAAAAAGCATAAAACTGCCTACTTTGGTCATTTCTTTTCAGTTTTAATTCAAATTCTAGTTAGTTAACATACAGTGTAATGTAGTTTCAGTTGTACAATATAGTGATTCAACACTTCCATATAACCTTCAGTGCCCATCACAAGTGCACTTCTTAATCCCCATACCTATTTTTAAAATTATTTTTATTAATGTATAATGTATTATTTGCCCCAGGGGTACAGGTGCTTCAAAATTTTTTAACAGAAAGAAAAATATGGAAGTTAAAATTCATTTGTACATTTCCCACCCTCGGTCTCTCTTGAAGTTATCCCTATTCTATATTTGGTGTGCTTCCTTCCATTTGTGGTAGCAATGTGATTTGTTTACAATTTACTCTCTGCTCTGTTCCAGTTTTTTTTTTAGCTTCTCCATATATGTGAGATCATGAAGTGTTTTTCCTTCTGTGTCTAGCGTCTTTCACTTAGCACACTCCTTCCAGGTTCATCACACTGTTACAAATGGCAGTATTCCTCATTATTAAGGCTGAATAATATTCCACTGTACATACACACCACACATTCTTTACCCATTGACAGATACTTGGGTTTTTTACATATCTTGGCTATTGTGACTAATGCTGCAATGAACATGGGTGTATTGGTATCTCTTTAAGGTACTGATTTTATTTCCTTTGGATATCTATCCAGAAGTTGGACTGCTGGATAATATGGTAGTTCTATTTCAGTTTTATGAGGGGCAAGGGTGGGGGGAAATGGGGAGATGTTAATCAAAGGGTACAAAGTTGCTATGTAGAATGATTAAGTCTAGAGATCTAGTACAATGACTATATTTAATATTTATTGAATACTAGAAAGCTGCTAAGAGGAGATTTCAGGTGCTCTCATGACATGCAAAAATGATAACTGTAGGATATGGTATTTTAATTAGCTTGACTGTAATGGTGCTTTTATTACATATATGAATGTCCAGTCATCTTGTATACCTTAAATATATACAATGTTTATTTTTAAAAGAAAAAAGTGTCTGTCTTTTATAACAAAAAATATGGACTATAAACAGTATCACTTCCCTATTGCCCAGCCTGGATTCAAAAGAACAATAGATGAAGTGCCTGACAAAGAGGAGCTCTCCCTGGATTTAGTATGACTGTGCTTTGCATATATGCTCTGCCCAAATTTTTGCTCTGAGCTGGTAAAGAAGGATGACTCTCCTTCAGTGACCTAAACAAAGAAATGTGGTCAACTGTCTGATTAAGGTGCAACTAAGTGCTAAGTCATGTGAGAATTGATTATGCTCTGAAAACTGGGCCTATGTCAGGTCCGTGCTGATTGCTAGCCTATCTCCCCTGCTCCCTTCCCCCAAGCCTCTGGGCTTCAGAATCTGGAAAGTCCCTATCCTTGGGCACAGGGTGAGTGAACAGCAGCAATAAATAGCAATAGGAAGAATATGAGCAACAGGTGCTGGAGACTTGTCAATTAGCAACAGGGTGTTACTTCCATATAAGGATATCATGACATGGCTCCCCAGGTTAGAAGAATGACAAAGAAAAAAGCCAAAATGACCAGGTGCCTCAACTTCTACCTATGGTGTAATCATGTTCGGTGGAATGCATACTCTCCGCTTCTTGATTTGCATATCTTTTAATGCAACAATTTTTCCAGTGTAGTCCAGACACCCTGGAGATGCCCAAAATCCTTTCAGGGATTCTACAAGGTCAAAACTTCTCAAAATAATACTAAGCCATCATTTGGGTTGTTTTCACTTTCATCCTCTCATAAATGTAAAATGGAGTTTTCCAGAGACTACATGGCATGTGGTGTCCTAACAGATTGAATCTATAGCAGATATGAGAATCCAGCTGTCTTCTAATTGGCTAGATATCAAAGGGATTTGCAAAAATGTAAAACAATGCCTCTCTTCTTGGAGAAAATTGTTTTGAGGGTTTCTTTTTAACATATTATTCATGATTATTACTGCTATTTTAAAAATGGATTAATAATTTTTAAGTGCTTAGTTTTATTTTGCAATGCAGTAAATATTGATAAATTAAACTATAGATGATCCTTGAACAACATAGGTTTGAACTGCATGGGTACACTTATATTCTGACTTTTCCTAGTATAGTACTGTAAATTGATTTTTTTCTTTTGACTTGCTTTTCTCTAGCTTACTTTATTATGAGAATACAGTGTGTAATACATATAACATACAACATGTATGTTAATCAACTGCACATGCCAACAGTAGGCTTTTAAGCAGATGAATGGTTAAAGATGTGGTATATATATATATAGTGCTGCCATCAAAAAAAAATGAAATCTTGCCATTTGTGACGACATGGATGGAACTAGAGGGTATCATGCTTAGCGAAGTAAGTCATCCAGAGAAAGACAACTATCATATGATCTCCCTGATATGAGGAAGTGGAGATGCAACATGGGGGCTTGGGGGTAGGAAAAGAATAAACGAAACAAGATGGGATTGGGAGGGAGACAAACCATAAGAGACTCTTAATCTCACAAAACAAACTAAGGGTTGCTGCGAGGAGTGGGGGAGGGAGAGGGTGGTGGGGTTATGGACATTGGGGAGGGTATATGCTATGGTGAGTGCTGTGAAATGTGTAAACCTGGCGATTCACAGGGGGATAAAAATACATTATATGTTTATAAAAAAAATTTAAAAATTAATTTTAAAAATGTAACAAGAAAAAAAAACAGTAGGCTTTTAGAAGTTGAGTTTTTGGGGAGTCAAAAGTTATAAGCGTGCCTTTTGCAATGATGTGGATGGAGCCAGAGTGTATTATGCTAAGCAAAATAAGTCAGAGAAAGACAAATACCATATAATTTCACTCATATGTGGAATTTAAGAAACAAAACAGATGAACATGTGGGAAGGGGGAAAAAAAGAGAGAGAGGGAAGCAAACCATAAGAGACTCATAATGACAAAGAACAAACTGTGAGTTGATGGAGGGAGGTGGGTGGGGGATGGGTGAAATGGGTGATGGGTATTAAGGAGGGCACTTGCTATGATGAGCACTGGGTGTTCTATGGAAGTGATGAATCACTAAATTCTACTCTGAAACCAGTATTACACTATATGTTAACTAACTGGAATTTAAATAAAATTTTGAAAAAGAAAAGTTAGATGCAAATTTTTGACTGGGGCAAGGGTTGGCATCCCTAACCCCACTGCTGTGAGCAATTGTAGCTTAATCCTGCTAGGAAACTCTGTGGGTCAGTGTGGAAAACATGCCTGCCATCATTCTACCGGAGAGGTGAAGGCACTGGGGTATTTATACCAGCTGCCTTCAGTCATTGGTTATGGCCTGATTGGGGGAGTGTTTAAATTCAAGCCACTGGAGAAAACCCTCAGAGTTGGAAGTCAGCCAAGCATACTGCAGCGTCAGGAGCCTGGGTGGGGGCACTAACAGCAGCAGCTACAAACCCAGTGCAAAGCTTTTCACCATAAACACTTTATTATTTCGTGTATTTTGAAAGATTTTGGTAATCAGTGTTGAGTCTTATTATTGGAGAAGGTCTGGGTAGAAGAAGAAAACTTGAGGTGATCCAGATGGCAGCTTAGACCTACCTGATTGAGTGATATTAAACAAGGACCACCTGAATGAGAACAAGCGAAGGCTATTTATTCAGAGCTTGCTATAGCAAGGGAGTCAGCCACTATAACTTACATTTTAACAGAGACTTAGAGCAGGCAGAAGAGTGGGAAGACTTGATAGTAGAAATCAAGAAAATCAGAAATCAAAAAATCAGAAAAATGGAAGTCTTCAGGTATGTTCAACTGAAGGTTGTTGGCAGGGGAAGCTGATAGGCTAACTGGAAATGGAACATCCTATGTGTTGGTTAGGGGAGCATATTTGGCTGACTCTGGTTGGTCCCTCGTTGGTGTAATGCCCAAGTTTTCGTGTCCAAGAGACCACCAAGGAGCCAACACCGATGCAATCACATGAGGGTTTATTCGACAAGCTTAAACTTGGGCCCAAGTATACTAGACACAGTGGAATAGGGACTTGGACCCCGAGCCTAGTTAAGGCAGGGGTATTTATGTGTCATTACAAGAGGCTTGGGATGGGGGGAAGAGGGGAAATTTCAGACTTTCCTGTAGTACGCTGATTAGCTATTGCCAGGGTGGTGCAGGGTTGGGTATAGCGGTTTTTCCTGGAACTGAAGTAGGGTAAAGTTCAGCCCCTGGTCATAGGGGCCTGAGATGGCTGCTGAAGCTAAGATAGCTGTACTTGTGCTAGCACTAAACTTGAGATGGGATGGACTTAATTTTCTCGGCCTCCACAGTTGGAAGCCAGGGCAAACATTAGGGAAGCTGGCAGTTTTAACCAAAGCCTGGACATCGGGGCATATGGTTGGTCTTTTGATTTATCTTTATTTCCACAGACCAAATTATTTTTACTTGTACCCCATGCTCCCATCTTATCTTTTCTCTGTGCCAGCCACAGTAAACTTCTCACTTTCCCCAAATAAACACACCAGCCTTTGGCATGAGGGAGCTGCCTGCCTTTGCTCATATTATTTGTCTCCTTGTTAGAAGGTGGAAGAGGGATAGTAAAGTATCCTCCAGACTGAGAAAGCATTTTAAGATGGAAAAATGGAGCAAGGCAGTCCATTCTGTCTACAGAGTTTTATTCAAGGTATCTTACTGACAGGAGTTGGGGAGTGTGGGGTGGGGTGAAGGGTTTGGGATTGGGTGGGCAACAATCCAGGTGCTACACAGCTATTCTCTGCCAAGTCTGGACCTTATTTCACAGCTTTTATAGAGCAAGAAGATCACTGTGGTGCGGTCAAAAGGTAGTTATCTAAAGTGGTGCCATCTGTGTACCAGTCATCTCTACTAGTTATCTAAAGTGGTGTCTTCTGTGCACCACTTTAGGAAGAATCAGAACAAGTCTTCCTGCATTCCAGTCAGGGCACACGTTAACCTCCCTGGGACCTGGAACACGTAGCTCCAAGAGAGGTCCTTGTGAGGGCATGAACAAGATGGAGAGCCAAGGATGGAATCAGTGTTGTTGGCACTTCTATACTCCTCTATCTAGAAAATCCTTTCACTGCTTCTCCAGTTAATGGAACAGATCCTACTCATTCTATTCCCAATCCCAGCTCAAATATCACCCCATCTGTGAAGCATTTCCTAACACTTACTGTGACAATCATTTGAGCCCCGCTTCTGATATTTTTACTATACTTTACTCATGCTGTTAGCATAACCTTCCAACCCTTATTATAGCCATAGATTTTCAGGCAGTGACTGCATCCTCTGAGAAAGTGGGAACTCCTTTAGGGTAGAGTGCATCAGTTTATCTCTTTATGTGATTCGTCGCATTTAGAAAATGTTCATTAAATGTTTGTGAAATGAAGTAGAATTAAATTCCTACTCCAAATCTCATTTTGGCTATATTCCTTAAAACCAAGGTAAAGGGAAGGGGGTGATTGTTTGTTCTCTAATTTTACTAGCTGAACAGTTACTCTGAGGCTTGAAATATGTGTTTTATTTAATTTTTAATCTATTGAAAATATAAAACTGAAAAAATCTGAAAATATAAAACTCAACAAATCTGTTACTTACTGCCTTCTCACTCTTTCAAGGTCCTTTTTATGTGAAAAAGAATTCATTTGGTTGTGTGGAGGCCAAGAGAAACAAGGCTGTATGTACACCCCAAGCCTTGACATAAGTATAGCCATCTTGGCCCCGGCAGCCATCTTAGGTCTCCGGGACTGGTAAATGACCCCTGGTTCCAGGAAGACTGACCAGAGCAAAAACAATGATAAATCAGGAATAGGATAGCTCCAGGAAGACTGACTGGAGCAAAAACAATGATCAATCAGGAATAAGATGGCTTATCATTGTAATAACTCACATCAGGAATAACATGGCTTGACGTTATAATAGATCATGTCAGAAAGAAAAAGAAAAAAACAGGAACAACATGGTTTGACGTTGTAATAGATCATGTCAGAAAGAAAAAGAAAAAAAAAAGAAAGAAAAAGGAAAAAACAGGAACAACATGGTTTGACGTTGTAATAGATCATGTCAGAAAGAAAAAGGAAAAAACAGAAACATAGGGCTAGTAGTCGTGGCCCAATCACCTACTGACACCCCTGCTCTGCCTTTAAAAACTCTGACTGTAATCTGGTTTGGGGTCCAAGTCCCTACTCTGTTGTGTCGGGTGTACTTGGGCCCAAGCTTAAGCTTGCTGAATAAACCCTCGTGTGTTTACATCGGTGTTGGCTCCTTGGTGGTCTCTCGGACATGAAAACTTGGGCATAACAGTTGGTGTATGTTTTCTCCCCTTCTTAGGTTACCTTTTCATTTTGTTGATTATGTCCTTTGCTGGGCAAAACCTTTTGATGTAGTTTGATGTAGTCTCACTTGTTTATTTTTGCTTTTGTTACCTGTGCTTTTGGTGTCAAATCCAAAAAATCATTGCAAGGAGCTCTTCCTCTACATTTTTTTCTAGGAGCTTTATAGTTTTGGGTCTTATGTTTAAGTTTTTAACATATTTTGAGTAGATTTTCATGTATGATAGATGTGGATATTAAGTTTTCTCAACATCATTTATCAAAGAGGCTACCCTTTCCCCATTGGGTATTATTTGTGCCTTTGTTGAAAGTTAGTTCACTGTGTATTTGTGAATAGGTTTATTTCTGAGCTCTCTGGTCTGTTCCATTAGTCTGTATGTCTGTTTTTATGCCAGTACCATACCGGTTTTGGTTATTATAGCTTTGTAATATAGTTTAAAGTCAGGAAGTGTAATGTCACAAAAGACTTTGTTTTTCTTGCACAAGATTGCTTTGGCCATTCTGGGTCTTTTGTGGCTTCATATGAATTTTAGGATTATTTTTTCTATTTTGGTGATAATGGCATTGGAATTTTGGTAGGGATTGCATTGAATCTATAAATCACCTTGGGTAAAATGAGAATCTGACAGGAAGTTAACTTCCAAAACGTATAGGGAACTCATGTAAATCAATAGCAAGAAACCAAATACCTAAATTTAAAATGAGCAAAAAACCTAAATGGACATTTTTCTAAAGAACACCTACAAATGACCAACAGGCACATGAAAAAATGCTCAACATCACTAATCATCAAGGAATGTAAATCAAAACCACACTGTGTTATAATCTCACACTTGTTAAGAGGGCTATTATCAAAATGTCAGCAGGGGAGTCTGGCTGGCTCAATCAGTACAGCCTCTGACTCTTATTCTCAGGGTCATGAATTTGAGCCCCACGCTGGGTGTAGAGATTACTTCAAAAATATATATATATTATGTTGTACACCTTAAATATATACAATTTTATTTGTCAAGCATATCTCAAAAAAGAGGTAAGCAAAGAGTAAAATATACTTAAAACCATCATTG
This sequence comes from Neogale vison, assembly GCF_020171115.1. NCBI lineage: Eukaryota > Metazoa > Chordata > Mammalia > Carnivora > Mustelidae > Neogale > Neogale vison. Next base: position 73,791,943 of record NC_058102.1, read on the forward strand.
AGGAGCGCCTGGGTGGCTCAGTGGGTTAAAGCCTCTGCCTTCAGCTCAGGTCATGATCCCAGGGTCCTGGGATCGAGCCCCACATCGGGCTCTCTGCTCAAAGCCTGCTTCCTCCCACCCCCACCCCCCGCCTGCCTCTCTGCCTACTTGTTATCTCTATATCAAATAAATAAATAAAATTAAAAAAAAAAAAACATTGTTGAGACAACCCAATATAGTAAACATAAATTCCCACCTCCCAACACACACAAAGAATACTGAAAATCAGCTACCTTCCTTTTCATGACTAAGTTATTATAAGAAGAAATTATTAGATATGCCAAAGGGAGAGGTAAATATTTTGAGAATCACCTAGTGATAATACAAAGGATGGAGATAGAAACACAACACTCTGGTTATTTGGTCCATCATCAAACCAGTATTGTTTAAATATGTGTTCAACATGTGTTTGAAGGAACTGTATTACTTGAAGAGCCCAAACCCTCAGTCAAACAGATGGCTCAATAAGGCCACGGCAAATTTTTTGCTCCTTAGAGACTAGTTAGGGTCATTTGAGTATGAAACTTGGGGGGCCTTATCACCCTGCCACCTCAAGCAGTTCAGAGAAGATGACATCTAACCCAACAGGATATCCTTAAGAGATGTGATAAATTAATTGTCCTCCATGTTCTCTTCCGTAGGTCCCTAGAAGTTTGCATTGGAAAGGTACAGTTCACCCTTCTCCCATTCTAAAAAACATATTTAGGAATGCCTGAGTGGCTCAGTCAGTTGGGCATCTGCTTCAGCTCAGGTCATGACCCCAGGGTCCTAGGATCGAGCCCCACTTCGGGCTCCTAGCTCAGCAGGGAACCTGCTTCTCCCTCACCCTCTGCCTCCCACTCCCCCCGCTTGTACTGTCTGTCCCCCAGCCCCAACGAATAAGTAAATAAATCTTTAAAAAGAACCCACATATTTAAGCAAAGTTGTTATGAATGGGTTTATCCAAAAAAGCTGGGGATGTGTTTGGTTGACTTGCACTTTGCACTTCCATCTTCTGCTGTATTCTCAATTAGCAGTGTATGAGGGACATGTGCTGCAGGTGGGGCTCTCATTTTCAGTGGGAGGGACAATCTCTCTTGCTGTTTCCAGAACTCACCAGACATTCCCTTTCTTACCTCTCTCTTCAAGGACTGTAGCAGGAGGCAGAGTGCTTACTGTTAAATGAAGTGTGCTCCCACCGAGGTGACAATGAACTCAGGTCCAGTGATGGTGGGAGGATTGGATGTAGCTGCTGCTGACCATTTGCTCTATCTGCTGGTTGTGCTAGGGTCCATGCTTCCATCGAAGACGCACATGGAGCCTCCAGGACACTTAATTATATTATTAATTACACTATACTATAATATACTATATACTATACTATACTTCACATAAGTTGTATGTGAAATAAGTGGAGAAAATAGACCGAGCAGTCCTGCCACACCGTGGGCAGAGAATAGTCTGATTACACTTGCCTTAGGGGTTTTATTATATATTATATAAATATATATTGGCAACTATATATGTACTATAAATACATATATAGTATGAATCTATAACTATTTATATTCTGTACATTAATTTCCCCCATTATCTCTTTCAGTTAGAATAAGCCTTTGAAATTTCTTATAGAATGAAAGATTAAGTCGAAATTTTGGTTCCTCAATAAAGTTAATGATGAATGTGTAAATTGCACGGGATATTTATGAACACTTACCATGGCCAGTGTAGGCTATAGTGACATCACTGACTAAGTGAAAAGTAGAAGACCCAAATTTGCTGAAGAAAAAAATTAGCATCTACTTCATATATTAGGACTTTTTTTTATTTTTTTTTTATTTTTTTAAAGATTTTATTTATTTATTTGACAGAGAGAAATCACAAGTAGGCAGAGAGGCAGGCGGGGGGGGGGGGAAGCAGGCTCCCTGCTGAGCAGAGAGCCCAATGCGGGACTCGATCCCAGGACTCTGAGATCATGACCTGAGCCGAAGGCAGAGGCTTAACCCACTGAGCCACCCAGGCGCCCTAGGACTTTTTTTTAAAAGAAGACTATGCCTAGAGGCACCTGGGTGGCTCAGTCAGTTAAGTGTCTGCCTTCGGCTCAGGCCATAATCCCAGGGTCTTGGGATGGAGATTTCTGTTAGGCTCCCAGCTCAGTGGGGAGCCTGCTTCTCCCTCTGCCACCTGCTCATGCTCACTCACTCGCTCGCTTTCTCAGATAAATAAATAAAATCTTAAAAAAACAAAAAACAAAAAAACACTGTGCCTGAAGATGGCTATGTAATGCATGCAGATGCAGAGGCTGTGAAGCATACTTCTCATTTAGAGCAAATGATGGCTTTTCTAGAGTACTTCTGCATATTCTCAAGTCTAAGTTTTATTTTTAATTATTTTTTTATTTTTTTAAATTAACATATATTATTTGCTTCAGGGGTACAGGTCTGTGATTTAGTCTTACGCAACACCCAGTGGTCACCACAACACATACCTTCCCCGGTGTCTATAACACATCTCCCTACCCCACTCCCTTCCAGCAACCCTCCGTTTGTTTCCTAAGATTAGGGGTCTCTTGTGGTTCATTTCCCTGCTCTGGTTTTATCTTATTTCATTTTTTCCTCTCTTCCCCTATGATCCTCTGCCTTGTTTCTTAAATTCCACATATCAGTGAGATCATATGATAATTGTCTTTCTCTGATTGACTTATTTTGTTTATAATACCCTCTAGTTCCATCCACGTCATTGCAAATGGTAAAAAATTCATTTTTAGGGCGCCTGGGTGGCTCGGTGGGTTAAGCCGCTGCCTTCGGCTCGGGTCATGATCTCAGGGTCCTGGGATCGAGTCCCACATCGGGCTCTCTGCTCAGCAGGGAGCCTGCTTCCTCCTCTCTGCCTGCCTCTCTGCCTACTTGTGATCCCTCTCTCTGTCAAATGAATAAATAAAATCTTTAAAATAAAAAAAAATTCATTTTTATGGCTGCATAATATTCTGATATATAGATAATCATATATCTAGATATCTAGATATCTAGATATCTACATAGATAGATGTGAGATATATAGAGAGATATATCTCACATCTTCTTTAGCCATTCATCTGTTGATGGACATCTGGACTCTTTCCATAGTTTGGCTATTGTGGACTCAAGTCTAAGTTTTCTTGTGCATACGTGAAGAGTAAAATACCTATTAATGTATTGGCTTTCTAACTTTGCTTCCAGCTTGGTAATGTTTGTTTTATGTTGGTGTCATCAAATAAGTTAATTACAATAATAGTTTGATTTTTTTCATCCAATTCAAGTTAAGTTTTTAGAAGCTCATTCTGTCAACAAGTTTAACTTCATTGTGAAGACCATTGTAGTTTTAGTTAAAAAGTTCAATATTGACATAAAAGATTTGGTTTTTCACTGATAACAGAAATGTAAATTATGGGGCACCTGGCCGGCTCAGTAAGAGAAACATATGACTTTTGATCTTGGGGTCATGGGTTCAAGCCCCATGTTGGATGTAGGGTTTCCTTAAATATAAAATAAATTAAGAGAAATGTAAATTTTGAAGGAGTACAGCTTTATGGAAAAACAATGTTCTTATTAAATTAAGAAACCCATGGATCCAGGAATATTCTTGAAATTGAGATGCATGCATAAGTCAAAATTGTTTTAAAAAGTGCAATAATTGGGGCACCTGGATAGCTTAGTCAGTTAAGCATCTGCCTTTGGCTCAGGTCATGATCCTGGTCCAGGATCAAGTCCCATATCAGGCTCCCTGCTTCTTCCTCTGGCCCTCCCCACTTCATGCTCTCTCTCTTTCTCACTCCCTCTCAAATATATAGATAAAAATCTTAAAACAAGAAAAAGAAGAACTACTTTCTAAGTAAACCTGTGTCCTACAGCGGCATTGAACCTTTTGGTTAGGGAGTCCTGTTTGAATGCATTGCATATAAAATGAAATAGAAAACTTTAATCAAAGAATTTAAAAGTGCTCCCAAATATTCAGCTACCAAAGGTTTTAACAACTTGTAATTATTAAATACAAAATTTACAAGTGCTTATTCCCTCTCACTTTCTCTCTCTCTCAAAACAAACAAACAAACAAAAAAGTTTACTCAAGTCCTCTGCTCATTTTTTAATCAGATTGTTTGTTTCTTTGGTGTTGAGTTGTAGGAGCTCTTTATATATATTGGGTATTAACCCAGGTATGTCATTTCTACATATCTTCCTTCATTCAGTAGATTGACTGTTTGTTTTGTTAATGGCTTCCTTCACTGTGTAAAACTTTTTTTTTTCCCCCGTGTAGTCCCAATTGTGTATTTTTGCTTTTGTTGCCCTGCCTGGGGAGATAGACCCAAAAACATGTTGCTAATAAGACTGATATCTAGGACCAAAATCTAAAATATTACTACCGGGCACCTGGGTGGCTCAGTGGGTTAAGCCGCTGCCTTCGGCTCAGGTCATGATCTCAGGGTCCTGGGATCGAGTCCCGCATCGGGCTCCATGCTCAGTGGGGAGCCTGCTTCCTCCTCTCTCTCTCTCTGCCTCCCTCTCTGTCTACTTGTGATCTCTCTCTGTCAAATAAATAAAAAAATAAAATCTTTTAAAAAAAAATAAAATAAAATAAAATATTACTACCTATATTTTCTTTCAAAAATTTTATGGTTTCATGTCTTACATTTTAGGTCTTTAACCCATGTTGAGTTTATTTTTATATGTGGTGTGAGAAAGTAGTTGAGTTTCATTTCTTTGCAGGTAGCTACCCAGTTTTCCCCATACCATTTATTACTGTCTTTTCACCATAGTATATTCTTGCTTTCTATATGATAGAATAATTGACCACATAAGCATGGGTTTATTTCTCTATTCTATTCAATTGATCTATATAAATATTTTTGTGCCAGAACCATACTGTTTTAATTCCTGTACCTTTGTAGTACAGTTTGAAATCTGGAGTATAATACCTCCAGCTTTATTCCTTTTTCTCAACATCACTTCAACTATTTGGGGTCTTTTTTGGTTCCATATAGATTCTAGTAGTATTTTAGTTTTGTGAAAGATGCTGTTGGTATTTTAATAGGGATTGCATAAATCTGTAGATTGCTTTGGGTAGCATGGACATCTTAACATTGATTCTTCTAATCCATGAACATGAAATATCTTTCCATTTATTTGTGTCTTTAATTTCTTTTGTCATTGTTTTACAGTTTTCAGAATACAGGTCTTTCACCTCTTTGGTTAAGTTTATTTGTGGGTATATTATTCCTTCTGATGCAATTGTAAATGAAATTGCTTGCTTATTTTTTCCTTCTGCTGGTTGATTGTTAGTATATAGATACACTACATGTTTCTATAAATTTACAAAATTTCTAATTTTGTATTCTGCAACTTACTGAATTTATTTATTCTAATAGTTTTTTGGTGGAGTCTTTAGGGTTCCCTATGTATAGTATCATGTCATTTGCAAAGAGTGATAGTCTTACTTCTTTCTTACTAAAATTGGGTGTTTTTAATTTCTTTTTATTTTCTGATTGCTGTAGTTCATACATCTAGTATTATGTTGAATAAAAGTGAACATCCTTGTTTTGTTCCTGATCTTAGAGAAAGGCTTTCAGTTTTTCAGTTGAGTATGATGTTAGCTATGGGTTTGTCATATGTAGCCTTTATTATGTTGATGTATGTTCCCTCAATACCCATTTTGTTGAGAGTCATGAATGATGTTGTGTTTGTCAAATACCTTTTCTCTATCTATTAAGAAAATCATATAATTTTTATCTTTTATTTTGTTAATGTGGTATATCACTGTTTAATTTGAACCATCCTTGCTTTTCTGGAATAAATCTTACTTGATCATAGCAAATGATCCTTTCAAAATATATAGAATTCAACTTGCTAACATTTTGTTCAGGACTTTACATTTATGTTCCTCAGGGATATTGGCCTGAAATTTTCTTTTTTGTAGTACCTTTGCCTGGTTTTGGTATCAAGTAACAAGTTACCTCATAGAACAAATTTGGAAGGCTTCCTTCCTCTTCAGTCTTGGATAGTTTGAGAAGGATAGGTATTAATCCTTCTTTAAGTGTTTTGTAAGATTCATTTATGAAGCCATCTGGTACTTTTGGTTTTTTGAGAGGTTTTTTTTTTTAAAATTACTGATTAAATTTCATTACCAGTAATCTGTCCAACTTTTCTATTTCTTCCTGAATTGGTCTTGGAAGACCAATTGGTCTTGTTTCTAGGAATTTATTAATTTCTTCTATGTTGTCCAATTTGTGGGCATAACATTTTTCATGATAATCTCTTATAATCCTTTGTATTTCTGTGGTGTTGGTTGTAACTTCTCCTTTTTCATTTCTTTTTTTTTTTTTTAAGATTTTATTTATTTATTGACAGAGAGAGACACAATAAGAGAGGGAACAGAAGCAGGAGGAGTGGGAGAGGGAGAAGCAGGCTTCCTGCAAAGCAGGGAGCCCAATGAGGCCTCGATCCTAGTCATGACCTGAGCCCAAGGAGATGCTTAATGACTGAGCCACCCAAGTGCCCCTCCTTTTTCATTTCTGATTTTATTTATTTGATTCCTCTTTTTCTTTATTGGTAAATCTAGCTGAAGCCTTATCAATTTTGTTAATCTTTTCAGAGAACAGCCTCCTAAGTGTATTGATTTCAGTTGTTTTTTCACTCTCTATTTCACTTATTTCCACTGTGATCTTTATTATTTCTTTCCTTCTACTAATTTTGAGATTTACTTGTTCTTTTAGGTTTAAGGTTAGATTTTTTATTTGAGATTTTTCTTGTTTTGTTTTGTTGAGGTAGGCCTATATTACTACAAATTTCCTTTTTAGAACTATTTTTGCTATCTCCCCAAAATTTGGGGACATTGTGTTTCCATTTTCATTTGTCTCAGGTATTTTTTTATTTCATCTTTGATTTCTTCATTGACCTATTTGTTATTTAGTAGCATGATGTTTAGTTTCTATACATTTTTGTTTTTTTCTTTTATTGATTTTTAGTTTCATATTCTTGTGATCAGAAAAGATGTTTGATGCTGTTTCATTCTTCCTAAATTTATTGAGATGTGTTTTATGGCCTGATCTATTCTGAAGAATGTCCCATGTGCATTTGAAATGAGTGTATTCCACTATTTTTAGATTATTCTGCATGAATCTGTTAAGTCCATCTGATCTAATAATGTGTTTTTCAAAGCCAGTGTTTTTTATTGATTTTCTGTCTGTATGATCTATCCATTGATGTAAGTGTAGTGTTAAGTTCTTTATTTTTATTGTACTGTTGTCAATTTCTCCCTTTATGTCTAGTCACATTTGCTATATATACTTAGGTGCTCCTTTGTTGGTTGTATGAATATTTATAATTGTTATATTCTCTAGCTGGATTGATCCTTTTATCATTGTGTAATATCCTTTTTTGTCTCTTATTATAGTCTTTTTTTAAAAGCATTTTATATGATATAATGATATAAGTGTTGTTAATCCACCTTTCTTTTTGTTTCTGTTTACCTGGATTATCTTTTTCTATCCTTTCACTTGTAGTCTGCCTGTGTCCTTAGATCTGAAATCAGTGTCTTGTAGGCAGCATATAGATGTGTCTTGTTTTATTATCCATTCAGTTATCCTACATCTTTTGAGTTAAGCCTTGAGTCCATTTAAAGGAGCTATTGACTTATTGCCATTTTGTTCATTATTTTTTATTATTTTTGTAGTTCTCCCTTGCTGTCTTCTCTCACTGTCTTCCCTTGTGAATTGATGACTTTCTTTAGTGTTGTGCTTATGTTCCTCTCTCTTTATTTTTTGGGTTTTGGTTACCATGAGGTTCAAATGTAACATCCTATGCCTATAGCAGTCTATTTTAGTTGATGGTTGCTTAAGTTTGAACATATTCTAAAAGCACTACTGAAAGACCCTTCCCCCAGTTGTTAATTATTTAACCGCTCTTTTGCCTTTCTGTAACCACTTGGCTTTTAGGGTGTGACACTGGTCTCCTGTTTGAACAAGATACCTTCTGCTAATAGCCGAGGCATAGTCACGTAGGCAGGGGGCCGCATAGTCACGTAGGCAGGATGCTTCTCTGCTGAGTAATAAGGTCCAACTCCCCCTCCTCACTCCCCCTTCCCGCCTTTTTCTTCGGGCGCGCGGGTCCTCCAAAGCCAATCCGCAAACACCAAGTATGCCTTTTTCAAATGTTCAAATTGTCAGCCAATCAGCTCCGCCCCATCCAAAACTTGTTTGTATCTGTCTATAAAAATCCTGCACCACCCCAGCCTGGTGTGCTCAGCTAGCAGGAGCTGCTGACCACCCGCAGGCGCCCGTGCTACAATAAAGAACCTCTTGCTGCTTGCATCCTGTGGCAGTGTTGAATTCTTGGGTAAGGGGATCCGCGGGTCTTTCACTACATTTTTATTCTGTCCACCCCCCCATTCCCACCCCAAAGTTTATGTATTTGACATCATATAGTAAGCATATGAGGTAATGGAAGCAGTAAATAACCTGATTGTAGTAATCTTTTTACAAAGAACATGTATGTCGAATCAGCACATTGTACACTTTAAATTTTGTTTATCAACTATACCTCAATAAAGGTAAAAAAGAAAACCAGTTAAAGTATATGAATATGTACTTAAAATAATTATCTTTCTATATTATTTTTCAATATTCATAAAATCAACATAAAGGTTTTAAATTTTGCTTTAACATATGCACATATATCTTGTTTTTATTTTCTTAGACTATTATTTTAAAAATGGTTTTGCAAAAGATATTATTTTTAGATCCAACAAAATAATAAAACCAATTTGTTAGTCAATAAATAAATATATCAAAAATTCTAGAATTATGATTACTTTTGTCACCTTCTTTTGATCCATTTGGAAGATAATTATATGGCAATCCTCCCTACTCACAACTTTGTGTTCTGGGATTTTGCCTAACTGGCTCTCCACTCTATGTGGCTAAGGATAAAGCAGCAGAAATAGCACAGACAAATACACCACAAGTTATTAAAAGAAGATGTCTTACAAGGGAGGTGCAGGGAGGATGAGAACAGAGGGAAGAAGAGCAGGAGCAGGAACTCACTGCAGTATAAACTTGGCCTCAAAGAATTTCAAGAGATGCTATGCCCCAGGTCATTCTTAAGCCACAATAGCATGCCAGGTTAAATCAGAGTATATTCCACTTCGTAGTAAATCTGTCAATGTTATGTCATTCCTCAGTTTTATTAAAAATCATTTTTCACTTTTGAAACTGTATCTTGTAACTTTTATAAGCTAATGGCCATCTAAAAATATTAGCATAGGGATGCCTGGGTGGCGCAGTTGGTTGGACACCTGCCTCCGGCTCAGGGCGTGATCCTGGAGTCCTGGGATCGAGTCCCACATCAGGCTCCCAGCTCCATGGGGAGTCTGCTTCGCTCTCTGACCTTCTCCTCGCTCATTCTCTCTCTCACTGTCTCTCTCTCTCAAATAAATAAAATAAAATCTTTAAAAATATTAGCATAAACAGTGTGCTGTCAAACAAGTATCCTGCAGGATAGTCCAAGGATATACCATGGGGGCTAATTCATTAGAAAGACTAGAGTATAGAAGTAGCCACCACAAAGCTTGAGTTATCTTTTTTTTAAATATATATTTATATTTTAAATATATATATATTTTAAATATATATTTATCTATTTATTTTAGAGGAAGAGAGCATGCAGGGGAGGGGCAGAGAGAGAGGGAAAGAGAATCTTTAAGCAGAACCTGCACTGAGCATGGAGCCTGACTCGTGGCTCGATCCCATGGCCCTGAGATCATGACCTGAGCCAAAACTAAGAGTCCAGTGTTCAACCAACTGCCCCAATAAGGTGCCCCAGCTTGAGTTATCTCTACTTCTGAAACTCCAGAAGCTTTACAAATTATCAAAATGAATATTAGAAATGGGTGTTTATGATGAAATTAATGATATTCAAGAGGTGTGGATTGGCTGAAAGAGTTTAGAAATACTTCCATTCTTGCATGAACAGTATCAAAGAATTCAGAGTTCTGGAAGCCTACATAGCCCTAAGGATGGCATCCATATCTTGACCCCTAAACAACTTGCATCCTGTCATGGGTTTGGACTCTCATCCTGATTAACTTCCAAGAGCCTAAAGGGACAGATAGCAGTCTTTGTTGAACCTCCAGAAGAGGGTTTCTGAATTGTTTTGTATCTATTAGCAAATGAATGTGTGTGTGTGTGTGTGTGTGTGTGTGTGTTCTGCAGACCTGCTTTCGCTATAACCCAGTAGGGACGGTGCCCAGGAGTGGCTAACCCTTACCCACCTCTAACTTGGGAGAGATGACTACCTCTGCCAAACAGAAACAGAACTATATAGGGGTGCCTCGGTGGCTCAGTTATTAAGCATCTGCCTTCAGCCCAGGTCATGATCCCAGAGTCCTGGGGCTGACCCCTGCCTGGGTCTCCCAGCTCTGCAAGGAGCCTGCTTCTCCCTCTCCCACTCCCCCTGCTTGTGTTCCCTCTCTTGCTCTTTTTCTTTGTCAAATAAATAAATAAAATGTTTTGTTTTTTTTTTTAATTAAACAAAACAAAAAGAACTGTATACTGGGGCATGACCTGTCCCTCAGTCTGGTCCTGAAGCAGATTTTTTTTTTTTTTTAAATGTTGGTAAGGTTGGTGGGGTCTGTAGCTGGTGACCAAGCAAGAATTCTTGAGGCTCTTTGGTGCAAAAAGGTAGTTTTTGGGGTTTTTTTTTTTATATATAGATTTTATTTATTTGTCAGAGAGAGGGAGAGAGAGCGCGAGCACAGGCAGACAGAGAGGCAGGCAGAGGCAGAGGGAGAAGCAGGCTCCCTGCCGAGCAAGGAGCCCGATGTGGGACTCGATCCCTGGACGCTGGGATCATGACCTGAGCGAAGGCAGCTGCTTAACCAACTGAGCCACCGAGGCATCCCCAAAAAGGTAGTTTTATTAAAACATGGGGACAGTGGGTGGAAAGAGTTATGGCAGCTACTCCTGGCAGCCACCCAGGGTTCCCTGGGGCCTGATTATAAAGATAAGGGAAGTTCCAAAAGGACTTTCATATGCTAAAGAAGACTCAGAGGATGCCAAGGCCTTGCTATTGTTAAACCAAGGTTGTTTTCCCTCTAGCTAAGTATTAACAGTAAGACTCTTGGTAGCTTGGCTAAGTGGGTTAAAGCCTCTGCCTTCAGCTCAGGTCATGATTTCAGGGTCCTTCAATTTAGCCCCAGCATCCAGCTTTCTGCTCAGTGGGGAACCTGCTTCCTCCTCTCTCTCTCTGCCTGTCTGTCTGTCTATCAAATAAATAAATAAATAAATAAATAAATAAATAAATAAATAAGACTCTTGAGAGCTTCCTGGGAGAAGGTTATACTCTGCCTCCCTCCAGTATTTGTCAGTGGGTTGCGGGTTATAAGAACATTTATTTTTATCTGTATTTCCTTCTGCCTTTGTTTCTCACTTCAGTCCTATTTCCTTTTTCCTGGTTTCCAGGAAGCCCAATCTCTTCGATGGCAGCTCCAGCATCATCTAGGAGCTTTTTGAAATGCAAATTATTGAGACCCACCTTGAAACTGCCAAATTAGCAGCCCTGGAGTTGTTTTAACAAGCTTTTCATGTGGTCCTTATGTAGGAATGTTTGAGAAGCTCTGGACCAGATTACATTTTGCCATCTGTCTTTTCTTGATTGCCCTGTTTTGCTATTTATTCGGTCAATTGTGTCTTATCTGAAACTCTTTACATTGTTTATTTCTTAGAATTGTGTTTTGTAAAAGATTTTCCATAAATCAAGACCCAGGTATAACTTTTAATCAGAATTCCCCACAAATCAAGTGTTTAGAAAAACTCTTTGTATTAAGTTGATTTTATAACCAACTTGGTTTCAGAAATTCATTGCAGAAGCAATAGTTCAATGATTATCAAACTCTGTTCTTTGGAACCCCAAGCATTTCCTTGAGTGCCCTTCTGGGACACATGAAAAGTTGAGAAAAGAGGAATAAAGCTTTCTATTCCTGCCTTTAAAGAAAGCCAACATTTGGAGTACCTGGGTGACAGTTGGTTAGGCATTAGACTCTTGGCTTAGGCTCAGTTCATGATCTCATGGGTCATGAGATGCTCCACGCTCAGTCTACTTGAGAATATCTCCCTCTGCCCCTCCCCCAACTTGCATGCACATGTGCTCTCTCTGTCTCAAAGAAATAAATAAATCTTTAAAAAACACAACAACAACATTCGTTTAAGAAAAAAAAAATTCCATCATTTTTAAGCGTTGACTATGAGCCAAGGATAGTTCTGAGTACCTCATGTGCTAAGGCATTCATGTTGGGGTGTTCCCTTCCCCTTTTTGATCAGAGAAGTTGTGCCCTGATCTGTTTTATTTACCAGGCTGCCATATGCTTTTCTTTTCTTTTTTTTTTTTTTTTTTTAAGATTATTTATTTATTTATTTGACAGACAGAGATCACAGTAGACAGAGAGGCAGGCAGAGAGAGAGGGAAGCAGGCTCCCCGCTGAGCAGAGAGCCCGATGTGGGACTCGATCCCAAGACCCCGAGATCATGACCTGAGCCGAAGGCAGCGGCTTAACCCACTGAGCCACCCAGGCGCCCCTGCCATATGCTTTTCTTTGAAGAAAGAGGATTGAAGCTCAAGAGAAAGCAACCTGCACCCTTTACTCACTAAGCTCCCAGTATCCAGGCCTTTCTCCAGTCCTGGAGTACACAGGTTCTTTCCTATCCCAAGATTTTACATGCGTTTCCTATTCCTGAAGCTTCTCCTTTAAGCACCTATAACAGACTTTCTCATATAGTTTTCTCCGTGAATGTCATCTCTTCTAAGAAACCCTTCCTAACTATCCAGACTGTTTAAAACAGTCCTTTAATGCTCTCTCAAAGTAGCCTGTTGGGTTTTTTCTTTACAGCAGTTTTTGGAATTTGTTAGGACCTATTTTACTTGTTCAGTTTTTGTGGGGTTTTTCCCCACTGGACTGTAAGTTAGCAAGGGTTGGATATTCTCTTGTTCCCTTTGTCCTCCCAGAACCTGGCACAAAGCTGGTGCTCAAGAAATATTTGGTGACCAATGACTGAGATGTAATAACACAATGTAAGTTTTTTTTTTTTTTTTTTAAGGATTTTATTGTAATGCCGGATGCGTTGTACACGCACCTTAAAAGACCAGCAGAGACGCAAGTCAAAGCCAAACAGCAAGGGTCGTTTATTGCCAGTTCCAACCCGGACCTCAGCGCACTCATTGCCGGTGACGCGGAGAAGTCCCGAGCAGAGTTAAGTGCAGGGTTTTGTTTTGTTTTGTTTTGTTTTAAAGATTTTTAATTTATTTATATGACAGAGAGAGAGATCACAAGTAGGCAGAGAGGCAGGCAGAGAGAGAGGAGGAAGCAGGCTCCCCGCTGAGCAGAGAGCCTGATGCGGGGCTCGATCCCAGGACCCTGAGATCATGACCTGAGCCGAAGGCAGAGGCTTAATTCACTGAGCCACCCAGGCGCCCCAAGTGCAGGGTTTTTATAAGCAGGTACAAAGAAGTTTTTGGGTGGGTACAAACAAGTTAAAAAAATCATACCTGGTGTTGGTTGATTGGTGTTGGGAGCCTGTGCGCGCGAATTAAGCAAGCATTCGAATAGAAGTCAAAGTACCTAGTTAGCCCCAGCCTTGAGCAAGCACTTTTACAGAAGCAGAAGTAGCTGGCTGATAACACTTTCGGGCGTAAACAAGTTTCGGGTGGGGTGAGGTTTGTCCAGGCCTTTCATTATTTATTTATTTGACAGAGATCACAAGTAGGCAGACTCCCCACAGAGCAGAGAGCCCAATGCAGGGCTCGATCCCAGGACCCCGGGATAATGGCCTGAGCCGAAGGCAGAGGCTTTAACCCACTGAGCCATCCAGGTGCCCCACAATGTGAGTTCTTATTGAGATTCTTTCATGAACTGAAAGAATTTCATTCTTAAGTGAAGGCTGGATGGATGCTCTGGGAGAGGACTTCTTCAGCATCATCTGGCTCAAAATTAACTTTTTATTTTAAGACCTGTTTATGCTTCTAGTGGGCAGGTGCTTTGTATCTTGATTGCTCATTGTGTATGGGGGAAAAACTTATGTTAATATCTCAAGTGGACATCTTTTTAGATGGGTTAAAATAAATACAAAGTGAGGACCAGACTTGAAAATCCCCTAAACAGACAGAACAAGTTAAACCACATAAGCAAAACCTAATATAATTTATTTTGCATCGTAAACAAAACAGCTTGGATTGTTTCTTGTAAATGCCTCTGAAAATCATAAATAAAACCTAAATTGTTTTCCAAAAATGGCATAAGAAGATCACTTTTAACCAATTCCCTGTCTTTCAGAAAACCCCAATGCTGTCACCAATCATAAAGATGAAATAGCTTCTGTGTTTTTACTATATTAGCTGCCTGTAACATGCCTCTAGGCTTCAAGTCACTGTTGGTTTGAAGATGCCCAGTCTGCAAAGTGTTCTTCTATGCATAATAAACCCTTCTTAAATACAATTTGTTGACCTGTATTTTATTTTTAACAGTTTCTGGATTTTGACAGAAGCCACCTGCCAACTTTACTTTGGATTAGCCATAAATATTAGAATCTGAATTCTGCAGTTATGCTGCACAAAACATTCATTGTAAAGAGAAATTTAGAAAAACCTTGACTTTGACCAAAGGGAAAAAAAAGCATTGGAAATGATATGTACAGCTTCTTTAAAATGAATTTTCATTTACTTGTTATCTTATAATATTATGTATTTATTAATCCAGTCAAAAATGGGCAGAGGATCTGAATAGATATTATTCTAGAGAAGTCACAGAAATGGCCAACAGGTATACAAAAAATTTCTCAACATCACTAATCATCAAAGAAATGCAAATCAAAACCACAAGGTCACCACATGCTTGTTATGATGGCTATTGAAAAGATGACAAGAGATGACACGTGTTGGCAAGGATGTAGAGAAAAGGGAACACTTGTGTCCTATTAATGGGAATGTAAAATTGGTAGGCACACTATGGGAAACAGTATAGAGGTTCTTCAAAAAAATTAGAAATAGAACTACCATATGATTCAACAATCCCATTTCTCTTTTTTTTTTTTTTTAAGATTTTATTTATTTATTTGACAGAGAGAGAGAGAGATCACAAGTAAGCAAGAGGCAGGCAGAGAGAAGGTGAGAAACTGGCTCCCTGCTGAGCAGAGAGCCCAGATTTGGGACTTGATCCCAGGGCCCTGAGATCATGACCTGAGCTGAAGGCAGAGGCTTAACCCACTGAGCCACCCAGGTGACCCAACATTCCCCTTTCTAAGTATATATTCAAAGGAAATGAAGACAGAATACCAAAGAAATAGCTACACTCCCAGCTTCATTACAGCACTGTTCACAACAGCCAAAATATGAAACAACCTAAGTGTGTACCAAGAGACAATTGGATAAAGAAAAAGGTATATATATACAATGGAATATTATTCAGTCACAAGAAAGAAGGCAATCTTGACATCTGTGACAACATGGATGGAACTTGAGGGTATTATGCTAAGTGAAATAAACCAGATAGAGAAAGACAAATACTGTATGTTATCACTTATATATGGAATCTTTTTTTTTTTTTTTTTAACCTCGTCTCCATGCCAGCATGGAGCCCATGCAGGGCTTCAACTCATGACCCTGAGATCAAGAAATGAGCTGAGATCAAGAGTTGGATACTTGACCAACTGAGCCACCCAGGTACCCCACTTGTATATGGAATCTTTTTTAAAAAGTCAGACTCAGAAGAAGAGAATAGAAAAGTTGTTGCTGTGGGCTGGGGAGTGGGAGAAATAAAGAAAAGCTGGTAAAAGGTACAAACTTTCAGCCAAAAGATGAAGTCTGAGGATCTAATGTAAAATATTGTGACTATGGTTGATAACACTGTATTATATAATTGTAATTTGCCAAGGGAGTAGAACTTAAATGTTCTCACTGAAAATGTAAATGTGAGGATGGATGTGTTAGTTAAATGGTGGAATCCTTTCACAATTAAATAATAATAATAATGTAATAATTAAATTTGCATCTACTGAACAATGAAAATGGCAGAAACATTCCAGATTTTCACTAGGTCTTTCACCTTGTAGAATTTTGTCTTGGAATTCAGGGTAAGAAAATTCTTCTTTCTTTTAATTCTGTTTTATTGAGGCATAACTAGAAATTTTTATTTATTTATTTAGAAAAATTTTAAATTCCAAACTGCTTATAGTTTTGTTTTGTTTTCTCTTTGAGTGTTTTAATAATCTGTAAATAAATTTTCCATCAGTCATGGGGCACTTGGGTGGCACTTGGGTTGGTTTAATGTGTGATTCTTGGTTTAGGTTCAGGTCATGATCTCATGGGTCATGGAGTAAAGCCCCCCGCATCGGGTTCCATTCTTAGCAGGGAGTCTGCTTGAAGAGTATTCCCTTCTGCCCCTCTCCCTGCTTGTGCATGCTTTCTTTCTCTTTCTTGAATAAATAAATAAATCTTTAAGCAAAAAATTTCAATCACTCATTAATAAGCTACAGATATAGAAACTCACTATTCAGAAGACTCCTGGTAGTTCACTTAAATAACTACTGTATGATTAGTGGCATCAAACCCAAATTAGTGGACTTGGGTTTCTCCCTCAAGACACTTTGATTCCAGGTAAATTGAAAAAGAATGGAGAAGAATGCCAGCTACATTCACCACTGCTTAGGCTGTCTCCCCAACCATCCAGAATGCAGACTCTTCAGTAAAGTGTAATGAAAACATATCCACACCTGGGTACTGTGCCCACACCTCTCCATCAGCAGGCATGGGGTTAGCAGGGAGAGCCCAAGTTGGGAAATTTGAAGACCAAGTTTCTTGCTCTAAATCTATCACTAAGTTGTTATGTGAGTTCCAGTAAGTCACCTCAGGTCAATGGCATTAATTTTTTCTCACTTGTAAAAATTATGGAGCTTGATTTAAAATGTTCTCTGTAATCCCTTGAGATTTTCTTTGTCCTTATCTATATACAAAAGTTACATGTTTTGTTTTGTTTTTTTAACTGCTCAGTTTGTTTCTTTTTTTTTTTTTAAGATTTTATGTGTTTATTTGACAGACAGAGATCACAAGTAGACAGAGAGGCAGGCAGAGAGAGAGAGAGGGAAGCAGGCTCCCTGCTGAGCAGAGAGCCCGATGAGGGACTCGATTCCAGGACCCTGATCATGACCTGAGCCGAAGGCAGCGGCTTAACCCACTGAGCCACCCAGGTGCCCCTCAGTTTGTTTCTTACTGGCCTCCTGGAAGCAAGTGGAAAAGGCTGCTTGCCAGGAGGTGAGAGAAACCAGAGGATGGTGGTAATGCAATGAGTTTTGGGTTTCAAATGCAAGACTTGGGACAGTTGAAAATTCCTTGAGTGATTTGTACCACCAGTAATATCTGTTGGCAGGTGAGTTTGAAGAGTGGGACCAGATCTCAAATCCTAGCTTACTGATGTCTAAGACATTTAGTAATAATTGACTCCTTTTCCCTTTCTTCCAAGTAACTACAGGGGACTTCCTAGAACAATTCTCAAAGGAATGCACCTTACATTATGACCTAGGACACATATACACACACACATACCTCCATATATACATACCTACTTAACTGAACGAACACTTAGCCTTAAATCACCTAATGCATTGTTTATTTTCTAGTCTATTATGTATGCTTTTGTTTAAGTCCTGGCCTCCAACTGCAATTTAAAAGTATTGTCTGGGATAGAGGGAATATGGCTAGCAGCTGTCTCCTCCTTGGATCTGTGTTGTAGATTTTAGAACAGATGTTTGTTATTCACTCCCAAACTTTCTAGGCAGTGTGCCAGTGGGACTGTCCTGCTGTTGATCTTTGAGTTGATGGCCCATCTGTCCTGGATCTTGATGAGAGTGGAGCTAGAAGTGGGGAATGCCGACAGAAAGCTCATTAAACATGGCCTTGTTCTAGGATTTAGAATGTATTGGATCTGCCCTGAATCACTCTGTCAGATAGGTGATTCTTTAAAAGCAATTTGGTCCTATGATTCAAAAATCAAAAATTAAATAATTTAGAAATGTAGTCATCTCCTGCTGTCCATTAGTAGTCTGTTACTGAAAACCAGTTGTTCTGCATGCAAATGTTAATCTGCTATTTCTCATTTATTTGAAGTAGGAAAACTTTCATTATGTCAACCTTAAGCCCTCAACAATTTCTTAAATAGGCAACATACCTATATATAATGTTCAAAAAACCAAACTGTCTTGTTAGGTGTGAAATGCTTAAAATATTGTTTCTCCATTACCAAGTAATTAATATAATCAGTAACACACAGCAGATTTTGTACAGTGAAAGGCCACTGACCAAGATGGTTTAATGTTCTCTTCAGCTTGACTTCAGTTAAACAGGCTTCTTCCTGACTCTAGGCTCCTGAACTCCCTTTTCTTAGAATATTTACTTTCGAAACTTTAAAATTCTTTCTTTGCCCCTTTGAGATGTAAATCTATGAAAAAGCCGCTGGTCAGTTTTACAACCTAGGGAAGTCTCAGTAACCTGGGGACCATCTCTTTGAAATTTAATCAGCAAAGGAGCTAGCATCCCTCTGTCAGCTTCCACAGGAGGGTAGGAGCCAACTCCAAGGTTCCTTGCTCCAAGTTATGAAACTGCTTTTTGTAAACATAAGAGAAATTTTTTTTTTCTTTGGGTAAAATCAGTTAGCAAACACAGATGGCCTGTGACCTCCTGCTGACATCCTCTGGTAATTTTCCCTGGCTCACCCCAGCCCTGGTCCCTCTGCTGCAGTGTAGTTGAGTTCAGACTGCATGCTGGCCTCTCTCCTATTACAGTAGCCTCAGATGAAATCTCCTTCACCAGTTGAACATGGTCCAGTGCAATTTTTGTTTTAATACCACCAACGGACCTGTACTGCATCCCTTTTCTGGACTATCAATTCCACAATTTCCAAAAACTTGAATGAGTACTCTATTCATTTCCTAGGGCTGCTTTAACAGAGCACCATAAATTGGAAGGCTTAGAAAACTCCAGAAGTTTATTCTTCCACAAATCTGAAGGCAAGAAGCCCCAAATCAAGAGGTGTTAACAGAGCCATGCTCTTTCTGAAGGCTCTAAGAAAGAATCTATTCCATGCATTTCTCTTAGCTTCTGGACTTGCCAATAGTCTTTGCATTCCTTGACTTGCAGACGCCTCATGCATCACTGCTTACATTGTCACATGGCATTCTCCCTGTGCATGTCTCTGTGTTTTTTCTTATAATGATACCAGTCATACTGATGATGTACTAGAATGTAAGTGAGGACCAGAGCTGATGGCCAAGAAAGAATTCTTAAGATGTCTCTGGTGCAAAACGGTGATTTATTAAAGCATGGGGACAGGACCCATGGGCAGGAAGAAATGCTGCCCAGGGGTTGTGAGGGGTGGCAGGTTATGTACCATGGAGTTGGGGGGAGGTAAGGAAAAGGGAGGTTTCAATAGAACTTTCATATGCTAAAGAGGATCTACAAGATACCAGAGGCCTTGGGGTCTTGCCATTGTCAAGGCTGTTTTTCCCTTTTAGCAAGGTATTAACATTAAGATAGTTGGGAGATTCCTGAGGAATGTCAAGTATGTCCCACCCAGGAATGGGTGGGGGAAGATTGCAAGGTGTCAGCCTTTTGCTTTGTCCTCAGCCAGACTTATGTTCCCTCATCAATATTGGATCAAGGGTCCATACTACTTTAGTATGACCTCATCTTAACGGGCATTTTAATTACATCTGCAAAGACCCTATTTCCAAATAAGGTCATATTCACAAGTGCAAGGGATTAGAATTTCAATATACCTCATAAGAAATAATATCCTCTAAAACCTTAGGCCAAAGCTGGGCTACAACTTCTTATTGATAAGTTTCTAAATCATGGTATATTAAAGCCTTGTCAATCTGCTTATAACACCCCAATTTTACCAGTAAAAAAGTCAAATGGGGGATATCAGATGGTGCAAGATTTAAGAGCTATAAATGAGGCAGTAATGCTGATTCATCTCATAGTGCCAAATCCATACACTATTCTCACCCATATCCCTGGTGACACCAACTGGTTTACAGTGCTTGACCTAAAAGATGCCCTTTTTTTTGCATCCCACTAAGTGAGGAAATGCAGCCCCTATTTGCTTTCAAATGAACCTCACCTTCAAGCCCACAGGCTGCTCAATTAACCTGGACAGTCTTACCACAAGGATTTAAAAACAGTCCTCATCTATTTGAAGCTGTACTTAGCAAACACCTCCATGATACATCCTTGTCTGAAGGGACAATAATTCAGCATGTAGATGACATTCTGATTTGTAGTCCCACAAAGGAGACATCTGATAAAAATTCTTTAATTTTACTTAATTTCTTGGCAGATAGAGTGTATCATGTATCCCCTAAAAAGGCACAAATATCTCAACAAAAGGTACACTATTTAGGATATGAACTAACACCAGGTCACCATATTCTATCTACTGATAGCAAAAGGGCCATACTAGATCTCGAGGCTCCAACTACAAAAAAACAACTTCGCACTTTTCTAGGTATGGCAGGTTTTTACCGCCTGTGGATGCCTGGGTTTGGACTCTTAGCCAAACCATTGTATGACTCAGTTAAAGGTCCCGGTGAGGAACTCTTGCTCCGGACTAAAGTGCAGCAGACAGCCTTTCAAACATTAAAAACTAAACTTCTGGGGTGCCTGGGTGGCTCAGTGGGTTAAAGCCTCTGCCTTTAGCTCAGGTCAAGATCCCAGGGTCCTGGGATCGAGCCCTACATCGGGCTCTCTGCTCCGCAGGGAGCCTACTTCCTCCTCTCTCTCTGCTTGACTCTCTGCCTACTTGTGATCTCTGTCAAATAAATAAAATATATATATATACACACATATATATGTATGTATATATATATTTGATAGAGTAAATTTGACAGCCACAATAAAACAGGTTTGCCGATCCTGTATTATCTGTGCCCAAGTAAATCCGGAAGGTACAGCTCACCCTCCCCTTCTATTAAAACCA
This sequence comes from Neogale vison, assembly GCF_020171115.1. Classification (NCBI taxonomy): domain Eukaryota; kingdom Metazoa; phylum Chordata; class Mammalia; order Carnivora; family Mustelidae; genus Neogale; species Neogale vison. Next base: position 73,813,006 of record NC_058102.1, read on the forward strand.
GTCCAAAGGCGCGGATCCTATCCAGGAGAGGACTGGCAACTTGATTTCACACAAATGCCACCTTGCAAAGGCTCTAAGCATCTATTAGTGTTTGTTGATACCTTCACCAGATGGGTTGAGGCCTTTCCATGTAAAACTGAAAGAGCCACAGAAGTAACTAAGATTTTGTTATGAGAAACTATCCCTAGATTTGGCTTTCCTCAATCTCTTCAAAGTGACAATGGTCCTTCTTTTACTGCTCAAACAACTCAACAAATGGCCCAAACCTTAAAAATTAAATATTTCTTGCATTCAGCCTGGCATCCACAATCCTCTGGAAAGGTAGAAAAAACTAATCATACTTTAAACCATTATCTTACTAAGCTTAGGCTAAAAACCCAGGAAAATTGGGTTACTTTCTTGCCAATAGGACTTCTCAGGATAAGAACTGCTCCAAAACAACCTCTAGGACTCAGCCCTTTCTCTTTGGTAATTTTTTTAAATAATTTTTTTATTTTTTATAAACATATAATGTATTATAATAGTACTCCAGGCTACTGACTGGTTTGCTACTGACTGGGTAAGGCGACCTGGCATCAGATGGCCAGCTCCAAATGGATCCCACTGGATCTGTGGAACTAACCTGTGGCCCTGCCTTCCTCCAAGGTGGACAGGTCGTTGCACCTCAGGTTTTGCTTGGATTCATGGACGCATTACTAAAGCCATCGCTACTCCAGCTAATCTCCCCAATTTATTTTTTTATTTATTTTTTTTTAGATTTTATTTATGTATTTGACAAACAGAGATCACAAGTAGGCTGAGAGGCAGACAGAGAGAGAGAGGTGGAAGCAGGCTCCTCACTGAGCAGAGAGCCCGATGCGGGGCTCGATCCCAGGACCCTGGGATCATGACCTGAGCTGAAGGCAGAGGCTTTAACCCACTGAGCCACCCAGGTGCCCCGGACTTCTTATTCTTACAGCTTTATTAATCTTAATGTGTTGCCTTGTTCAGGTTTTCTCTACTTGGTGCTGAGACTCCATTGCTGCAATGACTTCACGATGATAGATGATCCTTACCACTCAGACACTTCTTCACTGTCGGCGCTGCCTCCATCTTTAACTCCCCTACACATTCCTCAACTAATCAATGTTGATTTGAGTAGGCAGGGACAACTCTATGTCCCTATTCAGCAGGAAGAAGTTACAGAAGATGAGACCTTCCACCTTCAACAACCTTAAAGATTTAAGGGTCAAAATTGTTCAGGGGGGAATGATAAGGGAACAGAAGCCTGGCTGAGGACAAAGCAAAAGGCTGACACCTTGCAATCTTCCCCCACCCATTCCTGGGTGGGACATACTTGACATTCCTCGGGAATCTCCCAACTATCTTAATGTTAATACCTTGCTAAAAGGGAAAAACAGCCTTGACAATGGCAAGACCCCAAGGCCTCTGGTATCTTGTAGATCCTCTTTAGCATATGAAAGTTCTATTGAAACCTCCCTTTTCCTTACCTCCCCCCAACTCCATGGTACATAACCTGCCACCCCTCACAACCCCTGGGCAGCATTTCTTCCTGCCCATGGGTCCTGTCCCCATGCTTTAATAAATCACCGTTTTGCACCAGAGACATCTTAAGAATTCTTTCTTGGCCATGGGATCCACACCTCGCCCCACCAAACCTCACTTACATTCTAGAACTTCATCAGTTATATTCACAAGTACAAGGGATTAGAATTTCAATATATTGGGGCGGGGGGGGGGGGATGCACACAGTGCAACTAACAACTAACTGAAGAAATATCAACAGTATTTAGAATGAAAGACTTATTCTATTGCATTTTCTTAAAAACATTGTATTGTGTTTAAGAGGTAATTGAAGATTTTCTATATAAATGTTGGCTGGAAATATTATACTGAGAGATACATATGTTCTGTGAAGCCTGGGTATTGACATAAGCAGGCCAGGTCTGAGGACCCAGAGGGGGTCCCACAGAAGGAGCAAAGAGGGTCATTGGCTTTGTGTAGGGTAGAAATCAAATGCGAGCCAAGAGGAAGTGAGAGCAGGGTTTATTGAATAGTGTAAGTGACAGAATATAGTGAATGGAGGGTCTGGGAGACTTAAGAGAAGGGAGGATCCCTGTCACTTGGGATGAGAGGTTTATATAGGAAAGAAGTCCAGGGGATGTGTTCCTTCAGGAATCCAGGATGGGATACAAAAGGTGAGTGTCCAGTGACACTTATTTATGTTTTCACATAAATCACCAAAGGTATGATGACGTTCTAGAATATAGGTGAGGTTCAGTGGGGTGAGGTCAGGAGCCGATGACCAAGAAAGAATTCTTGAGACATCTTTGGTGCAAAATGGTGGTTTATTAAAACATGGGGACAGGACCTGTGGGCATGAGGAGCTACTTACTGCCCTGGGGATGTGAGTGGTCAAGTCTATTATATACCTGTAAGTTAGGGAGGGGATTAGGGATGGCGTAAGTCTCTAAGGAATTTTGGAAGCAAGGTTTTTAGGACCTTGAGGGCTAGCTATTGTCTGGGGAAAAGGTTATTCATTACCAGTAATAAAACCTTCTTATGAGACCCTTTAGATGTATATCAGTGGGCCATATGCTTGGGAATGATTCTTGTCACTATCTTGGAGGTTTAGAGATAAAGTTTCCAAAGGAATTGTTAAAGTAGACTTACAGGATCCTGGTTGAGGGTAGGGGTTTGGTCAGACTAGGATTGTCCTTTGCCTTTAGCAAAGACTTAAGGTGGAGGTCACTCTGCCTGTTTTAAGGGCTTGTCAGTAGGTAAGGAAATGTAATAATTATTCTTCTGCCTCTGTGTCCCACATCAGGTAGGGGGTATTGATGCCAATGTCCATAAGGTTTGTTCTAAGCAAATGTCCTGAAGCACGTTTGGAATCCAGTTCTTTTTAGATGTTATCAGGTGTTTGGGGGCCTAGGAAAAAACTCAGAGAATGATTAATTTTTTTGTCCTCTCCCCCCTTCACCTCCAGTGGGAACAGGGCTTCTTTGGTTTATTCAGATGCAAAATGTAGAACATGAGTAAATGGGACTTAGCAGAGAAACAGCAGAAATAGAGCCTTTCTAAAATGCAGTCTCTTCCATTTCTCTATCTTAGATTAAAAATAAAGAGGCACTTCTCTCTTTGGGGAGAAGATTTATCTAGGTAACGCTGTGCAGAGTAAAGTAATCTGTCTGCCAGATGGCAGCTTAGGTTTAGTAAGGGTGAAGCTTTTTTAAGGAGGAATCCGTCGGTGTGTCAAAAGTCAAAACCAGACAAGTAAAAAGATTGCTTCTCTTTGGGCTGTTGTGAGGAGAACGACCTAGATCCAAAGATCAGGCTGATCTGCAGGGAGGTTTTGCCTTAGATTTACGTGGGGAGGGGTAAACAGACTATGGGTGGCTGATTTAGAGTTGGGCTGTTCTGTAAGTCAGGTAGCTGAACAGAAAATATTTTTCTCTATGGTTACCCAGTTTCAGGGGAACAAACAGTTTTCATCTTAGTTTATCAATTATATCAAAGACTGGGAAGTTGGAGGATCTATGTCTGCTCTTGTCATCAGGTTCTGAAAAGGGGGTAAAAAGACCTGCATTTGGCCTGGTCACAGGTAAACAGAGGAATCATCTGTGAGAATTCTGGGAGTCCTAGAAAGAGTGGACAGTGAGGTTTATCTAAGCCAGATGGGGAAGGGCAACTCTGAGTAAGCCCTTTCTTGGAAGGCAAAGGAATGGGGGAGATTTGGGGAAAACAAAAGGATGGGGGAGGTGTTCTTTACCATACAGCTTTCCGGAAGCACAAACTTCAACACCGTCAACAGTCACGAGGACGGGCCTGTGTCAGTCTGAGTGCATGTTGTCACTGCTTGCTATTAACTACTTACACTTCATCTTTTAGAAAAGATTTATCCCTGCAAAACGGATCCTGCCGTGTGGGAAACCGCTGTCACCAAGTGGCAGTACTGGCTTAGCTACTGCCTATAAGAGTGGGTTAGCATAAGTATAACCATCTTAACTTGGGCAGCCATCTCAGGCCCAAGGGCTGAACTTTCCCCTACTTTACTTTAGTTCCAGGGACCCCCACCCTGCTTTAGTTCCAAGAAAGTACCCCACCCTGCAACACCCCAGCAGCAGCTAATTAGCTTAAATCACCAGGCTAGGAGGTTGCGCCATGGGGACCAGATGTTGAAAAGAGCTTATCCTACTAAACCACCAGGGGGGCGCAAGCCAAAATTATGTATGGTCTCTGAAGTGATGGAAAATTACTGTGAGTTGGATGTTTTAAAAAATGCTATATAAACCCTTGGCTTTGAGTGCTTGGCGTCCTTGTTGAAACCCGCTGTGCCGGGCAGATACTTGGACCCCAGCTAGCTGGAAATAAACCTCGCTGTGTGATTTGTATTATCATGAGTGTCCTCTGTCCATTTGAGGGATGGTTGACTCCAGACATTAACACTGTCAGACGTCAGCCTTGAAAAGTAATGACATCCTTTTTTTCAGACTCCAGTGGACTCTATGTACCCTGGGGGAATGCAAGAAAAACCACTGAAATGCAGGAAGAAAAACAACAACATTTCTGCTTCATTTTAGTTTTATGATAAAAAGCAAGCAAGCTTCAAACTCAGTACTGATATTTAATATACCAGTTTACACTGGGTTTCTCACCCTGAATTTATGTCACATGTTACCTTCTCAGGGAAGAGAAGAAGCTTCACACAGTGGTAACTTGCTTCTCTGAACCCCTTCATATCGCAGATATGCATATCGCATAGCATATCGCAGATTGAGAGTGCCTGATTAAGCACAGATAATATCTGGTTTGAGTTAAACTTGTCTTTACACATGCACAAGTGCCTTCACAAGACCGCCCCCCCCGAAACTGCTTGTTTAAAAGATAACTAATATTGCATGTACCAGCAAACAGGAATCTATGGGAGCACTGGCAAATATTCCTACAGCAATAAACCTTCATCAGCTACTTGACAAGGAAAAAACAATAAGAATCTAGCATATCTTATAAGAAATTGGTCAAAAATTCAAAACTATCAACACTGAAATATGGACTTACTTTAACTATTATGAACCTAATTGCAGTATATGAAGAGGTCTCATGATATACCTGTTTTAGCTCTTATGGCCTCCTGTTCATCAAGATTTGAAATAAACTTTAGTTTAGGACCAATTATTTACATCTCTATTTTAGTGTTAACCAACCTCTTCAAAATTTGGGGAAATGCAGTGTATAGAATCACTGGCACTTTCCCTGTTAAAATGGAAAAAACCTGTGACTGTTTCAGCCTTATGATATATGTTAAAGTATAATTTTCAAAAAGGCAAAATTATGACTCTCCGGCAAATATAAAATAGATGTATTTCAGAGATTCTAAAGTAAAATCTCATTCAGTAATGAAGGTGCCAATCAAGATGTTATAATCAATTCAAAGAGCATCTGAGAATCAAGGACATTTACAGAAAAAGATGTCTGAGATAGAAAATGCCCAGTTGGCCATAAATCTTTGGAATTGTCTTTTCCACTGACAGAAGTCATTTGCATCTCTTCCAGACAAAAATCTGCAAGTTAACAAGTCTTAAAGAACAGATATTCAATTGAGTAAGTTTGAAGAGCAAATTAGCTTTATTCAACCATTCATAGATGGACAGCATCCCATCTAGCAGGTAGAAAGATGTTCTGAGAAATTGTGCAAAATGGAAAGTTTTTGTAGGTAAGAGAGTAGGGCAAGGAAGCTATTAGCAAAGGAAAAGAAGGGATTGTTTCAGGTGGTGTTATCATGAAGATGACCTCATTAGTGTTGATCAGAAATTTCCAGAATGGTCAGTTTAAAATTCTGCTCTTGGGACAGGCTTTAACTGCAATTAGGTTGCTAATGAGCCAATAGATTGGTGTGCCTTAACATAAGTGAGTCCATTTTGGTCATGTTTCTTTTTTTTTAAAAGATTTTATTTATTTATTTGACAGAGATCGATCACAAGTAGGCAGAGAGGCAGGCAGAGAGAGAGAGAGGAGGAAGCAGGCTCCCTGCTGAGCAGAGAGCCCGATGCGGGACTCGATCCCAGGACCCTGAGATCATGACCTGAGCCGAAGGCAGAGGCTTAACCCACTGAGCCACCCAGGCACCCCGCTTTACTCATTCTTAAGCAAATATTTATTTCCGTGTATTCTTTAACTTTTTTTTCCTTTAATGTTTTAGATCATCGGTATATTGTGAGAGGATATAACTCAGAAATCAGCCAGATGGAAGAGATGCACAGGGCAAGGTAGGTGGGAAAGTGCACAGGCCTGCCATGTTCTCTGAGCGTAGCACTTTCCCTGAATTTTCACATGTTCACCAGCCTGGAAATTCCAAATTCCCTAAGTTTTAACCTAACTGATGAGTATTGAACAGCAATGAATAGAACCTAGCCCTATCACTTTCACAGTTCAGTGAGGAGGTCAAATGTATAACGGTAAGGAGCTTTTCGCTAAGAGATGAAGTCTGAGTTTAGTCTGAGAAAGATGTCCTAGATATGTGATGCCTGAAGGCAGGGGAAACAAAGAAATGATATACAGGACTTTGGGATGTCATTGATTTTATTTTATTTTTTATTTTTTTTTAAGATTTTATTTATTTATTTGACAGAGAGAGATCACAAGTAGGCAGAGAGAGAGGAGGAAGCAGGCTCCCTGCTGAGCAGAGAGCCCGATGCGGGACTCGATCCCAGGACCCTGAGATCATGACCTGAGCCGAAGGCAGCGGCTTAACCCACTGAGCCACCCAGGCGCCCGGATGTCATTGATTTTAGAAAACTACTTCACTGGGCCTTTTGGATATGGGAAAGTAAAATTAAAATCCTATTAGGAAGGTGCTAAGATAGCAACATAGGAAGAGGACCTGTCCTTGTCCCTCAAACAAATCATTCTGAATATCCAAGAAATTGACCTGAGGACTGACCAAAAAAACCTGCAGAACTAGAGGGAGAGAAGAGGCCACACTGAGAAAGGTAGAAGTGTGGAGATGTGGTTTGTGGAAGAAACAGATTGCAGGTGCTGCTGAGGGGTGGGAACCCTGGTCACAGAGAAAGGTGAGAGAGAGTGGAGCACACATGGATACACACAAGGAGGTCACTTCCCCAAAGCCATTGACTAGGAAAATGAGAGGGGCTGGTTTTTGTGACTTCTTGAAACCTAAGGGGTTTAAAGACTGGAGTTTTAAAGGTCTGTGGGCTTGGCTGGGATAGAGCTCTGAGTTAGAAGACAGTCAAGCAACCCTGGGACAGAGGGCACTATCTGAGGATCATCTAACACACATGGGCAGAGACTGTTCACTCTTCTTGGGGTGCATCTCTGAGAGATGGCATTCACAGAGTCGCCTCTCTGGGGACAAAAGAGCCAGCAGGCACCATTTGCCTCCCCCAGCCCTCATCTTCGACATCTGCTGAAGACAAGTAATCTAGACACTGGCTGTCTTGCCTGCTTTGCTCCAAATCCCATACCTCTGTGCTCTGGTGCAATTGCCCTTCTCAGTCAAATCTGCCTCGGTCCCAGCACAGTGAGGCCCTCCCCCAGAAGACCAGTCCAGGCCTCCACCAGGCTGGTGCCATTTCCCTCCATGGCCCCTCAGCATAAATAAACTTCAGTAAACAGCACAGAGCCAACACTGGTAGCTTAACCTGCTTATACCAAGTCCTGCCTTCTCAGGAACTGGAAACATAACAGGATTTTCTAACACAGAGAAGACACAGACCTATACAAAATGCCAAGACAGAGGAATTTATCCTAAAAGAAAGAACAAGAAAAGTCATAGCCAGAGATCTAACTGAAACAGATATAAGTAAGATGACTGACAGAGAATTTAAAGCACCATCACATGGATATTTCTGGCCTCGAGAAAAGCATGGAAGGCATCAGGGAGATCCTTAATACAGAGATCAAAGAGCTAAAAAAACAACCAGGCAGAGATGAAAATGCAATAACAGATTCAAAACCATCTGGATTTAATGACTACAAGGATGGAAGAAGTAGAGGAGTGAATAACATAGAAGATAGAATAATGGAAAATAATGAAGCTGAACAAAAGAGACAAAAAACTTTGGATCATGAGAATAGCCTTAAGGAACTCAGTGACTCCATCAAACGTAATAACATTCATATCACAGGAGTCCTAGAAGAAGAGAGAAAAGGGGGTAGAAGGTTTATTTGAGGAAATAATAGCTGTAAACTTCCCTAATTTGGGGAAGGAAACAAACATTCAAATCTAGGAGGCACAGACAACTCCTATCAAAATAAACAAAAACAGTCCAACACCAAGGCATACTGTAGTCAAATTTGCAGAATATGTTGATAAAGGAAAAAATCCTGGAGCACCTGGGTGGCTCAGTGAGTTGAGCCTCTGCCTCAGGCTCAGGTCATGATCTCTGGGTCCTGGGATCAAGCCCTGCATCGGGCTCTCTACTCGGCGGGAAGCCTGCTTCTCCCTCTCTCTCTGCCGCCTCTCTGCCTGCTAGTGATCTCTCTCTGTGTCAAATAAATAAATAAAATCTTAAAAAAAAAAAAAAGAAAGAAAGAAACCTTAAAGTAGCAAGACAAAAAAGTTCCTAACTTAAAAAGTTATGCCCATAAGGCTAGCTGAAGATCTCTCCACAGAAATTTGGCAAGCCAGAAGAGAATGGCATGAAATATTCCACATGCTAGATGGGAAAAATCTGCAGCCAAGATATTCTATCCAGCACAGCTACCATTTAGAATAGAAAGAGAGATAAAGAGTTTCCCAGACAAACAAAAGCTAAAGAAGTTCATGACCACTAAACCAGCCCTACAAGAAATATTAAAAGGGACTCTGACTCAGAAAAGAAGACTGAAAGTGGCAAAGAACAGAGAAAATCCCCAGAAACAATGACAAAATAAGTAATAAAATGTCACTGAATAACATATCTATCAACAATTATTCAGAATGAGGGGCACCTGGGTGGCTCAGTGGGTTGAAGCCTCTGCCTTCGGCTCAGGTCATGATCCCAGAGTTCTGGGATCGAGCCCCACATCGGGCTCTCTGATCGGTGGGGAGCCTGCTTCCCCCTTTCTCTCTGCCTGCCTCTCTGCCTATTTGTGATCTCTGTCTGTAAAATAACTAAATAAAATCTTTAAAAAAATAATTACTCGGGGCGCCTGGGTGGCTCAGTGGATTAAGCCGCTGCCTTCGGCTCAGGTCATGATCTCAGGGTCCTGGGATCGAGTCCCGCATCGGGCTCTCTGCTCAGCAGGGAGCCTGCTTCCTCCTCTCTCTCTCTCTCTCTCTGCTTGCCTCTCTGCCTACTTGTGATCTCTCTCTGTCAAATAAATAAATAAAATCTTAAAAAAAAAAAAAAAAGAATACACATTCTAATCTACTGCACATGGAACATTCTTTAAAAAAAAATAATAATTACTCAAAATGAAATGGACTAAATATCCCAATGAAAAGGCACAGGGTGTCAGAATGGATTAAAAAAACAACACCTATCTATATGCTGCCTATAAGAACTCATTTTAGACCCAAAGACAACTGCAGATTAAAAATAAGGGGTTGGAGAAATATTCATCATGCAAAAGAAAGTAAAGGAAAAAAAAAAAAGTGGAGTAGCAATACTTATATCAGACAAACTAGGTTTTAAACCAAAGACTGAAACAAGAGATGAAGAAGGGATAATGTCATAATAAAAGGGTCCAGCCAGTTCGGCTTGGGTCGTCATCTCAGAGTCCTGGGATCGAGCCCCGCATCGGGCTCTCTGCACAGCGGGGAGCCTGCTTCCTCCTCTCTCTCTGCCTGCCTCTCTGCCTACTTGTGATCTCTCTCTGTCAAATAAATAAATAAAATCTTTAAAAAAAAAAAAAAAGGGTCCAGCCAACAAGAGGATCTAACAATTGTAAATATTTATGCCCTCATGTGGGAGCACCAAAATATATAAAACAATTAACAAACAGAAAGAAACTCATTGATAATAACACAGTAATAGGGGACTTTAACACCCCAATGACATCAATGGACAGATCATCTAAACAGAAAATCAACAAAGAAACAATGGTTTTGAATGACACACTACACTAGATGGACTTAACAGATCAGTGCATTTCGTCCTAAAGCAACAGAATACACATTTTTTTCAAGTGCACATGGGACACTTTCCAGAATAGAGCACACTCTACAGCACAAATCCGACCTCAATAAATACAAAAAGATTGAGATCATATCATGCATAGTTTCTGACCACAATGTTATGAAAGTTGAAGTCAACCACAAGAAAAAATTTGGAAAGACCACAAATACATGGAGGTTAAAGAATGTGTTACTAAAGGGGTGCCTGAGTGGCTCAGTCAGTTAAGCGTCTGCCTTTGGCTCAGGTCATGATCCCAGAGTCTTGGGATGGAGCCTGCATCAGGCACTCTGCTCAGTGGGGAGTCTGCTTCTTCCTCTTCCTCTGCTCTTTGCTTCTTCTGCAAAGCTGTAGTCATCAAGACAGTATGCCACTGGCATGAAAAGAGATGCATAGATCAATGGAACAGAATAGAAAACCCAGGGGTGCCTGGGTGGCTCAGCTGGTTGAGCCTCTGCCTTTGCCTCAAGCCATGAGCCCTGGGTCCTGGGATAGAGCCTTGTGTTGGGCTCCCTGCTCAGTGGAGAGTCTGATTCTCCCTCTCACTCTGCCTGCAGCTCTGTCGCGCAAATGAATAAATAAAATATTTAAAGAAAAGAGAAAAAAAAAACCCAAACAAACCCAGAAATGGATCCACAACTATATGGTCAATTAATCTTCAACAAAGCAGGAAAGAATATCCAATGTAAAAAAGGTAGTCTCTTCAACAAATGTTATTTGGGAAAACTGGACAGCAACATGCAGAAGAATGAAACTGGACCACTTTCTTACACCACACACAAAAAACACATTCAAAATGGATGAAAGAACTCAGTGTGAGACAGAAAACCATCAATATTCCAGAGGAGAATACAGGCAGCAACCTCTTTGACATTGACCATAGCAGCTTCTTACTAGATATATCTCCTGAGGCAAGGGAAGCAAAAGCAAAAATGAACTATTGGGACCTTGTCAAGATAAAAAACTTCTGCACAGCAAAGGAAACAATCAATGAACTTAAAAGGCAACCTACAGAATGGGAGAAGATATTTGCAAATGACATATCTGAAAAGGTTTAGTATCCAAAATATATAAGGAACTTATCAAACTTGGGACACCTGGGTGGCTCAGTCATTAAGCATCTGCCTTCTGCTCGGGTCATGATCCCAGGGTTCTGGGATGGAGCCCTGCCTCAGGCACCCTGCTCAGTGGGAAGCCTGCTTCTCTCTCTCCCACTCTCCCTGCTTGTGTTCCCTCTCTCACTGTGTCTTTCTCTGTCAAATAAATAAGTAAAATCTTAAAAAAAAAAAAACAAAACAAAAAAAACCTTATCAAACTTAACACCCAAAAAACAAATAATCCAGTTAAAAAAAATGGGCAGAAGACATGAATGGACATTTTCCCAAGAAGACATACAGATGGGCGCCTGGGTGGCTCAGTGGGTTGAGCGGCTGCCTTCTGCTCAGGTCATGATCTCAGGGTCCTGGGATCGAGTCCCGCATCGGGCTCTCTGCTCGGCGGGGAGCCTGCTTCCTCCTCTCTCTCTCTGCCTGCCTCTCTGCCTATTTGTGATCTCTCTCTGTCAAATGAATAAATGAAATCTTAAAAAAAAAAAAAAAAAAAGAAGACATACAGATGGCCAAGAGATACATGAAAAGATGCTTAACATCATTCATTATCAAGGAAATACAAGTCAAAACTATGATGAGATATCACCTCATACCAGTCAGAATGTTTAAAATTCACAACACAGGAAACAACAGGTATTGGTGGGGATGCAAAGAAAGAGGAGCACTCTTACACTTAAAAAAATTTTTTTTATTAACATATAATGTATTATTAGCCCCAGGGGTACAGGTGTGTGAATCACCAGGTTTACACACTTCACAGCACTCACCATAGCACCCACCCTCCCCATTGTCCATAAACCCACCACCCTCTCCCTATCCCCCTCTCCCCCGCAACCCCAGTTTGTTTTGTGACATTAAGAGTCTCTTATGGTTTGTCTCCCTCCCAATCCCATCTTGTTTCATTTATTCTTCTCCTACCCCCTTAACCCCCCATGTTGCATCTCCACTTCCTCATATCAGGGAGATCATATGATAGTTGTCTTTCTCCAGTTGACTTATTTCGCTAAGCATGATACCCTCTAGTTCCATCCATGTCGTCACAAATGGCAAGATTTCATTTCTTCTGATGGCTGCATAGTATTCCATTGTGTATATACACCACCTCTTCTTTATCCATTCATCTGTTGATGGACATCTAGGTTCTTTTCATAGTTTGGCTATTGTGGACATTGCTGCTATAAAACATTCAGGTGCATGTGTCCCTTCAGATCACTACATTTGTATCTTTAGGGTAAATACCCAGTATGCAATTGCTGGGTCATAGGGTAGCTCTATTTTCAACTATTTGAGGAAACTCCATGCTGTTTTCCAGACACTCTTACACTTTTGATAGGAATGCAAACTGGTGCAGCCACTCTGGAAAACAGTATGGGGGTCCTCAAAAAATTACAAATAGAACTAGTCTACAATCCAGCAATAGTGCTAATGGCTGTTTACCCAAAGAATACAAAAATACTTGGGTACCTGGGTGGCTCAGTTGCTTAAGCGTCCGATTCTTGATTTCTGCTCAGGTCATGATCTTAGGGTTGTGTGATGGAGCCCCATGTCAGACTCTGCACTGGCCATGGAGCCTGCTTAAGATTCTCTCTCTCCCTCTCCTTTTCCCCCTCCCCTATCTCTCTCTCCCTTTCTTTAAAAAAAAAGAAAAAAAGAAAAAAGAGGGCCCCTGGGTGGCTCAGTCAGTTAGGCATCTGCCTTCGGTTCAGGTAATGATCCCAGGGTCCTGGGATCAAGTTCCAAATCAGGTCCTTTGCTCAGCAGAGAGCCCGCTTCTCTCTCTGCCTGCTGCTCCCTCTGCTTATGCATGTTCTCTCTCTCTCTGACAAATAAATAAAATCTTTTCTAAAAAGAATACAAAAATATTAATTAAAAAAGATGGATGCACCCCAATGTTTATAGCAACATTATCTACCATAGCCAAATTATGGAAACAGCCCAAACATCCATCTACTAATGAATGGATAATGAAGAGGTGGTGTATCTATACAGTGGAATATTACCGAGCCATAAAAAAAAATGAAATCTTGTCATTTGCAATGATGTGGATAGAGCTAGAGAGTATTATGCTAAGGAAAATAACTCAGTCAGAGAAACACAAATACCAAATTATTTCACTCATATGTGGAATTTAAGAAACAAAAGAGATGAACAGAGCGTGGGGTTTGGGGAAGAGAGGCAAATCGGGAAACAGACTCTGAACTCTAGAGAACAGACTGAGGGTTCCTAGAGGAGAAGTTGTGAGGGATGGGTTAAATGAGTGTTGGGTATTAAGGAGGGCAGGTGTTGGGGTGAGCACTGAGTATTGTAAAAGTGATGAATCACTAAATTCTACACCTGAAACTACTATTACACTGTATGTTAACTCACTGGAATTTAAATAAAAACTTGAAGAACAAAAAAAGAAAAAAAGCTCTATTTTGAGATAGAGATGGCCAGGCATTGGAGAGGTAGGGGGCTTTGCTCCTTATTGTACAATGTCTTCTTATCTGTCTCCTTTCAGTGATAAATACGTTGTAACATCATTTTTACTAAACACCTACTTATATGTACAATTTTAAAAAATCAATATAATGCTCAAATTGAAACATACAGGAATGAAAAAATTTATTATAAAAATAACATATAGCTGAGCACCTGGGTGGCTCAGTGGGTTAAAGCCTCTGCCTTCTGCTCAGGTCATGATCTCAGGGTCCTGGGATCTAGCCCCACATTGGGTTCTCTGCTCAGCAGGGAGCCTGCTTCCTCCTCTCTCTCTCTCTCTCTCTCTCTGCCTGCCTCTCTGCCTACTTGTGATCTCTGTCTGTCTGTCAAGTAAATAAATAAAATCTTTAAAAAAAAACCCAGATAGTTAATATGTAAATGTTTGGTATGGTCATACTAGAAGGCATAATGAATAGTGGGATGCCTGGGCCTCTACATAGAAAAATGAGAAACTAATGGATACATATGCATATAGAAAGAGTTATGATATTTTCTGGTGAACACTTTTTGTCTACCTTTCTTCTAGCTGGCCTAAGAATTAAATTAACATGAGGCAGATTAACAGGAGAAAATCAAATTTAATTTTGCATGTGAGAATTCCACATACATGAGAGGTTAAAAGACAAAGAGCTAAAATGAGGGGTATATGACATTCTGAGCTAAGGAATGGTGGGTAGGGACCTGGAGCTTCAAAGGGGGAGGGCAATTCACAGGCAATCAGAAGAGCAGATGTTTGGTGATTAGATGTGTGCCCTGCCATACAGATGGAACACTCAGCTAAAATTTATCTCTTATTGGGGAACACGTAAAATTGGTTATAACACTTACTGGGGGAAAGGCTTCTGATTTAGATTCTTCTAGGTAGTTAAGGGAGGGCAAAGTTTTTCTTAAGCCTGCAGTCTCAGTTGTGTTCAGCTCAAAATAGTACACATGCCAAAATTCTGGCATGTTTTGGGGAGACTTGTTCTGAACCACTGCAGTATATCACCAACACAAATACTCTAACCAAAGTTGGCTTCAAAGAAATGATTTTCCAAAATCCTAGCTCAGTAAAATCCTAGGCCAAGTGAAGTATAATCTTTCCTAGATTTGAAACAAAGTTAGGTTTAAGCTCAGATAAAACAAAGTTAAGTTTAAGCTCAGATAATTATGAACAGGTTTTTAACCTGTATAAATGTGTGGAGTGACTAGACATTCATGCTGAGGAAGAGTTTTGTTCTATGAGATTATTCTGCACATTGTTGTTTCCCTGGTCCCTACTTACTAAACGATGGTAGTGCCCGTACAAATCCCTCCAATCGTCAATCCCATTCACTGAGACAATCAAAAGGACGTTCAGAAATTTCCCAATTGACCTCTAGGGGGCAGTCTGAGTCCTGCGGAGAATCACTGAAGTCAAAAAACTTTTCTTCCACTTGCCTGTAGGATTAGATACAGTGGCATTATTTCTGTTGCCTGGGAGGCTGGCTTGGTTTGGGGGTGAATGGTGGAAACAAAGGAATATTTTCCCCTCTTGTTAGCCACCACGGAAGGCTGCAGTACTAGGGCTTTAACATAAATGAATGGCTGGGTAACTTTTGACACCTTTCCCCTGCATTTTCAGTTTTCCTTGATCATTTTGCCTTGCATAGAAAGCTGGAGTCAGCCCCTCCCTAGAAAAATGGTAGAATAAATGCAGAGCTCTCTATCTGTATGTATGTATACAAAAGTATATATATATATATATAGTCAGTCCGTGGACACACACATATTCACCATGTCACTGCTTACTTGTTCTGTAGAAAAAAGTAGAGGTAATAAACAAATGTCCCCAACCAGGAGAGTGGATTAAAAAAAAAAAAAGAAAGAAAGAAAAAAAAGAAAAAACAAACCTATGTCATCTCCATAAAATGGAATAACATTGTAGCTGTTTTTTGTTTTTTGTTTTTTTTAATGAGGTAGATCAATTCATTGGCCTTGAAGAATGTCCTCAAGAGCAACTTAACTGTAAATCTGATGTGCACAGAGACAGAACTGAAAGGATATAAGCTAAACATTATTAGTGGTTATCTGGAATCTGAAAATTGCAGGGAGTAGTAGGACTTTTATATTAGGATGACCCAGTAAATCATGACCACAACCCACAGAAAGCCATGTGTGATATCAGGTTTTGATTAGGTTTCTTCTTCTTTTTTTCCCTTTTTTTTTCTTCCAGCATTGTTAAAACTTATGTGACCATGAAACCTATTCACCTTTCGGAGAAAGCGATATTTGAAGAAACTGATACACAGCTTAATAAAAGTGAGTGTATGAATTTTCTTGTGAAATTATACTAGGAGGGACATAGAGCTCTAATTATGTGCTAGGTATCATTCTAGCTCTTTAAAAGTATTCATTCATTTAATATTCATGACAAGTCAATGAGGTGAGTTATTCTCATGGTGTTGGATAAGTCCAACTTCATAAAACTATGAAGTGGTAGAACTGGGATTTGAACCTGGCTCCAGAATCTACCCTACCTGATGATATTCAGCCTATTTCTCCATGTAGCCTAGAAATGCTCAGGCAGACTCAAGATATGCTTTGTAGCTGAATTTGCCCTGTTCTCAATCAACCCAGTTACCTTAGCAAAACTGAGAATTTTGTTGGTTTTACATTACTTCAATTCACATCCCCATCATAGTTGGTCTTCCTATCTTCTGAATCGTCACTCTGTTTCTTAAAACTTCCAAGACTTTTGGAACAAGACGTTGTAACAGCTACTTGTGACCCACAAAGTATTACCAGACCCTAGAAAGGATGTAAGCCATTAAAGGTGTTACCACTAGTCCTTACTCAGTGGGGCTATCAATAGAGATGTTAAAACGATTTCAGTTTCCTGGTTAACCTTCAATAAAGGCCCACCTTAAAAGCCCTCAGTAGCAACCCTGTCCCAACCCCTTTCACTCCTGAGAGCTCTTTTTTTTTTTTTGTAACCTTGCTTAGTAAAAATTCTATCATTTTACTCACTCTCCTTTGTTCACAAGATTCATTCCTCAGCTCTGTGAGACAAGAACCTCACTCTCCAGGCTTCCCTGCCACCACCACCAACTTCCACACACATAGGCACTCTTGACTTCCTTCATTTGTTCTAGTAGGACAAGCTTTGCTCATGCTGTTGCTTCTAGCTGAAACTGCCTCCCCTCAAATCCCACATATTTCTGGCTAAATTATTCACATTTTTCAGGTACCAGCTGCCAATTTCTTTAAGAAGGCTTTCCCCAAATCTTAGATGCTCAGGAGCTTCTCTGATGTCTTCAGCCCTCCACACAGGAGGCACGTTGTGCTCCCCATCTGTCTTGAGCACACTAGGAAGATCCCATAAATGAGTTGTGTCTTTCTACAATGTCAGCTTGATTCAATGTTAAAGCAAGGTTAGCACAATTATAAAGCAGGTCCAGGATTCCAAACGCACTGACATTTCACCCCATGTTTAACTTGGCTTCTTCCATGGCACATAAAGCAAAGCACAAGATGAGTGCCACGACAAACAAGATAGAACAGGGAGTAGGAAGTTAACGCGCCAAACCCAATGATCAGTCTGTGGATGTGCAGTTGAGATAAGGCCTCAGTCTGGTCCCCTCAGCTCTTGGCTCGTACTGCTTATGATGTTGAAGCAGTGAAGGATCTCAGCTCTGCTGGGAAATGAATCAGCATAGCTTGTGGCGGCAGCTTCTTTTTTGAAGTGCTCTGACATAGAGGGGTCGGGGTCTGAGGAGTCTGACAATTTGCTGCAAGAATCTTCCCTCTTTCATGGGATTTAACCACCTTAGGTTCCTGCGGGCCTCCTCTGCTTCTGCTGGTTATCCGTTCTGGGGTGCGGTCAGCTGGTGCTGGACTCAGCCATATCTGGGAGCTGCAGGCACCTCAGCTGCGTGGGTCCCTGCTTGACATGAGTGATTTCATTTTGCTCTTGGCACTATCACAGTTGAGTTTGTCAACGTTTGTTTTTTTGTTTGTTTGTTCCCATGCTATATATTATATGGTTTTTTTTTAATATTATATGGGTTTTTAAAGACTTCTTTACTTTTACTATTTTTTCTTTATTATTATTTTCTAAGTGAGATGTAATTGACAGAGGACATTGTGTTAGTTTTAGGTGTACAAGATAATGACTTGATGTAGATATATATTGCAAAATGATTACTGCAGTAAGTTTAGTTAACATTCATCACCGTAGGAGTTACAGAATTTTTGCCTGTGATGAGAACTTTCAAGATTTTCTTGTGAGGAGAATTTTTGAGATCTACTCTCTTAGCAGCTTTCAAAATACAATAGAGTAGTGTTAACTATAGTCACCATGCTGAACACCCATCCCTAGAACTTATTATCTTATCATTGAAATTTGTATGGTTTCACTCCCCACTCCATGCTACGCCCTGCTTCCGGCAACCACCAATCTGTTCTCTGTATCTATGAGTTTCGGTTTGGGTTATTCTTGTTTTGGTTTGGTTTTTTGTTTCTACATATGAGTGATATCATACAGTATTTGTCTTATTCGTCTTTCTCTGCCTTATTTCACTTAGCATAATGCCCTCAAGAGCCATCTGTGTTGTCATAAACGGCCATATTTCCTTCTTTTTTATGGTGAACAATATTCCATTTGTGTGTGTGTGTGCATGTGTGTGCGCACATGTGTATGTATGCACGTGTGCACACACATGTGTATCCATTTGTCTGTTGATGAGCACTTAGATTGTTTCCATATCTTGGCTTTTATATCTGCAGTGAACATGGGAATGCAGACATCTGTCTGAGAGAGTGACTTCATTTCCTTTAGCTAAATACATAGAAGTGAAATTGCTAGGTCATATGGTATTTCTAGTTTGAATTTTTTTGAGGAGACTTCATGCTATCTTCCTTAGCGTCTGCACCAATTTACATGCCCAACAGCAGTGCACCAGAATCCCCTTTCTTCCACATCCTTGCCAGCACGTGGCATCTGTTGTCTTTGATAAAAGCCATCCTAACATGTGTGAGGTGACAGCTCTTTGTGGTTTTGACTTGCATTTCCCTGATAATTAGTGATGTTGAACCCCTTTTCATGTACCTGCTGGCAATTTGTATATCTTCTTTGGAAATACATCTATCAGATCCTCTGCCCATTTTTAATGGCACTGTTTGGTTTCTTGCTATTGATTTGTATGAGTTCTTATATATTTTAGGTATTAACCCTTTATCAGACATATGATTTGCAAATATATGCTCCCATTCTATAGTTTACCTTTCCATTTTGTTGATGGTTTCCTTTGTTGTATGGAAGCATTTTAATATGATATAGTCCCACTTATTTATTTTTGCTTTTCTTGCCTGTACTTTTGATATCAGATCCGAAAACTCATTTCTAAGACATGTCAAGGAGCTTATCCCTTGTATTCTAGGAGTTTTGTAATTTCAGGTCTTATGTTGAAGTCTGTAACCCATTTCGAGTTTATTTTTGTGTGTGGTATAAGATAGTGGTCCAGTTTCATTCTTTTGCATGTTGCTGTCCCGTTTTCCCAACACCGTTTACTGAAGAGACTATCCTTTCCCCACCGTGTAGTCTTGGCTTCCTTGTCGTTAATTAATTGACCAAATGCATGGATTTATTTCTCATCTCTCTATTGTGTTCCATTGATTTATATGCATGCTTTTATGCCAATACCATCCTGTTTTGATCACTATAGCTTTGTAATATAGTTTGAAATCAGGCAATGTAATGCCCTTGGCTACTCAGGGCCTAGAAACCACTTTTTATCATTTTTTACTTTTTTTTTTTTTATTTTATTTTTATTTTTTTAAGATTTTATTTATTTATCTGACAGAGAGAGATCACAAGTAGGCAGAGAGGCAGGCAGAGAGAGAGAGGAGGAAGCAGGCTCCCCGCTAAGCAGAGAGCCTGATGTGGGGCTCGATCCCAGCACCCTGAGATCATGACCTGAGCCGAAGGCAGCGGCTCAACCCACTGAGCCACCCAGGTGCCCCCACTTTTTACTTTTTAAAGTGAAAAATAAATTCAATTTATTTTTTCTATTTCATTTAACAACTTTTTTTTTCTGTTAAGGATAATCTGCAACTCGAAAATAAAGCAAAATTATGGCATGTATCCTCTCAAAATCACACTAGAAGAAGTTATGCCAAGTATTATATGATTTTCTAGAGCAATCGTTCTTAATGTTGGCCTTAGAACCCCCATACATTCTAAAAATTATTGAGGACCTCAAAGGTTTTCATTTAGGTGGGTAATATCAATCAATATTTAATGGATTAGAGGGTAATCTAGAGGGCTCAGCCAGTTAAGCATTTGCCTTCAGCTTGGCTCATGATCCCAGGGTCCTGGGATTGAGCCCCACATTGGGTTCCCTATTTAATGTGGAGCAGGCTTCTCCCTCTGCCTCCCTCTTGTGTTCTCACTCTCTCTCTATCTCAAATAAAATAAATAAAATCTTTAAAAAATATTTGATGTATTAGAAATTATTCTAAAAATTTTAAAAATACTTACTAGCTCATTTTTTAAAAATAATGACTCATTACATATGAACATAATATATATACTTTAAAGATAACTATATTTTCCAAAAATAAATTAATAAGTAGAATGGCATTGTTTTAAAGTTTTGGAAATCTGTTTAATCTCTGGGTTAATAGAAGACACATGGATTCTCATATCTGTTCCTGTAGTCAATATGTGGCAATATCACATGTAGACTCTGGAAAACTCCACTGTACTCTCATGAAAGGATGAAAATGAAAATGAAAAAAACAAATATGTTTACCTTAGTATTATTATAAAAATAAATTGACCTTACACACCTTTTTTTTTTAAGATTTTATTTATTTATTTGACAGAGAGAGGGAGACAGAGTGAGAGGGAACACAAGCAGGGGAAGTGGGAGAGGGGGAAACAGGCTTTCTGCTACGTAGGGAGCCCGATGCAGAGCTCGATTCCAGGACCCTGGGATGCCCCAGATGCCCAATGACTGAGCCACCCAGGTGCCCCTTGCACACCTCTTAAAAAGGATTTTAGCTGCCTGTTCTCCCCACCCCATACCCAAGAGTCCTTTGAGAGCCCTTGCTCTAGGGGACCCTGACTCTGAAGTTAATATTAAATGGATGGATAATTTTCAAATGATATCTTTTTCAGTACAATGTAAATGGTTTCTGTCTGGAAGAAAAGATAACTCCAAAGGTTACAACTTTCATTTTAATTTAAGCACTTTTATATGTAATTTAGCAAACATATGCTGGTATTCTCTTCTTTCCCCAGTGATTTTATATATATATATATATATATATATATATATATATATATATATATATCTGGGGCACCTGGGGGGCTCAGTGGGTTATAGCCTCTGCTTTCAGCTCAGGTCATGATCCCAGGGTCCTGGGATCAAGCCTCACATGGGGCTCTCTGCTCAGCGGGGAGCCTGCTTCCTCCTCTCTCTCTGCCTGCATCTCTGCCTACTTGTGATCTCTGTCTGTCAAATAAATGAATAAAATCTTTTAAAAAAAGTATATATATATATATATATCCAATCTTTCTAATTCTCCTTTGAACCAGTTTTTCCACCCTGTTGGTCCCTTTCATTAATAAATAAACGTTTAACCTAGATTCACCTTTGGTACTTTCTCACTTTATATCAATCTGAGAGTCATGTTTCTAAGTATTTGAATACCTTCATAGTTACTTTTATCTTGAAAAATATCAAACCTTTAGAAAAGTTACAAAACTACAGTGAATACCCCTATGCCACTTACAAGATTCAATCATTAACTTTTTACCACATTTGCTTTAACTTTCTTTCTCTCTATCCATCCTTGTAAGGATAATTTTTTTTTTTTTAAGAATTTATTTATTTGAGAGAGAGCATGAGAGGGGAGAAGGCCAGAGGGAGAAACCGACTTCCCATGGAGCTGGGAGCCCCATGCAGGACTTGATTCCGGGTCTCTGGGATCATGACCTGAGCCGAAGGCAGTCTCCCAACCAATGGAGCCACCCAGGTCGCCCAAAAGGATAAATTTTTAAAATGAATTTCTGTAGTCACCAAAAAGGAAAGAAAAGAAATCTTTTCCTAGTCCTCTTCTTAGATCATTTCTGTGAGAAAACTTAGTGATTGTGAGTTCTTCTCTAGCTTTTTTTTAAAAAGTAAACATTTTACTTTACAGGCAAAGTATGAGGGTATTCTACTACACATCTAAATATCCCACTCAGAGAACTTAGAATTTAGGGGCACCTGGCTGGCTCAGTCAGTAGAACATGCAACTCTTGGGGTCATGAGTTTGAGCACCCATGTTGGGTATAGAGATTACTTAAAAATATAGAAAAAATGTACACAGTAATCTCTTCTGTTTTCTAATGTATGGTCCATATTCAAATTTCCCCAATAGTCCTAATAATGTCCTTTATGGTTTTCTTTTTTCTTCAAGATTCAATCAAGGATTACCCATTCCTTTTTTAGGAATTTGGACCTATTACCTATATTTTTAACCTTTCTTCCCTCAGAGTTTTGGCTTCTTTTCTGTTTGTGAGAAGTAAACAGGCAGAGAATAGTATGAGGTATTAGATTCAAATCTTTATACTTGTAAATTATTTAATTTTACCAAACCTCACTGAATCAGGTAGGATGTTTTTGGTTGCAAGTAATAGAAAATCCAAAATAAAAATGATTTAAACAATTACATTTATTATCTTAACTAAAAATACGTCTAGAATTAGAAGAGATGCTCAGTGATATCATCACCATTTGGGAGGCACCTGGGTGGTCCAGACAGTTAAGCAGCCAACTCTTGATTTTGGCTCAGGTCATGATTTCAGGGTCATGGGGTTGAGCTCTGCATTGGGAATCCATGCTCAGTAGGGAGGCTGCTGGAGATTCTCTCCCTCTCCCTCCCTGCTGCTGGCTCCTGCTCTCTCTCTCAAATAAATAAATCTTAAAGAAAGAAGAAAGGAAAATGAAAAGAAAAGCAACCAGTTCTTTCCATCGCACCATTCTCAACATCCTGGTGTGCTGCATTAAGCAGTCTTCCTATGTGATTCCAAGATGGCTGCCACAGTTTCATGGTCACATGTGAATGATAATGTTCAGAGGTAGAAATAATAGATCTCTTCTTGATTCTTTTTAAGAGTGAAGATAATCTTCCTGAAAGCACCACCCCACGCCTCAGCCTTCATTGCCTAAAATTTAATTTCATGTTACTGCTCAAACGTGCTCTACTTGACAAGCACGATGACAACTCTGTGATTGCTCAGGCCAGTTAAAATCTATCCCCTAGTCTAAGAGGGCACTGAAACTCCTCTGAAGGATTTGTCTGCATAATAAACATAATCTGGTTTGGGAAAGATGACAACAGTACCTGCTATACTCAGTTTTTTCTCTTATCAAAAGGAGGATGATGTCATTTATGGAATATTGCTATGAAATAAAATATGTGAAGTCCTCTTACCAGTGTCTGGAATAACATTTCTTCCCTTGCTTTCTTCTTCTTCTTCCTTTAAGAAAAAATTTTTTTTCATTTACTTATTTGAGAAAGAGTGAGAGAGAGAGAGAGAGCATGGGGGGTGGGGAGCAGAGGGAAAGGGAGAAGCAGACTCCCTACTAGGCAGGGAGCCTGACACAGGGATGATGCCAGGATCCTGAGATGATGAGCTGAGCCAAAAGCAGATGCTTCACTGACTGAACCAAATAGACACCCCTTCTTCTTTAAAAATATTTATTTACTTATTTTTAAAGCGAGAAAGAGGGTGCATGCATGAGTTGGGGGGGCAGAGGGAGAGGGAGAGGGAAAATCTCAAGCAGACTCCATGTTGAGCATGGAGCCTAACACAAGGCTCAATCCCACAATGCTGAGATCATGACCCTGAGATTATGACCTGAGTTGAAATCAAAAGTCAGATGCTCAACCTACTGAGTCACTCTCTCTTTCTTCCTATGGTTTACTACTGTTGTCTAACCAAAAGATGGCAGCAAAGGGAAAATCTTCAATTTAACATTTTCTGCTCTCACCTACCTAGCAGAGAATATTAGCTCACCTGATCCATCACTTTATCTATGTTAAAATTTATCAGACTTTTTAAGTACTCTGAATTTTAATATTACTAGCAGAACAATTTTAATAGATCATAGCTTATATCATTAATGTTATAATAGCTGTTCTTGAAATCAGATAGTTTCCACTCAAATCAATCAATTCAGAAGAAGAAAACATATTGGAATTACAATTCTTAGCCGACAGAGCAATTAAATAGACGAGGAAACATGCTGTTCAAGCCAATTGACTCTTCAAGTATTTTTATTTGAGGGGCAAATCATTTCCTAATTTTGTAATGCCTATATCAAATATATTAATTAGCCACTGATGGATTAATACTCACATCTCCCGATGGAATTTGAACTTCAGTTTAGTTCAGCAAATATTTGTTAAGCATCTGTTATATGCTAAGGTCTGTGCTGTGCTGCCTTAGAAGAGTCTCTTGAATTGGACAAAGACATGGATAGAAATTCCAACAAGTAAGTACTAAGGTAAAGATATATACAGGGACCATAGGAGCAACAAGAAATATACTATAGCCGGTCTGGGAGACTAGGGAGATTTTTTTAAGGTAGATGAGGCCTGAGCCTCATCTCTACAATGAATGAGCCGGGTTTAGATGAACAAGAGTTGGCTGAGCAAAGAAACTTGGGAAGACATTCCAAGGTGGACACAATCATAAGCCATAGCCTGAATCCCAAACTTACAGCAGAACGTTGGGAGAATGGGGATCTGCGAGATCTGTGAGCAATGAAGTATTACCTGAGAGTAAGGTTTATTGTAGGGAGAAGAAGGAGACAAAACTCGAGACCTAGGGAGCCCAGTTCTTTGAAGACTTTTCAGACCAACTGAGAATCAACAGTGGGCCCTCATCCTCTGTCTAAAGAGTTTTAGGCAAAGAAGTAATATGGTAAAAATTTCCTGTTCAGGTAGCTCAGTATGTCTATTTATTGCACTTAGTTTTAGTTTCTTAAAAACATTTTGAAAGTGGCTCAGTTGGCTAAGCATCTGACTCTTGATTTCAGCTCAGTCCTGATCATGAGGGTCATGAGGCTGAGCCCTAAGTCAGGCTCTATGCTGGGCGTGGAGCCTGCTTAAGATTCTCTTTCTTCCTCTATCCCTCCCCACCTAAAAAAACGCTATTGACTTGATTACAAAGCAGGGTTAATTGTCCCACACAAAGTCTCAAATTCTGGTTTTAACTGGATATTCCTCTTACTGTTACTTAACTTTTTCCTATATCCTCCATATTTCCTGTAGACTTCAGGCTTGATTAGATCCAGGTCTGAGGTTTTTGTCTATTTGTTTTGTAAAGACTTCTTCATAGGTGGTACTATGTACTTAATATTGCATCATATGCAAAAGCATGTAATATCTGCTTGTCTTACCTTTAGTGGATACTAAGACTGACCAGTGAGTCCAACCTGCTCCCTTTACTGGAAAGTTTCCCTTTAATCTTTATCTAATGATTTTGTTATCCCTTGCTAACCATTTCATTAGGAGTTGCAAAATGTTGATTTTCTAATTCTAATTTGTATCTACTAGAACTATTTAAATTCCAGGAAATTCTGTTCATACTAGAGAGGCAAAATAAATTCTCGTTTCTTTCCCTTTAGTTATCAATTTTTAGAGTAATGAGTTAGTGCCCAGCAAGCTTTAATTGTATCCACATATTCTTGTATTTTCTTTAATCTTTTTTTTTTAAGATATCTTTTTTAAGATATATATATATTTTTTTAATTCATTTTACAGGGTGCCTGGGTGACTCAGTCAGTTAAGTGTCTGACTTTGACTCAGGTCTTGTTTCCAGGGTCCTGGGATTGGCCCCATGTTAGGCTCCTTGCTCAGTGGGGAGCCTGCTTCTCCCTCTTCCTCTGGCTGCAACACCCCCTGCTTGTGCTTCTCTCTCTCTCTCTTGCTATTTCTTTCTCTCTGTTTCAAATAAATAAATAAAATCTTTTCATTTGAAATCGTAATTCTTTTATGATCAAATCATCTCATCTTTGACCAATAGGAGCCTCTTCCACCTGGCTCATGGTTTTTTGTTTTCTGATGTGTTCCCATTTTTGGGTTTTAATAACATCTTCGCTTCCTGGTACAACAAGCTGTTCCAAGCTCATCTTCTATACTTTCTGCCCCACACATGAATTAGACTTGGTGCCTTGGAATGGGAAATGGTGTTTTTTTTAGCTATTCTAATGGGTGCATAGGGGTATTTCATTGTGGTTTTAACTTGCATTTCACTGATAATTAATGGTTGTGAACATCTTTTTGTGTGCTTATTGACCATATATCTTTGCTGAAAGTGTCTGTTCAAATCTTTCACCCATTAAAAAAAGCTGGGTTGTTTTTTATTATTAAGTTGTAAAGGTTTCTTTTTTATTTATATTCTGATTCAAGTCTTTTGACAGATATTTGTATTATGAATATTTCTCCCAGTTCGTGGCTTGCCATTTAATTTCCCATTGTGAGGCGCCTGGGTGGCTCAGTGGGTTAAGCCTCTGCCTTCAGCTCGGGCTGAGATCTCGGGGTCCTGGGATGGAGTCCCGAGTCGGGCTCTCTGCTTGGCAGGGAGCCTGCTTCGTCCTCTCTCTCTCTCTGCCTGCCTCTCTGCCTACTTGTGATCTCTCTCTGTCAAATAAATAAATAAAATCTTAAAAAAAATTTTTTTCCCATTGTGTTTTTCCAAGAGCAGAAGTTTTGTTTTCATAAAGTCCAGATAATCAATTATTTCTTTTAAGGCTTCTGCTTTTTTATGTTTGAAAGTCTTTCACTATCCCAAAGTTGTAAAGATTTTTCCCGCTATGTTTTCTAAAAAATTTATGGTTTTACCTATTACCTTTAAGTCCATAATGCATTTTGAATTAATTTTTTGTGTATGGTGTAAGGTGTTTTCATATCATTTTGTTTAAAAGACTGTTTTTTTCCTTCATTAAGGTATCTTGGCATCTATTTTCGAAAATCAGTTGTCCACATATGCATGGGTCTATCTCTGAACTCTTTTCTCTTGCATTGATCTCTATGTACATCCTCATGCTAATAAAAAATTGCCCTGATTATGCTCACTTTATGGGAAATTTTGAAATGAAGTAGTGTAAGTCTTTGATCATTGTTTTTCTTTTTTGAGATGGGTTCTTTAAATTTCCATATTAGTTTTAGCTTGTCAACATCTACAAAACAGACTTCTGAAATTCTTATTGGAATTGCATTGAATCTATAGATCAATTTGGGGAGTATTGACATTTTAACAATATGATTGTTTCCATCTATAAGCATGGTGTACCTTTCCATTTATTTAGATCTTCTTTAATTTCTCTCAGCAATGTTTTGTGGTTTCAGTGTATAAGTCATATTCAGTTAAAATAAATATTTCATGTTTTGGATATTACTGTAAATGGTATTTTAAATTTCAGTTTTGAGTTTATTAATAATATATAGAAATGAAGTTGAATTTTGTATAATAATCTTATATCCTATGACTTTGCCAAATGTATTTATTTGCCAAACTTATTTAAAGCTTTAGTTACTTTCTTGTAGAGAAAGAATGATATTTGAAGACCACAATCTAGATTTTAGTAATATTCACTGCTGCTGGGTTGTCATTGTTTCTAGGGTTTTTCATTGGATAGGACCAGGAAGAAATCATGAGGATATATTGATATCCTTGGGTTTAGATTACTGGATTTTTTAAAAAGATTTTATTTATTTATTTATTTAAGAGAGAGAGAGAGAGAGAGAGAGAGACAGTGTGCACGTGCAAGGGGGAGGGGCAGAAGCACCTGAGCTGGGATCATGACCTGAGCCGAAGGCACGCTTAACTGACTGAGCCACTCAGGAGCCTCTGATTACTGGATTTTTACTTAAAACCTTTGGTTTAATTTCCTTGTATGTCTTTTCTGACATTGACCACTCTGGTTCTTAACATTATTAGCATAAATGCTTGTGTTAGCCAACAATATAAATATATTTATATCAAAATATCAATCTTAATATCATTGCTAATAACACAGAATGAAGTTCAAGATTTTTTTTTTTCTGTTCTTTTTATCCTTAGGGCATCCCACTGAGACTATTCAGTCAAGATCCTATATAACATAATTAGATTAATTTGTTTTCATTTATTCTAAACTTCTAGATGTTGATTTTAATTTAATGTTATTTATTATTATATAAACATTTTTATTATCCAAGGCTAAGACTAAATAACTGCATTCTGACAAGTCTCATTTCCGTCACTGCCCCGTCCATCCTATTCCCTCATGGGTAATTATTTATATCAGTATTTCATTGTTCATTCGGCAAATAGAGGCAAAAATCACATTTTTTTTGTTTATTTACTCTTGTATCTTTGAGATAGACTATTAGCAACAGGAATACTGGGCCAAAAGATAAATACGTTTATAAGTTTGTTAACTGTTGATAAATTTGCCCTTATAAAGACTGGACTATTTTGCACTCCCATCACAAGTTATGAGAGTCTATTTTCCCAAAATCTCACTGGAGGGTGTATTGTCAAATTTTGAAGTTTTGCCAACAAATAGGGGAGAAATGTTATTTTAATAAGGATTTTAATTTCTATTTATAACATTTTTAATGATTTTTTTTCTAGAATATTGGTAATGCTACAGATTTTGCCTTTTAATAAGATATTGCTGATCCTTGGAAATGAAAATAATTTTATGAATTTGACATTGGTTATCTTCTCTGTTGAATTCTTGATCAGTAATCAATAATATCAGAATCACATATTGATTTATGTAAATTAAGAGACAGGCTATTTATATCATGTATTAGCTAAACCCTTATTTCCTTTCCTCCTTTTTTTGCAGTATGATTTATGAATATTTGACCAAAATGCTTTCCTTGTTATCTGACTAGGCAGTCAGTACAAAACATAATGGAAAGTTAACTAAGTCAGTCAGTGTTACTATTTGTTGGTGACTCAGCATTACAATTAGTTATATAGTAAATTTCTCCCTGGACTGTTTTTTTTTTTTTTTTTTAAGATTTTATTTATTTATTTGTCAGAGAGAGAGGGAGAGAGAGCGAGCAGAGGCAGACAGAGATGCAGGCAGAGGCAGAGGGAGAAGCAGGCTCCCTGCCGAGCAAGGAGCCTGATGTGGGACTCCATCCCAGGATGCTGGGATCATGACCTGAGCCGAAGGCAGCTGCTTAACCAACTGAGCCACCCAGGCATCCCTGTCCCTGGACTGTTGATTTTAATCACCCATGTTAATTCTCTACCACCTTGGAAAACTGAGCCTTGTCTGAAAGTTAAATGTATGCTGATAGCATATGCTTTAACATATAACTGGTAGGTGGAATGAGAAAATGGTTGTTTGTGTAAGCGAGTTTGCATTTCTCAACTGTTTTTCATGCCTCTGTTCATACTTGTAATTGAGATTATCAGGTTAGTAAGGCAAACAATCACTGTTAGGAAAGTGTTTTTAGGAACACAGTAGGTAACTTATACAAAGAGCAAAGCCCTGATCACAACTGTTGGAAATGTTGACGTCTGCATGACAGTTTTTTTTTTTTTTAAAGATTTATGTATTAATTTATTGGCAAATGAGAGAGAGAGAGAGCAGAAGCAGTGAGGAGAGGAAGAAGCAGGCTACCCGCTGAGCAGGAAGCCTGACATGGGACTCGGCACTCCGGGTGCTGACCTGAGCCCAAGGCAGTTGCTTAACCAACTGAGCTACCAAGGCGCCCAGCACAAGGTTTCTTATTAATGACGTTTATCACCAGCTCTCTTGTTTTTGATATACATTCATGATCCATTAACCAGAGAATCCCCACTGTTTGCCAGAGGAATATCAGATTCTGAAAACCTACCTGGTAAAATGCAAAGGTTGGGGGCAGGTGGTATGGGTAGGGTGCTCCTACGGGCTTTCCCTGTGCTAGAGTGAGGGTAGCTCTGGTTGTGCGCTTGCTTATGTGAAACAGTAGGAGCACTCACCGAGAGGCAGGGGTGCTGGTTTCCTGAAGCTGTCATGGTCTGAATGTTAGCTGTTACATCTCTTTAGATGTCTCCTGGAAGTCTCCTAGTTGAAACTTTTCCTTTAGACTGTCAGAGCTTGAAGACAGAAATTTTATCTTGCATGCCTTTAATCTCCACATGGGACTCATATTTCTTCCCAGATCAAAGGATACTGGAGCCTTGGAATTTCTGCGCCCTTAACTAGTAGTTATTCCCCACTCCCCCGACAAGT
The DNA here is from genome assembly GCF_020171115.1 of Neogale vison. NCBI lineage: Eukaryota > Metazoa > Chordata > Mammalia > Carnivora > Mustelidae > Neogale > Neogale vison. The sequence continues at coordinate 73,842,955 of NC_058102.1, forward strand.
GTTTGGGGGAGAACTAGTACACTCTATGTGGGCAAGAACTGTGTCTGCTTTTGCCTATTGCTGTATCTCCAGCACTTAGAACAACAGTGTTTTGCACACCATGGGTGCTCAATTTGTTGAAGGAACTATCTTTTGTTCCTTCAACAGCTGTGTGTCACAGCTTTGCTCTAGGTTTGCAGTCTCCAAATCAATGAAAAGTCAATTTGACTGGCTCAGGATCCACAACATCTCACATAGGATCTATGTGGCTAAGGACCCACAACATCTCGCATAGGATCTATGGGCTAAGGATCAGCTTAGCCCAGAGTAAAGGTCAGACGTAGGGTTTTTCCTTTTCTCCCTCCATCACTACACATTTTATGCATCTGATTTGATTGAGTGGGATTCTTCCTTTTTTTATATATATATTTTAAAGATTTTACTTATTTATTTGACAGACAGAGATCACAAGTAGGCAGAGAGACAGGCAGAGAGGGGGGGAAGCAGGCTTCCTACTGAGCAGAAAGCCTGATGTGGGGCTCGATCCCAGGACCCTGGGATCATGACCTGAGCCGAAGGCAGAGGCTTTAACCCACTGAGCCACCCAGGCACCCCTGAGTGGGATTCTTCTTAAGTGCATACTGGGATTTGAGTCCTACAATTAACCAGCCCTTTTGGCAATGGACCAGATCCCCTGCATACCTCTAGCTTGCTTTCTATTTTCTTCCTAGGGAGTTGGCTTCAGGTCCTGGAAGCCCTACTTTGTCCTTTGTCCTGGCTATCTCTGAACGCACAATGGTGCCATGATTTTAACAGCAAGTTAAAATCCAGTACCTATTGACTCTTACACTAAGTTCCCTGTCTATCGAAATGGATTCCTTAATACTGATTCCATCCTGGATCAGACATGAATCAATGCCCTCTCAACACATACACATGCACACTTTTAGATTTATATTTTAAAATACTGTCTCCACTTTGGGGATTGCTTCTATTACAAATATGCTATCTTAGTCACAGCTCATTCATCTCTCTGCCAGTTCACTGTTGGATTCCCAGCAGATCTGAAGGCCAAGACTATATATGGTTATAAGGAAACCTCCTCTCTTTGGCAGTGCACAAGGGGGATAAGCAGACTTTATTGCTTCAGTTCACCCTTATCTGTCCACTTCTTTCAAACAGGAATTATTTTGCTTTCCATTTCTAAGTCACACAACTTATATATTATTAAAAATGAAAATGAAAGTGCTCCTATAATTTCATTCCATTGGCTAGTAATGTATTTAAAGAGGATCAATGAGTCAATTCTGGCATATGAGATGGGAGTGGAACTGACCTGTGAGGGATTTCTTTCCTGAAAAACCAGACGAAGACACCAAAGGAAAAAGCTCTTGCCCCCACCCCCTTTAACTGGCTTGAACCGGAGGGGTAGGGGAGTCCCGGACCCATGGAAGCAGTGCTCCCGCAAGCTTGAAATGACCAGCATGAGGACAAGAGCTGACACGTTAAGCACAGCAGAACAACAGGAGAGCTGAGTCCCTTTTGCACATTTTGCACCCGAACAGATGCCAGCAACAACCTACCTTTGGGCTTGTTTTGTGGAAAAATTTATCTATTATTTGTTTAAGCCTGAAGTTGGGTTTTATTTTACTTGCAAAAGCATGAATTCTAACTTGGAGTTAATTTTCTCTTAGAACATCAGACTGGTCTTATTTCTAGGTATTATCTCATGTGACATGTACTATGACCTCACATTCACGCATTCCTGGCCCATCCGTCTCTTGAAATTTTAATTTTCTTTGTGTCCCAATTGTAGACTTTTCCTTGTCCACCACTGGAGGTCCCCCTACACTTTTCTCTAAAGGCTAAATAAGACTATTTTACTCCACGGGCGCCTGGGTGGCTCAGTAGGTTAAGCAGCTGCCTTTGGCTCAGATCATGATCTCAGGGTCCTGGAATCCAGTCCCTCATCGGACTCCTTGCTCAGCGGGGAGCCTACATCCCCACCCCCTCTGCCTGCCTCTCTGCCTACTTGTGATCTCTCTCTCTGTCAAATAAATAAATATAATCTTAAAAAAAAAAAAGACTCTTCTACTCCCACAAAATTATTCTATTTTTTAGAGGTAGGAAACAATGATATATGGAGGACCTACCACGTGTCAGGCAGCATACCAGGTATGTTAGAGTGACCAGGTCCCTCATGGACACTTCCAAAAGCTGCATACGGAACTGATGGCTGCCAAAAGAGTAATGTGCTCTAGCTCTTCAAGCAGAAAGGGACTGGTTTCATAGCTTACAGAATTTCCAGGAGTTCTAGGGACCCAGCTTTAGTGCTGCACAGCTTACTATAAACACTGGACCACACTATGGACTGTCTCTACCCAGCCCCCCCCCCATGCTGCTTGTGTGTGAAAGCCCTGGGCAGCTGGGATACCAGAGCGTGGTCAGTGGAACTTCGCACACAGCAGCCCAGAGGAATTGTGTGCTGGCACCACCAGCACCCATGGGTCCCAGGGCAGTTGCCTCCTCACAGGACTTTTTTCCTCTTTCCAAGTCTCCCCAGCTTGCTGGACTAAATCTGGACATGTATGTAACTGAGGCTACAAGGGAGTCTAAAAAACTGAGTTCTTAGTTTTCCAGAACTCAAGTGTGGGTTAGCAAGCTAGAAAGGGTTGCAACTGGCACGGAATGAGCCAATAGGCGGATCTGACACTGGCTTCCTTAAATAAAGATCTTTCTTTCCAGAGGAGCTATTTAACTGGTTAATTGGCACAAGGTGGAGCCAACAGATGCACTGCAATACTGGACATCTCTAGGAGAGCGGTAGTGTTGGAATGATAGAGGTGCAATTTCAGGAATGAGGGCCATGGTGGAGGAAGGATGCCTCTGCTGGCTGAGGAGGAAATAGTGGCTTCTTGCCATAGGTTAAGGAGTTGTTCCTGAAATTTCTTTTAGGTAACGCCATAAATAAACATTAAAATATTCACATAATTCTTTTTTTTTTTTTTTTTAAGCGGAAGGCGGAGGCTTAACCCACTGAGCCACCCAGGCGCCCCTCTTTTTTTTTTTTTTTAAGATTTTATTTATTTGACAGACAGAGATCACAAGTAGGCAGAGGCAGGCAGAGAGAGAGAGAGAGGAAGCAGGCTCCCCGCTGAGCAGAGAGCCTGATGTTGGGCTCGATCCCAGGACCCTGAGATCATGACCCATTCAGAAGGTGGAGGCTTAACCCACTGAGCCACCCAGGCACCCCTTCACATACTAATTTAAGTAAGATGAGGACCTGCTTTAAATAAATTAAATCCTTGAAGTTTTTGTTTTTACTTGTTTTAATTTTACTTCTGGAGGTAAATGGTCAGATAAAACCTTGCCTCTACTCCCACGTGAGTATACGGTAAAGCCAACCTATGGGGACATCCCTTCTCTGTTGTGGTGATCTTATATGAAATGTTGACTAAAAGCCCTTCTAGTGGCTTACGGAAAGTCTTTTTTTTTTTTTTTTTTAAGATTTTGTTTATTTATTTGACAGACAGAGATCACAAGTAGGCAGAGAGGCAGGCAGAGAGGCAGGCAGAGAGAGAGAGGAGGAAGCAGACTCCCCGCTGAGCAGAGAGCCCGATGTGGGGCTCGATCCCAGGACCCTGCGATCATGACCTGAGCCCAAGGCAGAGGCTTTAACCCACTGAGCCACCCAGGCGCCCCTGCTTATGGAAAGTCTTAATGAACTGAAAGGGTGGAGGAAAGCTTTCTGACTGGTCCTATACTCGTCACCTTAGTAATGGATACATTTTAATATCTTAAAATAAGAAAGCTTCTTCATTGGAGCGTCTGGGTGGCTCAGTCGTTTAAGCCACTGCCCTCGGCTCAGGTCGTGATCCCAGGATCTTGGGATCGAATCCCGCATCAGGCTCCTTGCTCAGTGGCGAGCCTGCTCCTCTCTCTGCCTCTGCCTGCAGCTCTGCCTGCTTGTGCTCTCTCTCTCTCTGACAAATAAATAAATAAAATCTTTAAAAAAGAAGAAGAAGAAGAAGAAGAAGAAGAAGAAAGTTTCTTCATTGATTATTCTGTTAAGGTTTTTTTGCCTTTCAAGGGCAACGTTCATTAATTTAGCACCGCCAGCTAGCTGACGGGCTGTCCTACAGGCTGTCAAGGGCATTGACAAATGACAAGGATATTGCTTTTCCTGAAGGATTCCAGGGGGTTTATCGCCCCCCACTCACAGGGTATTGACAGCAGAGAATGTCAGTCCCCTGGCAAAGAGTCTCCAAGTGGCAGATTGAACATTTCCTGCTGCTGCCAGAAACCCAATACCATAGAGTGAAGCTCCTCTCTGCATTCAACACCCCCGCCCCCATTCATTTTCAGAGCCTGTTTTTCCTTTGACAACACCTCTCAGAACTGTGACAAGTGTACAAATGAACTGTCTATTCCGACTCTGCGGTAGAGCAACATGTCTACTGTCTTTTTTTTTTTTTTTTTAAGATTTTTTTTTTTTTTTTTTTGTTAGAGAGAGAGGGAGAGAGAGCGAGCACAGGCAGACAGAGAGGCAGGCAGAGGCAGAGGGAGAAGCAGGCTCCCCGCCGAGCAAGGAGCCCGACGTGGGACTCGATCCCAGGGTGCTGGGATCCTGACCTGAGCCGAAGGCAGCTGCTTAACCAACTGAGCCACCCAGGCGTCCCTGTCTTAAATCCTCAAACACAGCAGCTTCTAGTTCATTTTCTTGATATATACATTCTGGTAGCTGTACCAGGGGTGATCAAATCAAATTTTCATTAGTGCATATCTCAAAAGAGAAGGTGTGTCTCTCTGCAAGATGGCATAGCTTTCATAACTTTACTATGAAGCTACTTTAAAACGAATCATGCTTTTCCCATTAACATCATCTTACAAATGAGGAATTTCATGCTTATTTAAAAAAATAGTCTCAATATATAAGTAAAGACACTTGACAGAATATGGCAAATTAAGAAAAAAAACTTAAAGGAAAAGGAACATTATTAATAATTTTAGCGCATTTCAGCACAGATACCAGATTCAGTGTTTGTTGGATGAAAAATCATATTATTTGAACTTTAATCCTCCTGGGTTATTAGGCCTACTAAACAGGTAAACATAGTAAATAGTAAACCCTTTTAAAATGTTGAGTCTATAGCTTTTAGCCATTTGCTGCAAAAGCGTTTTGCTGTTTGCTTATCAGTTTAGTTTCTTTTGCTAAAGACTTCTGTTTGATGCTAGGTCTCACTTCGATCAGCATATCTGATAGACAAGGGGCTCAATTGACTGATGTTTGAGTTTTATCCTATTGTTTGTGAGCCTGGGACTGAATCTTATCTCCAGACCCAAGCCTGCTGCCTAAGAGATAATACATTTGTCAGTATTGAATGAGTTAACCTTGATGCCCACCTGAGGGGAAAATAATCACTGCCTTTTTTTTTTTTTTTAATTCCTATAAGTTTGTCAGCATAGGAGGTTTTAAGTAAATGGACTAATATGTAGTAATTAACAGTAAAAGATGAGGTGAAAAAAGGAAAATGAAGAAAGCAGATCATTAAGAAGAAAGAAATGGGGACGTCTGGGTGGCTCTGTCGTTAAGTATCTGCCGACAGCTCAGGTCATGATCAAGCCCCACATTGGGCTCCCCTCTTGGCAGAAAGCCTATTTCTCCCTCACCCACTCCCTTACGTCTCTTGCTGTGTCTCTCTGTGTCAAATAAATAACTACAATCTTTGAATAAAGAAGAAGAAGAAGGAAGATGGGCATGGAAGTTTGAATAAGAGGAATGTTTGATTGAACAGTTACTAGTTGGGAACTGGTTTAGCTTAGAGCAGGGGTTAGCAAACAATCCAGTTGGCCAAATCTGGCCCAATGCCTGTTTATATACAGCTCATGAATCAAGAGTGGTTTTTATGATATTTTGATGGTTGGAAAAAAATAAAAGAAGTCCATTTTGTGACATGTGAAAATTATAAGGAATTCAGATTTCAGTGGCCATGAATGAAGTTTTATTGGAACACAGCTGCTCTCTTTAAGTATTATTTGTGGATGCTTTCCTACTATTATGGCCAAGTTGAGAAGTTATGACAGAGATCATGTAGTCTGCAAAATATTTAATATCTGGCCTTTAGTAGCAATAGCTTGTTCACCCCAGACTAGTTATTAACTTTATTTATTTTTTTAAAGATTTTATTTATTTTATTTAGAGAGAGAGTGCATACAGAGGAGAGTCAGAGGGAGAAGCAGACTCCCTGCCGAGTAGGGAACCATACATAGGCCTCCATCCCACCGCCCTGAGATCACGACCTGAGCCCAGGGTAGATGCTTAATCAACTAAGCTACCCAGGTGCCCTGATTTCTAAGTTTAATATTTGATACTTTGCTCTTCCTTGCTTCTCCTGTCCTATACCCCTCCTTTTCTATGCATATTTTGGGGAACTTCAATCTGAACTCAGAGGAATTGGGTTAAAGTGAGAGTCTTGGTTTATTCGTAAGTCTGAAGTAGAGGAGGTCCAGAAAGAGCGGAGAACTTACTAGAGGACAAACCTGGGTTTGGATTCTGGCTCTGCTGGATGCTATTTATGGAGCATCTGTTTTGTCATCTGTACAATGGGGATGTTAATTCAGACATGTAGTATGTAGTTTAAAAAAATTGAATACAGGGGCTCCGGGATGGCTCAGCGGGTTGAGCCTCTGCTTTCAGCTCAGGTCATGATCTCAGGGTCCTGGGATCGAGCTCCGCATCAGGCTCTCTGCCCAACAGGGAGCCTGCTTCTCCCTCTCTCTCTCTGCCTGCCTCTATGCCTACTTGTGATCTCTCTGTCAAATAAATAAATAGAATATTTTTTTTTTTTTAAGATTTTATTTATTCATTTGAGAGAGAGAGACAATGAGAGAGAGCATGAGCGAGGAGAAGGTCAGAGAGCGAAGCCGACTCCCCATGGAGCTGGGAGCCGGATGTGGGACTCGATCCCGGGACTCCAGGATCACGCCCTGAGCCGAAGGCAGTCGTCCAACCAACTGCGCCACCCAGGCGTCCCTAGAATATTTTTTTTAAAAGTGAATACACACAGTAGGAACAATGCTCTATGCTTGACCTTGTTTGCCTAAATTCAGAGATGGTTTGGGGAGAAAGAACTCCTCCTGTAGAGCAGTTTCTTCCTCTGGATCCTCTCCTGATGCCGTGATTTAAAGCAACTTCCCCTGGCTCAAGTGAGCTTTCTCTTGAGACTGCATTAGAGTTTCTTTCCCCTGAGGTCTGAGGAGGCCTGCCTTTCACAAGTAATATGGTGGCCTTATAAAGAATCTGGGCTTCTGTGTGACTTTTTATTGTTTTATTGACATTTATCAACTTTATTTTCATTTTCACTTAACTCTCCTTTACTCTAAACAATATATGTCTAAGGGTACCCGGGTGGCTCAGTTGGTTGGGCATCTGCCTTCTGCTCAGGTCATTATCCCAGGGTTCTGGGATAGAACCCCACATTGGGCTCCCTGCTCAGCAGGGAGTCTTCTTATCTCTCTCCCTCTGCCCCTCCCCCCACTTGTGCTCTTTCTCTCTTTCTCAAATAAATAAATAAATAAATAAATGAAATTTAAGGGAAAAAAATATCTAGATTTACACATTATTCCCTAGTATTTCTTTTCTTGTGTTGAGCCCTAAAACTTTATGATCCTGACCAATCTGGGTTTTTTGTGTTTTTGTTTTTTACCAAAATGCTCTTAAATATTTTGATCAGATGCTCTTAAAGATATACTGCAAACACCCAACTGTGTTTTTAAATTTCTTTTTTTTTCTCCACAAAATGTAGGCACTCATTAAAGTTCTCACTCTTAAAATGCTTCCATGATTATTGTTATATCTCAACTTTGTTTTTGGTCTGGATAGAAGCCACAGTGATGACTCAGTTCATTCCATGAACCTTCAGTCTATTTTGCTAAAATAGACAACAGCTGAGCCATATTTATGTCATAATTTAATGAACCAACAGTGTATATAGTAACATTATAAATATTTCCTTTTTTGAGAAGGAAATTCACTTAAAATTCCCTTTTACATTTATTTAAAACAGGCACCATAGGATTTTTATACATATATATGTGTGTGTTTGTATTTTTTTTTTTCCTACTTCATCTCTATAGGTATCTATTAAGTTTTGGGAAAGCTTAGAGTTTTTGCTAGATAGATTGAATCCTGTTTTCAAATCTAGGCTTTGATAATTAAGACTTGCTTTTTCATCGTCTGTGAAGTGGGGATAACTTTACTGTCACATTCTTAGTCCTGGGTTTATATTTGCATAAAAGAGTAGCTAATTGCTGAAACTCTTCAAGTTTGGAAGGAGCTTGTTCCTTTAGCCAGCACAGAAAATAGATCTGCTCCCCGACAATGCCATGGAGGTGGGAGGGGTGCTGATAAGGCTGGTCAGAAGTAGCTGGCTACTGTGGCTTGAGTGCCATCGTGTGAGACTATGGTTAGGTCCCACACTTACAGGTCCATTCTAGAGATCTGTTATCCTCTGTTCCAAAGGTGTGATGTGTGGGCTAAAGACCAGGACCTTGAGATCATGACCTAACCTGAAACTAAGAGTCAGCTACTTAACTGACTGAGCCACCCGGGAGCCCCTAGGTATTGCTGATTCACATGCTAGCCAGCCTCTGAGGAGATGGGGGAGTTCCCAAGAAGAACATCTGACCTGCCTGCCTCACATGTATTTACAGAGCCTACAGCTTCTATAAAGGGCTTCCTCAGTTCTTTGTAGTCTCGTTTATAGAGGTGAAACTGTTTAGAACATGCCTCCCCCAAACATGGCCCCTTTGGTATATTGATTATTTGAGCTGAAGACTCTTGAAAATCAGCAAAGGCAGGAAGATACTTTTCTTGAACTCCTCTTATCTGCCTAAAGACTGATCCTTCAAAAGGAATGGGAATGCAGTTGTTAGAGACTATCTCTTCTGGAGTTTCATCAAACAGGGAAGATTGAGTCTTATCACAAGAAGGAGACTAGAAGTCTTCTTCTAGTTTCCACTTCCAGACAAACTTTGTCACAAACTATCATATCTCCCATCAATTCTCCTAAAGCCCATTCATTTTTTTTAAAAAAATCTTGTAGTCTCTCCGAAGTGGCCTACAACCTCTCTTCCCTTGTCCTACTGAGACTGTAAAGCTCTCAGATTTCACAGCTTTTTTGGGTATTCATTTTTCCCCCAGGTGCATAATATTAAAAATTAATAAATTTGTGTACCTTTTCTCCTGTTAATCTAGACCCAGATATTGTACCTAGAAGGGTGAGGGAAAGTCTTTCTCCCCCTAAAAAGGCTTTTAGCCTTTTATATGCCCATATCTACAGAAGAAACATAATAGTAAGTGTTCTATTTCCATACATATTTGAACTCTAATGAGGAGAAAGTATGAAATTTGTAAACAATTAATTTTTTTAATTTATTATTTGATCAATTATATTATTCTTTTGCCTTCCCTTTCTATGTTTGAGGATGTTCCTTATTATATGATGCAAATTGAATAATTTAGGATTTACTTAATTCCTCCCTCCATGCCCACTCTCCCACCACCCCCAGCTTCTGTAATTTTGCAATTTTTCCTCAGGCCAACTGGTGGTCATAGTTCAATTTCCCACTGACCCGGTTGGATGTCATTATTATAGTAACTATCATAAAGGTTCCCCTAACCCAAATTACTCTGTGTTCCATGTCTTTCCAAGCTTTTGAACAGGTTTTGAAGGTGGTAATCTGTGTCCCCCCAGATGAGTGATCTACAGGAGCCCAAGTCATGAACTGCTGAACTCAATGAAGACATGACAGGAATAATTCCCTTTGATAGCAAAAGTGTTCCATTAAGAACTGGTTGTATTTATAGTGTTTATTTTTCAGTATCCATCCTGACGAGCCAAGTGTGGTATAGCCTCAGTTAAGAAGTTAACAGCTACCAACATGGTTTGATGGATTAATAATGTAGTCCTCACTCAACAGCCTTTGTTATAGACTGTGGATATATTCGGAAAGATTGTTCAGGGAGTATTCACTTTAGGGTAAAAGGACATAGCGTGACCTGATCTTTCTGATGACTTGAACTTCTTCTGCCTACTTCCTCCACTAGGATGACTTCTTAGCACATACCCTTGGTCTTCTAGAAGAATGTGGCTTTGAGTGCTCCTCTACCTCTGTCTATTCACAACCACATTTGAACTGTCCAAGAAGGATACTACAATGGACAATGCTTTCCATGGTGTAATACAGAACCCAAAAGCATCAGACCTGCTTGCCTTAGCCACATATGTGATAGCGCCAACCTTTCGTGTTTACGTCATCAGCATTCCATCCGTCACATTCAGGTAAACAATCAAAAGTACTTAGGGTTTCTTTTTTTTTGTCTTGAGGGTGAGTAATAGAATTCCTGGTCCCGAAATGAAAAAAAAAAATGGTTTTTAAGAATTAGTTGAATGTGTTGTGATAAGCATCATTTCTTCCATCCCCACTCCTCTTCCTGTCCATATCCCTCAACATGTCCTTCATGTTGGTTTTGCATGTGCAGCTTTGAGACATGATGTGTGCCCTCCCAGTCCGTGAAGCCTTCCCTTCTGGCTCTAGAGATCTGTTGTGGGTAGCAGTTGCCTCACTGATCATCTCAATTTCTAGTTGTACTAATTGCGTCAGGAGTGATGTTTGGAAACATGAAAAAAAATCCTCAGTGGTGTTGTAACCAAACTAATGGTTGATGAGTCACAGTTAAGACTATGCCAGGTGGACTCGTCACACAAGGAAAGCTTTATTTGCAGCAAATATGGAGATCATGGGAAACAATTTCCAAAGCCATGACTCCCTGAGCAAGGGTGATTGGGTTCTTTTTATTTAGAGTTAGGATGAATATTCAGAAAGGGGAACTTTGTCATCGCATGTAAGGATGGGCATAAGGTTATGTAGGCCCTTGGAAAACGTGCCTATGCATGATTCTATGTCATGTTCATGAAGCCTGTGCTGCTCCTACTCCTAATGAAGCAGATGTAACCATCAGAGCAGGGGAAAGGGCTATGGGCATGCTCTTGGAGCTGGTATAATCTACATGGTGGTCATAGGGGCATTATCTTGGGGAAGGAACGGAGGTCCCTGCTTATTTATGAAACTCTGCACTGGGAGTTTTAATATTTATTTATTGTCTCTGATCCGGTTGAGCTATTTGCTGGCCTGGTAGAAACTGTTACTGTTTGAATTCCCTTTGTTCCCTGAAAATCCTTAGCTACTGAGGTGTTTGCATTTCTTTGTAATTCCAACACCTCCTAGGAAGTTCTGCAGGAAGTGTGCTTGGGCAAGCAGGGCACAGATCATAGAAAACAGCTGGGAACATACAATAAATTCTCTTTTGTCAGGAGAGCTAGGTCTTGTCTTTTATTTCTGAGAACCCCTAACTCTTTCTGCTTACAATGTTTCACTTGACTCATTCTGCATAGCTTAAGGCTTGAAACAACGTAAATTTTGTGGACATTCCCAGTTTCTAGTCCAATGAAAGAGGAGACACTGGTTTAGGAGAAAAGCTTGTGTTTACAGTGGATGAACATCATTTGCCTGTTGTGAGGCCTTGGGCAAGGTATATCACCTTCCTGTGCCTTCGTTTCCTCATCTGTCAAATAGGAATATAATCTCCTGTGGTTGTCATGAGGGGTCAATTCGTTGTGAAACACTTAGAACAAGGTCTGCCATAAAGTAGCATTCAGGACATGTTTTCTTTAAAGAAAGCTTTAGAGACAAGGACAATGGGTTAAGATGAAATCAACCTTCATGTCTGTTTACCAGATTGAACATCAAAAGCTTGCAGTTGGGTTTTCCTTAATCACCCTGAGAATGCAGTTGCACTTGAGATAAATTGGGGATGAGGTTTGTATAGCTCTGTCTAGCATGGGGCCATGGGCCAGGTGTATAACATCTTTGAATCTCTCAGTATCAGAAAAAGAGGTTGGTATATCCAGGAACCTTGTTAAGAGAAATCAGAAGAGAGATTCGAGAATTATTATGGCATATGCTTTGTATTAATTAAAGTGTTTTTAAAAGAAAAGAAAAAACTAAAACTGTCAAAAAACAGATGCTAAGAAGTTGAGCTGCTCGTGTAACACCATGCCAAACCACCGAACCTCCCTCTACTAGCAATGAGAGAAAGCATTTTTTTAAAAGATTTTATTTAGGGCGCCTGGGTGGCTCAGTGGGTTGGGCCGCTGCCTTCGGCTCAGGTCATGATCTCAGGGTCCTGGGATCGAGTCCCGCATCGGGCTCTCTGCTCAGCAGGGAGCCTGCTTCCCTCTCTCTCTCTCTGCCTGCCTCTCCATCTACTTTTGATTTCTCTCTGTCAAATAAATAAATAAAATCCTTAAAAAAAAAAAAAAAAGATTTTATTTATTTATTTGACAGAGAGAGAAACAGTGAAAGAGGGAACACGAACAAGGGGAGTGGGAGAGGGAGAAGCAGGCTTCCCACCAAGCAGGGAGTTGGATGTGGGGCTTGATCCCAGGGCCCTGGGATCATGACCTGTGGGAGGCAGACGCTTAACGACTTAGCCACCCAGGTGCCCCAAGAGAAAGCATTTCTAAAAAGAAATGATTTTGGTAGATATATGATTTGTTTGACTTGGTTCACTAAAAATTATTTGTGCAAGCTAGGTATGTAGGCATGGCATCATCTGGGTTTCCATGGTTACAAAAATAAGCACTCTCCTACAAACAGTCTTTGCAATAGACAAGTGTTTGATTATGATCTTAAAATTACTTTATAGTTCAAGGAATTTTCTTCAACTGAAAGAACAAAAACTTAATGTTTTATAAAAATGTGTTTTTCTGGAATTGGGCATGTTTTAAAAGAACAAGAGGAGAGAGTCAGATTATGGAAATGATCTATCAACTGTGCTTCGAGTGTTTTGCTTTAAAACTATGCACACATCTTCGGTTCATTCTGCGTGTTGACCTGAGTGTCCTTTATGTGTTCCTGTCTATTCCCTGTGACCGTTCCTCAAGCCTCTACTACACTCTCTCCCTTCTCTCAACAGGTGACAGGAGACAGCGGAAAGAGGGGCCCTTATCTTGTTTAAACAGATAAAAGGAAAAACACAAAGACCTAATAGAAAGATTGCAAAAGATGGAAAGAGGGAAGAAATGTAAATGATTAATAGAATAAATGTAGTGGTTTTGGTCAGAAGGTACAATCTCATTGGTCATCAACAAAATGTAGATTGAAACGACAGTAAGACAGTACTCCTCTTTTGCCTGTCAAGTCAGCAAGAATTTATAAAAGAACTCAGCACAGATAAAGGCATGATAAAAAAGTAACTATTCCCATGCCAGTTGATGGAAAAATTGGTACACAGCCTTCGAAACATGCATGGTCCTTGCCCAGTCATTCCAACTGGGATAAAACAGGAATGAGGATAAAAATACACATTATTTGACCTATATCCTTGTTAAAAGATCACAAATTTGCCAAAAGAAGCTTTCTAGCAGCCTGTGGGTAAAGGCAAACCTGATCAGTTATACAAGTCACAGTACTCATGTTATAAAAGCAGACCAGTTACTCTGGAAAAGGCCAGCTATTCTTGGTAGTAAGATCAGACACAGATTTATTCCATAGAATGTAGAAGGTTCTCATAAACGATATTAGGTGAGGTCATGGCTCATGACCTCAACAGTATCCTTGTGTAGTAGACAGGATGACCATTTATGCTGGGTTGAGTATTCCAACTTTTCTCATAGAGCCTCATGACCCCGCATCAAAACACGATTAGTGGGCAAGTAGAATGTGGACCAGGCATGTTGTTCTGTACTGGTCCAGAGATTATAGAGTACCTGTGAGTGAGTGAGCTCATATCCTTTAGATAATCCTCCCTTTGATAAATGTTATGGGGCATGAGATTGAGATTGTGTTTTTTAACAAGTACCTAGAATTCAGCTTTTGTATTTTGTCAGTTTCATGTGCACTAAGGACCGTTGGATTGGCTGGAGGTAGAAAGGATTTAAAAAATTATAACATGAAATAGTCAATTATGCATCTATTAAGGGTGATGCTTAGGAAATGTTCTGATAACATGAAAAATGTCTTGGGCTACAATATTAAATAAATGAAGCAAGATATAAAACTATAGATAGCATATGGTCTTAGCTATGATAAGAATAAGTATATAGCAAGATATGAATCTTCAGTTTTTCTTAATATACAATCTGATTTTTTTTCCTATTGTTTACTGCAATAGGAGAATGGAAGGCACTTTTGGGATCAATTGGAACATCTTGGAAAGAGGAACCAGTTTTCAGTTACTAATTGCTTGGGCTCTACATTTGATTTCACAATCCAAACAAGAGGAGAAAAGAAGAAAGCAGATTTTGTTTTGATTTGATTTGGGGGGCAAGAATTTATGGGGGGTACAAAGACAATATGGGGTAACAGATTGGGAGGAAGGATAACAACGAGGAGAATTTCCAGGGGCCTTCAGAAACCTAAAAGCTTGTCAGTGGAGTTGCCCATGAAGGGAGGGAATCCAGGACTAGATTTCTGTGCCCAGGAGAGAGCTGAGCCCTTATACCCAATCGGATACGCCTGCACTTGGATGGTGATATGCCCATCAACAGTGTCCCAGGGTCTACAGCTGGATATAGGAAGGGATGTGCTCCTTCCTGAATTTGCATTAAGCTGATAATTGCCCCACAACAAGACTGTGGGATCCCTCATTCGGTACTCCGTATGAGCATCTTCAGTAACCGTGCTCCAGGATACCGGTGCAGGGTAGGCAGGGGACAGGAAGGAAGCTTTTGTGTGTAAAGAAGGCGAACTAGACAAGTTTGGGATCATTTTCTTTTGAGATAATTTTAATAGTGTGCCCATGTGTGTATGCATGTACACATGCACATACTGGAGAAAACTCGACCTCCTTCAGGATCCTACTCTGCCTCCCCTATCTGCCTCTTAAATATGGGTGCTGCCCAGGATCTATTCTCAGTCCTCCTTCTCCTAATTCTAGGTACGCTTCCTGGGCTGTTTCAACTTCCACACAAATTCTGATGCATGTACATTAAATGTGAAATCTTCAGCATAAATATCCTTCAATTATGGTCTAATGACACCCAAAACACCTTCCACATAGGAAACACATCTAGTTCCTCATCTATACACTTTTTTCTTTTTGTCTTTATTCTTTAAGCCTTGATGAATATTGTTCCATCGTAAACAGGAGGGTCCTGGGAAGGAGAAAGAAATTAGTACTCGGAATCCTTACAGCTACTTGTGAAGTAGGTGTACAGTCATTCCTATTTGCAGATGAGGAAACTGAGGTTAGATCAGGTAACTTGTATAAGATCAAACAGCTTGGAAGTAGGATGACTAAGGTTTAAAGTTAGACTTCCTGGTTCTTGTTGGGGAATCAGACTTCTTGTCCCCAGGATATGGGAGACTTTGCCAACCAGAACATAACTAATTTTTCCTCTAGGGCGTGGTCATGTATGAGGTGTTTTGTAAGTCATCCCTGTCTTTTAACCTCAGTTTTATTTAAGAATCCTGAGTAAATGCTGTGACCTTTTGGCTTCATTTATCTTCTTCTTTTTTTTTTTTTAAAGATTTTATTTATTTATTTGACAGAGAGAAATCACAAGTAGATGGAGAGGCAGGCAGAGAGAGAGAGGGAAGCAGGCTCCCTGCTGAGCAGAGAGCCCGATGCGGGACTCGATCCCAGGACTCTGAGATCATGACCTGAGCCGAAGGCAGCGGCTTAACCCACTGAGCCACCCAGGCGCCCCTGGCTTCATTTATCT
The DNA here is from genome assembly GCF_020171115.1 of Neogale vison. NCBI lineage: Eukaryota > Metazoa > Chordata > Mammalia > Carnivora > Mustelidae > Neogale > Neogale vison. The sequence continues at coordinate 73,858,722 of NC_058102.1, forward strand.
TCTGACATTATCTGGAACCTCAGCCTGCCCAGCTAAAAGGCACATTATAGGATGCACAGCATAAAGAAAAAAACAACCCTCCCCCTGTGTGTCCCTTTACTCTCACACTACTCTCCTGACCCCACATATGTGGGTTTTCCACACATCAAGCAATTCTGGGATACCAGCCAGGTGTCCTACAATTCAACTCAGCTGTGACCACCTATCTGGAGATGGTTCAGATCCCACAGGGTAAGGACTCAGTCTCACAAAACCTCCTCCTTCAGACACGGATTAAAAGTCAGAGTTGTTACCTGTGCTTCTGACCAACAGGCTGTCAGGGAGAGGTTTCCACACCCAAATCCTCGGGTGTGGTTAATTTACTACAGCAACTCATAAAACTCAGGAAAATGGTTTACTTATCAGAGTGCCAGATTATAAAAAAGGGTACAGATAAATAGCTGGCTGAAGACATACACAGGACAAAGCCCGGAAGGGTCTTGAGTGTCGGAGCTCTGTCCTCATAGCGTTGGCCTGTGCACCATCCCAGTACACGGATGTGCTCACCCACCCGGAAGCCCTCTGAACCCCACCTTTTGGGGTTTTTATGGAGGCTTTCTTACATGAGCATGAATGATTAGATCTTTGGCCTTTTGATGATTGATTCAACCTCCTTGCTGAAGTGGGGGATGGCCCTGAAAGTTACAATAATTTACAACATGATTCCATTCATATTAAGTGTCCAGAATAGGGAAATCTATAAGAGACAGAAAGATTAGTGGTTGTGGTGGGGCCGCAGGGGGCGGGTGGGGTGGGACTTTGTGGGGGAATATACTTGGATGATAGCTAAAGAATACAGGGGTTTTTTGTTTGTTTATAATTAAAACAAAATATTCTAAGTAATTTCTATACCCAGTGTGGGGCTTGAACTCACAACCCCAAGATCAAGAATCACATGCTCTACTGACTGAGCCAACCAGGTGCCCCACAGGGTTTCTACTTGAGATAATGGAATTTTTCCAAAAGTGACTGTAGTGATAGCTGCACAGTTCTGTGAACATACTAAACACCATTGAGTTGTATACTTTAAATGGGTAAATTCTAGGGTATGTGACCCATATCTCAAAAAGGCTGTTAAGAAAAAAAAGATTGACTAGGTGATTTCTAATGTTGCCCTTCTTAGGTGTTCCTTGCAATCACAAAGGAGGAACAAGAGCTAAGCTGATTTTCTCAAGGTTTTTTATCTTTTCTAATTAAAAAAAAAAAAAAGTCACTTTACATGGGTGTTGAGTTTGGAATATTAAAGCTGGATATCTCACCAATCCTCCTGTTAAGATTTAAGGACCTAGGCAACTTCTATCCTGTTGCTCATTCTACAATACTTTCATTATCAAACTTACTTCATGGGCTGGATGGCTCCTGGAGCTCAGTCATTCTGTTTGCATTCCAGACAGCAAGAAAGTGAAAGGGGGGAAGGGCATACCTCCTCACATTAAGGACAATTATGGAGTTGTACGTGCCACTTCTTAAATCCAATTTGCAGCCCCTTGTCACTGGCAAGTAACTGAATGCATTAATTTAAGTAAATAGCCAGATTTATTACATGACCATTCATACAGCAAAAAAATTGGGGATGCAATTATTATAGAAGAAAAGAGATGTTGAGAGACACTTAGCACTTGGCCATGTTCCACAATTTATTTATTAATTTTTTTTAAAGAAAAATTTATTTATTTATTTATTTGACAGAGATCACAAGTAGGCAGAGAGAGAGAGAGAGAGAGGAGGAAGCAGGTTCTCTGCTGAGCAGAGAGCCCGACATGGGACCCGATCCCAGGACCCTGAGATCACGACCTGAGCTGAAGGTAGAGGCTTAACCACTGAGACACCCAGGTGCCCCCATGTTCCACAATTTAACCCATCATTTACCTTTTCATCAATATCCTCAATTTCCGGGCGCCTGGGTGGCTCAGTGGGTTAAGCCGCTGCCTTCGGCTCAGGTCATGATCTCAGGGTCTTGGGATCGAGTCCCGCATCGGGCTCTCTGCTCAGCAGGGAGCCTGCTTCCTCCTCCTTCTCTCTCTACCTGCCTCTCTGCCTACTTGTAATCTCCCTCTGTCAAATAAATAAATAAAATCTTTAAAAAAAAAAAAAATCCTCAATTTCCTTGTCTCCTATTCCTCCTACACACTCATTGACAAAACCCTAAGTCTGGACCGATACATCTACCCACCATCTCTGCTCTTATACTGATCTTTTGGAAAAAGCCATACAACTATATGGCTTCTAGTGTTTCTACTAGTCTGTGATATTTAACTACAGGTGAGCTTTCACTCAGCTAGCTTACAGGAATCTGTTCACAACAATCTTTCTATTCTTTGATCCATTGCACTTTGGAAGGCAGCTATGCTCACCACTATACCACCAATGCCGATTCCATTGCACCTTGGAAGACCTGGGATATAACTATCACTTTGGCTGCTAGCATATAGTTTTGATCACTAAAGTGATCCTTAAAATAAACTTCATAAAAAAGAGGAATTGATTTTCTGAAACAAATGACTTAGAACACTGCCTCGGATCAAGAAAATCAAGGCAGGTTAGTGGACGAATTCTAAAGAAATAATAACTGGCAGTCAGAAGTTTTTAGTCTTCTTTTAAAGAAAGAATAATTTTATTAGCTTGTGTACTACAGTGTACAAATTCCTTGTGGTTGGGGGCACCTGGGTGGCTCAGTGGGTTAAGCCGCTGCCTTCAGCTCAGGTCATGATCTCGGGATCGTGGGATCGAGTCCCACATCGGGCTCTCTGCTCGGCAGGGAGCCTGCTTCCTCCTCTCTCTCTCTCTGCCTGCTTCTCTGCCTACTTGTGATCTCTCTCTGTCAAATAAATAAATAAAATCTTTAAAAAAAAAAAAAAATTCCTTGTGGTTGTTTGCAGCCAAAATACATGGGAGACAGATTTAATAATGAAGAAAGAATTAATGAGATGAGATTGCCTCCGAAATTGGCAAATGCTGATGACACAAAACAGTAAAATCAAGAGTTTTGAAGAAAATATCATTTAAAAAGTAAAGCAAAACACAGATGGAGAAATGTAATTCCAACGAAAATTAAATCAGTGCCTCTGGTGGGAAGATAACAGGGATGTAGGCTGTGGCTAAAAACAGCCCCAGATCGTCTGGTGGTCACTGATTCTGAAGATGTAAAACAGTAGAGAACAGCTATGTGCCACCCCCCTTCCCCCCAACAAAATACTCCAGCTTTAATTCATTAGCATCTTGCATTTTAGAAGAGACAAAAGACAGATGAGGAAGCAGAGTTGGGAGCGTTCCATGAACCAGTACCCAGAAGAGAGGAGCCGGGGCACGGGAAACCATGTGAGCAGAGGGAGACAGCACCTTCTGGGAGTGGGCCTGGACCCAGGCGTGTACTCCAGGATCTGGGCCAGAGGGATCTGCTCAGAGGGCAGATATCTGAGCAGCTTGGAGGTAAAGTTCTGGCTCAAAAGGCATTGACAGGGGAAATCTCACTCTTACCTTGAGGGTGCATTTGGATATCTCAGTGTGAACTGCTTTTGAAGGGTAGATTTCCCTCCAGCATTTCATAGCTGAGATTCCAATCCAGATTCACATTCTCTTTGTATGTTGCTCCCTCCACTGTTTTTTGGGGGCATTGTGAGCTCCAGCTGTTTCCACACCTTAAACCTCTCTTCATGTTTCAATCTCTTATATTCTGGTTTTTACCCTCTTTGTCCTGCACAAACTACTGTGGTCAAGAGTACCTATTTGCACATTGCTAATTATAGTAACATTTCTTTGTCCTCATCTTACTTGACCTTGACCTCTCAATGGCATTGACTTAGTCCTTATTCCTTTACTCTTCAAGTACTCTCTATATACCCTTCAGATATTTCTCTCCTGATTTTCCTAACCACACTGACTGGTCCTTCTTAGCTTTCTTTTTTTTCTTTTTTTCAAGTTTATATTTAAATTCCAGTTAATTAACATACGATGTAATATTAGTTTCAGGTGTACAATATAGTGATTCAACACTTGCATACACCACCCGGTGATCATCGCAAGTGCACTCCTTAATCCCCATCAAGTATTAAACTCATTCCCTCACCCACATCCCTTCTGGTAACCATCAGTTTGTTCTCTGTAGTTACCTCTAAACTTTGTTGGTTTTTCCTCTTCAACTCAACCTTAAATAGGGGTACCTCAAGGACCTCTGTTTCTTCTCTATTTGTACTCTTTTCCTGGATAGTACCATCCATTTCTTTCATTTGAAATTCACATAGTGCTGGAGCGCCTGGATGGCTCAGGCAGAAGAGCATCTGATTCTTGGTCTCTGGTCATGAGTTCCAGCCCCCTACTGGGTGTAGAGTTTACTTAAAATAACAACAACAACAACAATAACAACAACAACCCACAAAACATTTAATGTTAATGGTTTCCAGAGGAGAATTGTTATACCTCCCAAGAATTCTCTTCTTAATTCTGGTCTTATATCCAATTGTTTGCTTAACATTTCTATGTCTCCAAAATGTCTTACATTTAATATGTCCAAAATAGAACTCAAAATTTCCTGAAACTTTCTCAAAGTCTTTCCCATCCAACTAATGGCAAACCACCTTCCCAATTGTGCAAGTCAAAAAATTAGATTTTTAATGATTGCTTCTTTTTCTTTCTATCCCACATCCAATCCCCAAACAAGTCTGGAGACTTCTATCTCACCTCCCCCTCTGGCAATATATTAGGAATCCCCATTTCTCTCCCCTCCTGCTACTAGCGTAGTCCAGGCTGCCATCTTCTTCTAGTCAATCACAACAACTTCCTAACTAGTGACCCCACTTCTTCTTCTTCTTTTTTTTTTTCATTATTTATTTTATTTTTCATTATTTATTTATTTGAAAGGAGAGAGAGAGAGAGCATGTATGAGGGGAGGGACAGAGGAATAGGATCTTTAAGTAGGCTCCCTGCTGAGTGCAGTGCCCAATTCGGGGCTCGATTTGGACTTGATATGGGCTTTATGTGAGGCTCCATCCCATGACCCATGAGATCATGACCTGAGCCAAACTCAAGAGTCTTGATGCTTGACCAACTGAGGCATCCAGGCACCCCATTTTCTTTCTCTCTCTCCCTTCTTTCCTTCCTTCCTTCCATCCCCTCCCTCCTTCTCTCTCTCTCTTTCTTTCTTTCTTTCTCTCTCCCTGCAACATGGGGCTTGAACTCATGACCCTGAGAGCAAGAGCTGCAGGATCCACTGACAGAGCCAGGCAGGCCCCTTCTACTTCTATTTTTTGATACCACCAATCTTTTTTTCTGTGTAGTCATGATGCTCTTAAAATATAAATCAAATAATTTCATTTCCTGACTAAATAATCAAGTTTTCCACTCCACTGAGAATAAACCCCAAATTCCTTATTCTTCTCTTTTCTTCTTTCTTTCTCTTCTTCTTCTTTTTTTTTTTTTTTAGCCTGTTGGATAAAAGAATGTTTCTGAACAGGTTAAGAATCTCTATATAAGTTTTAGGGCTATCAAAAAACCAAGAGAAGGGGACATATTTTGGCAGAAAGAAGCATATTAAGAAATTTTGTTCGGGTGCCTGGGTGGCTCAGTGGATTAAGATGCTGCCTTCGGCTCAGGTCATGATCTCAGGGTCCTGGGATCGAGTCCCGCATCGGGCTCTCTGCTCAGCAGGGAGCCTGCTTCCTCCGCTCTCTCTCTCTCTCTGCCTGCCTCTCTGCCTACTTGTGATCTCTCTCTGTCAAATAAATAAATAAAATCTTTAAAAAAAAAAAAAAGAAATTTTGTTCAATTCTTGAAGAACTGGAGGCAAGAGACCAGCCTTAGGCACAGATGTGAATTGGGTAATGTTTATCTGCAGTGTTCCCAGCCTCCATTTCTTCAGCCATTCAGTTCCTTATCAGAATCAGGGAAAAATATAAAGCAAATATAAGTACAAATTTAAGCTTAATAACTCTTTGCATTTCAAAGTTACTTCTAATTATGAAATGATAGGTATCTTTCTTTATTACCAAAGGAATTTCAGACATCATTTTTGAGGGGGATTAGAAAGAAGAGCAGATGATTTAAAAAGTCCTTTCTGGCAGCCTTAAAATCCCTGTTTACAACCTACCAGCTATTCTGCCTTTAAAAAGGCTAATCCAGGGTGCCTGGGTGGCTCAGTGTGTTAAGCCCCTGCCTTGGGCTCAGTTCATGATCTCAGGGTCCTGGGATCAAGTCCCACATCGGGCTCTCTGCTCAGCAGGGAGCCTGCTTCCCTTCCTCTCTCTCTGCCTGCCTCTCTGCCTACTTGTGATCTCCCTCTGTCAAATAAATAAATAAAATCTTAAAAAAAAAAAAAAAAGGCTAATCCAGTTAGGGTTATTTAAAATTTATTGTAAAGCATGCTGAGAAGCAAAATAGAAGTATTTTGTTTCCTCTTGTTCTTGTGTGGTGTGAAACTTATTTGCCTGGCAAAGTTTTTTCTCTGCAAATGTCTGCAATTTGAAAGACCCTGTTCTTTTTTTTTTTTTTTTTTAATTGGGATATAATTGACATAAAATATTATATTGGTTTCAGATGCTCAACATCCAGATTGGACTAATCTGCATGGCAGGCATGATCTGAGTTTCCCTTCTGTATTGCTCTTCTAGTGCGGTCCCAGGCTATTTCCCCTTGGCTTATAAGCCTCAGCTTCTGATTTTTATCCTTTGTACTCACCAAACTCTTTTCTGCCTTAGACCTTTACACATGCCCTTCCCTCTTCCTGGGAAGCTCTTCCTCCACAGTTAGCATAGCCAGTTCCTTCAGATTCCTTAGATACTAGGGTAAATATCACTTCTGCAGAGAGATCTCCACTGATCTTTCTGTTGTTTCTTTTTTTCTATCTCAATCTTCTTCTTTTTTTTTCCCAAAAACGTAAAAACAAACATACATTTGCTGCTTATTAGGTGTCAAATATTGTTCTATTCACAATAATCTCATCAGTAATTTATTATTGTCCCCTCTTTAAGGATGAGGCAACTGAAGCACACATAGCTAGTAAGAGGTAAAGTTGGATTTGACCCAAACAGATTAGCTTCTGCTCTTAACCACTATGCTGTATCCTGCTTATCAGTGCCACAATCTGGAATTTTTATATTTATCTTTAAAAAAAAAGATTTTATTTATTTATTTTAGAGAGAGAGGAAGCATGAGAGTGTGTGGGGGGGTGGTGGGGAGGAACAGAGGAGGAGGGAGAGGGAGGAGAAAAGAATCTCAAGCAGACTCTCTGCTGGGTGCAGAACCCACGGTGGGGCTTGATCTCATGACCCCAAGATTATGACCTGAGCCAAAACCAAGAGCTGGAGGCTTAACCAACTGAACCACCCATGCATCCCTGTTTTTTTGTTGTTGTTGTTAAAGATTTTATTTATTTATTTGTCAGAGAGGGAGCGAGCGAGAGTGAGCACAGGCAGACAGAATGGCAGGCAGAGTCAGAGGGAGAAGCAGGCTCCCTGCGGAGCAAGAAGCCCGATGTGGGACTCAATCCCAGGACGCTGGGATCATGACCTGAGCTGAAGGCAGCTGCTTAACCAACGGAGCCACCCAGGCATCCCTGTTGTTTGTTTTTAATCCGTTTTGTCATGTGTTTTTTTGCTTGTCCCTCTCAGAACACAAGCTCCATGAAGTCAGGACCACTAACCACTGATACCTTACTGGTCATTGATTTCACAATGCCTACTATTGTTCCTAGGACATAAGGGGCACTTAATAAATATCTTTTTAAAGAATGAATGAATGAGAACAAGGGAAAACAATATTCATGTAAAGTTGGTGAGTGGTTGATTTGAGGTACTAAGTCACAAAATATAATTTTTCCTAAATATTTGTATTTTTTAAAAATATTGTTTATTCTCTACAGTTCGAGTTCGAGTGTGGGGCTCGAACTTATGACCCTGAGATCAAGAGTTGCACTCTCTTCTGACTGAGCTAGCCAGACACCCCTAATTTTTTTCTAAATATTTGTAAATAAGAAGGTTTCCTAAGTAATCAGAGGCTGCTAATTTAAAGAAATATGAGGAAACACTACTTCCAGGAATAGCTTAAGAAATTCTTTTCTAGGGCACCTGGGTGGCTCAGTCATTAAGCGTCTGCCTCTGGCTCTGGTCATTATCCCAGGGTTCTGGGATGGAGCCCAGTACCAGGCTCCCAGCTCAGTGAGTAGCCTGCTTCCCCTTCCCCATTTCCCCTGCTTGTGTTCCCTCCCTCTCTCTCTCTCAAATAAATAAATATTAAAAAAAATTCTTTTCTAGATACTTGTCAGTGATCTATATATACATCTATCTATATCTATGGGTGTACCTATATATACATGGTATGTATGACATTATATGGAGAGAAATGTAACTGTGCAGCTCTGGGAGAGTATGGTATGTAAGGGAATAAGTTAATTTTCTTCAAGTTAAATACCAACATATAAAGGATCAAAGTTGTAATAAGCAAAATCTTGTAATGTTAAAATAGTGTAATGTCTGAATGAAGTCAGACTGAATACATTAACTAAAGTAGATGAATCAGGAAAACGGGGCAAGAAGGAAAGTTGCAGAGGCAAACTCCATTCTCAGTAATATCCAAAGGAAAGGGAGTAACAGGCAGTCTCCCCGAAGTGTTACGATTCCTTCGATTCCTTCAGAAGAGCTCTGCTTATACTTTGTGGAGTGAGGAAAGGCCAAGGCATACTGGGCATACTGGGAAGAAGGCAGTTTGGCTACCCACAATTATAGCTTTTATCTCTTCTCTCAGCAGGTCATGATCATTCTTCATTGTGGGGTGCCCAGGAGGAGCTTCGCAACTGGACTGTGACATCAAGGCAGTATAAGTGGAAATGATGTCGTCATTATCTCCCCTGCTTCTCTGCCAGGTTGGAATGTATGGTTAGGAGCATATTTCAAGTATTTTCTCCATTTAATTAATTAATTAATTAATTATAGGTCAGATAATCACAAGAGAATATTCTGTTGTAATTGTTAGCATCTGGAAGGAATCATTTTTTGTCTGTGTTTGGAGGCAGTGAAAATCACATCCAGACTGCCTATTAGTCAAGGCTTTGTTAGAGCATTGTTTGCTCTTCCTCCCACACCATCAGCAACTGTCTCCGTTTCTTTACCATCTACAAAAGGGAGTGTTGAGTCCTGCTTTCTGAATAGGAAAGTGAGTGTGTGTGTGTGTGTGTGTGTGTGTTGATCACCTCCTGGCTACTGAGAAACAGCTCTCCAAAAAGTGGCCCCCAATAGAAGAAAAGGAAGGAACTGGTAAGACCTTTGGTGTATTGGTCCCAGAGCCTCTCTTCCATTTCCACAAAAATCACTCCTTTCCTGCTCCTATTCTCCCTTTCCTCTAGGTTAGCCATTCTCATCTCTTCTCCATTACTGGTCTTTCACTCTGACTTTGCCTTCCTCTCCTTTTGTGACTCTTCATATTGATCAAAGTGGTCATTTTACTAGCATATAATATTTAGTTGCCGGGTATGTATTATTAATGAGTGCTGAGGCCAATATAATCCAGTTTAGGGCTCTGGAGTTAGGATTAAATTTTGGCTTCACCACTGAAGAGTTGCCTGATTTGGACAAATCCCTCAATTTCCTGTGCTTTTCTTTCATCACTTTTAAGTTGGGGATAATGGCTCCTACCTCCAAAAGTGGTCATTAGGACTAGAGAGAATGCATATACCATACTCAGAAGAACGGCTGGCATGTGGTCTCAAGATCTCTTAGCTCTTATTATTTTAAAAATGTTTATTGTAGGGAAGGAATCGTTGATACCAATATCGGGAATTTCATGCAGTTTTCCGTTACTGAAGAACGAGTAGAGCAGCGCGACTGAGGCAAGAAACAGTAGTACCTAAAGGCTTACTGGGTGTATGCATTCTTCAGAGCAGATCCCAGTCCTGTGGCAAGCTGGGCACAGACCGCTGTGCGAAGGCAAGCAACTTTAGTGAAGACTGTCCTGGGGGGTAATAAGGGGTTATAACCAGGCCAAGCTAGCCAGGGGAAGGGAGGGGAGGCGGAAGGTAGGGTGGGGGAGGGCGGGAAGAGCGCGCCGTGGGGTGGGTCTGGCAGGCTTTGGAAGCGCAACGCTGGTTTGGGTGCTGGAGGCTGGAAGGAGGCTGGGAGCCCAGGGGGCGAGAAGGATACGCGGGACCCCGAGCGCGTTAGTTACTGTTTGCTTTTCCCCCCGGAAAGGCGTCGATTCCAGGCGGTTCCTGAGCTCGGGCTCCCGTCGCAGCGGCAGAGCAGGGGCGTCCCCGCCACTCCGGGGGGCTTCGGTGTCCGCGGGTCAAAGTCCTGGGAGGAACTCGCGTCCGCGGCCAGCCGGGCGGGGCGGAGGCTCCCCCGGCGCGCGTCCCGCCGCCTCCGCCTCGGCCTCCCGACCGCGCGCCCCCCGGTGCAGCCGGCGGTGGCGGCCCCGCGCGCCGGGCGGGAGGCGCCTCGGGATGTTTCCGTCGATTCCTTCCCTCCCCCCGCGCTGACTCCATCCGCCTCCCCGCCCCCTGCTCGGAGCCGGGGCCAGGCGCGAAGGGAGGGAGCGGGCCGAGACTGCATCATTCCGCACCGGCTGCAGCACAGCCAGAGGGAGCAGGTGGAGCGAGCGAGCGAGACGCGAGCCCGAGCGCGCCAGGCCCCGGGGAGACTGCAGTGGCGCTGCCCGGGAGACATGGCGGCCCGGCGCCTCTGAATAAGCAGAATCCGGAGCCCCTCGTCGTCCCCGGTAGCCGCAGCCCAGGCCATGCCTCACGGCTGCTGACCGCACGCAGGGGCCGGCCCAGAGGACTCATGCGGCAGCGGCCGGCGCCTCGCCCCTGACCCTCTCGCTGCGTTCTCCATGTTGCATTTCTCCTCAGTTTCTCCGGCAGTGTAGCCGCTGCCGGCCGCGCTCGGCTCCTTCATCCAGCCACACTTTTCTTTCCCATTTTCACCCTTCCCCCGCTTGCTTTGCATCCATCTCCCCACCCCGACACCCCCTCCTGCCTCCATCCGCCGGGGCTATGGCCGCAGAAGAGGTATTGCAGACTGTGGACCATTATAAGACTGAGATAGAGAGGCTGACCAAGGAGCTCACGGAGACGACCCACGAGAAGATCCAGGCTGCCGAGTACGGGCTGGTGGTGCTGGAAGAGAAGCTGACCCTCAAACAGCAGTATGACGAGCTGGAGGCTGAGTACGACAGCCTCAAACAGGAGCTGGAGCAGCTGAAAGAGGTGAGTTGCCTGTCACCTCATTCCTCCGCGGCCCCCGCGCCCCCACCCCCCAACGCCCACTCTTCGCTGGTAAAAAGTCGGAAAGGATGCGGTTGAAAGGGAGGTTTCTTCGTCTTAGAGCCCTTTGTTGATAAGAGAAGATTGAAAGAGTCCATTGTCCCCCCCCCCCCAAGAAAAAAATTGCCCGGGAAATGAATGTATAAGCTGGAATTTGAGAGGCGGTGGCTGTGCGGGCTGTGGGGGAGGGAGGGAGGTTCAGAAGTCTTCAAGTCTCAGCGACAGCTTGGTCGGAATGCGTAAATCCAACTTCCCAAAACTGTTCTTTCAAACCCGGGTTCCAGCGACAATCCCGTAATCCACAAAAGGGGGATGAGTAGGGCTGCGCTGAGGGACCCACGGTGTCAGGCGGCGGGACCTACGGTGCTTCCGCCTGGTGAATGTGACCACTCCTTGATGCAAGAGGGAACTGTGATTAGAACTCTCCGCCAATCCCATCGGACAAAGTCTGGGCGGTTTTCCTTCTCCTTGGCTTTAGTTATTCATGTCCTCGGGCTGCCTGAGAAAAACAACTCTGCTGGGTGATGCCACTGCCTCGATTTCACCTCGGAGTGAGGCAGAGCCATGCCCAAGTCAGATAAGGTCACCCTGACCAGGGAAAATTGAACTCCTCTACTCATTGGCTGAATGGTATATATCAAGTGCAAGGGTAGCCGTCCATATCAAATGAGGCTCTTCTGTTTGAAATGACTGGGTTTATATAAAACCAGAATATCACAAATGGGCCATGTATGCCACTGGCCCTCTTGAGTCTTTCGGTGTTTGGCTTCTCTTAAACACTGACTAACGTTTGGAAGAAAATAATGGATATGCTTTGATTTCCTATCAAGCGCTCATAAGAATATACATACTGTTGAAGGAACTCGGTCTGTTTTATCTGATTCCTGAAGCACTATGGGTAGCAAGTCACTGGTTTTAAATTTAGATGTATACACTGCTTTTCTTTGTGGTGAGTCTTTTTTTCTAGGTGCATATTGGCTGTTAGGTGTTAATTTTAAATTTGGCATATATAATTATCAAAAATGTTTTTCTTACTTAGTTTTTTGGAGGATGTCTTTTTTATCTGGCTACAGTTAAAAACGTGATTTATGACCTGTCTAATCAAATTGCCTTCTAATCTAGTACACAATATGGTAAATACACTTTCAGGTATGTCTTATTCTTATTCTGATGCCTAAATGCGAACAAATAAGCATATGGTGAAAACCCCAACTAAAAATCTGATTTTCACCTATCAGGCTGTAAATTTTGAGTCCATGTTTTTCTTACCATGTTCATGTCTGTTCTTAACAACAGCTGGACTCACTGGTATTTTCCAAGTTAGATTAGGCCAGATATGTTTAAATTCAGTGATGCTAAACCTTGTGAAGTCAGGAAACAGGATAGTGATTGTAATTCTCAGAGATGCTTTGATGTTTAAACCTGTCAACATTGCTTTGCCAAGGTGAGGAAGTGCAAACCAGGCAGTGGTAAGCCATCACCTCCTTGATAAAGGGGGTAGACTTAATTTAATGAAATGGAGTATTACTGTTAACTGATCTTCCTGCTTGATTTTAGCAACCTTTCTGGGGGTATTTCTGTGTCATTTGCACTTACTCTGCATAGTAGTCCATTATGCAATTGTCTTTTGCCTTTACTAGACCATGAGCATTTAAGGAAAGGAAACTGTCTTAATTTATTTTGCATCCAAATCTTTGAACACAAAGTCTATCACATTGTAAGTGTATAATAAATATTTTATTAAAGAATGAATTTCTACTGAAAGAAGGGACACCCTTATCAAACATTCACTAGTCAGTATTGGTTAGTGTCAGAGAAAGATGAAGAAAATTAGGAAGTATAGGAAGTGACTGGTATTGAAACACTACCTTTATTATTGTCATCAACAATAATGGGAAAAATGAGAAAAAACATTTTGTGAGAATAGCACAATTGTAGTTTCTTAATGAAGAATAATACAAATAGCAGTTATACATTTTTTCCTTAAAAATTTGAGGCATATTTTGTTCTATATTAGTAGGAGGCTGATAAAAAATTTATCAGGATTATTTTTACCAAATGAAACTCATTTACATAAGTATTTTGAGTTGCACTTAGCATAAATTGATTTGGTTATTTATTCCAAATGAACTGTCTTAAGCAATTACATAAAAATGTATTTAAGAGTAATAAAATAATAATTTTATTTGATTGTTTGATGTTGTGACCTGTTATTTTTACTCTTTTAATGTATACTTTAATTGGAAGTATTATTTAAAGGCGCTAAATCAGTCTCCTTTCTCTACTTGAAAGGTAAATCCAGAATAATTGGGCAAACTAAAATATCCCAATGATGATAATCATACAGAAGCCATTTTTGAAAGACATGTTTTGTGAGGGCTCAGATTTTTAAAAGGGAAGTTTTGTTCACTTACAGGTACATATAGTAAACAATGCTGCATTTTTTCTGTAAAGCCAAGTATAAAATCTTTGGCTTGTTTCTAGACTCTTGCAACAAATATGATTCATTTAAAAGTAGTTGGTCCAGTTTATGGGAATGTCAGCAGAAAATGACAGTACTAAGTCCAAGCTGAACGTTGATAATTTGCAGTGTAGCAACCTGGCTCGGTCTTTACAGATCATTTTATTTTCAAGAGTCAGTACCCAGCAGTGTTGCTGCCCTTCTTCCCAGGCTGATTACTGCTGTGAAAATAATGCCGAGTGAGCAGTGCTGCCTGAAGATGTGCAAAATCAAGATAACAAATTCATTAATTTTTTCTAGTTATTTCTTCCCTGAGTCTAGATTGCTTTTGACCTGGCTTGACATCATTTAGGGCTCTGCTCTCTGCCTACATCACTGTCTACATGACCCAAAGGAACAGACTTGAAAGAAAAGTACTAATGTTATGAAAAAAGAATGACTTCTGCCATCATCATAGTGTTCTCCTTTTAATTATCTTTGGGGAGCTGGACAAAGCAACATCCCTTGGTCATACTTGACTATGGTTTTATAATTTCACAAGTAATGCTTGCTTTTCAGTGACCTGAGGGGCACCCATGCCCAGTTATGTTCAGGTCCTGGCTGATTATATGTTTGGGACGTGTGTAAATCATCACTGTGATTGTCATTCAGGCCAAAATAGTGTTTGAGGAAGAGTCATAGTTCCAAAATAATTTAAAAAACTAAAAATACACACACACACACACACACACACACACACACACTCCTAGAATTTAAATTTGTTTGTGGTTGTTTTGTTTTTTACTTTAAAAGTATTTGAAATTTAAAAACCAGTAAAATTGAAAAAGATCCCCATAGAAAGGAATGATTCAGCATTCCTGATAGCATTGTAGAAAACATATCCATGTGACAACTTAAGAAAAGTTTTGCAGCTAGCTTATGGTAGACTATGTACTAAGAATTTTCAACTCATTTTTTTGCTCATATTCTTAACCCTGACACCAATTATAGACACCATTTGCTAATGAAGCACTTTGTGGACAATTACCAGCTTTTCTTCCTGAAGGTAATTTTATGGGTTTTGTTTGTTTGTTTGTTTGTTTGTTTTTTCAGGACTATGGCTAAATCGTTCAAGGAATAAACTTTGAACTTACATACTTTTTAGAAACTGTCACATTGGGGATCTGATGAAAGCCATTTAATTTTTTGGGTTCATCTTTAAACAGAAATTTTTTCCTTCTTTTTTTTTTTTTTTTTTAAATAGTATTTTATTTATTTATTTGACAGAGATCACAAGTAGGCAGAGAGAAAGGAGGAAGCAGGCTCCCGGCGGAGCAGAGAACCTGATGTGGGGCTCGATCCCAGGACCCTGGGATCATGACCTGAGCTGAATGCAGAAGCTTTAACCCACTGAGCCACCCAGGCGCCCCAATTTTTACCTTCTTATGCTTAGAAAGATTGTTAGCTTTGTATATGCTAAATCATGAAATCATACTGGCGGGAGGGAGCCCCTAGATTTCATTTCCAATCTATGAATAAACATAGAGAATGTTAATAATTTATTTGCCTAGACTAGTGTTTTCTCTCTCACTGGTTTGAAAGAAGAAGGTTTATATTTATCATCATATTTATTACTAAATTAAAACATCTATAATGTACCAACATATGCTTTTAGAAGGTATTTGCTCAACAAACAAACAAACACGATCACTTTCAATCATATATATATATATTTTGACCCAGTCACTCTAACCTGTGCCATTCCTTCTTTTTATTTCAACTCAAAGTTTCATCTCTGGCAAAGTTATTTCTCAGATATCATTTAACAAGATGTTATATCTTTCATCACATTTATTATGTTTGCACGAACATGTACGTAACCATGGTTTGATGATTTTTTCAGATTTTCATGTTTATGAATATTCTGCTTTATCAACCCTTCCATATACTTATACTTTATGGGTATTGCATTCCAGATTTGAAAATATGATAATTACTTGCATGTTGAAATATATAGTAAAAGACTTTCTCACACAGAATGTTGTTCCTGTAAATATGGCTTTGAAGGAGAGGAAGACATGAAGAGAAACAGTCTTACTATTTAATAATTCATTATGCTGAAGAAGACATGTGAAGTCAAGTGGCAGGAGATCATACTGGAAAAGTGGCAGTAGTCACATTTTGCCCTGGGGATAGCAGAACCATTAAAAGGAGATGAAAAGAAACACTTAGTAACACTGTGTTTGGTGCCTTACATCTTATTTAATCTTCAGAGTAATTCAGAGATTTACTGCTCATTTTTACAGATAAGAAAATAATAAAAATAACAAAGCATTTAATTCTGTAAAAAGCTCCATTTAGGACTTGGCATTTTGCATGCCTTATCTTTCATTCTTATAAGAATCTTTTTTTAAGGTAGTTATCATGTGAATTATGCAGAAGAGGAAAATAGGTCTTAGATTAAGTATTCTCAAGACTGCAAAACTAAGTGGTAGAACTTGGTTTAGGAAGAAGCGCATTTTCTTTTTACTGTACCACACTACCTGAGAGGGTGGAACACCTTAGTCACAAGTTGGTTTAGAAAGTCCCAGCGTGGGGCACCTGGGTGGCTCAGTGGGTTAAGCCTCTGCCTTCAGCTCTCGTCATGATCTCGGGGTCCTGGGATCAAGCTCCACGTCGGGCTCTCTGCTTGGCGGAGAGCCTGCTTCCTCCTCTCTCTCTCTGCCTGCCTCTCTGCCGACTTGTGATCTCTGTCTGTCAAATAAATAAATAAAATCTTAAAAAAAAAAAAAAGTCCCAGCGTTGGTTATAGAGAGTATATTGGAGCTGCGCAGGGGCAGTAGGAATGATGAGGAGGGGCCAAACCTAATAGCTGTTTAGAAGATGCAGGGTGGAACATGATGCTGGGTGACTAGATGTGGGAAGTAAGGAAAAGAATAGTGTTGAGAATTTTCTCAGGGTATGTAGAAGTTGGCTCCATTCACAAAGGAAGGTGCTATGGGGGAGAGCTCTTTTAGAGGGTCCAGTTGATGACCAGTTATATGAATCCTTTTAATTCATGTTTTCTTTGAGCGGAGGCACAAGTTGCATGAGAAATTCAAATACTCAACTCTCAACTTAATAAAACAAAGGAATAATTTATATAATTAGTTGTCATTTTATTCAAACCTAGTCTCCAGAACACAGAAGATATAAACAATTCAGCAGTGTTTTCTCCAGTTAGTTTGATTGCATTTTGAATTAGGAAATGTACAAATTAATAAAAAATGGGCAAAGAAGCTGGGCTGGCACAGTGAGTACCCAGAGGTCAGCCTCAGTGGAAAACTGGCCCTTCCTGACCTCCTAGGTTAGAGGGCGCTAGGAGAAATAGCACACACCTCTTGCTGACAGATAACTTGAAATTGCATTAGTGCTTTTAATTTAATTTTTTCTTTCTCTTTTTGGTCATGATCATTTGATTGCCCTTTTTCTTTTTGTTTTTAATTTTTTTAAAGGTATAGCTATTCTATTTTTTTAAAAGATTTTATTTATTTATTTGACAGAGATCATAAGTAGGCAGAGAGACTGGCAGAGAGAGAGGAGGAAGCAGGCTCCCTGCTGAGCAGAGAGCCTGATGGCGGGGCTCTATCCCAGGACACTGGGATCATGACCTGAGCCAAAGGCAGAGGCTTAACCCACTGAGCCACCCAGGCACCCCTTGATTGCTCTTTAAAAATGATGATTCTATAATTACAATTTATGGCAACAATCCAAGTTAGATAAAATCATATGCAAATTAGTTGCTTCTCCTTTCTCTCCTCCTGATTCTGTTTGTATTCTTATACTTTGGTGAGTATTCTCTTATACTTGTTTTAAATGTCTTTTTTTTTTTTTTTCAAGATTTTATTTATTTATTTGACAGATAGAGATCACAAGTAGGCAGAGAGGCAGGCAGAGAGAGAGAGAGAGGAGGAAGCAGGCTCCCCAATGAGCAGAGAGCCTGATGAGGGGCTTGGTCCCAGGACCCTGAGATCATGACCTGAGCAGAAGGCAGAGGCTTAACCCACTGAGCCACGCAGGCCCCCCTTAAATGTCTTTAAATACATGAGTCCATTGACAGGGTTTTTTGTTTATCCTGTTCTATTATTTTCATAAAAATGGGGTTGTATTATACATATTACTCTGCAACCTGGTATTTTTCATTTAACACTTATCCTTTTAAAATGCAAATATTTCTAGGGTGCCTGAGGGCTCAGTTGGTTAAACGTGGGCCTCTTGGTTTCTGCTCAGGTCATGATCTTGCGATCCTGGGATCAAGCCCTAGTGTCAGGCTCCATGTTCACTGTGGATTCTGCTTGTCCCTCTTCCTCCCCTTCTGCCCCTCTGTCCACCCCCCTCCCCCAAATAATTACAAAAAATCTTAAAAAAATTTTTAAAATGCAGATATTTTTAGAACAAGGCTAACTTTTTTTTTTTTTTAAGATTTTATTTACTTATTTGAGAGATGGAATGCAAGCAAGCGATCATGGGCAGGACAGGGAAGAGAGATGGGGAAAAGGGGCAGAGGGAGAAGCAGACTTCCCACTGAGCAAGGAGTCCCACGCGGGACTCAATCCCAGGATCCTGAGATCATGACCCGAGCTGAAGGCAGATGCTTTTTTTTTTTAAAGATTTTATTTATTTATTTGACAGAGAGAAATCACAAGTAGAGGAGAGGCAGGCAGAGAGAGAGAGAGAGAGAGGGAAGCAGGCTCCCTGCTGAGCAGAGAGCTCAAGGCAAGACTCGATCCCAGGATCCTGAGATCATGACCTGAGCCGAAGGCAGCAGCTTAACCCACTGAGCCACCCAGGCGCCCTGAAGGCAGATGCTTAACTGACTGAGTCACCCAGGCACCCTGCAGGGCTTCCTTTTTAAGGCACTGATGTTTCAAGTGTGAAGAAAATGGGACTGAGGAAGAAAAGAAAACCAAGGAATCTCAGGGAGTGTGGGTGACCCTAGGGGCTTAGAGGGAGCAGGTAGCCTTGGAAAAAATGGAAAAGCTTTGTGGGTGAATTAGCAGCTATTTTGATTCTTGTTTTCTTGGCTGATGATGGGGTTATGTGTATCAGCTTGATAGGTGGCTAGATTCCATGGCCTGAGAGAGCTGGTCCTGCAGTGTGGCCATATCCTGTCCATACCAGGTCTTGGTGAGAAGCCAAGAGGATTCAGGCAGTTGGGCCTCATTATGTTATTTCATCTTTGCCCTGTGATAGCTGAGTTTTGAGATAGCTGGTTAGGGTCTTATACAGAATCTCAGATTCAGCATGGTATGTAAGCGATGGGCATCAGTGGCTACAAGACAGGAAATGGTTTGGCAAAAGTGTTCTTCCTTAAAACAATGAAAAGGCAGGGTGCCTGGGTAGCTCAGTGGGTTGAGCCTCTGCCTTCGGCTCGGGTCATGATCTCAGGGGCCTGGGATCAAGCCCCACATCGGGCTCTCTGCTCAGCGGGGAGCCTGCTTCCCCCTCTCTCTCTGCCTGCCTCTCTGCCTGCTTGTGATCTCTCTCTCTGTCAAATAAATAAATAAAATCTTAAAAAAAAAAGGCAATGAAAAGGCATATAAGAGTGGCAATTGATACCTTTTCTTCTAGTATTTATTTCATCTATAAAATTAAGGGGTTGAGATAGATAATTTCTATGATTTTTTTCAGCTCTGAATTTCTGTGTTGCTCTGTTTTTGAGTTACCTAGGCTACTTATTTTATCTATTTGTCCTTTACTTTTCACATTCTTTCTTTTTTTTAAATACAGAATAATCTTGTTCAATTACCATAATTTTTACTTAGCCTTCAGGGATGTGTAGCTGTTTTCCATCTTTTTCCTCCTTTCTATTTCTACTCCGGTCACTCACCTCCAGCCAGGATAATCCACCTGTTTTCACACTTGTGTTCTGTCCCTTGACAGTTTGTTTGTTTGTTTGAAGATTTTATTTATTTATTTGACAGACAGAGATCACAAGTAGGCAGAGAGGCAGGCAGAGAGAAAGGGGGAAGCAGGCTCCCTGCTGAGCAGAGAGCCCGATGCAATGCGGGGTCTTGATCCTAGATCCTAGGACTCTGGGATCATGGCCTGAGCTGAAGGCAGAGGCTTTAACCCACTGAGCAACCCAGGTGCCTTTATTTATTTATTTATTTATTTATTTATTTATAACAATTCAGTGTTCTCTTTTCCTGGCCCAAACTTATTTCCCTTCTGGACTCACTTTACTTCTTTAATCATTGTTAAATGATTGTTGTTAGAACTGATTCATTGAGTTTGTTTCATTGACATATTTGTACTTGGCTTCAGAGAGCAGAACAAGGCCCAGTGGGTCCATGGGAGCCAGATTTTGAATCAAAATCAAGAACTAACAAGTGTAGGTGTCCAAGAATGGAACAAGTGTGGTTTCCTTAGGAAGTAGTGAGTTCCCTGTCACCCAAAAAATTTAAGGAAAGGCTAGCCACATGCTAGGAATACTGTCTGGAAGGTTCATGCTTAGAAAGGAGTTTATATGGGATGATCTCTGTAAGTTCCCCCCACTCCAATATGAGTTTTTTTATATTATCATTTCAGGTATTCCAAGTAATTTCATATTGTTGATGTTTTTTTATGCTCCCTTCACCACTACTAGATCACAGTGATTCCAATATGGTTACACTTTTCTCTTTTACTATTTAGCATTTTGCTATATTTATGGCTGTTGAATATTTGGAATGTTTTCAAAGTATATGAAAAGTTTATCTTAATTTTGATTATGTCTTACTTGCGTTTCAGAAGAAAACTGATGCATAATAAGGAATTTAAGATGACTACATTTGTAAATTTGGGGAAGTTTCCATGAAATTTTGTACAATTTGAAGCTACATGGTTACATTGAAGGGGTCTTTGGCATGGCCAACTATTTGCATTATATAGCGATCTGAGTTCGGGTTTTGCTGTAGGTTGCCCATGCCTCCTGTTCTATTTCATTTATCCATTCAAATGTTCGTATTGAGTGGCTACTGTGTTGGGCACTGTGCCACTTGCTGAAGATAAAGAGTATTGAGCAAGACAGACAAGACAGAGTTGCCTGAATGGAGCTAATGTTTCAGATCTAGGAGATCATCAGCAAGCACACATGCACTTAGGATGTGAGGAATGCCGTGAGCAAAGAGATGGAGACCGGTTGGGAAAAGTGTGATCAGGAAACCCTCTCTGGGAGGTGATATTTGAGTCCAGACCGGAATGATGAGTCACATGGAGACTGGGGGAAATGAATTTTAGGAAGGAGTACAAGTACAAAGATCTTGGAACTCTGTTTGTAGTTGTTAGGAGAAGTGATGGGTCACCATGCCCCGTTCAAATAACCACTCATATTTGAAAAATGACCATCTATAAAGTACTATATTACCTTCAGGGCTTTTGGATGGGATTTTGGATCTTAGCATAGGAAGTGTTTAAGCAAAGCTTAAATACCCTCTGGGATTTTCTTTCAGAAAAGCTGTGTCAGAATCAGTGACTTTCTATACAGACTACTCTTTAAGGTCACCTGGGTGATTTACAAAAATACTGCCTCCTTGACCGCACTCCATGATAGTTGAGAGTCAATGGGGGTGGAGCTTGTGCTTTATTATGTTAGCCCTTCTTCTCTCACAGGTACAGCTGGGGCTGAGAACCTTATCTAGAAACTTCCAACTCTAGGAGTAAATGAGTCCACAGGAATAGACGTTTTATTTGTTTTTTTATTTTTATTTTTTTTTAAAATATTTTATTTATTTATTTGACAGAGAGAGATCACAAGTAGGCAGAGAGGCAGGCAGAGAGAGAGGAGGAAGCAGGCTCCCTGCTGAGCAGAGAGCCCGATGCGGGACTCGATCCCAGGACCCTGAGATCATGACCTGAGCCGAAGGCAGCGGCTTAACCCACTGAGCCACCCAGGCGCCCTATTTGTTTTTTTAAAGAAGATTTATTTGTTCTTTATTTTTTGAGGGGAGGGGCAAAAGGAGAGGAGAGACACAATCCTAAGCAGACTGCATGCCCTGCATGGAACCCAGTGTGGGGGGCTGATTTCAGGATCCTGAGGTCATGACCTGAGGCGAAATCAAGAGTCAGATGCTTAACCGACTGAGCCACTCAGGTGCCCCAGGAATAGAAGTGTTTTGGAGAAAAAGGCTGGGAAGTTATGAGCTAATATGGAAAACTTAATTGCAGTGTCTTTTTGCTTCTCCATTTTCTAGCGATTAAAATGCTGTAAAGCCTTTCAGAAAACCATCAAATATAAAAAACTTGACAGTACTAGACAGAGATGTATATTAAATGTGACTGTGTTTATTTTTATATCCTCCGGGGTTGTTTCAAGTTTCTTTTGAAAGTTGTTTCCTTTGTTAAATCTGTTTTGTGGCTTTGCTCTGCTTGCAATAGCGTATGCAAACTTTACGAGTTTATAAATAGGGTATTAAAAAAGATTGCTTTGTTACATTGATTTTTAACTTCTGGGGTTATTTTCAATTGCTCTTTGGTTATACATGCTTACAGTTTTCCAACACTAGTTTATGGAGTAAAAGCACTATTCTAAAATGTAATATTTAACTGCTGTGTTTCTATCTTTAAATTTAGAACTGAAAATAAGAAACCTGTTTACATTTATGGGAAGTACACAGTAACAGCAATTTCCTTAAGAACGTTTTGTTGCAGTTTGGTGTGGGTCTGTAATGGAAGGTTCGGAATGATGGGTCTTTGTTTTTCTCTTTCATACTTCAGACTAATGTGGAATCAAATGCCACTGCTGAAGAGCCAGCCCTTAACCATCAATTTTTGAAATTGAAAGAGGTTTATATTATAACATGGATGTGTGTTGTTGATAAGCCTTACTGATTGTCATTCTCTAGAAGGTTTTAGGAGATTTTTTAATTTAAGTTGACCCCAGTGTGAGGTAACTAGATGGAGACAGGACTGTACATGACTTCTTTGGTTGAGCTGAAGATACTGTCATCTTGCGCATTTTCTCCTTGGCATATACAACCATTTTTTCCTTTTTAAATCACAATCTGGCTTGCTTTCTGCTAATGCCGATGTGTGTGCAGAGCTTTTAAACTCAAAACCTCAAGTAAATATAATTACGAAGGAAAAGCAACCATTAGAGAGGGAGAAGAAAAGGAATATATTGCACTTGAAAACCAATTCTTAAAGTATCTTTTGAATTTTTGGCTCTTTGAATTATTTTTAAAAAATTGATACAGTTTCTTAAGTAGTGGTGGTAATTCAGAATTACCTATGGTTTAATGATCTGCACAAGAAGATCCTCTTTCATTTAATATTTTAAGATAATTTAAAGAACCCTTTCCTAAGGGAGTCCTCAGGTCATTTGTTTTAGTCACTGTAATTATTTCCAATCAAGTTATATGTGTTTGTTTTTCATTTTAGCAAAATAAATAATATACCTTGCAGGTCACTTTAAGTGTTTGGGGTAATTTGAACTATTATTTGCTA
Source organism: Neogale vison (assembly GCF_020171115.1). Lineage (NCBI taxonomy): Eukaryota > Metazoa > Chordata > Mammalia > Carnivora > Mustelidae > Neogale > Neogale vison. Next base: position 73,881,911 of record NC_058102.1, read on the forward strand.
GAATTGAGACTCAATGCCACAATTAAATTTTTAGACAATGGTCATTGTAAGACATTTCAGGAAAAGACAATGAAAAGAACTCTATACACATGAGATCTTTGTCATTGATCAGTTCCAAATGAAAAAGAATTTTTTTTTTAAGATTTATTTATATATTTCAGAGAGTGAGAGAGAGTGCAAGGATGGGTGGTGCAGAGGGAGAAGGAGAGGGGAAGCAGACTCCCTGCAGAGCACTGAGCCCAACATGGGGCTCAATCTCCTTTCAGGGAGATCGTGACCTGAGTGGAAACCAAAAGTTTGATGCTGAACAAACTGAGCCACCCAATTGTCCTGAAAAGTTATTTTCAATAGAGGGGTCAGAAAGGCTCCTAGGAAGGGATGGCAAAGAGGCCACCTGGCTGTCTGGGACTGAATGAAGGGGTGAAAAGTAAATAAGCACAGAGACAATGAGGGTTAAATGATGAAGCAGCTTTTAGATTGTAACCAGGACTTGCCTTTTGCTCTGAGTGAGATGGGGAAACTTGTGGAGAATTTTGAGCAAAGGAGCCAGAATGTTCTGCACTATATTTTCCCATAGTGAGATAACCTGTGCATACATTCAAGTAAGACTTAACTTCTTTCCAGGAAAAAGAGTTTACGTTAAACTGGTAGCTCATGAGATATGATGCATTCTTCTTTTTTTTTGTTTTTTTAACTCTCTCCCCATGGCAAGTATTTAATAGATGTCATACTATTGATTTAGGCTGGAAAAGAAGATGGTGTTATTAAGATAGCCAGTGTAGTATTTTATTTTAAAAAAATATTTATTTATCTAAATAAATCTCTGTACCCTATGTGACAAACTTATGACCCCAAGATCAAGAGTCATGTGCTGTACAAGCTGAGTTAGCCAGGTACCACAGATAGTCAGTTATTTTGAAAAGAGGTTGGATTAGACCACTTGTCTAAAAAATAACCATTTTTAAAATTAAATCAGTTTATTAAAAACATGCTGTGTTGACTTTTCTGTTCTTTTTGTCCCTGAATCTTTAACTTTCTTTTATTTTCTATCTTATTTTGGACCATCTGAGCCAGCCAGTAGACCCTAGTCTAAGGTGACATAAAGACATTGTAATATGGATTCTGTGCCATTGTTGATACTCTAGTTTCTAAAGGACTGGAATGGATGCTAGTCATTATTTCATTCATTTGTGTACCAAATCTTTTTATTGAAGTGTAGTTGACATACAGTATTGCATAATTTCAGGTATAGAACATAGTGATTCAACATGTATATACTTTATTTTTTATAAAGATTTTATTTATTTATTTGACAGAGACAACGAGAGAGGGGAGTGGGTGAGGGAGAAGCAGGCTTCCGCCTGAGCAGGGAGCCTGATTTGGGGCTCCATGCCAGGACCGTGGGATCATGACCTAAGCCAAAGGGAGACTCTTAACACCTAATGACTGAGACACCCAGGTGCCCCCATTTATATACTTTATGACATGATCATGATAAATCTGGCTACTGTCTGTTACCATGCCATGAAGTTGTTACATATTTGTATATGCATTCTCTACTGTACATTGTATCCTCATGTATTGTTTATTTTCTAACTGGAAGTTTTTACTATATTAAATATTTAGAGATTATCAGCTATATGCTAAGCATTATGCTTATTATACAAAAATGAGGAAGACATGGTCTTTAATTTTGTTAGTTATTTACTCTTGGTGGCAACAGACATGAACGAAGGTGATTTTACTGGACAGCTAATGGCCTTTCGAGTCAAAATGAACTGTATTTAAATCTGTTTAGTGGCTGTGTGATTTTAGGCTAATCTTAAAACTCTACGAACCTCACTTTTCTCCTCTGTAAAATAGAGGAAGATAATAACCATGGGCATTGAAGAAAAATCCATGTGGAGCCTTTAATGGAGTCCTTGATACATAGTGAACACTTGATAAATAATGGCTGTGATGGTAATAATAATAAAAAAATTTGAACCAAAAATGTGTTGGCTTTGGTTGATAGGACATGGAAGTGGAAGGCAGCAAAGTTACCTTTAAAAAATCAGAGAAAATTTCCTGATCAAGGCAACTGTGAGTGGTCATTGAAGAACAAGTAGGGTTCTTCCAGGCACCTGAAAAGGCCGTCGTTCAGGAAGAGGGAGACAACATGTGAAAGAGGGAAGATTGGAGGGATTGTTGCTTGTCAGGCGCTGTGTGTGGTTGCAGCTGAAATGAGAGAAGAGGTGGGATGGGCCTGAAGAGATGGTTTGGGGCCAGACAGTGAAAGGTCTTGTAAGGAGGTTGTCAGTCCCCACCAGCCAAGGACTTGATATAGCTGACTCTGATGTCTGCCATGGGAAGGCTTTGACAGTGAGACGAGGCCCAGCAACACTGGAGGAAGGAGCATCTAAGGAATCAGGGGTCTGGAAATATCTGTTATTCGTCTGTGCTCTGTTTTTTGCTTTAGGGTTTGTTTTTGCCTCATGGCTTTTTGTGAATTTCTCTGAGAGTGGCAGCTTCTGTCTTCCCACCATTGTGACCAGGTTGCCTAATTGCCCATGAGTCTGGGTCCTCATCGCCCACTCTCCTTTCATGGCATTGGACTGGTGCTGCTCCTTGGGGTCTTCACCCCCACCCCCTCCAGATTCCTGACCCTCAGCTCTGAGAGCCTGTAGTGCCCTGTGGGCTTGACTCAGATTTGAACGTGTTGATCAAACCTTTGGGTATGTTAAGCTCCGTCCGTACTAGGCTTAAATATTCTCTGCCGTTGGCTTTGCTAATTAATTGCCATTTTCTCCTCTCTTTTGTCTTTTCTCTCAGTTGCCATTACTTCTCTTCTGCAAGAATCTCTCTCACGGCTCCAGAATAGGAGCAGGTCACTTGTGGGAATGCGAAGGAGCTTCAGTTTTATTCTGTTGCTGTGGGACAAGCATTGAAAATTTCAAAACCTCAAAGCACAAAAATAATATAATTTTAAAATCATGTTTTAAAATCATGACTTTTGATTCTGGCAGCACAGTGGTGTAGGACCTCTAACTTATAAGGGCCTATTTAGCCAGAGCGACTCCATCTTGGTTAAAAGCCATTTTGTTGTTTGTGCAGTAAAACTTAAACTGACCCTGCTCCCCACCCCCCCAACCCTACCTGCCGAGAAACTTACTTAGAAGCAAGTCTGGGAAACCAGTAAAATATGGTCAGCTAGTTCCTAATAACAGAGTCCAGAATACAAAGCCAGGTCGGCCAGTTCCCGATAACAGAGCCCGGAATACAAGGACGAGGCAGGCCAGGTGTAGACATCCAATCAGTAAAAGTACACATATTGTCTCCCTAACCACCAAAGAATGTAAACTCTGCCTTTTGGGTGCCAAACTTGAGTGCCAATTCTGATCAGAGTAATAGGTTAGTTCAAACAGCTACTATAGTGTAAATTGTAATTCAGTTGGCCACCTGCGTGTGACCCAACAGGACTATGCAACTTTCTCTGTGTGTTACAATCTCATTGGCCACCTATGTGTGGCCAGGCTTTTACTCTATAAAAGGTAGTCTGTAAGCTGGGGGTGGTCGCTCTCTTCAGAGGTGGCCCTGACCGGTCAGTCAGTCCTTGAGCCTGTAAGCTGGGGGTGTTCGCTTTCTTTGGAGACGGCCCTGGCTGGTCAGTCTGACTTCTAATGCTCAGCGTAGAATAGAGCTTTGCATAACTTTCACCTTGTCTCCGTCTCGGTCCCCTGGTGGATCAGTCTAACTTCTAATACTTATCATAAAATAAAGCTTTAAATAACTTACACTTTGTCTCAGTCTCATTTCGTTTAATAACAGGCCTAAGATAACTAACTCTTCTGCTGGAAACAATTAAGAATGTTGGATAAAATGTAATACTGTCCCTTAAAATGCAGGAGTGAATTGGCTACTTAGTGAGGATTTTCAGAGGCTAAAACTGAATTGAAGGAGAAACCCGAGGAAATAAACAGTGCATCAAAGCTGACTTTTGCCTTGAGTGCATTTGCTGAATCGGGTAAAATGAGCTTTGTTTCTGTGGACAACTTAGGGTAAAGAAAGTAGGAGAAAGACAAAACCTAGGATCCTCCTAAGTTTGGGCCCCAAAGGACTTCACACTAAAAATAAGGGACAATTGGATATATTGTCTTTCCTTACCTTTAGCACCTGACTATGTGAAAAATTGGGTCTCTTTCCTCAGGCTTCACACCTCCCATCACTGGCTTTCACAAGATTACAGACTATTCACACAGGGAATGTGTGTGGAGGTGATGAAATCCAAAAACCCCTAAAGTCTTAAAGTCAGAATTTAGTTTAGAGTGATTGCAGGCTGGTCATGCCTGCAGACATCTGTCAGAAATAAATACAGACATATTTTGAAGAAACCCTACCACTTGGGGCACCTGGGTGGCTCAGTTGTTGGGTGTCTGCCTTCAGCACAGGTCATGATCCCAAGGTTCTGGGCTTGAGCTCCGGGGTCCAGCTCCCTGCTCAGCGGGAAGCCCGCTTCTCCCTCTCCCACTCTTCCTGCTTGTGTTCCCTCTCTTGGTCTCTCTCTCTCTGTCAAATAAAGAAATAAAATCGTTAAAAAAAGAGAGAGAGAGAAGAAGCCTGCTGCTATAGTGGCCCTAGAAAAAATCAACACAGGTAATAATTCTAAAATCTATGAGACCGTGGTGTAAAAAAAAAAAAATATATATATATATATATATATATATATATAGCAAAATATGCAAGGAACAAGGCACCATTGACTCCACCTCCTTGTCATTACTTTGTGTTGTTAAACTACAGGATATTTGGCTAACTGCTGGATGTGAAAGTGTGTCTCATTGTACCTTTAGTTTGCATTTTTGCGACTGTTGATGAGGTTAAACATCTTCGTAAATATTTATAGTCATTTATGTTTCCTCTTCATTGAAATGTTTTCTTGTGTGTCTTTTGCCCATTTTTCTATTGGAGTTGTTTATATTTTCATACTGATTTGTAGGAGTGTAACTGTATTCTGTAGACTAAGCCTTCTTAGTTATATGTGTTAGAAATCTCTTCCTAGTTTATGGCTTGTCTTTTGATTCTTTCTGGGGTGTCCTTTGATGAAGAGAATATAATTTTCATTTGGTTGATATATCACACCTTTATAGATTCTGTGTTTTGATTCTTGCTTAAGAAATCCTTCCTTACTATGAAGTCATAAAAATATTCCTCTAGGGGTGCCCGTGTGGCTCAGTCAGTTAAATGCCTGCCTTTGGCTCAGGTCATGGTCCTGGGATCCTGGGATTGAGCCCGACATCGGGCTTCCTGCTCAGCGGGAAGCCTGCTTCTCCCTCTGCCTGGGGCACCCCCAGCTTATGTGCTCTGTTTCTCTGTCAAATAAATAAATAAAATCTATAAAAAAAATTTTCACTTAAATTGTTTTCTGAATATATTGTCGTTTGCCTTTTATATTTAAAACTTTCATTTTCCTGGAGTTGACATACGTGTTTAATGTGAGATAGAAATCTAATTTAATTTTTTTCCCATAACTTTTCTGTAAAACTGGAGAGTCACTTATCTCAACACCAGCAGTTATTGAACAGTCCTTTCCTCCACTAATCTTTAAAGTCTGCTTTGTCATAAATCAAGTTTCTATATGTGCATAGGTCTGTTTCTGGACTGTTCTATTCCACTGACTGTTGGTTTATTCCTGTGCAAACATCACATTGTCTTACTGTTATAGTTTTATAATAACATTCTTTTTTAAAAAAAAAAAGATTTCATTTATTTGACACAGAGAGTGTGCATGTGTGCACAAGTACGGGGAGTGGCAGGGAGAGGGAGAAGCAGGCTCCCAGCTGAGCAGGGAGCCTGAAGCGGTGCTCCATCCCCGGACCCTGAGATCATGACCTGAGCCAAAGGGAGATATTTTACCAACTGAGCCACCCAGGCATCTTTATAATAACATTCTTGATAGCTGGTGGAATATTCCTTCCTATTTTTCTCTTCTTTAGGACCCATTCGTTTCAGAAGTCATCTTCTTTGCTCTCATTGACTCTTTGCTTTGATAGGCTTTCAGCATTTACAAGGAAGCAACAAGTGAATGAGAGCAGATCATACTGTTTATTTCTATCTCCCCAGTTTAAGTGTTAAGGAAAAGGGTGCCAAATGTTTGGTTGTGGCTGATGTAGACTTTGCATACATTTTTATAAGCAAAGCAGGCAAGCTCCAACAAAGGAACTTAATTGTCTAATTAGATGTTATTGGAAACCCTAATGGGATCTGTGCTCTAATCCTTAGGAAGTTACTTTGGAGAAAAATTTTATTTAAGGGCTTTTCATAAAGTATTACAAAATACAAGTTCTCATATCAAAAGTATATTTGTTTTGGCTTTTGAGCAAGCACATGCATATTTCTAACTTAAGCATCTGGAATATCTTATTACCTATAGCTCTGTAAAAATTCTTCCTTTGTTTTCTTCTCATTATAGTTTTTGGAAAAACAAATTCGTTGACTAATTCCCAATTCCCTGGTTTATTTACATATAAATAACATCATAATATCAGAAAATTTAAAGCTTTTATGGAAAAGGCTCAGATGAAATATTACCTAAGTAAGAATTAACTTATTTTTTATCATTTTATATGATTTCACTTTTAGTATTATGAAAATTGTAATTATTCCTCATCTTACTTTAAAAAAATTTCTAGTATTAAAAAAATTTCTAGGGCGCCTGGGTGGCTCAGTGGGTTAAGCCGCTGCCTTCGGCTCAGGTCATGATCTCAGGGTCCTGGGATCGAGTCCCGCATCGGGCTCTCTGCTCAGTGAAAGATCCCCCCGGGGCTCCAAGCACCCCGGAATGGACCCCTTCTCAGGAGGAGACCCCCGGACCCAAAAACCGAGCCGAGTCCACTGGTCAGATGCAAACAGCACGAGGTTTATTGAGTAGACACAGGTACCTGCGGGCGGTCAAGTCTTAGGAGGACTCGCGCACCAGCCCTTAGTTCAGGGCCTTTTTATGGGGTTTGGGGAAGCGAAAGCATATGTACAGAAGCGGAAGCATGGTTACAAAGTTTTCATTGGCTGGTTTGAATGTAAAGGCATACTTGGCGCGTGGGAATACCCCTGATTGGTTCGCTCAGCATCCTTCATTTACATAGTGGGAAGTTATTTTCATTGGTCGTTAACAAAAGGGAAACAGACAGTATTGGCTAGATTTCAATCCTTCATTAGCATGTAGACTGACCATCGGCATTGGCCAGACTACAATCCCTTATTAGCATGTAGACTGACCATCGGCATTGGTCAGACTACAATCCCTTATTTGCATGTAGACTGACCTTTCAACATTCCTTGTAGTATCTTATCACTTTTTACAACATGGGAGGAATGTTTAAGGGAGTGGGAGAAGGGGGTGTTGGCTAAGCAAAGAGAAGGGGGAAGGAGGGGGAAAGGGAGGGAGAAAACCCTTTTCATCAGCAGGGAGCCTGCTTCCTCCTCTCTCTCTGCCTGCTTCTCCATCTACTTGTGATTTCTCTCTGTCAAATAAATAAATAAAATATTAAAAAAAAATTTTCTAGTATTATTTGTGCTCAGATAGTTTTAAACCAATAATTCTCCCTTATGATTATATTTATATAAATAAAGCTTAATTTCATTTTCAAGTCCAAATACTTGAGGTTTTTTCCTTTTCATAATATTAATTTTATGGAGAAGAAAATTGAATAATGATGCAGCATCTCTTTAACATGAAAAAATAAGACTTCTCCAGTTCCTTTTCTCTACCTTTATATTTTTCTTATCCTCATTTATCCCCTCTCTTCATTAACTTTACACTAGAATTCTGAGGATTTAATGGATTGTTACAGAATGAACTCTAATTAGGAGAAAATTCCCAAGAACATTTATTAAATGTCAGTGTGGGGGAAATATTCCTAAGCAAGATATGAAACTTGCAGTCAAAAGGCAGGACTGACACATTTGGTTACATAGAAATTTAAAAAAATGTGATAGATACCATAAACAAAAGTCAAAAACAAGCAACAGACAGAAAAAATAATGCAACATGGATGACTTATGAAGACTATTATCCCTAAAGTACAGCTCCTACAGGTTGACTAAAAACAATAATGTAGAAGAAAGGGCAAAGACCAAATGGACAAACAGAGGAGGATTTGCAAATAATAACACCTGAAAAGATGCACAGTCATAGTAGTGAATGCAAATTAATAATAGTGATTTTTTACTTTTTCATCAATCGACTTACAAAAAGTGAAAATATTGATAATATTCAGTGTTGGAAAGTGGGTGGGAGTGGGAGCATTCTCATACATTGCGTATTGGAGCATGAATTGCTCTGAGTTTGAGAATGGCATCTGGTGGGTCACCTGGGTGGCTCAGTGGGTTAAGCTTCTGCCTTTGGCTCAGGTCATAATCCTGGAGTCCCGGGATCAAGCCTCCCATTGGGCTTGCTGCTCACTGGGGAACCTGCTTCTCCCTCTCCCTCTGCCTGCTGCTCCCTCTGCTTGTGCTCTTTCTCGCTCGTTCTGTCAAATAAATAAAAATCTTAAAAAAGAGAGAGAGAATGGCATCTGGCAGTCTATATTATGATATGAAATACACATAGTTTTGGGCCCAACAATCTCACACAAATCATAGGTTATTGTATACCAGACCCCAGATATCACTGATCGAAGAAAAGCACTTAGCATTTAGTATCTAATCTAGACTCAATCCAACTATAGGTCTTATATGTGTGGAACATAAAAGGAATCAAATTATACTTTCTTCTTTAACAGACTTCCATATATTAAAATAAATATTGCTTTGGTACACTTCATAAATTCATATTATAAAATCTAAATGTAATCCTCCATATCCCCACTTACCCCTTCTTCCTTAGCTCATTTCATAGACCTGTCTTGAAACTTGAGATTTAGCACTCTCAAAGTGTGTTTGAAAAATAGTTTTTTAACATTGCATTATTTTTCAACTCTTTTTGGTCTTGAAAATATGTTTTGTGAGCATTTCTGACAAAAGATGGATTCTCATTCATCCGGTGGATTAAGGAGTTGCTTACATCAAGGTAAAGTGGACTACCCTCACCTGTGTTTACTTTTGTCTTTGGAAGCACTTCTACCCTTGGTCTACTGACCATATTAGCCAAAAGTGACACATATACTGTGAGGCTTACAGAAATATGGTGCTCACACAGAAAAAAATCAAAACAAAACAAAACAAAAAACAAAAAAACACCCTCTTTCACATTCTCTGAAAGAGTAAAGTGGTGATTTAGAACATTTACAATTTACCGTTACAGGGTGCCTGGGTGGCTCAGTGGGTTAAGCCTCTGCCTTCGGCTCAGGTCATGATCTCAGGATCCTGGGATCTAGCCCCATATCGGGCTCTCTGCTCAGCAGGGAGGGCTTTCCTCCCTCTCTCTCTGCCTGCCTCTCTGCCTACTTGTGATCTCTGTCTGTCAAATAAATAAATAAAATCTTAAAATAAAAATAAAAAATAAATAAAATTTACCATTACCTCTCTGTGCTGTGGAATGATGAGTAGGTGACACTGTACATCAAAATCAAGTTTTATTTGTTCCTAACCCTAAATAAGAAAAGTTATTATAGATACTTATTCATCTCACAGATGATTATTGAACAGCTGCTCTATCCCAGGCATTGTTAGGTGCTGTGGGTACAAATTCCCTCAAGGGGTTGACATACCAATGGGGGAGAAAAGCAATAAAAGAGTAAACAAATAAACAAAAAATTTTTGCATAATGATGTATGCTAAAATGTGAACAAAGCAGGGTAAAAAAGAATAACACTGGCAGGGATGCTCTTAGGGGAGGCTATTTAAAAAATGAGGGCTGGTCCTTCTTCAAAGGAAATGACTTCCCAAGTGGTGAGAAGGAGCAAGCCAGGAAAGATTTCAGAGTGTCCTGGGCTGAAAGTAACTGCAAATGCAAAGACGCTGAGGTGAGAACGAGCTTGGTGTTTGCGAAAGTGGCATGGATATTCCTGTTGTGTGGGTACCGTGATCCTTTGTAGTGTAGAACTGGGCTGTGTTGTAGGGCCATGGGTTTTTTGGTGCAATGTTTCACATCCCTGATCTGCTGCCTACTAAATACCAGTGGTGGCCCCCTCCCAAGTCATTGTGATTACAAAAGTACACTCACTGTACACCATGGTGACTGTAGTTAACAGTCCTGTATTGCATATTCGAAACTTGGAAAGAGAGTAGATCTTAAAAGTTCTCATCACAAGAAAAAATTGTAACTATGTGCAGTGATGGATGTTAAGTAAATTTATTGTGGTAATCATTTTGCAACATATACATTCATCAACTCATTGTGTTATATACCTAAAACTAATACATTGTGTTGTGTTTTTTTTTTTTTTAAGATTTTATTTATTTATTTGACAGAGAGAGACTACAAGTAGGCAGAGAGGGAGGGAAGCAGGCTCCCTGCTGAGCAGAGAGCCCAATGCAGGGCTTGATCCCAGGTCCCTGAGACTATGACCTGAGCTGAAGGCAGAGGCTTAACCCACTGAGCCACCCAGGCACCCCGACTAATACATTGTTATTTGTCAATTGTATCTCCATTAAAAAATAAGTAAATAAAAAGAAAAGAAACACAAAGCAAGAAACATTCTCACACATTTTGAACACTCCTTATTCCTCCTGCAAGGTGCCAGTCCTGCCTCCCGATGGAGAATCTTTGAAAGCTGGAGTGAAGGAGTTGGGGGTTTTGGATGTTAGAAATTAGAAAGGAGGATAGAGAGGTGGACAGCAACCAGGTCCTTGAGCCCTGGCAAGAGATCTGCATTTTATTTTAAGCATAATGCGCAGCCACTGGAGTGATGTGATCTGATAAATGTTTTAAAAATTCACTATGGCTCTTCCCCTTACAGACTGTGGACAGAATGAGATAGACAAGTTAGGAAGACTGTGGCTCCGGTTCCCGTATTAGATGGTATGGCTTGGACTGGAGGGAATCTCCTTGGGGGAGGGGATGATCTCATGCAGGGTACTGAAAGATTTGATAATTAGTTGGACGTGAGAGCAAAAGAAAATTAGGATGGCTCCTGGTTTGGGGGTTTCTTAGGAGGTTAAGAATAATACAAAGAAATCATATGATAAAGGAGATTATAAAATGAAGGAGAAGGATAACATTTCACAATGCTATTTAGAGATGAAATACTCCATTTTGTTTGAATTTTCAAATTCTTATGGACCCCAGTTTTGATGTTCTTTTTATTTTTTTTTAAGATTTTATTTACTTATTAGAGAGAGAGAGAACACAAATAAGGGGAGAGGCAGGGAGAGGGAGAAGCAAGCTCCCCGCTGAGCAGGGAGCTTGAAGGGATGTGCAATCCCAAGACCCTGAGATCATTACCTGAGCTAAAGGCAGACAGATCCTTAACGAACTGAGCCACCCAGGTGCCCTAATGTTCTTTTTTTGGTTTTTAAGGATTTATGTATCTGAGGCAGAGACGGAACAGAGACAGAACGGATGCGAGCACACACACGGGGGTTGGGGGAAAGGGAGAGAAAGTCTTTTTTTTTTTTTTTTTTAAAGATTTTATTTATTTGACAGAGAGAAATCACAAGTAGGCAGAGAGGCAGGCAGAGAGAGAGAGAGGGGAGAAAGCAGGCTCCCTGCGGAGCAGAGAGCCCGACGTGGGGCTCGATCCCAGAATCCTGGGATCATGACCTGAGCCAAAGGCAGAGGCTTTAACCCACTGAGCCACCCAGGCGCCCCAAGGGAGAGAAAGTCTTAAGCTGACTCCACACCGAGTGCAGAGTCTCACAGAGCTCAATCTCATGACCTTGAGATCCTAACCTGAGCTGAAACCAAGAGTCGGACACTGCACCACCCAGGCACCACCCAATTTTGATGTTCTGTTTAAAAAAGAATTTTAAAATATGTCTGCCAAAAGCATTTAACATTTGGAAAGGATTCATGACTTTGACAGATAAATAAGCATCTTCCTATAGTTATTATGTTCTATGATGTAATTTGCTGGAATTAAGTTGGCTACATTTCATGATACACATTGGGTATATAACCATATTTCTTAGTTTTCATTTAAAAGCTAAATTTAAAAGTTAAGTCATTTTCTTCATGTGAAATTCCTTCCTATGAAATCAAATACTCTTTTAATATTCTATGAAGGCAACCTCATCTGGTTATTAAAATGGGTGTATTTTTATAGAGAGAACATGAGAAGAGGGAGGGTCAGAGGGAGAAACAGACTCCCTACTAAGCGGGGATCCTGATGCAGACTCGATCCCGGGATTCCAGGATCATGACCTGAGCTGAAGGTAGTTGCTTAACCAACTGAGCCAACCAGATGCCCAAAATGATTGTATTTTTAAAAGTAAAGAGTTAAGATGCAATGTGTATTTTCTAGATTAGGAACATGGAGATTAGGGCGTAAATGCATCCTTAAAGTGGAATTAAGTTTTAAAAAGATGACTGGTAGAAAAAAAACAACTCTCTTTACCCTTCAGTGTGGATCTTTGTTGACTTACTTGCATTGCTATATCATTTCATAGTCCCAAGGGGCAAGGGAGGCAAGTGTACTAGACTCATGAAACTTTGTTCAGGCTGTGATGACAAATGAGAGTCCATCCACTGCTGGAATATTGTGCTCTAGGCATAATCCAGGACAAATAGGTAGCAGATGTAAGGATAGAGAGCTCATCTTAATAGGAAGAGGGGCCTTAATAGGAAGAGGGGTAAGACTAGAGTAGATGAAAATTAGCAGGACTTCCGAGGAAAGAGACTTCCCTGTTGGCTAATGGAGATGTTTAAGCAGAAGCCAAAAAGCTACTCACTAAGGGATATCCAGGAAGTGAGGCAGGCACTCGATGGACTTTGGAACAGATGATGTCTAATTTGTTTTCATACCTGAGATTCTGTCATTAAACACACCTGTCCCATTCATACTGCAGAATTAAAATAAAATCCTGATGACAACGGTTGCACCAGTCCTGTGGCTTGCTTTGCAATGACTGCTTGGTTGTTTAACCCTAGGGGTGAAATACCATAGTGATGGAGAGCATGCCAGTCAGATTGGCCACCTGTCATCTAGAACAGAGATTGCAAACTGTTATCTCATAGCCCTTGGTACTTAGTTTCACCCAACACACAGAATTCAGCCCAGTGATTAGGAAACATTTGATTTAGGGAGCTTCTTAAAAAAATAATAATAATACGGAGAAGATTGGAGAAGTTCAGAGAAGATAATATGAAAAGACTGGATTTCAGAACTCTCTCAAAAAACTGGAAGATTTCACAAAGCCCTGGGTCTACATTCTGCATGACATCAGAGCAAAGCGAGTCTCCTTCAGAAAGGGCATGAACCCCCAGTTAGCCACAGTTCCCATCATCTCATCTATATCCTCTTCTATTTTCCTCATTTACATCATCTGCCACTTCCCTATTGACATTTGAGTTTTGACTTCTGATCTAGATGCTGACACTCTTGCCTTTCTAGGGGAAAAAAAAATAGAGAAAGGCAAGTCAAGAATGAGAAAGTAGAGGTGGAAAAGCATCATGGTGTCTTACAGAGAGCCCTGGACTTGGATTAAGAAGGCCCCAATTTCATTCTGAGTTCTTTCTCTTATATCTTGAAGACTCCATTTCTTCATCTACAGAACAAGAACCATAAATAGGACTGATAATTATTTTGAACGAGAGAGTATATACAGGAGCACCTGATATATAACTTTACCCAAAGTATACCTTCTGGTTAGCTGGTTAGCTGATATCTGTGTTTTCCTATAAAACTTAAGGTAACTGTAATGTTCCCCTGTTCTGTGACCATTGATATTTGTTTGTTTTCTCTACTAGATTCTTTGCATCTTATTCAACTTTATATCACCAAGCAATGAACTTGACATTTTGATGAATAAATGTATTTATCAGTGGATTTTGAGGGTGGAGGAAAAGAGAATAGAGAAAAAAGGAATGACTGGTCACCTCCTGCCTTCCCCTACTACTTCAGATACCTCTCCCTCTTCCTCCAGACCCTCAGGCTCCGAGTCTTGCTGTGAATTCTAATCTCTCCAGAAGAATGTCCAGCCATATTGACTTGGACCACTTTGTGACTTTGGACCAGGTTGTACATTCTTAGGAAAATAAGGATGTGGTTAAACATTTGCTAGTTTCTTATTTAGAAGCTTTGTTACCAGCTTTGCTTGTGGTTCCAGATGTAGCCATTGATATCTGGAGCTTGAGCACTGTTTTGTTGATCAAGACTCTGATTTCCATTATATACCTACTATTTTAAAGCTGGTTACCTTATAAACAAGTTATTTTGCTTTTGTGACCTGGAGTAATACTATCAAATATTTACTGTACTGATTCATTGCTTGGATATATACTTTATATTTTTCAAAAAGGGAAAAGTCATAGCAGGAAGAAAGAGAACAAGCTAGTTAGTCTGTTTGGTTGTGTTTGTCCTACTGGAGTATCTGACCTGATTATGTTACCTCCTATAAAGCCTTTGGTACTTAGTTTCACCCAATACACAGTGCAACATGTGTTACTTTTTGTTACTGTATCATAAATAATACTTAATTGTATCTACTCAATTAAATGGCCTCTTTTCTATGTCTTCTAGTAGTGTGGCTATAGTAGGTGCTCTCTGGTTTTTTTTTTTTTTTTAAAGATTTTATTTATTTATTTGTCAGAGAGAGAGGGAGAGAGAGCGAGCACAGACAGACAGACAGGCAGGCAGAGGCAGAGGGAGAAGCAGGCTCCCCGCCGAGCAAGGAGCCCGATGTGGGACGCTGAGATCATGACCCAAGCCGAAGGCAGCTGCTTAACCAACTGAGCCTCCCAGGCGTCCCTGCTCTCTGGTTTTTAATTCATATCCCCTATTTACTGCCTAGGAGACCAAGGCCAAACATTTAAACTGTAAAATTTACTAAATTGTGTTTGCGTCAACCAAACACGGAGTATTGTGCTAAATACTTAATACTTATTTTAATACTCTTGATAGCCTATAAAGTATTTATTTTTATTATTACTTGCATTGTATGAATGAGAAAATCAGGGCACAGATAGAGTAACTTGTGATGTAACAAAAATTTGAATCAGCAGTGCGACTTCAAAACTTACATTCTTAAATAATAGTATCAACAGCAACAATAATAATAATACTGTTATGGTAGGGGTAATAGCTTAGACATACATAGTGCCGGTTATGTGTCAAGCAGTTCTCCGTGTGCTTTATATATATTTATGTAGCTCAAACTCATTGAGCTGTGTTGGTTTTTTTTTTTTAAGATTTTATTTATTTGAGAGAGAGAGAGTGAGCGAGCACAGAGGTACAGAGGGAGAAGCCGTTCCCCATGAGACTGGAGCCCCATGTGGACTCGATCTGAGGATCATGACCTGAGCTGAAGGCAGATGCTTCACAACTGAGCCACCCACGTACACCTGAGCTGTGTTTTTTTGA
Source organism: Neogale vison (assembly GCF_020171115.1). Taxonomy (NCBI): domain Eukaryota; kingdom Metazoa; phylum Chordata; class Mammalia; order Carnivora; family Mustelidae; genus Neogale; species Neogale vison. Next base: position 73,897,345 of record NC_058102.1, read on the forward strand.
AGTTCATAAAGTTGTTATGAGTAGCAAATGTGAATATGTGTGCATGTTTACTTATGTATATATATGCTATGAAATTATACAATAACTATAAATTTCTTACATGGCATTATTGTACATTCACACATAAGAATGAAGAATTTGTAATTTTTATTAATTCATAGACTATAAAGTAAGCAGGACGGTAGAATTTGCTGCTTGCAAGAAAGCTGCATGTGCATTAATTTCCTAAAACAGTATGACAGGAATAACTTGGTCTTTAGTAAGTTTGTAGTTCAATTTCCATTTTCTTGAAAACTTTTTACAAGAGAATTTACGCGGTGATCTTATCTAGAAACTGCATGATAGCTTCATAAGTGGGGAAGCTAATCTGTCGTATGCCCTGTGGTTGTTAAGGTAACTGCTTTTAACAAGTGTTCCCTTTGCTGCTGAATTAGGTTTTACTGCACCATCTGTGGTTAACGCCGTGTTTTCTAATGTAGACCCATACTGTTTCTGTGAATTTGTGTTTGTTGTTATCTCAGAAATTTTAAGGCATTGCTTTTATGGCCTCTCTTTTTTTCCTTTTGTGTGCAGCATAAAGAAAAAAAAATGTTCTTAAATTAAATCAGCCTTTGATACACATCCCTAAACTAGGTGGTAAGCCACTTTAGACCTTTTCCTATCCTTTTACACCTAGTCATGGCTCCGTAAATACTTGCTGATTGATTCTGAAGTTAAGGATTATTTTTATAGTAGCATATGGAAGACTTAGAAAAATATATCGGTAGTGGAAAACTTGTTGGCATGCATCCATTTTCAGGTTTTTCTAGAAGATCTTCTACCAGATGAAAAGCAGCAGAACCATCTGTCCCGATACTTTGGACAGATCTTAGCAGTCCTCCTTTGGGTTGCACTCTTTGTAGTGGATTGCCTTGCTGCACTGTAATTAAGTCAGGCGGCGGGAGTCCCTGTATGGAAGGGGCCCTTCCCTGCTGGATAAGTACCATTGCCTTTGTGTTTCATGTCATGTTATTGTGGAGTGGGTAATTTTTTTTCCTGCATGGGTCTTGATTTAACAGCAGGATCCTCTGGGCTTCCTCCAAGCATGTTTCTTGTTTCCCTGAAAATAAATGGTGGATGGATTCTGTCTCCAGATTATGAAAAACTATTAAATGAAAGCTTTTCTTTTTCTCATGTTCAAAACAATGCTAAATCTTTCTAATTATACTCAAAATGAGTTACTTGGTTCACTGGCTTCTTTTCTGTTCTGGCAAAGATGGAATTTTTTTTTTAACACGACAGATAAATTTTATAAAGATTTAATATTTTAAAAATGCCTAAAAGTCAAGAATATAGCATCTTTACATGCCTCTCATTGTGGTCTAATAGAAGAAAGGCTATAAATGAGACTTATGATTGGATACATTTTGTCTCTTATTCTTACCTTCCTAAAGCCTTGTCTCCTCCTTCAGCCACGCCTCTTTCTGCTCCCCCATTCTCTTATTCTGCCAACTCTCTAGACCCCACCTGCTTACTTACTGTCTGTTGTCCTTCCCCCACAGCAAGGAGACTTTCTTGTACCTTAATGTCTTCCTGGAACAGTCATCTCCTTCTCTTGGCCTTGCTTCTCTTCTCCTGTAGCCCTTTGGAGAAGACACTGCTCTTCTCTCCCATATCCTATAAACCTAAGAATCCAGAGACAAGGGCATATTTTCTTTTTCTTCCTTATTGCAACATACAGATGATTATTCCTCTATCATTGCCTCTACTTTTGTTATGTATCCTTGCCTGTAGTCTAGTTGGACTAAATAGCTCAGTGAAAAAGAATAGACTGAAGGAAAGAGGTTAAATGGGGAGATGTTAAGTGGGAAGTTCATCAGCAAACATGCTATGATATGATGCTGTTACTTCTTAAGATTTTTTTTTTTTAAGATTTTATTTACCCATTTGAGAGAGAGAGGCAGCACAAGCAGGGGGCAGAGGAGAGGGATAAGCAGTCCTGTAGACTCCCCACTGAGCAGGGAGCCCGAAATCGGGCTGAATCCTAGGATCCCGAGACTCTGACCTGAGCCGACAGCAGCACCTACCTGAATGACTCACTCAGGCACCCCAAAGATTCTATTTATTTATTTATTAGAGTGAGAACAAGCAAGAGAGAGTGAGCATGAGTTGGGGGAGAAGGGCAGAGGAAGAGGGAGAGGCAGACTCCCTGCTGAGTGTGGAGCTGGCTACAGGACTCCATTCCAGGATCCCGAGATTATTTTCTGAGCTGAAGGCAGTGGTTTAGCTGACTGAGCCACCCAGGTGCCCTGGTGCTGTTACTTCTTTATGAAAACTTTTAACCTCAATTATGAGCTCTCAATGCTGATTACCTGGCTGCATATAAAGCAACTCCAAGAGTGATCATATAAAGTTTGAATATTTAATTTAAGGGTAGAAATAATATTATTCCATTGGTAAGATGCATAATTTCACTTTGAAATGTCTGTAAATTCAGTCAAAATGGGCCTCAGTTTTCCAAGAAGCATTTCATGGTGCTTTCATTTCTTGCAGGAAATCTTCTCAGGCATGACCTTTTGAAGTCTGTTATCACTCTGAGGATATCTTAATAGGAACAAACAGGTGATTAGAAATGTAAATTATGAAAAATGCTAGAATTGTGGTCATAGGTACACAAAGGAGACAGAAATCTATGCCTTCTTTCCCCCAAATCCCTACTTATTGGATAGGTAAAACGTGATATGCCATATATAGTGTTTTGAATTTTTATTATTATCTTTAAAAAAGATTTTATTTATTTATTTAACAAAGAGATAGAGAGCACAGGTAGGCAGAGTAGCAGGCAGAGGGAGAGGGAAAAACAAACTTCCCAACAAGCAGGGAGCCCGATGTGGCACTCGATTTCAGGACCCTGGGATCGTGACCTGAGCCAAAGGCAGATGCTTAACTGACTGAGCCACCCAGGTGCCCCTATTTATTTTTTTTTTAAGATTTTGTTAATTTATTTGACAGAGAGAGATCATGAGCAGGGAGAGGGGCAGAGGAAGAGGCAGAAGGCTCCTCGCTAAGGAAGGAGCCCAATGCAGGACTTGAGCCCAGGACCCTGAGATCATGACCTGAGCTGAAGGCAGATACTTAACTGACTGAATCACCGAAGTGCCCCAGTATTTTGAATTTTTAAATTATTAATAAGGGTGAACAACTTGCTTTGATATTGTTTAACCATTAAAAATTCCTCTTCTGTCAACTTGTTTTTGGTGTATATGTCCCTCACCTTCTTTTTTTTTTTTCCATTTTATTGTACTTTATTTCTTTTCAGTGTTCCAGAATTCATTGTTTATGCACCACCCGCAGTGCTCCATGCAATATGTGCCCTCCTTAATACCCACCACCAGGCTCACCCAACTTCCCACACCCCTTCCCTCCAAAACCCTCAGTTTGTTTCTCAGAGTCCACAATCTCTCATGGTTTGTCTCCCCCTCTGATTTCCCCCAACTCATTTCTGCTTTCCATTTCCCAGTGTTCTCCGTGTTATTCCTTATGCTCCACAAGTAAGTGAAACCATATGATAATTGACTTTCTCTGCTTGACTTATTTCACTCAGCATACTCTCTTCCAGTCCCGTCCATGTTGCTACAAAAGTTGGGTATTCATCCTTTCTGATGGAGGCATAATAACTCCATTGTATATATGGACCACATCTTCCTTATCCATTCGTCCATTGAAGGGCATCTTGGCTCTTTCCATAATTTGGCGACTGTGGCCATTGCTGCTGTGAACATTGGGGTACCCTCTTACACTATTGGTGAGAATGCAAGTTGGTGCAGCCACTTTGGAAAACAGTGTGGAGATTCCTTAAGAAATTAAAAACAGAGCTTCCCTATGACCCTGCAATTGCACTACTGGGTATTTGCCCCAAAGATACTGATGTAGTGAAAAGAAGAGCCCTTGCCTTCTTATCAAACTGCATGTCAATGCTTCCATTGAAAGAAGTGCCATAATTTGAGAGGATCTTTATTTTCTAAGCAGACAATTTTTTTGATTCAGTATTAGAAGAACTAGATCTATAAATAAAAAGCAAAATGTTGGGTATTAGTTTCTTTGAATGAATAAAATTTTACATACACTTCTTCATCCTTACAAGGTTACAGGCTTGAGTGTGTATAGTTTTGGCATTTGAACGAGCAGAACTAAACAAAAACAAAAACCAAAAAAGATGTTTATAACCACAGCAGCAGCATCCTATATAGCAGAAGAAATGTACTAACTTAAATTCACTGACTGAAAACTCAAAATTTTTCAATGTCATTGAAATCTTCCTTTGTGCAAGTTTCCTTGATTCAAGGAAAACACGTTAGAGAAGTTTACCCTAGTTACCTTCTATTTCTGTAAAAGTCTCTGAAATTCAAAGTCTCTTACCTTTGGAGGGATAAAAGTTCAGAGCCATGGTTCTCTGTTTTGATCTTTGCCTTTGGCCCAGTGGTTACCTTTCCTGAGCCCTTAGCTTTCCATCTGTGAACAGAAGGTGCTCCATCTGCTGTCTTAAAGTGAAGATTTATAATTCAAGTAAGACACTGTTTTGATCTTACACTCCGTTTTTGTAAGATTCCAACTTAAAATTAAGAAAATGGAATTATTCAAGCCTTTATTACCTCATCTGTAGCTTATTCAGAATTTATATTTTTTATTTATTTTGTCCTGATATCTGCTTTTGACCAATTTGTTGTGTTTTTGTTATAGCTTAAAAAATGTGTGAAATAATATCTCAAAACAAAATGCTGTATTTGTAATGCCCAATGAGAAATCTGATTTAGACACCTCCTCCTTTGGACAAACTTCAGTAACACTTACCATGGTATCTTGTATGTGTTGGTTTCCTAACCTTTTTTTCGCCTATTATCTCTGAGCTTCATGAGTCAGTGATCTCTGTCTTCCCTGTTTTTGTCTCTCCCTTGGTGCTTACACATGGCATATGATCAAACAAATGTTTGCTGAATACATGAGCTAAATCATAGTCTAGTTTTAAAAAAAGGTATAAACCTCATCAGTGTTTTTGATTTTGCCGAATAGAAGTTAGTGGATTCCTTTTAAATAGGAAAAGTTATAGTGAAAAACACACATTTCTGCATAATGGCCAACTCTTCAAGCTCTGGGAGGCGGGACTGTGCCATAAATAGGACATAGCTTAGACAGTGGGAGTCACATGTTAGGACAAGGTATATGAAACTGCCTTTTTTTTTTTTTTTTTAAGATCAAAAGCAATAAGTTGAACCATGTGGAATTGCAGTATTCTAATATATTGAACAGAAAAGGGTGAGTGTGAAGGCTTAAAATTTAATCCATTTTGAGGACCTTTGTTATCTGTGAACAAATGACATACGGGAAAAATCAATTCATTGAAAAAAATTGGGAGCAACACTTCATAGTACATAGTCAGGAAAAGAAAAAGGACTGATTAGAATTCTTTCTTGAAATATGTAAACATGTGAAAATGTTGATAAGAGTAACAACTAATTCTTCAAATTAAAAATGGATGCTTTATTGTTATTTATAACATATAGCCTTAACTTCACATCTCAGATCTCAGATTAAATTTGAAGAGTTAATTGTTTCAAGGCTTTAATAAATACTTTATTATTAAATGTTCATATGAAGCATCCAAAATATAGACTCCCTTTTAAATTTTATTTTCTTTAATTTTTAACAGTCTAACACTTCTGGATCCTTATCTGTCAGGGACTTTGGGTGTAATTGGAACCATCTTTTATAGACTTTATGAACTCTTGCACATGGCACACTTTGAAATTTCACTGTGCATTCATTCTACATTGCTCCTGTTGTGTCCACAGCAGCGCTGTATATTTGGCTGTGGAGACACTGATTTTGTCAGCTATAAATAAATAGTTCCTTCTACTCAACCCACTCTCGTTATCCTGCTTTATATTTCTTCACGGCGTCTGTTCTCTACTGATAATATATTTTTTTAAAGATATTATTCATTTATTTTTGCACATGTGTGTGTGCGCGTGCACAAAGGAGAGAGAGAGAGCACAGCATGGGGAGGGGCAGATAGAGAGGGAGAAACAGGCTGCCTGCTGAGCAGGGAGTCCAATGCAGGGCTTAGTCCAAGGACCCTGGGATCATGACCTGAGCTGAAGGCAGACACCAAACAGACTGAGCCACCCAGGCACCCTGATGATATTTTTTGTTTGTCTTTTATTTCCTCCCATCCAATTTCTGGAACATCTAGTCTTACACATCTTCATAGCCTTTTCAAAAAAAAAAAAAAAAAAAAAAAAAAAAAAATATATATATATATATATATATATATATATATATTTAAGATTTTATTTATTTATTTGACAGAGCACAAGCAGGGGGAGCAGCAGGCAGAGAAAGAGAGAGAGAGAGAGTAAGCAGGTTTCCTGCAGAGCAGGGAGCCCGATATGGGGCACGATCCCAGGACCCCGGATCATGACCTGAGCTGAAGGCAGATGCTTAACCAACTGAGCTACCCAGGTGCCCCTAAACAACATTTTTTTTTTCACTTTTTTTTAAAATTAACATATAATGTATTATTAGCTCCAGGGGTACAGGTCTGTGAATCGCCAGGCTTACACACTTCACAGCACTCACCATTGCACATACCCTCCCAAGTGTCCATAACCCCACCACCCTCTCCCTTACCCTCTCCCCCCCTGCAACCCTCAGTTTGTTTTGTGAGATTAAGAATCTCTTATGGTTTGGGGCACCTGGGTGGCTCAGTGGGTTAAGCCGCTGCCTTGGGCTCAGGTCATGGTCTCAGGGTCCTGGGATCGAGTCCCGTGTCGGGCTCTCTGCTCAGCGGGGAGCCTGCTTCCTCCTCTTTCTCTCTCTCTGCCTGCCTCTCTGCCTACTTGTGATCTCTGTCAAATAAATAAATAAAATAAAATCTTAAAAAAAAAAAAAAAGAATCTCTTATGGTTTGTCTCCCTCCCGATCCATTTTTTTCCTGTTTCATTTTTTTCCTTCCCTACTCCCCAATCCCCCTCTCTCTCAAATTCCTCATATCAGGGAAATAATATGATAATTGTCTTTCTCTGATTGACTTGTTTTGCTCAGCATAATACCCTCTAGTTCCATCCACATCGTTGCAAATGGCAAGATTTCATTTCCTTTGATGGCTGCATAGTATTCCATTGTATATATACCACATCTTTATCCATTCATCTGCTGATGGACATCTAGATTCTTTCCAGAGTTTGGCTATTGTAGACATTGCTGCTATAAACATTCTGTGCACGTGCCCCTTTGGATCACTACATTTGTATCTTTAAAGTAAATACTCAGTAGTGTTATTCCTGGGGCATAGGGTAGCTCTATTTTCAACTTTTTGAGGAACCTCCATACTGTTTTTCCAGAGTGGCTGCACCAGCTTGCATTCCCACCAACAGTGTAGGAGGGTTCCCCTTTCTCTGCATCCTCGCCAGCATCTGTCATGTCCTGACTTGTTAATTTTAGCCATTCTGACTGGTGTGAGGTGGTATCTCATTGTGGTTTTGATTTGTATTTCTCTGATACTGAGTGAAGTGAAGCACTTTTTCATGTGTCTGTTGGCTATCTGGATGTCTTCTTTGCAGAAATGTCTGTTCATGTCTTCTACCCATTTCTTGATGGGATTATTTGTTCTTTGGGTGTTGAGTTTGATAAGTTCTTTATAGATTTTGGATGCTAGCCCTTCATCTGATATATTGTTTGCAAAAATCTTCTCCCATTCTGTCAGTTGTCTTTTGGTTTTGTTGACTGTTTCCTTTGCTGTGCAAAAACTTTTGATCTTGACGAAGTCCCAGTAATTCATTTTTGCCCTTGCTTCCCTTGCCTTTGGTGATATTTCTAGGAAGAAGTTGCTGTGGCTGAGGTGGAAGGGGTCACTGCCTGTGTTCTCCTCAAGGATTTTGATGGATTCCTTTATCACATTGAGGTCTTTCATCCATTTTGAGTCTATTTTTGTGTGTGGTGTAAGGAAATGGTCCAGTTTCATTTTTCTGCATGTGGCTGTCCAATTTTCCCAAAACAATTTGTTAAAGAGACTGTCTTTTTTTCCAGTGGACATTCCTTCCTGCTTTGTCAAAGATTAGTTGACCATAGAGTTGAGGGTCTATTTCTGGGCTTTCTATTTTGTTCCATTGATCTATGTGTCTGTTTTTGTGCCAGTACCATACTGTCTTGATGATGACAGCTTTGTAATAGAGCTTGAAGTCCAGAATTGTGATGCCACCAACTTTGGCTTTCTTTTTCAATATTCCTTTGGTTATTCGAGGTCTTTTCTGGTTCCATATAAATTTTTGGATTATTTGTTCCATTTCTTTGAAAAAAATGGTTGGGATTTTGATAGGGATTGCATTAAATGTGTAGATTGCTTTAGGTAGCATAGACATTTTCACAATATTTGTTCTTCCAATCCATGAGCATGGAACAGTTTTCCATTTCTTTGTGTCTTTTTCAATTTCTTTCATCAGTATTTATAGTTTTTTGAGTACAGATTCTTTCCTCTTTGGTTAGGTTTATTCCTAGGTATCCTATGGTTTTGGGTGCAATTGTAAATGGGATCGACTCCTGAATTTCTTTCTTCTGTCTTGTTGTTGGTGTATAGAAATGCAACTGATTTCTGTGCATTGATTTTATATCCTGACACTTTACTGAATTCCTGTACAAGTTCTAGCAGATTTGGAGTGGAATCTTTTGGGTTTTCCACATAAAGTATCATATCATCTGCAAAGAGTGATAGTTTGACTTCTTCTTTGCCGATAGGTTGCCTTTAGTTTCTTTTTGTTGTCTGATTTCTGAGGCTAGGACTTCTAGTACTATGTTGAATAGCAGTGGTGATAATGGACATCCCTGCCATATTCCTGACCTTAGCCGAAAAGCTCTCAGTTTTTCTCTATTGAGAATGATATTTGCGGTGGGTTTTTCATAGATGGCTTTGATGATATTGAGGTATGTGCCCTCTATCCCTACACTTTGAAGAGCTTTGATCAGGAAAGGGATGCTGTACTTTGTCAAATGCTTTTTCAGCATCTGTTGAGAGTATCATATGGTTCTTGTTCTTTCTTTTATTAATGTATTGTGTCACATTGATTGATTTGCAGCTGTTGAACCAACCTTGCAGCCCAGGAAGAAATCCCACTTGGTCGTGGTGAATAATCCTTTTAATGTACTTAAACAACATCTTTTAACTGTGAAATATACCATCATATTCAGAAAAAGTACACAAACAGGAAGCATGGTTTAAGCAGATAATACAAAGCCACTCTTCATGTAGCCACCACCCAGGTGAAGGGAATAGAATATTGTAAACACCGCAGAATCTCCCTTTGTCCCTTCCTCAATTGCAACTCCCTTCACCCCAGGTAATCCATAATTTTGTCATAATAATTATCTTGATTTTGTCAAAGTTTTTTTTTTTTTTAAGATTTAATCTGTTTATTTGACAGACAGAGATCACAGGTAGATAGAGAGGCAGGCAGAGAGAAAGAGATGGGGAAGCAAGTTCCCTACCGAGCAGAGAGCCCTATGTGGGCTCCAAGATCTGAGCTGAAGGCAGAAGCTTGAACCCATTGAGCCACCCAGGTGCCCCTGTTATAGTTTTTTACATGTGGTTTAATTTTCATCTGTTTTGAACTTTACATGAATGGAATCAGATTATATATATTCTTTCATACCATATTGTTTTGTTTAATATTTTTTGTGATAGTCTCCTGGTCATTGCATGCAACAGTAGTTACTTCACTTAATTACTGTACGGTGCCCCATTGCCCTATTTATCCACTCTTTGGCTGGTGGACTTTTAGGTTACTTTCATTCTTTGGGTGATAGTGAAGAGTGCTACTCTGAATATGAGTTTTTGAATTTCTATGGGCATAATTTCTGTGGTATAGAATATGCCTGTCTTCAACCTCACCATGTTTTCCAAAGTGAAGGATTTATATACCGACGAGCAGTGTATGAGAACTCTCACATTCTTGGATATTGTCAGATTTTAAAGTTTTGCTAATTTGGTGGGTATAGAATGGCATCCTCTTGTAGTTATAATTTGCATTTTTTTTTAAAAGATTTTATTTATTTATCAGAGAGAGAGGGAGAGAGCGAGCACAGGCAGACAGAATGGCAGGCAGAGGCAGAGGCAGAGGGAGAAGCAGGCTCCCTGCCGAGCAAGAAGCCCGATGTGGGACTCGATCCCAGGACGCTGGGATCATGACCTGAGCCGAAGGCAGCTGCTTAACCAACTGAGCCACCCAGGCATTTTTTTGATTACTAAAGAGATTGAACAACTTTTCAACTTTCCAGATGTTCATTTGATTTCCCATTTTATGAAATGCCTATTTAATATTTAAGTCTTTAGCCATTTAAAATATTAGGTTATCTGTCTTTTTATACTGGTATATAGGAATATTTTATATATATATTCTGAGTCCTCTTTCGTTATCATTTACATGTGTTGCAAATATTTTTTCCTTATCTTTTCATTCTTTTTGTGATCTCCTTTGATAAAATTATTAGTTCTAATTAATGTAACTGAATTTATCAGTTTTTTCCTTTGTTGTTCATATATTTTTGTGTCTTTTTTTTTTTTTTTAAAGATTTTATTTATTTATTTGACAGAGAGAAATCACAAGTAGATGGAGAGGCAGGCAGAGAGAGAGATGGAAGCAGGCTCCCTGCTGAGCAGAGAGCCCGATGCGGGACTCGATCCCAGGACCCTGAGATCATGACCTGAGCTGAAGGCAACAGCTTAACCCACTGAGCCACCCAGGCGCCCTATTTTTGTGTCTTTTTAAAGAAAGTCTTCCCTATTCTGAGGTGTTACATATAATTTTTGTCTTCCACAGATAGTTCTTTAATCTTACATTATTACATTACAATCTATAATCTTACATAGTTCAATAATCTTACATTATTAATCCTACATTGCATAATCTTACATTATTTAATCTTACATTATAATTAAATCACATTATTTAATATTACATTATTCTAAGTGTAAATAAATTTTGACTCTCTTTGAATCCACAGTAGTTAAACTGCATCTATAGAAGCTTGAGTTCATAAATGATTCTTTCCAGGGTGAGTATTAGCATATCACATTAGGACAGTGGCTTTTTTGCTAGCAAAATCCCTTTTTCTCCTTACCTACTCACAAGAACATGTTTGCTAAACTAGAAATGAATGTACAAAGATAGAAATCTGTAGTAGATGTGAACAACAAAAGTTATGATTTAAATCAGCAAAATACACCTTCTGAGACAAACATTTTCTCAAATAGCCCCTGGTTTCATCTGGGCTAAATGAAGAATCACCAGGAGATATTACATAGTGAAATTAATCCACTTGTGGTGACAGCACTTGGTAATTGCCTTCATTAATCAAGGCAGGTTAATTTCTATGTATTTGTATAACAATGTAAAAAAACCATTTTCTACTGAAACCTTTAATATAGCAAGTGAAGCTCTTACTTCTTTCACACATATATATATATATATTTATTTTTTAGATTTTATTTATTTGACAGAGAGAAAGTGAGAGAGGGAACACAAGCAGGGGGAGTGGGAGAGGGAGAAGCAGACTTCCTGCCACTGAGCAGGGAGCCTGATGCAGGACCTGAGTCAAATGCAGAGGCTGAGCCACCCAGGCAACCCTCTTTCATAAATATTAAAGATTAACTGTTAATTCAAATACTCAGAATCACTTTCTTTTCCTCACCTTTCTGATACCTGCACCCACTCCCTTATGAGGGAAGCCAGATTACTTTATCAGTCATCTTAAAGCCTTCCTCTTTTATATCCAATACCAGGCCAGTGGTTTTAAATTTTATTTATTTATTTATTTATTTATTTATTTTTATGGAAGTCATTGTCTCTTATCTAGGAAAAGAGTTGGCTGTTTCCTGATGGTTGAGTAATCTGTGTAGGCAAAGAGAGACCAAAGTTTTCTTGAAAGCAGTTAAGCAATTATTGTCAATGTTTTAATCAGTACCACTATGCATATATTATTTCTGCATATTTTAGCACTTGATGTTGAACTTCATATTTGTTCTTTGTTTCTGCTCAGGGACTGAGTAAGAGAGAAACAAGGAACTAAAGGAGCCTTAATGCCAAGTACAGTGCCTATAGCTCCACCTCATTGAAATTGCAAGGAAGGTTCTCTGACACAAGTTAATGATCATATGAGATGATCATGACAAATGGTAGAGGAAGAGGCCATGGAGAGGTACAAAGTAGGAAAGATAAAAAGATTCATTTTTGCTATCAAAACTCTTTGTATCCCCAATCTGTTTTCTTCTTTTAAAGACAATGACTTGGGGCGCCTGGGTGGCTCAGTGATTTAGGCCTCTGCCTTCACCTCAGGTCATGATCTCAGGGTCTTGGGATCCAGCCCCGCATTGGGCTCTCTGCTCAGCAGGGAGCCTGCTTGCCCCCTCTCTCTCTGCCTGCCTCTCTGCCTACTTGTGATCTCTCTCTGTCAAATAAATAAATAAATAATCTTAAAAAAAAAATAAAGACAATGATTTGTTGAATACCAATTAAATTAGTAGGTACTGTGTTAATCCCATTCATTACACAGGAGATCCTGAAAATCTTTAATTAGTTCCTGGTCTTAGATGAGGGAAGGAGGAGGGAGATTGCAAAATAATTATAATACATGATATTTGCAGAGCTCATTGGAAGCACAAAAAACCAGGAACTTTATACAGAGAAAGTGGTTTTTGAGCTTGGTTTTAAGGGGCCAGGTTAATGGGATTTGGTGATCAGTTAGATTTGAGGGGCTAGGGAGAGTGAGTTTGTTATTTGTTTGATTGAAGGCTGGAGTGAATATTATGTCTACAAATACAGTGCTTTAAGGAGAAAGGCTTAGGACAAAGTGCCAGAAGACAGCAGATTTCTATTTTCTATGTATTTATATATCAGGATAGTTCATGAACAGACACAGACACTCATCCTTGTGAATAGATTGTTCATATCATTACCTTCTACCTGCTCTGAGTTGTCAACTTTGATCATAAAGAATTTGGAGTCAGCTTCTCCTTCAGTGGGTGTTTGTGTGGAATGTATTTAACCTCTTGTTTCTTTTTTTCCCCTCTCTCTATCTTGATTAGATCTCTCTGCTTGTCTCATACCTTCCTCATCAATTGATACCTAAGAAATTTGATATCAGACATTCTAGACTTGCTTAATCATTAAAAGGGGCTTTTAAAATGATAAATGACTCTCAAGGCCAGTTTAGTTTTACTGAGGTGAAAATCACTATCATAATCAGGGTCTTTGATTTAGTGAGAAAGAGAAATTTCTGATTATTTGATGAACTGATGACTCAACAGTTATGCTAAGGAAGTTTTATTCCTCTCACTAGACAATTTTTAGCTTTTGTGGTGGTATTAAACTGATATCGTGTACTGGCATTTGGTGATTTGGCTTTGAAAAGGGGAACTCAGTTGTGTTTTCAGCTAATTGTGTTAGCAACAACATATCCAGCAAGTGTCTTCTAAACACCTACTATATGTGGAGCACTATACTAGATCCAAGCCATATAGAAGTAAGCAAAACAGGCATGAATCTTGCCCTCTTAGAGCTTAAAATTGAGTGGGAAAAACAGAAATAGTAAATCTTCCATATTTATAAATACAAATAAAGGTCTCTCATAACCCATTCATTATTCCTGTCTGCACAAGTGTGTCAGGCTTATTTAGCAACTAGCTTTGCAATTTTCTCTTGCACCTTTTTTACTAACAATTATTGTTACCCAGTCACTTTTACGTATTAGCCAAAAGGCCTCACAACCATGGTGGCTTCTAGATTTTCAATTTGGGAAAGCAGGTGGATGGAGAGGCCATAAACCGAAATAAAGAACATAGGAGAGAAAATTTGAGACTAAGGGGAAAAAAATGTTTTGAACACACAGATTTAAGGGGCTGTGAGACATCAGAGTGGAGGTATGGAATTGGCTGGTGCAAATGCACTTTAGAAATCTCAGGACTGACTAATGAAAAAACAAGAAAATTAACAATGAGGAACCCATCCTATGCGTCTGGCTTATGTATATAAGTCATCCTTCGAGTCACAGAATGAATGAGATGCAAGTAGAGGGAGAAGGACAAGAGCTGTGCGTGGAGCCCTGGGGATCGCAGTCCTTTGGGTCAGGCAGAGGAAGAGGCTGCTGTGAGAGCCAGAACAGTGTGGTGGGAGAGCTATGAATGTGACTAGGAGAGCAGGCTAATGGAAACCAGCACGGGAAGAATTTCGAGACCCGGCGACCAGTGCTGCAGAGTGCAAGACAGATGGACCCTGGAGAGCAAGCTGGGTTGGGCGGTTTGCAGGAACAAGGGTGGAGAATCCTCAAGTCTGAAATCCACAGTACTCCCTTCACGCAAAGGACAGTTGGGTGGTGGTTTCTTTTCTTTTCCTTAACCACCCTTTGGATATTTGATTAATTATCAGCCAGCTAACTTCCCACTTCTTGGTAGTTAAGATTTACCAAGAAGAATTTCTACACTCTTCAAAGTTAAATGACTTGGGATTAATATCCTTCAAGTTCATTGTTCACCACACTGCTCGTTCGATTTCTTTGTTTTGTCCTGTGTTTTAACATCTGCTTCAAGGCTACTCTCTCTGGTGATAATTTTTGAAAAGTTTTTTCAAGTTTTCTAGAAACATGTGTAAGGACGCAATCACTTTGTGAATGTGGGCATTCAGTACATGGGTGTGGCAGTGGAGTGCCTGCTAGGAACTTAGAGATAAGGAATGGCTTGAACCATTAAAGGGCTTGAGTAGAGAAGGAAAAATCTCAGAGACAGAATGGCTCCAGATCAGCAAGTTTTGTCTACAATCTTAAGAAAAAACATCTTAATTCTCCATCAAGACTACAGCAGTCAGAGGTAGGGTTGTTTAAAAAGGGAAGCAGAGAACAAAGAGAATCTGAGAAGCAGATGTTGGCAGGGTGCACTGAGCAGGGGCGGGCACCATGCCTGGCTCTGCAGCGGTCAGTTCTGGCAACAGGCCTGTGCTGTGGAGACAGACATGGTGAGTTTTCAGGCCCTGATATACTTACATTTGAGTCAGGCACATCTCATGTTGATTTTGAGTCCATGTTCCCCCAACTGGTTGCTGGAGAGCTTGCTTTTGAGGAGAGAATGTGATTTTCCTACCGATGTCCTTGTTTGACCTCTTGACAGTTATATAATTTATATAGTAGAGTAAATGCCTATTTTGGTTTTGTGTATCAATCTCCTGGGGCTTTCATTCACATGTTAGAGCATCCGTAAGTCTGAATGAGTCTGGAATGGGATCGAGTTTCTTGGTTCACGGCTCATGTCCTGAACCACGTCAGATTAAAGTCTGTGAAAGTCTGTTGGCAGGCAGGCAGGCTGGGGGGGCAGGTGGTCTCTTTTTTCATGAAACTCCTCTGTTTTACCATACAGCCTTACTCTGGGAGTTTTCACAGATTACCATTATTTTTCTAAAACTGATAAAATTTAATGTAGTAAGATTTAATTCTGTTGTAAAGATATGAAACAGATATTATCTCCTGTGAAATGAATAACTGGCCATTTGCAGGCATGTCATGATTGCTCCCATATTGCATTCTGTCTCCTGGTGCTCAACTGCATGGGCCAGACCATTTCGATATAGCCCGGTCATCTGAATAAGGAACTATGATGCCCATAAACATGTATTAAATATAGATCTTCGGTAATATTGGAGACATTCATGGCCATTGACAAGGATTGTTCTCTGCAGTGATGGGCTGCTCTCTTAGGAGTGGTAGCATTACACGTCTACATGTTTTTTATGTTAAAATTCATGTAACTTTATAACAAGTTACATAAGTCACACAGCTAAATCTGCCTTTGTAATGTTTCAACATGTATTCTAGGCAAAACCATTTTTTCTTTTTTTAATAGATTTTATTTATTTCTTTGAGAGAGAGAGACTATGAGTGGGGGGAGGGGGCAGAGGGAGAGATAGTAGGAGAAACAGACTCCCTGCTGAGCAGGGAACCTGATGTGGGGCTCCATCCCAGGGCCCTGAGATCATGACCTGACCCGAAGGTGGACGCGTAACCAACGGAACCACACAGGCATCCTAGGAACCATTTTCTTCTGAAGTCAAAAATAAATATTGGTTCATGCTGCTAAATTTGTATGCTTTGTCAAAAAAAGCACTTCCAGAAAATGAGCTGAACTCAAAGTTGGGGCTTTAAGATTTTGTTTTTATTATTTTTGTTTATTTGACAGAGACACAGCAAGAGAGCAAGCACAAGCAAAGGGGGTGGGAGAGGGAGAAGCAGGCTTCCCGCTGAGTAAGAAGCCTGATCTGGGGCTCGATCCCAGGACCCTGGCACCATGACCTGAGCCCAAGGCAGACCCTTAATGACTGAGCCACCCAGGTGCCCTGCATAAGATGTTTTAAGTGAACCAAAAAAAGGAAGACTAGTGTCAGAGTTAAAAGATGCAAAACAAGAATAAAGACAAAAATATTGACCGTGTCTGACTTGGGAGAATTCTGGTCATGGGATCTTCAGAACATGTAATCAGTTTAGGATTTCCCTGATAGTCCTGGTAGACCATTTTGGCCTCTCTGAAGAGGGACATGAGAGAAGTCGCATACATTCTCCTCCTGACCTTGAGTGTTTACCCTGGTTTTGCTGTGTACAAAAAGGAAGATCCTAGGAGATGCCCAATCAGTTTTAGAAAGGCATGTGAACAAAAGTAGGGATTGCAAGAACTGGGCTTGGCAGCTGGGCAGAGAGAATGATGATCTGAAAGGAAACCCAGGTCAGATGCTTCTCTAGCTGTACAAATACATTGCTTGTTAACATCACTGAATTCACATCCTTGCTTTTCCATGCTATAGACAGGTAATTTCCAGGGCTGCCGTGTTGCAGAACTTGGAGGATTAGTGATGCAAATAGCACCCCTGAGGTGATGCAGTGTGGGTCTGCACAGTGTGACTGAGATGCCTTGGGTTGGTCTGTGACAGCAGTAAGTGTGTGACACTGATATCCCGCTAGAGTAGAGGTCCTCTGCTGTCTTAGGAAATAGGTAAGACATGCAGACTGTTGCTCAGTGATAGTAGTCTAAAGAGTTAGAACCCTTTCCATAGGTTAAGAAGCCTGGCAAGACTCCTGGTAAATTCATTGACTCTTCTTGATAATTATAACTCTTCCTTGTAATCTTTTTTTTTTTTTAAAGACTTTATTTATGTATTTGACAGACAGACAGAGATCGCAAGTAGGCAGAGAGGCAGGCAGAGAGAGAGAGAGGAGGAAGCAGGCTCCCTGCTGAGCAGAGAACCCCATGTGGGGCTAGATCCCAGGACCCTGAGATCATGACCTGAGCAGAAGGCAGAGGCTTTAACCCACTGAGCCACCCAGGCACCCCTCTTCCTTGTAATCTTAATATAAACTGTATACTGTGCTTCTCAGCAATTCTGGTAAATCTTTGTACTTCACCAAATGCTCCAAAAATGTAGGGTCTACTGGCTTATGTCCTATGTGTAAGCATCAAAAGAGATGATGGGGACATTATTGGAATGATGGTATCAGACACAGTTGCTTAACAGTACTAGATTTCCTTGATGTGACAAATACTGAGATAAAAGTGACTGGAAATTTCTGTACAAGGTGGGTGACAGTGTAGCCTGTTTCAAGGCAGAAATATGTGGTCCAATTCACACAGCGCTACGGCTGCTGCTCATGGAGCCTGTACAGATTCTGTCATTGGACAAGCACTTACCTTCTTTCTTCTGCAGTCTTTTTACCCTGACAGCCCTTCTGACTCTTCTGGAGCCTCTGACTGCCTGGCTGCCCGCTCAGCAAATACAGTTTGTTAATTACTTGTATACAATATGATTACTGAATTGTGGTACAACTTTGCTCAAATCACTTACATTTTTCATTCTTATTAATTTGGAGAAATGTATATGCCAACCCAAATATAATGAGTTGCACAGTATTTGTTGCGAGACTAGAGGGATTGGAGGTCATGTTTCTAGGCACCCCTAGGCTTGGTAACTGTATATTATGATTACTTCATATTGGGTGCTGATTAATCAGACTTGATCAGATCTACCCTCTGGAGTTTGTAAGACAGAGAGAAAGGAACAGAAATGCCAGCGGTGGGAGCAGGAGGCAGAAAGAGGAGGGGCAGAGCCTGAAAGCAGCTGAGAGAGCATCAAGTCACAGAGTAAGGAATATCCAAGTCGACTCTGAGGTGGGGGCATCCATACCTCTGTCTGCACATCTACCTCTTTCTTCCCTGCCTCTGGTTTTCCTTTTTCTTTTTCCCAATGGCCATGGTAGAAGATGGATGCTCCCCAATTCCTGAGATGTCATGTCTTCCGTTTAAGCAGTGAGCAGACATAGATGTTTTTAAATCCCGATACTGCCTTCCAGGGAGGGCAAAATTGATTGGTGTACCTGGATTATGTGTTAGCAGCTGGTCTATTATGTTGTAGCCAGGGAGACAGATTTGTTTGTATAAACATGGCTGCTGGGGCCCAGCCCCAAGAAAACAGAGATATGAGCTGGTGAGAATAAGTTCTCCATTTAAGGCATATGTAGGCATATCACATAACCTTCCATTCATTCATTCATTCATTCATTCTTTTCAAAGAATCAAACCTACTGAATGTAGTAATAACATAGTCAAGGAAATACAGAACCACATCTGGTTAGATTTGGTTCTCATCTTGATCTGTGAGGATTGTTCAGTTATGTTCAAGAGGTTCAGTAGGAACACTGCTCTTAGCAAGTGAGTAAATAAGGCCTCCCTGACAGAAGAGGAAATTAAAGAACATTAATTTAAATCAATTAAGATGTTTATCAGATTCCCAATGCTTGAAATCAGAGGATGGATTTAAGACTTAATGCAACTCTAAGAGTTTTTTATGGGCTTTTTCAAGTTCATTGTAGACCTTATTTTAAACAAGACAATAGTTATTTCTTTTCAGTGAATATTTTGGACCTAATGCTTTTAAAAAAAATTTTTTTTTTCTTTAAGATTTTGTTTATTTGAAAGAGAGAGAGCATACATGAGCCGGTTTGGGGATGGGACAGAAGGAGAGAATCTCAAGCAGATTTCTGCCCTGAACATAGAGCTGGACATGGGGTTCGATCTTGCAACCCTGAGATCATGATTTGAGCCGAAATCAAGAGTCGGCTGCTTAACTGACTGAGCCACACAGGACCCCTGGACCTAATGCTTTTTAATGACTTTCCTTCCTGGGGCTACCAGGACCTTATTCTCATTCTCCTCTTACATCTCTTTCCTCCAAAGTCCCCTAAACACTCTGTATCTGCCCTACTCTGTGAATATGGGCTCTGCTTCAGTCCTTTACCTCCGCTCTTCTTTTTTCACTCATTTTCATAAGTTTTTCCAGTGTTTTATGCCAAGGAGGCACAATTTCTACCCCTAACCTCTCACATCACTACTTCTTTGTAGATACAGTTGCCAATTGAATGACAACTCAGTGGCTTCATGTCCCACAATTACTAACTTCCCCCTAATTTTGTCTGTGTCACCAAAATTCTCTCATTTACTTGGATATAATACCATGAACTCATCTTTGACAGCATTTCCTTCTTCTGCATTGTCATTGCTGTGACCACAGACCAGACTCTCATTGGAATACATTCCATATTCTCCTAAGAAGTTTTTTTTTTCTTTTCTTTTTTCTTTTTTGGCTTTTGTTTTGCTTTGTGTTTTAAAACTTCTCTGCTTAGTGTTTTTTTTTTAAAAGATTTTATTTATTTATTTGACAGACAGAGATCACAAGTAGGCAGAGACACAGGCAGAGACGACGACGCAGAGAGGAGGAAGCAGGCCCCCCGCCGAGCAGAGAGCCCGATGTGGGGCTTGATCCTAGGACCCTGAGATCATGACCTGAGCCGAAGGCAGAGGATTAACCCACTGAGCCACCCAGGCACCCCTGCTTAGTGTTTTATAGGCAGAAATCACACCAAGAATTACTTATTTCTTAAATATACACCCTCTGATCTCCCTTACAATCACAGCTCTGGAGTGATCTGAAAGTCTCAAAAAATAAAGACAAGTTCTAGTAAGTTTCCCAGGTGATTCTGATGTGTTTCCTTGGTTAAGGATTACTACTGTGGTCTACCGTAGCTCCATTCCATTTTACTACTGTTAAATCAGTTCTTTAAACACCACTTAAGTCCTCCTTTTCCCATCAGCCTCCTTATACCAGTCAGGTCAAGGTCAAGATACTTAGTCTGGCATTTACTGCTTACCCTTCCTCTATGTGACCCCTGCACTTGGAGTTTCTAGTGTTTCTTTTATCTGCTGTGTTCATATTCAGTCTGCAGCTTTACTAGTCTCATTAAAGTAGTTCTGCCTTAATTTCTCTACCGATCACTTCCAATGAATATAGCTCATGTTTTTCTTTCCTTTCCCAAATTCCTGTGGTCTTATTGTCTGGACTTCTTATAACCCAATACTTGATTATGTATTGTCTTGTATGCATGAAATCTTTTCTATCAAAGTAGACTTTTCATTTCTTAAGAGTAGGACAGTCTTTGTGATATCCTGTGCATAGTCTAGGATAGCCTAGTACTCTGAGTAAACTTATTGTGCATACTGATGCAATGTGGATAAACCTTGTGCTTATCCTGTATTCAGTTAAAATGGTCTCATTTCAGGTTTTCCTCTAATTCAGGTATTTTACCCCATATTGTTTCTGCAATTAGGCAGAAAGATGAGCATCTGTGAAATTAACCTTTCGGCTTTTTTTTTTTTTAAACTCTGAAATGTGATTTTGAAAAACAAGTTGTGATTTTCTTAAAATCCAGTATCTGGAATGACATTTATTATTTTTTTCAGGTGACATATTTTTAAATTTCTTTAAAAATCCATAGTACAGACATGTCCCAAAAAACAAACATGGATTTTGTCCACAGATGTACCTATCAGCCACTAACACTCTGATTGCATTATTTCAAAGGCACAGAAATCATTTACACTCTTTATTACCCAGGGGCATTTCAAACAGTTACTGAGATGCATCCATCCCTGGAGTAACCATCTGTGAATGTTGACACCATAAGGTAGAACGATGAGAACTAAATCTAATTGATATGCAAGAAGGAGAATTTCAGTTGTCCAGCTATGGAGATTAAAATTCAGCAATGAGCTAAATTTTTTACATAGTATCTAGTTCAAGAACTTATTGTATTAAGATTCTCAAGTAGAAATAATGCCCTCTTCTCCATTCAGATAAAAACATCTCAGAGTAAAAGTATCATCTTTAATACATGTTTATTGTAAAAGATTTAAACTCTACAAAGAAAGGAAGTTCTTATTAAGGGAAGGAGGTGGCTACTGTGGCTGTAGGATGCCACAGCAGCAATACATTTCCTTCATACATTTGCTTGCCCTCCAGAAACAGGGGAAAAAAAAAAAAAAAAGAAAGAAAGAAAAGAAAATGCCTTATTTAATATTGCAGCTATATTTAAAATATTGGAAGTCACATTTGTTAAAATATTAAAATATATTCACTTGTATTAAATTAGTTTTATAACAGTGGCTTAAAATCTTTAGAAATTTAGAAATTTAGAAATTTCTTTCCCTTTATAACAGTGGCTTAACATCTTTAGAAATTTAGAAATTTAGAAATTTCTTTCCCTTTATTATGAAATGTAATAATGAAAGGGTCACATAAAGTGGCTGGCTGGCTGGTTATACCAAGCCCTCCCTCACAGTGATATCAGTTCACTTGGAATTATCTAGAAATCCTACAGGCCAGCTCCCCCTTCAGAAAAGATGTTCTGCGTGATTTATACTTCTGTGCAGACAAATAACACCTTTAAAATGCAGTGAGGTCTTGAAATAACCCTGTTGTTGCTCTCCATTGAGAGATCACTGGTCTCCCGAGGTCTCCCCTAATGGCTGGAGGGAAAATAGCAGCTCGGTCAGTCTGTGACAGGAGTGTATTAGCAGATTATTTGTAAAGAGCCAACAGTAGACTCAGGCCTTTCTGCAATAAAATTGCACTTAAAAATGATTGCTTCTGCAGGGCTTTTGTATGCGGTCTTGCAGCAGGCAGACAGCTCTCTCTGAAGGGCAGGACAAGCACGTCTCTGTGTGTGGAGTGCCTGTGCTTGCCTTCCCTTCACCAGGGAGGACACAATGGCATCTTCTCTTCTCCCCGGCATAGCTCAGTCCTGGCTTCTGGGATGAATTAATAAAGGGATATCGCCAAGGGCAGCCTTGGCCAGGGCTCAGGTTCCCAGCTATCGTATTGCTGAAATCTAAGGATGGGCTTAAAGTAATGGAAGGAAAGCACAGCAGGATTTTATTGGCTCAAGATGAGGCCCTCTGAGAGAGGTCTGTTAACAGCATTTGGGGAGTTATTTGGCATGGAAACCTAGATCGTGTCCCCTAAAATTGCAGTATTTCTTGGTGTTCTGGGCTCCAGATACTTAACCATTCTTCTCTAAAGAGCTGTTTCCTCCCAGTCAGTTTACATGATTATGTTTTGAATAATGCCATGCGGCTATCTCTAAGCTGTCTTAGTATTATTTACCACCAGCTGGGAATGTGTGTGTTTAAGAACACATGTGTTTAGATCAACCAGGAGATACACTTGTGACACAGTCTTAGAAGCAATCAAGACAGCTTTTTATATTCTTAATATGTTATTTGACATTTATTTGTATTCAGGAAAAATTCTTTACCAACTGAGCCACCCAGGCTCCCAGGTCAGAAAAAATTCTATTTGGATTCTTCTCTCCAAAGAGGGCAAATTCTGTAAAATTGTTATAAATATGTATGTTTGTATAAATATATGTCTACACACGTGTGTATGAGACTTGTTTATTGTTACATAGTGTGTAAATTGTGTTTTGTAATGTGTGTGTGAAGTGCTGTGTTTATTAATGGGTGTATGATTATGTCTCTATTATCGTAAGATTTGACAGTGTTGACATTACACCATGAGACCTAAGAATAAATCAGGAAATCCCAATTTATTAACTCTCAGAACAATTTCTCAAACATGATGGTACTATTTTATACTGAGTAAATGCTGATTATTATAAAAACAATAGTTTCTGCATTTGCATAGTAAGTAATTTTTTTATAGTCAAGCTAATTCTCTGATTTTGCAGTCTTCTCATTTGTAAAATGTGTATTTTTTTGAAGTTCTTGTGCCCATCTGCAGGGCTTGAACTCACGACCTCGAGATCAAGAGTCGCATATGCTACTGACTGAGTCATCCAGGTGCCCCATGTAAAATGTGTATGTTAATCATAGTGCCTATCTTGAAGGATTATATGTATTTGTTTATCTATACATATTTATCATGTATACACTTATACATTATCCCCCCCAATATATATGTGATAGAGATGTATACACACACACCCACACCCTCTAGTATATGTGCTGCCGAAGCAAGCACACACCCACACCCTCTAGATGTATATGCATATATAGAATGAGTTAGTATACGTGAATGACTGTTAACTGGAAGCAATTTTGCCCTCCCTTCCTCCTTACCTCAGGGGACATTTGGCAATGTCTGGAGACGTTTTTGGTTGTCACAATTAGGAGTTGTTACCTGCGTCTGTAGGGAGGCCTGGATACTGCTTAATGTCCTACGGTGCACAAGACAGCCCCCCAAAACAAAGAATTATCTGATCCAAATGTCAATACTGCTGAGGTTGATTATCCCTGGATTAGCATAAATTAAATGTTGTTGACCTGGATACATTCGTGTGTGTGTGTGTGTGTGTTTGAGATAGACGTATGCATGTATGTATATGTGTGGATGTATATATCCTCACGTATGTATATGTGTGGATGTAGATATTCACACATATACTATGTACATATACTATGTGTGGATATATACATATGTACATACATGTACATATAATATATATGCACACTCTATATTTATAAGGAGAGAGAGAGAGATGGACACAGAGATAGAGACAGACACATAAACATACACCAGATGAGTCAGTAAATACAAAACACTTTGCACTGTTACCTAGAATATAATTGCATTTATATATGGTATGTATGTGTACATTGTAATTATTTTTCTAAACCAAAGGTCCAGTTTTCACAGGCTTAAAAGTTGGATGTTAATTAGCAAGTTTTAAAAATATTAGGTATTGATTTGGGTAATTAAATTCTTTAGAAAATTCTTTTGCCTATTATAATTATTTTGAGTCTGGAGTCTTATTTTCAGAGATAAGGACTTGATCCCAGCCTCTGTATCAATTTGAGTTTCACTCTTTATGCATATGCCTTTTGATAGTATTCTTTATGTACATATGCAGACATTAATGAAGGACCTAGGCCCACTCTGATGATGCTAAGGAGTTTACCTTCTCTAGAAGAGCTGAAATGTTGGTAGGACAGACTTCTATGTTTCAGAGCAAATGCAGGTGTGTTGTTACTCTTTTTGGGTAGTTTGTATTAATAGATATTTCAGACCACCCCTAAACATTTTAGGGGTCCAGGACAAGAGGGCAAATGGAAGTCCACACATTCTATGTCTAAATATTGAAAGTGGTAAGTCAAGGGTGCTCTTCATGTTTTTCTGCTGCTTTTGGAGCAACCCGGATTCCTGAGTGCTCCGGGCTGCCTATTGGATGGTGCCAGGAGCCTTCTGATTGCAAATCTTCTTCCCACGTTTCTTTATTCTTTCAGCATGACTCTTCATTTCCTAGGTGTTTCATCAGTCTCTCCCCGCTCCATCTTTATTGGCCATAGCTTAGTGAATTTCACCTTTGAGATTTACTTTTTCACCTATTTACACGAAAAAAAATCCTGCCTCCCTTATTCATTATGGTGTCGTGATTGAGAATGTGGGTTCTGGACCCCAAATGCCTGGGCCAGATCCTCCATCTGCCTTGGACTGGCTATGTGATCTTGGGCAAATTACCTCCCTCTGTGTCAGTCTCTTTATATGCAAATGGGAATAATAATACTTAAAAGGGTTGTTTTGAAGACAAATGAGAACAAACAAATAAAGTAGGTAATAAGCACTTGATAAATGTTACCATTTCTACTGAAGGGAAAGTAAACATAATAATTCTGCTTTTACCTAAAATTTTTGTCTGACCAGAAGCTCCCTTTGGGATTTTGATATTTTGATGTCTGGTGTTACGAAGGTGTGATATTTTAGCAGCATTATGGATTAAAATAACTTTTGGTGAGTAGATAGGACACTTTGCCCCATTTAATAATATTTGAGGAAATATTTTCAGGGTACAAGCCTATAGATTAATATTGGGAACATGCCTGGTTTATAAGTTGGGACTGTACTTGCTCACTGAATTGACAATGGACTGATGCCTGGCTATCTGGGGTCAAGAGTGGCCTCCCTTATATCTGTACCTTCACAACCTGAAAAGAAGCCAAGGCCTTTAGCCAAATAAAACATGTCCCACAGTTTATTTAATTTTAGTTTAGACATTAATTATTGGGCACTTCTCTATGTGCTAAGGGTTGGGACAGTAATACTGTTAAATGGTTAAGGTGTGGGCTCTGGAATTAGACAGCCTAGTTTTTTAGATCCTGGCTCTAGCTCTATGACATTTGGCATATTACTTAACTTCTCCATGGCTCAGTTTCCAGAAGTAAAAGGAAAATAAAAATAATAGCTACTCTTAAGGTTATAAGAACAAAATGAGTTCATGTGTGGGAAGAACACCTCTGATCCATAGTAAGCCCTCAACAAGTATTAGGTGTTCGTCTTTTAAATTCCATAGGTGGCAGACTTGGTCTTTGGTGGTGTATGGTAGAGAAGCTCACACTGTGGATTAGTGACCAGCCTTCCATGACTCTCTTGATGGCTTTGCCTCCATTTCTGTGTGATTTCCACACTTGTGCAGAGCTCTGTCACAGAGCTCTGGGACATCCCTCCGCTTCATGTTTGTATTCCCTGCTCTCCATCCCCACTGGTTTCTCAGCTCTTTGAATGCAGGAATGTGCGCGGTCTTTGGTATTCTTTTCAAAGGGCCTGCATGATGCCTGCCACTCTTGATTAAAAATGCTGAAGAAATGTTTGTTGAGTGAGTGAATGAAAGAATGGGACCAATAATGTGTGTGTAATTTGTACCCTATCAAACAAGTTTGGTTTCCCAGTTTTCTAGCTTCTAGATGAGCTGGTAAGATGCACCTTTTGGAGAGGCCTGGTGGGGAGAGGAGGGGAGGCAGAAGCTGCTGGTCAGGCATTCTGACAGCAAAAGTTGCTCTACTAGTAGGCTAGCAGGGAGGGGAGAGAGAAGAACTGTGAAAAGTCTAGTGGTCCACAGCTATTTCCTGTAGATACAGATGTTACACAGCTCAGCACTCCTCTCCAGCATTACTCTAACGTCAAGGTGTGGTCACCTGTGTCCTCCCTGTCCCATTAGCTTCAGCCATCACTATCCTGTTAGTGCAGCATCAGCCACTTGGTTCCAAAAGCCAGTCCTGCCAAGGCACATTCAGGGAGAATCAGTTCCCCAGCAGGTGGGACTCTGCAATGAACTTGCACCAAAGACCCACTCTGTGGTGTGTCTGTTATTACTGGATATGTGTGTCCCCAAGTCAGAGTCATTGTACTAACCATTCCTTTGACAGAACTCTGGCTTGAACCCTGCCTGTTTACCTGGTGCTTTGACGTTCTTCCCAGCTTATCTTGCTACTCCTGCAGAGGAAATAGGGCAGTTAATTTCTACCTGTAGTTTGGGGTTCTCTTTCAGGAGAAGATGCACAGTTGCCCACTTCGAGCACAAAGCTTTCCTTAGATAGAATCAGTTGGACCCAACAGGCCTTGGATTCCACCTTTCCTAGTTTGTGAACTCTCTGAACCTCCATATTTGCCCCCACAAAATGGGGATGATAATGCCCAGTTATTATAAGTTTAGATAACACGTGTGTATAATATCTAACACATTCTTAGCCTGTGGTTTGGTCTGGCACATACTTTGTAGTCAACAAATGGCAGGCATTATCCCTCCCACTGCCATGTCCCAACCACTGGCTTAGCTCACTCTGGATATTATCCTCTTCTGGAATAGAGCCTACCTTTATTAGGCAGCTCTGGCTAATCCCTCAGAGGTGGACCCCACAGCAAGGAGAATCTCTCCCAGCATGCCTTACAGAGCCTCTTTTGACAAGAGATTTATAAATACCCTTTGTAGTTAAGAAAAGATTTTATTGTTAAAAAACTAAGCTGATGCAAGCTATTTTAAAAAATCTATTGCATACTTTAGAAATATTTCCATAAATATGGTAAAATAAAAGTAACCAGTCTTATTGAAGTTATGTTCATTTACCTGAAAATAAAAGCACCTCACTTAAAAAAAAAAAAAAAATTGAGCCTTACTACAGATTTTGGAAAATCAGGGAGTATGAGTTTTTCAGTGTCAAATCTGGGTAATAAGAGCTAGCTAACTCAAATTACTTTTAATCCTTATAATTTAGGATGATAATCTGAATCATCTTGAAATGCAGTGGGGACAATTAAAACTGCTTTTGTGTTTCATATTCCTACATTCATGCAACAATTTAGAGCTTATGTGGATTATGGGTAGTAGATCATGAGATGGGTAGATGTTCCTGCTTGTTAATGATAAAACATATTTTTGTATAATTAAATGTCAGATATCTCTTGCACACACATACATGTATAGGTATACATAATGTTTCCCTTTTTCTCCTTATGTAATGAAAAGTTAAAACAAGTGAAAGTTGTTTCAGTTGTGCTTTAAAGCTCTAAGTCTGCTTTATTTGCAGTAAGACTGGCACAACTTTATAAATATCTAACATCACCTTTTTTAAAAAAAAAGTTTTTATGATGTAGGTTTACTCTGATTCTATGAGCTATCTTTATCTTTTGTCTGGGAGTCTTAATGATACAGTAATAGTCAATGATACAGTAATTGTTCATAATCTGTTCAGATCCAGAAAGAGAAATGATTTGGATGTCATTATGTCTTCAGACATATTCCTAAATCCAGTCTTTTACATGACTTACTGAACCCCCAGATGGTAAGAGATCTGAGTCTGATGATACCCACTGCCAAATCATTAGCCATCATAATGCTAAGTAGTGATCCTTCCAAGCTGAAAGATGGCATGCTGTATAACAAAGGAAAGGGAGCTGACACTAGAAAGAACATTAGTGAAATCAATATTATTCAGCCAGAGACATACACTCCATTAACAGTATGTCAATATGACCAATTACTTTCTATAGCACTGACATCATGATTTTATTTTTTTTTCTCTTTGTCTTTAGCAGAGAATAGTTTTGCTTACCGTAATTGTTGAGTTGTAGCCATTTGCCAGAAGAAGGTCTTCTTGGAAGTTTTGTATCGTCATCATTACTGGTTCAATTTGTCTTTATTTGGTATCTAAATGCCTGATTGTAACTTACCCTAGTTTGAACGTTGAGAACAATAAACTGGACTAATCACTCAGTCAATATGAATTCTAGAAATTTCTAATAGTATTCACTACCTACGGAATAGGATAAAATGAAAGCAGGCAGAAATTTAAGTAATTAGAGTTTGTAAATAAATATTTATTTGTAATAAATATTTTCATTAATTTCTGCTTTCCCAACTAGGCTGTAAGCTCCCTAGCTGTAGGGATGTGTATATTTTGCTTGTCATTGTGGTCCCACCACCAAGGACAGTATAGTGTCTGGCAAATAGATGCCTCCTGGTGAATATTTTCTTAATGCATTTCTAATGTTCTGTGGATTTTTGTTTAACTTTTTGACATTGGGAAGACATCAGCTTCAGAGTTATACCTCCAACTACTGTAGGAAGAAAACCACCATGATCAGGAAACCGCAAATACTGTTGCTGGTTCCAGAACCATGCTGTGCCTGCTACAGCATGCACCAGCAAATGGGTCCTTCAACACCCTTGAGGTGAGGGAATAATCTTTGGTAGCCCTGTCACTGAGGAGGAAGCTACCTCCATGACCATGCTCTATTGCAGAAACAGCTGTGACCTCAGCCTCCCTTTCCCCTTCTAAATCCCAAGTGAGTATGTCTGTGGTCACCTTAAATCATACTCAAAAACCTAGCCACAAAGGAGTCTAGAAAATATTCTGCCCTCTGCTGGAAAGAAGACTCATTAGAAAGAAGTTGGGATGGATGGTAAGCACAGTCTATTGTATCTATTTGATTTCCTTAAAAGTCTATATTCCAGGGGCGCCTGGGTGGCTCAGTGGGTTAAGCCTCTGCCTTCGGCTCCGGTCATGATCTCAGGGTCCTGGGATGGAGCCCCACATCGGGCTCTCTGCTCAGCAGGGAGCCTGCTTCCTCCTCTCTCTCTGCCTGCCTCTCTGCCTACTTGTGATCTCTGTCTGTCAAATAAATAAATAAAATATTTTTTAAAAAGTCTATATTCCCCCCCCCCCAAAAAAAAGTCTGTATTCCATGAGCAGTCTTGGGAAGAATGTTGATGTAGGTGAGGATTCTTCAGTGCCAGAAAATAATTGACAGGTAGAGTCATGCTGTCTGAAGTCAAGTCGTCTTTCCGCTCTATGTGCTCTAATTTCCAAATCTGTAAATCAGCAAAATCTTGTTTCAAGGTAGAAGTTTGAGATAAAAAATGTGATATGCTTAGCACAGTGCCTGACTAATGGTAACTGACCAATAAATGCCGCCTATTGTAATTCTAACCCTCATTCGTCAAATTTTTGTTTTCTAGTAGGAAATGGAGATTCTTCGATTAATAAGTAAAATTTTAATTTTCCATTTAATAGATTTGTCATGTAAGAGTAACAGATCTCATTGTTTAATTCTTCCAGTTTCCTTTTCATTTATTCATATGGCAATTGAGGGTTTATTAGTGCACAAGGTCCTGAGGTGGATTGTATTCTAGTTTTATTAGATTGATATAAATTTTTGTTGTTGTTTTAGTGTATGTGCTGCTGAAGCAAGCATGGATTGATATAAATTCTTTTTTTTTTTTAAAGATTTATTTATTTTTTTGAGAGAGAGAGAGAGCACAGAGGGAGACGCAGAGGGAGAGAGAAACTTTAGCAGACTCAGCTGAGCATGGAGTCCAATGGGGAGCTTGATCCCAGGACCTCGAGATCACAACCTGAGCTGAAACCAAGAATGAGATGCTCAACCAACTGTGCCGTCCATGTGCCCCTGATATAAATTATTAATACATGATTATTCTCTTTGGCCATGGTATTAGAGAATTTGGCAATAAGAAAGTACATAGAGAATAACATTAAATTACCTGTAATCATACTATAGAGATCACTATTGGTAGCAACATGGTATTTTCCAGTAGCTTTTAATTTTAATTTTATTATGTAGAATGTAAAACATTGCCATTTCCAGCAATTGAAATATATCTTTTTTTGAAATAATCATTTTTAATTAAAGATTTTATTAAGTAATTTCTATACCCAGTGTGGGGTTCAAATTTACAAATTTACAGTACTGAGATCAAGAGCTGCATGGTCTACCAATGAGCCAGCCAGGCACCCTGGAAATATATCTTTTGAACATGGATTTTAGTGCTCACCAAATACTCCATTGTGCCCCTCATATTTCTTAGCTTCCCTTCTAGTTGAGTTAGGACCCTCAGTCCAGTTTAGACAGTGATCTATGAACAGAGTTCAGTTTAGACAGTGATCTGTGAACAGAGTTCACTAGTGGCACTTCTAGGCCAAGGCAGTTAAGAGCCCATGTGTTTCCTTTATCGCTTTCTTCCTCTGCTGAAATGAACTCAGAGGTGGTATATTCGAGATGGCACATTTGAGGATAGCTGTCCAGTCTACTTTGGCCTTTACCTGAGTGGAAAATAAACATTTGTTGAGTTAAACCATTAAAATGTACAGATTTGTCTATTGTAGCAGCTTCTGATAATAGTCCTAATAATTTATGGAATGTATCTTGTTTACCAGTGGTATTGGTGTACTTTTATACTTTTTTTTTTCTCCTCAGTTTTAATGGGCCTGGCTGTTATGCACCAATTTTCATCGGTGCCCTCAACAGTTGGTTCTTCCTACTAAGTAAACTGAAGATAAATCAGAATATGTGGTTCAAAAGTGAAAGACTAAAGAAAGTTTACTACCATGTAATCTTTTTTTGTTTTTGTTTTTGTTTTCCATTCTTAACCAACTTTATTGAAGGATAGTTATATAAAACACACATAACTACCATATAATCTATTTTTGTCTCTTTTCCCTTTTTTTATTAACATTGAACCGGTCAGTGTTTGAGACTCCAAATTTTTTGTTGCCTGGAGGAAAGTAAAATAGGTTGAGATAATTCCTTTGTTAAATGAAACTTTATGGTGTTTGTTATAGAGATGATTAAGGTAATTAGTGAAATACAAAGATCCTATCCTTCTGTCTCAGTTCCTTAGTCATGAGGTCAGAGGAGGAACACTGCATCCTGGGTCCAGAAAAACCTTTCGATAGCATATTGATAGTTAAAGAGAAACTTTGCTCTTCAAGGGACTGAGAGGACAAAAGTGAATCCATTAACACTATAGAAAACAGTCTGACTACTGTGGGAAAAAGATCAAGAGGCAAAATGGATTTTAGAAGGTCATAGAAGCTAATTGTCAGTATTGAGGCCCCTCATCAAAGTTATTTTTAATGAGCTCCTTGATTGCTGGGCATCCTGGCAGTGTAGGTGAAGTGATAAGCCTAGAATCCTAGGGGCGTACTTGGCTGACAGTACCCTGCTTTTGCTGAAATTCAGGGACAACTCCCCTTGAGAAAGATCCAGAGGGGACCATGGCAAGTTAGACAAAGCATGCAGTGAGAGCTTGAATTTCACATCGGAGCTCAGAGAACCTGCAATAAAGATGAACTGGGTTCATAAGTATAAAATACTTATGAGAAGAAAGACAAGAATTAGTTGAAGAAATATTTGAAATGAGACTACAGGATTAACGGTTCAGATTCATATAGAAGTATTTGAGGAGATGCTCTTGTCATAATTCATTTGTCAAGAGAATTTGGCAGTTAGCCTCAAGGTGAACACCATGGAAGAATGCAAAATACCTAGAAACTGCAAAGAAGTACCTGCGGACCATTCAAGAAGCCTTAAGGGGCTCTTTATAAAGGAAATCTGTAGATCATCTTTATTGACTTTTTTCTATGAGTAAGATCTTAGTTAATGGGCTGTGGTATTATGAGTTTCCAAAGATTGTTCCAGAGTCTATTAAACTGCACTAGTTCTCAAATGGGGGCAGTTTTGCTCTCACCTCTCCCTCCACAATGTCTGGAGGCATTTTTGGTTGTCACGATGAGGGGAATGCTACTGGCACTTGTGGGTAGAGGCCAGGGATGCTAAACATCCCAGTGTCCTACATGGCACAGGACAGTTCCCATAACAAGGAATCATTCAGCCACCAAGGTCATTATTGCTCAAATTGAGAAACGTTGAGTTGATAAACCAGGAAATTGTATAAAAAGGGATAAGACTGGAGGAAGTGAAAGTTAACCATATTTGTTAAGCCTCTAGCCAACACAGTGCCTGATTATAGATGGGGTGCCTGCCTCCCTGAGAGGCTAGGATTAGCAATCCTTCTAGCTTGGAACCTTGGCTGAGAGCAAGTTTCTGGAGCTCTCTAAGCCTCAGTTACCACAAAAGTAGGAGTAATAATACTTGCCTTGTAGGTTTTTGTAAAAATTAAACAAGAAACATAAATGCTTGGCACAGTGACTGACAATCTTTAAATGCCCAGTAAATGGTAGCTAGTATTGACACAGAAATAAAATTGAATGGGTATATACCACAGTGTCTATATTGGTTATCACTGGGCCATGAGTTTTAACTTAGATTGTATTTTAAAATTTTCTACCATAACATGTTTATTTTTATGAGGAAATAGTAAACTTGTTTTAAATCAGTTCAGAAGGAAACTTCATATCATAAATTCATAATATTTTATTCAATTTATATCATAAATTCTAAATATTCCCTTCTTTCCAGAGTCAAGTCTAGGTTATCTAGATCACAAAATAGATACTTTCAGCTACTACCTAATCAATGAATAAGAATGAAATAAAATAGTTGTTAGTATTCTGGGATAGCAAAAGCAGTGATGTGTTTAGATGTGTTTATGACAGATGGGAGAATGGATTACAGGGTTTGGTTTTGTTCAAGTTATTCATATATATTCTTGTTTTGCTTAGACTTTAAAATTATTTCTCTTTCTATGAGCACATAGCAATTATAGGTACGTAGCTGAGAATCATTCTAATTTGACACAGATTTTCCTATTGCCAGGTTATATGTGATGAAGAGAAACCCAGAAAGAGTTTTGTAGAGTGGTTAAGAACACAGATCCTGGGAGCGCTTGGGTGGCTCAGTTGTTAAGCGTCTGCCTTCGGCTCAGGTCATGATCCCAGGGTTCTGGGATGGAGCCCCGCATTGGGGTCCCTGCTCAGTGGGAAACCTGCTTCTCCTTCTCCTACTCCCCCTGCTTGTATTCCTTCTCTCTCTCTCTCTGTCAAATAAATAAAATAAAATAAAAGAACACGGGCTTTGCAGCAAATCCCAGCCCTATCACTCATTAGCTTTTTGATCTTGGCTAAGTAACTTAACTTCCTTGTGACTTAGTTTCCTCACCTTTAAAAAGGAAATAATAATGTTTTTATAATATGAAAGTTAAAAGAAGATGGTATGTATTTCTATTTCTATTTATTGATCGTTGGATATGGTTCTATCCATATCTGTCTAAAAATTTTCTATTTTTTTAACCTACTGCAAACACACACAACACTAACTTTGATAAAACAAAGATAGTTTTGATAGATGTTCTTCGGTATGTAAATAATAGATATCAGACTGCGCTGAATTAGTTCACTTATATTGGATTGCCTCATCTGGCTTCATGCTGTAGTTACATTGATGATCATATTATTTAGAACTAGCTACTAATGCATGACTGAGATTTCCACATTGTAGTTCTTGGTTAGACACCTTCCTCACCTTTCTGTCCTCAAGGAGGGCCTCTCATTTTTGTTCAAATCATGAGAGATAAAATTTGAGAATGCACACTTCTGTTTTCCTGGTGAGAAAGTGAAGGATTCAGGGTCCCTTTCTCCTGGTGGTTTCTTGGTGCTTGTTTTCTACTTACCTGGTAAGACTTGGCCTCTGTGAGCCTTCTGCTTTGAGGACCCCAGTGTAGGACTGAGGAGTGAGACCAGCTGAGGGTCCAGGGACAAGAAATGGAAGCCAGCAACTCAGTGGGTGGTTCTCTCCTAGACCTTGAGGAAAAGAAGATGGAAGGTGGGATGGGGCAGTCTTTGAGACTGGTGAGGAGAAATAGTTACTGGCATTTGGCTGACAGGAGCCAGGAAGTTGTAACAAAAGTCGATCACTGGTAACATTTGTGCTGAAAGGTTTTTAGGCTCAGACTGTGTCAGCAATGCTCAGCTGTGTAGAAACGTTGGATTTGGACCAAGCACTGGGTCAGGTCCTGAGTGAACCAAAATGGGTATCTGAGAAGAATCCCAATTATGTGTCTGTCTGTTATGAGGGGATGAAACACTATTATACCTACAAGTGAATCCTGGTCAGAAGCTTTCATTTCCATAATAGAAGTGGGCTTAATGATGAGCTCTTCTAAATATAAGGATCTGAGCTCAAACCACATGGCGCCATTTTTGAGACAAACTGAGGCTGAGAGAGGTTACGTGTCTTGTCCATCAAATATAAGATTTAAAACATAATCACCCAGATTTATTCTTGATGATGAGATATTTCACTTTGAGACTGAGATCCAGATCAAGATACCTGTTCTCAAAAACTGAGTGCCCTCCCTGAGGGTGCCTCTCTACAGGAAGAATGTGTGTTCCTGCCGTGCTGAAGTCAAACATGGCTCTTTGAATTGTCTGGGCCTGTGGCCTAGGAGCAGAAGCAACATGCCAGTTTCACATGGAAGCCTTGGGAGTGTTTGCATGGCGTGTCCTGTTCTCTCTTCCCTTTGCCAGCATGACTGGCAATGTTCCAGTTTAGGCAGGTCTGTTAGTGTGGTCTCAGTCACAGTCACTCTTAGATGGGATGTGGTGGAAACTAGAAATAAGTCTTTACTGTTGTCTTAAAAACATAATCACATTAAGGAAGTGTGATATACAGTTTTCCTATGAAGAGCAAGATTTTGATGCTTCCTTTCCTTTATATCTTAAGATCTGCACACACAACATTCAATAATTGTTTCTTCTTTTGTGGTACCTCAGCCAGGGAACCCTCTGTTCTTATCCATCAGAAGTAGAGGGTAAGGCTTATGTCGCAGCCCGTTATGATGGAACTAGCAATACGAATGCTTCTCTTTGTTGTTGTTTGTATATTTATATTTTTAAAATTATAATACCAAGACTGCTGGAATGGGGCACTGGGCTTTATGATAGATTTTTTCCTTCCCTTCTTGCTTCTTTGCATCAATTTTTCCTTCCGTTCTCCTGTCCTTCATTTGATATTTATTTCTACTTTGGACTGAGCATAAATGCATTCATTACTGGCTGCTTTCATCTACCTTGTGTAGTAAGTCTAGAATACCAATTACCCAAAGAAGAAGGAGTACGTGGCTAGAGAAGCAGACAGATTATAGTTAGCATGTGTCCCCAAACAGCTGGCATCTTTGTGAGAGGGAGTGACTAGTTTGCTTTTACACTAGGTACTGGTTATATAGAGATGAAAAGAGAAGGACTCTTCACTCAAAAAACCTTAGAGTGTGGAAGGGAAACAGACATGACAGCAAGCTATTTTTTCTCCTCTCCTCTAAACTTACACTTGAATCTCTATAACACTTCAATGTGGAGATAAAAGCCCTTCCTGAGAAAAGGCAGTAAGAGATCCAGAGTCCAGAGCTTTCTCTCCCAGGCTTATAGTAGATCTGGCCAATTACACCTTCTTACTCACCTACCTGCTATTGGTCCGTCACACAACTTCAGATCTTTTAAAGGTGTGCGGAACTTCCAAGACTCAAGCCCTCTTACCTCATTCCTGTGTAGGGAGGTCCACAGTGACTAACTCTCCAGGGCTCTTGTACATCATTGGGCCCTACGGAAGGGTTTGACATGGCTAGGTCAGAGTGCCCATTCATTCCTGCCTGTGCTTACCATGTGCCAGAATTGGGGATCCACTGCTAAATAAGGCAGACTATGTCTTTGCCCTCAAACTGCTTATGTTCTGTACATTAATACTGTGAATTTCCCCTGTACCATACTGTAGGCCAAGTCATCCTCTTCTATTTCTCATCTTTAATATTTTATTTGTTTGTTTGTTTGACAGAGAGAGATGCGACGAGAGAGAGAACACAAGCAGGGGGCAGTGGGAGAGGGAGAAGCAGGCTTCCCACACAACAGGGAGCTTGATGTCTGGCTGGATCCCAGGATCCTCCGATCATGACCTGAGTCAAAGGCAGATGCTTAATGACTGAACCACCCAGGAAGCCCTATTTCTCCTCTTTAATTATGCGTTGTTCAGTTGTTAAACCAACATTACCAGGTAGGGTTATGCCAGTTGACAGCATAATCCAACTAATACCAACAGCATAAAATGCTGAGTTTACCACTTGCTTCTGCTCTCAGCTGGCTGGCCAGGGATCCTGCTCCATTCAGGCAGAGTTTTAAGTGACTATGAGGAACTGCATCACTCCTAGATACTAATTTCTGCTCAGGTTCCTTAAAGCTATGTCCCACTTACCTGACTGGCTGTCTTAATACTGCTGCTGAGTAGTTAACATAAGGGTGGTATCAATTTCTCCCTTGGCTATCTATGAGAACTTTACCTAACATGATCATTTTTATAAATATTTTCTTTAGAAACAAAGATAAAGATATTTTTTCTCTTTCTACCTGGTTATTCATTAGTATAGAGAAAAGTGATTTTTATTAGCCCTTTATTTATTTGATTTATTACTTGTAAACATTTATTAGTTGATTGTTTTAGGAGGGAAGGAAGAAAAGAAGGAAAGAAGGAGGAAAGGAGGGAAAATAACAGCTAGAGAGAATCATGCTGAACCTAGTTTTTACTTGTGAATTTTGCTTCTTTCTTACCAATATAGTAGCCCAAAGGTAGATCAAACACCCTAACAGAGTAATCCCCAACTCCAAACCTGATTTTTTTAATCCACTTTTTAGAAATCATTTGTCACTTACTGTATTTTGTTTTTTTCTTTGAAAAATTACTTTAATTTATATATAGGTGCCAAATATATTCATCAAACACATCTCCAAGAATTTTGCACATACTTGCAATTCAATAAATATTGGAATGTGAACTCTGTAGGAATCACTTATTCCACAAATGGCCCTTTACCAAAATTTCCAGAAACAATTTTTTGTATTAAATCAAAAAACAAGACAAAAAAACAATTCTCCTTCTTCCCACAGAGTTTTACAATAGCCTTTAGAAAATAATCTTGAACATATTTCAGTCTTGTTTATGGTAAAAAATAAAAAGGCATCATCACATTTTTCTTTTGGGTATTGTTTTCCTCTATAATTCATAGGCATTCTTTGTCTATTATGATTATAACTTTAAAGTCTTAATCCACTGGAATTATTCTGTATTTTCTTCCAGTTGGATAGCCAATTGTGTCAGCATAATTAAAATATTCTGCCCTATGCAATGAATTGCCATCACTGTTTATAAACCCATCTTTCCCCATATATTCTGTTCTGCTCCACTGATCTATCTTCTATAGTTAGGCCAGTATAACGTTTGAAAGCATTGTTGTCAACAGAAATTTAAAAATAGTAGAGATACTCTTTACTCTTATTTTTCATAATTTTCATGATTCTTTCCAGATTTTTATTTTTCAAATATGTGATATAAATCATTTAGCTCCAAAACCTCATTAGGATTCTAACTAGAATTGCATTAGATCTTCTGATTCACAAGCATGGAATGTATTTCCATTTATTCATCTTTTATGTTTTTCTAATATAGTTGTCTTCATACAAGATTTGTAAAATTCCACAATATTTTATAGCTTTTTGTAAATGGAATTTTATTTATTTGTTTGTTTGCTTATTTTTAAGATTTTGTTTATTTATTTGAGAGAGATAGCACAAGCTGGGCTGGGGGTGGGGGAGAGGGAAAAGCAAACTTCCCACTGAGCAGAGAGCCCCAGACCCAGGATGGAGCTCAGTCCCAGGGTGGCTAGGTGATGATCTAAGCAGATGCTTAATCGACTGAGCCACCCGGACACCCCTGTAAATGGAATTTAAAATTTTTCTCTTTTGGGGCGCCTGAGTGGCTCAGTGGGTTAAGCCTTTGCCTTTGGCTCAGGTCATGATCTCAGGGTCCTGGGATAGAGCCCAGCATAGGGCTCTCTGCTCAGCAGGGAGCCTGTTCCCTACCCCCAATCCCCCACTCTTGCCTCTCTGCCTACTTGTGATCTCTCTCTGTCAAATAAATAAATAAAATCTTAAAAAATTTTTTTTCTATTTCTACCTGGTTATTATTAGTATAGAGAAAAGTGATTTTTATTAGCCCTTTATTTATTTGATTTATTATTTGTAAACATTTATTAGTTGATTGTTTTTAGGGTCTGTTTCCTGTTTTGAATAGGAATAGGTTGATCAAGATAGGTTGAGTTTACATTGCTTTCTATTTTATTCCATTCCAGTGGGTCAAATGAATGAATGAACGAATGAACTTCTTTTACAAAGAGTTGGAGAGGAGATTCGACAATCTGCTCTACTTTTCCTTTTTGTTTTTTCATAAATGTGTTTCTAACACATATGAAACTTAACATCCTTGGATACCTGCTGTCAATAAATTGGGAAGATTCTTCAATTTTTTCCTAAACTTTTAAAAAACCATTTTATTTAAGTATCTATTTTGTGTATCATGAAAATCACTTATTTGAAGTGCACAATTAAATGATTTTTTTAAAAGATTTTATTTATTTATTTGACAGACAGAGATCACAAGTAGGCAGAGAGGCAGGCAGAGAGAGAGGGGGAAGCGGGCTCCCTGCTGAGCAGAGTGCCTGATGCAGGGTTCAATCCCAGGACCCTGAGATCACGAGCTGAGCCGAAGGCAGAGGCTTTAACCTCTGAGCCACCCAGGCACCCCCAATTAAATAATTTTTAGCAAATTTACTGAGTAGTGCAATTGTCATTATTAATCAGATTTAGAACATCCTAATAAGATCCCTTATGCCCATTTATAATTAATCTCTGTTCCCACCTCCACCCCAAGCTCCAGGCAACCACTAATCTATTTTTCATTTCAGTGAATTTGCTTATTCTAGACATTTCACATAAATGGGATCATATAATATGTGATCTTTTGTGACTAGGGTATTTCACTTCACATGATGTTGCTGAGGTTCCTTCATGTTGTAGCATGTATCAGTATTTAAATAATAGACTATTGTATGTTATACCACTTTTTGCCTATCCGTTCATTAGTTGTTAGACATTTAGATTGTCTCCACTTTTTGGTTATTGTAAATAGCGTTGCTGTGAACTTCAGATGCAAGTCTTTGTGTTTTCATTTCTCTTGGGTAGGCATCTAGGAGTGGAATTGCTGGTTCATTTTACTGTTTTTGAGAAAATACCAAACTATTTCCCAAACTGACTGTACGCAGCAATGTATATTATATTCCTAGCAGCAATGTGTAAAGTTTCTGATTTCTGCTTCCTTAACTCTTCCCTCCCAAATGATGTATGATTGAGATATGATTTACACTGAGGTATGATTTATATGTGATAAAATCCTCAGGACCCCCCCCCCTTTTTATGATTTATTTGAGAGAGAAAGGGAGAGAGAGAGTCTTAAGCATGAGTGCATGGCACAGAGCCTGAGTCAAGGCTCGATCTTACAACCCTGAGACCATAACCTGAGTGGAAATCAAGAGTCAGATGCTTAACTGACTGGGCCATCCAGGTGCTCCTAAAATCCTCAGATCTTAAGTGTACAATTCAGTGAGTTTTGACAAAGGTATACATGTGTGTATACAACCGCTCTGTCAGTCAAGATACAGGACATTGCCACAACTCTAGAAAGTCCCCTTATCTCTTCCCCCTCAGCAGTAATTATTGTTTTGATTTTGATCATTGTCGATTAGTATTGCCTATTCTAGAATTTAATAGAAACTAACGCATACAGATGTGCTCTTTCGTGTTGACTTTTTTCACTTTGTTTGAGTTTTGTGTGTTGCTGTGTTTATTCTCGGTACTTTGTTCTTTTTATTACTGAGAATATTTCAGTGTATGAAAGCACCGTATTTTATTCATCCATTTACCTCTTAATGGACATTTGAATCATTTTTAGTTTATGGTTATTAGGAACAAAGCTACAGTTGAACAATCCTGCAAATGTTTTTGTGGGCATGCTTTCATTTTTCTTGTATAAATACCCAAGAATGTAATTGCTACGTCATAAGGTAATTGTATGTTAACTACTGATGTATATCTGATATTGTCACCTTATGAAGTTTTTGTAAGAATTACACTTTATAAAATATCTAGTCTTTGATTTTTAAAATAATTGTATAATTTGCTGATATAGATAATTTTATCTTTTATGATATTTTACTGATTATTTAATTTTCTTGTATAGAACTTCTAAAAAACATTTAATCATGATGGTGATGTTTGGCATTTTTGTTTTGTTGCTCATTTGAATAGATATGGCTTTGATACATCACCATTTGGCATGATGTTTGCTTTTGGTTAAAGTCTTTATCATACTTAAATTGTTTTATTTTTATTTTTATTTATTTTTTTTTTTAAAGATTTTATTTATTTATTTGACAGAGAGAAATCACAAGTAGATGGAGAGGCAGGCAGAGAGAGAGGGAAGCAGGCTCCCTGCTGAGCAAAGAGCCCGATGCGGGACTTGATCCCAGGACCCTGAGATCATGACCTGAGCTGAAGGCAGCGGCTTAACCCACTGAGCCACCCAGGCGCCCACTTAAATTGTTTTAAATTTTCCCTATTTTAGTTAGCTGCTGAATTTTGCCTAATACATTCTGGGAATTTCTTAATATCTTCCTTTACTTCTCTCCATTTTTTTGTTGAGCTAATAAATTATGTTTATAGATTTCCTGAAAATGAACTAACTTACCATTCCTGAAACAATTCTTACAAAAGACAGAAGGTAGAAATAGGATTTTATAGAAGAGGAAATCTAAAGGACCAAAAAACATAAAAAGAGGCTCAACTTTAGTTTTAATGAGGAAAATCTATTTTAAGGTAACATTGATATACTTTTGTTCATAAGATTAGCAAAGAAGGTGATGATACTCAATACTAGCAAATTTTAAGAAAAGAACACACTCATATTTACTGGAGGGAATGTGAATTACTATAGCCTTTTGGGAAGACTATCTGGCAAATCTTTGAAAACTAATAATGCATATAATTATTAATCTATGATCTAATAGTTATAATCTTGCCTTATGTTAGAATAGCCTTATAATATTTTTCATTAATTTCATACCTTACAAGAATTTGGTTTTATGTTGTGTGTGATGGAGGCAGTCTTTTCTTTTTTTAAGATTTTAGTTTTGGACGCCTGGGTGGCTCAGTTGGTTGGACGACTGCCTTCGGCTCGGGTCATGATCCCGGAGTCCCGGGATCGAGTCCCGCATCGGGCTCGCAGCTCCACGGGGAGTCTGCTTCTCTCTCTGACCTTCTCCTCGCTCATGTTCTCTCTCACTGTCTCTCTCTCAAATAAATAAATAAAATCTTAAAAAAAAAAAAAAGATTTTATTTTTAAGTAATCTCTATATCCAGCATGGGGCTTGAATTTACAACCCCAAGATCAAGAGATTAAGAGTCACATGTTCAACCAACTGAGCCTACCAGGTGCCCCAAGTGAGACTGTCAAATAATCAGAACATCAAGCTCTTGAGTAATAAATGTTACCCTTGATTAGCATGTAAATTTGAAATAATATTATAATAACATTCCAATTATCAGGTCATTATTTTAATGGTATATAAACAGCAGGATTTTGTATAACAACAGAGTAAGGAGTATGAGTGGCATAAATATTAAAGATTGCCATCCATAATAAATTTATAATAAAAGGGGTTCCTAGCTGGCTCAGTTGGTTAAGTGTCTGCCTTGGTTCAGGTAGTGATCCTGAGGTCCCAGGATTGAGCTCAGCCACAAGCTCTCCGCTCAGTGGGAAGCCTGCTTCTCCCTCTGCCTGTTGCTCCCCTGCTTGTGCTCTGTCTCTCTGTCAAATAAAAAAAATACAATCTTTTTTAAAAAAGAAATTTATAATAAAAAACATATGTTCCACTAAAGTGGACAAATCCAAGACTTGATGAGATATTTGCTTTATAAAAACAATCACTAATGTTTCATTTATAACTTTAAAGTGTAAAGTTTACTACATATACATGAAAGGTTTCTTGTACTGAATGCCCATGGCTTCTGGCAATAATGCATTATAATAGAGAAGAAAAGAAAGTGCTCTCTTTTTAATAGTCTTACTAGAGTAATTTAAAGATAGCATGTGTTCTTTATTTTCCATTATTTCCTTTTATTTTATTTCCTTTATTTTATTCCTTTATTTCCATTATTCCTTTATTTTTCATTATTTCCATTCTCTTTTTAAAAAAACAAGTTTTTTCTTGAAATGTGCATTTTTCTCCCTAACATACTAGGTTTGTATTTATTTAGACTTAATTTAAGTATTCAGTAATAGTATAATGTTCAGATCAGACTCACCTTCCTTAATATTAATACAGTCAGTTTTATATCATTTTGTATAATGGCAAGAACTAGAAAAATCTGAAGCCCATTAGTAGGGAAATGGTTGGATAAAATCCATATCATGCATTCATACCTTGGAATTTATTTTAATTTTTTTAAAGATTTTGTTTATTTATTTGAAAGCGAGAGAGAGAAAGGAGGAAGGAGAGGGTGAGCATGAGCAGGGGGAGGCGTGTCCCAGTGGGCATCTTTTGAATCTCTTCCCTTGCCTCTGAGCATGTAAACAAATATATGCAATGTTGTGTAAACAAATATACACATGATTGTAAATAAATATATATGTCTTATAAAATTTGTATTATACTACCTACATTTCTCAGCAACTTGCTCATTTCACTAAAAACAAAAGACAAAAAACAAACCCAAAAATCAGTAGTTAAAGATCTAACTCATTCTGTTTGTTACTCATATAAATTCCAAGGCTGGGAGCCTGGGGGGCTTAGTCAATTATGATCTGACATTGGCTCAGTGTCCTGGGATAGAGTCCTGTGTCAAGCTTCCCACTTGGTGGGGAGTCTGCTTGGCCCTCTTCTCCTCCCCCGGTCATGCTCGCCCTCTTAGTCTCTCTCTCTCTCAAATAATTTCCTGGCTGAGGATTGGGGATGTCTGAGAAATAGTGGAAAGAATTGAGTTAAAAAAAAAAAAAAAAAAAAGGAAACAAGGATAAAAACATTACTGTGAAAAGAAAATTATTTTAAAAGCGTATAGATATTTATGTAAAATAATATTGCAGAACTTTATAATGATAAAATTTAGAAACAGTACAAACTATTAGCTTAATGAATTTTTTTGCAGCTGTTAAAAATCGGGATATACATGTGTTTAGAATGTGTTTTAAAGGACAATTCATATTGTCTACTTTGTGCTAATATGATTCTGTGATGATGGGTGCTTTTTTGTTTATTTTTTTAACCTAATAGGAAAGAAGAACTGAAGTTATTTCTGGAAGTATGAATTACTTCTAGTACTTGTAGTCTGTATTACTTTAATTATACTCCTCCTGGTATAGCTGTAATTACAGGAGATTTAGTCATATCTTTAATTAGATAGTAGTCTGATTGAAGGTAGGAATCACTTTTTAAGATTCTTTGTGTCACTCTCAGCACTCAGAATAATTCTGATTCATAATTTCAAGCGATCACCATTGAACACAGCCCATACGCAAGAATGGACAGCATTAAAGAGGTCAAAGCGTGAACTCTTGAAAACAGCAGACCATGGTGAATGTATTCTTCACTCGGTCAGTGCTGGTGCTTGCCTGTTGCAACTAACTACCTCCATCACAATGCTTGCTGGGATTTAAGCTGAAGTTCCCAGGAAAAGGACAGAGAGGTGAGCTAGGGCAGGACTGGTGTTAAATGAGACTGATCTGTTTGCTAGGTCAGCAAATTAGTCACTGATGTATGGGAATTTAAGATTTGAGTTGATTAGAATCTGATTAACGTTGCTTTGATTCAAGGTGAAGACTACTCCAGGATATCCCATCTGGTGGATAGGCCATAGAAGCAAGCACCTCATATTAATGTTAAAAAGTCAGGCAGGTGGCCACTTGTTGGTTCTACAAAGTCTCTACCTCTACAGAAGCCTGGCAACCCACTGGGTAGCTCAGTCTGCTCTCCCCAGTGCTGATGTAGGGAGTTCCTCTGTCACTGCTGTTGGCCGAACTGGGTCCTTCCTGACTGTAGGCCAGGCACCTGGGGGGTCACTCTCTTCAGCACCTTCCCACTGACGTAATGAGTAATGAGTGAGGCTCTTGTATTACACTTTCATTTAAGAGCTTCACACTTCATTTTAGGGAGCAGAGCTGTTCTTTAATCACACAGCTCTCTACTTTTAACAGACAGCCGCTATTTTGCACTTATAGGAGGGGTAGGTTTTGGGATATATAAAGTATTAACCAAAAAGAACAAGTTATGCTTCATATTTCTCTAAAGGCTACCGAAATGTAAATAAATTAGGTGATTCCACATAGCTGAGGGACCTGGCTTTGCTTTTCTCTATAATCTCTTGGTGCCTCTGTAGAAACGATAGGCCACGCCTCAAGTGACAAAGCAGTTCTTAGGAGAAACCCATTTATACCAGATTCTGGATGACATTCCCACCGGAAACAATGCCAAGAATTTACTTTTATTTTAAATAAATGAGAAAATCAATATCTAGGTAAAGTATGTATTACAAAGTAGAAATTTTATATTGTTGGTATATTTATCAATCCATTTCAGCTAAAGTCGAATCTGACAGATAAATATCAATCCCTTCTTAAAATACATAAAA
Source organism: Neogale vison (assembly GCF_020171115.1). NCBI lineage: Eukaryota > Metazoa > Chordata > Mammalia > Carnivora > Mustelidae > Neogale > Neogale vison. Next base: position 73,942,334 of record NC_058102.1, read on the forward strand.
CACATTTTTGAGGTAAATTGCATAAAATTTAATGATATGACAGTGTAGGGGAGGAAGAAATTTTTCTCAACCCTCTTGCGGTCCCTGGCTGGGTCTGAGAATTAAACTGACAAAAAGACAGATTAACAGGAGAAAAGCATACAAATATATTTGATATTAATTTTATGTGATATGGGAGCTTTCATAAGGAAATTAAACCCTGAAGAAATTGATAAACCTGAGTATCTTTATGCTAAGTTTGATGAAGAGTGGACATTTGTGGAAAAATTTGGCTTGTCAGAGAATATGAGATTAGTGAAGGAAACTGGAGGAGATTTAACAAGGCCTGTTTGCTTCGGTTCTTCTTAGTGTCCCTTTGTCTTCAGAGATAAGGATGCTCCCTCCCTCCCTTACAGGGAAGACGCCTCCCATGGAAAGATTTTATGACCTGCTCAGGGTGGAAGATGGGGAGGAGGAGAGAAGGTCTTTTCTACTTTTGCCAATTTTTCAAACTCCCTCAGCTTAAAATTTCAACGTGTCAAGTTGCCATATTTTGAGGTGAGGTATCCTGAACCCCATCAACAGGTTGAGTAGGAAAGGAATCTAAATTTCTACTTTTTTGACTCCCAATATGTTAACTTTACTAAAACTATGAAAATAAGCAAGGTATTTTCATAGCTATAATACTGATTTTTAAAACGTGTGAAGATTGTGTTTCAGGCTGAAGCAGTTCGTTGCTCTATAGTGGGAATAAAGTGGACTCAACATGGAGGATTTCCCCTTGCACGAGGCAAAGAAGAAAAGCAGCAAAACCCTATATTAACCACCGAGCCCGAGTCCAGATTTGAATTTCTCCCTTCTTAGGAAGCAGCACAGCCAGGGAAGTCTGCACATCGACTTCAATGCTCCTGAGCCCTTGGGTCCAGTAATCAGCTTTAATGCCCTGCTGAGAGAACCCTGAGGATTTCTCCCTAGACCTTGCAGTCATCCACTGAGATGTGTTTTCTGGGTCTGCTTTTCCTTTTTCCTCATGGATGGATATATTCTCTTGTCTTCATGAAGAGTCTCTACTTCACTTAGCCTTTCATCTACAGGGAAACTCGGGCTTTATAATAGGCACCAGGTACATGTTCTACTTATACAATTTTGGAGTCAGGCCTTTCTCTTGATGTTTTCTGTAGTTATGCATTTTATTTCTTTATCAGACTTCCAAATATACTTTCCCTTGTGTCCTCCATTCTCTTCTGCAAAAGCTTTTCTAGGCAAGGTTACCATAGCTCTATTGGAAGTACATGGTACCCTTGGGGAATCTAAAATAAGGGCAGCGCCTCGGAGATATTGTGGGTTTAGTCCCAGAACACCACAATAAAGTGAATATTGCACTTAAATATTGCAATAAAGTGAATAAATAGAGTCAAATGAATTTTTTGGTTTCCCAGTGCATATAAAATTTGTTTATACTAAACTGTAGTCAATTAAGTGTGTAATATTATATCTAAAAAAATGTATATGCCTTCATTTAAAAATACTTAAAAATGCTGTCATCTGAGCTTTTTCAGTGAGTCACAATCTTCTTGCTGGTGGAGGGTCTTGCCTTGATGTTGATGGCTGCTGACTGATCAGGGTGGTGGTTGCTGAAAGTTGGCATGGCTGTGGCAATTTTTAAATATAAGACAGTGACAACAGTAAAGTTTGCTGTATCGATTTACTCTTCCTTTCATGAACAATTTCTCTAGCATATGATTTTGTTTGATAGCATTTTACTTACAGTACAACTTTTTTCACAATTGAAGTTAATCACCACACAGTTGCTGCTTTATCAATTAAGTTAATGTAATATTTTATTTTATTTTTTTAATTTTTTAAAAAAGATTTTATTTATTCATTCGACAGACAGAGATCACAAGTAGGCAGAGAGGCAGGCAGAGAGGAAGGGAAGCAGGCTCCCCACTGAGCAGAGAGCCCTATGTGGGGCTTGATCCCAGGACCCTGGGATCATGACCTGAGCCAAAGGCAGAGGCTCTAACCCACTGACCCACCTATGCGCCCTAGTTAATATAATATTTTAAGTCCTTTTTGTCATTTCAACAATTTTCAACATCTTCACCAGGAGTAGATTCCCTCTCAGGAAACCTCTTTCTTTGTTCATCCATAAGAAGCATCTCCTCATCCATTAAAATTTTATTATGAGATTGCTACACTTCAGTCACAACTTCAGGCTCTTCTTCTAATTCTTGATCTCTGGCTATTTCCCCACATCTGCAGTTACTTCCTCCCCTGAAGTCTTGAACCCCTCAGAGTCATCCGTGTGATTTGAAATCAACTTCTTCCAAACTCCTGTTCATGTCAGTCTTTGACCTCCCCATGAATCACAAATATTGTTAATGGGTCTAGAATGGCAAATCCTTTCCAGACCATTTTAAATTTACTTTGCCCAAATCTATTAGAAAAATTACTTTCGATGGCATCTGTAGCCTTACAAAGTGTATTTCTCAAATAAGACTTGAAATTTGAAATTACTCCTTTTTCCATGAACCACAGAATGGGTGTTATGTTAGCAGATGTAAAAACAACATTAATCTTGTACATCTCCATCAGATCTCTCGGTGACAAGATTCATTGTAAACAAGCAGTTGTATTTTGAAAGGATTCTTTTTTCAGAGCTGTAGGTCTCAACAGTGGGCTTAAAATATTCAGTAAGCCATGTTGTAAACAGAAGTGCTGTCATCCAGACTTTGCTGTTCCATTTACAGAGCAAATGTAGAGTGGATTTAGCATAATTTTTCAGGGCCCTGGGATTTTTGGAAATGGTCAATGAGCACTGGCTTCAACTTAAAGTCACCAGCTGCATAAACCCCTAAAAAGAAAGCCAGCCTGTCCTTCAGAGCTTCGGGACCAGGCATTGACTTTTCCTCCAGCTACATAAGTCCTAGATGGCATCTTCTTCCCAGATCTTCTGGGTAGCGGCAGCTTCTGTATCAGCACCTGCTGCTTCATCTTGCACTTTTATGTTATGGAAATGGCTTCTTTCCTTAAACCTCACGAACCAGCCTCTGCTAACGTCACACTTTTCTTCTGCAGTTTCCTTACCTCTCTCAGCCTTCATGGAATTGAACAGAACCAGGGTCTTGCTTTGAATTAGGCTCTGGCTTAAGGGAATGTTGTGGCTGGTTTGATCTTCTATCCAGAATACTCGGACTTTCTCCATATCAGCAATAAGCCTGTTCCCCTGCTTATTTTGGTGTTCACTGGAGTAGCCTCAGGAACTTTTCTTCCATTCACAGCTTGGGTCACTGTTTGGTGCAAGAGGCTTAGCTTTTGGACTGTTTCAGTTTTCAACATACTTTCCTTACTGAGCTTATTTATTTTGATCTTTTAATTGAAAGTGAGAGATGTGTGATACTTCTTTCACTTGAACATTTATAGGCCATTGTAGGGTTATTAACTGGCCTAATTTCAATGTTGTTGTGTCTAGGGGAATAGGGAGACCTAAGTAGAGGGAGAAGGATGGAGAAACATCTGGTTGGTGGAACAGTCAGAACACACATAGTATTTACAGATTAAGTTCACTGTCTTATGTGAGTGTGGTTTGTGGTACCCCAAAATAATCACAGTAGTTACATCAAGAATCATTGATCACAGATCACCATAACAAACATAATAATAATGGAAAAGTTTGAAAATATTGCTAGAATTACCATATGTGACACAGAGACACAAAGTGAACAAACACTGTTGGGAAAATGACATTGATAGACTTGCTCGAAACACAAACATTTCATTTGTTAAGGAAAAAAAAACAAACAAACCCCCCCAGTATCTGCAATGTGCAAATCAAAAGTATAATAAAATGAGGTTATGCCTGTAGAGCCTTTTCCTTTAGTAATTCACAGCTCTGGTCTCAGGAGGTTATCTTTTCTTCCTAACATTTCTGGTGTCTGCTTTGCCAATTCAAAACTCTGTGCTGTCTTCCAAAAGGTCACCCTTTGTAAACATCTTATTAAAAATTAAAACTTGTGGGTGCCTGGGTATCTCAGTTGGTTAAGGTCTTCCTTTGGCTCAGGTCATGATCTCGGGGTCCTGGGATTGAGCCCCATGTCAGCCTCCTGCTCTCCCTCTGCCCCTACCCACCCCCCACCACCTGTGCTGTCTCTTTCTCTCCCTCAAATAAATACAATTTTTAAAAAATCTTTTTTATCTTTAAAATCTTTAAAAAAGATTTTATTTCTTTATTTGAGAGGGAGGGAGAGCATAGAGGGAGAAGCAGCCTTCTCAATGAGCAGGGAGCCCAACGTGATCCTGGGACCCTGAGATCATAACCTGAGCCAAAGGCAGACACTTAACCCACTGAGCCACCCAGGCGCCCCTCAAATAAATAAAAATCTTAAAAAAAAAAAAAAAGCTAACATTTATTGGATGCTTATTTTGTAATATATATGATCTCATTTAATCCTTGTTATAATGTTCTTAATTAAGGAGCATTGGTTTTCTCGGGTTTGTGGAACCAGTCCCCCGTCATCCACTCATATTCCAGTTGGTAACGTTGCCTCCTGACACATTCTCTGGTGGAAACATAGATACATATTTAATTTTACTGTAGCTTGAAAGGATTTCCAAGGGGGAAGTGAAAATACATGTTTCGATCTATCTTTACCCAGAAGTTGGAATATCACGTTCTACAGTGGAGTCTTGAGTTTAGGTATATTTTAGAGAATGGAGGCAGACTGAAAGAACTAAATAGGTGTTTATAAAAAAAAATCCCACTCTTTACTAATATGTCACATTGAATGTCATGCTGTATAGTAATTCTGTCTATAAAAAGAAAGTGATTATTTTTAAACTTGATTTTTTCCCCTGAGTTAACATTTGAAATCATTGAAAGTTACTATGAGGAGTCCTTTATTTTGTGCATATAAGTGCACTAAGACAGCTTGTTGGTGATCTTAAACGCAATTATGTACAATCTTATGAAGGATTGCGTTTTAACACATCTTCAAATTCACCGAACCCAAAGAGTCTATCAGAAAATACAATTTTTCTACCCACTGGTTTTTGGAACATAATTCAAAAATTTTTTAGCAGCTTTTGCTTTTATAATTGACATTTAGTTGTTACAATTCTAACAGAGCAAAACACTGACCTATGTAATTTTAGTGCAATTAAATGTTTCTCTCTATGTGTATATGTACTTCATCAATTTCGCAAAAGCCATAGCAAAACTTCGAAATCCCTGCGGAGCAGATTGTAGGGGAAAGAGTGTCTACTGATTTCTTTGCATTGTAAGACCCTGATTCTGGCAGAATTGTGATGGTAATTGCTCAAAGATGCCTTCTGTTTACGAAGACTAGACTTGAAGCTGTTTTTAATTAGCTGCTATAAATGATTAACTGCCAGTGTATGCATGTTAGATTTCTTTAAATTTATTCTATTTCAAATAAAGGAAATTTTAAAGAATATCTATATAGAATGGAAAACTCATTATTAATCAAGTTCAGAAAGGTGGCAGTAAAAATCTTAATGCATCCTTTTGACTTTATGGGGAGGAGAAAAACTTGATTTTCTCTGGTACAGATGACTGCATCTTATGTTCTATTTAGTTTCCTAATTTTTTCTTATATGTAAATTTCTGTTTTGAGTAGAGGATTCACTTCCAAGGAAAAGGCTCTTTGCAGTCCCCACTGTGGGCCACTGTGGATAGAAAACATTTCTTGCCATAAGGAGATTTGTAGTATTTCTATTCACACGAGTTTTAAAACTTGCTTTGAGAAAAAGGGTTAGAAATGAAGGGGAGTTAAGTGTTATGATTTATCATGAAAATTGACTGTCATTCACAGGTTTTATTTATCCAATGGATTGGAAAAATAACTATGTTAATTTTTCTATTTTTATAGGCCTTTATACCATTTTGCTGTTAGTTGTATGTGTGTATGTATGTATGTATGTATGTATGTATGTATTTCTAAAAAGATAGGAAGCATGTGTGAGTGGGTGGAGGGGCGGAGGGAAAGAATCTTCAAGCTGACTCCCCACTAAGTGCAGAGCCCAATGTGGGGCTCGATCTCTCCACCCATGAGATCATGGCCCATGAGATCATGTCCTGAGTGGAAACCAAGAGTGAATGCTCAACCAACTGAGCCATCTAGGCACCTCTTGCTGTTAGTTTTAAAAAAGTGCAGTATTGGGATGCTGTTCAGTCAGTAGAACATATGACTCGATCTCAGGGTTGTGAGTTCAAGCCCCATATTGGGTATAGAGCTTACTTTAAAAAAAAAAAAAATTACAACATGCTGAAAGGTCAGATGATGTTTTAGCATCTTGAGGTACCTGGCTTGTTCAGTTGGTGGAGTATGTGATTTTGGGCTGTGGGTTCATGCCCCATGTTGGGTGTAGAGATTACTTAAAAATAAAACCCTTTTTTAAAAAGAACAATATTGATGCTCATAATCAGGACTGTTGAAGAAAGCTGACATTCTAGGCTACTGAAAAAAGTATCTAAATTGTGATGGTATCTACTGCAGTGCCTTGCAAGGAGAACTTTTATTGATTTCATTTCATTGTGCACTGATTTCTTGCTGCTATATGGCCTTAAATGACTATGCCTAACTGTGCTGTGGAAGGTGCATGTTTTCCATCCTTTGTGAGGACCTAGAGAATATTTGCTTAAAAATCACAGCAAAGGACCTTAGACTTCAGAAAAGCAAAATAAGGATGATGGGAATCCTTTTGTATAGGACTCCTTTTATCTGAAACTTTGGAAAATAGATGAATCAGAGAGCTAAATTTTCTCAACTTTTGTTTTCTTGATTTTCATTGTTCTGTGGTAAGTTTATGGAACCTAAATTTTCTTCAATATGTGAAATGTGTTTTATGGTCTAATAGAAAAGTCATTATCAGGTTAATTATATGTTATATGTTAATAGAATTATATATTAGTTATATGTTAACTTAGTCTCTGCTAGCCACATTCTTGCAGACCCAGTGTTGCCTTTTTTCAATATGATTTGTTGAATTCTAGAAGTTTATTTATAAGTCATTTGTTATGAACGTGTTATTATATATAAGCTCTGTCCACATGGACATCTCTTCATCCCTGCACGTGCAACGTGAAGAACTAATAGTGCCAGCAAACAGGAGCACAACCGTCCCCAGGTACCTCTCCTCATCCGCGGTATCACCACTTGGCAGGGCAAGCAGGGACCCCGCCATTTACAGCTGCTGGTAGAGTCCCTTCCCCAGGACCTAGAAAGCAATTGTAGAAGAAAAAAGTCTCAAGTAAAGGTTGTACCTAATTTAAATTATTGCTTTTGTCACATTCTCTATCAGTCATAAGAACGTTTTATTATTAGTCCCAAATCATGGAATTTCTGTTCTTAGTTTATAATGCTTCTGAAGAGCCGCATCCACCACTATGGTTTTCATACTTTATTAGTCACTTAGGCTAAGTTATGCTGTGGTAAACAACTACCTCCCCAACTTCTAGCAGCTTGTAACAACGGAGTTTTATCTCTCCTGCTCTACATCTGTTAGAGTTAACTAAGACTTATTCCATGTCATTGTCATTCTGAGACATGAGCCAGAGGAGCAGCCCCTCCTCACTGACTTTGCTTATCTTTTAGCAGAGGGGGAAAAAATCCCTAAGTGGAAGCGTACAATGGCTCTTAAAGCTCCTGCTTGAAAGTAGCACATGGCATGACACACACGTTTTACAAGTCAAGTCAGGCAGCCACTCTGGGGCTGTGCAGTTCTGCAAAGAGGGACCCTGCGTCATGCAGCCAAGCCTGGTGTCAGTGTGGCAGGGATATATAATCCTTTCATAGTGAGCGGCAAGGAATAGTTTTGAATAGTGATACCACCTACTTAAAAAATCTTGAGACTCATCTGTGTGTGTGATGAGGTCTGAATGTTGGCTGACGTCTCAGGCAGAGACAGCCCTCTGTGCTCATCACATTATTTCATTTTCTTTTGGGGCTTATACGAAGACAGCCTTTCTCAACCCCTTTGCATCTGTATGGGGCCAGAAGACTACTTATGGCCAGTGGACTATGGAGACAAGTGGTGTGTGGCACTTCCAGAGCTAGCTCCCAAAGATCTAGTAAAATCCCCCCTTCTCTCCTTACTGTTGGGGTGAATTCAGAGGAGCCTACTTCTCCAAATCACTGCTGCAATCATCCAAGTCATCCAAGGAGATGTAGCCTGGAGAACCACCTGACCAGAAACATCTACTTTGAACTATGGGGTAGAACAAATGAACCTTTGTTGTCTTAAGATGCTAAGATTTTATGGTTGCTTGTTCCTGTGTTACCATATTCTGATGAATATAACTTTGCTTTATGGTTTATTTAATGATGCACATTTACTAAGGTTTTATACATTCTGTAGTAGAGTGGCCAACTATGACATATCCCTCCCTGCAAATTTTTGAAAGTATACATAGATTTCTACTCTACAAATATGAATATGTGATCAAAGAACTGATTTTTAGATATTATTTAATTTTAATTAATGTGAATGTAAATAGCCGCATGTGGCTAATGGCTGCCATATTGAATCACAGAGCTTTAGACAGTAGGAAGCTTTTGGCTGCTTACTGAGTTATAAATCTTTCCACTCTTTCAGTCTTCTAAACATAAAACCAACATGTTATCTAAATTAGACACTTTTTAAATGACTGGGAGTCATAAAAATGAAGAGCAGAAAGTAATCACATCTTGATATAGTGTTTCATTGGTGACAGTTTTGATATTGGAGCACTAGTCAGAATACTTCACTGGTAAAAGTTGACATGAGGCCCCATGTTAATAGGTTCCAAATACAGTGCAAAAGAATAAATGGTGGAATGAACATTTTTTGCCAAAGTACAAGTGTGATCTTTACTGACATAAAATAAATTTAAAATGAAGTCTCTTAAGTTTCTAAATTTTTTCATTGTTAAGTATGTAAGATGTGTTAGGAATTGACAACTTTGCCAATGCTACGTCTTTGCTTTGATCTCCATATGACAGCTGTAGAGATGCTTGTGATCCCAGGAACCACTTATAGGTACAGTGAAAGAATCTATATTTCTCTGTGTTTAAGGGTCCATTTCAAAGCAGGAGCTGAGTCATGTAATTGAATATTGGATTCAGAGCAAAATATCTGTATTCTGTTGTCCTCTTTCATGCTATATAAAGTTAGGTAGGTTATTTAAATTCTCTGGGTTGCTTGCTGTATGAATTTAGGTAGATTATTTAAATTCTCTGGGTCTCAATTTCTTCTACAGTTTACTTATGAGCTTACTACTCACCAACTTCTAAAATTCTATGGCTGAACGTTCCTCTATGTCAATCATATTTTTTCTCCTTAACCATTTGTTATTTACATGTGGAATGCGATATATTAGAACTGAGCCCACCTGTGTCAATATGACTTAACTCTTTGCTCCAGGAAATTCTTGCTCAGGAAGATTAGACAGTAAATTAATAAATAACTTTACTGTTTGCTTTAGGAAATTCTTGCAAATCAATTTATCAGAACAAACAATTTGCTCATCTGGGCAAATAGCTCTCTTAATGGAACAATATATTGTTCATCTGGGCAAACAGCTTGACAGATACATAGAAGAATGACATTATGCATTGTGGTCTTGAAAATGAAGCTGCTGTAAATGCTATTTTACTATCTAGTTGGGAGGAAAAATATCTTAGTATGTGAGTCTAGGTATTTTTCTTAACTAGCATCACATGCTACCGAGTTTGTGCCTTAGTGAGGTTAAGTATACTGAGATCACAGACATTGGGTTAATTATAACAGGGCGGGTGTGCAAAATCAATTTTCTATGTCAAACATAGTTTACAACTTCATGTAAATGAGAATTTGTCTTTAAAATACACTGTGAGAGATTCAGTTCTCCCTAACAAGCATATGTAGTTTTAAGGTTCCAGGTTAAAGCCTTTATAATTTGCATCTTTTTTTTTTAAATTAATTAAGCATTATGCCCAATATGGGGCTTGAATTTAAGACCCTGAGATCAAGATTCACATGCTCTGCTGACTGAGCCAGCCAGGTGTCCCAACCCTTAATAGTTTGAAATAATACAATACAGATGTTCCCTGACATTACTCATCCAACACTTAAGAGCTACTTACTACCTTGGGGCACCTGGGTGGCACAGTCAGCTAAGCGTCCAACTCTTGGTTTTGGCTCAGGACATGATCTCAGGTTGGGACTTCAGGGTCATGATGTCAAGTCTCAGGTTAGGTTCACCATTCAGCACAGAGTCTTTGCCCTCCATCCCCAAATAATTTTTTTTTTAAGCTTCTGATTAGTTTGACAAGAGACAGAGCATGTGCAAATTTAAATTTAGAGCATAAATTTGTTCAATGTGCTCTTAAGACCCCCAAATAGAAATACTTCTCAACTCGTCATATTTTTGACCCTCCTTGAATTCTTTTTTTTCTTTTTTTTAAAGATTTTATTTCTTTCACAGACAGAGATCACAAGTAGGCAGAGAGGGGCACCTGGGTGGCTCAGTGAGTTAAAGCCTCTGACTTCAGCTCGGGTCATGATCCCAGGGTTCTGGGATCGAGCCCTGCAGGCATCAGGCTCTCTGCTCATCAGGGAGCCTGCTTCCTCCTCTCTCTCTGTCTGCCTCTCTGCCTACTTGTGATCTCTCTCTGTCAAATAAATAAATAAAATCTTAAAAAAACAAAAACAAAAACAAGTAAGCAGAGAGGCAGGCAGGGAGAGTGGGGGAAGCAGGCTCCCTGCTGAGCAGAGAACCTGATGTGGGGCTTGATCCCAGGACCCTGGGGTCATGACCTGAGCTGAAAGACAGAGGTTTTAAGCCACTGAGACAACCAGGCGCCCCGACCCTTCCTGAATTCGTAAATAACCTACGTTATTATTGAAATAACTATAAAATTGTTTTTCTCAAAGTTTCTCACTCAGTACCTTCATTGCTCATGAGTTCCCTCTTTAATTTTAACTAAGGTTGAATTGAAGTACTTCCAAATTCATACTTTCTATTTCTGCATGAAGTCTGGGAGGAAAAGCTTTGTCCTCAGAGTCACAGTTTTACCTTGGGAAATTCAAATATGAGTCTGAAAGAAGGTTGTTGAGGGTATAGAGTTAGAACTTAGAACGTGCCTTTAAGAAGGAATTAACCTGAGATTGAATCCTGTGACAGTTACCTTCTGTTGCTTTGGTATAGCCATTTTGTTGTGGGGTCATTTGAGGTAGACTGAAAGGATACTTTGATTTTCATTGGAGAGAAATGGCCAAATAATGAACAAAGCAGACCACCTCATCTTCTGTGAGTCTCACCCTACTGTTGACCACCTGTTACATTCTCTTTCCCTTCCTGAACACCTCTCCCCCAACTCCCCACCTTTGCCCTGTTGATATCAGATATAATGTCTAATCGGAGATGTGGTGAGGCTCAAGGTAAATCACAGAGAAGCATGAGCTGAGCTTGAGGGTTAAATAACATCTGGCAACCCAACCATGTATGACTAGATGTTAGAAGTTTTCCAGCCACACTTACTCATCTCAGGAAAAGCCATCAATCAGTCATAAAAAACAAAGCATCTTTTCCTTCCTGAGATTTTACTTCTATCTTTAATATTTGCATCTTAAATTCCGCTTCTCTCATTTCTCCCCAGAGTTAAAGGCCTTGATGTAGATTAGAGTTGGGGTGGAAATGTTTGAGTCTGTGGTAGGAAAATTCATATTAGTTTTTGTTGGAAGAGAAGAATCTGTGGTTATCATCTTATTACAATCAGGCCCAAAGGAGGAAGCCAAAAGTCTTATTTTTTTTACCGACAGAGGAATTTAAGCTCTTGACCAGGGATGTTAGATAGAGAGGGCTGAAGACCTCTTCCTTGACAACCCCTTAGGATGCATAGCTTCAAAGTTGATGACTATATTCCCCAAGAGATAGAGTTAGCCTTCTGAATTCTGGGTGTCTCAAGGCACACTTTACAAGTTAGTTAGGACTCTTTTATGATGACAAGATACAGATGAGCCATAAGTAAGACAAGAAAGGGCCTTCATCCAGTACAGGGTAGGATTTATAGATCTCTAATTCCTAGGACGGCTGCTCTTCACCTTCACCTGTCCACTGGCTGTGACTGACTGTCTAACACAAATCTCTGAGTAACAAGCATGTGTCCTGTTTTTTACCCCTAACCCTTTATAATGATCAGTTTGGAAAGAGGCCCAAATACCTTTAAAGTTCTCACAGACATTTTAAAAATTTTTTGAGAGGAGAATGATTATAGGAGTAAAATCTGTATTACAAATGCCCCGAAAATACTGAAAAAAGAAAAAAAAAAATGGGAGACTGAAAATTCTTCATAGCCAGGGTCACGGTCAGGCTCAGGGTCAGAGTCAGGGTCAGGATCAGGGATGAATGTTGCATGACTTATAATAAATACCAGCAGCTGTGCGCTTTGACAGGCCAGTCTGAATACCCTGCTTGTTCAGCTGTTTCCCCACCCCCGTCTTCCCCATGCTGGTGGTTGAGAGGCACCTCCAAGCCTACTTATTTCATGATTTCACACCTCCCTTTTGGTTCTTTTCACCAAATCTGCTTCAGTACTGCACCAGGTTCTGCTTTTCTTAAAATGGTCCCTGACTCTCACAGCTTCTGATGGCCTATAAATAAGTACCGTCTACCTCCTTCCTTCCTTCCTGAGGCTTTTACTAAATCACCCTCAACTAGAAGCTTTTTCCACTTCCTTCTTGCTAGTTTACTCTCAGCGGTTCCCTTTAAGACCAGCATCACAAAGGAGCCTTTCGGTTGGAGCCCTGGATTCACCAATAACTGGACTCACGATTCTAGACAGATTGCTTAACTTTAAATTTCTCATGATCTTTTTTCCCTTTTACATCACAGGCTGAGCTGTTAACTTTTGCATCTACTATTCATTTCTACCTTTACTGATATTCCAGTGTTTTCTGTTAACAGTATATGCTATGAATTCATAAAGACATGAGTATAAGCAGAGAGGAATAAATGTGGGGCAGAAAGGATGTTATTGTGAATTAGAACACAATTTATTAAGAGCTCTTGTAAATTTCTGGAAAGAAAGTATTGAGGATAATTAAGAGTTAAAAAATTATCTTTACAGAAAACTCAAATAAGAGTGGCTTAAACATAAAAGTCCAGAGCTAAGTAGTTCAGGGCTGGGGTGACAATACTTTTTTTTTTTTAATAAGATTTTTATTAATTTCTTTATTTGACACAGAGAGAGCACAGGCAAGGGGAGAGGCTGGCAGAGGGAGAAGCAGGCTCCCTGCTGAGCAAGGAGCCCAACATGTGGCCGGATCCCAGGACTCTGGGATCACCACCTGAGCCGAAGGCAGGTGCTTAACAAACTGAGCCACCCTGGTGTGGCCCTGGTGTGGCAATTCTTTGGTCACAAAGAGCCCAGGCTTCTCCTAGTGCTGTCTTACATGCCGTAAGTCTCCTCATGGTCATAAGATGCTATCAGTGCTTCCACCATTATGCCTATATTCCAAGCTGGAAGGAAATGAAAGGGCAAAGCACATACCTCTCAACTGAATCCGCCCCCTTTGAAAGAGCTTTCCTGGCTTCCATCTACGTAGCTTCTGTTTCCATTTCCTTAAACTTGCCTAGAAACCCAGAAAGTTAGGAAAAGTAGTCTTCAAGCTGGGTTACTATACCCAAATGACATCAGCATTTCTTGGAAAGGGGAGAGGAGGGTGGATATTGATTAGGTAACTCACCAGGCCCGTCCACAACAGCAAACTAGGACAGAGATAGCTAGATGATGCTTTCATTTTGGTTTAGCCTGAACAAGCTCATATCTTACTCTGCCTTAATTACTTTTGTATTTCCTAACTTCCTATAAGTTCAGAACAAAAATCTCATATTGTCTTAAAATGTCCCCCCCTTTTTTAAAAAAAGATTTTATTTATTTATTTGACAGAAAGAACACAGCAGGGAGAACAGCAGGCAGAGGGAGAAGTAGAAACAGGCTTCCCAATGAGCAAGGAGCCCAATGCCAGGGATCATGACCTGAGCTAGAGGCACAGGTTAACGACTGAGCCACCCAGGCGCCCCCTTATTAATGCTTCTTATCAGGTTCTTCATTCTGATTTCTTGCTGCAGTTCTGCTTATACATAGTGCAGAGTACCTAATATGCGGGCTCTGGGGTCAGGGCTACTGGGCTTTGAATCCCCACTCTGCCACTGACCAGCTGATGGCTTTGGCAGATTACCAAGCATTGTATGCAAAGTAGTGAATAATGCCATTTGTTTTATAAGTAGTTTTTTAAGGCTGAGGTGATTTTTAAAAATTCAAGTAAAGGATCACATTACTTTACATGAAGACAGGAAGACACACTCAAAACATACAGTTCCTTTACTTGGTTAACCAGTAAAAATATAAAGGCCCACATATGGAGGAAAGGAAATAATGTTTCAAAAAAAAAAAAAAAACCAACAACCATTTTTCTTTCCTTACTTGATTAGTAATAAAAGTCACTCGATCTATTCTCTTATATTCTAGTCACAACTGAGTTTTAAGAAAATCTAGGTCATATTGATAACTCCATGTCAATACTGGTTTTTTACTGTTAGCTTCAAGATCAGGAATATGCCCTCATTACTTTTTTCTTTAGGTTTCAAAAAAGGCTACTGTGTTTATTCTCTGAGGATAGTGTGTGAGATAATCCTTTTCCTGAATGAAACCCTCCTTTCTACGTTCAGTTCTTTCTCCTGAAACAAGACTTTCCTTTTCTGAGTCCTAAGTAGGAATAGTCTCCTCTGGGGGTCCCTCTTATCTACGGGGATTATTTTGAGGTCACTGCCTGAGCCAAGGTCAGTTCATTTGCTTGAGATGGATCAACTGAATGGCTCTACAAGTTATTCTTTAAAAGGATAGATTTGTGTTTTTAATGACTTTTTAAACAGATATTTATTTATTTAGAGCATGAGTGGGAGGAAGGGCAAAGAGAGAGGGAAAGAGACAATCTCAAGCAGATTCCGCATTGTGGAGCCCAATGTGGGGCTCAGTCTCGAGACCCTGAGATCACAACCTTAGTTAGCCAAAACCACGAGGTGGATGCTCAACAACTGAGCCACTGAGATACCCAAGGGATAGACTTGTTTTTATACAAAGCCAGCATATAAATAAAACCACCAGGTTTCTTCATACAATATAATGAGTCCTTGATAGTCCAGTGATTTGGTAGATTTGGTACATAAATGCATAGCTTCTAAATGAATGTTTGTGGAAGGAGTGGCAGAAAGGGAGAAAGGGAAGGGAGGGAAAGTTAGCAAAAAGAATTTTTTTTTTACTGGATATCAGTTTGATTTTTAATCAGGAAAAGGAATGTAAAATTTATTATTTTTATACGTGGGGACCCAGAATACAACTTATGATGACTTAAGAGGTTAAGTTCCTTTTATCTACCTTTTCATAGACAAAGACCCTCATCGGATAGGACCCAGAAAAAAAAATTTTTTACCTGTATTTTATACATGTGTTGTTCAAAAAACACTGAAGAGTGTCTTTCTCGTTGTAATACTCCTAAAATGTGTACATTTGAGTTTTGCTTCTGGACAGACATATTCTGCTAAGCAAGCAGTCTAGAGATTACTTGCTGAGCATCTATATTTTTCCTTGTGCTGATTCTTAAAGTCTCTGTAACTTGCTTGGGACTGTGAATAGCCATAATAATAAGAGACCAGCTTCTAACCCAATGAGAGGAGGCTGAAGTGAACCATAAGTTTGACTATAAATATCAACTAGGGGACAGTGGTTTTCTAAGATTTCTTATGACATACATCACCCTGCCAACAACACCAAAAAAATACTTAGAACCCAGGGAGAGCTAAGGAGGAGAGGCATGGGTTGGGTGGACACCCTCCTTGGCAGATAGAGTCCTTTTGGTTGAGCCAAGTTCACTTCGGGAAGAAGACCAGATCCTAGCTTGAGGCCTAAACCTTTATGAGTAAAACATGTGTTAAAGACCTCAAGGGGCCCAGGAGGCAATGGTGAGCAAGGGCTTGGAGGTCCTTAATTGCCCTAAATTGTTGGGGTAAGGGAAGAAAGGTGTAACTTTTTCTTTTTCTACTTTTTGGGATTATCTATATTTTCTTTAATAATTGTATATATTCCTTACATCAAGGAAAGAAGAACCTAGGTTTTGTATATTCACTGGCTAAATTTTAAAATCAATACGGATTTGCTCCTTTCCTACAAAGTATGGCATTTTCATTTAATAGATTGCCATTAGTAATGACATCCTGTTTGATGCATTTGGTTCAAAGCTTAAATCACAATGAAAAAGGTTTAGATGACGTAAGTTACAGCTTCTTTCTCAGAAGGACTGCCCCTCACTTCCGTGCCTTCAAAACATCAGTGGAGCCTTATGGGATAGCCTAGAAACAGGCACATTTATGTCAATACGATTTATGGCTGACTTGGCACTCAACATCAGTGGAAATGGAGGGGTAATTCATTAAATAGTGCTAGGGAAATTGATTATTTATATAGAAAATAATTAAAATAGACCTCTACTTCATTCTGTACACAAAAATCAATTTCAGATGGAGTAAGAGACTTAAATGTAAAATACAAAACTTTTAAACTTTTGGAAGAAAATACAGAATACCTTTATGAACATAGAGAAGGGAAGACTTAAATGAGACACAAAAAGTCCTAGCCAAGAAGCAAGGGATTGACCAGGGACATTAATAATAAGTCAGTGACATTATTTCATCAAAAGACATCACTGAAAGAATGGGAGGGGGCCACAAACTGGGAGAAAATACATGCCATACTTACTACTAACAAATAGTAAGGAAACAAAACTCTGTTCTTAAGAAAATGAGACCTTGTGTTTTCAAAAGACACTATAGGGACGCCTGGGTGGCTCAGTCAGTTAAGCATCTGCTCTGATTTCTACTCAGGTTGTGGTCTCAGGGTCTTGAGATTAATCCCTGTGTTGGGCTTTGTGCTCAGTGTAAGGTCTGCTTGTCCCTCTCCCTCTGCTCCTCCCTGCCCTTTAAAGAGAAGAAAAAAAAAGACACTGTGAAATGAGTGAAAAAACAAGCTGAGAGGATATTTGCTATGCATATGACTGACAAATTTAATAAAGGGGGGGAAATGCACTCTGTGGAAAAAGGAAAAAAGGCCTTAAGTAGAAACTACACAGAAATGGAAATAGAACGGTTAATAAAATATGAAAATGCCTAACTAACTTCATTAGTAATCAGGGAAATGCAAATGAAACTACCAGGTGGTAAAAAACAAAACAAAACAAAACAAAAAAACCCCTTCAGAGTCTAAAAGTCAAGAATAAGGATGTGGAGCAATAGGAACTTGTGGACACTGCAAGTGACAGTGTGAATGTATGTGGCAATATTGGAATGCTCGGCAGCCCTGTCAAGAAGAAGGCAGGCTGTGTGTCATCTACAATCTGGGGGTTTCAGCTCCTGGCCCATACCCTAGAGCAGTGGTTCTTAACCCTTCCTTACATGAGAATCTCACATTGAGTGTGTTAGAGATACTTTGGCTAGGCCTTACCCCAAATCTGTGGATACCCCAGACCTTGTGTGCCTAAGTACCCAGAGGCACCATTGCAAACCCACAGAGGACCATGGGATATTTTACATGTTTGAGGGGAACACAAATACGTGGTGTCTTTTGTCACTGCGAGCTCTAGTTCAGTTCACAGTTTCAATATTGGATTGAGCTACATTCTTTTTTTAAATGCAATATTTTGCAAAGCTGGTTTTTTCAGTGGTTGCTCCGATAAAAAGCAGATACCATATGAAAATCAGTGTGGAACAGGAAATGAGGGTGACAGGGTCCAATCTGATTCCAGGTTTGAGAAGTTGTGCAGTGCCCAGTGGGAGCACACATCCTATTATACATAATTGTGGTTATTTAAGAATGAAATGAAAATATTTTTTCTTTAAATTTACATTTTTTTTTCAAACAGCTACTATATTCTTAGGACATGAGCACTTATTTAGTAAAAAGAATTATTCACTATTTCTTTTGTCTTGGAGTGCTATGAAAACATTATTGAGACCCGATTATTGACACTGGGGTCCACTGGGAGGTCTAAACCAAGAAAGTTTAGGAGTTTTTGTCCCAAATCAGTTAACTCAGAATATTTGGAGATGAAGTCTGTGTGTCTGTTTTTCAAAAGCTTTCCAGGTGATTCGAATGGGCCACTATGGCTGAGAACCATTAGAGAGAAATTCTTGCACTTGTGACTTAGAATAATGCTATTCAAAATTCAAAATGTGTATATCTGGGAACCAGCACTGGTTTGCGAACTATTTCCTACAGGTCTGCACCAAGATAAATATTATTTATATTAATTTTACTTACAGTAAATAATGATACAGTTTTTATAATCCTTTTGTAATCCTTTTTTTCCCGTATGCTATGTTCTGGTTAAATATATTGAAATATAATTTTATGTCTGTTAAATTTAATATTTAATAAATTGCTTAAGTGATTACTGGTGAGGATATGTAACAACGTGAACTCCCATGCATTGCTGGTAGAAATGCAAAATGGTGCAGCCACTTTGGGAGACAATTTGGTGGTTTCCTATAAAACAAAACATACTCTTGCTATATGATCTAGCAGTCATGCTCCTTGATATCTACCCAAAGGAATATGGATATGAAAACATATCCATAAAAAACCTGCACACAGATATTTACCACAGCTACATTGTTTATAACATCAAAGAACTAGAAGCAATCCAATTTTCCATTCAGTAGCCGATAGCAATGAAAAAAGATTAGTTACAGCTATACCAATCAAAATGGATACATTGTAGGAATGTAAAGTTGAGTTGAAAAAGCAAATTGCGAAAGTTGTGTATGGAATGAGTCCATTATAGGACTTTAAAAACAAGCAATATCGAACAGTGTATTGTTTACAAATACATATGTATAGGGAAAACTACAAAAAAAGTAAGAAAATGGTAAACACAAAATTTAGGATAATGTTTACTTGGGGAGGAGTTGGGGCACAATGAGGGAGATAGGACAAAGGAAGGGCAAACAGAAGCTTTTGAGACTAATGGGTAATGGTCTTTTTCCTAAACTACAGAAATTAATTTCAATATTTTTTTGCTTATATTTTGTGATAAATTCTCTTCGTGTATATTCAATATATAATAATAAAATTTAGAAAAATCTCAGAATAGTTTGAAAGGGGGTTTGTTCAGCAAGACAGAAGGTGCTAATTATAAATCAGCAAGGATATAAAAAAATCTAGGCTTTAAGTAAATATATATATGAATGATAAGCTGTTAGTTATTACACTTGGAAAAATCAGGAGCAATAACCCAAGTTATCATAGCTATCCTGTGTTTCCTAGATGGATGGGATTTATAATTTGTTAGGACTTAGGTTAAAAGCCAGATAAGATGGGGCAAGTTAAGGAAGAGTTGAAAATTTTCACTGAAAGAAGATAAAACTGAATTGTTTGCTAAAACAAACCTTAGAGCCTAGGACTTGAGAAATTTGTCTTTTTACATTTTTAATGGCTTAATAAAATAAAAAGGTTACATCAGAACTTCTGATAAGAGGTTTAGTGTTTCAGAAATACACATGGAGTTGTGGTCCATAGAGGGGCGACCCACCTCCCGAGTCATGTGGGAGTTCACTGAGGACCTTGACACCAGAGGAAGCAAGAACCTGCCCGTGTCAGATCTGAGACTTCCAAAGGGCAGGTGAGAGAGGCTGAGGACTGGTACTGAGCAAGCATCTACTGTGGGCAAGGCATTTTGTGGTGGATTTTCTTATTAAAGATTTTATTTATTTATTTGAGAGAGAAAGAGAGACTGAGATAGTGAAAAAGAGCATGAGCATGGAGGAGGGGGAGCCCTCCGTGGGGCTCCAATCCAGAATCCTGGGGTCAAGATCTGAGCTGAAGGCTGATGCTTAATGACTGAACCACCCAGGTGCCCCTTGTGGTAGATCTTATATCTCCTTTGATAAGGGGTTATTAGTTTTTAGGGCTGTTCTGTTTTTACTTTTAAGGTAGATGCTATTCTCGTTTTGCATGTGCGATGACTGAGACATAGAATTTCAGAACCTTGCCAGAGATTTCAGAAGAGGCACGTGTATACCAAATGCATTTGATTCCAAAGTACATATTCTTTCTCCTAATTTTAGCCAATAATTTTTGAGCACTTACAGTATTTGTACCAAGAACTCTTCTAAGTGATATATAGACTTTCTCTTTTAAGCCTCACAACACTGTGAGATGAGAAAACTGAGGTACAAAATGCTAAGTAACTTGCTCAATGTTCTGCAGTTAGGAAGTGGCAGATTTGGTCCAGCTCAGGAGCCCACACCCTTGACCTCTTTTGCCTCTTTTGCCTCTTATGGGTTCATGTGCCCTTTCAAGGATCAGGCTTGATTCTGTCAAGGATAGCCGATGATTCTTAATTACTTTTGAGCCGTGAGTCATGGAAACCAATTTCTCCTAGCTAGGTACTTTTGGATTGTCTCACCTCCAATGATCCCTTCTTTTGTAACTGGATCATACCCACTAAGACACTTCACTGCTGGAGTAAGTATTTTGGGAAATGTTTCTTAGTCAGTTCTAGCAAGTTTAGCTCATTTATTCCTGTATGTGTGTGCCCATGTGCACACTTTATGAAATTCTTTGGACCCATTATTTTCCACAGAATGAGATTGAATCCTTAATAGAACTCTCACTTCTCTTAAACTTTCAAACTCCCTTCTTTAACATGGACTTTCTTTAAGGCTTAAATTAAAAAAAAGGGGGGGGAGGTAATTCAACATTATTTAAACCAGTTGGTGGGATTTTAATTCATATCCTTTCTACTCCAAAAGTGTTTGAAGTATATAAAAATAAAGGAAACCAATACCATGAGGGTAAATACAACAGAAAACTCAAAACAGTATAGAGAAAACTGTATATTCTGGAGAGTTATATCAGAAACTTAAGATAATTTAGCTAATTGCTGTAGAGCATTGAATGCTGAATTTCCTGGCCATCTGAGGCAACAGAGACCTATAACTGGTCAAATATTTTTTATTGTATGTTCAAAAAAGGTAGGGTTTGTGGAGGTTGGGTTATAGTGACAGAGTAGTTGTCACTGCTTTTCTTCTTTCAAGTTAAATCATGTCTCTCATATCAGTCATCCCTGGCTCACTCAGGTTTTTAAGTGCTCTGGCAGAGACTTAAAGAAGATGCCACCATGTCATGCCGCCAATGGTCTTTAAAGAGGTGCCATGACAGTGCAGTAATTCTTGCTTAGTAACACTAAATTTTAGGCTTGCTGCTGTAGGGAAAGGCCAGCTTCTGGCTCACTCCTTCCTTTGCTCAGATCTGCTCAAAGGTTACCCCCTTCCCTGAAGGTCCTGTCTAAATAGGGTTTCCTGTCTCAGCACCTGCCTTACTCTCTATCTCTGCACTGTCCAACATGGTAACCACTAGCCAAAGGTGACAATTAAAATTCATGAAATTACATAAGATTAAAAAATTCAGTTCTTTGGTCACACTAGCCACAGTTTAAGAACTCACTAGTCACCTGTGCTTAGTGGTTAGTGGACAACACAGATCCATCTTGGAGGGAAGTCCTGTTAGGTGGTACTGTTCTATGCTTTTACCCTGGCTTTCATTTTCTTTCTAGAACTTCTGCTACATTACGCTACATGATCATTGCTTTATTTATGTTCCACTGGAATGTATGCTCCCACAAGCAAGAGATCTTTTTGCTAGAACATAGCAGATCTTCAGTGTCTTAAGCAGCACCTATTACAGTTCTCTGTAAATACTTGTTATGTGAATGAACAAACAAAAAAATTTTCGTATTTTAAATAAAAACTATTTTGTCTAATGTCCTTAGGTGACTTAGTACACTGTTCTGCTACAGTTTTTTAAGATGAAAGAATGAAAATTCCGTAACCAAGGACACATACTTTTAAGATAATGTGATGTTATTAAATATACTAGCCAAACTTTTATTTCTGTAATCATTCATAGTAAGAAGGATAATAAGTATGAAAATTCCATTTAACAGCTAATATATTGTCCTGAACATTAAGGTGAACAATAATCAGCTTTCTTTGGATTAAGAAGTCATGTGAGTAGAATGAGAAAGGAAAGAACTTATTATATAGCTAATTGGACTTACATTGGTATGTAATTGAAAGCACTACGATACATTGCAGTGGACTATATGAAGGTGATATTGTGCAATTAAATCATAATATATTCCAAAATTGTGTAGAAATGTCAGTTTACTGGAATTGATTTCAAATGAAAATCATCCATGTAATTATTGCAGTACCTAAAAGGAATTTGCTGCCTGAATGAAATATAAGTAGGAACATGACTACCCTCGGTTTGCCTATAAATAGACATTGAAGCTAGTTTTGTGATTTCTGCCAAGGATACAGCTTCAGTGGCCTTGATAAACGTTGTTTGTCTTCTCTTAGGTCCAGCTTTGTCAGGACATTCTTAAATAGTGATGGAGGAGGAAGCTACCCGGCAGAGTCAGACAGGTCCTGGTCAATCCACTTTAACAATTAGCCAAATGGCAGATGTCAGTTGGAGTCATGTCCCATTCCACTCACTGACAATTAGGAATTAGGCAAAATAGGAGTGTTTTCTCCTTTACTCTCCCTTTCTAAAATGCAGATTTTTTCTGAGTAGTGTTAGTTCCCACTGGATTTGCAAATGCACATCATGGGGCATCTGTAGGCTGTGCAGCGTTGGTATTATTTTTATATTATACATGGAAAACATCATGGTTAATGTCCTTGGATAACCTTGCATGCTTTCATTGGTTTTTCAAATCAGGTCCAATGAAGGGCCAGATTCCTCATAAAAATAATGACTAGCTTTGGAAACCCATATGCTCAGTTAAGGTTTCTGAGCTGCAGTAAATATAAAGAGTCATCAAAATGTTTATATTTGCAATTTCAATTCTTGATTCTTTTCTGAAAACCTATTCCATATAGTTATCTGGAAATTTTTATTTCCTTTGGTGCTGGGTCCAGAGTACAATTTATAAAACTTTATGTTGGGGTGGAAAGGCAAATTCACTTGCTGTTAAGACTTTAGAGGTTGTTTTAGCTACGGAGAGAGCATTGCCTACGTGCTGAGAATAACAAGAGAGCCATATTCTGAGTGCCTAAGTGTGTTGATTTTAGGCAGAGTAAAGAAAATGGCCCTGTGGCAGTTTTCTGTTTCAAAGAAGTGGAAAAGTATGTTGTAAAAAGGAAACTAGCTGAGGTGCTTGATGCAGGGTTCGTGCTAATTGTAAATTTTATTAATGCTTAACCGCATAGTCAGGATTCGTTTGCTAGGGTGGGGTCTGGTGAAGAATTCACCAGGTCCTTGTGAAACTCTCCCCCACTAAAGGCTTTCTAATAGGTAACGAATTCAGAATTGACCTCAAAGAATCTGACCATTACTGATGGGAAAGCAAAGTAAACACCACCGCTGAAGATGATTTTTCACCTGTTCATGAGTCTATATGCTTATTACTACGTATAGAAATTTTGGCTACTGAAATAGGAATTTCTTTCTGTTCAGAGACTTAACAAGCCAAATGCCAAGAGTGTTCTACTCTGTACAGATGAACATCCATCTGTCCATCTATATGGGAATATTTCTTTCTCAGTTGATGCTTTAGGAAACATTTTTTGATTTTGATCCATATAGAGAGTCTAAAGATAGTATATTGAAACACAGGTTTACGGGTTATTATTTTTCTAAATTTCTGTTCTGTGAGTGAAATTTGGAGAAGAGTCTTTGAAATAAGTAAATCATGGTGTCTCCTCCTAATAAGTATCAGAACTATGTAAATATCCCATTTCTCATCATACATTTGGCTTATTAATTTATTACTGCATTGATAATTTTTATCTGCAACAATTATTACTTGGTGTTTGCCAAATTCTAATATATTTTATCTCCATCATTCCTACTACTCTTATTAATTAGAATTCTACTGTAAGGAAGAGCTATTCCTTCCCTCATTTATTCAGTGATTGTATCAATGTGGGCTCATAACTATATTATTCTATTGATTATAATTCATTACTATAGTTATTTATTTTATTGTCCAAATTATCCCAGATTTGGCCATTGGGAGCCCCTTCTGACAGGCTCTTGTGTCCTTTAACAAACAGATCCTTGTTATTTTTTTTTTAATTTTTTTATAGATCCTGTTATTTTTTTAAAACATTTTGTTATTTACTCTTTGGCACCACAAGATGTATGAAACCATTTTGCTCTAGCTCAAGAACAGATCATTTCTCCAAAGAACTCTAGTTCTTTTAACTGGTGATTGCTATTTAGAAACAAAACCTGGGTGTAGGTATGCATTGCTACTGAGATGTTCTTGCTTCTGGGCCTCTCAGTGGGAATTGTGTGCATGGATATGCAAATAAGGAAATGTCTCTACCCATCTGTCTATCTATGAATATTTATCTACCCAGTAGAGACTGTAAGTTCATCCTGATGCTTATAATTACAGCTCGGTACCACTAGTTTCCTTTTAGAATTCTCTTTCCTGACTTGTAACTTTCTCCAAAAGTGAGAGAACTGGCATTCATGATTGATAATATAGTTACTTATTTGTTCAACCCTAGTATAAATATAAAGAAGTTTTTAAACTTGTGATCCGTGTGAGAATTTATTAACTCCACGATAGGAGTTGGGTACAGTTTTTTTGGTTTTAGCATATAGCAAAAAATACCAATTTCCCAAATTACTCAAGCCAGATCTTTTCTTCTCCAAACCTTTCAGTGTGGTTAAGTTGTTCCTTTGTAATACAACTAGGAACATTTGTTACTGTTTGTGTTCCACGTGGGGTCCCCTGACACCCAGAAACTGGTTTTACTTATTATTTATTTGGAAGGTCTGTGAAACATTACTATAGCTCTGAGAGTCAGGACTGTATGAGAAGGCTCCTGAAAGTTTACCTCATCCCTTGTTTTGAATTCCACCCCACCCCTCCTCCTCATTCCCCCTCATCCCCTGTGGCTTAACCAATTTCATTAGTTTCTGGTTTATTCTTTATTTTTTAATACAAATATATAGATACATACACATTTTCTTATACAGTGACTACATTTCAATTTTTTGTTTTTGTTTTGTAGTGGTAGTACTGGGCAGTGAATGCCATTTAGGGGTTTTCTGTCTTCAGGGGGCTGTTCATAATTGGTGTAGTCTTACCACTAATGTATCAGAAAGCTAATGAAACCATTATTTTCTTCCTTGAAAAACGTTTTTGCGATTTTTTTTCTAGAATGAAAGTGAGAGTGTGAATTTTGATGACCTCATTAGCACTGAACAGTCTTTTCCTTAATAGGATTTGTTTAAAAAAAATAGCAATAAAACAGTGTTTTTCAGGTTTTCCTTAACTCATTATATTTCCTTAACTCAATAAAACAGTGTTTTTCAGGTTTTCCTTAAATCATTTCCTTAACTCAAGTATCTCTAGCAAGATACTTAAAAATTCTCTCTCCCCTTATTAATTGAATTTGAATGATTTCAGGTATCTGTGAGAACAGTTAGATTGTTGTATAAACTGTGTTGTTTTGCTTCTCTAAAATACAAAAGAAAATGCTTCCCTGAGTCTATTTAAATAGTGCTATCGTGCATTTCATCAGACACTTTTTTTTTTCCCCCAAATACTCTGCAGGCCTTTGGGCAGTCCTTCTCCATCCACCGGAAGGTTGCTGAGGATGGAGAGACTCGGGAGGAAACGCTTCTGCAGGAGTCTGCATCCAAGGAAGCTTACTATCTGGGGAAGATCTTGGAGATGCAGAACGAACTGAAGCAGAGCCGGGCCGTGGTCACCAACGTTCAGGCAGAAAACGAGAGACTCACAGCCGTCGTGCAGGATCTGAAGGAGGTAAGCAGCAAACTTCCTGAGAGAGATTTGTGTGAGCAAGCAATAAGATAAAATTCTTTCTAAGAGAGAGGAATAAAACATTTTCTTTGCTCAGAGGAGCTGCCTTACACAAGAAGCACTTAAAGCTAATGCTAGCTATTTTTCTTGTTTAGGGAAATGACAGCTTGTTCTGAGATGACTTTTCTCTTATTGTGTGTTAAGAATTAAAATCTGTTTATTAAGTAGTTAGGACCTGGCCTTACTATTTCTGCAAAAGTTTAAAGAAAGATAGTGACCTTAGCTCCTCCTCTCACTTTTACCTGTTCTAATACAAGGTGGAGGAGAACAGTTGGCTGTGATCCTCTCTGCCAGCACTAATTCAAAATGACCGTAGTGTTAGCTCAGGACCCTTCCCACTAGGGAA
Source organism: Neogale vison (assembly GCF_020171115.1). Lineage (NCBI taxonomy): Eukaryota > Metazoa > Chordata > Mammalia > Carnivora > Mustelidae > Neogale > Neogale vison. The sequence continues at coordinate 73,968,603 of NC_058102.1, forward strand.
TGAGACCTCAGGGGAGTGTCTGTGGGGTCGTAGAATCTGGCCATGCAGAGTCATTAACTGTGTTTCTGGTTTTAGGGAAGGCAGCAGATTACAGCTGGTATGAATCAGGTCGGGGAGCCTCCTCAGTCGCTGCACTCAACTGTTTCTCTTTGGCTTTTCCACGCAGCGTCACGTGGCAGGCCATTTTCAGAGTGGCAGAGTCATTCTTTACTGGAGGGGCGGTAACGGGGAACAGCTTCAACCGCCAGACCCTTTTAAGAACATTTTTGGAAACGTTACTCCATTTTTTGATAAGAAAACTATAGAAGAGGTGCAGATATCCTCTGAATCTTACAGCAGTGCCGTGGAGATTGACGAGCCAAGCAGGGTTATTAACTGAGCGTTGTAGTAATACAAAAAGGAAAGATGAAAAATTATTAAAGATTGTGAAATACAAGAGAAATAATCCACTGATATTTTTCTCTTGAAATTAGTGACATATTACAAATACAGTAAATTATCCTCAATTTATTGGAATTTAATCAATAATTTACATTTACACATAGCCATATTGTAATGAACTAAGTGCATATTGACAAGAGGGTTTCTGCTTTACCTAGCTCATTCTCTTTGGACATGCCCAAATACAGCAATATGACTTCTAGAGACCGAGAAGCAGCCAACCAGGTGGGAGTTGGTGCTGGGTACTGAGAAGAACATGAGACAGTTTTCTGGATACCCAGCCCCATTTCCCTCCAAAGCCAGTGGTTGTTAAGAAAAAAGCTCCTCTCTGGTTCTGTATCGGATGCCTCTGTGCGTGTTGGGTGTGGGCCATCACTTGCTTACCCTTTGGAGTCCCAGTCCCTGCTCCTCCTAAGGAATTCATTCACGCTTTTAGCCCCAGGCTTCCTTATGAGACAAGCGTCCACTGTGGAAGTGGACCTGAGATCATGTAGTGTCGTAGGCTACCACCCTGGATCAAACAAGGTCCCAAACAGCCACAGAGGGCAGCCATGAGCCGTGGATCCACACGGCAAGTTGGCAGAGGGACTGAGAAGGCCAGGCAACATGAGGGTGGTGGACACACACACACACACACACACACACACACACACACGTGGTTTGTGGAGAGTAACTGCAGGCAATGAGTCAAGCAGCGTTGATTGCCAGTTGGATGGATCCTCTGAAAAGCTGCGTACCCCCACGGTGCATGGCAGCTACAACTGAGCATCGAGCCGTCAGGGTTGGGGAAGGGCCGAGCATCCAGAGATGTTTCTCTGTTGAGGCTTTACAGTGGTGACTAACGAAGCCTCCTCGTAACATAGACCGTGCTTGAGGGCTATTTCCAGTGAGCAGATTTAGGATCACCAGCAGGATCCTCATTAATTAATTAAGAGTAATGAAGAGTAGGAGGATGTAAGTTAGGAATGCACTGAGGCAGCAAAGAAGAAAAGATCTTGAGTAGCTGTTCGTTTCAGATCAGTTCTCCAATTGTACTGAGCGTCAGAGTCACCTTGAGGACGTGTCAAAACATGATCCTGGACCCTACCCCCAGAAATTTGATTCTGGAGGTCTAGGTGGAGCTTAAGAATATACATTTCTCACAAGTTCACAGCAGGCAGTAGCGTGGCTGCTTCACTTATTTAAACTTTTTGACTGGCCCAAAGCTAGGGAAGGGAGTATCATTGGGTTCACAATTGGGGGAATTACTGAATGGATCACTGGGTTATAATTCTCTATTTCTATACATTTTCAGTAGTTGATTGCAGTAAGAGAATGACTTGCTTCATCCAAAGTTGTGTATTTTTTAAAATCTAATATATACATAAAGCAATCTAGCCTATGAATGTATTCATTCAGGTTTACCAGTTAACTAAAAGAAAAAAAAAAAAGCCAGGTTGTTGGTTTCCTGGGCTTGTAAGTATGGTAGTATATTTGTTGGTGTTCTCTCTGCTAGGCTGGAAGCTGTTGGTATTACTATACCGGGAGGCCTGCTGGGTTTCATCCAGGCCTCATGTTTTAATGTACCTAGTAAAATTATGAACATTTAGAGCTGAGTATGTTTGCAAAAGGAGGAAAGGAATGAACTGTATGTTTTGGAACATTGATACAGACTTTTTGATTGAGGTGATTGGCATATAACATTATATTAGCTCAGGTATATGGTGTAGTGGCTTGATATTTATATTGCACAACAATTACTACGGTAAGCCAGTAATGTCCATCACTTTACATAGTTACAAAAAAAATCTTCTTTCTTGGTACACTCGGGTGGCCTGGCTGCTTAGATGTCCAACTCTCTGTTTCAGCTCAGGTCATGATTTCCTGGTTGTGGGATCCAGCTCTACACCCAGCTCCATGCTCAGCATGAAGTCTGCCTAGGATTCTCTCTCTTCCCCTCCCTCTACCCCTCCCCTGACTCGTGCACATATGCATGCTCTCTCTTTCTCTAAACTAAATAAATAAAATCTTGAAAGAAGTGTTTTTTTTTTTTAATTTTATTCATTTATTTGACAGAGAGAGAGAGAGAAAGCAAGCACACAAGCAGGGGGAACAGCAGAGAGAGAGGGAGAAGCAGGCTCTCCACTGAGTAGAAAACCCAATGTGGGGCTCAATCCCAGGACCCTGGGATCATAACCTGGGCCAAAGGCAGATGCCCAACTGACTGAGCCCCCAAGGCACCCCTTGAAAGAAATTTTTTTTCCTGTGATGAAACCTTTTAAGATCTATTCTCTTAGCAAATATGTATTACAGTTTTATTAACTATGGTCACCATACTGTACATTATATCCCCATGACTTATTTATTTTATAACTGGAAGTCTGAATTGATAAAGCTTTTTGATGTCTGGTGTTAAATTCAAATCCCAGATTTGTTTTTATTATAGACTCAATTTAATTAATTTATTTTTGTACTCTGAGCTTTGATTGATGCATAGCGATTGGAGGAGAGAGCATGAAACAAAAAATTATGACCTGATGGGCCATGAGAAATACACAAGAATGACCAGCACAAAATGCAGTAAATCATCAGTTTGACAGATGCTGTGTGAATTTAATTTATGAAATCATTTTTATTTACTGAAAGTAAATTATTTACTCATTTATTTATTCATCTCTTATTTCAGTAGGATTATTGGTACTGGCCAAGGTTTGCGTGTGTGTGTGTGTGTGTGTGTGTGTGCACACGCGTCAACATGGTGTGTATATTATGGGAGCTTTACATATATGTTTGTAAACGTGTAATTCCTAGGTCAGATTCTCTTCCATATATGGCAGGTATAGGATAATGTAGTGGGAAAAACCCATAAAATTTTCTGAATTCGATATTAGAAAATTAATATTCTAGACTCAGCTCTGCCAAAAGGTTTTATAATTATATCCATGGTATTTATAGAAGATTATTTTAGCATGTGTATAGTAAATACAGTACATAGTAAACATAAACTGTTATCATTAATAGTTTTCTGCATCCTCCATAAAAACATTGTTGGGGATATCTTTATTATGTTCATCTAGTTCATCCATTTTCTTAGGTTAAAGAAACATCATATAGATTCCTCTTTGAATTTATTGCCTTGGAAATTCTTTCTGTTGAGATGAATGAGGCAGTAGGAATTACAGTGTGCTTTTTTTCCTGCTTTGATTGTTAAGAAACTCCAGGACTATGTTTAACTGTGAAGACTAAGATTTTCCATATAATTCTTCCCATTTTTATTATCCTTATTGTATATGTGTCTTTAATGGTAAACTGCTTTGAATAATTTTTTGAAGTATATAGAGTATGAAGAAAAAAATATCACCCCAACAAAGCACCAAATAAGAGTTAATCCTGTAGGGCAGGGAGGAAAAACAGCCCTGGGTTACCTTGACCAGCATCATTTTGGTGTGAGCTTAGAGAACAGATAGATTACTATAGTGAGGGGTGCCCGGGTGGCTCAGTGGGTTAAGCCTCTGTCTTCGGCTCAGGGTCCTGGGATCGAGTCCCACATTGAGCGCTCTGATTGACAGGAAGCCTGCCTCTCCCCCACCCCATCTGACTCTCTGCCTACTTGTATCTCTCTCTCTCTATCAAATTAAAAAAAAAAGATTATTATAATGACTAAGCAGATATTTAGTAAACAAATTTGATTTTCATCTTTCTTTGACCCTATAGATGTAACATGTAAAATGTAGCCTAAATAGGTGTATTTGACCAATATTTATTGAACATTTACTTTGTACTAAATTAAAATCCACATTGATGAAATCATAAAAGAGGATAATGAAACTTTTAGTTGTTAGTAAGTTAAGTCAGAATTTACTGCACTATTTTACAAACTATACAGTACAATTTTACAAATATTCCTAAAACAGAACTGGCTTATATGTGAAAAAGAGATGTTATGAAAGGTAGACCCCTTCAGGTGGAATGCAGAAGATTGGAGTTCTAAAATGGATTATTGACCTTAGTGGAGATCAAGTCTTTACTTTCAAGTGAAAATAACTTAACATGGACTGCCAGACAGTGTGCCTGGCACTGTTCTAAATTCTTTGTGTGGATTAACTTGCTGAACCCTTTTAACACTCCACTGAGGTAGGTTCTGTTACTCTATCATTTCATTTTTCTGACAGGACATGTAAATCTGAGGTCACATAACCTGTCCAAAGTCCAAAGCATGTTGGTAATAAGTGATAAGCCAGGATGAGAATTCAGAAGGTGGCTCTGATCTAGACATTGTGCACTGCCAAGAGCACAAGTTTAGTCCTGCCTCAAGCTAATGAAATTTCTGGCAAAATATATGAAGCTTTAGTACATTATCTAAATTTGTAACTTATTGGAATATTATCATTAGCCTTTTGTTGGGATGTGGCCATTTTATATTTTAAAAAGTGCTTAATCCATATGATTTTTTAATAAGATTTATTTATGTTAAAGAGAGAGACAGTGAGGGGCACCTGGGTAGTTCAGTGGGTTAAAGCCTCTGCCTTCAGCTCAGGTCATGATCCCAGGGTTCTGGGATCGAGCCCCACCATTAGGCTCTCTGCTCAACAGGAAGCCTGCCTCCCTCCCACCTCTCTCTGCCTGCCTCTCTGCCCACTTGTGATCTCTGTCTGTCAAATAAATAAAATCTTTTTAAAAAGAGAGAGAGAGAGTGTGTGTGTGAGTGCAAGAGAGCAGGGGGAGGGGCAGAAGGGAAAGTGAGAGAAAATTTTGAGCAGACTCCATGCTGAGTGCAGAGGCCCATGCAGGACCTCTATCCCAGGACTCTGAGATCATGACCTGAGCCAAAACCAAGAGTGGGATGCTCACTGACTGAGCCGTCCAGGTACCCCAATCTATATAATTTTTTAAAAAGATTTTTTAAAATTTATTTATTTGACAGACAGAGATCACAGATAGGCAGAGAGACAGGTAGAGAGAGAGGAAAGGAAGCAGGCTCCCTGCCAAGCAGAAAGCCTGATGTGGGGCTCGATCCCAGGACCCTGGGATCACGACCTGGCAGAGGCTTTAACCCACTGAGCCACCCAGGAACCCCCAATATAATTTTTACCAAAAAATTTTTTAAGTTTTTTATTTAAGTAATCTCTACCACCCAATGGGGGACTTGAACTCATGACCCTGAGATCAAGAGTCACATGCTCTTCCAACTGAGCCAGACGGGTGCCCCAATCCATATGACTTTTACATTTGAAGCTCTTCTGCTTCAATGGAATATACAACCAGATTTCATAATATACCAGTGGTTCAAATTCCAGAAACCTAATGATGCCAACATTGTAGGAATATACCTAATCCACTATAAGGAATCCATATCTATAAGCTTTTCAGGGCAGGAAGGCTCTCAGTGATTATTTGGTAAAGGGGTGCCTGGGTGGTTCCATTGTTAAGCATCTGTCTTCGGCTTAGGTCATGATTCCAGGGTCCTGGGATGGAGGCCTGCATCAGGCTTCTGGCTCAGCAGGGAGTCTACTCCCTCTCCCTCTCTGTGTGCTCACTGCTCTCTCTCTAGCTCTTTCTCTCAAATGAATAAAGAATAAAATCTTTTTTTAAAAAAAAGATTATTTGGTAAAGACTACTCCCAGATCAACAGTTCTTTCTCCAGTATCCCTAAATGGTCATGTAGACCTTACTCAGACATTTGCAGCACTGTGGAGAAGAAAAACTGTGAGTCCTTTCGAGGAAGGAACTGTGCTTTGTCTGTCCTTTATCTTTGAATCCCCAGCACTCAGCACAGTGCCTTGCCAAATTAGACATTAAAAAATATTTGTTGACTTGAAATGAAAGAACATACTTTGGGAGTTAGCTACTCCTAGGTTTGAATTCCTGCTGTATCACTTACCAACTGTGTGATACTGACAAATTACTTTTGTTCTCTAAGCTACACTTAAAGTTAACTCCGATGTGGAGGTGGTAATACTAATGTGCAGGTCCTGTGCAAAATATCTGGAGCTGCTAAATGACTGTTTATTCCCTTTCTTACAACTTCTTCCCAAGGATGCCCACCCTGTCACTTGGCAGCTCCAATTGTTAAACTGCTCTTTTTTTATTAAATGAAAAGTTGGGGCGCCTGGGTGGCTCAGTGGGTTAAGCCGCTGCCTTTGGCTCAGGTCATGATCTCAGGGTCCTGGGATCGAGTCCCGTATCGGGCTCTCTGCTCAGCAGGGAGCCTGCTTCCCTCTCTCTCTCTCTGCCTGCCTCTCCATCTACTTGTGATTTCTCTCTGTCAAATAAATAAATAAAATCTTTAAAAAAGAAAAAATGAAAAGTTGACTCCCTGTCATTTTTACCAATTGGCCATATTTCTAGCCTCTGGATCTATATATATGTATATATACATATATATATTTTTATATATATATACATATATATTTATATATATTTATACTTTAAAAATAGTTTAAAATATTAAATTTAAAAATATTTATACTTTAAAAATAGTATATATATCTATATATGTACATATATATTTTTTATATGTATATATACATATATATTTATATATATTTATATTTATACTTTAAAAATAGTATATATATCTATATATATGTACATATATTTTTAGTTTCCTATTCCACTTGACAATGTTAGCCTATGCCCAATAGCTTCAAATATTTGCAAAGAACTATCTTGTCTTCTCTTTTTCAGACTAAACATACCTAGATCCATTAACATTTCTTTAAGTAACATGGTTTCAGGGTGCCTTACCTTCTTAGACTAGCATCCAGTGTCTCTTAAAAATGTGTGTCTGCTTTTAAAAAACATATAATTAAGGGGTTTTACCCCTATTATAAATATCCTTGAAATTTTGAATCATTAGACCTAGATTTTGAGTTTCTCATCTTAGTGTTTTAATTTCTTTGGATTTCCAACTTTGCAGTCATACATTCATTCATTCAACGAAGGTCTCTTAAGTGCTTACCATGAGCCAGATGCTTGGGGAACATCAGTGGGTAAAAGATTCAATAATAAGTGGTTGTTTTCAATGTTAAAACAGCTAAATGTACTTAGAAACTGTTTCCTTCTACTCTTTATTATCTGTGGAAATAGAGAGTAAGCTGTGTTTTAGATAATCTATGTGATAGATTGGATGTTTGCACACCTCCCTCCCACCCCCGCCACTGCCAAACATTCTTATATTGAAACTAACCTCCAATGCGGTAGTATTTGGAGATGAGGTTTTTAGAAATGATTAGGTCTTAAGGGTGGAGGCCTTGTAAATGGCTTTAGCACGCTCATAAAAAAGATGTCCCTAGCCCCTTCCACCATGTGAAGACACTGCAAGAAGATGGCCATCTCTGAACCAGGAGGAATGCCCTCACTTGACACAGAACATGCCTGTGCCTTGATCTTGGACTTCTGGCCTCCAGACTGTGAGAAATAAGTGTTTGTTGTTTAAGCCACCCATTTTATGGTATTTTATTATAGCAGCCAATGGGATTAGGACAACATATAACATGTTGTATATTATATGCATCTAAGTCTCTTATTAAAACTACAAATATATAGTACTTGCTGTGACAAAGTGAAAAACACCCTCTGAAGCCAGATTAGATGTTATGACCTCAGTCACTAAATACATATTCACTTTATTCCAAGGAGAGCAGCTACTTTAAAAAATTGATTTGCTTATTTTATAAACAGATGATTTGGTAATAGGGTAGAATTAGAAACCAGGAAATCTAGGGGCGCCTGGGTGGCTCAGTCATTAAGCGTCTGCCTTCTGCTCAGGTCATGATCCCAGGGTCCTGGGATCCAGCCCCTCTTTGGGCTCCCTACTTGTCAGGAAGCCTGCTTCTCCCTCTCCCACTCCCCGTGCTTGTGTTTCCTCTCTCGCAGTCTCTGTCTCTGTCAAATAAATAAGTAAAATCTTAAAAAACAAACAAACAAACAAACACAGAAAGACACCAAGAAATCTGAGTTCATGTCTTAACTATTTTACCCATTATGTGGTTAAACTTTTCATTTCCCATATAAACATTATAGGAACTTTAATAATAACCTGTCCTGTTCCCCATGATTTTGTTAAGGATAAAATATCTTCATGAAAATGCTTTATAAGAACGAAAAGGAAATGCTCTATTTATTGTTTCAAGGTTTGGTTATCAGACTTACTCACACATAGCAAGACAAATAAATTAGAAAGATGTATTGGTGTATCGGGAAAGGCCTCAGCACCTTCCAGGAATAGCAAGAATAATGCCTGACTCCTGACACCAAAAGAGGAAACAACACATATTTTAAAGTCATAGATTGAAAAAGGAGAGTTGTCTAGGTGTTCTATCCGTGTGACACAGCCTTTCACACCTGGCTTGTTCTTGAAAGGGTCACTATGTTATGAGTACCACATCAAATGTGCTTACAGATGATCCAAGTCATGGGGCAAGATTAAATTATTTAATTAACACATCCAGTAAATAATAAAGCTTTTCTTGTAGTCTCTGGTATTGGTCTTTGGGAGCTGTGTTTACACATAGCTGAATTAACTTGACACTTCCAACTGAATGATGATTTTTACCATTCTGCAAATGGCTTGGTGATAGCTGGAAAGTGGTCTATTTTCCTGGCATGTCCCAATTTCTCCCCAGCTCCCCACTCTTTTTGGGAATGGACTTTATGCCTCTTGGAATGATGCAAGCCCCAGTGAAGAATTAACAGTGTTTTAATTGGTTTAAATAACTAATAACAATATCATAGCTAACATTTTTGAGAGCTTACCATGTTCCAAGCATGATATCAGCACTTTAACCTCATCATCTCATTTAATTCTCTCAACAGAATTACAAGGCGTGCACTGTTTCTCTGTTTCCTCTCTATATTTACTCGCCTCTACTTGCGAGGCAAAGAGGCTGAACAGCTTGTCTATCAAGTAGTCAAGCTGGCTTGAAAATCTGACTCTGGAGCCCCTGCTCTTAATTATGGTAGAGCCTGCTGTTGGTTTATTAATTCCACTGGAGAGAGCTATATTTCTTTTGGAGGAAAAGTTCTTTCCAACACTTGTTAAGTTACTATAAACAAATATCCCAAATTAACATCATCAGGAATTTGAAAGCAAGAGTTTAATGATATACAGACAATTCACCTTTGAATCATGGGGATTTGATGATGCCTTTGGGAAAAACAAGTTACATAAGTGGGCTTGTTTGTAGGACTAGTTCAAAATTATAAGCTTATAGAATTTGGGGGGTGGAGATAGATCTGCAGTCCTATGAATTTTAACAAATAGATTCATGTAACCACAGCCACGATCAAGATGCAGAACAGCTTTATCACCCTAGAACCTCCCCTGTGCTGTGCTACTCCTTTGTAGGCATACCCTCCCCCACTCAATTTCTGATAACCAATCATCTATTCTTAATCACTTAGTTTTACTTTTTCAGTCATATAAATGGAATCAAACAGCATATAACCTTTTGAGGTTAGGTCTTTTCTCTCAGCATAATGCCTATGAGATTCATCCAAGTTTTTACATATATCAGTAAGTCTTCCTTTTTGTTATGGAATAGGTTTCCACTGTGTGGGATGTGCTATAGTTGTTGTTGTTTTTTATCAGTTCACCTGTTGAAGAACATTTGGTTCATTTTCAGATTTTGGCAGCTATAAACAGAGCTGTTATATACATTCATGTGTATTTGTATTTTTGTGTGAACGTAAGTTTTCATTTCTCTGGGACAAATACTAGGAGAGTGAGAATTCTTGGTCAGATGGTATATGTGGGTTTAACTTTTTCAGAGTGGCCATACCATTTTGCCTTTCTTCTAGCAATGTGTAAAAGTTCTAATTTCCCTTCATGCTTTCCAACACATGACATTATCAGTATTTTTAATTTTAGCCATTCTGATAGGTGTGTAGTAGTATCTCATCATGGTTTTGTTTGCATAATGGCTAACAATTTTGAACATCCTTTCATGTGTTTATTTGCCTTCCATATATTTTCCTTGGTAAAGTTTGTTTGAGGTTTTTTTCCACTTATTAGTTGTGTTCTTTTCATAGGTACGTTTTGAGGATTCTTTATATATTCTGGCTACAAGACCTTTGTAAGATAAGTGATTTGCAAATGTTTTGTCCTAGTATTCGGCTTGTCTTTTCTTTCTCTTTAAAGTGTCTTTTGCAGAGTATAACACTTTTCATTTTGGTTAAGTCTAATGTGTCAAAAAAAAATTAGAGAGTTGGGGAAAGGCTGGAATGAGTTAAGGGGGTCAAAAGCTACAAACTTCCAGTTAGAAAAAAAATAAGTTATGAAGATGTAATGTAGAGCATGACAACTAGAGTTAATAATACTGTATTGCATAGTTGAATGTTGCTAAGAGAGTAGAGCTTTTTTTTAAGATTTTATTTATTTATTTGACACAGAGAGAGAGGGAGAGAGAGAGAACACAAACAGGGAGAGTGGGAGAGGGAGAAGCAAGCTTCCTGTGGAGCAGAGAGCCCGATATGGGAATCGATCTGAGGACCCTGGGATCACGACCTGAGCTGAAGGCAGATGCTTAACAACTGAGCCACCCAGGCACCGCACTAAGAGAGTAGATCTTAAAAATACTCAGCATATGCAAAAAATTCTATAACTCTATATGGTGACAGATGCTAACTATATTTATTGTATATTATATACTTATTGTGATCATTTTGCAGTGCATACAAATATTGGATCATTATATTATATACCTGAAACTAATATAATATCATGATACCTGAAGCTAATATAATATCATGTGTCAATTTTACCTCAATAATAACAACACATTTTATGTGTCATGCTTCTAATATCAGATTTAAGAATACTTTTCTATCCCCATGTCATGAAGATTTTTTCCTATATTTTCGTTTTAAAGCTTTTTAGATTTAAATTTAGCTCTGTGTTCCCTTTGAGTTAAATTTTGTGTAAGGTATGAAGTTTAAGATGAGGTTTATTTATTGTTTTTACATATAAATGTCTGATTGTTCCATCACTATTTGTTAAAAAGACTGCATTCCATTAAGTTGCCTTTGCACCTCTGTTAAAATCAATTGCCTATATTTGTTTGGGTGTATTTCTACACTCTCTGTTCTGTTCTGCTGATTTATGTGCCTGTCCCTTTACCAGTACCACACTGTCATGATGAAGTCATAGAGGTAACAGGAAGCCAAATCTTGAAGGATCTTATAGATCTTTGAAAGGATTTTGGCTTTTGCTTTGAGTGAAATGGAGTTACTGGAAAATATTGAGCAAAAGAGTGACATGACTTTAATGAGGCAAGGATAAGAGTAGGAAAATTTTGCAGTCATCCAGATTTGAGAAGATGGTGGTTTTGGCCAGAATGATAGGTGAAGGTGGTGAAAAGAGGTCATAAATTATGAATGTATTTTTTTCTTTTAAAATTTTTATGTATTTATTTGACAGAGAGAGAGCACAAGCAGGGAGAGCAGCAGAGGGAGATGGAGAAGCAAGCTCCCCGCTAAGCAGGGACCCCTCCCCTCCCACTGCAGGACTCAGTCCCAGAACCCTGAGATCATAGCCTGAGCCAAAAGCAGAGGCTTAACCATCTGAGCCACCTAGGTGCCCATGAATGTATTTTGAGAGTAGAGCCGACATGACTTTTTAATGGGTTGGATGTAGAGACAAAGAAATAAGGAGGAGAAAGGATGACACCAGTCTAAGGTTTTAGCTTGACCCATTGAAAAATGGAATTATCATCAGCTGAGATGGGGCAAGTGTCAGGTGAAACAAGTTTTAGGAGGGAGGATCAGAACTTAAGTTTTGGATGTGTTGAATTTTAAATTTTGATTAGACCTCCAAGTGTAAAATATGGATGGGTTCTTAGACATGAAGGCTTAGAGTTTGGGAGAGAGATTTAGGGATAGAAATATAACTTGTGGATTTATCAGCAGATGTATGTTATTTAAGGAATATCAGAGATGTCGTTAAGACCAGAGTATAGATAGAAAAGGTGGAGGACCAAGAACTGAGTCCTAGACTACCTCAGTGAAATTGGGGACAAGAAAGGAAACTAGCAAAGAAGACTAAACATCCTAGTGGGGTAGAAAGGAAATAAAGAGAGAATGGTTCCTGGAAGACAAATGAGGAAAGTGCTGTCTCTGAAGGAGGTTATCAACAGTGCAAATGCTGCTAATAGGTCAAACAATGAGGAAACTAAATAGACTTTTGGATTTAGCATCAGTCACCTCAGTGAGAGGGGTTTCCATGGAGTGGTGGAAACAAAAGTCTGATTTGGAATGGTTTAAGAGAGACTGGATGCTGGATGGCGAGGAGTTGAAGACAGAGAATAGAGACAACTTTTTTTTTTTTTTTTTTTTTTTTAGTTTATTTGCAAAGAAGACCAAAGAAATGAGCAGGTAGCTGTAGCTACGGGACAAAATGAACTCAAGAGAAAGTTGTTGGTTTTTACTCTTTTTTTTTTTTTTTTAATGTGAAAGAAATAATAATGTAACACTGTATGTGAGTGCTGATTGCTGATGGGTGACCTACCAGGGAGGGAAATTTTAATGATTTAAGAGGAAAAGAGGAGAATGCCTAGAACAATTGATTTCCTTGATTGAAAGAGAGAGCAGTGGAACCTGGTACCAAAAAATGGAGGGATTGCCTTTAAAAAGGAGCAAGGAATAGGATGCCTGGGTGTCTCAGTCGGTTCACTCTTGATTTCACCTCAAGTCTTGATCCTATCAGTGTTGTGAGTTCAAGCCCTGTGTGGGGCTCCAGGCTGAGTGTGGAACCTACTAAAAAAAATGCTGATTTGGGGGTACCTGGATGGCTCAGTTTGTTAAGCATCTGACTCTTGATTTTGGCTCAGGTCATGATCTTGGAGTCGTGAGATCGAGCCCCACATCAGGCTCTGCACAGGGTGTGGAGTCTGCTCAAGATTCTTTCTCTCCTTCTTCTGGCCCTCTCCCAACCTGTGTGGCCCCTACCCCCCATTCTCTCTCTCTCAAAGAAAAAAAAAAAAGGAGCAAGGAAGTTTCATCTTTGGCAATACTTGGAAAAGCAGAGTATGTGGATGTAGACATAGGTACTTTGTTAGGTGTGAGCGAAGAGAGTCTTTCCAAGTCCTCTTCAGGCTGCTTCATTTTCCTCACTGAAGCAGAAAGCAAGGCCAGTAGCTGAGAAGAAAATGGGGGAGGTGTTATGTTTTGAGGAGAAGTAATGAAATAATCACCTGGGAGTGAGTCACTAAGGTAGGACGGGCAGAAGCAGGAGGAGGACATCCCTCAGGAAGAGGAATTCCAGGAATCAAGATCATCTGTGTACATATTGAGAATGCCAGGAATTAAGACTAGACCAGAACCTCTAGAGATACTGGTGATAAGCCTGGAGCTGAAGTCTTGGAGAAATGAGGAAGAGAATGTGTTGGTGTGTGAGAGCTGACAGTGTCCGTGCTGGTAATGGACAGTATGTAGGGTTTAATGCTACCCTGCTGCTGCTCCCTTGTCCCAGTGAAAGCTACTGTTATTTGTGTCCCCCCAAAATGTATATTTATCAGCTCAAGAAGAAAATCTCCTAATGACTTGAGGTTCGAAGCAGAGGAGTTTCAGGGGACGTGGGAAAGAGACTGCTCTGGAAGCAGCCATGTGGAGCAAAAGGGGCACCCATTCCACCTCCAGGCCAGCACTTGAGAGGGTTGCCGGGGAAACAGTGTCCCCAGGGAGAGTCAGGTTTCCATTACCTCCAGGTAAGGAGTGCACTACACACATCTGTAAAACTGATACGATGCCTGCTGTGACCCCATATGCTCAGTCCGTGGATATCGACTCAAATGCATGCATTATTGTAGGGAGCATATACACTTAATTTCTCTTTTTGAGGACTGGAAGTGTTTTTTCCATGATTTCAGATGTTGGATTATTATGTTTGTCAATGAGAAATAACATAACAGCTTTTGAATAGCTCCGAAAATGATGTCAGTTGATTTTTTTTTCCAATTTATTTATTTTCAGAAAAACAGTATTCATTATTTTTTCACCACACCCAGCGCTCCATGCAAGCCGTGCCCTCTATAATACCCACCACCTGGTACCCCAACCTCCCACCCCCCCGCCACTTCAAACCCCTCAGATTGTTTTTCAGAGTCCATAGTCTCTCATGGTTCACCTCCCCTTCCAATTTACCCAAAAGCATATACCCTCCCCAATGTCCATAACCCTACCCCCCTTCTCCCAACCCCCCTCGCCCCAGCAACCCACAGTTTGTTTCGTGAGATTAAGAGTCACTTATGGTTTGTCTCCCTCCCTATCCCATCTTGTTTCATGGATTCTTCTCCTACCCACTTAAGCCCCCATGTTGCGATGTCAGTTGATCTTAACACAAAAATATTATTAGCTTTTTTGAGATTAGAGAGGTGATAAGGTACTCCATCTTTATAATCCCAAATATCCAGATGTTGGACCTCATTTGGACACAGCTTCAAAATAGTACCTTCTTTGTGATGCCTTCGTTTCTGCATTAGACAATGTGAAGGGGCATTAACTTCTGGCCTGAGATGATAGTTGCATCAATTTCCTGTGTGATAGCCAGTCATTAAACCAGTGCCAAATGAGGAATTAAATGGGAAACTGCAGGGAAGGTCAAGCCAAAGTTAGAAATGGTGAGAGAGCATTGCTCAGAACATACTTTAGAGATAGAAACTCAGAAACTGACAAGTTTTAAAGAAAGTCTATTTTTAAAGTAATCCTGCATAGTCTACTTTTTTTAAAGGTAATTAAGTTTTTATTAATTATCATTCATCATTTTAAAATAATAAGCAGTAGGGCACCTGGGTGGCTCAGTGGGTTAAGCTTCAGCTTTCGGCCCAGGTCATGATCTCAGGATCCTGGGATCAAGTCCCGCATTGGGCTCTCTGCTCAGCAGGGAGCCTGCTTCCTCCTCTCTCTCTCTGCCTGCCACTCTGCCTACTTGTGATCTTTCTCTGTCAAATAAGTAAATAAAATCTTAAAATTAATAATAATAATAAGCAGTAAAAGGCAGCCTGCTTTTTTAATGTAAAATCAGTATGCTTATTATATATATGTATATATATATTTCTTTCCTCTCCCCTTCCCTCCCTTTCTTCTCCCCTTCTCATGCCTTGCCTTCTCCCCTTCCTTTTCATATCTTTGGAATAGTCAAAACACCAGCTTTCTGCCTCTTGGAATATAAGAAGAAAGATATGCACACAGTCCCTTTTCTACACATTGATTCTTGAACTAAAAATAGCTTGATTCAGTTTCAAACTTTTCTCTCACCCCAAGCTCAGGTTTTGCTCTCTGTGCAGACTCAGTAGAAGGAGAAGTAATGCACAATCAGCATTTCAGCTGGAGTGCTTAGTGGACAATTTTAATCTTTTTTTTTTTTTTTTTTTTAACATCTTGACCTCTATTTCCAAAGAACATCCTGGTTGGCAGGTCTAGCCTGATTAAGATTCTGCTCAGGCATTTAATTCTCCTAAGGGAATTTATAGCGTAATCTAACAATCAAGAATACCTGAATCTACTCAGAACTTAATTTCTTGAAGGTTATAGGAAACTTATACTTGAGCAAGGCGGAGAGAGCAAAAAATTGAGTGAATTTAGGGATATAATGAATTTTGATGTATATATTTTGAATTATACTTTTTAATGCTTAATCAAGTATATATACATATGTATTTTTTAAAGACTTACTTATCTATTTTAGAGAGAGTGCTCACACAACTGTGTGCGTGGTGGGGAGGGGTAGGGGGAGAAGGAGGGAGAGAGACTCTCCAGCAGATCCCCACACTGAGCACGGAGCATGATGTGGGGCTTGATCTCGTGAGCCTGAGATTACTACCTGAGCTGAAATCAAGTGTCGGATGTTCAACTGACTGAGCCACCCAGGTACCCCCAACAAATATATTTTTTTAATGATTTTTTAAAGATTTTATTTATTTATTTGACAGACAGAGATCACAAGTAGGCAGAAGAGTTGGGCAGAGAGAGAGATGGGGAAGCAGGCTCCCCACCAAGCAGAGAGCCCGATGTGGGTCTCGATCCCAGAACCCTGGGATCATGACCTGAGTCGAAGGCAGAGCCCCTGAACCACCCAGATGCTCCCCCCCCCACTAAAATATATTTTAAAAACTAAATGTTGTAGAGATGCCTGGGTGGCTTAGTCGTCAGTTAAGTGCCTGATTTCAGCTCTGGTCCTGGGATAGAGTTCTGAGTTGAGCTCCCTTCTCAGTGCGTGTCTGCTTCACCCTCTGCCTCTGCCCCTCCTCCTGCTTGTGCTCTCTTTCTCTCACACACACTCTCTCTCTCAAATAAATAAATAAATAAATAATTTTAAAAATGTTATAAACCAAATAATACTAAATGTATTAATAGACCCAAACTTTAACTTGCAATTTGAGTTAGAGTAGAATACTATGTATCCCATAAGAAAGGCTTACATGTTGATTACCTTCTTAAATAGCTTTCTCATAATCACTTACTTTTTCAACAATATTAAAAGTACTTAGATTTAGAAATAGTTCTCTGATAGAGTTTTGGTTTCATTAAAGCAATCTTTCAAGAGGCAGAATTGTAACTAAACATCTCTTCTGAGGCTACCACAGTATAAAAATCCTCACTACCTGCATTACATTGAAGAAATCTAGAATATCAAAATATATTTCCTCATGGAAATATGGGATTTGACACACACTATAACCCCACAATTGTTTCTAAATAACAAGGTAGAGATTTGGCTACCTGTACAGAGAAATGGCCTTCAACCCTTTTCTGGATGGCCAACTTGATTATTAGAATGAATAATATAAAAGAACCTGTTGGGATAACAGCATCCACCCCACCTCCCCAGCTATTAATGATGGTGAACCTGGGCCTTGAGAGTAATGAACACCTGGCCTCGTTATTTGAATCGATCTTTCACTGGCAGTGCTCACCAAAGAAATGGTGTTTTATAACCTTTTTTCATTATCATCTCCTTAAAGGAGCCTTTCAAGGTATTTTTTTTTTCTAATTACCACAAAATTAAATACTGAGGAGTAAGGTTTTATAGAGTAGGGTTGAGCTTGAGGGGATCACAAAGCAATGTAATATCTAAGACTTTTTTCACATCCCCAACCCCTCTTGGGCTGCATTAAGTTTCTAGGGCTGCTGTAACAAAGTACTTCAAATTCTGTGGCTAGAGAATAGGTCTTGAGTTTCTGGAGCCTAGAAGTCTGTAGGTTACTGGGCTATAGTCAAAGTGTGGACAGAGCCACAGTCTCTCTGAAGGTGCTAGAGGAGTGTCAGTTCCCTCTTTTAGCTTCCACCCTTTCCCAGATTCTAGAACTGCATTCCACACATTCATTGGCTCAGGACCCTGTCTTCCACCTATCAAAGTCAGCATTTTAGCGTCTTGCTTCAGTGTCATAGTGCCGCCTCTCACCATTTCCTCTGCCTCCCTCCTATGAAGACACTGCGATTACATTTAGGGTCTACCTGGATAAGCCAGGATAATCTTTCCATCTCAAAATCCTTAACTTAATCACACCTGCCAAGTCTCTGTTACTATATAAGGTAACATTCGCAGGTTCCAGGCATTAAAACTTGGATATCTTTGGGGGTCATTATTCAGCCGACCACATGGGTGATACCGTCCAATAGGAAATGCACCACTAAGAAATAAAAAAAGAAAGAACAGAAATGATAAATATGTAACTTTTGCTAGTAATTATTTCTTTATAGATTATAGATATTTTATAGATCTATTATCTATAAGTATAGATATATTTATAGATTATATATTTTATAGATTATATATTTTCTTTATAGATTATATTTTAATCTGTTGAGGGCACTTGTCATTAGAAAACATAAGACATGTCAAAAATAATAGGAGTCAGGGGCACCTGGGTGGCTCAGTGGGTTAAGCCTCTGCCTTCGGCTCAGGTCATGATCTCAGGGTCCTGGGATCGAGCCCCGCGTCGGGCTCTCTGCTCAGCAGGGAGCCTGCTTTTTTTCCTCTCTCTCTGCCTGCCTCTCTGCCTGCTTGTGATCTCTCTCTGTCAAATAAATAAAATCTTTAAAAAAAAAATAATAGGAGTCAAAAGAGTAGAGTTGGTGATGCCCATCTTACTGTGGTGTATTCACCCATCCATTTACTCTGCATCACCCTTTCTGCTGGGGCTAGTCAGCAGAGAAGGGCAATGAGTCACTCCAAGGTCAGACAGTGTTATTACCTAACTCTTATTGTGATGGGCAAATCCACCAGTAAGCTTCAGACTGAGAGAAATACTATTGAGTTGGCAAATGCTTTCGATGTGTACGTGCAGATAGTCATATGTAACCACGGTTTTCACACTCTCTGGCAAAGAGAGAGATGAAAATGAAATGAAAAGAGAAATGGGAATTCTGTGTTGTATTTTAATGTGCTGCAAAGGGGCTCCTGGGTGGTTCAGAGGATTAAGCCTCTGCCTTCAGCTCAGGTCCTGGTCTCAGGGTCCTGGGATTGAGCCCCACATCAGGTTCTCTGCTCCGTGGGGAGCTTGCTTCCCCCACCCTCCTCTACCTGCCTCTCTGCCTAATTGTGATCTCTCTCTCTGTGTCAAATAAAAAAATCTTCTGTGCTGCAAAACTTCTTCATAAATGACCGTTCTGTTAAGGACTCTGTGCAAATGCTGTGCCAAACACTACTGAACATACCCAGCATGTGTAATGCAATGTGTACCTCGAAGAGACTGTTTGCAGGGATAAAATAAATATATAATTACGTACAGTACTGGAAGGCACTTTTCTCCCTCTGGGCTGCTCAGGACGGTTGCCTGAATTAAAGCAGAAAACACCTGCCTGACATCTTCTCAGTAGTACACAGCCTGATCAGTGCCCTCTGGGAAACATCCAGGGGCTACCACTTGGTCCTCCAGAGAAGTATTATTAAAGACTTACTGCCAGGTTCTTCTTTGTTTATTGTAACAAATATCTTAGATAACCTTGAAATTGATCAGTTCTCTATTAACAGTCCATGAGTTGTACCTCTCTCTGAAATACCTAGAGGGTATGATGGAGGTTGAATAATGTATTTAATATAATTGTGGAGGTTGAGCTCAACAAGAGCCCTTATGAAGTCCAACTAGATTCTTAGGGCTCTGGTCAAACTGCTTCTGGAGACAGACTTTTCCTGACATATTTCACCAAATCATAGGCTAAAAATCTTCCTACTTACCCTTATTCTTGGGCGAATAGGCCTGGGCATCTGAATCTTTTTTTAAAAAAACTGAGTTGCTGGGGCAACTGGGTGGCTCAGTCCTTAAGTGTCTGCCTTCGGCTCAGGTCATGATCCCAGGGTCCTGGGATTGAGCCCCACATCGGGCTCCCTGCTCCGCAGGAAGCCTGCTTCTTCCTCTCTCTCTGCTGTTCTCCCTGTTTGTGTTCCTTCTCTTACTGTGTCTCAGTCTCTCTGTCAAAGAAACAAATCTTTAAAAAAAAAAATTCAAAAACTGAGTTGCTGGGAAAATTCTCTTGAAGCCCAGCATAATAGTATTTCATGTTGGATAAAGCAGATGTATAAAAGGAAAATTGTATTAGGAAAAAACCCTGAAAAGTGTATTATTTAAAACTTTGTAAATAAATGAAGTTAGAAGCTTTGGGTTTTGTTTTTAGAGCTAGGTGCAGATTTTGCAAGTGTTTTTTCCTGCATAGTTGCTGCCTTTTAACATTGGTTCTGCACATATGAGCAGAGTCATGTTAGGCGAGTGAGATAGTCTCTTGGGGCCTCAATATTGTTATCTGTTAAGTGGAGATAAGAGTAACACTTACCTCCTGGGCTGTTGTGAGGAATAAATGAATCCCTACATGTGACACACTTGGAATAGCACCTGCACATGGTTAACACTGAGTTGGAGTGAGCCATTTTATTATTTCATTGTTGTTCAAATATCTTTAAAAAAATATATTTAGGATTATTTCTCTAGAAAAGCATTCCAGAAGTAGAATTATGACATCAAATGATACAATGTGTGGGTTTTTTTTTTGTTTTTTTTGTTTTTTTAAGATCATATGTATAGGGGCGCCTGGGTGGTTCAGTCAGTTAAGCAGCTGCCTTCGGCTGGGGTCGTGATCTTGGGGTCCTGGGATCAAGCCCCACATTGGGCTCCTTGCTAAGTAGGGAGCCTGCTTCTCCCTCCCCCTCTGTCTGCTGCTCCTCCTGCTTGTGCTCTCTCCCTCTGTCAAAATAAATAAAATCTTTATTAAAAATATAAAGATCATATGTGTAGCTGTATTGCTTTCTTAATTGATTAAAGCAATTGATGCTCTCATCGTAGTAGAAAAGAATTCCCATTTCACTGAGCCCTGGCAAGCATTAAGCTCTAACTCTTTCAGGTTGCTTATTTGCTATGTGTGTAGTGACATTTCAGTTCTAATTTATAAGGTCATTGACGGTAGAGACATGATTTATCTTGCTCATCTCTGTATCCTAGCATAGAGTTAGGCATATAGCAGACACAGAAAAAAGAACAGATAGATGAGTGAGAAATTGACCACTTTCATTAAATTGTAGAATAATTAATGAATAAATTCATTTATTAATTAAGAAATAATTTATGTTCCTTAAGGGTTTGCACATCTATTTATTAGGTTTTAGTGTTTCTATTACATATGTATCTGTTTCAAGAAATTGATTTTTCTTTTTTTATATTTATTTATTTTTATTTTAATTCCAGAATAGTTAACATACAGTGTTATATTGGTTTCAGGTGTACAGTAGAGTGATTCAGCACTTGCATACATTACTCAGTGCTCATCACGGGGAGTGTGCTCTGGATCCCCTCACCTATCTCATCAGTCCCCTCTGCTTGGACTTGATTGTTTTCGTCATTACTGAGTATTTCTTCCAGTTTGTTATTTGCCTTTTGATTTTATTTTACTTTTGACCTGCTGAAGTTTTGGCAGTTCTGTTTTTAAATCTTCTGCTTATAATCCGATGAGATTCCTCTTAGTAATTTTAAGCATAGAATGTTTTTCCCTCTTTTTTCCATTCACCTTCTCAAAACTATGAAACTTTAACGCTCATTTATATCAGTTTTGATGGTTTTATTTTTACTTTTATTTATTTTTTAAAAGATTTTACTTATTTATTTGGGAGAGACTGAGAGAATGAGCACACGTTGGGGGCAGAGGCAGCGGGAGAAGCAGACTCCCTTCCGTCCAAGCAGGGAGCCCAATGTAGGACTCCATCCCAGGACCCTGAGATCCTAACCTGAGCCAAAGGCAGACACTTAACCGACTGAGCGACCCAGGCTCCCCAGGTTTTTACCTAAAGCATTTACTAATGCTTTAGTCTATGTGAGATTCAGTTTGGTATATAGAACAATGTGAGTTTAAGTCAAAAATCTTCCCTGAAATGGTTAAATGTCTACATACCATTTTCAGCATGGTGCCCCTCTTTTAGATTTCCTTCTATATACTTTAAAAAAAATTTTTTTTAAGTAAGCTCCACACCCAAGATGGGGTTTGAACTCATGACCCTGAGATCAAGAGTCACATGCTCTGAGTGCTGTCACAGTGGATGCTCTCACATCCACTGAGCCAGCCAGGTGCCCCTTCTTTTCTATAATTTTGATTTAAGTTTATTATAAACAGTTAAAACTGGGAGAATCAGAATACATTACAGGGTTAAAACAACAACAAAACCCAGAATATTTTTATAATGTTGGAGAATAAAAGAAAAGAAAAGAATGAATTGTTAGTAATTTTAAGTAAAGATAAATAAGCATATTTAATGTTATTATTAATGTTTTCTACAATACACAATTTTTATGTTTTGACATAGTTCTTTAAGACATGATTGACAAGTTTTTAAAATTAGCTTAAGTCCTTCAGTTAAGGGTTTATAATTTTGATAAGATACTCAGTGTTTTTACTTTGAATATTAAAAATACAATACTGGGGCGCCTGGGTGGCTCAGTTGGTTAAGCACCTGCCTTCAGCTCAGGTCATGATCTCAGGGTCCTGGGATTGAGCTCTGTGCTCGGCTCCCTACTTAGTGTGGTCTGCTTCTCCTTCTCCCTGTGCTCCTTCTGCCATACCCACCACTTCATTCTCTCTCTGTCTGAAATTTTTAAAAATCTTAAAAAAAAAAAAAATACAAGACTTGGGGCACCTGAGTGGCTCAGTTGGTTAGGTGTCTGCTTGGGTCGTGATCCTGGGGTCCTGGGATTGAGTCCCACATGGAGCCCCATGGCAGATTCCCTGCTCAGTGGGGAATTTTATTTTTTTTTTAAGATTTTATTTATTTATTTGACAGAGAGAAATCACAAGTAGATGGAGAGGCAGGCAGAGAGAGAGGGAAGCAGGCTCCCTGCTGAGCAGAGCCTGATGCGGGACTCGATCCCAGGACCCCGAGATCATGACCTGAGCCGAAGGCAGTGGCCTAACGCACTGAGCCACCCAGGCGCCTCAGTGGGGAATTTTTTTAAGAGACTTTTTTTTTTTTAAGATTTTATTTATTTACTTGACAGACAGAGATCACAAGTAGGCAGAGAGGCAGGCAGAGAGAGAGAGAGAGAGAGAGAGGAGGAAGCAGGCTCCCTGCGGAGCAGAGAGCCCAATGTGGGGCTTGATCCCAGGACTCTAGGATCATGACCTGAGCAGAAGGCAGAGGCTTTAACCCACTGAACTATCCAGGCGCCACCCCCCCCCTTTTAAAAAAGATTTTATTTATTTATTTATTTGACAGACAGAGATCACAAGTAAGCAGAGAGGGAGGCAAAAGGACTGAAGGGGGAAGCAGACTCCCTGCTGAGCAAGGAGCCAGATGCTGGGCTAGATCCCAGGACTCTGGGATCATGACCTGAGTGGAAGGCAGAGGCTTAACCCACTGAGCCACTTCTTCCTCTCTGAGGAACTCACTGAGCGGCTTCTCCCTTTCCCTCTCTCCCTCCCCCTACACTTGTGCTCTGTCCCTATCCCTATCAAATAAGTAAATAAAATATTTTTAAAATTTGCAAGACTATAGTCAAATTTAATCTTATTTCCTTTTGCTTGATTAGTCAGCAATAGGTCTTGACTAGCCTTCTGAAACCTAAATATTCAATAGCCTAAGGGTTTCCTATCAGGTCCAAGAAAGTTGCTATATACACAGATTCTGAATAAAGAAAGCATTTTTTGGTCTGAGTGATTTTCTTGGTAATTTCCCTTTTAAAAAAAATCAATTCCTTTCTTAAGGATATGTATTTTCTTTTCTGAAAGAACACCTACATTATCCTGTCCTCACTGTATTGAGTTTTCTATACTGTCTGTCCTATTTTATCTTATTTCTGTTCTATCCTGTTATTCTGTCTACCTACTCTTACGCCAGGGATTCACTTTGTAATTATTGCCATGTGACAATATTTAAGATTTACTAGTACTGTTTTTCTCATATTTTATCTTTTGTTTCAATTATTTTGGTGACCTTTTTATTTTTAGTTTATTAATCTGCCTGCATTTTTGATAGATAGTACCATTTGGAAGACACGCTCAGTCTCCAGTTTCTTTTCCTGTACTGGTTTAATATTTCTTCTAGGAGGGATTTTAAAAAGTCATTAGTGCAGTGGTCCTCAAGTAAGAAGACTTTTTCTTTATCAACTGTTCCAAAGTTTAAATCATTGCTTTCATATGTATTCTCTAAAATGAAATACGGAAACCAGTGATACAACTAGACATTGTAAAACTCAAGACGAAAGTTATTTTGTATTTGAAGTAGAAAGTTCATAATACCTACTCAGAATTTCCAGTCTAATTTCTTTTTTTTCTGCTAATTGGTGCTCGGTCTGACAGCTCTTCTATTTTATTTTATTTTATTTTATTTTATTTTATTTTATTTTATTTATTTGACAGACAGAGATCACAAGTAGGCAGAGAGGCAGGTAGAGAGAGGAGGAAGCAGGCTCCATGCTGAGCAGAGAGCCCGACGTGGGGCTCAATCCCAGGACCCTGAGACCACGACCTGAGCCAAAGGCAAAGGCTTAACCCACTGAGCCACCCAGGCACCCCTCCCTCAGCTTTTCTTATGAAGAAGCATGAACTACCAGGGTGCCTGAGTGGCTCAGTCAGCTGAGCATTTGCCATTGGCAGGGTCGTGATCTTGGGGTCCTGGGATTGAGCCTCACGTCGGGCTCTCCAGTCAGTGGGGAGTCTGCTTCTCCCTCTCACTCTTTCTCTGTGTTCTCTCTCTCGAATAAATAAATAAAGATCTTAAAAGGAAGGAAGGAAGGTAGATGAACTACAGTACCAAAAAATACCTAACTTTAACCTGACTCCTATAAAGTTTAAGAATTATTTAAAGAACATCACAAAGCCCTGATTTGATTGATTTCTTGGAGAAGGTGAAATTCCAAATTCCAGTGCTGGAGGTAGACACAATAATCACTGGGCTTCAATCTTAGAATCAGGACATTGAAGAAGCAGCCGACATTGCTTCCCGTTTTCTCTGCAGTAGCTGTAAAGACCTTTTCCAGATGAATGGCAAGTGTGGAAAAGAAATATTAAAACTATCCAGTGGTCTGATTTTATTCTTAAGTCAGAAGGGAAGATTAGGAAATGTTGCCCAAATTGACTTTATAGTGTAGAATAGAAGGAATGTTTAGATTGAAAAACAACTACCTGTTGGTAAATATAAAGATGTAAATAATACCTTTGGGTTTGAAGACACTTGAATGACCTATTAGTTCATGGTTATTTTTCCTTTTTAAGGAAAAAAAATTGATTCTCTCTACGTCCAGAAATAACAGCATAATAATAGGGTAGATTTCCACCAAACCATGTTAAAAAAAAAAAAAAAACAAAGCCAGCAGTTTGCTATTGATTAGGAAATTAAGAAAGCATTAAACTGGGGTGCCTGAGTGGCTCAGTGCGTTAAGCCTCTGCCTTTGGCCCAGGTCATGATCCCAGGGTCCTGGGATTGAGTCCCACATCGGGTTCTCTACTTAGCAGGGAGCCTGCTTCCCCCCCTCTCTCTGTCTGCCTCTCTGCCTACTTGTAATCTCTGTCTGTCAAGTAAATAAATAAATCTTAAAAAAAAATAAATAAACTTGCTATTAAAAAAAAGAAAAGAAAACATTTAGCATTAAGAATGATAATAGCCCAAGTAGAACCATGGATTAGCATTTCATTGTTTTTGACCAAAAGTGATTAGAATGTTTCTTTTCTCAAGGACCAAAAAAAAAAAAAAAAAAAAAGCAAAGGTGATTGTTATTTATGAGTCACAGGCCATTGGTGAATAGTGACCGACACAGCTCCCTAGTTACTCTCTAGCACATTTTTATTTTATTTTATTCTTAACATTTCTTTCCACCATGTGAGCTTCTCTGGGTTTCTTTTGTTTATTTTCTGTTTTCCTTTAACTGCAGTATACACTGTTTGTAGTCAGGGATCATATCTGCCATATTCACTGCTCTTATCCCAAGCATCCAGAAGAGTGTCTGGTCCTCACTGAAGAGCATTTGCTTGGGCAAGTATGTGTTGCATAAAGAAAAGAAATTTAAACCTCTTAATAGGTACCATCTTTTGATATATTCATTTGTAATATCTGTTTGAAAACCTGCAAGCAACACAAGAAGAGCCTGGCATTCCACTAAGCTCTTTCCTCCTCCCTTCAGCATGCTGCTAATCAGTACCTGTGCTTGCATCACGGTCTCACTCAGCTGGGGACAGTCACAACATCTGCCTCTTGATGAACTGAGCCTTGAATCAGATGAATGAAATCTGGGCCCAGTTTTCTGGAATTCAGTGAGTACCTTTATCTCGTTCCCCGTGGGTGCAGTTAGAATGGAGCAGTGAACCAACAGATAACATTGCTTCTTCAATTCGTCTTCAGTTTGTCTCTGAGCTGCCGAGGGGCATTTTGACTGAGCCTCAGTTATTCTCCCGTGACTAAATCTTGGCCACTGCGTTAGTCTGCGCAGGCTGCCGTAACAAAATTACAGACTGGGTGGCTTAAATAACAGAAATTTATATCTGAAAGTTCTGGAGGCTGGGAAAGCCAAGATAAGATTCCAGCCAATTTGGTTTGTGGTAAAAGCAGCCTTCTTGCTGCGTCCTCACACTGCTTTTCCTTCTGTGCTCAGGCTGGGGAGCAGGGTGCCAGGGAGGAAGCAAGCTGTCTGGTGCCTTCTGAAATCCCATCCTGGGGTGCCCCCCCTCATAAGGTAATAATTCTAATTACCTCCCGAAGGACCCATCTCCATCACATTGGCAGAGGTTAGGACTTACACGTGAATTTGGGGAGGGAGCAGCAATTCAGTACCTGGCAGCTACAATGGGCCAGTCAGCTGGATGAAGTTGGAAAAGGCTCTAGCCATGCAAAAGCTTTATCCCTTTTTAAAGTAATGGAGGTTTAATTACTAATGTGACCCTTTTAATGCTCATATATTCTACAGATATTTGTTTGTGCCATATTACTCACTGCCTTAAAAAATCTTCTAATGAGGGAGCAGTGAATTGGGTACTATAACCAGTCTTTCTACAAGGTCATGATGAGCCAGCTGCTTACCTCCCAAATGCACAGTAACACTCTCCCTGACCCACCCTGCTTCAGCACCTGAGCCTCCTTGCTGGGGCCTCCTTGGAGCCTTTGCTCTTGCTGTCCCCTCTCCCTGCAGTGCTTTGCCCCAGATGGCCAGCTCATTCTCAGCATTCAGCTAAATGTCTTCCCTCATACGACTTCCCTGACACCCAGCCACAGTTACTCCTTGGACTAGCTGGTTTGTGCCAGATGCTTTGCTGGATACAAAGAAGCCAAAGATCAATAGTAAAATGCCAGGCTTGTTAAAGTGTTACTCTTAATAAAAGTCAGCATGTGTGTTTATGTTAATAATAGCTGGTGTGTCGGGGCGCCTGGGTGGCTCAGTGGGTTAAGCCTCTGCCTTCAGCTCAGGTCATGATCTCAGGGTCCTGGGATCAAGCCCCACATCAGGCTCTCTGTTCAGCAGGGAGCCTGTTCCCCCCCTCTCTCTGCCTGCTTCTCTGCCTACTTGTGATCTCTCTCTCTCAAATAAATAAATAACATCTTTAAAAAAAATAATAGCTGGTGTGTATTGAACACCTACTATGTAGGAAGCACTGTGCCAAGGGTTTACTATTATTTCTCTAATCAAATCCTTTCAGACAGCCTCTGATATACATACGATCATTATCTTCACATCAGATCGAAAACCACAGTGCAGGAGAAAATGGGAGGGCAAGGAATTACTCCGTTTCACTACGCTTTAGATTTTAAACCCTTAAGTGGGTAGGAGAAGAATAAATGAAACAAGATGGGATTGGGAGGGAGACAAACCATAAGTGACTCTTAATCTCACAAAACAAACTGAGGGTTGCTGGGGGGAGGGGGGTTGGGAGAAGGGGATGGGGTTATGGACATTGGGGAGAGTATGTGCTTTGGTAAGTGCTGGGAAGTGTGTAAACCTGGCGATTCACAGACCTGTACTCCTGGGGATAAAAATTTATGTTTATAAAAAATAAAAAAATTTTTAAAAAATTAGATTTTAAACCCTTAAGTAAGATTTCCTTTTTCCCAAATGATACACAAAATCAACAAGACAAAGTTTCTTTACCTTGAAAAATTGAAAAAATAATAGGTCAGAAGGAAAATTGTAAAAAGAAATAGCGGTGATTATTGGAGATAAAGGTATTTGACCTGCATTTGGACTCTGACCCAGCCACCAATTGGCTCTTATCAAAGAATTAACTCTTATTTTTTTCTTATCTGTAAAAAGGAAGTTACGATTAGATGAGATAAGAAACACAGGCACTAACATATTCTCATTCAATATTAATTTGATTTTCTTGAATTGTAGCAACAAAACTCAGGTATGTAATTACTTTGCAATTCAGCACCAAGCACAAATAAACATTTAATGTTTCTTTTCAATAGTATAAAATCTTTTCTAAGGAGCACTAAGATTAGAATTGCAATTTTTCCAGAAATTCCACAGCTATGTTGAAAGATTAAACATGTTGTTAGGGAAGTAGAAATATATATAATTCTATACATATAAAATTATTTTATTTGTTCTGGAATATAAAATCTTGCCTGTATTTCTCACTGTAGATCCAGTAATCGTACAAACTTGTGTTAGCATTTTGTGGAGCTCCTCTATCTCTTTGAAGACTGTGCCAGGTTATTAAAAATGTATGGTAATACCAAATGCTAGTGAAGATGGAGATCACTAGGAACTCTCAAACATCGAGAGTGGGAGTGTATCTTGGTACAGCTACCTTGAAAAACTGTTTGGTCTTAACAAGTAAAACTAAAGATGTATAGATCCTAAGATGTAGTGATTCCAATCCTAGGTATGTACCTCAGAAAACTTGACACTTTTGAATTAGAAGGCACGTACAATAAAGTTTACAGCAGCAGTGTTTGTAGTAAAGAAGACCGAAAACAATCAAAATCTCCACTCATAGTGAAATCAATAAATTTTAGTGTAGTTATACAATAGAACCTTATGTTTGTATAATTTATTTAAGTGGCCGCATGTGGCTGCATTGAGAGAGAGAGTGTGTGTGTGTGTGTGTGTGTGTGTGTGTGTATCACATCTTGGATGGACACTTGGGATATTTTGGCTGTTGTAAATAATGCTGCAATGAACATAGGGCACATATATCTTTACTAATTAGTATTTTCATTTCAATAGCGGAATTACTAATCACATGGAATTTCTATTTTTCTTTTTTGAGGAGGGTCCATACTGTTTTCCATAGTCAGTACACCAATTTACATTCCCAATAAGACTGCACAAGGGTTCCCTTTATCCACATCTGTGCCAACACTTGTTATTTCTTGTCATTTTTATTCTAGCCATTCTGACAGGTATAAAATGATCTCGTTGTGGTTTTGATTTGTATTTCCCTGATGATGAGTGATGTTGGCATCTTTTCATGTGTCTAAATTGTTTGAGACATTTGGCTATTAGGAATAAGGTTTCTCTAAACATCCTTGTGCATGTATGTGTGCATTTCTGTTAGTTATACGTCTAGGAGTTAGGAGTGTTGTGGAGTTTTATATCTGTTCAGCTTAGTAGAGACTGCCAAACAATTTTCCAAAGTGGTTGTACCAGTGTACATATCTAATATGTGACGCTTTGGTTATGCTACATCTTCAGCAGTACCTGGTAATTGTTTCTCTTCATTTTTGCCACTCTTGTGAGTGTATATTGGTTCGTATCATGGTTTTAATGTACATTTTCCTGATAAGTAATAAAATCGAGGCCCTTTTAATATGTCTATTGGTCATTTGATATGCTATTTTTCTTTTTTTTTTTAAGATTTTATTTATTTACTTGACAGAGATCACAAGTAGGCAGAGAAGCAGGCAGAGAGAGAGGAGGAAGCAGGCTCCCTGCCGAGCAGAGAGCCCGATGCAGGGCTTGATCCCAAGACCCTGGGATTATGACCTGAGCCGGAGGCAGAGGCTTTAACTCACTGAGCCACCCAGGTGCCCCTGATATGCTATTTTTCAAAAAGGATATTTATTTATTTATTTATTTTTAAAAAGATTTTATTTTATTTATTTGAGAGAGAGAGACAGTGAGAGAGAGAATGAGCGAGGAGAAGGTCAGAGAGCGAAGCAGACTCCCCATGGAGCTGGGAGCCTGATGTGGGACTCGATCCCGGGACTCCAGGATCACGCCCTGAGCTGGAGGCAGTCATCCAACCAATTGTGCCACTCAAGCGTCCCAACAAAAAGGATATTTATTAACAAAAGGATCACTGGAAACATTACTTAATAAACTTGATTATGAAATATCTGTATAAATGACTGTGTCAGTGAACAGAGGCTACGTCATCCTATAGGGAGTGTTGCATGACTTGACAATCTCAGTAGTTAAAACAAGATTTAATTGTTGCTTTTGCTTCTTGCCTATTTCTGATGGTCAGTGGCTCTGTTTCACATCCCCAGCATTCTGGCAGCTGGCTACAAGCATAGCTCCTACATGGTGCATTGCTGGTTTCCAGGCAGAGAGAAAAGAGAGGCAGCGATATGATGGTCACATACAAGCTCTTAAAGCTTCTGCTCAAGACGGGGCAAGCACTTCACTTGCACTTGCGTTCGACTGACCAAACACATCATGTGTTCAAGACTGGTGCTAGTGGCAGCATTATATAGTTTTCTGAAAGGGAGGGGCTTATATTTATTTACAAACAAGAGAGGGACCAGTAAAATCTCTTTCTGCAGAGTAGCTTTATAAGAATATTACTCTGGGATGGAGATCCCAGACTGTTTGTCTGTGGGCTGTTTTCAATACACACACACACACACACACACACACAGCACTTTTTTGTTGTTTGTTTAGTTGAATTAATTGCTAACCTTCTAAAATCATGACATTTCACGAAGATACAGATTTGTGGCTTCTCTTGGAAATCATAAGCTATAGCAAGAACCATTTGGAGCTAAATGGCAGCTGCCCCCCTAGGTGGGATATGCACTCTCCAGTTGTTCATGACTGTGACTGATGGCTGCCTTCTCTGCAATTGTGCCTTCCAGACATTTGTAACATAGCCCCCAATAAATAGTACCTTTTACGTACTCCTCATCATATGCACACATATGCATGCAGGTGTACACACTTGTGTGCAGTTGTAGATAGACATATACATACACACTCCAAAGCAGAATTTCATTAAACAGTCCTCACTGTTACTTTCTGCAATGCATACTGATATCACCTCTTCTAGTGTATCCTAATTACCCTATTCTATTATTTGATTTAAAAAAAAAATGCTGGAATCAACCCTCTAAATTGATTTCAAAAACCCCTACTGGGTCACAGGCCACAACCTGAAAACATTGCTCTTGATCATGTTACTTGTCTCTGCTCTGCTGAATGCTACTGGTTAGTTTTCCAGACTGAATTTCTGTCTAAGCTTTTTAGGATTCCCAGGACAGTCTGTTGTGTGGGTGAGCAGCATCTGCTTTCCCTCACTGATTTAAGCCTGTGCAATGACTGCTTTTGCCCAAGGACCCTAAATAAAACTTAGACTGCTTAAGTATCTGGAAGTTTCCCTGCCTCCTCTTTCCTTGGCTGACTTTCTATTTCAATCAGAATAACCTTTTAGGCAAATAGACCTCTGATTCAAAGTATCATAGACTCTTAGCTGGGCAAATGTGAGTGAGCCTACTGCAGGTGCGGGAAGGAGAGCTCTGAGCATGAGAGCTGGGAACAGGGCCTTCATTACCTGGCGAGTCCCACGCACATGGTTTTGTGAGGATCAATTCCTCTATCTCACGGATTCATTTAGTAAGTATTTATTGATCACCAGTGTGCCAGGTCCTGTCCTGGAGAACATATCCAAAACTTGTGCAAAGATTCCTAGATGCGCAGAATGTAGATGGTAATAAGCATTTATTTCTGTTTTTCCCTTCCTGTTTCTTGTCTTCCCTTAACCCAGAAATCCATCCACTCTCAAAAGGCAGTTCTAGTTCAGTGTTTCTCACTCAGATGTGTGCCCTGCTCAGATCTGTGTGAATTCTCGTGGTGGTTTTTCTGTACATGCGTGGCATGGGTTGTATGCATGTTGCTGTAGGAAGAGGGTTTGGAGACTGTGAGACACAGAGTAAAATCTGTCACCACCATGGCACAGTGGCGTTGTTATAAAACCAAGTGGAAAAGGGTAATACTAAAGGGGAAAGAAAACAGCGTCTCCACATTTTTATGGAGTTCAGTGAGGCTTTTGCATTTTCAGGACCAGACCCATTTTGGTACCAAGAGAATTGTGCCACTTCTGTGGTGTTGGTGTCTGGAAGAGATTTGGCGCCTAGGGAAGTGCTGGTCCGGAGAGCCCAGCATGATCAGGCAGCAAGGCCTGCTGGGACATGGAGGGAAGAGACTCATTGGGACCAGCAGAGGCAGCAGTGAGGCCCTTTCCTGCCAGCTGATAGGCAGTGAAGGTCCAGCAGTGGACATTGCTGGGAGAGACCAGAGCAGGAGAGGAAAGAAATGTGTGATGCCTTGACAGGACATGTGTCTGAGGCCAGGAGGACAGCTGAGGGAGACTCCCAGAAAGAATTATGGGGATAAGGTGGAGTTCACACTGAAGAGATACTACCATAGCTGATAAGAGGCAAGGATGGGAGATACCTAGGTTGTTACTATTATACGTAACCTCGTTTTAAGTCCTGGGCTTAGATAACAAGGTTATTTATCTTTGTCTGTGTATATGCTTCCCTTGTAAATGCCCTTTCATAGGTGGATGGAGCTCATTACCAAGCATCCCTGAACACTGTCCCCATCCTTCCCCATTGCCTTGACATTTTGTTTTTTGGTTTTTTTCTTAATGTTGTCTCATTTCCTGCCTACTCTTTTCTTGATCCCTTGAGTATATATCGAGCCTGAGGACTCATGAACTCTTTGGTTGCTCTGTTATCTGTGTCTTCTATTTCCTCCGTGGTTCCTCTTCAGTCTTCCATTACCTTCTCTGTCCCTATCCCTGCTACTAGCAAGGCATCCCCCGACACCCCTGACACCCCCATCCCCCACTGCCATGCCCTCCAGCTTCCTCCTACACTTAACGTTAGCAAAACAACAACAACAAAAAGAATAATT
This sequence comes from Neogale vison, assembly GCF_020171115.1. Classification (NCBI taxonomy): domain Eukaryota; kingdom Metazoa; phylum Chordata; class Mammalia; order Carnivora; family Mustelidae; genus Neogale; species Neogale vison. Next base: position 74,001,563 of record NC_058102.1, read on the forward strand.
AAGGTGGGTATAGTGGATTGACTAGTGGTCCACCCTTTTCACTAAGCATTGTTTCATGAAATTTGGTTTTGGATTATGTATGTGTATGCGTATCTACATGTGCACATGATTTAATATAGGTCATACAGCTCAGCCCAGGCTAATACCTGGTACCTCAGAATGTGATCTTATTTGGAGGAAGGGTTTCTGCAAATGTAATTAGGGTGAGGATCTTGAGTTGAGGTCATCCTGGAGTAGAGTGGGCCCTTAATCCAATGATGAGTGCCCTTATCAGAGGAGAAAAGGAGGGGAGACAGGAAAGAAGGCCATGTGAACACAGAGGCAGAGATTAGAGTTCTGTTGAGGTAAACTGAGGAAGGCCACTGGACTCTGGAACAGGCAAGGAAGGGTTCTCCCCTCCAGAAGGAGTGTGATTCTGCTGGAGTCTCCAGAAGGAGTGTGCCTCCAGAAGGAGTGTGACTCTGCTGGAACTTTAATTTCAGACTTTAGGCTTTTAGAACTGTGAGAAAATACATTCTATTGTTTAAGCCACCAAGTTTGTGGAAATTTGATACAGCAGCCCTGAAAAATTCAGACAGTGGGAGACCAAACAGTATGAAAGGAACATTTATTTCAAAACTGGTGAACGTTTTAAATAGAAAAAAGTATTGGGGGCGCCTGGGTGGCTTGGTCATTAAGTGTCTGCCTTTGGCTCAGGTCATGATCCCAGGGTCCTGGCATCGAGCCCCACATCAGGGTCCCTGCTCAGCAGGAAGCCTGTTTCTCCCTCTCCTTCTCCCACTCCCCCTGCTTGTGATCCCTCTCTCGCTGTCTCTCTCTGTCATATAAATAAATAAAATCTTTAAAAAATATATGTTATAAACAGGTGCCTGGCTGGCTCTGTCAGTGGACTGTGTGTGACTCGATCTCGGGGCTGTGAGTTCGAACCTCATGTTGGGTATAGAGATTACTTAAATATCTTTTAAAAACATATTCTAAAGAAGAATATGGAAACATTTTCCAATTAGTAACACATTTTAAAAATGCTTGCTAAATGATTACATGTGACATGGTTTAGAGCCAGTTCTAACCTGGCAATAAAGTGGTCCTAAAGTTAATGCATATAGACGTTTGAGACTCATAATGCATTTTTTCCTGCAGGAGTCATATGCTATGTTATGAGTTTTTCAGATATTAATCCTTAATAATTATTTTAATGTTGATTATGTAGACTGTAAATTTCTTGAAACTGGGGATTGTCCTATACATGTCTAAATTTCACTGCCTAGCAGACAGCTTTGTATACAGTGGGCTCCCCCGATAAATACTCCTTAAACAGTTCATTTTTTTAAGTACCAGTAATGTGCTATAGCAGCTGTTTTGAAGTTAAATTTTAAGTCTTGAAATTCTGGCTCTGCCACCTACGAGGTGTAAGTCTTTAAGCAAATTATGTAATATTTCTAAAGCCTCAGTTTATTTGTCTATAAAATTGTGATGATCATAATAATACCTACCTCATAATGTTGGGAGGAGTAAGTGAATTATTACATATGAAATACTTACAAAGTAACAGTACTTGCATACCAGGATGCAATACATGTTAAATATTATTAGCTCTTAAGTACATCTCCCCACCTAAATTATAAACTCTTGGAGACAGAGGCAATGTCTTATACTTTTTATAACAACAGAACCTATACAATTTCTTACATATTATATACATTCAAGGAGTATCATCTAACTAATAAAAAGAATGAATGGATGGGTGGATATATGATTACAGTACTTTCTCCATTAAAAATCAGATTTATACAGAATTTGATAACATTCTAACGTTTGTTACAGTAAAAAACGTGTTGAGAAATTAAACAGAATTTAAGACTTGTCAGAGAACTAACTACAAGTATAAATAAGAGGAGACAAGAAGCGGAAATCACTACCAATCGGAAATTCTTCACTGTATTTTAGCCCCCGGAAGACAGAGTCTTCCTACATTTCTTTGTAATTCCAGTGGTTTGCATTATGTTTGGGATAGAAAGACATGTGCAGCCTCATACATAGGAAGAATTCAAGGACTCCCCTATGTCGATTTTCCCTTTTCTGTGTGGCTCTCTCCTTTCCAGAATTCTATCCTGAAGCTTCCAGCCACCTCAGCTTCCTGAGCTCTAAACTCTGTCCGCCCACCTCAGCTGTGCCTCTGGGTTCCCTCTCCTGGCATCTCTAGGCAGAAAGTTGGGGTGTTCATAGTGCTTACCTCATCTGTTTTCCTTCTTCCAGAAATCACAGGCCTATATATGCGTGTCATTCAGTGTTTGAAAACAGCTGTTTCGTTTACTTTGTTCAGATTTTTAATTGTTTACAAACTTGAAATTCAAGTTACTTTATCATGGTTAAAAGTACAACTTCTCACACAGGCATCTTGGTTAAAAGAGCGAAAAATTAAGTCACTATAAACTGAGACTTTTAACTTCATTCAGTTCTTTTGTTGGTTAAGAGCTAAATGCTGTAATTAATGAAAAACGACAGTGCCATTCCTCAGTTTCGAAGAGGTTCTGCTAGGCAAATTTTCAGTCTCAGTCAGCAGTTTGCTTCAAGAACAGACACTTCCATCCTCACTTCCAGCTTAAGTGAATTAGAATGGAGAATGGAATTCTAAAGTATAAAGCATGTGTGCTGTTACTTGACCCAGAACACATATCTCATAGCTTGTTAGGCAGAAGGGTGAGTTAGTATGTCATCTCTCCATTTATTTGTACATTAGTTCTTCTAGCCATAGTCTGTGAGGATCTTCCATTGCTTCTCACAAATTGGCTTAAACTTTTAATAATGATATATACAGATTTCCTCATCCAAGCCCAGAGTCCATTTCTGTTTGCGTTATTTCTGTGCAATCAGTCATTTCCCCTCCAAGGTCATAGCCCTACAGTTCAATCCTACACAATCTTCCCCCCCCCCCCAAAACAATCTATTTTGATAGCACCCTGCTGTGCTGCTGGGGAGAAAAGGGTGGGAGCTGCTTCATCAATGAAATGCGTTCTACCTACTGGAAGATTTTCTTGTTTCAGAAACACTCTTGGAACTATATTGTTCAAAAATTTCAAATTTTACTTAAATGTGGTCATTGTCAATTTTACGACAGACAGAGGATTTTCTTTTCAGCATAGTGATTATAATTGGGCCACGTTCTAAAATCCATTTCCTCATGAATTATGACCAGACTCTCAAAAGCTCCTTCATGTGGGCTGCCAGAACAGCAGTTGAACCCCACCAGCTAAAAGATATTCTGGGAACTCATTTGGTCCAGAAGCCAAAGCAATACAGCTGGCATGGAATTTAGAATAAGCGAGAAGTTAATGACTAATACCACGATGGCCTTGCGGGACTCAGAGCCCTGCCGTGAGAAGCCCGGCACCGAGGCTTGAATTCTGTTGCAGTTGACAGGACTCCGGATGCTTCTGATCCCTTTCCTGGTCTGAGAGTGGCTGACGTCAGAGGCTGACAGTTTGACACTTGCCCAACTTTCAGACTTTCTTCTTTCGGGTCCCTGTATTTAAACATAACGTATTTAATTTACCCACAATTTAAGTAAGTAAACTGCGTGATGTACTTATTGATTAGGTCTCTTGTCAGCAAGGCATGTAAGTTCAAGAGAGCAGAGATCTCCATGGTCTTGTTATTGTGTTTACTATACCCTAACACTTAAAATAGTGCCTGGCACATAAGCACTCAATGAAAGGTTGTTGAATGAATAAATATGAAATATGAATCTTTGTCAACATGTGTGAGAAATATCTATTCCAGTTTAGAGGCTTATCTTTTCATTAACTTTATTGTAAATGATATTTCTGTAAACGGTTGTATCAAATTTTAGGTGTATCAGTCTTCCCCTTTATGGCAAGCCATTTTTATTTCTTATTTGAGAAATTTTCTGCTACAAGGTCCCAAACATATTCTATATTGTCTTTTAGCCCATCTTTTCCCTACTGATGTGCAATGACATCTCTGTTGTTTTTTCCCATCCATCCCCTTATCCATCTTGCCTCTGACAACGATCAGTTTGTTCTCTTTATTTATGGGTCTTTTTCTGCTTTTTGTTTATTCATTTGTTTTGTTTTTTAGATTCCACACATGAGGGAAATCATATGGTATTTGTTTTTATCTGTCTGACTTATTTCACTTAGCATTGTACGCTCTAGGTCCATCTGTGTTGTCACAAATGACAAGATCTCTCCTTTCTTATGTCTGAGTAGTATTCTTGTGTGTGTGTGTGTGTGTGTGTGTATCATATCTTCCTTTTTAAAAAAAAATTATTTTAATTCCAGTATAGTTAACATACAATATTAAATTAGTTTCAGGTATACAATATTCTATACATTACTCAGTACTCATCAAGGTCGGTGTACTCTTAATCCCCTTCACCTATTTACCCATCCCCCCACCTACCTCCCCTCTGGTAACCATCTGTTCTATATAATTAAGAACCTCTTTTTTGCTTTGTCTCTTTTTTTTCCCCTTTGCTCGCTTGTTTTGTTTCTTCAGTTCCACATATGAGTAAAATCATATGGCATTTGTCTTTCTCTGACTGACTTATTTCACCTAGCATTATACTCTCTACTCATCTGTGTTGCTGCAAATGGTAAAATTTCATTATTTTTTATGGCTGAACAACATTCCATTATATATATCTCACATTTTCTTTATCCATTCCTCTGTTGATGGACTCCTGCATTGCTTCCATATTTTGGCTATTGTAAATAATGCTGCAATAGACATAGGGGTGTGTGTGTCTTTTAAAATTAGAGTTTTCATTTCCTGGGATAAATACCCAGTAGTAGAATTATTGGATTATATGGTACTTCTAGTTTTAATTTTTTGAGGAGAGTTTTCTACACTTTCTACAGTGGCTGCACCAATTTATATTCCCACCAATAGTGCATAAGGGTTTCTTTTTATCCACATCTGTGCCAACACTTGTTATTTCTTGTCATTTTGAATCTAGCCATTCTGACAGGTGTAAGGTGATACCTCATTGTGGTTTTGATTTGCATTTCCCTGATGATGAGTGATGTTGAGATCTTTTCATTGTCTGTTGACCATCTGTATGCTTCTTTGGAAAAACGTCTGATCAAGTCCTCTACCCGTTTTTATTTTTTAATTTTTTTAAAGGATTTTATTCGTTTATTTGACAGGTCACAAGTAGGCAGAGAGGAAGGCAGAGAGTGGGGGGGGGAGGCAGGCTCCCCGCTGAGCAGAGATCCAAAACGGGGCTCAATCCCAGGACCCTGGGATCATGACCTGAGCCAAAGGCAGAGGCTTAACCCACTGAGCCACCCAGGCACCCTTCTCTACCCATTTTTAAATCAAATTACTTTTTTGGGGGGTGTGTGTAGAGTTGTATAAGTTGTTTAGGTATTTTGGATATTAACCCCGTATTGGTTATATCATTCACAAATATCATCTCTTTTCTCCCATTTAGTAGGTTGTCTTTTTGTTCTGTTGATGGTTTCCTTTGCTTTTTATTTTGGGGTAGTCTTAACAGTTTATTTTTGCTTTTGTTTCCCTTGTCTGAGGAGATATACCTATTAAAGTATTTCTATGGCCAATGTCAAGAAATTATTGCCTGTGTTTTCTTCTAGGAGTTTTATGGCTTCAGGTCTCAAATTTAGGTCTTTAATCAATTTTGAGTTTATTTCTGTGTGTGGTGTAAGAAAGTATCCAGCTTCATTCTTTGGCATGTAGCTGTTGTGAGTCAGTTTTTCTTATTTGGACCAGTGGTTGTAAAACTTTCATATGTATCAGAAGAACTTGTTAAGACATTGATTGCTGGAGTTTCTGATTCAGTAGATTTGGGTTGGGGCTTGAGAATTTGCATTTTTAACATTTCTTATGTGCTATTGATGCTGTTGGTTATAGGACTACACTTTGAGAACCTCTGTTATCAATAATATGCCTACAACATCAAGTGGTCATTATTTATTCCTTATATCATCAGATTTAATATATCATCAGATTTAAGTGGTAGTATATATATATATATATACACACACACACATCATATTAGAAGGGCAGATTTATTTAAAACATAATATGAGAAATAATTACATGAATATATAATATTTTGGACTTGAATGTTGCTTTTTTAAAGGAGTATAAATATGAATGCTGTCCTTTCAGACTTTGATAGTAGGAGTTTTTTTTAATGTAAATTATTTTCTTAGACTGAAAATATAAAGCTTTTTCCTTTACAGACTTAACTGTTATATAGGAACTATGAGTGATTTAATAGAATATTTCTATATGCAAAAAAGCATTTTTTACTAATTTATATTTACAGCTTCTGATTTGATTTTATCCAAAAGGAAAAAAATTACAGAGAAAATACTCCAGCAAAATTAGATAAATGTTTAATGCATCATTTTAATGTTTCTAACAATTTTGTAGGGGCCAGAAATTTTCCCTTCCTCTCTTCCAGGTTTTTTGGCTGCTCTAATAATTAAATTGACATAAAATAGGTTAACAGGAGACAAACAAATTTGTTACATACAGGAGCCTCAAAGACACAAGACCCAGAGACAGTGAAGGCTTACATGCCATCCTGAGCTAAGGAGAAAGGGTAGTGGTCTGGGGCTTCAAAGGGGAGGAAGACAATTCACAGGAAGATGGGTAGAGCAAATATTTGGTAAACTGGTGTTTGCTTTGCCATGCAGGTCTTTCTGATAAAAATTTATCTTTGGTATTAGCTATCTCCTGATACAGGCCTTCCATCTGCCCATTTTCCTAGGCAGTTAAGAGGAAGGTGAGCAGCTCTTCTTAAGTCTGTTGGGCCATGATTGCCTTTAGCCCAAGAAATAATCCACATGCCAAAGTGGCATTTTTGAGGTGATGTATTTTGCTCCTCCCCACTTTTACAGACAAAATTTTTTGGATTTATAATACTTTCAACTTTGCCTTCTGAGTCACCACAGATTGGATGGCTGAGACACTGGTCAGTAGCTCATTAGGAATAGAGCTGACCCATAAATAACATGGGTTAAAACTGTGTTTTTTTGTTTTGTTTTGTTTTGTTTAAGATTTTATTTATTTATTTGACAGACAGAGATCACAAGTAGACAGAGAGGCAGAGAGAGAGAGAGGAGGAAGCAGGCTCCCCGCTGAGCAGAGAGCCCGATGCGGGACTCGATCCCGGGTCCCCGAGCTGAAGGCAGCGGCTTAACCCACTGAGCCACCCAGGCGCCCCTAAAACTGTGTTTTAAAAAATCCACTTATATGTGGATTATTTTCAATAACTATATAAATTTATAGTATCAATATTTGCAGTACTGCAAATGTGCTTTCTCTTCCCTATGATGTTGTTTGTTTCTTTCTTTCTTAAGTTTTTATTTGTAGAGCATCTGGGTGGCTCAGTTAAGTGACTGCCTTCAGCTCAGGGCCTGGGATGAAATCCCTTGTTGGGAATCTCTTCTCAGCAGGGAGTCTGCTTCTCCCCGTACTTGTGCTCTCTCTCTCTCTCAATTAAAAAAAAAAAAAAGAGAGATCTACTTAAGAACAAAAATTTAAAAAATAAGGGCACATGAGTGGCTCAGATGGTTGGACATCTGCCTTAGGCTCAGGTCATGATCCCAGGGCCCTGGGATCAAGCCCTGAATCAGACTCCCTGCTTGGCGGAGAGCCCACTTCTCCCCCTCCCTCTAGGGCTCCCCATGCTTGTGTTCTCTGACTCTGTGTCAAATAAATAAATACAATCTTTAAAAAAATAAATAAAATAAAATAAATAAAAAATAAAAGATATTATTTATTTGAGAGAGAGACAGCAGGGGACGGGTGAGGGGGGAAAGGCAGAGAAAAAGGCAGACTCCCTGCTGAGCAGGGACAGATCCCAGGACCCTGAGATCATGACCAGAGATGAAGTCAGACACTTAACGGACTGAGCCACCCAGGTGCCCCTTCCCTATGACTTTTTTAAATAACATTTTCTTTTCTCTAGTTCACTCTATTGTAAGAATACAGTATACAATATATATAACATACAAAATATCTGCTAATTGAGTGTTCATGTTCTTGGTAAGGCTTCTAGCCAAGAGTAGGCTATTAGTAGTTAAGTTTTTGAGTTTTTTGGGGAGTTGAAATCCGCACGATGGGATGTTGGCGGTCCTGACCCTCATGTTGTGGAAGGGTCAACTATATGCTGAAATTCTTGGCTTTGACTTTTTAAAATGCTACTTAACTTTATGTTTGCTTAAAATTGACTTGTTTTAAGCCAGTCATGTGTTAGGCCCTAACATATATTAGTTTATGATTAAATTGGATAAAAATGTCATAATTTAGATTTATATTTTTGATTTATTAATGAAAGAGATTAAAATGATGAATTAGAACATTTTAGCATATTCATAGTACTAAAATAATAGTTTATCTTTACATTTTGAATGTAATTGATACTATATCTGTCTTATAACGGATTCTTTACAAAGAACTGTTCTGGCTTACTAAAAAATTCGCATTTTAAAAGTCTTTCAGTTTAAGTGCTTCTGGAGAATGGGAGCTTTACTAAAATCATGGAGATGAAATGGAGTTTGATGGCGATGAAATTGAATGAGTGAGGTACCACAAACAGTGAAAGCTATCTCTGACATACCTCTTTTATTTTATTATTATTTTTTTTTGTAGAGAAGAGTGGGTGGTACAGAGGGAGAGGGAGAGAGAATCTTAAGCAGAATCCCCACCCAGTGTGGAGCCTGACACTGGGCTCCATCTCACGACCCTGGAATCATGAGCTGAGCCTAAATCAAGAGATGGACGACGCTTAACTGACTTTGTCACCCAAGCACCCCATATCTCACACATATCTTGGTTAACTAAATAGTAGATAGGAACCCATTTTATCTCACTATTTAGATCACTACAGTGTTAAATAAGTAAAGCAAAAAGTAATTATTAGGACTTTTTAGGTAAAAATATGACAAGATAAAAAAAAAAAAATGAAACTTCAGCAGAATACTCCTATGAAATATCCACACACCCCCAAGCACACTGAGAGCTTGTTTGGTTAATGGTGATTCTTAAAATTTATATATATATTTTATAATATTGCCTGGGTCTTGGCCCACAGACTAAATGCAAATATTTCTCAGTCATTTTCAAGTTTGTGGCCTAAGATGCTAATTGAAATTCAGGACAGGGAAAAGACATCACTGGCTTTTGTCTATCTATGAAAGGCCTTCTTATTAGACTTTGTTTAGTATAAAAGCTTCTCTTCTCTGCCAAGTGAGAGTGACCCTATGTGTGAAGTATGTTCAGCGGGGTCTTCAAGAACAACATAGATACCAGTTGCTCACCAGCCGGAAGCCATCATGCTCTTTCTTCAAGAGGGCAGCTCACAAGCCCTATGCGCCTCTGAGCAGGTGCCAAAAGAAGATGCTCCCTCATGCTACCCAAAATGTTTTCCCAGGCCTGGGGGAAGGGAGCCATCTTTGAGCCCCTGTGTGGACCTCTGAGTCTCCAAGGAGGTAAAGCATGTTCTCATCCCTCAAACATTCCATGTTCTGCCTGAATTCATGTCCTTTCTTTGAGCCAAGTAAGGACCTACTTAGGGCTTGAGGGTATGACCCCTTATTTCTCTGTTTGCAGAATGTCCCTGGCTTCCAAGTTTGAAGGCCCACAAAATAAGGGATTCATTTTGATTTGTGGAAAACTCATTTCCACCTTGCATATTTTATTCTTTTCCTTTAAGATTTTTTTGTGAGGAGGAGGTCAGGGGTTTCTGCCTTAATGAATCCAGGAGACCAAGTCAGCGTGTCTTAATGAAAGGAGCTCAGACCTAGAGACCAGGGGGACCTTTGCCCAAACTTAGAGCTATCATTTCCTACCTCTGTGACCTACCTCAATTTCCTTACTCTCTGTGGGCCTCAGTTTACTCATTATTGTAGTCAAATATACACTACAAGTTCTTTTTACTTCACAATTTATACCCTATTTAATTACCAAATACTAATATTACATGTTAGTAATATATGGTTGAATCGTATTTTCTCTTACTGTCTTTTTTATGCCTGAGAAATTGCCTTCCGATGTCTGATAAGTTATATGTATCTGGTTAAAACAACTTTTATTAAAACATTAAAAAGTTTCCCACTTCAATGACAGTGTAAATGATTGAAAATTCACTTTGAGCAATTGTAAAATAAGTGGTAACAAAAAAAGCAGTTATTTTCATATAAGAGAAAGAGAAAACCCACAAGATTTAGAATCTATTTACCTTCACCTGCTAAAATGTTGCTGAGTGTATTTATATATACATGCATATGTATGTATATCTTTCAAATATTTCAAATATAATTGAATTTCTGCTAGTATTTCACTCTGAAGTGTATCTGCAAAGATATAATTTGTGGGGAAAATATTCTACTCCAAACATTTCTTACTGTTAGAGAGAATGGGAAGAAAAATGCCTCAGAATATTTTCTTAGGAAAGCAGAAATTTTCTGCTACGGTTCATATTCTGGACGCCTCTGTTTCACTTCAGGGCTAACTTGTGTTGTCTGCCTTCCAGTGACTGAACGGCTCTGTCCCATCCATAAGCAGGATGCAAGGGAGGAAGGCTGTGCCTTCTTAGCCTCTGCGTATTGTCTTCCTGGCTGGTTGTTGGAATTCATCCTTATTGCCCTCGACTTTGCTAGTCTTGGTCTCTGTTTCTGCTTGCTTTTACTAAAGTTGCAGCAATTTACAAGGATCAGATAATTGAAAGGACTCACATGGTTCCAAAGGGTATATTCATGTAAGGCTTTATAGGGGTAGAAACCTTTCCCGTCTTCCCTTTTAGTTTCTTTGGCTGGTCTAATAACTACATTGACAAAACACTGATTGATAGGAGACAAATTTTGCATGTAAAAAATAGGAGACTCCCCAGCAATCAGATAATTGAAGCTTACATCCTATCCTGATAGGAGAGGGGGTAGGGGCCCGAGACTTTAGAGGGTGGAAGATAATAAACAGGAAGATGGGAAAACCCAGTGTTTGGTAAACAAATATTTGCCTTGCAGGTAGCTTTCTGATATAAAAGTTCTCTCTGGTAATAGGGATAGGCCCCCTATCTAAATTCTTTTTTTTTTTTTTCAAACATTTTATTTATTTTTTTGACAGACAGAGATTTGTTTATTTATTTATTTGACAGACAAGTCCGAGGCAGGCAGAGGGAGAGGGGAGGAAGCAGACTCCCCGAGGAGCAGAGAGCCTGATGCGGGGCTCGATCCCAGGACCCTGGGATCATGACCTGAGCCGAACGCAGAGGCTTAACCCACTGAGCCACCTAGGCGCCCCCCTATCTAAATTCTTTAAGGCATTTCAGAGGGAGGTTTAAAAAAACAAAACAAACAAAAAAAACCTTAAAAAAAAAAAAAGTCTTCCAGAGTCTGCTGGATTCCTGGTTTTCTTCAGCTCCAAATAATCCACATGTCAAAGTGGCACATTCTGGGGTGGTTTATTCTGCTCCCTCTTGACTTTGATAAACTAAAGGGTGTGGTACATCAGGGGAAGAAAAACATAGGCAGACAGAGAGATCTGAGCCTTCCAGACATAGCTTCAGGGCCTTTTCTTAATCTCAGTGGATGTGATTTGTGTTTGGGTTATGAACCACTAAAATACACACAGGATACCTGCTTCCAGGGAAGCCAAGACACAAGTTTATAGAAGAGCATGTTATGTCTCAGCGTGCTCATGTAGATTAAGCCCGTTTTTACTCTACCACCCACCTCTGTGTAAAATATACGCCGCTCTCTCAGAGGCACCTGGGGAGCTCAGTCGGTTAAGTGTCTGATTCTTGATTTCTGCTCAGGTCATGATCTCAGGGTCGTGGGATCTAGACCTGCATGGAACTCCAGGCTCAGTGGGGAAACCTGCTAGGATTCTCTCTCTCCCTCCGCCACTCCTCTCCCTCCTTGCTCACATGTACTCTTTCTCTCTCTCTAAAATAAATAAATAAATATTTAAAAGATAAATAAAATTGATTTAAAAATCACTTTAATGCACACCATTATCTCCTTTTTTGTTCACTTCGTTCCCTTTCACAATATCTCTTTTCAAAAAAACAATCGATATATAGTATGTTCCGTTGGTAGTGGGGACTAAAATTACTTATCATAATCAATGACTTGGATCCTGTTGATGCTATTCATCTCTTTGGTTAATTAGATCATTCTTTACAGTAAGAGCTCAGGAAAGTATGAGAAGCCGAGGTGAAAGGGTAATTGCTTAAGATTGAACTATTTCTGGAATATTTGTGAATCCAGCCTTTATGTTCATTGTACAATGTAGATTCAAATCTGTTGTCTTACCTAAATTTCCCTTTTCCATTTAATAAATTATCACAGTAATTGTATAATCAAGGCAGCATGTGTATTTATAGTTATAAGGCGTTACTAGCAGAAAACTCGCATACCATCATTCATTACGGTGTTTTGTATCTTTAAATTTAAGAAAGAGAAATTAGAAGAAAAATCAAACAAGTAAACAAGAGGTAAATAGACTACTTTGGGAAACGATCATGGTTTCCTGATTTCAAAGTTGGTTGTAGAAAGATGAAAGATTCCAATATTTATCTGTGTAAAAAGCTTATTCGAAAACAGATCAGTATATTCAGGGTCACAAAGCCACATTTTATTGATAAAAAATAACTTGGAGCCATTGGCAGAAGTTTAAATGGCCACGCTTTCTTGTGAAATGTAATATCACAATTACTAGACCTGACGTATGCCGGATAAATACCAGCACAATGGAGTACTTCGCTGATGCAGAGTGAAATATGTTTTGTGCTGTAGCAAAGCTGTCTGTAGACTTTGAAAAAACAAAGATACTCTATGAGCAGTAGCCAACTATTTAAAATCTTCCACTCAGTCTTGAAAGACCACAGATTATATGATTGCATTTATATGAATTGTCCAATAGAGGCAAGTAGAAAGTAGATTCGTAGTTGCCGAGGGCTGGAAAAGATGGGGTGTGGTGGGAGGGGTTGTAGCTAAAAGGTATGGGATTTATTTCTGAAGTAAAAAAGATGATCTAAAATTGATTGTGGTGATGGTCTCAACTCTGTGACTGTATTAAGAACCACTGAATTGTACATTTTAAATGGGTAGATTACAGGTATGTGAATTGTAGCTTAATAAAGTTGATAGCAGGGTGCCTAGGCGGCGTAGCTGGTTAAGCAGCCAGCTCTTGGTTTCAGCTCAGGTCTGATCTCAGAGTCATGAGATCGAGTCCCACGTAGGGCTCCATGCTCAGCGCTGGGTCTGCTTCAGATTGTCTCTCCCTCTGCCCCTCCTGCTCATGCTTTCTCTCTCTCAAATAAATAAAATCTTTAAAAAAAAAAAAAAGGTGATACCAAAAAAATCTACACAAAAAGCTTTCCTGTAAAACGCATGTTCCACTCAATTAAGATAGAATGTAAACGTTTTTCTATATAAATTTAGAACAATATCTGTGGGGCACCTGGGTGGCTCTGTCATTTAAGTGTCTGTCTTCAGTTCAGGTCATGATCCTAAGATTGAGCCCCAAATCGGGCTCCTTGCTGAGCGGGAACCTGCTTCTCCCTCTGTCTCCTGCTCTTGCTCTCTATCTCAAATAAGTAAATAAAATCTTTAAAAAATAGAATAATGTCTGAATTCTTTTAATGTACTTTCTATACAAACAAAATGAGGAAAAACTATAAGCAGGATATAAGAAAATCAGTCATATATTACTTCTTTTGTCCCATTTATTTCAAATGTTTACAACAAAAGACATTTTGCTGTCAAGATTTTGCTTATGATAAATATTTGAAATGAGGCATTTAAATGTGAACTGCTTGTGAAATGGGTTGGTCATTGGCTTCTTTCTAATGGAAGCAGATATCCAATGGGAAAGATGACTTTGTTGCTTCAAATTCAGTCTAGCATCAATAACTCTTCATGGTACCACTTTCTCCAGAGCAAGATTTATATACACCTCAAAGTGAGAATGACAGAATCTTGGTTTTGGTATAGCTTACTATTCTTCTCTTTTAAGTTTGAAGTTTTTATTTACATTCCAGTAAGCTAACATAATGTAATGTTGGTTTCAGGAGTAGACTTTAGTGAATCATCACTTACATACAACACCCAGTGCTCATCACAAGTGCCCTCCTAATGCCCATCACCCAATAAATACATCCCCTGCCCACCTTCCCTCTAGCAACCTTCAGTTTGTTAGCTATAGTTAAGAGTTTGTTTTATGGTTTGCCTTTGTCTTTGTTTTCCCCTATGTTAATCTGTTTGGGGTGTTTTTGTTTTTTTTTTTTTTGATTCCACATATGAATGAAATTACATGGCATTTGTCTTTCTCTGACTTATTTCGCTTCGCATAATACACTCTATCCATGTCTTTGCAAATGTCAAGATTTCATTCTTTTTCATAGATGAATAATATTCTATTGTATATATACACCACATCTTTATCCATTTAACAGTCAATGGACATTTGTGATCTTTCTATAATTTGGCTACTATTGATAATGCTACTATAAATGTCAGGATGCATGTATCCCTTCAAATCAGTGTTTTTGTGTCCTTAAGGTAAATGTCTAGCAGTACAATTGCTGGGTCATAGTTAGTTCTAGTTTTAACTTTTTGTGGAACCTCCATACTGTTTTCCAGAGTGGCTGTACCAGCTTGCATTCCCACCAACATGTAAGGGTGTTGCCCTTTCTCCGCATCCTCTCCATCATCGGTCGTTTCCTGGGTTGTTCATTTTAGCCATTCTGACGGGTGTGAAGTGGTCTCTGATTGTAGTTCTAATTTGTATTTCCCTGATGATGAGTGATGCTGAGCATCTTTTCATGTGTCTCTTAGCATCTGTATATCTTCTTGGAAAACTGTCTATTCATGTCTTCTGTCCATTTTTTCACTGGATTATTTGTTTTTTGGGTGTTAAGTTTGATAAGTTCTTTATATTTTTTGGATACTAATCTTCTATCAGGTATGTCATTTGCAAATATCTTCTCCCATTCTGAAGGTTGCCTTTTAGTTTTGTTGATTGTTTCCTTCACTGTGCAGAAGTTTTTTTTAATCTTGATGAATTCACAGTAGTTCATTTTTGCTTTTGTTTCCCTGGTCTCCAGCAATGTATCGAGTAAAAAGTTGCTACAGCTGAGATCAGATAGGTTGCTGCTTGTGTTCTCCTCTAGGATTTTGATGGTTTCCTGTCTCACATTCAGGTCTTTCATCCATTTTGAATTTTTGTGTGTGTATGGTGTAAGCAAGTGGTCTAGTTTCATTTTTCCGCGTGTTGCTATACAATTTTCTCAACACCGTTTGTTGAAGAGACTCTCTTTTTCCATTGGATATTCTTTCTTACTTTGTCGAAGATTAGTTGATATATATCAAAGATACAGTTGTGGGTCCATTTCTGGGTTTTCTATTCTGTATTATTGATTTATGTGGTTTTTTGCACCAGTATCATACTGTCTCGATGACTATAGCTTTGTAATATAACTTGAAATCTGGAATTTTGATGCCTCCATCTTTGCTTTTCTTTTTCAGGATTTCTTTGGCTATTCAGGGTCTTTTGTGGTTCCATTCAAATTTTATGATTGTTTATTCTAACTCTGTGAACAATGCTGGTGGTATTTTTACAGGGATTGCATTAAATGTATAGATTGCTTTGGGTAGTATAAACATTTTAACAGTGTTTGTTCTTCCAATCCATGAGTATGGACTGTTTTTCCATTTCCTTGTGTCATCTTCAATTTCTTTCATAAGTGTTCTATAGTTTTCAGAGTACAAATCTTTTGCCTCTTTGGTTAGGTTTATTCCTAGGTTTCTTATGTTTTTTTGGTGCAATTGTAAATGGGACTAATTCTTTTATTTCTCTTTCTGCTTCTTCATTATTGGTATGTACAAATGCAACAAATTTCTATACATTGATTTTGTATCCTGTGACTTTACATTGTGTATCAGTTCTAGCAATTTTTTGGTGGAGTCTTTTGAGGTTTCTACATACAATATCATGTCATCTACAAATAGTGAAAATTTGATTTCTTCTTTGCTGGTTGGATGCCTTTCATCTCTTTTTGTTGTCTGATTGATGAGGCTAGGACTTCCAGTACTATGTTAAATAATCACGGTGAGAGTGGACATCCCTGTCTTGTTCCTGACCATAGAGAAAAGCTCTCAGTTGTTCCCCATTGAGGATGATATTAGCTGTGGGGTTATTTTTTTGCATATGGCCTTTATGATGTTGAGGTATGTTCCCTCTATCCTTACTTTGTTCAGGGTTTTTATCAAGAGTGGATGCTGTACTTTGTCAAATGCTTTTTCTGCATCTATTGAAGAGATCACATGGTTCTTATCCTTTCCCTTATTATGTGGCATATCATGTTTTATTTTTGTTTTTCATTTTAAGGGGCATTCTTTTTTTAAATTTAATTTTATTATTTATTTGAGAGAGAGAAAGAACAGAGAGGAGGATGAGGGAGAAGCAGACTCCCCACTGAATGGAGAGCCTGATACAGGGCTCTATCCCAGGACCCTGAGATCATGACCCAAGACAAAGGCAGATGCTTCACCAACTGAGCTACCTAGGTGCCCCCATGTGGTGTATCATGTTGATTGATTTGTTATTGAACCATCCTTGCAGCCCAGGAGTAAATCACACTTGATCATGGTGAATGATTCTTTTAATATACTGTTGGATTCAATTTGCCAGTTTCTTGTTGTTGAGAATTTTGCATCCATGTTCATTGGGGGTATTGGCTTGTAATTATCTTCTTAGTGGGCCCTTTGTCTGTTTGAGACAGAGAGTTTGAGAGCTTTTTTTCCATTTCTATTTTTTGGAAAAGTTTGAGAAAAATAGGTATTAACTCTTCTTTAAATGTTTGGTAGAATTCCCCTGGGAGATTTTGGATTCCTGATTTACTATCTTTGCTAGTCTGGTGGAGTTTTCTATTTCTTTCTGTTTTAGTTTTGGTAGTTTAAATGTTTCCAGGAATTTATCCATTTCTTCCAGATTGTCCAATTCATTGGCATATAATTTTTCATACTATTTTCTTGTAATTGTTTGTATTTCTGTGGTGTTAGTTGTTATTTCTCCTCTCTCATTTGTGACTTTATTTATTTAGGTCCTTTCTCTCTTCTTTTTGGAAAATCTGGCCAGAGGCTTATTAATTTTGTTAGTTTTTTCAAAGAACCAGTTCCTGGTTTCATTGATCTGTTCTGTTTTTTAAGTTTCTGTATCATTTATTTCTGCTCTAATCTTTATTATTTCCCTTCTTCTGCTGGCTTCCGGCTTCATTGTTGTTCTTTTTCTAGCTCCTTACATATAAGGTTAGGTTGTTTATTTGAGATTTCTTTTGCTTCTTGAGGTAGGCCTGTATTGCTGTATACTTCACTCCTATGGCCATTGTTGCTGCATCCCCCTAATTTTTTTTCAAAGATTTACTTATTTGAGAGAGAAAGAAAGAGCAAGAAAGAACAAAGGGACTGAGGGAGATGGAAAGAGAGAAACCTCGACAGGCTCCACACTCAGCACAGAGCCAGATATGGGGCTTGATCTCACGACCTTAAGATCATGACATGAGCCAAAATCAGGAGTCAGACACTTAACCGACTGAGCCATCCAGGTGCACTTGCATCCTAAAGGTTTTGGACCATTGTGTTTTCATTATAATTTGTTTCCATATATTTTTTACTTATTCTTTTATTTTCTGGTAACCCATTTGTTCTTAGTAGCATGTTATTTAACCTCCATGTATTTGTGGTCTTTCCAATTTTTTTCTTGTGGTTAACTTCAAGTTTCATAGCATTGTGAACTATGCATGTGAAACTACACATGGTATGATCAATCTCTGTACTTGTTGAGCCTGACCTGTGACCTAGACTGTGATCTTTTCTGGAGGATGTCTCATGTGCTTTTGAAAGGAGTATGTATTCTAGGGGCACCTGGGTGGCTCAGTGGGTTAAGCCTCAGCCTTTGGCTTGGGTTGTGATCTCCGGGTCCTAGGATTGAGCCCCTCGTTGGGCTCTCTGCTCAGTAGGGAGTCTGCTTCCCCCTCCCTCTCTGCCTGCCTCTCTGCCTACTTGTGATCTCTCTCTGTGTCAAATGAATAAATAAAAATCTTTAAAAAAAAAAAAGAATATGTATTCTGCTGCTTTAGGATGAAATGTTCTGTGTATATCTGTTAAATCCATCTGGTGCAGTGTGTTATTCAAAGCCATGGTTTCCTTGTTGATTTTCTGCTTAGATGATCTGTCCATTTATGTAAGTGGGGTGTTAAAGGTCCCTACTATTATTGCATTACTATTGATTATTTCCTTTATGCTTGGTATTGTTTTATATATCATTGCTCTTGTTTGGGGCATAAATACTTCAATTGTTAGATGTTCTTGGATAGTCTCCTTTATTATGATATAGTGTCCTTTTTCAAATCTTGTTACAGTCTTTGGTGTAAAATCTGGTTTGTCTGATATAAGTATTGCTACTCTGGCTTTCTTTTGACTTCTAATGGTAAGTTTTTAACTAGGTGTGCTCTGGTCTACTTGTTAAAAGAGACTTGATGCTATTTCCACTAGAGCTGAAGCTTTGTAGCCCTGTGTGGTCAATAGAAGTGGTATGTGGAGGTGGTTTATGCTGATCTTCTGTGGGAGGGGCCCATTGCATTTGTTCTCAGGCACATTTGCCCAAGAAAAGCAGCACCTGTAGAGCACGGTGGGAGTGGGGCAGGGGGTTTGGTGTAAGTGCTTTAGGCTGCCACTGTTGGCTCTATGTTCTTATTGAAGTTAGTTTATGCTGAAGAGTGGAGGAGAGAAAGGGCACCAGCCTCCTCCCTCGGCTTCAGAGAGAGGAGCTTGCACCCACCTGTCCAGGAAGCCCCTCCAGAAGAGTAGACGATCTCCTCTCCTGTATTCTAGGCATCCCTCGGATCTGTTCCTCTACCTTTTCTTTGTCCGTGACACTCCAGTATTGCAGGCTTTGTCACTCTTGTATACTCACTCATTCATGGCCAGTCAGGACCTGATCATCTTGTCTTAGCCTTTTTTAATATCCATCTACTTCTCTACTTCTAACTTTATGCCATTATTTAAATCTGATGGTCCATTCAGCCCTTGACAATCACAAGGGATAAGGAACTCAGTGGTTTATCTCATTCAGCTGTGCAGATACTATCATTTTCTACTGTCTCAAAGTAACATTTTTCAATGATTTGGTCTGTGGGTTGTTCAAAATGTTTCTTTAAAAGGCAGAAGTCTTGTGGTCAAATAAATTTAGCAAAGCCTGCATACCATGTCTTGCTCTTGCAAAGTCTCAAAGAACACTAGCAAATGAAGGTCTCTGAGAAGCCAAGAAGTGAAAGAAGGAGGGGCGGAGGAAGAAAGAGGAAAGGAAAAGAAAAGAAAGGAAAAGAAAAAAGTTTGAATGACTCCTAGTAACCCTATATAGAGCTAGCCTACTTTAGAATTCACTGTGGGAAATGCTGTCTTGAAATTATAATACTCTCCTCTTTCCCAGTCATGACAAATCTCCTTATATTTCCCTTTTCTTCCTCAGCATGTTTGTTGTAAGCTACATTTCAAATTTGCCGTAATTGTTTTTCCTATTTATTAAGTCTGGAATGCATTTGAAGATGCTGATTCTTTGGTGCTCTGGATATTATGTTTTCTTCACTGATAGCTCTCCTATAGACTTGTGAAGTCCACATTACCACCTGAAAGAACAATAGTATTTGTCTTACTGTGATTTTGGATTAAGATCTTTCTGTGTCTATCAGTAGTTGTGTTGTTCTGTCCCTCATTAATTGGTACCCATTCTTATAAGAGATAGCGTCACAAGTCATATCAGTAATTACCTACAGTAATTGAGTTTATGAAATCTTTTCTTAGTGAAAATTTCTAGAAATGGAATAAAGTATAAATATACATGGAATGGGTATTACCAATAAGGCCTTTTCAACTCTAGAGAATTTTACATGGGACTTGCTTTATAGGTATGTTTTGGGTGTGTTCTTTTTTTTTTTTTTCAACCTATGAACTTACAAGTATAAAATATGTTCATCCCTAAAAAAGATTTCCCCCATTTCCTACCACTAATCCTATCCAGGTTGGAAGTGATAACTTGAGCTCTAGGATACAAATACCATGACTGATATGCCCACCCAGATCCTGGAGCACTGTGGTGAACAGTTCCTCACAAAGCCCCTGTTCTCATGGCTCTTACATCTAGTGGGGGGGGAAATAGCCAATAAGCAAACAGGTAGTGATAAACACTTTTCAAACCATTAACACAGGGTAATGTGAACATGACTGAGTGGCAACTTCAGATCAAATGATCAGGGAACGCTTCTTACAGAGATGGCATTTAGGTTGAAATCCTAGTGAAGCGATAGCAATGTGAACAAGGAGAAGGGAATTGAAAATGCAAAACTCTAAAGCAGGACCCCGCTTGAGGTGGTTAAGAAACCAAAGGCCAAGGAAGGGAGTCCTTCCTTGGTGAGGAGGAGAGAGATGATGAGCTCTTTAAGGCAGGCAGGGGTCAAGGCAAATGGGGTTCTGTTCACCCTGGTCAGGATTTGACAGTCTTTAACATATTGGCAATATATTGAAAGCCGAAGACTTGGACAAGGTTTCCTTTGGGGAGTGAGTAGCCAAAAAGGGAGGGCCTCAGTATCCGTTTAGAATAGTCCACATTTAGAGGTTGAGCAGAGAAGGAAGGGGAGCAAGTCAGAAGGGACTGCAACAAAGCAACCGGTGAGATTAGTTCAGATGTACGGAAAGCCGACAGGAGAACGTGTTTCAAAAAGGAGCGAGTGGTAAATGCTGTTGAAGACATGGAGTTAAAGGAAAACACAGGTGCTGAATTCAGTGGCAACATGCAAATCGTTGATGACTTTGACAAGAGCAGGTTCAGTGTTCATCAGAATGGACTGAAGACAAACATGATCTGAGAATGCTCATGGGTATAGAAAAAGAAATACAGATAGAAAGGTCAAGGTTTGCTTGTTTTAAGGCAGGATTTATTATCTTTAAACTGTGTAGAGTAGATTGGAAGAAATTAATAAAAATGAGAATGGGAATAGGAGCTACACCTTCTTTCTTCCCTTCCTTCTCCCCATACTACCACCACCAAGGAAGTGTGAGGCAAGATTCTTAGGAGGGAAGGAGAAACTGATAAAAGGAAAAGAGAGAAGCAGGAAACTTAACTACATTGTGGACACAGAGTATGGCCACTATTTTAAAGCCTGTTTGAATTTGAGAGAGTCAGGACTTTTTTGGTTTTTTAATTGATTCCTCCTACCAGACACCATTCAAATCTACAAGGCAATCCTCCAGAAGCGGTTCCCCCTACAGGAAAAGAAGGAAACAGGGAGAAGTAAATAAACTTCACCAAGGTTAGTAAGTGTTGGAGTTTAGCTGTGAGCCTGTTTAGCTTTGGGCATGCAAGGCGGACTTGGGCTTTATGATCAAGAGAGAGGGATACACAGGAGTTAAATGTTTGTAAGACAGTGTGTGACAACAGTGGGATTGAAGCTGGATGAAGAGGGAAGTGAAGACCCAAGGTCATAGATAATGAGCCAGTTGGTGGTCAAAGGTGGTAGAGTGGCTGGGTTAGGAGAACTGGAGATGATTTGGAAGACTAGGCAGTATGATTATCGGTGACAACCTCCCCGGGTGAGTGGTTGATGTGGGATAGAAGAGCAGATCACCTGAGCTAAGGCTGAGGAACTGAGGGGTCAGGACCTGTCCCATGGATCTGTCCTCCATAAGCCTCATCCTTCTCCTTTCCTTGCAAAAGAGAAACTCAGAGCCTTGCGCTCGTGGCGTCCTCATAGAAGTGTGTGCTTATCTTAGGGCATGGAGAGTTTGGGCAGTGCAAGCAGCAATATCAGCAGGCTCCCTTGGGTTAAAGTGTCACTCCTTTCCCTCTCTGTCCCACACCCCTAAACTACCCTAAGCCAGGCATTCTTGGCCCCAGGTCAGAGAATTCTTGGCTGGGGAGAGGCAAATAGAACAATGGTTCACTCCTCTCACCAACAAGAGAAGTGTTCATTTTTGGCCAAGTGAAGAAAGAAAAATAAAATAAGCAAATTGCCTGGCAGCGGCAATTCTCTGGGAGAGAAGTAAGAAATACCCCATCCACTCCCCTCTCCAGCGTCCTCCCCTTGGACCAGTGCAGCTGTCTTCCTTGACTCCACTCACAGATCAGAAGTTCCCATGTTGACTATCCAAATTAATGCTACTTACAATTGTTTATAAGCCACATCACTAACCCTTGCATTCACTTTGTTGTAGATGTCTTTTCTTCTTACAGCTTGGTTTAGGCACTTTTATCCTTACTCTTTTTTTTCTTCGTTTCTTAAGTCAGTCATTCTAACTGCAGTGTCCTTCAGCATTCCCTGTCTCCCTCACTATGGGCTCTTGGAACGGCTGCTCAGCCAATTTTCTGGGGCGCTTTCTTCTTACAGCCCACCCTCCCTGCTCTCAGCAGGGTCACTTGCCAAAACATAGATCTGATCACATGGATGCTTTGTGTGAAAGACTTTGATGGTTCTCCAAATTATTTTAACATTGAATTTCCTGCAAAATCGTCTCAAGTTGCTTTGTTCCAACAACACCAAACGGCACTATTTTCTAAACCACAGCACAGTTAAGAACTTTAAAGATTTCATTTATTTATTTGACAGAGAGAGACACACAGCGAGAGAGGGAACACAAGCAGGGGGAGTGGGAGAGGAAGAAGCAGGTTTCCCGCTGAGCAGGGAGCCTAATGTGGGGCTCTATCCCAGGACCCGGGGATCATGCCCTCAACCACCCAGGAACCCCCAGTTAAGAACTTTAAAGATTCTAAGCACTAAAAGCATCTTGTTTCTTTTCCTACCCCATAGATTAACAACATGAGTCTGTAATTAATTTAATTTTATTGTATGGAATAATGTGTAACTTAGACATAAGCTGAAAATAGGCTATTTTCTAGATTTTTTGAATTTCTCTTACTGTTTCTCTGTTAGTGCCCTTTGCTGATCCCCCAAGGAAATGCCCAATTTGACGACTGGGTATTTTAACACTGCCCTCAATATAAATATGGCTCTGCTTTTGTTTCAGAAGTTTACTTCTGACTGGAAAGTCTGTCCTCTTATCGATTATGTTAACTCCCCTTGTCCTTCAAGGTTCTGCTCAAATGTAACTTCCTTTGTAAAGCTTTTGCTGACTCATCCAGGAGTAACTGATCGCTCAGCTTTGTGGTACGAACCTCTAACAGCACTTGTTCTGTTGTGTTATGGTAAGTTATCTGTGTGTCCGGCATCTCTGCTCCTGTCCCCACGTGACATCATCAAATCCTCACAATTACCACAAAATGTTAAGTATTAGGGTCCTCATTTTACAGATAAGTAAACTAGAGGGTCTGTCGCCCATCTTGCACAGCTATTATTAAGACCTCATGTGACCATAAATATAATTAATTTATAAAGGACTAAGCTGTAGAGCTGGGAGGCATCCTTTTTTATACATTACTTTTGTGTGGTAACAGATGTTTATATTTCTTTCTTTCCAATAATAGAATTTATTATTTCCACATAAAGAAATCCTTTAAATAGCAGTTAAAACTAAGAACGCTGCTGGTGCAAACAATGAGGATAGCCTGCCCCAAAGGTCTCAGGTTCATCTGACCTTCCTGAGGAGGAGCTGGAGCCCAGGGCTCTGGAGGTGAAAGGCTAAAGCATTCCCTGGTTGCACCTATTTCTCCCTTTTCTCACCTGCTTTATTTGTCTCACTCCCATTATTCTTCATGGGGGTTTCTAGTAGAGCTCAGCACCATCTTATCCCAGGAAGAAGAAATTGTCATAGATAAATTTATGATGATGAGTGGCACAAAAAACAACAGGAGCAATCTTTAAAATTTTTTATGGAAGCAAAGAACATTGCCATAGAATAGAATCTTCGGCAGTTCAAAAAACAGGGACTTCTAGCAAAATTCGTAAGATGGGTTTTCTTCCTTTGGTCCTATGTCTGTTTTGTTGTTAGCTAGTCTTTCAACTTAGCCGGTCTCTCAGCTATGCTCTTGCTTTTCCTTAATTAGCACCAGGAGTTTTCCTTAGCTCTTTTATGACTTATTTGTTAGTGATCCTCATTAGCTTTGCTGTGGCCTTAAATCTGTTTGACATTTACTGTCTCACTATATAGGATTTTATGGTTAATTCTCAGTGTGTGCAAGCTAGGCTTCTGGTCATTACATTTTTTACAATGTATGCATTCACATTTTATAGAATCTCTTGTATCTTAACATTTTCTTTATAATTTTGTATCAATGCTGGCATCCAGTTTGTCTGGTTTCTTCATATCTTTATGCAGGTAAATACAGAAAACTAAATAAATATATATCACTTAGTTAATGGTAAGTTTCTCAAGAAATAAAAAAATATTATATTAAGGTTTCATGTTTCTGCAAAATAAAAGAATTTAATGAAAGGTTGTAATTTGGCTTTATACCAGACTCTATTTTTCATTCTTTTCATTTATTGGACACATATGCTCAAAGTATTATCTAAGGACTAGGGAATAAAGTAACATTTCTGCCTCCAAGTTGCTGGACTATGTAGTGAAGAATTATAACAGGTCTAGTTATTTCATAGATCTAGGTATGTTTTATTTCAAAGTGTGTTATTCTCCCTTTGTTCTCCACTCTAAAACAATACAAGACAAAAGCCATCATCCCAGCAATAATATTCTTCTTTAAATTTTGTGTTAACCATTTGTATTGCTGTAATTTGCCAGGAATTAGGGACACATTGATTAACAATACAAAAAATGTTCATTATGTTCAAATCAAACAGGAAATTTAATAAATTAGCAAAAAAGGTAAGTAAGTGGTTTCAAGTAATGGTTAGTGCTGTTCTTTCAACAGTGATTTTTTGAGTATCTACTATATGCTAAACGCTGATATATAAAGTAAATCATGTAGGATGAAGGCCAGGGAGCTGTCTCATCTTAGCTGTTCAGGGAAGGCCACTCTAAGGAGATGACTTTTGAGTTGAGTTGAGTTGAGAGTTGAGATGACTTTCGAGTTGAGATCTAAGTAGAAGCAGAAGAGTTTTTTGACCTGGGTCCTAGGAGTCTGTGGATAGAATTCAGGAAACAGGGCGGGATGCTTGGTTGGGAAAAATCATTCCATTTCTGGTTTTGCTAGACTGACTGAAATTTAACATTTTCTTCCATTGGAATGTATCCTATTTGAATACCTCAGCAGTATTAGCATTGCCTGTGACTTTGTGATCAGTATTTTCATACCACATCTCAGTTCTTGCAGGTTTTTTGAAATACCTTCATTGCTTTGAAATTATGGTATTTCTTAGATCAGCCATTAATCTGATCAATACATTGTATAAATCAAGTAGCACACATAATTACAGTATTGGTTATGTACTCCTATATAATCAGCGAACACACAGAGCCTTCGTACAATACCCCATGATTCTGTGGACCAGTCGTTTGGGTCGTACTCAGCTGGGCAGTTCTTATGGACTTGCCTGGGGTCACTCCCATGGCTGCTATCACCGGGCATTCCACTGAGCCAAACAGCCCATCAAACTTCACTCCCATCAGCTGCTGGTGCTGACTCTGGGCTGGGCCATGTGGCTTCAGCAGGCTGGCCTGGGTTCATCATTCCGTGGCAGTGTTCCAAGAGAGCAAGGGTCGCCAGGCCTCCTGAGGCCGAGGCTCAAAAGTCCTCCTCACTTCTACTGCCTTCTGTGGGTCAGAGCAAGTCAGAGGCCCGCTCAGAGTCAGTTTGAGAGGAGGCTCCACAGGGAAGTATAATTAATTTAGGACCATTACTATGATAAACTACCTGATTACCATATCATAATTTCTTAAATATTGTATTGACTTAATTCTAATAAAATCGGTATCCTTTCCTTTATAATCCTGTCTTTTATGCTACAAGTAAGGAAAATTTGGCTGGGCCAAAGAATTAAACTGAGCTAAGACAGATAAACAAGAAGAAAGCATACAAATGTATTTAATTGTTTTATGTGTACACAGGAGTCTTTACCAGGAAAATAAAGACCCAAAGAAACCGTTAGGCCCCAAAACTTTTATGCCTTTTTTACACAAAGAATGATGAATTGTGGGGATGTGACAAAATATGATAAATTAGGCTAGGGGCTGTAATGTAAGTTGTAGGACAGGGACTAGGAAATGTATGGAGAAACTAATGGAAGATCAGGGTTATTTTTTTTTTTTTTTTAAGATTTTATTTATTTATTTGACAGAGAGAAATCACAAGGAGACGGAGAGGCAGGCAGGGAGAGAGAGAGGGAAGCAGGCTCCCTGCTGAGCAGAGAGCCCGATGCGGGACTCGATCCCAGGACCCTGAGATCATGACCTGAGCCGAAGGCAGCGGCTTAACCCACTGAGCCACCCAGGCGCCCCGATCAGGGTTATTTTATATGTTTGTTTGTACAAGTGCATTTTGGTGCCAACTCCCAGTGTCTGCTGCTAAGATCGTTCTTCTCTTCTGGCACAGGGAGAGCACCTTTTTTAGGAGCAATTTTGTGTCCTGCTTTTAGGTAGAAAGGAGGAGGGCAGAGAGCCCTTCCTGCATCTCCTATTTCCCAGGGGCCTGAAGCTCAAAATAATCAGTATGTCAAAGGGGCATATTTTGGGGTGACATGCTCTGAACCCTTTCACTTCCCTTTAAAATACTATCCTGACAAGATCCTCATCACCTTCAGCATGTTGCCAAAGAGAACCATCATGCAAATGATGTTAAGAACCCCAGATCTGGAGGCAGGAAGTTCTGGGAGGGGAAATACAAAGTGCAAAGCCTCAAGGCAGGAGTGAGCTGGCAAGTCCAGCGAGGTCGGGGAGCACAAGGAAAGCTACTGAGGCTGAAGCGAGTGACCAAGGGCTGAACAAAGGCAGGTCAGACCATGTGGTTTGTTGGGGAACTTGTGGTTGGACACTCCCCCACACCCCCCAGAGTATGGAAAGTTGGCACTATCTGCATACTAATCTATAGTTTTCTTTAATATTTCATAATATGCTGTAGCTATATTTCTCTTTTAATACATAAAGCTCCTCATTTTTTCTCATTCTTTTACATAATTTTATAATGTTCATTTCAATGGATGTATGATTATTTCATTGTTTCCCTGATAGCAAACATTTAGACTGTTTCCAATTCTTTGTGTAAATATACAGGATTTATTTTTCTCTTTTATTTACCTCTATGAAAATATACTTTAGAGTGATTTTTAGATGTAGAATTGCTGGGTCTCATTTGTGTGCTTTAAAAAGTTTTGACAGATGTCACTACATTGCCATTCAAAAGAAGGTGGTCCTGACTTCCATTCTATGAGGTGTTTTATTACCTTTAACAACCAAGAGATCTGCACATTATTAACTCTAGAATAAGAAAGTTTTATATTGACTGTTTATTCTGTTGTTTCAGAACAATGAGATGGTGGAGCTACAGAGAATACGGATGAAGGATGAAATCCGAGAATACAAATTCCGAGAGGCCCGCCTCCTTCAGGACTACACTGAGCTGGAAGAAGAAAATATCACGTTGCAGAAACTCGTGTCCACATTAAAGCAGAACCAGGTAAGGTTCAAGAAATTTTTTGGCTACACTCCAGTTGGAGCCACATCTTCTGACCACTAAGGTTAAAATCTTCTTTCTCAGAAAGGAACGTGTCAAAATTTGCCTTAATCTTCCTACAATATGTATGTGCTGAAATTTTCCACCCCTCCTATTTCAGCTGACATTTAAAAGGCAAACCTAGAAGGATGATTTACAAGAGAGTTTTATTGGGTAAGACACAGAATCTTAGTTGATCCTTTAGCTCTGTGTTAACGTATTTTAGGTGGAAGTGGAATGTATTATAATCCATTTACCTGACAACTTCTCATTAAAAGGAATCCCTTCTCTTTGTCTGTCTGTGTGTCTCTCTCTCTTTCTGTAAATTGCTTTTAAATCATACTTGGAGAGGAATTATGAAATACAAATAAATAAGAATAAAATTATAAGAGAAAGATATTTCTGGTTTTTTTTTTTCCAGCAATAATGTAACCAAAAACATTGCATGTCTACACTTAAATAATTTTTTTTGGTAGTGATGGTTTGGCAGCTTAATTGCTTTATTTTCCTGATTGGTTTGCATTGTGGTTTGTTACAGTAAGTAACAAAAGTATTAGTAAATTAGTAGGTAAACTTAGAGGCCAGCCCAGATGTATGCTTCTACTTCTACTCCCTTCCAAAGCTCATATCTCTATACAATACTATTTTTGGTTTTGACAGATACAAGGGTTAAGAAGAGAGAGAATCCAGAAGGGGAAAAAATGCATGTATTGACATAATTGAAATTTGATTTCTGACCACTGCCACTTCCTCCAGCTTTGGAGTGTTCAGGGAACAAGATGTCTGCCCAGGAGTACCACAGGTGGTTTTAGACCCTTAGAAAGGTTTTCCAGGATGTCCCCTCTGGTTTTACCTCAGTCCTTCCCTTTTGAGCACTGACTCACTGTGTGTTTGTGTACTGAGGCTTGATGGTATTGTAAACATCCCTGGTCTCAGTTTGGCTGGGGTCAGTGAGCTCACGGTGAAGAAAATCATACTGAGAAGAATTTTTCAGGTATGCTCAGAACTTCTAAAGAAGGTTTTTGTTTAGTTTTGTTTTGTTTTTGATTACCAGCAACCCTGGTTGCAGAGGATTTGAAGCAAATGTACTTGCAGTTCACATATTTAAAGTGGTCATTATTCCCAGTTCCTACAAATCCTCTCCGCTCTCTGCACAGACAGGAGCCTGTAGTCTCCCATCCCTGCATGTGGTAGACTAATTTACTCAAGAGGTTAATTTAGGCCAGTATTAGGTATTTTTGAAAGTCTGCCAAGGTATCCTGTGTGTATTCATTAACCCAGAGGCCGTTTCTGTGGGAATTTGTACTAATAGCCTGGCTGATTACTGTTTATGGTTTACCCATGCCCTTCCACCAGTCATTGAAATATGGAAATCAAAGGCTTACCTCAGAAGTTTGAAACAAAACAAACAAATGAAAAAATGTACACATCTCTTTAATTTTTTTTCTAGATGCAATATGGTAATTTTCCCAATTAAGTGTCTAATTAATTAACCTGGAAGTATTTCCTCCACAAAGGGCCATTCTGTCTTACTTCCTGACAAATGGACGCCCTGTACAAGTCTCTCCCAGTGAAGAAAATGCTGGGGTTTGTTTTTTGTTTTTTTTCCCTACTATTGGCCTTTATTGACAGGAGTTAGAATCCCTCATATACTCCGTTTCTTATTAGTGAAGTGTTCAGTAAAATAGTTGATGTACAAATGCCACAGTTTTTTTTGTTTGCTTGTTTTTCAAAGAGACGACAATGCTCGCTTTCAGTCTCAAAACTGCTTTGAATGTTCTTTGTACTGAAGCTCCCTATACAAAATCTACTTCTGCCATCTGGGTTGACATTTCTCTTGAGTAGCCAAGCTACTAACATCATAAAATGCTTAGCTATATACTATTTGCTAAGTGACTGTTGTTTAAATAGCACTTCTTATTCCCTATATAGTTCCTATAGGTTAGTTTATTTATTTTCCATTCCCCTCAACTATAATACAACATCAAGAACAGAGCCTGCCTGGCCCATAGAAGGCATTAAATAAATATCTGTTGAAAGAATGAGTAAATTAGGGTTTTTTTCTTGCTTATATTCACTCTTCAGCTTAGAAAGGAAACTAAAATCGAAGATTATTATAATTAACCAAACCAAGTTTTATTTGTGACCCTAAATATGAAATCCATAAGAACATCAGAGAGTTGACTCTGCAAACTTTAGCCACATCCCTCTGTGTGCTGACTTGTTTCTGTGTACAAAATAAAATCAGGCCCAGCCTTACAAATACATTTTATACTTTGATACTTTTGAAAACCGAATTATCTGAAAGAAGTGTAGGAAGAAGCAGCAGCCTAAAGAGAGGTCGAGTTGACTGTCAATTCCCCATCAGAAAAACCCACTGAGGAAGCAAAGCTATTTATTATATCTCTCCACGAAGAGACCCACCTTGACAGAGCCTCAGTAATTTCTCAAAATGGGAGGTTTAGAGAAAGGCTGTTCATAGGGTTTTAGGGTCTGGACTGAGTTTTGGATGGTGGGAAACTGGTTGGGATAGGTGGAGTTTATGACATAATGACTGTCTGTTGAGGCGCACAACAGAGTGAAGGTCTTTTACTTGGGTCTTGCCTTGTTTTCATTGGGTCTCATCTTCTAGAAGAGTATTTCCCACAAGCAGCTAAGTGTTCTATGCCTAGTCTCAGTATTGGTTAATATAAGGTTAACAGGAAAATTTGTCTGGCCCCAGTGTTAACTACTGGGGCAGGAAATTATGTTAGCTTCCATTTCTAGAGATGTACTTGTGGGAGGTAGGGGAGAAATAATAAGTCCTATGTCCCCAGTATCTCACATACTGAACTAAAGCACTCAGTAGTTATCTAACCATTGAAAACACTTGTTAAAATTAATAATTCAACCATACTGATATTATGAAGAACATTTCCTCCAGGGATATATCTCTATATCAGGAAATAATATCATAAGAGACCTAGGGAACATATTCAGTTTGATTTCATTTAACCAGTGTTTCAAGAGTATATTTCTATGAGTCCATGTACTTTTTTTAAGGACAAAAGATAAGGTCACTGTCTTAAAGAATGTATAGTCCCAGGAGGGAAGGCAGTTAATAGACTCATAACCACCCATGTAATTGCATATTAAAAGCAATGATTATGATACTTACCCCCCAACCATCATGTAGTTAAATAGAAAAAAAAGTTACTAAACTATGAAGTTGCTAGAAGGAATTGCACCAAAGTACTGATTTTTGTAATGGTGACTGCTTTGATGCTATCTTAAAAATGTCAGGCTTTTTTTTGTTTTGTTTTGTTTTTTTGTTTTGTTTTTTATGGAGCCCAATTAGAGGCTTGAACTCATGACCCTGGGATCAAGACCTAAGCTGTGATCGAGAATCAGATGCTTAGCCGACTGAACCACCCAGGTGGCCCCAGATATCAGTTTTTAAGTGTCTTCTCATTCCTGTTTCTTGGTGCCTCCACTTTCTGGGGGCTCAAATTATCTGATTCAGCCTTATAGTGATGGCACCAGAAAGGACTGATCTGTTTGCCTGAACAAGTCAATAAGGACTTTGGAGTTAGGATCATATTTTTTATACTGGTCTTGAAGGTTGAATAAGAGTTTTCCAGATCACAACCTTGGCTAAGGCAGAGAAACATGAAATAGCTGCATGAATATTAGGAGGCTGAACCACATTGGAATGAGTAGAGTGAGTGGAGTTGACCAGAGAGAAAGAGATCAGGTTTTATATGACATCTACCATCAATTAAATATGGATTACAAAATTTAAAAATCTACGATGCAAACTAAATTAATGTCTTCAAGTCTAGCCCAGGAATCAGTAAACTTTTTCTATAAAGGCCAGATAGTAAATATGTTAGGTTTTGTATGTCTAATATATCTCTAACAGTGTCTCTTCCAACTACTACATTCTGCTCTTGTAGCATGAAAGTAGCCAGAGACAAAATAGTGTGACTGTGTTCTAATAAAACTTTATTCACAAAAATTGGTTGGTAGTGGGCTAGATTTCATCCAGAAGACAAAATAATATTAGACAATCCCTGGCCTAAGCTATCACTCTAACAAGGATTACAGAATAAAAGGTCTGCAATGCAAACTAAAGAAATCTCTGCAAATGTATGCTATCAGATAATTTGGGAGACTCAGAGGATTGGTTGAAATACTAGGAAAGGGTAGCAAGCAGGTATCCTGAGTTGCCCAGGGAAAGGAAAAGAGAAGATCAGGAGAAAGATGACTTTACAGCTTATAAGCAGGCCAAGAAGGAACCATGAAACAAGGACCCAGATTCTGTTATCCCAGACAGTTTTTATGATTTGAGTCTTTTCGGTCACGGACATGTGGAATTCCAGTAATCCTGTATAGCAGTGAGTACTGGTTGTCCATCAGTATCCATTGTTCCCTCTCCCAATGTGATTACCCTGTGTTTGTTTGTATGTTTGTTTTTATTTATTTGAGAAAGCAAGCAGGGAGAGGGGCAGAGGGAAAGAGAGAGAAAGAATCCATAAGCAGAATTCCTGCTGATTGAAAATCCCAAGACCCTGAGATCATGACCTGAGCTGAAACCAAGAGTCAAGCACTCAAACATCTAAGCCATTCAGGTGCCCCTGTTACTCAGTTTTTAACTGAGCCTAAGGCTATGTGGGGTAAAGACAAGATTCTTCACCTCCCTTGTAAGTAACTGTCATGTGTTTAGTACTGGCCACTGGGATATAAGAAGTGATATGAACACCTTTTGAGACATGTCCTTAAAGAGAAAGGGTGTTCCTCTTACTTGGACCCACTGCTTGAAACATGATCAAGGTGGCAAGGTGCCTTAGATCATATGGACCAGAGTAGGAGGTAGTATAATAGGATAGAAGATGCCCAGGGCACCTGGGCGGCTCAGTAGGTTAAGCCTCTGCCTTCAGCTCAGGTCATGATCTCAGGGTCCTGGGATCGAGCCCCACGTGGCGCTCTCTGCTCAGCAAGGAGCCTGCTTCCCCTCTCTCCTGCCTGCCTCTCTGCCTACTTGTGATCTCTGTCAGTCAAATAAATAAATAAAATCTTAAAAAAAAAAAAGAAGATGCCTGGTTCCTGGATGACCTCATGGAACAGAGAATCCTACTGGCCCTTGACTGTCTATTTCCGTAGTGTTACATGAGAGAAAGCCAAATGTCATTCTTATATAGGTCTTTGTTACATCAGCCTAAACCTACATCTGACTTAAACCTATGTCAAAACTGTTATCCTAACCTTTGCAAGCCAAGCCATTGCACTGAGATTATGTGAAGAAGGGTAGGGTGGGGTGTGGAATAAAGAAATGAAAATGACAATGGTCTATGATCCCTATTCTTTCATTTTTAAAAATATTTCTGGGGGTGCTTGAGTGGCTCAGTCAGTTAAACTTATCTGCCTTCAGCTTAGGTCATGATCCCAGGAATCCTCTGGCTTCCTGCCCCATGAGG
This sequence comes from Neogale vison, assembly GCF_020171115.1. NCBI lineage: Eukaryota > Metazoa > Chordata > Mammalia > Carnivora > Mustelidae > Neogale > Neogale vison. The sequence continues at coordinate 74,034,631 of NC_058102.1, forward strand.
GGTTTGCTTCTGCCCCTTCTCTATCTCTCTCTCAAATAAATAAAATCTAAAAGTAAAAAAATAATTTAAAATATCTCTTAAAATATAAGTTTAATAATATAAACAGTAAAATAAATGTACAACTAAGCACAAAGCTTATATTAGTATCTAATATCATAATGACTTTATGATAATACCTTTTCTAGCTTACTTTTTCATTCACAACAGCAAATGCTTGTTGAAGAGTGGAATTCTCTTGAAACACAATGATGGAATATTGAAGCACTGAGGGACACGTAGGAGCATGACAAGTATTTCCTCCTTCTGAGGAGACCACAGTATAGTTGTGGAGATAAAATATTTATTAAAAAGTGGAATGTCATTAGTGCCATGGAAAAGGCCTCAAGGAAGGCCTGTCGGTTTAGAATATAGATCTCTTTCCTCTGTGGGCTTTCATGACCAAGAGAGTGTTTACACAGGCTATTTGGCTCTTAATTCAAAGGACTATCACATTGATAACAATATATATGTATTTTTTTGTTATCAGATAATCACTCTATTCCAGATTCTATCCGTAAGCACATAAAATTTTTCTTTTTCATTTTACTTGCAAACATATTTTGAGATTAAATTCTTAGTGTGATCTTTTAGCTAATCTATCTCTGAATATAAAAATTTCCTTATCATTAATAATTAAATAAAACAAAGTAATAGTGATGGTAAAATATTTTCTTGGTTTTATTCTGATAAACTTTTTTTTTTTTTTAAAGATTTTATTTATTTATTTGACAGAGAGAGCACAGCTAGAGAGGCAGGCAGAGGGAGAGGGAGAAGCAGGCTCTCTGCTGATCAGGGTGCCCGATTCGGGGCTCAATCTCAGGACCCTGGGATCATGACCTAAGCCGAAAGCAGTCCCTTAACCAACTGAGCCACCCAAGCACCACTGATAAATTTATTTTTAAAAAATTCCTGGGGGCGCCTGGGTGGTTTGGTCAGTTAAGTGTCTGCCTTTAGCTCAGGTCATGATCTCAGGTCTTGGGATCCAGCCCCTGGTAGGGCTTCTTGTTCATCGCGGAGCCTGCTTCTCCCTCTCCCTCAACCCTTCTCCCTGGCTCTGTCTCTCTTTCAAATAAATAAATAAAATCTTTTGGGGGGGGGGAAATAGGGGCTCTTGGGTGGCTCAGTGGGTTGAAGACTCTCCCTTCAGTTTGGGTCATAATCCCGGGGTCCTGGGATTGAGCCCCTTGTTGGGCTGTCTGCTCAGCGGGGAGCCTGCTTCCCCCTCTCTCTTTCTCTGCCTTCCTCTAGGCCTACTTGTGATCTCTGTCAAATAAATAAAATCTTTAAAAAAAAAAAAAAAGAAAATCCCTGGGTTTTTTTTTTTTAAGCAAACAGTGCCCCCTTTTGGCCATTGGTCCCCACGAAAAGAAATCCTAAAACAGACATTTTCATCTCTGCTAAGAATTGAATTTATGTATACAAATTATATATAACTTAAAGTATTTATAAATTTTATAATATATAATATATATAAATTTTATATAATATAAATTATTATAAATTATGCATAATTTCCAAAGACACCATCCTATGTTACCTGAAGAGTATTTATACTGTGTGCTTTTTTAGATTTATTTTGTAGACTCACATTTTATACTGTGTGGTTTCCTGTTTTTCGTTAACATACAGTATTATATTAATTTCAGGGGTACAATATAATGAGTTGGTTAACATTTTAATTTTTGTATATAGTTAGGTCTACTAGAGTGGTTGATGGCAGTTTTGTAAGACCCAAATTTTAGTTCTATGAATCTTCTTTATCCTGTCTAATTCAGGTTGAATACGAAGGCTTAAAGCATGAGATTAAGCGGTTTGAGGAGGAAACCGTGCTGCTCAACAGCCAGCTGGAGGACGCCATCCGGTTGAAAGAGATTGCGGAGCACCAACTGGAAGAAGCCCTTGAGACCTTAAAAAACGAGAGGGAGCAAAAGAACATCCTGCGGAAGGAGCTCTCCCAGTACATCACCCTCAACGATAACCATATCAGCATCTCTGTCGATGGACTCAAGTTCACGGAGGACGCAAGTGAACCAAACAATGATGACAAAATGAATGGACATATCCATGGGCCCCTCGTGAAACTGAATGGAGACTATCGGACTCCCACTTTAAGGAAAGGAGAATCTCTACACCCTGTTTCTGACTTATTCAGTGAGCTGAACATTTCAGAAATACAGAAGTTGAAGCAACAACTTATGCAGGTAAGATCTCTTGAGGGCTGTGAGAGTAGATTTCTTACAGATTGCGGTCACCTGTTCTGGGATTTTTTGTGCTCACATTTTACTTCTAGCTTCTTCAACTTTGAACGTACAGTATCTTAGAAAGACATAACAGAATATGTGTTGAAAAGAAAACTCATTTGCCTCACTTGAAGAAATCTATGTTAGAGAATGGATAAAGATGATGGGAGATCTATCTATACACACACACACACACACACACACACACACAGAGTGGAATAGTATGCAGCCATCAGAAAAATGAAATCTTGCCATTTGCAATGACATGGATGGAACTAGAGGATATTATGCCAAGCAAAATAAATCAATCAGAGAAAGACAATTATCATATGATTTCACTGATACGAGGAATTTGAGAAACAAGACAGAGGATCATAGGGAAAGGGTGGGAAAAATGAAACAAGACTAAACCAGAGAGGGGACAAACCATAAGAGACTCAATCTCAGGAAACAAACTGAGGGTAGCTGAAGTGGAAGGGAGGTGGGAGGGAGGGGTGGCTGGGGGATGGGCATTGGGGAGGGTATGTGCTATGGTAAGTCCTGTGAATTGTGTAAGCCTGATGAATCACAGACCTGTACCCCTGAAACAAATTAAAAAAAAAAAGAAAGAAATCTATCTTAAACCCACAAAGTGGATTGCAATCAGGTGTGAAGGGAGAAAAGGGTCTCCATCCATTTCTAACAGAAAAATTCAGAACCTATACATATGAGTGAAATGATAGAAAAATGAACATTTCCATCACAAACAACTGTATATATAGCTTCAAGAATAATGGTAGACTTCACAAGAATGCCTTAAGCTTTAAAAGACATGAAGGACTTTTAGTATGCTAATTAGCCAGGATATCATATGATTCAAAATACAGAACAGGGATAAATCTGAAACCAAGGAGTTGTTATTCCAGCATGATCTAGGCCTTAAATTTTTAGCACCTTCAAATTCAAATGTCTTGTGAAAAGTCCTAGCCTTTAAGGTTATCTCGCTATGAAATGGCTTTTCTAGTTTGGGTCTTTCTTCCCTGCCATATCTTAATCCAGTGCTGATGGGAGTCTTGCCTGAGGAACAGCATCACTATGGCCTGGGGGCTTCTCACTATTACAAATTGTTGGGCTCCAGCAGACCTGTGGAACCAGGAATCTGGTTCAACGGACTGGTCAGGTGATTAGGTTTGAGGCTGAATTTTCAGTCTCTTATCCCCCCCGCCCCGCCAGGTTTTTTGCATTTGGGTGATAATTAGAGGCTGTTGGAGATTCTGGCAGGCATTTATTTCTATAGCCAATGGGGCTTATACTTTCCTGCCTTTACAGAAATGATGACTAAAAAGTGAAAATAGTAGAAGTAAGAAACTAGAGAACCAATGATGTTAATAGGTTTATTATTAACAGCACATCGAGAATTAACATATCATGCACTTTACCTGCCCTGTGTGTTGGGCTACTAGTAAAGAATTCATTTTCACAGTGTTTAAATCTAGAAATCAAGAGGGCATGGCCATTGGAAGAAAATGAATTTCATATAGACTTTTACCTGACTGCGAAGTTCAGTTCTGTTGGGTAATATTTCTCTATGTCTTTTTGCTCAGTTTACATTAATACAACTAGACTGAGAGCAAACATATTTTAAATTTTTGCATAATTTGTAAGAATTCATACCCCCAAATTAAATAGAATTAATTTAAAGTTTTTCTTAAACTATCACGTTGATAGCTTTAGTAAACAAAGTTAGTGTACCAAGACTTTTTGTTTCTTCTTTTTATGGTGGCAGTGTAGAAAATAATAGGAAGAGGGGCTTTTATGCACAAAACATCTCAACAGTTTTCAGCAAGGTCAGCTATTGGCTGAAAATTCAGAGCTGTTTTCTTCGCATTTAATCCTAAATCTAATCTGAAATAATACAAAATTCTGGAAGAGATGAGTCATTTAACAAGAAGAATGCTGAAGATGAGTTCTCAGCAAGAGAGTGGTTCTTGGCTGGAATGTCATTTGCATTTGGGTGGGGGAAGATTCCTCATTGTCTGAGACTGGTGAGCTGCAAGGGGTCTAGCTCTGGACCCAACCCATTTAGTGCTAGGTACATCTCTTCAGTCAACTAGATGACCCGGAGTGCCCCACACATTTCAGATGCTCCAAGGGCCAACCACTAGTTGGGAACCCTTTAGAGGGACAGCATGTTACTCTACCATCAAATGGGGGCTACAGAATACCTTCTTGGTTAGAATGGCTTGATTTATGAGTTAATGTGTGTAGAGTGCTTAGAACAGGGCCAGACACACAGTAAATGCTCAGTGATGGTGAGCTATTATTACTATTTTCAACTCCACAGTGCCTTTAATTTATTAAGCTCTTGATTCATTTAGCTTCTATTAATATTAACTTACTTTTGGAAAGTTTTGCTCGAGGAGAGTCATCTCAGAAGGACTAACATATGTGGTCACTGGTAGGAATACAGAAAGCTAATAGTGTCTAAGGGTGAGGTCTTTCTGAAAACTGATGTTCATTTAGCAAAGAGGGAGAGAAAAACATGACTGGGTAAGCCTTCCCTCAGTACAGCAGAAAACTGTACCAGTGCTTAATTCATGTTGACAGTTTGTTAAGATACAGAGGGGCACAGGGAGGGCTTCATGTTCCAAAATTTGCTCCACGTTTAATTTTAGAAACCAGGCTCAACACAGGAAGGGCTTTGCAACTTCCAGCCTCACAACCTACAACACTAACGTGTAATTTTGTTTTAGACAAAGTAGCCATCTTTTGGTAAGCAACATTTTTAAAAAAGCATATCAACTTTTTCTAAGAATATATTTCCTTGAGTACAAATATAGCAGAATATATCTTTTCATGCATAATTTGTTTATATAATCTGACAGATTTTCCTTAGCTATGCATCCCCTGAGTTTAATTTATGTAAATAAGCAAATTATAAAGAACATGCCAGGATATACCACCTAGAAGTGATTGCATTTGTGTTTGATCTTAATGTTTCATCATGTTAATGTTAGAGCATGACATTTAATAAAGTTATAATAAAGTTAATAAAGAGTATGACAGTGACAGTTCTGATATTCAACAGTACTAATACACCTTGCAGCATATACTGTGTATCAGGGCCACTCTCCTGGATGGTCCAAGGAGCAAGCAATAAAATGCACTTTAGGTGCGGCTCTCTGAAATGCTTGGGGCCAGGTGTGTTTTGAAATTAAATGTTCAGAATGTAGAAAGGTAATATGCACGTGTGATATATTTATGACATCCCTAATGGGACAGGGTGCAGCAGTGAATGATCAAAAAGTATAAACATTTCTGTAGTGCAACTTGTGGTTATTCATGCTAAGAGCAGAAAATGAGGACCAGAAAAGGTCTCTCATCAGTCAGGTGCAATTTTGCTGCTGGAGAAGTCCAGAGCTGTGAGTGAAGAGTAGACTTTTATTTAAAGCCACTGGAGATTTAGAAGTTACGGCTGTCTGGGGCATGGCAATTGCCGTACTGTGCTGCAGCTCGCTGGCGTGTGTATCTCAGTTTCTAATATCAGTGTACTTTGGATATCGCAGCTTGTGTTTTCATAGTTCCCTTGTTTTTTAGGATTTCTTTTGGCTGGGGTCCAGAGTACCTTGAAATCGAACACCTGTGCTTCGTTATTGTTGACAGTTTGTGGAGATATATGGGGGCACAGGGAGGGATCTAACACCCTGTACCGGGGAATATGCAGCTTTTAAATTGTTGTTCTTAAAATTACAGAAACCTTTTGAAAACAGCATACCCAGGTCGAAGAGATCATACTGCCATCTGCTGGGAAGTGGTGATAACTAATACGAAAATCTAGGACAACTGCAATTTAGAGTACCTCCCAGAGTTGTATTGCCCTCAAGACTCAGTTATTTCGAATAGACTATACAGCTGACCTTGAACAACACGGATTTGAACTGCATTGGTCCACTGACATGTAGTTCTTTTTGCGTAAATACAATACAGTACTGTAAGGTGTCTCTTACGATCCTTAATAACTTTTTTCTCTAGCTTACTTTATTGTAAAAAAAAGTATATAATACACGTAACATTCAAAATATGTATAAGTAGACTATTTATGTTATTGGTAAGGCTTCCAGTCTATAGTACTGCATTGTTCAAGGGACAGCTGTAATTGATATTTTCCAGTGACAGCCAAGTACCTAAATTAGTTTTATTAGAATGAAAATAAGTAGATCCTGTCTGGGGAAGCTAAATTACTTAATCTATTTAAAGGAGTCTCTCTGCTTGTACTAAAATTTCTGCCTTTGATAAATAGTCTCTGTTTAACCTCACATTGCAGAGAGTCAAACTAGGGAGAAAACTCTATGGATTTTTTTTTTTCCCCAGTATCATACCAGCTATATAATTTCACATCTAATGTGACAAAACAGCAATGTTTCTATGAAACTGAAACTGATGTTCTATTGTATCTTCACGGATATGAAAGAAATAAAGATTCATATTATATATTTAGGTCCACTCTATTGAAGACTATTTTGATTTTTCCTATAATGATGGTAAGTGGTCAGTTTGCTGTTATGTCCACTAAGAGTTCAAAGCAATTTATATATATTTGCTTAATTGGTTGGTGTTATAACAACTGTTTGAGGTAGAGAGTATTATTATCCCCATTTTACAGATAGGCAAATTGAGGCACAGATATGTTATTGTCATTTGCTCAAAGTCAAGAACTTAGTAAGTAAATTTGCTAAAGAGAGCAAGTCAAACAAGTTAAATATTCTCTGTGCTTAACAAAGACAGAATATTTATGGGGTGAAATTAATTAAAAGAAATTTAGGCAGTTTGTGGTTTTTTTTTTTTTTTTAAGATTTTATTTATTTATTTGAGAGGTGAGAGAGAGCATGAGCGAGGAGAAGGTCAGAGGGAGAAGCAGACTCCCCGTGGAGCTGGGAGCCTGATGCGGGACTCGATCCCAGGACTCCGGGATCATGACCTGAGCCGAAGGCAGTCGTCCAACCAACTGAGCCACCCAGGCATCCCGTGTGTTTTTTTAAAACTTAAAGTGACAAATAAAATTGCCTAGGGCAGAGTTGACAACCCATTAAACTATTACAGATTTTATAAAGGTTACCTTTAATGTAAGCTTTATTGGTCAATGTATTTCTCAGAAGAACTTTTTCTACCACGTAACAGAAAACATAAGAAGAGCATCTGTTGTCACAACAGCAGGGGAAGAGTCTTTGTGATCTTTTTTAAGAACAACTTTTTGGAGATATAATTATATCCACCCAGTTAAAGTGTGTCAATGATATTTGTTTGTTTGTTTGTTTTAAAGATTTTATTTATTTATTTGAGAGAGACAGACAGAAGTAGTGACAGAGAGCATGAGTGGAGAGTAGAGGGAGAAGCAGTCTTCCAGCTGAGCAAGGAGCCCAATCCAGGGCTCCATGCCAGGACCCTGGGATCATGAACCTAAGGCAGACGCTTAACCAACTGAGCCACCCAGGCGCCACTCAGTGGTTTTTAGTTTATTTATAGATCTGTGCAACCATCACCACAGTCAATTTTAGAACATTTTCATCACAACAAAAATAAACTGTGTACCCATTAGCCACTCCACCCCTGAGCTACCACTGATCTACTTTCTGTCTTGATAGATTTGTCTGGTCCGGACATTGGATGTAAATGGAATCATACAACAGATAGCCTTTCATGACTGGCTTTTTCCACTTAGCATAACATGTTTGTGGCTCATTCATGTTACAACATATATTAGTACTTCATTCTTTTTATTGTCAAATAATATTCCATTGTTTGGATAGACCACATTCTAGATTTCCATTTATCAGTGATGAACATTTGAATTGTTTCCACTTTTTGACTCTTCCGAATAATGGCATGAACATTTATATACTAGTTTTTGTGTGCACATATATTCTGATTCTCTTTGGTTTATGCCTAAGAGTGGGATTGCTAGGTCATATGGTAACTCAGGGTCACCAGGTCAACTTTGCACTAGGTTGATCTTTTTCATAGTTCTTTCCTTTCAGGGCCCAGACAGGCATTGGCAGAATTGCTTCACTTCAAGCAGAGGAGAATAAGCTATTTATTTATAAGTTTCTATTTGTGCATGTCAATACTATGTATACCATTACAAGAATCACACCCAAGCATTCAAATGTCAAATTGAGAGTCCGTTGACCAGGATAAAGGCAATGAAAATTAATAGCCCACGAAACAGCTTTTTGGCTTCTTTTCCTATAAAAGTCTTAATATGAATGTCAAATTCTGATTATCTTTTCTTTTGTTCTTCCACAAAAGAATCTATCAGTATTCAATACATGTAAGTGTGCTTATTTAAAAGATAAACCCTCAGTGAAATTAAAAAAATTTCTGTGGGAGGGATGCCTGGCAGGCTCAGTAAGTAGAGCATGTGACTCTTGACCTGAGGGTCATGGTTTGAGCCCCACATTGGGAGCAAAGATTACTTTTAAAAAAAATTTCAATTGGACATAATAACAACAATAATAATAAGCATATACTGTATATTTACACTGGATTACAGAGTTCACAAATTCTGCATTTAAGTTCTCTGGCAAAGCAACCAGTCCTACTGTAAAAAAATTAAAATCCTCAGTTCCAGGTAGAAGATGAAGATTGTAGAAAGAGAATTAAAGCAACCATTCTTAGTCACTATAGAACATGATAATTAAGTCAGCAAGTGTCTCTTGGTAAGTTCTTCATAAATGGAGAATAAAATAGTACACTTAAAATGAATAGAAATTTTAATATTTGAAGTCCTTTGCTTTTATTAATTCAAAACGCAAGATATCTTAAATAGTTTATGGACTGCTTCTGAAATCCAAATACAATTTAAGGTACTCCAAACTTCAGTAGCTGAGTGAAAATAATAATCATGCTGGAGTTGTATAAAATTACCCACCATTTAGTCATCTTTGGAGGGAAAGCAGACCAGTCATAACTGTCTGGAAAAATGTGTGTGTGTAAATTTGGATATCACTCTCTGTTCAAGGGATTCCACCAGAAATGCACTGAGTGTGTGGAAGAGCCATACACGAAAGAGACAATATTCTATCTGATGTTTTCTGGAGAGGCTAACCTAAGGAGCCTGATTGATTTTTCTTTTAGTCTTAAAAAATGTTATTTTAAAATCAGAATTGGGAGAGCACAGATTGGAACTCTCCTAATGGCATTACCTCTTTCATTATAACATTTTTCCCTCTAAAAATGAGGTTGAGACACTTCCGTACATTTTGTTCTAGTCCAATTTTTATTTTATTAAAAGCTTTTTTTTTTTTTGAGTAGGCTCCAAAACCAGTGTGGAGCCTGCTGCTGGGCTTAAACTCATGACCCCTAGATCAAGGGTCAGATACTTAACTAACTGACCCACCCAGGCACCCCTATTAAAAGGCTTTTTGAGGGGCGCCTGGGTGGCTCAGTGGGTTAAAGCCTCTGCCTTCGGCTCAGGTCATGATCCCAGGGTCCTGGTCCTGGGATCGAGCCTCACATCAGGCTCTCTGCTCAGTAGGGAGCCTGCTTCCTCCTCTCTCTCTGCCTGCCTCTCTGCCTACTTGTGATCTCTGTCTGTCAAATAAATAAATAAACAAAATCTAAAAAAATAAAAATAAAAAAAATAAGAGGCTTTTTGAGAATACCTTTGTCGAGGCGTTAAGTGTCTGCCTTCTGCTCAGGGTAAGGTCTCGGGTCCGAGGACTGAATCCTGCGGGTGCGGGGGGGGGGGGGAGACCCTGCTCAGCAGGGAGTCTGATTCTCCCCCCGCCCCTCCCCCTGCTCATGAGTGCTCTCTCTCTCTCTTTCAAATAAATAAATAAAATCATAAAGAAAAAAAAGAAAACAGCTTTGTCTTTTGTAATCATATATACTGATCAAATGATGTTTAGGCTTTTCAGAGCAAATTTACTTAATTTTCAAGAGAAAAAGAAAACTGAAATAATCTATTTTCACTGAGATTATATGCAATATCAATAACAGAATATTTAGGATTTATTTTTTATTTTCTATCAAAATTGCAAATAACTTGGCTCTTCATCAAGTACCACATTACCTAATTACCTGGGTTTTTCACTTAAAGGTATTGCCCAATAGTCTGGATAAATCAGATCTTCAGCTATGGAATATAATTTGTTACACCTAGTGAAACCTAACTAAGGGGATTTGTATTAGAATATGTCTTGACTCTGAAAGGAAAGAGTTGCTTTTGCAACTACAGATACAAATCTGTGAAACAAATGTGTTTGGCATAAAGAAATATTTTGGTCCTGGCAATGACCAGCTACCCAAATGTTAACAATGGTTAACATTATAATAGCTTGAACATTATATTCACTGTCTTACTCAATCATCCTTTTTTAATTGCATAAACTGTAGCTTGCCCAGAGCCACGTAGCTAGGTAAATGTTGGTGCCAAAATTAGAGCTGAGTTCTCGGATGCTACAGCCCCAGTAGACTTTCTTTTTTAATCTGTTATACTATTTTTTTGGAATATTTTGGTTTCTGTAGCCATAATATGTAACCTGTGGATTGTGTTCCAGATCTGGGCAAGTACTGTGTCATAAAATCAAAGCTACAACTTAGAAGCCTCTGATAATAATTTAAAATAATAAAACTGTATTTTTCATTCTAATTTCATGACCTACCACACAGGCAGACCTTGCTTTGCATGAAATTGCTAGGCCATAAATGATTGTGCAAGCTGAAACCATGCAAAACAAACTCATAATTAATAGAGAAATGGAGAAAATTCAATTGTTTCGTGATCTTTTCTTTTTTTTTTTAAAGTAAGCTCAGTGCCCAATGCTTGAACTCATAACCCCAAGATGAGGAGTCTCATGCTTTTACCAATTGAGCCAGTCAGGTGTCCTCTGTTTTATGATCTTTAAAATGTTAATTTAAAACTCTCTGGGGCGCCTGGGTGGCTCAGTGGGTTAAGCCGCTGCCTTCGGCTCAGGTCATGATCTCAGGGTCCTGGGATCGAGTCCTGCATCGGACTCTGCTCAGCAGGGAGCCTGCTTCCCTCTCTCTCTCTCTGCCTGCCTCTCCATCTACTTGTGATTTCTCTCTGTCAAATAAATAAATAAAATCTTAAAAAAAACCTCTCTTACAGTTCGTTATAAATGTATAAAAAATGAAAGAATAATACAATGACTTAGTACACTGTAATCCAGAAAGTAGAAACATAAAGTTTTTCTTGTTAAAAAACTTACCTTTAAAATAAAAACTTATCCCCCAAAAAAACTAGGGAAATTAACTTTACATTTTATAGAATACCAAAGATATCCAAGCTTTTGAAACAAAAATTTAAATTGTGCCTATACCCCCCAAAAAACTTACCAACTACAGTTCAGTCTTACCTTTTTCTCATCATATATTTTATGATAGGAGAAATCTTTTCTATGCTTTGGTAAATTGTCATACTTCTGTTTGGATCAACTTTCAACCTCCTATCCGTTGCACTTTCAATGTCTGAAAATATCTCTGAGAGTACATTTAGTGTGCCCTTGTCGCTTCCTCTAGGACATTTTTATCCTTTTTGTAACAACTACTTTTTTTATTCTTGTTGATGCATTCTCCATCACCAACTGCTTTGACTACATATCTAAATTCTTTCAAATGACATCAGGGTCAACACTGTCACATTCAACTGTTTCTTCTGTAACTCCATTTATATCTGATTCGGATTTTATTTCCAGTGTTGTCATCACTTTGTTTCTCTGCTGCTTGTTCGTTCTTTCCTTCCTTCCTTTTTCCTCTCTTTCCTTTCCTCCCTTCCTTTTTCTTTTTTCTTTTCTTTCTTTCTTTCTCCTTCTCTTTCTTTTTCTTTTCTTTCTCTCTCTCTCTCCTTCCTTCCTTCCTTCTCTTTCTCATTTCCCTCTTTTGGACTGTCGATTTTGGTAAAACCTCATGTGGGTTTACCACTGGGAGACAAGAAGACAAGAGAACACAGCTACACTTTGCTCTCTGTGAATGAACTGAATAACAGATACACAGTGACCAATCACTGAAATACTTTGAAAGAAGTGATATGATTGGTAATTTCATAATTTTGTAAACTTTGTAAATGGAAGCAGCAAAGTTTATACTTACACAGTGCTCACAGTTAATGTACTGTGTATTGGGGGACCTGTGTTTTAACTAACCATGGTCACTGAAATTCATGCATACTAGAACCTTAAGTGAGGACTGTCTATATATGATAATAATATGAAAGATATTATACCACAAAGGATCATAAAAATACTACTTACTGGGGCACCAGTTAAGTGCAGACTCTTGGTTTTGTGATCTCAGGGTCATGATATTGACCCTGTATAGGGCTCTGCACTCAGCACAGAGTTTGCTTAAGATTCTCTCTCCCCTACTCCCTCCCCGATTCCTCCCACCACTCTCTCTCTCTCTCTCTTTCTCTCTAAAATAGATAAATACGTCTTTAAAAATTTTTTTTAAAAATGAAGTTTGGCGATATCTCAAGCTATTAAAAAAACTACTACTATACTGAATTACAAATTTATAGATAGGTATAGATTTCCTAAAGTAATATGCTAGTGTTTTATTCATTATAGTTTAAGAATTGTTATTTATCATGCTAGTAGAATAATTTTACTTACCTCCTAACAATTTAGACGTTTGGGGGGATGTAATGTACGATCCAGGAAAATTAAAAAGTTCAAATTGATAAATTCCTTTAGATAGAAAAACATTCAATATCAATCCATTATCTTTAAAGCAGTTCTCAATAATATTTGCTTATTGAAAAGCACATTTATGTTTTAAGCATGTAAAAATTTTAATTTATAATGATTACCCATATAGAGGGACAGAAAATGGTTTTTTAAATTCTCCTATTATAATTTCTTATATATTTATATTTAGTGAGACAGTATTTTATATTGACTTCAGAATATTTTTCAATATACAATAATACTATCATATAATAACAAAACTGTCATGTTATACAAATAAATTGCTAATTTTTAAGATTCCTATTTGAACTGAAGGAATTGAAACGATTTGTAAATTGTTCTTTTAATCCTAAAACTCTGTGTTCTCTGACTTTTATATCAAAAGCTATCAAATGTAGTACATGTCTATTTGGGGGATTAAATTTCCTTTTATTTTAAGGGAATTGTTAAGGTTCCTAGTATTATTTAGTAAGTTAAAGCCTCAGGTGTTAAATCTGATTTGGGGTTGAGCTCTCAGAAGGAAAGGATGATACACAGGCACCTTGAGACAGTTACTTCTCCCACAGGAACTAAGGAACAGAAACACCCTAGGGCTCTCAAAATAAAGACAGTGCCAAGTACTATCTCTTGACATCATGTTATGTTTTCTACAAGGTGTTAAAAGATAAAAATAAGATTGTTTGAATAACATTCAAGTTTCATGAGTGTATGTGTATAATGCACGAGAATTTGGATAAGTAAATATGCATAGTATAATTCTTTTAAAATGATGTACTTTTAGACTGATTGACTTACCAGAACTGCTGAAGTAAGAAAACCACTCCAATTTACTTTGAAGTATTCGGGATATTGGCTGTGCTGCAGTTCTGTGAGACGTATACATGCCTGACAGTGAAGGGATCAAGTGCATCATTGGCACTGCACTGAAGTCATTCACAGACTTTGTTTTGCCATTGCAGGTAGAACGGGAAAAGGCCATTCTTCTGGCCAATCTCCAGGAGTCACAGACACAGCTGGAACACACCAAGGGGGCACTGACAGAGCAGCATGAACGGGTGCACCGGCTCACAGAACACGTTAATGCCATGAGAGGCCTGCAGAGCAGCAAAGAACTCAAGGCTGAGCTGGACGGGGAGAAGGGCCGGGACTCGGGGGAGGAGGCCCATGACTACGAAGTGGACATCAATGGCTTAGAGATCCTTGAATGCAAATATAGGGTGGCAGTAACTGAGGTGATTGATTTGAAAGCTGAAATTAAGGCCTTAAAAGAGAAATATAATAAATCTGTAGAAAACTATACTGAAGAGAAAGCCAAGTATGAGAGTAAGATCCAAATGTATGATGAGCAGGTTACAGGTCTTGAGAAGACCACCAAGGAGAGTGGAGAGAAGATGGCCCACATGGAGAAGGAACTGCAAAAGATGACCAGCATAGCCAATGAAAATCACAATACCCTTAATACAGCCCAGGATGAGTTGGTGACGTTTAGTGAGGAGCTTGCCCAGCTTTATCACCATGTGTGTCTGTGTAATAATGAAACCCCCAACAGGGTCATGCTGGACTACTATAGGCAAAGCAGAGTCACTCGTAGTGGCAGCCTGAAAGGGCCTGATGATCCCAGGGGACTTTTATCTCCACGATTAGCCAGGAGAGGTGTGTCATCCCCAGTAGAAACAAGGACCTCATCTGAACCAGTTTCAAAAGAAAACACAGAGGCCAGCAAAGAACCAAGTCCAACCAAGACCCCCACAATCTCTCCTGTTATTACTGCCCCACCATCATCTCCAGTATTAGACACAAGTGACATCCGCAAAGAGCCAATGAATATCTACAACCTTAATGCCATCATCCGGGACCAAATCAAGCATCTGCAGAAGGCTGTAGACCGGTCCTTGCAACTGTCTCGTCAAAGAGCAGCGGCACGGGAGCTGGCCCCCATGATCGATAAAGACAAGGAAGCCTTAATGGAAGAGATCCTCAAGCTCAAGTCCCTCCTGAGCACCAAACGGGAGCAGATCGCCACACTGAGAGCTGTGCTGAAGGCCAACAAACAGGTGATCTCCTCCTACTCACAACGCATGCTAGCTCCCGCTTTCTTAACTAGTTAATTCTTTAAGGGTTCTGAGTGTCCATTAGCATCAGGATGAGAGTTCAGATTCCTGGTCAGCAGCGGAATAAATCAAACTATGTCCCAGTGCCAGATCAGAATGTGAGAATTATTTTTCAGTGAGTGAGTGGATCATCTGGGAGAGTAAGGATGCCCCCGTAGAGAGCAGTAGAGGTGACGCAGTTAAAGCAGGACCCAAGGAGAATCCAGTTGCAGATGCAGAATGGCAATTCAGGCAGTACTTCGCTGGAGTCCAGCAATCACTGAGCGGAGAAACAGGAGCTGGAGGGATGGCAGAATAGGCTGTCAGGGCAGCTTTCACCAGGGAGATGATGGCAAGGGGCCAGAGCAAACAGGTCTGGAGAGAGACAGAGATAGAGATAGAATGTTCACTAGCCTTGTCAGTGGCCACATACCTAAAATTTGGGTTCCAGTGGGATGTTAATTCATCTGATCTGAAGCAGTAGAAAATTTTTCCTAATGGTAGATCTCGTCCTTCTGGAATAAGTTGGAATGCTACGACAGGACCTTATGTAACTGATCCTTAAATCTCCTTCACGACTGAATTTTGTTGTCCACCCTTCAACTTTACCTGGGTGGGAGTGCTATGAAATATAGGTAAAATACTTTCAATTTCTGTTTAGTTTCTCAGGTAAACCTTGAAAGATACATTGGAGAAGGGTGCTAATAAAGGGTGTTGATAAAGAGAAACAACAAAGCATCAAATACCTTCTTGCAAACGTAACCAGGGCTGGTGTTGGGGGGTGATTTCAGATGTAATGCTCCTTCTTTTGCCCTTATTTGGGGGGAAGCACACCATTATTATGTCATCCACAATGCAGCATTCTAGCATCTTTATCTTCAGTTACCATAAACCCACTGATGTAAATGGGAGGTCTATCCCCCAAGCACTAATATTGTCTGCACTATAAATGTGCTTTTTATATAGGGCAAATTAGGACCTTCTTTTGTGCCATCACTTCAGGGAAATAGAAAAGATTAGGATGAATAAAGGATTTGTGAGAGATCTGATTCCAGTTTTAGGTCAGAGTGAAAGAATTTGTTGCCATAAACTGCTACAGTCCAAAGACCCAGTGACTTAGAGTGGTCATCAATAACAAATACCATATTACTAATACCATGATAGATAAGGCTTTATCAAAGACGTAATGGCTTGTTGGTCAAGCCATTCAAATAACATATTTGACTTCTTGCAGGTTGAATGTTAACAACCTGGAAACCTAGGTCTATAAATGTCAAGAGGCTTTACTGATGCAGAAGTATAGATAAGCATGGCTGATAAGCGACAGGAGACTAATTTGTGAACAAGCATTCATTGGTTACATATTTCAAGACAGGTAATAAATAGGGATACAAAAATAAGTGTCAAGTAATTTAGTAGGAATTCAACACATGCCTGTAACTATTTACAGGTTAGGACATATTGAGAAGTATAAACAGAACCATTGGAATTCAGTGTGATACAGGAATACAAAACATTCCTGGCTAAATTTTTATTTTCTCAGTGGTTTGGGTACCATTTGCATTACATTAGCATTGCAACTCTTACGGTCTCAGTAAATAAAATGAAAATACATTTCTAGCCATGCATTTAGTTTACATTTTAATGATGTTGGGCCTACAGCTATGATACTTATGTGCCACGAATAACTTCAGATGTCTGCAGATGACATCCATTATATTTAGACATTGTGGAATGTTCACTATTAAGACTAAGGTAAGAATTCAGTCATAAAGGGGAAAAGGGGACTCTTCCTGTTTTAAAAAGAGGCATTCTGCTCTCTGTGAGTCTTTTAATATACTTCAGGGTTTTTTGCATGCACATTATCTTCTGCTGAAATATGCAGTTTATGTTTATGAAATACCATCTGTGGACTAAACTGTATGGGAGGCTGGACTTTCAGTGAGGACTAATACACAGTCCTCACCTTCCAGACGAGGGCTCGCAAACTAGGGAGGCTGTGGGGAAAGATACAGATTATGACAGTGTGATGTTACACAAGGTGCATTAGAAGCTATACAAGCGTTGCCGAGGAAGGGATTAACATTTTCTAACAGGGTTAGCAGAAGACTTCATGGAGGCAGTTATACCTGAGTTTGTTCTTCAAGGATAAAGAGCTGCTTTCCAGGAGAGGAAGAAACCATTCCAGACAGCAAGAAGCGTAGGTAGAGAGCCACAGAATAGAAGGATATACTCATGGAATGGTGGTGAAGATCTCTGTGGCTGGAAACAAGGTATTTTATTTAGAAAGTCAACTCTGGGAGCATGGAGAATGTAGCAAATGCAGACATCACCAAATCCACTCAAAGGTTGTAGAAACTTGAATTTCTGACTTCTGAGAAAGCTTTGTACAGTCTGTGGACACATAAACAAACAAACAAACATCCTGCAGATAAAGTGGAGACTTTGGGACATTTCTTACGAAGAATAAATGAATTTGTACTTCTATTTCAGATCTTGCTCTTTTGTCATTCCCTCCTCTCCAACCCTTAGATGACTGACCATGAGACTCCTACATGATTTGTCTGTCAACATTTTCACGACTTTCAGAGTTAATGGCCTGTCTGAAGTAAATATGTGTATAGATTTTTAAAAAACTAAACAACTGCCCCTTTCCCCCAGGTCAATTTCTGCATTCTGGATAGTTTTCTGAATCCATAATATTTCTGAAGAGTCCACTGAGCTGTAGCACTACAGAACATACCAAAATATTTTATGAGTAAATTCTCATTTTAATCTGAGTCTGAGATTCAATTAAAACTCATGAGGAACTACTCTGGAATCAAAACATTAACAAACTACCCTATCCCAACATTGTTTTAATTTTAAAAAGAATCCACTTGTCTCTATAGAAGTTGGCACTTTGCATAAGAAAGTTGAGGCTGTCCATTTCAAGCACAAAAAGAAATGTTAAAAACCAGGATAGTCTTCTTAAGAAATCCCATTAGTAATAGATTTTTTTAAAATTAGTAATGGACTTTTTCATTAGTATTGACTATTTCTACACACTCTGAAAAGCTGAGGTTAACAGTTTGTAAAAATAGTATGCTTCCAGTTAAGTGTGTGTGTGTGTGTGTGTGTGTGTGTGTATACATATATATGTATATATTTGCAATGTACTATGTATCAAACAGGTAATCCCTAAACATACATTGATTTCATGCATTGATTCAGTCCACATTTTTCTTCTTACTATGTGTCAGCTAGTTCTCAACTTGAAATACTGTTAATTCCAAGATTCAGAAATGCCGAAATTCCAAGTTCAAACAAGTATTTTAATTCATTCAACATTTTGAAATTTCTGCTTTTATGGAGATTGTGAAGAATTAAATTAGACTATAGTTTTTTGTTTTGAAATTGTAGGTAAAGATAGGAAGTACTTGGTTCTTTGTTAATTCTTTTCCTTAAACATGTAATGTGGATTTATAGTTTGTCATATACCCATGCTATAAATTGCAATGGCCTGTGTCTTTTAGGCCCACAGAGCACAAATGACATGAGAATATTTGCATTCTATTATATTTCAATTGGACTATGCTTCTTCACTACCTTCTCCTTAATAAAATCCTTCTTGTTTAAAGTTTCAGTTCAATTCCCTTTCTGTCTGAAAAATTACACTTTCAAGCATCTGCATCAACTATCTACTGAATTACTATCATTTCCTTAGCTCCTGATACTGACTCTGGTTCACAGCTGGCTTTCAGGGCACTTTAACCATGTTAAAGTATAGATAGATAGATAGATAGATAGATAGATAGATAGATAGACAGACAGACAATAGATAATAGTTAGATAAAATAACCAAGTCAATTTCACTTTCTCTTTATGAAAGAAAGTAATAGACCCAGCAAGGATAAGTCTGTATGATCGGTTTTCCTGATATGAAAACCATAAGCACTGTGAATTTTCTGCTTCAGACAGCTGAGGTGGCACTAGCTAATCTCAAGAACAAATACGAAAATGAGAAAGCA
Source organism: Neogale vison (assembly GCF_020171115.1). NCBI lineage: Eukaryota > Metazoa > Chordata > Mammalia > Carnivora > Mustelidae > Neogale > Neogale vison. The sequence goes on from NC_058102.1 coordinate 74,053,695, forward strand.
ATGGTGACCGAAACGATGACGAAGCTTAGGAATGAACTGAAGGCTTTGAAAGAAGATGCAGCGACTTTCTCATCCCTGAGAGCAATGTTTGCAACAAGGTAATAGTTTCTTCTTCCAAGATTGGGTGCAATAGGTGGTGAAAAGACTTTAAAATTCATATGTATCTCTTGAGTGTTGTTTGGTGTGCCCTCCAAGAAGGTAAGGTGTGAAGAAATCACTTGACATTCCCCAGGAGAAATCTGAGACAAAATGTTTTGCCCTGTTTTCCAGAGCCCTCTACTGGGCACAGTGGATCAAGCAATTCTTTTACACAGAAGTATTTTTAAATTAATGCAATAGATATTTTTCCTAGAGCTTATGTGCCAAAAAGATTTAGACCCCTCCCCCAAAGCCTCCAATAAGGGGGGGATCATACTTCCTAAAATAGCTAAGTGCTATATTTTCACCACTGAAATATATTTCTGTGACTAAAGGACATAAAAGTGCTTATCATTAGTATTGTGTGAGAAAGCTCCACAACGAATATCAGTATGCATTATATCAGCTAATTACTGAAACTTTAGTACACCGAATTAAATTAGGATTTCTAAAATGTAATTGTATTTATCACTAAATTTTCACATTGCCCAGCTAATTAATTAGGCAGATATTAGTGACTCCCTCCACCAGTTTCATTATCACAATTCCTTGATTCTATACTTTGCTTTTAAACTTGAAGTGATTAAGCATGATAAGAAGGTTTCAAATATTGATTCAAATGTTTTGAAATCCCGAAATTTTCTTTTTCCTTTTCTTAATAAGAATTTATTTATTTGTTTTGAGAGAGAGAGAGAGAGACAGAGAGAGAAAGCAAGAGAGCGTGTGTGAAGGGAAAGAGCAGAGGGAAAGGAGGAATCTTAAGAAGGCTTCATGCTTAGGGTAGAGCCTAGACTTGGGGCTCAATCATGACCCTGAGATCATGACCTGAGCCAAAATCAACAGTCCGTATTTAACCAGACTGAGCCACCCAGGTGCCCCATTAAAATTATGAGCTTTTCAAAGATTTTGCCATCCTTTTTTTTTTTTTTTTGCTGTCACAGTTCAGTACCAAAACAATACCAGTCACGTATCTTATAAGATACAAACAGGGTACAAAATTCACAAAGCATAACTGTGGCTTTATTTGGAGATTCAGTAATTAACTTATATGCAGCTGATATAAGTGTAAAAAAAAAGTCCTGGTTTTTATAGGAGCCCTGGAGTTTGTCCAGCTCCCTTGTATATAAAGAGAAAAGCTTCAAGCTCATACTTTGTGATTGATTCTCTTAGTGATGGCTGTGAGAAGGTTGAGAGCCTGTGGATCACAGGGATGCAGGGGACCTGAAGAAACTGACTTCTGGGTCTGAGCCTGGGAGAGTTCAAGGAGTAGGATATATATACACCTTTGGCCACTGTAGAGGGCAAGATAGAGAAGGGGGACGATACTCAGTGCTCCCCTCTTTGATGAATGAAATCAGTCAGCATTTCGTGTAGTATATATACGTTCTTTTAAAAAGAAATCAAAACTTTCTAAGGGGACATTTATGTCTCAATCTGGTTTATATAAGCATTATTTCTCCCAAATAGTGCATTTTCACACTGTATTTTTATGTATCATAATTGTGTTTCTCTGTAGTATTTTTTAAAATATTGCTTATTTGAGCAATTAAAATAAACCCAAGGTCCTGAAATCCACCTTCTATTTTACTAAGACTTAATCTTTGTTATGGTATCCCTACTGCTTCTTGAGATTTAACTTAAAAAAAAAAAAAAAAGCACCAGCCTGGATCTCAACTTCTTTCACTAGAATCTGTTTTTTCTTTAAAATGCTGCAAGGCTTGTGTTAATTTCAAAGTTTGTATAGCAGATTTTAGATACCTCCATCAAGTCATTAAGTCTCAACTGGTGCATGAAGAATATTTGTTATTTTTCTTAGTGGGGAAGTAAACTCAGAAAAAAAATCTCTGAATAATTATGTGATTAGTTTTTCCTTCCAAATGTTTATGTGCTTACGTTTTACTTTTGATGGGGAAAAAGATCGCTGAGCTTTTCTTTCTGCTGTAGCATGAATATCAAATCTGAATAAAGAGATTCCTGACAGCCTGCTATCTCTGTATCAAACTCCATGCAAATCTTGGTTTTCTTTGACATCTATTGCTTTATCACGGTTGAGAAAGCTTTGAAAATATTCAAGTTTCTAATTCAGGCAGATCTGCCATATTGAAAGCAGTGCAGCTGCAATCTGTACTCAAAATAAAACCCATAAATACAGATAAAGAAGGAAGTGAGCATTTTCTTTATAAACATTATTATTCTTTTGCACGCTACAAGCCTGCTCTATAACAAACTTGTCACATTCCTCCAAAGATTACAGTGTTACGCTATAGAAGAAGCTATTGTAACACATCTAAGGAGCAGTGAACATTACCCGAGACTTTACTGCTCATTGTTCTGACGCCCCGTGGCAGCCTCCACAGGAACTCTGTCCTTGGGGTTTAAGATGTCGTCTACTAAGAGTGTCCATATGTACTCCATTGTAGAGATGAACCATCAGTTACTGTATTCAGTTTCCTCTGCCATAGCTTACCTCCATTCTGCTCAGGGAAGACCAGTATTCCAAATCTAAATTCCAGGAAAATTTGTTACTGTTCTGTGTAAGTTCACCATTTAATTTCACTGAGATTTTCACTGAGATTTGTTTGGGTTCTAGATGTGATGAATACGTCACACAGTTGGATGAGATGCAGAGACAGTTAGCAGCCGCAGAAGATGAGAAGAAGACTCTAAACACTTTGTTACGAATGGCTATCCAGCAAAAACTCGCCCTGACCCAGCGGCTGGAGGACTTAGAGTTTGACCATGAGCAGTCCCGACGCAGCAAAGGCAAACTTGGAAAGAGCAAGATCGGCAGCCCTAAAGTAAGTGGGGAGGCATCAGTCACCGTGCCCACCATAGACACTTACCTCCTGCATAGTCAGGGCCCACAGACACCCAACATTCGGGTCAGCAGTGGCACTCAGAGGAAAAGGTATGCATGCAGCGATCTTCATAGTATGGTGCAGAGGCCAGATTTTTAGTTAACTGCAAAAATTAATGTGCTCTTATTGTGGAGGATGGAGGAAGGGAAGGAGGAGAAAAACTGGGAGTGGGTGTATAAACGGGCCTTGCTAATGTTGGTTTTTCCAAATCAAAACCTTTTGATAATTGTGTTGATTTATTCCTTTCTGTCCTTCCATACCCCACCTCTTGATTAACCATAATATAATTTTCGAGTATCTGTCAACATTTTTGCTGTTCCTTGTATGCGTAATTATGCCTCTCCCTTACCTCCAACCTAAAAATTGCTAGATAAAAGGTGGATATTAAGAATGGAGCTACGTTTTACATGTTCTACGTGACATTTAAAAGTTACTGTACCTCTGGTAATGGTGCTATTTACCAGCTTCTCTTTAATGGGGCAAGAATATGAATCTGTTCTCTTAGAGAAATTTTTGTCTGTATTACCAAACTGACAACTGACTAAAAGGAGATGTCTCTCCTGGGGTATAATGGAATGGAATATGTATAGCCTTTTTCTTAAAACCAGGTTTTTGTGCCTTTTCATTTGGTATGTGAATGTTGCTCACGAACTCATTTGCAAGGTTTTTAGTGGCTTAATTTTGTGACCTTTTTACAGAGTCCTGGATGTTGAATTACTTACCCTGTATTATCAGTTAATGGTAAAATTTTTATTTTAGGAACTTTCAGTAAAGAATCAAATAATATCAATATTTTCTATTTGCGATTCAAACTGACTAACTATAATAAATTTCTTTTCCAGTATCCAATACAGTTTCCAAACAGGGTTGTATCCTGTTATGGAAACTAAGCACTTAGCAAAAAATCTTGATTTACATGTTAAAAAAATTAAATGCCAGTATAAATAATGTTGTCACTGGTGAGGCTTTGAAAGGTAATTAAAGTAAAACTTTTTTGTTTCCTATATGTATTTTCTTGGATCTCCTGCAAGACAATTTTCACCTTCCCTTTGTGATCAGAGCCGTCCCAGGACTTCAGGGGCTACCTACCTACAGAATTTATTAAGAGTTCCCCCTGATCCCACCTCCACAGAATCATTTCTTCTGAAGGGCCCCCCTTCCATGAATGAATTCATCCAAGGGCACCGGCTCAGCAAGGAAAAAAGGTTAACCGTGGCTCCACCAGGTAAACATTTTTTCCTTGGGTGCATGTGATGCAGATGGTTAGCTGAATAGACAACTCTCCCCTTCCTCCCAACCACTCATGCGCACCCATCGGAGTCCGACTTTAATGACGGGTGAATTCCTACAGCTAAAGTAAAAACACCTTTACAGTTAGCATCCTGTTTCCTCCTCTACTCAGCTAGACAAGCATTTCTTTTAACAGCCAATGATGGAAAATGAGAGTTGGAAGGAATGGGACATGTCAAGGGAACCTAGCATCAGGTGTAATGCAGAGCACAGCCCTGGGTCCTATTTGCAATTTGATAGCTCATAGGGATTCCATCTTGATCAAATTTTGCCATTTTGTTCTGATAATTTTTAAGGTAATTTCAGTAAAGGGAACCATCTTTATAAAAGCCTTTAGGGCTCTTCTCCTTTTGTAGTCACTCAGAATGTCTCCTCTATCACCATAGAGAAAATAGAAGTAAAATCCTCTTCAGATTTTGCTCCTCAGGAACATTTACACCTTAGTATAACATTCTTATAGTTTCCAAGCCCTTATTGATTTGTGCTTACCAATATGCTCACATTTTATGTTTAGTTTCACTGTTTTGCATTTTCCTTTTTCTTTTTCAAAAATCTTTCCTATGAAGAGCTTCAGTTGAAAATGTGACTCACTCCTGAGTACTGATACCCAGACCGCTGCCCTGTTTTGTCTTCTTGACCCTACTGTATAGCCTTTGAGTTTGCCACCAAATTTCGTTTTTTAATTCACTTTGATTTTATCATCTTACCTCATTTTCTTCAATTTTTACCTTAATTCCTTTTTGGAAACCTCAGCCTTTGGATCTGTAATACTTTCCATATCTGATTTGTAAATCAGTCTACTGATTGGACTTAAAAGGTGTGGTGTGGAAATTTGCAGCACATACTCTACATTCTAAGAATGTTTGAGTGAATAAGTAGTGATAATGAGTTCAGAGAGCATAACAGCCAAAATGTACACAAAGAAAGAAAGAAAGAAAAGAAAAGAAAGAAAGGAGAGAAAAGAAAAAAAAGCAACAATGCTGCTGGACGTTCTTACTTTCATAACTCATTTCCTTTTATTTCAGACCCCTTTGGAAGGTACTTTGGAGTATCTGTAAATCACCAAAGTAGTTATAATTCATTAGGACACTTGAATAAAACCCACCAGTTGTTTTAGTGTTCCAACTGACTTCAGTAGCACTACCTACTAGAACTTAGAAAAGAAATCTTGTGATCAATAAATAACCCTATGGTATTTTAATTTAAAAGTGACATATCAGTAAGATTAAAAATTAATAAATAATAACTATTTTCATTTTGTATATGATCACTCAATCCTTATTTACATTAATATGTATTTATGTCATTGTCATTACATTGTCAAAACCATTAACATTATATTGTAAACTTTTCTGTGTTTACTGCCTAGTCTATTTTTATTTTTAAAGGTTGTTGTGTCATAAATTTTATTTCAGATGTTATCACTTTAATCAGTATTTCTTCTCTTGTTAACCGCTGGATAGTTTTTCATTATTTGTTATTTTATGCAGTGCTGCTGGAAGTCGCCTCATGCAGTCAACTTCTCATTGGTTCAGTTTTTCTTGAGCAACATCATTGGGTTAAAATTACAAACATCTGTGTTTTTTGCTCCATTTTGACATTCCTGTCAAAAAGAATATATCCGTATACCAACAGTCTCACAAAACATTTTTCCTGTTTTCATACATTCTGAATCTTTCTAAGACTTCTTGCACACCATGCACAACTTGCAACTCTTAAGGCTACCTACCATATGTGAATGAAAGCACCATTATGTTGTCTTACATTCTTAGTTTTGAATAACTAGAAAAGACATTGGCCTTAGAAATTATCATTATATATAAGATTAGAGATATAAAGAACATGGCATTCAGAATCATCAAGAGGCCAGAAAATCATTTTAATGACAATGTAGCATACTAACAAATTTTACATTTTTAACCATTTATTTGAAGTTACAATAATGACAGGGGGAGGAAGTAAAGCTGTTATTATAGCCTAAGGAGTTTTTAGTTATATACTGTGGGTCCAACCGGATTTGTTCTTAATAAATTTTTAATCAACTGAGCAACAGCTTCTGAAAAGTTTTGGTTAAATCAACTGCTATAGGAAGTGACTAATTAGCTACATCAAAAAATTGTAGCTTTTAAAAATATTTGTATTATTAAATAGTGTATATTATTTTTTGTAGACTGAACTGCATACGATAGGACATATTAAATATTATTTATGGTGCTTTTACTGTATAAAATGTGTTCAATAAGCTGAGAAGGGGATATGCCATATAGATGCAGTCCTATGTTCTCTGTAAGAAATATTTTAAACCCATGAGAAGTAACAGATTTTTAAATAAATCAAGATTTTTATTCATGAATTTAATATAAGTTACTGATAATTATAGAATCTGTTAGCTAGTAACAATATCCATTCATCATTTTTTGAAAGGATAATTCCCTGTTAATTTATTAGAATTTTTGGGGTAAGTTTTCTGAAAGGTATTTTTAATATATCTTTGTAGGTGGTTATTGTTATTCTAATAAGTGGGTTTTCTATTGAGAACCATTGAAGTAATTAAATTAATTGAATCATTGCAGTAGAAATACAAAGAGTTTAAATTTTTTGAATGCTTTCTTGAGGAATTATGACAGATTTAAATTTCACTTAAAAATTTAAGCACGGGGGGCGCCTGGGTGGCTCAGTGGGTTAAGCCTCTGCCTTCAGCTCAGGTCAGATCTCAGGGTCCTGGGATCGAGCCCCGCATCGGGCTCTCTGCTCAGCGGTGAGCCTGCTTCCTTCTCTCTCTCTCTATCTCTCGCTTTCTCTGCCTCTCTGCCTACTTGTGATCTTTGTCAAGTAAATAAATAAAATCTTTAAAAAAAAAAAATTTAAGCACGGGGCATCTGGGTGGCTCAGTGGGTTAAGCCTCTGCCTTCAGCTCAGGTTATGATCCCAGGGTCCTGGGATCGAGCCCCACATCGGCTCTCTGCTCAGCGGGGAGCCTGCTTCCCCCTCTCTCTCTGCCTGCCTCTCTGCCTGCTTGTGATCTCTCTCCCTCTGTCAAATAAATAAATAAAATCTTTTAAAAAAATTTTAAGCACAAAGCATAAAATATTATCTACCATATATAAGGGATATTTTCAAATAGGTTTTTTTTCTATGAGATGGTCAGCAGAAAACCCCATCTTCTTCAAGCCACAATTTCTCAGTTTCTGAAGAACTCTGGGATGGGGCATTGATTTTCAAAATTAAAAGGTTGTTTTGTACTAATTGATTTGCAATATTAATACAACCTTGTGGAGGAAAATTCTGGCTTTTGCCTTTGACTCTGGCTGTTTCTGCTGCCTCATCCCCCCAAATTCCAGAATTTCTGTTTATTGACTTTCTTGTTGCTGACTTAGTCCTTATCTTAGCATACAGACTCCAGTGTTCTCCCCCATATTGCTCCCAGCCTTGATGAATCTGAGTCAAAAAGGACCCTGCTGTCACCAGTGAGGCAGTCAGGCAGCAGGTGGTACATCTTCACAAAATCACTTTGTTTCATAGTATTTATCATACAAATAGCTGTGAAATATTACTTATATAATAATAATAATAAAATCTTACCAATTCATCAATAATTAAAATCAACCTACCGGAATATGTGAAAGAGAGCCATGTAATTTATAGGTAAGAGATGTTATTTCTATAGTAAAGACTTGATTATGTGATCTGCACAGTTAAATGAAGTTCCCGAACCCAGCCTCAACGAGAGTATGTGTGTCTGTGTGGAGGCTTCCCAACTCCAACAAGCAATTCTCAGACACCAGCAGGGTGTGCTGCAATTCAACTGAGTTCTGACACTATCTACAGAGAAATAACATTAGATTTCGCCTGTTAGGGCTCAGTTCCACAAGACTGCCCCTCCCCCTTTTCAGACACCAGTTGAAAGCCCAAGTTATTACTTGTGCTTCTGACCAACTGGCTATGGATTAGAGGGTCCAGTGACAACGCCCCCCACCCCTTGCCCCCGGCTTGAGAGACCAGTCACAAGTTTATGTTGTTACCTGTATTTCTAACCAACTGACTGTAAATCAGAGTTCCCGTGATCCCCTCCTCAACTTCAGTCAGTTTGCTAGAGCAGCTCACAGAAATCAGAGAAACATGTTACCTACTAGATTACTAATTTATTATAAAAGGATATAACTCAGAGATAGCCAGATGGAAGAGATGTGTAAGGCAAGGTATAATGAAGGAACTTGGAGTTCCATGTTCTCTCCCAGAGCACACCACTCTCCCCGGATCTCCAGGCATTCACCAATTCAGTGCTTTTGGGGTTTTGTGGAGGTATCATTACATAGGCATTATTGATTAAATCACTGGCCATTGGTGATTGATTCAACCTCCAGCCTCTCTCCCCTTCGCAGAGGTTGGATAGTAGGACTAAATGTTCCAACCCTCTAGTCACATGGATTGTTTTCTTGATTCTCCTGGCAATCAGCCTCCATTCTTAGGTGGAATGTCACTTTATTAAAATAACTGGGGACACCTTTGTCACTCTCAACACTTAGGAAATTCCAAGGGTTTTGAGGGCTATGAGCCAGGAAATGTGAATGAAAACCAAACAGATCTTTCTTCTAGATCACAATATTGCAACAGGATAAACAAGAAATCTCAAACTTAAAAAGCAAGTTTGAACTCTTCTTGAAGTTATAGCCTAAGCAATTTGCTCTTCACACTCTTTTTTCCATGTAGGAGTTTTCCCTTTAGATGTTTTGCTTTCCCCTATCATTTCAATTCCCATTGCCCCTCCCTACTGCTACCTTTCCTTCTCTTTCTCTGACACCATTACTGAACTAGTGTGAGAGAATGGTATTGTTTTGAAATCTGAAAATTTTGTATGATATTTTAAATTTTGTCAGTGTTTAAAGAAGCTCACAGAAATGTGTTAACCTTAGATATGTAATCACCCTTTTAAATGTGTAGTCAACAGACAAAGCATGTTCATGAGTGAAAATTGCCTTTACATTTCACTATATTCAAACAACATTTGTCTGTTTTTTATATTGTAGTTTATGTTCTTAAGCGTGTACCAAACCCACATTTCTTTCTTTAACTCATTTGCTCATTCACTCATTTATCAAATTTTAACAGAATGTATTGAGCTACCACTATGTGTCAGGTACTTTTTTTGGCTTTTAATATAATATGTTATTTAAATGAAATGTCATCCCTGTGCTTCCAATAAGTAGTGGTGTTAATAGATGTTCCCAAAATAAAAGAAGAGTTGGGGTGGTTAGGTGCATTCGCCCCAAAGAAGAGTGAGCTCTGGTGGTGAAAGTTGACTAAACCTTGATGGCGGACAGTAGGAATGCAGGTGTGGGTAATGTGAAGAGCCTTCTGGGAAAGGGCAGCTTTTGCAAAGGCCACGAGCTTCGGGACTAGAAATTGAAGGGGGACTTGGGAGTGTTGGGAAATGACACTGGAAAGACAGACAAGGACCTGGAAACAGACAGCCGGGTTCATAGGTTGGACTTGACTTCATGGGCATAGTTGACTCTTTAAAGAATAAGTCCAGGTTTTCATTATATTAAATTGCCCTGACAGCAAGGTGGAGAATGGATTAGATGTGGCTAACACCTACGATAAAGAAATAGGTATGAAGACTCATGAAATGTGCAGATGAGACATGGTAGAGACTCACAATCAAAACGGGGAGGAGTGTGAATGTTGACATGTGTCTGAATGGAGAGAAGTCCAACCATACCTGAGAGCCAGTGTGTCCTGTGTACACACCACCTCCTCTAACTGCCTGTCTGCTTCATCCTCCCACATTTTGTATGTAGAAGGAGCTCAGTGAATGCTATTTGAACTGACTTCCTGAACTAACAGATAGCCTCAGTGGTTGTTTTTTTTCCCCCCTAAGGTATATTTTTTTCTCTAGAGGCTTCTTCTCCATTTTTGTGAGTTCCCCTTCCCCAAATCACTATGCTTTTTTCTGCCCCTGCAGGATTCAGTCCTTGAAATAGCCAGAGTGAACAGCAATCTGTTGAAACTTGCCATCTTTTAGGCCTATATTTTCTCTTAACATAGCTTCTGTAGAGTTCTTCTCTGCAGAGGAAGGCTTGAGCATTTTTTGATGCTAGAGCATGTTGCCTTTAGTTTGGTATCTGACAGAAGTTAAATCGAAAATATTAATTCAGAAAATCACCAACCACATGCTGAAATATACATGTTTCTATCTAGCCCCAATGTAATATACAATTAGAAGTGGGTTCAGATGTCCAAATTTTAGTGTATCATGTATGCTGCGGGAGTATTTTTCTTTTTCTGGGGGTACTCATGAGTCATTTTATAGTGGAAATGTGCAATACCTTCATATTTCTATTCAGTATTTTTTTCAAGGAACAGTTCTATTTTTCCAGGAAATCTTTTACTATAGGATGATCTTGAGTTGGAATGTACAATATTAAAAATGACATGAGATGAGAGGTCTTAATTAGATTCCATCTGTCTCTGTGATGACAGATACCCAAGTGAAAAATACCCAGAAATCTGAAAAATGTATTTCATTTTTTCCCAATAGCTCCAGATTTGTTTTGTATAGATAAATACCTGATATTCTCTAACTTAGCTGAATGTTTTTATTTTCATCCAGATAACTAGTTTCATATAAAGATATTTTAGAATTTTAAGATTTCTTCCCCTGTTATTTTCTCTTACAAAGTCTTTAACCTATATGTATCATATACACCAATTTTACCACTGTGTACATAAGTTATAAAGATTTTTCTGATCTCTTATATTCACCAGGTAGAATTACCTACCTCCTCCTCTTTGCCTAACTACAGATGGAGTGTCTTAAATCACATTCCCCTATGAATCTGTAAGCTTTTAAGCAGGAACCTTGCTCCTTGATCTTTTAATCTTCAGGTCCTGCACTGTACCTGGCACATAGTAGGCCCTCAGTTGGGTGGATAATTGGTAATTAGCCCAAATTTTCTACAATATCTGAAAAGATAATGGCTTTACTATGGTTTATCACCGATACATATAGATTTTCTAATAGTTATTTCAGATGTGATTTAATGTAGGTGATATAATAAATTCTCCATAAGAATTGAATTTGGGAACTTCCCAAGTCAGTTATTCACTTCTCTTATCATTCAGTTTAGGCAGTGTGTATGTCTGTGTGTATGTGTGTAATATTATATATATATTATATATACAATATATATGTATGTATATACATATGTATATGTGTATATGTAATATATTACTGAAGTTTCTTTAGTTGGTTGTTTTTATATATGGGTGCCTAAAAATCAAGACAATTATAAGAAAATATCCATGTAATATGCAGTAAAAGATTACATATAAATATGGCTTTCCTCGTTTTTTACTTTTTTTATCTGTTTTTAAAATAGTTTTAAAGTATTTTCAATAGATAATGATGGTTCAAAGTTGAAAGGGTATAAAGATTGTAAAATAGAAAGTAGCTCTCTCCCAGCCTACTGCTTGTGTCCTTCTAGGAACATTCTCTATATGTATAGGTGAATATATAAAAATGTGTACATATATAATCACAACTACTGATTATATATGTATTAAAATTGGCACAACCAGAAATATTGTTCTGCATGCTATTATTTTCACTTAATATATCTTGGCTTTCTTTATATCAGTTTCATCTTTCTGTTTATTTTTAACTGGATTATAGAGGACAAGGAAGATACTTGAACCCTTTATGAAAGCTTGAAACATTTTCAAGTGTAGAATAGAAATATTTCTTGCCAAACAATAAAATGGCCACCAAAAGAATGTTTCACTTTCTAGACCAGAGCTATTCAATAGAAAGATAATGTGAACCAGATATGTAATTTAAATCTAGTAGCCATATGAGAAAAAGTAGAAAGAAACACATGAACTTAATTTTAGTAATATTTTACTTAATACAATGTACCCATAATATTATCATTGCAATATGCAATCAATAGAAGCAACTATAGAGATATTTTATGTTCTGTTCTTCTTAGTCTTTGAAATTCAGCATACATTTTGCACTTAGAATGCATCTCAATTTGAACTAGCCGTATTTCAAGGGCTCAATAGCCAGGTGTGGCTAATAGCTACTCTATTAGACAGTATAGTTCTAGGCCTTCTTACTCACCGGTGGCTTTACTAGATATAATTTCTGCACAGAAACCTGAAATTTTACACACAACATCTAATTTTAAATAAGAGTTAAGATGGCACATATTTAGGTTTTCTTTGGAAATGAAATACTGGGCCATATGTTTTTGGTTGCAGTTTGATTCTTCCTTGTTTATCTCCAATTGGTGGCAATGCTCTTTAAGTAGGTACATAGTAAATGTTTGTATACTCTTCTTTATACATCTTTCTTATTTGTTACTAGGTCTCTTTGTCAGTATTATAATTAATTCCTATTGTTTAGGTACACCCTAAGAAACCATGTGTCTTAAATATTCTTAAAATAATAACACAACTTAATTTTTTAAAAAATCAGTGTAGTCAAGCTTATAAAAAGTCCGTTTTTATTTATTTTAAGTATTTATTTGAAAATATTTATAATGCATCCTGGCCATTTTAAATGGCAGAATTTAATGACACCAAAAGGGGACGAAAAACACAAAGGGGACACCATAAGGGGACCAAAAACCACCACTTTCCAGGTGGGTCTCATGTATTTCCTTTTGTCCAGGATAACAGAGATGATAAAGATAATACTAAGTAAATAATTTCATGGTACAAACTGATGCCACTCAGTAAATAATGCAGCGATTAAGGAACATCTGATGACTACAGCTCTGTCAGCATTTTTCCTTATTTTTTATTTTTGTTTTTGATTCCTACTCCTTCCTCTGTCGGGTTTATTAACCAGAACTTAAATTTTCGTAAAAGATTCCATATTCAAACCCTGAGCATTGTAAGCCAAATAAGTGATGATGGAAGGATTACTGAAGGGATCCAACGTTGCAGCCGGAATGTCCATATTATATTAGATAATATTTTTCAATCCGTGTTGACGATTTTAGTGTAACTATGTAGTTTGAAAGTCTTTTGAGTTTTATTAATATTAATCCCATGGAAATTGGAATTTTCTTATTAAATTCTTCAAGGAAAAAACTAAAATCTTCCCCTAATATATCCATTAAGTGAAAGAAAATACAGGATTTGTGTGTGTGTGTGTGTGTATATATGTATGTATTACCTATTCAGGGCAACAGTGGTCAGGGCATACTTGTGTCCACCAGAGTCCAAACATGTGGTATGTAGAGACAGAGAGGCCTCCAGAAGGTGGCTGAGTCTGGAGTGGCCGCAGCGGGGCCAGGGCGGGGGTGCACGGCACAGATGGGCTGAGACATACAGAAGACTCAGGACATTCCAGCTAATAACCGCCTTCCTCTCCTGATTCTGCCCAAATGACACTTTCTGGCTCACTACAAATATCAATAGGGAAATAGAAAACATGAAAGAGACACACCTCTAGGATTGGTTTTAGATCATAGCTCTGCTTCAGACTCACTGAATTGATCAGTCTCTGCCCCCTAATGACAAACTAGTCCAAATACCAAAATAAGAAATCGCTCATGTTCTCTCACTACTTTCTACCTATGTATGCTCCCCAGGGGACATCAAGTCAGAGAACAGCCTTTATTCTGCCCATGTGCTGTTAATTACAATACCTATAACACCTAACCCTTAGGATCTTTGGTGTCCTTCGTGGGTGCCCAGTGCTACAACTGTCTACCATTGGCATCACTTTGCCTTCATATCCCAAAGCCCCTTATGCAAAAAAGAGTTTCAGGTCTCAGTTCTGGTAGGTAGCTCGTACCTCTCCCTTACTGTATTCCAGGAGAAGGTGACCACCAGCATCTTCTCTGCGTTGCTCACACTATTTAATCCAGTCTGCTGGCTCTAGTCTGTTGTATTCTACTGTTTGCCTTCACTATAACTACCTAACAGCCTTTAAACCTTTATTTAAAAAATGGAATAGCAACAAACCCTTTAATCATAAGCATTTCCCGGAAGTTATATCAAAACTTCCGCTTTCAAAGAGACATTTTCTATTTACAAAGAACACTAAGAAAAACGTGATAAGAAAAGGCCATATTGGTACCCAGCGAAGTCAATCTTGAGGTTAACAACTGTAAACTCTCCTTTACATTTGTAACAATATATGGACAGCTACAATGAAAAGATACTGATGGAGCTTCTCCCAACTCTGAAGCTCTCTGATTCTAATAATATAAATTATTCCCTTCTTGACTGGGACTGGACCTACTGTACACAACCCATGTTTCCAAATAGACTTGTAAGGAAAAATATTAAAGTATCTCAGCACCAGTAGTATCATTTGCATCAAGAAAAAGGAAGATTTGGATTATCTTAACAGAACAAGCTTTTTTTTTTTTTTTTGGACATTTTAAAGTGTCTCTGTGTTAGCACTGACTGTACAAGGCAGAAAGGAACAGTGTTCCAGAGTTCATGCCAAGTTCTTGCAGTGTTCTCACACTTGGATTTCCTTCTCACAACTGATGGGATTCAATTTCTAAAAGCATACCTAGATTGGTGTACATGATACGGAGGCCACCAATTTAATTCAAGAATGTTTCTCTGGTGCCGAACAACATGGCAGCCGACCAGACCCTTCTGAGGCCTTAACAAACAGTTGGGGAATGGGCCTTTCTATGTGCTAGCCCTGGCTTCAGTGGCTCTCCTGACCTCTGAACAAGTTTGTCAAGGTTGGAAGGAGCAGCCTGAGTTCTGCTGTGAGTGTGGCACCCACGATGGGTGGTTGTAATGCTCATGGAAAGGCTACCCTTGCTGCTTGTTCCTTGGTTTTAAGTGATGTAGTGAAATGTAGTGCTTGCACCTGTGCTACTTAATGTGACCTAGTCTTTAAACGTGTGCAACTAATCAAGCAGAAAAGATTCATAGTGCGCCGTATTCATGGCATAACAACAGAACATCCGGCCACCCTGGTTTTCCTTTTGCGCAACTGTGTGTCCCTTCCTCTACACACTCATCTCTTTAGTCATCTATTGATGCTTGTTTGGTTTCTTAGGCTGTTTCACCAGTGTATTGTGCCTGAAATTATGAGAGGAAAAAGGAAAAAACCACAACCCAAAACGGCTGCTTTATTCCTTTCTGTTGTTTACTTTTTAAAAAAGTAAAGTCATGAAGATGTCATATTACTCTTAATTTTACTGTCTACTGTCACCTGTCAGCCAAAAACGAACAGTAATTGGTATGTTTCCCTCATCACAAATCTAAAGTTTTTAGGAACTGTACGTGTAAAAGCCAATTTTGTTTCAGTTTTGCTCATTACTGGACTCTGGGGATTTTCTTTCTTTCTTTTTTTCTTTCTTTCTTGTGTGTGTGTGTGTGTGTGTGTGTGTGTGTGTGTGTGTACGTTTGCATAGGTTATGTCACTTCTCTGTGGCCAGACCATAAATCAGGTCTTCTTCTAAGGGGCTGCTTTGCAAGCTGGCCTCTCATGTAACCGAATTAGTGCCTGAAGGTTCTCCAGAAATGGACTAGATTAGATTGTTACTCTTAAAAGAGTTAAAAGAAACAACTCTAATATTTGCATTGATAGATTTATATGAAAATATGTGTGTTTATTTTGCAGGACACTGATTTAGAGCAGTACTGTTATCTTAGCTAAACCTACTTCTAGTGGATGCTTTTTTTAGTTGATGGGGGAAAACTTTGCTCATATTAAGGACTTTTTGCTGCTCTGATGCTGTTCATCTGGATTGTCTTTTGCTCTAAGCTGAGCCTTGCCTCCCAATTCTGCATTGCACGTAAGAGTATGTCTTACAACAAACAGAATCAGTCTGTGATCAGTTTAAGATCATGTGATCTGAAATATGAAGTTTAAAGTAGAGGAGGGGGTACACTCAAGGCTCTGGCACAGACATCCCAGTGAGGATGCTGCGAAGTGCACCTTGTGTACCTATGTCTGGCCATCCAGGCAATCCCAGCTTCATCTCTATTCGTATGTCCTTAAAAAAACAAGTGTAGGATAGTCACTTTCTCTGAGTAGGTATTTATGGAATAGCCATTATGTAATAACAATAGAATCAGTTAAATATAAATTTTTTTCTCTTTTTATGCTCTACTTGACATCAAAAGCAAAAAGAGGTAAGTTGGCTACAAACCTGTAGGTGAACCTTATTTTCTTTAATAGAATTATTCCTGAGTAGCTTTGCTTCAGATAAGTTTCTATAAATCACATACTTTCACATTAGGAAGCTTGCCTTTGTAAATCCTTATTCTTTTCTTTGAAAAATGAATAAGCGCCTTCTGTAAACTTGGATTTTAAAAATATTTAATATTTACATACATTGCTTTTCCTTTAACTGAGTTATACTTATGGTTTAATTTGCTTGTGAGGACATAGTGCATTTTATAACACTTGGTTTAGTTTGGGGGTTTCTGGAATGCTTCCCCCCCAAAAATATGGATTACATAAGTATTTCTTCTTTTCTAAGAGAAGTAAAAAAAATAAAAATAAAAAAGCAAAGAAACCACTGACATTGCTGAAAACCTATAATTTTCAGATCCATCACTTTACAGAAGAGGATGCCCTGAACCTTTCAGAATATTTTCTAGTGTTTTTTTTTTTAATATTGAAAAAATATTAAATAAGAAAATCAAACACATTTCACTGAGTGGTGTCTCATATATTTTCTTTGGGCGATATATATTTTTTACAATGGATCCTTTTAGTGGGTTTTTGGTTGTAGTTTGTTTAACTTAACTTCTGTTTTGTGTCTTTCTGATGATGAATTAATTCTGACATTTCCAAGGTATAGCTGGTCTTCATCTGTTGCATGCTATTACTGACTTTGCTGAATGAGAACAGACCATCCTACCACCTTGAGTTACCTCTGTGCCAGCTGACACTGTTCTTGAGAAGGTCATTTCGAAAAGATGTTTAATTGGTGTAAGAATCTGGCAGCAAAATGTACTTTTACCTCTTGGTGCCACTGTATTTTATCACCCTTCCCTTCCCCCAAAATTTATCTTCTGTCTTCCTACGGTAGGCAGTTGATTACATACATGCTCATGGTTTCATTGTATCTTGTTCGGGAACAGAAAGTTGACTATACTGCAGGGCATTTGTATATTTCTCTTGCAAGCTTTGAAATAAAAAATAGATTGTGAATATTGCTTTTTTTTATCAACTAGTCAGATGATAGCCATCAGGACAGCAAATGGAAAGCTGGGTGAAAGTTTTTGTCTAATCTATAATGACGGAAAGGTCTAAAAATGCTCCCTCTTCTTCACAAGTCATGCTCTGATTCTACATCACTGAAGACCACTTTAATGCTTGTCACCAAAATGTGATAAACTATATGCAGTTGTCATACGCATGAAGGCAGAGCCAGATGTTTTTTAAGATTTGTTATCAGGTCGTATTTTTACATTGTCTATGTTGAATTTTTTTTTCTATGTATTTCAACAATTCTGTCTTTACTGTACTTTGGAAACTTTTGATGGATAATGATTGTTTCTGACTGTCAAGGGTATAAACCTATAATGGAATTTGCTGTGTTAAACACTGATGGAAAGTTAAGGCAGAAGTGTTTGGTGACATGAATTAGTAGATTACACTCCTGAGTAGTTGGAAATAAGGTTATTGTCTTATCTGTGGATACT
This sequence comes from Neogale vison, assembly GCF_020171115.1. Lineage (NCBI taxonomy): Eukaryota > Metazoa > Chordata > Mammalia > Carnivora > Mustelidae > Neogale > Neogale vison. The sequence continues at coordinate 74,071,628 of NC_058102.1, forward strand.
TTCAGAGAAACTAATGTATTAACAGGATATGTCATATGTTTGGCAAAAAGGGATGAGATAGCCAACTCTAGTATATGTGCTGCCGAAGCGAGCACGAGATAGCCAACTCTATGTGTTTGATTATAAAATGCTAAAAGTTGTTCACAGCTCTCCATTTTTATTAGTGTCAATGTACCATTAAGTTCATCATTAGATTTTTCCTGATTACTATTTATATTTATGTCAATGTTTTTATCTCATGCTCTCCTTATTATTTTTCTTTATAAAATGTTTCTACTTTAAATATTTCTTATTTTTTTCCTAAATTCTCTACTATGTATGTTTGATTTTTGTTTGTTTTTTTTTCAGTTTATGTGTATAGACATCCATAGGAGTACTTCAGTGTTCAAGCTGTTACTATTAGGAGAATGTATTTTGATGCTTCTTACCATTAACTTTTCTGTTAATTCACTAACACACTATTAATCATTTTGTAGATTTAGTGAGGAATAATTCAGTATTAATGTTATTTGGCACAGTTTAAATAATGGCAATTAAAATTATTTTAAATAATTATTATAAATTATTATAAAAAAGAATAATTAATCTCCCCCAAATTATTAAGTTAACTTTAAAACTTTTATCAGAAAGGTGTTGTGTTAGGAATGCCTAATTTTAAATTCTCCCTTCTTCAAATGGATCCGTCAGACAATGCATTAATAAAGTACTAATAGAGAAGCAAATCCAAGGATGCTTTAGGGAAGGTGAAATCAATATATTAGTAATACATACTAATGCACGCATCCCCAAGCAAACTATGGTGGGAAAACAAAGAATTATAAGGTAGGGTCCACCCTGCTCTGAACCACATAGAGTGATGGAGGAGATGAGATACACCGCAAGGACAGCGGTGGTCAGAGTTGTGCGCAGAAATGCTGGAAAAGATGCCGTAAGTGCTAAAGCAGTTTAGGAGAAGCAGACACTTCCTCCTGGGTGATTGGGAACAAAGATGAAACTTGTTAGTTCTGAGTAGAACAAGAGAAGAGCATTTCGGATGAACGAATGAAAGACGCAAAAAGAAGAAGAAGAAGGATCATTGTCAAAATGATTTCACCCTATGGTCTATCTTGACTTTTTAAATTTCATTGCTGTCAATGCCATTTACTTCATTTCTTGAGGCTGAAAACCTCAAGGTCACCTTGACTCCTCCCCTTAGTCCCTCATGTGTAATTAATGACCGCTTCCTGTCAGCAGACCCTGGGCTACATGCTTTCATAGGCATTCTCTCACCTGGTTTGCAAAGTGGTATTTAACGTCCTCACTTAACAGAAAAACTGAGACTTAGAACCGTTAAGTCCCCTTTATTGATTTCCTTCAGTTATTGTTTGGTAGAGCAGGGATCTCAACACCAAAGTGTCTCTGATGGACACTAAATCTCATGCTGAAATGGAGGAAAGTTGAGGAACCCAGGGGAGAGAGAATGGGAATGAAGAGGAGGATGAGGAGACCACAGAGAACTGCTACATCGTTGGCAGATGGGAGAAAATCATTGTGGTACACCCATTGTCCATGCTCAAGAACTGTTGTGTAAAGCCCTCACTTAAGACCTGGGTGTATGCGTAAGTATGTCAGTAGCTAATGATGGGGCGCACCTTTGTGTTATTATCCAGAATTCCTGAGTTTGGGAGGCTTTTCTTTAATAATTATGCAATTTCCTATCTCTACTTTGGAGCATAGTGCCTAGAAATGTGTATTTTCTTCTTTTTATTTATTTATTTACTTACTTATTGAGAGAGAGAGAGAAAGAGTGTTACCAAGAGAGAGCCCAAGTGGGGAGGGAAGGGGGAGGCAGACTTCCCGCTGCTGGGAGCCCAACGTGGGGCTCCCAACTCAGGATCCTGAGATTATGACCTGAGCCGAAGGCAGTCACTTAATGTATTGAGCCACCCAGGTGTCCCTAGAATTGTGTATTTTCTATCAATGACTCAAATATCATATTCTATCATCAGTTTAGTCTTCCCCAATAAGACAGATTTATTTGTCCCAACTGTTAAAATGCTTAGAGTTTAAAAAAATATGAGAGAACTTTGGCTATTCTTAGTTTACCTAGACTAGAGTGAAAGGTAAGAGAAGGTGTGACAATTGCTTCCACTTTGGAGCAAGTACGAGGGCTCCATATTAGTTTGCAAGGACTGCCAGGGCAAAAAACCACAAACTGAGGGGCTTGAACAATCTACAAGTATTTATTCATAGTTCTGGAAGCTAGAAGTCCAAGATCAAGGTTAGGCAGGTTTGGTTTCTCCTGAGGCCTCTCCCCCTGGTGGGTAGATGGCCACCTTCTCCCTGGGTCCCCACATGGCCTGTGTGAGGCCTTCCCTGGTGTCTTTTGTTCTAAATCTCAATCCTGTCTGCTCAGAGGCTAGCAATCAGGCCGGTTAAGGCCCACCTAACACAGCATCATTTTCACTTAATTACCTCTTTAAAGATCCCATCATCAAATGTGGTTGCATTCTGAGGTAGTAGTAGAGTTTCCAACATATGAATTTGGGGTGACAAAATTTAATTTATTATGGGCTCCATGGGGCATTCCACTGGGCTCATGTTCTTATCTGCCGCTCGCTCCAGAGCCCCTGAGAAAATCACTTAACCTTTCCGATCCTCAGTGTCCTGACCTATCAAATGAGGATTATGGCAGCCAAACTCTGTTGTTTTTTGAGTGCCAGAAAGCTTTTGTTCACTATAAAAAATCATACAGAAGGTGACCAAGCACACTCCTGAACCTCCCTAGGCCTCAGTTTGTCATTTCTAAAATAAAAATAAAAACCATCTCTTTAAGTTTATTTAGGGATTAAAGAGCTGTTGCATGTAAAGTGTTTAGCCTAATGTCTGCATAGATACAGCACTTAATAAGTACTCTACGTTACCATTATTTCTCATCCTTTCCTTTTCTGCATTCCTGCTGCCTGCTCTCTCTTTTCTGTCATTGCCAATATCCCAATTAGTGAGTAGTCTGGAAGAGATGACCGGGTGTGCAGAAGGGAGAAAGAGAGATATCCTTCTGTCTCTCTTAAGGATACAAAAAATGTCTCTATGCTTTGATCATTAACTAGGTAGTTATTTTTGGACAATTCATAACTATTTCTGTCAACCTTCTGTTTAATAACTTTCATCATGAAACATTCTTGCTTTTCTACTGTTAATCATCTGTTTTCACTGAAAGGTCCTTAATGAATATCGAACATTTACTCTAACTAGGTAGGATATTTATTTGTTTCAAAGTGATATCTATTTGGAAATAACAGCAATGTCATTGTTTTACAACAGCAGTTGTTTAAGTGGTTAAATTTAATTACTGAACCTATCTTTCTTTAACAGTCTTGGAAATAGTACAAGTTAACAGAGATATTAACTGTCTCACCATGAGACATGTTTGCTGTTTGTATCATGTTTTATTTTTCTCAACAATTTTTTAAGTATATGAGTTACCATTTTTAAATGAGAAGAGGAAAAAAAGGAAAATACACATGGCTTTCCTCCTTACTTTTCTTGTCGAAGGAAAGATGCTAAAAAATCATGGCTTTGTGAAAGGTGGAGGAAAAGGTACCCAGGGAGAAACAGGATATGGAAGTGAGAAGGTAAATTCCTATGTGGGTCAGAGAAAGAAATGTGGAAATAGAGTTTTTATACAATGGAAAAGAAAGATGTTTCTCTAACCTATGGACCAACAACCTTGAGGCTGATCCTAGGCAAATTTCTGGAAGTGAACAGATTCATACACTCCATATAGAATAGGGATTACTAACTGCCAGCATGAGTTCATCAAGAAAGACTTACGCTAGACTCATTTTCATTCTTTATCTCATAAGATCAGGGAAAGTGGTAACATAATATACCTGAATTTTGGCAAACAACTAACCAGGTATTTTATAAAATATCTTTTAGACAAAGAGAGAAAATTCTAGGTGGTGATATAATTTTGGGGGTCCATAACTGATTGAGTGACGTTTTCAAAGGGCCCAAATTCATAGATGGATATTTATGAAATATGGTCTCTACTTAGCCTGACCCCATTATTAGTTACTACTCTTCGATAAAGATGAAGATATTAAGGTCATGATTACCACATTTTCTGATTTAAGAGAGAAATGAGGGAGAGGAAGTTGATATGCTAAATTATAAAATAGGATCTAAAAGATGCATCAGGGAGGAAAAGGTGAGACCTACTAGAGATAAACATAAAGTAAAAAGTTTATCTCTTTTTACTTTAAAAGAGGGGGTGCCTGGCTGGCTCAGTCAGAGGAGAATGTGACTCTTGATCTCAGGGTCATGAGTCCAAGCCCCACATTCGGCGTAGAGATTACTTAAATAAATAAAACTTTAAAAAAAGAAAGTGTGTAAAATATTGCATTGGGATTCCAGACACCCCACATACAGGGTGGAGGAAGCATGACTTGATAGCACCATCTGTAGCCAAAGTAAGCTCATATGAAACAGGTCAGCGGCCAAAAACAATTGCCATGCAGGCTTCTGCTCTTTTAATAGAGTGAGGGTATCCCAAATGAGGCAAGTCTGCCACTTCACTCCACCAATCACATCTAATCACACATGATTTCCTTTCAGAACACCTCATTTTTAGAAGACTGTTGCACACCCTGAAACATGGTCAAAGAGCAAGGAGGAGAGTGAGCAAAGTTGAAAATGTGCCTGTGAGGAAGAACTTGCCCTATTTGGCCTGAGGAAAACTCAAGGGACAGAGAGAGTTTTCATAAAAAGTGTGCAGCACCTGGGGAGTTTGTGGTCATGAGAGAGTACGGGTGCTCATGAAGCAGTAGGGATGCATTAGTTCTCCGTTCTGGAAAACCGGGGGCTGTAGTGCTGGCCATTCTGTAGGAGAATGCTTGCCACAAGCTAAGCAGGGTCGGGCCTGGTTAGTACTTGGATGGGAGAATGCTTGCCACAAAAAGCTGCTGTTCCACTTCCCACAGAGCATCTGGGGACCAGGGAAGCTGTCCATGCAGCCGCACGATTGCTGGGTATGGTCTCTATGGATCAGCTTTCACCCATAGGGTCCTCACCCACCTCTCAGCACTGCCAGCTGAGCCCAGTGTGGAACCCAAACACAGAGGGGCTCCCTGCCTCCTTCCACATGGGGCTCTCCCTCCCTCCCCGAACCAGTGGGCTCATGGGACTTTCTAAGACATTGACTTTTAGAAAATTGGTTAATTTTCTAAATTACCATAGGGAGCTTAAAAGTAGTAGAAGCCTGAGGCAAAAACCCTATGACCAGAAACTCTCTCCTCATTCATTAACTTACAGACATGGAATAATATCCCCATTCTTGCACCCTTTACCTTGCTTTGTGTTTTTTGAAGTAATTGGGTACATTCAAATTACTCTCTCAACTGTCTGAAGTTCTTACTTAGGTTTCTTTGACTATGACCCTAACATTTTCTAGAGGTAGTTGGTGTCAATTTGAGTGCCGGCCAGAGTAAAGAGTAGAAAATAGGCCTCAGCATCAGAAAAGTCTGATTTTAAATCCTTGTTCTGCCACTTCCTAGCAGTGTGACTGTGGGTGAGTTAATGTATATGGTGATCGTGTATTATTAATTTAATCAGCAAATGTTTGGGGAGCCCCTCGCGTAGGAGGGGAGCTCTGTATTTTCTTCTGGGCCCTGAAAGGTGTTAAAGGAATAAAATTCCTCAGGGTATATGAGATCTTGATATAGTCCCATAGATCAGAAATATTTATTTGCTTGTGGTAGGAATAGTGAAAATAATGCCCCTGGAGTGTTGCTAGGACTTAAAAAAGAGGTAACTAATATTAAGTTCCTAAGAGAAATTCTATCATGTTGATTCAACACATAATTTCCTTCCTTCTTTCTCCTTCATTTTTTTTTAACCCTCCTTTCTAGTTGGCTTTTGTTTATGGAGGAATGTCATCCATGGGAATTCTTCCTACGTCTGTCACTACAGACCTATAGATGCTTTAAGCTGTCGTATGCCTTATTCATCTTCCCTTGAGGCACTAAAAATCTCTTGAGTATGCTCTGACATTTCTCAGTCCTGTAACCTTAGGAATGTACAGTGGGATCTAATTCAGTTCTGAGCTCTTCAAAAGACTTTAATTTTATGATGAAATATTTTATTGCTATTAGTAGAGACTATAAACCATTTATAGTTGCTAAGAAGTTCTCTGGCTAAATTTTTTTCTTAAGGCATTAGCATGGATGTTACAACCTCCAGGAAGCATTTCCTGACCACTTAGATTTAGCTAAGTTTTTCTGCTCTGAGGCCCCTACATTTCCCTATCATGGAAAGCAATGCAGGGATATGTCTGTAAATTCAATCTAGCCTTTGGATCATGTAATCCTGGATTTAAATCCAGATCCATCTCTTAGTGGGCTTTGGCTAGCTACTTAACCCAAGTCCCCCTTTCCTCATCCATCAACTGCGACTCATAAAACAGGGTTATAGGAGAGCATGCAGGGTAAGTGCCTCCACAGTGCCTGGCACACAGTGGGCAATAAATAAGTGCTCGGTGCTGTCATCATCCTCACCATCATCATCGCCACCATCATCATCATCGTGACACTTTATTGTAACTGCTCATTGAATATGATTGTCTCACCCAAATGGCCAGGGATCATATTTTCTCTGTTTTCCCTTTGTCTCCAGTACCTAACAGTTTTGAACACATACTAGGAGTTTAGTAACTTGATTGTTGAATGGTTGTGTTCTGGTGGCCCACAGGACAACAGTGGCTGCTGGCGTTCTTTAATGCATCCTGCTTGGGTCAAATAATTTTCATCTTTTATGCCCTCAAACGTAATGAGATGAGGCCTCGCTCCTTCAGGAGTGAGTCTACCCCTGGCGTAGATCCCAGAAAGAGCAGGTGAGACTGTGTAGAACCCATAGCATCTCGGAACTAGGAAGGATTTTTCCCATCTCCCAATTCACTCCTTTCATTTCACAAAGGCCATGCTGTCACACATCCGCTGCTTGGCTGGGTTAGATGTGTCTATAACTGGAGGGCTGTGAACCTGAGAAGAGAGAGTTAGAAGATGGTTGAGTCAGAGCAATACGTCCATTTTTCAAATTTCACTTTTTTCATCTGTCACCATCTTACCTGTAGAATTTGCTTTTTATCCTTTAAAAATAACACTTAGCTAAGTAAATGTAAATAACAAGTACAGAATAATAATAATAATAATTAGCCCAGAGGTGATGTTACTTCTCCCATCCAAGTACTAACCAGGCCCGACCCTGCTTAGCTTCTGAGATCAAACGAGATTGGCCGTGTTCAGGGCGGTATGGCCTGTTGCAACATGTGATGTTACTTCTAAAGGAGAAAAAGTTGATATTCACTACAAATGTCAGGAATATCCACCACTCACTGACATTTTGTTAAGAGAGTGCACTGTGCCTCTGCTCACCTGCTCTCTAAATTTCATCACAGAGCATATTTTGAATAAATAACAATCTATAATTGCATTAGCAAAAATCCCATTTCTGATGTAAGTGAAATATGGAAACAAATTTAAACCCCCTACTCGAATTACTCTAATTCTAAGGCCTGTAATTCCACAGAGGCCAAAATTTTGCTATAGGAGTGCTTCGTTTTTACCTGCCTGGAAATGGAAGACCTGAGGCCAAATTCCAGAGTGGTTCTCCAAGAGTTCATTTTTCATTTACATCCATTGTATTTACCCAAATACACCATAGGAGGGCAGCACTCTCCTGGTTAACTTAAACAAAACTGCATGTCTGCTGACCATCTCAAAGTCCTTGACATCCCTAAATGATAACTCAGATAGGAAATGTGTTGGAAGCATAAAAGGAGCATAAAGGAATTCATCCTTTAAGACTCTGAGTTTCTACAAAAGGGAATCTTTGAGCTAATCAAGATGCAAAATGAGAAGACAAAGAGTTAAAGGAGAAGAAAAAAAAATTTCCCCCAAGTGGAGAAAATGGAATTGTTACATTTGAAGGACTTTTACTGAGTGTGATAATCTATAGACCAGCTACCAATCAGAAGCAGATCTCATTCCTATTAATAAATGATAATTAATAAGCTACTCTGCAACAAAGACCGTCTGTGAAAGGCTCCCTTCAGGAAGGATGTTCTCTTGAATGAATGCAAATCAAGCCTGTGTACTTTACATCACAGACAACTTTAGTGTGTTTTCAATGTCATAAGCAAAAGCATCAGCAGTTTGCATGAATTTTGGTATTCTGGAATTATATAGGCAGGTTTTGCTGTAATAAAAAATATGCTGGCTTAAAACAAGTGGTACTTAAGATACAGGCCTGTGAATGTAAATTTCAGTAGAGCTTCAATAATTCAAGCCTGTAAATCCAAGATTTTATGATAATTTGGCTTCAGTATTACCTACATAACAAATAAAGAAAGCAATTTGCCAAGGAAATACTTGGTCTGAACACTTAGTGAGAGGACATCCTGCAGTTACTTTGACTAATTGAATTTTCAAGTCTAACTTCAATTTTAACTTTTTTGCAAAATCTTTTTGCAGAAGTATAACATGCATTTCTAACCAGCTTCTCAGGTGACTCCAGTACAGGCAGCCTGGTACCAATAAACAGATGTTCTTTCATTAGTGTAGAACACTCAGCACATGGTCTTTCTTGCAGTAGGTGATTAACATAACTGATTAGCTAAAACATGGAGTTTTAATAGCTAGCATTTTGTTAACCTAGTGTGAGTTACATTATATGACTTTAAAATATAACAAAAGTGGACTTCCCATTCAGGTTAGCTTTCTCCATCAGTCCAAGTTAATAACAATTTACTATATAATAAACATTCTAATATTTCTGCTAACAAATCTTGCTTTTGATTAATAAAATTTTCAGAAAACTGTAAAGATGATTTCTTTCTCTAGTATCTCCTTAATCATGGAAAACATTGTATTGCATGCTTGATTTTTTCAGTGTACCGATGGGATTGACAATATTCCCATGTGTCCTGACAATAAAGGCAGTTACCTGAATATATTCCATTTTGGAAAAGCACATTTAGGTGCTAAGCGTGTAACTGCCATTGTGTTCAAGTTCAGAACTTGAAGATCTTTCGTTATATTAATAGATATTTTTTACATCTATTTTTAGAAGTATCCATATACTAAATGTGAATGGCCACATATATTCTAATGTTCTTGAGAAAACTCACTATCAATTTTGCATTACTAATTTTTAAATCCTGTATTTAATTAAGAAAAACATCTTTCCTATTGACCTCATTCAGGGGGAAATAAAATGTCAGATGTTTCTGTATGAATGCACATTCCTCACTAAATCTCTCAGGCAACTGCTTTCGTTACTGTTACTAACACAATGCTCCGTCATCTCTTTGTATACATGTCTAATTTATCAGTTTCTTGTAGATTGTCAGCAGCCTGCTGCCTCCGTACCGCCACAGTGCTCACAACTAGCCGGGAGGCAAGACTGCCCAACTGTCAGGTAAATTCGGACATCCTTTCTCTTCTTACCCAGCTGCATGTCAGATCCATGGATCCCAAGCTCTCCTTTCCACACCATAACTTCCTATCCATAATTATATTTGCTACATTTTATCTTAAATATGGGCTATGCTAACATACTCTGGATACCTGAAGTCTACATGTGCTCTGTGGACAGGCAGGAGAGCTAGTTTATTTTACTGGCTGCTAGTGGGTAGACTCAGAGCTCCCTTCAGCTCCCTTACCTGAATAAATGCTAGGATTAGTGCAGTGGTTCATTACCTTCCAAAGGACAAAACTTGGAGTTGTTAAGATGTTTGCCCTACTTCTTTTGCTTGTCTTTTGTCCTTAGAATATAGTTCTCAGAGAAACAAGCAGTAAGAATAGAAAGCATATCTCCTGTCTGTTCCAAGACAACTTTATGAATGCGTTTCTCTTTTGTCTCCACTCACTATCCTCATTAAAACTGGCTGGAGAAAAATTTATAATTGGCATTTTAAAAGAATATTTACAGTGATAGTGCCCTTTATGTGAGATTAACTGAGGAATCTTAAAGGTAGTGTTACTCACTCCCCATACACTAAATTGGAAAACTGGTTGACAGTTTTATAAAATTAACATATAATGTATTATTTGCCCCAGGGGTACAGGTCTGTACCCATCAGGTGATGTACATGTCATCTGGCTTACACATTTCATAGCACTCACCATAGTGGCTGACGGTTTTTATTCCAGTGAAAGCTTTGCAAACCCATCACGAATTTACCCCCATGTGGGTGAATTCACACTCGGCATCAGAGCACCCCCTCAGGATGTTCCGTCTCTGGCTAGTACTTCATCTCCAGTTATTTGGCCTCTGATGGTACAAAGCTTTTATAGTCTGGTGTGGCTTTTATAGTCTACTTATTGTTCTTTCTGTATTTTAATATATGTGTCACTCTTCTACCAGAGGAAGGCTGTTTTGGCATAGGGGCAGGCCTAAATACATCTCCACAGACCTCAGGAGTGGATATCAGGAGCAGGCTGCATGTGGTCAGGGGTTCAATCCAGGAGAGCTGGGGAGCCCCAGACGCTCCGCAGAAACACGAGGGCAGCCAAAGCCCCCATGTGACTTGGTCTCAGAGGGGGCTGTGCCTGCTAGTTGCAGAAGGGAGACATGGAGTTAGCAGGAGAAGGTACACGATTAAATAAGCCCCAAGCCAGTGTCTCCTGATTGATGTCTAGTCTGCCAACAGGATTCCAGTCACAGAGTTTTTATTTCAGGAACATTCTTTGCTGACATATGAATACCATCTTATCATAACAGCCAGCTGTAGAGTCATTTTAATGATGTGACTAACTGAATATAACGGTAAATGTTCAGACCCATCCTAGTGGGACCCAGCGCATGCAGTGGTGAACAACATGGGGTCTTAACCCACTGCCACCGTCCCTTCTCCACCAAGCACCCCACCCCCGCCAGGTCCTGGCACAGTGCCAGGCACGCAACCCATGTTCAGCCCCTGCTGATTACAGGAGTAAGGGAATGAGCTCTGGAGGCAGGTTGTTTGGGTTGAAATCCCATCTCTACCCCCTGCTAGTTGTGTAATCGTGGAAAGTTGCTTTTGCTAGCTAAGATTCTCTGTCTACGTGTGAGTGGTTTTTGTTTTTGTTTTTGTTTTTTTAACTTGTAAAGTAAGGAAGGGAATAGTTCTGAGGGATTCAGTGTGGCACAGACCCAATGCATAGTGTGCTCTCAAGATGTGTTGCTCTTACTAACCATTGTCAGCACCTAACTTCCTCAAGGCAAAGGTCTGTGGCCTCTTTCTCTTTCATAACTTCTCTGATTTGCTTGGGGAAAGAATAGAGAAGCCTACTTCTTTAAGTGTTTCAATTAGATGAGGAGGGGAAAGGCTACTGGGGAAATTTTTTAAGTTTTATTTCACTTTACTTTTTTTTTTTTAAAGGAACTGGTTTGAGTAAATGGTTACTTGCCCCATTTCTGTATCTTCTGAGCTTACAGAATTTAGGTTGCTCGTTACACCTTCACAGGGATGATTTACTTTAAAGAAGAGCAATTTAATGAGTTACAAATGTTTCTAGTTTCTACCCATATAAACAAAGCATAGCCAGGTTCTGTGGTCCCCAGAGAAATTATAAAATCCACATAGACCTGGAAAAACTTATTTTCATAGTCACTGGGATTATGATTGACTTCCTTCCCACCCATACCGGCTGCCAAATGGATCTAATTTAAAGCCCTCACTGCTCTTGTCACTGCTTGGTGGCAGAAAAGTTAACAGCCAGTGTTTGAACTTTTACCATGTACATGACATGTGTTCGGTTCTTTACACTTATTAATCATTACAACTCCCAGAAAGCAGGAACAGTTATCACACCCATTTTGAAACCAGGAGACTGAGGGGAAGGAGTAGGAGGTTAACATGACTTCTCCAGGGTCACCCATCCTGAAAGCTGTTGAGCCCAAGAGTCTGGCAGGTGTTGTCCTAACCACCGTGGTACATCACTGTACCGCCAGGAGACCCTCCCTGGTTTTCATTTTACTGTAAGGAGCATAATCAAAATTTCAATAACTCATGTTGACCCTGTATCACTGAATTGAAAAGAAAGGAACATTCGTTTAATGAGAAACATGAGAAATAGAACATGCTCCCAATGTTGAGTAACTTTAGATCGGTGTTCTCTGTTTTCTCACAATAAGAATTGTTTTATACGTCCATCAGCTTATACATATGTTCAAATAACTTTTTAGGTTTAGGGTTTTAAATAAATGAGCATTCTCATATTTTCCATATATGCTTCTTACAGACTGATTCCGTTGTAAAGCTAAATTATTAAAGTTGTTTATAGATAATAGGTAATCAAAATGTGAAGGGAATGCCCAACGTGGGGCAGCCTTAGATGTAATATTTAAATGTATGGAGATGTTTGGGATTTAGCACTTCTCCCCTTCTATTGGGGAGTTGCTTACTGGGATGAAAAAAGAAACTTTCTGAAGAAATATCAATTTTTACATCTTAGGAACAGTTTCCTAAGCCTACTGTTTACAAAATGATCTACCTACAAAAAGTAGGTTCTTAAATGGTAAAGGTTGAATAACAAGTGGGTTCCTGAAGGCTGTTAGCAATTGGAACTAAATACAGCCTGTACCTGAAATAATTAGAACTTATTAAATATTTACATCTAAGAAATAATTTCTTAACCAGTAAGCCAAGAAAATGCTTCTATCTTAATGTTATAGTGTGATGGCATTTTATGCAAATGTAAAGTAGAAGTAGTGTAATATAAAGTATTTATGAAAATCTGAAATCATGTAAGAAACCTGAAATAGTGAACACATTTTGAAATCATGTAAAGTAGAAATAGTATAATATAAAGTATTTATGAAAATCTGAAATCATTTAAGAAGTCTGAAGTAGTGAACACATTTTGGAATCATGTAAAGTAGAAATAGTGTAATATAAAATACTTATGAAAATCTGAAATCATGTAAGAAATCTGAAATAGTGAACTCATTTTGAAATCATCATGAATGACATAATGTGATGGTGTTGGGCCAAGTGAGCTGCATAACCTGTGGCTCAGCTGTTGCCACACCCTCCAGCTGGTCCAGCAGAAATTCTTGCCTTCGTCCAGAAACCAAAATCATGCTGTATGTTCACTCAGAAAAGAAAATAAATGTTTGTCGTCTTTTTTTTTTTTACAGCATTATCTTTTTTTTTTTTTTAAGATTTTATTTATTTATTTGACAGACAGAGATCACAAGTAGGCAGAGAGGCAGGCAGAGAGAGAGGGGGAAGCAGGCTCCCTGCTGAGCAGAGAGCCCGATGCGGGACTCGATTCCAGGACCCTGAGATCATGACCTGAGCCAAAGGCAGCGGCTTAACCCACTGAGCCACCCAGGCGCCCAATGTTTGTCTTCTTGATTGGAAAGAGTATTTAGACTACATGGGAACTTCCAACATCTTTCTTTCATAATGTGACCACCCCACACTACTTGCCATAACTTATGTTGAATAATGTGTTTAGCTCCCTAAAAAAGAAACGTGTTCTAAACCATGCAGCTCTAACAGAGAGAGAAGCTCTGTTAGGTCTGTGGGAGAATCTGTCTGCTGCTGTGTTTCCTGGGCCATCTGACTCCGTCTGCAGTGGGGAGGAAGAGCCTTGCCATGCAATGATTTTTTTTTCCCCCCTGGTGTTGAAGCTCCAGCTCTCCCAGGGCTACCTACCACGTTTTAAAAATAGGTAGGAAAAGTCATTTTTATCACAGGTTTCTCTAACTAGTACAGAAGAGCGCTGTCCTCTAAAAGTAAATTTGTAGCAGTTCAAAGAGTTTGGGAACTAAGGATGACCTCAAGTAGATCAGCAGTTTACATAATTATAATTTTGTCTTAAAGTTCAAGAGTTACTCGTGAAGGATAATTTCAGTACCAGTGATAAAAAGGATTTTGAATGCTAATTTTTAATGAATTCATTGATAATATTAACTTTAGATATAAAAACGAAATAGAAAAGAAATTATTTATTAAATAATTCTTTATTTGGGCCATGGCTTAATTAAATGGTTCTGATTTGAAATAAATTCTTTGGTACTGAATTCATAATATATGAGGGGGAAAATCAGAGTTTTAGAAAAATGCCAGTCTTTTTTGATTTAAAATAAACCTATAGTGGGGTGCCTGGGTGGCTCAGTGAATTAAGCCGCTGCCTTCAGCTCAGTCAGATCTCAGGGTCCTGGGATCGAGTCCCACATCGGGCTCTCTGCTCAGCAGGGAGCCTGCTTCCCCCTCTCTCTCTGCCTGCCTCTCCATCTACTTGTGATTTCTCTCTATCAAATAAATAAATAAAATCTTTAAAAAAATAAATAAATAAAAATAAACCTATAGTGTGTGTTTCCCCCAGTCAATCATCTTTGAGAGGGTCCAAACCCAAAAGTGTTTTGTAGTTTTACCTTAGGAAGTTTTACTCCCTTGTCCGTCAAGATTATTCATTAAGACATTAATTAGCCTGAGAATTTATGCATTCATTTAAACAAGAGGCTCTCAGAAGTGGTTATTTGGAAGGGTGCATGGTATGCTCAATAACTAGGAAGTCTTAAAACTGTCCTGTCTTACTTATACTGCCAAACTAAAGCAAGTAGTGGGAAACCTTAGAGCAACTTAGGCTTCCATGGGCAAATTACTTATCCTAGGGAATCTAGATCCAGCAGAGAACTGTGGGTCCTCTAAAGCTTTGATCCAACGTTGCCTACTCCCCTGGAGCTTGTTGGAAATGAAGATTCTCCTGTCCCATCCCAGACCTATCAATCAGAAGCTACATTTTACCGAGATCCCCCGAGTGGATGGTATGCATATTGAAGTTTTAAAAGAACTGATTTGAAGAAATTTTGCAACTAACACAGACACCTAGAGGAAATGAGACTGTGTGCAGAAATTGAATAGAGCGACGTTAGGGGAAGGGTTTACGTGTCATTTCCCCAAGGTTTTTTGTTTGTTTGTTTTTGGGTATTTTTGGCATTCTTTTTGAACAGCTGCAGTCGTCTTGGCATGCTTTAAACTATTTTCTGTGCAAAATTTGTGTTTATGTTTTTAAAATTTCTATGGAAAGATTGTGTCTCTGTAACTCTTAAGAGTATGCCTGGCCTCCCGTAAATGGCGTTTTTGCTGACACGCTTGTTTCTCATTTTCAGTCCTGACGTAGCTCTCCCTGATGAGCAGCCACATTCCAGCCCACACTGCGCCCCTCTCCACTGTCTCTCCAAGCCTCCTTACCCCTAGTCTTCATCTCCCGCGGATGGATATCTGATATCTAAGGTGAATGCTTTGTAGCCACACACAGGATACTGCCCAAGACCCGGCGGGTGTTTTCTTCTCGGTTGTGAGATGTAGGATTGGATTCATGTTCATCATTTTAGAAGATGAGAGAAAGTTAAGAAGAATAACACAAAGCACAGACTCAAGTGTGATAAAACACTTTATGGTTTCTCTAAGTCACAGATGAATTCTGCAATCAAATGGCTATGGTTGAGTTCAATAAAAACAAAAAATGAAACCAGAACTATATCTCAGATGGCTAGCTTTACCTCGATAGCGTAAGAAAGACCTAAGACAATGTAAAATACATATATTGTAAAATCATCTTTCCTTGTACTTCAAATTCAGCTATAGGAGTTGATTCTGATACTTTTTGTCATTGATATTTATTTTGTATTTTATTTACCACATGATTTATGTCTATAAAAATAATTTCTGTGACAGGTGAACTTAATTCCTTTATTGTTAAGTATACATAATTTGCTCAGTTAAGTATGAGTTTTAATTTAATTCAAAATCTGGAATTGGCCAGACTGTGGTCATGTTTCTTGCACAAAATAATAAATGAGGTGCATCAGAATGTTAACAATAACTGTATTTTGCTGCTACAATGATACTGTTTATGCACTTATTTTCTGATCAGTAGCTCATTAACTGCTGGTTGTTGTTTTTTCTTTCTTTCTTTCTTTTTTAACCAGAATTCTTCACTTGCCATCATTAAGTAAGTCTAAGAAAGACTATGCTATGATTCATTGACTTATTGAACTCTTGACAGCATCTTTAATTTTTAAAAATTACAGACAAGTAGATGCTCTGGTGCTGCCCATTTGTGTGTGTGTGTATGTGTGTGTGATAATGTTAAGAAAGCTAAATAACGTGAAGGGAAACAAAAAGCTGTGTTTATTAAATGACCAGATTTTTTTTTGTTACTTTCCCAAATTCAGGGTCCTACTAGGAGTTTTTCCTGCAAAAAGGTAACAATTGGGAAAATATATAAATAGATGTAGCGTTTGGTTAATTAGTTGACCCAGAAAGTGTTCACATTTTGAGTAGGATTGTACATTTCGTTGTTGGGGTTTTTTCTCATAGTGAATCGTCCTTGCCAAAAAACAATAATAAACCTTAGCTCATTGTCTACTTTTGACAAACACTCAGGTGCCTACAATCATTATATTATATTGAGATAGTCCATGTTCTTAGTTTGTTTTCAGATTCTGCTGGGTAACTTTTATGACTTGATTTAAGGCAGTGGATTTTCATAGCAAAATTTCTTTTGCACATAATCTGACAAACAAGGAAAACAGCTAATCGAGCTGAAAGGTCTAACTCTCCTGGGCTCCTTAACTATCAAGTGCTGCCCACACAATTGCTCCTAGCCCTGATTCCTTGTCTAGTCAGGTAGCCTTAACTTATTTAAGACCATTAACAGTTTGACCTTTTCGTGTAACTATATCTGTAACTTCTCTTCAAAACAAAAACAATCCTCACTGTTAACACAAAAGGTAGTTAACAACGCCGGGTTCTAACAGTGAAGATCTGGTAGTGGAGATCTCGGCTTACTGAGTGGGAGTGGGTGTACATCAATGGATGGTCCATCAAAGGTGGCAGCCAGTCGGTAAATCATAAAGCACGGTGCAGGAGCTTTTGTCAATCGTATACCTATTAAGTAGTGGCCACACTATTACCAAAGCAACCAGGAGGTTTTGAGTTCCTTCTATGAGTGCTATTTTTCAACAGCGTCATTCATTATGCAACTTGGAGTAACTGGAAATCTTCACCAAAATAGAGATTCAGGTTAAAGTAAAGAAAACAAGAAACAAAGCAAATCTTCACAAAGTCCAGATCATGGCACGCTAACATTCTTCTCTTTCCCTACCTGCATCGCCTTGTTGTTCCTAAACACTTGCTTCATTTATTGGCGTTTTATCTGCCTGGTACCAGTATGAGTGAGACAGTGTGGGTTTTGTTGGAGTTCAATTGAAAGAAATGACCCCATTCCCCATACTTCCCCATTCCTGCTTTTTCGTTTTTATCTTTTTATTTGTTCTTCAAGCATCATGTTTTCAGAGCTGAGAAGTGGCATAGCTGCTAAGTTCACTTTTAAGAAAAACTGTTTGTGCCTGAGGGAAAATATGCCTTCTTTAAAAGTACCTCAGAAAATCTTCCTATGCTGCATCTCAATATTGTTGGTGGTACAGGGAACTGAGCAGTAAGTACTGTCTGTGTGTAACTACACACAGTACTGTCACACAGTACCATCTGTGTGCCTACTTACAGTGTAGTATTGCTTTCATGCTCCCTGACTTTGTATTTATGACCCGGTGAAAAGCCACGTTGTAGATGAAACATTTATTTCTTCCCATACAAAGTCTATTACATGCTGGTTTTAACTCAGTTCTTTATCTTAATAGAGTGGGAAATGCTTGTTTTGAAATACAAATTCTATAAACATGTTAATTTTAGCAAAATTTTGCCAAGAAGATATAGAGACTTGGAAATAAATGTCTAATTTTCAGCACAAAATTAGATAATAATCCCTAAGCAGCAGGAGAGAATTCCATGTACTTACACTGTGGCATCATTTAGTACACTTTAAACTGAGCCATATCTGTATTTATTTAGATGCATTTAAAAGAATAAATATGTGTAGAATGTGTTAAAATTAGTACCTGTAAAAAAAAAAAATCAGGAATCAAAAGGAAATGAAAAATTGAAATATCAGTGAAAATCAAAAAGAGTGAACCTCAGTAAGACTAATTGTAGATAGACTTGTAGAGTAAAAACCAAACACAGAAATACAATAAGAATATGGCTAATTATTGGGAACAGAGTGGTCAAAGATTAGAGGTAACCAGCAAGAGTGGTTAGCAAAGTAATTAGGTAGGTTTTTTAAAGTAAACACAATTACCATCCTAAAAAGAAGTCCTTATGCAGAAATGCTTTCCTAACTGAGGATTCCTCTTAGCTAAAAAATTAAATTAAATTTAAGGGAGCAATAAATTTCCTTTAGCCTGAGTGCTCAGGGGTATACAGGACCCTTGGATAATTCTTTCCAATCAACTTCTGACTCATCAGATCCCTTTCTTACATCCAATTCTGCTTCAAGAAGAAGAATTTGTAGAACTTTGAGAAAACAGAAAGCTATTAAATAATTAAGAAAAGACCCATTTAGAAAGATAATACTTTTATTTAGCCTAAGGAAGAGGAGGTACAATAGTGACCTCCAAAGAAAGGAAATTTAACAAGAGGTACCAGCTATAGATATCACTATTTAGACTGGAATAAGAAAAACTAAGCCTTTAGTGTGTAGGATTTATATTACCTCAATGAAAGAGATTTTTAACAGTGGAATATGAATCACTAATATTGATAATCATAAGGAACATTGGTTTTTTACAAATTAAATATTATTGGTTATCTAGTAAGGATTGAGTTAGGGGGCAATGTATCTTATGATAATGTATTATAATTCTGGGGTTTCATAATCTTATGCTTCTTTTGAACTTAAAAATACATTAAAGTTTTTGCTGGTTAGTCACAAAATATTTTATCCCTTGAAAATAGGATGGCAATCTTAATTTTTCCAAGATATCTGATTTTTAAAAAAGGAAATCATTGGTATTGTTTTTTCTTCCAGCTGTATTTCATAATATTGTTAGTAACTTTACTTTAAAAAGCCTCAATTGTCAGAGTTTGAAAAAACAAATGTCCTCAGGAATACTTTGGAAATAGAAGGTATGCAATCCCCTGGGGGGCAAATGCCTCTCGAATTTTATCTTTTCTTAAAAACATCTTCAATCTCAATATTTCCTCTTTCTATTGCTTTGGAAAATATTCCTGTGCAGCTAGTCCTTCTGTTTCAAACAACCATGAAATGTTGGTCAAATAAACCAACTGTGAATGTGGACAGTATTAAATGAAATCCTCTACAATTCTCAAGTAGAAATTATAAAATATGAAAAAGAAGAAATGAAATATATTTTCTACTAGGATAAGAATGGCAAATTTAATGTCTAATTATTATAATCAAACAGCCAAAAGACATATTCTGTCTTCCAGAAAGACACATCAAGGGACACTAATCAATTCCCAGTAAGGAACTGTGCTGATTCAGCCCAAGGAGGCCAAACCCACTGATACTGTAGATAGAAAGTAGGACTAGATTCAAAAGGAACTCCTAGGGAAAAGTTCACAATTTAAAAAAATTTGTTCTTCAGGTGTTTTGTTTGTTTATAAACTAGGATGATTTAAAATAATCCTTATATTTAAGATTGCAAAAATTTAGAAGAATGTGTTTTCACATAAAGAGGACATAGTTCTCCAAAATGTTGTTGAACTAGTTGTGATAAATGACGTTCGTGATCAATGCTGATACCGACAAGTAATTTTTACCTTGAAATCCATTTCTATGGACATAGAAGACCAATCTAGCTTCCGAGTGACCTTTTCCACTGTCTGCAGTTATGCCCCCAGATGAGTTGCATCTGTAAGTAAGTTCATCTTTATTTAAATGCTAAGTTAACCGCCATAGTCCCTGATGTATTGCATTTGTAACCTGATCCAATTATGTTGACATGTGAAAGATTTTGTCGAGGCATCTCTTTCATCCTTCTCTCTCAAAGTATAACTGAGGAAGATATTTAGTACTGAGATATGTTTCCCAATCGACAATTTTCCAGAAATAATATTCTACTTAAGAAGAGGAGTAATTAACTGCCTTTACTGTAAGGGTGTGAGTACATAAGTATGCGTGTAAAATGTTTGCATGAGAAATTTCACATCATGTAAGCTTTCTCATACTCATAATGCAAACACTATAGACATCTTATTTCTCTTATGATCTTCTCTCCATTAGGAATATAAAGAGATTATTACCTATATCTGGTCTCCTTTCCATATTGAAATGCATGGCTCTAATCCTCAGTGTATTTTTATCCCTTTCCTTCACAGTTATTTAAAATTTGTCCTATTTAAACTGACACCTGGATAAACTACCAAGCCGGATTATTTCTGTGATTGGAGTTTAAGTGCTGTAGAACACTGGCCGAGAACACATTTTTTTTTAACTTTTATTTCTTTCAGAATTATTCTCTGATTATTATGGTTCTCTAATAAAAACACTGAGAAGTAAATTGGATGCTTTTGGTGTGACTGTACAGTTTTCTTTCTAAAAAGTCATTTAAAAAACAAAGAGAACCATTTGAAGTAAAGAGAAAGTCATCTTTTTGTTGACAAACCATTATTCAGTAATACGGAATATCCAGAATGAATCATTTTTTCATTTAGGTTTATAGATATGATTACACACCAAATCTTAGAGGAAGGAAATGATTTTACCATTATTGCCACAAAATTTTTAAGCTCCATGGTTTGACTGTTAGAGTCAATTAAACAATTGTTTGAAAATCTTTTTTGATATTTTTGTAATCTACTCAGTGTTTTTATTTGCATGATTACATGTGTATGATGAACCATACATGATTCTGAATTGTATTTCTTTCCAGTATTAACATTTGTGTAGTGTGTGACCAACCCTGATTTGTACACTATATAATTGTTGTTGTAATGATTCTGCTCTTCCTACATTTAATTGCAGTTTTGTTATTATGCCTATTGGGATTAAATGATGTGAAGTGTTTCCACCTAATGATAATACCATATGAAAACATGACTAAAAGACTGACCTAAAAAATTCTTTTGTTGCTAATCATTTTTTAAAATCCAAATTTCAACAGAAACTTGTTCTCAAAGACCTATGCATTTATTTTAAATTCAAAATAATTCTTATGAATTTATTATTGCTTGTCATTTTAAATTTTTTTATTGTAGACAATCCTAAGTGAATGTCTATGGGAGAATCTGTTTATGATATCTGCTTGTGTTTGTGTAATCAATGGTTGGAAAAGGCACTCCAATGCTAAGAAAATAACCAAAAGTTGATATAATAGTTCTTATATCTTGGTTTATGTTACCAACTGACTATGGTGTAATGCATAACTCTTTCCAGTAAATAAACTGGTTATCTTTTGTTCATTTCATCTATGCTACCTTTTTATCAGTTTTAGCAATCTTTCTGTATGTCATTTTGACTTGTATTTATCAAATAAGAAAAAAAGTAAATGAATCTCTATATGATTTATATATCTATGCAAATAGCCCTTATTGAACTAAAAACTAAATGCTTTGCTTTGACATGTCTACACATTCCTAGTAAGTAATGTTTATCAAATTTGCCCATTTTCTCCACTTGTCATCTTTCCCACTTGTAATCATTTCTAAAAGGATATTTTGGCAGGTGGTTACACTTAGCTGAATTACGTTAGGAATGTTCCAACATGAAGAAAATGCCTGTTTAAAAAAAAAAAGGCAGGGGAAACATTATTTTAATGAAAGAAGAATGAAGTTTGTATGCTTTATTTGGGACACAATACTTCTTTGTTCTCTCTCATATGAAGGAACAGCAGAGTCCCCCCAGAAATACATGTTGGAGCAAATATGGACTTCCTTGAGGTTTTGATGAGTCGAAAACTCTAATGCAATCCTCACCATAACTAAACAGATTAATGGGCACAACAACAGTTCTAGCTAATGGTGTCTGTCTACCTGTTGTATGAATACAACTCTAGAAATAATAGTGTAAACTTTCCCCCAAATATCTCCTTTTTCTCTTCTAAGAGTTATCACTTTTCCTGGAGGCTGGATCTCTAAATCTGTTTGATCCCTAATCTTCTCTTACACAAGGAAGCTGATAGTTGCATTCAAAAGCTAAAAACTGGATCAGCCTCCAGGAGAAGCAAGAAAATTTCTTCTTATCCCTGCATTTTGTGGGTGATTTGGGTAGCCCTGCATCCCCACTGGAGGTAAGAAAGAGTCCAGAATTGATGGGAACTTGTGGGAGGGATTTTCCTTTATTTGGGGTTGTACACACATTGACTAGTAAATTATGGGAACCTGAATTTTGAATGTGAGCAGTAAGTTCCTGAGAGATGGGTTCCTTGGCTCCTTGTCACCAAGCCTTAGTTATAACTCATCTGGAATTGAAATTATAGAACCTAACTTTACCTGCCGTAATACCAGAAGGCACCAAATACCAACCAGTCGAGGGAAATGGCCTTTAAATTCAGTGAATGGTTATTCTCCTCATTCTCTCTTGGTCAGTCTAGATCTCTAACTGTGTTTGAAGGAGTCTTCATGTGTACAATGAAATCCTCTCCAGAATTCCTTCTTAAACATTTTATGAGTGAACTATCATTGAAATACTTTAAGAAAAAAGGATAAATCAGCCACAACATTAACAATAAGGAGATAAATCTCACTGGAAAGAATATTGCCAGTATCAAAAGTAAACATAATTCATAATGTAATTTAACTGTAGAAAACAATATAAGATAAATCATCACTATAGTGACATCCCGTAAAGAGCAAAGAAAAGTTACAATTGTTTACATAATTGGTGAGACCCAGTGCAGAATGAAAATGTGGACCTCCTTGTTCTAAAATTATTAAGAATTTCAAAACTGTGACAGCAGAACATTAAATCGGGCAGGGAATCCTAAGTGTAGGGCCCTATGTGACTGTAGAGGGCTAGCCCGTGAAGCCAGACTTGCCCCAGAATATGCTAAAGTAGTGATCCAGGACCTAAACAGTGAAGGTAGCTATCCAGAACCTGGACGTTATTATTAACAGAATGGATTTTCCAGTTTCCGTGCTTACAAAAAGAAAACAATGTACTTATTATCTGGGACAAAACATTTTAATGCTATTACTTTAAAGAGTTACCAAGTTGAATCTGGCAATAATTCCATAACCCAATGCAGCCTTACATTTCAGCTTAAAATTTTTTAAATTCTGATGTTATCTATCAAGTTGTATAGAAATTATAAAAATCATTAAAATAAATAAATAATAGCAGTAGACATTGTAATTACTGTATATTTAAGTAAAACTAATATAAGGTCCCTACTGATAGCTTCACAACTTGACTTCCTTTGAAGTTATGAATGATTAATAAGGTCAGCCAAATATCACAGGAAGATTTATGTCATTTAGAAGAGCTAATAGCCCAAGATTAGTAATTGTTTTATATCAACTTCTAAATAAATCAAAGAGGAAAAAGATTATTTACTTCATCGAGAGCCATTGGTACTGAAGATATAAGAGCTTATGTTTTACTAAGCTACCCTTTACGAAAAAAAGGGAGAAAATTAGAATATATGTTAATTTTTTTCTTCTTGGTAAAGCAACAGTAAAGACCGATAGAAATGGTTATCTGTAAAAGAGCAAAGCATGTGGTGGAAGGGAACCAGAGGAGACAGATTCCTCACTAGGAGCTGAATGCTCCTTTTTGTATTTTTTCCTATTTCAACCATGGAAATACAGTATCTATTCAAAAACGAAAAAATAAATATGGCCTCCCCCAAATTTTATGACTAAGTCAGAAATAAAAATTAGTGGGGCGCCTGTGTGGCTCAGTTGGTTAAATATCTGCCTGCAGCTCAAGTCGTGATCCCAGAGTCCTGGGATCAAGCCCTGCCCCCAATGGGTTCCCTGCTCAGCGGTGAGCCTGTTTCTCCCTCTGCCTCTGCTCCTCCCCACAGTCATGCTCACTTTCTCGTTCTCTCTCTCAAATAAATAAAATCTAAAATAATAATAATAATTTAAAAAGCAATAAAAAATAAAAATTATCATGAATTCTAGAGAAAGAATTGTTCCAAAGCAAGCTATGTCAGTGGAAGTATTTTGAAAAACATGGAATTTGTTAAAAAAAAAAAAATTTTTTTAGCTTCTTTAATTAATTAATTAATTTTTCCCCCCAATTTATTTATTTTCAGAAAAACAGTAGGAATTTGTTCAAATTTAAGCCCTGGTATTTATAAGCTCTGTGCGTTGGAAAGGTATTTAGCTTCTTTATGCCTCAAGTGTCTCATTTTATAAATGAGGATAAAAATGCTCACTTGGCAAGTTTATTGCAAAGATTAAAGGAAATGACAAAGGTGATACCTTTCAAAATGGTGTTTAGTCTTTGATAGCTAATATTATTTCCAATAATATAATGCTTAGACTAGTGGAATCTTATCTGGATGAAATTCTTCATTCACTTATATATACATTAATTCAGCAAATTTTTATTGAGAAACTGCTTTGAGACAAGATTTTGCTCTAAGGGCTTAATATATCAGAAAGTAAAGCAAAGAAGGTTCATGTCCTTTTGAAGTTTGTATCAGATATGTTGCATTGATGAAGAAGAGATACGAAAAGTAGTAAACAGAATAAAAATGTAAATATCGAAGTATGTAAAACAGTTTCAAACAGTGAAACTTATGGAAAAAGGAAAAACGCAGGACCAGGAAAAGAGATTATGCTGGGTTGGGTTGGGGAGAAGGTGAAACAGATCACAATATTAAATGCGGTAGGCAGGTGGGGCCTTACTAAAAAAGAAGAAGACAAATATAATCCTGTTCACATTGTGATTGTTTCAGTTTTTAAAATTATTAAATTACATGTTACTTAGATTTTTAGATGTTATTATCCATCTAAAAAATCAAACGCCATGAACATTAAGCAATAGCATTTTCAAAAGCTAGTCTTTTAAGATGTTCTAATAATTTAGAGTGAGCATTACAAAATCTCATTTCATGACAATATGAGCTTAAAAACTTAATATTCATTCTACAAATAGGTATCATGCCTTTTTGAAGATTCAGGACAAGCCCATTTATGCTTCTCCAATAAAAATTTGAGTCACACACTCCATCAAAAACTAATGATGTGGGCACCTGGGTGGCTCAGTTGGTTAAGCAACTGCCTTCGGCTCAGGTGATGGTCCTGGAGTCCTGGGATCAAGTCCCACATCAGGCTCCCTGCTCAGCAGGGAGTCTGCTTCTCCCTCTGACCTCTCCCTCTCATGCACTCTCTCTCTCTCAAATAAATAAATAGAATCTTAAAAAAAAAAAAACCAATAATGTATTTTATGGTGACTAACATAACACAATAAAAAAAAATTGAGTCATAATTTTATTCAACCAACTTATTGGTAACTGTCAATTTTAATGAATTTGTGATTGACCCTAGAAATAATCTTTATGAGGATTCCTGTTTTTCAACATATAGCCAGAGACTAAACTGTTCTTTCTTCTTCTTTTTTTTAAGATTGTTTGTTTGTTTGTTTGTTTGTTTATCTGACAGAGAGACACAGAAGAGAGGAAACACAAAAGCAAGGGGAATCAGAGAGAGAGAAGCAGGCGCCCTGTCGAGCAGGGAGCCTGAAGTGGGACTTGATCCCAGGACCTAGGATCATGACCTGAGCCAAAGGCAAACACTTAATGACTGAGCCACTCAGGCACCGTAAACAGTTCTTTCTTCTAGTTGTGAATTCCAACTCTCTCCTTGAATGACCCTTTCATCCAAATTTTCTGTAAAAGTAAGGGCATCTTTTAAAAATAACACTGGCAGCCTTCCCCAGTACATTTGCAGCCCTCCCCACCCAAGTACATTTGCACAAACTTTCTTTCCAAAAACAAAGGTAAGAAAAGAAGGATACTGTCATGGGGCACCTGGCTGACTCAGTTGGTGGAACATGCAACTCTTAATCCTAGGGTTGTGAGTTCCAGCGCCATGCTGGGTGTAGAGATTACTTAGAAATAAAATCTTTAAAAGAAAGAAGATATTGCCACATTGCTAAACTTTACATTAGCTTGCTGCTGAGAATTACCATTTTTCTTAGATTTGTGTAGATTCAAACTTCAAGCCTGGTTATCTCATTAGAATCAGCAGAAAGGAATATATATTTTGAAGTCAGCCTTCTCTTTATTTTCATAAATAGTTCCCCTAATTCTGGGTTACTTTACTAGAAAATAAAATCCATGTTACTAAATATACTTATGTAATGTGGAAAGAGTCTCTTCAAATTATAAATCTAGGTAAGTATGCATACTTAACAAATTTCAAACAAAGATGAAAATAAAATCCAACTGATGAAAATATTACCTATTAAGAGTCCAATTATCTAAGTCTAATTTAATGTCACTTTTTTCCAGCAGATGCAAATAGAAAGCTGACTTGAATTCAGGTATAATTACGATAATGTGGTTTTAATTATGCACACAAACCAAAGACTGTCTTTTAAAAGTGCATTTTATCTGGAAAATGGCTGTCATTGGACTGGATGATGACAGCCTACCATTACTGGTAGTGCCATTTAATTTCCACATCTAGTGGTTGATAAAAAAAAAAAAAAAAAAAACAAGATTATTCGGAAATACTCTTTAGTTAGGGCGCCTGGGTGGCTCAGTCCTTAAGCGTCTGCCTTCCACTCAGGTCATGATCCCAGAGTCCTGGGATCAAGTCCCACATCAGGCTCCTTAATGGGGAGCCTGCTTCTCTCTGCTTCCCGCTCCCTCTCTGCTTGTGCTTTCTCTCTCTGTGTTAAATAAATAAAATCCTTTACAAAAAGAAAGAAAGAACTTTGGGGTCAGACCAGAGAAATGGAGCAACTTCATATTTCTTCCATTGTTGAAATAAAAACTAAATGAGTTCAATGTGTAGGCGCCAAGCTGTTCTTGTCTTTAGTTCTCTGTATAACATTGCATGTGGCCACTAAAACTGCAGTTTTCTCTCTTTTTTTTAATTTTTAAGTTTTTTTTATGAACATATAATGTATTATTAGCCCCAGGGGTACAGGTCTGTGAATCGCCAGGTTTACACACTTCACAGCACTCACCATAGCACGTACCCTCCCCAATGTCCATAACCCAACCACCCTCTCCCTACCCCCCTCCCCCCAGCAACCCTCAGTTTGTTTTGTGACAGTAAGAGTCTCTTACGGTTTGTCTCCCTCCCAATCCCATCTTGTTTCATTTATTCTTTTCCTACCCCTCAACCCCCCCACATTGCATCTCTACTTCCTCATATCAGGGAGATTATATGATAGTTGTCTTTCTCTGATTGACTTATTTCGCTAAGCATAATACCCTCTAGTTCCATCTACTTCATCACAAATGGCAGGATTTCATTTCCTTTGAGGCTGCATTGTATTCTGTTGTGTATATATACCACATCTTCTTTATCCATTCATCTGTTTATGGACATCTAGGTTCTTTCCATAGTTTGGCTATTGTGGACATTGCTGCTATAAACATTCAGGTGCACGTGCCCCTTCAGATCACTACGTTTGTATCTTTAGGGTAAATACCCAGTAGAAAACTGCAATTTTCTCTTATAAATTGTTCGGTGACTACAAAAGATTCTTGTGCAGTCATTAAATGAATGTTTATTGACCATGTACTATGTGTGTCAGTGGACTCTCAAAACTTCCTTGAGAAAAATTATTCTATCATGAAAAGCTGGAACATGTGCCAAAGTCATGGCAATCTCCTGGTGCTCACAAACCCTCTACTGAACAACACTGATGCTTCTAAAGCAGTGCTGTCATTTAAGACATGAATGCAGTATAATAGAGTTAAAACTTTCACCAGAATATATCTGGTAAAGTCTGCAAAGAAGCACAGAGTGCCTGTGTCTATTTTCAGATGGAAATATTGCACCTGAGGCATTGAACAAATTATGCAAGAACTGATCATGTTCTTAAATATACTCTAGATCAGCAAAGACACAGGGTGATAATTGGCTGGAGAAGTGAGGATCACGCTTGTGAGGCCGTGGACACGGTGTCAGCCCTTTAAGTTCAAGATCCCATTCACGGCCGAACCTTGCTCAGTATATTCATACAGAGCTTCTCGTTGTCCTTGGATGGGAGTCACTGCATGGGTGGTTCAGTGGTAGAATTCTCGCCTGCCTTGGATGGGAGTCACATCTCCTCACAACTGGGAAGTTTGCGAGAGACCTGATCAGTGCAGGATAAAAACATTCATTCTGGGGGCACCTGGGTGGCTCAGTCAGTTAAGCATCTACCTTCAACTAAGGTTGTGAATCCGGGGTCCTGGGACCTGGCCTCTTGTTGTTGGGCTCCCTGCTCAGGGCAGAGCCTACTTTACCCTCTGCCTGCAGCTCCCCCTGCTAGTGTGCTCGTGTTCTCTCTCTCTCTCTCTCTGTGTCAAATAAATACATACAATCTTTTTTTTTTTTTAAGATTGTATGTATTTATTTGACAGGCAGAGATCACAAGCAGGCAGAGAGGCAGGTAGAGAGAGAGGAGGAAGCAGGCTCCTTGCTGAGCAGAGAGCCCGATGTGGGACTCGATCCCAGGACCCTGGGATCATGACCTGAGCCAAAGGCAGAGGCTTTAACCCACTGTGCCACCCAGGCGTCCCCATAAAATCTTTTTTATTTTTTATTTATTTTTTTAATTTTTTTTAAGATTTTACTTATTTATTTGACAGAGAGAAATCACAAGTAGATGGAGAGGCAGGCAGAGAGAGAGAGAGGGAAGCAGGCTCCCTGCTGAGCAGAGAGCCCGATGCGGGACTCGATCCCAGGACCCTGAGATCATGACCTGAGCCGAAGGCAGCAGCTTAACCCACTGAGCCACCCAGGTGCCCCATAAAATCATTTTTAAAAAGATTTAAAAAAACATTCATTTCAGCTGGAATAAATCAGGTTATTTTCCTTCAGACTGGGCACAGACTGGCACAGACTGACAATCCCATTCATTTACTTCCCAAACGTTTGTCTTTTCCTAGTAATAAAACCAATATGTGTTTATTTTAGCAAATTTGCAAGACGTGGGAAAGTTGAAAGAGGGCAATGAAATTCACCCATAATCATCTCTCAATAGAAACCGCTGATAACACTTTGGTGTCCTTCCTTGAATCATACTGAATACTCAGTTTTTTGTTTGTTTGTTTGTTGGTTGGTTTGTTTTAAGATTTTATTTATTTATTTGACAGAGAGAGATGACAGGTAGGTAGAGAGGCTGGCAGAGAGAGAAAGAGAGAGAGAGGGAAGCAGGCTCCCTGCTGAGCAGAGAGCCCGATGCGGGACTCGATCCCAGGACCCTGAGATCATGACCTGAGCCAAAGGCAGTGGCTTAACCCACTGAGCCACCCAGGTGCCCCTGAATACTCAGTTTTGAATCCAGCTTTTTTTCTCTTACTATTTTATGGTGCATTTTTTTCTAGGGCTTTAAAAGTTTTCAATTAAGTCATTTTTAATGCTTGTATATTATTCTATGGAATGAATAAACTATACTTTATAAAATACTCTTGTTTTGGAACATTTAAATTGCTTCCAGACTTTTACTATTATAAATAATAATGCCATTAAAATCCTTGTACAGGGCGCCTGGGTGGCTCAGTGGGTTAGGCCGCTGCCTTCGGCTCAGGTCATGATCTCAGGGTCCTGGGATCGAGTCCCGCGTCGGGCTCTCTGCTCAGCAGGGAGCCTGCTTCCCTCTCTCTCTCTCTCTGCCTGCCTCTCTGTCTACTTGTAATCTCTCTGTGTCAAATAAATAAATAAAATCTTTAAAAAAATAAAAATAAAATGAAATCCTTGTACAGAAATTGTCATCTAAATTTATGACTCTTGGGATCCATTCCTTTAAGAAGAATTACTATAATGCACATTTTTCCTTTAATGCTTATTTCTCCAGGAAATTTCACTGAGCATTTTACTATATAGAAGTCACTGTGCACGATACTACAGACAATACAAATATGAATTAAACCGAGTTCACCACTAAGAAGCTTACAATCTAGAAGGGAAAATCAGACAAAAGTATACATAACTGTAATAAATATGGGAAAGGGATACATTTCATGAACAAAGGTTTTGATTTGCCCTTTGGAGACTCAAAAATGAGGACTCTTTTTCTCATGACAAATTGAAACCTCTTTGCCTGAAAATGTTTATTCTTTGCTTTAAAAGCTGTTTCTGATTGCTAATATTCTCATTAAAATGTTTATCGTTTCTCTGTGTCTACTTTGGAAAAAAAAAACTCTGTTGGGTGTATTGCATAAATATTACTGACTTCAGGTTTATAGTTTGTCTCTTTCCCAGGAGAAATTTCAAGCATTTGCATATGAGTACTTTGTTTTCTAATGATGCAGGGTTATGTGGGTGGCTGCAAATCCCTATAGACACAAGCCTTATAATAAAGCAATGCTGTCGCAAACCTTGTAATAAAGCAATGGTCACCTTTCCCAGGTGTAGGTTGCGATTATAGATTAGCACACGCTCTCACAGATTCAGTATGTTAGCTTCCATTGCTTTGTTATGGTAGGTACAAAGGCATCATCTCGCTGAGCTTAAATGACAGGTTTTGATAATCGTATTGTCATTTTTCAAAGTCAGACAAAACTTTTATGTAGGTTTCTTATTTCCATTGTATCAGAGGTCAAAAAACTGTAAAGGATCAGAGAGGAAATATTTTCAGACTGTCCTTCTCATTTGTGTCACAGCCACCCAGCTCTGCCATTGTAATGTGAAAGCAATTGTGAACTGCTGACTGGCTTCAGTAAATATTTATGGACATGGCAATTGGCATTTTACATAAATTTTATATGTCATAAAATACTATTATTTTGATTTTCCCCCACCATTTAATTAAAAGCCCTTGTTAGTTCATGGGCCATACAAAAATAATCCGTGGGTGGGCTGCATTTGGGTCACAGGTCATAGTTGCTGGCTTGTTGCCTAGAATATCTCATTCAAAAACAACAGTTATGTACAAATTATAAAATAAAGCCCTTAACGCAGCAATACTAAAAGATTAAATACGAGGCTTTATAATTTTACAACTCTAAGTACTTTTCTTAAAATTTGGATCAACCATTTCCCTTGTATTGGTATGCTTTTGGCTACAGGTAACAACAAAGTGTGACTAATGGTGGCTTAACTCTGAGGACAAGTTATTTTATCACTTATCAAGGATTCAAGACATAGGACATTTCAGGGTTGGTTGCAGAGTACACTGAACTCTGCAATGGCCCGGGGCTCTTTCCAACATGCTGTTCTGCCACCCTTAGTAGATCCCGCAACATCACCTCTCTTGGTCACAAGATGATAGGCATTTCAGGACTTATCTCTGTATCCGTACAAAGCCACATCTGCAAGCAGAGGGAGCACGAAGGAGGTGGGTAGGGAATCAGTTCTTTTCAATAGGTTATTCTCTTAATGAGTAAGAAAATTCTTCCCAGAAGTCCACAGCAGTTTTCCCCTTAAGACCCATAGTGCAGGGACGCCTGGGTGGCTCAGTTGGTTAAGCAGCTGCCTTCGGCTCAGGTCATGATCCCAGGGTCCTGAGATTGAGTCCCACATCGGGCTCCTTGCTCGGCAGGGAGCCTGTTTCTCCCTCTGTCTCTGCCTGCCATTCTGTCTGCCTGTGCTCGCTCTCTCTCCCTCTCTCTCTGACAAATAAATAAATAAAATCTTAAAAAAAAAAAAAAAAAGACCCATAGTGCAGAACCAGTCATATATGCATGTACGCTCTTCCCTTAACTCATCAGCTGACAAAGAAAATAGGATTACCATGATCATCTGGCCCCATCTGGCCTTTGCTGTGAAGGAATACGGCCTTTGTCCGTCCATATTGCCGCCAATATTTGAATGACATTGGGTTTTGTTAGGAAGGAAAAGTGGGGATGGCGGTTGAGTAGACAAAGAGTGCTTGCCACATTGTTTTAATTTTTAATAATTTATGAGTTGATATATTTAAGGTGTATAAAACCAAATCAACAGGACAAACACAATTTATTAAATAAGATATGAGGCTTTTGTTACTCCATATGCACTTTTTGTATTTTGTTATGTATTTTGTAACTCTATGGTACATTTTCTAACTCTATATACTCTGCCACTAATTCACTCTTGATCAGTCCTGAATATTTCAGCTCTTCAAGGCCAAACTTGTATCATGGACAGGTTCAGGTGACGCCTCAAATTTGTGCAAATCTTCTAAGAGGTGTGTATATATTTTTCCTTGCACAAGTCACTAATACATGCAATACCTGGTAAAAATGCAGAAGTAGGAACTAAATTAACATGGACATTAATTAACTTTAAATAATACATGTGAAATTATATATCTATGACTATAATTTCTAACGTGTCATTTTATATATATGGTTTCATATATATGAAACTATTGAAATTTCAACTTGCATCAGCTTGACATACTGTTTACTAAGTTCCTATTAAAATAAATGCATCATCTTCTTCAAGTAGGTTTTTATAAAATTATCTCCTGTAAATGCTACTACATAAAGGCAGCATGGCTCATGTTCATGGCTTTTAGTCACCTTTATTACTTTAATGGCATTTATATAAATTTCTACCCAGTGATAGCATCAAAGTGAATAACTAATAAATTTATAATTTATTTACTGAGGAATAACAATTTAATATTAAAATGAGAGAACTTTTATCTTTCTCTCGTGAGATAAAAATAAGAATAACTTTGTTACAAAGTGTTGATTTCCCTTAGATTCCAGTTTTGGAAATGATGTCTTATTAATAGTTGAAGCAGCTTACTGATTCCTAATTTTTCTCCTGAATATTCTTTTTTTGGTTTTATCTTGCTTATTAGGGACTAGATCAGTTGGAGACTGGTTAGGTTGTTAAAATTAAATTGAATGTTTGTTTAAAACATTTAAACTAGAATGAAGAGACATATGCCAAACTACATGTGATGTTTGCTACATTGGGAAGTCTAAAGATAAAATTTAAGGAACATGAATTAGTCTATAGTCTTCCTGTGCATTTTTCTATTCTGACCCTATATGTTAATTCCTAGGAAAGAGTTGATTCTGAGCTGCCACCTCCTCTCCATACTGTGACTCCACCATAGTGTGGGGTTCCAAGTTCCTCCAACGGTCCTTCTGCATTCCAGCAGACAGTCAGAGAAGAGGACTAGCACATCTCCTGGTAGGGGTGCAGAAGCCAGGCCTGAGGTGACACATACCACTTCTGTCCACAAAATTCTGAAGACTGTAGTGACATGGCTCCACCTAAGTGCAAGGGAAGTGTGTGTCCAAATGAAAATGATGTGGGATTTGGTTAGCGTTCAGCGCTGTCTCAGTCACAGAGAGCTGTCGTGCATAGACACCTGTGAAATACGCACATCTCAGGCTGCCTGGGTGGCTCAGGCCGTTAAATGCCCAAGCCAGGCTCCCTGCTCAGCAAGGATACTGCTTCTTCCTCTCCCTGCCCCCAGCTCTTGCTCTCTCTCAGATAAATACAATTTTTAAAGAAGAAACAAACAAACAAACAGAAACCTGCACATATCTGTGTCAGTATCCAGCAGAGCTCTCATTCAATATGTGTTAATTAGTGGTAAAGTTTCTATTAGATATATAGATGAATAAAACAGTATATGAAGACTATATGTACAAGGTGATACTCAATATTTTGTTCTACTCTAACCTAAGATAACTTGAGATCAAATGGAGTCGTTTGACCCATTCACCTAGTGTTTCAAAACACAGCCATCAAATGCAAAGTCTGTTAGAAATTGTTGCAGAAAATTGTAAGCAGCAGTAATATTGATAGAAGTAATGTCAGATGATATACATATATTTTTAAAGATGGTATTTATTTATTTGTCAGAGAGAGAGTGTGTGTGCACAAGCAGGAGGAGCAGCAGGCAGAGGGAAAGGAAGAGGCAGGCTTTTCTGCTGAGCAAGGAGCCCAATGTGGGACTCCATCCCAGGACCTGGGGTCATGACCTGAGCCAAAGGCAGATGCCTAACTGACCGAGACACCCAGTGCCCCCAGATGGTGTATATATATTATAAACATTCCATCTGAAAATAAAGACATCCTCTGGTATATTACTAGGCAACTATGAACAACTTTGAATCAAAAAAGAGATAGAAATATGTATACATAACTCAAAATATCCAAATGAGGAAGCATAGAACTCTTGCTACAAACACTTGTGGTAAGACACCTTTTTGCCCGAAACAGGTATGTTTACTGCAGTTCTCTACAGAAAGAATGAGCTTTTTACAGAGAAAGTATTTCTGTGTGTGTATGTGTGCATATGTGTGTGTGTGTGAGGGGGGTGATTTTATCAGTAACCAGTTCTCTAAAAAATGTTGCAGGGGCGCCTGGGTGATTCTCTTGGTTAAATGTCCAACTCTTGATTTGGGGCCAGGTCATGATCTCAGGGTCCTGGGATTGAGCCCCACATCAGTGTCCCTGCTCCCTGCTCAGTGGGAAGTCTGCTTTTCTCCCTCCACATCCCTCCAAAATAAATAAATAAATCTAAAAAAAAAAAAAAAAGATTGACAGCATCTGCCCACTTAAAAAATAGGTTATTTCAAGGTTACTCCATAGGTGGCTAGTATGGTAGTATTGATTGCAATACCACTTTTTTATAGAACCAAATACATTAAGTTATAAATTTTTCAATTATGGTGAACTCATGGTAATTGTAGTAAAACTTATTTCAATATTAACTTGTCTTTGAAACTACTTGTTTAAATTATTTCCAGTACTATATATAGCACAGTAGATAACACTGCAATTACACTGAAAGTGAAACAATGTTTAAGGGCAATGTAGTGATATGCATAATAAATCCAAAGGGAGCAAAACCTCCTTTCAACAAGGTCTGAAAGGATGCATTAAAAATTAGGGGGTATTTCCTTCTCCTCAGTGGTGTGTCTATTGAAGTATCAGCCAAGTAGACTGAGACAGTTGAATTGCCCTCCTCAAAGGTTACTTCAGGAGGACTGGATTAAGGGCTAACCTCAGTTTGCTAGAGGAGATGTTACCTGGGTGAAGGACCATTTGAATAAATATGGAGTGGTTTCTCAGGTGAAAGTGATGGCTGGGGAACTTGATCTGCTTGAGTTGGAACGCTGGAGTTCTTGGAATGTCCTTTCCCCTCCTATCTCTGTGATTTTGGAACACAATCCCTTCATTATTAGAGTCGCGAATTTTTAAGTGCACATAAACCAATTTAACATGTATTTTCTTCAATTTGCTGTTTAGCTAGTGTTAAAACAACAAATTAAATGGACTCTAACGTGATTACTAATACAGTCCTAAAAGTGTTCATGGTGATGGAGGGTTCTGATGCCCTTCTGGAAATCTGTGGATTGTTAGCGCCACCTTTCTCTTTTACTTCCACACATCCCTCATCATCTCTAGTCTGTGCTTCTGGTAAGATAATTTGATTCGGTGAGACAAGGACAGACATTGATGCAGAAACTCGAGTAGGGATTCTAGGTGTGCAGCGACTCACTGTAGGTTCCGCGCTTTGGTTTCCGTATCTGAAATACTTAATTCACTGGGTATCTCTAGGACATAAATAAGATTATTTTCAAGCGCCGGGCACAGCGGCGTGAGACCGCAGGTAAGCGCGGCTGACCTTTTGAGCACCCAGGTGTGTGCCGCAGGTGCGCGCCTCTCGGCCAATGGGCGTGCCCGCTACGCGCCGGGCGGGACGGGGGCGGAGCCGTCCGGTGAAAACCGGCTCCCGAGCCGCGCCCTGGGCGCTTCCAGCAGCACTGCGAGTCCTTGGCTGCTTGCCCCGCTGGAGGCGGAGGCGGCGGCGGCGGCGGCGGCGGCGGCGGCGCGAACTGC
Source organism: Neogale vison (assembly GCF_020171115.1). Taxonomy (NCBI): domain Eukaryota; kingdom Metazoa; phylum Chordata; class Mammalia; order Carnivora; family Mustelidae; genus Neogale; species Neogale vison. The sequence continues at coordinate 74,107,380 of NC_058102.1, forward strand.
CAGTACTCTGCGCGCTCTGCGCTCCGCCCTCGGGGCTTGCGGGCCGTCCGCTCGCAGGGAGGAGGGTGGACGCAGCCCGGCCGGCCGCTGCAGCGGCGTCAGGTGAGTGCGGGCTCCGCAGAGACCGAGGCGTTGCGGCAGCGCCAGGAGTCCGAGCCAAATTCTCAGCGCGGCCCAGTGCGTCCCGGGAAGAAGGGGACGGCGGGGCACTCGCCGAGGGGACGCCGGCGCCGAGCAGCCCGCAGTCGCCCCTCTTGAGTCGGACCGAGCGTGGCACGCAGGCGACGCCCCCCGGGGTCCGGTCACCCCGAAGGAGCCAGCCGGTCGAGCGCACATTTGCTGACGGACGAGCGTGATAGAGAGGCGGGAGCTGCGAGCGAACCCGGCGCGATGAGCGGCGAGGGCGGCTACAACTTCAGGCGGACGGCTATACGGCGGAAGCCCGGTCCCTTCTACCTGCCGCTGGGGACCCCTCAGCCCTGGAGACCCTCGGGGACGCACTGGGGACGGCCCGAGACGGACGCCTTCAGGAGCCAGGCACCTGCGGACTGCCCAGGTGAGTGCCCCGCGGGGCAGGGGCGGGCGGGGGCGTTGCCGCCGGAGAAAGCCGCGCCGAGCGCCCTGCAGGTGCGTCCAGTCTCCTTGCTGCTAAGGAAGCCCAGTGGGGGGAGCTTCCCAGACGCCTGAGCCGGGCCGTCCACCCCTTACCGATTGTGTCCCTTTCCCCCAAAGATTGTGTCCCTTCCCCCAAAGGACCTTGGGCAGGAACCCGCGGGGGGCTGAGCTTGCCCTGGAGGTCCCTTATCAGGGAATTCCGGGCTAAAGGTATTATTTTAAAAGTTTGGCTACGAAGTAATAAAGCCCATTCTTTTGAGACACTGAAGTTTAAGTTTCTTAGTTAAATTCGGCAGACCTCGTGAAGGACTAGTACAACACATGTAGCCTAGTTGTACTAGGCTGATGTTCCCCTTAGTCCGCTCGCGTACCTGTTAGTAACCTCGGACCAGCTATCCTGAGTGCTCCGGTTTTCGCTTTTGCAGAATACCCTTGACTCCCACCTTACGTGTGAAAGGCGGCGTCTCTCATAAGGAAACAGGTTCCTAGTACAAGAAATGGAACTATTATTGCTCTTTTCCTATAGATAAATTCAGCTGTCAGTAATGCGGTATTTTGAGTAGTGAATTCTCGTCGAATCTTAGAATTGGAAGAAATTCTAAAGATCTGTTCAAGCCCACGGCATTTCGGAGGGGAGCTTGAAACTATGTGGAACGCTAGGGGTTTTTTCTTGATTTGTTAAACTGTTCTTTAATCCCCTCCCCTTTTTTTGTGCTCCTATCATACTATAGCTAGAAAAGTTTTGTATGTAGACCAGTTATGAGACAAAACCCTCATTCACGCAGCAGAAACGCAAATACTTTTATTCACTTTCATTTTATTTTGATTATGCAAATGTGTCATGATTATTTAAATGTGATAGCTGTTGGAGTTTTAAAATTTCTCTAATCCTTGTCCTGAAGTTGTAGTTAGTAGTCATAGGGTAGAAAAACATGATGGATGATTTACAAATTTAAAGCCACATTAGATAAGGGCAGAAATAGTGATATGAGAAAATAATGCAACCAAGTAACTGAATTACAGTTTGTTACCTCTCAATTTCCTCTTCTGTAAAATGAGGACAGTGAAATCATCTCTTCTAGATTTACGTGTGATTCACTCTAAAATGAATGGAAGAGTGAAAAGAGTGAATATGTTTCTTAGTGAATATGTTTTGCTTTGTTTTGAAGTTATTTACACATTTTTTTTTTTTTAATGTGATCTCTACTTCCAACACGGGGCTCGAACTCATGAAGCCAGTGTCAAGACTCTCATGTTCCTCTGACTGAGTCAGCCAGGTGCCATGAGTTACCAATTTCTTAATCCCTGACTGTTTTCAGTTTTGAGGGCAATAGGATTCAAGTTCTTTACATCATGATTTTATTTAAAATTACATTACGTTCAGTTTCCAAACTGAATAGGTGAGCAAAAGATGAAGTGACTTAAAAGTAGGAATGAAAGGAGTTGTCTCAGGCTATATATAATCTTCTATAAAGTACCTTTGCTTATAGAAGAAACAGTCCTTTTTTTACTTCAGAGAAAATCCCAGAACACTTTTTTTTTTTTGAAAGATTTATTTATTTTAGAGCGTGAGTGAGTGCACATGCAGGGGGCAGGGCGGTGGGGGGGCAGTGAAGGAGAGGGAGAGGAAGAGAGAGTCTTACCCACCTCCACACAGAGCAGAGGTTTGATCTCAGAACTCTGATATCAGGACCTGAACTGAAACCAAGAGTTGGTCACTTAACTGACTGCCACCCAAGTGCCCCCACAGCACTTTTTTTCTTTTTCTTTTTGAATTTTTAAAAACTATATTTCTTTTACAGAGAGAGCAAGTGGGGGATGGATGAGAGAGGAGACTCTCAAGCAGAGTCCCCACTGAGTGGGGACACTGCCTTGGACTGGATTTGATGACCCTGAGATCATGACCTGAGCTGAAACCAAGAGTTAAGACACTCAACTGACTGAGTCACTCAGACACCCTTTTTGTTCTTTTTAAAATGGTAGGTAGGGTCATCGTAGGGAGTCAAGGTGCAACTCTTTTTTTTTTTTTAAATTTATTTACTTGACAGAGTTCACAAGTAGACGGAGAGGCAGGCAGAGAGAGAGGAGGAAGCAGGCTCCCTGCGGAGCAGAGAGCCCGATGTGGGGCTCGATCCCAGGACCCTGGGATCATGACCAGAGCCAAAGGCAGAGGCTTTAACCCACTGAGCCACCCAGGCGCCCCCGAGGTGCAACTCTTGATATCCCCATTAGAAGTTCAGACCCCATGCTGGGTGTAGGGATTACTTAAAAATAAAATCTTTAAAATAGGGGCGCCTGAGTGGCTCAGTGGGTTAAAGCCTCTGCCTTTGGCTCAGGACATGATCCCAGGGTCCTGGGATCAAGCCTTGCATCAGGTGCTCTGCTCAGCGGGGAGCCTGCTTCCCTCTCTCTCTGTCTCTGCCTGCCTCTCTGCTTACTTGTGATCGCTGTCTGTCAAATAAATAAAATCTTTTTTAAAAAGTCTTTAAAATAAAATGATATGTAGAGTGTAGCAATAACTTTTCTAGCCTGTTACATTGTCTTAATATTGTTTACACAAACTCAAAGTTCTTGCTGCTCTTAGTTTCAGGGTTGAAAAGTGAAAATGACTTAATCTTCCAAGGTAAGATTGTTCCTCTTTACCAGGATATATAAACTATAGTATCTATTGGAGAATGATCCAGGGTTCTGACAGGAAGTCTTAACCTATTGAGTGGCCACACCCTATTTAACTGGGTAGTGTAAAAACATTTTAGAAAGCGCTTCCTTCTTTGAATCAAATCTGCCTCCCTATTCAGTCTCCTCCAACCATTATTTTATAAGATCCTCTCCAAATCAAAAACTAAACCAGGTTTAAATCTGCAAGGAGTGCCAGTTTCACTGCAGCACTTAGAAAAATATTTATATATGAAACCACAGCATTTAGACCCATTACATACAGAGTGGATGTTACTCATAATTGTTACTTTCCCTCTTAAAGAAGGAACAAAAACTTGAGAGGTCAAGAGCTTAACAGAAAATTCAGTTTCATGGTATTGTTTTATATCTATGATTGTGAAAACCACTAACTTTAGAGTTTTGTGATTTTTTCCCAGGAGAAAAGAGAAAGTCTACCAACTGCATATGCTGTATATACCTGGCTATAAATTTCCTCATCTAGGTGAAGCAGAGAGTTGAGGTGATTAAGATCTAGGCTTTGGGGTCATATAGCATCCAAGTCCTAGTTGTGTGAATTGGACCAAGCCTCTTAATTTCTCACTTTCTTCATTTATAAAATGGAGAAAACAGTACTTTAAAAGATAATAGAAATAAATGGCACAAAGCAAACATTCCAGGTAGTATCATAACAAGGAATCTTTATTCTCTGTGTCTCAAAGAATCTGGCACTAGGATACTCTAAAAATACTTGTTGAATGAATGAATACCCTCCCCCTATAATGTTTATAATAATGATTTATTGAGTGTGTTTTCTGTATGAAAGACTATGTGATACACACATGTATATGTATATGAATTTATTTTATAACAGTCCTAATAGGTAGCACAAGTATGCCCATTTTACAACTGAAAAAAATGGAAGCACAAAGAGTTTTACTAACTTGCTTGGAGTCCTAAAACTGGTACTTGTTTTATTAGGATTCAAATTCAAGTGTGCTTAGAGTCAAAGGTGATGGTCCTATACATAAAACATGAATCATGTAATTCCATTACGGGAAAAAAAAATCCATAAATTTAAACGGTTACTTGTATACACATAAAGTAAGATGAAAATTTTCTGTTGTGCTTCCCCCCAACCCCATACTCTGAATACTGGTTGCCCTTGATGATGGGGACGAGTTGATCTAGTCAGTTCTTTGTTTTGTGTTTTTTTCTGCTATCATTCAAGGCAGCTTATTTCCAGAATTCTGTAGTTTTATGGGAATCCTGAAGGCCTTTATTGAAGATGACTTCCTGTAGAAAATATTTGTTTTTACTTGCAACCTAATACTACTTCTATTAGGCAGGCATTTCATGACTTGAAGATAGTGTAAATTTGAGTTCAGGCTTGCTCAGGGGAGATCAGCATCATTATCATCATTAATTTTTCCACTTGGTGTAGGGGCAGACTTTATCGTCAGTTTGCTGTGATGGCAAATTTTTCCTAGGCCACCTTTTTATTCAGGTGTAGCTCTTTCAGTGTGGAACACTGGTGTCCGGTTTGAGGTTCAGTCCTTTCCCATTTCACAAGGTCAAGGCCAGTCTCCCCTTCTCCTGCAAGCCTCTCAGTTCTTGGGCTTTAGGTTCTTGGGAATGGTATTGCCCCCAGGGTAGCACGGGCTTACAAATTAGTTTGCCATTCAGGTTTAGATTTACTGTTCTTTTTCTTTTTTTTCCCTCTTGTCCTTGGAAACCTCCTTTCTTATAATCTCAACAATAAAACTACATTTCAAAGCATAACTGTTGTAATGTATTCATCATCTGGGTACTTTGTGGCCATAGATGTTTCACATTGTATGATGTGCTAGCTTTACATAAGTAGAGTTTCTTTTTCTAGTTCTCACCATGGCTGGAGTACTTGGATTTTCAACACTTAACTCCAATATCCTGAGTGCTTTTAGAGAAATAATGTCACCACTGTTGGGGGGAGGAGGGATGGAGATTTGGGATCCCGGGATGAGCACTTACTGTGTATTGAACTCTGTCTCTGAGTCAGGACCATGTGTGTTTTACTTCCACTACTTATTCTTTTTTTTTTTTTTTTTTTAAATTTTATTTATTTATTTGACAGACAGAGATCACAGGCAGGCAGAAAGGCAGGCACAGAGAGTGGAAGGAAAGCAGGTTCCCCGCTGAGCAGAGAGCCCGATGTGGGGCTCAATCCCAGGACCCTGGGATCATGACCTGAGCCGAAGGCAGAGGCTTTAACCCACTGAGCCACCCAGGCGCCCCCCACTACTTATTCTTATGACAATCCTATAAGATAGGCTATATTATCCTTTTAGAGAAAAAGACCAAGTTTCAGAAAGTCTTAATTTGTTGCTGTACAAATGGCCTAATCTTCAGGGGCAAGATTTGAACCAGTTCTCTCTAGCATCAGTGCTCACATGCTTGACACACTAGTTTTGAAGGTTTCCCAGGGCTTTGAGAGGCAAAGTGCAATGCAACAATGATGTGTTATGTATTTAGGGCTAAGATTATTTGTGACGTTAATGAATATAATGATCTGAGCAAATAATTTATCTGAGGATTTAGAGTAAAATAGCAGTGTCCATCAATATTGTTTATGTTTCTTGGAAGCTGCTTAAAGATGGACTTTGAAATAAGAAAGTCCTTCAGAGGGGCAGGAACCAGGAAGCGTTTTCTTACTTGGATTTCCTTCCAAGAGCGGTTAGTCGTCTCTTAAGGAACAGCTCTGCCAACTTGTGAACCTGAGGACATTCAGAGACTTATTCCACATTTACTTATTTGCTTGCATTCTTCCTCTGCTGATGGTTCATAGATCCAACTGGTGACAGAAGAGGATGTGGGACTTTTGGGGAATGGAATTAAGGGTCTGCCCAAAGCCCTGGACTAATGGGGCACTGGATTCCTTCCTTGTTATAGTCAAGGTTGTACTGAAGTTCTTCTGTACATGCATCTGCTGAAAAGTTGCTTGAAAAAGGAGTCAAACATGATGCATTTAATTTTGTGAGTATAGTGTGAGATTCACTCCGTTTGGACAGAAGCTCATGAACCTGTACTTTTTAAAAAGTACATCAGATAATTCTCATCATCTGTTTGATTTCCAAATGTTCTCCTGATGGCTGCATCAGAGTTACTTGGAGTGCTAATTAGAAATTCCCAGCCGCACCCTAGGTATAATGAGTCAGAATCTCCAGGGGTAGGGTGAGAAAAGCCGTGTTTTTAACAAGTGCCCCAGATGATTCTGATGTGTAACCAGCTTAATGAACTACTGTGCATTCCCAAACATGGGCAAACCCTGCCTTCAGTCTTGGGCACAGGCAACCAAAATTTGCAGGTGCAAAGCAAAGAGTAATCTAGATGGCTTCTCAACTAGCACATCATCTGGGCCCTCTGTAACTTTTGGCAAATTTTCTGCCCCTAACTGGCTGATTTTTTTTTTCTTTTTTTAAGACTTTATTTATTTATTTGACAGACAAAGATCACAAGTAGGCAGAGAGGCAGGCAGAGACAGAGAGAAGGAAGCAGATTCTCTGCGGGGCTCAATCCCAGGATGCTGGGATCATGACCTGAGCCGGAGGCAGAGGCTGTAACCCACTGAGCCACCCAGGCGCCCCTAACTGGTTGATTCTTAATTGCATTTTTTTATATCTGTTACAGGTCTTTTCTACTTTGTCTTATTTCTCAGCCCCATCCTGTTCCTCTTGAAGGAGACTTTAATTTATGCAGATGTACAATTTATATCTGACTGGATTATCTGATATGAACCCACGTACCTTCCTTTCACTTCAGACTTGGCTTCTTTGTACTTGATAGCTGACCTCTTTCTCTGGTGGACAGATCTGGTCCTCAGCCACATTTCTCCTTTTTTACCTTCCCTGGGCTGCATGCCTCTTTACTATCCCGTCCCAGGCTTGTCTCTCACCCCCTCTTTTCCCTCCAGATGAGGTCTGCTTACTTACACTTTATACTTGGAAGTTCTTTGGAGCTATGACCCAACAGCTTTCTCCCTTAAACTACTCTGTACTTCCCTTGTTGCCTCCACTTCTTTCTTCATCCCGGTCACCCTGTCTTTCTCCCCACTTCCTCTTCTTTTTGGCTGGCTTCTCTTCCCAAGCTGGCATTGGTAGGTAGTCTAGGTCAGCTGTAGATTCCCAAGTATCCTCCTATAGGCTGTTTTTGGACCTTTTTCTTAATTTCTCTGTGGTGTTTGCTTCCTTTTTTTTTTTTTTTAATGTATTTATTTATTTGACAAAGAGGAAGAGGGGGAGGGAGAGAGCGCACAATGGCAGAGGGAGCGGCAGACTCCCTGTGCTGGAGCAGATGTGGGGCTTGATCCCGGGACTTCAGGATCATGAACTAAGCTGAAGGCAGGCACTGAACTGATTGAGCCATCCAGGTGTTCCATGTTTGCTTCCTTTGAAGGCACTTTTCTTGGTCTTGATTGTCATCTGAGTTTATTATTGCACCAGATCTCCAGGTTTCTTCCTCTGGCTAGTCCATTTTTCTTCTTGCCCCATTATTTCCTGCCACCTCTATTCTTTGGTGGTGTCATTCCCCACCCCCAACCCCGGGCTTCTCTAGCTTATCTATACTGCTCTGCGTTTTCAAGAACTGGCTTTTAATACATGTTAATGTGCTAAGGGTACCAAAGTGTGACTTCTTTTTCTGACAGCAGCACAGCCCCTCCTCCTAACTTTGCTTGGAGGTGTTACCAACCTTTAGGCTTCAAAGTTTATTTTAAATCTGCTTTTTTCTCTTGTCTATTTGCCACCCGGTCATCTGCCATTTCTTACCTTCATTTCTTGATGGTGACCTTTGTCTTATTTCAGACCAGCTTCTAACCAGTAGTGTTATTATCCACCTCACACAGTCCCATTAATTTTCTTAAATCTGGGTCTTGATCATAATCTTCACATTATCAGCCACCTTCTGTGGCTCCCGAACTGCCTGTTATTGATGTCTCTGTTCTAAAATGATCACCTTAGTGATTCTGGGTCAGACTTCACCAGGAACCTCTCAGTATGAAGATTGACCTTTTAAAATTCATGCAAATATTAACTCTTATTTGAACTTTGGAAGTTGGACTAGTCATACATTGATCGCACCTGAGAAATTGTGTGTGTGTTCAGGAATAAATTTGGCATGGTTTGAAGAGCATTGTCTAGAATTAGTTCTCTGTTCCTGGACTATAGTTGAAGGTGTGCACATCACAAACAAGTATTCTCGTGCCTGTAATCAATTTTGTATTGCCTCACTGATGCAGGAATGGAGTGGAGAAGACAAACCCAGCTGCCATTCCCCCTTATGCATACCCGTGCATTGAAACCAAACTCCGCTTCAGCATCTGCAGAAGCTAGGGAGCTGCCCCCATTCTGGGGAATGCATTGAGCCACCGGGCAGCCTTGCTGCAGACCAATCTGCCACCTGCTCTGCAAGGCTGGGCTGTTCTCTGGGACCTCTAACAGGATTTTGGGTTAGGCCACATGTTAATAGTAATCCTAAAAAGTGCAGTGACTTTAAGAAAAGGTTCTTTGTATTTTTAAAATGTATGCTAGTGAGTGTATTTAGGAGTGGAAAGTCCCAAATAAATAAGATGCCCTAACTGAAGGATACAGAGGGATCATGCTTATAGTTTCACATACAATGCAAAATGGTGTATGTGAGTTTATCAAATTATAGCCAAATTCAGTTAAAAATGCATTTAATTTTCCTATCAAGGATTTTTGTAAACAAAGTCATCTTCATTTTCCCTGTAAAAAGTTGAGTAACCTATACCTTTTTTTCCCCTAAATTATGCTACATAACAGTATCATATTGACAAAATACCATACTGATAAATGGTATCGGGAGTCCAAAGCTGAATGAGACAGATGCCGTGACCTTTAGTGATTTCCATCCTAGAAGGAGGAATATGATCTATAATAAACACCAGGGTGTACATTAGTATTGTTTATAAGAGCAATAATTAGTGTGCTTGTAGTTCAGGGGAAGGAAATCTATACCAGGTTGGAAAAACGATTTCATCTCCAAGTTCTATTCAGAGCCCTATGCCAATTACCTTCATCTATATCTCTGTTCTCTTTTCAGATCCCTGTATCCTGCACTCCAGAGTTTGCCTCCTATAATCCCACTAAAGCTAGGGATTCCTCAGTCCTTCAACAGATATTTCAGTGTTTACTATGGATCAGGCATTGTGGCAGGGTCTAGAAATCAAGGTGAGAAGAATCCATGATAAGAGCTGAGTGTGGGCTTTGGAGTTAGACTGGCTGGTTTTGAATCCTCCTCTAGTAATTAACTGGCTGATTTGGATCTCTTTTTGGCTCTGTTCTCTCATCTATAAAATGGGAATATTAATATTACCGCATCATAGAAATTTTGGCAGGATAAAAATTGATATTCTTAAAGGGCTTAGAACAGTGCTTAGGAAGTGTTCAGGTAAGTTTCAGTATTTTTGTTGGGATGAACACAAGTGCTAGCTTCACAATCTGGCATTCTCTTCTCATTTTCTGTGTCTTTCTAGTCTACTGCTGTTTCACAAGATTGTGATTAGTTGCCTCCAGTCATCCCCACAGAGTGCGAGCTCCTCCCCAAGCAGCAGGCTATGCTGGGCACATGTCTTCCATCCTTTTACATCCCCTTCCTGCTCAGCCCCACCCAGCCCCTCGTGAAAGTGCCTCTCACTGCTGACCTCTGTCCTCGGTCTTTCCTCTTGTGCTGTCTTGAGTCCCACTTTGATGTCAGACTTCCCTAAAGCCTGGATTGTGTCACAAAACCATCTCCCTCTGCCTCTGTTTCCTAACATTCTGGCCTTCTCCTCTTTACCATGCTGCTTTTCTGGTGACACAGGTAGCTGCTGGGCATCTTGCAGGATCGATCCACAGATCTCCTGGTCAGGATATGAGGCCCTCCCTCCCTTAACTTTCCCTGACTATTTGTTGTCTGTGTTCCTAGAAGAAAATCTTCCTGCACTCACTCTTCCCAGCCAACTCAAGTTGCTGCACCTGCTGTCCAGTCCCTAACTTGTGTGGTCCATTGCCATCACTCCTTAGGGGCTTTTTGAAGTCCATTTGAGGACTCAATAAATATTACGTACACAGAAGAACCCCGAACTAGCTTTGCACATTTTGGTTCAGCATGAGAATTTTCTGGCAACATTGCCAGAAAATGGAATTAGGTTCCTTTGCTGATTGTGAGCTTCTTATTAATGAGGATGCTCAAGGAGGGGCTGGGGGACTGAGCTGCTGAGCTTAGAGGAGATATGCTGTCTCTCTGGCCTGTGCACCTTGTGCACAGACCCTTCTTGCCTCCGTGCTTGTCTGCTTTCCTTCTGAGTCTACACAGTTCCTGTGCTCCCATCAGCAACATGTTAGGGAAGGCATGGGAGTGGTGTACTTGGTCTTTGAGAATTCATGTACTAGGTGTCCTTTTTAGGTTACCCCTTGTGCTTCTTCAGGCATTCTTTCTGCTGTTGATATGTCTTGAGTAAGAGACCATTGGAGTTGGGAGGACCTGGGTGGTTACTGCACTGGAAGACCCCGAGTGCTTTGTTGTAGAAGTTTTGTTCTCTTCTAGCTTTGCCTCTCGTTTTCCATTTCTGCTGCCCTTCTTTCTTCCTTGCCCTGTTTTTTTTTTCTTCCTTGCCTGTTGGGTTTCTCTCTAGTAGGACCTGTCTTTTAAGGTCAAAACTCTTCCCTCCCCCTGCCCCAAAACTCTTAATAATCATTGTCTTTCTGCCCAGATCTAATAGGCTTGTCTTAAAAGCCATCTGAGTGGTAGGTGCTAGGTATGATCAGAAGCAAGGTTTTAGCTTCCAGCTCTTATAGCAAAAGATGGGACTGTGGAGCAGCTGATACCTGAAATAGCTCTATATTATTTTCCAGATCGTAGTGTGTTTCATCAGATCTAAAATGTATATTTTATCACATTTTAACATCTCTGAAATGGGATGCTTTCTGTTGATGGCATTAAAAAAAATTGTAAGATGGTGAAATGTAGATTGGCCTGAATTTTAAAACATAACTGCACAATATTTACTGCTTCTAAATACTAGTAAAGATTACAAAATATATTCCTGGATTATATAACTGAGAACATCGACTAACAGCTTTCCTCTTCCTCTCCTCTAAACCCAAAACATACTTTGCATTGTTATCTCTCTGTATCTCTAGCAACTTCTTCAGCCTCCTTAATTATAATTACTATAAGAGTCATAATAATAGCTACCATTTATCCAGCACTTTGTTGGTCAGACACTGTCTTAAGTACTTCATGTGCATAAACTCACTCATTACAAATAGAATCCATAATCCCCACTGTAGAAAAATGGAATCAGGGTGCCTGGGTGGCTGAGTGGGTTAATCCTCTGCCTTTGGCTTAGGTCATGATCTCAGGGTCCTGGGATCAAGCCCCACATAGGGCTGTCTGCTCAGCAGGGAGTCTGCTCCCCCCCACCCCCCCGCCTGCGTCTCTGCCTACTTGTGATCTCTCTTTCTCTCTGTCAAATAAATAAATAAAATCTTAAAAAAAAATAAGAAAAATGGAATCAGAAGCCCAGGCAGATTCAATAATTTGTTGAAGTTCATATGGCTGGGCGAGTCAGGATGTAAACTCATGCCCTTAACCCCTGGACTTTTCTCTCTCTCTCATTAATTTCTTATTGCCAGTTTTTAACATCTCTGAACCTAAAGATATTAGTTGTTGGTTTTGAATAATGGAGGAAATACATTTCCCTGATAATTTTGTCTACTTTATCCATAGTATTAAAAACAAAAGCAATGCTCTGTCCCACTGTAGCTAGCAAGGAAGGAAAAAAAAAAAGATATTTTCAAGAAGAAAGAGAAACCTATTCTTAAAAAAGATTCTGGAGATGGAAATGGAAACCAGAAATAGCTTCCTGGTCTTTGCTGTGCAACCTGACTCAGGAATACTCACCTAATTCAAGTCCTCTACTGCTTTCTTTCTAGGAGGTTTTGATTAGACTAGATCCTACCTTTAGCACAGTGATAGTGACCAATTGAACTTGGATGGTACATGAATGGTATTGATTTTCAAGAATCCTGTTATTTGTAGATGTGCTGTGAACAGGCAAAACTACTTTTCTCCTACCTAATTAAAAAATAGAACTATAGTTTATGGTTATATAATAGATCATATCTACTATACACGATATGTGTATATGTCTAATGTTAAATATATCAATATCATGAACCTACTGGTATTTGCCATTTTAATTTTTCAAAGAGAATTATGCATAGCTCCCTCTTCCCCACTCCTAACATCTTAGTGTAATAAAAAACTGGGTGTGAGTAGTCACACTCAGATGCCCGCTGCTGTGAAAGAACTAGGCAACTGACAAGGGTGCTAATTAGAGCCCCTCTGTAGTCCTTTTATAGAAAGTGGCAAACTCAGTCCACTGGTTATGAAAACAGTGAAAAGAAGGGAAGAGAAGGATTCAGGGGGAAGCAAGGAGGAAACTGCCAATGATGGCAATCATTGTTCTGAAGTCAGTGTGGTGCCCAGTATAAGCTCCTTTTCAGTGGAGAACTAATGCCTGTTTCCAAGTTTGGGAACTGAATGGCCAACTTGCATGTTTCTGTTAACCTGGGAGATTTGCTTTAACCACATGGTGGGCACTGGGGAGATAGAACAAAGAATTCGAAAATTAAGATACTGATCTAATCCCTACTTCTCTTCCTCATGGTCTTGACAGTAGCTCATTTCTATAAATCCAAGAAAATTATATTGGCAATTACATGTATCATTTCACTAAAAGCTCTTGTTTTAGAATATTCATCCCTATAGATCTTTTGTTAATTGTCCATTTCTGGCAGAGATTTCTGGGTCCTATTATTTATACTTTTCCATCTGGAAAAGGTCTCAAAGCCAGTTCCTTACAATTAGTTCCTACAAATGTTATAGCAGCTCCTTCAGAAAATAAGCTTTTTCATGGACTTTTAGAAAAGCTTAATAGTTTATATCTGCTTATTTTCTTTTATCCAAAAATACCTCTGCAAGAACAGATGAATAAATTATTCCTCTTTATTTTTTTTTCTTATAATATTTCCTCTTTGCTCATGTGTTAAGTGATACAACTTATCGTAGACCTGAAAGTCTTGACTAATAGGAAGTTTTGGCCACTTGAAACATCATTTTTTTTTTTAAAGATTTTATTTATTCACTTGACAGACAGAGATCACAACTAGGCAGAGAGGCAGGCAGAGAGAGAGGAGGAAGCAGGCTCCCCGCTGAGCAGAGAGCCCGATGCGGGACTCGATCCCAGGACCCTGGGATCATGACCTGAGCCGAAGGCAGAGGCTTTAACCCACTGAGCCACCCAGGCGCCCTGAAACATCATTTTTAATGTTAAAAAAGTATTGAATTCGTCGGTTTCATGTGTTTACTTACATTTGCCTTTTCACTGAGGACCCTCCCTGATCACCTGATTTAATGTTGGAAGTCTCGCTTCCACACTTCTCTCCTTGATCTTTTGTTCTCTATGATACTTGCCACTATCTGTTTTTTTAAGTTTTATTTTCTATCCCTGCCTCTCCTGCCCTAGTGCATATACTAAATTCCATGAGAGCAGAAGGTTTTTGTTTTTAAGATTTTACTTGTTTGAGTAGGAGAGAGAGGGAGGGGGAGAGAGAAAGAGGGAGAGCTCCTGCTTTAGCTGGGGGGAGAGGGAGAAGCAGGGTCCTCCCTGAGCCAGGAGCCCAACATGGGGCTGGATCATGGGATCATGACCTGAGCAGAAGGCAGAGCTTAACCAGATGAGCCACTCAGGCACCCCAAGAGCTGGAGGTTTTGTCTGTTGCACTCTTTTTTTCCAAAGGCAGGGTACAGTCAGGATCCCCGTTGTGGAGACTGCCCAGCCTAAGCCTGCAGACTTGGGAGACAGGGAGGTAGGAGGTGGGTGTGTGTGGCGTGAGAGAGGGGGTGCAAGGCCTAGGCCCTTCCCAGAGCACTGGTGGCTGCAGCAACCCAAACACTCTTGGCTGAGGTTTTAACAGGAACAGGTGGAGGTAGAGTGTGGGGTCAAACTGATTTTAAGAATAAGGTAGAGACAAGAGTTGGTGTGAGGCCTTCAGTTCATTAAGTTGAAACTATGGATTCTTAGAAGCTTTCTTCATCACCTCTTTTAGTAATTTGTTAAATCACTTTGACATAAGATGAAACTTTTTGTTAGTATAATGAGAGCAGTGACTATTGGTCTCGTTCCCTTCCTGTTTCTCCAGTACCTAGAAGAGTTTCTTGTTCACTGGGTTTTTGTGAAATTGAGCAAGAGTATAAAAATGTAGCACTCAACATAGGCTTTCAATATGTCAGCCCAATATTTAGAAATCTGGCTAATACACACGTTTTATCGCATCTTACCTTAATGGTTTTCTCTACTCGGTTTCTTTATTTTTCCAAAATAGAGTTCCTTTAAGTAAGTTTTTTTTGGTGCTGTTGAGAAGTAATTCAATTTAAAAGTGTATAACTTTTAAAAGTTTATTTGTTTGATATACAAAGTATCCTTTAATTATAGCTGTTGAAGTTATATCTCTGAATTGTTTCTTTGAGACAGAGTTGTATCTTTGAAAATCTCCCCTGGGTTAGGGTAGGATGTGAAGAAAGAATCCTTTGACAAGCGGAGGGATTAGCTATTTGATGATGTACATTTAATCTGAACTACAAAACAAGCTGAGCCTTTTCCCTTGGTTTTCTAAGGTTTCTCACAGGACCCAGGAAGGTTTCTCCTTCAGCTCTTATTTAATAGTACATTCTAAACTTTCCATCTACATTTATATAATGGAGGAAGACCTTAAACCACGCTAATTTGTTCTGTGTTAGCTTGCAGTAGATCTTCCTTAGCTACGAAAAAGTTAAGTTATCCTGTAACTAAAACAGTAACTGCAGGTGAGCAGTTAATCATTTGAATACAAAACTTTTTATAGCTGGAATATCTAAAATGGTTTTGTTCTCCTCCCCATAAATTTAATGCACATGAAAATAATTTTAAATTCATAGGCTAAATTCATTTCTTAGCTCCTTTATAATAGTCTGGCCTTTTCACAGAAGAAAGCTTTAATTATGCTGTCCACAGGAAGGTCACTTCCTTCATGTAAATTAGGATTTTTGTGTATCTGGGCCCACTCTGGTTTCTTTATAGGCATAATTAACTTAATTGCCTTCTCAGTTCTTCGTGCCAGGGGGCAGGGAACGGTTTTAAACTTCTGTAGATACTGACATTTAGAAAAGGATTAACTTATGAACAGAGTTGAGATTTATTCTAATGCAAAAATCTGTACAATGTGATGAGGCATCATCTGGTGTTTGGACGAAACTTTGTCTGTGCCCTGGATATAAAGTCAGTAGTGGACAGCAGTGGAGTAACAGACAGATTACAGAAAAATCCAATACCATGATGAATGAGAGAAATTTCTTTTCTGAGAGGAGTAGCTTCATTTCTTGAAAGTGGGGCAAACTGGTTAAGAGTTCTGGCTCAGTAATCATCCAGGTCTGGGTTCAAATCTTGCCTCTGCTACTTTACAGCCTGAGCAAGTTGTCTTACCTCCCTAGGGGTTTCTTTATAATTAGGATTATAATGAATAATGAAAATATTCATAAGGTTGTAAGGGGTTAAATGAATGGCAAGTTTGGTACATTTACATATTCAGTCCTCAATAAATGCTGGCTACTAATTATATACAGACTATATATGTGTGTGTATGGTGGTGTGTACATTTTTTTTAAAAAAGATTTTATTTATTTATTTGACAGAGATCACAAGTAGGCAGAGAGGCAGGCAGAGAGAGGGGGAAGGAGGCTCCCTGCCAAGCAGAGAGCCCTATACGGGACTCCTCCCAGGACCCTGGGATCATGACCCAAGCCGAAGGCAGAAGCTTTAACCCATTGAGCCACCCAGGTACCCCGGTGTGTGCATTTTAACTGGTAATTAGAATTGGACTGGGCTCTTTTGAAGACATCTGCTAAAACTAATGTAGCAAAACTTCTAGACAGATACCCACAGCATTTAAGTAGAACTAGCAGATTTCAAATTAGGAAGTGTTTTTATTAGCTCCTAAAAATCTTACAAATCTTACAAATCTTACAGTTATGCTTACAAAGTTTTTTAAAAAACATATATATTCTCCTTATTCCTTGAAATATCCTTTTGGATGTTTCACATTTGACCTGTGTCTTTTCATTTTCAGTACAAGTGAAATATCTTTTGTAGACCCACAATCTTACTATTGCACATAATTTCACTCATTTTACTCTCCCATCATCCTCTGTACACTCTGTATACCACTGATGTATTGTCACCATGAAAATTATTTTTCATAATGTTGCTCTCCAATGTTAGGGTTAGGAGTTGGCAGACAATGCTTACTTCCTTTCATTTTAGAAAACAGTACATTTACATTTGCATTATAAAAATGGCTTGGAAATACATAGCACCTGACAGCATTGTACCTCTATATGTCAGTCTTGAGATAACAGTAGTAACTATTAGGACACCATCCCACCTTGGAAAAGGAAGAAATATCTGCTCTGAAAATAATGTTGAAAGCTCTGCACTTAATTCATGTTAGCCTTCATGAGCAAATTCTTTAAGCATGGTTTTACTTTTCCCCACTGTTCACAGCAGATGAAAAGCCACAAATTAGGAGAGGCAAGAAAGTCGGTCTGCAAGAGAGTGACTACAGGTGTGTGCTTTTAGACAATACACCAGAAATTACCTGATAATCTGGCATAAAGAATAGAAAAAAATTAGATACCATCCAATGTTTCATTAACAGGTATTCACAACTATATCTTTCTCAATAAAAATGTTAAATAATGTCCAACATTGTAGAAGGCAATAGTATATAATTTCCTTAAAATTTCAACTGTAATAGTTTTCAGGTATACCTTCATGTACCAGACTAGGATTATAGTGTAACATAATAGAAATAACAATCTGGCTGTTAAATCATGACCAGGCTTCTTCTTTTTTTTCTTCCCTGTGGTTTCCATTGGCCTATCTCTTAGGTCTTTGTGAGAACAAAGCAAACAGTATAGGTAATGGGTTTTAAAATTCTCTTCAAATGCTAGTGGTTGGTAAACAGGATTTTCTTTATCAACCCCAGTTATGATGTTTAAGAGTACTGCCGATAAGGAGTTTAGTTGGGGCAGAATTTCTCATCTGCACTATTGGCATTCTGGGCTAGATAATTCTTCGTTGTAGAGGCTGTCCTGTGCATGGGAGGATGTGTAGTAGCATGCCAGCCTTTACTCACTACATGCACGTAGCTCCAGACATTGACAGAATTTCCACTAAGAGACAAAATTGCCCCAGCTTGAGAACCACTGGTTTATTGTAAGTGTATTTATATTAGGTATAAACTTAAAACCAAATGCATTGCTAACATTGTTTTAGCCATGCAAAAATATCCAATCACCATCATCTTTTTTTGGTAGTTCTGGGTACCTTCTGTTCTCACTTTTTTTGTTGAGTGACGAAAGAACTGCCTATATTTGGATATTTGTTTCCTACTTGTTTTATGTTGTCCCTATTGTGACTTTAAAGTACTGAAAAAGATGTCTATGACTCATAGAGGGGAGTATACATCATTGTTTTAGTTTCTCATTATGAAAGCTTCTAAACTTTTTGGTGGGGCATATAATTCTTAGTAGAATGCCAAGTGCTGGTTGAAGAGGAGAGTATTTGTAACTTGCCGATTTGTAGCTGGTGCCCTGGAATAGCTGATACCCTTAACACTGGTCTCTGGATATGCCGATCAGCACGGACACAGTGGGGCAGAGTGCCAGAGAATCTACCAGGGAGATGAATGTTGCCAGCCTTTGCTTCCTGCCAACTACAGAAGGTGTGGAAGGCTGTCTTTCTCATTTTTTTCTTCTTCCTCCTCATTCCATCAGGAGTCACATCATTTTTGTAGTGGCTTTACAGAAGCATGAATTGGACCAGGCGGGTGGGCAGGAGAGCCAGAGAAGGCTGGGGCAGTGGGGAATGCTTTGAAGGAGAGCTCTGAATAGGTCCAGGAGCAAGTGCAGAGTGTAAGAAGCACATGGGAGACCAGAGAAAGCTTTAAGAGCTGTTGCTGTGGAGTGGGCATTGTATTCCTTGTGCTTGAATGTCTTCTATATGCCAGGTGTTGCGCAAAGAGCTTTCTATGTGCAACTTTATGGAATTCTCCCTTCAATTTGCTGAGGTGAGCACTGTTCCACTCATATTATAGATCAGGATACCAAGGTCTTGGAGAAGTGACTGACTTGCTCTGAGTCTCACAGCTAGTGTATGGTAGAACCACGTAGGTAGGTATTTGTAAGGAGATTACATACATGGTCACTGTTGCTTTTTGGTAAGATAAATGTAAAATCACCCAGGCATGTCTCAAACCATTGTTTCTGCCTACTGCCATCTTTATAGATCTCTGGATCAGTACTTAGAGAATTACTTTTGGTGATATCCGTTCATGAGCTAGTAGTCCTCTGGTTTTGTGGAATGTTTTTACAGTAAATTCCTCTGCCCCTCCTACTTAAAGTTCACTGAACCATCAGCCCTAGGATCTGGTCATGGTGGCTTAGCTCTTTTCTGTCCCCAGCCATTCCTTAGCCAAAAGTTTTATCTTTAGAGCACCATTCTTGTTTGTAAATTTTCATGTTTCTCAGTGTTCTTGCTTTATGACTAAGAAAAGGGTCAGTCAAAAAAATCTGTTTTAGGAGAGTTGTAGTACTTGATGTAGGAAAGATGTTAGGGTTCCAAGCCAATAGCCAAGAAAGAATTCTTGAGACATCTTTGGTGCAAAAAGGGGGTTTTGTTAAAGCACAGGGACAGAGTGCCTGGGTGGCTCAGTCAGTTAAGCGGCTGCCTTCAGCTCAGGTCATGATCCCAGGGTCCCGGGATGGAGTCCCACATCCGTCAGGCTCCCTGCTCAGCGGAGAGTCTGCTTCTCCTTCTGCCCCTCCCCCTGCTCATGCTCTCTCTTGCACATATGCACTCTCTCCCTCACTCAAATAAATAAATAAAAATCTTAGAAAAAAAAAGAAGAAGAAAAAGCACAGGGACAGGTCCTGTGGGCAGAAAGTGCTGCACTGGGGTTGGGACCGGTGACATACATACTTTCAAGTTTGGAGGGGGTTAAGGATAACATAAGTCTCTAAGGAATTTTGGGAGCAAGATTTCCAGGACCTTGAGGGGGCTAGCTATTGTTGGGAAAAGATCATTTATTACTGTCTAATAAAACCTTAGTCATGAGACCCTTTAGATATATATCAGTAGGTCATATGCTTTGGGGATGACTGCCAACATATATTTTGGGGGATAGAGATAAAGGAAGTTTCCAAGGAATTTTTATATGTTAAAGACTTACAGGATCCTGGGGGTTGGGCTAAGATTGCCTTTTGCCCTTAGCAAAGTATTAATATTAACATCAAGGCAGCTGAGTTCCTAGAGGAATGTCACTCTGCCTGCTTCCAGGACTTGTCAGTAGTGGACTGTAAGTAGTAAGGAAATTTAATGTTTCTTTTGCATTTGTTTCCCACATCAGTAGGGGTAGTCATCAAAAAAAAATGAAAATGAACCATAGTCTTTTGCACTTGATTGTGATGACAGTTTTGAAGAAGGAGCGGTATTTGAAAGGGCTTAAAACCAAATCAAAGTAATACGTTGTGAGGTAGTGGTTTTTTTTTGTTTTTTTGTTGTTGTTTTTAGAAAATTGACAAGGTCTCTTTTTAAAAACCAGCTTTATTGAGATATAGTTAAAATACTATACACTTTACTCATTTAAAGTGAATCAGCTGACTTCTGAGGTGGAAAAACTTTGGATTATTTCAGTATAGTTCCGTAAAGCTCTGAATTAGGCAATGATTTCTGATAGGAGTCTCCGTTCTTCAGAAGTGCTTAATTATGGAAAAGTAGGAATAAGGCAAAGATCAAACAAAATGGGTGGCATTTCTTCAGAGATCAGTGGAAAGTTTTGGCAACCCTTAAGAAGACACTCTGTCCCAAATTTGTAATGATTTAAGTGCTTTCTTCCAAACTGCATAACATTTGAAATGGTGATTGATAATGCATGAAGACATGGTTGGCTTATTAGAATATCTTTCACAGAAGCTTAGCAAATTGAAATAGAAAAGCAAGGGTCCAGGGTGCCTGGGTGACTCAGTCATTAAGTGTCTGCCCTAGGCTTAGGTCAGGTGGTGATCCTGCAGGGTCCTGGAATCACCGCACATCCGGTTCCCTGCTCAGTGGGAAGCCTGCTTCTCTCTCTCCCACTCCTCCTGCTTGTGTTCCCTCTCTCTGTGTGTCTCTCTCTGTCAAATAAATAAATAAAATCTTAAAAACAAAACAAAATAAAAAACAAAGGTCATTAATGAATAAGTTCCTGTGCAAACATTGGCTTTCTTTAACACTTCCCAGTTGAAGACTAAGGGGTGTGTCATGAATTGGCCATGAAAGAATGTGAGACAAATGGAGTATGAAGATGGTTCAAAGGTTCTTAAAGAGCTAGGAGAACATGTACTTGGCATAATGAGATTTATTAGAAAAAATGATGTCCAGTGATGTCTTTAGTGAAATCTCTTTAGTCCTTATCAGAAAAAAAAAATCCTTTAAAAGAATATACAATCTTCATAATACAACTCTTTAAAAGTAAGTTTTTACATGCTTAGTATTTGTAAAAGCCTGTGTCAAGGTTTTCTTTTCAATTTACAAAATAGGTATTTAGGAAGTTGAACTTTGACTTACATAATTCTTACCCTTTGACCATTGCTTAAAAATGATGAGGTTGAAAGTTGGAGTTTGCCTCTGGTACAATAGCTTTTTATATGGGTACAGACTGAAGGAAACAGCTAGCTCATGATATGATTATTGAATTAAATCTTTTGTTTCTGTGGGTGCTGAAAATGGCAGAAAACCTATTTCCTGCATTTCATCAGTAGGTCTTTATGCATTCATTATTTTGGGACTGAACTTACATGTTTCACGTAAGCAGTCACTGAAAGTGAGGCCCAAGTTGAGACTGGGAATTGGGCTATACTGTGAATTGGGAATAAGATACATATTCTTTCTGAGTTTGAAATTTCTTTGCTAAATTACTAAACATGGAGACAGATCTATCTATTTATGTATCTGTCTCTATGTGCTTCTGTAAGGACCTCCTGCCTGTGGAACTTCTGATTTTTCTACAGAAGACCAGAAGCGGGAATTGTATGTAAAAATTTCTTGATGGTTGCCACTAATGAAAAGTTACTTTGTTTTGTGGGCCAAACTAACCTGCTCTTTTTAGCGGTGTGCACTCTCAGGCTAGGCAGTGTGGGTATGATTCTCTCCTCCGTGGAGAGACAACAGCAGCACCTGTTCCACACACTCAAAGTTGACAAGTCTGGAGCACAGGGACGTGCTGCGCACGGTCCTGCAGCGGGACCCGGAGGAAGAGTGTAGATGGGAAGTGGCATTGATCTGGAGCCTGAAGCACAGGTCAGATTTAGAGGGGGGGTCAGTGAGGGGCACACATCCTGCCCAGAGGGGGAAAGCACCAGCCGATTACTGGGAGTAGCAGTTGTTCAGTTTGCCTCCAGCCTTCTGCTCTGGCGATGTCCCCAGGAAAAGAAGGATAAAGCCAAGCGCTTCCCATAATCTGTGTGCCCCCACACCCCCAGCCTCTCAAAATGATTCATGCACTATAAGTTAAAAAAGAGAATGTGAAAATTCAAAAATAAGAAAAATCAGCTTTAAGACAGGTCCCCTAGACTGACCGGATTGTTGATTCTTAAAAAGTCTCGTGTGGGGGCGCCTGGGTGACTCAGTGGGTTAAGGCCTCTGCCTTCAGCTTGGGTCGTGATCCCAGGGTCCTCTGCTCAGCAGGGAGCCTGGTTCCCTTCCTCTCTCTCTGCCTGCCTCTCTGCCTACCTGTGATCTCTGTCTGTCAAATAGATAAATAAAATCTTAAAAAAAAAAAAAAAAGGTCTCGTGTGTAGTGGAGCTGCTGTCCTGAGTAGTCTCACATTTTACTTTTAAGTAAAGAGGACATTGGCTGAGTACCAGCAGAATTAAAGGCTTTGCTCCCTTAAATTTTGAGTTTCCTTCACTAGACTTTCATATTTTAGAATCACCTTTATATTTCTCCGTAGTTTCCTGAGGTGTGGTTGGATGACTCAAGGTTACTAAAGTTACTCTTTGACTTTCCTGGAGTTCAAGTTTATTGTCTTTACTGTTAAACATTAGATTTCTGGTTTAAGGTGGCGCCAGTGTGCTGTATGAACTATTGGGTTGTATTAGGTGAGACTATCTGTTCCATTTGCAGTGTAGGAGATAATCTAACACAACTGAAATTAAACGTACCACGGAAAGGCTTAGCCTTTCTAGTCCTGGGTCATCCATTAACTTGCTCAGTGACCTAGGGCAAGTCACTTACCTTGAATGATGTGTGATGTTTTTCATCTGTTAAATAGAGATGGGTAGCCAGGTTAAATGCCTGATAGGGCAAGATTTGGAACAGACACATGCAAATGCTGTCCCTTCCCACCAGTGTCCTGTCTGATTTGTTCACCTTGGAATCCTAGTGTGGTGCGTCAGACATAGCAGGTTCTCAAGTATTTGTTGGATGAAATCAATATGGAAAAGAAATCCACCCTCCTACCCCACCATGGTACTAGAAGAGGCAGAGATAGGTATCTTCAGTGTTTGTTTTGATGAGTGTGTGTGTATGTGTGTGTGTGTGTAAAAAACTCAACTTATTGTGAGAAGGACACAGATACAAGACAGAGAACTGTGTGGCAAAAATTAAAAGTAATTGCTTGCCTGATCTGTTCCCAAATCTTTAGGTCCTGCAGATTGTAATCTTGGCCTTTTTTATGCCTTTACTTGCTCATTCACTTTGGTTGATGCATTTATTTATTCAGAACTCATTTCTTGAGCACCTGCTAGGTCTTGAGTCCTGGTTTAAGCATGACAGTGGCTAAGGTGAATTAGGTTCATACCATTAAACAGACCATCACCATTTTTTAAAAAAGATTTTATTTATTTATTTGACTGAGAGAGAGCATGAGAGGGAAGAAGGTCAGAGGGAGAAGCAGATGCCTTGCTGAGCAGGGAGTCCCATGCGGGACTTGATCCTGGGACTCCGGGATCATGACCTGAGCAAAGGCAGTCGCTTAACCAACTGAGCCACCCAGGTGCTCAAGAGGCTGTCATCTTAATAGAGAAATGAACAGAAGCAGATCACAGTGCTATATGGTGTTAGAGGTATTATGGTGAGTGTATATAGAAGAAATAGTGGAAATGCAAGTAAGGGAGCCATTGTATCTGGGCTCTTGGAGCAGAGTCATTTGGGCTCATAGAAAAAGGGGTACTTGAGCTAGGTCTTAAAATGTGAATGTGTGTTGGGGTACCTGGGTGGCTAAGTCGGTTAAGCATCCGCCTTACCCTCAGGTCATGATCTCAGGGTCCTGGGATTGAGCCCCGCGTCGGTTCCCCACTCCTCAGGGCATCTGCTTCACCTTCACTGTCTGCCTGCCACTCACTCACCCTGCTTGTGCTCTCTCTTTTTGCCAAATAAATAAATGAAATCTTAAAAAACCGTGAACATGTGTTGAGTAAGAGGAAGGGAAAGGTAGGGCACTGGGGATCACCTCCTGTAGGCTGAATTATGGGGAGAGACATAAGGGAGGGATGCAAGGAAAAACTGGGAAAAATCTGACACCATAAGATATCTCCTGAGACAGAGTTTTTCTGAGGTAGAGTTATAAAGTAATGTAGTTTTATGTTAAAATATTTCTTCCAGCATACTAACCTTTGTATTTTTTTTTTAAAGATTTATTTATTTATTTATTTATTTGACAGAGAGAAATCACAAGTAGATGGAGAGGCAGGCAGAGAGAGAGGGGGGAAGCAGGCTTCCCGCTGAGCAGAGAGCCCGATGCGGGACTCGATCCCAGGACCCTGAGATCATGACCTGAGCCGAAGGCAGCGGCTTAACCCACTGAGCCACCCAGGCGCCCCTAACCTTTGTATTTTTATGTAATTTTATTTTCATAATACTCCTGGAAAAATAGGCAATATTGTTTCCATTTGTAGACTGAGAATTTGAGGTAATCAAAGTCAGATGATGTGTTTAGGGTAATTAATAAGTACGGATTCTGTGTCTTTTAAACTTAAAATTTAACTTAACAGTTTATTTTATTTTATTTATTTATTTTTAAAGATTTTATTTATTTATTTGACAGACAGAGATCACAAGTAGGCAGAGAGGCAGGCAGAGAGAGATGGGTAGGCAGGCTCCCTGCCTGATCATGACCTGAGCTGAAGGCAGAGGCTTTAACCCACTGAGCCACCCAGGTGCCCCTAACTTAAAATTTTAAATAAATTTAAAATAGTATCAAATGTGCCAAAAAATTAAAATTATAGTACATAGAATTTTTTTTCCTGATTGATAGTGAATGGTCTACCTGATACCCAATCAACCCTGAATATTTAGTGCATATGTATGTTTTAAACTAAGGACATTCACCTATGTAGTCATAATACAGCCATCAAAATCAGGATAGTAAATTGCTTATAGCAATTCAGGTCCTGTTCAACAGGTCCCATTCAAGTCTCACCAGTTGCCCCAGTCATGTCCTTTATGGCGGGAGATCCAGTTCAGAATTGCCCCCTTGCTTTTAGCCACTATGTGTACTTATCGTCTCCTACAATCTGGAACAGAATCTTAGTCTTTCCTTCATTTTCATGACCTTGACACTTCCAAAGATTGAAGGCCAGCTGTTGTATGGAATGGGTTTGTCTGAAGTGTCCTCATGATGAGATTGAGTTTAGATGTCTTGAATAGGCATATCACAAAACTTACACTGCTTTCCTTCTAATTGAATCTTAGCAATCATAAGATGACTGATTTCTCTGTCTCATTGCTAATGCTGTTCACTTTGATCCTTGACTAATGTGATTTCTGCCAGCTTCTCTAAAGCAAATTTCTTTCTCTGTAATTAATTACCAAGTATTTTGTGGTTGAGTACTTTGAGACTGTAAATATCTCCTTTCTCATCAAACTTTAAGTTTATTTGGTTACAGTAGTATGTATGCATCATTTCCTGGTAGGTTTTTATCTGTTATACTCCTTTCACTTTGTAGCTTTTGTTCCTGTTTGACAAGTTCCCATAATTCTTAGAGCACTTCTGGAGGGCACAAGTTGTTCCAAGGTCATCTTGTTCTTCCCTTTTGCCTCCGTACTGGAATCATCCTGGAATCAGTGATTCTCCAAGGAGTCCTTGTTTTTCTTAGTGGAGAATGGTATGGAGAAACCAAGATCATGACTATGGGGGTGTTAACTGCTCTCAGGGCTTCTCAGCTAGGGGAATATATGCAGTTATATGCATACATACACACACACACACACACACACACTCTCTCTCTCACACATATTTATACATTCTCAATCTAAAAATTGTGAGCTGTTCATAAAGATATAGCTAGTTCTAATCTGACACCACAGGACTCATTCCAGTTTTCTCCCTTGCCATATTTGCAACTTCTTTTCAGAAAGTGGGTATTCTGGCTATTATCCTTAATGTATTTTCTTATTTGGTCAGTTCTGCTATACATACCCAGTCTACTGTTGCTGCTGCCTCTCCTCCCTCTGTGTTGTTGTCCTCACACTGCTTGGGCTCTGATACACTGTCCCATATTGACCCCATTTGGATACCTTCTTGATTGAACATGGGCATGACTCTAATTAGAAGAGTGACGAGACTGGAGGCACTAGGTTTACCTCTCTTGCACTTCAGATAAAGCTTGTGAAGGGGTAATTGAGATCTTGCCTGTATTCTCCAAATCTTATATTGTATATTTTTAGTCAGTTTTTTCATGTAGTTAGGTTTCTTTTTGTTTTGTACTTTGTACAAAAGCAATGAATGTATTTATATGTGGGTATTGTGATTCTTGTATAGTGCCTACATGTATCATTATTGGACAGCTTGTGGTATAAGTGGTGAAGCCATATGTTTGTGTAGTAACATAAAATGCAAAGATGTAAGAACCAGTTTCATCTGTAATCCTCTTTCTCATGGATTGCAATATAAATTAGAATACTGCACAGTGGGGGCGCCTGGGTGGCTCAGTGGGTTAAGCCGCTGCCTTCGGCTCAGGTCATGATCTCAGGGTCCTGGGATCGAGTCCCGCATCGGGCTCTTTGCTCAGCAGGGAGCCTGCTTCCCTCTACCTCTCTCTCTGCCTGCCTCTCTGTCTACTTGCAATATCTCTCTGTCAAATAAAAAAAAAAAAAAAAAAAGAATACTGCACAGTGTCATGATCCTTGAATTTTTTTTGAAGATTTATTTATTTTAGAGTGTGCATGTGTGTGCACACACATGTGAGTGGGGGTGGGCAGAGAGAGGGAGAAGAAGAAAATCTCGAGTAGATTACCTGCTGAGCACAGAGCCCAATATGTGGCTTGATCCTCGGACCTTGAGATCATGAGCCCAGCACCGTTCCGCTGCACTACTCTGCTCCCATGACCCTGAGATCATGATTTGAGCCAAAATCAAGAGTTGATTGCTTAACTGAGCCATCCAGGTGCCCTGTGTGATCCTCTAATTTTAAAATTATAGCAAAGACATTACCAGTGGTGTATCAGTTTCTTTTGGTTTATATTTGTGTTTTTCCTTAAATTTATTTTTCTTTTAAATATGCATAAGGAGGAAATTGCTAATTAAGGTCATGCCTGTCTTTTAAAGATAATAAGAACAGGGTTTCTTACTTTCCTGAACTGCATGCCTTTGGAAATCCTTCACAAGTCAATTTGTTGGGAAATAGAGCTTCCTGGACTTTCCTTTCTTGTGTGCACTTGTGTGTTCTGTAGGAAGCATATGTAAATGTGGGCACTCTGAATAGTTGTTGACTGATTGCCAATCTGATTGATTAAAATTGATTAAATATCATGCTGAGGGGCGCCTGGATGGCTCAGTCTATTAAGAATCTGTCTTCTGCTCAGGTCATGATCCCGGCATCCTGGAATTGAGCCCTGCATCAGGCTCCCTGCTTGGTGGGGAGCCTGCTTCTCCTTCTCTTTCTGCCTGCCACTCCCCCTGCTTGTGCTCACTCTCTCTCTGTCAAATAAATAAAATATTTTAAAAAATAAAAAGCATGCTCACATTGAGGTTCTTTTAAACTTTGCTCCTTAACATTTTCCATTCGTAAGTCTGTCCTGAAATAGCACTCTGAGAAGCCATCCTTTTTCATTGTTCTTGTGATTTGGGGAACAATTTTATAGGAAAATGTTTTGCATATATGCCCATGGTTCAGGGTAGCTCTTGAGGAGTTTACTGTCAGTATGTACCAGACACTATTCAGATCTCATCTTTCTTTCTTAGTGAATGTGGAGATCACTATGCACCCATGAACGGACAGATCACTCTTCATCCAAAAACAAGTTAAAGATTCATTTGTCTAAGAATGGCATGTTGGTTAAAAAAAAAAAAAAAGTGGGAATCTGCAGAAAAAAATAGCAATATACATGTAGGTACCAGTTTGTGAGGTGCAGTTCTATTGCAAAGTAATATAACCAGCTGGATTGGTTGGATGTGCTACTTTTTGGAAGTTGGGACCCTGAGGCAAAAGGTAGAGAACTTCAGGGATCATAAGATGGGTGAATTATTTGAGCATTTTCCCTGCTCTGAATTCTAGCCCTTCATTGCCCTATGGAACTATGTGATCCTTAATAGCTGAAGTGTATAAACACCTTATGCACAAAATGAACAATTTTTTTGTTATGGAAAATCTCTACTTTGCATAAGTTCGGAAAGAGTATGACCTCCAGTTCTATCACCCAGTTTTGCCATTTAACATATGGGCAAATGATTTTAAGTTACAAAGTATTTTTAAAACCCTTTGAATTTTAATGAAATGGGACTTAGAACTTTTAGCCTGCTATGTTCTCAGAATTAAGTAATTTATATTTAAAGCATCGTACATATGTAAACTTTGTCTATACCATGGCAAATGAGAAATTTTCCTTGGATTCCAGTTTATCATTGCCTTAGGTACAATTTATTCCATTTCTCCTTTTGTTTTGTAAAATCATTAAGATTTCTTTCTGGGAAAAAACCTTTCCTCAAGGCTTAACCAACAGTAAATAAAACAAACAAAAACATTAATGCACTGATGATTGTTAGTTGCCTGAATTAATCAAAGGAGTTCAAGAAGATGTTTGTGTAGCAAGATTTCTTTTGCTCCTGATTTTGTGGTATTCTTCTTTACTTCTGTGTCTGCTCAAACATCTACAGAACTTTTTTTCCATTTTCAAAAACTGTGGTAAAATATTCACAACATAAATTTTGTTGTCTTCATCATTTTTATGTGTACAGTTCAGTGGTATTAATTACAGTCTTGTGCAACCATCTCTACCTTCTACCCCCAAAACTCTTCATCTTTAATAAAATTGAAACACTATACCCATTAGACACCAACTCTCCATTTTCTGCACCCCCCCAAAAAAAACAACAACAAAAAAAACCTGTGGGTAATTTTTTTTTTTGAGTTTTAGGAATTCTATATATAGTCTAGATATTAATTCCTTATCAGAGTTGTAAATATTTTCTCCCATTATGTAGGTTGCCTTTTTATACTCTTTTGATAGTGTTGTGTATGCACAAAACCAGATTTTCATCAAGTCAAATTTGTCCATTTTTATTTTGTTACTTGTGCCTTTGCTTTCTTGTCAAATTAAATGTTGTGAATCTTTTGTCCTATGTTTTCTTTGAAGACTTATATTGTTTTAGGTCTTGAATTTAGGTTCTTTTTTTTTTGTTTTGTTTTATTTTTATTATTATTATTTTTTTCAATTTATTTATTTTCAGAAAAACATTATTCATTATTTTTTCACCACACCCAGTGCTCCATGCAAGCCGTGCCCTCTATAATACCCACCACCTGGTACCCCAACTTCCCACCCCCCTGCCACTTCAAACCCCTCAGATTGTTTCTCAGAGTCCATAATCTGAATTTAGGTTCTTGACCCATTTAAGTTTTTCCATGTGGTATTAGGTAAAGGTCCAACTTAATTCTTTTGCATGTAGATACCTAGTTTTCCCAGCACCTTTTGTTGGAAAGATCATCCTTTCCCCATTAAATGGTATTGGCTTCCTTGTCAGACATCATTTAACCGTATATGTGAGAGTTTATTTTTTACTTCTCTGTTCTATTCCACTGGTCTGTATATCTTTATGACAGTGCTACACTGTTTTAATTATTGTATCTTTGTATTTAGTTTCAAAATCAAGAAGTGTGAGTTATCCAGGTTTTTTTTCTTCAAAATTACAGCAGGTATTCAGAATCTGTTGAGATTTCATATGACTTTTAGGATGGATTTCTCTATTTCTGCAAAAAAAGTCATTGGGATTTCTATAGAGATTGAATCTGTAGGTTGATTTGGGTAGTACTGACATTTTAGCAATACATTTTTTAAGGATTTTATTTATTTGAGGGGCACGTGGATGGCTCAGCTGTTAAGCATCTGCCTTCGGCTCAGGTCATGATCCCAGGGTCCTGGGATTGAGTCCCACATCGGGCTTACTGCTCAGCAAGAATCCTGCTTCTCCCTCTGCCTACTGTTACCCCTGCTTGTGTTCCCTCTCTCGCTGTCTCTGTCTCTGTTTAGTAAAATCTTTAAAAATATATATTTTATTTATTTGAGAGAGAGAGAGAATAAGCAGGAGGAGGGGCAGAAGGAGAGGAAGAGAAGCAGATTCCCCATTGAACACAGGGCCTGATGCAGGACTGTATCCCACAACCCCAAGATCATGACCTGAGCCAAAACCAAAAGTCAGATGCTCAACCGACTGAGCGAGCCAGGTGCCACTCCATTTGTCTTTTAAAATCTCTTTCAGCAATACTTTATAGTTTTCATTGTACAGGTATTCCTAAGTAGTCTACTTGATGCTCTTGCAAATATATTTTTATAATTTTCTTTTCAGTTCATTGTTTACAGAAATGCAATTGAGTTTTGTGTGTTGACTTTGCAGAATTTATTTTTCAGTTATAACAGGGGTGTGTGTGTGTGTCTGTGTCTGTGTCTGTGTCTGTACGTAATCTTTAGAGTTTCCTAAATGGCCAATAAGATCATCATCTGCAAACAGATAATTTTACTTCTTCCCTCAATTTAGATGCCTTTTATTTCTTTTTCATGCCTGTTTGCTCTGGCTAGAACTTCCAGTACTATGTTGAATAGAAGTGGTGAAAGCAGGCATCCTTCCCTTGTTTCTGATTATAGAGGAAAAGCTTTTAGTCTTTCTCAAATGAGTATGATGTTCACTATCAGTTTATCATATGTGGCTTTTTTTTTCATATATGGCTTTTATTATGTTACAAAACATACCACACTCCCCACAACACATACCCTCCCTCTCTAGTTTTGTCTTGTTTCATTTTTCCCCTCTCTTACCTTGTGATCCTCTGCCTTATTTCTTAAATTCCACGTATCAGTGAGATTATATAACTGTTTTTCTCTGATTAACTTGCTTTGCCTAGCATAAAACCCTCTGCTTCCATCCATGTCGTTGCAAATGGCTACCAGAATTTCTTTATTTTTATTTTTATCATTTAGTAAATGATGAAATAAGACAATTACTGGGTGTTTCATGTAAAGTTTAAAATAAGTTATTTCTAAAACTAAGCTTTGAAATTTCTATTCTGACAAGATTTCTTAGCTCTTCAATGCACCTCACACTTACTTTTTTTTAAAGTGAAATATAGTTGGTATACAGTGTCAAATCCATTTCAGGCATATAACATAGTGATTCAACTAGTCTGTACATTTTGCTATGCTCACCACAAATGTAGTTACTATCTGTCTCCATATGATACTGTTACAATATCATTGACTATATTCCCTGTGCTGTACCGTGCATTCCTGTGACTTCTTCATTCCATACCTAGAAGCCTTTACCTTTCACTTCCCTTCACCCATTTTGCCCCTTCCCACAAGCCTACATTTACTACTTATTTTGATTTCTGAGGTTTGATTCATTTCAGGACTCTGCACTACATGGTCATCTGTCACTCTTTATCTCAGATTACTCAGAAACTGTTTGTTTCGTCTGTCTTCTCTACTGAATTATAAGCTGCAGGAGGACAGAAATCATGTGTTCTTCACTTACATATCTTGATAGTCTGGAATGTATTAGACACTTAATAAATATTTATTTTGAAAAATCAGAAATGTCAAATGTGACTGTCATGATGTGATAAATTCCATGTGCTCCTGAGTATTCTTTATTAGAGAATCCATGCAGTGTAGATGCTTTTTGAGGTGTCTGCCAGTCAGTCTCTGAATTGTTTCTTCTTTCCCTCTTCAAATGATAGATTTGAAATTATGCTTCTGCCTATGATGGGATAACTGAATTTACCCTCCCATCTAAAACAAAACTAAAATAAGCAAGCAAGCAACCAACAAAACAGACAAAAGACGTGGCATAAAGTAACAAGGAACAATGATCTTGAGAAGTGTTATCCCCAGGAGATGGGAAATAGATGAGGCAAGTATTAAGATTTCCCAAGTTTTACTGCTTTGAGAGTGTTTCTAGTCCACAGCTCAGGGAGGGCAAAGATCTCAGGAGGAGCACAGAAGATTCTTTGAGTTGAGAAGTTAGACCACTGTGGTTAGGATTTGTAGGACAGAGTACCAGAGCGAAGAGATCTGCAAAGGGAAATCTCCAGAGATCTGTAGGGAGACCCCCTATAGAATACTGATCATTGTTTACATATAAGGAAACTACCCAAAGGTCATGATAAACCACTGATATAGATTATAAGAAACAGTGCCCAGTGCTCAAAGGGAATAGTACTTTTTCTGAGTCATGGGACCTTGGGGAGAATACTCAGAAAGATTTTTGCCTTCATAGTACAGAATAAGTTGCCCTAGACTGAGCAATGCCTTGGACCTACCTAACACATCATAAAAGCAAGCCCTGAGAGGCACAGATGGTTTTCACTTAATTTCTAATGGCATTTTGGAACAAAACTCAAGAATATTTTTAGTAGTATAAAAATATCCAGTATCCAGAAGAATAACATTAGCAATGTCTGGCATTTAATCAAAGATTACTAGGCATGCAAAGAAACAAGAACATAATCCTTAATAAGGAGGATAATCATTTGAAACCAATCCAAAACTAATAGACATTGTAACGATCAGAAGTCATTAAAACAGGTTACTATATATGCATTACATGTTGAAAAAAAAGGCAAAACAAATGAAAAACAGACCTGGGAGATGGAAAAAAGACCAAAATCGAACTTTGAAAGATGGAAACTATAATATAAGATGAAAATCACACCAGTTGGGATTAATGGCAGATTAGACATTGCAGAAGAAAAGACCAAAGAACTTTTTAAAGAAGATTTTATTTATTTGAGAGAGAGAGTGTATATGCATGCAAGAAAGAGCATGGTGTAGAGGGGGGCAGAGGACAATGGAGAAGCAGACTCCCTGCTAAACAGGGAGCCCCACGTGGGGCCCTGTCCCAGGACCCTGGGATCATGACCTGAGCTGAAGGGAGGTGCTTAACTGGAGGGAGACACCTAACTGAATTAGTCTAAAAGACTAAGAAACTTTTGAGCATGATAGACATTATCTGAAATAAAATGAGGGTTGGGGGACAAGACTGAGAAAAAGTGAAAAGAAGGTAAGTGAATCATGGACAAATTTAAGTGGCCTGATATAATTTACTTGTAATCTTTGAAAGGCATAGGAGACAGAAAATAATTTTGAAGGAATAGCCAAAAAAATTACCAAACTTGATGGAAACAATAAATCCATAAATACAAGAAGCTCAGGAAACTCCAAACACTAAGTTACACAGAAGCACATCATAATCACATTACTTCAAATCCATGATGAAGAGAACATCTTAAAAGCAACCAGAGTGGGCCACCTGGCTGAGGCAGTAGGTAGAGCATGCAACTTTTTATCTCAGGACGGTGTTCAAGCCCCATGTTATATGGGAGTGGAGTCTACTTAAATTAAAAAAAAAAAAAAAAGGAGAGACATCCAGTGGGGAAATGATACCATACATACAGAGGAATAAAGGCAAAGGTCTTTGACAGCAGATTTTGTCTAAAAAATGCAGGTGAGAAAACAAAAGAGCAACATCTTTAAAGTACTCAAAACAAAAAAAACCCTAGAATTCTATATCACCAAAAATGTCTTTCAAAAATAAAGGTGAAATAAAAACATTTTAGACATTTTCAGATGTACAAAAGCTAGAAGAATTCATCAAGAGATGGGCTTCTTAGCACCCTATTTGATTGGGCCCAGATGACTTCCTTAGTTGGGCCAATCCAAATATTCTTCTCGGACCAATATTACACAGTGTGTTAACTAGAATGTATTTTATTTTTATTATTTTTTAACTGGAATTTAAATTAAAAAATATATTCTTGTAGGAATGTGAAACTTGAACTGAGGAAATCCTGTTACTATGTGAAATTGGGGCTTATGTGTAATAGTCCAGGGGAACTGAATAACAAAGGTTTTGAGCACAGAAAACAATTCATGAAAGCAACTTGGAGGCAAGAAGCAGACATTCCCATGGTTTTCAGTGGTCTTCCAATTCCCAGTTCTAGTCATTCTTGAGGCTGAGTTGCAGACCTGCATTTTGAATCTGTGAGAAGCCACTCCATCGTTAGGATAAATTTACCTCCTTTTTTTTTTTTTTTTTAAGATTTTATTTATTTATTTGACAGAGATCACAAGTAGGCAGAGAGTAGGCATACACAGAGAGAGAGAGAGGTGGAAGCAGGCTCCCCACTGAGTAGAGAGCTCGATTGGGGGCTTGATCCTGGATCATGACCTGAGCCGAAGGCAGAGGCTTTAACCCACTGAGCCACCCAGGTGTCCCTAAATTTACCTCTTTTTTAACATGTTCTTAGATACTTGTCACCCCCCCCCAAAAAAAAGATTTATTTTAATGTAAATTAGATGTCCTATCTAGGCATAAGAACAGAAAGAGGAGTCAGTTGTGAGGATTTAGCATTTTTAGGCCAGTCACCTATTTAGGATTGTTATGGTTTTCTCAGCTGTAAGGTCTTAGATTTCTGTTGAGTCATGGAAGGAAAAAGATGCTCTAGCATTTGCTTTTTTTTTTTTTTAAATAAATGTAAGTATTTAAATGAAAGGGTTTTTTTTATTGGAGCATATGAATTTTTTAAACTATTTTTTTATTTTTATTTTTTAAACATATAATTTATTATTAGCCCCAGGGGTACAGGTTTGTGAATCGCCAGGTTTACACACTTCACAGCACTCTCTATAAAGATGCTCTAGCTTATAAAGTTAGTTTTCTGTCTCACTATCTGGAGTACCCACACAGCCAGAAATTGTTAAAGAAATGAGGAAAACAGTGGCAAGAGCTTCACAGTGTTAATACAAGAGTCCCAGAGAAGTTAGGGTTTTCTGTATGGACTGTTTGCTTTTCTAACATCCTCCACAAGATGCCCCTATGCTCTGGTTGATATTAGATAAAATCTTTGACTTAAAAAAAAAATTGACTTTTGCCTTTCCATTAATCTCTAGTCTTTTTATTTTTACTGTTTTTAAAAAGGTTTATTTATTTATTAGAGAGCAAGAGTGGAGGGAGGGTCAGAGGGAGAAGCAGACTCCCCGCTGAGCAGGGAGCCCAATGCAGGCAGGGCTTGATCCCAGGACCCCAGGATCACGACCTGAGCCCATGCAGAAATTTAACCGGCTGAGCCACCCAGGGGTGTCCCTTTTCACTAATGCTTAAAAAAAATATATCAATGTGATATCCCAGCCTCTGAGTCTGTACCAAATGCTTGTTGTTTTAAGTAAGGTTTGGTTTCCATGTAGTCTGTATTTCTATCCTAGTCATTAGATATTATTTTCTTTTATTTAACTCAATAGGATCATAAGCATGCTTTTGACCAAATATTTTACTGCTAAATATCTGAAGTTGACTAGACTTCAATTCAGAATCTTAGAAAATTTAAATCTTTAAACAGTTGCTCTTTTTATCAACTTTAATGTTCTTGTATCTAACAATCTATTTTGTGATTCTTTGTAATTTTTCCACCTTTTGGGTAATGTGGCAGTATTAAAGTCTTTTTTGAAGGTTCTGGTGATCCTAAATATCATTTTGGGAGTGTTTTGACCTACTTGGAATGGCTTTTTGCAGTAGAGAGAATGTTTATCCCCAGGGTAACTCTGCTACAGAATTGCCCCGTGTGAATGCTCCGAAACTTCCCACTTACCAGATCTTTTATTATTTGAACACAAGGAACAGCATGTAGCCAAAAAGCAGGGAGGAAGATTGCATTGTTCTTGACTTCCTTGAATTAAGACATTTTATTCATCTAGTGTTTTCTACAGATTGTTTGTCGGTAATATCCTGAACAAGGATTTTACAACAGTTGCTTGCACGTGTGTTCCTTCTCAGTATGTTTGCTGTAGTGAGAAACAACTTAATCATTTTGTTTAATACAACATGATACTTTTAGATAAAATTTTACTTTATACCTTACCTTTCTTAGGTGTATGGCTCTATTAAGTATAGCATTGTAGTCTTTTTTGGTATTGAAAGATGAACTGTCAGGTCACATATTTAAACTTACAGTATACATTTTCAATGTTTGCATTTACTTTATGCCATATATTTTTTAAAGATTTTATTTATTTACTTGACAGAGAAATCACAAGTAGGCAGAGAGGCAGTTGGGGGGGTGGAACAGGCTCCCTGCTGAGCACAGAGCCCAATGTAGGACTCTATCCCAGAACCCTGAGATCATGACCTGAGCTGGAGGCAGGTGGCACACTGAGCCACCCAGGCACCCCTCATACACCATATTTGTGATTGACAGCAGAATATTTAGGTCATTTGCTTGATCTTTTCAGGTTTGGGTCATTTACAGTAAACATTTTTACCTACCCATTTCAGTTTTGTTTTGTTTTGTTTTGTTTTGTTTTTAAGATATATTTATTTTAGAGAGAGCACAAGCAGGGGGAGGGGGAGAGGGAGAGAGAGTCTCAAGCCAGCTCTGAGCTGAGCACAGAGCCCAATGCTGGGCTTGATCTCAAAAGGCTGAGATTGAGACCTGAACCGAAACCAAGAGTTGAAAGCTTAGCTGACTCTACCACCCAGGTGAGGCACCTGGGGCACCAGTTTTTTTTCTTAGTTTTTTTTTTTTTTTTTTTTTTTTAATGCAAGTATATGTTTCTACAGAAATGAGAAAGAATCACTTAAAGTAAAAAACGAGCAGGACATGTTTTGTTTGGTGATTGTCAGCACTTGAACTTGAGGTTTTGTGATGTTTGTTGAAAGTAGACAATTGAGATAAATGTAGTATTCTTATGTATTTTGGCCTCCAGGAGGCAGCAAGATCTAGTAAAATTTCTACATCCTAAGGATCCTTGGTCCTTTGTCATTTTAAGAACTTTTCATTATGAAAACATTTGCTCCTTGATTCATAAAGTTATACTGGGAACAAGTAACGACTGATAGTCACAGACTTACAGATGGAGATTGTGATTGTGTTGTTCTCTTTTGTGACTATTTAAAAAGAAAAAAGAATTGTTGTCATTGCCATAGTAGTAGCCTAATGATTGAGAAAACAAAGGACTTAATAACTTTAATGGACAAGTACTTTTCCATTTGCAGATCAGTTTTCTTATGGAAATGCTGTGTGAGCATTACTGTCATTAATAGTTTGGGACTCTTGGGACGCCTGGGTGGCGCAGTTGGTTGGACGACTGCCTCCGGCTCAGGGCGTGATCCTGGAGTTCCGGGATCGAGTCCCACATCAGGCTCCCAGCTCCATGGGGAGTCTGCTTCGCTCTCTGACCTTCTCCTCACTCATTCTCTCTTTCACTGTCTCTCTCTCTCAAATAAATAAAATAAAATCTTTAAAAAAAAAAATAGTTTGGGACTCTTATTTCTAGCTGTTGTTTTTGCTAAAATACTATGGTAAGTGTTTAAGTATAATTTGATTAAAATTACTGGCAAATGTTATGGCTCTCTTATAGCTATTAAATGCTATCTAAAATTGGCTGAAACTCAAGAACTACATTATGTTAGTATTTTCATTTTAATTATACTTTCTGGGTGTGATCAAAATGTGTTCATGACATTAAAACTATTGGCTTCAGGAGAACAGGAATTGTGAATGTGTTGTCAGGGGATAATGCGTGAACAGCCATTTTGACCTATTTTTCTTTTCCTGTTTTCATGCCCCCTGAATGATTGCTATTTAGTGACTTGGATGACAGTAATACAGTAGAGGAATAATACCCATTGCTTTTCCTAGAATTGCTACTTTTAGGAGAATGTATTCTGCTCAAAGTTCAAAAGTTGGTTCAGGGGGCAAAGGAACTGGTGGGAAGACTTACTTATAACCTTATTTATGATGTTGATATTGTTAATTTCAGTAATTTAGTTTTGGGTCTGTTTCAACCCAAACCTCAAAGTTCAGGTCACACTCTTTTGACCTTGAATGTACTTAATTCAGAAAGGATTAATCAAATACTGAACGAATTGATCAATGTGAAAGAAAATTAGAGTACCGTATATTCTGAAGAAGTCCAGTAGTTCTTTTTCCATAAAAGGATATAGTCCTTTAAAAACAGAAGTCTAAAAAAAAATATATAAATTATAAAAATGGAAATCTGAGCATAAAATCTGAAATTTTCTGTTTAGAATGGTCTCAGGTTTCCACCTCCCCTTTTGTATTTCTTTCTTTTTTTTTTTTTAAAGATTTCATTTATTTATTTACCTGACAGAGAGAAATCGCAAGTAGGCAGAGAGGCAGGCAGAGAGGCAGGCAGAGAGAGAGAGGAGGAAGCAGGCTCCTTGCTGAGCAGAGAGCCCCATGTGGGACTCAATCCCAGGACCCTGAGATCATGCCCTGAGCCAAAGGCAGTGGCTTAACCCACTGAGTCACCCAGGCACCCTCCCCTTTTGTATTTCAGATACAAAGGTCTACAGTCACCTAATGCGCTGGGCTGCTTTTTGCTTTTTTTTTTTTTTAATGTTCGTTTAATGTTTATTGTCTCTGCATTTTCAGGGTGATACTTGGGACAGATTGGAAATGGGAGAGCTAGAGCTGGCATAAGCTGTGTGATTTCTGTAATGAGTCAGCATGTACTTGAAGGAATTAAATCATTTGGAAATCTTTAGATTTTAAGAAGCAAAATAGAGTTTCTATCTCAAGTTTTTATGTATTCTGCGTTAGGTCACTAGAACGTTACTTACAGGAAAATACAGTTTCTATCAAAAAAATTGAGTATTCTATTTCAACATTGTTTAGTTTCTTGTTTTTCTTTTAACTAGAAATCAGAATTTTTTTTTTAAGGATTTTATTTATTTGAGAGGGAAAGAGGGAAGGAAGGACAGAGGGAGGGTGAGAGGGAGAAGCAGGCTCCCTACTGAGCAGGGGGCCCCATGTGGGACTCAATCCCAGGACCCCAAGATCATGAACTGAGCCTAAGGCAAACACTTAACCAACTGAGCCACCCAGGTGCCCTAGAAATCAGAGTTATATGAAGGAAAATCACTGTGAAACATTTTGTATTTTTTTTAACATTTTAAAACTTTTATTTATTTATTAGCATTTTATTTTTTTATTAAAGAGACAGAGTAAGAGAGTGCACAAGTGGGGTGAGGGGCAGAGGGGGAAACAGACTGCCCGCTGAGCAAAGAGCCCAATGCAGGGTGGGATCATGACCTGAACTGCAGGCAGACACTTAACTGACTGAGCCACCCAGGTACCCCAAACATTTTGTATTTTAGCCCAAGTGTATCTAGGGTTATTTTTGTCCATTAACTTAATTCAGGATTATTACAGCTGAAATAATAATGCTTAAAAGATGTCCAACTCCTCTTAAGATGGAGAATTGTAGTAACAAGATAATTTTTCTTACCATTTACAACTGTCCTCATTTCAAACCTCGTCTATCCAGCACGTGCCACAAGTATGCATTATAAATATATTGTAGTGTCGGTAGAGTGTGGGGTGAAATTTCTAGTATCTAATTGCTAGGATCTTTTGTAAGAAAACATAACTTATGCTTGTTTTGTCAAATACGGAAAAAAAATGTACTGTTAGAGCATTAGGTGTGCTTCAAGGATAGATTCAGGGGACCCAGCCCTCCAGGGTTGTGTTTTGTGGGTATGTTTTTATGTGTGAGTATATATACATGTGTGTGGGATGGGCTGTTTTCATTAAAATGGTCAGCTTATTACACGTTATTAAAAGCACAACATTGTTATTTGTGCCCAGAACATAAAGAATATAGGGATAGAATGCAAATTTCAGTGGAAACCAAAGTCCTAGAGCTTAAAGCGACCTTGGAGAGTATCCAGGTCTTTAGTCATCCATCTCTGCTCCCAGGAGCTGGGGTGAAGACTTCTGCTTTTAAAACTAAATTATCAAGTGATTAATAATTAAATTCAGTAAGGACAGGATTGCTTTCCTTCCTGTTAGATAATGAATAGCATTTCCTCATTAAATTTTTTTTTTAACTCAAAATTTCTTTTAACCTTTATCACTTCTTGCCATCTATCTGTTTGGCAGTATGAACTGAATTCACGGTGAAATTTGTATAAGTACATATGAATGCAAATTAACGGGAAAAACACAAACAGCCTATTTTTTTGTGGCCTTGTTTGCTTGTGGCTGTGATTTTCTTTCTTTCATTCTTTTTCTAATAGGTATAATAGAGTTACATTTTCTGGTAATAAGAGTCCCCTGTGTGTTATAACACTGAACTTGTTGGTAAATCAATATTTTATCCACAAGAACATGTTTTGCAAAGAGCATCATGAATTTCAAGTGCTCTATAGCCCAGACAATTACTATAGCCAGTGGTCTGGTCTGGTGTTTGTTCTTGGCAAGTAAGTCTAAGTGTCCGTTACAGTATTTTTCACATTATGCTGTAATCTTATTTATTTGATAATTGTGCTGGGAGTCTGGGCATTTGCAGGCAATGAATGACTGGGTCTTCCTTATTTTCCTCAATGCCTGGTATATAATAGGTAGCCAGTAAATGCTTGCTGAATGAGTGAAGGTATGCAAGACCATATGTTAGAAACATCTAACAATGTGGTAGGGCTCCAGAATAAGGCGTGGTGGAGGATTGGGAAGAGATAAAGCTGGATGTAGATAATATCCTTATCCATACCTTAGGCTTTTTATGCAAGGCCAAAGGCTTTGGATTTACCCTGTAAGGAGTTGTAGGGCCATTGAGGATATCTGAGAAGGGAGTGGATAACATGATTACTTTTATAATTTAAAAAGGTAACAGTTTTAAGCCGTGTAGAACGTGGACTGGAGGAGCTGTATCAAAAGCTGAAGGCCAAGTGCAGTGTGGGGGGTGTGTGTACTTGGAGGTATCTAAGACATTTCAGGCGTTGGGAGAAAATTTTCAAACTTTTGGTTATTTTAAAAAAATCCTTACCAGGAATTATTATATATGTTGAAAAATCGTTATTACATTCTGTTGATGGCGACTTCCTTGTGTGACTGTTACATTGTCGCATCCCATGTGTTAGGTAAGGCTTCCTGAAAGGAGAATCGCAACTCTGTGACTCAAAGGGGATGGCAGAGCTTTTCAGTCTTTGCTTTTAGTATTTTGCTAAACATTACAGTTCGTATGTACTCGGTTCAGCGGATTTACACGATTTGTTGGCTAGCTTTAAACTCTTACAGAATGATAACAAGAGTGCAGAAATACTCTTAAGGAAACCACAGTTTGAAGATAAGCCTAACAGTAAAATGCAAGTGAACAATAAGTCAATGGTAGAGCTTACACTTCCCTGTAGCTCCGAGTCACATTATGATGCAAATACAAGGTTTAATCTGATAGGACAAGAAGGTGACCAAAAAACTAAAATCAGAATTATCACAAAGATTGCAGTGCCTGGGTGGCTCAGTGGGTTGGGCTTCTGCCTTCGCCTTGGGTGATAATCTCAGGGTCCTGGGATGGAGGCCCCCCACATCCGGCTCTCTGCTTGGCAGGGAGACTGCTCCCGCCCCCCGCCACCCCCTGCCTGCCTCTGCCTACTGGTGATCTCTCTCTGTGTTAAATAAATAAATAAATAAAATCTTAAAAAAAAAAAAAAAAAAAAAGAAAGTTGACATCTGGGTGTTCGTCCAGTGTGAAGTATGTGCTTGGCTTAAGCTTTATTGTGCTTTGAAATATTAAGTAATACTATGAATCCAGTATTTAAAACTACTTTTCATTTTATCTTTATATCCTCTTACTAAAAGTTCTATTTTTGTGTATTCTGTAATATATTAGTGTAGTCATACATGTATAATTTATAAATGCTCATGTTCTGGGGTGCAGAAGCAGAAGTTTTAATGGGTTGTATGAAAAAAACTCAAGAAGATTGGTTTAGAGAAAGATACTGAAAAACTAAGGCAAAGAAGAGGCGGTGATCAGAGGATCTCCTTAGATTCTTCCTAGGCACTGTAGACCTTATGGTGTCCTTTGTATATTTTCTGTGATAAGTTAACATTACTCCCCTGAAATAGATACTGTCATTCTATAGACAGCAAAACTGAGATTCAGAGAAATGGAATACCTTGCCCAAGATCACAGTTACAATATGTATTACAGATTGAGTAGTTCAGCCCAGGTCTCTTAAAAATTCATGGGCTTTCTACATATTGTTTCTATTGAATAACTAGGGATTTTAAAATGCTATTAACTGAGAAAAAGAATATAAGTATCCCATTTTTTTCCGGCTGGTAGATTA
Organism: Neogale vison; assembly: GCF_020171115.1. Classification (NCBI taxonomy): domain Eukaryota; kingdom Metazoa; phylum Chordata; class Mammalia; order Carnivora; family Mustelidae; genus Neogale; species Neogale vison. Next base: position 74,149,404 of record NC_058102.1, read on the forward strand.
CTACTGAATTTTTAATGGAGTTGTGTTTATAGAAACCCTACTTAAAACATCTAATCCATAAACGATGTGTGTTATTCCTGTGTCTGAGGGTCCAACATTTATTCATCATGATCGAAGTCAATATGGATTTATCTAAGTTTTTGTATGATAATAGAATACCCAGTTAGAAAAAAAAATTTTTCCCTTTGGAATGTCTGTCCTAATTTGAACCAGGAACATATGGGAGGGGGGAACATAAGCACTATTCAAGCAACTAAAACTGATGTAAATACAAAATTTACTGTTGTATTTAATTAAGCCCTTGTCAGATGAAGGCTTTCATGGCTCCTTATGTATCTCCAGGCTTGTAATAAAAGTTCTCAAATGATTTCTTCAGTCTTAGAAGCTAACAAGGTGAAGAAAAATGCCTCAGAGCTTAAGAGGCTTTTACTTATTGAGTTCAGTAATAATATTTCCCTTGATTCATCTATTTCTCTGGTTCTTTTTGATCTCCTTTTGCCAGGTACTTAATTTATTTGCTGTGAATTTATATAACTAGCAAAAATGGAATTTGAGTCTGCATATTTTCACAGAACACTGAGAGGTGCTTCAAAGCAAACAGAAACCTTCCTGGGGGAATTTCAAGAATGTTTTAAATGGAAGTATCTGCTTGTTCCAGTTTATGCCCTCTGCCCTGTGACTATTATTTTGTCCTTTTAAAGGTTTTAACTATGCCCTTTTTGTTATGGATTTGGTTTGGTTCCTGCATGGTGTCAGGTGGTTAATAACAAGTAAACACTGCATATCTGTTGTAGGAAAGTTGGTAGAAAAACTACTTTTCCATCCACCATACGGCAGCCTGAAGTGCCTTCACAGCTTACTCCACGGTTTGCCTTTAATGATGATTGTCAGATACGATAATGCATTACTTCTTTTCCTGCCTATATCTTTTCCATCTATGAGGAAATGACTATATGCTTGTATTTAAAATAAAACTTAATTTTCATCTAAATAGGTTTGCAAGTATTTTTAAAAATAGACAGATTTTGAAGGCAGTTTTCTAAGTGCAGAAATGTTTGGGACCCAACTTAGCTCCCTAAATCTGCCGCCCCTCCCCGCCTGCCTCCAGTTAGAAAGTATAACTGGGGCCACAATAAAGGAGATAATCCAACCAACACATGCCAGCTACAGTGCATAGCTGTGTAGTACCCACTAGGAATGTAGTATTTCCATTTTACCTGGGAGGAAAGTAGGCTTCAGAAAATTTAAATGTGTTTTCAAGGTTATACCCTCAATAACTGACAAAGTGGGGATTGATTTCTGACTGTGGTCCCATTGCTTTACTTTTTCTCAAGAGAGATAACATATATATTAAAAAAAAGTCTTAGCTTGCTGTCTGTCGCTTGGTAGGTTCTTAATAAATGTAGATTCTCCTTTCTCTTTCTCTGAACTTTTGTACCTTTCACTGAAACAAACAGAAATCCCACAAAGGGGATTGGCTGCTGTTTCCCCCCTTTGGGGGAAGGGACAACTTGATTAAAAGAAAAGAAACATATGCTGATGCTGCTTTATCCCTTTTGGGCTTAGCATGAGGGGACCACTCAAAGAAACCTTTTCTTATCTTTTTAACTCTTGTTACTGAAGTACAGTTGACATAAAATGTTATATTATTTTCGGTATATAGCACAGTGATTCGACAACTCTGTATTACTCAGTGCTCACTGTAAGTATAGTTACCATCTGTCACATACAATGGTATTACAATATTATTAACTATATTTTCTCTGCTGTACTTTTCATCCCCATGACTTATTTTGTAATTGGAAGTTGGTACCTCTTCATCCCCTTCACCTACTTGCCCACCCCCGACAGAGTTTTTCTATTTTGAATATAAGTGGGAGCTGAACAAGAGGTGTAGGGAGCTAGAAGCCATTTGATCCCTTAATAATTAGGGTTATTATGAGAGACTATGGACTCTGAAAAACAATCTGAGGGTTTTGAAGGGGTGGGTGGTGGGAAGTTGGGTGAGCCTGGTGGTCGGTATTAAGGAGAGCACGTTTTGCATGGAGCACTGGGTGTGGTGCATAAACAATGAATTCTGGTACACCGAAAAGAAATTTAAAAAATTAAAAATTAAAAAAAATAGGGTTATGGGCGCCTGGGTGGCTCAGTGGGTTAAGCCGCTGCCTTCGGCTCAGGTCATGATCTCAGGGTCCTGGGATCGAGTGCCGCCTCGGGCTCTCTGCTTGGTAGGGAGCCTGCTTCCTCCTCTCTCTCTCTCTCTCTGCCTGCCTCTATGCCTACTTGTGATCTCTCTCTGTCAAATAAATAAATAAAAAATCTTAAAAAAAAAAATTAAAAATTAAAAAAAATAGGGTTATGGGCGCCTGGGTGGCTCAGTGGGTTAAGCCGCTGCCTTCGGCTCAGGTCATGATCTCAGGGTCCTGGGATCGAGTGCCGCCTCGGGCTCTCTGCTTGGTAGGGAGCCTGCTTCCTCCTCTCTCTCTCTCTCTCTCTGCCTGCCTCTATGCCTACTTGTGATCTCTCTCTGTCAAATAAATAAATAAAAAATCTTAAAAAAAAAAAATTAAAAATTAAAAAAAATAGGGTTATGGGCGCCTGGGTGGCTCAGTGGGTTAAGCCGCTGCCTTCGGCTCAGGTCATGATCTCAGGGTCCTGGGATCAAGTCCCGCATCGGGCTCTCTGCTCAGCAGGGAGCCTGCTTCCCTCTCTCTCTCTCTGCCTGCCTCTCCGTCTTCTTGTGATGTCTCTCTGTCAAATAAATAAATAAAATCTTTAAAAAAAAAATAGGGTTTTTATTTAAGGAAGGATTTGTTTGAAGATTTTTTTTTTTTTAAATGAGTAAGCGTTTCAGGAGCTTAGCTTTGCATATAAGGCCAGACAGCTCCTGTTGCAAAGAGAGAAGTAAGAGGGCGTTCTGACAAGTTTAGGTTCTCAAACTTAGGTATATTAAGTACTGGTGAGTCTCATCAGGACTCTTGGGTGTTTGCAAAAGGTCCATGCAGTGCCATTCATATAGGCTAGCTTGAGAATGCCCCATCAGGACCTCAGAGCTATATAGCACAGTGGCCTTGAATCTAATAGATGGATAATTTCCGAATAGAGATCATTTTCTATTTGTATGGGTGTTTAAGTCTCTTTAAAAATCCCATCTCTGTGTTTTACCATTTAAATAAATGGTAACAAATACAGTGGCTTCTCAATTGATGGCTCATCTGAAAGTGAGGTTTGTCCTAATGAAGACAGGCTTTGTGAGGTAGGTAGCATCTGAAGACTAGGGTCCAAGGGAGAGGCTCTGTCTCAGCAGGGGCTGAGAGAAAAAAAAGAAAAAACCAAAAAACCCCACAAAAACTTGCTTGGCTGTGGAAACGGCGCTTGAACACAGGGAGTCTACCCTTGACTCTGGTCATGTGAATCCTTGCTGCCACTAGAATCCTTGCTGCCACTAGGTGGCAGGACAGGCAAGAATCCTGGGGCGACCTAGAAAGTTAGGAAGCCAGGTCAGCCCTACCTGCAGGGGGTGGGAGAGGGTGGCATAGCCAGTCAGGATGCCACAGGGAAATAATTTGTGCCCTAGGGTTTATGTCTTTGCTACTTTTTAAAATTCTGTCCTTAATTCTGAGGAAATGTCTGGTGATGGGATTTATTACTTAGAATGTGTCCTTTAACGGTATGAATCATAAAATCTTTGCTGTCAAAACCTTGCAAAGTTTTGTGATCAGGGAGTTAAGACACAGTTATACTTATTTTATAGACACGCAAATAGAGGTCCATGGAGAAGTCGGCTTTCCCAAGATCTTACAGCAAGTCGCTGGCTGTTCTTACTCATTGAGTTCCAGTTCTGTGCCAAGTAAGCTGTTGTTTTAAGTGCTATTTATGGAAAAATCTAGAGATGGGAGGATGTTCTAAATTGTACCTTCTGGTTATCCATAACCCTAAAGGGAGGCCCTGTCCTACCCGAACCAGGCACTGCTGGTCCACGGGTGGTAATGACCAAACTTGTCAGTCCTGTGACTACAAGAAAATGACCTTCATTAGGTCATCACTTAAAATGCAGAACTGCGAAGTGTAGCTACCACACCATGATACTTACAGGATTGGGGGGATTAAAGGAGGAAATCTATATGTGCGCCTAGAATATAATCTAACACCATACCTAGAATTAGTAAAGTTTTTTTCCCCTCTGTACCTGCCCTCTCCTTCATGATTTGCTCCGTATCTGCCTCTTGACTCGAAGATATTTGGACCTATTAATGATCAGTTGGACCAACGTGCTAAAGGAGGAGGGAGAACTTTCTTCTTAACAGTTCAGCCTTTTAAACTGTCTTTGTGATAGCAATGACCTTTTAAAAAATAATGTTACCATCAGTGACTTATTGTCAAAAGGAGAGTAGTCAGTCACTGTGCTTTTGAATAGTGGTTTTCAAGCTTATGAACCACAACCCCATATGACACCATGTTTGTGTGGAATAAAACTTATCCTTTCTGTGTGCACACATAACTCTATTTTCTGTCAGGCCTGCTAATGGAATGAGACTGCACTTTGAAAAATCTTATGCCTTAGTGAAAAAGATGGTAAGAAAACGAAACATTCTTTTTTGGCAGATTGGCAACATCCAGGGCCGAATTCAAAGTGAAAAAGTGTTGGAAGGTCGGGGAGAGACAGTAAAGTATCTCCCAAATGGAGTGGGCACTTTGAGACGGGAAAATACAGCCAGCTCCCTTGTAGAGTTTACACAGAGCTTTATTCAAGGTGCCTGACGGACACCAGGGATCCGGGCAGAGGGTGATCCTTGGCAGCCACATAGGTGTTCTCACAAAGTCCAGCCCTTAGTCCACAGATTTTATAGGGTGAGGGGACACGCAGAAGGACACTGTAGTAGGATCAAAGGGTTCACATGCACTTCAAAGGGCTTGCATGCACTTACTTGACAGTTAACCCTTTACTTAGATCTGGTGGCATCCCCTGTGCATCAAGAAAGAAAGACTATGTTATCTCTAAGAGATTCATGAGAGGCCAAAATAAAGTCTTCCCCATCCTGGCCTTGGTGGGCATCTCTAAGGTATATATATTAATCTCCAAGGGGCCCAGGACACGTAGCCCCAGGAGAGGTCATCGAGCAAATATGAACAAGATGGAGTTAGTATTGTCAGCACTCCTACAGAAGAGGAACTTGAAACATGCAAGTTTGGGCCGTAGTCCTTGGAGCTTCAGATGGGGCGTTGTCTTTTTTATCAGCTTTCCCTACACGTACTCGTGCCAGAACTATGGTTAAAGGCAGTGAGAATGGAAAGAAAATGCAACATAGGTACTGTGAATCATAGCTAACAGTCTTGCTTAAACGTTTACTCCCCCTGTATTTCTTCTGTGGGTAGGTTTTTTTGTTTTTTTTTTTTAAGATTTTATTTATTTATTTGACAGACAGAGATCACAAGCAGGCAGACAGGCAGGCAGAGAGAGGGAGAGGAGGAAGCAGGCTCCCTGCAGAGCAGAGAGCCCGATGCGGGACTCGATCCCAGGACCCTGAGATCATGACCTGAGCCGAAGGCAGCGGCTTAACCCACTGAGCCACCCAGGCACCCCTGTGGGTAGGTTTTAAACTTATCTTGCAGTTCTTGGATCAGCGGACTTGTGTTAAATCACATCATCTAGCAAATCCACTTGAGACAGCTTGGAAATCCAGGTGTGAATGAAACAGACTGCTGCCACGGCTGCTGATGGAGGAGGGCAGCCGTGTTGACTGGTGCTGCCTTGTTCGTAATGTGCTGTGTGTGTGTGGCCTCATTTGCTCCTCATCATCCTGTGAGAGAAAAGATGAAATTGTCTTTTTTGTTCAGCGTGACCACCAGCACCAAAAGCAGACAAAGCGCAGGGATCTACAAGGTTAACCAGCTTCTCAAAGTCACGGAGCTAGTGGAAGAGATGCTAGGAAAAAGCTTCAATCCAGGTCTGCCTTACTACTAAAAATCTGGATACCAAAACCTTCTGTGATATGAGCTTGGAAATGTCAATGTCAAGAGTATTTTTATTGTGGATTACATACAAATTAAAATACTAGTTCTTTGGGAGACAAGTTAAAGAGCACAGCACATGAAATTGTCCCTCATCTGTCATTGTTTCAAGGCAAATAACCCATTCTTACAAACTTTGTACTTCAGATATTTAAGATGCCTTCATTGGGAGGAACATTGATACCATTCCCACAGATGATTTTTTCCCTCTGTGCAGCAAACTTGGAAGCCTGTGCCTGTGTTTCATAGTTTGTCTTCACTGTTTTTGTCTGAAAAACCTGTGCAGTAAGGAGACTTGTGGTATCCTTGTTGGCAATATTGAGGTCTGAAAAGGTTATGTGAGAATTTAAATGAGAACTTGGGTCTTCTGGGACCACCTGCCCACTTTTTTTTGGCAGAAGCGTTAAGCCATGTGGGCAGAGTAACTGAGTGTTTGGGTAAAGGCCCAAGGTCTAAAATGGCAGAGGAAAAGCACCACAAAATGTACCTGCCATTTAAGTTTAAAATGTAGTCATGTCAAGACTGATCAATGTTCTATAAAGTGACCCCATGACAGAATAATTAAGTTTTGCACTTACTGGCTATTTCACATATCCAGTAAGCAACCAACTCAACAGGTAGAAATGTTATTTGAGTTGTGATTTTTCCTTTCTCTCCCAACTTTTTTTTTTTTTTTTTTTAAAGTAGGCTCCATGCCCAGTGTGGAACCCAACGTAGGGATATGAACTCATGACCCTGAGATCAAGAGTCAGACATTTAACCAACGGAGCCACCCAAGCACCCTCCCCCAACTTTCTTTTAAAGTTTTTGCTAAGCACTTATTTGCATGTGACCCAATAAAGCATGTTATGTAAATAAACCACTGGATATATCAGTGGTTTTTAAATCTTTTTTTTTTTTTTTTTAGGATTTTATTTATTCATTTGACAAATAGAGATCACAAGTAGGCAGAGAGGCAGGCAGAGAGAGGAGGAAACAGGCTCCCTACTGAACAGAGAGCCTGATGTGGGGCTCGATCCCAGGACCCTGGGATCATGACCTGAGCTGAAGGCAGAGGCTTTAACCCACTGAGCCACCCAGGCGCCCCATATCAGTGGTTTTTAAATGTGTTTGGTCTCTTTCAGGTGAAATTCATGACTCTGCAAAAGATTAAAAAGGACAAGTGTGAGTAGGTCATGTATATCATAACCACTGAAAAGCTGATTTCATTATAAAACAGTAAGGAGAATCGATAAAGTTTATTAATATTTCCTATGTGTTAGGCAGTGTTCAAAGGTTTTATCCTTTTTATTTTGTGAAATCTCAAAACCCAAGGTCAATACTATTCTCGTCTTTACAGTTGAGGAAACCAAGTTTTTTGTTTTGGGTTTTGTTTTGTTTTTTTAAAGACTTTATTTATTTGACAGAGACATAGTGAGAGAACACAAACATGGGGACTAGGAGAAGGAGGAGCAGACTTCCCATTGAGCAGGGAGCCTGATGAAGGGCTCTTTTCAGGACCCTGGGATCATGACCTGAGCCAAAGACAGACAATTAACGACTGAGCCACTCAGGCGCCTGGGAAACCAAGGTTAATAAACTAATTGCTTCATATACTTAATTGAGGGTCATACTGTGATAAGTGGTAAAACAAGTATAATCTGACTTCTGATCTTAGGCTTTTGATAAAAAGGCTTTTTGATATATAGCCTCCTGGTGTAAAAGAAATTTAAGTTAATAGAAAAATTGGTCCTCATTGTCGTTTTAATAATTTGTAGTCTGAACTTGTACAAGTCACTTCATCTCTTTATACCTTTTTGTCCTCATCTCTAAATTGTGTATATTATCTAGTCGGGGGGGTGTCTGGGTGGCTCAGTGGGTTGGACGTCTGCCTTCGGCTTGGGCCATGGTCCTGGGGTCCTGGGATCAAGCACTGCCTCAGACTCCCTGCGCAGTGGGGAGCCTGCTTCTCCCTCTGCCTGCCTCTTCTCCTGTTTGTGCTCTCTCTCTTTCTCTCTCTGACAAATAAATGGATAGAATCTTTAAAAAAAAAAATGAAATCTTAAATAATCTATTCTCACATCTTCAGTGGGGATTAAAAACTAGAGTGGTATAGTGGCCCTGGAGCGGGATATATTGTGGAAATGAGAGGCAATGAGGAGGTAAAGATGATAGAAAGTGTAGGTTTAGAAAGCTTATCTGCAAGAAATATTCCAAAATGTTTGTGTGGTAACACTTATTTTTCTCCTAACATGGAAATGGTCAGGGTAGGCTGCAGGTACCATATTAATGGGAAGATGAAGAGCTGTAAGGAGAATGGAGAAGTAGCAGTTTCAGTGATCAGAGGATGGATGTATAGGGATGCCCTCTGGGTGCTGCTGCTCAGTGGGGTCGCCACATTAGAGAGCAGCAAGAGTGGGTCGTTTGCTTAACCAGGCAAATGTTGGTGGAGGGGGCGAGAGCTGGGTGGAGAGATTCCATAACTATGTAGATAGATATTTGGAAATTGAGGTATTTTGAGGCAAGCATGAATAATTCAGCCATTTGTAATGGAGAAAAAAATGTGTGTGATGCTCCAAAACAAAAATCAGTGTACTTTCTGGTACTGTCTGTTGTCTCTACCTGCCATTTTCCTTTCATTACCACCATGGCCTCAGCAGGTCATTGATGAGGCCAATTTATCTAGTTATGTGATTTTTTAATATTATGTTTGTCTTTTGAAGCTTTGAGCAAAGTATAAACTCTCTTCAGGACTCTTTCTCTTCTTAAACAGCATGATTTGCTGGCAACACCATGATTGGAAGAAGGGTTAGGCATGTTGTGGTCAGGAGAGGCTGTTTCCCCTCACTGAATTACTCTTCCTCTGTAGTTATTAAACTGCTGGTAGCCAGGCTATGTCCCAGAGGGGATCCCTGTATTCAGGATTTTCCAGAGAAACAATACCAGTAGGGTATGTGGGTATGTGTATGTGTACATGTGTGTTTTAAGGAATTGGTTCATGTGTTTATGGAGTCTGGCAAGTCCAAATCAGCAGGCTTAAGACCCAGGAGAGCCAACAGTGTAGATGAGGTCCGAAGGCAGTCTGCTGGAGACTTCTCAAGGGCTGGGTGTTTTGTTGTTGTTGTTGTAATATTGGGGCTGTCAACTGACTGAACAAGGCCTACCACATTATTGAGGGCAATCTGTTTACTCAGAATTCACTGATTTAAATGTTAATTTTCTCCAAAAACATTCTCCAAGTGGGCACATAGAATTAACCATCACACCCCTCTGTGGGGTGTGCTATAGGCAAGGCCTTCATAGAACATTAGAGCCTTTAACATCTCATCCTCAGAACATCTCTTAAATGCCAGCTTTTTTTTTTTTTTGTTCAGTGTATTAGGTAGAAATTCTATAACCTGTTTGAATCAAATTAACAGGCAAGAAGGTAATTTTAAAATTGTGTCATAGGGGTGCCTGGGTGGCTCAGTTGGTGAAGTGTCTGCTTTCAGCTCAGGTCATGATCCCAGAGTCCTAGGATCGAATCACTCTTTGGGCTCTCTGCTCAGCAGGGAGCCTGCTTCTCCCTTTCACTCTGCTGCTCCCTCTGCTTGTGCGTACGCTCTGTCTCTCTCTCTCTCTATGAGATAAATAAATAAAATCTGTAAAAAATAAAACAAAAAAACTGTAATAGTTTACAAATGCAAGGAAATTAGGGATGTGGTGAGGGGAGAGGGTGGGTACAGTTAAGTGTAAGAGTGTGTATTGCCACCTGTCATGATGAGTACAGTTTGGCAAGAGAACAATAGACCCTTGTTTTTGTGACTGGACAGCATGTTCCCATATACTGTGTATGTGTCGGGAGCTGCTTCTTAGAATCTTCTTAGATCTGCAGGAAAGTCCCGTCTTCATTCTGGGAAGGAGTGGCTTGGTGGGGGCCTTTGACACTCTGGTCTGCTACCTAACCATTGAATTCTTCCCTGCCGGCCATGCTACTGACTCCCTGAGAGGACCCCCTTAGTGGTGCCGTGAGCCCATAGGTTGAAGAATTGCATAGATCAATACAACTTGTTTCCATAGCAGCTATCTTCTGGGCTGTATTGTCTCATAAACCGTGGGAGAATCAAATGATTTGGAAGCGGTGATTTTGTTGCTAATACCCTTACAGATACAGCAACCACAATTTTAATTCTTCTAGTTAGTACAGAACTGTATTTTGCACCTAGTTGCTCAGGAAGGGTTTGGAAAGCTTTATTCTCTTTCTGTATTCATTCTCTTTTCTCTCTCCCTTCCGATGATCCCTGCAGCTCACATTTGAGTGCCTGTGATACGAAGAATGCTGTATTATTTTTTTCCTTAGGAGAAATGAAGTAAATAGGAGTTTTAGATTCCCTTGAGAAATTTTTAAAGGAGATTGGTCTCAGTATCAGGGTGGAAATAAAGTGGTTAATACTCCTTGTTACATACCCTCTAACACCTTTCAGTTTTTATAACTGAACTCTTTCATTTTACTCTAGAGAGTAAGCCTTTCTTTCGTTTGACTTGCAGAAGTGGTGGTGGTTTTATTTTCCAGTAAACTCTTACAGCAAAATGTTCATTAATTAAAAATAGCTGCCCCGTACAGGAAACAGCTCATTTAGCAGCTCCTGACACGGTTCTAAAAACAGACTTGAGCCGCTCTGAGTGCTAAAGAGGAGTGAACACTGAAGACCATGTGAGCAAACTCAGGTAAAAGCATGCTGTTTTTTAAGAAGGCTCTGTGTGCCTTTCTCTCCATGTCGTTCTGATGATACGAGTCATGTGCTCACTATTAGAAAACCAAATATTACAGCAATATGTTCTGTAGAAAGTGAAATTCTCACCCAGATTGTGGTGTCTAGTTAGTCTGGTGGCTTCTGGCAGATTTTTTCTGTGCATATACAAGCAGTATAGACATATTTTTAAAATGGGATTATATGTTCTTTCAACTTGGTTTTTCATTGATATGTATTGGAAATTTTCCACATCAAATTTTTCAAAATGCTCTGGCTTATTATTTAAGTTAGCATAGTATTTCACTGTATAGCTGTACTACAATTTGTTCAAACCAGCTCTCTGCTAATAGACTTCTGAGTTGATACTCTATTTTTTTCCTCGAAGATCATTGTTTTTAGGGTTAGATGCACTTGCAATTGAGCAAAGTTACCACATACAATATACTCATAGTGTAATATATTGAGAGTTTACTACCTGCCTAGAACTTTTCTAAGCATTATCTTGCGAAAATTAGAGTAATTCTGTTATGAGGGATTTCTTCTTGTCTGTATTCTTGAGATGCAGACATTCTTGAGATTCTGAGATCCTTGCATACCATCATGGCCATCCCTAAGATAAACTGAAAGACAGGAGTCACTGAGGCAGACACGTGAGCACTCTTTAAACCCAGAGGAGCTAAGCAGGACAGCAGGTGTGTCAGCATAAGAGAAAGCAGAATTGAGAAAATCTTAATGGTGTTACTGATGTTAACAAAAAAAAAAAACTTCGCTGGTTGTCATAACAACTGGCTTCGGAAGCCCTGCCATCTTAACCCTTGTGACTGTGCCTGGAGGATTCCCTGGTTGTCACCACAGACTGCTTGGTATTTGCGTGTCCCCACTTCTCTTCCGAATTCCTATTGTGAATTTGTCTGATCAGCAGGGCCTTTCCTCGGATTTGCCTGTGCTCCTGGAGTGCCTTACTGAGCACCAAGAGATGTCCGCTAAAACTGAGGGTCCCATCCCTGGCCAGTCCTCTCTGCTGGCTTATGTAGCTGCTCGGTGCTTACTACTGGAAATGGAAACTTTCAAGTTTTTGTCACTCTTAGAGACTTGGACTCTAAAATAGACTCTGTGAAAAGTCTCCTGAGACCTAGAAGGTATATTTCATTTGCTTAAATGGTTGTTGAATTAACCCTAGGTATAATAGGTTAAGTTTGTAGAGGAAAAAAAAGTGTACGCACATTACAGTTCTTCATAATTAAGTAGCCTAGTGTGACTAGAGAGAAGTAAAGCTTAAAATACCGCTAAAAGCGACCTGTTTGGGTTATTTATGGTTGTGTAATAAACCACTCCAAAATTTGATAGATTAAAACAGTGATTTATCTCATGATTCAGTGAGTTGACCAGGAGGTTCTGTTCTGTCGGTATCAGCTGGATGCTGGGATGGCTGTGGTCCTCTGAGACTTGCTTGGGAGCTGGGACTCAGTGGCTGTTTAGGTAGCCTTGTGGTGTCTCTCTTCCCAAATAGAAGTAGATGCTATCCAACCAGTTAAGGGCTTGGCCCCAAATTGGCACTGCATCATTTCTGCCATATTCTAATGGTGTAGGCAGTGATAGACCCAGCCCCAGCCCAGCGTCCGTGTGGGAAGGAACTGTACAAGGACATGAATACCCACAACTGTGGTTCATTGGAGGTGGTCACCAGAATGACAGTTTACCACTGTGTGCTCTCTGGCCCCTCACATGCAGACAGACTATACTCACCCATACATAAGACTCCCACAAGCCTCACTCCATTGCGATGTTAGCTTGGGTCCAGGAGCTCATCTAAATCAGGTCCAGGTACAGATGAAGCTCTTTGGGTACAGCTAGTCTCAAACAAAATACCTGTGAACTAAAGGCACAAGTTCTTTGCTCTCTTCTCCCCACCCAACATACAATGGCAAGGAAGGGACAGGAAAATTGCAACAGATACTCTCCTTCAAAAAGGTATTAGAGGGGCGCCTGGGGGCACAGTCAGTTAAGCATCTTCCTTCGGCTCAGGTCATGATCTCAGAGTTCTGGGATCGAGCCCCACTTCAGGCTCCCTGCTCGGCAGGAAGCCTGCTTCTCCCTCTCCCACTCCCCCTGCTTGTGTTCCCTCTCTTGTGTGTCTCTCTGTCAAGTAAATAAATAAAATCTTCAAAATCGTATTAGAGGTTTTGGAGAGGTCACAACACTGATACATTGCTGGTGGTAATATAAAATGGTACCATTACTTTAGAAACAGTCTCGCAGTTCCAGAAAAATTTTAAACATAGAGTGACCATGTGACCTGACAATACCTTTCCTAAGTGTATACATAAGAGAAAGGAAAAAATATGCCCACCCAAAACTTATACCCGAATACAACATAGCAACATTATATAGTCAAAAGTTGGAAACAACTCAAATAACTATCAACTGATGAAACATAAAATCTAGTATATCCATACAGTGGAATGAAGTACTGACATATACTGCACCATGGATAAACCTTGAAAATATGCTAGGTTCAAGAAGCTAGTCACAAAGAGCACTTACTATATGATTCCATTTATATGAAATGTCCTAAATAGGTAAATCTATAGAAACAAAGTAGACTAGCAGCTTCTTAGAGCTGGTGGGTTGGGCGTAGGGGGGTAATAACTAAGGGTACAGGTTTCTTTTTGAGGACATGGAAATGTTTTGAAGCTATCTGGTTGTATCTGTGGATATATACTAAAAAAAAAAAATCTGAGTTGCAAACTTTGGGTAAATTTTATGATATGTGACTTATATCTCAGTAAAGCTGTTTTTTTTTTTTTTTTTTAAAACAAAATAGAAGAGGGAAATGAGAGACACCTAGCAGTCCCTAGTCCACAATAGTTCTAAAATCCAGCTAGGTAAATGTCAGTGGTTCCTTGTTTGGGACTAATTTTTTTGTTCTTGTGTTTTGGGGTTTGTTTTAGGGGTTTGGGGAGAGAGAGAGAGAAGGGAGGGAGGAACAGAGGGAGAGAGAGAATCCCAAGCAGGCTCCACACCCAGCACAGAGCCTGAAGAAGTGCTCGGTCTCAAAATCCTGAAATTATGACCTGATCTGAATCAAGAGTTGGATGCCCAACTGACTGAGCCACCCAGGCACCCTGGGGCTAGTTTAGAATCTAGGTGGTTCTCTGTGGCTCTTGTCTCTATTCTCTAGGCTCTTGGTTATGTCCTCTGAATCTTATTTTTCCATAAGAAATGACTTATGTTTGTAGCCTCTTCCTATCTGAATAAGGGCCCTGATAATTTTCATTTTGAACTATGTCTTTTTAGTCCAGATCGATGGTCTTTCCATTCATATGTTTTTATTTAGAGTTTGAGTATTCCCATGGATTTCTTTGGGGTTCACAACATTAGATTAAAACTGTTCCCACTAATCTCTTTGAGACAGGGCTCTACCTCGAACTGCCTTTAAGTCAGGGCATTGTGTGAAAATACCATTAAAATTCTTACAAGCTCAGGGTGCCTGGGTGGCTCAGTTGGTTAAGTGCCTGCCTTTGGCTCAGTTCATTATCTGGGGGTCCTGGGATTGAGCCCAGTGCTGGGCTCCCTGCTCAGAGGGCAATCATTTTCTCCCCCTCTCTCTGCCCTTTCTCTCTCCCCCATTTGTGCTTTCTCTCTCAAATAAATAAATAAAATCTTTAAAAAAATTATTACAATTCTACTGTCTGGTAGAGATGGTTCTTAAGACACACTTAAAATCCTCCAAAGCCTTTTGGTCTCACACTGATTCGCAAAGTATGGTCTCTGTATCAGCAGCATTAGCATCACCTGGGAACGACAGGGGTCAGACAGCATTGCAGACCTACTGAATCAAACAGTGATTGGATGCAACAGTCTGGGTTTTAACACACACACACACACACACACACCCCACCCCACCCCACCCCCACCCCCACCCCCCAACAGCTGAGTCTGGTGCACATGAAGTTTTAGAGCCACAAGTCTTAGTCTGTGAGGAACCAACCACCTAAAATCTTTGAGGGCTCAAAAAATGTTTGGAGGCCACATTTTACTGGCACTATAGGATTTGATCTTTGCCTTGAGCCATGTTCTACTTTGAGACATGCTTACTTTGAGCTTGCTTTTTGCTAAGATGCTCAAATGAGGAATGGTTTTATTTTTGAACCCATCAAGTCCGGCTCCTTTTTATTTCCTCTAAATACTACTTGAAAAGGAACCACCCTGTTCCTTTTTTAGTTCATTTCACTACTCCCATATTTTATCATAGGCAGCTAACATGCACCATTTGGTACTTTCAGCATTCTTCCTGAAATTCTCCTTAGTCAGATCCATGAGTTCACTAGGCGCCCTTTCTATTTCCATGTTACTGCATGGTTTGGGTTTGCTAATTATTCTGCCAGCTTGGATGTAGGTTCCTTTTCTTCAGCCACCAATAACATTTCTTCACTTTTTCAGATTTTTATTAACTGTCTCCTCAAGATTCTTTTGATTTCTGCCCACCACCAGGACCCAAGGCCAGTATATATTTTAGGCTTTTTTTCCCAGGCTTTCTAGTTCTAAACTTTGTTTTGGTTATCTGTTGCTGCCTAATAAGTCATTCTTAAATTTTGTAGCTTAAAGCAACAACTATGTTTGGGCACCTGGGTGGCTCAGTCAGTTAAGCATCTGCCTTTTGCTCAGGTCATGATCTCACGATCCTTGGATCAAACCCCGGGTTGGGCTCTCTGCTCAGCAGAGACCCTGCTTCTCTATCTGCCTGCCTATGCTTCCTCTCTGTCAAATAAATAAATAAATAAATCTTAAAAACAACAACAACAAAAAAATTATTTTCTTGCTCATAGCTTTGGAATCTGGCCATGGTTTGGTAAGGATGACTCATTTCTGGTCTATGTGTTGTCTTCTGGGACAGCATATTTAGGGCTGTAAGATTTATTTCCAAGGTAGCTCACTTGCAGGCCTGGCAGCTTGGTGCTGTCAGCTGTGATTTTAGCTGGAGTCGTCAGCTGGGCCTTCATTCTTTCCCGTGGAGGCTTTTCTCATGTGTGTAGCTATTTGGACATTTTCATAATGTGGCAGCTGGACTCCAGAAAGGAAATAGAAATGGCCAGGCTTCTTAAAGATTTATCTCAGGACTGGTGCAGTGTCATTTCTGCTGTTTTTTATTGGATAGTCTTTCAAGGAGGGGGAAAAAATAGATCCCATCTCTTGGTGTGGGAATAGTGGCAAAGAATTTGTGGCCATCATTAACCCACTGTAATCTGTTAGAGATATTTTTGGGTTTTGTTTTTGGTGTTTTGGTGTTGGTTTTGTTTTTGTAATACTGAAAAGGCACTTGGCCTAAGTTATAAGTTGGTGGCAAGTAATTGTTTATTAGTTGGAGAAAGGTTCAAGCTCTGAAAGGGGGTGAAAGAAACATTTACAGATAAAGAGCCTCTCAGTATATCTGTGGAAATTTTAAATGTTGTACTTCACTGGTACACAAAAGTCATTTTTATGGGTAGAATTAAACTTAAATTCTTCATTAACAGAATATAGTTTTTAGCACCTTTGTTGTGTCAAGATTTGGATGTGACAGGGATGTCTGAATACATTTGTGGTTTTAATTGGTCTGAAAACAGAAATGGTTGTTTTTAGTACAGATGGCCTTATATATTACCAAAAGTAGAGAAATACCCCTCTTCTACAGACTTTCCTTTTTATAATAGGGATTAAATCTTGTTCAGGAATTGGGAACAATAAAAAGCAGACTCTGGGTCATTGTAGAAATGATTGTGGTAAAGGCAGAAATAAATAATGGGCTGAAAGAGTCCCAAGGTTTTCTACCATTTGGAACTTTTGTGTGCAGCTGTTTTGACTGGTGAGAGAGGACAAAACAGCCAGCAGAAGTGGCCTCTGATTTTGTTTATTCATCCGAATCACGTATTAGATTTGCTCATATAGCCTGGTAAATGGCTTCCTGAATTTGTCAGGCACTTGTGTTAGTAGATTTTTTCACTATTCAAATTGGAGCTCTATTTAAAAAAAAAAAAAATCAAGGAGTGCTTTATTCCAATGGTTTATTATAGATTTCGTTTAGATTCAAGAGTTTAAATACAACTTGTAGCTTTAAAATTAAAAGACTCTGACGCTGTTAAATCTTTGACCTTTAGTTCCTATTTTTAGCTCAGAATCAAACATTTGAATGCTTTTGGTTTTGGTTTATACGTTATCTTGATAGTACTGATAAGATGTTGTTAAACAGAAAATAAGTTGCATATTTTTTCTTTAATTTGATCTTTTGTAAAAATGTTTAAGGCAGCACTTGTTTCCCTTAGTTTTAGTTTTTACTCTTCTATATCTAAGTAGTTGTCAAGCTGACTAATAATGTACTTCCTCTTTTTTTTTTTTTCCCCCTCTCTCCTTGGTTCTTCTGTTTGTTTTTTCTTCTTTATTCTCCTCATACCCTGCACAGTCTGGTGTAGTGACCTATCCAGGAGTGAGATTATGGATAGTGTGGATAAGATGACCATGATACCTGTATTTGAGTCTGTGGAACAATCCTTCTACCTGTCAGAGTCCAACTTCCCTGGCATGATAATCATGACCAATGGTTTAGAAAATGATGCCCATGCTTTCGGTTTTTCAGAAATTGTCTTCCTCTGTTTCTCCACCAATTAGAATTCCGTTTGCTTTGGGATATCCTAGGGACTCATCCGCCCATCAAGCAATTCTTGTGTGTGAACTGATAAACATTCTAGGAGACAAAGGTAAGCAGGGATGTCACTGTTAATCGTTCCTTAGTCTCCAGTCCTCAGATTCTTCTTTATCCGTTAGATTTGAAAGCTGGGCGCGGTATTTGGAAGACTTGGATCATACACTGGTCTGAATTATTGTGGTGCTCTCCTATTTCACAAATACACTTCACAATTATACTCATCATGAATAGGACCTTACTTATTTGTACAATCTACTGAGTTCTATTTTGTTTTTTTTTTTTTGTTTTTAAAGATTTTATTTATTTATTTGAGAGAGAGACAGTGAGAAAGAGCATGAGCGAGGAGAAGGTCAGAGGGAGAAGCAGACTCCCCATGGAGCTGGGAGCCTGATGCGGGACTCGATCCCGGGACTCCGGGATCATGACCTGAGCCGAAGGCAGTCGTCCAACCAACTGAGCCACCCAGGCGTCCCTACTGAGTTCTATTTTGAACTCCAGTTGTTAAGAATGTATTCTTGTGTGTATTTTTAAGTTTTTCATTTCCCTTGGGTAGGTGCATAACTTACTAATTACTTTACAGGTATTTTCACAGAATTCTCATTTCTGGGCTAAATAATTTTAATCTCTTCAAAATTTTCTTGTATCTCACTTTTCCCTGCAGCTTTCATGGATTGTCCAAATAGTTACATACACTTCCTATTCAACAGAAGTTTTTCCACTTGACCTGCCCTTTGTAGATCTCTGAGCAGCAACGTTCACAAAGCATTATTTTCTATCACTTTTCAAAAATAAAATTCATAAAATACTGTCGGACTTGGAATGGACCTTTGCAAATGTGTAATTTAGAGCTCCCATCTTGCAGTGTTACTGCACTTGTAATGCACAGCTTTGATACCTAGAAAAAATAACATCAAGGAAGGGAAGAAGTGCTACTTGTAATAGGACGGTAGATATTCCATCCTTTAAACTTCCAATGTGTCTTATGTACTGTTTTAATTGAAGAATTACCTATATTGCCCTTTTATTTCTTTGTAAATGATAGGAAGCCAGTCTTTCAGCAAAATCTGCTTATTTGCCCCAAGTGAATATACTTGTGTTTGTGTGATTCTTGGTTATTAACTTTAGTTAGATCATGCTGGATTCCAAAACCTGTGTAGACTACCCCCTTTGTATTTTGGTGGCATTTATTTTATTTTTTTTTTTAAGATTTTTATTTATTTATTTGACAGAGATCACAGGTAGACAGAGAGGCAGGCAGAGAGAAAGGAGGAAGCAGGCTCCCTGCTGAGCAGAGAGCCCGACGCGGGACTTGATCCCAGGACCCTAGGATCATGACCTGAGACGAAGGCAGAGGCTTTAACCCACTGAGCCACCCAGGTGCCCTTTGGTGGCATTTATAAGGTATTTCTAGGTCACTTCTAGGTTTGCTTTTAAAAGATATACCCATGAAAACTACAAAGTGCTGATGAAAGAAATAAAAATCTAAATGAATGGAGAGACATACTGTGTTCTGGGGATATAAGTCTGTCAATACAATGAAGATGACAGTTCTCCCAAACTAACATATAGGTTTAACAACATTCCTGCTAAAATTCTAGCAAAACTTCTTATAGGTGTAGATAAGATTATTCTAAAATTTACATGGAAAGGCAAAGTAATCAAAACAGCTTTAAAAAAAAAAGTTTTGAAAAAGAAGCATAATGTGGGGAGAATCACTTTAATTTTAAGAAGTGATGTAGTTACTGTAACCAAGACTAGGGTATTGCCAGAGGGATAAACATATAGGTCAGTGCAACAGATTTGAGAACCCAGAATTAGGCCCACACAAGTGGAGCCAGATGATTCTTGATAAAGGTGCAGATACGGTGAACCTTTCAACAATGGTATCAGAACAATTGAATATCTATGGACTCTTCCCCCACCCACCCCACCCACCCCTGGCCAAAATTAACTTCCACCTAAACCTTAGACTGAATACATGAATTAACTCCAAGTAGGTCATCAATCTAAATGTAAAACATAAAACTGTGAAACTTTTTTTTTTTTTAAGATTTTATTTATTTATCAGAGAGAGAGAGGGGGAGAGAGCGAGCACAGGCAGACAGAATGGCAGGCAGAGGCAGAGGGAGAAGCAGGCTCCCTGTGGAGCAAGGAACCCGATGTGGGACTCAATCCCAGGACGCTGGGATCATGACCTGAGCTGAAGGCAGCTGCTTAACCAACTGAGCCACCCAGGCGTCCCGAAACTGTGAAACTTTTTTTAAAGAAAACCTAAGAGAAAATCTTCTAGACCTAGAACTCAGCAAAAAGTTCTTAGCCATGACACCAAAAGCATAAAAACCATAAAAGAAAAAAATTGATAAACAGGACTTCATCGAAGTTTAAATCTTTCGGCTCTGTGACTTTTAAAAAGGGCAAAAAGACAAGCTATAGACTGGAAACAAGTATTTGAAAACCCTATATTTGACAAAGATCTCTAGAGTGTATAAAGAACTCTCAAAACTGAAGAGTAAAAGAAAGAAAAAAAGAACAGGAAAGAAAGACAGAAAGAAAGAAACCCTAACAACCTAATTAGAAAATGGGCAAACACCACAAAAACATTCAGGTTAACAAGTGAAAATAAGCACATGTGGACACTCATCATATATGACACTCAGTCATCCCCGGATCATTCATCCCAGAGAAATGGAGACTTAGATCCACACTAAGGCTATAAACGAATGTTCATAGCAGTTTTATTTGTAATTGTCAAAAACTGTTAACAATTTAATGTTCATTGACATGTTAATGGCTGAACTCACTGTGGTATCACCACACCATGGAATTCTACCCAGTGAAAGACAAGGAACGGACTATTGATATATGCAAGCACTTGAAAGGGCCACAAGAGGGGTGCGTGGGTGGTTCAGTCGGGTAAGCATCTGCCTTTGGCTCAGGTCACGATCCTGGGGTCCTGGGATCAAGCCCCGCATCAGGCTCCCTGCTCTACGGGGAGCCTCCTTCTTTCCCTTCCACTCTCCCTTGCTTGTGTTCCCTCTCTTGCTGTCTTCCTCTGTCAAATAAATAAAATCCTAAGAAAGGAAGGAAGGAAGGGCCTCGAGCATTATGCTGAGTGAAAAAAAGCCAGTCTCAGAGTCACAGGCACATTCTGAGTAATTCCACTTATAGAGCGTTCTGTAAACATGACAACATGATAGAGAACAGAGTAGTGAGTGCCCGGAGTTAGGGACAGTGAAGAGAAAGTGTTGATGACTAGAAATGGGTAGTGTGAGGGAGCTCTTAGTGATGCTGGAATCCTTCAGTATCATGATTGTGACTGTGCTTACCCAGGTCTATACAAGTGATAAAGTGGCATAGAACTAAACACACACATTGTGCCAATGTCAGTTTCCTGGTTTTGATATTGTACTATAGTTATATAATATGATGTAATCATTAGGGGAAACTGGACCTCTCTGTATTATTTTTGCAATTTCCTGTGAGTCTATAATTGATTCAAATAAAAATTTGAAAAGACACCCAGATCTGAGGCCTATGCTGTCCATTAGCCACTGGTTGTTTTTAAAATTTCAATTAACAAAAATAAAATTAATTTTAGCCCTCTGGTCACACCAGCCATGTTTCAGGTGCTCATGTGACTACTTTCATATTATACAATACAGAACATTTCCGTCGCCACAGAAATTCAATTGACAGTGCTGATTTAGACCAGCTCAACAGCTCTGATTGCCATATGTGTGGGTACCAACCCATTTCTTAGTGTACTGTCTTAAATTTATATATTAAAGATCACGTTCTGCATCAATAAAATTTAGATAGAAGAAATGGATTTAACATGACACTTCTTGAAAGTATCAAACTTCTTGAGGCTATATCCCATATTTTAATAAGAAAAGGAAATGAAACTTTGCTTCATGTTTGAAATAGGAGTAAGTTTTTTTTCCTTATCTGCCAAAGCAGTTGCAGTTTCTTTCCATAATCACAATACAGGATATATAGGAAATGGGCAAAATAGAGGGGAGGGACAAGTTAGGGGAAAGAGATCAGCAAAATAAGTATTTTAAATATCCCATGCTTCTTGTTATTTTTTGTTTCTTAATAACCAGTCTACCAATAGTAGCTTACCATTGCAGAGGAAGCGTGGTTTAGCAACCAGACCTTAGACCAGAATTATATTTCTGGCTCAGAGTGGCCTTGAGAAAATGACAAATGTACTCTTCTCATTCTCCCAACCAATGAGCAAACTAAGCTAAAACGGACTATTGCTTGAGAGAACTAAGGGCTGAGGTATACAAAAGGAGGATCCTTTGTAAAACTATTGGTTTACAAGTAGATTAATTACAAAGTTTTGAGGAATTTGGTTATGAAAAGGTCACATGGAATAGAAAGCAGAAGTTTACCAGGTACAGACCGTTTCAGTTTTCGAGTTTGGGGTTGAATACAGGAAAACTCAGGGTGAAAGTTTTTCTTCTTCCATCCAAGGTTAATAACTTCAAGAAAGCTTTGGGAGACTAAGCAGACATTTTGGATTTTAGAGACCAGGTTTTGAAATTCAACAGTGCAGGGTTTGAATCACAGCTGCGCCACTCAGTCTCTGAGAAAGGTGCCTAACTTGAGTTCTCACTTTCACCATCTGTAAAATGGGGCTATAATAATCTCTCTTTGTCAGGTTTTTCTTGAGAAGGACACATACGTAAACAGCTCTAGTTACTAATAATTTTATCAAGTCATGGAACAGAATGATGGTGTTAGGAACAGTTAAATAGCCTTGTTATTTTCCTTTTTTAAAGGTATATTTTTAAAAAATATTTTATTTATTTGACAGAGAACACAAGTAGGCAGAGAGACAGGCAGGGAGAGAGAAAAAGAGGAGGGAAGCAGGCTCCCCGCTGAGCAGAGAGCCCGATCCAGAACTCTATCCCAGGACCTTGGGATCATGATAAAGGTGTATTTTTAGTTAAATATTTAGATAATGTTTTTGGAGGTAGGATACTAATTTTAGCTTTGTAATAGATTGGTTAATATCATGGTTTCTAAAGCCATTCTCAAATTTAAGTGATGTATATAGTATGACTAAACAGAGCAAATCTTTTTTTTTTTTAAAGATTTTATTTATTTATTTGACAGAGATCACGAGTAGGCAGAGAGGCAGGCAGAGAGAGAGAGAGGAGGAAGCAGGCTCCCTGCTGAGCAGAGAACCCGATGCGGGACTCGATCCCAGGACCCTGAGATCCTGACCTGAGCTGAACGCAGCGGCTTAACCCAGTGACCCACCCAGGCGCCCCAAAACAGAGCAAATCTTGATTTGAAGCTAAGACAGATCAATCTGTTCTTATAAAAAGCCAGTAGACCAAAATATAAGTAGCAAACTAAACAACCCCCCCACATTTATGAGAGAAATGTTATTTCAGTATAATTTTTGTAACCTGTTTCTACAACTATAGCCACATAGTATCTGAAAGAACTGTGAGGAAGAGTCTTAATTAATTATAAAGACATATAAAAATCTACAATATACAGGGTCAGATCATCAGAAAATACTTGCTTTTGATTTTCTTTTTCTTTGATTACCACACTGCTAAAACAGTGAAAAAGAGGTCAGGAACCAGAGCCAACCTACTCATTAGGATCCTTCTGGCCCTGGTACGCTTAGCGGAGGAGGACAGTTGCAGTTTAGCCAATACTTTACTGGCATGTGGTCAGTTTGAAGGGAACCAAGAATGCTGACATCCTCATTTGACTTCATCACTGGAGCCTAAGTACATATACCAGCATTTCCTGTATAAAACCTACCCTCATTCTGCAGAGGACACCCCAACCCTTGGCTGATCTGGGTAGGAATGATGGCTTGGCTTGGTGAAGCCCTCAGCTAGCTGGTATCCACACTATGTGAACATGTCATGTCTCACTGTACCTTTCACTTCTTAGAACTCAGCTTTCAAAGCTGATAATAATATTTATCAAAAGCAAGACATTGTTGCAGGTGGCTTACTAGCTCTTAAAATCGCCAATCCTTGGAAGTATTCTACTGGATAACAGCATGTTTAAGAACTAATTTAGAAATATAATTCTATGGAAATCATACAAAAAAAAATCTACCAGAAGATCTGGATTATATATAGCTTGTCTCCCTAATAGGTCAGTATGGCTACATCTACCTTGACACCTATGGTTTCTGTTTTCTCACCCACACAATGGGAGGGTTTCTAAATTCCTAAGACTTCATGATTTTAGTGTCTCCAAGTAGTTTCCTCTATACTTCTACCTGTTGGTTGATAAGCTACATGAAATGCTTTTTCTCTCCATCAGAATTTCCTCACATATTTTCAAGTTCTTTAAGGTAGCATGCTATTTTCAATTTGTCATTCTTTCAGAGATACAGTAATTTGAAGCAAAAGTGAACTGACCCTCAGTATTTAAGTTTGATTCTGACAATATCTAAATATCACATGAAAGGCAAATTAGCATTTGGATTATTATGTAAATGTTGAATTCACATGATAAACCATTAAGTGTCTTGAGAAGTCTATGATTTATTAACTAAAGCATTGACTTTAATCAGTAATTTTTTCTGATATAATATCTGGCAAGGATGAGAAATTTGTTCTTTCATACCGCTCCTCCTCTAAGATTCTGATGTTTTTATGAAGTTATTTGGCATTGTTAGGTAACCTAGGAAGGAAATAGAAGGCCCTTTTGCTCAGGAAACAGAGGGCATAAACACTATTTCACTGTGTTTTGCTTTACAGCATTCTTTATGACTTTCTGATGAATGTGAAAAAAATCCCAAGACCATTTAAAGCCTGTTTTTAAAGGAGAGTTTGTTATGAATCTATAGGCTATAATTGCAGTAAAATCACATGCCGTTGGCCCCATCCTTCCCATTCCACCCCAGGACCATAGAACTCTCTCACTACATTTTGAAATACCTTCATGGAATTTTGAAATGCTATACTTGCGTAGATCTTTGAGGCTACACCAGTGCTAGAAAAGTTATGAAACCTAGCTCTGCACTTCCCATTAGTTAGTTCTTCACCATGTCAGACAGAAGATGTGTGCGTGTCTGGTGTCTAAATACAGACTTGTAGGTTTTACCCATAAATCAGAGATCCAAATAATTGCTCCACAAGCAGGAAAAAAGTATGATTAATCAGAAGAATAAAAGGCACTGCTGGATGTTGTTGGAAAAAAGTCCTTTATGGGGGGCTGTGAGTATTGTCATTTTTGCAATTTCTATTTCTAAAATATCTCCGGTTAAAAACATTTGAAACTTTTAATATACAAAGTATATGAGTAGATGAAGTAACTGATATTTGTCTTTTGGTTACTACTAAATGACAAGTAATTTGTCACTATTAAAATTATCATGGCTCTTGTTTCGAATGGTTTCATGGTGTGGATTTAGCATGAAGGTGTACTTTTTCTTTTTTTTTTTTATGGTCCATGTCTAATACCTTGAAGTAATGGACCTTCTCCCTGGGATTTATAGCATAACAGTGCTCCCTTAGAGTGATGAACGTGAGCTGTGCTTTGAGTGAAACTGTTGACCCTTCTAATCAGAGACTTACAACCTCTTACTATCTATTTCTAATATCCAGTTCTTCCTTCTGTTTCTAATACATAAAAGCTATACTTCAGTCAATTTCTTAAAACTCCAATCAATTTCTTAGAACTTACGCGTGTAGTTAATGTTCTCTTAGTCATCAATTATTTGGGGATAAAATTCCCTGTACTTCTAAAACATTAGCAAGGTACACTGATCATGTACAAATTTAAGGATTTCTTGAAATTACATACTAGAGTCTGAATTCTAGTTGACTTGATCCTCTGTCATTATGGCTAAATAATGTTCTCATGGTCTTTTGTATTTTTTTTTTTTTTGGTCTTTTGTATTTAACTGAAAAGCTACTGAATGTTTTTATTCAAAAAAAGAGTTTTAAACAGATTATTCTTAGTAAGAAAGAAGATAAACACCAAGGTGCAACTAACATTTTGAGGTGTTTTTCCTCTGTGTTCTGTGAAGTTGAGGTCTTATTTTTTTTTTTTTTTAAGATTTTATGTATTTATTTGACAGAGAGAAATCACAAGTAGATGGAGAGACAGGCAGAGAGAGAGAGAGGGAAGCAGGCTCCCTGCTGAGCAGAGAGCCCGATGCGGGACTCGATCCCAGGACCCTGAGATCATGACCTGAGCCGAAGGCAGCGGCTTAACCCACTGAGCCACCCAGGCGCCCCTTATTTTTTTTTTTTTTTTTTTTAAGATTTTATTTATTTATTTGACAGAGAGAGATGACAAGCAGGCAGAGAGGCAGGCACAGAGAGAGGAGGAAGCAGGCTCCCCGCCGAGCAGAGAGCCTGATGCAGGCTCCATCCCAGGACTCCGAGATCATGACCTGAGCCGAAGGCAGTGGCCCAACCCACTGAGCCACCCAGGCGCCCCGTTGAGGTCCTATTTTATGTGGATTTTTTAATCATGCTTCTCCATTCCCATGTAACATTATATTACTTCTTGTTACTAAAAATCTTTAGTAAAAATTCAGTAACTGTATGGTTCCATTAAAAACTAGTACATTAATTTAGTTAACATGTCCTAGATATTTAAAATTTTTCAAGATTTTGGATTAAAAGTAACTGAGAATACCATCATTTTAAATTAGAAGATTATTTTGCAAAGTGTGGGAATTGCACTTTACAATTTAATTGCACTCGCAAACATTGCATTAGGATTTCAAACAAATGTGTTGGGTGCCATATTGCTTTAAACTATGGATTTCACATTTTTTTCAGTTTTTGCTTCTGTATGGCAGACAGCCTGTGCTAGCTGTTTTTCAAATGTGAATGACATTGCTTTCTTTAGAGAGACAAACTGGAGTGGAATCTGTAACACTTTTGCAAATAAATGGATCACTGAGGAAAACTAAAAGAGGACTTCCCTAACTAAGGTTGATTCTTAGATGCACAACATCCTATGAATGGAAGACTAGATCCATGCAACAAAATAAATTAAGTATGGGCTATGAAAATGTGCCTTGGAAAAACAGATTTACAAGGCTTTGGGCAGAGTTTTTCTCTTTGTTTCACTAGGATAGAAGTGGCCTGGGATTCT
Source organism: Neogale vison (assembly GCF_020171115.1). Taxonomy (NCBI): domain Eukaryota; kingdom Metazoa; phylum Chordata; class Mammalia; order Carnivora; family Mustelidae; genus Neogale; species Neogale vison. The sequence continues at coordinate 74,175,915 of NC_058102.1, forward strand.
CCTGATAATTCATCCACAGAAGAAAAAAAAGCTTGTTCTTCATTCCCTTCTTATGGAGCTCCTATGTCACTGACTTGGCCAGACAGAGTTCTGACCTTTCTTGTGGAATGACTGGAACTGAGTTTAGAGTTACTTTGAATTACTCATAAATTCGGGGCGCCTGGGTGGCTCAGTGTGTTAAGCCGCTGCCTTCGGCTCAGGTCATGATCTCAGGGTCCTGGGATCGAGTCCCGCATCGGGCTCTCTGCTCAGCAGGGAGCCTGCTTCCCTTCCTCTCTCTCTGCCTGCCTCTCTGCCTACTTGTGATCTCTCTCTGTCAAATAAATAAATAAAATCTTTAAAAAAAAAAAAAAGAATTACTCATAAATTCTTTAATGTATCTTCTTTTTAAAACTTGATAGGCCTGATGATAAATTTTAATAGAATTGAACCAGCTATTCTATTTGACTACAGTCAAAATATGAAATTTTGGACATTTCTCTTCAAGAAACTATTTTGGATCAGGAAATTTGATTTCAAGATTTCAGGAGACTTATTCTTTTTTCTTTGCCCTACCTCCACCTTCCCCTTCCTAGTTTAGATGGCAATATAAGTTAATATCCTAACCTTTCTTAATAAATGAGTAAAAATTTTACTGAATATATATTATACTTAAGAATAGTAATTTCTCTTAATATTTATTATAACTTTAAAATTTAGGATCTGGTTGCTACTAAATACAAGACCTTACACACACACACACACACACATTCTTACATTAAGAAGTCGTCAATGTGAGATTTATTGCAGCACCTGTTTGTTTTAGTCTTTAATGACAAGTATGAATAGATTTATTTTTAAGACTAAAGTAGACTAAGAATTGGGCTGAAAACCGTAGTAGTACTAAGGGGCGTTTTGTTTTTCAGACATCCTAACCTGCATATGCTTCTCTTCAGAGTGTACATCCAGTGTGCATAGTTTCTAAGGATCAACTTTGTAACTGAACCATTTGGACTCCTGTCCAGTGTATGCACTAGTTGACATTTCTCCTGCCCATTTGTTTAATCTTTCCAACTCATTTGATCCTCTGGCATTAGAGGCGACAGCTGCAATTGCATATGGGTTCATGAAGTAGCTGAGTAATAAAATGCCATGAACTGATTCTTGTGTAGTTTTACCAGTGACTGAGTTGGCAACTTAGAAATGCTACAAATTGGTTTGGCAGGTCAGATGGAACATTATCTTCATAGAAAGAGAGTTTATGGGGCGCCTGGGTGGCTCAGTGGTTTAAGCCTCTGCCTTCAGCTCAGGTCATGATCTCAGGGTCCTGGGATCGAGCCCCGCATCGGGCTCTCTGCTTAGCAGGGAGCCTGCTTCCCCCTCTCTCTCTGCCTGCCTCTCTGCCTACTTGTGATCTCTCTCTGTCTATCAAATAAAAAAAAAATCTTAAAAAAAAAAATTAAAAAAAAAAAAAAAAAGAAAGAGAGTTTATATATTAAAAATTCTGGTATTGATCCTGACTGATAGAAGTTCCATTTCCTAAATCCTAGAAAATGTTTACTGAGCACCTATTAGACGTAGTGTTTTGTGTTATGTGCATATTACCTTTAATCCTCAGATTAATTATAAGAATAATCTTGTAAGACAGGTGATATGACCCTCTTTTTCAGATGGAGAAAGCAGGTCTACATATTTAGTATTACATGAGAAATAGCAGGGCTGAAATTCGTGTCCAGGATCATTTGTTTCCAAAGCTTGTGTCCAGTCCATTACACATTGTAGCAGTAGTTTTGTTCATTTTGAAGGGTCTTTATTTCCACGGATGGACATTGACCATTATGCTGAATGGTGCTATGAATATTTTGTACATGTCTTTTGGTGGAATTATTCGGTCACAGGGTATGCATATATTCAGCTTTAGGAGAGTCTAGCCTAAAAGTTTTCCATAGTGGTTGTAGTGTGTGAATATTTTAGTTACTCCAATTCCTTGCCAGTACTTTCTGCTGGTTTTAAAACATTTTAGTCATGTGGCAGATGTCTAATGATATTATTTTGACTTTAATTTGCATATCTCTGATGATTAATGATTTTTATGTACTTATTAGAGACCTTCTTTCTTGAAGTTCCCAGTCAAGACTTTTGCCCATTAAAAAAAAATCAGATTGTCTCTTTTGTCTGAGTGCTTTATGTATTCTGGATATGGTTCCTTGAACAGTGAGTTACAAATGTTTGTTTTTTCTTTAATGCTGTCTTTTTTATAGTTAGTGGTGCCCTTTCATCAATGATGTCCAATTTAAGTTTCATCCTTTAAAGTTAGGTCTCTGTGTTCTTTTTTAAAATTTTACCTATCTGAAGGTGGTGAAGGTGTTTTCATATAGTATTTCTAGAAGCTTATTGCTTGTTTATAATTGTTTAACCTTTTAGGTCTATGATTCTTCTGAAATGGGTTTTTGTAAAATCTGTGTGGTAGGAGGTCAAGATTTATTTTTTTGTGCCATGTGGATCTTAAGTGGATTTAGCATCATTTACTGAAAAGACTGTCCTTCACCTACTGTAACTCAATGTCAGTTTTGTTACACAATTTTAAGGGAGAATTCTGACATTTGACATTTCCAGAATCCAAACCATCTTAAATTCTCTTCATGGCTTTCCTTAAGTCGTCTCAAGTGTAGGCCATGTTTTCTATTTCCTCTAGCCTCACCTAGTATAGTGCCCTATACACACTGTAGGAAAGAGTAGAGAATTTGCCATTTGTGGAAAGGTTTTTATTAACAGAATGGCAGCCATTTGGGTATATATCACTGCAGGGGAAGGAAAAGGAAGTGGCTTTGCATTGCTAGGTGGGAGCAGTGTATGGGTTTTTTTGAGGCAAAGTCTTCCTGGCTGCACTTTTCACCTAAATTTCTTTACACGGAAAACTATGGAGGTTTGGATTATAGTTCTCACTGGACTGAAAGCAAGAATCACAGGACTCATTCACCGAAAATGTAGTTCTTTAGCTGCACTCTCTGATGCGTTCTATATTTGCTCGATAAACATACATGTTCCCCATAGTGGGGAACTACCCCCTCCCCCCATTTGTTTTGTTTCTTCGGTTTTTAATTTGATTTTTAAGTAAGCACAAAGAAAGCATCCATGAAGGATTTTTGGTTCTGGCCATGATGGAGTAATTGGTATTGGAATACTATTCTGCCATAAGAAAACTTTAAAAATGGAAAGATATATGCAGCTTCATGTGCTTATATTAGGAAAGAAGCTTTAGAATCAGTGAAGGTAAATACAAGGAAAGGCATAATAAACATGAAAGTGAACAATATGCAGTAGAGAACAGACAAGAGAGAAAATACAACAAAATGTTTCCCTGAAATATAGTAAGATTGATAAATCACTGTTGAGACTGATCAAGAATTAAAAACAATTCCAATATCAGGTTTCTTATAGATATTAAAGGGATAAGTAGTTACTATGAGCAACTTAGATGCAATACACAAATTTCTTTGAAAGACAAATTAAGGTGGCCCCTGGGTGTCTAAGTCAGTTGAATGGCTGACTCTTGATTTTGGCTTGGTCATGATCTCAATCAAGGTCCTGGGATTGAGCTTGTGGCATTCTCCTTGCTCAGCCAGGAGTCTGCTTGAGCTTCTCTCCACCCCCCACACTCCTGTATTCTCAATCTCTCTCTCTCTCTCAAATCTTTAAAAAAACAGAAATTAGAAAATACTTTTTTAAAAAAAGGAAAGACAAACTGAGGAAACAAAACAAATGGGAAGAAATAGGAATTTGAGTAGTCATAGAACCTACTAAAGAATTTGAGCTGGAAATTCAGAATTTTCAGAAATAATGATGTTAAAATGACGTTGCTGAACCCAGAAACCACTGTGTTAGGCTGTGAGGTCTATGAGGGCAAGGAATAACTTTCGAACCTCTTTATTTGCATGTGACATAACATTCTTGGGAAATGTTTGTTAAATAGAATTGATTGGATAACTCAGTACTAAGTAGAGAAATTTCTTCCCTTGAGAAACCCTACAATTCTTTACCTTTCTTTAGTAAGGAACTGAACTTTGATCTAGTTCATTTCAGAAAATGTGCACACCCTACTGAAATGAAAGCACTTTAATTCCTTGTGTTTGTGAAGCTATAGGATTCGGAAAGCCTCAGGGTATCCTTGGTTGAACATATAAATCATGTTGGGTGTAAGTGTGGGCTGTGTTGGTCCCAGACATGATCCTTTAACCTAAAACCATAAATCTTGCTGTCATGAATTAAACCAAAAGTAATGTGGCTCCTCTTCCTACCAATGGCAGTTTGGGGTGGGCTGGAAAGGGCAGATTGTGGGAGGGCAGCGTGTGTGTGTTTCCTGGCTTTACAGTTCTGTTGAACACTATGTTGCCCATTTAAGAAAAAAACCTTTTATTTATTTTGGTGGGGGGGGGGGAGGGACAGAGGGAGAGAGAGAGTCAGCATGGAGCCCTATGTGGGGCTCAGTGGACTTGAGATCATGAATGGAGCAGAAATCAGAGGCTTAGCCTACTAAGCCACCCAGGTGCACCTATGTTGCCCTTTTTTTTTTTTTTTAAGATTTTATTTATTTATTTGACAGAGATCACAAGTATGCAGAGAGGCAGACAGAGAGAGTTGGGGGGAAGCAGGATCCCTGTTGAGCAGAGAACCTGATGCGGGGCTCAATCCCAGGACCCTGAGATTGTGACCTGAGCCGAAGGCAGAGGCTTAACCCACTGAGCCACCCAGGTGCCCCTATGTTGCCCATTTTTAAAGAAAGAATCAAATTATAGCACTCCAGTTGCTGCTTAAAATTCATGAGTTTCATCTTGTATGAGATATTATTCAGCTAACAGTTAAAAATCCTCCAAAGTGAACAGCATTTAGGAGACTATTAGAAACCTTATTAGAAAGTCAGATAGCAACTCTGCACAAGAAATTAGCTTAACCTACAGAAGAAAATGGTACATCAGCTGAAAATAAGTCTCCTTTGAATTGGGAGGCAACTCTTCTTGGGTGGAAAGTTTTGTTTATTTGAAGAAACTTGAAATGACTATACTGGTATTTATTGGACTGTAACAGAAATTATGTCCCTTAGCTGTACCAACTACTACAACATGTTAAATAGCTTAATTATATATCAAAGTCACTTTTTAAAAATATTTTATTTATTTAAGAAAGATAGCACACAAGGAGGGGTTGGGGAGGGAGAGAGAATCTCTGGCAGACTCTGCACTGAGCACAGAGCCTAATGGGGCGGGGCGGGGGTGGAGGAACCTCGATGCCACGACCCTGGGATCATGACCTGAGCAGAAATCAAGAGTCGGAAACTTCACCAACTGAGCCACCCAGGTGCCTCACAAAGTCACCTTTTTAACCCCATCTACCCTGACATAATTAAGAATAAATTATTTATTTATTTATTTAAGAAGTTTGCTTTTTTAAAAAAATGATTTCGTAAAATTTCTTAAAAAAAAAAAGATTTTATTTATTTATTTGACAGGGATACAGTGAGAGAGGGAACACAAGCAGGGGGAGTGGGAGAAGCAGGCCTCCAGCTGAGCAGAGAGCCTGATGTAGGGCTCGATCCCAGGACCCTGGGATCATGACCTGAGCCGAAGGCTGACACTTAATGAATGAGTCACCCAGGTGCCCCTAAATGATTTCATAAAATTTCTTAAAGAGCACAATATTTAGGGCGCCTGGGTGGCTCAGTGGGTTAAGCCGCTGCCTTCGGCTCAGGTCATGATCTCAGGGTCCTGGGATCGAGTCCCGCATCGGGCTCTCTGCTCACCAGGGAGCCTGCTTCCCTCTCTCTCTCTCTGCCTGTCTCTCCATCTACTTGTGATTTCTCTCTGTCAAATAAATAAATAAAATCTTTAAAAAAAATAAAGAGCACAATATTTAGAAAAATTCCAATACTGATGTGTATTATATGAATGTTTTAAAGGAAAGGCATCAAAATATTGGTCATGATTATATCTACATGATTGCTTTATAGGTGATTTTTATTTTATTTCTGTAATTTCTTAATCTGTAAAAATACATTGCTTTTTAGTCATTAAGGATATTTTTGTTTAGTAATATTTTCAAGAGTTAACTAAAAGTAGAATTTTTTTTCACGGTGAGCATAGCAGTTAAAATTTGTTGTACTTTGGGGGTGGGGGAGGCTGGCTGGTTCAGTCAGTAGAGCATGTGACACTTTTCTTCTTTAAGATTTTAATTTATTTGAGAGAGAGAGAGAGAGAGCATGAAGAAGGAGGGGTAGAGGGAGAAGCAGACTCCCCGCTGAGCTGGAAGCCTGTCACAGGACCTGGTTTCAGGACCCTAGGATGGTGACCTGAGCTGAAGGTAGAGTCTTAATAGACTGAGCCACCCTGGTACTCAGAGCAGGTGCCTTTTGATCTCAAGGTCCTGAGTTCAAGCCTCATGTTGGGTGTGGAGCCTACTTAAAAAAAAAGAAAAAGAAAAAAAAGAAGCCATACTTTTTATTGAAATACACTTAGAAACATGTTAACATAGTGCATATCTGAAATGCTATAATTTTTCATACAGGTAAAGCAGGATATGTAATACACAGTTTTTGTAAAAATAAAACATTTTTGTTATATACATCTGTATGATATATGAATGTGTAGAAAAGAGTTCAGAATAAGTACCACAAGACAGTAATTAGGGGTTATCCGGAGATAGTAAGGTAGTGAGAGTAAGCTGCTTAATTGCCTTTTGCTTATTTCTTTAAAAAAATTTTTTTTCTGGGGTTGGTGCCTGGATTCTCAGTCAGTTAAACATCAGCCTTTGGCCTTAAACAGAGGCAGCCTTGCTCTCCAGGGACAAGGCAGTGAAGGTGGAGATGTATGAAGAGAATGTAACTGGAGGCTTATGAACTGACCAGCTATTTTCGACTCCCAGATTGGCTGACTCTGCGGTTTCTTGTTTGTTTGTTTTTTTAAAGATTATTTATTTATTTATTTGACAGACAGAGATCACAAGTAGGCAGAGAGGTGGGAGGGCGGTGGGGAAGGCAGGGGGAGGCAGGCTCCCTGCTGAGCAGACAGCTCGATGTGGGGCTCGATCCCACGACCCTGGGATCATGACCTGAGCTGAAGCCAGAGGCTTAACCCACTGAGCCACCCAGTCGCCCCGACTCTGCTGTTTTTGAGAGGAAAACCCTATAGTGTGATCACACTGGAATAGGATTAGGATTTAGATGACTGCCAGGTTTGTGTCGTGAGGTAAAGTCCGGGTCATAGCCAGGGAACATGGAGATCTGGTGTCAAAGTCACCAGTCACTGTCCAGCCACCCCGTAGGAGACCAAAGAAATAGGAAAGTGCCAAAAGAAAGTTTTAAAAATTTCCCTTGATTTACAGTTTGGCTAAGGCAGACATCTCTTTTTCACTTTTCCCACTGAAAGCATCTAGGATATTAGTGACCTCTATAGGATCCCTTATTATCTCCTGGGCTGCTAGCCATCTTTCTTTTGAGCCCCCTCATTTGTCCTGGACGAAATGTGATACCTGATGAGTCGAGATCATTAGTTCTAGACACAGGCTTACTGCCTGCTTGTTTAAGACCAGCAAACATACCTGCTCAACTTGCTTCAGAAATTTGTCGCCTATTTCCACTCCCATTCACTCAGATGTGTCAGGGACCTGGCTTCATGGCCACTTCCCACATAGGTTACAGTGGTGTAGCCCATCTTTACACGGTCTTCTTTCAGGCCCTACCCTTTTTTATTCTTTTCATTTGTTCTTGCAGCAAAGATTTAATGAGCATCTTCTTTGGGCCAGACCTTGAAGATTCCTTAGTAAACAAAACAAAGGTTCCTTATTTATGGAGTTTACCATCTAGGGTAGGAACCCGAAAATGAGTGGAAAAAGAACAAACATTTAATGTTGGGCAGTGATTAGTGCTATTAAGCAACAAAGAGACGAAGGTGTTGGGGTCGGTAGAAAGTCACAAGAGATAGGGTTGTGAAGTGACGTGGCATCTAAGCGCAGACTTGTATGGAGTGTGTTACGGAAGCAAGAGGAAGATTTGGGGAAATGTTCTAGGCAGAGGGAACTGCAAGCACAGAGGATCTGAAACAAGAATGAGGTTTGGCATCAGAATGTGGTTGGGAAGTATTTAAATTCCTGTACAGTTGTTGGGTGGACTATTATGAGGGCTGCTAAGGCCTTTACTCTGACTCACCTCCTGCTCTATGCTCAGTAAGATATCATTTACCTTGGTTTTTTTTTTTTTTTTTTTACATAAAGGGATGAAAAGCTTCTCATCTGTTAATGGGGTCCATGTTTGAACTGATAACTACATATTTTGCCCATGAATTGCTGTATAATATCTAAGCACATTTGCTTGGGATGTGTTTTATGAATTCATTCAGTGAACATTTACTGACCTTCTCTGATTAATTGGTTGTGACCAAAGAGGGGGAAGGTAGAGAAGGAGTTGCTGATAAAAGAAAGGAAAGGAGTTGCAGGAGAGCGTCCTGGAGAACCAGGAGAGGTGGTAGTGAGGTGGCGCAGGAGGAAGGAGTGTCAGAGAAGCACAGGGTCAGCACAGCCAGACGGATGCAGGAACTACCGTGTAGGGTACGGGAACGGAACAGTGCGACCTGCGGGTTGGGCAGCTGGAATGTCCCTGCTGATCTTGATGGGAGCAGGGTCGGTGCGTGTGGGTCAGACAGAGGTGAGCTGAGGAAGTGGAAGCAGTTGACTGTAGAGGTCTCACCTTTTGAGAAGTGCAAATGAGAAAGAAAGGAACAAGATTGGACAGCTTCACAAGAAAATGAATGAAGCTCAGAGGGGTTTTGTTTTTTATTTTAGAAGAAACTTTTAAGTGTGTGTGTGTGTGTTTCATGACAAGAAATGCTATACTTGGCTCACAGAGTAAACAGTTGTTTGTGTATGTGTCCACCACTCTACTTTCAAACATGTTTAAAACATCTTAGACCTGCATAGTTTTCCAGGTATTCAAAGAGAGTTCACCTGTGTGATCTTGAACTTCTTGAGAGGACGGTACCAAGTATTGTGCCTAGGTTTCTTAGATGCAAGTCTCAAAGCTCAGAAGTCACCCCACTAATATTTTAGGGACAAGAAGTTTAATCCTGGGGTGCCTGGCTGGCTCAGTGGGCTAAAGCCTCTGCCTTCGGCTCAAGTCATGATCTCAGCCTCCGCAGGGAGTCTGCTTCCTCCTCTCTCTCTGCCTGCTTGTGATCTCTGTCTGTCAAATAAATAAATTAAAAAAAAAAAAAAAAAGAAGAAGAAGTTTAATCCTTCCATCCCATCCTGCCCAGAATTCGGCAGTCTGTATTCACAGCATTAACTAACCATGATTTGCCCCCGGTATTCAGCCAGTTATCCTCTGGTTACCTCGGAAAAGAACCCAGGGCATTTAGAAATAATTTACAGGGCAGATGAAGAAACTTTTCAGAATATGCTGTTAGGTCCCATGTGCCACATACACCCTTCTCCCCCACATGTGCAGCTTCGTACGTATACCCCCTCACACACACACTCCTGCCACACATACCACACACGCACACACACACCTTCAAATGTTCACAGTTGAGTTTACCTCAGTCTTAGTCTTAAAGGATTCTTGCTCACAAAGCCTGGCTACTCTTTTCAATACTTTCCTCTCTGGGGTTTGGGCTTATGATAGAAAGATAAAGTTAGGTGGAGAGAATTGATTTTATAAGACCAGATAGGCCATAAATAAATCTCCAGGATTCAACAATAAAGGTTCGGTTGATTATTTTTGCAGGATTTGCTTTCCTTCCTAACAAAGGAAATCCTGGACAACTTAAGCTCAATAGTTTTGGATAAATTTGATCAAAAGTAATAGTGGTTTGCACGTGTTATCTTTCAGGATATTTATTTTTTGAGCTATAAGTGTTATTATTGAGCCTTGAGTTTTATAAGCACAAAACCTGGGTTGTCATTTTTCACTCTGGCCTTATCTCAGCCTCTTAAAATAAAAGAATGTTCATAATGTTGATCATTTTGATAATTTTATGGAATGACATTTGTGTGATGTATCTTTGCCACTTCCCTAGCACTATAAATCTATCACTGCTTTACCTTTTTTTTTTTTTTAAGATTTTATTTATTTATTTGACAGACAGAGATCACAATTAACCAGAGAGGCAGGCAGAGAGAGGAAGGGAAATAGGCTCCCTGCTGAGCAGAGAGCACTATGCGATGAGATATGGCGCTTGATCCCAAGACTCTGGGATCATGACCTGAGCCGAAGACAGAGGCTTTAACCCACTGAGCCACCCAGGTGCCCCCTCACTGCTTTATCTTGTTAGCACCATACCAGCTCTCACCCCTGCACCAGAGGTAAAACTGTTTCTTAAACATGCTGAGGACTCCTTTGGAAAAAGGAGCCTGTGTCTCCTTTTTCTTACCTATAGAGTTTAGGTTGGCACTTTGCAAACTGTGGAAACCTAATGTCTTGTTTACATAACATTCTTTGTTCTTACCCCGTTTTCCACTTATTGCACCCTCTCATAAACATTTAACTTAAATGTATTTACTAATGTAATTAATATAATTAGTACATTAGCAAAAGTGTATATTATACATATGTACTCCCTGTAAAGAGTCTTCAACTTTCATATATTTCTGGAATTTTCTTACACAAGAATTTGAAACATCTAGATTCCAACTTAAATGAATCACTTCTTTTAAAAAAAAATGTGGGTACGAATGGAGAATGGGGAGAGCAACAGACTAGGACCCAATGCGTGAGTTTTAGAGTCAAAGTGAAGGATTTGGAAGGAGAGGGAATATTACCCTATGGAAGACAGCAGTAGATAATCTAATGATGTGAAAAATTGGATCCTGTTATTCACATTGGACTATGACATTGTTCATCTGATTGTAAATAAAAATATCCCTGTGGGGTTCTTGGCTGGCTCAATTCTTGATCTCAGGGTCATCAGTTCAAGAGACACATGGGGTATGGAGCCTACTTAAGAAAAAAAACCCTGAAGCATTGGTAGACCTGAGTCTACCTGATAGTTGGACTTGCATGAAAAATTACTAGTACATGAGACCCCTGATATAGATTTATCCTCCTTATAATTGTTTTCTTTACAATATGGTAGCAAGTCCTAGAAAGGAAAGTACTTCTTTCAAATGCTAACCACAAGAGAGGAATGAAGGGCAATTAAAAAAAAAAATTGCTTCCATCAAATCAGACCAGATTTGTTACTGTATCATCTTAACCCCTTGCAAACTAGGCAGAAAATTTCCACTTATTTCATTTGTTTTCATTTATTTTCTTTTGTTCATAATATGCTCTTTACCCTGTAAATACATTTTTTAAAAAAATTATTTAAATTCAATTAGTTAACATAATGTATTATTAGTTTCAGAGGTAGAAGTCGGTGATTCATCAGTCTTATATAACACCCAGTGCTCATTATATCACATGCCCTTCTTAACGTCCATCACCCAGTTGCCCCATTTTCCCCATCCCCCCCCCCCCACAGCTACCCTCAGTTTGTTTCCTATGATTAAGAGTCTCTTATGGTTTGTCTCCCTCTCTGGCTTTGTTTTGTTTAATTTTCTCCTCTCTTTCTCTATGCTCCTCTGTTTTGTTTCTTAAATTCCCACTTAGGAGTGAGATCATATGATAATTGTCTTTCTTAGATTGACTTATTTCTCTTAGCATAACACCCTCTAGTTCCATCCATGTCATTGCAAATGGCAGGATTTGGAGGTTTTTTGATAGCTGCGTAATATTCCTGAGTTTGTGTGTGTGTGTATACCACATCTTCTTTACCCATTCATCTGTTGATGGACATCTGGGCTCTTTCCGTAGTATGGCTATTTTGGACATTACTGCTATAAACATTCAGGTGCAATGCCCCTTCGGATCACATCTGTACCTTTAGGGTAAATACCCAGTAGTGATTGTTGGGTCATAGGGTAGCTCTATTTTCAACTTTTTGAGGAACCTCCATACTGTTTTCCACAGTGGCTGCCCCAGCTTGCATTCCCACCAACAGTGTAGGAGAGTTCCCCTTTCTCTGCATTCTCACCAACATCTGTCATTTCCTGACTTGTTAATTTTAGCCATTCTGACTGGTGTGAGGTGGTACCTCCTTGTGGTTTTGATTTGTATTTCCCTGATGCCGTGGATGTTGAGCACTTTTTTATGGGTCTGTTGGCCATTTGGATGTCTTCTTTGGAGAAATGTTTGTTCCTGTCTTCTGCCCATTTCTTCGTTGGATTTTTCATTCCCCGGGTGTTGAGTTTGATAAGTTCTTTATAGATTTTGGGTACTAGCCCTTTATCTGATATGTCATTTGCAAATATCATCTCCTATTCTGTCAGCTGTCTTTTGGTTTTGTTGACTGTTTCCTTTGCTGTGCAAAAGCTTTTGCCATTGTTTCCTTTGCCTACATTTTTGTTCTAAACCATTGTTTTAAAAACTAATTGCAAAAAAAAGTCAAATTAAAAAAATAGAATGTTCATTAAGAATACAAAATTCTTGGTAACACGGTATAAATATCTGAGAAAATGTCACCTCTTTATGAATGTTGTATTTTGTGTTTCAGTGTCTGTACCTGGTTAGTGCTGTTGTTTAATTTGGTGCTGCTTAGGCAGAGATGATAAATTTGATTTCTAATCAGGATAGGTCATTTGAATCTGTTTCATTGTCATACTCCAACCCTGACAATATCCAGTCACTTAATCATACAAATCTTTTGTCCAGAGGAGTTTCATTAAGAGTAGAAAGTGCTGAAAGCGTGGCCCTGGTGACAGGGTCACTCAGAGTGTGCCCTACGTGGGATCCACTTACCGCCTTACCTGGTACTTCAGTAACACCTCACATTCAAAACTTTATCATGGCACACATGAATTTTAGTCTGGGTTTCCTTCTGGAAAATACTTGTTCTGGCTGCTCTAGCCCTTTCTCCTTTTCCTCCGAAACTAGTAAGAATGAGGAAGAACCCTCTTCCTCCAACATTCATTCTTACTGTTTCAGAAGAGAAGGAATGTTGGAGATGATCTAACCTAGCTCCCTTGTTTTGTGATGGAAGCGCACAGGATAGAGAGGACAAAATGGCATGCCTATGTCATGAGTGGCTAAGCAGGCAGTCCAGGCTTCTGGATTTCTAATCAGGGAGTCTTTCTGTCATGGGGCACTGCAAAATCTAAGAGCTTAAAAACATCATTGCCAAAATATGTCCCTATGCTTATGTGCTTGGAGGGCATAGCTCCCTAGCTCATTGGAGTGTGCTGCCTGCTGGACATTTTAACATTTCTAGACAAGCACCATGACATCTATCAAACACTGTGGGAACCATTAGCTCTAGGTGTTTCTGCTTTAGTATTAGATTGAACTGTATTTCTTTAGGAGACATCCAAGTTTTGCAGCGCTGGGGTGTTGGCAGGTTATTGTGATAACAAGCAAATACCTGTTAAAAATCCATGTGAAGCAGGAAAGAGGATGGCAAGGTCTACTATTAGATCCTGTGGTGTGAGAGGTTTTGCAGGACCCAAACCCAACAGGCACCCACATGCCATTAGTAAGTAGACATAGTGATTTAAGAGTGGAGTAAGAGTATTTTTCAGGGTATCTGGGTGGCTTAGTCAGTTGAGTATCCGACTCTTGGTTTCACTCTGTCAGAGTCTCAGTCATGGTGTTGGGGTTTTGGAATCAACCCCAAGTCGGGGTCCATGTTCAATATAGAGTCTGCTTGTCCCTCTCCCTCCCTCTCTGCTTCTCTCCTCACTGGCACATGTGTGCATGCTCTTTCTCTCTCTCTCAAATAAGTAAAATCTTAGAAAAATTTATTTTTTCTGAATGTTGTATATTGCATTTTCAAATGATGCTAAGTTGCTGGGTCAGAAATAGTTATTAAGTTGTTTATACCTAATCACTAAGTAAATGAGCCTGTTAGGGATGTCTGTTGGCCTGGAGTGCCTTGAGAGGCTAAGGGCTCCATAATTTGAAAGAGGTTGGGGATCTCTGACTTAAGAGTATCTTCCCGGATAAAACTTCATGCTAAGAAAGAGATAAAGGTTGACTAAGGGGGAATGAAACCAGGTACATTCAATAGTGAAGGGAGATAGAACTATGCTCACAAGGTTATTTCCTCCCTTAGCTGGCATAGTCGCTACTCTAACAGATTCTGGGCAGTGATGTTGCCCGCCCAGCATCTGAAGAAGATAAATTATTGGGCCTCTTTGCTTCCAACACTTTTTCACTTTGAGAACCTTTCTGAGGATTGTTGGCTCTGCCCCCTGCCCTACAGCTTACATTTGGAGGTCCTGTTACTAGATTCTGGGCAATGTGGCTTGAGGTGCTGTTGTTGTAGACGATGTCAGAGTGCCCAGAGTTGACTATGGTTCTGAAGAGGACACTGTTGTTGACATGCCTTTCTTGAATCTGCCACTGTTTTTTCTTTCTCATGAATTCCCATAGAATCAATTCTCAAGAAATTGTGAGTCAAGTTATTTTTAGATTTTTTTTGTTGTGACTTGCTACTTAGTAGATCCACCCAAGAACATAGATAGTGAAGAGGATGTGTAGTAGGAATAAATATTATTTTTAGAAAGTAATCATTCCTGATATTAGAAATTTTGGAAAATAGAAGAAAGGACAATATCACCAATATTTCTTCCTCACAACTGCTCTTATAATTTTGAGATAGGTAAGCCTAGGCTTTTGTTCCTAAGAATCTTTTCCTTTTTATGTAGTTGTTCATAGCGAGTGTTCAGTTATGTATTTATTTTTCCCCTTTTACTTCCAGGAGGGAGTGTAGCAATAATGACTTAGGCCAAGCTTTGGCCACAAATGAGGTTCAAATTTTAGCCTTGAGACATAGGGCATCGAGCTGAATTTCTGAGTCTGTTTCCACACTTAAAAAACAAGGATAATAAGATCTACTTTAAAGTCCCTGTGAAGTTTGAATAAAATATTTGTAAAGTGCTTATTACAATGCCTGGCACATACTAAGGACTCATTGTATATTGTTATTAATATGCCATCATCATTCTCCTCGTTTTTGTGACTTTATTTTTAATAACCACATGATATTCCATCAAACACGCATTCTTGTGTAATCATTCACTTATTATTAGATTGTTAGGTTGTCTCTGAAGGTGCACTGGAATAAAAAATTCTGCAGCAAGCTGTTACTCATTGCAGATTTAATAAGTGCTCGTGATATACAAGGACCTTTGCTTGGCACTGGGAGCACACAGTCCATGGTGGAAGTCCCTGGCCTTGAGGGGCTCACAGTCTGGTGGGGTTTGGGGGGATGTGTACAGATAACTGGCCTGTGGGAAACACCATCGCTGTCCCAGTTACTGAGAAAGTGCTGAGGAGAGGACAAAATGTCAGACTGCTTGGAGAGCTTGGGGAAGGCAGGAGAAGGTTGTAGGAAAGGAGTTGAGTGAGTTAATGGGATGGGGCCCCATTATCAAGGGCTTTTTAAGCCGTCACACAGAATGGGACTTGTATTAGTGCAATGGGAGTGGCAGTTTTGAGAAGAGAATTGGCATTATCTGTTTAGGTTTGTAGCCTGTAAGAGGTGAGATGGAAGCAGAGTTTAATTAGGAAGTTATTAAGGAGACCAGGTGGTAAGAAGTGGCCAGATTGGAAGAAATAGCTCATGACATGAACTGTCAGGTTGGATGAGAATGTGTCAGCGAAGGCTGGGAGGTGGGCTCTTGGGTGTTAGACTGAAGGATTGCAGGAGTGGAGTTGCCATTTCCAAAAACAAGGAAGGATACAGGAGGAGCAGGTTTGGGGAGACAATCAGAAGTTGAGTTTGGGGGACTTAGGTTTGAGATATTTATTAAACATCCAGGCAGAATAGGTAATTAGATGTAGGAATTCAATGAGAAAGAGGTTTTTCCTGGAGATATAATATGGGAGGTATCAGTATGTTGTATTTATAGCATGTTTTAAAAACTTGGTATAGTTATTTTACCTATTATTACTTATCTCATATAGAATTTTCTTTGGTATTTTCATCTTTTTGAAATCCACATAAACTTTAGAGCCACTTTGTTAAATTTATTTTCTAAAGTATGTTGGAAATTTTACTACTACACTCTACGGTAATTTGGGAAAACTTGGCATCTTTCAAATAGATATTTCTATTCAACAGAATACTAGGTGTCTTCATTTCATTTTCCTTTACCCCTTCTGGTAAGAATTCATTCTTTTTCCCCCAGGTAGTTCACACAAATTTCTTGCTACTATTCTGATGAATTGTATACTTTGCCTTGCCCTTGTTATTAATTCCCCTTTCGTTGGTATTCTGATAGTTTTTGCTCTTCTAAAGGAATTGTATTGATTTATTGGATAGTTCACTGAGCTTCTGGTACTATAAATAATAGCCTACTTGATTTCTGTTTTTTTTTTTTTTAAGATAGAATCATCATCTGCAAATAATTTAGTCTCTTTCCTTTCGATATTTGTCTCATTTATGTTCTTGCCAGGAAAAGAACTCCTAAATTTAAGATAGGAAGTAACTGTGAAGGCAATTAATACCTACTTCTAGTCATAACGTACAAGTTTTGTTTTCTTTTTACTTAAGCTTATCCTAATTATTTCTTTGCTGTTTTAAAAATTTATTTCTGATGGATTTTTGGAGTATTTGGAGTTTATCTGTTTTAGATTTGTGCGTTACTTCTGATAGTTGGTTTTGGTGTGAAGTTGTACTTGGTTTTCAGCCATTTTGCTCCTTCAAGGACTTACCCTCTGATTTCTTGAGCTCCATGGGTTGAGGGGAAAGCTGTTTCCCTGCTGACCCAGCATTTAACTTTCATGATTGCAGAAACAAATTAAACCTGTGGGAAGCACCTAACAAAGAGATTTCAATCCCATAATTGGGTGAGGCTCTAATGAAAAGTTTAAATTTAATAGCCTTCCCCTCAACCCCCAAAATCCACAAACACGGTAAAAATAAATATATACAACTTATTTTTTAAATGATTAGGTGCACATTTATAAAACAATTGGTTTTGAAAACTTATTTTCAAACTAAGGTAGTTCAGCAAATTTAAAAGTTATATTGTTTAAAATAAATCTAAATACAAAACCAGTTCCACTTCTCATGTGGATTGCAAATCAGAAAACGATTTGCTGATGCAGCTTAGATTTCTAGACTGCTTTATCTTGAATTTTCAAGTTAACTTTCAAGTGTTATTTTCTGTTACTCAAGTTAAGCTGCTTGTGACCTTTCTCCCTGAATGAGCAGTGGACATTATCTGAAACGTTAGGACTTTGAACCACCAAGGGTAGATTCGCTGAAAAGCTTTTAATTGGCCTGCATTGCCTTGTTTAAATAGCCAAACACCTGCTAGGCAAGCCCTTGCGCATGTGAGTGGCTATATGTTGCTTCCTTTAGGATTTGCAAGGCTGGAGCACAAAGACAGTGATTGTTACCCAATAAGCTGTAGTCACACACTTCTACCAATCGCCTTAGGAGGGCTGGTTACCATGGAATCCACCATCTGTTCACTCCCCGCTGGAATGTGATTATCCTTGCTGGGCTGGGAACTGGGAAGCGTGTGCTGTGTGAAATTATCTGCAATGGACTGGGTTAATGGGAAGCTAGATTTGGCTCGCTGGAAGAATAAATGAAGGGAGTTTTACTTAAACCATTTGTGACTTCTAATCAAGAGGAAAACATCCAGCTTTTATAAGGTAAGTAACCCCAGTTCTGTGTATCCAGTTTGTACTACATTTGGTGTGGGGCACTATCTCCATGTGGTCCCAGGAACCGGAGCTAGAAGCTCTTCTGGAACACATCTCCAGCATTATACACTTCTCTTGTATTGAATCTGAGCAGCTTAATAATGCCTGTACAATTTTATGTTGATGGAAAAAATGAAAGAATTGTGTTTTAATCATTTTAAATGCTTTGTGCCTGTGAAATTGTGTTATGACCTCTGAAAGGGGCAAAGAGGCAGTCATTTTTAATGGTGTCTGAGAGTGAGTTATACCCATATTCTTTTTGAAATACGCCCATGGCCACAGCATGTTCCTATGCCTGTTCGTTCAATAAGAAAATGTCTCAGGTCAGGGACATTTGTAGGTTATGGTTTAAGGATTATTCTAGCCCACATGGCTGACCTACCACTACTAGCTCATGTTTTGAAATGGATGTTGATGCAGTTTTATTTTGCAATGCTTTTGCACAAGTTTCGAGGGCCCTGAGCATGTGGAAACAATGTGACCGTGCTTTACCGGCAGGCATGCAGGCACAGTGATAAGGGCAGGGGCAGCGCTAGGGAGCTCGGTTTCTTTTTCAAGGGCTTCCTTTGTTTTTCTGGTTCAACAGCCCCTTAAAATGTGTGGTGCATATTGTAAGCAGTCGAAGGAGATTTTGGTGCTAACAAATGGATGACTGACATTTTTCTGTGTGGCTAAGAGGTTGGTAGCTCAAACAAGGGACTTCTATGTCCTTTGTAAAGCAGCATTGTATCCCCTTCCCCAAAACAGCGTCCTAAAATATAAAAGTGAAAAACAAGAAGAGTGCTGTCTATACTCCAGATACTCCTTTTGTGTTTTTCTGTCATTTAAACCATAGTACCAAGGGCTCTCTGAGTCTTGCTAGGTCTGCCATTTTTATTTGCTATAGGAAGGGTTGCAAAGAAAAGCTTTTACTTATGCAGCTGGAGTCCTTCTAATTGTGCTGTTTGGCTGTCACCTTAGACATTGATGTCAGTGGGTCATTGGCTGCCTGGAGAGCTAGAAAAGGTCATTGCTAATAGGCCCTACCTTGTTTGATTTTTTTTTTTTTAAATGATAGTTATAAAATTAGATAACCTTGTATTGGTCAAGGACTCATGGTCTTACTTCAAGAACAGGATTTGGGGCCTGACTGCTAGTTGTGGGTTCTTGGTATTAACTGTAGTTTACTTTAAAATCCTAACCTTCTTTTGCACTTACTGATCTATATACCTTATTATTATTTGAACTGTTTTTACTATGAAGAATTAAATTAGGTATATACCTGCTCTAAAAAGCATCTTTTTCAATAATAATGTCTCTCTGCTTGAAATTTTCCTTAGCATCTGTAAGAAATTTTAGGCTAATCTTGTATTACTGGGGTGAAATTTTCACCCATAAAAACACAAGCATTGTAAGTTTAAGGAGGAAATGAAATATTCAAAAAACATCCATATTTAGGATGTTCATGTTGCTTTAGTTACCCATTATCTTAAAAACCTGAAAAAGGCTCTGAGTAAATGAGCGTGTGTGAGCATCCGTGGGCCTGGGGTGTGGTTGAGCACAACTGCTTGAGCAGTTGAGGGAGGCTGGATCAATCTGTGTATTTCTCAAGTTCTCTAGTGTTTGTGAACTTCTTTACCATTTTTATCATTACCGAATTAAAGTTAAAAGTTTGTGTTTGCTTTCAGTGGGTATCCATGTCAGAATTCATCCCGGCGTTTTACGGATATTGGCAGGCACTTAGTCATTTATCTTCACTTGTAAGCATATTTATTAATATCACCCTTGACTGAGTTTTCCGAGTAAGAAATAGTGAAGCCACAAGCATATTTAAATGTGTTGAAAACCTCTTCTGTCAACCACGGACGTGAAACCTAAGGCTGCTCTTTCAGAAATTAATGAATAGGACTGGACACTTCTGGAGCATTTGAGATCCCTACCAGCATACCCGAGGGACGGGAGTGCACGTTCATAGAACTATGTGAGTTCGTTTGAGGGGATATGACTTTGGGACCTGGTGGTTCTTACTGCAGGCGGTGAGGTGTTTGTCTCCATTCACGAACACTGTTGGGAGTGAGACCCAGCATCATGTCCACAGTCTTGTAACGAGTTCAGACTGTACTCTGTTCTTGGGTCTCCTGCCAGGTGTAGCTTTCTGATTCTCACTGTCCTTACCTGTAGGTACTAGATTTTTGTGGTTTCTGAGCCTTCTTCCAACTTTTCAAACTGATGGCATGCTACTTTTCAGTCCTTCAGTACAACTTAGGATTTTACCAAAAGGCAGTTTTATAATGTTTGTTAACCCTGGTTCAGAGTTATTTCTTATGAAACTATTATGTAGATGATGTATTTTGGAAACTCTGAATAAATAGCTTGTACTGATTCAAACCCGGAACAGTCTGAGTAGACAGCAAATCAACCCACCACTACTACAGGGCAAGCAAGTGCTTCTGCTGTTTCCTTTGACACATTATACTGGAATGCTGCCTGACTTGACTTACATTTGAACAGGTAGACTGCAGAGGTAATAAATAGCACTTAAATGCTTACATTTTTCTTCCTGCATTTTATTGCCACATTCTTTGTAACTTCTAAACTGAGTCTGTCTCTTTGCTTTGGGAGTACAGTTTTCAAATCCCATTTTTTGAAGCTAATGCTTTTGGGCAGCCGTGGTCCATTTGGCCCTTGAGCTGTCTGAGATGATGGAACACTAGGGATTTGATGTGGAGAAGAAACTGCGGATGCTGTCATTGCTGATGCTGTGTTCACATGTCCTTGGTATTGATGCTGTTTGCATGTTACATGACATTTAAAAACAGGTTTATGGAAAAGTGCTCTCTTTTACGCTCTCCAACAATTCCATATTGCTGTGGTTTCAAGAAATGCTTAGAGTGAATGGATTTTATACACAAGTAAAATTTTGTGTTTGTGTTAGATATAGACCTATGGGATGGAAAGCCTCTATCTAATGTGTGTGTGTGAAAGATGCAAGCTCACCCAAAATCTATGGCGCAAACATTGAATTTGACAGGATGCTCCTCTGTATGAGTGTGCTGTATTTTTGATTATCAGAGGCTGTTTCTTCTGAGATGCTTCCTCCTCTGTGTTTGTAACTCCTGCTCTGCTTCTGTAGAAGGCAAACTTTGTAACAATTGGCAATGAATGGGTCTGTGGAAGCTGCATGTTTTGGAATGGTTTTGTGTAGCACGCACATCCTACTCTGGTTCAGTTGCCAACACTTTAGGTTTAGAGGAGGCTTGATGGAGTTGGGTTGAGGGTGTCTAGCAATACCTTATTCTTAGAAAAGTTCCATATTTTACAAATAACCCCCACACTGAGGCTAATTGTTCTTTTGTAACAAATGTGTTGAGTTACTGACTTCCCTTGTAAGGAGCTGTTTTCTTTCCTTCCCTCCTTTGCTTCCTTCTTCTTTGTGTAAATCCTGTGTTCTTTTTACTTTTTCACCAGTTTTCTGGTCCTGAATCCAGATTAATAAGATCATGAGGCAAGGTATGTTTTCCATAAGGCAAACAGATGGAATTTATTGGATTTTTTTTTAGATTCCTGCTATATATTGCTATTTATTTTCACATAATTTCATGTAATTTTCACATATTGTTACCTATTTTGGGGATCTGTCAGGATCATCTTGTTTCACAGCTCTCATTTTACAGAAAAGAATCAGAGACCTATAAAGATTAAGAAACATATCCAAGGTCACAAAATTGGAGTTGCAGAAATAGCTAATATTGAGTATTGCATGTTGAATGCAAAGATACAGGGTAAAGTCAACTGACTTCCTACACTGAAGCCTTATGTAAAGAGCAGAACATTGGGTTGTCACCATAAAGTCCCACAGGTGCAATTTTCAGTATGTCCAGAGGAAGAACAGCTTTGAAAGCTGGTTCCTCAATAACCAAAGTCATGAGAAAGAGTTTTTAAAACGCTTAGGCATTTTATTTATTTTTTAAGATTTTATTTATTTGAGAGAGAGACGGGGTGAGAAAGAGAGCATGAGCAGGATGAGGGGTAAAGGGAGAGGCAGATTCCCTGCCCAGCAGGGAGCCTAATGCAGGGCTCATTCTGGGACTCTGAGATCATGACCTGAGCTGAAGGCAGATGCTTAACCCACTCAGTCACCCAGGCACCCAAAGTTTAAGCATTTTTTAAAAAGATTTATTATTTTAGAGAGGCGGGAGGGGCAGAGGGAGAGAATCACCAGCAGACTCCTCACTGAACATGGAGCCTGAGGCAGAGCTTTATCTCACTACCCCGAGATCATGACCTGAGCCAAAACCAGGAGGTGGACGCTTAACCGGCTGAACCACCCAGGCAGCCCAAAAGTTTAGGCAATTAAATGAGAACTAAAACTTTCAAGCCAACTCGATGTTTGTGTTTTTTAGTTTGCATGTTTTCTTCCTTGTGTCCATATCTGTGGCAGAAGTAAAGTGATGATCAGAGTGTTGCTTGGTGATTACGGAGTGCATAGCAGGTGGGGGTGGAGCCTTGGGGGAGGATACCCTGATGGACAAGTACAGTTCCACTTGAGGGCACACTTGTCATCTGGCTAGTGGCTAGTTTATTTCTGATGTGGGCTAATGCATCCTCTTTGAACATTGCTGGAGACATACAGCCTGTGGTTACTGATCTGGCACCCCTTTTCTCAGCTTCCCACCATGCCAACCACCTGCTTCCCCTTGCCCAGGACCACTCTGTGCTACCTACTGAGACTTTCTTTCTTTGGTATGTTACAGTCATCAGTGTTAACCTTGCATTCACTCATTAAACATTTATTGAACATTTACTCTCTACTGGGCAGTATTGTAAGTGTGGAGGGTGGGGCTCAGAACACAAAGGAAAAGGACTTAATGAGAAGTATATAGTAGAAGGGGAAGACAGTACACAAATAAATGAAGACTGTTAATTTCAAATAGTAGTGACAAAAAATCGTGATGTATTGAGGAATTTTAGGGCAGCAAATTTCAGATTGGTTAACTGGGAAGTGCTTATGTGGGAGGTCTCATAAAGCTGAGACACAAATGATAAGAAGCCAGCATGAACTAGTGGAGTGGTTGGGGAGGCTGCTATCGCCACTTCATTCAGGAGAAAATTAAGGAGCGCCTATGGGGATCATACTGTGTTCAGTTAGTGCTTCAAAAGCATATTGCGTGTTGGCTTTACTTCAGGACTTACTACTGAATATATGCTCTCTTCCCAAGTCAGAGTTTAGTGGGCTAGCATGGGAAAGGCATTCAGTACAGTGGTTTAGAGCACAGGCAGCCTGACTCAGACTGCCCACCTGGAAGTCTAGGCTTGTTATTCTAGGCAAGTTACTTAACCCCTCTCATCCTGCATTCCCATTGTTAGAATTTATGGGGTTATCATGGACACTTTAGCTGCTAAAGATGATGGTGATAGTTCTGATGTTCTCTAGGGGCATGGGTGAATAATCCCATGAATATTGAAATATTTGCTCCTGTTTGGCAGTGAAAGACTGGACGTACGTTTAGCCTTCTCTCTATAGGGTAAGTTTTTCTTTGATCTCTCCCATCAGTTTCACCCCTCACATCCATTCACTCATCTCACATATTCATTTATTCAACAAACACTTTTGTTTTAAAAACTACGTTGAGGTATGAGTGATGTACAAAAAGCCATACATACTTGACATCTACAACTTGATGAGGTTTGGAGAGAAGTATACACTTGTAAAATCCTTTCCACCATCTATGCCTCCAAAAGGACGGTTTTTGCATGTTCATCTGCCCTTGCTAGCTTCTGGATGAAGGACTTAATGAGACGTGGTCTGTGCTCACAGGTGCTCAGTTAACTATCTGCTCATCAGGCAGTTGCATTCACTGTGGCTGGTGACTGAGGACATGCAGGGCACCGAGGAGCAGGTGATTGACGATACAGGTAAAGTGGGCTGGGAATTCTAGTCTGAGGCAACAAGAGCAGAGAGGCATGAGCTGGTCTGGCAAGTGCAAGTAGCTGAGTGCAGAACTTGAACTAAGGCAGGCTTGGGGTTTGTGAGTGCAGAACTTGGCTCGCGTAGACGTTTTTACTATCCTGTAAAGAATGAGGAACATGAAATATTCTGAGACTAGATCTCCAGTTTTGTAGTCTAGAAAGATAACTGGCAGCATAAATGATGGAAACCCTGGAAGGAATAATATCAGAGGCAGCGTAAAAATCTTCTTTTGCATCTTTATCGTCTTCTTCATCCACAGGAGGTAGAGTTTCTCTTCTCTTATCATCACCACAATACAGTCATCCTGTCTTACTCCTGATATTTAGATTCCAACATCAGCACATAAAGTAAAACCTGTCTAGAGCCCCCACCCCCAAAAAAAGTCCTTGAGAATTTTCTTAGGAAGGCATTGCTTTGGAGATCAATTCTTTAATGGAATTTGGCCTGGTGTTTTGTTTTGTTCCTAGGTTTGGAAGAGAGATCGCTACTGCTTTGCTTTGGGCATGAGATGAAATACTGACTTTGCTTGCATTTCAGGGCTATTCTGCATGAATATGAAGGAGCACCAGGTTCATGATTTCTAGTTCACGCCGATGACAAGGCGCAGGAGCTTTGGTTGCCTCAACAACTTAAACCATGGCTGCCATGTTTGTGCTGCTCACGTATAGCCGTTTTCTATGTCTGCAAAGGACATTAGTTCAGCAAGTTTCAATGCACCTACAGCACAATTGCTGCTGTTGCATTAGTACTAACTTGGAGTGTTTTCTGTGTCAAGCAATGCAAAGTGTATTCATCATCTCATTTAATGTTTAACAAACATGTGAGATGAGTGGGACTTATCCTCGTTTGAAAAAATTAATCTTGTTATGAGATGTATATTGTTCTCAAGTATACCAATAGTTAAGTGATAAACTGGGATTAAAACCTCTGTTCACTCTGGCTTCAATCCTATATTCATAGCTTCTATGCTGAATTTTCTTTAATTAGAAAACCATTGCTTTAAAACAGGCAGAAACAAAACAAAACAAAAAATAAAAAACCTTCTCCCAAACCTAGGAAACTTAAAGACTGCGGTAGCTGAAGGGGTAGAGAAATCATAAGATTCCAAAGAAATGAAGAGAGAATTGAGATTTACTGTCTTTAAGAAGACCATAGGTAGGTAGTAATTGTCAAAGAACATGAACAGTTATTTCAAAAAGGAAGAAACACAAATGACTCATACATGAGAAGAAAGCTTTGTATAGCTGGCAATCAAAGAAATACACAAAATAAATATTCTTTTATTACACTGGCACAGATTTCCTGAATGGTTATATTTTGGGTTGGCACCCTTACTTACTTCAGGTGACAGTGTAAATTGATAGAATTTTTTGGAAAACAATTTGATAGTATGTATTACCTTAATACAAAAACATTTTTGAAGGGGCGCCTGGGTGGCTCAGTGGGTTAAAGCCTCTGCCTTCAGCTCAGGTAATGATCCCAGGGTCCTGGGATCAAGCCCCACATCAGGCTCTCTGCTCAGCAGGGAGGATGCTTCCTCCTCTCTCTCTCTCTCTCTCTGCTTGCCTCTCTGCCTACTTGTGATTTCTGACTGTCAAATAAATAAAACCTTTTAAAAAATTTTTTTGAAAAAAAAATTTTTTTTTGCAGGAGATAGAATACCCTGTAACTTAAAAGAGGGATGTATAGAAATAATTTTTAAAAACTATCTTCTGGAGCCAACGGACAGTACACCCATTCAGGCCTCACAGGAGCCTGGAGCCAAGGCATATTACGGATATGGCTTAGTTACATTCTCTCTCTCCCTCAGACCAGCCTCTTCTGTATCTCTGTGTGGATGGCAGAAAACAGGGTCACTCTAAATCTCAGTCACACCACTTCCTAGTCCCAGTGCCCAGCAGAAACAAAAGTCCCCCCCCAAAAAAAGAAACAAAAGTCCCAAATACCGATCCTTGGAGAGAAACTCTGATGGCGAAGCATTGATCGGCACTTACCCATGATCCCATCAAATGTGGCTACAGAACACAGAGGTCATTTGTCTTATCTACCTACTCAGAATGTCCTGTGAAGCAGAAACTCGTTGAAAGGAAATAGTTAGGGTAGGCAAATACGAGAACACATCTGGTACATGTATCATGAGCTCTAAAAATGTTTATGTCCTTTGATCCCACAGTCCCAATTTTAGAAATCTACCAGTAGTAAGTTATCTAGTGATCCAGTAAATGATTCCTCACATCAGGTGCTCCAGTGGAATGGAGAGAAGTGGGAAACTATGGATATGTTCCATAATAGGGAAATAGCTACATGAATTATGACTTAGTCATGAGATTATATGTTACATAAATATTAAAAACAGGTTTTCAAAAAATATAGAATGTGCTTACAATGAAATGTAGTATGCATGCACTGTACTGTTACATTTTATATAATACACACAAAAAAATATTAGAGGGAATTAATGCCAAACACCAGTTACTACTAGATTTTCTTTTGTTTGTTTGTTTTTTTAAAGATTTTATTTATTTTACAGAGAGAGAGAGATGACAAGTAGTCAGAGAGGCAGGCAGAGAGAGAGAAGGAAGCAGGCTCCCCACTGAGCAGAGAGCCCGATGCGGGGCTCAATCCCAGGACCCTGAGATCCTGACCTGAGCCGAAGGCAGAGGCTTAACCCACTGAGCCACCCAGGCGCCCCTACTACTAGATTTTCAAATCCCTTTTGTCATTTACAACTTGTTTGTAGATATTATTTTTTTATTTTATTTTTTTAAAGATTTTGTTTTTAAGTAATCACTACACTCAATGTGGGGCTCAAACTCCCAACCCCAAGATCAAGAGTTGCATGCTATATCAACTGAGCCAGCCACTCCCCTTGTCTGTAAATTTTAAATGATTAACAATGACCTTACCATAATCTTAATATTAAAAAATAAACAAATATAAAATGACTCAAACTATAATCTGGTAAGGAAGATAAATCTGTCCTAAGTAAAATAACAGTAACTGATACAACCTCATAATGTATTTTTGTGTTATGGATTGTGTAAGAAAAGCTTAAAGATGGGTTTCCTAATAATTAGACTCTTTATAAATAGAATGGTGTATTCAAGAGCTACTTTCCTATCACTCATGGTATTCAAATAGAAATGAGACAAGCCCTTACAAGAACTGTGGAGAAGATTCATCTGTCATGTATGAAGAGTTAGATGGCATCTAAAGTCCTTTTCAACCCTAATGTTTTATTAGAGAAACAGGTTTACTGTGGTGATTGTTTAAAAAAAAATAAAGTTTGATGTTAGGAGACGATACACAAGGCAAGTAGCTTTTGTGAAAGAGATGTGAGGTTCTTATAGGGGAGATGTCACAATCTGTAGGATTAAGCAGGAAGCAATGAATTTGAGTCATATCTTGAAGGGTGTGATCGTCAGGGATTGGATTATGTGATAAAAG
Source organism: Neogale vison (assembly GCF_020171115.1). Lineage (NCBI taxonomy): Eukaryota > Metazoa > Chordata > Mammalia > Carnivora > Mustelidae > Neogale > Neogale vison. The sequence continues at coordinate 74,203,028 of NC_058102.1, forward strand.
TCATTTTAAGGTCTGCTAATGGTTGATGCTGAGGCAGATTTGGGATTTGGCCATTTATGGATAAGGATAGTAACCAAATTGGTTTGCCAAATTGGAGAAGATTTTCCTTGTTCATTTTCTACTGAGATAAGTGAAATGGTACAAAACTTAAACTGCACAAGAGCAAAGTCAAGCCAGTCTGCTTGTTTGTGGCCTTGACAATATTCTGAGAAGAAAACTTCAGGATTATAGGGCATGATTTTTGGTGGGTTTGTTAAATTGTGGCAGAAATATACTAATAGCTATGCTATAAGTTCAACCTGCTTTTTTAACTCTCAGACATTAAAGTTTTTTGAAACTACACACAACTACACAGGAACCAAGGACCTTTAATTGTGTGTGTGTCTATGTGTGTGTGTTTGGGGTGGGGGAGTCATCTTTATGCCAAAGTAAAGTAATACTGAGCGCATGTTCTTTCTGTTCATTAGAAAACAGTGTAGGTCCTTAAAGAGTAAGCTGATCCCAGGGCTGACACTTGATGTAGCATTTTCTGTAAAGCTGATTTTCCCAATTGGAATAGGCATAAAATTATTTGCTGTAAAATGATCAATAATCTAGCTCTTCCTTGATTTATTTTTCTGCTTTCTGATTATTGCATACATTGAGTCTCTTCTGTGATGATTAACAACTTCTAGGCCAAATCTCTCTCTTTTTAAAAGATTTTATTTATTTACTTAATAGAGAGAGTTCACAAGCAGGCAGAGAGGCATGCAGAGAGAGAGGAGGAAGCAGGTTCCCCGTTGAGCAGAGATAGGCCAATTCTTATGAGTACATCTTCAACTCATGGTCATGACCACTTGGAAAGCTCTAAGGTGTAGAGTGTTTATGATTTTGAGCTCATGTAGCTTCAGCCTTCAGCTACCTGATAGAATTATAGCATTTGGCACTCCTTTTCCAAATTAGCACCCAATCCCTCGTTAGAGTTTGTCACGGCCTTTTTGTCGTAGAATATTGTCAAAGGAGTCTCTGTTCTCAGAAGAAGCAGCTCTGTACCTGGTATACTAGTCACTGGCTAATTCAGTAGTTTGACTACCTCAAATGCACAATTGCTTTGAAAAAGGCTGTTTTAATATCTATATTTATGTAAAATGTCTAAAATCTATCCAAGCATGGAATTAATTTGTTACATATATTTTAGTAGTAAAATATTGAAGCAGTGTGAATGTTGAGGCAAGAAATGGTTCTATGTTGTACGTTTTTGTTTTTAAACAACAAAGAAATTTTAGTGTTTACCGCACTCCTAAGACACTGCTGAACTACCAGTCTTCCAGTTAACCTTTCTTTCCAGTTGCATTCCTCTCCTCTGAGTCCCCGAAGCACTCTGTGGTTCTATCTGTTATCAACATATTTTGCAATTGGCTGTTACCTTGTCTCTCTACCCAACTGGATTGATTTCCTGAGGCCAGGAACTATTTTATTCATCTTCAGTCCCCAGCTTTTGGCTCTGCACAGAACCCATGCTTACACTTAGATCGCTGAACTGAACTAAAACAAATGAAAAAAATGTAAAGCAATTTACCCAAATTACCTGCAACAGTTGTGTGTTGCCATTTCAAAGATTGGAAGATAAGGCTCAGTTGATATAGCATGCAACTCTTGATCTTGGGGTTGGGAGTTTGAGCTCCACAGTGGGTGTAGTGATTACTTAAAAACAAAATCTTTTAAAAAAAGAAACAAAAAAATAAAATCTACAAACAAGTTGTAAATGACAAAATCCCCATAGGATTAGAAGAGTAACTGCCTCACCCAGCTCCTGTATTTCTTCTTCCGGAAAGAGCCCTTCCCCAGAAACGAGAACTAAGCAAATCCTCCTCAAATCTCTGATGGTTCTGGATCCATTATTGTCTCTTCGTGATTACATTGGGTGCTGGTGGGGGCCATGGATTTCGTTAATCAAATTTATGCGTATCATTGGCTAAAGCCCAGAAAACGGAAAGTGCTAGATAAAGCATCTGATGAAGGAATGAGAAGAATGAGTCATACCCAGAAATCTTCAAAATCTTCAAAATATTTGAAGAATCACTGGTTTCTCTGCCCTTTGGAATTTTAGGCATGGTTGGTTAAAAAGACCAAGATTATGTCATCATATGTAATTGTGACGATTACATATCTTAGATAATGTATTGGGATTCTGGCAATACTTGGTGACAAGTCATCGTAAACATCAGGTTTATAGGTTATTAATGGCACAATACTTCAGTGAATTGTCAGACCAAAGACCTCTTTGTCTTTTCTTTTGTAAGAAAACAGAAATGTTCCGCATTTACTAACCCTGTTAGAGAAGTGTATCAGTACATATTTAACAGGTTCTTACCTAGCAGATATATTTGAAAAAATAAGCAAAACCTGTCCTTTTGAGGTAAAGGTAACAGTTGAGTGAGTAAGAAAGTAGCTGCAATCAGCAGAGGAAAAAGTGCATTATGGACAAACATTTTTGAAAGGACTGTTTGGAAATGTTTCCATTATTGTGTCATCACCAAAATAGATATGTGTATCTTTTTTTTTTTTAATTTCCTTTAAAAAACTATTTCTGCATACACATTTAAACTTAAATACACGATCTTTTTTAGCTGTTTTAGAATCTTTGAGATAGTTATAGTAGATTTTAGACCAAAGGGGGAAAAAAAAGGTAACGCTTTCTAAGACATCAAGGCAGATGGAAATACACTAGAAGAATTTCAAGGAAAACTTTTGCATAATTGATGGATGGGATTTAGAAATCATGATTTAGTGAGTGCAGCCAGTGATGTACTTCTTCCCCTTAGAACAATGAATCTTCCTCTGCTAGGGGCAGTCATCAAAACCACGTATGGAAGTAAACCAACTTAGATCTGTTGTTTCAAATGGCTGGATCATCAAATATTTAACCAAGATTTTTAAAAAAGCAAAGCAGATTAAATCACACTGATCCTTCAAAAATAGTATTTTTTTAAAATATTTTATTTATTTATTTGACAGAGATCACAAGTAGGCAGAGAGAGAGAGAGGAGGAAGCAGGCTCCCTGCAGAGCAGAGAACCCAATGTGGGGCTCGATACCAGGACCCTGGAATCATGACCTGAGCTGAAGGCAGAGGCTTTAACCCACTGAGCCACCCAGGCGCCCCTCAAAAATAGTATTTTATCTTTACCTCATCTTACCTTAAGTTTAATTTTTGTATTTTACAGTATGCATTTTAGTGCATAATACTTGTGTTTAATGCATTTAACTTACGCACATACCAATGGATACATCCACACTTGAAGGTGCATTGCCTAATTTTCACACTGAGAGGGAGATGCCATCATAAAGTTTGGATGTCACTGTTCTAACAAGCCCATCTTGACCTCCCTAACCCCGTGGCAGTAACTGGGCCCCCCTCAGATGTGTCAGTCACTGTTCTACTTGTCTGCTCTCCCTTTGACTCCTTGGAGGAGACGACCATTCAATGAGATTGCATTAAGTGTCTGATCCAGCGTGCAGAGGGCCTATAGACACGAACAGGACAGTCATGGTCCTTTTTTTCGGACGCTTTGAGAATGGCAGGAAAGACAAATGCTGAACAAGGACACTGTATGAACTTTCATTTAATTACAGTTGTAAATGAGTATTCAAAGGAAACCTACAGGGGATAGTGAGACCTAATCATACGAAAGACCTTAAGGCCATAGGAACTGAAAAGAATAGTGTGGTAGAAGGCATATGAGATGCCATTGAAAGTGATGGTGCAGACTTCTCCAAAAAATTCCCAGGTACTTAGCAGCCTGCCATGTATACTGTATTAAGCCCCATGTAAGGGCTCAAAAATTCCTTGTGAATAAATGGATAAAACAATTTCAGAACAAACCTCTAACTGATGGCTCAAAATTTTATTTGATCTGCACAGTGTTTTTGAGTTATTTTGTGGTTTTGAAATTTTAGAAAAATTCATAGTCTAGGTTGCTGTAAGTAACTCTAATTCATACTGTTTTAGACTGCTATTCTTACCCATTTGTGTTATGTGCCTCGATGCGAGATCCATTTGCCTTTCTGTCCTCTATGTAGAGAATAAAGGTCATGCTACACAGTAAGCTGTTGACTAATAGATTATTTGAGTTCTAGTGATTAAAGTACAAACTAAAGTATTAGGTCTTAAAGACCATATGGTTATTTTATCATTCTTAGTATAATATTGAAAATCTCTTTCACCATTATTGGTAAAGTTCAAAATACACAGATTGCTAGGATAATAATTTGAAAATTTCAAGCAAGTAAATGTGTAATTTACATGTACTCATTCATCAATTTAAGGCCCTTATGATGGAAATTGCCCATTTTCTTTTTTCTTTTTTTAAGTTCTTTTTTTATCCTTGATCTTCATTCCTACCACTGAAAAAGGTATCTGAAAGCTTACTAAAATTTGGAAGGACTAATACTCTTTTTCTTTTTTTTGCAGTTTTCTTTATTTCTGTAATAGATTCCTGAGATGGCATCAAAAAGGAAATTGCATGTTTAAGTGAGTTATCTGTGGGCTAAGAGGGAAGAAATAAGAAAAATGGATGATTTGCAGATGGGATGGTGCTGGTTATATTTAGGTTATCTTTTCTTTCCATATTCTGAGTTTGTCCTTTAAGAATGTTTGGGCCAACACAAAAGGCTAAGCAGCTGCTGTTACCCCAGCAAGCTGTGCATTATGGTCTTGAGGAAAGGAAGACAAGTAATTAAAAGAAATCTGGATGAAGCAGCTGATCAAGAAAGGAGAGAAACAAAATCCCTCCCACTGTTCTCCCAAGTTAGTAGCAAGTAACTGGCTGTACTTTACCCTTTATCTGACCTGCCAAGGGCAAAGCCTAAGTTTTATTTTCTTAAAGCCTCAGAGGAGCTTTTCTGGAAGCTGTGTGGCTATTTCAAAGTTGGAAAAAATAATAGGTTCCTGTGGAAATTTATGGAAAGAAAACATTTTTCTTGACTTCCTTCTCAAAGCCGGTGATTGATAGAGGGAGCATGGTTTGGGAACATACTTTGACAGCAAAGTGGCAAGAAATGAGTCTAGAAAGGTAAGCAGGGGACAGACTTGGGCCTTTGTGTAGTTTGGATTCATTCTGAGCCCAGTAAGTAGCCATAGAGGATATCATCTGGCAAGTGATGAATAATTCTGCAAGCAGCAGCAATGTTTGCAAATCTGCCACAGATGTCTTCACCATACAGCCCGAAATCAGGCCCTTTCCTTCCCCTTTGCTGCCTAACAAAACCTCAGGAATCCTTCAAGGTAAAGTTCAGTCTTCTTCAGTGAAGGAGATCACTTGCAGATATATGGAAATGAGAGCGTGAAGCTGAAAGAGAGGTCAGTCCTGGAAATGCTTCCAAATCTTCTGCATAGTGGAGGAGTTGTAGCTGTCAGGTGGGCCCGTTGTCCAGAGTAGATACTGAAGAAAGAAGAATGCAAAGGAATGGTACAGGCAGTAGAGAGTAGGCGAGGGAGTTCATAAGCGTGAAGAACTAGATTGGCCGTGACAGAGATAGGCTGGCTGAGGTTGAGTGTCGTGAATCCATGGAGGAAAATGTTCTAGTTGCAATAACTTTTTATGGTGGTACAATATGCATGGCATAAAATTTACCATTTTTGCTGTTTTTACGTGTACAGTCAGTTCTGTAGCATTAATACGTTCACATTGTTCCGCCACGGTCACCACCAGCCATCTCTAGAACTTTCTCATCTTCCCTAACTGAAATTTTAGATCCAGTAAGATAATTGCTATAGTATTTTGTTCACACACAATGTCAACCTCAGCACCAGAACCCTGTGGGTAGACATTGTTGTGGTGCACACAGGGGAAGGAGCTGCGGTGCAGGACAAGCACTTGCCCGAGAAAGCTGTAAAGAGTGACTCTGTTGTGAGGTGGGTGAGGCAGGAGGACTGCGATAGGGGTGAGCAGAGAAGTGAAACGGATATGTAGTGTGTGTCCAGCATCATGTTCAGTGCTGTGTGTATGTTCTTTAATGAAGCTATTGTGAGAGCTAAAGAAGACGTTGATTCCAGAGTTTAGGAAAGGGAGGAATCTAGGAGGTGGCAAGATGAGGATTGTAGAATTTGAAACCTCAGAATTAACTTGCTGCTGAAGTGAATGTGATTTCCTCAAGGAAATGCACAGCTCTTCCAAGGTAGGGTAGTCACTAGGTATGGATCAAGTGGAACCCAAAGAAGTTGTGCAAAAATAATAATGATCATAATTAAAGAAGAAGCACTGTATTTATCAATTAACTTTGTTTCTCCTTTGAATTTAGGTAACACCAATTACCTGGGATTAAGATAAAGGCTAAATGAGATAAAAAGCATGACACCGAGCTCCTGAGTGGCAGTGTTTGTTTAGGGTCTGATTCTTGGTTTTGGCTCGGGTCATGATCTTGGAATTATGAAATTGAACCCTGCTTAGGCTCTGTGCTCAGCAGGGATCCGGCTTGAGATTCTCCCTCTCCCTCTGCCCCTCCTGCTCATACTTGCGTGCTCATGTGCTCTCTCTCAAGTAAATAAATCTTTAAACAAACAAAAAAGCATGCCAGATGTGAGAGGGACTGTAATGGGGGGAAAGGCCAAAAAGAGAGACATATCACCCACTTAAAGTGTGTTTGCTGTTGAGCTGTGTAAGCGAACATGTGAAATGAGTGGTGTGATGGAGGAAATTCATAGTGGTAAAATCAGACAAACAATAAATTGGGATATGGAGATGAATTCCATAATTTACGTTAGAGAGTAGTGTTTTTATTCTCTAGGATTACGCATTTTTACTTAGAGAATTATGACATTTCAGGTACGATGTTTCTTTTATATACCTAAAATATATAAGCTATCCCTATCCACATGCCATAAGAAAGATGTGTAGCTTTCCATGGGCTTCTGAAGTAGAAGAGTAATGGAGTTGTATTAGAACCCAGAGTGAACAGTAATGTAATCTAAGATTATATTATCATCCATCCAGAAACTCTGTTCTGAGGGGTGCTATCTACTTTAATACTGTGCTGTATGGTTGGGACTTTAAGCATCTAACTGTGGAATTAATATAAAACATTTATATTACATATTTTTTTTAAAGAATCTAGGTTCAGGGATAGTAGGCTTTCTTTGAAGATCTCTATAAAAATAATTTGGTACAAAATATTTAAGCCACAGCATTTACCTGGCACATATTCAAAAATATGTAGGTCTTACTTCATTAAGTCTCAGACATGCAAAATGGAAATTATGCATCAGTTGGTTGGCTTTTTAAATTAAAATGTGTTTTTCTAGGCCAACAAAGGAATCATTTTAATATCAAATTGTTATTTGATTTTATTAGATTGTTGTTAGAAGACTAAAGAGGGCAAAATGGGTTAAGATTTAGATTAGTTTGGGGACACCTGGGTCGCTCAGTGGGTTTGGCCTCTGCCTTCAGCTCAGGTCATGATCTCAGGGTCCTGAGATCCGGTTCTCTGCTCAGCAGGGAGAGTGCTTCCTCCTCTCTCTCTGCCTGCCTCTCTGCCTACTTGTGATCTATGTCCATCAAATAAATAAGTAAAATCTTTTTTAAAAAAAGATTCAGATTAGTTTTGTTCTGTGAAAATGGCGGTTGCCTCTCAGTTAAATAACATTAGAGAATGAGTATGAGGATTTTACTCCTTAGCTGATAATTGAAAGTCACAAGTACTTATTGTTGTATCTAAACAAACTAAAATACGAGTATTCACTTGGTGTAACTGTCCTGCTATTTATTGCCAAAATACGTTTATTAGTAAATAATTATTAAATCTACTTTTGCCATTAGTACATGGAAGTTTTCAATTACATGACAGATGATGTGCTAGATAGCTTTAAATAAAACTGCCAGGTCTAACAACTTAATCTACCACCTTTTTAAAAACATTGTAGATGAAAAATTTTGTTCAGGAAGTGCAAGTTGCATGGTAAAATTTTTGTTTTAAATCATTCCCATTAGAAATGGTAAGCTATTGAAAATAATAGAAGTAGGCTTTAACAGAAAAAGTAAACCAAGATCAATATAATGAAAAAAAAACAAGTGGTTATGAAATACCATCTGAATGTGGGGCAGAACTTTCTAAGTCATTATTCAATCAATTTGTGAAGAATAACCTTTCTTTAAGGAGACACATAAGAACAGAGGGTATTTTATGAATAGCTGTGAGTTGTTTAGTATTGATTTTGGGTATTTTCAGAGCTGATATCTGTGACAAATAATCATAATAAATTAATGAAATGCCATACACTATTGTAAACTTCAATTTTCCCAAATGGACTTTATATGAAACTAATTAGGTCACTTCTGAATTTAAGATTTTTTTAAATCACAGGAAACAGATAAGATGAACCAGTGATTATCTTTGCTATTGATGGGAAAGACAATGAATATACCCAAAATCATAGTTTTGGGTTTACAGTAATACCATTCATTTCATAGCCTATTGCTTTTTATTTGCTCCTTAATTTTTAAAATTAGAGGATAATTTATATACAACAAAATTCACCCTCCTGAGGGTAGAATTGAGTTTTGACAATTGCATATGGTCATGTAACCACCACCACAATGAAGATCTAAAGCAGCCCCATCTCCTCCTAATATTCCATCATGCTCTTTAAAAAATTTTTTTTTAAATTTATCATGCCCTTTTGTAATCAGTCAGTCCCTCTCCCCACCAGCTGCTGCTTCAGATTTATTTTCTGTCCCTATAGGCTTTCCTTTCCAAAATGTCATATAGAGTCATGTATGTGTAGCCTTTTAAGTTGGCTTCTTTCTTTTTGTTTCAAGTTTTTACTTAAATTCTAATTAGTTGGGGTACCTGGGTGGCTCAGTTGGTTAAGCGTCTGCCTTTGGCTCAGGTCATGATTCCAGGGTCCTGGGACCTAGTCCCACATCCAGTTTCGTGCTCAGCAGGGAGCTTCCTTCTCCCTCTGCCTGCCACTCCCCCTGCTTGTGTGCGTGTTCTCTCTCTCTCTCTCTGACAAATAAATAAAATCTTTTAAAAAAATTCCAATTAGTTAACATAGAGTGTAATATTGGCTTCAGGAGTAGAATTTAGTGATTCATTACTTACATATAATACCCAGTGCTTATCACACGTGCCCTATCATCCATTTAGCCCATTCCCCCCACCTCCCCTCCAGCAACCCTCAGTTTGTTCTTGATCTTTAAGAGTCCATTTTATAGTTTTATAGTTTTTTTTATAGTTTGATCGGTCTTCTTTTTAAATCCCCCTTCCCCTACATCATCTATTTTGTTTCTAAAATTTCACATATGAGTGAAATTATATGGTGTTTGTCTTTCTCTGACTTATTTCACTTAGCATAATACAGTCTAGCTCCATCCACATTGTTGTAAATGGCAAGATATAATTTTTTTTGGTGGCTGAGTAATATTTCATATATGTATGTATATGCATATATATGTATCTGTGTGTATACACACACACAAACACACCCCCCACATCTTTTGTGGGGGCAGGGAGGGACAAAGGGAGAGAGAGAATCTTAAGCAGGTTCTATGCCCACTGTGGAGCCTGAGGTGGGGCTGGATTTCAAAACCCTAAGATCATGACCTGAGCTGAATTGGATACTTAACCAACTGAGCCACCCAGGGGCCCCTTACTACATCTGCTCATCAATGGATGGATATTTGGGCTCTTTCCATAATTTGGCTATTGTTGATAATTCTGCTATAAACATTGGGGTGCATGTGCCCTTTGAGTCAGCTTTTTTGTATCCTTTGGGTAAATACCTAGTTGTGCAATTGCTGGGTCATAGGGTAGTTCTATTTTTATAAGTTGGCTTCTTTCTAATGCACATGTGAGTGTCCTTACGTGATTCCTTCTTATTGCTCAGTGTTATGCCATTGCATGGATTTACCACAGTTTGCTTATCCATTCACTAATTGAAGGATGAGTGGGTGTTTCCAGCTTTTGGTGACAATGAATAAAGCCCTGTAAGCATTCCTGTACAGATTTTTGTGTGAATGTAAGTATTCTTTTCACTTGGTTAAGTACCTTGGAGTGTGATTGCTAGGTCGTGCAGAAGTACATGTTTAACTTTGTAAGAGCCTTTCCTGGCTACTATTGGGGTGGCTTAGAATTTAGTACAAGTTTATGGTAGATGCTGAATATAATCACAATTTACCATTTGTGGACAATGAGAGTTGGTGACAATAGTTATACTTTATTTTAATTACCACTTACTAGCTGCAAATCATGTCTTGGTTTTCTGGCTTTCATCCATAGAACTTCAAAAGTGTATTGCATTATATCTTAATTTATTGTACAAAAGTGAATTTAGTTTCTTAAAGGTTGTCATTTTACTCATGTTATTGGCCAAAATTTTTAACCTCTTGAAACTCATTTTCTCTTCTACAAAATGGGAATTACTATTTCCTACCTTACCTGTATTATTCCTTTTACAGAAGAGTCTGTAAAATACTGATAAATTATTAATACCTTACAGTGAGAATTTAATGAAATGCTGCATAGAAAGTGCCTAGCAGTACTGGCACAAAATAAATACTAACTATAAAAAAAAGGAAAAGTTATTTATTTGTTTGAAAACCAAACCTGAATTTACAATCTAAACATTGCTATCAAAGCTAAGAAAGTACAATTTAAACATTGCCATCAAAGCTAAGAAAGCACAGAAGTTGGGGCATTTTTATGACAGGGAAGTGTTCTGTTTTTTACATTACTGTAATTTGCCAAGGTTAAGTGGTCTTGGAATCAAATATAGACAGTTTTCCTGCCGCAGTGAAATTCAAATCCATGGGTGGAGTTTGCAAAGGAAATAAAAGACAATTCACATTTCTTCTTTATTTGACTCCTTCTCTCCATGTTTCTAATTATCTATTCTTTTTAGATCAGTTGTAAAACCTATTTCCTTTATTAAGAGTTAAGTTGATAACCCCCACTTCCTAATGAGCAGGTGGCGGTTACTGTGAGTCTCATTTGAACAAATACATAGCCCGTCATACCTCATCCTGAACATTGCCCTCCTGTCCAGACATTGAGCATTTCCTAAGCAGGTGCAAGTGCCCCAGAGCTTTAGGACTCAGTGAGTGAGTCAAGAGTCCAGACAGGCAAGTCTCTGCCCCATTAGCTCTCCAAGTGTGGTCCGTGACGTGCAGACCCAGACTGGCTGTGTCTGGGTCACTTGGGAGCTCGTCAGAAAGGTAAATTCTGGAACTCCACCACAGACTTCCTGAATTCAACTCTGGAGACGGCGTTAGGCAACATATGTCTTAAAACGCCATCCAGGTGATTTGATGCAACTGGAGGGTGACAGCGATTGTGTGTGGACATCTGAAGAGGGGATTAGAGAGATTATTTCCAACCATGAGAGTGATGTCTGTGTAACCTGTTACTTCATTGTGATTTTATAAATGTCTTCATTGATATTTTCTGGTATTTCAGGGGATCAGGAATTTTAAAGCACTTAATGAATGATATATACTTATAAAGATATACAAAATAAGTAATAAATATTATACCAGTTAAAAAGTATTCGGAAATCACCTATAAAATTTGTTTTCCTTAGGAAATCTGTGAGTAGTATTTACTCACCAAGGTCAATGAGCTGTGCTAAAATGGAAGGTCAAAGTGGCAGAATAACATTTGTGATCATTCAAAATGACATTTTTAACATCTGAAGCCTGTGAATCCTGGATTCTGTAACCTCTTCAGTCCAAGGCATGGACCCAGTTAAAGTGGAAACAAACAGTTTTCATGTTGGCTTTTTTAGAACATTACTAATAGTTAAGGAATTAGTCAGTTTATAAACCATCCTATTCCCCAACGTATTTCTAGTTCACTCGGAGCCTCCATGTGCCTCCGTTGTTGTTTCTTTTACCGTAATAAATAGAAGTCTCCCATCTTCAGATACTTGGCCTCATGAACAGCACTGCGGCAGCCCTTCCTCTGGGGGAGGTGTGGCATATTATGCATGAGATTGTCTGAGCTGTAAGGTCTAAGAATGCCCTGAAGTAAACAGTGTCCTGGTGGGGCTTCTGGCTTGCCTGTGTGTGATCTCCAGTCTACCAAAGGCTTTAAGCCAGAGTGAGATTTTATCACATGATCATTAAGAGAGTAAAGGCAAATATTTTGTCAAACCTGAGTAGACTATCAGTATATGTGAAGTCATGTCCACTGATCAAGGTAAGTGGTTTCATTTTCTAGTGTATCTTTCTTATGTTTTTTTAGAGTGTGTGTGGTCAGTTGATAATTGAGCATGCCGAGGGGCATACAAGTGGCAGAGTGTAGTTTTGTTTCAATGTTAAGAATAAGGTTCCCTTTATTTTTCAACTTTAACATTAAAATATGTACTATGGCTCTTCCAACAGGCGTCTTCTGGGTTTGCAAAGTACAAATTTGTTTAAGTTCTGTTTCTCTGACTCATTCTTACTAACGTTAGAACAGTTTGAAAATTGAGTCAGTAAGGAGAGGAATGCAGAGAAGGAAAGCAAGAATTTTTTCTTTTTTCTTCTGTTTCTGGTGTGAACAAAGCTCACAGATGTTTACCACTGATCCTTTCCTAGAGCTATTGCATGGAGCAGCACTGTGGTCAAACAACCCCCCTCCCACCCGCCACCACCACCCCACTCTGCTCGTTTTGGTAAAGTTCAGGGGACTGAGTGTTCTGGGTTTTTCATTTTAGATAACATTGTAGAGATAGGCATGGGGTATTTTTAAATTGTTAGTGGTATTGAGCCTCTGTTGTTTCTTCCAGTATTCTAGAGAGCATATATATGGGAAATTATTCAAAGAAAAATGAAATTCTACTGTGTGGTAGAAATATAATCATGTGATAGGAAATTTCTGCTAAAAATATTTTTTAAGACTAAAATGGGTTCATTTTGTGCAGCTAATATTCCCTTTGTTTCTGCATGGACAGAATTCCTCCTAAAGAATACATCCATTGCTGAGCCAGGTGGGCTGCACCTTACAGCGGCTGGCCTGCATAGCTACCAGGATTCTCTTCCCTCTGACGTCACTCCTTACTTCTTGCGGGCAGGCTCACTCCGTGGGGTTTGCCCTGCGGGTGGAAGCCCGAGGGCGGGGTTGGTTGTAGCACTGCAGCAGGGAAGCTGAGGCTCCTTTCTGGAGCTGCACAGCCTTGGCTGGCTCTGCTCCCAGGCTCCCGTAGTCTAGAGAGGAAGGAGCCCAGTCGGTGCCTGCCCCTGGTCCCTCCATCATCTGGGTGGAAGCCTTCACTCCTTTGTGGGGGTTCTACTCTTCTTGCTTAAGTAAGTTCAGAGTTTGTGTCCTCTCTTCGTGGTTTACCAGCATATTCCAAATATGAAAATATTTTTTAAAGTGACAATAGGGAAGTATTTTCTTTCTTCGAGACTGATGTTCCCTCTGTGCTTGAAATAGCTTCTGTCCCTTCTCATTCCATTGTCAAATAGTTAGGGATAATTAGAGGGACTTGATATTCCCTCCTGGAAGGCAACTCTTAAATGGAGAGAGAACTACTAGAATTTTCTGCTCCGAAGGACATCTCCCTATAGCGAGTGACCTGAAATGTAGGCTTAAGAAGCTTCTTTTAAGGTTTTTAAACTGAAAGGACAGTAATAGAGCACTTCCTGTCCCCACCAGTGGTTTATTTTGTTGCTGTTATGTTGTCTAAGAAAACATTTTTTGCATGCATATTTAGTGTACATGTTATTTTGTAGAAGTTTTATCTCCTTTTAGCGACTGAAGAAATTTTCCTTTACAAAACCTGTACTTACAGGCAAACTCATATGGAAACTGAAAAGTGAAAAATAATATGAGGAGCACTCAGTAGGAAGTATTATTTAATCTTTGCAAGGATGATAATATGGGCTTCATTTCGTAGTCATCCAAAATATATGTAACTTACACTGTGATCCAAGAGTAAGATTTAAACTTTCCCAGGTCTCCTTAGACACTAGAATACCATTCATTAAAATAAATAAATAAATAAACAAACACACCTTGTTTTTTTCTTCCTGCATTTAAGGCATTTAACTTTGAAATTGTCCCATAGGAGGAAAATAAGAAAAGAATGAAGATAAAATAAAATGTAACCATCTAGAAATGTTTCCTCTTAATAAGTTCTTGTAAAGCTTGATTTAAAGGGGATAGAAAGCCAATTCATGGATTAAAGTGTGAGAATTATTTATGGGTTTATCCTTCATCCAGTTTCTTTCAAAATTCATCTGGATAATTGGAAATTGACCAGCATTTAAAAATTTAGAACCAGGAGTTAAATTCTGTGAACTATTATTTGCTATGCGATAATATATTTCTCAGAGTAGTAACAATGATATGTTGCTGGGTCACATTACTGGGAAGTATGAAATCTATTTTGAATATAATGAAAAGTATATAAAGCTTGACTTTATATACTTAAAAATAATTATTTTTGTGACTTTGCAAATATAAACCCCCTAATGACTATTGAACTGGTGAAGTTACCTATTTATAAAGAATATCACCAGTTTTTCTCTTTTAACATTGCCCAACAAATTTTTTTTTCTTGATTAACTTCCGTCAGTGTTGCTAATTCAGAATGGAAAATAGCAAAATACAGAATGAAATGAGTAGCAAAGAAGATATTTTTTGTACTCCTTTATTCTAAAATTCACTAACTTATTTAGATACAGGACAATGTTAAGGAGACATGATTAGGGATAGGGAATATAACTGTACAGTAGTTCCCCTTCACCCAGGGTTTCACAAGCAGATGATCCTTCTTTTGATGTGTCGTCAGAAGGTCAGTAGTAGCCTAACAGTATGTCACAATAACTGTGTCATTCACCTCCCATCAGCTTATCATGCAGACGTTTTATCATTCCACATCATCACAAGAAGGGTGAATATGGAGCAATAATATACTTTGAGAGACAGAGCAAGCACAGTCACATAACTTAGCATAGTATGTTATAATTGTTTTATCTTATTATTGCTAATCGCTTATCTGTGCCTAATGTATCAAATAAACCTAATCATAGGTATGTATGTATAGGAAAAAGAGTAAATATAGACTTCAGTACCATTTGCAGTTTTAGGCATCCACCTAAGGTCTTAACATCCTCTGTGGATAAGGTTGGGGGTGGGGCAGGGAACTAATGTATTCACTAGACCCAATTCTTTTTTTTTTTTTTTTTTTAAGATTTTATCTTATTTATTTGACAGAGTGAGAGAGCACAAGCAGAGGGAGAAGCAGACAGAGAGAGAGGGAGAAGCAGGCTCCCCACTGAGCAGGGAGCCCAATGGGGGGCTCTATCCCAGGACCGTGGGATTCCAGGGTCCCAGACCTGAGCTGAAGGCAGATGCTAACCTGACTGAGCCACCCAGGCGCCCCTCACTAGACCCAGTTCTAAAAACCTTCCACTATTTCTGCCTTCAAGGAAGTTTAAGTATGTCTCTACCCAGACACAGATAAAAGCAGTGACTATGCCTGACAAATGTAATAATATAGATACAAAATATGTGTTTGGAGAACAGAAAAGGAGGAACAATGACTGATTAAAGGAAATTTCCTCAAAAAAGTAACATTGGAACTAGAGTAATATGATAAAAGACTTTCAAGCTAAGGGAACCAACATAGGCAAAAAATACAGAGACCTAGGAAAAGAATATAATTATGTTATTGAAGGTAGAGTGCTGGGTTGTGTATGGCTGTGAGTAGATAGACATGAAACCTTTGTGGGTAAATGTCTAATGCTAAGATGTCTGATGTTGAAGAGCCTTTTATGCAAATTAGAGTTTTTTCCATGGCTCTTGCAATTCTGTTAAAGGATTTTAAGCTAGGGGAGGAACAAGATTGGTTATACCATGGAATGAATAAAATAAATTTGGTCTTTGTAGGAACAATCCTCTTAGACTTAGCTAAACATGACACATATAATGCAATTTTAAAATTCAGAACTAGAAAAGTGGTTATATATGGTAAATTGGCTTACTTTTCTTCCTTCCTCTGTCAGCCGGGGTTGGGGGGGGCAGAAATAATAGAAAAACTAGATGGAATATTTGCTTTTTAAGTTTTCATGACTGAAACAATCCCCTACACTGTTAGAAGCTGAACACACAATGCTATTGTGCTCTGCTCTAGAACCCAGCCAGGGAAAAATACAAGGCCGCGAGGCCTGCTGGTCTGATTACATAGCAGGGAAAGCAAAATCTAACTTGTTAAGGTGTTAAATATTACATATTTAGTAAAATGGGATTTATATTAATGTTTGGGTTAAAAGAAAGGGTAGTAAAAAAAAAAAAAAAAGGTGGGGTGGGATAGATTAAAGACTGTCTCCAAACCTTTTTGTGGAAAGCCACCTACCTTGTCAGAGTTTTTAAAAATTGCCACTCTTCAAATAGAAGTGTTGAGGTCTGCGTACTACCTACCTGTGACCCATAGCCAATCAATGATATACAGCAGTAAAAATTTCTCTCATTTATAAAGGTAAGTAACTTTCTCATAGTCACAAAAGTAAATAATCACGTCAAAACTTTGGCCTTTTACTAATCTACCCTCTTTTCTCTTAGGAAAAAAATGCCCTTCCCAGATAAATATTAGCCTTGCTTCCCACAGCAGGTCTGGCTGGTGTCCTGGACTATAGTGATTGTTAGTGTGTTTAAACAAGTAACTTTCAGGATGAAGGACTTGCTGGCCCTGAGGAGTTTTTCCTATTTTGTAGGGGTTGGTTTTTTTTTTTTTTTTTAAAGATTTTATTTATTTATTTGAGAGAGAGAGAGAAAGAGCACAAGCAGGGAGAAAGGGAAGGGAGAAAGAGAAGCAGACTCCTCACAGAGCAGAGAGCCCGACGCAGGTCTCAGCCCCAAGACCTGGGACCATAAACTGAACTAAAGGCAGACACTTAACCAATTAGCCACCCAGGTGCCCTGCTAGAGTTCATTTTTACCCATGATTGCTGTGAAGCTAAATTTAGGTTTGAAAACTGAATGAACAGTGTCAATAACCGCATAACGAAGTGTAAGAAGACAGTGGGCTGAGAAGTAGAAGTTTGCCAGTAATTTTAAGGAAGCAATGTGAAGTAGGCAGAAGCTTACAGACACTAGTTAATAAAGAGTGTTAGTCTGGAAGGTTTTAGCTGCTGGAAATCGGGTTTAGAGAAATCAAGTTCAGAAAAGCAGGTACAGAATTAAAATAAGCAAAGTCAAGAAGGATTTGGTTATGAAAATGATTTTGTGTGTGTGTGAAGAGAAACAGTAGTCAGTTTTTGGTTGCTTATGATGAAGATAATTAACAATTCTGCTTGGTCTTAGCAACATCCTTGTCAAACCTTATGCAACACTGGCCAGTTTGATTTTCTTCTTCCTGGATCTTCAGATAAATTTATTGTGAATAAATGGAAAATAGTTTGGCAGTGGGTAGAAGGAAGAGGAAAAGCCAAGATTCTGGTTAATTTATAAACCAGACATCTTGAATAAATGAGTTGGCTATAGCTCTTAGAAAAAAACAACTTTATTTTGCCCTTCAAGTTCTTTTCTTACATCTGTTTTTATTTCTTTCAGAGTTTTTGAAGTCAATAAAATTTTTTAATTTTATTGTTTCAGAAGTCTCCTTTCATAGCAGGGCTTTCCATACTTGGCCAGAATAATCTCCCTCTTTTGAATTCTCAAGCTTCTAATTGATACCTGTTCAAATATACAGAGGATGTCTAGATTTTTGGCGTTTTGTGGTATTTTAGAGAGAGCATGTGCATGCACACAGATTGGGAAGGGGGAAGAGGGAGAGAGAATCTCAAGGAGACTCCATGCTGAGCACAGAGCCCATCATGGGGCTCGATCCCATGACCCCGAGATCACCACCCAGGCTGAAACCAAGAGTCAGATGCTCAACTGACTGTGTCACCGAGGTGCCCCTCAGTAGTAGATTCTAAAATCAGATAATTTACTTTATCTACCATATAGCAAAGAGGGCCTCATTCTTGAGATTAAATTTTGGGTTTACCTTAAATAGCCAGTTTATAGCAGCAATGGCCACGGTCGCCAAACTATGGAAAGAACCAAGATGCCCTTCAACGGATGAATGGATAAGGAAAATGTGGTCCATATACACTATGGAGTATTATGCCTCCATCAGAAAGGATGAATACCCAACTTTTGTAGCAACATGGACGGGACTGGAAGAGATTATGCTGAGTGAAATAAGTCAAGCAGAGAGAGTCAATTATCATATGGTTTTACTTATTTGTGGAGCATAACAAATAGCATGGAGGACAAGGGGTATTAGAGAGGAGAAGGGAGTTGGGGTAAATTGGAAGGGGAGGTGAACCATGAGAGACTATGGACTCTGAAAAACAATCTGAGGGGTTGGAAGTGGTGGGGGGATGGGAGGTTGGGGTACTAGGTGGTGGGTATTATAGAGGGCACGGATTGCATGGAGCACTGGGTGATGAAAAAATAATGAATAATGTTTTTCTGAAAATAAATAAATTGGAAGGAAAAAAAAAAGATCTCAAATAAGCAACCTAACTTGACACCCCCTGATTATTGCAGTGTTATTTATATAGCCAAGATGTGGGAACATCCCAAATATCTATTAGCATGTACATTGGAATATTATTCAGCCATAAATAGAAGAAAATCCTGCCATTTGAGACAATATGAATGAATCTGGAGAGCATTATGCTAAGTGAAATAAATCAGACAGAAAAATAGAAACACTGAGTGTGGTGAAAAAATAATGAATACTGTTTTTCTGAAAATAAATAAATTTTTAAAAAATAGCCAGTTGATGCTGTGAACCTAAAAAATTTAAAAAATTCATTTCATACAGCTTCCAGTGAAAATACTAATTTGATCTCTGCCTGTTATGATATCAGAAACAGTGGATCTCAACCTTGACTATGCCTTGCAATCACTTCAAAACAGATACCTTGGGACACCTGGTGGCTCACTTGATTGAGTGTCTGCCTTCAGCTTGGGTCTTGATCCCAGAGTCCTGGGATCAAGCCCCAAGTGAGGCTCCCTGCCCAGCGGGGAGTCTTCTCTCCCTCTGCCCCTCCCCTGCACTTGCTCTCACTCGCTCTCAAATAAACAAAATCTTTAAAAAATACAAAAATAAAACATAGATACCTGGCATCCCTCCCAATGATTTCATTGACTTGGGATGCAGTGCAGGTATCGCAGGTTTTATTTTTTAAAGCTCCAAAGGTGATTCATGGGTGAGCACGATTGACCAAGAGCATGACCTATTGATTTATTAGTTCAACATGCTGTAGATAACTGGAGAAGATAATTTTTACTAAAAATACTAGGAAGGCAACTGAATTAATAACATAGTAAGCATGTGGGATTTAGATCAATGAGAAAGTCAAGATCATACCCTGTAGCACTATTAGGTTACCCCAAAGTCATCTGTAAGCCCAGATGTGCTAGGTGAACTATGTTAGATCAATTGTGCCATGATGCCATTAATGAGTTTCCTGAAACCTAGAAGTTTTTACTCAAAGAGGTCACATGGCTAGCTGGGGACAGAACCAAGAGTGGTTCTGGAAAATTATAGTGCTAACGTAACACAGTGTATACGAATAATAGTGTGATCATATAGCACTTACACCACTAATCCATAGTTTGTTGACTTGAGTATTTAGATCAAGGTCTGGAAACCTTTTCTGCAAAGGGCCAGATCATATGTATTTTAGGCTTTGCAGAACACAGGGTTTCTGTCACAGCTACTCATTTCTGCCAATTTAGTGAAAAGGCATCACACACAGTATGTAAAAGAATGAGTGTGGCTATATTTCAGAAAAATTTTATTGACAAAAATAAGTGATGGACCAGATTTGCTCTGTGAGCTGTGGATTGCAGACCTTGAGTTCAGGTTTATTTTAATTTTCCCACTGAGGGACCTGTGGGCTGTAGCTTGTAGCCCCCTGATTCAGGGGCATTTTAAACTTCTTAGTTGAGAGCAGGGTGAGAATCCTGGTGACCCTAAACACTGATCACTCCACTGGCACTCATTGATCCTGTTTCGATGCCCTCTCTTGCAAGGTGCTAAGTACACACTTACTGAATTAATGTATACATGCAACTTTTAAACTTTTTTCTATTATGTTCAACCAACCTGTGTAACCAGGCTTCCAGTCAGGGAAGAAGTTGGCACATATGCCAGCTATGGAGAAGAAATGCACTTCTGTTCTTTGAAGTCTGTGGCAGGCTGTAATTGCTGGGTTTGGTAGAATTCTCCAAGTGAATAGGGATCTGATTTGCTCTGAGGACATTTATTATCCTAATTTCTTAGAGCAGATTCTAAGACTTTATTTCTAAAAAGGCATTCTTTTCTTTTTTAAAAATTTAAATTCACGTTAGTTAACATAGTGTATTATTAGTTCAGGGTAGAATTTAGTGATTCATCACTTGCATGTAACACCCAGTGTTCATTATATCCAGTGCCCTCCTCATTGCCCTTCACCCATTTAGCCCATCCCCCCCCTCCCCTCCAGCAACCGTCAGTTTGTTTCCTGTAGTTAAGAGGCTCTTATGGTTGGCCTCCTTCTGTGTTTTTATTTTTCCTTCCCTTCCCCCATGTTTATTAGTTTTGTTTCTTAAATTGCACATATGAGTGAAATCATGGTATTTGTCTTTCTCTAACTTATTTTGCTTAGCATAATACTCTTAAAAAGTATTTCTTAAACTTGGTTTTGTAATAACTAGGGTGTTGTTAGTGATTAAAGAGTATGTTTAGTTTCTCAGAACAATATTTCAATTCATTTGGATTTAAGATCTCTATCATGCTTGTATGTGGTGAGTGGAGACTTTGGCAAAACAGAGCAAATACTGGAACTCGCACTTCAGATCATGAGTCCATTTGCAGTACAAAATACAAACGGGCCTGACCCTAGTTGTGCTGGAAATTTAAAGCCCTGGTGTGACTCTTGGCTTTACCACTATTTACCAACCTTACTAGAACATGGAGATCTCTGTCCTACATGCTTCTGTCCATGCTGAAGATCGACAGTGGTGAGATCTATGGGAAAGTGCTTCATGAGCTCTTTCCTAGCCTCTCCTTGTAGAGTCTGAGTCGACTGTAGCAGGAACCACAGAGCACCCCCAAGCTGACTAGGACTGCACTGTCATGGAGGGAACCTGAGAGATATGCCCACTGGTACTCAAAGAAAATGTGTAAAAGTATATAATGGTGTGGCCTTCTTGGCCTCAGTAGAAGATGAGAAATCTCAAAAATTAAAGGCCAAGTGAGAAGAAGGTCAAAGCAGGTTAGAGGCAGAGAAGTCTGGAACTCTGTCTTGATCTGTTTAGTTACCCCAAATCAAAATACACATTTTTTTTTAAAGATTTTATTTATTTATTTGACACAGACAGAGATCACAAGTAGGCAGAGAGGCAGGCAGAGAGAGAGGAGGAAGCAGGCTCCCTGCTGAGCAGAGAGCCCAATTCAGGGCTCCATCATGACCTGAGCCGAAGGCAGAGGCTTTAACCTACTGAGCCACCCAGGCGCCCCTTAAGTGGGATTTCTTGAACCTCCTGGCTACCTAGCGTTGACTGAAATGGAGGCACAGGATCAAGGCAAGTGGCTGGAATATAACAGATGCAATCACTTGATGATCTTCTAAGTGAAAGCCAAAGAATTATGTACTAGAGTCCTTATCCAGAGTGTTTACAAACTGTGTGTGGATGTGACCTCTCACATTAGCCTAGTCACTTAACCACCACCACCTCCATTTATCACTGCCTCCATTTACCACCTTCATAAATGACACAACAGTGCCTGCCTGCCTTTATCTCATTAGATTGAGAGGAATTAATGAAATGATGCATATAAAGTGCCTCACATTCTGCATACTTGGCTCAGAATAAACAATAAACAATGTTATGTTTTTTTTTTTTACTACTGCGGTTAACAGTATCTGTTGTATACTGTGTAAGTTTTAAAGCATGAGGAAATCCCAAGTTACGATTGTTAATATTTTTGTGATATTTAGGGAAACAACCCGTGTATGTTGCTGAAGGATATGTATCTTGGCATCAATGTATCCCTGTCTGAAGCTATGCATTGTACTGCGTTTATCCAAATGCTGCTTCCTGTCTAGAGAACAAATCATTTGAGAAAAGGCCATTTTGAATACTAGTTTTTTTCAGGGAGCATAAGCCTATTCTAATTCCCTGTTGGAATTTTGGGTTATAAGTCTTCAGGAAGAAGTCAATCTTCCTATCAAATGCATTGTTTTGCCTGATCTTGGGATTTAAACCCCAGGGAGGTCACAGCAAAGGAGCAGTTGGATCTGTTTGTGACTCAGCAGTAAAGGCGAGTGATGTGCTTTTATACTCAGGGGTCTTAGGATATTTTTCTCAATGAAGTAAAACTGTCCACAGTATTCTATGTATTGCTGTTCTCTGCATGGTTAATTATTGTAATACTTTACATCCTATTTTATAGCCACTTTGAAGGGGAAAAAGTCCCTTTGGAGATTTTTCTGTGTTTGCTAAGTTTCAAGTCTGCTAGGCTGTGAGATTTTCCAGGTGAGGGGAGGAGACTGGGGGAGAGACAGTGGACTAGCAGAATTAGAGAACTGTGATCTCACCTGGGCTCTAAAACTCTAGTTTTAGATTACAGAACTCAAACATCCAGGGCCTGGTGCTAGTGATGCTTTTTTGGTCAGCACATTGTGTTGTGGGATTGGGCAGCCACAAAGCTGGGGGCAGCAGCATCACCTCAAGAGCCGAGGAGGGCAGCTTAGAGTTTCAGCTCAATTTTAGTCATGAGTGCAGCCAAAATGAGGGTGAGGTCAGAAAGAGATGCCAGTAGCAGAGATGGGGAAGTTGGGGGGAATAGCCAAGCCTATAGCTGTCAGAAGGCAGGAAGGATCCTAGGGCCACTTTTCCCAAAATATGTTCCAAGACACATTAGCCCTGTGGGATGTTGTCTTGTAAATCTATGATGGCAGGTTTTCCTGGACATATAGTGGGTTCGAAGTCAAACAAGTTTTTCTACTTTAGGGCTTGTTGTAGCCTCTAACATGCCCAGTGGTATCATGCAAATACAAGGTAAAGCTGTAAAATTTAGCAGGTCACTAGTATTTCACACAGAATCATTGTTTGTGATGGGGGTAGTGGGAGATGGAGTGGACAAGAGGGTTGCAGGGGGTGGGGGGTGGGGATGAGAGATGCTGTTGGCAGAGTAGAGTTTCCCAGAGCACACTTTGGGAGAGGCTGCCCTAGGGTATGTGGCATGTGCTGTGAAGTTTGCTGTGGCTTTTCACCTGGGCTCTTGAGTGGACAGCTTGAACCCTGTGGAATCCTGAAGAACCCACAAATACCCACAAATTTTCCCCAGGCTCTCAATAACTGTTCTTGTTTCATCTCTCTAGCCTCATCACTTGACTAATAATTGTTACTGCTATTAATAAAATTAAGGAAATTAATCCTCATATAAATAAGGTTAAGTGATTTAACCCGTAGTTACTGAGACCAAAAACAACAACAACAACAAAATGGGTCAGAACTTATGTACCGTTGGCCCTGCCTCAGGCATATAGGTCTACCCTGCTCCCTTAAAAGGCAACAAAAAACACTTTTTTTTAAGGTTTCAAAGGGAATACATTTGAAAATTTAACAATGAGTTTGAAAAATGAGGCAGATGGCGTGTTTAGGAATGAACTTAATGAATATCAGGGCATACTGTTCATTCAAGCATTCCCACAGGCTTCTGGAACTGAACACGCAACTGTATCCTTGCATGCTTACTTAAAATGAAAGGCACTGTTTCCTTGTCACATTAGCCAGGAACCTGAGCAAGCATCAACTTACTCTTCTCTGTCCATCTCTTCTTCAGCCAGGACCCTCCCTGCCGCCCTCAGGATGTCTCACCAGGCGCTCCTCTCCTCTCTTCAGCCTCTGCCATGGGCATGGTGCCAGTGCTTAGCCTACGCTAGACCAGAGCAGTTAGCAGGGGGATGCGGGAACTGGGGGAAGGCGAGCATTCCAGATACCCATGGATTTGCACATACCTCTTCTCTCGTGTAAATCATGAGTTACATGAGGGTGCAGATTATGGCTTATTTGGTCTCCTGTCCCCAGTAGTTAGCAGAGTCCTGGGGCATTTTTAATTAGGGAGTTACTGGTACATTTAAGTAGACAGAAGGAAAAAGCAAAGAATGAAATGAAGTAGGAACTTGATAGGGTCTGTTAATCCCTTTGTGGCTGATTATTAGATATTTTCATTGCTGACAGAACAGCTTGTATTTTGGAGGCATAAAGACAAGACCTGCTAAAATTAAATACCAAACTTCTTTAAGTGGTCATAAGTACTTATCTGTGCTTTTCAGAAAATTGTCAGATTCATTGTCAAATTTTCAGAGTCATTGTCAAAACGGCAGTTATGATTAATGTCTAATGGAGGAAAATTGAAAAAGGTTTATGGAGTCCAGGACATGGTAAAGGGTGAAAGACAATGATTAAATCATTTGGGATTGAAATTGTCTGCAGTAAATTCTCTATAGCAAATATCAGACATCATTTTATCATTACGGATGCTGTTACCTTTATTGAATAAAGATTCATGTTTGTAGCAGGCCATGTGCTTATTAACTAATTATTAATTTGCAGAAGGGCCATTATGTGGCTTGATTGAACCAAAGTGGTTTATTGGGCCTCCTAGAAGTAACAGAGGAACTGGGCACTGAAGCACATGACAGGTGCTGAGAAACTAAGCCAGTATGAGCAAGTGCTAGGTAGTAAATCGAAAGTTGGGTAGTGGTCAGGGCAAATACAAGCAAGGCAGGCAGAGAAGGAGGCAAGCGAGGAGGGCCCGAGGAAGCTGGAGGGAGGAGAGAGGGAAGGATCTGGTTCCCTGATCCACTACCCTGACATCCTATAGCACTGAGTATTCAAGGGGAGGGAGAAATTCTCCTCTGTCTAGGGTTCTTCTAGCTGGACTAACAATTAAATTTACATGAGACAGATTAACTGGAGAAAAAGCCATACCTTTATATGTGTGTATGAAGGCCCAATTATAAAATTGAGACCTAAAAGGATGAGCAAGGCAGGCAGGTTTTATACTTTTGGGCAAAGAGACAATAGTGAGAAATTGACAAGACAAGGAAAACGTTAGAATTCCCTACTAGCCAAAGCTCCCAAACAGAACTTGGGCTGAGGTTGTAGATTAGTAAGAAGTCACCAGGGTGGTTTATGCAGCCTCTCAACTCTAAATTCCCTATCTCTATAATAAATATATCTCTACCTCCTGGAACAGGGAGAGATACCTTCCACATAGAAGCTATATTTTCTGCTTTCAAGACGACAGAGGAGGGTCTGAGTGTCCTTGCACAAACTGTCTCTTAAGTAATTTTTATTTGAAATAATCAGCTTATGCAGAGTGTTTAGATAAATCTAGGTCCCAGTTTAATCCACCTGGTTACTTCTTACTTTGCAGTAAGAAGCAACTAAGAAATGGGTGTAATTATAAATTGAAAACAACCGATCAGATAAAGCACAGCACCTCTTCTAACTCTAGGTGGTGAAAACTAGAACCACCCTTTGCAAGGAGGCAAAAAGAAACACATACTTGATTGTGGTTTCTGTTTACTCCCACCTTCCGCTCTAGTCAAGGCGATAGACAGAATGATCTTTGTGCTTTAAATAGCCAGAGCTTTCTGTAATCTTGACCAACAGTCTCAGTTGAATGTAACAAAAAAGTGAACCTCCATAAGTGCATGATTTAGGGGTGGAAGAACTATCTCTCCGTCCCTTCCTGATGCAGAAGGGTGCTGGAGGAAGTTCAGTCTCTACGATCATACCATGCCAAGGGCACAGCAGAGCTATCCCAGCACCGATACAGAAGTCATCATGGAATGTGTACTTTCAACACGTCTATGCAGGAATTCATGGGACCTAACAAATGGTCACACTGAAAGGGGGAAACAGATTCAGAAGCCTAGCACCAACATTTAAATTGTAGTAGTAAAATGTAGTCAGCAACATAACAGGCACTCTGGTCCTGGGCCTCATGCTACTCAAAACTGGAATTTTGACAAGCTTCGTACAGTTTGTTTCAGTTCATCTAACAGAATTCTAACTTTTAAGGGAGCAGACAATAGCATTCTTTAGAAATGTTATAGCTTTCATTCCTTATGCATAACAAAAAAAGAAAAAACACTCAGTAAATAATTATGGAACGTATTTCAGGAACATAAATATTTCTCTTTTGAAAGCATTATTTCTGTGTCTTTAAAGGCTGTACATTTCTTTCATCTCATTGCATTCATGTAATGTTGCATTTGATTAGGAAAAACGGAGTAGTCAACAGTTGCCTTTTTATACATTTTATTTGGGCTCATCCAGCTATGGGACCTTGAAAATATTGACTGTCTACAGTTACCTACCTTCAAGCTTATTTTGAATTCATACTGCTTTTGAACTTTAAAGACATCAAGCTATCTGCTTTCTCTGATAGTATAAAGTTCTGTAATTTTAGGTAGCATCATCTGATGAGGTCTGAAACATTGGCAGCCTACATTGCCTATTAGTGATTCTAGTAAATGTAAACAAAATTACAGATTATGATGGATGGAAGCATTTGAGTCAGTTGCTGGGATTTTTAGCTGCTGCTGTTTTTATCAAGACATCTGGATAGTTACACAATTCCAGATGTTTAGAAATCTGCGGGGTTGTGAGAAACATTACTTGAGTAAAAGGTTTTTCCTAGATACTTAGAATTTGTGTAGAAGTAAACTTGAATGTTTTAAAACTTAGATAAGAATGGAAATGTTTGAAATTTCATGTAGAATTGGTCTCTCAAATAGTTATATGTACTTATTATTGAAATTTAGAAAACATCTCTCATGGGGATGCCTGGGTGTCTGAGTTTGTTAAGCATCTGCCTTTGGCTCAGGTCATGATCCCAGGGTCCTGGGATCAAATTCTGCATTGGGCTCCTTGCTTAGCAGGGATCCTGCTTCTCCCTCTTCCTGCAGCTCTCTCTGCTTGTGCTCTGTCTCTCTCTCTCTCAGATAAACAAAATAAAATAAAATAAATTATTAAAAACAAAACAAAACCCAACAAAACCCTCTCTCATGAAAGGCAAATGAAGTTAGGCAAATGAAGGGAAACTTGCCTAAGGTCTTTAGAGTTCATTTGTTCAAAACTATTTATTGAGCATCTACTGTGTGGCAAGTGATATCAGAACAAAGGTCACTGCCTACTCAGAGCTGACATTCTAACCAGGGGTCACAGATAATAAGTAAATTTGGCATTGATTTAATTTTATTGAAGTATAATTGATATACAACATATTAGTTTCAGGTGTACAACATAACTCAATATTTGTATACATTGCAAAATGTATACAAATATACATTTGTAATATGCATATTTTGTAATATGCATATACATTTGTAATATGCAAATATACATATGTAATATACATATTACAAATGTAAGTCTAGTTACCATCCTCACCAAAGTTACAATTTTCTTTCTTGTGATAAGAACTTTAAAGATTTTACTTTCTTACTTTTTAATTTTGCAGTACATTATTGCCTGTAGTCACCATGGTGTGCATTACAATCCCATGACTTATTTTAGATCTCTAAGCTTATACCTCTTGAATCTCTTCACCCTTTTAGTCCACCACCCTAGCCCTTTTCCCTCTGGCAGCCACCAATCTGTTGTTCTCTATGTATGTATTAGATCCCACAGATAAATGAAATCATATAGTAATTATCTTTGACTTATTTCACTTAGTATAATACCTTCAAGGTCCACCATGTTGTCACGAATGTCAAGATTTCATTTTTTAAAATGAGGACTATATTCCATTGTGTGTGTGTGTGTGTGTTTGTGTGTGTGTGTTTATCCATTCACCCAATGAAGAACACTTAGGTTTTTTGCATGTTTTGGCTATTGTAAATAATCCTACAGTGATATAGGGGTCTATATATCTTTTCAAATTAGCAAATTCATTTTCTTTAGGTGCTGGAATTGCTGGATCATATGGTAGTTCAATTTTTAACCTTTTGAGTAACCTCCATACTGTTTTCCATAAGTACTGCACAAATTTGCATTCCTATCACTAGTGCACATGGGTTCACTTTTCTCCACATCCTTACCAACACTTGTTGTTTCTTGTCCTTTGGATACTAGCCAATATGACAGATGTGAGATGATAGCTCATTGTGACTTAGATTTGTATTCCCTGACGATTAGTGATGTTGAGCGTCTTTTCATGTGTCTTTTGGCCATCTTTGTATCTTCTTTGGAAAAATGTGTATGCAGATCATTTGCCCTTTTTTTTTTCAATTTATTTATTTTCAGAAAAACAGTATTCATTATTTTTTCACCACACCCAGTGCTCCATGCAAGCCGTGCCCTCTATAATACCCACCACCTGGTACCCCAACCTCCCACCCCCCCGCCACTTCAAACCCCTCAGATTGTTTTTCAGAGTCCATAGTCTCTCATGGTTCACCTCCCCTTCCAATTTACCCAAATTCCCTTCTCCTCTCTAACGCCCCTTGTCCTCCATGCTATTTGTTATGCTCCACAAATAAGTGAAACCATATGATAATTGACTCTCTCTGCTTGACTTATTTCACTCAGCATAATCTCTTCCAGTCCCGTCCATGTTGCTACAAAAGTTGGGTATTCATCCTTTCTGATGGAGGCATAATACTCCGTAGTGCATATGGACCACATCTTCCTTATCCATTCATCTGTTGAAGGGCATCTTGGTTCTTTCCATAGTTTGGCGACCGTGGCCATTGCTGCTATAAACATTGTATTTGCCCATTTTTTTAAATTGCATTGGCTTTTTTGTTGAGTTATAGAAGTTTTTTGTATATTTTGATAATAATCCCTCATTGAATACATGACTTGCAAAACTTTTCTTCCATTCAGTAAGTTGCTTTTTAAATTTTTTTTTTTTTTTTTTTTTTTTTTTATTTGAGAGAGAGACAGTGAGAGAGAGAATGAGCGAGGAGAAGGTCAGAGAGCGAAGCAGACTCCCCATGGAGCTGGGAGCCTGATGTGGGACTCGATCCCGGGACTCCAGGATCACGCCCTGAGCCGGAGGCAGTCGTTTAACCAACTGCGCCACCCAGGCGTCCCGCTTTTTAAATTTTTATTGGTGGTTTTCTTCATTGTGCAGAAGCCTTTACTTTGTTGTAGTCCTGTTTGTTAATTTTTACTTTTGTTGCCATTGCCTTTGGTGTTAGATTCCTTACCCCCCGCCAAATAAATAAATAAATAAATAAATAACCCAAAAAACCAAAAGACCAATGTTAAGGAGCTTAGCCATTTATGTTTTCTTTTAGGAGTTTTATGGTTTCAGGTCTCTAATCCATTCTGAGCTTTTAGTGTATGTTATAAAGAAAGTGGTCCAGTTTCATTCTTTTGCATGTGGCTGTCCAGTTTTCCCAATACCATTTATTGAAGAGAGTGTCCTTTTTTCATTGTATATTCTTGGTTCCTCTTTTGTAAATTAATGACAGTACATGCATGAGTTTATTTCTGGGCTCTGAATTCTGTTCCATTGATCTGTGTGTCTTGTTTTTATACCAATACTATGCTGTTTTGATTCCTATAGCTTTGTAATACAGTTTGAAATCAGGGAATGGTATGCTTCCATCTTTGTTCCTCTTTTTTAAGATGGCTTTGACTCTTCAGGGTCTCTTTTGGTTCCATACAAATTTTAGGATTGATTGTTCTTATTCTGTGAGAAATACCATTGGATAATTTGATAGGAATTGCATTGAATCTATAGATTATTTTGGGTAGATGGACATTTTAACTATTAATTTCTTTAATCTATGAACACAGAATAACTTTCCATTTGTTGGTATCTTTTTCTATTTCTTTCATCAGTGCCTTACAGTTTTCAGTGAACAAATCTTTCACCTCCTTGGTCCAGCTTCTTACTGTTTTATTCTTTTTGATGCAAATATAAATTTCTTAATCTCTCTTTCTGATAGTTTGGTGTTACTGTTTAAAAATGTAGCAGATTTTTGTATATTAATTTGTTTATTCTAACAGTTTTTTGGAAGCCTTCAGGGTTTTCTCTATATAATAAAACCATGTATCCAGATAGTGACACTTTGACTTGTTCCTCTCCAGTTTGTATGTCTCATTTTTTTTTCCTGCCTAATTGCTCTGGCTAGGACTTCCAATACCAAACTGAATAAAGCTGGCAAGGGTCGGCATTTGTGTCTTGTGCCTGATTTTAAAGAAAAGCTTTTAGCTTTTCTCCATTGAGTATGACATAGGTGTGGATTTGTCATATACGGCCTTTATTATATTGAGACACATTTCATCTATACCCACTTTGTTGACAGCTTTTATCATAAATAGATGTTGAATTTTGTCAAATTTTTTTTTTCATCTATTAAGATTATCATAGTGACTTTAACTTTCATTTTGTTAATGTGCTATATCACATTGATTGGTTTGCAAATGTTGAATCATCCTTGTATCCCTGGATAAATCCCACTTGATCATAGCGTATGATCCTTTTAATGTATTGTTGAATTCAGTTTGCTAATACTTTTAGGGATTTTTGCATCTATGTTCATCAGGGATAATGGACTTTAATTGTGTGTGTGTGTGTGTGTGTGTGTGTTGTCATTGTCTGGTTTTGGTGTCAGGGTTATGCTGGCCTCATAATGAGTCTGGGAATGTTTCCTCCTTGTCGTTTAGTTTGTTGTTGTTGTTGTTGTTCTTTGTTTTTGTTTTTGAATAGTGGGGGAAGAATAGGTATTAAGTCTTATTTGAATGTTTGATAGAATTCACCACTAACACTTTCTTGTTCTGAACTCTTGATTGTTGGGAGTTTTTATTATTATTATTATTATTATTATTATTGATTCAGTTTTCCTACTAGTGATTGGCCTATTCAGTCTTAGAAGATTGTATGGTTTTTTTTGTGATTTATCCATTTCTTCTAAGTTGTACTATTTAGGGTGAATAATTGTTCATAGTAGTCTCTTATGATCCTTTATACTTCTTTGGTGTCAGTTATAACTTCTCTTTCATTTCTGGTTTCATTTATTTGAGCCCTCTCTTTTTTAGTCTAGCTAAAGCTTAGTCAATTTTATTTCTTAGATACAGTTCTTAGTTTCATTGTGCTTTATTTATTTTAGTTTCTATTTCATTTCTTTTCACCCTGATATTTATTACTCCCTTTCTTCTAACTTGGGATTTTTTTCCTTTTTCTGGTTCCATTAGGTGCAAAGTTAGATTGTTTATTTGAGATATTTCCTGTTTCTTGAGGTAGGCATGTGTCTCTATAACCTCTTTTATCCCATTGATTTGGGTATGTTATATTTCCATTTACATTTCTCTCATGATATTTTTTAATTTCTCCTTTGATTTCTTTGTTGACCCATTGGTTGTTTATTGTCATGTTGCTTAATCTCATATTTTTTATTTTTTCAGTTTTCCTCTTTTAATTGATTTCTTGTTTCGTGCTATTATAGTTGGAAAAGATGTTTGATCTAACTTGAGTGTTCTTAAATATATTGAGACTTGTTTTGTGGCTTAACATGTGATCTATCCTGGGAATGTTCTGTATGCATTTGAAAAGAGTGTGAAGAGTGTGTATTCTGTTTTTGGATGGAATATTCTGTATATAACTGTTAAGTCCAATTGGTCTAATATGTTGTATAAGGCTGATGTCTCCTTATTGATTTTCTGTCTGAATGATCTATTCATTGAGCTAAGTGGAATGATAAAGTCCCCTACTGCTATTGTTTTGCTGTCAATTTCTCCCTTTATGTCTGCTAATATTTGTTTTATATATTTAGGTGCTCCTGTTTTGAGTGCAGGAATATTTATAGAAATTATATCCTCTTGCTAGATTGACCCCTTTGTTGTTATGTAATATCCATCTTTGTCATTTTTATAGTCTTTGGCTTTCTTTTAGCTTGCACTTACATACAATGACTTTTCCCATTCCTTCACTTTCAGTCTGTGTCCTTACATCTGAAATGAATCTCTTGTAAGTAGCATTTAGGTGAGTCTTATATTTTCAATGCATTTAGCCATGGAATTTAGTCCATTTTTTTGAACCTAATTATTGATAGGTGTGCACTTACAGCCATTTTGTTAATTGTTTTTCTGGCTGTGTTGTAGTTCCTCTGTTTCTTCTTTTCTTGCTTTCTTCCCTTTTGGTTTGAGGACTTTCTAAAGTATTATGATTAGATTCCTTTTTTGTTATCTTTTGTGTATCTACTATAGATTTTGGCTTTGTGGTTACCATGAGGCTCACATATAACAGACTACATATATTATATATATAGTGTATATATATTCTAACTATATATATTTGTCTAATATTTAGAGATATTAGTCTAGACTAATCTCTCTGTATATGCATGTATGAGTCTATTTTAAATCAATAGGAAATTAGGTTTGTGAATGCATTCTAAAACTTCACTACTCCCTACCCTCCATGGTTGTATTTTTAATGTCCCATTTTACACCTTTTTTTTTTTTTTTCCCAGAAGAAAACTATATCCTGGGTGTATTTCCTTCTCAATTTTATTTTACTTTATTTTATTTTTTAAATTTCTTTTCAGTGTTCCAGAATTCATTGTTTATGCACCACATCCAGTGCTCCATGCAATACGTGCCCTCCTTAATACCCACCACCAGGCTCACCCTCCCATTTTACATCTTTTTATTTTGTGTATCTCTTAACTAATTTTTTTTAAGACTTATTTATTTTAGAAAGAGAGCACAAGTGGGTGGGGCAGGGAGAGGGAAAGAATCTCAAGAACTCTTGGAGTGTGGAGCTGGGCGCAGGGCTCAGTCTCACAACTCTGAGATCATGACCTGCCGCCAAACCAAGAGTCAGATCCTCAATTGACTGTGCCATCCAGGTACCCCTCCCTTAACGAATCATTATAGTTACCGTTATTTTTACTACTTTTGCCTTTTGAATTTTTGTACTAGCACCGTTATCATTTCCATATATTTACCTGTAACAGTGAGGTTTTTACTGTTTTTTTTTTCTTACTACTCAGTGTCCTTTCTTTTCGGTGTAAAGAAGTCCCTTTCACATTTTTCTTAAGGCCACTTTAGTGGTGGTGAACTCTGCTAGCTTTTGTTTGTCTGAAAAGTTCTTTATCTCTCCTTCAAACGTAAGTAATAACCTTGCTGGATAGTGTTTTCCTGTTTAGAAGTTTTTTCCTTCAGCACTTTAAATACACCATCCCACTCTCTTCTGGCCTGTAAGGTATCTGCAGAGAAATCTGCTGGTAGTCTTATGGGTGTTCCCTTATATATAACAAGTTATTATTTTTTTCTTATTGTTTTTAAAATTTTTAACTTTTGATATTTTAATTGTAATGTGTCTTGGTGTGGGTTTCTTTGGGCTCATTTTTGAGGAATTCCTTGTGCTTTGTGGATCTAGATGTCTGTTTTCTTCCCTAGGTTAAGGAAGTTTTCAGCCATTATATCTTCAAGTGAATTTTCTGACATTTTCTCTCTCCTCTGGAATTTCTATGATGAGAACGTTAATCTGTTGTCCCATAAGTTTCTTAAACTATATTCACTTTTTTTTTTTCTATATTCACTTTTTAAAGTTCTTTTCTTTTTATTGCTCTGTGGGATGAGTTCCATCATGGATGCTTTTGTTTGTGTCATCTATTTTGCTATTGAATCTCTCTACTATATTTTTCAGTTTAGTTATTCTGTTCTGTAGCTCTGTGACTTCTGTTTGCTACTTGTATTTCTAACTCATTTTTGAAGTTCTAGTGTGTTTATCATTCTTCTCCTGAGTTCATTGAGCATCTTCATGGCCAATATTTTGAACTCTGTATCAGATAAATCTCATCTCTGTTTTATTAAGTGTTTTGGTGGCGGGGAGAGGTGAATGTTGTTCTTTCATCTGGAATATATTCCTCTATTTTCCTATTTTGCTTGATTCTCTTTTCACTTCTGTGTATACTATGTGAAACAGCTATGTCTCTCAGTCTTGATGAATGGCCTCATATAGATGATGAAACTTATTGCTAACCTTGTCCTTTATTATCTCTCGAACCTTTGTGATTGTCGAAGCAATGTGATTTATTCCTGATTGGCCACAGGTGTTGAGGGAATGGCTAACCCTTTGAGTCTTCCAGAAAGTGGAATCTCAGTCAGCTCCTAGCTCTAGGCTAATTGGAAGCTTAACTCTCAGGCACAGAGTCACCATGGCCACCAGAGAAGATTCACCAAGAAAAGTGATGAAGCCAGGGAGATGCACCCTGCTCTGGATTTGGAGCAAATCCCTGTTCATGCGGCCGGCCCTGCAGAACCCCTGCCCCTCCTCCTTTGCCCATCAAAGACTACAAAATCTAAGTGGGCTTTTACAGCACTCCAGTGAAGTTGGGGTGTCTTTGAAGACTGTCTTGGAACATCTTTGTTCTTTCCTTTTTTCCTTCTCTCACGATCACTGAGTGGTGTTTATCCTCACTAATGCTCTTAGAGCAATCTTTGGTTTTTCAAGTCAAGTCTCTGACATACATCCACATTTGATCTTTAATTTGTGTTGTTCTATAGCATGTAGTCAATTATATTTGAATTTTAAAAAATGAAGCTTCAGTGTTTGTTATTAAATCAGGATGAATGAAAATCCAGGAATCTGTGACTCTCAAGTTATGAGCTCCAGAGAACCATGAGATATTTTGGGTTTTCAAAACTCAGCCTGGGACACTACAGTTTTATGACCTTGTGCACTGGTTTAACTGAGCTGCATCCTGTCTGTTGGTGCCAGGCTGATTGTGGTTCACATTTATGGACAGTGCTTTTAGGAGATTTAAGTGAATTTCCAAGATGTGTTTTTAGGAGATTTAAGTGAATTTCAAACTCTGTAGTAGAAGAAACCCAACCTGAAAAGCAGGCAAGTGCAGAGTGGAAAAGAAGTCTGTTGCTCAGATCCCATGTAAAAGAAACAAAAACAAAAACAAAAAACAAGGAGCACAAATATATACAGTCTTGTGGGACCACAGCTGTAAACCCTGCTGGCCTCCAGACCAGGCAATGTGCAAGTGTCTCCTTGGTGGCAGTTGGAAAGACTGGGGCTCCAGAATAGTGTATAAGCTCATTCTGGGAGGAACAGTTAAGTTGTAGCAAGACCAAGGGAGTGCACAAAGGTCATGTCCCCTGGCCTGCATACCCTGAGATCATGTCTGTGGCCTTTTAGTATGTAGTAATGCTAAAGTGTGTCCTTCTTTCTGAAGTTCTAGGACAAGTAAATGCCGTTTTTCACATGAGAGTGGGGTTGTGTTTTAGTCTGCTGTCTCTGTAGTGTTCTGGGGATAGGAATCCATCAAAAACTGTCACTCCAATGTTTCAAACCTGCTGGGACCAGAACCACAGTCTTCCCTGGCCCCAGAGCCAGGTGCTCAAGGGACATCTCTGTGAGGGGTGTACCTACCTTCACTAGCAGGTTAGAGGGGAGTGCAAAAATGGCACCCACCAGTGCCTCTCTCTCTAGAGAGAGTCCTAACCACCTTTTGGCAGATACTCTAAGATTAGCAAATGAATCTCATTCACATATGGACTAGGTGCTTTTCAAACTGCTGCCTTTGTGCTGGGTCTCAGGGTGGGTGAGTCTGCAGTCAAATGCAAGAATGGAATCTCTGTTTCCTAGAACCATATATTCTTCTGAATGTAAGCCCTCTTGGTTTTCAAAGCCAGCTATTTTGAGGGCTCCTCATCTCTCTGATATAGGTTACAGGGTCAAGGTGCTTCATGGGAGGCATGTCACCTTGCTCCCCAAGGAGAAGCTCCATATTTGTGACATCCTTCCTAATTGTGGGTTGCCACAGCAAGTGTAAGGTTTTTGGTGAGACCCTCTCTGCTTCTCCTACCCATATTGATGTGGCCCCGTAGTTGCTTGTTATAGAGGAGATGTTCAGTTAGTTTTCAGGTCTTTTTCAGGGGGATTTATTTCATAGGTAGCTATAAATTTGTTTATGGGAGGTGAGTTCAGGGTCTTCCTGTGCTGCCATCCTAAATTGCCTTCCTGAATAATGTAGTTTCTAGAAGGTGATAAGTGCTGTGGAAAAAAATAACCTATACAGCTAATAAGAGGAGTAGATGTACTGGGATGGTCAGTATAGTCCATACTGACAAAATAAAATTTGAACTAAGATGTGAAGAAGACAAGCAATTAGCCAGCAATTATATGGGGAAGAGCTTTCCAGCAGAGAATGCTAGACCGAAGGTGTACTTGCCTGTTTGAGGAACAGCAAGGAACCAGTATGACTTACCAGTGAACAAGGGGCAATATTAGCAATGAGGTCAGTGGTAAGAGGACAAAGACCCAATCATGTAGAGCCTGTCAGCCCTTTTAAGGAGGTGAATTTTTATTCTGAGTGAAATATAGAGCCATTGGAAAATTTTTAGCACAGGAGTGACATGATCTGATCAGGTTTTTAAAAGGGATGTCTCTCTGTCTGAAAATATGGACTGTACTACATAGGGGGTTGGGGGGAGGGTAGGAGCAACGAGACCAAGTTGGAGTGTTTTGCTCTAATCCAGTTTAAGTTTATGGTCATTTAGGCCATAGTAAAAGCAATGGAGAGGTAGTGGTAAATGGTGGAGTTGGCAGAATTTCTCGATGGGTAGGATGTGGAATGTGAGCAAAAGAGGACATGAGGTTGCTTCCAAGCTTTCTGGCCTAAACATCAATGAAGCTGCCATTAGCTGAAATGGAGAAGACTGTAAAGACAGTGGTTTGGAGTCAGTGTTGAGAGACAAAGGTGTCAGATTTAGGTATGTTGAGTGTGAGATAGCTCTTAGACATACTAGAAGAGATGCTAAGTAAGCAACTGAATGTATTAATACTTCTTGATCTTTTCCTCAATAAGCAAGTGATATGGTTTTTATTTTTGTACTTTATTTTATTTATTCATTTTAAAGTATGGGGCTTGAACTTATGACCCGGATATCAAGATGTGAACTGAGATTAGGAATCCAGTACTCAACCAACTCAGCCACCCAGGTGCCCCTTTATTACTTTTTTGGGCAGGAATATTTTTAATTAATTTTCAATATATATATAGTTTTATTCAAGTTTTTCAACATTTTTCTTTATTTAATTATATCTTTTAACCAGTTTTTATAAACTACCAATTTTGAAAAAAGTATTGCAAATATGTTTACATCTAAATGATCATCAAATCCATTTTATGTTAGAAAATGTTTTTTTTTCCAAATTTTTAACTTATATTCAGTTGATTAACATATAGTATATTACTAGTTTCAGAGGTAGAGTTTAGTGATTCATCAGTCTTAAATAACACCCATTACATCCCATGCCCCCCTTAATGTCTGTCACCCAGTTATCCTATCCCCCCCCACCATCCCTCCTGTCCAGCAACCCTCAGTTTGTTTCTTGTGATTAATAATTTCTTGGAGTGCCTGGGTGGCTCAGTCAGTTAGGCATTTGCCTTCTGCTCAGGTAGTGATCCCAGGATTCTGGGATCAGCCAGAAGCACTTTTCCCTGTCCTACTGCCCCTGCTTATGTGCATGTGTGCTCTCTTTCTCTGTCTCTGTCAAATAAATAAGTAAAATCTTAAAAAAAAAAAAAAAAAGAGTTTCTTATGGTTTGTCTTCCTGTCTGATTTTATCCTCTTTTATTTTTCCTTCCCTTTCCCTATGCTTCTGTTTTGTTTCTTAAATTAAATCACATATGAATAAGATCATATGATAATTTTCTTTCTCTGAATGACTTATTTCACTTAGCATAATGCCCTCTAGTTTCATCCACATCATTGCAAATGGCAAGTTTCATTTTTTTGATAGCTGAGTAATACTCCATCATATATGACCCAGATCTTTATCCATTCATCTATTGATGGACATCTGAGCTCTTTCCATAGTTTGGCTATTGTGGACATTGCTGCTGTTAACATTGAGGTGCAGGTGCCCCTTTGGATCACTACATCTGTATCTTTAGGGTAACCATCAGTAATGCAGTTCCTGGGTCATCGGGTAGCTCTATTTTAAATTTTTTGAGGAACCTCCATACTGTTTTCCAAAGTGGCTGTACCAGCTTGCAGTCCCAACAGTGTAAGAGGGTTCCTAGGTGCCCCTTTAAATTAAAGCCTTTTCAGTTATTTTTTTTAAAGATACATACAATTTGCCATCTTAACCATTATAAGTGTATAGTTCATTGGCATTAAGTACATTGGCATTGTGTGATACCTGACAACCATCCATCCATAGAACCTTCATCTTGTAAAACTGAAACGCATTACTCATTAAACAGTAACTTTGCATTCTCCTGTCTCTTCAGTCCCTGGCAATGCTACTTTCTGTCTGCTTCTTACTTTTCTGTGTAACTGGTGTAAGTGGAACAAGACAGTATTTGTGTTTTTTAACTGGCTTATTTCACTTCACATAATGGCCTGATGGTCATCCATGTTGCGTCCTATTTCAGGACTTTCTTCTAAGGCTGAATAATATTCTGTTACATGTATATGCCACATTTTGTTTCTCTGTTTGTCTGTTAATGGATAGTTGCATTGCTTCCATGTTTTAGCTATTGTGAATAATGCTGCTGTCTATAGAGGTGTGCAAACATAAAGGATATATATTTTTAAATCTTTAATACACCCGACTTTCATAGATTTTCTCTTTTTCATAAATAATTTCTAAGCACCTTTTCATTATAAAAGATTTAAATGATACAGCTATATAGACACCAAAACGTGAAGGTTCCTGTTCATCTTCTCTTCCTACTCCCACTTCTCCCAGTTAAGTTTGCCCTGTTACTAACATCCCTTTCTAATGCATTTATGCACATTTGTATGCATCTTTCTTTTATAATGAGGATCCTACTATACATATTTTTCTATAGTTTGTCTTTTATTTAATAATGTCTTGGAGATCTTCCCAATCTTATTTTTGTTTTTCTGTTTTTAACAATCATTCATATGTTCCATAAAGTTGCATTGACTAGTCATATACTTCTGTATATGTACATATACATATACGTACATATACTTTATGTACGTATATGTATATGTACATATACTTTTATGCACACAGGATTCTTTCTGTACATTCCTAGATGTCGAATTCCTAGGTCCAAGAAAATTTCTTAAATTATTATTCATATTTTCTTTTCTAAGATCCTTTATGGTTTGCTTGTTTTTCTGGAAAAGCTCTTATGGAGCTCTAGAAATTTGGAAAATGTATTCTAAAATAAATTTCCTGGCTATGGCTTTGTTCCCCTTTGTAGAAGAGTTGTAAACCATGAGTTTTATAACCTTAATGTGCTTATTAAAAAAAAAAAAAACTTGCTTGATCTTTTTTTCTTTTTTTATTATGTTCAGTTAGCCACTGTATAGTACATCATTAGTTTTCAACGTAGTGTTCAATGATTCATTAGTTACATATTATAACACCCAGTGCTCATCACAAAATCTAGGTATTTTAGGTAACACATGGGAGATAATGACCCTTATTTGAAATTGTAGGACAAAAAGAGATGATAAGAAAACATTGTTGAAAATGTCTTTTAATATTTTTAGTGTAGAAACCTGGCAGATACCACCTTACCCAGGGTCCAGGGTTAATATCACATGTGTTATTCACATTGATAACATGCCATGATGTAATACGTAATATGGTGAGATGGTAATACAGTGAGGTGGGCACATTGTCTCTATGACGTCCTGCCCTCAAACTCATAAACCCAATTTAATCATGAGACAACATTAGAGAAACTCAGTTTGAGGGACAGTCTACAAAATACCTGACTGTGACCCTTCAAAAGTGCCAGCATCATACAAAACAAGCAATGACTGAGTAACTGTCTTTGGTTGGGTGCCGTAAGGAGACAATGAGAACTAAATGCAATGTGGTATTTTCGATTGGATCCTATAACAGACAAGGGATATTAGTGGAAAAATTGATGAAATCGGAACTGAATCTGTGATTTAGTATTTTTTCAATATTCTTAGTTTTCATAAATGTACCATGGTTATGTAAATGCTAATTTTAGAGACCTGGGTGCAGTTCCCTGTAAACCTAAAAATACTTCAAACAAGTTTTGGGGCGGGAGTGCAGATCATGCTTGGGTGGCTCAGTCGGTTTAGCATCCGACTCTTGGTTTCCACTCAGGTCATGATCTCATGGGTTGTGAGATTGAGCCCTATGTCAGGCTCTGCACTCAGTGGGGAGTCTGCTTAAAGATTCTCTCCTTGTGCCTCTCCCCTAGTTCATGCTCGCATTCTCTCTCTCTCTCTCTCAAATAAAAAATCTTTTTTTAAAAAGTAAATTGTAGGGACGCTGGGGTGGCTCAGTTGGTTGGACGACTGCCTTCGGCTCAGGTCATGATCCCGGAGTCCCGGTATCGAGTCCTGCATCGGGCTCCCAGCTCCACGGGGTGTCTGCTCCTCTCTCTGACCTTCTCCTCATTCATGCTCTCTCTCAGTGTCTCTCTCAAGTGAATAAGTAAAATCTTTAAAAAAAATTAAAAAAAAGTAAGTTGTAGTTTTGTTTCCTTTTTTAAGGTATCATTTTGCTCTGGACAATGTACCCCTGAAAAGTTTGTCGTCTCTAGAATACTTCTTACCCCTTAAGCCCGAGAGACCCTCTTGTCCCAAGGAGGGGAGTCCATTGAGCTTTGATAGACTTGAGACTTGGCGCAGTTGGAAGAGATGTCATGAACGGTTGAGGCAGTATAGACACGGCCATGGCAAGGCCAGAAAGATGTGATCTAGGGAAATGGATACTACAGCAAGAGAGCAAGCCTGAAGACTCACAGAACTGAGTGGACTTTGCTTTGAGATGGATGGCCAAAGACTGTGAAAGAGCTATTTGAGAATGATTTGGCAAAATATCACAGTTCAACACAAAGTTTTCCAAATAGGAGACAAAGTCACCCTTACCAGTAAGAGAGATTATCTACCACTCCCAAGTGATACAGAAAAGACAAACAAATGAAAGTGAAGCTGCAGTGGTAAGCTCTCCGGCTACAGTCAAAGACGAGGCTGGATTTATTAGCTGAAAATATCTGAGGCCTTTTGCAGTTAGTATATATCTAGACATTCCTTATAGATGTGACCCAGCAAGCACGAATCAGTAACTCAAATGCAGAGGAATGCAGAATGGGTAGGACCAGTGGCTGAAAAGATCATCGACCCTCAGGAAGAGACATTTTTTAAATAGGCCGCCTTCCCTTACACTAACATCATGTAACTGTTGTACTTTTATCTGAACCCAAGATTAACTGTTTAGTCACTCTTCTCGGTAAGCTGGACTCTAAAAGTTAATATTAAATTTCTTGAATAGGTGAACCATCTGGTTGCAATTTTGTTTTCGGTTCCCTGTTATGCAACTGGCACCCAAATAAGAACTGTCTCCAAATGTGAGTAGGCTGAGTCAGTCATAAACACTCAAAAAAAAAAAAAAAAAAAAGTTTTGTTTTGTATTGCTATTCCAAGATTAGTTAGAAGATGAAATATTTAATGAAATGGCCCTTTTTTAAATGGCAGGTTTCTTTACCATGATGTGTTTAACCTAGAGTAGTGGTCAGCAAACTTTTCCTATAAAGGGCCAGATAGTAAATATTTTTGGCTTTGGGGCTCCTGGTTGGCTCAGTTGGTTAAGTGTCTGCCTTCTGCTCAGGTTGTGATTCTGGAGTCCCAGGGTGGAGTCCCATATCGGGCTCCCTGCTCAGTAGGGAGTCTGCTTCACCGTCTACCCCTCACCCTGCTCTCTTTCATATGCGCTCTCCAACTCTCTCTCTCAAATAAATAAAATCTTCAAATATATATTTTTGGCTTTACAGCCGCAAATGGTCTCTGTTGCCTATTTGTCATTGCTTTTTTTTTTTTTTCTTTAATCCTTTAAAAATGTGTTTCCTGTATCTTTCACCATATTTTCATACTTTGTGATAGTGGCTAAAGTTTGTAGACTGGTATTAAGCAATGATCTAAAATCAAGTTTCTGGTTGTAGATTTATTGCCAGTGAGAAAAAAAAAAAAAAAGAAAGAAAAAAATTATAAACATGATTTCAATGGATTTATAAGAAAATGAATATGTAGTTGATTTCTTACTGCAGGCATTTTGGCACATTCATGGAAGATACTCTAATAAATATGAGACTTGGGTAAAACCCATCATACCCTGAATGTTTGCTATCCAGAAATAAAGAGCATAGTTTTAAATTTTAAGTTACTTATTCAAGACATCTTTTGTTTCTAAATAGGCTAATTATTAGAGTAGTTTCATCTTTTAATATGTAAGTTGGTGATCTATTTTTCAAAGCTTCAGTATAATCTGTTTTCTCATTTAACCCCTTAGCTACCTCCTTTTTACAGTGTTGCTGCTGTAAGCGACATTCTTGCTTTCAGTGCCTCATTTTACAGTCACATTATAGTTTGTGCTTCTGATTTGGAGCTAAACTCTGGCTTTTCACTGTTTCTGTCCCAAGGCCATCCTTCAGACCCCAGCTGGTGGCCTTTAGGCCCAAGAAGCCATCATTGGGATCACTGTGGAACAAACATCCTAATGCTCCTAATAAAAGGCTGAGTCGTTGGATATCATGCTACCGATTTTAGAGTTATACTTTGCCTCCCTCACATGGTGTTTCTAAAAAGGTCGATAGGGTCCCACATTTAAGGACTTGAGCTTTTATTGCTTCTGTTTGTATTTGTCATAACATACTGTCAAAAAATCTATAAATCTTGCATTCAAAGCCTTTGTTCTGTTTGTCTAAACAGTGCTTCATCCAGCTGGCAGGCCGTTTGAGCAGAAGGGTGCCTGATGAAAACCCATTGACTTTGTTGTCCCACTGGATCTCTCAAACTTGGCGACAGTACTTGGAAGGGTTAAGACCTTCTAAAATTTGTTTTACCAGGATAAATTTCAAGGAGAACACAGAAAATAAAGCAGCATGTGCAGTTTTTAATTAATACTGCTTAAGAATCAAAATAAAAGAGAATCATTTTACTCAGTAAAAAGGTGATTAGGTTTTATTAGCATTTCTTGTTTTGAATAATTAAGGCTTTTTATCTTACAGTTCTCTCCACAGATATTTGGATTCTGTAAAAATGGAACTATTTTTTAAAAAGATTTTATTTATTTATTTGATACAGAGAGAGATCACAAGTAGAGAGGGGGGCAGAGAGAGAGAGGGAAGCAGGCTCCTCGCTGAGCAGAGACAAGATGTGGAGCTCAATCTCAGAACCCTGAGATCACAACCCAAGCCAGAGGCAGAGGCTTAACCCACTGAGCCACCCAGGCACTCCTGAGACTCTATTTTTTAAACAGTGATGGTTTCTTAAGTGGAATACTTTTATTTAGTTATCACCATATTCCTGGTAGAAATTTTATTTTCTCCTAAGCAGGGTCCAGTCTGTTGTTAATATCATTGTGTCAGCTAAAAGAAAGGGAAATTTAATACAAGTGGTATAAAGAGAAAGCAGTGGAATATGATTTCTTAAAAAGTCTCTGAAATTCAACAATTCACTTCTTGTATCAGGAACCAAACAGAAAATTGATCTGTTTTCCTCCATCTATGTCTTACAATGTATTTCAGTCTCAACATTTTAGAGTTTTGAGTTTTGAGCTGTAGATAAGATTGTATAATCTGTATAATCCTTTTTTTTTTTTAATATACGGGTATTAGCTTGGATGTGTAGATCTGGAGTCTGAGTAAGCTCATGAGTGAGAGGGGCGTGTGTTCGTTTCTCACTGACCCATTCTTCCAGAGTCTTTAGGTCAGCTGTCATGTCGCTGCTTTCCTGCTTTGTTCTTTGGAGTCGATGACTGGTGACTGACTGGCTGCTGGAAGAGACACTTGAACAGATGAATACTGGGGCCTCCTGTCCTCGCCTTCCCCTGTAGCAGCTGCATTCTGCCCTTTCTGTGGCCTTGCAAGGAAAGGAGGGAGAGAGGGTGGGAGTGTGCGTGTGCGTGTGTGTGTGTGCGCCCGGCGATCTCTGTCAGTATGCATTACTGGGTTTCTCGAGCACATGGAACGAGATCTTTCCCAAGAAATTCTGTCAAGGCGGGCATACACTGGAGATGGGTTGCTCTGCTTAGTCTTAGA
The DNA here is from genome assembly GCF_020171115.1 of Neogale vison. Classification (NCBI taxonomy): domain Eukaryota; kingdom Metazoa; phylum Chordata; class Mammalia; order Carnivora; family Mustelidae; genus Neogale; species Neogale vison. The sequence continues at coordinate 74,247,039 of NC_058102.1, forward strand.
TCTGTGATTGTTTTTATTTCGTGGGGTAAGAAGAAATTGAACTCATGGGACAAAGCTGTGTTCCACCTCTCTATTTACCTGTTCTTTCTTTTTGAACTCTCGCAGGCGGCAGTACCTGTCCAAAGATCACTGTTGTTTCACCTTATTTGAAAAGAAGCACGACCCCACAGGTTGATCAGAATGTATCTAACGAAGAGGCTCAGGGAATAAATGGAAAAACGCCCGCGAAACACTCAGCTGCAAGTCCAAAGCCACAAGGTATGTTTTGGTGTTTGTTTTCTTTTTGTTTGTTTGTTTTTAATCAGGTTGGGTGTTTTGTTATTGATGAAGGCTACCCAGAAAAATGATAATGACAAAAAAAGGGTTTTAAGCTTTAAATGAGAGATATTGGGTGGATTTTTTTTTTTTAACCCAGGAAAAAAAATCAGTCTCAGGCAGAGTTGGGTATAAAACACCGTATATGTTTTTCTAATATGATTCTTTTCTCATTGCAGAAATTTACATGTCCCCTTAAGGGGGACATGTTATGCCTGACTTAGTACTTACTATTTGCATAATAAATGTGTGACTAATGAATGACTACTGTCAGAAAGTCAGTGTGACTTGCTCAACATCAGAGGATCTGTGAAACAGATAACTGTAAAACTGTGCTTAATATACTTAGTAAGAATGTGATTTTATACTCTTCAGGAACTAGGGCTTGAAAATGCTTCTTAATAAAGTCATCCACAGATACTAAAATAAGTGGCTCCTCCATTCAAGAATTGAGCAGTTAATAAGGGGAAAAACAACTATGATGGTGGAAATCTTTGACGGTTTTGTTCAGGGACCATTTCCTTTCAGCAATAAATTTCTGGTGAATGGGGTATTAGCTTTGAGGAGCACAAAACTGCAGTTTTGATGACAGAGAGCAAGGCTTTGGAAACATTAACACAAAGCTGAGCCCTACTGTGATTTAATGTGTAGTTTCTTCCCAATAGATCTTTATTTATACCAAATGAGGAACATTCAGCCAAGAAACAATACTGGGCATTTTCAGAATTACTACACTCTGGAAAAAATTTCTATTTGATTTATGTGGTATTCACTTTTTGGTCTCTTTCTTGTTCTTTGAAAGAGAAGTTGTTACAGAGGCACCTGGGTGGCTCAGTTGGTTAAGTAACTGCCTTCTGCTCAGGTCATCATCCCAGTGTTCTGGGATCGAGCCCTGTGTCAGGTTCCTTGCTCTGGGGGGAACCTGCTTCTCCCTCACCCTCTCCCTCTGCCCGCTACTCTGCCTGCTTGTGCTCTTTCTCTCTCTGTCAAATAAATAAATAAAATTTTTTTAGAAAAAGTTGTTACAGAGAACACGTCATAAAAGAACAAGTGTTCTTTAAAGTTCTTATGTTTTTAGGATTTCTGAAAAAGTCTTAAAGGTGTTTAAATAGAAAGAGGCTTAAAATAGAATCTGACAGATTGTGGGACATTTTTCTTTTGTTCTCACTACTAGCTATTTTTATGGTAGTATGGGGGTAAGGCTATCAAGTGAAGTCAAATAATTGGTGATTCAAATGAATGACTCATTCATGAGTTCATAACCTTTTCTTTTGACCATATTCCTCCCTATGTAAATGATATGAATATGAACATAGAAATTTTTGTGATCATGATTTAAGCTATTTTATTTGCAAAATACAAAATTCCATCTTGCTTATTAGACCTGAGCTGACAAAGATCAAATGAAGTAAGAATATGAAAAACAAATGTAATTCAGTTTTATTTAATTGCCCAGATCACAAACAGGAATTTCATTATTTATAAAGCCTTTTTTGGGAAGATGTTTTACTTCTTTGTGTTTCATAGTCCATTGAGATAAATTACACCAGTGTCCTTCTGAGTTGTTATGTGCCAAAATAATCGTATTCCTTAGGGAGATAACACATGATCTTGCTTTTGCTGTTTGGAATTATATTAAAGTCAACATACTGATATTTAAATACATTTATACTTCCTGTTCTGAATATGGATTAAGACATATAATTTTAGGGGCGCCTGGGTGGCTCAGTGGGTTAAGCCTCTGTCTTTGGCTCAGGTCATGATCTCAGTGTCCTGGGATCAAGCCTCACATTGGGTTCTCTGCTCAGCAGGGAGCCTGCTTCTCCTCTCTCTCTGCCTGCCTCTCTGCCTGCTTGTGATCTCTTTCTGTCAAATAAATAAATAAAATCTTTTTTTAAAAATACATATAATTTTATAAAACTATAAGGGCTATTTCCAGGTGTTAAATAAATCATTTAGAGAAAATTGTGCTTTTTGAAAGTACTATCATTCATTGTTTGCTTCTTCCCTCGTTCCCCAGCTAAAATTTTAACCCCACTGTCACCTTTGACATTTCATATTTCCTCACACTTACTTAATTTTTTTCTCATTCACTATCATTTAACCTACTCTTTATGGCACTCCTCCTTCTTAGTTTCTTTCTGCCTTTGTACTGCATTCCCTTGTTGCTTTGCAGGCCTTCAGTAATCCTTATTGAATGACTCCCTGGTCCATTGCCATGTTTCCTCTACTTTGTTTCTACTGTTCTTTGTTTAAAACTTGGAAGAATGTGTACTATATAGAGAGAAACATTTGGGAAATGAGGCTACACCTTGGTATTGTCAGATCAGCTGCCAAACAAATTGGGCACTACTTACTTATGGGCCAAATAAAAGAGTTTCCCCACCCTCTAGTGGAGAGAAGCTTGCTTTTAATTTCTCCAAACCCTTAAGAATATTTGGGTGACTGAGGCAAAGAAAGGAAGGGATTATTAATGGGGACTTCCTGTACAGATCCAGGGATTATCCCACTGACACCTTTATTCTCACTGTGTGGCAAGTCCCTTACAAATTTATGAATGGTGAGCCTAGTGAGGCTTCAAGATCCATTATGTAACTTTAAGGTTCTTACTTTATTTATTTTTAAAAATTTTAAGTTTTTATTTATTGAGAGAGAGAACAGATAGTGATAGAGATAATGAGAGAGAGCACAAGCAGGAAGGAGAGGGTGCCCAATGCGGGGCTCGATTCCCAGGACCCTGAGATCATGACCTGAGGTGAAGGTAAACACTTAACCAGTAAGCCACCCGGGTGCCCCTAATTGAAGATTCTTATTTTAGATAAGTGTTTATTATCTTATTTTAGATAAGTATTCTCAACTGGAGATAATTTTGCAGCTCTCCTACCCCCACCCCATGGCCTGCTCTTGATACTGTCTAGAGACATTTTTGCTGGACACCACGTGTGGCAGTTTCTGAAGGCAGCTAGTGGGGAGAGGCTGGGAATGCTGTTCAACATTGTACAGGGCACAGGCCAGCCCCCCTAAAACAGAATTATCTGTCCTGAAGTGTCAGTAGTTAGAGAAACTCTGATCTGGATCCTCAAAAGAGCTCATAATTAAATCTTTGTTTTTTTTTTTTTTCCTCCCGTGGAATGCTAATAGTATCATAGCTACCATTTATTTTAGTGATATTTAAAGGAGAGACAATATTGAATACCTTTATTAGTGGTGATTATGTAGTAATGTGTCTGGAACAACATTAGGTTTTTATTTTTATGTTTACTAATAAGTAAGTTATGAGGATATAGTATATAGCTCAGTGACTATAGTTAATAATACTGTGATGTATATTTGAAAATCACTGAGAAGAGATCCTAAAAGTTCTCATCACGTGAAAAAATTGTGACTGTGTGGTGGATGTTAGACTTCAGTGATCATTTCACAATATATACAAATACTGAATTATATTATACACCTGTAATTCATATAATGTTGTATGTCAATTTTATCAATTAAAAAATACCAACAAGTAAGTATTTTTGAACAATCACAGTTTTAAAACAATGAAAGAGCTGAATTTTAGATGAGATAAGCTTCTATTTGAATCTAAGTAAGAGTCTGTTGCTTGTGAAATGGATTCCTTTAATAGTTAGGGCTTGTTTTGCCTCAGCCTCAGAAAATACCCTAAAGCCGTGGAAAACAATGGTTTATTCACTTCATATTAATCCTACCCTTCAAACAAATAAATTACTGAGCAACTTCCAACATAAGTCTTTCTTCTTGTTCACCACTTTCTATATCGGCCTATTTCCTGCCATGCTAGACATAAACTCAAAATAACTTCTTTAGCAATTAAAGCTAATAGTTCTTTTTCTCTCAGGAGCTTTGATCCACAGCATTCTCCATAGTTGTTTATTTTGTAGAGCCCATATATCATCTCTCATCAGTCATTAAAGCTTAGTGTTTAAAAAAGTTTCATGAACTTTGAAAACCACATTATTGTTTGAATAATTTAAATGTGAGGTACTCAAACCTATTTCATTTGCTTCTAATGTAAAGCATCCTATGTGTAATGTTCCGTTTTTACAGTATAATATGTTATAAATTTATAATGTATTAAAAATAGCGACCTATGTAGGGCACCTGGCTGGCTTAGTTGATAGAGCATGGGACTCTTGATCTCAGGGTTGTGAGTTCGAGCCCCACCTTGGGCGTAGAGTTTATGTAAAAATAAGATGGCCAGCTGTTATTTTCCATAGTAAGTAAAATGAGACTAATCAAAATCCACTGGCAATCCCCAAACTTAAGCTGGCAATTCATTTTTTTCATGCTCGGTAATTATCTCAGATGATTAGAAATTTTTAAATTGTTTTGTTCTATTTACGGTCTGTAAAGTTGGCTACAATAGGGCCCATTTTCCTTACAGTCAACTAGATATCTCAAAGTTAGCATGTCCACAACCGGACTACCGATTTCTCAAAAAATTGCTTTATGTGTTGTGTCAGTTGGTGATAGTTCATCCTTCCAGTGGTTCAGGCCAAAGGTCTCCAGAGTCATCCTTGGCTCCTCTCTCTCTCATACCTCACATTTATTCTATCAGGAAGCCTACTTTTAAAGCATACTGGAATCCTACCTTCTTCTAAGTACCATTATTTTACCTGAATTTCTGCACTAGTCTCCTGACCCTGTTTCTGCCCCATTTCCACCCTGTTTCCTGACATTCTCAACAAAGCAGCCAGAGAGACACAGTTGGTTAGAAGTCCTGTCATGTTACTCCTTTGCACAGAACTCCAGTGACTTCTCATTTCACATAAGTCACTCTCCTTACAACGTGCCACCAGCTTCTGCATTGCCAAGTTACCAGACCCTCCCTCTGACCTCTGTACCTTCTCTTGCCTGCTTGCTGCTTTGGCTTCAGTCACATTGGCTTCCATTGCCTCTAGCTTGGTCTCTGCTGGATGGAAATACTCTTCCCAAAATAACTCGCTCAACTTCAAGTCTTCTTCAAATCTGAACTTTTCAAAGAGGCCCACTTTCAGTACCCTACTTAATATATACTGCAATCTGCCCTTCTCCCCATTTCCTATACTCCAAATCCCTTTAAACTTGTTCTTGCATTAGCCCTCCCCCATTTTTTCTTAGCTCTCACCACCTTCTCATAAATGGTTTACTTACTAGCTTTTTTGTTTCTTATCTTTCCTTTTGTTCATTGATAAGATCAAATACATAGAATTTAATAGTTATTCATTAAATACTGAATTAATGAAAAAGTGAAAATTTAACAAAACCCTGTAATAGGAGTGCCTGGGTGGCTCAGTGGGTTAAAGCCTCTGCCTTCGGCTCAGGTCATGATCTCAGCGTCCTGGGATCGAGACCCTCATCGGGCTCTCTGCTCAGCGGGGAGCCTGCTTCCCCTTCTCTTTCTGCCTGCCTCTCTGCCTACTTGTGATCTCTCTGTCAAATAAATAAATAAAATCTTAAAAAAAAAAAAAAACCTGTAATAGATATGTAAGAATTTCTGTAGGATATGTATTTTGTAAATGTCAAGTTCTTAATGCTTCTGTTAATTTAAATTCCCTCTTGAAATACATGAGATATCATATTGCTTGATATCCTCACTGACTCTTGGTATTGATTTAAAATTTCGGGTTAACCTGATGGGGCTGAAGTAGAATCCTATTTAGATTTAATTTTCATTTCCCTGATTATCAGTGAGGTTGAACACTGCTTTTCCTATTTACATCCATTAGGCTGCAGAGGGAAGAAGTAGTAGGTTGAGTTTAAGACAGATTCAATGGAGGTGCTGCTAGAACACCTAGGAGATGTCCAGGGAGCATTTGGAAATGTTGACCTCCATAGGGTAAACGATCAGAAATGTTGAGAAAGGGGGCAAGGGAGGGGAAGAGGAGAGTATTTTTACTCACCAGTTATGTTTTTTTGACCAAAGCACACATTATTTCCCCCTAAGGCAGTGTTTATGACACTGTAGCCATTCATGTATCATCTAGAAATTTGTGTCATATACATGTAATATTTGTGTTCTTTTATTTAAAATGTGCATATTTACTTTATATTCCATTTGGGTTGTCTCCCTTGATGAGATGCCTCCTCTGTGCTTCTAAAATAACAGTACCCGGTGCCCACTTTTATCAGCCTCATTAAACTGTCTCCTCACTAGACTATAAACTCTTTGATGACATTTTTTTCCTTCACATATTCCACAGATTTGCCAAACACTGTGTATGTGGTTACTGTGAATATATTTGTGATCAAAATAAACTTGTTTCTTACCCTCACAGAACTCCAGCCTTGTGGAAGAGAAAGCTTTACATCTGTACTATACTTAATATTTTATTTCTGGTTTCTTTAATACTATTTATGACTACTTAATCATAATAATTTATTATAAGCACTTTGGAGACAAAGTACACAATGCTATGAAACAGTTTAGGTAGGCATAATTAAGATGGGAGAAGTTAGTGGAGTTATCTCTGAGAAACTGACAACATATTATTTGAGTTTTCTAAGCATCTAACAGTGTCTGATATGTAGTAAATAATATTCACTGAGTAAACTCTAGATGGATGAATTAAAACAATTTTATAACAATTTTTGTAATAATTTTTATAGAATTATTAAGAAAGAGAACACATTCTCTTCCTTTTTTGAATATTCTAATTAGGAATGTTGAAATTATTCCTAATATTAAAACTGCTTGTGTGTGTTTGTGGTGGGAGGGGTAATATTGTCATAGTTTGTTATTTTGGTATAATTCTACACAGGAAATTTTTCCTTAAAATTAACCAATACCATGCTTATATAAGTCCCTTCTTTCTCAATGGATACTATATTTAACCATCCCCCATGAGCATTTCTTGGAAAATAACACCATTTCCATAAAAAGAAGCATGTCTTTTTTTTAATTGGGATTTTCTTCTTGTGTTGAAAGGGAATGAGGTGAATTAATTGTCATACCTGTAGCATATTTTTTTTTCTTTCTTTGTAAGAATTGATAGCTCACATAGAAATGATGACATCTAGGCCAGTGAGCATCAGGCAACTGTCAGCCGAGTTTATAGAAGAAATAAGAGGACTGAAAACCAGGGTAACCAGCTGGGGGAAAATGGGGCATGTAATTAGAAGGAGACATGATTCCCTACCCTTCCTTGGGAAGTGAGAACAAGGATTTAAAAAAAGAAAAACAAGGAATTTATTTGATTTGTTAGAACCAGTTGTAGATAAATGCATACAAGTTATATAATCCTTTACCCAGAATGTTAATCTAAGAGGAAAATTACATTGGCTTTCAAAATTGAAGTAATTCCTATACTGATGATGCAGGCACTTAGGATGTATTTTCTCCTCTACAGAATTCCTCATCTGTTAGAGATATTCCATAGATTTTAATATTTCAGGAAATGATCTGTTAACTGAGGGAAGGACTTACTACTAAGCAAATAATTTGTGGTAGTAATGCAAGCCAACTATTAACGTAGCAGACAATAATAACAGAACTCCTATAACCCCCTATTGCTGGTTTTATACTTGGGAGCAGTGCTGACAGAGGAAGGAACTAGAGTCTGGGTACCAGTCATAAAATCAGATCAGTCTTTTTCCTCTAGGGCAAGCATTTAACCACTCTGAACCTTAATAGACCTAAGAGGTAAATAATGCTACCTATCTCAAAGGACTGTAAAGTGAAAATTTTCATCTAAGATCAAATGAGGTCAGGAGCTTTTGTTAAATGGGAAGATGCTATAGTAATTACTGTTGTTTGATGTTGTTTTATTGACTTTTAGGTCTAATTTACTAGCTCTGGATTCTATTATATTAGTTACTACTCTATATTTAGAAACTGTTTCATAACAAGCAGTGTATCCCTAGGAATTAGTTTCAAAGTTAGTACTTTCTTTTCTCTGTTTAGATAAATAACTGCCATGTTATCTCTAATAGACGGTGGAAGTTCACAGCAATATGTAGATGGCTAGATGTTTAATAAAGCCATATTTAAAATGAGTTAAAATTAAAAGAACCACTTGAATCTTGGAGATGGGATTTATAGAGGTCACAGCAAATGTCCTAGATAGAGATCCCTTGGTTAAGATTCAGTACAAATTTGACCCCTTTACAAAAATTTGATAATGCTGAAGATTTTTGCACCCAGGCCATCAGTTTCATTTGTTATGGAATACGTATCCATGAAATACTGAATTCTTTTAATCCTTCTTCTACAGTGCCTCCAAAGCCATTGCATCTGCAGAATTCACCTTCGTCCAATATACACCAAACCCCCAGGCATAAAGCTTTATCTAGTGAGAAACCAAGGATGGAGGAAGTTAAACCTGCCTCTGCTTCTTGTGTCTCAAAAGAAAAACCCAGTAAGGTATCAGATCTCATCAGTCGCTTTGAAGGAGGCAGGTAAGAGCTAATTCACAATGGGAAGAAGAGGAGGGGAGAAGAAAGCTGGGCTGTGTGTGTGTGTGTGTGTGTGTGTTTTAAGATGATAGAGTAATAGATTTTCTAAATTATAAGAATTTTATTCTACTAGGTTTGGGAGGCCTTTAGAAAGAGTAAATTTTAAAAATACTTAACCTTGCCCTAGTATGAACTGTCATTTACTATATATTCCCTGTGTGCAGCAGGGTCTCTGCTGCCAGCTTTTTCATCACATTGTGTGTGGTATAGATCAGTTGATAATGTGCTCTCATTTCCTTTGTATCTGCCTATGTCACGTTGTGTTATGCCTTGGGGTCATGCCATGGGTAGCTAGATGTCTGGGTTGGGAAAACAGGAGGTTGTCTCTCCTTGTTTCTCACTGTGCATGTTTGTGACTATAATTTCTGCTGGTCGGTGCCATCTCTGTGGCCTTCTTTCTGACCCACTTTTTATTTAACATGAGTCTTCAGTATCCATTCAGCCCCCATACCCTGATCCCCACTCCCTCGTATCTTACTAGGTTTTGTGAGGAGACATTGCCAATAGCAAAATAAGTTTCAGTTTTGTATTTATTAGATACAATTTTATATTCTTTAGTCCTAATGTTTCAAAAAAGGTAGGTAAAATATGAATTTCTCACTTAAAGATAAAAATAAACTCCCATAAGTTGTTTTTCTCCTTTATGACTTCAATTGCTTTTTCTTAGAATTCCCATAGCTGACATAAATAGAATTTTTTTTTTTTAAGATTTTATTTATTTATTTGACAGACAGAGATCACAAGTAGGCAGAGAGGCAGGCAGAGAGAGAGGAAGGGAAGCAGGCCTCCTGCTGAGCAGAGAGCCCGATGCGGGACTCGATCCCAGGACCCTGAGATCATGACCTGAGCCAAAGGCAGCGGTTTTAACCCACTGAGCCACCCAGGCGCCCCCATAAATAGAATTTTTTAAAAATTTTAATCAGAATGATTTTAATTTACCTGTCACCAGAAGTCTGTATTTAATTAAACAATGTATATAAACTCCCTTTCATCCTTGAAGCCAAATATTTCCATTCATTGCAGTGTAATATTTGGGAATGGTTTCCTGCTAGGTGATCACATTATTTATTTGCAGGATTTATTGTTATTTACATAGTGGATCATAGCTTGGAAGTACTTCAGAAATCTTCTGAAAATTGTGACCAAGTATAAAACTTCAGTGTCCTTCATTTAAAATGAGACTATATTTAGAAACAAGTTCTTAAGAAGAAAAGTAGTTCAGAAGCCTGTCTTCATTTTCATCCCCAATCAGTTGTGGGAACTTGATTCATAAATATTTAAACTTCAACATCTCTCCCTCTAAAGTAGGAATTTTAATACCTTTGCTAACTTAAATTCTAGTAATCTTTACCAGAATGATTTTTTTTAAAGATTTTATTTATTTATTTGACAAAGATCACAAGTAGAGAGGCAGGCAGAGAAGGGGGGGGGAAGCAGGCTCTCCACTGAGCAGAGACCCCGATGCAGGACTCGATCCCAGGACCCTGAGACCATGATCCCAGCCAAAGGCAGAGGCTTTAACCCACTGAGCCACCCAGGTGCCCCTACCAGAATGATTTAATTCCACTTTCAATTTTTTTTTTCCCTCAGGGCAACTTGATTCAGTAGCGAAGAGTCACCTTCCATATTTGCAGTTCTCAGGGCCATGTCCAATGACTGCATAATATCTGGGAGGGCTGGAGCCCTAAGCCTTGTCTATAGTGCATACCAGATTTGGGGGCAGGTGTGGGAAGCCCTTAAGCCAATACTTAAGTCAGTATTGACTTAAGTCAGTTGAGCCTTCTGGTTCTCACCATTTTGGTAACCCACTCTTTTCATTCCTCCCCATACACAAAATGTACAGTTTTTCTGCCTATTAGTACCAGTTTTCTTTTACTCTTTCAGACCTCACAGATTCAAAGTCATTTTTCGATGCAGAGTTTGAAGGTTGTTATCTAAGGAGTGGTGTGTTGTAACCTAGACGTTTTAAGCAAGCTTATTCTAAGTGCAGATAGGATGTAATTTGAGTATTTTGGCAAATCTGGTGAAGGAGGGTGTTACTTGTAGCAGTCTACTGCCAATATGAAAAATGATTATATGCTCTTAGTGAGGCATTACTGGTAGGAACTGACCCTAAAAGTGTGTGAATGGGTTAGTGTTGCACTGGGTCTCTAGGACTTGAATGGGAAGTTGTATTTCCTGTTGAGTGTTGTCTGTATGCCTATGGTATGTGTAGCTTTCAGGTTTTACCCCAGTTGTTACAGTTTAAAGTAGCATTTTGGGGAATGGGAATTCAGCAGACCGAAGTACTGCCATAAACTCACAGGAAGAGTGGGGTCAGAGGTCACCAACTATTAGACAACACTATGAATCAGACGGTATATCAGAATTTTGCTCTTTGCAGTAATGCAAGTAACACTATTAAGATGAGTGATTTGGAGCACCTGAATTTTATTTATTTACTTATTTATGTATGTAAGTATTACTACGGTCCCACGCTTCCTTTCTTCCTCTCTTCCTCCTCCTTCCTTCCTTCCTTTCTTCTTCTTTCTTTCTCTTTCTTTCTTTCTTTCTTTCCTAGTGTAAGAGAAACTAGCCTTTTTAACCCATGAAAAGATTTCAAGATTTTAGAAAGAAATAACATCTTGCACAAAACTGAACACTGGTTTTTCCCGAGGACACTTCAAGGCCATCTGTTTTTCCCCTTGGTCTGGGATCCACAAAACAGCAGGAATATACGTATAGGTTCAACCACTGATTTTCGTGACCTCTCACCACCTTATCTCTTCCCCACCTTAGTGTTCATGTCCCCTGGAAATCACTTATTACAGGAAATTCCTAACTTTTTTTTTTTTAAGATTTTATATGTCAGAGAGAGAGCACAAGCAGCGGGGAGTGGCAGGCAGAGCAGGTAGAGGGAGAAGCAGGCTTCCCACTGAGCAAGTAGCCCAAAGCAGGACTTGATCCCAGGACCTGCGATCATGACCTGAGCTGAAGGCAGCCACCTAACTGACTGAACCACCCAGGCATCCCAAATTCCTACCTTTCATCCAAAACAGTCCTTTCCAAAAATCCTAAACAAGCCTAAAGTTGGTTCAGGGGATCTGCTGAGGAACTTTCTGCTGGGTCTCTGGACCCTGATGTGGGCAAGGAGAGGAAGACCGTGCCATTCAAATCACCAAGTACTGCTTGAGAAGTCGTCTAGGCCAAGGAGTGTACTCCCCTAGAAGGCACACATTAACGGTGGAGTATGTGACACTTACTTACATTGACAACCACCAACTTTTATATATATGGCATTTTTCCTACCAAATTTTTCCTTCCCTTCCTGTGGTGCTGAGCTTACCATGTCTTTTATTAACATTCTTGCCATCTGTGGCATCTCTGTTCCAGTCTCCGTTCCAGATCAGCAGTGTCTGGGAGGAGTAGAATGTGAAGGGAGAAGGTAACACACATCTGAGCACTGTCCATGGGCTGTGCTGCTGTGTCCTCTAGCCTGTAACCTCTCCCTGCACCAGGGAAGGTCTGGCCTGGACTTTCTTCCCGCGTTCTGTGTGCAGGCGACTCACCTGCTCCTTGTTCCCTCCTGCATGTTCTAGTGTATTACAGTGTGGGGTTAAGACCATGGATTTAGAGTCAGACTTCCGGGTCAGACTGTAGCTGTATCATTTCTTAGCCGTGTGACATCACCTTATCATGCAAGTTCCTAAGCTTCAATTTCTCTATTTTGGGGTCCTGTTTTACAATTATTATGAGATTGAAGCAAATAATGTAAAGCATACCATGCATTTTCTAGCACTTAATAAATGCTATCTGCTGTTGTTGAGTGACTGCCACAATCACCATTACAGTTACTCTTACCAATTATTGATCCCTGACCACTTTCCAGATGCCTAGCACTGTGCTACGAAGTGGGAAGAAAGCAGAGAACAAGATAGGCGTGCTCTGCTCCCTGACAGAGTGTTAGTCTGTATTCGTCTTGTCTCCTTATTAGGTCATAGGAATCTCTCCAAGATTGCAGCCCAGAGATTTATGTTTTTCCTCCCCTGCAATCCTAGATTAAAATGTTATGCAAACATTTATATAGGGACATTGTAATATATTGACAGTTAGGTTCTATTGTACTATTAGGGTTATATATATAATATCAAGTAATAACAAGGGCTTTAAGAAAAACTAAACGAGATGTGAGTTTATAGCAGAGTGCACTTACAATAGATAGAATAATCCAGGCCTCTTTGAGGTGAACATGTGAGCAGAATCCTGCATAATAAGAAGGAGTCAGCCACCCCGATGTCTTGGTGAAGGTCATCCTGGGCAGAAAGAAGAGCAGCTGCAGAGACCCTTAGATGCACACATTGGCTTGTTGGGAGTGTGGGAACAGCAGAGACAGGACTGGCAAGAGATGGTGAGTGAGGACAAATAGAACTGAATGGGGCTAGGGCAAGTGGGGGCTCATGTGTACAGACTCCTAGGCCAGGGGCAGGAGGCCATATTTAACTTCTAAGTGTACAGGGTGCTCTGGGAGAGTTTAACCTCTACGGCTGACCCGGAGAAACTGGGTTTGAGAGGATGGAGACTGGCAGCAGGGAGGTCAGTTAGGTTATGGCAGCAGGGCTAACAACATTTCTGAGACTGTGTTCTGCTTCGTAAACAGAAGGAACTTTTGGTTTCTAACCTGTTCCTAAATTGGGATCTGAAGATAACTTTTAATATGTACAAAAGTAAAAATCTTGGCAAAAGATGGCTTTCACTATAAATACTTCTCACATTTCAGTCCTTACTGATGTGCTGTATTGACAAACAGCGCAAGGAAATGTTCCAGACCCTATTGCAAATGTTCGGTCTTCCCATCTTTACTTGGATGTTTACTTAAGTGTGTGTAGCATCCCAAGAGACTGCGAACTATGCCCGACTATTCCAATTCACGTTTCTAAAACCATCAGAGCAAAAGTCTTCACTAAATATCTCCTTTCCATTGGAATAAGCTGGTCTTTCTTCTAGAACCTTTCCATGCCAGTGTTCACATGCTTCTCTTGTATTTTATCTTTCAGCACATTATCAAATTACAGTGATTTGAAGAAAGATTCTGGTGTGAACCTGAATGTTCCTAGGACCCCAGGAAGGCACGGACTGGCAACCACCCCTCAGCAAAAGCTCCTCTCCCAGCACCCACCACCGAAGCTAGAAAATGACACTGATCCAACTCAGGGTGTACAGACTGGTGTGGCTAATGGCGTGACAGCTGCACAAAACCAGATAGAATGGGAGGAGGATAAAGCGGCCACTCTTAGCCCAGAAACTCCAGTTCAAGCTCTGGAACCCTTGCTTGCTGTGAGCCTAGTGAACGGAGAAGGAGAGGAGGAAGCGACCACAGGCCCTGCATCCCCCACAGCAAAGGATGATGACGGAAATGCTGCTGACAATAGCTGCAGGACTCCCAGGGTCAGCCAGGTGCTCCCCCTGGAAGAAGGAAGGGCAGACACGGAAGCCCAGGTGCAAGAGCAGGAAGATGGAGAAAGCCCTCTGGAATCGGACCAGCTGGACCCGCACCCCGAGATGAAGGTAACGCATGGGACTGGGTCATAAGTAGAGGAAGCACCAACTGCTCTACTGGTTTTAAAACTCTATTTACTGGGGTACCTGGGTGGCTCAGTGGGTTAAGCCACTACCTTCGGCTCAGGTCATGATCTCAGAGTCCTGGGATCAAGCCCTGCATCAGGCTCTCTGCTCAGCAGGGAGCCTGCTTCCTCCTCTCTCTCTGCCTGCCTCTCTGCCCGCTTGTGATCTCTACCTGTCAAATAAATAAATAAAATCTTAAAAAAGTAAAAAAATAAAACTCTACTTACTAGCACCTGTGAGATGAATGAGTCAGATCACTCGCACCACCAGTAAACAATTTTTAAGCATTAGCTGCTGATGAATGTTACCCCTACTCTATGAGGAAATATTTTGCTTTTTCTGGTGTCGTTTCTGTTGATCTTTCTATTATGATTTCAAGAGTCAGAACATTCGGAAGACATCCATATAGGAAAGCCACAAGCTTGTTGTTTTTACTTAGAGAGGAAGAAAATGTTCTTTGTTGCTCTAGATGTAAGAGCTAGATCCCTAATATTTATGGACTAAGCAAGAGGAAATGGTGTAATTTTCGCTTTTCACACATTTCTAGTCTAGACCTGAAAGAGTAACTTGCACTAGCACACGCTTCATTTAAGGACACAAATAGGGGAGTGCTCACAAATGACTCAACAGATTGTAACCATAACTCTTTCCAGGCTTCTAATCGTTTGTCATTTTTTAAAAAATTTCTAATTAGTATAGTTTTAAAGCAGTCGACTTAATCTTGGATTTAAAAGCCTCTTTAAAGATCATCTTAGGAGCCACCTAAGCGGCTCAGTCAGTTAAGCGTCTGCGTTCGGCTCAGGTCATAGTCCCAGGGTCCTGGGATCAAGCCCTGCATTGGGGATTGTTGCTCAGCAGGAAGCCTGCTTCTCCCTCTCCCACTCCCCCTGCTTATGTTCCCTCTCTCTCTGTGTCTCTCTCTGTCAAATAAATAAATAAAATATATATATATATATATATATATATATATCATCTTAGTTAAGCAATTCATTTATAGAAGTAGGGACAATTCCAGAAAGCCAAAGTGATTTTTCAGGTCACAAAAGCTTGGACCCTTGTGCCCTGACTGGCAGGCCAATATCTGATACAAAAATATCACAAACTTAAGTGCCTAAACGCAGGATGTATCAACGAATACAGTGTCCACGAATAATGTACTAGAGAGAGGGGAAACTCTGACAAACTAGAACTTTCGATCCTTTCCAAAGAGGGCTGCAGTTCAGTGAAACTGATTCAATGGCATATCTGTCTGTGTGCAGAATCTAAGCTTAATAGCTGATTTGCTGGTAAGATAATTCCTAATTCACCTGGGCTATAGGGAGACTTTGATACAATTCTAGGAAAAAACCATTGTATTTGTATTCTTTATTTATGTCAATAAGATGCTTTGGAAGAATTAATAAATACAACTTTTACAAAATACCTGGAATTTCTCAGATCAAAGGTGCAATATAAGCATCATCATACAGTTCACTGGAAGACAAAGTTGTTTATGTGTCTGAGGACCAAAAACACACACAAAAAAACCACACACACACACACACACACACAAAAGTTCCTATTGCTCAGTTTCACTTTTTAATTATAAATAACAGTCTGTGTAGGAGAGTTGAGAATTGAAAATTTGGCAATTATAGGAAAATCTGTCAATGACAAATCCAAGTTCTAAATTTATTTAGGATTTTTTATGGTGCTGTGCCTTATGTGGCATTAACAAAGGGAGAAATTCAAAAAGACTGGTACTAAAATATCAGAGTAAAAAGCAATTTATGTATTTACAACTTTAACTAAAATGAAATCCATGTTAGGGGACAGCTTTTACTAACCCTGAAAAAGGTCCCAAATAGACAAAAAGACTGGGATTTATTTTCTTCCAGTTAGTGAATAAATTTTAAGTGCTGACTGTCAGGCAGGGAAAGTTTAAATAAGGAAGTGGGTGGAAGAAAAGTGAGTCATCCTTGGTAACGTTCTCTGAAACATTAAAGAGACAGAGCCCTGCAAAGTGAATCTCTTCACTACATCTTGAGGTGGTGCCGCTGTGCTTGAACCATGGTGAACAGAAGAGGAGGTTAGAATCAAGAAGCTCGAGACTCCTTTAATAGTTGGGATGATGCCACCAGCAAGTGCTTATAAAGCAGTAAGAACTATTCTTATTAATATTTTCATTGGTCATGCCTTTGGTTACTGGGTAGTACTTTTTTTCCCCTGACCTATATTATTATCTGTACATTCTCATAGATGAGTCATATTTAGTTTGGGAGAGACTTGAATAGGGGCTTTGGTGTTAAACTAGTGCAATGAAGTAGCACAGCTGGCTTTTCTCCCATATGGGAGTGAGTAGTGGACAGCACATGCTGTGTGTAGGAACAGAAGTGCTGTTCTCTCTGTAGAGCTATTGATACAAAATACCACATGTGTCTCTCCTTCGAAAGGGAGTACTGGGGGGACGCCTGGACGGCTCAGTCTGTTAAGCTCTGCCTTCGGCTCAGGTCATGGTCCTGGGATCTTGGGATCGAGCCCCACGTTTGGCTCCCTGCTCGATGGGGAGTCTGCTTCTCCCTTTCCTGCCTGCAACCCCCCTGCTTATGTGCTCTCCCTCCCGCTCTCTCTCTCTCGCTCTCTCTGTCAAATAAAGAAATCTTTTTTAAAAAATAAAGGGAGTGTTAGGATTTAATTTCTTTGTGGTGATAATGTTTCTCCTTTGTTGCTCTGGTGTCTGTTACATTGCCTTTGTTCAAATACGCAAATATAAATGTTAGTAATGTTAAGATGGTAAATTTTATGTGATATATATATATTTTGTCACAGTTAAAAAAGAAAAATGAAATGTTAAAAATAAGTTAGTCATATATAGTAGAACCATTGGAGCCAGGAAGTTTGGGTGCTGCTTTGGCTCACCCACTAACTAGTGGTATGACCTTAAACAAATCAAATTATTTGTGCCTTTAGTTAAAGAATATTAACTAGGTGTGATTGTAAAGCCCTTTTCAGTGATACTGTAATAATCACTTTCTGCTGTTGTTGATGAGTATCTTCCTTTGTTAGCATAGCCGGTATTGCCAGCTGCCTCTTGAACTGTCTAATGTATCAAATCTCTTAAGATAGAAAGGAATATCTGGGTTTCACTCTGCAGGCAACTGAAAGAAATTACTTCGGACTTTATATAACTCAAGGTAGAGACATCATGATAGTCTTAGCTAAGTTTAAGCCAGTATTAAATGTAATGGCTGTTTCTTAAATGCTGGCCAAGAATGGGAGAAAGAGGGATTGGGGGATGAAGGGGTAGGAGCAGAGTAGAATTGCAAAGATTGTCCAGAAAAGCAGATACACACTAAAATAGATCTTGAACAGTCATTATTAATAATGAGAACTGACTTGAAAATAGTCTCAGCTTCAGTAACTTTCACTGATATCTGATATATTATTGTGATCAAGAATCACTTCAGTGGTGAATACAGAATATTGTTACTTTTACTTTGTAAAAGATAATACCTACCTCACTGAAACTATTGTTCTTACCATACTTTAGCAAAACTACACTTTTCCAATATTTAAACTTTTCGCAGCATCAGTGATCTCGAATACAGCCAGACACCTCAAAGTAAGCAGATGGTTTTTTTAAAAGCCTCTGAAGTAAAGGAAAATTGTGAGCACTTTGTGATACCTTTAGCTCTTACCCATAAGGTGTTATCAGTATCTTTAAATTAAGGTGAATTGTGTGTTACAAAAGATTAAAAGACTGAAGTCTGCTAAGGGGGAGATGTCATTAGAAGGAAACCTTAAAACCCCTAAGCGACAGGGGGCAGGAAACGGTCACATGTGCCTACGTACTTGAGGGCTTCGGTACTTCAGGGGTAACAGTATTATAATCCCTGTTTGACATGACTGATTTGGGTTATCATAAATAGCTTAACTATATTAAGAGACTCAGGTAAATGGGTCAGGACATTTTAGAATGAATTTATTTAAGAATGGATTTTTTTTTTCTCAGATTTATGTGCTTCAGTGAGTAAGCTTCATTAGAAATGCATGAGTATGGAATGCATTCATTGATTATACCATTTAATAAACACTTCTTTTTATAGTTTTCATGAACCTTTTAATACCCAAGATCTACTTTAACAGGCTGTAGTTGTAAATCTCCCTGAGGCTTATTACTGTTACCTTCCTCTGTATTTCATATTGTAAGCCAAATATAAACCTTCAGATGTATGCTTTCTAAGACTAAAGTTGATAGAAATTACAAATCTGCTATTGGCAACGTAATAATAAGTCTAATAATAGCAGTTTTATCAAAAATATTATAGACACTTTTTATTTTATTTTTTTTAAGATTTTATTTTTTTATTTGCCAGAGATCACAAGTAGGCAGAGAGGCAGGCAGAGAGAAAGAGGGAAGCAGGCTCCCTGCTGAGCAGAGAGCCCGATGTGGGGGCTCAATCCCAGGACCCTGAGCTGAAGACAGAGGCTTAACCCACTGAACCACCCAGGCGCCCCTACAGACACCTTTTTAATTAATCCTTCATTTCACCAAAAATGAAAGAAATTATATAATAAGGTGAGGAATTGATGAAGATAGAAATTTAATACAATTGATAGAGAATTGACAACATAGAGATTTACAGAAATATTTTTTTTAAAAAATTAAGTTTTTTTCCTAGTGCCTTGTTTTTTTAATTGCCATTTTACTTATATTTTGACATAAGCCTTGAGAGTTTAAAACCTTTGAACATACTCAAAAGTTAAGAAGATAATCTTTTAAGGAAAAGAATGACAGAGAATCAAATTTAGAAGTAGTGCAAATAGAAAACCAATGCTATAATCCAGGTTAACTCACTTTCCTTTTTTTTTTTTCTTTTAACTTCACTTAATTGTGAACCTTAACACTGTTAATTTTGCAGGATATAATATAAGGTATCAGAGTTTTCTGTGAGTTAAAACATAATACTAACCTTGGTTGTCTCTTCCTTATGATGGGCTACAAGTTCTTTTTTTTGTGAGGCTTTAAATATCTGCTCTCTTTTGAAAAATAAAGGGGGCAGCTGTTGAGATCATGTTATACCTGAAGACAAATAATAAGTTACTCCCTAGCTATTTCTTCTCTTGCCAACTCAGCTTCCATTCTAAGAATGTGAAAGACAGAAGAAGCAATGGAATTATCCAGCTTCACTAGTCAGTCTTTGTTTTTGCTGGTATTACAGTGAAAGTTCTCACTTAGAACTGAATGGTGAATTTAGAAAGTTCTTTATTTTGTGGAGGCTCCATTTAGTATAGTGGAAAGGTGTAAGAAAGTAAAATGAGAAAAAAACGAACTTCACAGAGACTGTACCTGAAAAAAACACCTGTTCCATTTGTAAATTCAGTATGTGGGGCATACTGTGCTAGGTGCTAGAAACAAATGAACAAGACCTACCCCACCTCCAAAGCCTCGGTCTACACAGTAGAGAGACATAAGTAAATCCCCATACTGTGGTATGATCCATGCTTCGCAAACACAGATAAGGAATGACCTGTGCCTGGGAGAGGGCTGAGTGGGGGTGCAGACTGCTGAAAAGCAGTTGAATTTAGCTTAAAGCAAAATGATGGGGAAGTTGCTGGGTAGTTGAGAATGGACAGGAATGTGATGAGGTAGTGAAGAGTGGCTGTATCTAGTCAGAGACAAGTGGATAGATGTCATATTTGTGGGTGTTTCTGGCCTGATAAGAAGAGGCCAGAGGGACAGAGAATTGTGTGTAGAAGGATGGGTTTAAAAAGAAAACATAAGCTATGGATTGCAGTGGGTTTGTATGCTTAAACTGTATTGTTCCTTGCTGAAAACTGGGGTTTTTTTAAATTGTGGATAGAAGTTAATAATCCTCATAGAAAAATCAAGAAAATGCAAAGAAAATACAAAGATCACCCATATTTCCATCACCCAAAGAGAGCTGCTTTAGTATTTAACATTCCAGCTTGTTTTTCTGAGCTGATTTTGGGGGGAAAACTTTTTATTTTTTTCCAATAGCCTAGTATATGGTTATTCTGCATCCTGTTTTGTAGGATTAAACATAGGAGTTTTCCTGTGTTATTTCAAACGTTCCATAAGTCTAATACTATCTGGCCTCTGACCTCTGAGGCACTTAATTAAAGCATGGAAGTGACATGATTATACATCTGTGGGTTTTAGAGAAATGAGTCAGATAAAAGGAAAACAGATGGAGCAGTTGTAAGCAACCGCAGTAATCCAGGTGTGAGAGGATGAGGTCCTGGACGGATGCGGCGGTAGGTTAGGACAAGGAAGAGAGATTTCTGAGGACCTCCTGGATGGAGGTAGGGAATGAGCCATGTTCAACTCCTAGCTTGGAGGAAGTGGCAGATGGTGTATCACCTACTGAACTACAAGAGAATAGAAGGAGCAAACATATTTGGGAGGGCAAAAATTTAATTGGGTTTAGACATACTGATTTGAGGCACTTGTGGACTGTCCTCATGAAGATGTCTCAGACAAAAATGAAGTACTCTGGAAACGTTACAGTCAACTGGTTAAGGATGAAGACTTTAGATTTAAAAAAGAGATGAGTTCACACTCCAGCTTTGTCACTTACCAGTTAGGTGACCTCAGACATAGTACTTTACTGTAATTTTGGCAGGTCTTGGTTTCTCACTATGCTTCACTTGATCTTAGCCAAAAGGCCGAGAAGCGATTGGTTTCTCACTATGTTCATGAAATGGTTGAGGTGGCTGACAGGAAGGAACGTAATTGTGTTTGGAATGATGGGAGGGAGCAGAGTTGCTAATTAGGTGAGTTTTGTACTACTGAGTTTATGGTACCTGTAGGACGTCCGTTGGAGATATTAATGAAGCAAGTGGAAATACAGATCTGGAGCTCAGGAAAGAGGATAAGAATGTAAGAGAATGTACATAAGGGTGTGATTAATATTGCTAAAATAGAATGTGCAGGAACAGGAAGAGAAGGGCAAGGACTGAGCCGTGGAGAGCACAAACATTATCAAAAGGGGAACATACTGAGTTGTGTGAGAAGAAAAAAAAGAGAGAACAATGTCCTGAGAACCACAGGATTTGGGGGAGGGGGGCACAGGATTATTGGTGAGCTTGTAAGAATGGTCATCATTTAGAATAAGGAATCTTGAAGCCTTGGCCTTACGGGGACAGTATAGCTAACTAGCTCAGAGAACCTGGGTAACCAAATTAATAAAAGCAGTACATTTACATTGTGCATATACTGTTTGCAAGGCACTGCAGAAAGTACAAAGAGGAAACAGCTGAAAAGGAGTATTGAGATAAATAACCATCATGTAAGATATCTTGAGTCAAAGGGGAAAAGAGAACTCAAAGATAAAGTCAAGGTTCAGAGCATGGCTGAGAGGGTGAATTCTTCCTTGTTAGCATAAATCAAGGAGTAGGGAGAGTCTGGAACTCAGTGAGTGAGATACTAAGACTACAGTTTAGAGGTGACTCTTAGGCTTGGTGCTGAATGTGTCCGTTAGGAAAGTGCCCCCAGAGAGGCCAGTGAGATAGCCTCCAGGGGTTGAGGACAATGGAAAAGGTTAGGTCTCATGGTAACTTGTGACTAAGATTCTGAAGGTCAAGATCAAAGGTAGTGGGCATAATCAATGGTCTCCCCAGCATTGCTGAGTGGCCTGAAACTCAAAAAAAAAAAAAAAAAATCAAAGGTGCAGTGGGAGTGAGGCAAGTGAGGTACTGCAAATCAGCAATACCAAGAGAACAAGGAGATAATGGAGTCAAAGATGGGGTTTAGGGGCGCCTGGGTGGCTCAGTGGGTTGAGCCGCTGCCTTCAGCTCAGGTCATGGTCTCCGGGTCCTGGGATTGAGTCCCACATCGGGCTCTCTGCTCGGTGGGGAGCCTACTTCCTCCTCTTTCTCTGCCTGCCTCTCTGCCTACTTGTGATCTCTCTCTGTCAAATAAATAAATAAAATCTTTAAAAAAAAAAAAAGATGGGGTTTAACAGCATGTTGACGTGAATCAGGAGGTTTGGGAAAGCAAGGTGTTTGGAGGTCACAATGCATATAAGGACATTGTTTGGCATAGGTGGGAGAGAAATCTTAAAAACACAGCCGTTGTTGTATGTGCCTTAAAACAAAACCAAAGAAAATAAAACAAAAGCAATATAGCATCACCCTGGGGGTCAGGAAGACAGGCTCAAAAGCCAGACTTTCTAGGTTTGCAACCCAGCTCAGCCACTTACTTACTAGTTGTATGACCTCTAACAGGTCACTTAAATCTCTCTGTACCTTAGTTTCTTCATCAGCAACGTGGAAATAATAATACCTGTCTTACACAGTTATTACAAGGCAAAAATCATTGAATCATAAAGGATTTAGAACACTGCCTTAAAACATAATGTGAGCTGTCTGTTAGAAAAACATAAATTAAAATCCTGTTTCCTCATCTGTAAGTCAAGATGAACAGACTCATGACCTGAGATATCCCTTGATAGATCCAATGTTCAGCATATCCTGCCAGGTGACTATCCCAACAGCTGTCGGTTCCGGGTAAAGCTGACGTGCTCCTTTGTGGGATGCACAGAAATAATTTTGCATGCCACTTCCTTTTTTTAACCCTGGTTTCCTATATTTTGTTTGTTTCTCTTGCTTGAGTCCACATAGTGCACTCACTTATGTGCATGAGGTTTTAACTCTAGGGAACTATCATCAGAAACGCTTATTAGTGACCTAATTACTTTGATCATCTGCTTGGACTTGGGATAGGTGAATTCAGTTATTGATTGTGAGCATATATTAAATTGTCCTTAGTGCCTGATCTTTAATTTCTGCAAAAGGCAAAAGACAATTTAGTCTAATGTATACTAAACTGGGCATAAGAACAAAGTTCTCTATTTACTACCACTTACTTCCTGTCTGATCTTGTGCAAGTTTAACTAAATTGTCCTTCTCAGTCCAAGCTCTCTTTGTCCTTCTCCCTGCCCTATCTCAAAAGGATATAATGTAAACCTTCTGATTAAAACTTCTCACTTGACTATTCTCTGTTTTGAACTGAATAAATAGTGTAGAGGACATCAGATTGGAAAAATAGTGGTGCTGGGGCAAAAGTAGGCTTGGACTTTGCTCCCAAAGCTTCCTGAAGGATCATGCTAAAGTAAAAACTGTTTATTCTTGTGATACTATACATTAAAGCCCTGGGAAAGGGAAAACATGTGTGTATCATAGTGAGTATTCTTTTTCCTGTAATGTGAACCTGGTGATAATTTCTTGCTGATTACAGATCTTCCCTGAGACATGTGACCTTCCTTATGGCATTATTATATGATCTTAATTGAACACAAAATCTGTACTTTAGTCCCTTCTTCTTTTTTTTTTTTTTAAATACAAGAGAACGAATCTACACCTTTATTTACTTTTCATTAAATTTAAATCCTTGAGGGGTACAGCATCACACGGATTCTGTGGCCAATGGCTTTAGCAGGAGGGTTGCCTTGGAATTTCGCACAAACCATGCCGCTGTTTCCATGAGCACGAGTTACTTTTCTCCAGATTACTCTGGTTTTGTTTGGTTTGCCACCAGGAGTCACTGTGTTGTAGTTTGCTTTGTACACGTAAGCACATCTCTTGCCTGGATAGAATTCTGTTTCATCTTGAGCATATACACCTTCGATTTTAAGAAGAGCTGTGTGCTCCCTCTGGTTGCGGAGACCCCGCTTATAGCCAGCAAAAAATGGCCTTGGACCACAGCCTTCCAGACGTTATTCGGCGTTTTAGAGGAGTCCTGTTCCCAGCAGGCCTCACTTACTTGCGCCCAAAGTTCAGCAACAAGAATTCCACTCAGCTCCCTCCCTTATCTTCTTATCTCACAAATCCATAGGGGCGTCTCTTAAAGAGCTGTAACAAAGCAAGAACTTTATTTTTACAGACGAAGATAGGAATCCTGGTTCAGTCACTTCCTAGCTATATGATTTTAGGCAGGTTCCCCATCCTCATTAAGACACTGCTTCCTTATCTATAAAATAAGAAGATAATGATTTCTGCTTCCCAAGATATGAGTAGGATTCCACTAGATAATTCATGTGAAACATACAGTTTGCCTAGCACCCAGTAAATCCTCTCTAAATAGTTGGGGCCGTCACTGTCTCTCACTTGTGATCTCCTCCCTTGGCTTCCCTGATCTTTAGTATAATGAGAAAAAAATCTGTATGGTTCTGGAATATTGGAATAAAGGTATCAAGACAGGTTAGAGACTTTAAGATGCTTTTTGAGATGATAGGCCAATTATGTGACATTGAAATATCATTGTCATCTCATTTTAAATTATCACCTGGAGCCACATGGAAGACTTTAATGTCTAGGAAGACATTAAAAATGAGCTATCAAAATGTTGATGCATCTCACGAATTGTACAAAATCACGTGTTTATTCCCTAAGTTGACTCATCTTACTTTGAAAGAATGGACTTCAGGGAAAGCAGAAACATACGTATTCATACAAAGCCACATTTGCCTTCTCCGTGGAAGAATTTAATTAATTGGTTAGAAACTTCCAGGACCTAGAAACATTCATTCTGGTTGTAAAAAACCCAATAATTTATATACATATTATTTTAAATATAACCTATAATGAATATATGGAAAGAACTGTAAGAACTTTTAATAGTTTTGATTCAATGTATTTAGAAAAAAATTCTTCCTGCTTAAAATAAAATCATGAGAATATGCACTGAAAAGTTAAAAAGACAATTGAGTAGGAAAGCATGAAATCAATATCTGATTCATTTTTATGTAATTGAAGGCTTTGCCCTTAAAGCATCTTCCAGAAAACTCTAATTGTTGATGAACCTTTATGAAGTTCTTTCCAAAATGTCTTCTCCCCTACTTGGTGTTTTGAGGCATGTAGCAATGCGTATGGCACTGAAGAATGAATTGCTGGCTCCACACAAGCGTCTTCTGCCTACCCAGTAAATGAAGTCTGTGAGCAGCAGTGGGGGCTCTTTGTCTGGGCTCCTGCCATATGGAAGAGTCATGCCAAAAGGTCTGAAAAGGAGCAGCAGGAGCTGGTGACATCTGTAAGTGAGGAGGCAGAACCGACAGTGCTGCACATTCAGGAGCCAGCAGGCACAGTGACTCACCACCAGGCTGAACCTGACCTAGTGGGAAGGCAGAGGATCTCTGCTGAAAGGTTGCCACACGTGCGAAGGCGCACAGTCCTAGCCTAGCAAGTGCACTGTGCGGAGAGGAGAGAGAAGCAGAGGAAAGTAAATTGTGTCCTTTTTTCCTTTAAGAGGCATGCATCTCACCTTTTCAGTTGGGATCGTTTAGACATACTCTATTGTATTTTTGTTTGAGGCAGTACTCTGAGAATCAGCTTTCAGTGTAGGGATGTGGTGATTCTTTGCAAGTGAAAAAAAATCTGCTTATTTTATAGAGGAATATCAAAGGTAAGATGGCTTTTCTATAGCATATTCTCATTATGTTAAGTGAAGTCTGTGTATTAGGCTAATGGGATTTTTTTTGTTGTTGTTAAATCAATATTGTTGGCTATTACTATTTTCCAAAAAAATCATTAAGAATATATGACTGTTAGGGACGCCTGGGTGGCTCAGTTGGTTGGACGACTGCCTTCGGCTCAGGGCGTGATCCTGGAGTCCCGGGATCGAGTCCCACATCAGGCTCCCAGCTCCATGGGGAGTCTGCTTCGCTCTCTGACCTTCTCCTCGCTCATACTCTCTCTCACTGTCTCTCTCTCTCAAATAAATAAATAAAATCTTTAAAAAAAAAAAAAAAAAGAATATATGACTGTTAGTAAAGTGCTGAGCACAAAGTAGGGATATATAGTTTTGAGTGGCAAATAATATCAGACAATATTATATAACTTGACATATTTAACTTTCTACTTAAAAAAACTTCCATGCTGGGGCACCTGGGTGGCTCAGTGGGTTAAACCTCTGCCTTCAGCTCAGGTCATGATCTCAGGGTCCTGGGATCGAGCCCCGCATCGGGCTCTCTGCTCAGCAGGGAGCCTGCTTCCCCCCTCTCTCTCTGCCTGCCTCTCTGCCTACTTGTGATCTCTGTCAAATAAATAAATAAATAAATAAAATCTTTAAAAAAAAAATCATGCTGTATCTCAAGTGTTTCAGCAATTTTAAATTTTAAATTTAAATTTAAATTTTGTTATTTAAGCATAAGTCGGACAGAGTAGTAGAGGCCCATGCTCACAGACGGATCAGGTATTTCTCCCTAAATGTACTCACAGATGAGTTTCAGTAAATAATTTTTTAAAGATAGAACCCATCAGGGGTGCCTAAGTGGCTCAGTCTGTTAAGCCTCTGCTGTCGGCTCAGGTCATGATCTTAGGATCCTGGGATGGAGCTCTGCTTTGGGCTCTCTGCTCAGCAGTGAGTCTGCTTCTCCCCCTCCCTCTGCTCCTCACCCCACTCCTTCTCTCTCTCTCAAATTAATAAAATACTTTTTTTTTTAAAAGATTTTATTTATTTATTTGACAGACAGAGATCACAAGTAGGCAGAGAGACAGAGATCACAAGTAGGCAGAGAGGCAGGCAGAGAGAGAGGAGGAAGCAGACTCCCCACTGAGCAGAGAGCCCGATGCGGGCCTCGATCCCAGGACACTGGGATCATGACCTGAGCCGAAGGCAGAGGCTTTAACCCACTGAGCCACCCAGGCGCCC
This sequence comes from Neogale vison, assembly GCF_020171115.1. NCBI lineage: Eukaryota > Metazoa > Chordata > Mammalia > Carnivora > Mustelidae > Neogale > Neogale vison. The sequence goes on from NC_058102.1 coordinate 74,274,061, forward strand.
AATAAAATACTTTTTAAAAAATAAAATGAAATTGGGAGGCTCAGTCATTAAGACTCTGCCTTCGGCTCAGGTCATGATCCCAGGGTCCTGGGATCAAGCCCCACTTTGGGCTCCCTGCTCGGTGGGAAGCCTGCTTCTCCCTCTCCTGCTTCCCCTGCTTGTGTTCCCTCTCTTGTTGTCTCTCTGTCAAATAAATAAATAAATAAGTCTTAAAAAAACAAATGAAATGAAATAAAGTTAGAAACCATTATATCATTACATCAAATATGACTGAATTTTTAATATCTGATAATTCTTTTTTTTTTTTTAAAGATTTTATTTATTTATTTGACAGAGAGAAATCACAAGTAGGTGGAGAGGCAGGCAGAGAGAGAGAGAGGGAAGCAGGCTCTCTGCTGAGCAGAGAGCCCGATGCGGGACTCGATCCCAGGACGCTGAGATCATGACCTGAGCCGAAGGCAGCGGCTTAACCCACTGAGCCACCCAGGCGCCCATATCTGATAATTCTTAATAAATGCTGAGAAGCCTGTTATAATTAGAAATTATATTAGAGAAAGAATGTGTAAATTCAAATGCCTGGTAGATACCGCATTTCATTTTCAAGTGGGTAGTTTATAATTTGTTAGTCTGTATCCCATGCAGACACTTATTACAGTCTTGTTTCTAGTTGCAGAGAAGAGTAAGACAGAACCATAACGTAAAGTCCCATGCTTTCCTATGTGATTGGAATCGGATTCAGTTACCTTTTAACTGTGTGACTTGGGACAAGTCACCTGGCCTTTCTGAGCCTTGGAATTTTTGTTTTGTTCTATGTGTGTGCTGCCTATAAAACAGGAATAATGTATCTATGCTATAGACTTATCATAAGGCTTATTCAACTTACGTAAATAAAATATAACAGTGTCTTGTGCCTAACAAGCGATCAGTGAATAAGTGTTAGCTGTTCTTCTAGTGAAATTGTTGTTTGGGTCCGTGATTTCCTCACCTCCACCACAAAAATCCCTAGTAATTTTTCATAAACCTATATGATGTGATGAAACTGAATGTCAGCAAGTTTACTCTTGATTATCTTGTGTTGGTTTTGGCAAGGTCAGGGACTTGACATTAGAAGACCATCTGTGTGGAAGGACACAGGTTTTTGCTAATAACTGCTGACATCTACCTTGGATTTTGCAAATTATGATCAGAATACCTTCAATTTGCCAAGTTCAGCTAAAGTATGATTTAGAGTCAGCAAAAGATCGTTTATTATAAGCTTCCTATTTAAGATCCTGTAGGATGTGGAAGACCTCAGGAGTAACTTCACTGCATAGCAATAACTGACCATATGACCTGTAGGTTAATGAATTTGCTGACTCATAAAAGATGTTTTAAAAGATGGCACAAACTTTGCTGGGTGGTTTTCTTTAGAGATAGAATCAGAGCTTGTGAAAGTATGTCAATGAGTCAAAAAGATACAGTAGTATCACTATTAGAATAAAACTAAGGGCTTGGAAAGAGCCCCCACTAATACTAATGACAACTAGGCTGTGTCTCAAATGCATTTTGAGAAGTGGAAGACACAAGTCTCAAAAGGCACATACTGTGTGATTCCATTTACACAACATTCTGGAAAAGAGCAGCTCCGTTAACAGAAGCTGGTGATAGGAGAAAGGCGTGGGGTGGAGAGGAGGGAGACCCGGTGCATCTACCCTCGTGTTTCATTGGCTCCTGAACCAGTCACTCTGTATTCTCGATTTCATACCAGTCAGGGCCGTCCTTTTGATCTGGGGCATGAGGATAATTTCTCCAAAGGAAAGCCTACACATAGAACACTGAACAAATCTGGATATCATTAAGAAATGGAAGGAAAGGATGTCAAATAGGCAAATGATAATGCTAATACTTTAACCTGAATTTGTTGTTTAACCAAAACCTTGGCTACTTGTGGGATTTAATGACTACATAGTTTTTATCTCAATATTTTTGAGACCACTAATTATTTACATAGTATTATGTTACTTTACCTGAAGACTTCACATAAAAATCCTCATTTCAGTGCTGCTGTAAAAAGCAAAATAATAATTTTTCATATTCGAACAGATATTGCATAGGGGCACCTGGGTGGCTCAGTGTGTTAAGCCTCTGTCTTCAGCTCAGGTCATGATCTCAGGATTCTGGGATCAAGCCCTGCATGGGGCTCTTTGCCTAGCAGGGAGCCTGCTTCCCCATCTTTCTCTGCCTGCTTCTCTGCCTACTTGTAATCTCTTTCTGTCAAATAAATAAATAAAATCTTTAAAAAAAAAAACAGATATTGCATAAAGCATAAAAGTAGACCTCATATGTTGAACATAGTGAAGCATTCCTATAGCTTAATAGCATTTTATACATAGTTTAAAATGTAGCCTTCACACAAATTAGACACTGGTTTAGAATATACTTTGTTCTGCTTTCCTATTAGTTTTTACTAAACACTTACTGGGCTTCATACTTGCCTAGAATGAAAAGGATACTTTAGCAAGTAGCTAGGTAGAAAGTTTTCAACAAAAAGATGTTCAGATATAAAATACAAAATGAAAAAAAGGGGGGGGTAAAAAAATAGAAAATGAGTTCTGATAGGACTAAGCCCAAGAGCTTTGGATAGTTGAAGAAGGGTCCATGGACGGGACGCCTGGGTGGCTCAGTTGGTTGGGCAGCTGCCTTCGGCTCAGGTCATGATCCCGGCGTCCTGGGATCGAGTCCCACATCAGGCTCCTTGCTCATCGAGGAGCCTGCTTCTCCCTCTGCCTCTGCTGCCACTCTGCCTGCCTGTGCTTGCTCTCTCTCTCTCTCTCTCTCTCTCTGGCAAATAAATAAATAAAATCTTAAAAAAAAAAAAAAAAAAAAAGAAGGGTCCATGGGCAAGGAATGGAAGAAATTCAGCAGGCCATCCAAAAACAAAGTAAGTCTTAATCACCTAGAGAGATAAAGCAAGAATGTATGCCATGCAGAGAGGATGGAAAGAAGAAAGGTTTGGGAATGGACATGTTTGGATAACAGTGTATTAGATTGGTTTGTTTGGAGGGAAGGACACCTGCAGAGATACAACAAGAAAAACATCTGAGGAAGTGAGTAGAGATGGGATTTGAACAACCTTGAATGATACACAGAGTCTAAATTTTATTCTGCTGATGAACAGAGGACTGTTGGAAGTTTTCCTTCTATGGAAAGTAGAAAGATCTTGGCAAAGCAGAGTTAGAAAGATTGCTCATACAACAACATACAAAGTGGGTCTAACGAGCCAAAAAAAAAAAAAAAAAATGGGCGCCTGGGTGGCTCAGTGGGTTAAGCTGCTGCCTTCGGCTCAGGTCATGATCTCAGGGTCCTGGGATCGAGTCCCACATCGGGCTCTCTGCTCAGCAGGGAGCCTGCTTCCCTCCCTCTCTCTCTCTCTCTGCCTGCCTCTCCATCTACTTGTGACTTCTCTCTGTCAAATAAATAAATAAATAATCTTTTAAAAAAAAAAAAAGGTAGGGGCACCTGGGTGACTCAGTGGTTTAAGCCTCTGCCTTCAGCTCAGGTCGTGATCTCAGGGTCCTGAGATCGAGTCCCACATCCAGCTCTCTGCTCAGCAGGGAGTCTGTTTCCCCCTCTCTCTCTGCCTGACTCTCTGCCTACTTGTGATCTCTCTCTGTCAAAAAATTAAATAAAATCTTTTTTTTTCCATTGGTATTTATTTATAAATAAAATCTTTTTTTTAAAAAAATGGTAGAATCAGATCAACTGGGAGCTGGTGACTGGCCTGGACTTGAGATATGGTATGAGCAAAACTGGGTGGCAGTGATAATTTAAATGTTGGATGCTAATATGAGTAGGAGCTCATAACAGCTGGATTTTGTGGTAGGGAACTAAGTTTAGAGTGATTCAAGATACCAAAGCCAGGTAACTGGAAAGGGATGGAACCATTACCAGACTGGTAAAGTTCTGGTGGGGTGGGGTGGGTGGCATGGTAGTAGGAGAGAGGTTTTCCTGAAAAGATGAGTTTGGTCTTACATTAACAGCATGCCAAAGTGGTAATAAATGTCCAACAGTAGCTAATTTTGGATGATTGTTACTCATTCATTCATTCAGCAATATTTTTTTGAATGCCAGTATTTTATTGAAGAAAGAGAGTTACAGTGTTAGCAAGAAAAAAATGTTCCCATTCTCATGGAACTGGTGAAACTATACAAATATATTTAAGGGCTAAGTAAACATATACTGAGGAAATAATAAAATGTTTTTATTTAAAATAATATGGGTAAGAGGGAGGTGAGCATAGATGAAACAAGATTAAAAATGAATTGATAGCTGTTAAATCTCAGTAATGGGTACATACTGGTTCATTTTACTGTTATATGTGATTGAAGTTTTCTCTAACATTTTTTAAAAAGGCAAAAAGTTGGGTGCATAATGCTAATAATTAGACAAGGTATCTGATAGATTGATGAAATCACAACTGGAGTGTGGTCTGAGAGAGGCGGGAAGAAAATGAGCCAAATACACTGTCTGAGAAAGATAAAAGTTGTTTCAAGGACAAAGATGATAATGTTAATTTTGACTAAATTTAGGCTAAAGATGTTATAAGTTAAACCTAGCAGATTGTTTATTTTGAATTTTGTTCATTTCTGGTTGGATGGTCCTTCATGGCTGAAAGGAATTGAGTACCCGAGAAGCTTGAGAAAACTGTTTTGACTACTTGATAAGGTTGTTTATTACTTGAAAAATATGTCCAGGATTTATTTTCTAATATGTGAACATCTATTGTATTTTTAGGAAACTAATGAGCAAAAGCTTCACAAAATAGCCAACGAACTTTTGCTTACAGAAAGAGCTTATGTCAACCGACTTGACCTCTTAGATCAGGTAAGATTTTCCCTTTCAGGATAATTTTTTGGCATTGTACATCATTTTTAGTAATCAAGGGGTTTTAGAAACTATAAAGGACATGACTGTTCTTGGTCAGTGGAAGCTTTTTCTTTAAAAAAATCTTTAGGATATTTAGCTTTGGCAGTGAATTCACCAGACACAAAGGGTTTTCAATTCATACGAACAGATTCAAGGACTCTGAGTCACAAAATGCCTTGATCTGTATCTTTCAAAAATCAACACTACTATGTTTCTTGACCATTTATTATGATCCTAGATCCTTAGGATCTATTATATTATACATATCTATTACCATTATAATCCAAATAAGAGACTGGCGATTCTCATTCGTACATGAATATGTCACTGATTCTGTCTCATGCACTCTTCACCCCCATGTGAGTCATCTGAATTGATGGAGTAATAGGGCCAGAAGAATTTTGAGCCTTCACTTACTTGTTCAAGCTTGTAGGAGACCCCTAATACAGTGCCTGGTGTAAAGTTGCATGGTCAATATTTGTTGGAAATAACATCCTACTTTCTCACATTTTGTACTCTCATCATGGTGGAGCCTTGAGTATCATTTCAAATACATGTACATTTACAAGCAAAATTTTAAAATACATCATAAGCACTTGAAAACCAAGGCCTCTTATTATTGTTTTAATGATAAAAAAATAAGATAATTGATAGATTGCTCATAGAGTCTCCTCTGACTAGAAGAGAAAGTTGCCATGTTTGAGTGTTGTTTCTAAAAAGAATTGTCCGACTTCTGCCATTGGAAAACTGGAGCTTCAAGGGAACATGCCATCCTGGGCAACCTTCTTATCATTGGTTCCTAGAGTGAACTCTAGCCCTGTTAGAGTGAGCCTTAAGGGATCAGATTAGGGTTCTGTTCTTTGAAATAATGAGTTTGTGACTTAAACACTAACTTTCCAAAGAATTTCACTGTAAGTCCGTCAATTCATGTTGAGTTGGTACATTTGAAACAATTTTTCTCCTCATGGGCATTACAGACCTGAAATATTAGGTATTCCTATGTGTTTTCCTCTTAATCAGGTTTTGTGGTTTTTTGTTTTTTTATTTTTTGTTATTTTAGCCATATTAGCTTGTCAGCTACTATTGTTGACCTTTTAGAATTTTAGAGTATTAAATACTTACAATATCCTATCTATTGGAGTTTTTAAGGACATAATTTTGTGTTCTTTTTTGCCTCCCAAGAAAATGCAGTGGAGGTGAATTTAGAAAATTAACAACCATCTGGACATTTTGAGGGCACAGACCTCCTTCTGCCTACATTTAACAGAATGGTAATTAAGAGGTATAGTAGCTCTAGTGGAGTATAGCTTAAGACTGCAATTATTTTTTATTGTTTTTAAGATATTCATTATTATGTGCAGGGGATCCTTTTATCCTCTTTTAAGTGTTCAAGTTATCATGCATTTTTACTTAAAAGCAGGGAAACATCTGTGAGCTGAAATACTTTTTCTTATCCACTGACCAGGTAACTTGCTAAGCACCTGTTCTGCTGGGGGAACCAAACTATGATGGCCTCCCTCCCCAAGGGGGCATACAGTTTTAATAGGGAAAATGAGATTTATGCCAACAAATTACAGTAAAGGGCAGTATGATATACATGCCACAAAATCATTCAAAACATAAAGAGGAGTGAAAAATACCACAGTTGTTGTATATCAAGTTTTCCATCTCTCTTAACTCTACCTGTAGATAGGAGTAAATCCCTTTCCCTCAGTTGGAAATTCTCTGGTATAGAAAGATTAAAATCCCCTAGATAGAAGCATGGCTTAGGTTAGAGTCAAGTTTTCTAATTCTAATTCCTTCTTCTCAATCAAAGCATATATTCAGACATTTCAAAAATGATGTATTTCTTGAACCATGAACCTTTTTGTTGATTGAACAAAAGTTACTGAGAGCCCACTCTATGCCTAGCACAGTGCTGGGTGGGAACCAATAAATTTAAAGTAATGTTTGCTTTATTCTCTTATTCAGGTATTTTACTGCAAATTATTAGAAGAAGCAAATCGAGGCTCATTTCCAGCAGAGATGGTGAATAAAATCTTTTCTAATATTTCATCAATAAATGCCTTCCATAGTAAATTCCTTTTGCCAGAGCTGGAAAAACGAATGCAAGAATGGTAAGAGGAGTAGATGGCAAATGATATGTCTAAGGCAGTCACGTTAGGTGCTGTGTTATTTGTTTTTAAATTGAAACAATACTGCACAGAGAGCTATAGCCAAACATGGGTGTTAAATTTTTACCATAAAGACCACTGATAGGGATTGTGGTGCACTTTTAGCTTTGGTTGAAAAGAATTTCATCTCTGCTCTCCAAACTATCTTTTGACTAGTGGAGATGAGATATCAGGGGGTAATCTGGAGCTTTAAAAACTCCATAGCAGGTCTTTTTACTATGTCATTCCTAAACTCCCTTTAAAAAGGTACTACTTTATTCTCTACCCATCTCACAGCAAGGTGGGTCTGATAAAGCACAGGGAGTGTATAGAAAATGATCACTTCATTTGGAGTCCTATTAATTCACATACTCTGTAAGAAATCTTAATGCTTTGTTTCTTTGTACAGGGAAACAACCCCTAGAATTGGTGACATCCTTCAGAAATTGGCACCATTCCTTAAGATGTATGGAGAATATGTGAAAGGATTTGATAACGCAATGGAATTGGTTAAGAACATGACCGAGCGTATTCCCCAGTTCAAATCAGTAGTTGAAGAAATTCAGGTAAGTGGACTCTTCTGTTCAAGGCTATGAGTTAATTTTTCTGTACAAATCATAAGGTCTTCTGATCTAAATTTGAGATTGAGACATCTTGTGAGGCTCTATGTCTCAGGGGTTAGAATATTGGTCTTTTAAATTGAGACATCTGTCTGAGACAGCCAAATTCCATGCTATTCTGAATTATGCAAAAATCATCTCTGCAAAATTAACATATTTATTGAGCACATGCCTTGTGCTAAGTAGTAAATTCTCCATTTACATTTGAGCCTAGCTTTTATAAAGATCCACATAAATTTATAAAGTGAGTTCCCATTTGGGTCTATGCTTCTCTTGCTTTCTTTCAGAGTTTGAGATGATAGAATGAATATATAAATGAATATAAAGAATGATTGCCATAAACCGTGACATTCTGCAAACATTATTATTCTGGGTGTGTGTGTGTGTGTGTGTGTGTGTGTGTGACTTTATATATGTATACTGATTTTTTTTTCAATTTCACCAAACCTGGATAATATGCTTTGATAACAGCATAGTAATTTCTGTTTGATTCTCTAGTTAAAGTTGTTAATGACTTATTATTATTTAATAAAGTTTAAAAATCAAAAAGGAATTCTATAGATCACATAAGATTTTTATGGCAGGAATTCTGTTGCTCCTTCTCTGTTTTCTTTTGTGCTCGATAAATATTTTTTATTTTACCATTTTAATCCTTTAAATTTTAAAACTGTTTTTCATTTTTTCCTGCTGTTTGTTGGAGGAATTATAATATGTATTTTAATTTATCACAGTCTACTTCAGATTAATACTGACCTTAATTCTGTAAAATAAAGGCATTTTGCTATGCACCATGCTTTTAGTCGGAGATACATTACCCTTGTATGTTTTAAATCGAATAATACAGAGATGTAATCATTTCTTATAACTTTATGTCTTTGAAGGAAGGGAGGATGTGAGAAAAAAATATATCTATAAATATATTTATTAAACCATATATTTGCCATTTCTGAAATAAGTTTCTTTCCACATAAAGTGGTAAGTGTTTCTTGCAAGGCAGAGAATGAATAGCAACAAATTTTCTTGGTCTTTGTTTATCTGGGAATATCCTTATTTTTTCTACACTGTTGAATTGTGTTGCTGGATACAGAATTCTTGGTTAATACTTTGTTGTGTTTTTTTTTTTTCTTTCAGCAAAATGAGTATTATTTCACTGTGCTCCGTCCTCTCTTGTTTTATATGGGAAGTTAGGAACTGTATTAATATTTCTTGTATGTGATGAATTGTTTTTCTCTTGATATTTTCAAATTTATTTCTTTACTTTTGTCTTTCAACAGTTTGAATAGGATGTATCTAATGTGACTCTGTATTTTTCTTAGGGTTGAATTTCTTAGATGTGTAGGGTTTTTTAATCAATTTGAGAAGTTTTCAGCCATTATGTCTTTAAATAATTTACTCCAATTACACATATGTTGGTATTTTTGTTATTCTACAAGTTTCTGAGATGGTTCATTTTTCCTTATTCATTCTTCTGTTCTTCAGATTGTATCATTTCTCTGAGTCTTTTTTTGAGTTCACTGATTTTTTTTTTTTTTCTCCTGCTGTCTGGAATCTGCTGTCAAGTCCCTGTGGTGTATTTTTCATCTCAGCTCTTGTGCTTTTCAACTCCAGAATCTCCGTTGGTTCTTTTTTTAATGCCTCTTTCCTTCTTGGAAATTGCTATTTGTGCATTCATTGTTGTTATGCTTTTCGTGTTTTTCAAACACAATTTCCTTTAATTCTTTGAACATATTTATAATGTTCATATACTGGCTACATCCAGTATCTGTATTCAGAGACAATTTCTTTTGATTGCCTTTTTTTCAGTTTACTAAATAGTAATAGTTTACTATGTCTTCGAATGTCTCTCTCTCTCTCTCTCTCTCTTTTTTTTTTCCTGCTGAATATTGGACATTTTAGGTAACCTATTATAGCAACTCTGTATTCTGATTTCCTCCACTGAAAGTGGCTTTGGTTAGTTTTGTTTGCTTAGTAACTTGCTTAGACTAAATCTATAAAAATCCTCTGGTATGCAGTTGCCAATATCTCTACTCACTATATGGTCTAATATTTCTGTGTGTGTGTGTGTGTGTGTGTGTGATCCCAGCCTTCTAGGGCTTGCCCCTATGTCTGTGTAGGTTATGGGGTCAAACAGTTATTGAACAGAGATGACTAAACAAACTACCTAGAGCCAGTAAGCTCTTGTCTGCTGATAGACCAGTCTACGCAGAGGGGAATGCATTTTAAAGATCAGACCATTTTCAAGTCTACTGGACTCTTTTACATCTCTTGTTTGCATGTTCAAGCCTCATGGTAGCCTGGAGACTGTGCTGACTTAAGCTGTCTTCTGTCTCTACTGATCATTCACACAGCCTCAGCCAAGAATATTATTATCTAGCCTCCTCTTGCCCCAGCTTCCAACCGCAACTTCAGGCTAGTAGAGCCATTGGTCTTCCCCACTCGCCCACCTTCACTTTGACGGTTGGTGTTGCTGGATGAGTGCATTGCCCACCCCTCCAAATCTAAGGAGCCCTCTCAGCTTTAGCAGAGACATGCCAGTCCCACAGCCAGTCCCACCCAAACTGAGTCTTCCAGTCATTGAATCTTCATTTGCTAAGGGAGGAATGGGTATGACCCCAGGCCAGAATGCCACAGATTCTCATTGTTCTTACCCAAAGGTCAACAGTTTTTATAAACGCTTTTCAGATTGTTCTGTGCCTTTGGTCTGTTTCCAGATTGCCAAAATGGTGGTTTTATCAGTTTTATCCAGCTTTCTAGTTGCTCTTTCTAGGGAGATTTTTTACTGTCTTTTCCCTTAGCCATAGACAAAAGCCCTGCCTCTTTCCATTCACTCTTTCTTTTTCTTCTCTTGTGATTACACACTCATCTACCTTTCCGAACACTGGCTCCTTTGATTCTTTTACCAGCCCCATTGGCTTAAACTGGACAGAGTAAAGGGTTGACTCCTCACATTCTTCTTGGCCTTTACACCCACATACTCCTGGTCCTCTGTCCATCATGTCCTATAGGTGCCTCTAGGGTCGTTGTTTCTAGTTATTTCCTACCTGTAAACTGTCATAGTCCTTGGGAATCAACCAACTAAGTTTAGAAGTTTGCAGCTTAGTCCCTGGACTTCTCTGAGCCAGAGTTTCCTCATGTAAAAATGTGGGGGTCTGTAGTATTTTCCTATATTTCATCTACATATAATATATATATTTCCTGTACACATATACAATAGAATAAAATGTAATGACTAAACTTACATCATTAATATTTTATACTTAATTAAGGAAAGCTATTACTTCTTCAGCTTCCATGTTGATTTCAGGTTCTTTATACATTTTTTTCCTAGTCTGCACCATAACTTCCAAACCAATTTCCCCATATCTTGCTAAAGCCATACTGCAGTAGGTTGATATTAATACATTTCCTATCTAATAATATTGTTCTCCTGCATGAAAACCTGCATTAGAAGAAGCAAGTCTAAACGCAGCTTACTTATTACCCCAGACTTTTTCTTCCTCATCCCCTGTTTATAATATATATATCTTATTTTATATTTATATTTATATTTTCCAGCCAAACTCAATGTTACATGTCCCACTGCCATGGGCCTGCTCTCCAAGGCCCTCTTTCTGCGCTTGTCCCTGGTCTTCCTTTCCCTTCCCAACAGAGGCTACCCTCCTTGGAGTTCATGTCGAAAGCTGTCTTGTCTGTGAAGGCTTTCGCTTCTTTGGATGCAAACATTATGTCTTAATACAACTTTAACACCCGATAGTGTCTTGATTGTGGTATGGGCTCAATAAATATCTTAATGGGATTCCTGGTTTATTTAATATGAACAGGAACACATCTTATTTTTCAAGTAATCTTTTCCCTGTCTTATGTTAACAGTTTATTAAAAATAAGTGCTATAGACTCAATTTTGCTGTAAGAAAAGGAGATTTATTCATAGAGTTCAGTTTCTAATGGAAAAGACTGACATGGCCTAATAAAAAATTAAAATTTTCTGAGAAATAATAAGATGCTCAGATCTTATTCTTCTATGTGGAGTCTTTTTTAAGTTCAAAGGAAATGACATTTATGGTAACCTTATTATTAAATAGTCTCTGTTGAGTCCAAAGTCATTTAAAACAGTTGTGCTTAGTGAACCTCATTAAATATATGCATCTTTTAAAAAGCTCTGAAGTGTGATTCAATAATGTGGCCAGACAAACCCTTCCAGTGACTAATTGAAGTGGTTGCCAGCAATCTGGAATTTTCTTTCTTCCTTCCTTCCATTCTACTTGGTTTTTCTTTCTGTTCTTAGACTAGATTGATGGGGCTTAAATTTTAATGTTCTAAGAATATGCGGTATTTTAAAATGCATGTTTGCAGGCCTTAGCCTCAGAGATTCTGTTTGATAGGTCGGGAAGGGGTTCAGAATTTGCATTTTTAACAATGCTTTAGATCGATCTGATGCAAGTGATCCACAGACCACACTTTGTAGGGAAATACTGCCCTTGAGGAAAGTTCTGCAGGACAGTGAGTTTTTACATTGGCTGACTTAATTTTTTTTTCCAATTTATTTATTTTCAGAAAAACATTATTCATTATTTTTTCACCACACCCAGTGCTCCATGCAAGCCGTGCCCTCTATAATACCCACCACCTGGTACCCCAACCTCCCACCCCCCCCCCCGCCACTTCAAACCCCTCAGATTGTTTTTCAGAGTCCATAGTCTCTCATGGTTCACCTCCCCTTCCAATTTACCCAAATTCCCTTCTCCTCTCTAACGCCCCTTGTCCTCCGTGCTATTTGTTATGCTCCACAAATAAGTGGCTGACTTAATTTTTAAATCTTTCTTCAAAAACCTTTCTCATTGTAGAAACAGAAGATCTGTGGGAGCTTGACTTTGCAGCATCACATGCTGGAGCCTGTTCAGCGGATTCCCCGGTATGAGATGCTCCTGAAGGACTACCTGAGGAAGTTGCCCCCTGATTCTCCGGACTGGAATGATGCTAAAAGTAAATGCTTCTCTCCCGCTTCTCTCTCTATTATGGGGTAATCAAGTGACAGGCAGCCTTGTGGTTAACAAGCAAGATATGTCTCACAGCCAATTTAGTAAAATATTGTTGCCAAAAACTAACCTCCCTGGAAATTGTCATCAACATCTCAGTTAGGCAAGCACTTCTGAGCCCAAATCACAGGTTTAGAGCAATGCAAATCGCATTTCTCCTGCTGATTTCACGTTAATCATTAACTTGAAAATCTGAAACTATAGTCTTAGAGACATCTGGCCTAGCAATACATAATTACCCTCTCACAGGAAGAATACAACCATTCAGAATTACTGGTGCTGCTGGTTAATTAGATAGGTTGATGTATACCAAGAAAGCTAAAATGACATTTACTATGTAAAAATAACCTAAGCAAAGTTGGCTCTACCTACCCTGAAAGAGAAGAGAAAATGATGCTTTTTAGTGTCAGTTAACGTCTTCCCAGGAAAACTTTATTCCTATTCTTCTCATTGTCTTCTGTTTTTTCATTAGGTCCTAATGAATGGGTTTTTTTTAAGGCTCAGGTGTTTCAATACTTGAGCTTTCTCTTGTACTTTTAAAAAATCAAAGCCAATGACTCTTGATCTCTAGGGGTCATAAGTTCAAGCCCCTCATTGGTTGTATAGCTTACTTAAAAAAAAATAATTTATAAGGGGGTGGCTGCCTGGCCCAGCCAAAAGAATATGTGACTCTTAATCTAGGGGAGTACAAGTCCCACTTTGAGTGTATAACTTACTTAAAAATTTTTTTAATTAAAAAAAAAAATGAAGGGCAGAATGCAAATTTAAGGGATAGAAATGGCTTAGTGTCAAGAACTAACAATGCTGCTGTACAATCTTAAAACATAGATACTTTGCTAATAATTTCTTGTCTTTATTATAAGTGTATCCTGGCAAGAGATGAGGAATACAGTCTTTGGTCTTGGCAGCCTGGGTCTTTTTTTTGAACAGGATGCTTTCTCTGATACACTTCTCCCACCACCCAAGTGAGTCAACAACCACAGGAACTTCTCTTCTTCCCTTTTACCCTTTACAGTTTAGAATTATCCTGACTTGACGTCTTCCACTTTCCACTTCATGCCCACTTCCCACTCATCTGGGCTGTGTGGTTGGTTTTAGTGGCAGAAGAGGTAGTAGTAGGGTCACCACTCCTCTCTTCCAACTGCTGATCCCAGGTTATTTTATTCTGTCTCCCTCTACCTTGGATCCTGTAGGGAATGCACAGAATTGCCCCAATCAGGATAGTCCTCCAAAATCTAAATAAAAATTCAATTTCTTCTATACTCAAAGACTTAGACTTGCCCTAAGGTGGCAGTGTCAACATGAGAAAGTTAGCAACACTGTAGGGTATTTTATTACTCTCTTTGGTTGCCCATTGCTCCTAAAATTGTAAGGAAATCACAGAGGTGCTTTTAGAGACCTAAAGGAGAGAAGAAAGCAACACAAGTGCATTTTGTTCAGCCATGGAACAAAGAAGGCAGAGAATTTGGTCTAGAAGAAATAAGGTTGTTGTAGTAACAGAATTAATCAGGCTGGTATTCATAAGATAGAAAGGAAAGAGCAGGTCATGATTTAGGATTGAGGGCATTCCCTGGGGTTGATCCAGCAGGAGGCCTCAACCTCCACAGCTCTTTGCCAACAGTGCTGGAGGCCCTCCCTTGCCCATACCAGGCAGTTCCCATTCCCATCTCTCCCACCACCTGTTCAGCATAAAACCTTCTATCAGCATTGGCATCAGAGGATTCCCTGTCACCTGAGCAAGACTAGAACTGTGAGTGTGTTTTCCCGAAGAAAGTTGTTTATGCTTGATGGTTAGTTTGCTCATAAAACTCACAAAACAGTATTCCTGCTGAAATGTTGTAGAACTTTGAGCCAGAAGACGTAGGTTGCAGCATGGCCCTAGAGTATCATAGTTGTGTGACCTTAACCAAGCCACCTCACTTGCCGTTTGTCTCCTCTGCCAGGCAGGGCTAGCTAACCGACTCTCCATTCAAGGTTGTGTCAGAATGAAAAGACATAATATATATGAAAGCGTCTGGCAAAGCGCCTTGTGCCAGTCTAGTGTACATGTATTTGTTAATTTTGAAGGTTCATTATATAGGTCATATGTATTGTTGTATATGACTATTTATAGGAAAATGCCCTCATGTTCCAAGTAATCTGCTTACAAATGAACTCGTTAAAGTTCTGTTTTGTAAATGGAAATTGCCCCAGCTTTTGGTGTTAGATGTGGTCATCAGTCTCAGATTTCTTCTTATTGTGGTATGTTATTCAGCTACCTAGTAGCATAGGAACAACAAAATACATTTATTTAATTTCTTTTTTTCCATTTAGAATCACTTGAAATTATATCTACAGCAGCAAGCCATTCTAATAGTGCAATAAGAAAAATGGTAAGTGATTTTCAAAGGAGATGGGAATCTTCTAGTTAGATAATTGTTGATAACATAGCGTAATGTAGGTTTGGACCAAAATGAATTGATACAAGTGAACCAAAAAGATTCTTTATTAAATGTTTAGTGTTGTGGAGAATAATCCTCTCCCCTCTTCTCCCAGGTTTCAATTTGCTCATAAATGACACATTTTATACCAAATTTATGCTTAGTCCCAATCCCTTCTGAATTATCCAGATTTTAGCTAAGGTCATTGTATTATTAAAGCCACTAAGGTAAAACCTCCCTTTATGTGGTCTTGCTGTGTTTTGCTTTAATTTTCTAGGAGAACCTAAAGAAACTGTTAGAGATTTATGAAATGTTGGGAGAGGAGGAAGACATTGTAAATCCTTCAAATGAACTAATAAAAGAGGGACAAATCCTCAAACTCGCTGCTCGGAACACATCAGCACAAGAACGCTACCTTTTCTTAGTGAGTATTATAGTGTGAGCTGATCACATAAGAATAATTCATTAACATTGTTCTGTACATGTTGGAAAAGTAGGGTGCTTGCTTGCTAACCAAAACAGTTCTGTCTAACCTGGTTTGGTCAACACTGTCAGGATTCCACAAAAGTGAATGTCTTTAGTAACTAAAACTTGTTCTTTCAAGGACACAAATCTTAGAGTATTTTTAAAATATTGTTCTGTGTACTTACCACATATCAGTTACTTTAGTAACACACAACTGAAGACAATTTGACCTGTCCATCATAATCTTAGCTATAAATATACGGGGGAAGGTATGATGTATTTTCTCAAATGTTCCTTGTTTCAGATTCACTCCTTCCTTTAATTCTTATAGGTGAATGGGTACCATTTTCTGACCGGAGTTCTCTTCCTAATCCTCTCTGATCGCTACTTTTGATCTTTCCAATTTGAGGAAATGTATCCTCAAGCTTGTGAAGTTTGTGCCTAAAATATCTCTGTGAAAAGTACATGAGTTTGCCATATAGTTCCTTTTCACTGGAGTAGGTCCCTGTCCCTTCCTTTACTTCCTGGAAATGACATTTAGTCTGCGGCTTATCTCAAATGTAAGAGCTCTTCCTGGGGCATCCAGGCCATTATGTTTTTAGTCTTCTGTTCATTCCTGTTCCTTTCTCTATCGGTATACTGATAATCACAGTAATAGCCAATGTGGAGTAACAATAAGTTAACACTGAGTCGTAGCTCAGTAGATGTTAGCTGCTATTATGATTGTTAT
This sequence comes from Neogale vison, assembly GCF_020171115.1. NCBI lineage: Eukaryota > Metazoa > Chordata > Mammalia > Carnivora > Mustelidae > Neogale > Neogale vison. The sequence continues at coordinate 74,290,390 of NC_058102.1, forward strand.
TAGAGTCACAGAAACAGAGATGCATTGGTCATGAGGCTACCCAGTGCCTGGCACATTCTCAGTATGTGATTCACGTCTGACTTTGGGGACAAGGCAGTCATCCCACCACAATATGAGTTTAATTGGGAGCTTACAGGTTTTCATTTTCTGGGTACAGCCTCCTTAGAAAGGAAAACTTACAGGAACTAAATATCACGTATAGGGGTGTTCAGGATCTCTCATTTTCCAAAAAGAACATTTGGTCACCATATTATCTAGCTGTTCTCCCGAGTTTGTGTAACTCAAGAAAATTGAAAATATATGTCTACACAAAACATGTTTATGAATGCTTACAGCAGAATTATTCATAATAGGCAAAATATTTGGACATATGGATATAGTGGTATATCTATGCAATGGAATGTTGTATGGCCATAAAAAAGAGAATATTGGTACATGCTACATGGATAAACTTTGAAAGCGCTGTAACAAGTGAAAGAAGCCATTCATAAAAGTCCATTCTATATGATTTCATTTATATGCGATGTCCAGAGTAGGCGAATGCAGAGAGGCAGGAGATATAAGTAGTAGTTGCCTGGGGCTGGTGAGGAAGAGGAAATGAACATAGGGTTTCCATTTGGAATCATAAAATGTTCTGGAATTAGATAGTAATGAGGATTGCACAATTTACAGCTATATTAAAAACCAGAAATTATACATTTTAAAAGGGTAAATTTTCCATTATATAAATTATGTCTCAATAATTTTAAAAATTTATAGATTTTGTCCAATTTAACTGTAAAAGTCTTCGTTTGAGCACAACAAAAGTACTTCCCCTCTCAGAGGTTATATAGAGGGCTAAAAATGGAAAGCAAGGATTGTGATGTCCTGTCAGGGTTCAGAGGCCTATTTATTTTGAAATACGGATTTTATTACTCGGGTGTGGTGAGGCCACTGGATCAGGAGACAGTTGCCATGAGAAACATCATTATACTCACAGATTCCCAAAGGGAGAGGCATGCCATAACATGGGGTTACTGAGAAAACAGCGGGGTCCATAAGGGGGCAAAGGGAACACATGTGAGCAAGAGCCTTTCTTATGGTTCAGTGAGAAAGAAGGGGCAAGACAGCATAAACAGGTTTAAAATCTGCTAGTTTAAATAATTCTATCAGGCTCTGGGGCATGCAGGGGCTGCTCTCTGGTACCTGGTCCTGGCAGGGGAATACTGGCCCAGTAAGGGCTTATGAAAGAAGACGGTGGGGGTGGGCTCTGGATGGGTTGCTTTCCACAGGAAAGGCGTGCCTGTAGGTGAGTCATTTACTACTTCTAGGAAGTGGGTAACCCTAAGAGGGACAAGTTCCTCTGTTGTCAGCAAAGCCCCAAGATGTCAAAGCATCAAGAAACAGATCAAAAAAGACATACTTAATATACTATTTTGGGTAAAATGCATAGAAGTTCATGTCTCTTCCCTTTGCCTTTACCCTTCCTTTAGGTGCTTTGGTACTGTTCCTTTCCTGTCTTCTGGATTATACTACAGTTTCAATAGTTAAGCTTCTAGCTCTGTGTCTAACTGATTGCCTGGGCTTAATTTTCACATTTGAGAATTATTTTGGAAATTGTTTAAGGTTGAATACCTTGTTGCAGAGCCAAATTAAGCAGCTCTTTGGAGGACAGATGGCAAAGAGCCTTGGGGGAATACAGCCATAGTGACTGAAGAAAGGACCCATCTTGTTCCAGTTATTGTAAGCTATTAAACCTCTCTTTGCCATTGCCTCCCTGGAGGATGGAGGCATAGAGCAGGAGTTCCCGGAATTCGTCATGGGAAGACCATCTTAGAAGCATGTCTGTAGGTCCGTTCTGCTAATCCCTGCATGCCGCCCACCTCCACCCCTGCTCTGTCTTTGTCACACACGCTTCCTCTTCGCAACACACTTTTCTTGCCATAGAGCATCTTGGTTGTTTGTATGTAGAAACTTCAGAAGTACCATTTTTATCCTTCTGTCTCTAGAAAATGAGGGCTAGTTTTCGGGTCCTATCTGAAAGGGGTCCTATCCTACCCTGGTGATCTCACATTTCTCCAAAGAGCCCAATTGCATGTAGAATCCGATTTCAGCTTTCAGCTGAGCCTCCCATGTTTGCTCATTCACTGGCCCCCACACCATGCTTTTTTCTGTTACTGCTGGATACTCTGTTGACTAAATTAATTAATCACATACCTGACATCTGAAAGTTTAAAAAAAAAAAATCCCTGAATTATCCCATAAAATGGCCCAAGAGGTTTTATTCTTGGCCCTTTGTTGTTCTAGTCTTTATTTCCTTATAGCTTAGCAGCTTTCAGGTTTTTGCCCCTTGACTCATTTAAACTTTGAATACAAGAGCAGGTAGTGGGAATTTTTTCCAATCATGTACTTTTACAAACTTTAAAGCAAACTTTAATGACACTGTCTCTGGTGAAACATAACATTGAATTGTTTCACTCGTATATTTCAAGACCTTTGAAATAAGTAGCTGAGGACCACTGGAGATGAGGAAGGGGGACTCTGTGCTTTTAATAAAATCAAGGCTGCCGTCTAGCTACCACTTTCAGAACTTACCCCACCAGCCAGAGATCACACATTCCTCACACCTTCTGGCCATGGATAAAAAGCAGTCTCCTGCACTGAAAGGGAAGGCCATCTCCTTGGTGCTGCAGTTGCTCTGAGTTCCTCTTTGAGCAGAAACCCACACGGAAGGGGATGGTGGCTTTTGCCACAGCAGCAAGGTTCACAGAGGGAGCAGAGGACATCTACGGCTTGGTAAACAATATTTATGTCCGTACGCTCATACTTGGACCTCTAGAAAGAAGAAAAAGAGTATTTATGGACTAGCATTAGATTGTGGTAGGAGTTATGTAAGATTAATAAATTAAACTTACATGTAATAGTTATTGACAGTTTACAATGTAACGTGCCACTTAGGAAGCATCTGTAATTGGGGAAGTGTAATCCTGCAAGCATAAAATGGAAAGAGAAACGTATCATTTATAAGAGAGTCTGTCATCTTGTATGAGTGTCACCACAAAAACCACATGCCTAGAACTTCCATATTCATGGGCTGTTTCTGTAAAATGACAAGACTTTGCTGAACCTTATAAAGTGAACTTGAGTACAAGTAGTAGATAACTCAGAAATTTTATGCCACAGCATTACATTTGTCACTCAGTTTGCGGAAGCATGAGGTGGTGATTGCCATCCTGAAGGTTGAGCCTTGGAGCCCCTGGGTAACTCAGTCAATTAAGTGTCTGACTCTTGATTTTGGCTCGGGTCATGATCTCAAGTCGTGAGATGGAGACCCACATTGGACTCTGTGCTGGGCGTGGAGCCTTTCTGGGATTCTCTCTCCCTCTGTCTCTGCACCTACCCACTCTCTCTCTCTTCCCCCCGTCAAATAAATAAATCTTGAAAAAAGAAAGTCGAGCCTTGTGCCTGTTGGTGGCTGCTTTGCAGTTCCATGTGCACTGTTCACAGCCTTGACCAAATCCCCTTCCGAGAAGGCCTTCCTACAAAATCGGAAAAAAGTGTTAACAGGAACAGTTAGCAGCAAGCCGTTGTCTTAATCAAGCTGGGGTGGGGAGGAGAGCCTTTCTGAGTGTTTTCAAGTCCCTGAACCCCATGTACTGCAATGAGGCTGGGGATTACCACACTTAGAACGCAGGGGACAGTTGATGGTAGGTCGTTAGGGTTCCCTGCTGGCAGTGGAAATGTGAAATGTGGTACCAAGGTGCATGTGCTCAAGGGTGTTTAGTACCCTTTTATTTCTGCATTATCCAGTGTGGAAATTAAATTTATGACCCTTGGTTACAGGAACTTGCAAAACAGAGTGCAAGGAACAGCTGATGAGAAATCTGCTTTCAGAATGAGTGCGGTGGGCAGTGTCCCTTAAACTGGTCAAAATGTTTTAGAAATCCGTGCACATCTCTTGTCTTGATGACTCTGTGGAGCTAAATGGAACCTGGCAGAACAGGACATTTTTCTGGATTTAATCCTCTGACCGAGACTTTCATATATAGTAATCCTCAGACATGAAAGGTTACATAGTGCACAAAGTTTAAGTCCCCAGTTGTTCTTGTCTTTGAAAAATATATGTAACTCTAGAATCAGTGTCAGAAACAATAAATATGAAGGATGTAGAAGATAAGTATGGGCCTTCTTTAGGAATCCACCTACAAATTAACCTAAATATTTAGTCTTTGCTCCTTTTGCATGTTTCAGTATTTTCAAAAGTGAATTAAAAGTCTCCCCAAACTTACTCTTTGGTCCTAATTAGTAGGAGTGGTTCATTTTTTTTTTAATTTCTTTTCAGCGTAACAGTATTCATTGTTTTTGCACCACACCCAGTGCTCCATGCAATATGTGCCCTCCCCACTACCCACCACCTGGTTCCCCCAACTTCCCACTCCCTGCCCCCTCAAAACCCTCATGTTGTTTTTCAGAGTCCATAGTCTATCATGGTTCACATCCCCTTCCAATTTCCCCCAACTCCCTTCTCCTCTCATCTCCCCATGTCCTCCATGTTATTTGTTATGCCCTACACATAAGTGAAACCATATGATAATTGGCTCTCTCTGCTTGACTTATTTCACTAAGCATAATCTCTTCCAGTCCTGTCCATGTTGCTACAAAAGTTGGGTATTCATCCTTTCTGATGGAGGCATAATACTCCATAGTGTATATGGACCACATCTTCCTTATCCATTCATCCGTTGAAGGGCATCTTGGTTCTTTCCACAGTTTGGCAACCATGACCATTGCTGCTATAAACATTGGGGTACAGATGGCCCTTCTTTTTACTATATCTGTATCTTTGGGGTAAATACCCAGTAGTGCAATTGCAGGGTCATAGGGAAGCTCTATTTTTAATTTCTTGAGGAATCTCCACACTGTTCTCCAAAGTGGATGCACCAGCTTGCATTCAGGATGGTTCATTCTTGAGTAGAAATGGAGCATTATACATAATTTGATTCAGTTTCAAAATAAAGTCCTTCTTTTTAAAAGAAGAACTGGTAAAGCAGATCTTTAAAAATTTTTTGCTAAAATAGATGACTTTTCTATCCATACATGATGAATTCTTAAGATGTAGGCCAATAAAAAACAGTAACTTAGTTTTTTACGTAAGGTTTAGTGTGTTAATCCCACATGTTCTAAAATAATAACGGGTTTTTTAAAACTTAATATTAAACACACTGGCAAAAATAATTGTTAAATAATACTTGTTTCCTCTACCAGCTGTTGTAGACAATTAGAAATTTTCTTGCCTAAGGCCTTCAGCTTATACGGTTGAGAACTTCAATTCCTGGTGTATGTAAAGTTCTTTATAAATTGTTGTTGAACTTAATTGAACTTATTTTCTTTATAGTATAAAATGATAATTTGTTTACTTAAATATCAATAAAATATGAACCAATAAAGGGAAGTATAAATGTTAAAATAAGGTAATTTTGATGCAAGCATAAAATCTCAATATAGTGTTTAAATAATCTTGCTCACATAGAGGGTATGATATTCCCTAGGGCTACTTGTAATACAGGTTGCTTCCTTCCTCCTTGTTTTCCTATTTACTGATGTGTGCCCTGTGTCCTTGTAGTTCAACAACATGTTGCTGTACTGTGTACCAAGATTCAGCTTGGTGGGTTCTAAATTCACAGTTCGAACCAGGGTTGGCATCGATGGAATGAAAATTGTGGAGACTCACAATGAAGAATATCCACACACTTTCCAGGTGTCTGGGAAAGAGAGAACACTGGAACTACAAGCCAGGTGAGAGAAGCCTTCCTATCACACAGCTTTCCAAAAGCATCAGAATGAGTTAGTAGGACTGAATAATTCTGAGGATCTTTCCCAAATGAATACTACAGACCTCTGGGAATCTGGATGGACATAAGTAAAGAAACAGAATCTCTTAAAATGCAGGAATCATGTTATCCCTTTTGATTCTTTCATTAGTGCCTAGAGAGTAGTTTTCAGACAGTAAGAATTCAGTACATTAAATTGACTCTTCAGATTTGCTAGGTGCTCAGAGAATGAAGTGGTTGCATTCAAGCCAGAGTTTTGAGTCTTGTAAGAAAGGGTGCTCCACCAACTCCTCCTCCCTCCACCCTTCCTCTTGGTGCCAATGTTCGTTGATGCATCAGAGAGGTAGAGTATAAAAGGTAATGATTCTCCTGCCACATTTGGAGGATATAGGAAGGGGGACCGTTTGGGGTTTTAGTGGCCTCTAGAAACTAGGACTTCTGGAAGGCATGCTTCTCATACAAGCTTTGTTGAGTTGGGAAGAAGGATGGGGGTTCTGGCACCCATCTGTTTAACATAACCAGGTTTGGAAAGAAAAAACTATGAGATACAATGGCTTATAGCTACCTTGTGTGTAAACCTCTGAATGATAGAGTGCTGTCAGGTTTTGAAATATCTGCCTGAGAAGACTGCCTTCCATCTCTCCTACAAAGGCTTATTATCATGGTGCGATTTGGGAACCTTCAGAAGGTCACACAGATCAGGGGGTTAAGTATCAATCCTGACTCTCTGATGGTTCTGATATCCGAGAATCTGGAGACTCAGCACTTCTGTTCCTTTTTGTTCTCTTACACCAATAGCATATGGCTGCCTAGATGAAATCATCCTGGATAGTACATAGTACACAGATAGTACATAGTACACAGTACATAGTAACTGTGTCAAAGTTTGAAGTTCAGACTTTTAAAGGAGAATAATTCATTTTAGCAGAAATCTGCCCAGGGAATCAGGGAATTGGTGAAATTACAGTGAAGGGAAATAGGGCAGGCTGGTACAGTTTGAAGAAGTAGCCCTTTGGTTTCCCACAGAAAATCTATACTGAACCTGCCATTACTTAGCTGCCAGAGGACTGGCCTAAGGACTAGAAGGTGGCATTTTAAGCATAAGTTAAAAGCGTAGAGGACTTGGCTTTGCATGGCATGCTTTTCCTACCTTATAGTGGGATTTGGGCTCCAACCACCAAACCCAAGGGAAGAATGTATTATGTATGCTGTGTTTGGAGGCTCCTGACCTGAGTCCTTGCTCAGTGCTTGGTTTACTGAGCAACTGGTTCTGGCAACAGGGAGGATGCATCAGTAGTTCTGACCATCAGAGGAGTCTTCATTGCAGAAGAACTAAGACACCACTGCTCTGAAATCCAGCATACTTCCAAATCTGCAAACCCAGGAGAGGTGTTAAAACAGCAAAAGAAAGATTATCAAGGTTTTTGGGGGGTTGGCTAAATGGAAACCTTAGCTACCTGATGAATTTTCTTAAGTACAGACAGTAATCACTTTGTAGAGTTCCAATATGCAGTAATGGATATATTTTAAATAGCATTGAAAACATAGAGTCATTTTCCCTTAAATTTCTTATTCCCCTAATCTCATTGCTCAGTTATATTTATGATTATATGGTGAATTGAAGAGCTGAATTAAGTGATTACTTTTCATCTTGTCTATGATTCTTTCAAGAATAAGGACAAACATTGAAAGTCTCCGAACATCAGAGTGTTATGGGGATTACATGAGCCCAAAATTCAGTATGTATTTGGAGATATTTAAAGATCATTCTCTTCCGAAACCACCTGTGAAAAAAGGGTTCTGCTTTTCCTGCTAAATGAGTCAGCCTGAAGACTGACCTTTTAAACTCTGCTTCCTCTTTCATATTTAAAAGAATATTAAGTATTCTGTCTTGTAGACTTTTTATGTAATTATTTTATATTGCTAAATGAATTAAAAAATAGTAGGTAAATTAGAGGAGTAAAAATTCTGCATGACTTGAGAAAGTAGAACAAAAAGGATTAAAGACTTGTCAAGTTTCTTTGCATTTCAAAAGCTAGAAGCATCTAGGAAATAACTGTGTTTCCAGAGCAGCCACTCATTTTATCCAGGCAGGGGACTGCAGTAGTGAGAAATCTCTTTTGAGGGACAAGATTGAACGCCCCTACCACCAAGGCTGTTGGTCCAAGGATTCCCCAGGTGAACAACAAGCAGACTCTTCCATTTGACGACATGGATTCCAGCAGCATTCTTGGCACATCTTGACGCTTACGAAGAAATTTGCATGAAAGGTAGATGATGTCATAGGAGCAAAACTCCGGCCAGACTCATCCTATGTGATACCTGGGAGTGAGGCATGTGACCTTCAGGCTGGAACTCCAACTTAGCCCTAGCCTACCAAACACATGCAAATAAACAGAGCCCACTTTTGGCATTCTTCAAATTCCTCCAGCATAGAGATCTAGCTCTGTCCAGAGTCTACTAAAATGGGGACTTTTCTAATATACTCTGTGACAGCAGCCAGCTGGATAAGCTACCTGCAAGGGAGATGAAATAAATAAAATTTGCCTCAATAAAAAAATAGATTTGACTATAGTCAAGGAAAATTTTTCCCAATGGAAAGTATTAAATACTGAAGTACGTCCATTAACCCGTGAAACTTCCTTCCTACAAGCATCTAAAATGTTTGCTTTGCTTTATCTGTAATAGGTTAAATACGGTATTGCCTAAAGCTTTCCAGCAAAATTGTGTATCAAAGGAAATGTTAAATCGCTCCCTGAGGCCTTACAAAGATGTATTAGATTCTAGAGGATAATTATAATATTTTCTAAGATGGTTTGTGACCAGTAGCCTTCAGAAGCCCCCTGTTTTTTCCTAAAGGTGAATTGGAAGACCGGTTATGCATCTGGTACAATGCTAAATCTGCAGTTGCTAACATACTGAGCTAGATGGTGGTGGTTAAACTTAATATTAGGGCAATTTATTAGTGGAAGCTAAATGTAACTCTCCCAGTCAAAAGTTACGTGTAGCAAAGTGGGTGGTGTAAAACTCTGTTTTAGGGGTGCCTGGGTGGCTAGGTGGTTAAGTGTCTACCTTCCTTTTCAGGTCATGATCTCCAGGTCCTGGTATAGAGCCCTAGAGCAGGCTCTCTGCTCAGCGTGGAGTCTGCTTCTCGGTCTCCACCCCGCCATGCTCGCTTGCTCTGTCTCAAATGAATAAATAAGATCTTTTCTAAAAATTAAAGATAATAAAACTCTGTTTAAGAATTTATTTGTGCAGGGATGCCTGGGTACCTCAGTTGATGAAGCACTGACTCTTGATTTCGGCTCAGTTCAAGATCTCAGGGTCGTGTGTCAAGCCCCCAGTCGGGCTCCACACCCAGCTTAAAATGATCTCTCTCCCTCTGTACCACCCACTTTCTCTTTAAAAAAAAAAAAGTATTAGTTTGATTGCCAGCAATTCTGTTTAATTTTTATTATAACTACTTCCTAGGCATCCCTGAATTTTCCAGAAAGTTGGAACAGCATTAAAGCATAGTTTTATTCATGAGGTGTAACTCATTAATGTTCTGTATTCACTTGAATTTTGTTTTGTTTTAGTTCTGAGCAAGACAAAGAAGAATGGATTAAGGTAAACCATATATCTATTTTTTATTTTTGTTTTTTGGTAACCTTCGTCTATATGCACAAACATGCACATATAAGAGTGTACACATGCTGTCATCAGAACAAGGTCATTTAATTTTTAAGATCATTCTTACATCACAGACATTTGTTTGATAAAGCATTTTCAATAATTTGCATATGATATTTTAATGTGTGCTCTGAATCTCCTTTATATTTTAGGCTCTTCAAGAGACCATTGATGCTTTCCATCAGAGGCATGAAACCTTCAGAAATGCAATTGCAAAGGATAATGACATGCAGTCAGAAGTTTCTGTAAGTTGAAATGAATTCTTTAAGTTCTTTTCTCTTTGCAGTTGCAGATCTGTCTAATCATTTGCTTATGTTGCCTTTTCTCTTTGCAATGCCAGACCTGGCTATTTAGACAGAATCTCATTCTTTCTTACATGAATACAATAGTGAGTGCCTTTGTGTGGTGCTTAAACTTCTTTATACCTTTTATTTCTTTTCCTAGGTCTTGAGTTTCAAAGCAAGATATGAGCAGTGTTGTCAAAGTGCTTTTTAATAAATAAGTAAATAAATAAATACATAGATGGAAATGACAGCTTTTTCTATTAAAACTCGATCCTATTTAGACTGCTGAGCTGGGGAAAAGAGCTCCAAGATGGATCCGAGATAACGAAGTAACAATGTGTATGAAATGCAAAGAGTCTTTCAATGCACTGACAAGAAGAAGGCATCATTGTCGAGCATGTGGACATGTAAGTGAGATTTCTTAATGATCATAAGGTTGCTGGTAACTAGATAGGTGTTATATAATCATCAAGTTTGAAAAGACAAAAAAAAGTCATTTAATTAATCAGCCACCTAATTGATAAACTTATTTTGGGGATGGCTATTTGCAAAGCACTGTGCTGGGTCCTGGAGAAAAATGGTAAGCAAAATGATACCCTTCTTCACATATCTTACATTCTAATGGAGAAAATAACAAAAGTCAAGTAAATAGACAAATAAGCATTTCAAATTACTATAAAAACAATAAAGAGGAAATGAAGAGGTTAGAATGGAGAATAATGTTAATGTAGGAGGACTTAAAACCACTTTTACTTAGAAAAATGAAGACCTTGGGCACCTGGATGGCTCAGTTAAGCATCTGACTCTTTATTTCACCTCAGGTCATGATCTCAGGGTCATAAGATCAAGCCCTGTGTCCAGCTCAGTGCCCCAGCAAGGAGCCTGCTTAAGATTCTCTCTCTTCCTCACCCTCTGCCCCTCCCCTCTCCCTGTCTCCTTATTAGAAAAATAATAATAAAGGAAAGAAAAATAAAGACCTATCTGAAGGTTGTTACTTAAGCTGATGAGGGTGAGAAGGAGCTAACCACGCCAAGGGAGGTGGGAAAGGTGTGGAGTGGCACTCTATGTCAGAAGCCCTGAGATAGGAGAAGGTTGGGTCTGCTCTTGAGGTGCCAGAGGTCATGAGGCAGGAGCCCGATGAGTAAGTGGAGCTGTGGCATAAGAAATAGTTAAGAGGTAAATAATAACCAAAGGAGTTGATGTCTTTGAGAAAACAAGAGACGGAATGTAAATAGCATAAGTGGAAGTTCAGGCTTCTGCTGGGAGAGGAGACTTCCCTCCATTATAACAAAAAAGAAAAAGGTAATGATGGGTGCAAATGTGGGTGTGTTTTTGATTTTGTGGTAGGAAATTTTCAGCATAATGATAACTATGTTGTCATTGAAGTATGAGGAAGAGTCATCGGCTGAAAGAAAAGGGGTAAGAGTGGAGGGGGGAAAGAGTCAAGAAAGAGGGCTCAGTATGAAATAGTTGTCTCTGGGCAGGGGAGTGAGCGTCCCCAAGGAACAGGTGTGGACTGCTCTGTGCCCATTAGAGGTTTATGGTTATGCATGTAAAGGGACACTCAGTCCATTTACTGGCAAGGTTGTTCTCTCACAAAATTCAATACCTCTGGCCAGAGAAGGCAGGTGACAGGTTTTCAGTGATTTGAGTTGTTTCATATAGAAAGCGTGAGGAAGAAGAGGCATGAAATGAAGCAGGAAAGAGATAACAGGTTTGAGATAGCCTTGTAAACCAAGCTGAAGGTGATATACTTTCTTCTAAAAAGTGACAAGTAAACAGAGAAGGGTAGGCGTTGTAGTGCTGTGATTTAATACATTACTAGTATGCTAAAGTGCAAAACAGTTCGTATTGATAGTTCTTTTAGATTATTCTCTTACTGCAGGTTTATTCTTCCTTTTTTTTTTCCTGAGTTTTCACTCATTGAAACAATTCCGTGATCAAATTCAGTTTGATAGCAAACAACTTTTACCCTCCTCATGGTAAGACTTTTTGATCTGTCATTGAGTTTGCTTGAAGTGATTTCAGGCATTGACTGGTAGTCTTACCTTCAGTAAACAAATAGAAGGGTATTTGAATGTGGATTACCAAAATACTATAATGTGACTTGGAAATAAATAAGGTGGTAGCTGATATGAATGTGCAGATGCAGGCATGTCTAATTCCAAATCCAACAGTAATTTCATTGTGATTTTGAGAAAACAATGAATAGTTCTTTATCATGAATTTACATGCTATGAACCCAAATGAAGTTTTACTAATATTTATATGTTCATAAAGTTTATTATAAATTGGGAAAATATGCTTCCAGAAGCAAGAAGATAATTTTTTTTTACAGATTTTAATTAAATTCCAGTTAATATACAGTGTAGTATTAGTTTCAGGTGCACAATATAGTGATTCAGCCCTTACATACAACACCCAGTGCTCATCACAGCAAGTGCCCTCCTTACTCCCCATCACTGTTAAGTGCCTTCCCTACCTCCCTCTGGTCATGATCAGTTTGTTTGCTGTAGTTAAGAATCTGTTTCTTGGTGTGGCCCTCTCTCTCTTTTTTTTTCCCTATGCTCATTTGTTTTGTTTCTTAAATTCCACATATGAGTGAAATCCTATATTTGTCTTTCTCTGACTCCTTTTGCTTAGCATAATATTCTGTAGCTCCATCTATGTCATTGCAAATGGCAAGGTTTCATTCTTTTTGATGCCTGAGTAATATTCTAGAGGGGGTGAGTGTGTGCGCGTGTGTGCACACACACCACCACATCATCTTTATCCATTCATCAGTCAGTGGACATTTGGGCTCTTTCCATAGTTTGGCTATTGTAGATAATGCTGCTATAAACATTGGATGCATATATCTGTTTAAATTAATATTTTTGTAATCTTTGAGTATAATTGCTAGGCCATAGGGTAGTTCTATTTTTAAATTTTTGAGGAACCTCCATACTGTTTCCCACAGTGGGTGCACCAGTTTGCATTCCCACCAGTAGTGCAGGAGGGTTCCTTTCTCCACATCCTCTCCAAAACCTGTTGTTTCTTGTGTTGTTTATGTTAGCCATTCTGACAGGTGCGAGGTGGTTTCTCATCATGGTTTTGATTTGTTTCCCTGATGACGAGTGATGTTGAGCATCTTTTCATGTGTCTGTTGGCCATCTGTATGTCTTTGGAAAAATGTCTATTCATGTCTTATGCCCATTTTTTAATTGGATTAGTCATTTTTTGGGTGTTGAGTTTTAGAAGTTTTATACATCTTGAATACAAATCCTTTAACAGATATGATATTTGCAAATATCTTCTCTCATTCACTTGGTTGCCTTTAGTTTTTTTTTTTTTTATTGTTTCCTTCACTGTGGAGCTTTTTATTTGGATGAAGTCCCCAGTGGTTTATTTTTATTTTTGTTTCTTTTGCCTCAGGAGACATCCACTAAAAAGTTGCTATGGTCAAGAAGATAATTTTTTTTAACTGGAAGGGTTTTTTTTTTTCTAACAGTTATCCTGTAGTAATCAGAACAAAATACTTTTCACTAAGAAATAGCAAGCATTTGCACAGTACTCATTTATTGGCATTCTGTAAATGTTCATGGGATGCCTTATGAGCAAAGTATACAAGGACAATCTCTCACAGAGCTTATAGCCTAGTGAGAATTACAAACATAAACTGTGAATAATCATACAAGTATATGGTTAAAAATGAATCAGTGTATCAAGAAGAGTAAGGAACTTCATAGCATAGTGACAAGAGATAGTGCTCTATTCTGGAAGTTGGAGGAGTCTTGAGGAAGTGAGAGTTGAGTCAACATTTGAAGGATGAACAAGAGTTAATTCACTGAAGCAGAGATGAGAGACACTTCAGGGGCTCTAAGACGCCTGTGTCACAGGGGATACAGAGAGGAAGAGGGGTAGGCCATGGGGATAAATCTGTTCTTTAAGAGCAAAAGGAAAACTGTAAAGATTTTAGAAAGAGGAGAAACCTATCAGATTAGCATGTTTAAGACAACATCTGGTGCTGTTTGGAAAATAGCCTGGAGGATTATTAAAATAGAGGCTAGAGAATGCTCCGCTAAGAATTCCAGTAAGCATGCTACAAGGACCAGTCATGAGACTATAATAGTCCAAATTATGACATTGATAACTTGGATGTGGAAGGAAGATGCAGAAAAATAGACAGATTGAAAAAATATCAAGATAGGGGCGCCTGGGTGGCTCAGTGGGTTAAAGCCTCTGCCTTCGGCTCAGGTCAATCCCAGGGTCCTGGGATCGAGCCCCACATCGGGCTCTCTGCTCCGCGGGGAGCCTGCTTCCTCCTCTCTCTCTCTCTGCCTGACTCTCTGCCTACTTGTGATCTCTGTCAAATAAATAAATAAAATCTTTAAAAAAAAAAAAAAAGAAAAAATATCAAGATAAAATCAGCAGGACTTTGTAATATGGTGACTCGATGGGACAAAGTAGAGGGAGATGTTGAAGACGATGACTCCTAGGTTTCTGACTTGGCTTGACTGGTTAGATGGCTGTGCTATTTTCTACAATAGGCAGCAGTAGATGGGAAAAGGTTAGGAGGGGAGGGATGGGTCAGGAGAGATCTGAGGGCAGGGAAGATCAAGATCATTAGTTCATTTGAGGAGATATTGATGAAACATCCAAAAGTATGAAGGGTAAAGGTCTGGACCAAGCCTTTGAAGGTCTTCTTTAGAGTGAGGCAGACAAGGATGAACAAGTAGAGCCTATCACCAACAGAATTACAATACCATGGTATATACTCCTGATGTTCATAGGGCGTTCTTAGTCTAGTATAAGTTTGTGTTAAATATTTAATTCTTTCTTTTTTATTATTACTGTGATTATTGCTCAAATCGTTGATTATTCACTCTTTTTAATTTAAGGTGGTTTGTTGGAAGTGTTCTGATTACAAAGCTCAACTTGAGTACGATGGTGGAAAATTAAACAAAGTTTGTAAAGACTGTTATCAAATAATAAGTGGATTCACAGATAGTGAAGAAAAAAAAAGAAAAGGAATTTTAGAGGTATGGAACACTTAATGTTTGATAATGTTTAAATTTTTATGCAAGGAATATAGAATTGTCTTTTAACCCTGAAGAATACAAAAGCATATTTTGTTATTTCTCTTAATATTTAACAATTTGAAGAACAAGCAAGATTCATACTTTTGTCCTATCTTGCTGAATTTGGGGATCATACTCAGTTGTGTAGAAAGAAGAGGGACAAGTGCTGTATTTTAATCACGTGCATTTGAGAGTGAAATATAATGCTTTTGTGACGATGGCTATAATCAAATATTAGAGTATTAATTGTCTCTTCCGGTGCCTAACTTATGGTATATTTTTTAATAGAAAAGCTTTTCTGTCAATTTTATCATATCAGCTTCAAAAGCCATTGTCTAAAATTATTAGAATTCATATTAAAGTATTTATTACCTGAAAATATCTACCAACTTACTGCATTAAAAGCATCATTTAATAGCCAGTGACACTAATCTGGTAACTGCATTGAAATATTATTGAAATGTCTTGCAAATGAATTTGACTCATGTTTTCAAACTAAAGTCAGAGCCTCCCAAGCCGGGGAACTATAATGCAGCTTGTATCTGAAACGAGTTTTACACTCAAAAGACATTAATGTAAGAAATAAATTATATAGTAAGGCCTTTGTGGCAGAAAGTTCAACATAGCCTGGAAGGTCTGCGAAGGATAATAGGCTCATGATCAGACTCCAATATATCTAAATTCAGAGACACACTTGGTTTATAAAGAATTTCCATGATTTATTAAGAATCAATAAGCATTTATTGAGCATCTATACAGTGTAAGCTTACAAAGGTCATTTCTGTTAACTGAAAAAGAATCCTAAACTTCAGTGTCCATTGAAGGTTAAAGTATAGGCTGACAAGCTGAAAGTATAAAACTGAATCCTTCTAGGGTATATATGTTGCTTACAGGCAGACCAAAATGGGGCTTTCTCCAGCAGGAAGGTGGAGACCCATTTCATTGGCTCCCAGGAGCACAGCCTTGAGATTTAAACACAGCAACTGATGAAACTGGCATAATACAGTGAGTCAAATAACTTGTGTTAAGGGATGAATTTCAGGCTGTATCTATGAAATAAAAAAACTCTAGGTAGTTTTCTCAAAAACCCTTTATTGGGAGGACAAGTTACCAGGTTAACCCTTTTAATCAAATAAATATATAATGTGAGGTCAAGATAATATATATATGTGCACATGCACACACGTACACACATATTTGAAACTGGCTTCATGCGAGCAGGTTTGTTATGTGCTCTAGACCAAAAGTCAACAAACTTATCCAGTAAAGAAAGGGTCAGAGAGAAACTCTTTTAGTCTCTTCAGGCCAAGAGGAAAAGCGGAATATTCCTTCTATAACAAGAAAAAAAAAAATATTTTCACAATTTTTTGAAAGAATTCAAAATTTAGTAATAACTTAATATAACTTTTTATAATATGGCAATAAGCCTGGAATTCTTTGCAAGTAGGGGAGAGTGCAGTTCGTTTAATTGGAGTCCAGAGTTAGTGTTCGCTTTCGTCAAATGGATTTTAGATGTTCATCCTTAAAAACTATTCTTAGCTCATAGGCCATACAAAAACAAGTGGTGGGCTGGTGAGCCCTGGTGTGCCAGCCACTGCTTCTTAAACTGTCTGTGAGGAAGGGCCAGTTTTATTTCCAAATCACCACAGCTCAATATTTTTGTGACAGAATTATGTTGCCTGTGTGTTGTCACAAAGCCCAGTTGCTCTAAAAGTTTCTAAGTGCTTACTCTTATTTTCTGTGTTTTATATTGAAGGGGTAGCAAAATAGTCAACCAGCACTGTTCGGTGGTGGGCCTGGAGTAGCACTACCCTAATGATTAGAGCAATTGAAAATAGAAACCAACCACTCGCTTCCCCTCATGAGCATTAAAAAAAAAACATTTAGTCCTAGATTTTTGTTTTTGTTTTTGTTTTTTTAACCAGAGATATAGGTATCAGGAGACAAAGCAGAAAACTGTAAATGGGTCTACAAAGAATGGTTGCCATTTTCAGAACTTTTAAATTATCTCAGATTCCAGGACAAAACTGGCTTTTTGCTGTTGCAGTGTCACACAGTGGAAGCTGGTATAGCATGTGGTAAAAGGGCAGGCTCGGGATCCAGACCCAAATGCCTAGCATACCGGTTCCTAAATGTGAGACCTGGGGACAGTTACTTCATCTCTGAACCTCATAGATAAGGGAAGGAGTATCTTCTTGGTGTCAGTATAAGGATTAAATGAAATAATACACATAGTGAACTAAAAAATGTGCCTGCATAGCAAGCAGTCCGTGAATGTTTAACTTTATTTAAATTTCAGGTCTGGTGCTACAAAGAGTTAAAATTCACTTAAATATTTTCCCTGGCTCATGAAAAATCTAGATGAGTATTTAAATCAACATTGCCATGAACCTTTTTGGACATTCCCAAGAGAAATTTTATATGAATGTATTGTACTTTGTGATTATTCCCTTAAGGCGAATTACTTCTCTGCCTGTTTCATTTTGTGTTCTCTCTCTATCTCTCTCTCTCTCTTTCCATTATATTTTTCTAGATTGAATCAGCAGAAGTATCTGGAAACAGTGTAGTGTGCAGCTTTCTTCAGTATATGGAGAAGTCAAAACCTTGGCAGAAAGCTTGGTGTGTGATCCCCAAACAAGACCCTCTTGTGCTGTACATGTACGGTGCCCCCCAGGTATCTAACCTGTGTCTTTCTGAAGGGGCAGAGGTCCTGGGGCACAGGCGGAGGTGAAGAGACACTGAACTCAAAATCCTTCCATTACTACTCCATAGAACAAGAGAGCTCAGACAGTTGCATTGTCTTTCATTACAGTTGAACAATAATTAGGAACTAAAATTCAAGTTTAAACTATTTTTTTAAGCTTTTTTTTTTTTTTTTTAAAGATATAGCCCATAGTTTCTTCATCCTGTGCAGCATTTGCCTTCTCCCCTCCTCTCATTCCTATCCAGTGATTTGAGAAAGGATTCGCTGGATTAGGAAGGGGCATGGGAAGCAGGAGTGAAGCAGAGGAAGAACCAAGGAGGAGAAGGAGCCTGTTTGGTGAAGGGAAATAATTATAGGTTTGGGTTTTGTTTTGTTTTGTTTTTCCCAAATGGATGGATACCTGAAGAAGAAAGGAATTTGAGAGGAAAGGGAATTTAAGTCAACCTCAGATTTTCATTATCCAGTAACAAGTTTCTAAGAACCATGTATACATGAACCTGAGCTAAACCTGCAGGAGTAACAGAGACGCAGGTTTAGCTTCTAACCAGAACAGCACCAGGCACTGTGGAAAAACACCTGCATTCACCTGGAAATAGATAAAATCTTAAATGTACCTGTTGTATTTTAGCCTATATCCATATTAAGGGCTGGTAAAAAAAAATGTTTTAGAAATAAACTTAGCACCTGGCTGGCTCAGTCAGTTAAGCGCCTGCCTTCAGCTCAGGTCGAGATCCCAAGTTCCGCATTGGTCTCCCTGCTCAGCCAGAAGCCCGCTTCACCCTCTCCCTCAGCTGCTCTCCCTGCTTGTACCCTCTCTCTCTCTCTCAAATAAATAAATAAAATCTTAAAAAAAAAAAAAGAAACTTAAAATACCAAGGTATATAGTGTCTTCTATTTCATTGTTTTTCCTATACCCTTTTCTTGTCCTTAAATAAATTGATGCATGAATGAATGGATCACCAAATAAAACAGTTCGGTAATCAAATCATCATTAGTGTTTGGTGGTTTTGTAGAGTAAGATGACTATTATTCTTTCCCCTTTTCATCTGAATGAAGAGCTAAATGGACTCCTTCACAGGGGGGTGGGGTGTAGGGTCTGTGAATCTTGGCTGATTGAGGTATCTGCTCTCATTCATTAATTCACTCAGCCAACATTTTCAGTGACCTCATGTCTGGGCAGTATGCTAAGCCTTGGATCCCAGTCTCTGTCCACAGAGAGCTCATAGCATGTGTCTTTGTGGAACAGCAATAGGGAAAGGGTTAGTGGGAGCCAGATCACAAAGGGCCATGGATAACAAGCAAATACATCTCACAGTCCTGTGTACCATGTTTTTTCCTTAGGACGTCCGAGCCCAGGCCACCATTCCACTCCTCGGTTATGTTGTGGACGATCTGCCAAAGAGTGCAGACCTGCCCCACAGTTTCAAACTGACCCAGTCCAAGTCTGTGCACAGCTTTGCTGCAGACAGTGAGGAACTGAAACAGAAGTGGCTGAAAATCATCTTTTTAGCTGTCACAGGTGAGACACCAGATGGTCCCAACAAGCATCCAGCCACCTTGGATGATCATGCTGAACCTAAGAAAAAATTAGAATGCTGAACTCCAGGACCATCCATGACATGGAGGTCTCAAGATTTACAGCCCAAGACATTCCCAGCCCTCCTTATTCATCTCTTAGCACTTTATGTTGGAAAATATAGGCTCATAAATGCATCTTTTGGGGGACTATTTTCCTGTTTTTCTGTACCCTTAGTGAAACTGATGTGCAGAGCCATTCTACCGATAAAAGTTTGAAATAATGTGAAAATGGAGCATTTTTTAATGAGCTATTCCTTGCATATGTACTTTTGTCTTGAAGAAGATGGTATCAATGGATTCTATCACTATCAGGTTAGAATAGGCCACTTGCATCTAAGGTCCTTCCATTTCTTCTCCCTCACAGGTAGGACTTGTAACAGTTTGAAAGATATACCTCCATGTTGCCAAAATAGATCCATGGTATTAAAAAAAAAAAAAAATACAGGGACAGTTTAGGCTATTCACTTATTTAATTTAGTTTATAAAGCTCAAGCTGCATAAACAATGTAAGGTCTTTTAAAACAAAAAGGACAAATTGTTGACATTCAAACTTTCAACTTATTAAGAAAAGATAGTACTTGTTTTTGTAGAAATATTCCTAAGAAGAAACTATCTCAAGTATATAGCAATTATGTGTATATAGTATTAAGTATGGATATAATTATATTATACATGCTTTTCTCTTCAGCTTTAGGTTCATATTTGTCTCTAATTTATTTTTTAAATATAAAGCATGTTTTATCTTGGATTTGAACAATTCCAGAAATGTTTTTGGTGGTTTATGTTTAACTGATTGACATCTAAGGGTATTGATATTTTTATAATAAGAAAAAGCAGTAATTTATGTGGCATGGGATATATTAGTTCCAACAGTATTTTTAAAGTACTATTTCTTTCGTTCTGTGCCTATTTAAAACAGTGCCTCTCTTTGAAGGTGCTAATAATACCTATTTAAATATATAATGAGGGTTTAATTAATGCTTCAGTCTTGAGTATTTGGCCACTGAGGTGGTCGAAGTCACAAGGTTATTTTACCTTTCACAGTCCTGCAATTGTTGCAGCAGTTAATATCAGCATGTGCAAAAATGTTCACAGAAACCTAAACTGTACAAGATACCTGACTTTATATAGAACTGGGACATATGGAAACTGCGTTTATTGTAATGTTTTTCTATTCTATAAGGCTATTAAGCATGGTTAAATGAGGACTATACATAATTAACACTTAGATAACTGTGTGGGCCTATGCCTTCATCAGATGGGAAACGAAATTCACATGTGATAACCTGTGTTTGAGGGGTAGGTAAATAGAAATTAGAGGGAGCTTATGCTCAACTCTTTAAACCACCTCAGTGAAGAAAAGGAGGGGGAAAACACAGTAATGAAAAGCAATATTTTAATGGCAGGTGTGGGAGGTACAAGATGTTTGAAGAGAGTCTGAGCATTTTTTCCCATCATTTGGGGAATTCTTTTTTTTTTTTTTTTTTCATTTGGGGAATTCTTAATAGTCAAAACATGATTTCTTATCACAAAGGCTGCTCTTCATTATATTGTGGTTGTGATTAAGATCTCACATTAAGTTGGCTATTTAAGTTAATCTTTTTCTCAGATTAGGTATTTTTTTACCCATTTACCCTGTTAAGCCCCAAACATTATCACTTTTAAATGCCTAAGTCTGCTAGAAATCCACAAGAATGACCCCACTATCTTGGCTTTTGAGAATTATGTCTTTTTTATTTTAAAGATTTTATTTATTTATTTGACAGACAGAGATCACAAGTAGGTAGAGAGGCAGGCAGAGAGAGAGAGGAGGAAGCAGGTTCCCCTCGGAGCAGAGAGCCCAACGTGGGGCTCCATCCCAGGACTCTGGGATCATGACCTGAGCGGAAGGCAGAGGCTTAACCCACTGAGCCACCGAGGTGCCCCAAGAATTATATCTTAAGTGTAGAATGGATTCACTCAGAATTTAAGACAGCCACACATTTATTCTGGCCTGTCTTTTTAAGAAATATTTGAAGTCTCTCCTTTTTCCCCCCACTCCAAAGGCGAAGGTAAACTAATTATGGCTGACAAAGTTAGATTGCCTTCCTCTATAAAAAGAATTTCAGCCATGATCATTAACATTAAACCAAATATTTGGAATCAGAAAGAGATAAAGTTGTAGCTTCTTAAGCCCTATCACATCAGGGACCCACTGAAAGAAATGTTACATTACTTCTCTTTTCTAGTTGCGAATCCTATGGGGGGAGGTGGTGTGTGTGTATGTACAAAGTATATATTCAAGGTGGCTTTTGAGATGGTTACACTATAGCTATAGGTGATATATTGGCATTCTTAATCTCCAGAAAAGAGAAGCAATAAAAACATAGCGAGATTATCAGGAGAACATGACTTTTGTAAATTGTGAATAGAGCAATGGAAACAAAAGGGCCAGTTTAGAGGATTTATGGGCCAGATTGTTTTTGAAAACTATTTTGAACAGTGAGAAGATTGTTATCCTGCAATGGGAGTAACATGGATACACTCAAGTTTTGGCTCAGTAAATATCATTGTTATTTAATTTAGATTATCAAAAGAGTACGTAAAAAGAATATTGTCATGCCCTTAACATTATCTTTAATTTTTCCAAAAAATTAGAAATAATAGTACTAGAAGAAAATTTCTGGTTATCCAGTTACCATCTTTCATGGCACACCCCGTGTTCTTTAGACAAGCACAAAGAGAAGCATTGAGGCAGGCTTACCTGTTTCTCATAAAGAGTCACTAGTGCTTTTACTTGGAGGAAGGCAAGAGAATACTCTTAGGCATTTAGTAAACATCCAGCTAAACCGAAAGATGTCAAAGTGTGATTGGTTTCAAGAACCATCATGTGTCTTGGTTTCTGAGACACCTGAGCAGCATGACAAATTGAACATAAAAAACCAATTGATTGCTTTCCAATTAAAAACAACATTCCATATAGGTTTTATTCTTTATTTTCCCTAATCTGGTGCTTTCCAAGTCATCTTCAAAGTGCCCTTTCTCCAAACTTTGATAAAAACTGCTATTCATTACAAAACATTCCAATTTTTTTAAACTTAAATTTTGCTTTTACTGAAAGTCTACCATTTGGTATATGAAGTATGAAATGTAGTGCAGACTTATCTCCAGGTTTTAAGTGGGACTCAATAATGAAAAATGCCACCAGCCACTTTTGTAATAATGGCATCTACAATGCCATCATGTATGCAAGCAATAAAATTCTTCAGGGTATGTTTTTATACTGAAATTTTAATAAGAATGCCCCTAGCCACAAGGATATAGAGAATTAACTTTTAGAAATGATACTATAACTCAAATTGCTGGATATAGGGAAGGGAAGGGGGGGCATTATTCCTTGGATTGAAATAAGTGTCAAAAGCATTTTTCCTTTTGCAAAGGGTATGGATGGTGAGAGAATTAAGCACATCTGCACTACTTCATCAAGCTACATTTCATTTTCCGTGAAGTTTAATACAGCATACAGGTTGGTGTACTTACCTTCATTGGGTGACCTACCCCAATTAAAAAAAAAAAAAATACTCCAACCTAAAAAATTACTAAACTTTTTACGAGAATTAACCTTTTAAATGTGCCCTGTCCCCATATATAAATACACATTTGGATTTTTTTAAAAGAGTACTTGTCGTAGTCATAAGTATATAAACTACAAACTTCATAGTACTGCAGGGTTGTTAAAGATTCATTGATGCCTTCTAAAAACCTTATATCAAAAATACTTTCGTGAGCTCACAATTCTGTTTTACTTTCCCTTGTCTACTTTGTGGAAACAGGGTAGGTTTTTTCTGTTTGTTTGTTTCCTTCCAAAGTTTAGATCCCATTTATGATTATATTTAAAGCCTTAAGTTCTTATTCTGAGAATATTATCTGTGATAACTCTAATAATGATCTTTCTGGACTAGATATATCCAGAGGAAAAGGCACCAACAGGAGCAAATAAACTTCTAAGGAACAAAGGTCTTATTTTTTGCAGGTATCCTTGTATAATGCAGAATAGAAGATTAATTAAAATTTCCTACATCATGTGGTGTTCGTGTTAGCGGGTCTAAGATTAAGCACATGGTATTTATAAGCTAAAATTAATTCAAAAGGCAAGAATGTCTTAATGTTTTCATTCTTCAATTTTGTATTCTTTAAGAATGTATTAATATAAAAACTGTGGCTAACCAGTTCTTATTCTCTAGAACTGTATTGACACCAGTAGTGGATCGTGTTACTTCTTCATTCTCATCCAATTTTAGTAGAATCAAATTGCTTTTTATTTTCGTATTACTATCTACTATAGATTCTTCAGATGTAGAAAATGAGTAGGATATATAAAGACCACTAGATATACTTTTAAAACTCTTTCTGTGAATTTATGCATATATGTATATATGTAAAAACATTGTTGATTTTCCAATTGTTTTTCCATAGGAGTGAAATTTTTATAGAGACTGTTCTTTTTAACTTAAATATTTTAACATAAATTATTTACATGGGTTTTTAGTACAATTCATTCTTGTGTGTGCCCTGTAATCATGTTTCCAGAAGAAGATTACTTTCTTTATTGATACGGTAAAAAGGAGTAAAAAATTAGGAACTGAAATAAACAAGAGTGAACAGAGAAGTGGACAGAAAGAGACTTCTGATCACCAGATCAGAGCAGTATATGTTAGGACAAAAGAAAAAATACCTAGACTGCAGAAAGGATATGAACTATAAAAAAGAAGTCTTTGTAGTTGAGCACTGATGGGATTTGTTGCACCAAGGCCTTTCTCCATTAATTACTTTTTCCTTCAGACTTAAAATTCTTTCATCCTATGGGCCATTTTCTGCACTGTATACTGAGGTAATAAAATTCCTTTAAAGTCAATCATGGTTTTTCCACTTTTTGACCGAGCATTTGGCAGAATGCAGTATTTTTTCTGTTTTGAGATGAACTAGCACATGGCTCCTACAAGATAGTTTTTAAGTCATTGGGGTCACTAGAAGTCACATGATGGTATACTTCTTCCTAAAATTTGTTATGGTAGATTTAGTGAGAAATTAAATCAAGAAATTTCATTGTAGCATATTTTAATAAGTGAATACCAAATACATAGAGTGAGATATATATACACATATATATATCAGTTTGGAAAGAAACATAATAGTCTTGGGGACCATTATGAAAACGGAATTGCATTATATATTACATATTATGTGGATGTTGGAATGTATCACTAGGGGGAGGGGTCTCCATTCATTAGCAATCATGTCTGTATATAAAACTTTTTTTTAACCAAACTAGCATTTTATTTTGTGATTGACAATTGACTGATATTTTTGAATGAGTGTTATCTGGGTTTTGGAATTGTGATCAGTTTGAAAAGGTATGTTAACCAGAATTTTAGAGTTAACTCCAATGTGAAAAAGTGTACACAAAAAGTAATTCTTTTCTAGCTATATGAATGTAAAATACTTGCATATAGTGTATATATTGTGTAATATATGTATATTTGGTCATAAAGGCTAGAGTTGGAAACATTGTAAAATTAAGCACTTTAATTCCTATTAAATATTAAACATTTGTATCTTGTAAATAAATACATCCTTACATGAATTATAAAGACTTAAATGTCATTTCACTTAGGACTATAGATGTTCACAATGATCTCGGTTGTCAGAAATTTTGGTTATCTCACAGAACAGTTACTCCAATACAGTGCCAATGCTCCTTCCCACTTCCAAACCCCACCAAAACCTGTGGAAATCTTTCAAGAATAACGCAGTGACAGAAGCCAGGGCTCCTCAGTTATAGAACTGGGGACTCCTCCCTGTGATAACTCCAGGATAAGGTCTACAGGAGCCACAAAAGCAGTTCTACTGTTCTCTGAGAAATGACTGACTGCTTTACTACATTGTTTATGGTGTTTGCCTGCACTGCTGAGTCTTAGCTGGTGAAACAGACATAAAAATGGAAGTCAGAAGAAATGCATTTGAGTCTTAGTCCTGCTGTTACTACTATTATGTGATCTTAGACAATTTACCCGAGTCCCAATAATAAACTCTTATAGTCATTCCAAGAAATATGAAAAATGCACTTGGTGACTACAAAACACTATATACATAAGTATTTTATGGAATACTTCACTGGGTTTCATACAGTTACTTTACTGGCTTTTTTTTTTTTTAAAGATTTTATTTATTTATTTGTCAGAGAGAGAGGGAGAGAGAGCGAGCACAGGCAGACAGAGAGGCAGGCAGAGAGGCAGGCAGAGGCAGAGGGAGAAGCAGGCTCCCTGCCGAGCAAGGAGCCCGATGTGGGACTCGATCCCAGGACGCTGGGATCATGATCCGAGCCGAAGGCAGCCGCTTAACCAACTGAGCCACCCAAACGTAAAAGTTATCCCAAAAAGGAATGTGTGAACAGTTTGATTTAAGAGAGAAAATATTTCCGGAGATAATCCTTTTTAGAAATTAATATCCTTGTTGAGGTCTCAGTGAATTAATTTATCACTTGGTTCTTTAAAGCAATTAGCAGGGTGCATGGGTGGCTCAGTTAAGTGTCTGCCTTTGGCTCAGGTCTCCTGGGATTGAGTCCCACATGGGGCTCCCTGCTCAGCGGGGAGTCTGCTTCTCCCTCTGCGTCTCTCCCTTCCTCCTCCCTCTCTCATGAATAAATAAAATATTAACTTAAAAAAAAAAAACAATTGGCATCAGCTGAAGAATTTCTTGAAAGTTGTCCTTGGCTTAGCAATATGACGTGTTTGAGTGCACCTTATACCAGAGTAGAAATATGGCAAAGAGACCCAGTATGGCCTAATTCAGAACTTCTCAGACTAATGTACGTGGGAATCATGGGGGGATTTTGTTAAAATGCAGATTCTGTTTTAGCATGTCTGTGATGATCAAGTTCTAACAGGGTCTCAGGTAATGTTGAAATTCTTCAAACCTTCCTTGGAGTAGCAGCTTATACTGAGAAGGACTTTGTCATAGACAAGTGACTAGAGGTCCCTGACTCTATCACTTTTTGTGACTTTAGACATAAACTCTTCCTTGAAATGTTTTGGGACTTGGATAATATTTTAGTATATTGCCTGGTCTATATGAGGCATTCAGCACATTTTACTTTTAATTGAACTATAGTTGATAATATTACTTCAGTTTTACAATATAATAATTCAACAATGATATATACCAGGATAAGTGTAGTTACCATCTATCACCATACAAAGTTATTATAATATTATTGACTATATTCTCTACACTGTACTTTTCGTTCCTGTGACTTATTTTTATAACTGGAACTTTGTTATTTCTTAATCCCCTTCACATACTGCTCGCATCCCTCCTCCCCTCTGGCAACCACTGGTTCTCTGAGATTTTTGTTCGTTTTTTAGATTTCCCATATAAGTGAAATCATATAGCGTTTGTGTTTCTCCACATAATACCCTGTAGGTCTATACATGTTGCAAATGACAAGATTTATTAAAGATTTATTATTAGGGACGCCTGGGTGGCTCAGTTGGTTAAGTGGCTGACTTCAGCTCAGGTCATGATCCCACTGTCCTGGGATTGAGTCCTACATTGGGCTCCTTGCTTCGCGGGGAGCCTGCTTCTCCCTCTGCCTCTGCCTGCCTCTCTGCCTGCCTGTGCTCTCTCTCTCTCACTCTAACAAATAAATAAATGAGATCTTTAAAAAAAAAAAAAGTTATTAGAGAGAATGCATGGGGAAAGGGTGAGGGAGTGAGAATCTCAAGTTGACCTCACTGAGTGCACAGCCCAATGTGGGGCTCCACCTCACGACACTGAGATATGACCTGAGGTGAAATCAAAAGTCAGACACTTAACTGACTGAGCCACACAGGCACCCCAAGGATCTTTTTTATGGCAGAACATTCCATTGTATTCATATATACCACATCTTTATCGATGAATACTTAGGTTGCTCCCATATCTTGTCCATTATAAATAATGCTGCAATAAACAAACCAAAAAAAAACCACATCTTTTTAGATTACTGTTTTATTTTTCTTTGGGTAAATACCCAAAATAAAATTAATGGGTGTTATGATATTTCTGTTTTTAACTTTTTGAAGAAACTCTGTGCTGTTTTCTTAAGCAGCTTCGTCAATTTGCATTTCCATCAACAGTCATGAGGATTCCCCTTTCTCCATCCTTGCCAAGACTTGGTATTTCTTGTCTTTTTGATAGTCATTCTGACTGTGTAAAGTGATACCTCATTGTGGATTTGATTTGCATTTCCCTGATGATTAGTGATGTTGAGCACCTTTCCATGTGTCTGTCATGCATCTATAGATCTTTAGAAAAATACCTTTTCAGGTCCTCTGCCCATTTTATAATCAGATTATTTGGCATTTGTGTGTGTGTGTGTTTTCTTTACGTATTTTGGGTATTAACCCCTTATTTAATATATACTTTGCAAATACCTTCTCCCAACTAGTAAGTCACCTTTGTTTCCTTGATGGCTTTTTTCACTGTGCAAAAATTTATTAGTTTGATGTAGTGCCAGTTATTTATATTTGCTTTTGTTCCCCTTGCCTGAAAAGACATATCTAGAGAAATATTGCTAAGGCTAATGTCTTTGAGTTTACACCTATGTTTTCTTTTAAGAGTTTTGTGGTTTCAGGTCTCAGGTAGGAGTCTCTAATCCATTTTGAATTTGTTTTTGTGTGTGGTATAAGTGGCCAAGTTTAATTGTTTTGTATGTGGCCATCCAGTTTATTGAAGAGATTGTCTTTCCCCATTTTGGGTCCTGTTTTAAATTTATTTACAATATATACATGGGCTTCTTTCTGGGTTCTCTATTCTGTTTCATTGATTTATGTGTTTGTTTTTATGCCACTGCTGTACTGTTTAATTTACTAGAGCTTTGTAGTATAGTTTGAAGTCTAGAATTGTAATACATCTAGCTTTGTTCTTTCTCAAGATTGCTTTTGCTTTTGGGGTCTTTTGTGGTTCCATATAAATTTTAGGATTATTTGTTCTAGTCTAAAAAATTCTATTGGTATTTTGATAAGGATTGCCTATGTTCTGTAGGATTTTTATGGTTTCAAGTCTCACATTAAGGTCTTTCATCCATTTTGACACTTACTTATTTTTGTGTGTGGTGTGAGAAAGTAGGCCAGTTTCATTCTTCTGCATGTTGCTGTCCGTTTTCCCAACACCGTTTGTTGAAGAGACTGTCTTTTTCCCATTGGATATTCTTTATTAAAGATTAATTTGACCGCATGGTCGTGGGTTCATTTCTGGGTTTTCTATTCTTTTCCAATGATCTGTGTGATTATTTTTCTGTCAGTACCATATTGTTTTGATCGCTATAGCTTTGAAATATAGCTTGAAGTCTGGGATTGTGATGCCTCCAACCTTGCCTTTTCCAGGGTGCTTTGGCTATTCTGGGTCTTTTGTGGTTCTGTACAAATTTTAGGGTTGTTCTAGTTGTATGAAAATATGGTGGTGGTATTTTGATAGGGGTTGCATTAAATATGTAGATTGCTTTGGGTAGTATAGACATTTTTTTAATTTTTTTAAAGATTTTTTTTCAATTTATTTATTTGACAGACAGAGATCACAAGCAGGCAGAGAGGCAGGCAGAGAGAGAGGAGGAAGCAGGCTCCCTGCTGAGCAGAGAGCCCGATGTGGGGCTCGATCCCAGGACCCTGAGATCATGACCTGAGCCGAAGGCAGCGGCTTAACCCACTGAGCCACCCAGGTGCCCCTAGTATAGACATTTTTAACAGTATTTGTTCTTCCAATCCATGAACATGGAATGTTTTTCCATTTTTTTGTGTGTGTCCTCTTCAATTTCTTTCATCAGTGTTTTATAGTTTTCAGAATACAAGTCTCTTACATCCTTGGTTGGGTTTATTCCTAGGTATCATGTTGTGGGTGCAATTGTAAAGAGGATCACTTCCTTAATTTCTCTTTCTGCTGCTTCATTATTGGTATATAGAAATGTAAGAAATTGCTCTATGGTGATTTTGTATTCTGCAACTTTACTGAATTCATATATTGGTTCTACCAAATTTTTTGGTAAATTCTTCTCTTCATAGAGAATCATGACATCTGTAAATAGTGAAAGTTTGACTTCTTCCTTGCCAATTTGAATCCCTTTTATTTCTTTTTGTTGTCTGATTGCTGAGGGTAAGACTTACAAAACTATGTTAAATATGTTTAACATAACATGTTAAACTATGTTAAATAACAGTGGTGATAGTGGACATCCCTTTATTTTTCCAGACCATAGAGGAAAAACTCTCAGTTTTTCTCCATTGAGGATGATATTAGCTATGGGTTTTTCATATATGGGCTTTATGATATTGAGGTATGTTCCATCTAACCCCACTTTGTTGAAGGTTTTTATCTTGAAAGGGTGTTGTACTTTGTCAAATGCTTTTTCTGCATCTATTGAAATGATCATATGGTTCTTATCCTTTCTCTTACTAATGTAGTATATCACATTGATTTGCAAATATTGAACCACACTTGTAGCCCAGGAATAAATCCCACTTGATTGTGATGAATGATTCTTTTAATGTACTGTTGGATTTGATTTGCTAGTATTTTTTTTTTTATTTGCTAGTATTTTGTTGAGAATTTTTGCACCCAAGTTCATTAGAGATACTGGCCTGTAGTTCTCTTTTCTGAGGAGTCTTTGTCTGGTTTTGGAATCAGAGCAACACTGGCTCCACAGAATGAGTTTAAGAGATTTTGTTCCATTTCTATTTTTTGGGACTGTTTGAGAAGAATAAGTATTAACTCTTCTTTAAATGTTTGGTAGAATTCTGTTAGGAAGCCATCTGGCCCTGGACTTTTGTTTGTTGGGAGATTTTTGATTACTGATTCAATTTCTTCAGTGGTTATTAATCTGTTCAAATTTTCTATTACTGTTTCAGTTTTGGTAGTTTATATGTTTGTAGGAGTTTATCCATTTTTTCATATAGTTTTTCATAATCTTTTATAATTATTTATATTTTGTGGTGGTGTTATTTCTTCTCTCTTTTTACTTATTTTTTATAGATTTTATGTATATATGTGTGTATGTATGTATGTATTTTTGTGATGTTATTTCTTCTCTTTTCACTTATTTTTTAAAGACTTTATTTATGTATGGATACACACATACATAAATATGTATTTCAGGGCGCCTGGGTGGCTCAGTGGGTTAAGCCACTGCCTTCGGCTCAGGTCATGATCTCAGGGTCCTGGGATCGAGTCCCGCATCGGGCTCTCTGCTCAGCAGGGAGCCTGCTTCCCTCTCTCTCTCTCTCTGCCTGCCTCTCCATCTACTTGTGATTTCTCTCTGTCAAATAAATAAATAAAATCTTTAAAAAATATATATATGTATTTCAGAGAGTGAAAGAGAGCCTGAGCAGGGGGAGGAGCAGAGGGAGAAGAAGAAACAAACTCCCCGCTGAGCAGGGTGCCTGACATGGGACTTGATCCCAGGACCCTGGGATCATGACCTGAACCAAAGGTAGACACTTAACTAACTGAACCACCCAGGCGTCCCCTATCTTCTCTCTCTTATTTTTTATTTATTTGGGTCCCTTCTCTTTTTGGTAAGTCTGGCTAGACGTTTATTAATTTTATTAATTTTTGCAAAGACCCAGCTCCTGGCTTCATTGATCTGTTCTATTGCTTTAAGTTTCTATGCCATTTATTTCTGTTCTAATCTTTATTATTTCCTTCCTTCTGTAGGCCTTAGGCTTTATTTGTTCTTTCTGTAGCTCCTGTAGGTGTAAAGTTAGGTTTGAGATTTTTCTTGCTTCTTGTGGTAGGCCTATATTGCTGTATGCTTCCTTCTTTCCTTTTGCTGCATCTCAAAGGTTTTGGACTATTGTGTTTTCATTTTCATTTGTTTCCATGTATGTTTTTAATTTCTTCTTTGATTTGACCCATTTATTGTTGTTTAGCCTCTGTGTATTTGTGGTCTTTCCAAATTGTTTCTTGTGGTTGACTTCTAGTTTCATAGTGTAGTGGTCAGAAAAGGTCCATGGTATGATCTCAGTCTTGTATTCGTTGCAGCCTATTTTGTGAACTAATATGTAATCTATTCTGGAGTATATCCTATGTGCCCTTGAAAAGAATATGTATTGTGCTTAACAGAATTTATCTGTTAAGTCCATTTGGTCCAGAGTGTCCTTCAAAGCCATTGTTTCCTTGTTGATTTTCTGCTTAGGTGATCTGTCCATTATATAACTATTGTGTTAAAGTCCCTTACAATTATGGTGTTATTATCAATTAATTCCTTTATGTGTGTCATTATGTGTTTGGATGCTCCTATGTTGGGTGCATAACTATAATTGTTATATATTCTTACTGGATTGCCCCTTCTTTATTTCTTATTACAGTCTTTGTTTTAAAGTCTAGTTTGTCTGATACAGGTAATGCTATTCCGGCTTTCTTTTGACATCCATTTGTGTAATAATGACTCTCTTGGGGCACCTGGATTTTAAGCATCTGCCTTCACCTCAAGTCATGATCCCGGAGTCCCAGGATCAAGCCCCACATCGGGCTCCCTGCTCAGCAGGAAGTCTGCTTTCCCTCTGACCCTCCCCTTTCTCATGCTCTCTCTCATCTTTGCTCACTCTTTCTCAAATAAATAAAATCTTAAAAACAAGTCTCTTATAGGCAACATATAGATGGTTCTTGTGGTTTTGGGTTTTTTTTTTTTTTAACCCATTTTGATGTCCTATCTCTTTTGTTTGGACCATTTAGTCCATCTACATTCAAAATAATTATTTTTTGTTAAGATTTTTAAGTAATCTTGGGATGCCTGGGTGGCTCAGTTGGTTAAGTGTCTGCCTTCAGCTCAGGTCATGATCCCACAGTCCTGGGATTGAGTCCAATCAGGCTCCCTGCTCAGCTGGGAAATCTGTTTCTCCCTCTTGCCTGCTGTTCCCCCTGTTTTCTCTCTCTCTCTTTCTCTCACACACACACACACAAATAAATTACATCTTCAAAAAAGATTTTTTGAAGTAACCTTTACACCCAACATGGGGCTGGAACCTATGACCCTGATTCAAGAATCATACACTCCACCAACTGAAGATTTTCTCTGATCCTTTGTCACTTTTGGTCTCTCTTTTGCAGTAAAGATTCCCCTTTAATATTTCTTGCAGGGCTGGTTTAGTGGTTACAGACTCCTTTAGTTTTTTGTTTTTGTTTTGTTTTTGCTTTTTGTTTTGTTTTTAACTAGATTCCGTGCCCAGCATGGAGCCCAATGTGGAGCTTAACTCATGACTCTGAGATCAAGACCTGAACTGAGATCAAGAGTCAGACACTTAACTAACTTAGCCACCCAGGCTCCCCAGCTCCTTTAGTTTTTTTGTTTTTTTCTGGGAAACTCCTTATCTCTGTTTCTATTCTGAATGACAGCTTTCCTGGATAAAGTATTCTTGGGTGCAGATTTTTCCCATTCAGCACTTTGAATATATCATGCCACTCCTTCTATCTTGCCAAGTTTCTCTTGAAAAGTCTCCAGTTAGCCTTACGGGTCTTCCCTTGTAAGTTAAGGGTTTCTTTTGTCTTGCTGCTGCTAAGGTTTTTTTTCTTCATCACTGTATTTTGCAGTTTTAATTACAGTATGTCTTGATGTTGGCCTGCTTTTGTTGATTTTAATGGGAGTTTTCTCAGACTCCTGCATCTGGCATTCTGTCTCCTTCCTCATATTAGGGAAGTTTTCTGATATTTCTTTCTGCTCCCCCCACTTTTCTCTCTCTTCTTCTGGGACTCCTATAATAAAATGTTATTATGCTTGATGGAGTCACTGATTTCCCGGTTTATTATTGTGTTCCATAGTTATTCTATTGTTCAGCTTCATTATTTTCCATTATTTTGTCTTCTATTTCACTTATTTGGTTCTCTGCTCTTTCCAGCCTATTTATTGCATTAAGTCTATTTTCCAAATCTCATTTATTGGATTTTTTTTTAAAGATTTTATTTATTTATTTGACAGACAGAGATCACAAGTAGGCAGAGAGGCAGGCAGAGAGAGAGGAGGAAGCAGGCTCCCCGCTGAGCAGAGAGTCCCATGCGGGGCTCGATCCCAGGACCCTGAGATCAATGACCTGAGCCAAAGGCAGAGGCTTTAACCCACTGAGCCACCCAGGCGCCCCTCATTTATTGGATTTCTGACTCAACTCTATTATCTCTGTGGTAAGGATCTCTTCTGATCTCTTCCATTATCTTTTCTCAAGTCCAGTGAGTATCCTTATTGTTGCTTTGAATTCTCCATCAGGCATGTTACTTACATCTCTTTTGCTTAAATCTCTGAAAATGGCCTTCTCTTTTTCTTTCATTTGGGATAAATTCCTCCATCTTGGCATTTTGTCTAAGTCTCTGCCTTCTTCTGTGGGTGAAAAAAGCCAGTTATGTCTCCTGATCCTAAAAGTAATGGCCTTATGGAGAAGAAGTCATGTAGTACCCAAGGCCTGGTGCTTCAGGGAATGTCTCTGGACTGTGCTGCATGTGCTCTGCTGTTGGGTTTGGGGGCTCTATCCTTAACGACAGTCATCTGCAGGGGCTCTTCTTGCATGCTGTGCAGTTTTTGGTTTCTGGCCTGAATGTGGTAACTTTTAACTAGGCCTGAACCACCATCACCTCTTGCCTACATGACTGCAATAGCTTTCTAATTAGTCTCCAGGCTATCATGCCACCCCTCCATTGTCAAATGATCAGCCAGGGGAGTTAGGTAAAGCACAAGTCAAATCGTGTTGCTTTTCCTCTCCAATCCCTCCAGCAACTCCCCATTTCACACCCAATAAAGCCTAGGGCCTTGAGTGGCCTCCTAGGCCCTATATGTCTCCCACCACCACCACCACCCTGTACCATACATCTCCTTGCTTTTCCTTAAAGAAGCCAAGTACATGACAGCCTTATAACACATACACTGGCTGGACCCTCTTCCTGCAATGTTCCTTCCCCAGATACCTACATGAGTAACACCCTGCCAGTTTAAGGTTTTTGTTCAAATCTCACCACCTCAATCTCCCTTGAACATGTTATTTTAGATTACAACTGCCTTCACTACCAATGTAACTCTCCCATTCCTCATCTATTTTTTCCCATAACACTTAGAGCATCTTGTAGCCAAATAATTAGCTCTTTTTATGTTTATTTTTCCTATCTGCTCTACCTACTAGTAAAAAGTTCCAAATAAGGTCCATTTATCTGTTTTGATTACTGATGTCCCAAATCTACAAAACAGTGCCTGGCACATTTTAGGAGCACAAGAAATACTTATGCAGTGCACAAGCTAGGTTATGTAAAAGGGGAAAAAAGTGAACAGAACATTTCTTCCCAAGTATCAGATTGTGACTCTAGACTTTTGGAACAGAGGTCGAGAGGAAAGGAAATCAACATTTTATAAGCTAAACTTCTTTAATACAAAACCAGATTTCTGATTAAGTGTTTAAAACATAGTCAAGGACTTCAAAATGTAAAAATCTTGGTTAATTTTTTCATACTGGATTTTTGCTTTCAAAAATCAGTCTCAACCCACTATCATCACCATCACCACAGCACCTCAACTGCGGAAATTAGAGGCAGCTGGTCACTGCTCCAAAAAGAGCCAGAGGCTCTGAGAGACACATGTCCTGAGGAAGTGGGACTGACAGGGGGGACCTCATCCAAGGTTTGGATAATGAGTGCCTAGTCTGCAGCCACTTCATAGAGGAAGTGATTCATGGATTGTTTTTGTCCTGCATTTAAGCAAAAACAAAACCAGGTTGCTTTGTCTTAGTAAAGGAAACTCTCTGCTTTTATACAGTAAGATTGGACCTTATAGTCCATTATGTTTTTTTCACAAAAAATAATATTTTAAATCACTTAAATATATTATTATCATATACTGTGAAAAAATTAAGAATGTTCTTTCTATAGAGAATCATGTCCAATGTTGGAAGAAACATACCTTGTCCTAAATATCATCTTGTAGTTTTTCCAATATCTTCTCCACAGTACCTGCTTATGTATCTGTGTATATATGCTTGAGGAGTGGGGAACAGGCAGGCAGGAATGGGACATAAGGAGAATGAATCAAAGGATCCAGGCTCAGTTATAAATATAGGAGAAGGAATCTTCAAATATAAAAAAAATATTTATGGGGCACCTGAGTGACTCAGTCAGTTAGGCATCTGCCTTCAGTTTGGGTCATGATCCCAGGGTCCTGGGATTGCACCCTGTGTCATCAGGCAACCTGCTCAGCATAGAGTCTGCTTCTCCCTCTTCCCCAACCTTCCCCTCCCATGCTAGCTTGCACTCTTTCTTTCATAAATAAAATCTTTTTAAAAAAAATTATTTGCTAAAGCAGTCATGATGCTTTTCTTTTTATTTATTTTCAGTGTAACAGAATTCAATGTTTATGCACCACACCCAGTGCTCCATGCAATACGTGCCCTCCCCAATACCCACCACCTGGCTCCCCTGACCTCCCACCCCCCACCCCTTCAGAACCCTCAGGTTGTTTTTCAGAGTCCATAGTCTCTCATGATTCATCTCCCCTTCCAATTTCCCTCAACTCCCTTCTCCTCTCCATCTCCTCCATGTTATTTGTTATGCTCCACAAATAAGTGAAACCATATGATAATTGGCTCTCTCTGCTTGACTTATTTCACTCAGCATAATCTCTTCCAGTCCCATCCATGTTGATACAAAAGTTGGGTATTCATCATGATGCTTTTCTAAATATACCTTTTAGTTGAGTGTTGACTTTTGAACCATCTTAATGTTTTATGTACACACACATAATAAAACTAAAATTGTAAAACAAAACCTAATATGGAATACAAATGCAAACAAGTGAACCTATCTGTATATCAAGTAATAGCAAAAGAATAACACAGCCAAACTAAAGATAAGAATTAGAAGAACTAATGCACATTTTTAAATGTAAAATATTGACTACCTATTCTTAAACTAAAGAAAAATAGACTTACAAACAAATATTGAATTCTAGGTCTTTGGTTTGTTTTTCCCAATGGTATGGCTTCACAATTCTAACATTACTTTTGCTGAGTTTTGGAACCAAGAAAATCAAGTAGTATGTTGAGTATAATGGAAGCCAAATTTCTGTCAGAAAAGGCAGTATGGAAAGGGTGAACATGATAATAAATCCTGTTTTTTGGACTAGAATTGCAGGAATCAGCATGAATACATGGTTTTATAAAATTAGCTAGGTGGGTATAGTTATACAGATATAGATATATTGATCTGTATAGATATATAGATATGTGTGTGTTCATATATTTCCAAGCTGTCTGCTGCAAGGTCTAGAAGCAATAACACCCCAGTAATAATGAGCATATCTATGTTGGTTTCTAAGTACCACTTTCCACTAAAAGAAATCAGAGGTCCTTGGAAAAACAGCCAGTTCCAGGGCTAGGGCAGAGAACATTCAAAATAAATCTGGAATATTATATTGTGCCAGAAAGTGGGAACGTGCCCAAAGAATAATGGGGACATGTCAGAAGAACCAGTAGTCAGCTTAAAGAGACTCCCACTGGTAAAATCTGGGATAGTCAAACATGAAAATAAAAATGGTAGTAGTTATATGTCAACTTTTTTTTTTTTTTTTAAAGTAGCGGTGTCCAATGTGGGGCTTGAACTCACTGATCCTGAGATCAAGACCTGAGCTGAGATCAATAGTTGGATGATCAAAAGACTGAGCCAACCAGGTGTCCCAGTGATATGTCGATTATATCTCAATAAGCCCGAGAGCCATGGGAAATGATGATAATGGATTAAATTCCATTCAGTAATATAGGAACACAAGAATTCAAGCTGATATGAATGAATAAGTGAATGAATGAATGAATGAATGAATGGAGAAAAAGGAAAATTTCTTCCCCATAATAAAATACAAACAAATGTAGAAGGAATGATGAAGTTTAAAAAATAGCATTTTTAGCTGTTAAGCATCATGAATTCAAGCCCAGGACACTCCATGTGGAGCCTACTTAAGAAAAAGGTATTTGATAAAGCATAGTAATAATTTAGGTAAGAATTATCAATAGACACTATAACAGATGGGTAAGAAATTCTTGAGAACAAGTATATCTCTACAGTCTCAAAATTGTACCCACAAAATTCATACTAATTACAAAAAGAAAAAAAAAATTTACAATGGAAAAACCTGGGGACAACACCCTAACAAATTAGTATCACCAGTGAATACAAACTGGTATCATGGGCTATTGGTCTGAAGCATTAAGAAGGGCACAATATCAATTCTGTGGTATTCCTACCAAAAATACAGAACCTAATCTAATCAGGAGGAAATACCAGACAAGCACAATTGGAGGAATATTCTACAGAATGCCTGGTCTATATTAAAAAATGTTAAGGTCATAAAGTACAAAGACAGACTGAGGAACTTTTCCAGAATAAATGACTAAAGAGTTAGGACAACCAAATGCAAGGGTATGTAATCCCAGGTTGGACCTAGGCCAGAATATTTTTTTCCTTCCATCAAGGATATTACTGAGACAGTAATTAACATTTGTAAGTGAGATAATTGCATGTGCTAATTTCGCCATTTCAGTCATTGCAATGTGATTATGTAAGAGAATAGCCTTGTTCTTTAAAATACACACACAAGTGTTTGAGACAAAGAGGCATCAGGTATGCAACATACTGACAAATGGCTCAGCGACAAAAAAATCAAAGATTAAGCCAATGAAATAAAATGCTTCTAGAGAATCTGGATGAAGGATAAACTAGATTTCTCGTAATTCATTTCTAACTTTTCTGTAAGTCTACATGTATTTCAAAAAAATTTTTTTTGGGGCGCCTGGGTGGCTCAGTGGGTTAAGCCACTGCCTTCGGCTCAGGTCATGATCTTAGGGTCCTGGGATCGAGTCCCGCATCGGGCTCTCTGCTCAGCAGGGAGCCTGCTTCCCTCTCTCTCTCTACCTGCCTCTCCATCTACTTGTGATTTCTCTCTGTCAAATTAAAAAAAAAATTTTTTTTCTAATGTTTTTATGGAGTTTAACCTAGTCCTTTATTTTCCTGAATTGTTTGTAAGCCTACATATTGCAACCTTCCTTTTCTTTATCTCTTTCCATACAAATAAAAAATTGTCTCGTAAAGATATATAAAGAAAAAACAACTGTAAATTGTCCCAGGAAAAACAATAGTTTCAAGAAATAGTTTATCTTGAGTCATCCATTCATTCGACATCTAAATATTAATTGAATGCTTTCTGTATGCTAGTTGGTTATTGTATCAATATTTAAGGTCTAAGATTACTCTGAATATACTGAGAGTAGGTTTCTTTTTAAATTTCTCCAAGCACACAAAGAACTATTCCCGTATTTTGTCATTCCTCTAATCAGAAGATGTGTTCGTTGTAAACCAAATACCCTGGATTTTTAAAGTACATGAGCTGTAGTGTCACAAAAATGTGTATTTGTCAACATTCATATGGAAAAGTTTTGACCCCATACTTGTCAGCTGTGGTTCAACCTATAAAGTAAAATAAAAACAGGAGAAGCATCCTATTTTAAGCACAGTGGAAATATGTATCAACAACTATGTGGAATGTTATAAAAGTATACAGTTTTTCCTCTTTTTGCTTTCCTTTTTTAAGTAGGCTCCACACTAGACGGAACAAAGGTCTTGAACACATGACTTGAGATCAAGACCTGAGCCAAGATAGAAAGTCCGATGCCTAACCAAGTGAACAACTCAGGGGCCCCAAATTACACATTGTTTCAAATAAAAGGAACTGGGATTGATACGAAAAGTATTGCCTTGCTACATATTAATAATTGGTTTATTTAAGGCACCCAAAAAATGGTAATAGATTTTTAGAAGAAAAAACTGTGTGAAAGGCAGAGATAACAAGCTGGGTAAATCTGTGACCTTTCTACCTTCCTGTGTGCATTTGGGCTTCTCAGACACACCAAGGGGTTGCATAAATGTATTTCGTTTACTCTTAAAATGCCAAATTCCAGAGGGTCTGAGGTTCTATTGTTTCCAAACGACATTAGAAAAAGTGCAATAGGACAAGTTGTACATTTCCAGATTCAAAAACCAAACCATGAAACCAAAATGGAATTAGAACACAAAGTCCAGACTTCGAGCAGCCAAAGTAAAGATATGTAAATTTAAAGCTGTGGAATCCTGAGTAATTTCATCTTAACTTTTCTTCTCTGTATCTTCCATTTTTTCTTAAGTCTAAAAATAGAGTCAGAAATTAAGAAGAAACATGCCATTATTAAGGAAATGCTGCCATCCCCCTACAATTATACAACCATTAGTAACAGTCACTTGCCAGAGTTTGGGGCAGTGACAGTGGCCAGGCAGAGAGAGTCCCCTGCTCCCAAAGTTTGCCTTAGTATTTGTCATCTAAGCCCCAGTTATAGGACGCAAGTCTCTCAGATCTTAGTATGCAACAGATTCCTTGGCCAACATAACAACCGAAATGCAACAAATAAAAATTCTTCAGTTTCTGCCAATGATTTTGGTCTTTATGAGCTCTGAAGAGGGGTGGGCCTGGGATCAGGGCCAGATGGAAGGTACAGGCTCCAGGGAAAGTATTAATTTGGTGCCTTTTAAAACTAATACTTTTAAATACTTGCTTAACATTTAGTTAGAGAAAGAAGGAAGGACAGAGAAGTAAGACTTCTGGGGGCAGCTGGCAACCTCTTCTATTGTGTTCTGGGCTCTCCAGTTTTGGCAAGAGAGCTGCATATACTTACTATTCACAAAATGAAAAACCGGAATCAGCTGGACCCAGTTTCACTAGAAAGAGGTGTAGGGATCATTTACTCACCCGCGCCCCCTGGGGGTTTCAAACTGTGACAAGTGACTTTAACCACATTTGGTACTCTGAGTTTTGGTAAATACAAGTTTCCCCCAAAACACTGTTTTCTACTATAGCTAGCGCTCACTGATTCTTTAGCATCCCTTGTGCAATGGCAACACAGGTGGCTCACCTGCTCGCCCGTCCTTAATCCAGCTCGGCTGGGAAGGAGACAGTCTCTAACCCAGCTGCTCTATGATCCTCCCAGTTGTCTGTTCTCCACTCTGTTCTCTTATTTCTCCTTAATACCAGAGGAAATTCTTCAAGTGTGTCTCCCACCAGTCATAATGAAATCTAAGAGATAGACTGTCACAGCTCAGTCTTGAGTTGGGATCCCCAGATTATGGGTAACTCTTTAAAACACAGGGATCCGGGGTGCCTGCGTGGCTCAGTTGGTTAAGCAGCTGCCTTCGGCTCAGGCCATGGTCCCGGGGTCTTGGGATCCAGCCCCACATTGGGCTTCCTGCTCAGCAGAGAGCCTGCTTCTCTCTCTCCCTCTGCCTGTTGCTCTGCTTGCTTGTGCTATCTCTCTGTTAAATAAATAATAAAATCTTTAAAAAACAAACAAACATAGGGATCCACTATTTATAGCCTGAGGTCTTATTATTTTCATTCAACGTCATACCCTAAGCACTTCCCTACCTCCAAAAGCAGTTTTTCATAGTCATAGCAAGCATTTGAGGGCTCACTATGTGCTGAGCACCATTCTAGGCACTTTATAAGAATTCTTTCGTTTTTACTCCTCCACAACCTGTTTAGCAAATCTCCTACATCCTATTTTTCACTAGTTAAGATAATGCTTCAAGGAACATTCTTTTTAAGTTTATTGATTTATTTCGGTAATCTCTACACTCAGTGTATGGCGGGAACTCACAGTCCCGAGATCAAGCATGCCATGCTCTTCTAACAGAAACAGCCAGGATCCCCAAGGAACATCTTTAACTTGTTATTGAGAGCGCACCTGTGACTGAGGTTAGGTGTCGTAGAAAACTTCTTAGGCAGGTGGTTCTTCCGCGAGGAGAGAGTTGCAAACAGGCACACCCATCCCGCGCATGCGCCTGCTGGCATGTTTGATGTGTCTGGGGCTATATGCCTGCAGGTGGTGGAC
This sequence comes from Neogale vison, assembly GCF_020171115.1. Classification (NCBI taxonomy): domain Eukaryota; kingdom Metazoa; phylum Chordata; class Mammalia; order Carnivora; family Mustelidae; genus Neogale; species Neogale vison. Next base: position 74,331,439 of record NC_058102.1, read on the forward strand.
AGGGTTATATCATTTTCTCCCAGGTGATTCTGATTCACCCCCTTCTTCCTCTACCTGCTCACCTCCATTTTTCAGAGACACGGTGATAGTCAAAATTGAGGTAAGCAGGTGAGTTTTCATATTGCTCTCAGGCTGAATACCACAAGCCCTGCCGGGATGAGACCTCACCGCTCGGACCTGCGCCCTCCTGCCATCCTGCTCACCTCCCAGATGCGGAAGGGCTTCACCAATGGTCTCGGGTAGGTCGCAACCTGTCATGGGGTGACTAGGATGAAAACAGAAATAGCTCTCCAGCTGCAAAAGATCCATAAGGGATCTTCTAACGGATTCATAAAGAACCTTTCTAAAAAGGTAAAATGTTTATAAAGGAGAAAAAAAAAATTTTTATAAAGGGAGAAAGGGAGGAGGCAGATGTCCAGGGTATGTTCCTATCGTTTGCTTCCTCACACCCAAGCGCATCGGCTCTCAGCCTGTTCTTTCATCTCCTTTCTCCTGCCTCAGCAGGGACATTTGGCAGAGTCTGGAGACATTTTTGGTTTGTCAGCCCTGGGAGAGGAGGAGTGGTGCTACTGCATCTAATGCAGAGAGGCCCGGGAGGGTCCTACAGGGCACAAGGCAGCACCTTGCCACCAACAGCTCTGCAGTCCGAAATGCCAGTAGTGCCAAAGCTGAGAAGCTCTGCTCAAGAGCCTTTACTTGCCTATGGCGCTCTCCTCCTTTCCTTGGTCCCCTTGTCCAGAACTCGCCTTTAAGTCCAAATGGAAAGGGGATCTAACCAGAGTGCTTTAGGGGTGTCAAGCAGTTTGCTTATGTTCTCAGTCTGTAGGTGGTATTTAGTAATAAGGTTCTTGGAGCAAAATTCCTTCTCTCAGCTATGAAAACTGCGGACTCGTGGAGACGCATGGCTCGCCTAAATCCTGGTGGGCTGGGAATGTGTCCTTTGACCAGCAGAATTGGAAAGTTCCCTTCCTTAAGTGGCCTTGAACTATGAACTTTTCTTTCAGAACTATGTCTAGTTCTCTAGCTTAACAACTTTTTAGGATGTTTTTCAGTTTTGCATTCCTCTGGGCTGCGATTCAGCCTCCCATAACTACTTCCCACCCCCCACATGTCATTATAGTTTGTGTTTCTACTGAACTTGTAAATTCAACAGAGAAATAGAATTGGCATTAGCTGTTATTCGATAACTTAAGAAATTAATTTGCTGAGAAAATGTACCCCTTGAAGGAAGAAGTCCTCTGGGTTTTTGGTTGTTGTTTTTTTTTCCTTAAATGATTAAATGATTAACATTCTGCTTGAATACATTTTATCACTATTCATTACATCTCATTACACTTCCTGTGAACTATTGGGTAAAACAGCCCATAGAAAGGACTTTAAACATTTTAAAGGACTTTCACAATGGCAAAAGGGCACAGGGGTTTTGACTTTGAAACTCCTCTTCAACACAGCTACCCTAGAGTTTAAATATATTTATCTGGGGGCACCTGGCTGGCTCTGCTCAAAGAGCATGAAACTTGATCTCAAGGTTGTGAGTTCGAGCTCCATGTTGGGTGTGGAGTCTAGTTAAAAATAAATTAAATAAATACACCTCATCTGTGCATGATGAGCTGGGAAGAACCTGATGGGTGCTCGCATTCAAAGACCTGAACACAGTGCGAAGTGCCTGTATGTACCATGTTTTGGGAATGATGCTAAGCATCTCGTTTCATCCTCACAATCCTATAAGGTAGGTTGAGAAAAGTAAATTCAGAAACTTTAAGAGAACTCCTCAGGAACATGTATCTAAGGACTGCCAGAGGCGGATTTTAAGCTCAGGTTTATCTGGCTTCAGCGGTCACATTTGACAGTAATTGCTACTATGATTGAGCACATTTAATGAAAAACACACTCTGGTAAGCCCTTTATATGCATTATTTTGTTTTGAATCACATAGCTATTTTTTCATGTACTTCTTTAAAAAAGATTTTATTTGTTGGGGTTCTAGGTGGCTTAGTCACTAAGTGTCTGATTTAAGCTCAGGTCGTAATCCCAGGGTCCTGGGATCAAGTCCACATTGGGGTCCCAGCTCAGTGGTGGGCCTGCTTCGCTCCCCCCACCCCCCCACTCATGCTCTCCCTAGCTCGCTCTAAGTAAATAAAATATTTTCTTTTTTAAAAGATTTTATTTATTTAACAGAGAGCGAGAGAAAGCCAAAGAGCACAAGCCAGTGGAGGGGGGTGCAGCAGGGAATGGCAGAGGGCAGAGGAGCAGGCTTCCCTCTGAGCAGGGAGCCCATGTGAGCTCAATCTCAGGACTCTGAGATCATGACCAAACCCAAAGGCAGACACTTAACCCGCCAAGCCACCTGGGTGTCGCTATTTTCTCATGTATTTTGTAGATGAGCAAATAGGCTCAGAGAGTGTACATCAGTCATTCCAGGTTAGAACTGGTAAACAGAACTTGAATTCAAGCATGTTGTGTCTGCTTATAAAACCCATGCTTTAAAGAATACAGTATACTGTCCCCCAAAATGCCATTTCCACCTCACCAGGTAGCCCTATGTGCATTATCTCATCAATGCTAAAAAATGTTGGTCCCTTTTTGCAGATGGGAAAATTGAAGCTCAGAGGCATAGGTAACCTTCTAAGGCAACACATCTTTCCCCATATATGGGTTATACTAGGCAAGGAACATTTGCTAGTACCCATTCCACCAGTAACTTTCAAGTTCTCTCTGTGTGGGTGTCTTTGAGGCTCCAGTACAATTTAAAAGACAAATGAAATCATAAATTGTGTTCTACATATATACATACATTTAAAGGTGTTAAAAGGAATGAGGTGATGCTATATACATTGATTTGGAAAGATGCCAACAAGACACTAAGTGAAAACTTAAAAAATTATTTTTTTAAATTTAATTATAAAACAATATGACTCCCCCATGTCTGGGAAATTTCTGAACGCACACAGAAACCTTTAATAGTATTTAATATTTAATAGTATTTACCTTCAGAGCAAGGGATTTGATGAGATGCCAACAGAGTTCAGGTGACTTTTACCTTCCTCTTTATATATTTCATTATTATTTTTAAAATTATTGCCACTCTTTCTTTGAGGTGAAAAAAGAAAATCTAAATCAGCCTTTAGAGAATCTCCTAGCTTGAGAACATAGCCTAGATGGGGTGTGATACAAGTAACATAAAGGTTGTCAGCATGTTGTTGTTGTATAATGGGATCCGGAGAGTGAGACGTGCAATCTCCAACACACCGTTGGCCAGATGGGGCGGGGAGGGCAGGAAAGTGGCTTTTAGAGAACCTATAGATTAGGTTCCAGGCCACAACTGGCTCTGAGTTGCTAATCCTGGGATTTGATTGTTTATGTGAATTTAACGTCGGTGGGCAAAACTCAGAAATGATACTTCCTGGGGCTTTGAGTTGGCTTCAGGGCTTGGGTTTACCATCTATTGAATAGCGCACCTCAGCTGGTTGTTAGAGACGCGAAATAGTTGTGAAACCCTGATAAATAAACTATCAAATTTTAATTCTGCAAAAAGTCACGTTTTAAAATGTGTGAGGTTTGTTCTTGTTTGCTTTTAATTCCAGAGATATTGTGGGATGCCTGGGTGGCTCAGTCGGTTAAGTTGCTGCCTTCAGCTTGTGTCTTGATCCCAGCATCCTGGGATCAAGTCCCACATCGGGCTCCTTGCTCGGCAGGGAGCCTGCTTCTCCCTCTGCCTGTGCCTGCCACTCTGCCTGCTTGTGTTCTCTCTCTCTCTCTGACACATAAATAAATAAAATCTTTAAAAAAAAAATCCAGAGATATTGGAACTCCTAAATTAAGGAGGTTTTGTCAAATTGAGAACTGAATTCTAATCCTGTCTTTGCTAGTAACTGGAGCCGGTTCCTCTGTGAGTTTTCTTTAATCATCACAAATTTTCTGCAGCATTGTCCATAAAAAGAAATTTGAATTGATTTATCATGTGTCCAGAGAAAAACTTAATTATCATAATCTTTACAAGCAAATACTATTCACCTGTTTGAAAGAGTATTTTGGGATTTTTAGGCACTGATATGGATGATATCTGTAATATAGCAATAAGTGAAGAAAAATCATAATGAGCTTTTTCCACAATAAGTGAAAAAATAACTATAGGTGTAGTATAATCTAATTTATATTATATTTGTGTCTGAATGGTAAAACGTGGGAGGAACAGAAAGAAGCTACTCACTCTCCCATCTAGAGAGTGAAATCAGAGGTGAGGAGGGGCACCTGGATGGCTCAGTCAGTTAAGTGTCTGCCTTTTGCCCAGCTCATGATCTTGGGTCCTGGGATCAAGTTCTGCATTGGGCTGCTTGCTCAGTGGGGAGCCTGCTTATTATCCCTCTACCCTTCTCCCCTTGCTTGTGTTCTGCCAAATAAATAAAAAAAATCTTAAAAAAAAAAAGAGGTGAGGAGCTCCTCCTATTTTATATTATTCATTCAATGATATTATAGACTGAATTGTGTCCCTACCTGTCCCAAATTTATATGTTAAAGCCCTATCCCCCAATATGACTGTATTTGGAGATAGGGCCTGTAAAAAAAGTAACAAGGGTAAATGGTCATGAGGGTGGATCCTAATCCTACGGGCCTGGCATCCTTATGAGAAGGGGAAGGGACACCAGAGAGCTCTCTCCTTCAACTTGTGCACAGAGGAAAGGCTATGAATGAAAATAAGGCAACCATCTCTAAGCTAAGAACAGAGATCTACCATAAACCAATCTTGCTGGCTCCTTAATCTTGGATTCCTAGCTACCAGAACTGTGAGAAAATAAATTTTTGTTGCTTAAGCCACCCAATCTGTGATATCTTGTTTAAGCAGCTTGAGCAGACTAATACAGCTATAGAGATTTTCATACTCTCATCCCTGAATATTCTTTGTTGGGAGACGCTCATGCCCCCATGCCTCCCCACCCCCCCCCTTTTTTTTTTGCAGATAATTAAAAAACCCACTTCAAGACATAAGCTGCACCCCAAGATAGAAACTTTTCCAATAAGGTGCCCATTAAGGTTAGGCTGCTGTGGTAAGGATAATTAACACCAAATGCTGCTACAGACCTCTAAATCTTAGTGTCTCTAAACCACAAAGATTTTTTTTTCTTGCTTATGCTACATGTCTGTTATATTTTGGCAGAGGACTCGATTCTACATAGTCAGTCAGGGACCCAGTCTGACTAAGGGTTGACCATTTTGGAAAAATCACTCTTTCAACCTTTGTCCTCAGAGATTGCTAAGTCAGGAAAATGGAGCTAAAAGGTTGCACCAGGCTTTGCACTGTCCCAGCTCAAAAGACACACAGGCCACCTCTGCTCACAGTGATTTGGAGAAGTAGTCACAAGCCTCCAAGCATATTGCAAAGGAAGCTGGGAAATATAAGAACTATTAAATACTTAATGAATACCAAATGTTCCATCATTCCTGTTATGGACTGAACTGAATTTCCCCCAGAAGATATATTCAAGTCCTAAGTTGAGTACCTCAGAATATGACCGACCTTATTAGAAACTGGGTCTTTATGGAGGTAATCAAATTAAAATTCCTTTGAATTAAAATCCTTCTGTTGTCTTCTCTTTTTATCTTTTTGAAGATTTTATTTTATTTATTTATTTTTTAGATTTTATTTATTTGACAGAGAGAGAGACAGACAGGAGATCACAGGGAGGCAGGGAGAGAGGCAGGGACAGAGAGAGGGGGAAGCAGGCTTCCTGCTGAGCAGAGAACCCAATTCTGGGCTAGATCCCAGGATCCTGAGATCATGACCTAAGCTGAAGGCAGAGGCTTAACCCACTGAGCCACCCAGGTGCCCCTATTTTTATTTTTTTAAATTAACATATAATGTATTATTTGTTTCAAGGGTACAGGTCTGTGATTCACCAGTCTTAGATAATTCACAGCACTCACATAGCACATAGCCTCCCCAATGTCCATCAGCCAGCCACCCCGATCCTCCCACCTTCCTCCCCTAAAAATTTTTTTTCTGAGTAATTTCTACACCCAACGTGGGGATTGAAACTACAACCCAAGATCAAGAGTCTTACACTGCACCAACTGAGCCAGCCAGCAGGCACCCCCTTCAGTCTTCTCTTAATATGAGGTCATTAGAGTGAGTCCTAATCCAGCAATGACTGGTGTCTTCATAAAAGGACATTTGAACACAGAGACAGACAAACACAGAAAGAGGATGGTATGAATAGGCGGAAAGCAGATTGCCCTGTGAAGGTGGAGCCAGAGATTGGAGTCATGTTGCCACAAAAGTTGGGTTCCCCAGAAGCTAGAAAAGGGCATGGATTCTCCCTCACCACCTTTAAAAGGAACCACTCCTGCTGGCAACTGGATTTTGAGTTTCTAGTTTCTAGAATTGTGAGACAATAGATTTATATATTTCTTTCTTTTTTTTAAGTAACCTCTACACACAACCTGGAGCTCAAACGTAGGACTCTGAGATCAAGAGTCACATGATCTACAATGAGCCAGCCAGATGCCCCAAATTTCTGTTTTCCTAAACCAATGAGTTGGTGGTACTTTGCTACAGGAGCCCTAGGAAATGAACACACTCTATCAAGTTTATGCAGAGAGCGATTTACTGCATGGAATTAGATGTTTGTGAATCTGCTAGAATGACTTGAAAATGAGCTCTAGGCTAGACATCCAGGAATTACTCCCAGAAAAACTGGTCACCAAGAGTTACTGATACATTTACTACAATTAGGAGCTGGTTCTCAGGATCTCCTCACCTTAGCCACTATCTGAGAATCAGAAAGCATCATCAGAACCATTAACTCTAGAACCACGTCATGCCCCTCATACCTGCACAAGTAAAATTCCATCTTCTCATAATTTAGATCAGAGTTTAAGCCTTGAGTGAATGTACCTGTTTTATGGAACTAAAATTATATATGGAACACTGAGTTGTAAAGATATTGAGAAATGTAGTTTATAGCTTCTGGAGCAAAGAAAAGCCCACAAGAAAGAGGTTAAAATATATTTTGCACAAGCCATTAAAAAAATTTCCTTTTTATGTTTTTAGGTCACTATTTTATAGTTTTTCTAACATCCTTCTGTCTCCTCTTAGATGTTCCTATTGCCCATTCTTCCCTTGGCCTTTTTTTTTTTCTTTATACTATCTGGACAAATTCATCTATTCCAAATTTCTCCAGTTCCAGCAACCCACCTCCATTATTCCCACCTTAGTATACATTACCATCCTCTCAGACTTGGATTACTGTACTACTCCCTATCTGGTTTCCCAGTCTCCCTTACCTTGCCCCAATCCAGTGGGATGTGGCTGATCTTTATAAAACTCATAAGATAATGTGTCTCTTTGCACTCTTCTGATTTTCTCCCTTACCCTGGGTATCCATCTCTATGTCCTCACTCTCATGAATTCATCTCTGACTGGCGAGCTATTAGTCTGGGCACTTAGCACTCTGGTACAGACCCTCATGCCCTGTATTTAGCCACATGGAACTATTTAAAGCATTGAGAATGCATCATGTGCTTTCCTTCCTCTTCATTTTTGCACAAGCTGCTCCTTTTGCTTGGTTTTAAAAGTCCTTTCTCTTCCTCTTTGGTCAACTCCTATTATTCATTCGATCATCCACGAAGCCCAGGCGAAGTCTTTTTCCTATGTGCTGACTGATTAATTATGTTAATTAATTAATAGTTATTAATTAATTTATCTAATTCTGGCCACTTGCCTGTTTTCTTCTTGAGGAGAGGAAAAGAGAAGAAGGGAGTTTTGAGGAATGTCAATGGATGTGTTTTGTTCACTTTTATATCTTAACACCTAATTTAGTATTTAATAGTCCTTTTTTGTTTTCATTTTTATTTCGTTTGCTTTTGTGTTTGCTACTCTTGTGAATCGTGGCACACATTTGAAACTGCTCCCTGGGTTTTGGGCACATCATTTTCTGTCTTTCCATTAACTCACTAGTACTGCTAATTCTGTTTAAAAACTTACTTCTGTTTAGGTAGTAGGTCACATTCTTAGCAGTTATATTATTACTCCTATGTCATAGATCAGTGGTTAGGAGTAAGTAAAACTTCTTAAAGAGGTTGATTAATTCAGAATTCTTTTCCTCAGTCTGTACTAGTTCTAAAATGACTTGTTAGTCCTTGGCTAGCCCAGAAGAGGATTTTTAATATGCAAAGCATCTAGTCAATCATTCATTCATTCATCCATCCATCCATCTCCATTCATCCATTTCATCAAAATTCAGTAACTGAAGAAGAATTACAATAAAATTCATTAGAAACATAAGTCAACTGCTGGATAAGCCTTTTTATATATTATACATAATGTACTTAGTACTTTATGTTATACTGTCTTATTCACTAATTTTACAATCATGTCACTGATGTATAAGTTTTATCATCCATCACAATTGTGCAGCATGTTTATAAAGTAGGTTCTTATGAATTCAAATCTACTCATGCTACCCATTACTGGTTAGATGGGCTGGTTGTGCAATTAGAAAGGAAAGATGTTCAAAGTCTATACCAGGCCTGGCTCCTAATGGAAGAAATTCCGAGTAGAAGTCCCTTTTGTTTACCACCGGGTACTGGTAAGCCTTTGGATATGCGAAGGTAGCTAACCAAGGACTGAAAAACTTGATTTCTCTTTACCAAAAAGTGTGAGCTAATTGAGTTGGTATAGGGAAGACATAAAGGAAGCCTGAAAAACAGAGGATAGAGGAGATTTGCAGAGCTTCTAAGAAGGTCAAACAACATTTTGGGACCCTGGAATGCAGTTGGAAAGAGGCCAGTGAGAAATTTCCATAGACCAGGTGAGAAAGGTAGTTTAAGGGCAGGGATGTCTAATGTGTAATTTTCAGTTGTTGGAAAGTCACTTTGTATCTCTAGTAGTTAGTGAAATATACATGTTTTAAGGGTGGGAGGATTTAAAAAATGGCGGAGTTCCACTGGTGTATGCGAAAGGAGGAGAAGACCATCAGCTAGGGAAAGGAGTCAGCTCCATTACTCTTAATTGTGTTGTCACGCTGCCCTCTACTGTGCTGTCAGTATCTCCCCAGATTTCATTGCTGGCAGCTGAACCACATGACCTGCCCCACCATCTGTGGACAATTTCCGGCACCTACTGACAAAGTCTGTGTTAAGCTCGCGGCTCAGAGAGTAGTACAAATTGATTAAATCTGTTTTCTTTATCGTCTTTCCAAAATACAGGCAGTTTCCAAAATATAACAAAGAGGCTTCCCCATCAGAGTTGTGTATTTTATGTTCACATTAGGTCTGCATGTTCCACTACGATTTGAAGGCATGGATAGTGGCAGCTTGGCTATGATTGATGATCAAAATGTTGGCATAAAATGATACCGGGCAATTATGCTATTAAAAAAAAGTCTGCCTGAGCAGACTGGATGGTCTGCAAGAGCTATTAATAATTTCTAGTTATTAATTTAACTCAAAATGAACTTCCTCTCATCTGAGATATTGAGTTAGAACAAAGCCAGCCTACTCCCCAGCAAAGTAATTTGTCAGCTATTCTGATGAGTCTTCTGCCAGGCCAGCCTGCTATGTTTCAACTGGGTTTAACTGCAAATCCTAGCTGCAATTCTGCCAATTCTGACCTCCTTAAATCCTTGCTATTCCAGAATTTTCAAGTAAAGCAGAAGGAACCCACCCCCTTCACTAGAGTGATACAGTGTAAGAAGCATCATACTTGGTAGTGGAGATAACTAGCTGTATAAGACACCCCCTCTGCCCTCCTTGAGCTCACTGCTGACCAGGAGGGAAGGGCATTCTATTGTCATGTCCACAGTAACTCCTTTTCTTTAGCAAATATAATGCCTGGCGCATAAGTCTACAAGGTACATGATAAATATGTGTTGAGTAAGTGAGGGAATGAATGAAGAAACTAGGCAGTATGTGTAAAGGTAAGGAGTTGGCCAAATAGCCTGTTTTGATCACAGCTCTGCCATGTACTAGCTATGTAAATGTATCATTTTATAAATAAATCCCTGAAGCATCTGTTCAGCATCTGTACAGCCATCCCACAAAGCAACTGTAAAATGCTTAGCACTCTGCTTCACCCCCAGCAAGCACTCAGTGAATGTTTAATAATATAATGTGAAAAGGACAAGGAGGAAAAGGAGTGATTAAATATGGGGATTAGCATTCCTAGATTGTGTCTATATATGTACATTTAGAAGTATGGGACAGTGTTGGATTTGGGTAGTTGTTTTTTTTTTTTTTATGGTGAATAAGGGATCTATTTTCCAAAACCAATTTATTCCATGTGGTAGGAAGCATGATTTCTGAAGACATTGACTCACATCCTGAAAATGCCATAACCAGACAGAGAAAATTCTTGGGTCAACTCAATTTAAAAAATTCTGAAGGGAGGGGCGTGCCTTGGTGGCTCGGTCGGTTAAGCGTCTGCTTTTAACTCAGGTCATGATCTCAGTGTCAGAGGATAGAACCCCATATTGGGCTCCCTGCTCAGTGGGGAATCTGCTTCTCCCAGCCCCTCTGCCTCTGCCCCTCCCCCCTCCTGCTGTCTCCCTTGCTCTGCTCCCTCTCAAATAAATAAAATATTTGAGAAAGAAGAGAAAAAAAAAAATCAGAGGGAAGGCTTCTAAATGTCCCTGCTGGGGTCAGGTCCATCTCCAGAGCAATCCCCTTAACCTGATGTGGTAGGCAGAATAACACACCCCCAAACATGTCCATGCCCTACTCCCTGAAACCTGTGAAATTTAAACGGCAAAAGGAACTTTCTGGGTATGATTAAAGGAATGGACTCTGTGCTGAGAGACTGTCTCGGGTTAGCCAGGTGGGCCAATCTAATTATGGGTTCTTAAAAGCAGAGAAACTTTCTTGGCTATAGTTAGAGATGTGATGGCAGAAGAAGGGTCAAAGACATATGACACTGCTAGTTCTGAAGATGTTGGAAGGGGAACAAGAGAGGGAATGTGAGCATTCTCCAATCTGTAAAAGGCAAGGAGATGGACATTTCTGTAGAAGCTGCAGAAAGGAATGCAGCCTTGATGATCATTTTAGCCAGGTAAGACTCACATTGGACCTCTGACCTACGCAGCTGGCAGGTAATAAATTTTTGTTGTTTGAAGCCACAATTTGATAAATTTGTCTGATTTGTTAAGGCAGCAATAGAAAGCTCAGACACCAGGGAAACAGGGTAGAAACCTAGTTTCAGTTCTTCTCCCGATTCATTCAACATCATCAGCCCTAAGGCAGCTTGCTCATGGAGATCCCGATAGCTTCCACCATTGCCTGCTGTCCTGCCTGCAAGGATAAATTGATTTGAGAGAATGAAGTAGATTATGCAGAGAGAAGCAGAGCTAAGAGGTAGAGAGAATTCTGATGCTACCTGAGCCCCCAGTTCCAGTCGTTTTTGAGGCCAAGGTCATGCTAGCTCTTTGGTTATGTAAGTGAATCAATCCTTCTTTGTGAGCTAGTTGGTTTGAGTTAACTGTCTGTGAGTTGCAACCAAATGATCCTGCCTAAATCATAAACCTATGGTAAGGGAGGGATGGCTGAAGGAGAAGAGTTGTTCAGTTTGTTTTTTAAAGCTTTGGGGACAGCAGCTGATAATGGCTTAATGTGATTTCATAGCAACCCACAGAGAAACACATTATCCTACTTAGGTGAGGAAAGTCATATTTATTGGCTAAATGGCTTTCCTACAAGCAAGAATATTCTGAATTTAAAATGTTAAGACCAATATTCGTTTACTTTGTTTGTCTCCAGTGAGACACATTGCACATAGAGTATCCTGCCTTATATATTTTTTTAAGTTATCAAAACAGAGCTACACTTTTTAAAGGCCTCACCACTTCCTGTTTCTACAGTCTCAAAGACTTTCCTTTTCCTCTGCACCCGATAAACTCAATGGTTTAGAGTCTAGGCAAGTACTGGACAAAGCTGCTGAAACCTAACTGGTGGTCATGGTAATAGGAGGACTTTTGAACACTGACCATGTGGTCATTTCTCTTAGAAAAAAGACAATTAAAAAGCAGTCACTATTATTCCGGAAGCATTTTATAAGACTCTGGATGTTCCCTCCCAAGAGATATTTTATAATGTTAATGGAAATATATAATGCCACACGAAATTCGTGACATTTGTTTTCCTGGAATATATGTATGCTTACTCTTTTAATTTTGCAAAAAGGAAAAGACTACGTCTATTGATGTCACAAATAAGGTAAAAACAGCTGTAGTTTCATCATTTTTGCTCTAGGGCACCTTGCCCCTATGAAGCAGTTACTGATTTTGCCCACAGAGCTTTACAAGGATCCTGCCCTCTCTGTCTGCATTTTCTTGTTGGAAGGAATACAGACCACTCAGAGAAAAAGAAGAAATGAAAATCTTTATCAATAGAGGACTGAAAAGCAAAGTGGGTAAAATCTGAATACTACATTGTCTTTGATAGAAAATAAGGGGATTTGGAATAAATGTCTTATTTGCTCTTTGTTTTCTGGGGTTCTGAAATTTTAATCTCACTTTGTTTCTGAAATTTTTGTTTCTTAAAATAATGAGAAGGAAATGTTCATAAAACTTAGTAAGATGCAAAACACTACTAGTGGTCCTTCAGGTCTTAGCTTATGTGGTATTTTATTAATTGGTCCCAAAACATTCTGTACCTACTGTGTATCCTGCTGAACGTCCGGCATGTTCCTCAGGGCTACAATGTGGGGCTGTGCAGGTGAACAGTACCCGGGGTATTTGTGCAATGCTCAACTTCCCCTATTGCAGGTGAGCCTTACCCTCCTGGAGATTAAGTCTGGTGATGTCTAGAGAGTCTTGCTTGCATTTTCACTCTTTCCCCTCAGAGTAGAAAAAGTGTTCCCATTACATGTTCTATGATACCCAGTCATAACATGCCACCCATTTATAATGGTGTCATCCTGTTACACTGTAAACTCAGATGGGACTAAGATTGTACCTGTCTTGTTTCTCACTTTCTAGACGCTAGGGGTGCATCAGTAAATTAAACAGTCAAAAATCCCTGGCTTCTAGGAGCTAATAATCTAGCAAGAGGAAAAAGTAAACAAGTTCAATATGTAGCATGTGGACATAAATACTATGGAGAAAAATAAAATAAGGGAAAGGGGCTTTCTCCTCACTCACTTTAATTAAAAAAAATTTTTTTTAAAGATTTTATTTATTGGGACGCCTGGGTGGCTCAGTGGGTTAAAGCCTCTGTCTTCGGCTCAGGTCATGATCCCAGGGTCCTGGGATTGAGCCCCGCATGGGGTTCTCTGCTCCGCAGGGAGCCTGCTTCCCCCTCTCTCTGTCCCTGCCTGCCTCTCTGCCTACTTGTGATCTCTGTCAAATAAATAAAATCTTAAAAAAAGATTTTATTTATTTGACAGAGAATGAGAAAGAGAGAGCATGAGAGGGGGGAGGGTCAGAGGGAGAAGCCGACTCCCTGCTGAGCAGGGAGCCTGATGCCGAGTTTGATCCTGGGACTCCAGGAAATTGACTTGAGCTGAAGGCAGTCGCTTACCCAACTGAGCCCTTTAAAAAATTTTTTTAGAAGATTTTTAAACTTATTTATTTGAGAGATAGTGAAAAAGCAAGAGTGCGCAGGATCTGGGGAGGGGACAGAGGGGGAGGGAGAAGCAGACTTCCCACTTAGCAGGGAACCCCACTTGGGTCTGCATCCCAGGATCCTGGGATCCTGACCTTAGCCCAAGACAGACGGTTTCCCATGAGTCAGTCAGGCACGCCTCTCCTCACCTACTTTAGATCTTTGCTCAAGTGTCACCTTCTTTTACTTTGAAATAAGAAACATTTGGAGGTTTGGAGTAGAGGAGAGGTAGGATCTGTCTAAAAAAGAAAAACATGAATAGTTTCAGTGGGCCCACTTAGAAAAAAGCAAGTAGGGCAGTTACCAGATCTCCGCTTTGCCAGGAATTAGGCCACAGCAAGTGAAGTTTTATACAGAATATAGAGAGCCTCCTCTCCCCTCCAAAACTCTTTGACATAAGATTTTCTTAAAACTTTTTTTGTTTGTTTTTAAACACCTTTTTACCAAAATCTAGGCGAACCCGCGTGTTCTAACAGGGGCTAGTGTTGTGTTTTTGCAAAATAGCACCCCACGCCTTCTGTAGTATCACTCTACAGATCCTGTGCATTTGATTGGGGAGCCTGAGGCATCAACTGTCCTTTTAAGATTCTTCAGCCCTCCCTCGTTAAGCAAGCGACCCCATAAGGAAATGACATCTTGGATAATCAAGATATTCCGCTCTAGTTAACACACACTTATATCCGGCATTTTCACACCCGTTAGGGCCCTAATACATAAGGGGCCTCGCTCCTTAGTTTTTTGACAGGTGCCGGTGAACCATGTCAGAGCTCTCCGCTCTCCGCCCGCCTGGCGCCGCTCAGCCTTCTGGAAGTCGTAGGCCTCGGTGTCCCTCCGACGCAGGACTACAACTCCCGGCAGACTTTGTTTCCCTCCACCTTCCTCTTAGCGCGTGGCCTGCCGGGAGGGGGCAGGTAGCGGGCGGGCGGGGTCCAATGGGTGCCGGCTCCCGAGGAGAGGGAGGAGGAGAGGAGGAAGGAGGCGGACTCTGGGCCCCGGCCCCATTCATTGCCGCGGCCGGGCGGGCGAGGGTCCCGTGTTTTCGGAGTCATGGAGGCGCTAATTCCTGTTATCAACAAGCTCCAGGATGTCTTCAACACGGTGGGCGCCGACATCATCCAGTTGCCTCAGATCGTTGTGGTGGGAACGCAGGTAAGAGACGAGGGCGGCGTCCGCCCAGGCCAGAGTCCGGGGCGTGGGTCTGGTGGGGGTCTGCGGCAGCGCCCGCTCCCAGCTGGCCTTTGCGGCCTGTAGGGAGAGGGCGTTGTTGGGGGTGCCGGGGCTCCCCGGGCTCTGCCGCGCCTTCCCGCCTCGGGCTGCGTTGCTTCGGGCCTGGGAATCCGGGCCCGGTCGGGAGACGAGGGGCGGAGCCGGCGCAGCGGGCCCGGCGGGTCCCGGGGGCGGGCTAGGGGAGGGACCGGCCGGCGGGCTGAACTGGAGTCCGCGGGGACCGGGCGCGGCTTGCCCAGCGGGCCGCTGCTTGCAAGGGCACCTGGGGGACGCGCGGGGCACGCGGGGCCACAGTGGGCTTGTGGTGGGCCAGCCAGCCCTTCCTCGGTTGGTTTTAGGGCGACAAGGTTTTTTTAATTCCCCTCCTTGCTCAGGGGCTGCGGAGTCAGTTTTGGAACCGCGGGTTCGGGACTGAGAAGGCAGGCCGCAGCTGTGTGGCACCAGTGTTTTCCTGCAGTGCAATCCGTTCAGGTTTTGGGAACGCCGAAGCAGTTACAAAAACACAAAAAGCAACAAAACAAACACAAAACACAAAAAATCCAACCCACCCCGAAACTACCTGTACCTGGGTTTGAGGAAGGAATAACCAGTTTTTCTGAGTAGGCTGTGGTTTTTTTCTTTCATCTAAATTGGGCATCAAGGTTCTCTAGTCTATCCATTTTGTGTCTCATAGATAGCATAATTTTTAATGATTTTTTAATTTTTATTTTTTATTATTATTTTTTATTTTTTTTATGCAGAAATGTTGAAGAAATAAATTAATTCTAAAGTGACAGAAGTACAAGTTTCATTTTCTCTGCCTGCTGCTTTTCTTAGTTTAAAAAGACTCCTAGGACTTTTATTAGAGTTCAGAGGAACGCATTTTAGAGATTACTTGGTGTATTGATTTTAAGTGTTTTCATTTCTTTTTTTTTTTTAAAAAGACTTTTTTTAAAGTGTTTTCATTTCTTAATGATCTTTTCTATTTTACTTGGTTTACTTATTTTCTGTTGCTACATCTTGTTACAGTATTTTAGTGTAGAGTATAATTATGAGAGAGAATACTATAGTATATTCAAACACTGGAGACCTTGGAAACTGTAGACATCTTGCACTCTTTCTTGCATTTAAATATAGTAATAGAAATTATTTCAGAAACATTATTTGCTTGGTCTGCTGTAGGATTGGTACAGATTCTGGTCTTTCCTGCCTACATATATTGTAGTACTTGTAACTCCATATTTGTAGTGATCGGACACGAAATCATCAATATAATATTGTGAGCAGTATTTTTGTTTAGCATGTTTTGTTTACTGCTGTATTCTTGTTCCTAGCTCTGGAACAGTCAGGGGTATGTAGTGAGTGCTCTATAAATACTTTGAATGAATGACTATTGCTCACTGTAACTAGATAATATTTTTAAAACACTGGGACTTCTATCATCAAAAGGGATCTGCTTTTGAAAATAGAATTAAAGGAGGTGAAATAAATCTTCTTTGGTAGTAATTTGGAAATGTTTCCTGTCTGTGGACCAGAAACTTTCCATATACTTTTAAGAGATTCTCCATGCTTTTTAAGCTTGAAGCAGTAAAAGAATCAGGGCTATTGTATATCAGCATAAATAGTTTAAAATCAAGAAGGATTTTTCTTACACAAAATTGAGTTTATTTCCGTGAGTAAACCTGTTGGCAGAATTAGGAAGGTCGGAGTGGAAAAGTTAAGATCTCACTGTTAGGAAAGTCGTTAATGTGTGCTAGCAAAAACCATCCTAGTAGTGATAGGTATATGCTGTGTCTGTATATTGATGTTTGAAGTTACTCACAGGTGAAATTAGGTGTCATTGTTGTTTTAAGTATACCGTACATGAGGTTTGAACTTAAAACCCTGAGATCAAGAGTCCATGCTCTACTGACGGAGCCAGCCAGGCACCCAGGGAAATTAGTGTTTCAAAACTTGATTTAATGAAGTTTATAGCTGTGTATGTCTTTATTAGCTGAAATTCAATCCTTTATTATTCATGTACAGAAGAAATAAGATTATAAACACTTTCTTTTTTCCCATATTTTCCTTAGTATGTTGAAAATCTCTTTTACTTGAATATGAGTATATCACTACTTTTTCATCCATGCCATTAATGTTTTGTACATTTATACAGCACATGCATTACATTCATATTATGTCTGGAACTCATTTATTGTACAATAATAAATAGACATAATAGGTGTTTTGACAGGTAAACTTCTCAGTAGTAGTGAAGATGTCTTCATAACACAGGTATAGTCACTATCTTACACATTACCTGTATCTTAAATGGCTTTTGGTCCCATTTTATTGAACTTTTTAGAACTGTGATTTGCAAACTTAGTGTATGTAAGGCTTAGTTTGAAAATAAGTTCCTGGATTCCATCCCCAGAGATTTTTGATTTTTTAAGTCTAAGTTGGACTGGGCATCACAGGTGATTCTGATGCAGATGGTTCATAGATCTTAATTGAAAAGAATCTTAGTGTGTCTTTAACTTTAAAATGCACGAGACTAGAAAAGACAGGGAAGCTGAGCCTAAGGACCTGCTACCATCCAGTAGCATGTTCATCTTGGTGGCATTCTTGCTAATGTTTTAAATTTTGATTTTTAAAATTGCCCAAGTAATATTTCAAGCCTAGATTGTTGGAGGAGTTGAGAGGGAAACATGTTCATAGCTGTAGATTACTCACAGCTTTTACGGTTTAGCTAAGTAGTTTTCTTATTTCCCTAGCTGAGAGCATCTGTGTGGAAAGCACTGAAGAGGGGAGAGAAAAGCTTGACACTTTTAGACCATGGTGTATTTTGTAGGTGGAGGAGATAAGACTTAAACTTGGGAAATTTGATCACTATTTTTTAAGTTGAGAATTAGAAGGGTGAGCCCTCCCAAGTATGTAATCTAAACCACCACCCAGTATAGGAATCCCAGTACCCATGACATTTACCTGAGATGCTGGCTCAGAGTTGCTAGTAGGGAAATTTTCACTTTACCTTTTATTTCAGTGATCTCAGCATTCCACCTTTAGTAATTCAAAAAGGAATCTTGGGTTTTAAATAACCAGTTTGCCAACCAGCCGTTTGTTTCTTTTTAATTTAACATTTTAAAAACGGAAAGATAATTCATATAACATAAAATTCACCCGTGTAAAATTCAGTTTTAGTATACTCCCAGCTTATGCCACCATCACCACTATCTAATTCCTGACTTTTTTTTTTTTTTTTTTAAACAATTTTATTATGCAGGAGAGAATCTGTACCCATTAGCAGTCATTCCCCATTTTACCCTCCCGGCCCATCCCCTGGTAACCACTAATCTATTTTCTGTCTCTATAGATTTGCCTGTTTTGGACTTTTTTTTTTTTTAATGATTTTATTTATTATTTGACAGAGAGAGACACAGTGAGAGGGGGAACACAAACAAGTGGGGGAGTAGGAGAGGGAGAAGCAGGCTTTCCACTGAGCGGGGAGCCCGATGCAGGTCTCTATCCCAGGACCCTGGGATCATGACCTGAGCTGAAGGCAGACGCTTAATGACTAAGCCATCCAGGTGCCCCTGTTCTGGACATTTCAGTATAAACAATCATATAATATGCGGCCATTTTTGTCTGGCTTCTTTTGCTCAACAGGTTTTTTAGGTTCATCCATGTATTTAACTTCATTACTTTTTATGGCTAGAATTCCATTGTGTGTATACACCACAGTTTGATTATCCATTCATTATTGATGCATATTGGTTTTTTCCCCACTTTTTGGCTATGATGAATAATGCTGTGAATATTGTTTACAAGTTGTCCTGAGGACATGTTTTCAATTCTCTTGGGTATATACTTAGGAATAGAATTGCTGGGTTGTTTGTTAACTCTTGTTTAAATTTGAGGAACTGCCACATTGTTTTTTGTTGTGGCTATTCCATTTTACATTTCCTCCATCAGTGTATGAGGGTTTCAGTTTCTGCACATCCTCCCCAACTGTTATTGTCTTTTTAAATTGGGACATCTGGGTGGCTCTGTCAGTTAAGTGTCTGCCTTTGGCCCAGGTCATGATCCCAGGATCCTGGGTTGGAGCCCCTCAACTCAGCGGGGGCTGCTTCTCCCTCTGCCCCTTCCCCCACTCATGTTTCTGTCTCCCTCTCAAAAATAAACAAGATCTTTTTAAAAAGTGCTAAACTATTCTAGAATTCTTTATTTTAAAAAAAGCACACACATCCCCCTCTCCCACACTGCTATCTACATTTTAGTTCCTGAAGTCTTGCCCTTTCCTGCTGGATATACCTTCATTTGTCTTGTGTTCATAGAGGTGATGATTTCATTACATTTAGTAATTTCATGCTAGATACTGATCATAGTTTTCATTCGTATATTGATTTCCTGTGAATATTCTTAGGTGAACTTATATTTTTATTTTTTTCCTAGTTTCTTTATATAGCTCATGTGCTGCTGCTTTTTTTTTTTTTTTTTAACTTAAAAATAAGGTGAAATTTGTATAATCTAAAACTTGCCATTCAGAGACACAGTTCACTGGCATTCAGTACATCCATGGTCTTGTGCAATCACCACCTCCTTCTAGGTCCAAAACCTTTTTGTGACCCAAAAAGAAAACTTCATACCTGTTAAGCAATGACTTCCTGTTTTTCATTGTCCTCTCCAGTCCTGGCAACCACCAGTCTTCTTTCCATCTTTGTGGACTTACCTATTCTGGATAGTTCATAGAAATGGAATTGTAAAATATGTGATTGGTTTATGTCTGGCTGCTTTCACTACAAATAAAAAGTTAAAAAAAAATAAGAAAAATACATTTTAATCTATTATATTAATATCAAAGAATTAAGAGGCCTGTCTTATACAGTGAAAAATAAAAACTTAGTTAAAAACTGAATCAGTTTGGGGTAGTGTGTCCTGAGTGAATATTTACTATATATTTCCAACTGATGTTGGATCTGATAGCTTTTTCAGATTTTTAAGTGTTTTTTTAAGTGTTTTTTTTTTTTTAAAGATTTTATTTATTTGTCAGAGAGGGAGGGAGAGAGAGAGCGAGCAAGCACAGGCAGACAGAGTGACAGCCAGAGGCAGAGGGAGAAGCAATCTCCCTGCCAAACAAGGAGCCCGATGTGGGACTTGATCCCAGGACGCTGGGATCATGACCTGAGCTGAAGGCAGCCACTTAACCAACTGAGCCACCCAGGCATCCTGGATCTGATAGCTTTTTATCAGAGAGAAAAAGCTAAAAATATAATAAAGCCTTTTCAATGAAAGGGTCAGGCTCAAAATATAAATCCAAAGCACTATAAATTTTAAAACAGTATAATTTGGAAGAAACTAAAAGATGGTACTAAGACCACGGACACAAATCTCTAATCAGGAAATACAGAGATAGTGAATCAATTTGGGGAATATGTGGGGATGAAAAAGCAAATAATAAATAAAATCATTAAGCATTGCAGTGCCAAGTGAGCCATATTTTCAGAGCAAGCTGCCTGTGACTTGCCATACTGGAATTTCTGTAGCCACTCACCTTCCTGGAAAGAGTGTGAATATTGGGTATTTAAATCACTGGGAAAAACAAACACTGTTCCAGCCAGTTATTGAGGAAAGCCAACATTATTTGTAATAGGTAAAAATGAAAACTTATAAAAACATGTTTTGTTTGGTCTCTATGTGACTCTGTTGACATAATTTTTTGTAATTGAGATACAATTGACATATAGCATTTTATTTTGTGAGTGCAACATAATGATTTGATGTACATATATAGTGAAATGATCACCACAGTAAGTCTAGTTAATACTCATCATTACACATAGTTGCATTTTTTTCTTTACGAAAACTTAAAATTTACTGTCTTAGCAACTCTCATATAGAAATACAGTATTATTATCTATAGTCATCATACTGTGCATTATATTCCCAGGACTGACTTTATTGGGAGTTTGTACCTTTGACCACCTTCACCCATTTCACCTACCCCCAGCTTCTGACAGCCAGTAATCTGTTCTCTGTATCTGTGACTTCTTTTTTGCTTTTGTTTAGATTCCACATGTAAGTGAGATCATGTGGTATTTGTCTTTCTCTGACTTATTTCAGCTAGTGTAATGCTGTCAAGGTCTATCTGTTTTGTTCCAAATAGAAGAATTTTTCTTTTTTATGGCTGAATAGTGTTCTGTTGCACATGCATATATGTATTAGAGTAGTCTTTTAAGATCTTTTGTATTCTGTGGTAATAATTATAACATCTCCTCTTTTATTTCTGATTTTGAGTCCTCATTTTTGTTTTTGGTAAGCCTAGCTAAAGGTCTCTGTATTTTTTATCATTTCAAAACAACAGCTCTTGGTTTCATTGATTTTGTTTTGTTTTGTTTTTAGTCTCTATTTAATTTATATCTGCTTTGATTTTTGATCTGTTTCATTCCTTTCCTACTGATTTTGAGCTTAATTTAGTCTTCCTTTTCTAGTTCCTTGTGTTGTAAAGTTAGGTTGTTTATTTGAGATCTTTCTTGTTTGTTAATACAGGCATTTATCACTATTAGATTCTCTTTTAGAACTGGTTGTGCTGCATCCTGTAAATTTTGGTATGTTTTATCTTCATTTGTTTCAAGCTTTTTTTTTTTCTTTTTTCATCCATTGGTTGTTCAATGGCATGTTGTCTAATCTCCACATATTTACAGATTTTTCAGTCTTGTGATTGATTCCTGGTTTCATACCATTGTGGTTGGAAAAGATTTTTGATATTTCAGTCTTTTTTTTTTTTTAATTTTATTTATTTACTTGAAAGAGAGATAGAGAGCACAAGTAAGCAGAGCAGCAGGCAGAGGGAGAAAGAGAAGCTCTCTGCTTAGCAGGGAGCCGGATGCGGGGCTCCAGCCCAGAACCCTGGAAATGACCTGAGCCAAAGGCAGCCGCTTAACCAACTGAGTCACCCAGGCGCCCCTCATTTCAGTATTCTTAAACTTACTAAGATTTGCTTTGTGGCCTGATATATGATCTATGCTGGAGAGTATTCCATGTGTGCTTGAGAATAATGCATATTCTGTTAGTTTTGGATGGCATGTTCTCTGTATATCTCTTAAATCCATTTGGCCCAATGTGTTTTTTCTTTTTTCTTTCTTTTTTTTTTAATTTTAAATCCAATTCACTTAACATACAGTGTTAATATTAGTTTCAGGTGTACAATGTATTGATTCCACAATTCTATACATTATTCAGCGCTCTTCATAAGTGTACTCTTAAACTCCTTCACTTATTTCACACGCCCACCCCAATCAGGTAACCATCAGTTTTCTATAGTTAAGAGTTTACATATGAGTAACATCGTGTGGTAGTTGTCTTTCTGACTTATTTCACTTAGCATTATACTTTCTAGATCAATCCATGTTACTATAAATGGCATGATTTCATTTTTATGGCTGAGTAATATTTCATAGTGTGTGTGTATGTATGTGTGTGTACCTATCTTTCCATCTTTCTGTCCATCTATCCTGTCTATACACACCACACCTTTATCCATTTATCAATCAGTGAAAACGGGCTGCTTCCATAATTTGGCTATTGTAAATAATGCTGCAAAAGCTGAAAGGGTGCATATGTCTTTTCAAATTAGAATTTTTGTATTTTTCAGGTAAGTACCTAGTAGTGGAATTACTGAATCATATGGTAATTCCATTTTCAATTTTTTGAGGACCCTCCATACTATTTTCCAAAGTGGCTGCACCAATTTGCATTTCCATCAACAGTGCACGAGGGTTCCTTTTTCTCCACATTCTTGTCAACACTAGTTGTTCCTTGTGTTATTAATTTTAGCTATTCTTTTTTTTTAATTTTTTATTTTTTATAAGCATATGTTTTTATCCCCAGGGGTACAGGTCTGTGAATCGCCATAATTTTAGCTATTCTGACAGGAGTGAGGTGATATGTCATTGTGTTTTTGATTGGTATTTCCCTAATGAGTAGTGATGTTGAGCATCTTTTCCTGTGTCTGTTGGTCCTTCCTATGTCTTTGGAGAAATGTCTGTTCTTGTCTTTTGCCCATTTTTAATTGGATTATTTGGGGGGTTTTTGGGTGTTGAGTTGTGTAAGTTCTTTTATATTTTGGATACTAACCCTTTATTGGGTATGTCATTTGCAACTATCATCTCCTATTCAGTAGACCAGCTTTTAGTTTTGTCAGTTGTTGATTTGCTGTGCAGACTTTTTAATTTTGATATACTCCCAGTAGTTTATTTTTGTTTCCCTTGCCTTTGGAGACATGTCTAGAAAAATGTTCTGACACATGTCAAAGAAATTACTGCTCGTGCTCTCTTCTAGGATTTTTGTGGTTTCAGGTCTCACATTTAGGTTCTTTAATCCGTTTTGAGTTTACTTTTGTGTATGGTGTAAGAAAGAGGTCCAGTTTCATTCTTTTGCATGTAGTGGTCCAGTTTTCCTGGCACTATTTGTTGAAGAGATTGTCTTTTTCCCATTGCATATTTTTGCCTCCTTTGCCAAAGATTAATTGACCAAGGCTCTCTATTCTATTCCATTGATCTATGTGTCTGTTTTTGTGCCAGTACTATACTGTTTGGGTTAATGTAGCTTTGCAGTGTATCTTCAGATCTGGGATTGTGATAATCTCCAGTTTTTTTCTTCTTCTTCCACATGACTTTGGCTATTTGGGGTCTTTTGTGGTTCCATACAACTTTTAGGATTATTTGTTCTAGTTCTGTGAAAAGTATTTTGATACGGATTTGCATTAAATCTGTAGATTGCTTTGGGTAGTATTTGTTTACCAGTATTTGTTCTCCCAAGCCATGACCATGGAATATATTTCTCTTTTGTTTGTGTCATCTTTATTTTCTTTCATCAGTATTTTATAGTTTTCAGAATACAGGTCTCTCACCTCCTTGGTTACATTTATTCTTTGGTATTTTACTATTTTGGGTACAATTGTAAATGGGACTGCTTTCTTCATTTCTTTCTGCTGTTTCATTATTAGTGTATAGAAATGCAACAGATATCTGTATATTGACTTTGTATTCTGCAACTTTCCTGAATTCATTTATCAGGTCTAGTAGTTTTTGAGGGGGGAGTCTTTAGGGTTTTCTATATAGAGAGTATCATGTAATCTGCCAATAATGAAAGTTTTACTTTTTCCTTACCAATTTGAATGCCTTTTATTTCTTTTCTTGTCTGATTACTGTGGCTAGGACTTGGAGTATTATGTTGAATAAAAGTGGGGAGAGTGGACATTCTTATCTTCTTCCTGATCTTAGGAGAAAAGTTCAGTTTTTCCCCACTGAGGATGATGTTAGCTTTGGGTTTTTCACATATGGCCTTTATTGTGTTGAGGTGTGTGTCCTCTAAATCTGTTTAGTTGAATGGATTTTTTTTTTTTTTTTGTAAAGGTTTTATTTTGGAGAGTATGAGACAGGGGAGCAGCAGAGCAGAAAGGAGAGGGAGAGAGAGAATCTCAGGCAGCCTCCCCACTGAGCCTGGATCTCACAACCTTGAAATCATGACCTGAGCCAAAAGCAAGAGTTGGTCGCTTAACCAACAGAGCCACCCAGGCGCCCTGGTGAATGGATTTTTTTTTTTTTTTTTTACTTTGTTTAAATGCTCTTTCTGCATCTGTTAAAATGACCATGTGGTTCTCACCCTTTGTTTTGTTGATATGATGTAGCACATTAATTGTTATGTGAATATAGAACCACCCTTGCATCTCAGGAATAAAGCCCACTTGATTGTAGTGAATGATTTTTTTTCAGGATTTTACTTATTTGTCAGAGAGAGAGAGAGCACAAGCAGGGAGAGCGACAGAAGGAGAAGCAGGCTTCTCATTGAGCAAGGGGCCTGATGTGGGACTGGATCCCAGGACCCCGAAGTCATGACCTGAGCTGAAAGCAGTTGCTTAACCTACTGAACCAACCAGGTGTCCTGTGAATGACTTTTTTAATGTGTTGTTGGATTCAATTGGGTAATATTGGGGATTTTTACATCTATGTTCATCAAAGATATTGGCCTGTAGTTTTCTTTTGTTGTAGTGTTTTATCTGGTTTTGATATCAGGGTAATGCTGGCTGGCCTCAGATAATGAAGTTAGAAGTTTTCCTTCCTTTTCTATTTTTGAATAGTTTGAGAAGAATAGGTATTAACTCTTCTTTACATGTTTAGTAGAATTTGCCTGTGAAGCCATCTAGTCCTGGGCTTTTATTTGTTGGGAATTTTTGGTTTTGTTTTTTTACCAGCTCAATTTTGTTATGAGTAATTGGTTAGTTCAGATTTTCTTTTCTTCTTGATTTCGTTTTAGAGGATTTTATGTCTCTAGGAATTTATCCATTTCTTCTAGGTTGTCAATTTGCTGGCATATTAATTTTTTTCTTTTTTGGTATTTTTCTCACAATTCTTGTATTTCTGTGGTTCTTTCATTTCTGATTTTATTTATGTCCTCTTTTTTTTTTTTTTTTAAGATTTTATTTATTTATTTGAGAGAGAGAGACAGTGAGAGAGAGCACGAGCGAGGAGAAGGTCAGAGAGCGAAGCAGACTCCCCATGGAGCTGGGAGCCTGATGCGGGACTCGATCCCGGGACTCCAGGATCACGCCCTGAGCCGAAGGCAGTCGTCCAACCAACTGAGCCACCCAGGCGTCCCTTTTTTTTTTTTTTTTTTAAGATTTTATTTACTTTTGCCATTTTGTTCATAGTTTTTGTTTTTGTATTTCTTCTCTGTTCCTTTTCTTTTCTCTTTCTCTCTTCCTTTATTGATGACTTTCTGTAGTGTTATGCTTGATTTTCTTTTTCTTTATTTGTAGGTTTGTAGTTACCATGAGATTCATATGTAGGGTCCTAAGTATATAGCAGTCTGTATTAAGTTGATGGTCATTTAAATTTGAACACATTCAAAAAAAACTTTTTTAGTTCCTTCTCCATGTTTTATGTATATGTTGTTAAATTTTACATCTTTTTTTCTTCGTAATTTTCTTATTTCTAATTACGCCCCCTCCCCCCCTTATAGAAGTCACTTTTCAGTTTTTGTAAGGCCGGTTTAGTGGCAATGAACTTCTTTAATTTTTGTTTGAGAAACTGTTTTTTTATCTCTCCAGTTCTGAATGATAACCTTGCCGGATATAGTATTTTTGGTTGTAGAATTTTTTTCCTTTTAGCCCTTTGAATATATCATGCCACTCTCTTCTGGCTGCAAAGTTTTTCCTAAAAAATCAGCTGATAGCCTTGTGAGGTTTTCCTTCTATGAAACTTTTTTCCTCTCCTGCTTTTTAAATTCTCTCTTTATCTAACTTTTGCTATTTATATTATGTTGTCTTGGTTTGGGCCTCTTGGGTTCATCTTGTTTGCAGCTCTTTGTGCTTCCTGAACTTGAATGTGTTTCCTTCCCTTGGTCAGGAAAGTTTTTAGCTATTATTTCTTCATATTGTTCTTCCCTTTTCCCCCTTCTCTTCTGGGACCCCTGTAATGTGAGTGTTAATTCACTTGATGTTGTCCAAGAGATCCTTTAGCCTAATTCTCATCTTGAAAAATTATTTTTTTCTTTTTTTTTAAAAGATTTTTATTTATTTATTTGACAGAGAGAGATCACAGTAGACAGAGAGGCAGGCAGAGAGAGAGAGAGGGAAGCAGGCTCTCCGCTGAGCAGAGAGCCCGATGCGGGACTCGATCCCAGGACCCTGAAATCATGACCTGAGCCGAAGGCAGCGGCTTAACCCACTGAGCCACCCAGGCGCCCCGAAAAATTCTTTTTTTCTTTTTGTTCTTCAGCTTGGATGCTTTCCATTACCCTGTTTTCCAAACTGCTAATCCAGTCTTTCGTATCCTCTTATGTGCTGTTGATTCTCTCTAGTATATTTTCCATTTTAGTTAATATGTTCTTCAAATTTGATTACATCTTTTTAGCATTTACTACCTCTTTATTGAAGGTTTCATTGAGTTCTCCCACTCTTCTCTGCAGTCTGGTGAACCTCTTTATGATCATTATTTTATTGTACTTTTAAAGATTTTATTTTTTTATTAATTATTAATACTTATTATTTGACAGAGAGAGTTAGGGAACACGAGTGTGGGGAGTGGGAGAGAGAAAAGCAGGCTCCCCTCTGAGCAGGAAGCCTGATGTGGAGCTCAATCCCAAGACCCTTGCTGAAGACCCAAGCTGAAGGCAGTTGCTTAACAACCCAGGTGCCCCTGTGATTGTTATTTTAAACTCTTTATCAGGCATATTGCTTATCTCTGTTTCATTTAGTTTTTTTTTTTTTTTCTGAGGTTTTGTTCTGTTTTGTTTGGAGCATATTCTTTGGTCTCCCGTTTTGCTTGACTTTAATTATTTGTTTCCATGAATTGGGTGGGACAGCTACTTCTCTTAAACTTGGTGACTTTGGCTGACTGGAGCAGTTTCTGGAGTGGGGCCCTGGGGCACTCTGTGCTGGGGCCTCCCTGGTGAAATGGCCAGCAAGGAATTGGGCATTGGCCTGGTGATCCAAGGGCCTTCCACTCGGAGGGTACTCTGGCCGCACAGTTGAAGATGAAGGGCTTGCAATGTTGGGGGTTCCAGGTCTTTCCCTACAGAGGGCACCCTGGTAGGGTGGCTAAAGCTGAAGTGGATATGAGCTGGTCCTTGGGTTCTCCATACAGAGGGCGCCCTAGCAGGATTGCTGAAGCTAAAGTGATTATAAGCTGGTATGTCTGGAGGTATTCAGTGCAAGCCATGGCAGGTTGACTAGAGCCAAGGCTTGGTGGGCCAGGGTGTCCTGGAGCACCCTGTGCAAGGGGTGCCCTGTTAGGGTGACTGCAGATAAGATGCGGTGCAAGCCAGGGGATCTGGAGTGCTCAGGGGACTCCTTGGTGGGGTGGCTGGAACTGAGGCAGCATGGGCCAGGGGTTCCTGGGGTGCTCCATGCAGGGGGTCCCTTGGCAGAGTGGCTGGATCCAGGCAGGTGTGAGCCAGGTAGTCCTAGAGTACTCTGTGCCAGGGGTGTGCCGGGGTACTTGGTGCCTGTGTCACCTTGACATGACAGCTGGAGCTGTAGTGAGTGCTGACCAAGGGTGTTCTGGTTTGTGCCACACTGGTGCTGTCTCGGTGGCATGGCTATAGCTGATGTGGGCTAGAGACCCAGTACTCTCTGAGGTGGTAGATTGGCTCTGGCACCTGGAACTCTGTTCCCAAATGCACTATCAAGGTGAAAGGTGAATGTAAACTGTGGCACTTGCCAGCTCCTCCAATCTGGAGAGAGTCCCAGCAGTTTCCACACTATTTGATGGTTGTGTGGCTGGATCTTTTATATACTAATTGCTTTAATATTATTTCTTTTTTTTTTTTTTTAAAGATTTTATTTATTTATTTGACAGAGAAAGATCACAAGTAGGCAGAGAGGCAGGCAGAGAGAGAGAGGAGGAAGCAGGCTCCCCGCTGAGCAGAGAGCCCGATGTGGGACTCGATCCCAGGACCCTGAGATCATGACCTGAGCGGAAGGCAGAGGCTTAACCCACTGAGCCACCCAGGCGCCCCTGCTTTAATATTATTTCTTAAGTAATTAATTTTTAAATTTCTTACCACTAGATACAATGTTAGCTGTGACTTTATTGTAGATATTTTTTATTAAGCTAAGTAAATTACTTTCTATTCCTAGTTTACTGAGAATTTTTTTTTTTATAACAATTTTACCCATTTTTATTAGAGAGAGAGAGAGAGAGATAGCAAGAGATAGAGAATGAGCAAGGAGGAAAGGGAGAATCCGGTATCCAACTGAGCAGGGAGCCCTCTGTGAGGCTCGACTCCAGGACCCCGGGATCATGACCCAAGCCAAAGGCAGTTGCCTAACTGACAAAGCCACCCAGGTGCCCCTACTAATTGCTTTATAGACCACAGTTTTTTGTTTGTTTGTTTTATGTTTTTCCTCTGTGCCCCTTCATACTATTCCTCCCTACTGCAGTTCAGTGTCTGAACTTATGGTGTCTGGTTTCTTCATCTCTCTTGCCATTTTCTGTGTGGCCTCTCTGTGTTTTGTGGTGTAGAAGCTACTCAGACAGAAGTGCTGTATAATTAGGTATAGATTTGGTGTGTGTGTGGAGGAGGTGAGTTCAGCATCTTAAATTGCTATCTTGGATGGGACTCTTGTTTATTGTCACTTTTTAAATTTATGGTATTTAATTGTGGTTTTATTATATCTCCTTGATGAGTAACAAGTTGGAGCATCTTAACTTTTCTCTCGTCCTTTTGTGGTTCTGTTTTTGTGATTTCTGTTCTTATCTCAGCTCATTCTTTTTTTTTTTTTTAAATTTTTTTAATTTAATTTTTTTTTTAATTTTTTAAAATTTTTTATTTTTTATCTATTGGACAGACAGAGATCACAAGTAGGTGAGAAGCAGGCAGAGGGAGAGGAGGAAGCAGGCTCCCTGCTGAGCAGAGAGCCTGATGCGGGACTCCATCCCAGGACCCTGGGATCATGACCTGAGCTGAAGGCAGAGGCTTTAACCCACTGAGCCACCCAGGCATTCCTCAGCTCATTATTTTCTATTAGCTTATTCATCTCATTTCTTACTGATTTGTAGAAGTTGCTTTTGCACTTTACTTACTAGTACTTTGTCAGTAATAGGAATCACAAATATTTTCCTCTTAATTTTTTTTGTATGAGTAAAAGAAATTACAGTTTTACTCTAGATGAATTATCAGTTTTTTTCTCTAGTTTTTACATTTTATGTATTAGGGAGTCAGGAAGGTATACCTTAATATTCTCTAGTACTTTTTAAACTTTGTAATTCATTTGGAAATTTTTCTCCTTTGTTTTTTTTTTCACAGCTTTATTGAGATGTTCTTTATATACCATAAAGTTCACCCACTTGAACTGTATAATCAGTGTTTTTTAGCATGTCTATAGAGTTGTGCAACCATCACCGTAATCTAATTTTAGGTATTTCATCATTCTAAAAAGAAACCTTGTATCCATTAGAGGTCCCTCCCCATTTCCCTCCATCCCCAGTGCTTGGTAGCCACTTAATCCACTTTCTTGCCTGTTCTGGATATTTCATATAAACAGGATCAAATATTTTTCTGATGACTTCTTTCATTTAGCATAATGTTTTTGAGGTTCATCCATGTTGTAGCATGTGTCAGTACTTTATTTCTTTTCATGACTGAATAATGTAAAAAAAATGCATAATACTAAGCATTATACATGTGGGGCTTAATCGCAGGAGTCTGAGATCATGAACAGAGCTGAAAGTGAGAGTTGGACATTAAAAATAAGGGTAAGAACTAGTTGTAAAACGAATTTGACAGAAGCTAACATTGAAAAGAGGCAGAGAAGAGCCAACATATGTATAATGGGAGTGCTGCGCACCCCCCCCCCATAAAGCTAGTAAGGGAACAGATACTAAAAATTTAGCTGAATTAAAAACGGAATTCCGTTTTGAAAAAGCACAACACATACCTGAGAACACTGACACGGAAAGACCAACCTTGAGATATAATGTAGTCTAGTAAATTATTGGACTTTAAAGGAAAAATAAAAATCCCTCAGACATGTAGGCAAGAATTCACGAAGTCTCTTAGAAGGAAAATCAGATTTTGCCATATCTTTCAAAAGTAACTGTTCAGGAGAGAAAATATATTTATGAGAAGACTTATGAGAGAAGACTCAATTTATTGTGGAAATTTTATGTCTTAAGATATTCAAGAGTGTATGAACCCAAGATTTTATATATAATCAAGCTGATTTTCAGGTATAAAAGTCCCAAAGTGTTACATATATGTTAGAATTTGAAGAATATTGCTTCTATTAGCCCTCCTGAGGAACCTACTGAGAACATGCTTCAGAGAATCAAAATGACTATGTATTATTTGTTAATTTGCTGTCCTTTAGTATTGTATCTATGTTGTTTCCTGAGTGTCCTCATTGGATATGATTATATAGAAGAATGCCCTTGTGAATGTTCTTAGAGATAGATATGCTACAAATATTTAGGAATGAAGTGTCACGAGATATATATATATATATATATATATATGATATAGATCTATATCTATATTATAGATATAGATATATCGATATATCTATGATATAGATATATCGATATATCTATATCTATATCATAGATATATCTAGATATATATATATATATAATTCTCAAAGAGAACAAGAAGTGGGTGTGTGAAATAGACATAAACAGACATAAAGCGGGTGCCTGGGTGGCTCAGTGGGTTAAGCCGCTGTCTTCGGCTCAGGTCATGATCTCGGGGTCCCGGGATCGAGTCCCACATCGGGCTCTCTGCTCAGCGGGGAGCCTGCTTCCTCCTCTCTCTCTCTCTGCCTGCCTCTCTGCCTACTTGTGATCTCTGTCTCTCAAATAAATAAATAAAATCTTTTAAAAAAAAAAACAGACATAAAGCACATGTCAAAAATTAATTGGTGCATCTTTGTTAAGATATGAAACTCCACTGTTAATATTCTTTTTTTTTTTTTTTTTTTTTTATTTGACAGGCAGAGATCACAAGTAGGCAGAGATGCAGGCAGAGAGAGAGGAGGAAGCAGGCTCTCCGCAGAGCAGAGAGCCCGATATGGGGCTCGATCCCAGAACCCTGGGATCATGACCTGGGCTGAAGGCAGAGGCTTTAACCCACTGAGCCACCCAGGTGCCCCCCACTGTTAATATTCTCAAAACTCTTGTGGCTTTGAAATTTTCAAAATAAAAAGGGGAAATATTCAAAACAGAAAATGAAACGCATGGATAAACAGTTTTATAAAACTAATAAGAAACATAAAATGCCAGCATTTGAACAATCACTGAAAAATACAGAAGGCCTTTAAACAAAATGATCCTTGACTTTAGTAATAAAGGAATGCAAATTTAAATGAGTTGTCACTGTTCATCTATCAAAGTAGCAAAGATTAAGGAAAGTGATAATTCCAGTGCTGTTGGGGATGCAGCAAATTGCATGGGAAATATAGCTTGGTTCCTGCCATTCTGTGTGCAGTCTGACAGTATGTGAATACTTAAAATCTCTGTCCTCTTGAATCACAGCAATTTCATTTAATGTATAAAACTGATAATATGTGAGTAAGGTTATATGTATAAAGCATGTGCACTGCAGTGTTGTTAATAGCAAAAACCACTTAAGATTTTATTTATTTATTTGACAGAGATCACAAGTAGACAGAGAGGCAGGCAGAGAGAGAGGAAGGGAAGCAGGCCCCCTTGCTGAGCAGAGAGCCCGATGTGGGACTCGATCTCAGGACCCTGAGATCATGACCTGAGCCGAAGGCAACGGCTTAACCCACTGAGCCACCCAGGCACCCAGCAAAAACCACTTAAATGTCCAAGTCAGTGTTTAGCTTTACAAACAGTAGAATACTACTTAACTTTTAAATGCAGAAATTAGTATATTGATATGGAATATTATCCATGATTGCTACATTAAAAATAAAAGCAGGTTATAAAACTACCCCATTTAAATTAATATGTTCTCATAGGCATAATGTTACATACCAGTATTATACAGGTTTTGAAAACCTGGTTGGGAGAGTATCAAAAAAGGTGGGAAAATTTTAGGAGAGTGGGACTTTATTTTTTAAATTTTGGCCTGGGGGGGGTCATGGGACTTTATTTATTTATTTTTAAAGATTTTATTTATTTGACAGAGAGAGAAATAGCAAGAGAGGGAATACAAGCAGGGGGAAGCGGGAGAGGGAGAAGCAGGCTTCCCGCTGAGCAGAGAGCCTGATGTGCGGCTTGATTCCAGAGCCCGAGGATCATGACCTGAGCGGAAGGCAATGCTTAATGACTGAGCCACCCAGGCGCCCTGAGAGTGGAATTTTAATATTCTCTTTTTTTAATTATAAAGAAATAAATCTCATATAATAGAAAATGTAACTGAACTTTAATTTTATTTAAACATTTTTGCAATAATTTTTCCTTTAATTTCTTTGTATGGTGCTTTGTTAGTATAGTTTTATTGAGTTATAAAAAAAAATCTGTAGGAGGACACCTGGTTGGCTCAGTTGGTTAAGCATCTGCCTTGGCTTGGGTCATGATCCCAGCGTCCTGGAATTGAGCTTTGTGTGGGCTCTCTGCTTAACGGGGAACCTGCTTTTCCCTCTCCCTCTGCCTGCCTGCTCTCCCGCCCCCCAACACTCTCTGTGGAGAAACTAATTTTGCTCTTGTGTATTTTGTTTTCAGAGCAGTGGAAAGAGCTCAGTGCTAGAAAGCCTAGTGGGGAGGGACCTGCTTCCCAGAGGCACTGGTATTGTCACCCGGAGACCTCTCATTCTACAACTAGTCCATGTTTCACCCGAAGATAAGCGAAAAACAACGGGAGAAGAAAATGGTAAATTTTAGAATTGAAATAAAAATTGTTTAAAAATTACTCATTTTTGCTTGAAAAATTTGCTTAAAAATACATGAATTGATTAGACAAATCAGTGGCTATAACAAAAGCAGGAGTCCTGTAAAGAGAAGTGGAATGCATCATTTCTCTTGTGAAAAAAGCGTTAAGTTTTGTTTTTTTGAGGACCGTGAGTAGATTTGTTTGGAGTAGTACCTTTTTGGTAATTCCCCTTATTGTAAGCTGTCATTAATGCTTAGGGAGGATTTAGTGAGGTACTGGGTAAATAGGAATCAATTATTTTAAAGAAAAAAAAAGTTTTTGTGTCTTTTGGAGTGTTTTAATAATAAGTAAGTTTTTTTCCCTAGTGTTTAAAACAATGTTTTTATTTTTTAACTTTGAATTAGAAACTTAATCTAGGTTTTAGTTCAGAGATTTTAAATACAATTAAAACGACTTTGCTTTTCAGTAGAGCAGTGTTATCTCACCTTCCCTTTTCATGTACTTGCTAATTTTGAATCTTTTGCCCTTTAAGCTAATAAAATATTATTTTTAGAAAGAGTTTGGTTATTTTATTTTTATTTTTTTTTCAATCTTTCTCTTGACAAGCCTTGCCTGCATAGCACATACTATTCTGATTTTTCAGATCCACCCATTCCTGCAATAGTAAATGTGGAATATTAAGATAAGAAAATATACACTGTCCTTTATTGCAGTCCTTCTTTGGTTAAACTGAAAATATTTTGAGAAATGCTAGGTCTATAAATGGATATTAAATTGCTTATTAAGAATATGTCCTATTTATATTAGTGAGGTTGGAATGTTTGATGCAAATAATATATTTTATCTTCTTCAGTTTGTAGCTCAGACTTTCTGTCTTATTTATAAAACTGTAAAATGCTCTAATGAATACATTTGCAGTAGTGTACCATGTTGCTTTTCTGCAGAGATCTGTTTACAATGCACTTTCATTCTATTTCTTAGATTCTGATCTAAGAAGGGATGATAGTATTGATGAAATTGAAGTTACTTTAATTCGTATTTTATTTTTCCATTTTTATAGGAGCGTTGGTGATGATAGCCTGATTTTTTTTAAAGGAAGTTAAAAAAACCCTATTGTGGTGTAGAAAGTTAATCACTGAAGCAGGTTAATGAAGTTGTAGGTGTTAACAAGTAATATTTTTTGATAAATTGCCAGAGGACATGTAAGAGCCTCTTAATTATATTAGTGTCTTGATATATTATTTATCACTTTGCATTTCTGTAATATTTCTGTATTATTCAAATTTAGAGCCTTGAACTTAGTCGTTTTGTAGTAACCTATGGTTCAGTTCAGCTTCATATATATAGAATAACACTTAAAATTTCATTCCCACTAAGTTATGTCTTCACATCAACCAAATACCTTAAACTTTAAGGAACCATATGGCATTAATTAGGTCTCTTTCTTTTAACTTTTTATTTTTTTCAGTCACCCTGAAAAGGGCAGATGATAGATACCATGCCTCTCAGAAACTGTTGGCAGAGCTGGGCAGTGTTTTGAGAAAAGGGTGTACATTTCAGCTACAGAAGTGTCAGTTCCTCAGTATCTCTGTATGTTCACTGTATTTTGTTGGATGTGTCTCTTCTTGGTGGTGGTCAGCAAATCTGCATATCTTAACCGCTCTATATATATTTTCAAAGCTTAGTGCTTATATTTTACACAAAACGTAAAACCTCATTTAAAATGACAGCTCAGCTACCCAGAACACAAAATAGATTAAATAAGTTTTGAGTATTAAATTTCATATGTCCTATTAATAACTAGCATAGTTCCTCAGTGTCTCACCAGAGTCTCTTTATCCTCAGTATGAACAGTCTACCTTATCATAAATCATTGTAACCCAGAGAAAATCAGAAACAATGAAGCAGATAAACAGCCACAAGAGTATGAACTTCCTCCAGTCTGATAACCAGAGAGGAGAGAGGGAGGAAAACATAACCAGATGGAAAATTCAAAAAAGAAAAAATCAGTCTCTAACCATTTTGTATAGAGATTTATAGCCTCAGAGGGCTTTGCTATATGAGAGAGGCCTACATTATCAATAATAGGTTTGTTTAAGAGCAGTGTGTTTTAGGATGACATGGAGTAGTATAACCCATTTTAGATACAGCTCCATCAAAACTGACTAAAATAAAGTATTTTAATGTTTAATAAGCATAATTTAGTTATCAGGAAATTTTATTCTATGTTGAGTCCTTCATTCTGCCAACCAGATAGGATAATTGAGGTGTCAGTGTATTGAATTTCTTAGCTTGCACCCCCTATTGCCAATGTAAAAGAATTTTCTGAAAAAAATCTTACAAAAACATATTCATGCTGTTTTAGAGTAAGATGGTGGTTTCGTTTGAACTTTGAACTTCATGATTATCTTTCCTATATTTTAAGAAATAAATCAAGCTCTCCTCAGATTTCTTTTTAGGCAAAATCCAGAAGTAGCATGCTGATTAAAGACCAAAATTGTTTGTGTTCTTTTAAATTCAGTATATATTTCAAAGAACATAATAAATCCCTTACATAGCTCAATCTTTGTGAATAGGGTAAATACTTGTATATATTTACTTTCGAGGTGTTGAAAGATACATTGGGTATGCTTTGTAGCTTTTTTTGTCCCAGGCCATTTATCTTCTCTCATAGTCATAGATAGCAAGTATATCAAATATTTAAGGCAAATTTTTGAAGAGTGAATTAATTTTAATCCAGTTGTGTTAGAACTAGAAACCAGAGGTAACACAATTAGTTGTAATGGAAAATAACAGTAAGTTATGACACATAGTATGCTTCATTTATATCACTTAAAATCTCTACATTCCTGTAATTATAATTAATTGTAGTGGGATTACAGTTGTAAAGTTTGAATAATTGAATGCTCTGTGCATTTGAAATGTGTTCAGGTTTCTGCACATTTGATTTTTTTTTTTCTGCACATTTGATTTTTTAAAAAGGTTTAAAATATTAGGGATAAGCACTAAACTTCTCATTCTGTACTGTTTCTCTTTAACTACAGACCCTGCTACATGGAAAAACTCAAGACACCTTTCTAAAGGTTTCCTTTATCCATTTGTTTTTGACCCTTCTTTTTCTAGTATGCCTGCATGTGTGCTTATGTACTCTTACAGGCTGTGTGCATTATTTTTCTTCCATTTTTATTTGCCTATCTACATTGATTGCAGGTGGTTCTTGTTACCTCTTGGCATTGCATCAGAATACAGGCTTTTTTTGGTGGTGAATGTAATTTATTTTATTTTTATTTTTAAGAACATGCTTGTTAAGCCAGGCCTCTTGTATATAATAAGGTACATTAAAAACACCCCTTTGGTATGTAGTACTTGCCTCTGTGAGTTCTGTTCACCTAGATTACTCCTGTCCTCCAATGAGACTTCTTGGAAGAAGGTACTAAGCTTCAAGTAGGTGAGCATTTTACTTGCAAAAAGGATCCAGTTTTATTTGCCTTATTTCCACCAAAGAAAGAAGTTTTTCTTCAATATTTATTTGAAAATCTTTTAGTCATTTTTATTTTGATTTCAGTGGCTGATAATGCATTATTCATAAACTCATTAAGACATTTAAAACTCTAAATTTGGTGAAAGCAAAATAGCTGTGCTTAGGGAAGGCAGTTAGGTTAGCTTTGTACAATTAAACACGTCTAGTTTCTCTGAGAAAACTAGAATAAAACTTGCTCGCCAAGATTTAGACCACTTGAAACAGGGCCTACAGTGAATATATTTTCCTTTTTTTTTCAGCAAGTGCAGGAAGAACAGACCTATTACTGGAAAACTTCATGGAGAGTAGCATCTCTGCAATAGTTCTGCTAGAGTCGTCTGTCCCACCGTCCTCCCCAACACACACTCATTTCATTTCTTTCTAACGTTCACTTCCAAGGGGGGAACATTTACCTTGAAAATGCATATGAATCACAGAATGCACTACTGACAGAGCTCTTTAAAGGAATACCAAGTTGTAACTTACAGGTAGCCAGTAGGAAACCAAATTTTAAAAAAGTGGATTTAATAGCTATTTCATTCACATATTACAAACTTTTACCTTATGTGTGTAAACCTATTAGGTGTGCTTTTCGCATTACTCAGTAGGATTTAGTTTTTCTTTTAGCCATTTGCTTGAGTTACTTTCATTATATTAACGGCTTATGTGTAAGATACTTAAAAACAAAGCATATACTTTTGCTATGATATAGTTACATACAAAATATGAAGTGAACAATTTTATTTGTAGGATCTAGATTTCAAAAGGAAGACCTGTGAGTAACTGAAAATAGTCACTGCTTAAAATACAGGATACAGTTTTTAAAATATGAAAGTACAATTTAGTAGATCTTAAAATACTGCTTGTCAGTGGCAAAATAGAAACAAGTGATAATTATGTTGCCTTTTTGAACTCCTGAGATAAAAAGGTAGTTCCCATAGTTTCCAATAAATGGAGTTTTTCTTTTTCAGGGGTTGAAGCAGAAGAATGGGGTAAATTTCTTCACACCAAAAATAAGGTAATTGATCACACAAGAATATTATGAAGAAATAACATTTTTGAAAAATTTACAAGTACTTGGTAATTTAGTTCCTTATCATTGGTGGTGTGGTATATTACCTTGAAGCCACTGCTCCTTGTAAAGTAAATTTTCCCTTAGTAACATTTCTAACCATAGCAGTTTATTTGGAAAACACATTAAGTTGAGCTTTATTGTAATTTGGAAATTAACTTTTGTGGGATCAGGCAGCTTTGAAAAACTCATATAAAACTCCTTGGCTCAGAAAATATGTGTTTATGTTAGAATTTACTAATTCTGTGAAGCAGACTCATAGACTTCTTTGAAATTTATTAACCCCTCACTTAAAAACTGTTGAGCTTGCTATGAGTGTTGTGCTTTTTGTTTCAATAATTTCTAGCTTTACACGGATTTTGATGAAATTCGACAAGAAATTGAAAATGAAACAGAAAGGATTTCAGGAAATAATAAGGTAGGCATCTTTTAGAGTTGGAACATAGAAATGTCAGTAAATATATCATTGAGATTCTTCTTTTTTTGTTGTTTTTTGTTTTTTTTAGATTTTATTTATTTATTTGACAGAGACACAGCGAGAGAGGGAATACAAGCAGGGGGAATACAAGCAGGGGGAGTCGGAGGGGGAAAAACAGCCTTCCACCCGCTGAGCAGGGAGCCTGATGCGGGGCTCGATCCCAGGACCCTGGGATCCTGACCTGAGCTGAAGGCAGATGCTTAATGACTAAGCCACCCAGGTGCCCCTCATTGAGAGTATTCTGTATATAATGTATGATGGGTATTGTAAATTCCTAGTCCTGGTATTTGAAACTAATGGAGGTTTTCACAAATATATAAAAACCTTACTTAAAACCCCACTTGTTTCTTAGAGCTTATATATACTATAAGATATTTCATTTAGATGTTTATTCTTAATCTTATGATGTACATACCACTTGTATAATTTTTCTATTTAATACTGCTACAATAAGTTATCTTCTTCTGATAGACTGTACTCTAACTCAAGAGGGATTATATAACTTCTGAGATTTTGAAGAGCTCTCTTTCTTACCTGAGTAAGGCTAGATTCACTTAGGAAAGCAAAGAGAGAGGTTTTTTTCAGTGAAATTAAAAACTAACATTAACTACTGAATTGTTTTCCTGTTTTCTAATACTGTGAGAATTTAAACTAGATTAGGTATTCAGTATGCCATTAATCTTGACACCAGGCACTGTCACTGCTTCCTATAAATGCTTCTGTTTTCTCTCCTTGTTTATTCTTGCTAACTTTCTCTCTGTTCCCTTCCTTAAAAATTTTTGATAAACCTCCATTCTTGTATTATCCAGAGGCCATTTAATCCCACAAGTGGGCCCTAGCCCAATATTAATATTCAGCAAATATTCATTGAGCCCTTTTATCTCTCAGATGCTGTGCTGGAGAGGCTGTCCTGACAAAAAGGCATTTTGGGAGCCATATCAGTTCTTTATGCCTAGTCAGGATATTTATCTCTTTGACCAACTAAGCTTTATTCATTATTAAACTGGTAACCTTCAAGTTGCTGCTGCTGCTACCATACTTTCTTGAATTTCTAGTAATATGTTGTATAGAAGCAGAAAAAGTGGTAAGGGACTAGATTATATTGTCCTTAGTCCTGTAATTGTATTGGGGATAATCTTGACTTTGGGGATGTTGTTAATCATAATACCAGTCTGAATTCTTTCCTGCATTCCCATGAATTTACTGAATTTAGGAATTTTACAGTGCTTGCTTCGGCAGCACATATACTAAAATAGAAATTTTACATAGGGCTAGAATTTAGAGTGGATGTGACTACATCCACTACTTTGCTTTCAGAAGGGAAAGTTTTAGTTACACTGAACTGAATGTCATGAAGGATTGAGTCTATATACCAATTAGATGTTTAATTTGTGGTGGGGATGTGATATACTTACCTAGCAGGTTTTCTTACCCACAGTGTCCAAAGGATGAGAAGTCCCTTACCCCCAAATCTGTGAAAAGTCTCTCCTTTCCTAAGTCATGTTTGTAATGAAGTAAATGATACTTTGATCTTATGTAAGTAATTTTATATGTATAAATATCTAAATGAATTCCTATGCCTAACATAAAGCCCTGAAGGATTTAAAATATCTGTGAGATTGGAATTTTTAAAGGCATTGAGCAAAGCTTTGTATTGGATATGAAAGGGAATACCTGAGAAGTACACATACCTGAGTAGGTATGCTGAGTATAAGCATATGACTTTGGAACATTGGTGTATTTGAAATAGAAAAGTAGTTCGGAGTAATCTAATAGAACTCAGAGTAAAAGATGTTCTAAAAAAGCCTACTGGGAAATTAGAATTTTCACTGGGTTAATGAAAGAAGATTCAAGGTGTAGGTAAGATGAGAGGATGTTTTCAAGGATAAAGAAGGGCAGGGCATGTGCAAAGAGAAGTTATGTATATTTTCTGTGTGCCTTTTTACTTATAGCTGGCTCAGCTTTAAAACTTGTAGAGGGCCAGTGGTGAAGAGAAGGCGATCTGGATAATAATCTCAGTCTGGAGAGAAAATAGAGGTATCTCTCACTATCCAGATTCTCTCTACTTGAATTCAGAGATCTAAGATATGGATAAATTTTTCAGGGAATCTCTTAAAATACACACTTTTGCTACTTCATATTCAAAGATTAGGAGCCAGGTTGATTTGGATAACTTGTTATTCCATGCCTCACTGTCTTCTCCAGAATGTCGGAAATTTGGATAATAATACAGTTTTCTTTTTGTTCAGCACTAAGTCTGTTAAACATATTTAAGAAGTTGTGTCTGTTTAGAATCAAGAGAAAAGCATGTGAAGTAATGCATGGGAAATAAATTTTGTGTATTAATGATAGAATTGGATAAAATTATCACCTGTTATGCGGCTGTCTGTCTTACTTGTCATGTGTTTCATCAGGTTTTGATTACTGAAATGTTTATGGTTTAATTCATATGTAAAAACTTCTAGTGTCTGTCTACTTGAAATGTGGTGTACTTTTTAGCATTTATATTTCACCTAAATTTTAATGTGATTTTAACAGGGTATTTTAAAACTTATTTTTAGGGAGTAAGCCCTGAGCCAATTCATCTTAAGATTTTTTCACCCAATGTTGTCAATCTGACACTTGTGGATTTGCCAGGAATGACCAAGGTAAAGATTAGTTGTTACTCATTGTGCATTTGGTCATGTTTGTTTTCAGTTGTGGTGGTTTTTGCTTGACCTCATATGAGAATAGTCAGCTTTCTTTTTTCCCCAGTCAACTTGGTCTATTAGCTCCATTCCCTTCTCCTTGAAACACTTTCTTTACTTGGTTTCCAGGATACCAGGTTTCTCTCCAGTCTCACTGGCCATTCCTTCTCTCTCTTTTGCTGGTTTCTTTCCTCCCATTTTCTCCAGAGTGAGTACCTCAGAGCTGTTTTTAGACCTCTTGTCAGTTGGGTACACTTAACCCCTCTTGATGATTTCATTCAAACTATGGCTTTAAATACATGAGTGTCTGTTTGCTGACAGCATGTAAACATCTCCAGACTCATATATCCAACTGTCTATTTGACACTGAAGTGTCTAATAGGCATTTAAAACTGATGTGTCTTATGCTAAATTGCTGACCTGTTCCTCAACCTTACTCTGTAGTCTCCCCTACTTCAATAATTGACAAGTCTTTCCTATTAGTTGCTTAGCCAGAAAGTTTGTAGTCATCCTTGACACTTTTGATTCCACACCCTACTTTCCCAGAAGATCCTTCTTTCGGCTCTTCTTATATTTAAAATATATACAGAACTCCATTATATCTTAAAAATTTATAGCTACTATCCTGATCTAGCCACTACCCTGTCAGCTTGATTACTGCAATAACCTCCTAATAGGTCTTCCTCATAATCTGTAAAGTAAGCCGCCGGAATGATGCTATTAAGGTGAAAATTAGGTTGTGTCATTCCTTTGCTCAAAATCTCGCCAATGGTTTTTCATTTCATTCACAGTAAAAGCTCAAGTTCTTTTTTTTTTTTTTTTTTTTTAAGATTTTAAAATTTATTTGACAGGCAGAGATCACAAGTAGGCAGAGAGGCAGGCAGAGAGAGAGGAGGAAGGGAAGCAGGCTCCCTGCTGAGCAGAGAGCCTGATGCAGGGCTCCATCCCAGGCCCTGGGATCATGACCTGAGCCGCCGAGGCTTTAACGCACTGAGCCACCCAGTTGCCCCAAAGCTCAAGTTCTTAAAAGTGAAAGTATCCCTGTTCTTCTAACTCCTTCTGCTCTAGTTTTCAGCCCTTACTGTTCATTCTGCTGGAATATTCTTCCTCCAGATATCTGTGTGTACCTCTCCCTTACTGGCTTCAGTTCCTGCTCATTCTCTTTTTTAAAATTATTTTATTTTTAAAAAATATTTTATTTATTTATTTGTCAGAGAGAAAACAAACACAAGCAGAGGGAGCAGCAGGCAGAGGGAGAAGCAGGTTCCCTATCTGCTCATTCTCTTGAATGTCATTATCTGAGTGACTTCTTCCCTCTTTACTCTATTTAAAAGCATAATCCTATTTATTTACAAGTATAATCTTTTCTCCCATCCAAGTACTAACCAGGCCCGACCCTGCTTAGCTTCCAAGATCAGACTAGATCGGGCGCGTTCAGGGTGGTATGGCCGTAGACTACAAGTATAATCTTTTCTAATCATTCCCTAGCTTCTTGTTCTGCTTAATTTTTTTCTACAGTTCAACCACCACCTGGATACTATATATATATTTATTTGCTTATTGTCTACTTCTCATCGCTAAAATATAAATTCTGTGAAGACAGGAATTTCAGTCTTTTTTAAATCACTACTGTGACATATATGATGTAGAACAGTGCCTGAAATATAGTAGGCTACCAACAAATACTTGTTAATTGAATGAACAAATGAATTTTGTCTCTATATAGTTATCATTGACCAGTCCTTTACATGGTAAACTTGATATTTGCAAGAGGTACATTTTGCGACTTTCACATACCCCTAAATTCATATATTCCACTAGTACTAGTATACTCTTTTTTAATTTAATTTTTTCAATGTATATTCTTTCTTCATTTTAACTATCTGTGAATGGAGTAATACCTCTATTTTGTAGATTAAATGCGGGTGGGGGAAGCTCAGTCGGTTTTTATTATTAGTTCCTTGCTCATCTCTGTTTGGTTTAGGTGCCTGTAGGTGATCAAC
Source organism: Neogale vison (assembly GCF_020171115.1). Taxonomy (NCBI): domain Eukaryota; kingdom Metazoa; phylum Chordata; class Mammalia; order Carnivora; family Mustelidae; genus Neogale; species Neogale vison. The sequence continues at coordinate 74,374,307 of NC_058102.1, forward strand.
CTAAGGATATTGAGCTTCAAATCAGAGAGCTCATTCTTCGGTTCATCAGTAATCCAAATTCCATCATCCTTGCTGTCACTGCTGCTAATACAGATATGGCAACATCAGAGGCACTTAAGATTTCAAGAGAGGTAGATCCAGATGGTAAGGACAGATGTTAATATTGAATGAGATGGTTGGTTAACAGTGGTAAATCTACCCTCAAGAAAGAAATATTTATTTTTAAAAGTAATTTTTCTAGCTATTAATACAGATTTTAAAAATAATGTGTTCCTGTTTTGCTTATAATTACAAGTAGAAATTCTGATGGAAAATAAAGTTTTAATGGGTTAGTTCCTGTATAGTCAAGGCAAAAACACTTTATATAATGTCCATATTTGTAATAGTTGCCTAATGATTTTAACATTATAACAGGTTTTGCAAAGAGGGTTTGTTTTATATAAATAAAATGATTTAGATTTTTGGATGGCTGACTTCTAAGAATAACTGTCATAAAAGGTAATCATTGTAGATTATTATGGTATAGTAGAAAATTATGGTATCTATATTCTGCAGAGGTAGGAAAGAAACATTTAGACAAGGCAGAGGGAATTCTTAGAAATAAAGGTAAACTCCTTTTATGAAGCATTCATAACCCCAAGGATTATGTTCATAAATCCCAATTTAGTTCATACTGTGGATCAGTTTATGGGATTTGACTTCTGCTGTGGTGTGCATCTCTTAGTATATATAAAATGGCAGCTTGTAGGTGAGTAGTTCTTATTGCTGCTGATAAATGTGGCTTTGCCCCATACAGGAGCTTTTTTTTTTCCCCTGAGTATTTGATGGTTCTGTGAGCTGTGAGCTGTGTCACGTTTCTTTTTTCTTTCTTTGAAATAAAAATTTGGTAGGAAAAGTTAATGCTAAAACTGCTAATTTAAAATAACCATAACAGTAACTTTTTAAAGTTTTTTTTTTTTTAAATTTCAAGTTTTTAAGAAATTTTTATCTCACATCATTTTAGATTAAAAGATAAGCCCTAGGGGCACCTGGCTGGCTCAGTCAATAGAGCATGTGACCCTTTTTTTTTCTTTCTTTTTAAAGATTTTATTTATGTATTTGAGAGGTGGGAGGGAGGGAGGAAGGGAGCAGGAAGACGGAGGAGAGGGACAAGCAGACTCCCCACTGAGCCTGGAGTCTTGACGAGGGGCTTGATCTCATGACCCTGAGATCATAACTTAGCCACCCAGGTCTCCCTAAAATTAGTATTTATTTATTTATTTATCTTTTTATTTTTATTTATTTGACAGACACAGCAAGAGAGGGAACACAAGCAGGGGGAGTGGCAGGCAGAGGGAGAAGCAGTCTTCCCACCAAGCAGGGAGCCTGATGCGGGGCTTGATCCCAGAACCCTGGGATCATGACCTGAGCTAAAGGCAGACACTTAACAACTGAGCCACCCAAGTGCCCCTAAAATTAGCTTCTAAAAAGTATTTGTCAGCAGAGGTTAGAAAAGCATTACCAAAATGATGAGAGGTAATGTTAAGGAGAGATTATAGATGAGGATTTTTTTTTATTAATACCTAATAGCTTTATTTAATGGATCATTTTCTTTTTTTTTTTTCATTTACCAGGTCGCAGAACCTTAGCTGTAATCACTAAACTTGACCTTATGGATGCGGGTACTGATGCCATGGATGTATTGATGGGAAGAGTTATTCCAGTCAAACTTGGAATAATTGGAGTAGTTAACAGGTTAGAAATCAAGAATAGAATAGGAATTGCAGCATTCCCATTTCAAAGCAAATCTGAATTTTTAAAAGCATTTTAAAATGTGATATCCTTCTTTTCCCCTTTTACTATAATCTTGGTATTGCCAGGAATTCATTGCTGTAAAGGAAGAAAAGAGATTCACTAAAGCCTCCTGTGGGCATTTGTAATGGAAAGTGTTTTTAAAGTAAGCAGTCCATAAAATGGGACGAAAATTTAATATCCAGGCTTGAAAAATTTCTGCCTATTATGTTATACACGAGGAGTGAACTGGATAAGGAAAGAAAAATGTATTTAATTTGCACATGATTAAGAAAAAGTTTGTTAATATGGTGGAAGGATTTTAATAAATTCATTTAACACCTCTGGCATTAGTGATCCATCATAAGTGCCAGGATGTGACTTGGAGAAATTTTATTAAAGGTCCTAATTATAAATAGCTGGTGTCAATAATTATGGAAAGGAAACTACTATTGAGTGTCTATGCATTAGACCCTCTCCTGTGAGCAGTTTGAACATCTCTGTGAGGTAGGAATTGATATTTATTTTATAATCAGAAGACTCAAGTTATACATCTACCAAAGTCACATGGTGAGAGCAGATTTCAAATAAGATCTCTTAGTCGAAAGCCTATAAAGTAGGAAGCACTGATATTAATTAATAGGAGATCTGGGTTTCTACTCATAGTTTATCCATAAACTAGCTATATAACATTGATTTAAATGACACCTGGGTCTCAGGCCTTTTCTAAATGAAAATGTTTTTACACTTACATTTTACATCTGAGTGATACCAAAGACCCTTTACAGTGTCTGCTTTATTCATATATCCTACGTCACCCGTACTTCAGTTTTTTTTAATCCTCCACTCTCTTTTCATGGTATAAAACTGTTGCATTTGTAAATGACTGCTCTTTAAGTAATTATTTTTGGTAGAAATTAGTTGTCTATATATGGGTAAAATGCACAGCTGGTTGTCATAGTCATACTTTTTTTTTACTTGTCTATCCCTGTTACTTCAGAGTACTGCTTTTGACCGTAGTTAATGGTACCAGTGAGTCATAAACTATTCAGGTATTACAAGTCAAAGATTGACTCTTGGTGGAAGTGCTTAACATGTAACCCTGGGTCGGTTAATGTCCCTGAGCCTTGCATCCTTTGCTGTAAAATGGGCCAATACCTACTACATAGAATTATTACAAGAATTAGATAACACAGTCCATATCAGGCATTACTACAATGTCCAGTGCTACCATCATCATCTAAGGTATGCAGAGGACACAGTTGACTTTTAATTAAACAGTTTGTTATTTTTCAACCCTAGGAGCCAGCTGGACATTAACAATAAGAAGAGTGTAACTGATTCAATCCGAGATGAGTATGCATTTCTTCAAAAGAAATACCCATCTCTGGCTAATAGAAATGGAACAAAGTATCTTGCTAGGACTCTAAACAGGTAACGTTTTTACTTTTGGAAAATGAGGTCCTTTTGGTTTGCCAGTAGGTGTCCGAAAACTCTGATTTTTTAGTTCCTTATATTTTCATAACATTCTTATGTGTACAGTTTCAGGTTTTGTTTCTTGTACAGTAGGTCCTTAAAATGTAGATGTCTTCTTTTAATTTGGGTGGTTGGCATTAAATTATGTATTCTAGGAATGCTCAAGGGAATTTTTAAAATGCCTTAATTATGAAGTTCTTGACAGTCAATTTACTTTTAGTAATAGAACTAGATAGCAGATGACTTAATTTCCACTTGGAATTTCAGGAACTAAACTAAAATGTATAATTTTCAGATAAACAATTCTTATTTTAAATGGGTATCTTCTGTTCTTATTCATAAAAAGAATTTGAAGTATTTACCTGGAATCCTTAATACCCACTTATGGTAGAAGAACTGGAAAACCTTTCTAGGTAATTTATAAATGACTGAAATGAAAGCTGTTTTCTCTTACTTTTATCTTATTCCCTAAATAAATTAAAGGCTGATGGACTTAGATCTTAATAAGATTGATTTTTCACTGTGCTAAGTACTCATTGTAAAAGAGAAGTCAGAAATCAAAATTTTTTCAATTTATATTTGGTTCTCTAGCATATGCTACATTTTGGTGGGTTGAAGGCAAGTTTAAAAAGTGTTAATCAAGTTGTCTTTGTTCATGTCATTTTTTTCCAATAAGTATTTACTTCTAGCCCAAGATTGCATTATTTCCTGGCAGGACAAATTATTTGACAGCTTTTATTATTATTGGCATTTTAAAAATTTGACTTGTTTGGTTCTTCAAAATATAGTTTTACTTTAAAATCCTTTCTTTCTAACCTTTTATTAGGTTACTGATGCATCACATCAGAGATTGCTTACCAGAGCTGAAAACAAGAATAAATGTTCTAGCTGCTCAGTATCAGTCTCTCCTAAATAGCTATGGTGAACCTGTGGATGATAAAAGTGCTACTTTACTCCAACTTATTACCAAATTCGCCACAGAATATTGTAACACTATTGAAGGAACTGCAAAATATATTGAAACTTCAGAACTGTAAGTAAAAAATTTCTCTGTGGATTTGGTTACCTGACCAAATCTGCTGGGTTACTTTAGCTTTTTTTTTCTTTTTTAAAAGATTTTATTTATTTGACAGAGAGATTACAAGTAGGCAGAGAGGCAGGCCAGGCAGGGCGGTGTGGGTGGGGGACGGGAAGCAGGCTCCCCGCTGAGCAGAGAGCCCGATGTGGGGCTCAATCCCAGGACCCTGTGATCATGACCTGAGCCAAAGGCAGAGGCTTAACCCACTGAGCCAACGAGACGCCCCTTACTTTAGCTTTTGTAACAGTGACTTTAACTCTGAGATTCTCTGATTGTGATTTATAATCTGCAGAAGAGTATTTTGCAGAAATTATAGGATCATGTCTGATGTATGTGTGAAAATGCTTTGTAAACAGGTAAAGCACAGTAAAAATTTCAGGTTTTTTTTTTTTTAACAAGACTTTGATAAGCATTTAAAAATACTTGGTAATTTAACTTTTTAAATGTTTGTTTCTTTAACAGACACACTTTAATTTTTCATGAAAGAAAAAAAATCAGATAAGAAGAATAGAAGGACAAAATTACTTAATTCCACTATCCAGAGTCTCTGTTAATTTTGGCATGAACCTAGACATTTTTCTGAGCATCTGTAAAACATTATAAATGTCTGTATTTCAAAAATCAGATCAAAATACTGTCATGCTATTTTGGAATTATATCTTCAAATCAACTTGTCACAAACAGCTAATATTAATTATACATTTCTGTATTCAGTCTTAAAACTTTACATGGCATTGGGGCGCCTGGGTGGCTCAGTGGGTTAAGCCTCTGCCTTCAGTTCAGTTCACGATCTCAGATTTCTGGGATCAAGCCCTGCATCGGGCTCTCTGCTGAGTAGGGAGCCTGCTTCCGCCTCTTTCTGCCTGCCTCTCTGCCTACGTGTGACCTCTCTCCCTGTCAAAAAAATAAATAAAATCTTAAAAAAAAAATTACATGGCATTTGACTTTTTAGATATACTCTCTTTTCTTAAACCAGTACTCTACTACTGATAGATCATTTTTATTCATACACATATGTAAACAGTGTTGTGATGGACTATTTTGGGGGCATGTATTGGAGTAAACCCTTAGGTGAAATTCCTAAAATGGAATTACTGTGTCAAAGGGAAAGAACATCCTCAATGTTTCTTACTGTTGTCATACTGTTAGTAGATTGTATTGTTGTACTACTAGCAGTATATAAAAATGTTCATTTCTCTGAACTCACTTAAAAAAAAAAAGAAAACTTTTAATTTTGAAGTAATTATAGACTTCCAGGAAGTTGCAAATAAATATACCTTCCTAGGTCCTGTTAATCCTTCACCCCATCTTCCCCAGTATTGACATTTTACATAACTGTAGTACAGTAACAAAATGAGAAAATAGAATCGGTACAACCCAGAGCTTATTCAGTTTCACCACTTGTGAAATTATACATACACTTGTTTGAGTATTCTATGTACTTTTGTGTGACCCAGGTGGCCTTTTATGTGTGTTAACTCCATAAAGACAGTATTGAACTCATTGGTGAATGGTTGGTTATTTTATATATTTTTTGCAACTGGAGTAATACTTTTTTTTTTTTTTAACTTGGCAAAAAGTCAAGTGCTACATTTTTAAAAACAAAACCTCAAACAAACATATTACCTATCACGAAGGGTCTCGTAATAGTACAAAACATCCTACTTAAGATCTTTTTTTAAATATATATATATAAGTTGGCTTAAAATGATAGACTTTCTGTGAGAATATATATATATATATATACATATATATATATGGCATATTGAGGGTATATATGGCATATTGAGGGAAATAAAGATTATTAAGATGAACCTTTAAAAAGCTTAGTGGGGGGCGCCTGGGTGGCTCAGTGGGTTAAGCCGCTGCCTTCGGCTCAGGTCATGATCTCAGGGTCCTGGGATGGAGTCCCACATCGGGCTCTCTGCTCAGCAGGGAGCCTGCTTCCTCCTCTCTCTCTCTGCCTGCCTCTCTGCCTACTTGTAATCTCTCTCTGTCAAATAAATAAATAAAATATTTAAAAAAAAAAAAAGCTTAGTGGGTAAGGTAAAACAAGGTAACACAAGGCACGATTATGTGGCAAACAGGCGTATAATCAAGTATTTTTATTTAAATACTTATGTCTCCAGAAATGTGCTTATAACATAAATTTTTTTTTTAAGATTTTATTTATTTGACAGAGATCACAAGTAGACAAAGAGGCAGGCAGAGAGAGAGAGAGGAGGAAGCAGGCTCCCCACTGAGCAGAGAGTCTGATGCGGGGCTTGATCCCAGGACTCTGGGATCATGACCTGAGCTGAAGGCAGAGGTTTTAACCCACTGAGCCACCCAGGCACCCTATGGGGAGTTTTATAAGTAGTTAATAAAGCAAATAATCTGTGTAATCATTTAAGTCTTTAAAACATTGAAGAGAGACCAATTTACATTTCTCTCAGGACTGGGAGTGTGCCATAGCTAAAGATGTGTTTAGGTTGGGCTCTGAATAGAATTTAGAGAGGCAATAAGTAGAAGGGTGTTTTAGGCTTTGGTACAGGAAAGAATAATACAGGGTGTATGTAGAGAATTGCATGTATAGTGATGGGATATAACAGGAGGCAAGGCAGCAAAGGCATCTAAGAATAAGATTGTGGAAAATCCAGTATCTTCAGATTTTGGAGAACTTCCTGCTATAGAAGTAAAACACTTTCAGTCAGAGGAGTATCCATTTTAGAATGATAATTCTAGTCATTATGGAAGATTATTTGGAGAAGGGAAAGGTTGGAGGCAGACTGGTAATTTATCCGTTTTAAGTATAATTTAATGGCATTCAATTAAAGTCACACTATTGTCCAATCATCAAATGGTGTCTATTTCTAAAATTTTTTTATCACTCCAACAGAAACTGTGTATCCATTAAGCAGTATCTCTCTGTTTCTTCTTCCTTCCGTCCCTGGTAACCTCTAATTTACTTTCTGTCTCTCTGAATTGGCTAATTCTAGATATTTTATATGAGGGGAATCATACAATATTTGTCTTTTTGTGTCCAGCTTATTTCACTTAGCATAATGGTAGGCTTGTACCTTCTGCTTAGACAACTGTAAGAAAGTATAGTGCTTAATAGAGAGTTAATTTGTTTAAAGCAGGAGCAAAATGTAGCCCATTGGCTAAGAAGGATTTTTACATTTTTAAATGGTTGGAAAAAATTCAAAGAATATTTCATGATGTTAAAATTATGCAGAAACCATATTCTAGTGTGCATAAGTTTTATTGGAACACAGCTGTGCTTATTTGTTTATATTTTGTCTATAGCTGCATTTTTGCTCAGTGGTAGAGTGGAGTCGTTTTGACAGAAACTGTATGGCCTGAAAAGCCTAAACTATTTACTGGCTGGCCCTTCATACAAGGAAAAGTTTGTCCATTTCTCCTGTAAATTCTGAATAAACAAATAATAAGATACTGTTTATTGTCTTTTAAAAAGCTTGTACTCGTAGAAAACTAGGGCAGAGAAAAGATGTTTAGTAGTTCCTAGTAAACTGGTGTTTTTTGGCAGAATATTTACTCTGTGTGTGTGTTTGTGTCTTTGCACGCAAACACATACATATACATTTGACAAATGCTTTTTGTGGAATGACTCTTCTTTAAAAGAAAAAATTAGAAACTCGTTCATAATGGAGTTGAGAACACAAGGAAATGATCTAAATGTAATTATTTAACTGAGACTGTCTCAGAAAACAAGACCTTAAAATCTTAATAGGAAGACTTTTAACTTGTAGCTTCTTTCCCTTTTAGTAAATAATGGGAACCGTGTACTTCATTGCCTTTCAGATGCGGTGGTGCTAGGATATGTTATATTTTCCATGAGACTTTTGGGCGAACTTTAGAATCTGTTGACCCGCTAGGTGGCCTTAACACTATTGACATTTTGACCGCCATTAGAAATGCTACTGTGAGTATACTTAATTTTTAGATTTTTTTAAAAAGAGGTTAAAGGTTTATTATAATTTTTAACCCATTAGCACTGTCTTTTTAAATGAATTTTATTTTTGTTCTCGTACCTGATATTATGAAGCACTTTTCATGAAAAATACCAAAAAACATCATTTATTTTAACCTAGGGAAGAACTGAAATTTTGTATAGCTGTAATAAGAGCTCAGAAATTTTTCTAGGGTCCTCGTCCTGCTTTGTTTGTGCCTGAAGTTTCATTTGAGTTACTGGTCAAGCGGCAAATCAAACGTCTGGAAGAACCCAGCCTGCGTTGTGTGGAACTGGTTCATGAGGAAATGCAAAGGATCATTCAGCACTGTAGCAATTACAGTACACAGGTAACTGCGAGATGTCTCATGTGTCGGCTGGAAGTGCTGGTTTCTTATGGTGGGAGGAAACATGGAAGGTGGGCTAAAAATAACTTAAAATATGCATTTTCCTCATTGGAAAGTGATTTGAAGTAGTATGCTTAAATGTAGCTTAAATTCTAATTCAGTATTTCAGTGATTATTTAATTTTCCTTTAAACAAAGCAGTCTATTCTATTTTGCTTCCATCATATATAGGAGTTGTTGCGATTCCCTAAACTTCATGATGCCATAGTTGAAGTAGTGACTTGCCTTCTTCGTAAACGGTTGCCTGTTACAAATGAAATGGTGAGCTGTTATTTTCACAAGTCATCATTATAACCACTGTTAAAGCAGTTTTTTTGTACAGCAATAGCAGTAATTTTGGGTTTAGGCTTGTTTCCCAGTGTATTAGGAAGATAAAGAACTGAACCTCATTCTTATTTCAAAGGACACTTCAGTAATTCTAGCACAAGGTACATTTTTCTTCATATTTTAATCATTGTTAGCTTGCAGCCACAGGTTTTCATGAGAATGCAGTTATTGTCGGGGATTGTGAATAGCTTTGCTCTATTATATAGCACCACTGATCTAATGGAAAATTAGTTTTTATCACCAGCCCCAGTATACTGAGCCTTTAGAGCAAGCTATTTTAACTCTGGTACATCGGGGTCATTTGGCCATTTCTAGTTTGCTGGTTTGAGGACCCAGTACTGTAATATCACGGTTGCTTGCTACTATTTTGTGGGTTGCTGCTATCTGTAAAAATGCTGAAATTGGGAAAAACACAGGATAAGCATTAGAGATTGCCTTTATGTCTATTTGTTGGCTGAGTGTTTTGTTTTGTTCCTTTTCTGGTCACTAAAAGTGCATTTGGGTCCTTGGCTTAGGAAGGCGGTGAGCCCCGTGGAGGTTTAAGGTTTACTAAGACTACAAAACCACTCCTGGAAGTGTAGAATGTGAGCGCTGCTGCTTGGATGTTTCCCTATAGCAAATGTGACCCCCAGGCTGAGAGGAGCAGGGATATAGTAAGCCTGATAGCAGAGTTAGTGATAGCACGGAATCACTGGAATTTCATTTGAATAGATGTTTTTCACCTTGGTTCTTGACGGTTTTGTACTCTCCTGATACTTGAGATTCGTTAGGGCAGCACATATGAAGGAGTTCGTTTAATCTCTGCAGTGCTAGAGAAATTACTTTCAACTTTCCATTTGATTATTGTCCCGTTAGGATTTCAAACCACTTTGGAGAAGTGTCTGTTCAAGTATTCTGCCCATTTTTTGACTTGACTGTTTTTGGGGTTGAGTTTGAGAAGTTCTTTGTAGATCTTGGATATCAGCCCTTTGTCTGTAGGGTCATTTGCAAATATCTTCTCCCATTCAGTGGGTTGCCTCTTAGTTTTGTTGACAGTTTCCTTTGCTTTGCAAGAGCTTTTTATCTTGATGAAGTCCCGAAAGGTCATTTTTGCTTTTGTTTCCCTTGCCTTTGGAGACGTGTCTTGAAAGAAGTCGCTGTGGCCAATGTCAAAGAGGTCACTGCTTATGTTTTCTTATAGGATTTTGATGGATTCCTGCCTCACATTGAGGTCTTACATACATTTTGACTTTATCTTTGTGTATGGTGTAAGAGAATGGTCGAGTTTCATTCTTTTGTATATAGCTGTCTGATTTTCCCAGCACCATTTATTGAAGAGACTGTCTTTTTTCCACTGGATGTTTTTTCCTGCTTTGTTGAAGATTAGTTGACCATACAGCTGAGGGTCCATTTCTGGGTTCTCTGTTCTGTTCCTTTGGTCTATGTGTCTGTTTTTGTGCCAGTACCATGCTGTCTTGTTGATCATAGGTTTGTAATATAGCTTGAAATCAGGCAACGTGATGCCCCCAGCTTTGTTTTTCTTTTTCAGCATTTCCTTGGCGATTCAGGGTCTTTTCTGGTTTCATACAAATTTTAGGATTGTTTGTTCTAGCACTTTGAAAAATGCCATTGGTATTTTGAGCAGGATGGCATTGAAAGTATAGACTGCTCGGGTAGTATAGAAATTTTAACAATGTTTATTCTTCTGATCCATGAGCAAGGAATGTTTTTCCATTTTTATGTGTCTTCTTTGATTTCTTTCATAAGTGTTCTGTAGTTTCTAGAGTGTAGATCCTTTACCTTTTTGGTTAGGTTTACTTCAAGGTATCCTACAGTTTTTGGTGCTATTATAAATGCAATCGATTCCCTCATTTCTCTTTCTACAGTTATATTGTTAGTGTATAGGAAAGCAACTGATTTCTGCACATTGATTTTGTATTCTAACACATTACTGAATTTCTGTACAAGCTCTAGTAATTTGGGGGTGGGGTCTTTGGGTTTTCCACATAAAGTATCATAAGAAGACATACAGATGGCTAATAGATACATGAAAAAATGTTCAACATCATTAGTCATCAGGGAGATTTAGATCAAAACCATATTGAGATACCACCTTACACCAGCTAGAAGGGCAAAAATTCACAAGGCAGGAAACAAGTGGAGGGAGAGGTTGTGGAGAAAGGGGAACCTTCTTATACTGTTGGTGGGAATGCAAGTTGATAAAGCCATTTTGGAAAACAGTGTGGAGATTCCTCAAAAAATTAAAAATAGAGCTACCCTATGACTCAGAAATTGCACTACGAGGTATTTACCCCAAAGATACAGATGTAGTGAAAAGAAGGGCCATATGCGCCCCAGTGTTCAAGCAGCAATGTCCCCAATAGCCAAAGTGTGGAAGGAGCCTAGATGCCCTTAAACAGACAAATGAGTAAAGAAGATGTCCATATACACGATGGAATATTACTCAGATGGACACCCACCATTTGCATCAACATGGATGGAACTGGAGGGGATTATGATAAGTGAAATAAGTCAAACAGAGACAGTTATCCTATGGTTTCACTTACATGTGGAACATAAGGAATAGCATGGAGGACATCAGAAGGGAAAAATGAAGGAGGGGAGATCAGAGCCGGAGATGAACCATGAGAGACTATGGACTCTGGGAAATAAACTGAAGGTTTCAGAGGGGAAAGGGGATGGAGGGTGGGTGAGCCTGGTGATGGGTATTAAGGAGGGTATGTATTGCATGGAGCACTGTGTGTTATACGCGAACAACATAATTAAAAAAAAAAATTTCAAACCACGTATAATATTTAAACCATGTGTGTCTAATTAAAGCTCATCAGTCATTATCTCAGGTCTTTACATGTGTCCTTTACTCAAATAAAGTTAACATCTTTTATATCTGATTATGAAATGTTTCTTGTTGAATCTGAACTGAAACTTTGACACGGAATAGCAGATGATGAGATTTTAATAGCAAAATTACATAAAGCCTTGGAACTTAGATTTGCATCAAGGAATTTTTTCCCCCCATAAAAGTACTTCTAACTATCTTACTTCCTAACCCCTTTTGAAGTGCAATCTTAGATGCTGAGATATAAATAATTCAAAAGAGAGCAAATTATTCTGTAGCATAATATGCATCAGTCGGAATATATTTTTTGAGTATTGACTCAGGCATCAGTGTCCCATATTGTCTTTTTTAGAACTGTTTACAAAGTTTTACCTAAAGTAGAATTAGGTCAACATGTTTTTGTATATAGCCTAATTTTATTTTTTTCTAGGTCCATAACTTAGTGGCAATTGAATTGGCTTATATCAACACAAAACATCCAGACTTTGCTGATGCTTGTGGGCTAATGAACAATAATATAGAGGTAAATACCATTTGAATTATCACTTTTGAGAGAAAAAAATCCGTTGTAAATCAGTTGTATCAAATTACAGAGCATGGGATAACTGTAAAACACATGTGGGACCATGTTATTGTCTGGTTACATCCCAGGATGTATGCTGAAGGCATTATGTTATGTTAAATCTAATTCTCAGAACCACCTGGCGGCATTATTCTAATTTTTCTTTTTACACAACTAATTCAGAGGGGATCTAGGATTCACTGATTTAATGAATGCTCCCTTTCAGTAACTGTTGTAGTTTATTCAGGTTGAAGAGTGGAAAACTAAGTGAGTGTTCAAAATTGTTTCCATTTGGCTCTGAAAGCTGGGAAGGAAACATTCCAAGATTTACATAAATTAATACATTTTCACTTGTACCAGAGTGGCTACACTTCATGGCTCTTTTTTCACCCATTTGAAGTGAATTTTGGAAGTTGTATAAGATCTCACATGGAGCCAATGCTGGTGGATAAAACAGTTTATCCAGATGCTGTTTTTGTTCTCAGCTACTTCTGTCCAAGAACAATAAATGTTTTTGCTGCTCCTTAATCCAGTAAGACCTTAGAGTTCCCTTCTTTATAAAATTTCTTTTTATGCATATGGGTGTAATTGTAAATGTGCAATTTGGGAATTGGAAGGGACTCTGGGTCATCAGCTTCAGTCCTTTGGTTAAACAGATGAGGACACTTTAACAGTGTTACATGAGTAGGGCACTTCAAGCACTTGGCAGGTGCACTAGAAAATAGTTATGTTAAAAATTAGTGTGTATACACTTAGAAAAAGGGTTTAGTTCTTGGACCATAGAAACCACCTTCAAGAGAAAACTGATGTACCAAGTTTTCTGTAATACGGACAATGTTATTTATGATATGATTTCTGCTAAGTTTTGTTTTGTCTTAGACAAATGAGTATGTCTGTTTTTAACGATTCCCTGACAAAGAACTTGATCTGGATATTCTCATTAAATCTTTACAACAACTTTTTGAGGATAGGTAATAGTAACTATAGACTACAAAACTGAGGGCTTATAAAGACTTGGTAACCTGTCCAGTTAACAAAGTTAAATAAGCCAGGACTATTGTCCAGGCTAGCCAAGGTTGTAACTGGTTGGTAACAGACTATGATGAGAATTTCTATGATGAGAAATTCAGAACATTTTTGCAGGAGCAAAAGTCTCCTGCCTTTTGCTTTGTGTCCCTCTTCAAAATGTACATTTTAATTATTCTGAAGATTGCTGAAATCCACATATTTTTATCATCTGATATATTTTTTTTAATCACTGGATTCCCTCACGAAAAAGATGAAAATCAGCCAAGTGTCTGTCAAAAATAAAGTCTTTACGCATAAAAGATCACTGTGGAAGCTTTGTTAACATCTTTTTTGCAGGTTTGAGAGTGCTTATGAAATGGTTTCTTCCTAGGAGTAATTTTGACTTTATTTAACCTAAATGCTTTCCTGTGTCTTTGTCGCTGCCTGCGAGAAAGCCAGGAACACCTCCATCTTTCTCTGTTGTCCCTCTTGCCCCTGTCAGGGTGCTTGATCCCAGTAGGTGTTCACTGCCTGTTGATTTGAATTTAAGAATTTCTTAAGCTTTGTACCAGAGCTACCTGATAGTACTGGTAAATTAGAAGAGTGGGCGGTCAATCAGTCTGTTAAATTAGGTTACAGAAAGAACTGTTTTCACCACGTTTATTTCTGGGAGATGGTTTAGGATAAAGAAAATGAATATCCTTAAAGGATAACCTCCACCACAGGTATTTATAGGGTCTTGTGTGTGAGAGTTTTTTGAATTTAACACACAGGTATGCAGGTTAGAGTGATTTTTTTAAAGGACTAGTTTTCTGTCATCTGTGCATTTAAGATTCCACATGGTGTGCTGGAGGGTTGTGCACACGTTTATGTGGGGACAGTTTAAATCAATGACTTCCAGTGGGAAAGGCAGAGATGTTGGCCCATCGCCCCTCAACTGAGAATCCCCCATACAGGAGCCACTGTTACTGACGTTGTATTGTATCCTTCAGGTGTGTTGGGCAGAAAAAAAGATTGAGAAGCATTGGGTTAAATGATTTCTTGTTTGTTTTAAAATAAAATTGTGGCATGAGTCCCAACAGTGAGAGGATATACTGTAAGTTATTCCACACTTTTCAATTCAGCTGAACATTTTTTAGTAGGCTTCTCTTTCAATGCTCTGATAAACACTTTGGTTTGGTTTTGTTGTGTTTTATAGGAACAAAGGAGAAACAGGCTAGCAAGAGAATTACCTTCAGCAGTATCACGAGACAAGGTAAAAAAAAATTTTTTTTAAATCATATTTCCAATATGCAAAGGATTGGTAAGCCTTACTACAACTCAGTTCTAGGAGTAGTAGTCTTTTCTTTTTCTCCCTTTACTATTCTATTGGAACTATTTCATTGTTTGAGTAAAGGTCTGCAAGTTTAAAAAGAGGTTGAGTAATTTAAAGATGGTATCTTGAACATTAGATGGTATCTTGAATACATTAGAAAAAATGCTTAAAGGTGGGTTTTAAGCATTACGCTTTTATTTTTTTAGAAGATTTATTTTACAGGGGGGGAGAGACAGAATCTCAAGCAGACTCCATGTGGAGTCTCCATGCACAGAGTTCCATGGGGGCTCGATCTCAAGACCATGAGATCATGACATGAGCTGAAACCGAGAGTCAGAGGCTTCACCGACTGAGCCACCCTAAGTATCAAGCTTTTAAACCAAAGTTTATGGTGACTTTATCAACTTTATAAAATTAGTTGAAATGACCAACAAGAAGGTATTTTGGGAGGGAAGGTAAATATGCACATAATAGATTTCAGTTTTCTATAAACAGTTGCATAGATTAAAATATGTGTATACAAATCTGTTACCTTGAATTCTTTACCAGAAAAGATCTTAACAGATTCTAGAAATAAAAATGAAGCTTTTGAATTTGGATTTTCCTTAGTTATTCATCTGAAGAAGGCTTTTAACAAAGGTGATAACAGTATAGTACAAGAAGTAAGGAAGAACAAATAATTTTATATCTCATGGTTACTTTACTATTTTGATACAGAGAAGAACAATTTACACTCATAGAATGTTTCTGAATGCATTTTTGGCATCCTTGATTTTCTTTCCCTGCATTTTTTGCCTTTAGTCTTATAAAGTTCCAAGTGCTTTGGCACCTGCCTCCCAGGAGCCCTCCCCTGCTGCTTCTGCTGAGGCTGATGGCAAGGTCTGTTCTGATTCTTAATCTAAGCCTGCATGCCTAGTTGTTTGGTGCAACATAATCATCTGGAAACAACACACTGTACACTGAACATTAATGTGGGATGTGTGCTAAGGTTAGATCATTTTAGTCTAACAGGAATTTTAAATTATATAATAATGTATACTTCATAAATTGTTGACATGCCTTTCTTTTGCTTACAATATAGAAGATGCGCACGGAAAGATAATTTAAAGAGGAAATTATCCTGCACTTTTGAAATTCAAGCTATTGGTATTTAAATTTTGCTTGTTAAACTGCATGTTTTAACATATCTTTTAACAGTTAATTCAGGACAGCAGAAGAGAAACTAAAAATGTGAGTCTCTTGCTTCAGAATGGAAATGTACCTTTGGTTCTCACTGAAACACTGTCTTCAAAACCACTGAAGCTCTTTGTATAACAGCATCTATCTCTTGTCTGTGTTCCATTTTTTAATGTTTCTCTTACCTAACTAATCCTAAGATGGCATTAATTCTAGTTTTAACATTTTTTTAAATAACAAAAGGCTTTCCTCCTAGTTTTGACTTTAATATTGTGGTAGGGAGTTAACAAGATTCCAGAGGTGGCAGTTAATACTTCTGGACATTTCCTCTTTAAAGGTTCAGAGATCTGTCCGGTACTAATGGATCAGCCTCTCCTGCTGCTTGCCTGCACCGCCACGTGGTTTGCCTTGTCACCCGAAACATGGGGCTTAGCATGTGCCTCAGCAGCTTAAGCGAATTCGGAATAAACAGGGACTGGGAGAGTTTGAGACTGTCAATTCTTGATAACCTGTTTGGGGGGAAATGAGATAATCAGTAAATTATTCAGACCTTCCTCTTTTTTTTGTTCTGCCTTTAGCTCCTTTCCTCACTTACTGTCCAGGTTTAAGATTCTGAACCTCATAAGTTTATAAATGTCTTATCCTCTCTCAGCCCACTGTGCTCAGGTTTTATAGAGAACCATCTAAATCATTGCCTTAAGTTTTATTTCACTTGTGGCATCACCCCGAGTTTGCTTTCCTTTTCTTTTCATCATTCATGGTGTAGTTAACAGGCATTTAAAAAACTAATTACTCATGTTAAGATTAGTTTATAATATACTGCTATATTTGGACATAGCATATCTTAACTGATGTATTACAGGCAAATCTGGGCCAGTGTTTTGATTCAGAATGATACACCAAACGGACTTTTTAAAAATATATCTTTCAGGTGTGCAGTATTAGAATTTGACATCTGTATGCACTTTTCACTACAAAGCGATCACCCCCAAGTCTAGTTAAGCATCCATCACCCTACAATTGAAACCCAGCTTCTTCTTGATCTAGGATTTTGTTTTTGAAAACTGACATATGTTTAACACTTGCCATAATACACTTCGGTTAAAAGTCTGGATGCCACCTTAATTCCATTTTAGGTTGTAAGATCTTTTTAAAGAGCATGTAAAAACATTCCCAAATGTTGATCAGTTACTGTTTTTCCCATTATTCTAAACATTTTTCTTTTATAAATCAACTGACATATCCTAGAGAAGAAGGTGCAAAAGTACTGGTGATTACTAGATTTCTTTCAGTAGATCCTTAAGAACACTGAAGAAACTTACCTTGGGTTTATGTCATATTCCACATTTTAGGCAGCTTAAAGTCAGCATCAGCCTAAGAACTTTAAGTGTAAACAGTTTGTAGTTGTATCTTATAGTATTTTGTTGACTATTAAAAATGTAAACTAACTTGGAAAATAGATAAACTCTGAAGTTTTTGAGACATGAGTTCATAGGACTTTTGGAAAGATCAAGTTCAATAGTGTGTTAGGTTACTTTGAAAAAATTAAACTGTTTTCCTTTGTGCTTTTAATAAGCACTATTAAGGGCAGTTTATACTTTTCCCACAATTTACTGTTGGAGGGGTTGGCTAGGAGGAAGAATTTTAAAGTTAGCGAATGATAAAGAAAAATTAAATCTGTGGGCTGAGGCCTTCCAAAGGAAAGACAACAGAACCTCTTATTTACGATAGCTCAGGTTGCCGGTTACACATGCCACATGCCATCTTTTTCTGACCCTGTTATCAGTCTGAATAAAATCCCAGATGGTACTGGATGTTGTGTTCTCCTTGTCAAAGAAGATGAACTTTAAGTTCATGTCAAATCGGATACAGTTGGAATAGGTTTTGGAACATGTTCTTTTCAGGTTGCATCTGGAGGTGGTGGGGTTGGAGACGGTGTTCAAGAACCAACAACAGGCAACTGGAGAGGAATGCTGAAAACTTCAAAAGCTGAAGAGTTATTAGCTGAGGAAAAATCAAAGCCAATTCCAATTATGCCAGCCAGCCCACAGAAAGGCCATGCTGTGAATCTGCTGGATGTGGTAAGCCACGCGAATGGGTTACGCACTAAGAAGATAACCGAATTACTAGAAAGCACTTCAGAAAAACTAAAGGAACTAAAATTCACAAAAACTTACTGAACTTTTAACCGTTTCAAAATGGCACAAAAGTGAAATTTTTTTCTTTCTCTCACTCCATTTAGCCTGTTCCTGTTGCACGAAAACTATCTGCCCGTGAACAGCGAGATTGTGAGGTCATTGAACGACTCATCAAATCATATTTTCTTATTGTCAGAAAGAATATTCAAGACAGGTTAGTACTATAGTACTAAATCAGACTCTAATACTGCTCAGTTATTCCAGAATCTGTTGTAGAAATACATGTGTTTTTAAATTTTTAGGCTTTTATTCTAAATTAATGGATCATCTGATTTGGTTTTGCAGTGTGCCAAAGGCAGTAATGCATTTTTTGGTTAATCATGTGAAAGATACTCTTCAGAGTGAGTTAGTAGGACAGCTGTACAAATCGTCCTTATTGGATGATCTTCTGACTGAATCTGAGGACATGGCCCAGCGCAGGAAGGAAGCAGCCGACATGCTGAAGGTATTACTGTCAGCGGTTTTGAATTTTCACAGTTGGGTCGTAGATACAAACACTGTATTGTTAAAAATGCATTTTTATCCTTAGAGATAGATAGTCCTCCTATAAGGATGAATCTTTTTTTCGTTGGTACTTAATTAGACTTTTAGGTTCAAATTCCAGAGGAGATACTGGTTAATATAAAGCTACCACATATAAAGTGGAGTGATTACGCCCACATAATTCAGATTTTTTTAATATCAAGAACTTAATAAGAATTTACAGTTTTGTTTTGTTTTTTTTAAAATATAGGCATTGCAAGGAGCCAGTCAAATAATTGCTGAAATCCGAGAGACTCATCTTTGGTGAAGAGAACTATAGAATATGGGGACTTTGTTGACTCGAAATTTGCTAGTTACTGCCTACTTGAGTAGAATTTTATTTATGAACTCCTGTGTATTACAATGGTATGAATCTGCTCATTGAAGAGACTGGCTATAAACTGAAAATTTTACTCTGTATTGCAGAACAAATCATACAGTTAATCCAAATAATAAATGGCTGTTTCTAAAGTTGCCCAGTACCTATAAAATACATCAAGTCTTTCTTGTGACCATTTCATTTGAACTTAAAAAGAGCTGTTAAATGTTCTAGTTGTGCAAGCAGTTTGCCTGTGGATAAGATGACCTGTGTAATCTGTTAGTAGTATTAAAGCTGCTGCCCTAGTCCTGCAAGAAGAATGCACAAGACACCATTTCCTACAACTGTAATGCATGCACAATATAAACTGGTCTGGCTTTGAAAGATGTGAGTTGACAGGTTACTCACAGTCATTGTATTCCACCTGTCCTTCGATTTATAGTTTTACTGAGCTTTGCTGCAGCCTTTGATGTGTAAGAAAGCTGAAGGCACAAGAAGGTCTGGAACGTTGACAGTGACGCAGTGTGCATGTGTAGCTATGCAGCCCTTCCACTTCTGGGCTCACGCTACCCTAGTGAGTTAAAAATCAAAGTATCTTTGATCCTTTCTTAAACCTGGAAGGATGAATTATATTGTTCTGCATTAAAAATCATCTAGACTTGATTTTCAAATATAATAATGCAGATCCATCTTTAAATTAGATCACTTACACCATGTCCCAAGATGCACTTGGAACTGGGACTTAAAACCAAATCCTGTGGTGATCACTGAAGTGTATCTTCTCTATCAGTTGGTTAAAAAAAAAAGTTACTTTTGCTTCACACCAACAAAATACATTAGAAAATACTCTATTTTAGAGTGGAACAATATATATAGAGTGGAACTCTATAATCTAAAGAAAAATACCTGGACACAGCCACACATCCGAAGGCTTAGGCTACTAAAATGCATTCAAAGAGGTTGGGGGTGAGGTTTAGAACGTATTCACATTTTATTAAAATTCCCCAGGTGATTCTTGATATGAATTACATTAAAATTTTTTAAAGATAACGGGTCAAAATCCTTAAGGCATTTAGCTCCATCTCTGACAGATACTATATTTCCATAATATAGAATTTATTGAATATGTTAACCTTTCTCCTAAGTTATGACATTTATGAAGAACTCCTGGCAGGGAAAGCATGTCTGGCAACTCAAGCTTACGGTACCCATTTACTAGCAAACAACAGGCTCAGCAACTGACCTCAACCATGAACAGATTCAATCTTCTCTAATATGGTACTCCTTTGAATCTGTGAGCAGTACCTATCTGGAGAGAATGCACACTACCTAAACGTCTGTTAGCACACACTCTGAAGTCACTCTCCCATTCTTCAACCTCAGTAGTCATCCATGACTGACTGACTTCAGATACATCAGATGACTACCATTTCAGCCTTTTAAATTTGTAAGGGGGCGGGGAACTTAACAGGGCACCATTCTCCACATTAAACATATTTCAAATTGGAAATGTTACCTTTAAAGATAGGTTATGGTAATGTACTTGCTGGCACTACACACCTTGTACAAGAAAAGCAGAGGCAAGAAAGGTTTGGAAAGTTAGAAAACCTTCCTTTGTTGGCTCTCAAACTGAGTGAAGCTCTGATATGTTTAGACGATCTCTGACATTTACAGTGGACACCTGTATGTTCTTGCTATGTAAATAAAATTGCTGGTATGAAATGACATTAAAGTTTTGTCAATAAATGAATTCTTCTTAACTCTGCTCCTAGAGAAGGTTTAGATAAACTATAGTTTAACACATAACATAAATCTAATTGGAACATAATACAGCTTACACTGTATAAAAGTTTTAAAAATTTCCTATTAAATTCTCACAATTCACAGAGATTATTACATCTCCAGTTTCACACATAAAGACAGTGATTTGTTCCTTGTAATCCAGGTAGTAAATGGCTAAAATTTCAACATTACATACTTTGCTGCCTATAAGGTTTTCTAGAAGGAATCAGATTGTGAACCATTTTGTATTTGTGTATTTCACTTGGTCCTCAGGGAAATACACTGATATTACCCTGATTTTTGAGATGTGGAAACAGTTCTAAGAATTGATTTGCCTAATGTATAGAGAGCTTAATTAGGTCTGGACTCTAAGTCTGGAAAACTTCCCTTACCTGAATTCCTTATGATATTCTCCTGTGATTGGATATTGGTAAAATATTTGCCTCTGTTTTCACTCTAGTTACTTTTCAGTTTATCTCAAGTTGCAATCTGCTTGGAGACAGACGCTGAAACTTAAAGCTAAGTTTCCAAATTTATGAAATACTGCTGCCTCAGTAATTTGGCAAAACAAGGCTGTGAGTAAATTTAATTGTGCTGAAACACAGGCAAGGGACTAAAAAACTCAATTAGAAACCTTCTGAAAAGTACGGATTTTTGTTCTTTGAAAGCAAACTTTCTACTAGAATTTCTACTGCCAACTATGGCTTAATGTATCTAATACTTGTCTTCTTAAGGAGAACTGGATTTAATCAACAAAATACAGAAAATTCAGAAAAAATTCAGAAATTTACAAGTTTCCAATACTATTTTTCACATTTCTAATGTGAACACTAGAAGCCCTGCTGGTGTCTGTGAGTCAGATCAGGGAGATGAACCCCCGTTATAAAAGTATCCATGAGTCCTTACGCCACCCTCTTTTTCACTGTTCCTCCTCATCTCTAAAAAGGGAACAAAAAGGATAGGATAGTTCTTCCATGAAATAGAATTTTTAAAAGATTATCCCTGGCAATCATAGTTCTATGGTAGTCTGTAACACCTGCGGCTCAACAGATAAAATACCACATTATTACACCAGCACTTGTCTTAACCACCCTGTGGAAATAAGAAAATTACTCACACTCTGAGACCTAGAGAGTACTCCATTCTCTACAGTTTGACTTACATGAGGAAAAGTGTAAGTTCTGGAGCCAGCCTTTGGTACATCTTAGGAGATGGGTAAGTTTGAACCACCTGAAGGATTTTTCATCATAGCTGAAGCCATTTTATAATGTAGAAATTCCTTTTTCCTATTTTTAGTAATGAAAGCCCATTCTTAAGAATATGTTGTCCAACAACCAAAACACACTCAGGATTCGTTACTTGTCTGTGATTTATACTGACTCCACCTTCTGTGATCATCCGATGCCTAAAAATAGAAATGTTCAATTAGAATCATTTGACTTACATTGCAGAGGCTCTGCAAACCACTCTGAAACCACTTAGCAGTGAATTGTTACCTTCATGTTCACTCTACCAGATTCTGCCTCCCTCAAATGCTTTTTGAAAAGGTGTGGATTTAAGGCATAAGTTTCTTGTTTAGTGGAGAAAAATCTAGGATATTTCATAGCTCTATGCAGAACTCTTCAGTTGGCAGTGGTTTAAAATGAATAGCAGAATCACCTGGAGAGTGATTCCTCAATCACAGAAAAGAAGCCTCCAGAAATACAAAGAGGACAGTGCTGCTTTTTGTGAGTTCCCATGAGATACCAGTCGCAACTATGTAGTCCTGTTATAGAAATCTTTAGGAAACTTATGAAACTGGAAAATCATTAGAAATTATATTATGAGACTATGCAAATAATAGCATATTGTTAAAATTTTGAGAATTTTTTAAAAAGTGAAATGGGCTGATTTCAGAGATGGAGTATCAGTAGCTTATCTAATTCCAGTTTAGTAACAATTTTTTTGATGGTGTATGTAAATAGGTTTTACTTATGTTATTTACTTACTGCCCAATTCATTCAACAAACATTTATAGAGCCTTTACTATACGCTAAATATAAATAGTACTGCAAACTAGTGGAGAGAGCCAGACTATTCCAGAGAGATTAAATGCTGTCACCGGGGGGCACCTGGGTGGCTCAGTGGGTTAAGCCGCTGCCTTCGGCTCAGGTCATGATCTCAGGGTCCTGGAATCGAGTCCCGCATCGGGCTCTCTGCTCAGCAGGGAGCCTGCTTTCCTCTCTCTCTCTCTGCCTGCCTCTCTGCCTACTTGTGATCTCTCTCTGTCAAATAAATAAATAAATAAAAATAAAAATAAATGCTGTCACCGGTAGGAAATACGACTCTGGGTGCACACTGGGTTGGTTGGGGAGCTGGAAATTGTCCTGAAAGAGGAGACATGGAAACTGGGAGGGTGAGTAGCAGTTACTTCCACAAATAGGTTGAGGAAACATAGGGAGTAGCTGGAAAGAAGCAAACAGAAGAAAAGGTCTAGAGCATGAAAGGCCTTGGAAGCCCTTGTGAAAAGCAAATGTTCATTTCCTCTTATCTAAATGTTACCAAATGACAAACCACTACTACACATGGTTTCATAAAACTCAACGTTTTCTATTTAAGGACAGATTCCTTTCTCTTAGGAAGTGTTACTTTGGTCTGTTTGCTATAGTTTCCAGATCATGTTCTCATTTTGCTTAAATGGCAATCTTATTTAGCTTATACAATCTAAAAAAACGTCAATATTAAGAACTCTGTCTAAATCAGATATGCTGTCATCCTAAGTCATGGTAAAATTTCCAGTATCAGTAAATAAACCACTAGAAAAAGTTCAGAAGAAAATAAAAAATGCTTCCACAGTAAGGAAAATCCTTAGAACCAGTGACTCACTCTGGGGAGGTATATGGCACCACCTGCAATCCAGTGTACATGAAATAATGAGCATATTAGGGAATCAGGTGGAATAGCAAGTGATAACAAAGACAATGGATATTTTCTCTATACAGAATAACCAAGGGCTTTTTAGGAGAAAGGTAAAAATCTAAAATAACTGAAAGAAAATAGCAATTTTAACAAATGTCATTTATAATCATGACTAGGGGCTGACAAGCATATGACTTAACGGTCAAACTCCAGGAAATGGGATACCCAGGGTTTTCTGGCTAACTAGTGCTTTTCCTTCTAAATCACTCTATTTCAGTTTTAAGTGCAGAAGCATCAAGTATATGCTGGATTACTTTTTTGTGGAACACTTTTATTCCCTCATAATCCCACATAACTGAGGAAAAAGCACTCTACCTACATCTCGATAAGAAAAATGGAATTCTCTGGGGTGCCTGCCTGGCTCGGTTAGTTAAGTGTCTGCCTTCGGCTCAAGTCATGATCCCAGTGTCCTGGGATCAAGTCCCAGGTCTGGCTCCCTCGTCAGTGGGGAGCCTGCTTCTCCCTCTACCCCTTGCCCAGCTTGTGTGCGTTCCCTCATGCATGCGCTCTCTCCCTCTGTGTCTCTAACAAATTAATAAAATCTTTAAAAAAAAAAAAAAAAAGAAAAAAGGAATTCTCAAGAGGAGTAGTAGGTAATTTATAATACCAGTTTTAGGAAGTAACATCATACGCTTACTTCATTTTCAGAAATTCAACTAATATTCTTTAAAATTTTATTTGTCAAAGAGATTATGTATGCACACAAATGGGGAGCAGCAGCATAGGGAAAGGGAGAAGTGGGCTCCCCACTGAGTAAGGAGCCCAATGCAGGACTTGATCTCAGGACCCTGGGATCATGATCTGAGCCGAAGGCAGATGCTTAACCCACTGAGCCACCCATGCGCCCTCAACAAATACTGTAAACAGGTTGGCCAACCCCTCTACTCCCTCAAATAAAGATGACACAGACTGAATATGAGAGGGACCATGTGAATCTCTTAACTTTGGTCTCCAATTGTGACCATCCATCCCCAAGCTGACTAATCCCAGTGCATCTGCTGATCACAGTGGTCCCTTCAATGTAGGCCTTCCAGCTGGAGGAAAAATGGGCTTAGATTTAATGAGAGACAGTACGGGGGTATGAGAGTTTATAAAAAATTTAGAGTATTTTCAACAATAGGTACTCAGTTTTCACTTTAGTCTTGGACTAACCTAATTTCTGCCAGGAATAAGACACCTTGTGGCACTACAGAAACATGCTGTGAACTGTAACATTTACTGCTGAATGAACAGTGACTGAAAGTTAAATCATCTTACCCTCGGGGACCATCTGGAATGGCATTTGCTTTGCGGCATGTATCTAGGACACTTGTTCCTGGGTCAAGAACTAATTCAGAAAATGAAGCTTCTTTAAACAACTCTCGTAACTCTTGATCAGACATGACCTCCAGGGCATCGATGCTGCTGTGATAAAGGGCTTGCGTACACCTGAAGAACACATCGAGAACCACATCACGGGAGTGCTTATCCACAGACACGTTCTAATAGCCAGTTCTAAAACAGCAATGTTTATCTTGTAGAAGTCATACTTAGCTCAAGATGATCTTTCCCACAGAGGCTATTCTAAAGCACTTAAGTCAGACACGGACAGTCCTTACAGTGGCAAATGACATGATAGCACTAATAAATTTTCTCAAGTCCATTAACTACATAGCTTTATCCAGTGTTAGTTATTCCTAAAGGCCACCTTTTAGCAGAATCCAGCCCTTCTTGTCCATGAACAAGCTTTGTAAC
Organism: Neogale vison; assembly: GCF_020171115.1. NCBI lineage: Eukaryota > Metazoa > Chordata > Mammalia > Carnivora > Mustelidae > Neogale > Neogale vison. Next base: position 74,399,729 of record NC_058102.1, read on the forward strand.
TTCTGCAGCGAGTCGTTTCTGAGGGCCCCGCTTTTCTGGCTCTTTAACATGCAGCTGCATGATGTGGTCAATCTCTGGAAGGGGCAGGAAAGTGAAGAGCTTCAGGTACCTATGGGACAAAACACATTGCTTGTGTATACAACACACCTAATTTTTGTCTCCAACTCCCTTTCCCTTCAAAAGACATCCTGCCTACTTTTAAATTTACATATATTTTTAAGATTCATTTATTTTAGAGAGAGTGAGTGCATGCATGAACATGAGAAGGGCGAGAGGGATAAAGAATCACAAGCTGACTCCCCACTGAAAACAGTCTGATGCCGGGCTCCATCTCACAACCCTGAGATCATGACCCATACCCAAACCAGGATTTGGCTGCTTAACCAACTGAGCCACTCAGGCACCCCTAAAATTTATTTTTCATTATGAAAAATAAACATACAGAAATGTACCCCAAATAAGATGCTCATGCACACACCAGCCAGATTGAAGATGTTACTGTTTTGCCATCTTCACTTCAGATCTTTCCTTTTGAAAAGGCATGAAATAATATAGCTCTAGATGCCAACATATTCCCCTCCTTGCCCAGGAATAAGCTAACCTAAATTTGTACCTACCCTTCCTATGCACGTTTTAATACTTTTGTTTTCTGTATATGTACCCATAAATAAAAAATGTGTAACTTAAAAATTGACATTTTAGGGCGCCTGGGTGGCTCAGTGGGTTAAGCCGCTGCCTTCGGCTCAGGTCATGATCTCAGGGTTCTGGGATCGAGTCCCGCATCGGGCTCTCTGCTCGGCAGGGAGCCTGCTTCCCTCTCTCTCTCTGCCTGCCTCTCCATCTACTTGTGATTTCTCTCTGTCAAATAAATAAATAAAATCTTTAAAAAAAAAAAAAATTGACATTTTATCTGTAGCCTTTAAAAAAGAATCTTTTCTTGGTGAAAAACACATAGAAAGTAAACAAATCACATAGTTTAAGGAATCAAAAAGGAAACATCTATGTAATTCCTCCCCATCCAGAAATAACTCATTTCTTCTACTCAAGAAAACCCAGATGTTTTTACATACACTTCCGCCTTTCCAAATGAACCACTCTTCTCCCTTTTCAAGGTAATCTCTTTGTTTTTCTTTAAACTTCTACTACTCTGATATCCCTTGGGAAATGTCGTCGCTTTGTTTTGCCAGTTTTAGGCTTTATAAATGGGATCATACCGAACATATCTTCATCTTCAGCCTCTCTCTGGCACATCTGTATGTTTGGCAAGAGACGCATTCACGTTGCTGTGTCACCGCTGTTACGCACAGCGTTCTGTGCCGTGACTACTTTGTATAAAGTATTTATGTAGACAGTCTACTGTGGATATCTGTGTTGCTTCCCCTCTTGGACAGCTGCTAATAACGCGGCTATGAATATTCCCATGTAGTTCTCTTGGTGCACATGTGTGCTCATTTCTTTTGGGGACGAACCCAGGAGAGGAAGTGTCGGGTCACAGGTTTATGTGCATATGCAGGTTTATTAACACAGACACCTACTTTCCAGAGTGGTTCTGTAAGTGCTGCATCTACGTCTGACCCTAAGTTTTGGATTGCCACGGCCTCCATGCCAAGCACTCCCCCACACAAATGAGCTGCTGCCTGCTTGCCACAGTTGAAGGCTCATGAGCCAGGCAAAGCAGCCAGTCACGGCCGCACAGCAAGTTCCCCTTTTAGAAAGCTCTGGATAGGGGCGCCTGGGTGGCTCAGTACGTTAAAGCCTCTGCCTTCGGCTCAGGTCATGATCCCAGGGTCCTGGGATCAAGCCGGCTTCCCCACCACGCCACCCCTTTAGTTACTAAAGGCCTTTATTATTAATGGTCTAGGGGCACCTGGGTGGCTTGGTCATTAAGCGTCTGCCTTCCGCTCAGGTCATGATCCCAGGGTCCTGGGATCGAGTCCCAAATTGGGCTTCCTCTTTGGTGGGAAGCCTGCTTCTGCTTCTCCCACTCCCCCTGCCTGAATTCCCTCTCTCACTGTGTCTCTCTGTCAAATAAATAAATTAATTTAAAAAAATTAGTGATCTAATCATCTCCTTAGTCCACATGGCCTTGATCACACAGCTCTGGAGACACTGAATTACTATGGCTGCAGTGACACTTTTTAGGAGAGAGACGACAGGCAATACACAGCAGAGGTGATACGCAAAACCGGGACTGGTGGGATGGCATCCAGCGAGTGGTGCTGTGTTCCCAAGTGCTGTGACCTACCTGGTCAGCCAGTTATTGTAAGATGGGAAGGTGGGAAGGTAAGGCAGACCCCACAGTTAACTACAAGTACTACCATGCAGTCCTGCTGACAATACCATGTTCCCGCTGTTCCAGACGCAGCCTATCGATAGTGATGTCGACAGGAATGATGTCGACAGGAATGGCTGGGGGCACTCGCCTGGGCCCCTAGAGACATGACCATAGTGACCCAGATGACCCCCTCTTCATTTCTAAAACTGAAGAGGCCCCAAATGACCTGGAGTCCAGAGAATTCTTTTCATGAGGTGCTCCCCCTAATTACAGGGCAGCCCTACTACATTTTAATGGGACTGCTAAAACCATTTAAAAGGCACTGGGGGGCCCTGACGGGTTGCTAGATGTAGTGGAGATTACTATCCAGGCACCCAGATGCTTCAAACCTATGCCATTACACACCCACTGCCCCAGAGGGGTTTCCCTTTGAGCAAATTTCCCTCAACCAAAAGGAATCCCTACCCCCTCCTTAGTAAACTCCCAACTTAATTTTGTCCTTTTCTGAAAATACACAGATTAAACTCTCCTGGGAGTTATAAAATTTCAGTGTTCCTGGTCACTTAATATCTGGACAGCCAGTCTCTAAACTCTAGGCCCTAATTAATACTAGCATTCTCCCAGCCACAGCCCCCTTCTGCCATCCATCCTCTTGCCGCATGGCTGCCATCTATCCCGACTCCAACCCAGTCCCTGCAACTACCTCTGCCCTCTTCTCTAACCTCAGGGTTGGAAGCCACCTAAGCCTCTACCCTAGGAACTGGGTAGATCCCCAGGACTCAACCCACCTCCCAGAGGCAGCTGCCCCTATACCACTCTGACAGTCCACTGGGACAATAAAAATGCACGGTCCTTTTTGTCCCTATTAGATATCAGGGCTCAAAGTCACTTATTTCAGACAAACCCTCTAAATTCTTCAAAGAGAAGCCCTTCTACCTACAGGGACCATTTACTTCAAATAGCTTCTTCTGGTGGTGGCTTCCTTGACCCTTTCTTTCCCTATTATGGGCCCATATGGATGCACTGGCACAATGCCACACAGAAACAGCCCAAGTTCTTAGTCTTCCTGGGGGGATTTACCAAGTGGATGCCAGTGACTCTTCCTCCTGTGGGCAAAATGGTAAACACCCCCCAATACCAATTTAAACAGGGCACTAAAGGCCTATACCTTGTTACTAAAGATACTGAGATGGAGTCTTTAAGCCCACAGCCTCCCCTTTCAATGGCCCTGTTTGGTCAGTACATAAGTCAGCCACTAATGAATGGAACCTCACCATTTACTTTCAAATCCTTAATACTAAGGTTTCCCCAATTAAGCGATAATTCCTAGTATTACAGAATTAATTAAGGACACATCTCTCTGGGACAAGCAGCATGCTGGCATTCACATTACATGGGTCCCAGAAGGAAAACAGAGAATGGGGCAGAAAACTTAATTGAAGAAATAATAGCTGAAAACTTCCCTAACCTGTGGAAGGAAAAGACGTCTGGGCCCAGGAAGCACAGAGAGCCCCAAATAAGAACCCAAGACACATGATAATTAAAATGGCAAAAATTAAAGAGAGAATCTTAAAAGTGGGGAGAGAAAAGCAAAGAATGATGTCTAAGGTAACTCCCATGAGGCTATCAGCTGATTTTTCAGGAGGCCAGAGGTAGCAGTACCGTGTATTCAGAATGGTGACAGGAAAAAACTACAACCAATACTCTCCCCAGCAAGGCCATCATTCAGAATTAAAGGAGAGATAAAGAGGTCCCTAGACAAACAAAATTTAAAGATGTCCATCACCACTAAACGGGCTTTACAAGAAACGCTCAAGGGACTTTTTTAAGTGAGAAAGAAGAGGCTGTAACCAGGACTTAGAAAATTATGAAAGAATTTCAATGGTGAAAGCAAATAAATAGTAAAGGTACCAGATCAATAACAAAGCCAGTATGAAGGTTAAAAGACAACAACAGGAAAATCACTTGTATCTACAATAATTAGTTAAGCAATACAAAAGACAAAAGGATGTAAAACATGACATCAAATACATAAAACACAGAGCGGGGAATAAAAACATAGCAAAGATGCTTTTTCAATGTGTTGAAACTTAAGTGACCATTAACTTAAAATAGATGCTATATGCATAGGATGCTATGTATGAACCTCATGGTAACCACAAACCAAAAATGTGTAATAGATACACAAAAATATAAGAAGAATCCAAGTGTTATACTAAAGAAAGTTATCAAATCACAAGGGAAGAGAGCAAGAAAGGAAGAAAGGTACAGAGAAGAACTAGAAAAACAATCAAACAATTACCAAAACAACAAAAAGCACCTATTAATCATTACTTTAAATGTAAATGGACTAGGGGAGCCTGGGTGGCTCAGTTAAGTGGCTGGCTCTTGATTTCAGCTCAGGCTATGATCTCAGGGTCCTGGGATCAAAACCCATGTCAGGCTCCATGTTCAGTGGGGAGTCAGCTTGAGGATTCTCTTTGGCCTTCTGCCCTTCCCTCTCCATAGGCTTGCTATTTCTTTAAAACAAACAAAAAAATCTTTAAATGTAAATGGACTAAATGCTCCAGTAAAAAAACACAGGCTGACTGAATGGATAAAAAAAAATCCAAGACCCACCCACATGCTGCCTACAAGAATCTCCTTCAACTTAAAGACACAAACTAAAAGTGAACAGATGGAAAAAGGTATTCTATGAAAATGGAAACAAACAAAAAAAGCTGAGGTAGAAATACTTACATCAGACAAAATAGACTTTAAAAGACTGTAATAAGAAACAAAGAGCATTAACATAATAATAAAAGGATCAATCCAATGAAGATAGAAAAATCACAAATACCAATGCACCAAACATGGAAACACCTAATTACATAACACAAATATTAACAGACATAAAGGGAGAAATCAAGGGGTACCTGGGTGGCTCGGTCAGTTAAGCATCTGTCTTTAGCTCAGGTTATGATCCTGGAGTTCCAAGACCAAGTCCTGGGGTGGGGGGTAGGGTGGGGGGGTGAGGGGGAGAAGCTCAGGTCCCTGCTTAGCATGGAGTCTATTTCTCCCTCTCCCTCTGGCCACCCCCCACTAGTGTGCACATGTGTGCCCTCTCTCTCAAATAAATAAAATCTTTAAAAAATATAGAGAAAAGTCAACAATAATACAATAGAAGGGGACTTTAACATCCCACTTACAGCAACAGATAGGTCATCTGGGCAGAAAACTCAAGGAAATTGTGGCTCTGAACAACATATTGGACCAGATGGACTTAACAGATATATACTGAATATTCCATTCCCAAACACAGAATACACATTCAAATGCACACTGAACATTTTCCACAACAGACTGCATGTTAAGTCACAAAACAAGTCTCAATTTATGAAAACTGAAATTATACCAAGCCCCTTTCTGGAAGGTATGAAACTAGAAATCAATTATAAGAAAAAAATCTGGAAAAAACACAGACATGTGGAGATGTAACAACATGCTACGGAACAACTAGTGGGTCAACAAAGAAGTCAAGAGAATAAACTAAAAACTGCCTAGAAACAAATGAAAGTAGAAACATGATATTCCAAAATCTTTGGGACATAGAAAAAGGAGTTCTAAGAAGGAAATTTATAGCAATGAAGGGCTGCCTCAAGAAACAAGAAAAATCTAAAATAAGCAATCTAAACTTACAACTAAAGGAATTAGAAAAAAGAACAAAGCCCAAAGCTGGCAGAAGCAAAGACATAATAAAGTTGAGAGCAAATAAAAACAGAAACTTAAAAAAAAAAAAAAGAAATGAAATTAGGAGTTAGTTCTCTGAAAAGATAAAACTGATAAACCTTTTGCTGGATTCATCAGGATAAAGAGGACTCAAACACATAAAATCAGAAATTAGAGAAGGTACGACTGACCCCACAGAAATAAAAAGGACTGTAAATCACTACCATGCTTAGGGGCACCTGGCTGGTTCAGTTGACAGAGCATATGACTCTTGATCTCAGGTTTGTTGGCTTGAGCCCCACATCAGGTGTAGAGATTATATAAAAATAAAAAAATAAAATCTTAAAAAAAAAAAAAAAAAGACTACCATGCTTAACCAAAGAGGCAGAAGATCTGTCATGTGCAAACTATAAAACACTGATGAAAGAAAATGAAGATGACACAAACAACTAGAGAGACACTCCATAGTCATAGACTAGAAGAATTAATAATGTTAAAATGTCTGTACTGCCCAAAGCAAACTAAAGATTAAATGCAATCCCTATCAAAATACCAGGAGCATTTTTTATAGAACTAGAACAAATAATCCTAAAATTTGTACGAACCACAAAAGACCCAGAATAGTCAAGATAGTCATGAGAAAGAGTAACAAAGCTGGAAGTAACACTTTTCCAAATTTCAAGATATACTACAAAGCCACAGTAATCAAACAGAATGGTAATGGCACAAAAACAGACCCATAGATCAGGGGAACAGACTAGAGAAAGCAGATATAAACCTACACTGCTATGGTCAATTAATCTGTGATAAAGGACAAATCTGTGACAAGAAAATATAATACAATCCCTTTAACAAATGGTGCTGGGAAAACTGGACAGGTACTTGCAAAAGCATAAACTGGACCACTTTCTTACACTATATATTAAAAAAAATTAACAATGGATTAAAGATCTAAATATTGAGAACTGAAACCATAAAATAAAAATAAACTATTAGGACTATACCAAAATAAAGCTTTCACACAGCGAAGGAAACTATCCAACAAAACAAAAAGGAGACCTACTGAATGGGTTTTTTTTGCAAATGATTTATTTGCAAATGATATATCCAACAAAGGATTAATATCCAAGATATATAAAGAACTCACAGAAGTCAACACCCATAACACTATGCATCCAATTAAAAATGGGAAGAGGACCTGAATAGACATTTTTCCAAGGAAAACATATAGACAGTCAACACATACCAAGATGCTCAACATCACTATCATCAGAGAAATGGAAATCAAGAGGATAATGAAGTATTGCTTAATATCTGTAACAATGATTTGTATCAAAAAGATAAGAAATAACGTATTGGTGAGGATATACAGAAAAAGAAACCTTTGTGCACTGTTGATGGGAATGTAAATTGATGTAGCCACTGTAGAAAACAATATGGAGGTTCTTCAATAATTAAAAATATACCACAAGGATCGGCTGATGGGTATTTGCTAAAAGTAAAGAAAACACTAATTCAAAAAGATATGCATCCCTATACTCTTTGCAGTATTTTTTTTTTAAGATTTTATTTGACAGACAGCGATCACAAGTAGGCAGAGAGACAGGCAGAGAGAGAAGGGGGGGAAGAAGGTTCTTCACTGAGCAGAGACCCCGATGCGGGGCTCAATCCTAGGACCGTGGGATCACTACCTGAGCTGAAGGCAGAGGCTTTAACCCACTGAGCCACCCAAGCACCCCGCAGTATTATTTACAATAGTTAAGATATGGAAGCAACCCAAGGGTCCATTAATAGATTAATGGATAAAGAAATGGTATATATACAGTGGAAAATTACTCAGCAATAAAAAAAAGAATGGTATCTTGCCATTTGTGACAACTCCAATGGATCTAGAGGATAATACACTAAGTGAAATAATTCAGGCAGAGAAAGATAAATTCCACATGATTTCACTTATATGTGGAATCTAAAAAACAAATCAATTTTAAAAACCCCCAAAACAAAGGACAAACTAATGGTTGCCCGAGTGGGGGGCTAGGGGATGGGAAAAATAGATGAAGAGGAATAGAAGATACAGGATTCCAGTTAAGGAATGAATAATCATGGGATGAAAGGTATAACACAGAAAATATAGTCAATGGTTTTTAAAAAAAAAGGACTACTACGGAAAATTATTATATGTCTAACATACTGAACAACTTAGAAGGAATGAAAATTCTTAGAAACATAAAATTGTCCAAGACAATCAGGAAGAAATAGAAAATCTGAACAGATCAGTTACTTGAAATGAAACTGAATCAGTAATCAAAACCTCCCAAGAAACAAAAGTCCCGGACCAGATGGTTTCAAATGTGAATTCTACCAAACATTTAAAGAGCTAATATCTACTCTTCTCAAACTATTAAAAAAACTGAAGAGATGAATGCTTCCAAATACACAGTATACGGCCAGCATTACCCTGACACTAAAATCAGACAAAGACACTTCAAAAAGAGTACTGCAGGCTATATATCCTTGATGAACACAGACACAAAAATCCTCACATATATTATCAGACTGAATTCAACAATACATTAAAAGGGTCATTCCCCACGGTCCAATGGGATTTATTACAAGGATATAAGGATGGTTCAATTTATGCAAATCAATCAACATGATACACAACATCAACAAAAGATAAAAAACTATACGATTATCTTATTAGATGTAGAAAAAGCATCTGACAAAATCAACATCCATTTATGATAAAAAGTCTCAACCGAGTGGGATTATTGGGAACATACCCCAAAATCCAAATATGAGAAACCCAACTAACATCATACTCATTGGTGAAAATCTCAAAGCCTTTTCACTAAGATCAGGAACAAGGCAGTAATATCCATCTGCCACTTTATTTCAGCATAGTACTGGAAGTCCTACCACAGCCAACAGACAGAAATAAAAGGCACCCAAACTGGTAAGGAAGAAATAAAACTGTCACTATTTGCAAATGACTTGATACTATATAGAATAAACCCTAAAGACGCCACCAAAAAACTACTGGAAGTAATAGATTCAGTAAAGTTGCAGAATCCAAATTAACACATAGAAAACTGTTCCATTTTTATACAGTAACAACAAAGTAGCAGACCAGGAAATTAAGAAAACAATCCCATTTACAACTGCATCAAAGAGTAAAATACTGAGGAATAAATTTAATGAAGGAGTAAGAGACCTGCACTCTGAAAACTATAAAACACTGTTGAAAGAATGTGAAGAGGACACAAATAAATGGAAAAATGTACCGTGCTCATAGGTTGGAATAATATTGTTGAAATGTCCATACTATCCAAAGCAAAATACAAATTTTATTTATTTTTGCGTGAAGTACATATTTAAAGCAATCCCTATCAACATACTAACAGCATTTTTCACAGAATTAAGAACAAACAATCCTCAAACCTGTATAGAACCACGAAAGAGCTCAAATAACCAAAGCAATCTTGAGAAATAACAAAGCTGGAGGGATCACACTCAGATTTCGAGATATACTACAAAGCAATAATAATCAAAACAGTAGGGAACTGGCCCAAAAATATATACACAGACCAACAGAATAGTGAGCCCAGAAATAAACCTATGCCTGTATGTTCAATTATTCTATGACAAAGGAGCAAGAATATGCAATGGGGAAAAGACAGTCTCTTTAATAAATGGTGCTGGGAAAACTGGAGAGCTACCTGCAAAAGAATGAAACTTGACCACTTGCTCACTGCACACAGAAAAATAAACTCAAAATGGATTAAAGACCAAAATGTAAGACCTGAAACAATGAAAGTCCTAAAAGGAAACAGGCAGGAACTCTTGGGACATCCACCTTAGAAATATTTTTGGGATTTTTCTCCCCAGGCAAGAGCAACAATAGCAAAAGTAAACTATTGGGAATACACCAAAATAAAAAGCTTGTGCAATGAAGCAAACTATCAACAAAACGAAAAAGCGACTTGCTGACTGGGAGCAGATATTTGGGACACCTGGGTGGCTCAGTTGGTTGAGCAGCTGCCTTCGGCTCGGGTCGTGATCCTGGTGTCCTGGGATCGAGTCCCACATCGGGCTCCTTGCTCGGCGGGAAGCCTGCTTCTCCCTCTGCCTCTGCCTCCCATTCTGTCTGCCTGTGCTCGCTCTCTCTGCCTCTCTCTCTCTGACAAATAGATATTTGCAAATGATATATCTGATAAGGGGATAATACTCAAAATAGATAAACAACTTATACAACTCAACACCAGAAAACAATATGATTAAAAAACAATCTAATTTAAAAAAAAACAAAAAACCAAACCAGACATTTTTCCAAAGGAGAGAGATAGTCAACAAACACATGAAAAGATGCTCAACATCACGAATCATCAGGGAAATGCAAATCAAAACCACAATAAGATACTGCCTCACACCTGTCAGAACGGCTAATATCAAAAAGACAGGAGGTAAGTTTTGGCAAGAATGTGGAGAAAGGGAACCTTCATGCACTATTGGGGGGGAATATAAACTGGTATAGCCATTACAAAAAAGAGTAGAAAGGTCTTCAGAAAATTAAAAATGGAAATTTGATACCATCCAGCAGTTTCACTTCTGGGTATTTACCTGTAGAAAACAAGGACACTAATTCAAAAAGATACGTGCACACCTATTTTCACTGCAGTATTATTTACAACAGCCAAGAAATGGAAGCAACCTAAGTGTCCACTGACAGATGACTGGCTAAAGAAAAATATTATTACTCAGCCGTAAAAAAGAAAGAAATCTTGTCATTTGCAACAACATGGGTGGACCTTGAGGGTATTATGCTAAGTGAAATAAGTCACTCAGAAAAATGCCGTGATTTCACTTGCATGTAGAATCTAAGAAACAAATGAACAGATAAAACAGAAACAGACTTACAAATACAGAGAACTGGTGATTGCCAGAGTGGAGGGGATAGGTGAACAGATGAAGGAGATTAAGATATACAAACGTCCATAAAATAAGAAAGTCACAGGGATGAAAAGTACAGCACAGGCAATACAAGCAGTAATATTATAGTAATTTTGTAAGGAGGCAGCCAGTGACTACAATTATTGTGATGAGCATTTCATAATGTATATAAAATGTCAAATCACTATGTTGCACACTGGAAACTAATCTAATACAGTATGTCAACTATACTTCAATTAGAAAAAAAAGACCAAAAAAATCTGATGCCTCTAAGTGCCTGACATTTTAGTTGCCAAATTATCCATTTTAAAGACGTTCATTTTGAATAAACATACTGCCAGCTGTTATGATACAGTTAGTAGCAAACCAACTAGATCCATTACCAGGCCACCCTTACTCATGAAGTTTCTCTTCTAGAAAGCCCTAGATAACAGACCACTTGGGTGACCCTGTTTCTCCCCTTCCTGTTCCCTAATTCCTGCTTTTATGTTTTAAATTTCCCAATAAAAGGTGAACCTACAAAGCCCTAGGCACCCCACCCTTTGTCTACAATAAGGCTGTGGCCTAGGTCCACACTCCCTCCCTCTCTCTACCCAGGGCCTTTTGTGTGGCCCTCCAGGACCTGTGAGTAAGAAATTTTGTTTTTCAGGGCGCCTGGGTGGCTCAGTGGGTTAAAGCCTCTGCCTTCAGCTCAGGTCATGATCCCGGGGTCCTGGAATCGAGCCCTGCATCGGGCTCTCTGCTCAGCAGGGAGCCTGCTTCCTCCTCTTTCTCTGCCTGCCTCTCTGCCTACTTGTAATCTCTGTCAAATAAATAAATAAAATCTTTAATTTAAAAAAAAAAAAAAAGAAATTTTGTTTTTCAGATTTCCCTGATGGTTGCTGCTGAGATGCATCTGGCAATCATAACAACCACAAAGGTCAGTCCAGCCTTAACACTGGTTCTGGTCAGGGAAAGGTCTGTGGGACTTGCCACAAATGGTATGTGCCCAGGTGAGTTCCTCAAGCATTTCTAGTCAATAGCATCACTAGCAATTGGCCGAGACTGATACCACAATTAAGTTCACTCTCCCAACACCTTGGAACATTTTCACCAACACCTGGTATTGCCAATTCTGTTTCTTGATTCTGGAGGGTACATAACAGTATTTAATTGTACCTCTATCTTGCATTTTCTCATTATTAAGGCTGAGCAACCTTCTCAGATGTTTTGGGTCTTTTGGACAGAATCTTTCTGAAGTGCATGCTCAAGCCTTTATGTTTCTATTGGGTTGTCTTTTTCTTATTGGTTAATGGAATTTGAGTATAAGCTCTTTACACTTTTAGTACATGTAATGGATATTCTTCTACTCTTAATGGTGACTTCAATGAACAGTAGATCTTAATTGTAATTTAGTCAAATCTTTATTTGTATCTCATTTAAGAATCCTTCCCTATCCCAGTTATGAAGATATTTTCCTATTTATCTTCTGAACACATGATTTATCTTTTGTTAGAGTTAGGTTGATAATCTACCTGGAACTGATTTTTGCAAACCGTGTGAGACTAAGTTTCATTATTTTCCCCACATAAGACATCTAATTATCTAAGTGAAATTCAATGAAAAGATTGTTTTATCCCGATGTTCTGCAGTGCCAAAGAGATCACGTGACCACAGATGCTGGAGTCCGCCTGGATTCTCTAATCTTTTCCATTAGTCTCTTTACTAAATCTTAAATTTAAGCCTGTGCTTTAAAACCAAAAATTACTAGAATTAAGAATTTAGAAGAGTTGCTGGATACACATTTAGTCACAGAAATTAATTGTATTTTTATACATTAGAGCCAAATAGAAAAGGAAACTTTCCAGATGTCAGTTCTTGATACATCAAAACTCTAAAGTGTATCATCAAATGTTTGAAATAAATCTAAAGGAAAAAACCTTAATTACTGTAGTTTGATAAGACATATTTTCCACTCTGGAAAAGTTATTTTTGGTTAAATTCATCTTTTTTTTTGTTGTTGCAAGTGTATTTTTCTCATTAATTTATATTCTTTTTTTTAAAGATTTTATTTATTTATTTGACAGAGAGAGATCACAAGCAGGCAGAGAGGCAGGCAGAGAGAGAGGAGGAAGCAGGCTCCCTGCTGAGCAGAGAGCTCGATCCCAGGACCCTGAGATCATGACCTGAGCCGAAGGCAGCGGCTTAACCCACTGAGCCACCCAGGCGCCCTCATTAATTTCTATTCTTTGAAGAGTTTAAGATGTGAATTAATGAGAAAGTCATTTTTTAAAAAGGATTTTCAAAAGATGTTACAAAGAAAACAAACTTTAGAGACAAAGGTAAAATCAGGTTTAGTCAAGTTGATGATAAAAGAAGTGAAAAAACTAGAATACACAAGTGGGAATGTCTTAAGTACTTGTTAGATGTAGATCACAAACTTGGCTCTAAGTTTTCATCAATCACAGTGGTTTTCTGATCTAACCAACAAAAAACCGTTCAGAAGAGTTAAAATTGCAATGTTCTGTGTCTTAAATGAAAACCTAAATGAAAACAAAAACACAGAAACTATAAAGGGGACATACAGATTCAATGGCTTAAAATTATGAGTTTATAAAGTTAATTTTTCTCAGGATACTATGAAGAACTCACCTTTCTACCAAATCATCCTGCTGCCTGACAAAGAACTGATACAATTCAAATGGGGAGGTTTTCTCTCGGTTTAGCCAAACAGCATTACCAGCCGACTTTCCCAATTTTGCTCCAGTTGTACTTGTAATTAGAGGAACCGTGATTCCAAATACATCTTCTCCCGTCAACCTAAGCATAAAGAAAAACTTCATTATGTGCTTCAAGCACAAGTGATGGAAAGTTCTGCAAATCCTTCTTCAGATTTCATTCTGGTCTCTTGCTCTAAGAAAACTTCCTTCACTTTGTAAATCTGAATTTTTGTTCCTCTTAATTGCACTCAATTCGTTTTGACATTTGTCATTTTAAACTGCAATGGAACCAGTGACTCTGAGGTCGTTTCTGCATCACTAGGTCCTAGAAAACTGTAAAGTCCGAGGGAGAACAGGAAGGAAGACTGGGTAAGGGGAAATCAGGTAGAGACGCTAAGAATGTTTTAAGGAATTTTAAAAATGAGTTATCACATGGGTTAGCCCTGTAGTTGAACTCCCTCAAGAAAATGCGATTAAAATCTACCTTATTTGCCAAATATCTGGAGTTGGAAAAAAATTTGAGATGCCAATCAAAAACTAACACTAGCTTCATGGGACCTGCAGAGCTAAATCAGAAACTACTCTAGGAGACCCGGTCGCATTCAAGCATAAACAACGAAAAGCAGAGTTACTAAGGGGAAGCAAAATACACAAGCTGTATTCTGAGTAGTGGTCTTATTTCCTGCAAAGCTCTAGGAATACGTTGCATGCCTAGTATCATTAATCCAGCCCTTCAACTTTCGTGAGCTAGTCACATTAACACCATTACACTTAGCGGAGTAAAACCCACAAGCATTCAAAAAGGGCGTCATTCCCCAAACGTTAATAGTTGAGCACAGGCTATTCACGTGTAAATTATTTGGTCACAAGATTTTTCCTGGGTCTAAAGGAGCTTACTTGTGGATAAACTCGTATCCGGACACGATGTTGCCCAGCTGATCGGATCCACCCAGCTGGACCCGGCATCCATAATGCTTGAACAAATAATAGAAGTCATAAGCCTGGAGCACCTGGTATAAAAACTCTGCCAAGCTCATGCCCTCGGGACTCTTGAGCCGGGTTTGGACGCTCTGACGGCTCAGGAGCGTGCCCATGCGGAAATGCCCACCCACAGCCGTTAGGAAGTCCACCAGGTGCTGCTTCTGGTACCAGGCCGCATTGTCCAGTACTGTGAAGCTTCCCCAGGTCCGCCCATTCGCGAAGAGCTGCTGGTGATTAGCCACCATGGACTCGAGCCCTTGGCGTAGAGCGCGCGCGTTGCTTCGCACGCGCTCTGGTTCCAGCGCTTCCCGCTCCTTGGTTCGGCCGCTGGGGTCTCCCAGGCGCGCGGTGGCACCTCCTACCAGTGCGATCACGTTGTGGCCCGCTCGCTGGAAGTGAAACAGGCCCAGCAGGGCTAGCAGATGCCCCACGTGAAGCGAGTCGGCCGTGGGGTCGAAACCGCAGTAGATGGTCTGGGGAAAGTTGCCCGTGCCACGGTCAAAGAGCTCTGGGAGCTCTATCTTCGTACCCGTCTCGGGGAAGAACTCCTTGAAAAGACCCCGAGCCTTCTGCATCGCCAGCAACCCCTGAGCGCCCGAATGGGCCTCACGCGGTCCCAGGAGCAAGACTCCTGATGGGCCTGGGGTCCCAAACCACCGGCCCCGGGAAAAGCACCGCAACACGGGGGCCGCCATCTTGGCCTCGGCACGAGGGGAATGCTGGGATTTTATGGCTCTCGCCACACCCCACTCAGTGCCAGCCTCCTACAATTTCTACGGAAATTGCTTCCGTGTATTTCTGCGCATGCCTGAGTGGGGCGGGGCGGTCACTTAGCTACGGAGCTTGAGTTCTCAGCAGACGCTGGAGTTCTGACGACCCAAGTGGGGATTGTGTTTACCGTCAGTCACCTTAAATTCTCTAAAACTTGGGGTGCCTGGGTGGCTCAGTGGGTTAAGCCGCTGCCTTCGGCTCAGGTCATGATCTCAGGGTCCTGGGACTCATCCGGCTCTCTGCTCAGCAGGGAGCCTGCTTCCCTCTCTCTGCCTGCCTCTCCATCTACTTGTGATTTCTCTCTGTCCAATAAATACATAAAATATTACAAAAAAATTCTCTAAAACTTGATTGACTCATTCGTAACGTAGGTGTGTCTGTGATAATAGTTCCTACCTCACAGGGCTCTTGTGAGACCTCAGAATGAAAGCACTTGGCACCTGTAGCTCTCTACAGATGCTAGATTCTGTTTAAATTTTCACCTGAAAAAATTGTGGTGCACAAGTTCCTTCGAATTCTTGATTCTATGCAAAAATTCCATAGAGGTTGTCCATAGAGGTTGTAACGGGTTAGAAATTGGTTTAACTTAATGGAGAGTTACGGAGTTGGCGTTGCGACCCGAACTCGGGATAGCGATTCCCCGCGGATGAGAGCGCCAGAGGCGTCAGCATACATTAGTTTCTCCAGGAGGTGGCAGTCTTGCCCAAGCTATAGCGGGAACAAGCCCTGCAATAAATTAAATGCAGGAAACCCCAAGTTTTATTTATCTATTTAACAATTACAGGTAACCAGGTGGGACACAGCTTTAGTATAAGTGGATTCAAATTGGTAATCACATTGCCGCAGCATGGCAGGTGCTGTCAGTACTCCACTCACCAGGGATGGGGTTCTCATTACCCGCGTGCTGGCACGGAAACCAGCTCCCAAACCCTATTTTAGGGTCTCAATTCTCGGACCACTTTCAGTACCAGCTGTGTAAGGTCGAGTTGGAGATTCGTGCGCGGAAGGATCATTGGGGTGTACTCTTGGAAAACCTGGGTAATGGAGTGATGGAGGCAGGCTTGAGCTGAGGGAGAAGTTAAATTGTGAACAGTTTGCAATAGGGGCCTCAAATACTCCCCCGGAGTCGGGGGAGCTCTGGAGCTGGGATTTCCTCTCAGATTCATTCTAAATTGAAACAAGGGACAGGCCTTGTCTATTGGCCAGCCATTAAATGTGGGATGTCCCTGGAAAGGAGGCAAAACCTTGGGCAAGGCTTTGGCAGAGAACTAGATGCAGAAATGGACTCAGCTGTGAGCTATCAGCAACCGATAAGCTCAGCAGCTGGGGGATCAAGCCCTGGGTCCTGAAGCAGACATCTGGGCCGTTGGCCAAATTACTCCCCAGGACCTTTCCATTTTATAACATTATAAAGTCATTTAACAAAATGAAATAATATTTAAAAATTAGTTTATTTGCACGTATAATTATCAGCAAAGTGAGATTATCATTGCCAAATGGTAATTGTGATAGGATTTGAGATACTTATTCTACAGGTTATGCGATAAAATCCCAAATACTTAACAAGCAGGATGTGTTCTTACATGTTGCTATTCAAAATATCTTAAAATATGTAATTATAACCTGTTTACCTATAATTTTATTTCCCACCACTTTAATCAGAGACATATTTAAGTATGTTTAGCACACAGCATATAGTTTTTTCTATTTAGTACTTAACACAGGAAGATCTGAATATTTTTAAAGGCTATCGTTCATTTCTGAAGTTTCTGGTAATAAGACAGGTAGCTATCTGTGGTTTTTACAGGTATGTTAGTAATCTTATACCTGAAAGTATGACTTCATGTTGTGGTTTAATTACTTAGTCACGTCAGGAAGTCCTGTCTCCAAAAGATAGGAGCAATAGAAGAAGGGGGGGACATTTAAACCTTGGGAATTATTACATGGCTAAAATTTTATGGGCCTAGACTAGGACTTGGGCTTGGCATGAGAAAAGGTGCATACATTGATTCTTACTGTTTTTACTGGCTTAAAAAGGAAATAAATAATGTTTAAAAGTATTTTATTTTTTAAACATTTTATTTATTTATTTGACAGAGATCACAAGTGGGCAGAGAGGCAGGCAGAGAGAGAGGGGGAAGCGGGCTCCTCACTGAGCAGAGAGCCGGATGTGGGGCTCAATCCCAGGACCCTGAGATCATGACCTGAGCCAAAGGCAGAGGCTTACCCCACTGAGCCACCCAGACGCCCCTAAAAAGTATTTTAGAAAGCATGACTTATCTCAACTGTGATAACTCAAAGTTAGCTTACCTTGAATTAGACACATCAATTTCTCAATTACCCTTTCCTGCAACAGAAAGCCACATAAATGCTCACTTTGAAAGCACCCCTATATTATACAGTTTGGTTTCAAAACGTAAAAAAAAAAAATTACAAAGGTATTCAAAAGGCACAGAAAGAGTAATAATTAATACTGTTTTAATTGATTTCTCACAGATTATGCCCAACAGCTTAAAGTTAGGCAGTCCTATTGAATTCTGATCTCTATCTGTAGTATGGAACATACTCAAATTACAGCAAAGATGTGACTGGGGCTAAAATATAAGCTGTCTAAAGGCCATAGCAAAATCACAGCAGAAAGGAGTCTAAGAAATTCTGATCATTATAATTTTTAGAAGAAATAGTTTCTTCAGAGCTGTTGGTTAGAGGAGGATATTAGACCAAAAAACAAAACAAAGCCAAATTAAAAAAACCTGTTACTAAATGTCCCTTTCCAGGCGTCTGGGTGGCTCAGTGGGTTAAGCCTTGGCCTTCAGCTCAGGTCATGATCTCAGGGTCCTGGGATCCAGCCCCACACTGGGCTCTCTGCTCAGCAGGGAGCCTGCTTTCCCCACTCCCTGCCACCCCACCTCACCTGCCTCTCTACCTACTTGTGATCTCAGTCAAATAAACAAATAAAATCTTTTTTAAAAAAGTCCCTTTCCTTTCTACATTGTAATATCAGAGAAGGATACACACAACTCTTCTTTCTTGTAGTCAGTGGAATCACTTGTAGGGCTCACAGTTGCCATAATTCTATGCACCTGATTCAGTACCCATATGGCTGGACAATGTTTTCAGATATTTATGGGTTGTTGTTTTTTTTCCCCCATCCTTCATTTCCCCCTTTCCATTCTACCATTTAAGTTGGTAGTAAGCTCTGTGTCTCAGTTCCTGGGGGAAGTCAGGGAAGAATGCAGAGTAAGTCTGGAAATTTTATTAACTTTTGTTTCCAAAAGTTGAAAACCTAGAGACAGGATAAATTCTGAGAAAATAAGCTTGGAGAAGCAGAAGAGAAAGAGACACGATTCACTTTATTATTAATGAGGGCACCAACCCTAGCAAGAGAGCCCAGGCTGTTGGCCTTACTTGCTAGAGGAGCTGGGCATTGCTTCCTGGCCTCAAAGAGCTGATGCACTTCAGGCCTGGGGTTCCTGGCCTCACAGAAGGTTCCTCTGCTCCATTTGAGACAGTGCAGTGCCTGAGTGGCACCTGGAAGCCTCAGAGGACCACTGTGGGCTTGGCCAACAGGGATCGCAGAATCCAGATCTAATCAGATCTAATCTCCAGAATAGATTGGAGATTGTTCTTTCCTGGGTATCCTGTAAGATGATCAAATTTTAGAAATCCTGTAAGATTCCCTCTTCTGTGGAGCTCAATAATGTTGAAGTAGTTTGTTACCATTACACTGGGTTCAGGACTCAGAAGTGTGTTCATTCATTTAAAAATTTATTTAACAAATATTTATTAAGAGCAATTGATAGGGTTGGGAGGTAGGAAAAGAAAAAATGAAAGAAAATGGGATTTGGAGGGAGACAAACCATAAAAGACTCAATCTCAAAAAACAGACTGAGGGTTGCTGGGAGGAGTGGTGGGGATATGGACATTGGGGAGGGTATGTGCTATGGTGAGTGCTGTGAAATGTGTAAACCTGGCGATTCACAGACCTGTACCCCTGGGGATAAAAATACATTATATGTTTATTTAAAAAAATAATAATAAATTTTTTAAAAAGAGCAATTGATAAGTCAGGTACTACTCTCTAATGGCTTAGACATATTCACGAACAAAAAGAGGATCCCTGCCCTCATGGAGATGAAATTATCTCTGAGCAGTCCTGTTCTTCACTGACTTCCTCCTTCTGATGCAGAGCCCTTTGCCACCCCAGCCTTGGGGCAGAGAGAGGGAATGAGTCCTCGGTGATTGTTGAGGAACATGCAGGTTGGGATGGGGCAGAGGGAGAGAAACACTGTGGAAAATACGACAAGGGAAGGCCCCCGCCTTGAGGAAGAGTCCTAATAAAGACATACAGCCAACAGGATCCTGGGCCACAGAATTCACATAATTCTTCTTTGGATCTGCAGTTCTGTCTTCCTTCACCACTGCTGCACCGACTTTTTCCCTCAGGTGATGTTTTCCCCAACACACTCCCTTTCTGCTCCAGGTTTGGTAATAGCTGGTGCAGTCCACACCAGTATTTTGTCTCACAGGCTCTTTGCCAGGATTCCTTCAAGAGCTGCTTGTCTGTGTGCTAATGTGATGAGAACAAGCAGGCTTGTCTCCTAGAAACAGAATCTTGGAGACACCAGTTGTGATTGTTTTTTGAAGAGCTTAGTTCAAAAGGATAATGTCTTCAGACCAGATAATTTCAGAATTTGCCTATTTCTCAATCGCCTGAGTATTTCTCTGTTCTCTCTGACATAGTGCACAAGTGGACTGACTAACCAACTCATCATTCTCCTTCCATCAAGGCCAACTGAACTTATGTCTCCCCTGGAGAAGTCAAATAATAAGCAACCAGTCTACATTTTGTAGAGTGTTTCCACTTTGATTCAATTTATTTTTGTTCTTTTCTTTTCAGGGTCTCCCATACAAGCTTTATGCGTTCCTGTGGTAAGCACTGTATGGTCAATAATCTAACGAGAAGCAAGTCCAGAAATATCTCCTAACTACTCTTCTATAACCATTATCATGGGAATAAATCCCTTCCAAGTATTTGCCCCACACAAAAAATTCAGACATTACTTCTGGCATCTTCATAACAGCAACAAAATGTGGTTCGGAGCTGTGATACGGGAGCACACTGGAGCAGGAGTCATAGACCCGTACAGTCGTCTCAGCTCAGTCTGCACTAGCTGTACTCCTTAGATAACTCAACACTCAGCCCTGGTGTCCTCATGCTACAGATAAAGGGGCGAGGGAACCTGGCTGGTTCAGAAGAGCACGCGACTCTTGGTCTTGCAATTGTGAGTCCAAGCCCCTCAGTGGGGGTAGGTCGCTTAAGTAAACAAATTTAAAAAAAAAAATGGGCTGTGTGCGCACTAGATTAGGTTACCTCTAGAATCCCAATGAGCTCTAAAATTCCGAGATACCTATCTTTACTATTTAAGCTGCCACACTAGAAAAGAGGTTTAAAAGCGTGTTTATCTATTTCCTCCTCTACTTGGTTCATTTAAGAAGTAGAAGCCATTTTAAGTAATGTCTACATGGCTGACAAGTTTAGAAAGTGAAGATTTGAGTGCCTGGGTGGCTAAGTGCATTGAGCCTCTGCCTTTGGCTCAGGTCATGATCTCTGCATCCTAGGATAGGGCTCTCCCTCAGCAGGGATCCTGCTTCCCCTTTTCTCTCTCTGCCTGTCTCTCTGCCTACTTGTGATCTCTCTCTGTCAAATAAATAAATAAAATCTTTTTTTAAAAAGAAGTGAAGATTTACAGGGTCATCTGGCTAGCTCAGTGGATAGAGACTGTGACTCTTGATCTAAGTGTTGTGAGTTCGAGCCTCATGTTTGGGTGTAAGAGTTTACTTAATAATAATTTAAAAAAACACTTGGAAAAGGACCACTAATCAATGAAACATAGATCCTGTTTGCAGAAATATTTGATCAGGACCTAAGTAGCTGTGTGCAAATTCAAGCAGTTTCAGTACCCACTAATTTTATTAACATTTGTCCATGGGTGAACACCAAACTGGAAGGGTCTCACTAAAAAAAAAAAAAAAAACAGATGAGAAAAATTCCTCTGCTCATAGCTGTTTTCCTAGAAACCAGAAAAAAAATCTTGCATACCTGTGCCCCTCTTTCCATTATGCCTCACACGTAACTCTTCTTCAAGCATAGAGTTTAAGGAAGGTCTGCGAAGTAGGAATCAGGGACACTTCAGTTCATGTCGGGTTGTGACCAAATACACAGCACATATCGTCAATTGGGACACTTTCCCTATGACTGCTGATATTATTTGACACTGCACATTTGAGATTGTATCCTGTTAGTAGGTGACCATGAGCCCTGGTTTAGATGCCTCTTGTCTCAGCCGAGTTCTTAATATGACCATTTTTACTCTCAAAATTGTCCTATTTTGACAATAAATTATAAGGTCATTCTATCTAAAGTTTCTACTCAAAATCCAGTTAATCAAAACCTTTTTCAGAGTTAAGAGTTTTTAATAGGGGGCACCCGGGTGGCTCAGCTGGTTAAGCAGCTGACTCTTGACTTCAGCTCAGGTCACGATCTCCGTGTCATGAGATCGAGTCCCACATGGGGGTTTACCCTCACACACACACTCTCTCTCTCCTTTACAATAAATAAGTAAGTAAGTAAGTAAATAAATAAATAAATATAGTTCCTTAGAACTTACTCATCTTTTAACTGAAAATCTGTACCCTTTTACCAACCTCTTCTTATTTCCCCAACTTCTGAGCCCTGGCAACCACTTTTCTACTGTTTGTACAAGTTTGACCTTCTTGGAGTGATTCCACATATGGGGCACTTGAGTAGCCAGTGGGTTAAGCATCGCCTTCAGTTCAGCTCATGATCCCAGGGTCCTGGGGTTCAGCTCCCTGCTTCGGGGGGAGCCTGCTTCTTCCTCTCCCTCTGCCGCTCCTTCTGCTGGTGTTCTCACGTACACTCTCTTTCTCTCAAATAAATAAATAAATACCATCTTTTAAAAAAATCTTTTTCTGCCTTTAGTCAGGAATCCTGGGACACCAATAAACAAAGATTCTTTTTTTTTTTTTTTAAAGATTTTATTTATTTGTCAGAGAGAGGGAGAGAGAGCGAGCACAGGCAGACAGAGTGGCAGGCAGAGGCAGAGGGAGAAGCAGACTCCCTGCCGAGCAAGGAGCCCGATGTGGGACTCGATCCCTGGATGCTGGGATCATGACCTGAACCGAAGGCAGCCGCTTAACCAACTGAGCCACCCAGGCGATTCTTCCCATCCAGTTTCTCTCATTCTTAGCCTGGAGCAGTGGTCCGGTGGTCTCCAAATCGTTGTGGTCATGCATTCCCTAACTAAGAAAGTTGGAGCAGCCAGTATCTCAGTGTGTGTGTGTGTGTGTGTGTGTGTGTACGTACACATGTGTGCAACATGTGTACACACATGTTGTACACACACGCTACTAAAATATTATGTACCTCATAAAACACCCACAAATTGAGTTAAAAATACAAATAAAAATTCTGCTTTTTAAAAATCTTGTATCCCATTGTGTGAATATGCACCCTCCACCGGGGTATATACACGACATTCTAAGATAAATGCCTTGAAGTTCAGAACAAAGTTCAAAGGAGCCGACCTCCTGCAGTGATAAATCTGCTCTGGCTCCTCCCATAGGAATATTTTAAAACTAGTTTTTAATGGCTTTTTATTTTCTTAACACCCATGAGTAGTCCTTCTATCAAGCCAGAACTAACTTAATCCTTGATTTTTTTTGTTCTTTTCTGACTTACCGTATTTCTTTTCCTTTGCTTACTCTCTGTATTTGCAGTCTTGTTTTCTCTCAAGCAATCTGTTTCCAACATATTTTAACACTTAAAGCATATAAATTTACACTGACTTTACAAAATGCTGTTTCCAGCAATGCTGATGGGATACACACGCAAACAAGGAGGGAGGGAATTTCCTTTAGATCCTGTTTGGATTCGGCCCAAGATGGAAAGGACCTGGAAGCCTTTCAGAGATGGGATAAACTGACAATTGGATGAAAAACTGTAAAGGCCATTGGGATTTTCCACATATAAAAATATATAAAAGGAACATGAATAGAAATAAAACCTGTACTACTTTTCACTAGAAATAACTATCTAATAAATAATAAGAGCTATGATCTCAGCAATTTGGCCTTCATATCTTGGATCGATGTCAAAAGCCTACAGGCTAACCAGTAAAAAGCAGTATATTGTTTAAAAAAAAAAAACCTTATGAGTCAAATTTAAGACATTTAAGGACACATAGTTTTTTTATAAGACAACCTCTGTTACCAGTTCTTTTGCATCTTTTCAAATCCATCATATATAATGCCACTAAAAATGTACTACATAGACCATCCTGCATCATTCTTGTTTTGATTTTTTTTTTCAAAGATTTTATTTATTTGACAGAGATCACAAGTAGGCAGAGAGGCAGGCAGAGAGAGGGGGAGGGGAGAAGCAGGCTCCCTGCCGAGCAGAGAGCCCAACGCGGGGCTCGATCCCAGGACCCTGAGATCATGACCTGAGCCGAAGGCAGAGGCCCCAACCCACTGAGCCACCCAGGCACCCCCTTGTTTTGATTTAAAATTATATCTTAACAAAGTTTCTAGTTAGTAAAGGAAGAAGACCCTCATTCTTTTTTATAGTTTCATGAACAGCTGTAAGATTATTTATCTAGTCAATCATTTATTTAGCCAATATTGATGATCAACAGCACCAGTATTTAGCTATTACAAATATTGCTGCAGGAATAATTTTACACATGCCATTTTATGTACATACTAATATGTCTGTAGTATGAATTCTTAGAATTTAATAGCTGGTCAGAGTGGTTTTAGCTTTAATAGGTATTGGCAATTATTGCTCTGTGATTCTGTGATGCTGACCCAATCCCAACAGGTCTAAACTCAGTTTTACTCCTGTTTTTCCACAGGTGACTTAAGCCTTAAATCAGCCTCAACCGTGCCCTCCACGATGCTTAGCTCAGGCCACACTGCACATCGACGTCTTATCTGTGGTCTTAGTCCTATGGGCTTCATTCCTCATGTTGACCTGCTGGCCCACAATCTGAATTTTGCAGGGGGCCTCAGGTGAGGGGCAGCTCAACACCTGCATCTCGGTATCTGCTTTGCTGTTACAAGTCACGATAGCCACGTGCGTCTTTTCTCTGACAGCTGGTGAGTGTTGACCCCCAGAGCCTTAGTCTGGCTCTTGCAGCTTTACTGGCCTTCTGGGGTCCTGAGGAGAGTTCTTGGAGTCCTTGGAGTCACAGAGTGCAGGAAAAATACAGGCTTTGGAGCAAGACAAATATAGTCTTGAATCACAGCTTGATTCTTTCTGGCGGTCACCTTGACCAAGCCCCTTAGCCATTTTGTTCCAGCATTCTTGTCTGTAACATGGTGACAGCAGTGTTAGCGTCATGAGGTTTTATTGTTAAGAGTGGAAGCAATAATGTGCGTAACATTCTTGGCAAAGGCTGACAGGTTCTATACACTTTATTTTTATTGCTCTATCCTGCAGCCACCTTTAACCGGAGCCTTTTCCCCTCCAATCTGTGAGGACTGTGGCGGCGTTGATGACTTGTATATTAAAGACATGAGAGGGAAATACTCCTTTTTCTTCTCCTACTGTGTTACAGGTAGATAAATTATTCCTCTTCTGAGTAAAAGACAGACATGTTCATAAGCCTGCTGTTGGAGTATGGCCCAAGTAACCTTCTCCTCAGTCAAAGGGGAAGGTCTCCTATGGGCAGTTTCAGCTTGAACTCTTTTTTTCAGTGCTAGAAATGGTCTTTCAGGGGCACTTGGGTGGCTCAGTGGGTTAGGTCTCTGCCTTCAGCTTGGGTCATGATCTCAGGTTCCTGGGATTGAGCCCCTCATCGTGCTCTCTGCTTGCTGGGGAGCCTGTTGCCCCCCCTCTCTCTGCCTGCCTCTCTGTCTGCTTGTGATCTCTATGTCAAAAAAGAAAAGAAAAGAAAAAAAAGAAACGGTCTTTCACAGGGGTCTTGCTGGCTTTGAAAAGGTACGCTTTGAGCACAGAGCTCACATAGCCACAGTCCTATTATCTTGGGACTTAATAATAGTATAAGAGGAAAGCATATTAGAAATTACTCTTTCGGGGCGCCTGGGTGGCTCAGTGGGTTAAGCCTCTGCCTTCAGCTCAGGTCATGATCTCAGGGTCCTGGGATCGAGCCCCGCGTCGGGCTCTCTGTTCAGCGGGGAGACTGCTTCCCCTTCTCTCTCTGCCTGCCTCTCTGCCTCTCTCTCTTGTGGTCTCTCTGTCAAATAAATAAATAAAATCATACAAAAAAAAGAAATCAGTCTTTCATCATGAATATCCTTACCTTGAGAAGGCCAATAAACGTTAGTTAATGTACAGACAACAAAACTGCAATTAAGGAAATCCGACTATTTCGTGCACAAGGGGTCATGAGGAAAAGTAACAAGTGCAACTGTCGACACCAAGCACTCAAAAGGCGTGTTTTCTTGCTCTGTGCTGAAGAGAGATGCAGGATTGTTAGTTGCTACTCAGCAAAAGCCTTTCCAGTCTGATGATCACTACTGAGTTTGTCTTCTGGCACTTCTTACCAAGTTAAAAGATTCTAATTTTTAGAAAGGTTTTTGGATATTCTGTTTTTCAGTGCCTTGATGCTACTTTGAATTCTTCCTTTTTTTTGTTTTAGTTTTCTTTTCATTTTATTTTATTTCTTTTCAGCGTTCCAGCATTCATTGTTTATGCACCACACCCAGTGCTCCATGCCATACGTGCCCTCCATAGTACCCATCACCAGGCCCTGCCAGCCCCCCACTCCCCTCCCCTCCAAAACCCTCCGTTTGTTTCTCAGAGTCCGCAGCCTTTCATGGTTTGTCTCCCCCTCCGATTTCCCCCAACTCACTTCTTCTCTCCATCTCCCAATGTCCTCCGTGCTATTCCTTATGCTTCACAATTAAGTGAAACCATATGATACTTGACTTTCTCTTCTTGACTTAATTCACTCAGCATAATCTCCTCCAATCCTGTCCATATCAATACAAAAATTGGGTATTCATCCTTTCTGATGGAGGCATAATACTCCATTGTATATATGGATCATATCTTCCTTATCCATTCGTCCATTGAAGGGCATCTTGAATTCTTCCTTTTTTAAAAAAAGATTCCCACTTTTATTTATTTTTTATTAACATATAATATATTATTTGTTTTACGGCTACAGGTCTGTGATTCATCAGTCTTATACAATTCACAACACTTACCCTAGCACATAGCACATAGTACTTTGAATTCTTCTTAAATATCTCCTTATTTTTAAGTAAAATAACCTAGTGATCACAGTTTTCCAGTGATATTTAAACCACTGTTCATTATAGCTGTAGTTATCTTATCTGATGCTTTATCACCCATGTTTCTGATATACGAAAAACAATCTCCAATTTAAACTTGGATCTAGGAATCCCCCTGCCCAAGAGAAAGCTGTTTAGCTGCTTTGAGAGTTGTCGGAAGTCTGTAACTAGTTCTTGTGTATATGCCTGTGGGGATTTGGAGTTCGGGAAGACAGGGAAATGTCAATTGGTGACAAGCCTAAAACGCTGGCAATAAAGTAGCTCCTTTTCTCTTATAAATCTGAGGAAGAAACCGGGAGAAGAAATACAGAAATGCATGATGCAACAAAATCACAGGGTGCTGGGTCCCCAATGTTGGGTCCCCTAATAATGGGTCTGTGATGAAAGGAATGAGACTGATACAAAGTGAAGGTCAAGCAAAGCTTTATTTCAGTGCCAAGCATCAAGAATCAAACCGACAGGCCGGGGCCACGCCTCTTACAGAGAGTGCGACCCCTCCCTGCCTCACAGACTAACTTTTATAGAGCAAAGGACATGTGGTTGGGTCCAGCCACACACAGGTGGCGAATGAGACTGTAACATACAGAGAAAGCTGCACAGTCCTGCTAGATCACACATAAGTGACCAATTGAATTACAATTTACTCTATAGTAGACATTTGAATGAGCCTATCCCTTTGGTCAGAATTGGTGCCCAAAAAGGTGGGGCCCACACTCCTTGGTAGCAAGGGAGACAGAATGCGCACTTTACTGATTGGATGTCTCAACCTGACCCGACTCATCTCTGCATTCGGGCTGTTATCTCTACCTGACCTGACCCACCCTTGCATTTGGACTTTGTTACCTGGGACTGGTTTCCCAGACTTGCTTTTAAGTAAGTTCCCCTGGGGGCGGGGGCAGGGTTAATTTAAGTTTTACTGCATAAACAACAAAATGGCTGTTCAACTGAGGTGGGGCCACTCTGGCTAAACAGGCCCTTACAAGGGTAGTTTAGACTTGGAAGAAACTTGTTCTTCTGGTTTAAATGCTTTACTCAATAGGTGATGACCCAAGACCACGATGCTAGAAATTGACACAAGTTTAATTTTGATACCATTGTTATGGATGATGAAATTGAGGAAACTCAGTAAGTGTAGACTTGGAATTTGGACCTAGATTTGGTTGGCTTTGGAGCCAAAATTTCAGCCTCTGTGCTACCTCATACGCATAGATCTATGAGGCATTTTCTTGCATTGATTCACTTATGTTTGCTTATAATGAATGACTGCATTTGCCCCATTGCATTTTGCTTATATCCCTAAAGGATTTAGATGGTTTTAGTGCAAGGAAAAGACATTCTCTTATGTGCAAAAGACTTGGATTATCGCTTGAGTTTTTCCCCTCTGGAGTATTTATAACCTCCACGGTATCCCAGGAGATCAAACTGGCAGGGGGAAAAGGGCCAGGGAGTCAGGGAAGGGCACAGAAAGGCCAACCTGAGGATCCTACAAACAAACAAAACGATCAAACAAAAAACTGGGGATAAGATGTGTGGAGTAATGACCAAAGGACACAGCAAATTACAATACTGAAAACAATACTGGTCATGCTTTAAAATTGGAAAATAATGTTGATAAAGGAGGTAAGTCAAATTGAGGGGCTGAGTCAAAAGGATGTCTCTGTGGGGAAAAAAAAAATCAACTCACTATTTACCCACAGCCTGGCTTGAAGTTTTATCATTTCATGTATCTTCTTTTCTTCTTCTTTTTTTTTTTTTTAAGATTTTACTTATTTATTTGACAGAGAGAAAGAGAGCAAGCACAAGCGGGGGGGCGGTGGCACGCAGAAGGAGAGGGAGAAGCAGACACCCTGCAGAGCAGGGGAAGCCCAATATGGGACTCAATCCCAGAGCAGTGGCTTAATCAATTGAGCCACCAGGAGCCCCTCATGTATCTTTACGTGGTAAGTAGAGAGGAGGAGAAAGGAAAGTAGCAGGTCCATACATAAGATACAACAAAAGACATATTTATTTCAAAATATAAGTATTAAATATGTAATTAAAAGTTCAATAATTAAATCAATAATTAAAAGTTATTGAACACCTGTTCTGTGCCAAGCCTTGCATGAGATGTTACATATCCATAGATAAGACACCACTCCTGAGCTCAATCACTTAACTGCGTGACAGGGGAGACAGTACACAGATGTCTACAATATAATGGACAGGTAATAGGACCATAAAACTTAATATAATAGTTTGAACAAGCAACTCAGCTTGGGGTATCTGGGATATAATCACAACAATTCCTTGAGTTGTAGGAACTTTTAGAAGGAGAGGAGTGGAGGTGTGCCTGATGAAAACAAAGAGCAGAAGATATTTCAGGTGAATGGCACTGCATGAGCAAAGACACAGAATTATGCACGCACACGCATAGAGGGTCTGGACAACTGTGCAAAGTTAGCGTGGCTCTAGCTAGAGGACTGAGGGTAGTGGCTATTATAGTTGGTCCTTGAACAATGCAGGGGTGAGGGGTGCTGTCCCCCTGTGCAGCTGAAAATCTGCATCTGAATTTTGGCTCCTTAAAAACTTAACTAGTAATAACCCACTATTGACCAGAAACCTTACCAGTAACATAAACAGTCAATTAACACATATTTTGTACGTTGTATATATTATATCTGTTCTTACCATAAAGCCAGGCAAAAGAAAATGTTAAGAAAGTCACAAGGAAGAGAAAATACATTTCTAGTACTATACTGTACATATCGGAAAAAAACTACATGGAGAGCAGACAAGCAGTTCAAACCCATATTGTTCAAGGGTCAGCTGTGTTATACTAGCTAGTTACAATGAAAGTGTAAATAGTTATTATAGCAAGTTCATTCCATGTACACTAATGCCAGACTGGAAAGCAAGTTGAGCAAGGCTGGGTCTGAGAGAGTGAAAGTTTCTGTATATAACAGAGATTATTAAAGATAAGATAAAAAACAACTTCATAGCTGAAAGATGGACAATATAACCAAGCTTATCATTTCCAGAGTTTAAGGAAGTCTTGACAACAAAGAGATAGTCAAGCGGACCACTTCACCCTGAGACAGCAGTGGTAAGAGCTTTCTTGAAGTCCAGATGAAACTGAACAAAACACTGTAGAACAAACAGAATGAATCAACAGAAGAATCTATGCAATCCTCTTGGATTTCCTTTCAGAGAACATGTCTAGAGAAGGGAGTATGGCAATTGGAGTCTCAGAGTCTAAGGTCTGAATTCTGGCTCCGCCATTTTGCTCATTATGTGGCCAGGAACAACGTAACCTCCAGAGTCTTAACTACCTCCTGCGGAAAATGGAGGCACGGAGAGGTGCCTCGTGGAGACGCTGGAGTGAAAAGTCTAGCAGGATGCCTGGCACCCAGTGTGAATGCCCAGTGTGAGAGTTAACCTTGCTGTGATCTCAGGGGGCTTGCTTTGAACACGTAATCGAATTTAGTGCCTTCTTCAGAACAACTCTAGAGAAAGTCCTTTGAAATAAGCTATGTTGGATGAACCATCCATGTGGGAGAGTTGTATATGGTGGCGGCATGTCTATGGAGAGGTGAGCAGTTTTTGAAATAGTTTCAAAACAAAGAAAAAAAATGCCACTTTATGCAGTGGGTGACAGATAACTACATAAAGCTTTTTGCCAGTCAATGTTATACAGAAACTGTCAACTCTCAATGAAGCTGTCGACTTACAAAACCCAAGTTCTACAAGGGTAGAGGACTCTAGGGTCATCTTTATGTTATTCAACATATTCCTAGTGCTGAGCACTGTATCTGACACATAGCAGGTACCATATAACTATCTGTTAAATGAAAGAAGAAAGAAAGGAATGGTATTGAAAAGGTTTGGGCATGCTCAAAGATGGTATAACCTTAACATAATCCAAGGGCAAGTTGATAAGCATTTGGGGGATACATCAGCTTCTTTATGTTGACACTGAGAGGATCAACTGTCATGCTTTCCTACTAAATATTCCTTAGTACAGGGGTACCTGGCTGGCTCAGTCGGTTGAGTATCTGACTCTTGGTTTCGGCTTGGGCCGAGGTATCAGACTTGTGATATCGAGCCCTGCATCAGGCTCCATGTTCAGTGGAGTCTGCTCGAGATTTTTTTCCCCCTCCCTCTCCTTCCTCCTTGGCCTGTGCTCTCTTTCTCTAAAAATAAACAAACAAATAAATAAATAAATAACATCTTAAAAAATATTCCTTAGCACCATTTTCAGAAAGAAACAGTCACTGGATAATTCCTTGAACAGGTGAAGTTTTTAGAAATTCCAGATGGGTAGGTTCATAGAGTTCACATCTGAATGGACATTGTTACCAGAAAGACTGAAGGAACCCAAATGATGGTGCAGTTTTACATTCCTCCTTTAACATGAAACCCAGCAGCCTTCAGATGATTTCTGTACTCTTTTCCATTTTCAGCCAAAATAGATCCTTTGTGCCTCTCTCAAACTTTCCCATTATTGCATAATCTAGGATGTCCCTGCAGAGCTTCCCTTGCTGTTAAGCAGAACTGACAGAAGAGTGATATTTTCTATTTAAGGCAGAGCTTGGAAGTTACCAGCTAATTCTCAAATAGCACTGAAAAACAAATGCTGGGATCATGCACCAGATATTGGTACCTTTGACTTTTACTTTCTCGCCGCTAAATATCAGCTCCTAAACACCAGCCTGTTCAAGAGGTCCCATCACTGACATGGGAGCATTGGAATTGCTATTATTTCTTTAGAAGGCAAAATATAGGCTTTTATATTTTGTTTTCATTATATTTGAGAAACAATGTCTCACATCTACATAAACAAACCTGGAAATTCCATCTTGGAGGTCCAAATTCAAAATGTTAGAGTATCTTTGTTCCTTTAAAAGGTTCCTGATAAGAGCGCCTGTGTGGGTCAGTTGGTTAAGCAACTGCCTTCAGCTCAGGTCATGATCCTGGAGTATCAGGATGGAGTCCTGCATCAGGCTCCCTCGTCAGCAGGGAGTCTGATTCTCCCTCTAACCTTCTCCCTTCTCATGCCCTCTCTCTCAAGTAAATAAAATCTTTAAAGAAAAAAATTAAAAATAAATAAGTAAGTAAGTAAGTAAGTAAGTAAATGTCCCTGATAAGAAAAAAAAAAATCTCTAAACAAATAAGCAAGCAAACAAACAAAAAACAACCCACACCTCACAAAGTGAAGAGGTTCAGGACAGTCTGTAATTTTGATAATATGCCACTTTATAGAGTGATATATGTTTTCAATATCTAACTAGCTTTAAAAAATTTTTTAAAAAATTTATTTATTTGACAGAGATAGCGAGAGAGGGAATACAAGCAGGGGGAGTGGGAGAGGGAGAAGCAGGCTTCCTGCTGAGCAGGGAGCCTGATGCGGGGTCCATCCCAGGACCCTGGGATCATGACCTGAGCCGAAGGCAGATGCTTAATGACTGAGCCACCCAGGCGCCCCTCTAACTGGCTTTTTTCCCTCTATTATCCTAAATGACTTCTAATATTTTTCACAGTTATTTAAAACATACTCATGTGGTCACAGTTAAATCCTATAAAGGCCAAAGGGACTCGGCCTTTACATAAGCAAACCTCAGAGACACTGTGGTTTAGTGCCAGACCACCACAGTAAAGTGAGTATTGCAATGAACTTTTTGGTTTCTCAATGCATACAAAAGTTAGGTTTAGTGTATTAAGTGTGCAACAGCATTATGTCTAAAAAACGCCCAGTGTACTTACCTTAATTTACACCTACTTCATTGGTAAAGAAAGCACTAACCATCATCTGAGCATTGAGAGTGGTCATCTTCCTGGTCGAGGGTCTTGCCTCAACATTCATGGCTGCTGACCGATGAGTGATGGCCGCTGAAGGCTGGGGTAGCTGTGGCAATTTCTTAAAATAAGACAACAATGAAGTCTGCCCCATCAATTGACCAATTCCTTTCACATATGATTTCTTTGCAGCACGTGATGCTGTTTGATAATATTTCACCCCAGCAGAACTTCTTTCAAAATTAGAATCACTCCCCTCAAACCCTGCTGCTGCTTCATCAGCTAGTTGATGTAATATTCTAAATCCTTCGTTGTCATTTCAACAATGCTCATAGTATCTTCACCAGGAGTAGATTCCTTCTCAAGAAACCACTTTCTTTGCTCATTCATAAGAAGCAACTGCTCTTCCATTAAAGTTTTATCAGGAGAATGCAGCAATTCAGTCCCAGCTTCAGGCTCCCCTTCTAATTCTAGTTCTCTGGCTGTTTCCACCGCATCAGCAGCTGCTTCCTCTCCTGAAGTCCTGAACCCCTCCAAGTCATCCATGAGGGTTGGAATCAACTTCTTCTCAACACTTGTTCATGTCGATATTCTGATCTCTTCCCATGAGTCATGAATGTTCTTAATGACCTCTAGAATGGTGAATCCTTTTCCGAAGGCTTTCAGTTTACTTTGCCCCAATCCTTCAGAGGAATCACTATCAATGGCAGCTACACCCATACAGAATGTAATTTTTAAATAAGAAGACTGGGAAATCAAAATTACTCTTTGGCCCATGGGCTGCAGAATGAATGCTGCGTCAGCAGGTATGGAAACAACGTTCATCTTGGAGGTCTCCATCAGTTCTGTTGGGTGATCAGGCACACTGTCAATGAACAGTAATATTTTGAAAGGAATCTTTTTTTTTTTTTTCTGAGTACATCTCAACAGTGAGCTTAAAATATTCAGTAAACTATGTTGTAAACAAATGTGCTACTACCCAGGGTTTATGTTCCCTTGATAGAGCACAGGCAAAGTAGATTTAGCATAATTCTTAAGAGCCCGAGGATTTTAGAAATGGCCAGTGAGCATTGGCTTCAACTTAGAGTCCCAGCTGCAATAGCCCCTAACAAAAGAGTCAACCCATTTTTTGAAGCCCGGCATTGGCTTCTCCTCTCTGGCTGTGGAAGTCCTAGATGGCATCTTCTTCTAGTATAAAGCTGCTTGGTCTACATTGAAAATCTGTTGTTTAGTGTAGCTTCTTTCATTAATTATCTTAGCAAGATTTTTAAAAAATTTTATTTATTTGAGAGAGAGAGAGCGCGAGAGCATGAGCGGGGGCAGGGGAGAGAGAGAAGCAGACTCCCCGCTGAGCAGGGAGCCTGACACAGGGTTCAGTCCCAGGGACCCCACATCATGAACCCAGCCAAAGTCAGACACTTATTTAGCCGACTGAGTCACCCAGGTGACCGTTAGTTAGATCTTGATAACTAGCTGCTTCACCTTACACTGTTATGTTATGGAGACCGCTTCTTAAACCTCATGAAGGAAACTCTGCTAACTTCCAACTTCCTTTCTGCAGGCTCCCCACCTTTCTCAGATTTCACAGAATGGAAGAAAGTTAGGGACTTCCTGTGGAGTAGGCTCTGGCTTAAGGGAATGTTGTGGCTGGTTTGATCTTCTATCCAGACCACTGAAACTTTCTCCCTATCAGCAATAAGGCTGTTTTGCTTTTCTTATCATTCATGTTTCACTGGAGTGAACTTTCAATTTCCTTCAAAACCTTCTCCTTTGCGTTCACAGCTTGGTTAACGGGTGCAAGTGGCCTGGCTTTCAGCCAGTCTTGGCTTTCAACGAGCCTTCCTCACTGAGCTCAATCATTTCTAGCTTTTGATTTAAAGTGAGAGATGTGCAACTCTTCCTTCCACTTGAACGTCTGAAGGCCATTGTTAGGGTTACTCACTGGCCTAATTTCAATCTGTGCCTCGGGAAATAGGGGGGTCCCCGAGGTGAGACAGAGAGATGGGGAATAGCCAATTGGTGGAGCAGTCAGAACACACACATTTATCAATTAAATTTGCTGTCTTATTGGGTTTGGTTCACAGGACCCTCCAACAATGACAATAGTAACATCAAAGATGACTGATCACAGATCAACCATAACAAGTATAATAAAAACTCTGAAATAGTGTGAGAATTATCAAAATATGGCACAGAGGTATGAAATGAAGAGAATGGTATTGACAAAAAGGGTGCCAATTGACTTGCTTGTTGCAGGGTTGCCAAAACCTTCAACTTGTAAAAAGCACGGTATCTGGAAAGTGCAATAAAGCAAAGTGCAAAAGAGAAGAATTCCTGTGATCTCAACTTAACCGGTCTGCAGATATGGGCTTTTCCAGGGAAAGGGGCATGATCTCAGGGTTATGGCCATCTTCAGTCAAAGGCAAGTCCCAGAGAGGGTCTCAGCTCAGAGACAGTGATTGCTAACACTCCCAGAAGCTGGAAGGGTGTGCTCCAAACCTAAGGTAGGTATCCTGGTGGTATACTCTGGCCTCTAAGGAGAGATGGAAGTGATGACTCCGCTCAGAGTTCTGGCCCTATTCACTTTTAAATCATGGCAGATCATCCTTAATTTTTTTTTTTTTTAAGATTTTGTTTATTTGTCAGATAGAGAGACAGAGAGCACAAGCAGGAGGAGCGGCAGGCAGAGGGAGAAGCAGACTCCCTGCTGAGCAAGAAACCGGATGTGGGACTAGATCCCAGGACCCTGGGATCACGACCTGAGTGGAAGGCAGAGGCTTAACTGACTGAGCCAACAGGTGTCTTGAGATCATCTTTAATTTTTAAATTAGTTTTAAACTTTTAATCATGATATATATCACACTAGAGAACTTACAATATTGTCTACTATATAGAGCATTTCCAATACCTTGGAAACCCCCACATAAATCTCCTTAACTGTATCCTCTACAGAGGTAACTGCTAGGCCACATTTGATGTTAATCATTTACTGGCTACTCTTAATAGCTGCCCCTTTTTTAAAAAATTAAGACACCAGTGAGATTGGGCAAAAGGAAACCATTCAACCAACAACATGATTTTTTCCCTTACAACCATCTTATTTCACATGTGCTTAAACACTTCTCTACACACACTACAGAATGGATACGACATTACATTCACGGATACGACACTGTTCTCGACATGGCAAGCAGGGAACACCCCTACAAAGATCTTCTTTACATGTGTTCTTAAAAATGCTTCTCTCATGCGTTCCTTTATGGCTTTTTAAAGACACATAAGTACTCCTAAAAATATTTTTTAGTTTAGTTTAAATGGACTCATCCTACTTCAGTCTCTTCCTGCTTAACATGATCTAATTTAGTTTTCCTTTTTACTGGTGATTATAGCGGCAGCTTATTCTTTTCTCTTACTGTATATTATTCCATTATATGATGAGCGATGCCATTGATTTCTTTGATATTGTCTGATGTTGGTTGGAACTTTGGGTACTAACTTGTCTATGAGAGTTTGTTTTTTAAAAGAGGTTTTATATTTGACCAAAGCCTTAATCTCGGGCGCCTGGGTGGCTCAGTGGGTTAAGCCACTGCCTTCGGCTCAGGTCATGATCTCAGGGTCCTGGGATCGAGTCCCGCATTAGGCTCTCTGCTCAGCAGGGAGCCTGCTTCCCTCTCTCTCTCTGCCTGCCTCTCCATCTACTTGTGATTTCTCTCTGTCAAATAAATAAATAAAATCTTAAAAAAAAAAAAAAAGCCTTAATCTCTAGTTGTTGACTTCCATGCAAAGGCACAAAACAGATAGAAATATCTTTTTCACAGAGGAACTTTTTGTTTTGATAGAAGTGCCTTCCACTTAATCATTAGAGTCTGTTAACCTATAATGGTTGGTTTTAGTTAGAGCATACGTAACATAAAAATTTTTCAAAAATGAAATAAAATCAATGTTTTATAATTGATAAACTGTGATTCTACATTAGAAAGATATATGAAGGAATCCTATCTTTTTTTTTTTTTAAGATTTCATTTATTTATTTGACAGAGAGAGATCACAAGTAGGCATAGAGGCAGGCAGAGAGAGAGAGAGGAGGAAGCAGGCTCCCTGCTGAGCAGAGAGCCTGATGCAGGACTCGATCCCAGGACCCTGAGATCATGACCTGAGCCGAAGGCAGCGGCTTAACCCACTGAGCCACCCAGGCGCCCAGGAATCCTATCTTTAAAGACAATTATCACATGATCTCTCTGATATGAGGAATTTGAGAGGCAGGGCAGAGGATTGTGGTGGGTAGAGAGGGAAAAAACGAAACAAGATGGGACCAGAGAGGGAGAGGAAACGTAAGAGACTCTTAATCTCAGGAAACAAACTGAGGATTGCTGGGGGGTGGGAGGGTAGGGAGAGGGTGGCTGGGTGATGGACACTGGGAAGGGTATGTGCTATGTGTATGGTATGTGAGTGTTGTGAAATGTGTAACATTGATGATTCACAGACCTGTACCCCTGGGGCAAATAATACATTGTGTTAATAAAAAATAATGATGTTAAAAGAATCAGCAAAATCAATAATAATGGTGGTATATAAAAACAAATTCTGTGTATGAGTATCTCACGAATAACTCTGATCCTTTGAGTTTTATTGTTGCGATTATCAAACATGGGACCTCAGCCCCGAACATGCTTATTCAAGATGATGAATCATAGGCAGTGAATTACAAGATGCTGAACTTCAGTCGACAACTCTAACAATAAGGAATTTGACTAGTTGCTTGGGATTTTACAGTACTAATGTGAATAGTTTTTAAAAAAGATTAATTTGCTAAATATAACATTGCTGGGAATAACCTTTCTCTAATGGTTTTCCTGATGAAGAAGCAATTCCTACAAGACAATTTGGCCCTCAGTATAATTTCAAGGAGTTAACGACAGAACAAATCAATGGCTTTAATTATCTGCTTGCCAAAATTAAGCTAAAACTTTTTAAAGCAAATGCCCCCACAGGGGTTTGTTTAAAAATGATTTTAAAACATCTAAAATGGCTTAGTATTCTTGATTCAGAAAAATTTCTTTGAAGGATATAAATTCAAGATCTGGAAGTGCCTTTCATTTCCCATGAGTTTAAATCCACTGAGCTGTCAGGAGCAATGGTTTTTTCCCCGAGGAGGGAAAAAGGAAGAAGAGGTGTGTGTGTGTTTCCCTCAAAGGAGTGTTGTTTACTAATTTTTATTTATTGTAGACTTTTTGTATTAGGGCCCAAAGTTAGAGCTGTCCTTAACGATGTTTACAGAATGATGGCTTTAACGGTAAAAAGTAACGCATAAGAACATTAATTACTCTGTGTGTGCTTGCAGGACTCCGTTAACTCTAATCCAGCAGGAGAACTTGCCACCATCTTGCTTCGTGTGTGAGACTGTGTGTGTGTCTATGAGTAAGCCGTTCACCCCACCCAAGCAAGACAATAAAATGTTGTTAGAGATTGGGGAAGGGGACCAGGTAGCAGACAAAGCATGTGCTTCCAAAGTCCTATTACTGTAAGAAGGATAATCTGTGAGAAAGGGCAGAGGGAGATCATCTGTGGTTTGAGTGGCTCAGGTAGAATCAAATGGGACCAGCATCTAGACCCCTTGTTCACATCTGGAATCTCTGCCTATAATCACACCTGAGATAGCATTTTGGTCCTGGATTTCATACCAATGAACTTAGACTACCATCTGCTTTCTTTATTTTTATTTATTTATGTAATTTATTTTAAAGATTTTATTTATTTGAGAGAGAGCGCATGCACGCATATGCAATCACGAGCAGGGGGAGAGGCAGAGGGAGAAGCGGACTCCTCACTGAGCAGCGGCCTCTGAGGAGATGAGGCAGGGCTACATCCCAGGACTCTGGGATCATGACCTGAGCAGAAAGCAGATGCTTAGCCAACTAAGTCACCCAGGCATTCCTATATAACCAATTTTATTATCCAGTATAGTTTAATACAGTGTTATATTAGTTTCAGGTGTGCTACTTTCTTTAGTTATACAGGTGACTTTGTAACCTTGCAAAGGCTCTAGCCATCATAGAAACGATGACATGAATCAAAATAATATTAATACTTCTATATACACCCAGAGATGAAGTTTTAAAAATCATTATAATCTGCCTCTATTTGTTATTTAATATATTTAATACAATTAAGGAGATCTGGCATTTTGTACTGGTGATTTTATTTATTTTTTTAAGTTTTATTTATATTTTAGTAACCTCTCACTCAATGTGGGGCTCGAACTCAGGACCCCAAAACTGAGATCAAGAATCCCATGCTCGGGGCGCCTGTGTGGCTCAGTGGGTTAAAGCCTCTGCCTTCAGCTCAAGTCATGATCTCAGGGTCCTGGGATCGAGCCCCGCATCAGGCTCTCTGCTCAGTGGGGAGCCTGCTCCCCGCCCCCCTGCCCTCTCTGCCTGCCTCTCTGCCTACTTGTGATCTCTGTCAAATAAATAAACAAAATCTTAAAAAAAAAAAAAAGAAGAATCCCATGCTCTTCCAACTGGGCCAGCCAGATCCCCCTGTACTTGTGATTTTAATTTGATATGTTTAATTAATATTAGTCTTATGATTTTTATGAGGAAGGTTTTTGATATAGTTTGAAAATAGTATTTAACTGTCTAAAGGAATTGGATATTTCAAGTCTGAATGTTTCAGGTTTCTTAGCACCATTTAACTTAGTCAAGTTTAATTAAATATTTGGATCTAATATGTTGGGTGTATGAAGGCCTTGAGATACACTGAATTTCTGTGATTATTGTTTATCACACTTAACCAACATATAATTAATTAAAGGTTAATTATTTGGGATAAATTACTGTTAAACTTATTACTTATTGAAATAGTAATCAAAGATCAAGTAAAAACTTTATAGAAAAATTATATGTGTATTGAAAACCAAATATTTAAGTTGAGCTCAATGCTTAAGAAACACCAATCTTTATGATATACCAAAGATCCCTTTTTAACATTAAAGAACTCAGTTAACAAATGATTACGCTCTTCTGGGAAACTAATTTCCCCAATTCTTGGCAAATATATGAGTGACTAGAATACTCTCTCAGGGTTCAGCACAGAAAACAGAACTTACTCCAACAGAGTATAATTTCTACCCATACAACAGTGTATAAGTAGAAAGGACTTTGGTGTTCACACACTCCTGCAAGAGCTGGACAAGCGGAAGTCAGAAGGTCAGCTGCTGCTGGTCCTACCATCACAGCAGTCACTATCACGGCTACCAACGTGCATGGAGCTGGTGACCGGACATTGGTATACTTCTATCCATTGGGACTTGCTTGCCAAACACAGTAGCAGCCAGAACATGGCCTCCACTTCCTCCCCGCCTGCATCATACTGGCAGAACCCAAGCTGTATTCTAAACTCTAACAGTGAGAGAGTGAGAAAGGTAGCTTCTTGCCTCCTAGTGCCTAGGACACAGGAGGGAATTTAGAAGAGGTAGGACTGGGTGCTGAGTGTCCAAAGGCAAGATCTGTGAAGCAAAACGGCCACAAACCCATATAGGCCTAGTTATTATGACATAGCATTATTTTTCAATATTATAGAATGCAGGTCAGAAATTGGATGCCTTTTATCATATAGAGCATCTGGGGGATACGGAGTATTAGTCAACCATAGGTGGTTTTCCAGCAGAAGTTTTAAAAATGTTTGTGACCTAATTTAGACTACTTAATGGTTCTTTTCATTTTGTAGAAATTATTTCCTCTTGACATTTGTCAGCAAATACATTGTATAAAACAGGTTTCTTTCTCACATGGTTTTACAAGGTTTATATTTCAGCACTACGATTTTCTGGGGCAATATGCCCCAGAGTGTGCTTTCCAGAGGAAATATGACACCATTAGGTCAAAACTGTGTCTTCCAGTTCCCTCTTGGAAATGTATGTATTTTTTTATTGAGTAGAAATAATTTCACAATGTGGCTGAAGATTGCTTTGTAAAAAGGCTTATCAACAGAATAAATAAATCTGAAGTCCAAAATTAACTTACCAAATTTACTTCTCTTTTTCTGTATTCTCACAAGCAGTTTAATCTTCTAGTTGGCATTTTGATCTAGGACAGAAACACTGTATCTTCTGGTTTGGAAATTCTCTTGATTTGGTTTTGCTCTATATAATAGTGTTAAGAAGTGATAGTTAGAATTTTGATTGTGAGATACAAAAACTAAAACATTTTGCTCTCTATAGTAGTGTTAAGAAGTGATGGTTAGAATTAAGTTTGATTGTGAGATATAAAAACTAAAATAATAATAGCTTACACCCAATAAAATTTTATTTCTCTCTCATGTGTGCAGTGTCTGAAGGTAAGTGGCCCTGAACTGGTATGACCAGGTTCCACTGAGATCACTGTCCCGCCACACCTGAGTGTGGCCTTCCTCCTTGTGGTCAGGGAGGTCATGTCAGCATTCCAGGCAGAATGGAGAAAGGGGATCAATGAGGGCAAAGTAGGTATGTGCCCACTGTGTTAAGGAAGGTTTTGAGAGGCTGTAGGATTATACTTTACTTCCGTGCTGCAAGCTAGCATTTACTCACATGCCTTCAACTCAGCTGCCACGTGAGTCAGGGAAATATAGTCTTTACACTGGGCACTGCGTGTCCTGTCAAAAATTCTCGTTTTTTTTTTTTTTTTAAAGATTTTATTTATTTATTTGACAGAGAGAGGGATCACAAGTAGGCAGAGAGGCAGGCAGAGGGAGAGAGGAGGAAGCAGGCTCTCTGCTGAGCAGAGAGCCCGATGCGGGACTCGATCCCAGGACCCTGAGATCATGACCTGAGCCGAAGGCAGCGGCTTAACCCACTGAGCCACCCAGGCGCCCCAAAAATTCTCTTGTGATGGGAGGAGAGAAAGGACGTCGTGAGGGTAATGAACAGTCTATGTCACACCCATACTTTCATGCACACATAAAACATTAACTTCAGAAAAGTATCAGAATACTCTAAGAAAAAAAAAATCTTTTTTTTTTTTTTTCAGAAAAGGAAGCTAAGTGCTACTGCTTGACCAGATGCATTATTTACCCTAAGTAGCACAAATGCGTTTCTTTAATAGAAAAGCTTATTCAATATTTCCTCCTGGGTTAGCAAGAACATACTACCTCCCACTGCAACCCTAGGAGTAAAGGGAGTCCTTTCATTTTGTGCCCCTGCAACTTTTCCCTGATTTGAGTTCTTCAGGATAGAGTTTGGTGTGGATTAACGGATTAGTAAAAATGAAGTGAGCAGAACCAGGAAGGAGGAGGAGGAGCTGGAGGGAGGAGGAGATTCAGCAGGGAAGTTTTCCCTCTCTCTTCCCATTTCCTGTTTCATCACTATGGAATTTGCTTTCTGCTCTAAGATGATTCCTGGGCCACTGTGAAAAGCAGGGGAATTAGACTGAAGAAGCTGAAGTCTGGGGAACCCCTGGGTGACAGACCAGTCTATAGGAGGTCATCAAGGCTACCTTGTATGGAGTGCCCAGGAGCCAAGCATGATGAAAACATCACCTCATCTTATTCCCTGAACCATCCAGTGAAGCGGTAATTGTCAACTCCATTTTCCCAGTGACTCAGAAAGTTAAAGTAGCTCCCCAGAGTCACACAGCCAGTCAGAATTCCAGTCCACGCTGTGCCTACTGGCTAAACTGATGTCTCACTGAGGAAATGAGATTATCAGACACCTCGGGGTCAGGCCAGATGTTCTAAGATGATATGGTCCATGAAGGTAGTGGGGTCCATAATTTGGGGTCCATAATTACCAGTTAAAGGTGAGGAATGGTAGATGTCAAGAAAATTAAAAACTTCCGAACTTCCGAAATGATTTTATTCCATCTCACTGTTAGCCGAGCATCATCTTCATTTTTCTCCTTGAAATCATGATTATTGGTTTAATTGCAGTTCCCAACTCTTCCATCATTCTTCATCCACAAGCCCTCACGGACTTTGTCCTAAATGCAATGCAACAGCCACACTTGTCCTTTCTCCTGTGGCATTTGAGACAACACTTCTCCTGTGGGCCTGATGAAGTCAGATTGCTAAAAAATGTTGAATTCTTAAAAAAAAGAAAACAACAAGGTAAATACTTTCTTCTTCAGATGTCCTCACAGAGGGCAGGCAGTGTTGGTTGACTACTCTGCCGCCCCTTTTGTTCTTGTTCAATAAAACCCCGGCTTTGTTCAAGTGTTCCCCACCCTTGCCTCTCAGTGGAGGTAGGCCCAGCCTTGGGTGAAATGTGTTCAGTTTGAGAAAGGAACAGTAGTTTCATTTTTCTCACCAGGAATTGATTTAAGAAGGGACATGTGAAAGAATTCCAGGCAATATAAAATGAGGATATCTGATGGAGGCTTCTGGGAAATTTTTCTTTACTTATTAAAAAAAAGCATGCACGTGGGGCACCTGGGTGGCTCAGTTGATTACATGTCTGCCTTTGACTCAGGTCATGATCCTGGAGTCTGGGGATGGAGTCCCACCCACATCGGGCTCCCTACTCAGTGGGAAGTCTGCTTCTCCCTGTCATGCACTCTCTCTCACTTTCTCTCTCTCAAATAAATAAATAAAATCTTCAAAAAATAAAAAAACAACAACAGAAAAACAACCAAAAACCAAACAATACTTAAAAAAAAAAAAAAGGATGCAAGGAAGGATTGCTTGCTCTTCTGGCCTTTAGACATGGCCTGTAAAGGTGACACGTTTGGAGCTGCTGCAACCATTTTGTCAAAATGGAGAAATTAACCAGGGGACAAAAGCAAAAATGCCGAGGATGGCAGAGCAGAAAGACTGAAGGAACCTTGAAATGTTTTTTCAAAAAAGATTTTATTTAGGGGCACCTGGTTGGCTCAGTCGTTAAGCGTCTGCCTTTGGCTCAGGTCATGATCTCAGGTCCTGGGATTGAGCCCCACACTGGGCTCCCTGCTCAGGCAAGAAGCCTGCTTTTCCCTCCCCATCTGCTGCTGCCCCTACTTGTGTTCCCTCTCTTACTGTCTCTGTCAAATAAATTAATAAAATATTTTTTAAAAAATTGTTTGAGAGAAAGATTTTATTTATTTTATTTTATTTATTTGAGATTTATTTGAGAGAAAGTGAGCAAGAGAGCAAGAGAGCTGAGCAGGGAGCCTGAAGCAGGGCTCTATCCCTGATCTCAGGGTCATGACCTTAACTGAAGGCAAAGACAGATGCTTAACCAACTGAACCCCCAGGGATCCCCAGAAATCTAGATTCTTGATGACTTCAATGAGTTGCTGGAATAACCAAGCCTGAGCCTAAACCTGGTATTCCTGTTACACAAAATAAAAACATTTATTGTTTAAGCCACTTGAGCTGAACTTTTCTGTTACCTGAATGCAAATGAAACATCTTAAGTGATAAACTAAAGCAGGAGAAATAGAACCATGAGATGAGGAAGTGGGTCACTTTAGGTATGAGCCACCAGAAGAAGTGGCAATGTGCTACTTAGTATGTTCACACATAATTCTTATAAAGAGCTGTTCAGCAATACCACAAAAATAGATTACTTCTATTTTTTCAATTAGGAACTGCAAAAACCTCCAATTAGAGCAAGAGGTAAAACAAATTGGAGAAAAAAATTTTTGTTAATTTTCTAAATATTAAAATTTTCACACATTCTTAGTAAAGAATATCAATTCTGACAACTCCTCCCAGCTAAAAATGCAGGTATGTTCTTCTTAGTCCTTTGTCTCTCAGGCTAACCACTGTTCTATGAGAGACCTATTCCAGAAGGTCTGTGTGGCTCTAGAGCTCCCCAACTCTCACCCTGTAGAATGACG
Source organism: Neogale vison (assembly GCF_020171115.1). NCBI lineage: Eukaryota > Metazoa > Chordata > Mammalia > Carnivora > Mustelidae > Neogale > Neogale vison. Next base: position 74,444,017 of record NC_058102.1, read on the forward strand.
ATGTTTATTTCCCAGGAAACGAGATGATGACTTTTCATTTCTCAGATATCGGAAAGGATACTGTAAACTGTACAAGTTTCCATCACAGAAACATCTGTCTTGCTCAGACATGTGGGCACTTTCTCGTAAATCTGCATCTCACTGGTCGTCAGCTCCAGGAATAAACGTTCAATACATGTACGCTGAGAGAGAATTAAAAGTGGAACTCCTCCTTTTTTTCTAAAACAAAACTCCAAAGAATTGCTTATTCCTGGGAAGAACATTTTATATTACAGCTGTAGGAAAATCTGCAAGTTTTAACTTGTTTTTTGTTCCTTACCAGATGGATTGTATGTTAGTAGCTTCCGGTGAAAGTCAGGCCTCTGAGAGATTTAACTGCTTCTTGATGTGAGATTTAGGACAGGGTTTGATCAGCTGGGTGTCGGAATGTCTGTTGCTGCCTCAACATGCTCCTCTGGGCTAATAACTGCCTTCTGAGTTGCTTTCTTGCCTGTAGACGAGCACACTCCAGGTGGGAAAGAAACAAAATACTCAGGAACCAGTCCTTAATCTATTGAAATCATTGACTTTCTGATTTCACTAAATCATGACTAAGCCCAGGTATGGTTTCTGAGTAGTCCAGGCCTCAGAAGATGAACTGACGAGGCTGCCAAGCAGAGGAATGCCTCTCGTCCTCCGCCTCTGGCCCAAATCACAGCGCCCACAACAGAAGCACAGCTTCAAGAGTCATCTAAGGAAAAAGGCTGTACTGATTCAAATAAAAGTCTCCCGTTCTTGGGAGATTTCACAATGCACAGTGCACGTTAGAGACTCTGAGAAGCCTTGTAATCAATCTTTGTATAATCCAGCCCTTCTCAAACTTATTTGATTCGGAGATATTTCTTTTCATTTAACACTTACAAATACCTCCCAAAAGACTTGTTTCCTAAGGAAGAGACATTCAGGATCACTTGACTGGGCCATATTTGTTTTCCTCTTTTTTTGCCTGGCCTTCTAAGGGATGGTGTGTGTGTAAAATGGGTAGCTGGGGGAAGGGGTTGGGGCTTTTAACTAAATCAACCGTATCTGAAAAGAGAAACTCAAGAGATGGAGTAGAAAAAAAGAGCAAAGAACCCTCAAACCAGGGAACTCCAAGTAATGTAATTAGCATTTGTTGGGTACATACTGTCAGGGACTGTTTTTAGTGCTTTACAATTAAGAAGACATTTAATCCTCAAACAACCCAACAGTAGAAGGAACTACTACTATCGTTCCCACCTAACAGTTAAAGAAGGCTGAGACTCAGAGTAAGTAAGAAACTCACTCCAGCTATTAAACAGAAGTCCCACTTTGAGCTCAGACTGGTTGGATCTAGAATCAGTCCTCTTCACTATTATGCCAGACTGCCCTTATAACTATCCAAAGAGAGAGAAGCCAAACAGAGCCCCCACATTGCTCCAGCATGGAGACACACCTTCCATTCTTGGGTCTCCAAGTAGACCCTGTGAGGAGCTATTCCACCTGACTTTCTATGGCCTCCCTGAACTTTCTGGCTATACTCCTTCGGAAGGTGTCCTCTTTCTACTTCACATTATTTTCATGTGTAAAATGTAAAAAAAGAAAGAAAAAGGAAAAACTGTATCCTTCATGAGGAGGCTGTGAGGAGTACTCAAATATACTCCACTATTGTTCAGTCAGAGCTAGTCTCACAAGCCTCTACCTATTGGCCTGGTCTCTCCTCTACTCAGAATAAGACTGTCATCTTTTATACAAAGGTCCTTCAGATATTTGAAGACAGGTAACATGGCGCCTTTCTTCCAGGCTAATTATTGCTGGATTCTTTACGTGTGTCTCCCAGATGGCTTCAGAATGCTTTCCCTTCCTCTCATACTTTAAAAACAGCTCTTTTACCAACATACAGCATTTTGATCTTTCTTTCCTGAATATATCATAAAAAGAGAGTTTTCCTTTCTCTTACTGTCCTTAAAAGGTTGAAGTTTATTTCCTAAGAGATGAAGTTGTCAGTACCACTACAAACTAAAACATTATATGGAATGCAGGATTTTATTTTGAAAAGTTTGTTTCCTTTTTTATTTATTTTTCTCTTCCACAACAAATAATTTAATGTAACAGTTACTAAGTCTTAAAATGGGTGCATCACAGGGTCATGTGAGCATTAGCTGAACGAATGACTGAAAAATTTTCTCCTGTTACTTTGATAAGAACTGCATCTTTTCTGATGCATTCAATACTTTAAGAAGGACTTGACCAGGGACGCCTGGGTGGCTCAGTTGGTTGGACGACTGCCTTCGGCTCAGGGCGTGATCCTGGAGTCCCGGGATCGAGTCTCACATCAGGCTCCCAGCTCCATGGGGAGTCTGCTTCGCTCTCTGACCTTCTCCTCGCTCATGCTCTCTCTCACTGTCTCTCTCTCTCAAATAAATAAATAAAATCTTTAAAAAAAAAAAAAGAAGGACTTGACCAGATGTCCTCTAAATTCCCCCTAATCCTCAGATCCCACGATTCGAGGCTTCTGCAATTTTGTTGGAAGTACAAACATACTGAAGTTGACCTCATTCCAAAGCACAAGAAGTTCATGACACGTTTTATTTAGAGGAAATTTCATTTATAACTATAGTACAAATAAATTATAGGTATATAAAGATATTGAAATATGTCTATTTCCTATTTCCTTTCTTTATTCTGAGAAATTGCTTCTTCAGAGGGTGATTAAATTCATTTTAAAGTAGTTTATCTACTCATGCTGCGTATTTCCCCATTTGACATGTTAATCCCCTATCTTGCCAGATAACCCGTTGGTTATTTCCATCAGGTATAAACAAATGTTTCCAGTGACAGAAAGCCAGGGCAGTGACCTCCCATATGCCACACCATCATTAAGAATTCTTGACAAGGAAGCAGTCCTTTGGAACTCTTAGCACAAATAGACAAAAAGGCTCCACTCAGCTTGTCAATTCTCCTGATGACATGGGGAAGGATGGGACACAAATTTAAAAAAAAAAAAAAAAAGCTTTTTGTGTGGACCTGAGATCAAAACTGATATTCAGCACAAGGACCTCCCCCAGAGGTATCCAAAGATAGTAGAATAGTGAGGTTTTTGGTAAGCAGAGTAAACAAAGCAGGACATGCGGATCAAACCAGTCTACCTTGTCAGGGTCACAGACCCACTCAATTTACTAAAATCTACCACATTAGTATGTCTCTCCATTGAGGCATGCTTTAGTCATTAGCTAATTCCAGTTTTCTTGCAGGAAGTGTTTCTTTGTAAAGAATCTAGGCTTTTAAGTAGGGAAGAAATAGAAATAATTACAAAGTATTAAACCCTTAGCAATGTAAGTTTATAAGGTCAAATCTTCAAATGCCGTGTCAGTCATAGCACCTATACCGTGATACACAAATAAATCAGATGTACACAGATACCAACGCAGGCAACATTATTTTGACCTCCTTTTGTGTTTAATATTGAAGGCTCTACTAATGCTTTAAAAAACACAGAAACTTTTGAACATCCATCAGTTATGTGGAGGAATAAAAAATGTTCCAAACATTATTCATCAAAGCTCTAGAAAAAGAAATGATTTTTCTCTTCAGTATTTAAAAACTGGTATCTAACAATTTCATTTTGAACTAGGTTAGTATTCTGAGTCTTCTCCATCAAGCTCTTAAAATTAAAAGAATTTTGTCTTCTCAATATAATAAAGACTTAAGTACACATTCAATTTGAAAATGGGCATTTATTTTTCTATTATACATCTCTAGCCAAAAGGAGCTGAAGGATATTTTTCCTTCTTACTTTCTTATAGAAAAACTGTCAGATTTTTTTTTTTAAAGGAAAATATAACAGAACTGTAGTTGAGAAGACTAATTTTACGTAAATGGTACTAATCATCGCTCAGTTAAAAGAACACTTGTAACAGATTCACTTCAACAGATGATGTCAATTTTTCAACACTAGTATATCCCGTATCATTTCTGCATGGCCTTGACATATTTTTCCTCAACACAGTGTCTTCATTTTTTGCTCTGTAATTTCCTTGACTTAAAATAATGGCTTGAGATTTAGAGGCCTCTAAGGTGGTATTTTTTAAATGTTGGGCAAAGTTGGGCTGATTGATAATGTAATTTATTAAATGAGCAGTTTTCAGTGCCCTGGGCTCATGCAGCAGTTTGAGAGGCTTTCACTTCCTTTTGCAGCTGAAGAGTGTAGAGTCTGTTTTCTACCAGACCACTGAAGTTGCTGAAAAAGTCCAGGTAACAGATCACATTGAATCCTACTATTCTGGAGAGATTTGCATTTCATGGTGTTGTCATAGGGTAGGTATTTCCTTGAGCAAGACTATCTTTAAGTGTTAGAGGGAACACGGAATTTCATAACCATAGTCGCTGTTCTCTGTGAGAAGATTTTTAAATTTGCTATGATCACTTCATTTCAATTTCGTTTTCTTAGAGTCATGCACACTCAATGTGACCTAAATTTCTTCAGTTCACTTCAAATCAGAGAAAAAAATTCAAGAGGATAAAAACAAGCACAAAGTAAACAAACATATAATTTTGCCATTAAATTTTCTCCTGCAAATATTTCTCGTCGTTTTCATTCTGTTTCAACACTGCAGAACAATACACTCATGGCCAATAGCAAAGCAATGTGCATATGAGAGACAAAATATGGAAACCAGGAAAGGACTATACGCGTAAACCAAACTGTTAAAATCCTGGTAATAGAACAGTCTCCTTCTTTCCTTGTTTGTTGTTAATGCTCATTCCACATGAATTTCGCATTTCAGTTCCGGGAGGCCCTGCACCGTGAATCCTGATCACAAGGACCACAGTCTGTGGAGGGTAAAAGTGAGGCTGTTGCCAGTGTCTACTGGTAGCAAACTTGAAAAAGTTTTCTGGAAGACTAGTAAAATTATATTCTGCCTATATGTCTTCTGGATTCTGGGGACCTTGGAAATAGAAAAGGCTAAGAAACAGAGCATGCTTTTTTGAGGTTTCTTGGGCTGGGAAGTAGAAAAATAGGTGTTTTCCTTTGAGGCTTTTTTTTGTGGCTGAGAATGGTGAGATTGGGATTTCTGAGAGCACTTTTTCCTTTTCCTCAGTCTTTAAGGGAGTGGTAGGCTTTGGCAGTCCGGCTGTTGACAAAATCTGTCTTCTTAAACTGAGCCTTTGGAATAAACAAACAGAAATGTGAAAGGTAACAACATTGTCATACAAGAAAATGGAGTTTTTAGTGCTGTGTCGCCAGGGGCAGACAAACGGGCCATTACGATGTGGCCGTTAACTGCAACCCAGAACTTTTTAGTGTTCTTACCTTCTTGTAGGCATTATGGAGCTCCGTGTGCGTCCACAGGGAATATAGGAGAACAGAAGCAGCTTTACTTGCTTTGTTGGAGCCATAACTGAAAAGAGGAAAAAGGCATTCCGAGATCAGGATGCTGTCTGTGGGCGTTCCGTAAATCTTTAACTGCTGCTGCTCTGCAGCCATCCGTTAAGTCAGGACACTCACCATAACAAGAGAATTAGATGGTGAGCTTTGAAGGCCAGGGGCCACATTGGGTTTAAAAAAAAAAAAAAAATCATTAAAAAAAAATCTTAAAACCACAAGCACAGGCCAACAAATAGTTTTTATAGAGCATATTCCTGATATTTACAAGGAATATATCCTTAGATTTCATAAATCCTTGGCTTATAGAATATAATTTATATATTTATATACATTATTTACATTTATTTATATTACATTAATAAATAAATCAAATATATTTATATTAAATATTATATATATGCTATTTATAGAATAGAAATATATGTGTACATTTATAATGCATATACATAGAATACAAATTCGGGAAAGCATGACTGAAAAATATATCTACCTTCTAGACTTAGTGATTCTATGAGAGTAAGAGTAATATTTTTAAGCTAATATAATAAATTCTTATTGAAATATTTGTTACAATAGCTTCCAAATTTCTTTGTTTTTGTATGGAGTGAATTATAAATCCAAGTCACTACAATACTGGACACTGTACTTAAGTTTTTTTCCTTCAATTTAAGAAAAAGACTTTATTTATTTGAGAGAGAAAGTGAGAAAGAGCGAGAATGAGCAGGGGGAGGGGCAGAGGGAGAGGGAGACTCCTGGTGGAGAAGGGAGCCCAGCATAGGGCTGGATCCCAGGACCCTGGGAACATGACCTGGGCCAAAGGCAGATGCTTAACCGACTGAGCCTCCCAGACGTCCCTCTTCTTTATTTTTTAAGTAATCTCTACACCCAACATGGGGCTCAAACTCACAACCCTGATCTCGAAAGTCACATGTTCCACCCACTGAGCTAGCCAGGTACCCCGACAATATACTTAGTTTTTGATGCTTTGCTTTTAAGTTTGTCCTAAAATGAGGTGAGTTGGGGGGTGAGGTAACTGGGTGATGGGCATTAAGGAAGGCACTTGAAGTAATGAACACTTGGGTGTTATATGCAACCGACGAATCACTACATTCTACCGCTGAAACTAACAATACACTATGTGTTAATTAAATTGAATTTAAATAAAAACAAAGCAAAACAAAACATTTGTCCTAAACATCCTGTTTCTGGCTAAGGATCTATGGTTCCTTAGAGCTCTTTCTCTTCCATCAACTGAACAAGCACACAGCTGAGTTTTTTCTTTTAACAAAGAAACAAACATTTAATTTTTCATGTCATAGGAGTTTACAAACAGGCAATCATGAACAGATAATGCAAGATGGTATGGAAAAGCACATCTTGAATTCATTCATTAGCTAAAAGCCTTTCTCTTCCATGCCAGTCCTGCATTAAGAGAAAATCAAATCAGCACTTTACAGATTTTTTTTAGTACTTCATGGACTTTTCAGAGTCACTTGCTAATACTGAAATACTAATAAATCCATGAAAGCTATGGGTCTCTGATATTTAAAACTGGAAAATGTTTTTTGAATAGCAAGGGTTTCATATCACAGCTTCTTTACAAGTTGGTCGTTTGGCACTTGGAAATCATTTATTCAAAGAAAAAAATGCTATAAATGGCAACTAATTTCCAGGCTAGCCCCTAAATTACGGGTCAGCTATACAACACTTAGCAAGGAAGGAACAGCAGGCACAACTGGTAGAAGCTCCATGTTGATATATATATATATATTTTTTTTTTTTTTGAGCCAGGGCAAATGGACACTCAGGGCAAAAAAGAACAGAGTAGCACATCCCCATATATTGCTAAGCTATACTAAAAGTGAGGGTATATTCTCATGCACTTCTTATGCCTGATTACTCAAATAATAAAAATCATATGGTCTTATGGAGATTTGCTTAGAAGCATGGATGACTACTAGAAAGTCATTTCAGTTTTATAGCAATCATTCAATCTTTCCATAAAGACTGAGCAACTGCTCTCTGCCAGACTCTGGGGACAGGTGAATATTCTGACTTGGGGAATTCTAACCAGCGCTCCTTTTAATCCTTTGACTCTGAATATGGTCTTCCTTCCCCATGAGGTTTGGGAATGGGACTGCAGAGTACAGGGGCCTATGTGAGTGGGGAAGGAGATGTGTGTTGACTCCAGGACCCCATAGACCCCTGTGCTTCCCCATGGGGCCAGGCACCATTTGTCTAGCAGGGGTGAAGTCCATGTGCTTTACCACTCATTAGAATTGAGGTATAACACTTCATCTCTTTCTTAGTTACTGACAAAAGTAACTTCTATTTAACAACTCAAACAATGCAGAATTGTATAAATAGAGAAAAAGATGCCCTCTTTGGATTCCATGCCCGTAAATTAACTTATAGTAATTAACTTCATTACACAAGGTTTTTCATTCTCTTTATCACCTTTTTTTAATGGAAAAAATTTAAAGACACAGGAACAGGGATGTGGGATGTCTACTGTAATCAGATCTCCTATTCTCAAAAGGGAATGAGAGATGAAGGAGATGTGATAGAGAAAACTGAGAAAGCAGGGCGCCTGGGTGGCTCAGTGGGTTGAGCCGCTGCCTTCGGCTCAGGTCATGATCCCAGGATCCTGGGGTCCTCTGCTCAGCAGGGAGCCTGCTTCCTCCTCTCTCTCTGCCTGCCTCTCTGCCTGCTTGTGATCTCTCTCTGTCAAATAAATCAATAAAAAAACAAACAAACAAACAAAAAACTGAGAAAGCAGGAATTTCTGATTACGCTGCCTCCTACTTCTTGTGTTATCACTGCTTTTTCTAAGGCACCTGGCGTGACACTGGCTCTAGATCTAAGTGAGGAAAGGAGCAGTCCCTTTGCTTCCCACTTTGGTGGGAAGGACTCCCACTTTGCTTATATTTTCCTGGTTTTAAATCACAGCTGTGGCTCTAGGAAACAAATTAATTCATTAGGTCAATAAAAGGTTGCCACGTACTACCCAGAGAAACTATGGAGTTTGACTATCTGGATATTTTAAAATTGAATGGGCAACTATTTGGCTTGGAGAATTCAGTTTTTCACTTGCTTGATTATCAAGAATTGAACCAGACGATCTGGCTCAACTTTACAATCTTGTTTTTTCGGCCATAATACCCATGGTTTTCAATGTGTGGACATTCAAAACTAGATGTCATATGGGAGGGATGGTGAGGAATGGGGAGATAGCCAACAGGCAGATACTGTAAGACTTACACATCGCCTGAGCTGATGGTCATGATTTTCTGCAGGCCTCCAGTGTTCAGAAGATCCCGTGCATTCTGGTAACTATTTTGGATTATATTGTTCAGAGTGTAGCAGGCAGAGGCTGTAGTCTCAATGAGAAGATCAGTACTCGGGGCTGTGTCAGGAATTATGGAAACCAAATCAGGCAAAGTTTCTTTGGCTACAAAAAGAAAAAAAATCAACATTTGATTAGAAGGATTGTTCCTTAATCTCAAGATCCCAACACATTTTGGGTAAAAAACATTTTTAAAAGGAACACAACTAGTTAATGAACATATGGAAAGACATAATCTCTGATACTCAAATTTTAAAAAGATCTTTCTTACTTTCTTTTTTTTTTTAAGATTTTTTTCTGTTTATTTGATAGAGAGAGATCATAAGCAAGCAGAGAGAGAGGCAGAGAGAGAGGGGGAAGCAGGCTCCCTGCTGAGTAGAGAGCTGGATGTGGGGCTCGATCCCAGGACCCTGAGATCATGACCCGAGCTGAAGGCAGAGCCCTTAACCCACTGAGCCATCCAGGCATCCCTTAAAAAGGTTCTTAAAAGGTGATTTTTAAAAAACATTTATTTGAGAGAGAGAGAGAGAGTGCATGTGGGCACAGGGACCTGTAAGTGGGGGGGGAGGGAGACTCCCCAGCATATTCTCTGCTGAGCAGGGAGTCCAATGTGGGGCTCGATCCCATGACCCTGAGAGTGACTTAAGCTGAAATCAAAGAGTTGGATGCTCAAACAAATTAGCCACCCAAGTGCCCCACAAAAGATGGTATTCTCTTCTCAGTACATTGGAAATCTTTTGACAGAAATGACAATGATAATTTGACAGAAGTGTCAAGAATTTAAAATTTATTCACATTCTTTGATTCAGTAATTCCACTTCTAGAAATTCATCCTAAAGACATTTACTTTAAAAACAGAAAAAGCCTTGGGACGCCTGGGTGGCGCAGTTGGTTGGACGACTGCCTTCAGCTCAGGGCGTGATCCTGGAGTCCCGGGATCGAGTCCCACATCAGGCTCCCAGCTCCATGCGGAGTCTGCTTCGCTCTCTGACCTTCTCCTCACTCGTGCTCTCTCTCACTGTCTCTCTCTCTCAAATAAATAAAAAAACAAACAAACAAACAAAACAAAACAAAACAAAAACAGAAAAAGCCTTATGCAGAGGTTTTTATTATAGTATTATATATAAGTGAGAAATTATAAAAAGCTTACATAACTTAATAATAGGAATATATTATCTAAAACACATCTGCAAAGATTATGTATCTCAAAAATATTTGTGAAACATGTATAATAAAATATTTATATTAGTATTCTGTGTGAAAGTTAAGTACAGTTATTTATGAAGAATGTATAATATAAAATATTTTAAAAAGAATATATAATAACATTTGGAAAGAAAATATTCAAAAGAAACCTGAGAAGAAATACATTAAAATGTTAATAAGACTTGTTTTTTGATAATAGTATTGATGGTGACCTAAAAATTTTTCAAAAAAATTATTTGTACTGCTTAGTTTCTTCAGTGCACAAATAATACTATTATTTAAAAAAAAAAAAAGCAACACTTTTAAATTTATGTTTTCACTCTATATGTAAGTTCTAGGTTGTAGGGTTTTAATTTGTTTTTTTTGGTGGTAACAAAAGAGGTATTACTATTTGATGATTTGACTGTAACTTGTCAAATATATTGGTATATATTTTGGGCAATATAGATATATACTTGATTTTTTGCAATGATTCTTTTCATGTATATTTTCTTCTTTTTCTCTTACTACTTGGGACCCTTCTTCAATGATAGAGAGCACGCGCCTGTTGCTCTTCACAGCTCTTTAATACGATGTTGTGTTTATTATGGTTGTATAACAAATACTTCTGCTTCGTTTTGTTGTATCTTCATCTGAGTTTATGTGTCATGATGAAGCGCACTCCTCTCTCTAGGGCACTGCATTGTAATCAGTCATGTGCTGTCTGAGTTCCAAAGGGGGCTATGGGTTCCTGAAGACAATCATCACATTTACTCTGGACTTCCAGCATTGAGTGCTATGTCTAAAACAGAGACAGATGCAATAAAAGGACTGAGCAACTTGTCATCCTTTGATAATACATGGACCTGACTGACATTAAGGACACACCTTCTGCTCAAAGACTTGAGCTCTGGTTTTCACTGTTGTTGATGCATCGAGGCACAGTGTTCAGAGCTCAGAGCTCAGCCTCTAAAGTCAGACTTTTCAGTTTCAGTCCTGTCTCTCCCCTCTGTGGCTGTGTGGTCTGGGCAAGCTACTTAACCTCTCCATGCTGCGTTTCCTTAATCTGTAAAATGGGGGAATAATAGTATCTACTTCACAGGGTTGGTAATATACATACATACATAACTGCATACACGTAACATTAGGAAAGAAAATAAGCAAAAGAAACCTGAAAAGAAAGAGCATATGTATGCATGCATACGTACATACACACATGACTGGGCCTGGATAAATATATTTTGGGACAATTAAAATGGGATCTTTAATAATGAAATATAAAATTAAAGGCCTTATCATGTTATTGGGAGAGTTATAGCTCAATGTCTTGATGTTGAGGGAGATTTTATTTAATCCTTAAACTCAATGTCTTAAAAAGCCAACGCATTAGTTGGATGTCAGAAAACATCTGTAAATACAAGTAAATGGGAATTGAGAATCTCAAGATGTGTCCAAATACTTCCTTACAAATACATTATTTTATCTGATCCTTGCAAAAACACCATGAAGTAGTGATTATTAATCTCATTCTGGTTAGAGCAGTTCAATGACTAGCCAAGGTGGTATAAGTGACAAAGTGGCCTTGTAGGACGCAGATCCGTGTCTTCTGCATGAGCTCTAATACTCTGTCACCATACCAAGTATGCCTATCTGTAAATTTGTAAGAAAATATGTTTTTTAAAAAAATTTTATTTGTTTATTTGAGAGAGTGTGCATGCCTGAGCCAGGGGGAGGGGCAGAAGGAGAAGGAGAAGCAGGCTCCCGGATGAGCAGAGAGCTGCATGTGGGGCTCGATCCCTGTACCCTGGGATCATGACCTAAGCTGAAGGCAGACACTTGACCAACTGAGCCACCCAGGCACCCCAAGAAAATAAAAGTTTTAAGTTTATTTCTGTAAATCTAAGTAATACGTGAGGATTTCATTCCAGGTCAGCATATGGAACGTTTTAGTCTAGAAGTCTCTCATGAGAAACATGATTCATGTATTTTATTTTTTTTTTTTAATTTTTATTTTATTTTATTTTATTTTTTTTTTAAAGATTTTATTTATTTATTTGAGAGAGAGAGAGACAGTGAGAGAGAGCACGAGCGAGGAGAAGGTCAGAGAGCGAAGCAGACTCCCCATGGAGCTGGGAGCCTGATGCGGGACTCGATCCCGGGACTCCAGGATCACGCCCTGAGCCGAAGGCAGTCGTCCAACCAACTGCGCCACCCAGGCGTCCCTGATTCATGTATTTTAAATTGATTTTCATTTATTCCTGGCTATGACTCCTCTGAATCAAGATGGGCCCTGTCACTCAAATTATTTATCTGACATAAAGCTGACTTGGAACTTAAAAATTGCATTTATCTTGCAGAACCCTCTTCTCGATACTGTCCTTGAAATGAGTAGAGTTTTATTGGTGGATCATCTTATGAAAGAAGGGGGCTACATAGAAATAAAGCTACAAATATGTGACCAATTAATCTTCGACAAAGGAGGTAAGAATATGCCATGGGAAAATACTAGTCTCTTCAACAAATGGTGTTAGGAAAACTGGACAGCAACATGCAAAAAATGAAAGTGAAAGTGGACCACTTCCTTACACCACACACAAAAATAAGATCGATTAAATATCTGTAAAATTACTTAAAGAGAGGACAGGTAGTAATTTCTCTGACATTGACTGTAGCAGCATTTTTCTAGATCTCTTTCCTGCAGCAAGGGAAACACAGCAAAAGTAAACTGTTGGGACTACATCAAATGAGAAAGCTTCTGTTCAGCAAAAAACAACAAACAAAACTAAAAGACAACCTATTGAATGGAAGGAGATAGTTGCAAATGACATATCTGATAAAGGGTTATTATCCAAAATATATGAACAACTTATACAACTCAACACCAAAAACCAAATAATCCAATTAAGAAATGGGCAGAAGACAAGAACAGATGTTTCTCCAAAGAAAACAGATGGCCAACAGACACATGAAAAGATGCTCATCATCACTTATCATCAAGAAAATGCAAATCAAAACCACTATGAGATATCACCTCACACCTGTCAGATGGCTAAAATTAAAAAAAGAAAAAACTCAAGAACGAAGTGTTGGCAAGAATATGGAGAAAAAGAAATCCTTGTACACTGTTGGTGGGAACGCAAACTGGTGCACCACTGTAGAGGACAGCATGGAAATTCCTCAAAAACTTAAAAATAGGACTACCCTACCATCCAGTAATTGCACTACTGGGTATTTACCCAAGAATATGAAAAGACTAATTCAAAGGGATACATGTACCCCTATGTTTACTGCAGCATTATTTACAATAACCAAATTATAGAAGCAGCCCAAGTGTGTATTATATGGAATATCATTCAGCCATAAAAAAAGAATGAAATCTTGTTATTTACAAAAACATGTTTGGAACTAAGAGAAATAAGTCACTCAAGGAAAGACAAATACCGTATGATTTCACTCATATGTGGAATTTTTTTTTTTTTAAAGATTTTATTTATTTATCTGACAGCGAGAAAGAGAGAGAGAGAGAGAGCACGCACAAGCAGGGGGAACAGCAGAGGGTGAGGCAGAGCAGTCTCTGTGCTGAATAGGGAACCTGATATGGGGTTCAACCCCGGGACCCCAGGATCACGACCTGAGGCAAAGGCAGACGCTTAACTGACTGAGCCACACAGGTACCCCTCATAACTAGAATTTAAGAAACAAAATAAACAAAGGACAAAAAAAAAGGCAATTAAAAAAACAGACTCTTATCTGCAGAAAACAAACTGATGGTTACCAGAGGGGTAGTTGGTGGGGGGAATGCATGAAATACGTGAAGGGGATTAAGAGTACAGATACTGGGCGCCTGGGTGGCTCAGTGGGTTAAAGCCTCTGCCTTTGGCTCAGGTCATGATCCCAGGGTCCTGGGATTGAGCCCCACATGGGGCTCTCTGCTCAGCGGGGAGCCTGCTTCCCCTCCCCCCCCGCTCCCCGCTCCCGCCTGCCCTTCTGCCTACTTGTGATCTCTGTCAAATAAATAAACAAAATCTTAAAAAAAAAAAAAAAAAAAGAGTACAGATAACTGTGATGAGACCTGAGTAATGGATAGACTTGATGAATCACTGCATTGTACACCTGAAACAAATGACACTGCATGTTAACTACACTAGAATTAAAATTTTAAAAATTACAAAGAATCCAATAAAGATGATCTAATTAGAATTTTATGAATACAAGCCTCACTACAATAACAGATTCCATAAAATAAATTGAACAAAACTAGACTTTTGGTGCAAACTACCTCATTAGTGAGAGGATGTGGATGAGGCCGATCATAATAAATTCTGATGTGACTGTACGATAATGGTCCTTTGCAGCTATTCCATAATACAGGACATGGCCAGACCTATTTAACAAAACACTGGTCCTCTCTATAATGTTCAGTGGGCATCACCTACAGTTTATAGGGCACTTTAGTTAAGAGGACCACTAAAATGATAAACTGGAATACAGACATTGGAAAAGAAACTTTCCTCTCTTTCCCTCTCTCCCTTCCTTCCCTTTCTTCTTTCCTTTGTTTCTTTCCATTTTATGTTTTTACAGGCGGTGTTACACACACGTCATATACAAGTTACAAAAGAGGAACTCTTAGAGATCGAGGAGACTAATATTGCTGCGTGTGCAATCAAGACATTCCTCTAGGTTTGGCCAAGAGTTAGAAATCAGGACTGAGACAAACTTGAGTACACGATCCCGCAGTTTCTAAAACATGTCTGAAATGTAGTGAAAAATTTATCCAAAGTTCAGTGATTCTATGTCATTTAGTTTGCTTTTGTTAAAACTACTAATGATTTATTGGCCACTAGATGTTGTACGACCCAATTTTAATATCATTTATTCATTTTTCTGTCTAAACTTTCATCTGTTTATAGGCATAGAGAGATGTCTGGAAAGATATTCACCTAAAGTTAACAAGAGTTGTTTTCTGAATGATAAGAGGAAGTATTTTTGCTTTATTTGTGGTGCTTTTCTTAATTGCTTGAATTTTTAAAATGAGCATATATCTTTAAAAAAATTAAAGTTGTTGTTCTTTAATAAAACCATCCAAAACAATGATTTTCCATTTATCTAGCTTCTGGTTGAAAGTGACAAATACAGGAAGAGAAGTCACATTGTTAAACCATTAAATATTAAGAGGAGAAAAAGTATAAATATTATAATTATCCAGAGGAGCCAACAAAATTTGAGATGCAATGTATCAAAGCCAGAACTCACTCAAAGTAGGCTAACAAAGAAAATAAATAAACATTAAGTATAGTGTAACGCAAAAAAACCTGGACTCTGCCGAGACCATTTCCTGCTCAACTGAAGAATTAAATACTGTGTTTATTTATTTAAAAAAAAAAAAAAAAGTGAAGTGTGGGGCTACATTTGTATCTTTCCAACAGTTTAGAGGATGGTAGAACACCGGAACAACAGTATTTTGCCCTGAAGGCACGTGTATAATGGGTTGAGCGCAAGTTACCTCCATCAGCACTGTTTAAAGATGGAGCCATCTATCCTTTGGGGGGGAAAAAAAGTCAAAGGATAATATACCTGATTAAAGTGCAGCACAAAAGTCCACAAAGGACAATGGGGAGAACACTTTCATATTTTTCAGAGTGCCTAGGGCAAGGTTTCTTTTAGATTCATGCAAAGTTTCCAGGCTCTCTCTGTATTTATAATGGGCAGGAAACCATTTATGAAACCGCCTGTCCAATATCGTGCTGCTGGCTGGCTTTGGAAATGACATTAGTAAAACATAACCACAGACCTCAGTATCTCTGGTGCTGTGTGTCTGTGTGTGTATTCCAAACTACTAATCCAATTCACTAAAACCAAAACAGAATTTGTTTATAATTTGAGTGGAAGATTGTGAAAAACTGAATTCTGAGTTGTCAGGAATGACTGATTTATGGAGCATTAGGAAACATGATTGATTTTGGCGTTATCTTCCTATTATCTCATTTTATAGTATTTGACTTAATTCAAACATTCATCAGACATTTCTGTGTAGAAAGCAAAGGAACAAAACATTTTATTATTTGATAGTGTAACATAGTTATCTTTGTCAATAATACAGACTCTCAAAAAAGGAGCAAATACTTCATTGTATTCATTTTAAAACTGTCCATGCCAATTTTTTTTTTTTTAATCTAAAAAATTTGGGGCTTCCTGGGTGGCTCAGTGGGCTAAAGCCTCTGCCTTCGGCTCAGGTCATGATCTCAGAGTCCTGGGATCAAGCCCCCCACTGGGCTCTCTGCTCAGCAGGGAGCCTGCTTCCCCCTCCCTCTCTCTGCCTGCCTCTCTGCCTACTTGCGATCTGTCAAATAAATAAATAAATAATCTTTAAAAATTTTTTTAAATTTAAATTCAATTTAACTAACATATAGTGTATTATCAGCTTTAGTGTATTATTAGGTTTGCTTCCCTCTCTGTTTTTATCTTATTTTTCTTTTCCTTCCCCTTGATCCTCTTATTTCTCAAATTCCTCTTATCAGAGAGATCTTATGAAAATTGTCTTTCTCTGATTGACTTACTTCGCTTAGCATAATCCCCTCTAGTTCCATCACACTGTTGGAAATGTATATATTCAATGACTCCACCTTTCTGCCTTTTTTGCACAACCGTCCATTTTTTTTTTTTAAAGATTTTATTTATTTATTTGACAGAGAGAAATCACAAGTAGACGGAAAGGCAGGCAGAGAGAGAGAGAGGGAAGCAGGCTCCCTGCTGAGCAGAGAGCCCGATGCGGGACTCGATCCCAGGACCCTGAGATCATGACCTGAGCCGAAGGCAGCGGCTTAACCCACTGAGCCACCCAGGCGCCCCACAACCGTCCATTTTTTTTTCTAGTGCAACAGGGACCAAACTTCTAACGGGAAGACCACCGTGTGTATATTTTCCACGTTTTAGAAGAGCAGTGCTTAAGCAGTCTGAACTAACTGCGCAGGTTAAAAAGGCTCCATCGACTGCTGAGTCGAAGGCTTTTGAAAAACATCAGACATGTTACCTACCTTGTTAATTTCTCTTCCATAGTAATTAGAACAATTAAAAAAATGCTGAATATTAAGAAAATCCCTATTTGAGACCCAGGGAGAAAGCCTACCTTGATGCTTGGGTGCAAAAGCCAGGTCTATCACATTTCAGCCCTAAGTTCCATTTTTGGTTCATCACTGTAGAAAATGTGATAAACACAATGGTTCCCTGCATTTGTATTTTCAATATGTATTCACAACATCCAGACACGTTTGCTGACTCACCAATTTCATTCTGTAGAGAAAGATTCCGAGACAAATTTCTCAGCAGGGAGACTGCCGTCTTTTTCACACTTGGATCACCGATATGCAGCATCTTGCGGGTGTGCTGAAGGCCATTTTCCTTCTGGACAACTGTCTGAGCTACTGACGTCGGCATCTGTTGCATGAGGCATGTCTTATTAATACTATTGCATTAACATCACACGATAATATCAAGTTTCTATAGATTACTAGAGACTGAGCAAGATGTTTTGAAAACTAGGGCTGTGGTGAAACTAGTCTGAAGATATTTACTTTAAATTCTTATTACACTTTCAGGGGTGCCTAGGTGGCTCAGTCCATTAAGTGTCTGCGTTCAGCTCAGATCATGATCCCGGGGTACTGGAATCGAGTCCTGCGTGGGGCTCCCTGCTCAGTGGGGAGTCTGCTTTTCCCTCTCCCTCTCTTTCCTGTTCATGCTCTCTCTCTCTCAAATAAATAAAATAAAATAAAATAAAATAAAATAAAAATTCTTACTATGTTTTCAATTTTGTTACAGGATAAAAAAAAACCAGTTTATTTGGTATTTTTAAATAGAATATTGGATTTTTCAAGTTGCTATATTTTTGTATGTTTATAAATAAAACCTGTCTTTTCCTTTCCTTCCTCTTTATTCACATTTTCAGCTCAGCATTGTGAAAAGGATATAAGGACGATGTTTTTTTAGAATCAAACACGAGTGTCAAAAAACTAGCTGCATAATGTTTTCCCTTTCTCTATTTTCTTGAACTGTTTGTTTAATTAATATTTCAGTGCATTTGTAGGTTGTTGCCTTGGTCACCTTCTTGCTCACATTTTGGCACTTTTTGTATTTTTAATAAACTTCTTCATTTCTACGGAGCCAACTTACTCTGAAAAGAGATGCTGGGCTTTTCAAGAGCGCATGGCTAGTTAGGTTACCCTAATTCTACGTTCTCAACCAGAGGCTGTATGTGCAAATCTTATTTGGAATCACGCTGGCCACCTACTTTCAGGGGGTCTGAGTACTGACCAGAACCTTCCGAGCATCAATAAACCTCTCATATTGGGGTTTGTGTCTGCAACTTTATAGTTTTGTATCTGAAGCTAACTTGAGGCCACCTGCCAGAAATTCCTGTAATTCTTGACCATTGTTAAGGGTGACTATCTTCTCTGTTTATCTTATCTAAACACTGCTTATTTCCCCCACCTCCTGCAGACTGCTCTCCTTACATTCACCACTCTACTTTGTAGAACAGGGGTTCTTAATATAGGGCCTAGGATAGGTTTCAGGGAGGGAACAGGAGGTCCTTAAAACTATTTTTGTATTGGGGCACCTGGTTGGCTCAGTTGGTGGACCTGCAGCTCTTGATCTTGGGGCTGTGAGTTCAAGCCCCACGCTGGGTACAGAGAGTAGTTAAAAATAAAAAAATTCATAAAAAAAAGAAAGTCTATTTTTGTGTTTATAATAAACTTTCTCAGGGAAAGGATATATAACTTTTATTAGATACTCAAAGTGTTCACAACTCCAAAGAAGTTTAACACTCACTATTTTATTATTTTAGAATGTTTTGTTGGAAACCAGTTACACTTGTTTTTCACTAATTTGTTGAACATTCCATTAAAGTATTTGCTCCAATCTGAGATGAATCTTTCCTCTGTAGCCATCTGGAGAGGAGGCTACTTATTCTCTACCACTCTTGTGACTTGGGTGCAGAGGTAGGTTGGCATTCCTTTCTCTTCCCAGTGTCCTGTCTAGATAATGTCTTCCCAAACATGCAAAAGC
Organism: Neogale vison; assembly: GCF_020171115.1. Lineage (NCBI taxonomy): Eukaryota > Metazoa > Chordata > Mammalia > Carnivora > Mustelidae > Neogale > Neogale vison. The sequence goes on from NC_058102.1 coordinate 74,462,994, forward strand.
TCTGCTCTTCTGAGTCCTGTAGCATTTTCTTTGTCATCTCAAGGCCTACTGGACCTTTCCCAACATCCACTGGAGGCTTCAGAGCCTAGCTGGGAACCTTCTCCATCTCTTGTTCACTGTAGATGAGGACATTAATTACATCACAGTTCCTAGACTTCCTAAATGTCACTGACCTCCATCTCTCCTACACATGAGCCAATCACTTCCACGGTCATACAGAACCTGTATTCACCCCAAAATATCTTGAGTCTGAAAACATAAACTCCAGTGTTAGACTCTGAATGCAACTTCTTGTACTTTTTTTCTCTCTCTCCCTCACTCCTACCATATTTCTTCCTCAGCCTCATCAAGAACTCCAGTGTCTTTATGTCAACCCTTACTCCCCATACCTCAAGTTGTCAATCCTCTCTGCCTTACCTTTCTTTCTTATTTAGACTAAGGTATATGAACCAACACATCAAAAACTATCTTTCAATACCCTTCACTCTCTGTCATTCCAGCTTATTTCCACCCATCCATTAAAACTACAAAACTGATTTTACACCGGGCGACCAAACAGAGTAAATAGTGCAGTTGTGGAATGGTATTTCTGCAAATTTATGGTCTCTAGTCTTCACTAGGAACCAAATGTTGCCAGTCAACTTTTTAAAATGCCTGTTGGGGCTTCAAAGCCTTACACCAGAATGATCCTCCTAAAATTCAATCTTATTATATACTACCTCAGGATTAAGCCCTGTAATGACTCTCCATTGTCTCCAGAATGATGTTCAGTTGTCTTCAGATGGCCTGGTATGTACTTTCCTTTCTTTCCTTATCATTACTCCCTAATTCTCTGGGTTACAACTATACTAAATTGCAGTCTCTCTTATTAGAACATAAGCTTCTTTGAAGGAGATATGGATCTTATCCACTCTTTTTTCCCCTTCAGGGCCTTGTATGGTACCTAGAACATGAGAGATTCTATGTAAATGTTTACTGAATTCAACTATACGGACAATACATTATCAAGTTTTCCCAAAGATTTAATATCATCTCAGGAGATCGAGATGGATTAAAAAGTCACAAGATATTGATTTCTTAAAATTTTTAAGACATAAGATGCTTTTAAAAATAAAATCTTGCTTTCTATATCATCTATACCACCTAATGATATATTCTTATATATAATAAAGCACTTTGTGTTAGGATATAAAAAAGATCATTGAACATATAAGACCCGATGAAGTCTGGAACCTCAAATGATGTTTAATCAACCAGGATTGAAAGCACAGTGTATTAGTCTTATTGATTCTGATTCACTGAGGGAAATGATAAAGTCCAAAGTGATACGGTTTTTACAATCTGCTCAAAAAGGAAAGTAAACAGATCTACCAAATAGAGATTTTTTATATTCCAGCTCTAGGGAATATGTGAGAATGACTATTAATTAGTTGGTCAGCTATTTGCAAATAGTACTTCTAGTTCATATTGTCCTGATTACTAATGAGGTTAAGCATCTCTTCAAGTGTTTATTGGCCATTTCTATATTATTCTTTGTGAAGGGCCTGTTCAAGTCTCTTGTCCGCTTTTCTATTAGGTTAGCTTTTGACTGTTAACTTGATAAGTTTTCTTATGTTTCCTAGACACCAACCTTTGTTACTTACGTATCTTGCAAAAATCTTTTTCTACTCTGTGGTCTTGCCTTCTCACTGTCTTAATGTTTTTTGATAGCATAACAGCGTAAGTTGTTAATTTTAAGTTAGTCAATTTATAAAATACATACTTGATAGTAGTACTTTTTGCGTTCGCTTTTAAAAATCTTCCCCTTCCAGGTTATGAGGATATTCTTCCTCGAATACCAGAAACAAGCTTTACTGTTTTGTCTTTCATATTTAAATCTCATTGATGCTAGAAACTGCTTTCTAGTAAGGTCTGAGGCTAAGGGATATAATATATATATATATATATTTTTTCCCCCCCAGCAGATATTAATGCTTTTAAAGTATTTTAGAAATTTGAAAAGTACTTATTTCAATGACTTTTAACTTTGACTATGTGGTGTTTTAACTTATTTCTATTGATACATAACTGACACATAAAACTGTATTAGTTTTAGGAGTAAAATATAATGATTTGATATAACTATATACTGCCAAATAATTACCACAATAAATTTAGTTAATATCCAACACTACACATGATTGTAATTTTTCTTCTTGTGATGAGAACTTTTAAGATATATTCTCTCAGCAACTTTTAAATATACAACACAGTATTGCTAACTATAGTCACCTGCTGTGCCTTACATCCTCGGGACTTATCTTATAATTGAAAGCTTGTACCTTAACCTTTTCTTTCTTTTTTCTGTACTTTAACCTTTTAATTTATAATGTACTTTTTTTTTTTTTTAAAGATTTTATTTATTTATTTGACAGACAGAAATCACAAGTAGGCATAGAGGCAGGCAGAGAGAGAGAGGAGGAAGCAGGCTCCCTGCTGAGCAGAAAGCCCAATGCGGGACTCAATCCCAGGACCCTGAGATCATGACCTGAGCCGAAGGCAGTGGCTTAACCCACTGAGCCACCCAGGCGCCCCTATAATGTACTTTTAATTTATATTGTACTTACAGAGTTTGCCAAATGGGTAAATTTAATTAATCCTTTCTCTTTACTTATTTATTATCTGAACTATATCTGAACCAATAAAGTTTACAAATATACTTTTACTAACTAGAAATTACTGTCACAATTTTATACTTTAGGTTATATAAACCTATATGCTATAGGTTTATAATTATAAAACCTATAATAGGAAGCTGTTCATTTAAGTTTAGGTTCTTTGCCAATTCAGGCACGTGGCCATCAATCACTCAGTGATGTCTCAGTTATGAGCACGAGGTTAATCACTGGATATTTTCTGAAACTATTTTAAATGCCTTGCTTTTCACATTTTCCTATTCCATGGTTCTTTTTAAAAATGATAAAAACAAGCATTTTTTATAATATTTAAGTATAACAAAATTAAGAAAAGTAACAATTAGAAAGGATATGTAAGTCAAAATTTTAATAAAAAGAGTTTTGTTACTTAAAAGAACATATCGGAGGGGGAGACAAACCATGAGAGACTGTGGACTCTGAGAAACAAACTGAGGGTTTTGGAGGAGATGGGGGTAAGGTGTTGGGTGAGCCCGGTGGTGGGTAATAAGGAGGGCATGTACTGGATGGAGCATTGGGTGTGGTGCATAAAGAATGAATTTTGGGTCACTGAAAAAAAAAAATAAAGTTAAATTAAAAAAAAAAAAAAAAAAAGAACATATCACTGTCCCATGGTGCTAATGATTTTCTCCTAAAGATCTCCAGTCAAATTAAACTTTAACAACTCTGAGTATAGAGTAATACCAGATCAGAGTAGGCCTCCTTTCAGGACTTAGGTATTATTTAAAATGCCTTGACGCAATTAGAACAGTTATGAGGATATCTCCAATGCTTGGATTCCTTTTAGTCTGGGAATCTCCCAGTACCTTAGAGTTCTGTTTATTTGTTTATCATTGGATTATTATAAAATACAGGGATTTTGTCTTTTTCATTGCTACATACTTAGCATTAGGCTAGTACCTGCTATATAGTAGGTGCCCCAAAAAAATGAATGAAGGAACTTAAGATCTAGGTAATAAACTAATATATTCAGAATCTGTGTGGCACAATATTTCTGTATCTATCCTCGGGAATGTGGAAACATCTCTGGACTGCTTGGATTCCATGAGAGACTTGGAGTGAAAGAGGGCTAAAATCCAGGCTTAAAGGTTTAGCTCATACTGAACCCTACAGGGAACACAGGGAACTCAGATATGCACACACACACGTGCACACTACATTAATTCCTAACATTTTTTTTTTTTTAAGTTGGCTGGGAGTTAATGAGAGGGCTTCTGTAGTCTGGGAAAGTGAAAAAAATGGAAACCTCGCATGGGAAGATGGGAAGGTAAAATGACTGCGCCTGGGTGGCTCAGTGGGTTAAGCCACTGCCTTCGGCTCAGGTCATGATCCCAGGGTCCTGGGATTGAGTCCCACATCGGGCTCTCTGCTCGGCGGGGAGCCTGCTTCCCTTCCTCTCTCTCTCTGCCTGCCTCTCTGCTTACTTGTGATCTCTCTCTGTCAAATAAATAAATAAATTCTTTAAAAAAAAAAAAATGATTGTGTATCATTCAGGGCCCCCTGGTAGTTTCTTGTTCTTTCCTTTTTGTGTACAAGTAAATTTTGCAGAAAATCCAAGAGTTTATAGTTTGGTTTTATTTTTTTTTAAGATTTTATTTTTAAGTAATCTCTACACCTAACATGGGGCTCAAACTTACAAGTCTGAGATCAAGAGTCCCATGCTCTACTGAATGAGTCAGCAGACGCCCTGAGTTTGTTCATATTCTCAATCACAGTGCCAAGGTAAGAGAAATACTGGTTTTAGTATTTCATAATTTTGTTCAAAATAGAGCAAGCTTCTGTGTAAACACATTAATTAAAGAACAAATATGGTTTCTTTCTTTCTTTCTTTTTAAAAGATTTTGTTTATTTATTTGACACAGAAAGAGAGAGATAGTGAGAGAGGAAACATAAGCAGGGGGAGTGGGAGAGGAAGAAGCAGGCTTCTCACCAAGAAGGGAGCCCGATGCGGGGCTCGATTCCAGGACTCTGGGATCTAACCCAAGGCCTGAGCTTAAGGCGGACACTTAACTGACTGAGCCACCCAGGTGCCCCATGAATATGCTTTCTTAAGAATAAGTAATATTTTTGTTATCCACAAGGGTACTCTTTCTATGGGCATGGATAATTGGAAACTGGACATATAATGAACAGTTTTGTGCGTGGGGGGAGACTTACTATAATAACTTCATGATCAAGACAGAGAATACAAGCTTAGTTCAAATAACTAAACTGTGTAATAAGGTGTAAAATACCAGGGGTGGGGAATAAGCAACATCATCACAACATCACAGGCTTTACTGTTTTATGTATTTTGACTTTGCTGGTATAAAGTAAGCGCTTCAGGAAGAGAAGCAGCTCTTTATTTTCTGTTGAATTTCTGGGACATAAAAGCACAGATGTCCTTTCCAACTCCATACGCGGTGGACATCTGTTGTTTTTGCCTGGCCAGCACTCATTCTTCTTCTGCTAATGAGTTGCTGCTTTGGCATTTCAGTCCATGTAGTCCCCGTGGCAGTGAGCCCACCTGCTCAAACTCATGCCCCTGAAATTCATAGGTGGGCCCATCACCCAGACCTGGCTAGTCACAACATCACAGGCTACTAGCCACAGGTACTGGTTCAGATACGGGCAAGTGAGACTCATTTCTTGAGTTCCAAATGGAGCTATTGAGAAAATAGTAGTTTCTTTACTGTGAAGACATTGGGTGGATACAATAGAAGTCTGAAATCATTGGTGGCCTTTGCTATCATATGAGAAGAGCCTTTGAAAACAAAAAAGCAGAAGAGGGAACCCAGAGATAGAGTTATAATTACAATTTCTGGGCACCTACCCACCATGAGAGAAAGAAGACCCACCTTGACTTTCCAGTTAAATGAGCCAAGACATTTCTTTTTTGCCCAGGGCAGTTTAGGTAGGATTCTGAGACTCATAACTGAAAGAGCTATAATATAAGTACCTAGGAGTCTTCCACTCACAGCCTTACTTGGGTCTGCAGAAATTGAGACTGAAAGTCCCTAGAAAGCTGGACGCCTTGCTGGCAGTTACTGAGAACTGTCTTGACAGAAGAGAAAAATCTTGTTCTTACTTCCCTGTCTCATCTCTAATGTAGGTATGTCCTACAATGCCATTATTTTTTAAAAAGCAGAAGGATAGGAGTGATACTCACTGGTCCACTTCCTGCTGTGAGATTCTGCAGAGCTCCCAAAGACGCTTCCTGAGTATAGTTTCGGACACTCTTTGCGATCAAGGACAAATACATCCGTATCACGATGGAATGCCACAGCCATTCCACACCCTTCGGGTTGCTCTTTTCTTCTGGCATCGGCATGTCCTGATATTGCTAACCACATACACAGTGAAATCCAGAATTAATGCCCTCAAGTGATTTCTACAATTCCATGCCCAAACGAAGGGAATAGAAATACCATCTTGTCTGGAGAGACTGACAATTTCCCTAATAACAAACGCCTGATATGCAAATGAAAAAGCAAACATGTATGATTTCCAGTTAGTTAACTTTTAGCTCATAATGTCTGTTTCTTCTTAACAACACCCCAACTTTACATTTCATAGTGAGAGAAAACTCGAGAATGAAGCATAGACAGTTCTAGAATCGTTTTCAGGCTGCTGTTAAGGTAAAAGCTTACTTAGTCACAACCACTGTGGAGATAAGAAAAACAGGCCTCTTCCCTCAGTCTTGGAAAGTTGTCTAGGATAGCATCAGCATTCTAAATTTACCAGTTGCTCTCCAGGTTCACAAATATGCACCATGATAGTCTGAGGAATAGCAGGGGTTACATTCTTCCAGCTTTCATGAAATGCCAGTAGGGACAGTATTCCTTCGTATGGATATACTTTTAGGCTACCAAGAGCCAAACATCAGCGTTCCTTTTAAAGTTAAATGATTTATACACCATTGGCTATGCTGTATTAAGCTTACTTTCCAACTTTTAAGCATATAGCAGTATGATATAGTGGCTAACGAGGCAAATTTGGAGCCAGACAGCCTGGGATTGAATTCCATCCCCTCTATTATAAGTTTCTGGATTTCTGGGGGGAAAATTAATTAGCCATTCTGTACTTCTGTTTCCTTGTCAGTAAATGATATTAATAATACACACCTCATAGGGTTGATAGAAGGATTAAAACAACTTAAAATAGTGCCTGACATACACCAAGTACTCAGAAATACACAGATAAACACTCTTTCTTTCAAAGTCCTCCCAATATACCTCTTTTATTTTCCTGCTTCGACTGCCAAAACACCCAATACTTTTGTTGTTGTCAGTCTGGATAGTCCGGTTCTGAATATAGATGCTCTGGGCATATCTGTCTGGGAGCTCTGTCTCTAGCTGGTAGGAGAGGTTATGAAGAATGCACACACAGTTCTCTGTGGCCTGAGAAAACAGGACATGAATCTTGATCATACACATACAGACATCCCTTTGCAGGTGTGATACCACAGGAAGTATTAAGCTTTCACAGTTTAATGGATGCAGCGGGGTGTGCTTGGATTGTGTCCGGGGAAGTGGAAAGAGCATGGCTAGATCACCATGTTCATTGTCATGAACACAATGTTAAGGAGTAGAGGCTGAATTTCTTAAACCACTGGAAAGCCTTTCTAGTTTATTTTTAAGAGTGTGTTCAGACGATTCCCTATTTTAAGATATGTAACGTAGTAGCCACATGGAGGTGGAAAACAGAAGATATTGTTTGCAGGACCAGTTAGGAGGCTACTGCATGGTAAGTATGAAAGATGCACAAACCAGGGCAGCAGGAACAGTGCGAGGGAGGAGGAGCGGACCAACTGGGGGCCATTTCTGAGGCGGAATACACATGGTTTGCTGCCTGATGGCTAAAGTACGTGAGGCAAGGAAGGCAGTCAGAGATTACTCAGATTTCTTCTTTCATTTCGTGGGTGAGGATAATTATTAAAAAGGATTATTCAGTCATGGAACAAGTTTGGGAATAAAGGAATAGATGACATTATTGCACATGGAGCACTTGGGCTCCTTTGAAGTATCTACCCAGAGTTGTTAAACAGGTAGTTGTAAATTTGGGTCTGGAAAGTAGACAGAAAAATGGGGCTAGATAGACTTTTAATATTGCTAAGTATGGATGGGAAACCTTAAGCTTAGCAAGTGAGCTAATGAATAAATCTAAACCTAAAGAGAATACTTTGAGAATCTTCTGAAGTGTCCTAGTAAGACAAAGTAAGTAATTCAAACGAGCGATATTTAATACACGGGTCACCTTGTCGTCTGGCTGGTAGTCTGCAATGGTTCCTCGGACATAATGGACCAGCGAGTCGATCAGCCCGTCACACCTTCTCATCACCTTCCTCCCGTCAGGCCCGGCCGAGCTCATATTTCTATCAGGAAAAACAAATAACCATAATATTTAAGCTGTGTATCTAATAGGCCTTTGTTTTAAAGTTTTACTTGATTGATGCTTCTTCCAAGTGTTTGGAAAACTGACAAACTGGTAAAAGCGGGGCAGACATGGGGTCAGTTCACTATCAATTGATGGTCATAAAATCTGGACACAACCTCTAACTATATTCCTGGAACATGTCAGTGTGTCAATAAAAGCTTTCTGTCTACTTCACTCCAAGCACCAAGGTCACAGCATCATTTACTTACTCTGCAATCAGTTTTTGAGAGGGTAGATATGAAGCAAACACTTCACAACTAAAAGAACAAACGGCACATTCGACATAGCGGTATACTAGATGTCCAAGTACAAACCTGTTCTGTGTCTTAACACTAAATAACTTCAAGTGACTTAAATTCTCTGGGACTGTTTCCTCATTTGTAAAGACATGATGTTGGACTCTATTATTTTGGGGTTTTGTAGCTTTCAGTGTAAACAATCACTGACAAATATCAAACGAGATGTTCTAAAATGTGATGGCTCTATAAAATGGCAAAGAGATGTGACAAGATTTCGAAGTTCCACAGTGTGAAGACCTAAGTCAAAAGCATGACCTATAAATATCTTTGCACTTAGTCTATTTCTAATTTTGCTAGGCCATGACACCCTTCTATAAACAGTAACTACATCTACAAGTGGAGGTCGTTTCCTTATAGAGGATTGAAACTTATTAAATACAGCAAAGTAATTTATTTGGGGATCAAATTTCAAATTCAGATGTTTGTATTCTAGTATTATTATTACTATGTTCCTTTGGATTAAGGTTTTGTTAGCATCAACAATTTAAAAAATTTCCCTCCAAAAATGTTAATACTTCTGTCAACAAAAATGGCAAAAGAATAGCACATTCAGATTTTTAGAATTTTGAGAACCACCTTTACTTATTCCCTTTTGTTAACTTTAATTGCTAAGAACTATTCCTATAAAATTTATCTGATCAGTTTGTTTGGTTTCTTTGCTGGCAGAGTATTCAAAGTATTTGTTTATAATGTCTCTGTCATTCTGAACAGCAAAAGAACTACAATTCTGAGAACTTTCGGGTCTTATTTTCTTCATCTTTAAAATAATAAGTTGTATTAAGTGATTTCAAAAAGCTTTTCTGCCCCAAAATACTGCTTTGAATACATGCTATATAAGAGAACAAATGTACCCAGCATGGTATCAAGAAGTAATGGGAAGAAAAAAGGAACACACAGCATTGTACCCTGCTCCCATGAAAATCACATCTATAGGATGAACTTGATGAAAAATACTATTTTTAACCCACAGAAATGCAATTTCATGATTTAATGTAATACTTGAAGAGATGAGACTAATATATATAAAACCAGGGATTACACTAACAATTTAATGTTTTCTGGATTGATACAATGAATTTTTAATTTTAACAAAATCCTTTCTGTGACTTTGGTTTTCATTTGACTATTCCAAGTAAAGATTTACCTCCTTAATTTTTACTGTATCTGAAAAACCAACTTTATCCATTACAAAAAGATAATGCGTAGGTTTAGAAACTGTAAATAGAACCATTTTTATGATAGCTTTTTTCTCAAGAAATTATCATTTCAACCAATATCCTGTATCTATTCTCTGAAGAAGCCTGACAGGAAATGAAAAAAGGCGTCTTTTCCAGTCATCTTCTTTTACACATGGAGAAACAGAGGTCCAAAGAGTTTAAGTCACTTCTCCCAGTAGAGTCAGAAAGGGAGAGCTGTTCTTCATCCTGTTCTCAGGGGCGGCTCCAGACGAGAGCACACCTCATCAACGTTCATTCACTCTGCCATTTGCTTAGCAAATATCAGATGTCCCCCAACTCCAAGACAATGTTATCACATGTTTTAAAGCTTCCCCTTGACCTTTTCAACCTCTGGCTTGGAGAAATGGCAGTAGTTTAAAATTGCTTTGACAAACCAAAAGGTTTCTCACTAGCTAAAGCTGCCACATACCTTGCAGATGGATGACCTAGCTTTGTTAAACTTCAGGGTGTTTATTTTGGGTGTGAATGGTAATTCTCTTTGGCGGGACTGCCAGTTCACAGGCGTGGACTCTTGTCTTGTAGTTTGGTATTATCCAGACTCTACTTGCTTGAAATGGGACTTATCAGGGTTTTCTGGCACTTGATACCTTTGTTGACAGAAAGTGCAACCCCACTGCTTCAGTATTTGCTCCTGCATATCAAAAATAGTTCCAACCTTACTCAGCTGCCCAGAAATATGAATGATAAGGGTGGATGATTTTAAAGCACTACATCCATGAATAGAAGTCCCTAGTCAGAAAGGAATTTGTTATTGTACCACTCTGAAAATAAGCAGTAATTATGAAAGTGATATATCTATCTTAAAGTACTAATTTTTTTTTTCAATAGATAGTACTTTAGTTTGTGGGAATCAGAGAATTACTATGGCTAATCTTATGCAGAATGGAAGCTTTTACAACTTATCTCCCAAATCCTGAGAAATATTTATTTATAACTATTTCCTATAGGTAGCCCAAAAGAGGTTTAATATGGAAAATATCCCACAATTATAAATGAAATAGTATCAAGTATTTATACATGGCAGCAATTATCTTATTGAAAAGTAAAAGAGAATAAGCATACAGACACACTACTCAATAAAAATTGATTATCAGTTACCAATGAATATATTAGAAATGTTTAATTTAGTATCTATGATTTCAACTCAATTAGATGATGGTTTTACTTCTCTTGGTATAATCTAGTCAAAGTCTGGGTAAATACATCAGCAACTTCCAGCCAACTAAAATATGTATGCTGTTGTACACTGAAATTGAAAAACCAGATCCTTGGACTTAAGTTGGAGGTTGGTAGCCCGGCCTCAGAAGAAGGGAGAAGTGGGGAATATAAACTTCTCGCACAAAAGCAGAATTGTTTTGGAATTCTTCACCTTCCATGAGCCAGAATGGGGGGAACACCAGCTTAATTGGTTACTTATGCTTGATATGAGGAAGAATTTTTCTGGTAATAAGACTTGTAAATGGTGGAAAAAAATAGAATCTGAACCTCTGTATGTCTCCAAACAAAACTTTACAGATTTAGGAAGATTCAGGTGTTTTTTATCTAAAAGCAAATCAATGATTCATGACTCTCTTTAGGACCACTTAACTCACACATTCCTGAGTGTCCTAATGAAAAAGAGAAAAGAAAACCAAACACCCAGGACTTTGCTAGAATTAAAGGAAGAATGGCATGTCTTTGTTAAGATTAATGACAGGTGACTAAACCTTAAATTCATATGGCAAACCAAAGAATGGACAATGTCAAATGACAAAGACAACCGCAACTTAAGTGTGTGTGATAGACATTATAGTAGGTACTTTATAAACACTATTATCTGTAATTTCACAAAATTCTCCAAATTAGGGCATACTAAAATTTCATTTGGAATTCTGACCTGTGACTCTTGTTTAAAATCAGTCGCTTAAGCGTCTGCCTTCAGCTCAGGTTATGATCTCAGGGTCCTGGGATCAAGTCCCACGTTAGGCTCCCTGCTCAACGGGGAGTCTGCTTTTCCTACTCCCTCTGCCCATTCCCTTCCCACTCCCCCTCTGCTTTTGATCTGTCTCTGGCTTTCTCTCTCTCTCAAATAAATAAATAAATAAACTATTAAAAAAAAAATAAAATAAAATCAGAATTACCTGCCTCTAATAGGCTTTTTACTGGCCCTTCCATAAGAAGTTATCTGTGTGCAGGCATACTGTTAACAGCTAGCTGGCCAGCACCAAAAGGAGGTTTGTTTCGGCACAGAAAGTCCGAAGCTTAGTGTGTGGTGTATGGTCAACTAGCCTGGGAAAATGAACACTGTATGTTAACTATACAGGAATTAAAATTTTTTAAAAATTAAAAAAAATAAAGTTAAAGGCTATAATTACTCACGAGATAGGAGATTAGCAGACAGCCCAATAATATGGTTAAAGTGAATCTTCTCAAAACACTTCAACAACAAGTAATTCTAAGAGGCGGATTTTTTTTTTTTAATGGGGTGATATCTACTGGTAATAGGTGTAATTTCCTGTAAATGTACAGTTTACATGTGTGTCACATGCAAGACCTACTGCCTATGGGACCAGTCTTCATGGTCTAGCTAGCGTACTGAGAGAGTGACCACCTTGATGATTTTACAAATATTGAAGGTACATCTTCATATCCATCAACAACTATAGGATTTCAATATCGTGTATCGTAAACTGTACAATAAGGCCCCAGTCCCCTAAGTGCTTGGTCAGAGTCCATTCTAAGACCCAACAGGCACTTGATAAGAGACTGATGGATAAGGAGGCATCCTTCTTCCTCTTGTTATTTGAGATTTAGGTCTGGGCTTTTGTTTATCTCTCAGCTGATATATATCAAACAGTTGGGCCTTGTCTGTGATGAACCCAGAGAAAGTAGCAGAGGCAGCTTGTTATTGCATAGAACAAAAGGGGAACCTCATTTGAACTGGAGGAGGGACAAAAACTCTTTGCCAAGAAAAGGGCTTGTCTGTTACCTTAAAAGTCAGCATCAGTTCCTGAAGGTATCTGCAAACAGCAGTCAAAGTCAACTGTTTGGTCTGCAAAAAGCAGCAGCATTGGGAGGTAGAACAAAGCTCTCCCACCTACACGTCTTGTTCCTTCCAGGACAAGGAACATTAACCGAACAAAGATATGTCAGCATCTATTACACTTCAAGAAGCCAGAAGGTAGAGGAGAAAATCTATCCTTGAAAATCCTTTGGTTTTGGGACGCCTGGGTGGCTCAGTTCGTTAAGCGTCTGCCTTCAGCTCGGGTCATGATCCCAGAGTTCTGGGATCGAGTTCCACATTGGGCTCCTTGCTCAGCGGAGAGCCTGCTTCTCTCTCTCCCTCTGCCTGCCACTCTGACAGCTGGGTTCTCTCTCTCTCTGTGTCAAATAAATAAATAAAATCTTAAAAAAAAAAAATCCTTTGGCTTTGCTTTCCTGTATTTTTAAGATCATCTAAAATTATTCTGAATAATCAATGTAGCCAGTAATCATCTGGTTGGTAGGTTACAGTCACTTCCTTTGGATTTAGCTGGCTCTTCAAGGTAGAATGCCAAATTCCATTTTGAATCAATTATAAACAGCAAACTAATTTTTTAAAATATGCCTGGGAGTCACTGGAACTTGAATAGACATTCTTGGCACCTAAAGGAGATGTCTTGGATGCCAGATAAGGATTGATGAAGAAGCTTAAGACTTAGAGTAAAAGCATATGATGCTCAGATGGTCTGCACCTCCAGTACAGGCACAGATTTTTAACCACAGGATAGCAAAAAAGTCATCAGCTGCTTTATCCAAATATATCAACCTGCTCATTTCTTAATCATGATGAATTTCAAAATTTTTAATAGTTCTATGATGAAAGTCAAGTCTTTTTTTAAAAAAAAGATTTTCAGTGACCTAAGATATAGTTAATAATAAACTACTTCCAATTTAAGCTATACCAGATTTTTTTTTTTAAACACTAGGATGCTAAGAGAGTAAATCTTAAAAGGTCTAACACAAGAAAAAAAAATCTGTTAACTATACATGGGGACAGATGTTAATCAGACTAACTGTGGTGATCATTTCACAATGTCTACTAATATAAATTCATTATGTTGTAATGAAACTAATGTGTCAATTATACCTCAACAAACAAACAAACAAAGGATGTTTTTAAAAATCTCTGACAAAGTCCTACTTGGGAATTTTTTGTTGTTGTTCAGGACCCAAGTCACGTACTGACTGATACACAGAAAGGCAAGCAAATACAGTCCTCTTGATATAATAAAAATTATTCTTCTGTTACCTTGTTTTTTCTACCTCCACATTAGTTCTATTCATGTATTCTTAATAGTCACTCCAAGGCTGAGCCTGGGATACCAGTAAAAAGTTTCTTCAGCAAAGAGAAATGTCATATAATTACTGAGAAGTACAACTCCTAATCTGAGCCTATCTGCTAAGGGCATGAATAGGATAGTGGAAAATTTAGTTTGAAGAACGGAGACATTTGCAAGCATTGTAGTTGTGCTGACTGACAATTCTAATGTGACCTAAACTCTTAAGAGCACTGGATTCAGGAAGATCAGAGAGGGGTGATCAGGTTAGCATAGCTGTATTTGCTTGGTTTGATGTTTGATTTGTTTGCTTTACTAACCTAATTACTGTTGAGAGATTTCAAACAGATGACCTAAAAACCCTGAGATTTTACTTATAAACAATCATTTTTTAAAAATCAGGATTTTATATACCTATTCAAATACCACTTAAATCTTTTAAATTCACTTGAAGAGAAAATTACACAACAATTTATCTCATAAAACTAGACATTTGTTTGTATTTTATTAGGGATCAAGAGTTCCTGTCCCCATTGGGGTCCTTTTAGCTGGATGAAAAATCAAATTGAAAAGAGACAGGTAAAGAGGAGAAAATCAAATAGTATATGTACAGAGAGTCCACATAGCCATGGAAATTCTAAAGACAGGCAAAATGAAGTACATATGTTATTCTATTTTTTTTTTTTTTTTTTTTTTTTGATATAGGTTATTCTAAACTGAGGATATAGGGGTAGGGGCCTGGGACTTCAGAAGAAAGGAATGCAATTGACAGGATGAAAAGAAGAGCAGATGTTCAGTAATTAGATGTTTGTCCTGCCACACAGATGGGACACTCAGATAAAATTTATCGCTGCTAATAACCCTTATTCTGGGAAAGACCGCCCATTTAGAGTTTTCTATGTAGTTAACAAAGAGGCAAAAATTTCTCTTGAGTACACAGGGTCTTGATTGCCTTCAGCTCAAAATAATCTTCATGTCAAGTGGCCCATCTTAGTGTGGCCTATCCTTGGCCCCCACAATATCTAAAATACACAACATATAAAATACAATTATGAATGATAGTGTAACATTGCTAGAAATATTGCCAATTCCATTATTTATGGTATAGGGGAGCAAATTTTGCCACCCCCAAATAAGCCTCTTTGTCATGTTATTTTAAGCTGGTTATTTTTAAGAAATAGCAAACACAGGAGAAGTTCTGCCAACCAAGCGGAAATCACCCTTTCGTGAGAGACATTTACATTCCCTTACAATTTGTAAGGGAAATCTCCTTTTATAAGGGCGTCCCTCTGCTGTAGCGGGAAGAGATTTGAATATAGCAGGCATCCAAGGAACAAATACAGTGTTAGATAAGAGGAAGAGGAAAGACAGACCAAATGGTAAAATATCAAGAACGTTGGACTAGTTTCCTTTCTCAAATTTCTGATAATGGTTCTATAATTTGGGAGAGTCACTGTCAATTTCTTCAAGATGAAGAAGGAGACTGCTAAGAGAGACTGCTGAGATGTGTTTGTGTTCAGTCTAATGTGTCTTCCAGAACTTTGAACCTCACTGCTCTTGGAAAAGGATATTTTTCCCATTCTCTACTCTGAGAGCTTCCACCATTCTCCATGGTCTTATACCTGTCCATTTCAGTCCAAACGGAACTCTGGAGGCACTTTAATTTCTAACCTGTAGATTCTTTCAGCCCCTTCTTCTTTAAGAGAGCAAAGAATCAGGAAAGACAAGGGAAGAAAGGAAAGGAGAAAGGAAAGAAAGAAAAGGAAGAAAGAAACAATGGGAATGACATGGAGGAATGGAGAAATAATGATAAATCTTTGGTAGAAATTTCAAACTTCCTCCTGATAATAACTATTGGTTTTATTTATCACATCCAAAGGTCTTCCATAGGTGTGCCAATCCGCGAGGTGGAACACACAGATTTGACAGCCATGTCACATCAACTCCTAAGATGTTACCCATACTAAATAGAAAAGCAGGGGCTCATCACAGTGAGTGTGCACGTAGGAGGGGTGTTAAATCAAAGAAGGCAGCTCATGCTTTTTGGTAATTTACAATTCTATGATTGTCACATAAAGCTTTTGGAATCTGAAATATCTGAAAGCGTAGCCTATTGATTGCAATAAATTATCAACTGTCAAATAATGGCACACTTTTTGCCTTAAGTAAATGAAAATAATTTGGAAAAAAAAATGAATGGGTCATTTTAACATGTTTTCTCCACTCAAAAAAAGGAAAATGCTGAAGCTTTGTGATACCTTCCAAGAAAACAAAGGAACTGTTTCTTCTTTGAAAAGGGATGTGTATAGAAAAAAAAATATGCTTATACTCTAATTACCCACATTTTGATGTTAATTAATGAACAGAAATTCAGTGCCAGTGGTGTTCTGGTAGATTTTTATTCAAGAATCAGTTTTCTTTTTTCTTTCTTAAGATTTTATTTATTTATTTGTCAGAGAGCACAGGCAGGGGTAATGGCAGGCAAGGGGAGAAGCGCACTTCCTGCCAAGCAGGAAGCCTGATGTGGGGCTCGATCCCAGAACCCAGGGATCATGACCTGAGTTGAAGGCAGATGCTTAATCAACTAAGCCACTCAGGTGTCCCAACAGTTTTCTAGGGGCAAGGGAGTGAGGAGACCTCTGACTTGCAGAATTTGCCAATTTCTGTGGTGTAAATACTCCCACTGTGGCCAATTTCAAACTACCAACATGATGTCACAGTCTGTGGAGTTACTAAGAGATGCAAACTATTGCTTTCGCTGGCTCTAGCACAAATTGGGAATGTACTATTTTACTTTTCCTCTCCTAGCCTGGAGTTTACTACTTATTATTGCTAGCATAATATTGTTTAAGATGTTTCCTCTTTGCAAAATATGTATCACCTTTCAGTGAGTAACTTCAGTTGTTATAAGTATGTTAATTCCAAAGGGACCTAAAGAAAGCACCAAGGCCCATGCATGGAAAATGCTGCTGAGGACAGATGCTAGTCCTGTAGATAGGGCTGATACCTGACAAATATCCTGGACCTGACAGTGTTGGTCTTTTCAAAGGATAAACTTTGCACGTTCTCTTGTGGGAATGCAGTCTCACTATACCAGCTCCAGGTGGCCAGAGCCAGAGCCACTGCTGCAAAGCAAGTTCATTAACAACGCAAACATCTTACCTGCAGAGCAGATTCACTAAACCATTGCTCTAGGCAGACCAAGCGAAGTCCCTCTCAAAACTATCTCAGTGTCACATTAGTAAAGGAAAAAGTCACTGGTGTATGCAGTTTTTCTCTGAGGAGATTAAAAAAATTTAGCTGCACTGAGTCAACCACAGTGCCAAAAATGTTGCTCATGTTGCCAATTCATTGTTGGCTCTGCACCCACTGCAGGAGAGAATACCTCAAATAAACTTAGAGCAATTAAGATACTTGCTAACATCATGATCTTCTTATTCAGCAAGATTCACTTTTGTAAGAACAGTTAACACTCATCTTAAAATCTGTTTAGAGAAGCTGTGGTCATATATAAGCAACTACAGGGCAGACACCTCTATTGTTATGGAAATTGAGACTATTTGATCACAGGTTCCCTAGAAGGCTCTTCTTGCATTCTGCGGGTTTCTCCTAGTGGCTTTTATAATCACTGTGCCAACATCTAACCTGACCTTGTTGCCTACAATGCCTTCTCCTTTCCTGGAAATGTCGCCCACTTCATAGGCTTCATTCTTTGTATCTTCTCGCTTCTGTGAAATGCAGAGCTCTATTTGCATAGTTCTATTTGCATAGAACTTATAAAACCAATGAGACACAGATGCAATGCCCTTAAGAAGACTTGAATGTGAGTATAAATTGGTCTACCCAGCTGTGTGAGGTAGGCTGTGAAGGACAGATTTTTTTTTTAAGATTTTATTTATTTATTTGACACACACAGAGAGAGAGATCACAAGTAGGCAGAGAGGCAGGCAGAGAGAAAGAGGCAAGCAGGCTCCCTGCCAAGCAGAAAGCCCAATGCGGAGCTCAATCCCAGGACCCTGAGATCATGACCTGTGCCAAAGGCAGAGGCTTAACCTACTGAGCGACCCAGGGGCCCAAGGGTAGAGGTTTCATCCACATCAGCACAGTCTGTAGAAATGTGATAAACACGAACATACGAATATATGTGGCTTTGGAGATAGGCTTCCTGGATTTGAATTTCAGCTGTCTCTTGCTAGCTGCATGATGTTGGAAATACCACTTAACCTATCTGAACCCCTCAACTATAAAATGGGGAAATCTTGTTTTACAAGGACTATGGTAAGAATAAACTAAAAAAATTCTCATAAAGCATTCAGAAGTTTTTAGAACATAATATACAATAAATGTCATTCTCTAATATGTCAGCTATTATTATTGCAAATTAGATACACAAATGAAATAAGAACAGATACTTAAGCATGTACTATTGGCATTCAATTTGGTAGATTTTTTGGTTATATTCTGCTTCTAAAAGTAGTTCAAATCAGTGGTTTGAATTGGCTTTGCAAACACTAAAATGGTGTCATATTGGAGGGAGTGTATTCAGCTATTACATCTTCTGGAATGTGTGTGTCAGCTAAGGCATGCTTCACTCAAACCATCCAAGTCTTTTTTATTCCTCATTCATAAGGAAAAATGGCAGGAAGATTTGAAACTAACATCTTTGTCTTTATTACATTATTCATCTTCTCAGTACACCTTTCCTGTTAATATTATAATTGTTCTTCGCACAGAACTTCCTATTTCTATCCTCCCACCCTAGATAATCTTGCTTACAGAAGAAAAAAATTAACCCCTTAACATGACCTTCAAGGCCCCCACAATCAGACCTTAGCCTATGTTTCCAGCTTCTGTTTGATTACTTCCCATCACAAATCTGATGCTCTCGCTAGACTTGATTATTCACTCAGTTCATCAGGTATTTTCATTTGGGCTTTTATTTATTTTAAAGAAAAGATTATTTTAAAAGAATATAATCTTTCTTTTATTTTTTCATTCAATACTTTATAGTTGCTTACTCTACGCCAGAAGCTTTGCTAGGTGTTAGGGATTAAAGTAAAAAGAATGCACAGGCTCGTTCACATTTGTAGAGAATGAGCCCAACATATGAAAGAAGAAGAGCAAGTGCAGAGGAGATATAAATTTAAAAACAGAGTGAGTCCCATGAATGCTGAGTTTCTGTCCTAGTCCTGGAGGTCATGGTTCCTAGTGCACTTCCTTCCCTTCCACAAGTGACCATCAACATCTCACCCACATGAGCCAATGAATCCTTACTTGGCTTTAGCAAGTTTGAAAACCTCATTTTGAGTTGAAAGAGTCCTGACTGATACTTTAAGAACTCTGATGTAACACAGTCCGGCAATGCGAGCTACAGAGAAATTGTGAGATGCAAAATGTTTTTAAATAGATCAAAATGTGTTATTAGATCAAAAGTACAATAAAAAAGCAGATCTAGCAAACTGTACAGAAGATGGAGTCAAAGAGACCATTTAGGCACCTCTTCTGCTGTTAAGGATTTGAGTCTCTAGTCCTCAGAGAATTTCTGACTATTGAAATAATCCAAAGCTCAGTTCATTTGGACCTCTTCTATAGCGTCTTTCTGATTCCACTCTGCTGGCATGAATGGTCCTTTGTTTTGTATTCCTGCAGCACTTCCCTTGTACCTCTGACACCACGGTTCAGCTGCATCAGAATCACCTGGATGGCTTGTTAAAACTAGATTGCTGTTCCACCCCTCAGGGGTGAAACCTGAGGATTCTAACAGGTTCCAGGTGGTGCAGGTGCTAATGCTCCAGGAGCCATTGGTCTAACATATTTCATCATAAGCTGCGTTCTCTTTCCTTTGCTCATCTGTAGCCCCTGGTAGGTTAACAGTTCCCTAAGGATTTTCTTATTCATCTTTGTGAAATTCTCCGTAAGTAACATAAAAAGCCTACACAAAATTGGTATTTGATACGGTGTTTGATTAACTATGGAGATAAGATAAATATTTTACCATAATAAATTCTCTTACTTACCATCTAGATCCCCTCAAAAAATGAACTGTAACTAGAGAAAATATCAAAAGCAGAACATATTATAACCTCTTGTGAGCTGCCTAATTTCAATTACATCTTTTTTTTTAAAAGATTTTATTTATTATTTATTTATTTGTCAGAGAGAGAGAGAGAAAGAGAGAGAGCGCGCAAGCACAAGCAGGCAGAGGCAGAGAGAGAAGCAGGCTCCCTGCCAAGCAAGGAGCCTGATGTGGGACTCAGTCCTAGGACCCCGGGATCATGACCTGAGCCGAAGGCAGCGGCTTAACCGACTGAGCCACCCAGGAGTCCCACATCTTTTTTTTTTTTTTTTTGAAAGAGGGCACAAATGCAGAGCCTGGGCTCGATCTCACAACTCTGAGATCATGATCTGAGCTGAAGTCAACAGTTGGATGCTTAAGTGACTTAGTCCACCCAGGTGCCCCTTAATTATATCTTCCATCTGATTTCTTTTAATCCTTGCACATAAAGCACAATGATTATTTTCAAATATAAGAAAGCTTGAGATGCAGGATCTTAGAGAAGTTCAGACTAGCATTTTTCTTCCTCCTGCATGTACTTCTATTTTCTCTTGATTTAGCTGGCATTTGACAGTCCAAGAGAGAAAATATTTCAAGCACTTTTTCATCCCACTATTTAGAAAAGCTGATCAAATTAACTTCTTTGGTAGCTGTTCTTATGGCAAAACTTTCTATATCTTTAGGCTTTGTTGCCTTACAGCTATTTAAAAACATCTAGGAATAAATTTAACTAAGTAGGCAAAAGAACTGTATACTAACAACAATAAGACACTGATGAAACAAATTGAAGACATAAATAAAGGGGAAGATATAGCATACTCATGGATTGGAAGAATTAATATATTTAAAATGTCCATTCTACCCAAGGCAATCTACAGAGTCAATGCAATCCCTATGAAGTTTCCAATGGCATTTTTCACAGAAATCGAACAGACAATTCTACAATTTGTATGAAATCACAAAAGATCCCAAATAACCAAAGAGTCTTGAGAAAGAAGAGCAAAGCCAGAGGCATCACACTCCCTGATTTCAAACTATATTACAGAGCTCTAGTAATCAAAACAGCAGTTGTACTGGCATAAAAACAAACAAACACAAAGATCACTGTAATAGACTAAAGAGCCCAGAAATAAACTTGAGCATATATGGTCAACTAACTTGCAACAAAGAAGTCAAGAATACTTTGGGAAAGTGGAGAAAGGAGAAAGGTAAATCTCTTTAATAAATGGTGCTGAGAAAACTGTAGCCACATGCAAAAGAATGAAACTGGACCACTATCTCATACCATACACAAAAATTAACTCAGAATGGATTAAAGTCTTGACTATAAGACCTGAAACCATAAAATTGCTAGAAGAAAACATAGGCAGTAAGCTTCTTGACATCAATCTTGGTGATTATTTTTTGGATCTGACACCAAAAAGAAAAAAGGTAACAAAAGCAAAAATAATGAAGTGGAATGGTGTCAAACAAAAAAGCTTTTGCATAGCAAAGAAAACCATCAATAAAATGAGAAGTCCACCTATGGGATGGGAGCAAATACCTGCAAATCATATATCTGATAAGGGGTTAATATCCAAAATATATGAAGAACACACAATTCAATAGTAAACACAATCTGATTAAAAAATAAGCAGAAGATCTGAATAGACGTTTTCCAAAGAAGATACAGAGATGGCCAAAAGGCACAGGAAGAAATGTTCAACATCACCAGGGAAATGCAAATCAAAACCACAAGGAGATTATCACTTCACACCTGTTAGTACGGCTATCCTCAAAAAGACAAGAAATAACAAGTGTTGGTGAGGATATGGAGAAAAGGCAAACCTTGTGCAGTGCCTGTAGGAATGTTAAGTTGGCACAACCACTGTGGAAAACATCACCAAAAAATCGAACACAGAACTACTATATGATCCAGCAATTCCACTTCTGGGTATTTATTTAAAGAAAAGGAAAACACTAACTTGAAAATATATATGCACCCTCATGTTCCCTGAAACATTATTCATAATAGCAAAGAAATCAAGCTAAGTATCTTTCGACAAGAGAATGGATAAAATCTGATATATATATACACACACAAAAGCAAAATGTGTGTGTGTGTGTGTGTGTATGTACATATATCTAAAATATTATTCAGCAACAACAAAGAATGTTGCCACAAAAAAAAATATTGCCATTGGCAACATCATGGATGGACCTTGAGGCCATTATCCTAAGTGAAATAAATCAGACAGAGAAAGACAAATACTATATGATCTCATCTATAAAAGGAATCTAAAAGAAACAAAACAAACAAAAAACCAAGGTTATGGGATGTCCGGCTGACTCAGTTGGTGGAGCATGTGATTATCTCAGGGTTGTGAGCTTGAGCCCCATGTTGGGTACAGAGATTACTTAACAACAAAAACAAGCTCATAGATACAGAGAACTGGTGGGATTGTCAGAAGCAAGAGGGGTAGGCAAAATGGGTAAAAGTTGTCATAAGGTACAAATTTCTAGTCATAAAATAACTAAGTCCAAATAAACCATAAAGGAGATAAATTTTTCATATGCCATAAACAAACAAATAACTTAGTCAATCCTGAAGAGGTAATGTACAGCATGGCAACTATAGTTAATAATACTATATTGCGTATTTGAAAGTTGTTAATAGAGAAAAGTCTTAAAAGCTCTCATCACAAGAAAAAAGAAATTCTGTAACAGTGCATACCAATGAATGTTATCTCAACTTACTGTGGTGACAGCAATATATACAAATATTGAATCGTTATGACTAGTATAATGTATAAGATTAAAGAATAAAAGCACTAGGTTTAAAATTATATTTTAACCATATCAGTCAATTAGATTTTTGTAAATTAAAAAATAGCATGGAGCCTATGTTAAACCCTGGGAGACAGAGAAGGCCCGTCTGCCTGGGATTCTGGGTATTCAGATCACATCTCTGTTTTCTTTACTGGAACTGATAGCCTCTCTCTTGTGAGCTAATGTGGGTAGCTGCTGAAATCAAACATGCCTAGAAACAATATTGTGTTCTTACTTTACCTTTCTCATTGTCTCTACATGCCCCACTGGTAACAATGGG
Organism: Neogale vison; assembly: GCF_020171115.1. Taxonomy (NCBI): domain Eukaryota; kingdom Metazoa; phylum Chordata; class Mammalia; order Carnivora; family Mustelidae; genus Neogale; species Neogale vison. The sequence continues at coordinate 74,486,080 of NC_058102.1, forward strand.
AAAGGACACGCTCCTTGTGCTTCTAGTATTTAGAGGGATCTTTATAATTCTTATTGGATCTCCAGGTAATGAGGTAGAGCTTTAGAAACCCAGATGCAGTATGTCAGGTATACAGAAAAAAGATCTGCAGAGTGGCATTACCTTAAGCATCCTGTGACGTTGTAAAATATATCAAAATCAAGCAAACCATTTGCTTTGGGGTAGTCTCCCTCTGGCCACCCAGAGAAGGGAATGATGATATTCTCAGTCAGGATAAGCAAGGCTTCTGTTATCATGAGATTCTTAAGTTTGTCATTAGATGACAAATTCCACAGCAAACCTAGAAAAGCAAAGAGTACTATCAAAACAGTGCAGGGATGAGTCAAATGACTGCTGAAAAGATGCATTAGGGCCCACACCCCCCAGGCTGTGGCTAGCTGTTGGGAAAAAAGGGGGAGGGAGCCAGACCTTTTCCAACCCAAAGAATCAGTTTTGAGTTTGTTAGATGGCAATGAAGCTGATCCGCAATGAGAGAGAGAGAGAGATTTAAGATATAAAATTATGCCAGCTTAAATTAACCCAGAATGTGAGTGTAAGTTAGAAATCCTTTAACATTTATGTTGTTTCTCTTAAAAGATCCTACCATTAGGCTGACCTCACTGAGAATAAATTCTGGTCTCACCAATATGCAGGCTGAAAATTATCCTATTTTAATAAAGACTTCAATGTGTTTTTTTGTTGTTGTTGTTTTGTTTTTTAAAGATTTTATTTATTTGACAGAAAGAGACTACAAGTAGGCAGAGAGGCAGGCGGCGGGGGGGTGGGGGGAGCAGGCTCCCCGCTGAGCAGAGAGCCCAACACAGGGCTCGATCCCAGGACCCTGGGATCATGACCCGAGTCAAAGGCAGAGGCTCAACCTACTGAGCCACCCAGGCGCCCCAAGACTTCAATGTTTTTATTTTTATTTACTTAGTTTTTTAAAAAAGATTTAACTTTTTTTTTATTAAAGTAATCTCGAGGGGCGCCTGGGTGGCTCAGTGGGTTCAAGCCTCTGCCTTCGGCTCAGGCTATGATCCCAGGGTCCTGGGATAGAGTCCCGCGGATTGGGTTCTCTGCTTGGCAGGGAGTCTGCGTCCCTTCCTCTCTCTCTGCCTACTTGTTATCTCTGTCTGTCAAATAAATAAATAAAATCTTCCAAAAAAAAAAAAAAATCTCTATACCTAATGTGGAGCTCGGTCTCACAATCAAGAGACCAAGACTTGTACACTCTACTGGCTGAGTCATCCAGGTATCCCAAGACTTCAGTGTTTTTTAAAGGGTCATATTTTTTTCTCTCGTAGAAACAGGGAGAGACTATTTCCCTCTGCCTCCTGCTCCCCACTACCTACAGCTTCTGCCCGAAATTTGCCTCCCAGTGAGAGCAGGAAGGACCCACAGAAAACCTTTGCCTATACCCACACTTGTCTCCAGTAGGCTGATCAACATCGCCAGTTAATATTTATTAACTCCTACCCAATGGTAGACTTTCTGTCCTCCCGGAATTTATGCTAGATACCTCGTGTATTTCCTATATTACAGTTTGGCAGTGAAGGAGATACAAGAGTATTTGATCAATTTGCCAACGTGTATGGCCTAAAGTATTTGGTCTAAGGCTGGTACCACTGTCCTCATTCAACTTCCCTTTCCTCTTGAAACCTCTCCCCTGACCCGTCATTAAAGAGAAAGGCTATATTAGCTAATACTAAAGAAATGAAGATAACCGCGTACTGTACCTTCCAGGGCATCTGTGAGATAGAGGCTGAAGTTGGGTATCTCAGAAAGAATGCAAAGTGGCACATACATTGAGGATTTGATTCTCTTACAAATGTGGCATTCAAATACTTCTGGTTCAGTGCAAGGACCACGCTCCTCTTGCTGGCTATTCCAGTGACTCCCAGGAGGGGTAAAGTTGCCTTACCTTCCTTCACACCTCAGTAAATGACTAACTCACTAGCATCCAGGAGGGCAGAGAGAGAGAAGGGGCAGAAAGAGAAGGGATCTTCATTTTCCCTATTCATTCCCCTCACCACCCAGTCGGTAATTCCAACTTTTAAAATGTACTGCTTTGTCTGCAAAAAAGATAGAGGAAGCACTGGTATACAGGACCGTCTACTCAGTGAAAAAAGCAAAGGTGCTTTTTTGGGTGGGGGCGGGGCTGAATTCAGTGGTGATATCATCAGCCCTGATTTTAATGACTGAAATAATCATCTGCGCAGTTAAAGTGTGCTAATTATTAGACTATACTAATACTTGGCCCACCATTTAGAACACTTGAGGCTAGACACAGTCTCCTGTCCTTCATCAGTTTACTTTGGCTGTGTAGCAGTACGTAATTTCTGAAACGATACCAAATTTCCACTGCAGCCTACGCTGAGCTTCTGTCAGATAGAGCGACTCTGGGTCTGGAGTCTGGCGAGGCCCAGCATTCTGGCTCAGGAGGAGGTCTTCTCCTGCTCCAACTGGCTCTGGGGGTTAGTCAGGAGCAGTGTCACTCAGTCTCAGGTTTTGTAACACAATAACTTCATTCCTCCCACTTCATCTTGAGGGGCACTGGATGGAGGAGTGACAGAATAAAACTCCAAAGGTGGTTGAAAACAATTTAGAGGCAGTTCTGAGGTTGAGTTGCGTGGTTACTAAGCCACTAAAGAAAGTTAAGAAGAAAAGAGAGAAAAGGAAAAAAAAATAGCTTCCTGTTTTAAATAAATAAACAAATTAACAGTCTCTGCTTGCCAGAGGCTTAAAGATGTAAAGCATAATGACATTTCCTCCTTTTTAAAAAGGACCACACAGGGCACTCAAAGGAAAAGTATACCTTACAATAAAAACCAGAAGAGGATTAATTTTAAACAAAGGGAGTGGAATTTTCCTTCAAAAGTCGGATGTCCTTTATAGCTTGGCATGTGGTATTACTTCTATAAAAGAATCCGGTTTGTGAGTGTGAGTATAATTTTTGAATTTTTAATGTAGGGTATCTTATAGAAATGTCATGCCTGCCAAATTTTTGTATGGCACGAAGCTAGGAAGGAGCTTAAGTGTTCACTTGAGATTCGAGATTACATTCCTCCTACATGTACATACAAAATCAATAAAGGACCAACTACGGAATGGGAAAATACATATGGCAACACAAGGTTAATTTCCTTAATACAGAGAGTTCTTATAAGTCACTAAAGATTCAATTGCTTGAAAAATAAATCCAAGCTAAAAAATTTTAGAATCTAATACACATAGTAATGAAAGAAATGCAGATTTAACACCTAGATATCTTTGTGTGTGTATGTGACTATAAGAAGGCAAAACCAGAACTAATGAGTGGAAATTCTAGGGAAAAAGATTCTAGCTCACTGGAAATACAAACTTCTAAGAGAGCTTTGAAGGAAAGAGAAAGGTCTGCTTGTAAGATCCAGTTCTATCGCTGGAGCTGATAAAAAATGAACTCATCCTTTGGGAAAACACTGACAAGGGGTTTTTTATCCTAAAGCTAGAGTGCTACACTAGACTAGCAGTTTTTAAATGAACCTCGTGGCATATCTGAATCACATATTTCTGGGCCACATCCCAAATTCACTAGCCAGAATCTCAGAATGGATCTTAGGAATCTGTATTTTAAAAATGATTCCCAATAGGAGCCCCTGGGTGGCTCAGTAATTAAGTGTCTGCCTTTGGGTCAGTCAGATCATGATCCCAGCGTCCTGGGATTGAGCCCTGCTTCAAGCTACCTGCTTGGTGGGAAGCCTGTTTCTCCCTCTCCCACCACCCCTGCTTGTGTTCCCTCTCTCATGGTGTCTCTGTCAATAAATAAAATCTTAACAACAACAACAAAAAGGTTCCCAGGGCACCTGGCTGGTTCAGTCGGTAGAGTGCACGACTCTTAAATGCAGGGTCATGAGTTTGAGTCCCACACTGGGATTACTTAAAAAAAAAAAGATTCCCATTTCTGGCATTGAGAAACAAACAGACCAAATGACCCTTGATAGAGGTTCCTTTCAATGACCTGATTCTAGATGCCCTGAGATAGTATTAGGGTTTAGGTTTTCATTGGTCTCACCTTTAACTTCTAGTTAATTTATTCATAGCACCCAGATCTCTATTATAGTTCTTTGCTGCAGCTGATAAGCCTGTCATTTTCTATCACTAAGTTCTCACTTGAGCCAAAAAGAAAGAGAAATGGATTCTGGTAAGGGATATACTTTGAATAATTAGCACTTACAACAGAGATAATAATAACTGCATTATCCAGAAATTTATTCCCAACTGTGATATTTGCAAAAAATAGCTAACTTTAGTAAAGGGATCTTGTAACATATTAAAATCCATGTTTTATAATATTGCCCTTTAGGACTAGAAATATAGTTATTTAGCAAAGTCTGCATGATACTTTGATAGCAAAATCTGCAAGTATTATGATTAAATGAATTCTTATTATCAGTACAGAAGGAGAAAGAGGAGCGGGAAGAGGAAAAGGAGAACCGGTGTGTTTTAGCCTCATTTTGCAAAGTGGTCACAGGAGGATTATTATTTTTTAAGACTTTATTTATCCATTTGACAGACAGAGATCCCAAGTAGACAGAGAGGCAGACAGAGAGAGAGGGGGAAGCAGGCTCCCTGCTGAGCAGAGAGCCCGATGTGGGGCTCGATCCCAGGACCCTGGGATCATGACCCGAGCTGAAGGCAGAGGCTTAACCCTCTGAGCCACCCAGTGCCCCAGGAGGATTCTTTTTTTTTTTTTTTTTAATAATTTCCCTTGCATGGATATACTCCTTTCACCTAAGTTTTGCAAATCTTACCTGAAATACCACACTATTGCAAAGGCCATTTAGTCCAAGTTATATATAAACAAGGTAACTTGTTGCACATTACAAATGCAGAAAAAAAATTATTTTTAAAAGGTGCATAATGAATATTTTATAGTAGAATGTTTCTGCTACTAAAATATAGCAATCCAACTAAATACTTCCATAAAATATGCAGAAGTCAATATGCATTTTCAACAAATTTCATCCTGACCCTTCCTTATGTAACAAGCAGAAGGACAAGAATCTCCTGCTTTATTCTTACCAAGGCAGAGCCCTACTCACTCCTGAAAGTGCTCATCACTCAGTGACCCTGAAGATGAACCTCTGAGATCAGTATGTACTGTTCTCATTTCAATTAAAGTACATTACCATGCTCACTTGGTAAGGGAGGGAGAACAATCTCACAGAGGGAAACTCTTTGATCCTCAAGTCTTTTTATCTGAAAAGGAAAGAAAGAGCTTCCCCCTAGGCTGGTACTGAAAATGCTCCCCTTTTTCATTAAAAAAAGATTTTATTTATTTATTTTTAAAGATTCTTTATTTATTTGAGAGAGAGAGAGGGAGGGAGCACAGGAGAGATCAAGCATGAGTGAGGGGGAGGGGCAGAGGGAGAGGAAAAAGTCGGCTTCCCACTGAGCAGAGAGCTGGATCTCAGGACCCTGAGATCATGACCTGAGCTGAAGGGAGACTCTTTTTTTTTTTTTTTTTTTAAAGATTTTTATTTATTTATTTGACAGAGAGAAATCACAAGTAGATGGAGAGGCAGGCAGAGAGAGAGAGGGAAGCAGGCTCCCCGCTGAGCAGAGAGCCCGATGCGGGACTCGATCCCAGGACCCTGAGATCATGACCTGAGCTGAAGGCAGCGGCTTAACCCACTGAGCCACCCAGGCGCCCCTGAAGGGAGACTCTTAACCAACCGAGCCACTCAGGCACCTCAAAGATTTTACTTATTTATTTGAGAGAGAGTGAGTAGGAGGGAGAGGGAGAGAGAATCTGAGGCAGACTCCACAGTAAGCACAGAGCCTGACATGGAGCTCTATCTCAGGAACCTGAGATCATGACCTGAGTGAAACCGAGAGTCGGACACTTAACGGATTGAACCATCCGGCAGCCCCCACAAGTCTCTTTTATATGTCAGTCATACAGCCACAGCTGTTGAGAAACTTAGAAGAGTAGCACTGTTTTTACTGCAATAAACATACAGGCATGAAATAAGTGACATCCTAATATTAAAGGACGCAGAAGTAGTTCATTAGGAGCCCCCTCTTTCAAAACTCCGCTGGGGGGGGATGGCGGGAGACAGGGAGGAAAGTATGATAGCATCTGAAAATGCTTCAGAGGAAAAGACGCCTTTTGAAAGATGAGAGGATTCACCAGGTGATCAAGGTGTGGAAAAGGATTCTAGTCCAAGAGACAGCAGAGACAAAGACACCAAGACATGGAACAGACTAGCTAATCCTCTAGGATTTTAGAACTTGGGCTGGAAGGGTATGAGAGGAGACACTGCTGCCCCTGGTCACCAGGCTCACATTATAAAATCGTTGTGTGGCATACTCCACAGCATGCACTCTGTCTCAGAGCTAATGGGGAGCGCAGTAGGGCAGTATTTTCATATTAGAAAGAAATCACTAGGTTCAGAGTGGTGAATCGAGTGGGAATGCACAATACTGAATCAGAGGGCGGGCAAGAAGCGACTGCAATAGTAGACCAGAGGCGTGAAGACGACTGGAGCATGCCAGTGCTAAGTGGGGAGAGAGGAAGGCTCAGAGAAGCGGGAAAGAGGTCTCTGATCTGAGATTCTTAAAGACAAGCCCCTTCCCAAAGAAGTGTAAAAATGAGTCACTCTCTGCCCCTAAAACAGTAGGTGGGAGCCACTTTCACAGAGCAAAACACCCAGATAAAGCTAGGTTCGCATCTGGGCCTTGTGCTCTGTCAGTTGTGTAATCCTGGGCAATCTACTTCCCCCTGCTGATCATGTGGCAACCATCAATAATGCCTTAAGGAGATGTCAGGGGGCACAAAGATGCAAAATGCAAAGTCCTAACTTAGGGACTAGCATGTAAAAGGGGCTCAATAAAAAGATATTCACCAAATAGATAAAAGATTCACATATATGGTTGCTCACTTTGTGTTTCTAAACAAAGATATAAACATGTCTACATTAAGTCAACAATTTATTTCTAAGGTCCTGAAAGCACTTACTTAGCTGTTTCTATTAATAGAGCTAAAGGAAGTTATTTGAAAGGATTTGTATCAAACATTCAAGTATCAACTCAATTCAATTAGCATGTAATGAGCACCCTCTGGTAGGGGTGTTTGGCTTGTTCTAGAATTCGTGAGAAATTGCGCAATAAACCTCTATTTATCAGCTCTGTAAATTATCTAAAGATAACAGTTCCTATGGCATTAATTCCACAGAATGTTCGCTGCCGGAGGAAGTGTGGTTCAATGGATTACTTCCTCGACACACACCCACAAATCCTCCCAAGCTCTCGAGCTACAATACACCCTAACCTCAGTACTCCATTACACAACTGCCTCTAAATGACCAGCAGCTTCTTTTTGCTTTTTGGCTTTGCTAATGATGTTCACTTTGCTGGGAATAACTTTCTTTCTCCTTCAAAACACCAGTAAACAGGTATCCTAGCCTTTCTTAAGAGTCCACAAGGAAACGTATCTCCTTTGTGAACTCTTTTTTTGACCGTAGAACAGTTTATCTGTTTGATTCTCTCTTATGGTTGTCATTACTATATTTTAATGAAGGAAATGTTAGGTTCTAATTATGAGGTATGGCTTTTGTTTTGTTTTGTTTTGTTTTTTAATGCGCCTATCGTCACATAATTGTTCATCTTTTAGCGGAGGGAAGAGGACATCTACAACCTCTCTAGACTGGTTCTCATTGCCGGGCCCTGGAAGGCAGCCCTATAAATACTGGCTGAATGAATGAATGAATGAATCTATGAATGAGTAAGATCACTCCTAGTTTCTGTAGGTATTTTAATGTAAGTCACAAGTATGGAAGGAAATTTTTCATGGGACATGACAGCACGCTGGCAGAAGGACAGCATGGTATGACCCTTCATATAGTTTTATAAAACTAAAATATAGCCAGATAGAAAAATATGTAATTATTTTAAGATATAAGTGGGGAGAGAATGACAACATTTCTACAGAAAAAAATAACTGCTCTATGGTAAAGTGGACATGGCAGAAGTGCAGAATATATTCAATTTAAAATAGTATTTGTGAAATACCTCCCTTGAAAATAAATAAAACTCTCAAGCATTATTACTTAAAAGAACTCTTATAGGTTATATTAAAAAGGGTTAACTTCTTTGAGCTTTACTTTTCTCATCTATAAAAGTGAGATTTAATCACCCAATAATACCTAAAAATACCTCAAAACCTTTCTGTGATAATTAAATTAAAAATGTATGTTTACCACCTGGGCCACTGACGCTACTTAATTAAAATTTCCCCAGGGCAATCCTACTGACAATTGCTGTCTGCAGTGTGTGCAGGGAGCACCAGCAGGGAGCTGATGGTGATGGTGAGGAGGGTGAACTTGAACTTCAATGAAATATTTTCTCCTCTATCATATGGATTGATCATTAAATGAAACTAGATCTCTCTTCTCTATGTTTCAAGGATTACTAAAACTGTTGCTTTAATGCTCTCAAATTATTTCATCCTTTTAATCTCTTGGGCAGAAAGAAGATATTTGTGCAAATCAGTATTCTGAAATATGAAGTAGAGAACTAGAAAAAAACACATCCAGCTACTCTCATCTTTTTCTTTTTTTTTTTTTAGGGTGCAGGGACAGGTGGGCTAGGGAGCAGGTATTTTGAGGGGTCCAGACAATGGAAGGATTGGGAAACAACATGTCTTGCATTTTGACTCTTTGATTAAATTGACCCTCTACACTTGGGCACGCCCTGATGTGCTTTCTTTGCGTAGATCCAGGGAGTGGATTGTGGAGTATATAATAAAAATAACTGGGTATGGTTCCTATTGGTGTTCTTCAGAACGAATGCCTTGGGCACCCAAGGCAATACTGAAAGCTCACATATCCTCAGACTATACAGTTGGCCGTTAGTAAGCTGATGCAGGGTTTCCAGGCAGTGAGACTTGAAAAGTTGTTTTAAAAACATGTAGGCAAAGTCACAGTTTTTAATGAAAAATATTGAGCAAAAGGCTCAAAATAATTTCCCCTTCAGGTAAAAAAGAGTTCAAACCTGACCTGAATCTGGGGTCTAATTCAGCAGGGTGACAGTGTCCCTTGAAATCCACCTCTCGGATAATGATGAGCCCATCAACCATTGGTTTCAGAAAGCTTAAGAAAAAACAGATGGCATAACATAACCATCTGAGGTACCCTGTTCTACATCCTTTAATATTCTGTAAGCACTACCTGTTATTTGCTTTTTAGTCTCCAAGTCTCGGGTTTGCTTCAGCACCTGGAGCAGCCGAGGTACCCCATTGAGTTCAGCCACCTCCAACTTGTTGTCATTATCTTCGAACACTAAGTTTCTCAAGGCCCCACAAACGGCTCGCTGAACATCTTCATTCTGAACTTTTAGGAGCTGCAGCAGCTTGGGGATGCCACGAAGCTGATTAACCTGGGGAGGAAATGGATGTGTATTTATTCTGATGTGGCACTAATCAGTGGTTGTAATACGAATCAACAGATGAAGTTCACTAGTGTGTATGAGAACTCCCATCAAACACCAATGGAAAAACAATCTGAAACTCATGGCATACAATATATACCTGCTATAAGGCAGTAACTCTCATCCAGGAGCTAACAATAAATTTGAGAAGACTGAAGCCTATGAGATAATTGAAGAGGAAGGTAAAGTGATAGAAGTTGGGTAAGTGATAACGAAGTGGATAGAAGGAGTTAAGTTATAAAAGCCTTGAGCATAATGAAGAAGGATGGGAATGCAGGGAACAAGGAATTTTATGGGAGAATGGCACATCACATGAGTTTTTTTCCAGGACACAATTTTAGGGTCAACATAAACAAATACAGCTCATCTTCATTAATGGTAGAAATAAAGATTCACATACCACAGCAATGGTAGAGGCAATGCAAACTAATCCTAAATGCCAGCTATTTTTATGGTCAATTGCTTTGGGTATTTAAAAGAGGTTTATATAAAAATTATGCAAGCATTTTAAGTAAATAATGCAATTTTATACTTCTTGAGATGCTATTTTAAAAACATTTCTCCAATCCAAATATGTAGGAAAGAATGTGCTATCTGTTACAGACAGGGCCAGAATGAGGAATAGAAAAATAGATAGTTTAGATTCTGAAACATATGGTTGTCCAAGAAGAGGTCAAATAATGGCAATCTGAGTAAAGTGATTTTGTATCTCAGTCTACAAGTATTAACTAAAAAAATCAAGAGGTGGACAGGGGGTTGCTGAAGAAAAATGCCAAGTTGCAGACTGAGGGTTTTCCTTCTCATAGACTTCCACTGAAATCTGATGTAGAAAAATCTGTTTGTTTTAGAGAGAGCAAGACAGAGCGTGAGCAGGAAGGAACAGAGGGAGAAAGAAAGAGAAATCCCAAGCATGCTGAGCATAGAGCCTGATGTAGGGCTCGACTGCATGACCCTGAGATCATGACTTGAGCCCAAATCAAGAGTCTGATGCTTAACTGACTGAGCCACGCAGGCACCCCCAGAAATTTTTAGTAAGAGCTTTTGATAAAGATCCCAGTCATTTTCACCATCTTAATGCAAAAACTTTTAGGATATTAACTATTGTTGTGAATCAGCAGGAGTTTCCCTTTCAGATCAAGTTCATCACCATCATCAAGTTCATCACTGCACAACAGTTCATGCTCTGGGCATCATAACACCTTTGCATATTTTCTCTGTATCATCAAATTCCAGGGTCCCTGTCATAGATAAATGGTATTTAAGACATAATCTTCCAATTTGGCATCTTCCTTTGTTAGGATTGGGAAGAAGACAAGCAAGGCACAAATAAAAGTTGAGGTTTAAAAATAATAACCATGATAATATTAATAAAACAAAGATAATGATTCCTCCACCTACTTCCAGGTCTTGGCACAGTGTTAGATTTCATATATGTTATCTACTTAATGGCTTGTTAAGAATCTTACGAGATTAAGTACTCTTGGGGCACCTGGGTGACTCAGTAAGGTAAGCATCCGACTCTTGATTTTGGCTCAGGTCATGATCTCAGGTTGTGGGATCCTGCCCCCCATCAGCTCCATGTGGGCAGTGAGCCCAATTAAGATTCTCTTTTTCTTTCTTCTTCTGCCCAACCTCCTGCCCCCTTCTTGTCTTAAAAAGAGAGAGAGAGAGGAGAGAAGTCGTCTTCTGGTGAACAGGACCCAACTGATAGACTGGTCACAGCAGTATTGTTGGGCTATGTCTAGAGCCATTATAATATATTTGTGTGAGAATACGAATGAGAAAGATTTCTTAGCTATCAATTAATTCTCGTCCAACAGATCATCTATTTGATCATTTCATCTATTCCCATTATTACACTTCCTTAAAAGCAGAAAGGCACAATTTATTTTAAAACAGTCTGTAACTCACAAGGTTCCCTAATTCCATCAATTCCTATTTCATAGTTAGGTTTTAAGGTGGTTGAATTGACACTCTGTAAACTTCATAAATGCCACCTATACTAAATCTTCACACCAGCAGTATAACCATCAGATGTGAAAAGAAAATCCTCTTTGTCCTAAGTACTTTGCAAACTTTAGAAATATTCTATGACCTAATTTATAATTTGTGTTGCCTTCTTCAAAATATGATGCGAAGTGGCTTACTGGGCATACTTCACTTCCAGATGTGATTATAGAACTAGTGAGTGGCACGGGGAAGCGTCCATCGCCCTGACCAGGCGGCAGGGGAGGCTCGGACAGCAGGCTTCCCTTACCCTGTCACCTCTATCCCTTTGGCTTTCAGCGCTTGCTCCAGCCTGTAAAGAAGGCATTGCAGACACACCATGCTCAGATAAAGGCTGAAATCTCCAACAGCTCTAGTTACTGGAGAATTTGACTCCCTAGTGTCTAACACCTAGCCTAAACTTAAAAATAGCCTTTAGTTACTTTTATACATTTTATCAAGCAGATTGATACAAAATCAGTATCAAATGCAGGAAGTTGATGACATTCTCCTTATTGCCTATAACTAGAAGAACGGTTGGTGATGGATCCTATATACATTAGGGCCAATGTCAAATGTATTGCCCTTGTCCCCTTTAAATTCAGGGAAGCAGAAGGGACCAGAGAGGCTGCATGTCTTTCCCAGTTGTACCGAATCCTCAGGGGATTTGTTCTCTTTTGGGGAAAGGAAAAAAGAAACAGATGAACATGAATGTCTCAGAACTTCAAAAGAGCTTTCATTTGAAATGGTTTCTAAATATATGGAAGGACTCTATTCTGATTCTCTTTCCTGCCAACTATAAAATAAATGAGGATTTCCGGTGGCAAATAAGCAAGGGGGAATAGAAGGACTCCTCTGGGGCAACGGCTCTCTTGTGTTCTGGTGCCTTTGCTCTCTCTTTCTTTCCTGTCTGGAATGCTCTGACCACTATGCCTAATTTCCGGCAAAGCCCCACTCATTTTGCATAAGCTGGCTCAAATGTCACCTCTGTGAAATGTCACCCCCCTTCTCTATTTTCTTTCCCATTAGCATTAATCACTCCCCGTAAATTGGTATAACCTTTCAGGAAGGCAATTGGAGGTATGTATCAAAAACTGTAAAAAATATTCTCTTCCAATAACCTTCACTAGGAAAAAATTTGAAATGTATACACACATAGTTGTAACTACATTATTTATAATAGTGAAAAATTTGAAACCATAAATGTCCAACAACAGGGGAAGACTGGTTAATGACTGTCACATATCCTTATGTTGAGCTTTCCATGGGAGAGGCAGAGCAATGTTAGAATTGTCCAGTATTTTATTAGTCATTACAGTTCCCTCACCAGTCAAAGGGAGATTATTTAAGATTAGCAATCGGCATGCTAGGTATACAGTAGTCACTCAACAGTAGTAGTAGCTACTACTATCACCACTAATATGCCACCATTAATATGAGGTATGCAAAATACTGCTAATGTTAAAACAAAATGCTTATGATACAGTGTTACTGAAAAAACCATACAATATCTATATATTTCCATTTAAACACATACATAAAAAAAGAAATGAAATCAGGGTGTTTGGTAGAAATGATGGCGGTATAGGTTATGAAAGCAGCTTATTATTTTTTATTTTTTTAAACAAGCATACATTTGCACATTAAAAAAAATCAAGTCAAAAAAATCCATACAAACAAAGCTACATATTCAATTTGATCACAGCTATGTACCTATACAGATTTTAAAAGTTAGAGGACAAAACCAAAATGATAACCAGAGTGGGAATTGTGGGTATGTTTTTTTTTCTTTTTTTGTGTCTTACTTTCTCAAGTTCTAAGTAATGAATTCCTATGAGTTTATAATAAGATTCTGCAAGACAGCTATGGCAGTCAATACTCTAGTGATGAAATCTGAAACAGGCATGGAAATAGAGCCAGTTTTAGAAGGGACTGGCAGATTAAATTAAAGGGTTTGTCCTTTCTCCTACAGGCAAGCGGGGCTGCTATTGGAAATGTCTCCCTCTGTGCTGTGAGGCGACTGTATCAGAAGGGGTTAAGCCTGGGTGGCTCAGTGGGTTAAGCCTCTGTCTTCCACTCAGGTCATGATCCTAGGATCTTGGGATTGAGCCCCGCATTGGGCTCTCTGCTTAGCAGGGAGCCTACTTCCTCCTCTCTCTCTCTCTCTCTGCCTGCCTCTCTGCCCACTTGTGATCTCTGTCTGTCAATTAAATAAATAAAATCTTCAACAAAAGAAGAAGAAGAAGAAGAAGAAGAAGGAGGAGGAGGAGGAGGAGGAGGAGGAGGAGGAGGAGGAGAGGAGGAGGAGGAGAAGAATGGAAGGGAAATTAAGCATGAAGCAGCTGGATTAACAGAAAACATCTCAGAAAGGGATTAGCACAGTAGCACTGAGCGGGGAGGGAAAGATGTGGGTAGATTCAAGACACTTTAGCAGTACTAATAGGTCTTTAAAACTGCATGAATATGAGTAATGTTGAGAGGTAAGGATAAAAGAGAGTTCAAAGTCTGTGTTCAAGTTTTTGTGTCACACCACTTGGGTGAATTACCACTCACTTACATAGGAAATAATATGTTCTGATTCATTACTTCAGGGCAGGCATTGTATTATTATCTGACTGCACTGACTGCATTCTCACAATTCCTTCTAGCAGGACTATTATTTCAACTTTAAAGGTAGGAATGCCAAGACTTGGAGAGGTTAAATATCTTGCCCAAGGTCACTGAGGTAATTAGGGTGCTGGGTTCACCCTGCCCCGAGTGACTCTTGAGAGTTAACGCTCAAACCGCCAAGGGTCCTGCCTTCCAACCCAGTAGGAAAAACAAATTCAAAAGCAGGGTTAGATACTAGAGAAGAAAAGCGAAAGAAGATACTGTGTTCATTTCTTAAAATGCTGATGTTGAGTTCGGTGGGATGTCCAGCAAATGATGGACACATAGTTTGAAGACCAGGGTAGAGACAGGCTAAAGATGTGGTTAAATGATCTTTAACACATGGGAATGGAAGTCATAGGAGTGGATGAAACAGGTCAGATGATAGTGTGGAGGGAGAAAAGTCCCAGGAAGGCATCATTTAAGGGACAGACTGAAGATAAATTTTTCACAGAAGAAACCCAAAGGTGCCACAGATGTGGAAAAAGAATCAGAAGACTCTGGGCCCAAAGAAGAAAGTTTCAAAAAGTAGAAAGAGATCAACCATGCTAAATGGGTTGAGTCCTAATCAAATAAAAAAAGGATTAAAAAGTTGCCACTGGTTTTAAACATTTATGATTTAAAATTTTGATCTTTATGTGCACAATGTGATCTTTATGTGCCCACTTGTGATCTCTGTCTGTCAATTAAATAAATAAAATCTTCAACAAAAGAAGAAGAAGAAGAAGAAGAAGAGGGAGGGGAGGAGGAGGAGGAGAAGAATGGAGGAGGAGGAGAAGAATTATTTTTTTAAGATTTATTTTATTTTTTAGGAAGAGAGAGCATGTGCACACATGCATATGGGGGGAGAGGCAGAGGGGAGACTATCAAGCAGATTCCCTGCTAAGCATGCGGAGCCCAAGGTGAGGCTTGATCTCAAGATCTTTAAGATCATGATCTGAGCTGAAACCAAGAGTCAGTTGCTTAACTGAGCCACCCAGGTGCCCCTAGGATTTTCTATACACAACATAGGTCTCAAACCTACAATCCTGAGATCAAGAGTTGTATGCGCTACCAATTGAGCCAGGCAGTGTCCCTCTAATTGTCTTTTATACATAAATTCAAACACTACAGCACTGTGCTTAATATTAGCAGGATTTTTGTTTATGTTCCTGGGTTATAACATAATTCTTAAATTTTTCTACTATGCATATATATTTTAGGTTTCAGTGTGATTTTCGTGTTTCATTATTCTCAAAACCAGTGTTTGTCCTAACTTTAGAATAAGTGCCAAGAAGGCAAGCACAGCATTAATCCTGTATGTAAGTGAAATGATATTTATAATCAAACTAGTAACTTAAGAGATAGAGGAAATCTAGTCCAACTTGAGTAGCAAAAGAAAATTTCAAGTATTTCTATATTAGAAAATGAAAACATGCATAACAATGTCCAGCTTTTTAAAATTGGAAATAAAGATTTAAATATTTATCTGATTTAGTCATAGAAAGGACTAATTTTTAGCCTAATTCTCTTCACCTGTATGTATAAAGAAAGTTCATTGCTACTTAAATATATTGTTTTAAAAAAAATCCTTACTTATTCTTCCTGTGGAACAAACATATAAGCAAAGGAGCAGTGAGAAATACCTCATAATTATGTAACTTTTAAAACCAAAAAATTGGGGCACCGTAGCTCAGTCAGTTAAGTGTATGCCTTCTGCTCAGCTCAGGATCTCAGGATCCTGGGATCGAACCTCATGTCAGGCTCCCTGCTCAACAGAGAGTTGCTTCTCCTTCTCCCTCTGTGATTTCTCTTGCTATTGCTCTCTCTCAAATAAATAAACAAAATCTTAACAAAAAATAAGATAAAACCAAAAATATTCTAGATATGGAGGTAGGTTTTTTAAAGAAACACCTAAAATACAGATGCCATGAATAGAAATATTTACAGATTTGACCTCACAAGAATTTTTTAAATCCTGCATGATGAAAGATACCATGATATGCACAACACTGGATTATATATTATATTATGCATTACAGGTAAAGAACTCCTACAAATCATTAAGGAAATACAGATCTTACAAAAAAAAGTCAACAGAACCTTTTTCTCTGACTCTACTTAACTGACCTGCCAGACTACCCACATTCTCATTATTCCCTCTGTGAACCCTATGGATTCCCTGAGTACTAATAAAGCTGGTAGGTTACTGTATGTTGGGCTTTGCACTTCTATTTCTATTAGTTGAGTCACATATTTTCCAAGGATAGCTTAGGTGTGCTTCCCAATGTATTTGGGCCAACTATACTTATTACTACAATCATGTAATTTATCTATCTGTTCTAAAAATGAATGAAATATAAGTGTGAAATGAGTTCTGTCTCTCTGAAAATTGATCTCTATGCTTTGGAAAGACTAGGTAAAGGTAAACAGCTTTAAAAAGCTCTGCAATGATTTTTCGACAAAATTAATGTAAAAGACTAGGGAAAATATAAGAATCCACAAGGATTTGAACTCAGATGAATTAGGCCATTAAGTTCTCATTTCACTTCAAGAAACTAGAAATTGCAGATGATACATAACTGGCATAGTGTATGAAAGATTATGACAAACTGTGTAACTGTGTGTGGTATGTGTGTATAATTAATTTGTTTTCTCTGTAGCTTTGATTAAATGACTATTAGTCTTGATTTCAAAAAATTAGGAAAGTTTCTACCATAGTTTTTTTTTTCTTATTAGATTAACAAAACCAAACAATAAAGAATAATCTCATGATGGTGCAAGTAAATGGGCACTGGGACACAATGTTACCAGGGTGTAAATTTACACAGTTTCAGAGAGAATTTATTAGGGATTATTTATCAAAACTGATAATGACTCAACAGTGAAAAGGACTGGATTTGCCTACCTCCTGAAACAATTTTTATTTTTTTTTAAAGTTTCGATGAATACTAACAGTTTTGTTTTTAAAGACTTTTATTTATTTGACAGACAGAGATCACAAGCAGGCAGAGAGAGAGAGAGAGAGAGAGAGAGGAGGAAGCAGGGTCCCTGCTGAGCAGAGAGCCCAATGTGGGGCTTGATCCCAGGACCCTGAGATCATGACCTGAGCCAAAGGCAGGGGCTTTAAGCCACTGAGCCACCCAGACGACCCCCAAAACAATTTTTTTTTTTTTTAAAGATTCCATTTATTTATTTGACAGACAGAGATCACAAGTAGGCAGAGAGGCAGGCAGAGGGAGGGGGAGGAGGAAATAGGTTTCCTGTTGAGCAGAAAGTCCAATACGGGGCTCGATCCCAGTACCCTGGGATCATGACCTGAGCCGAAGGCAGAGGCTTAACCCACTGAGCCACCCAGGCGCCCCTCAAGCAGCTATTTTAACAGTCTTTGGTACGTTTGGAAATCTTGAGGAAGGATGGAACATGTCAGGTTCCATCCAGAGAAAGAAGATATACATTAAAAAAACAAACCCAAATGAGAATAATGGCATATGAAACACCGCAGAAGAAATGATTAGTGACTTTAGAGCATAGCAACTAAACCTATCTAAAAGGAAACATTCAGATAAAAAAACTAAAGAAAAAGCATAGAATATGGATTAGCTATGAGACAACTTTGAGCAGCCAATTAAGTATGTAACAAGTTCCCAAAGGAAGTTTCAAGTATTAATGGTTGAAAAATCCAACGAAAACTCCAAAATTGGACGAAAAGTAAAAATCTACAAATTTAAGAAACTCCATGAACTCTCAAGCACAAGAAACTTAAGGAAAACTACACCAAAGCATATTATGACCAAACTGCTCAAGAGTAGTGATAAAGAGAAAATCTTAAAAGCGTTGTGCGTGGGTGGAGAGAGAGACAGTATGTACAGAGGAACAATAAAAAGGACACATCATTTCTTGTCTGAAGCAACAGCAAGTGAGAAGACAGTGAAGCAACAACTTTCAAGTCCTGGAATAAAAAACCGTCAACCTAGGATTCTACTGCTAGTGAAAATCTCTCAGAAACAAAGACGGAATTTCTTTTCAGACCTACAAAAGCTGAAACAGTTAATCACCAGGAGACCTGCACTAGAATAAATGTTAAAGAAAATTTTTCGGGCAATGAGAAATAACGGATAACATCTACACAAAGAATTAAAGAGCACCGGAACAGCTTAGATGAAATGGACAAAGACACAAACCACCAAAGTTCACTAGGAAGAACACATAGCCCGAAAGGCCGTGTATCATAAAGAATCTGAACTCACAGTTAAGAATCTAGCTAGCTTCCTTAGTGCAGTAGGCGGTGAGTCGGTCTCATGACCGAAGGCCCTGGATACAGTCGGAAATGTTTCACAAGAAAATTTCAGATCCAGCTAGCTTCACTGGTGAATTCTACCAACTACTTAAGATAGAAATAATACCAACTACCATCAAACTTTCAGAAAATTGAAGAGGAGAGAACACTTTCCAATGTGAAGCTAGTATTATTCTCAATCCAAAACTGGACTAAGGCATTGCAAGAAAAGAAAATTACAGAACTTTATAATATAGCTGCATAATTGCTTTAATAGAATTTTAGCAAATCTAATTTTATAATAAATATAAATATAGCTGCATAATTGCTTTAATAGATTTTTAGCAAATCTAATTTTAATAAGTAACAGTACATCATGACCAAGTGGGATTTATCCCAGGAATGGGCTAGCATTTAAAAATCAAAATAATTTACAATAGCAGCAAAATTAAGATAAAAACACAGAAATATTGTAATAGGCAAATAAAACATTTGACAAATTCCAACAACGATTCCTGAGTAAAAAACTAAAACACAAACTCTGTAAAATCAGGGATAAAGGTATTCTTCAACTTAAATGGTGATTTATGAAAACCCTATAGCTAACATCATACTCAACGATTAAAAGCTAAAAGCTTTTCTTCTGAAGATCAGGAACAAAAGAAGGATGTCCATTCTGAACACTTTTATCCTAAATAGTATTGAAGTCCTAGCTGGTGCAATTAGGTAAGAAAAAGAAATAAGCAGCATCCAAATTAGCAAGGAAAAAGTAAAACTATCACTATTTTCAGACGACATATTATACAGAAAGCCTTAAAGACTCCAAAATCTCTCCTAGAACTAATCAATGAATCCGGTAAAGTTGTAAGGTATAATATGCAAAAATTCGTCACATTTCTGTATACCAATAATAAACTATCAGAATTAAGAAAAGGAACCCATTTACAATTGCATAAAAAAATACCTAGGAATAAATTTAACCAAGGAGAAGAAAGACCTGTACCCTAAAAATTATAGGATACTGATGAAAGAAACTGAAGACACAAATAAATGGCAAGATATTCCATGCTTATTGATTAGAAAAATTAATAGTTAAAATGCCCACACTACCCAAAGCAATCTATAGATTCCATGTAATTCGTACCAAAATTCCAATGGTATTTTTCACAAAAATAGAACATACAATACTAAAATGTATATGGAACCACAAAAAGACCCTGATTAGCCAAATTGATCATAAGAAGAATAAAACTGGAGGCATCATGTTTCCTGATTTCAAAACTATATTAAGAAGCCATAGTAGTACAAAAGAGTATATTGGCATAAAAAGATGCACAGATCAATGGAACAGAATAAACACTCTAGAAAAAAACCCCAAGCATATATGGTCAATTAATTTAGAACAAAAAAGCTGAGAATACACAATGGGAAAAGGAGAGTCTCTTCAACAAATGGTGTTGGGAAAACAGGACAGCCACATGCAAAAAAAAAAAAAGAAAGAAAGAAAGAAAGAAAGAAACTGGACCACTACCTTTCACCATACACAAAAATTAATTCAAAATGGATTAAATCTTTAATATGAGACCTGAAACCATAAAACTCCTAGAAGAAAACATAGGCAGTAAGCTCTATGCTAGCAGTCTTTTATATGACACCAAAAGAAAAGGCAACAAAAGCAAAAATAAACAAGTGGGACAGATCAAATACCAAAGGAAACCATCACAAAATGAAAAGGGGAGCCTACAGAATGGGAGAAAATATTTGCAAATCATACATCTGATAAAGGGTTAATAATCAAAATATATAAAGAACTCAGATGACTCAATAGCAAACACAACAATCCAATTAAAAGTGGGAAAAGGATTTGAACAGGTATTTTACCAAAGAAGACATACAGATGGCTGACATACAGAGAAGGTGTTCGGCATTCCTAATCATCAGGGAAATGCAAATCAAAACCACAGTGAGATCTCATATCACACCTGTCAGAATGGCTATTACCAAAAAGACAAGAAATAACAAGTATTGGCAAGGATGTGGCAAAAAGGGAACTCTTTTGCATTGTTGGTGGCAATGTAAATTGGTACAAGCACTCTGAAAACATTATGGAGTTTCCTCAAAACGTTAAAAACAGAACTACCTTAGGACTCAGTAATTCTACTTCTGGGTATTTATCAGAAGGAAATGAAAACACTAACTCAAAAAGATAAACTCCCATGTTTACTACAGCCTTATTTACAAGACCCAAGACATGGAAGCAACCTAAATATCCACTGATGGATGAATGGATAAGTTAAATGTGGTATATATACACAACGGACTACTATGCCGTCATAAATCAGAAGGAAATCCTGTTATTTGCAGCAACATGGATGGCTCTCGTTCTCCTTCCCTCTCCCTTCCCCTCTGTCCCTTCCCCCATAGCATTATGCTGAGTGAAAAAGACAGTGAGAAAATACTATACAATCTCACTTATATGTGGAATCTAAAAACAACAAACCCACAAAAACCAAAATCAAAGATACAGAGAACAGACTGGTGGTTGCCAGAGATGGGGGGTTTGGCATTAGTGAAATGGATGAGGGTCGTCAAAAGGTACATACTTCCAGTTATAAAACAAGTTAAGAAGATGTAATGCTCATCATGATGATAGTTATTAATACTGTACTGTATATTTCAAATTGCTAAAAGAGTAGAACTTAAAAGTTCTCATAATAAGAAAAAGAATTTATGACTGGTATGGATGGTAGCTAGACTTGTAATCATTGCATTATATATATATATATATATATATATATATATATATATAAATATCATGTTGTACACCTGAAAATAATGTTTATCTATATTATTATGAATATAACTCAATTGTAACTCTAAAAAAGCAGGAAAAAGGTGTTAAAAATACTAGAATATAAAACTTCTTTCCTTCCAAAAAGAACTATATAAACATCCCCAGATTAAATTCCTAAACACAAACAAAAACAAAAAAAAACTTACAGGTTGCACCATATTGAATAGTGAAAGAACAACCAAATGCTTCCCCCTATGATCAAGAACAGAATATATCCACTCTTTTTTTTTTTTTAAATATAGCATTAGAGGTTCTAGCCAATACAATAAGAAAATAAAAAGAAATATAAGTTATCCAGATTGAAAAGGAAGAAACAAAACTCTCTTTATTAGCAGATGGCATGTTCTATGTAGAAAATCTGATGAGTCTACAAATATTCTACTACAGCTGAGAGTGAATTTAGTAATACTGTAGTAAAACTATAAAATACAGCTGAAAGCAATTAAAGAAGACCAAAATAAATGGTGAAATATACCATGGTCATGGGTCAGAAGACTCAATATTGTTTAGATGAAAATTTTACATATATTAATCTATGGATTCAATGCAGTCTCAAACCAAATCCCAGCAATTTTTTTCATAAAGAAATAGATTCTAAGGGCGCCTGGGTGGCTCAGTGTGTTAAGCCTCTGTCTTCAGCTCAGGTCATGGTCTCAGGGTCCTGGATCAAGCTCCACACTGGGCTCTCTGCTTGGCAGACAGCCTGCTTCCCCCTCTCTTTCTGCCTCTCTGCCCACTTGTGATCTCTCGCTCTCTGTCAAATAAATAAATAAAATGTTAAAAAAAAAATAGATTCTAAAATTCATGGAATGGCAAAAGACCTACAATAGCCATAATCACTTGAAAAAGAACAAAGTCAGAGGACTAACACTAGCAATCTTCAATATAAAACTATATTACTATATAATACTATAGTAATATATAAAACTAGAGTAATCAAGACAGCATGAGATTAGCATGAAGATAGACCAATAAGGGACGCCTGGGTGGCTCAGTTGCTTAAGCGGCTCCTTTCGGCTCAGGTCATGATCCCAGCGTTCTGGGATGGAGTCCCACATCGGGCTCCTTGCTTGGTGGGGAGCCTGCTTCTCCCTCCGCCTCTGTTGCCACTCTGCCTGCCTGTGCTCGCGCACTCTCTCTCTCTCTGGCAAATAAATAAATAAAATCTTTAAAAAAAAAAAAAAGATAGGGCGCCTGGGTGGCTCAGTGGGTTAAACCGCTGCCTTCGGCTCAGGTCATGATCTCAGGGTCCTGGGATCGAGTCCCGCATCGGGCCCTCTGCTCAGCAGGGAGCCCGCTTCCCTCTCTCTCTCTCTCTGCCTGCCTCTCCATCTACTTGTGATTTCTCTCTGTCAAATAAATAAATAAAATCTTTAAAAAAAAAAAAAAAAAGATAGACCAATAATAGATCAATGAAATAGAACACACAGCGCAGAAACGGACTCACATATATGTGATCGTTTCCTTTTCAACAAAGGCACAAATACAGCTTAGACCCAAAATAATAGTCTTTTCAACAAATGGTGCCTACACAATTGTGCATATATATATATATCTCCATATGCATATTTATATGTATAAATATATTTATATCTTTTAAAAGAAACATCTTGCAATGTATACAAAAATTCATGCCAAATGGATCTTAGACCAACTATGAAATCTGACACTTACAAAACTTCTAGAAGAAGAGACTATCTTTGTGACCTTAGAGTGAGTGACCAGAAAGATCTCTTGGATATACCATGAAAAGCACAATCCATAAAGGAAAAAATTCATAATTAGACTCCATCAAAATTAAAAACTGTTAAAAGAATGAAAAGAATAAAATACAACTGGGAGAAAGTATTCTCAAATCACGTATCGAAAATCTTAAAGAACGAAGTAGGGTTAATAGATGCCAAACATTTCCAAGATACAGGGTTAAAGAAAAACAAAGTGCAGTGTACTAAACATAATCTGCTACCTTTTGCAATTTGTTTTAAACAAAAAAGGATAGCGAACCAACCCATCCAATAATTGTTTCTATATGCATAGAATATCTCTGGAAAGAGACCCAAAAGTGATGAGTAAAGTATGTAGTGAAAACTGCTTCCCTTTGGTGTGGAAGGGAAACAGTTTTCACTACATACTTTTTCGAAATACGATTTTTTTCCTACACAAATGTACCACTTTTCAACAAACATAAAATGACCTATTGATTCCATCTTTGTGAGTTCTGTCCTATAGAACACTTAAGCCAGGGTGCCTGGGTGGCTCAGTCAATTAAGTGTCTGGCTTCTGATTTTGGCTCAGGTCATGACCTTAGGTGGTGAGATTGAGCCCCATATCGGGCTCCGTGCTCAGTGCAGAGTCCACTTGAGATTCGTTCTCCTTCCCTCTCCCTTCCCCTCTGTCCCTTCCCCCATTCGCATGCATACACTCTCTCTTTCTCCCTCTAAAATAAATAAAATCTTCTTTAAAAAAGTCCCAAGACTTTTATTTTATTAATTTGTTATTTAAAATTGACCTATAATTGATGTATAACTCAGTAAAGATTTTTTAAAATTTATTTATTGAAAGATTTTATTTATTTATTTGAGAGAAAGCAAGAGTGAAAGAGATCATGGAGGGAGAGAGAGAAAGAGAGACACAGACTTCCACTGAGCAGGGAGCCCAATGTGGGGCTCGATCCCAGGACCTCTGTGATCATGACCTGAGCCACAGGTGGACACTTAACCAACTGACCCAACTAGGTGTCCCAAGATTTTTTAAAATTTAAATAAATGATTGGTTTCAGTTTGCATGGCCCCTGTAATAGATGTAAAAGCATGGCACTTTTAAACTGAACTTAAGGTGACACTCACCCTTTTCCGGGCTTCAGATTTCTGGAAGCACTCGTGCTGTATGAAAGTAGCTGCAGCAGAAATTCTGGGTGGCAGTGTGTGGTCTGCGTCGAGCATACTCACTGCTCGCTCCAGAGTCATCTCCATGTCTGCATTCCTAGACAAACAGTCACAGAGTCAGCGGAATTCCAGACCTGCTCCCTCCTGCCTCCCAGCCCGATATCCAGAAATGATTTGGCTTATATCCCAAAGCACATAGAACATCTGAGCCTTGGCTTCTCTTCACCCAAAAGAAAGATAAGCACCTGAGATCAGAAGGTACAAGAAGCTAGCAGTAGAAATATTCCCGGTCATACTAACCTCTGAAAAGAATGAAACTGAACTCTGTTTAAAATAAGTAATATGGGGGCGCCTGGGTGGCTCAGTGGGTTAAAGCCTCTGCCTTTGGCTCAGGTCATGATCCCAGGGTCCTGGGATCGAGCCCTGCATCAGGCTCTCTGCTCCTCGGGGAGCCTGCTTCCTCCCCTCTCTACCTGCCTCTCTGCCTACATGTGATCTTTGTCTGTCAAATAAATAAATAAAATCTTTTAATAAATAAATAAATAAATAAAATAAGTAATATGTAGTATGATAACCGCATGTTAAAAGGCCACTTTACAGGCATAATAAGAGGTACCCGGGTGGCTCAGTCAGTGGAGCCACTTAAAAAGGTAGGTAAGTAAGTAAGTAAATAAACAAATAAATAAAGGCACAATAAGACTTCACATGGAATTTAAAATAAATTTGATCTTAAAAATTAAAAATATTTCTACCATGGTAATGTTATACTCGTGGATGAAACACCTTCCCTCAATAATCATTAGATTTTTCTCAGATCTGTTCAGAATCAGTTATTTTACCTGAAAATGAGTTTTAAAATGAACATTCAGTAAGTTTTCTAACAAATGAAACACTATGTAAAGAGTACCAGGAAAACTGAGTCTGTTTTATTCAAATAAGTCATGCTGATGTGACCGAATCCATTAGGAAAAGTAATGATTAAACATAATTATAATGTGCTTTTTCTTAAAGAAAACAATTTCTGTCACCATTGCTTTGCCATTGCCATGACATTTGGTGTATGTCTATCTAGTAAGATACTTTTGTCCTTTACTAATTGCAGGTATTTATAGTGATGATGAAATCTGATGTAGTTTGACACAAGAGAGAATAACTGATAGAGGACAAATAAAATTGCCGTTTGTAAAACAATAATTCCCAAATGCCTCATCAAACTGGTTTTTTCTCCCCTTTTATTTCTGCCTGGAGGGGAACTACGTTAGGCAACCTGTTACCATTGTGGATGTTAACACATTCATGCTTCCTCAAGCACTGACTCAGAGAAAGCAGACTCAGGATGTCAACATCTTAGAATTGCAGCTAAAGATGTGCCTTAAAGGTATCCTAGGACTTTGGCTTCAAAGAGTTAAACCTGATTCATTCCTGGTGATAGAGAACAAAAGGATAGCTTGGCAGGGCGTTTTCCAGTATTTGCTAACCAGCACAAAGAGTACAGGCATACCATGTCTTATTGTACCTGGTACCTTACTCTACGAAGCTTTGCAATACTGCTTTTTCTTTTTTTAAATATGAAGGTTGTGGCAACCTTGCGTCAAGCATGCCTATCAGTGCCATTTTCCCACAGCATTTTCTAACCTGATGTCTCTGTGTCACATTTTGTAATTCTCATAATGTTTCAAATTTTTGCTATGATGATTGGTGATCAATGATATTTGATGTTACTACTCTATTTATTTGGGTGGAGATGCCATGAACCACACCCACATAAGATGGTGAAATTGACTAATAAATGCGTGTGTTCTGACTGTTCCACTAACTGGCTGTTTACCCATCTCTCTCCTTCTCCTTATGGCCTCCATGTTCCCTGATACACAGATTGAAATTAGGCCAGTTAATAATCCTACAATGACCTCTAAGTATTTGAGTGAAAGGAAGATTTGCACGTCTCTCACTTTAAATCAAAAGCTAGAAATTATTAAGTTCAGTGAGGAAGGCACGTTGAAAGCCAAGAAAGGCTGATAGCCAGGCCTCTTGCACCAAACAGTTGGCCCAATTGTGAACGCAAAGGAAAAGTTTCTAAGGAAATAGAAAGTTCACTCTAGTGAACACACAAATGCTAAGAGTGAAACAGCCAGGACGCCTGGGTGACTCACTGGGTTAAGCGTCTGATCATGATCCTGGGGTCCTGGGGTTGAGTCCACAGAATGGGGCTCCACACTCAACGGGGAGTCTGCTGTTCCCTCGCTCTCTGTCCTTCTCCCCAGCCAGCTCCCACCCCGTCACCGCCTCCTGCTCGTGCTTGGTCTCTAGCTTGCTCTCTCTCTCAAGTAAATAAATAAAATCTTAAAAAAAAAAAAAAGTGAAACAACCTTATTGCTGATATGGAGAAAGTTTCAGTGGTTTAGAAAGATGATCAAACCAGCTATAATATTCCCTTAAGCCAAAGCCAAAATCACAGCAGGGCCCAGACTCTCCTCAACCATGTGAGGTCTGAGAGAAGTGAGGAAGCTGCAGAAGAAAATTGTGAAGCTAACAGTTCATAATGTTTAAGGGAAGAAGCTGCTTCCATAACATAGAAGTGCAAGGTGAAGCACCTTTAAAAAAAAAACTTATTTGAGAGAGAAAGTGCATGCAGGGTGGGATGGAAGGGCAAAGATGGGGAGAGAAAGTCTTAAACAAACCGCTCACTGAGGGCAGAGCCTAAGTGTGCTTAATCTCCCAACCCTACAATCAGGACCTGAGCCGAAATCAATAGTTAGATGCTGGGCGCCTGGGTGGCTCAGTGGGTTAAGCTGCTGCCTTCGGCTCAGGTCATGATCTCAGGGTCCTGGGATCAAGTCCCGCATCGGGCTCTCTGCTCAGCGGGGAGTCTGCTTCCTCCTCTCTCTCTGCCTGCCTCTCTGCCTACTTGTGATCTCTGTCTGTCAAATAAATAAATAAAATCTTTAAAAAAAAAAAAAAAAGAGTTGGATGCTTAACTGACTGCACCACTCAGGCGTCCCTCAAGGTGAAGCACTTTTATTTTTTTTTATTTTTTTATTTTTTAAAGATTTTATTTATTTATTTGAGAGAGAGAGACAGTGAGAGAGAGCATGAGCGAGGAGAAGGTCAGAGAGCAAAGCAGACTCCCCATGGAGCTGGGAGCCCGATGTGGGACTCGATCCCGGGACTCCAGGACCACGCCCTGAGCCGAAGGCAGTCGTCCAACCAACTGCGCCACCCAGGCGTCCCGGTGAAGCACTTTTAAAGAGATCTATATATCTATAGATATATATCTACATATCTATAGATAGATCTACATATCTATCTATATATCTACATATCTACACATCTATACATAGATACATATGTATCTATAGAAATATACATATATATCTATATATATTTTTAAAAATTTGTTTTATTTTTATTAGAGAGAGTGCATGCAAGTTGGGAAGGAGGGGGAAGAGAGAGAGAGTGAATCTCAAGTAGAGTGCACACCTAGCGTGAAGCATGATACAGGGTTTGATCTTATGACCCTGAGATAGTGACCTGAGCCAAAATCCGGAGTCAGGTGCTCAACCGACTGAGTCACCCATGCACCCCTAGGTGAAGTACTTTGTAGAAGCTACAGCAAGTTATCCAGAAGATCTTGCTAAGATCATTAATGAAGGTGGCTACACTAAACAACAGATTTGCAATGTAGACCAAGCAGCTTTATATTAGAAGAAGATGCCATCTAGGACTCTCACAAGTAGAGAGGAGAAGCTAATGCCTGGCCTCAAAAAAAAAGCTCTTTTGTTAGAGGCTATTGCAGCTGGGACTCTAAGTTGAAGCCAATGCTCACTGACCATTTCCAAAACCCTAGGGCTCTTAAGAATTAGGCTAAATCTACTTTGCCTGTGCTCTATCGAGGGAACAACAAACCCTGGATGACAGCACATTTGTTTGCAACATGGTTTACTGAATATTTAGCCAAGTGTTGAGACCCACTCCTCGGAAGAAAAAGATACCTATCAAAATATTACTGTTCGTTGACAGTGCACCTGGTCACCAAGAAATCAGATGGAGACATACGACGAAATCAAAGTTGTTCTTAGGCTTACTATCACAATATCCATCCTGCAGCCCATGGATCAACGAGTAATTCTGACTTTCAAGTCTTACTATTTAAGAAATACATTGCTTTGGCAGTACATGTACTAAAATTGGAACCACACAGAGATTAGCATCGCCTCTGTGCAAGGACGACACGTAAATTCATGAAGCGATTTACAGTTTTTAGAAGTCGGTAATAAAAGGCCCAGCAGAAGTATAGTCGATGATACTGTAATAGCGTTGTCTGGTGACAGATGGCAGCTACACTTGTGATGAGCATAGCATAATGTATAAACTTGTGGAATCAATGTTATATACCTGAAAAATAAGGTAACATTGTGCATCGACTACACACAGTCAATTTAAAAAAAATTAAAAAAAAAAATCGATTGCACAAGGCTATACCTTCCTTAGATAGTAATTCCTCTGATGGATTTGGACAAAGTGAATTGAAAAACTTCTAGAAAGGATTCACCATTTTGGGTGCCACACAATAGCAGTCCTGATTCAACGTGCCTGGCTGGCTCAGTTCAAAGAGCAAGCGACTCTTGATCTCGGGATCATGAGTTTGAGCCTCACATTGGGTGTAGAGATTATGTGAATTAATAAAACTAAACTAAACTGAACTAAAATAAAATAAAAAGCATCCTGATTGACAGGAAGAGGTCAAATATCAACATTAACAGAAGGTAGGAAAAAGTTGATTTCAACCCTCATGGTGACTTTGAGGGATTCAGGACTTCAGGAGAGGAAGCAGCTGCAGCTGTGGTGGAAACAGCCAGAGAACTAGAATTAGAAGGGGAGCCTGAAGCTGGGACTGAATTGCTGCATTCTCCTGATAAAACTTTAATGCAAGAGCAGTTGCTTC
This sequence comes from Neogale vison, assembly GCF_020171115.1. Classification (NCBI taxonomy): domain Eukaryota; kingdom Metazoa; phylum Chordata; class Mammalia; order Carnivora; family Mustelidae; genus Neogale; species Neogale vison. Next base: position 74,515,140 of record NC_058102.1, read on the forward strand.
ATATGGATGAGCAAAGAAAATGGTTCCTTGCGATGGAATCTACTGCTGGTGAAGAGGCTGTGAAGATTGTAAAAATGACAACAAAGGGGTTGGAATATTGTATCAACTTGGTTGATAAAGAAGCCACAGGGTTTGGGAGATTTGCTTCCAAAACTGAAAGAAGTTCTCCTGTGAGTAAAATGCTATCAAACAGCGTCACATGCTAAACCGAAATCATTCATGAAAGGAAAAGTCAATCAATAGGGCAAACTTCATTGTCTTATTTTAAGAAACTGTCACACCCCAACCTTCAGCAACCACCACTCTGATCAGTCAGAAGCCACCAACAATAAGGTAAGACCCTCCACCAGGACAAAGAGAACCGCTCTTGGAATGCTCAGATGATGGCTAGCATTTTTTAGCAATGAAGTATTTTTAAATTAAGGTATGTACATTGTTGTTTTAGACATAATGCTATTGCATATTTAATAGATTACAGTGTAAGCAGAACTTTTATGTCCACTGGGAAAACAAAACATCCATATTGGACCCACTTTACAACAATATTCACTCTACGTTGGCCGTCTGGAAACTAACCCACCATACCTTTGACGTATGCTTATAAATTCCCTCTTATAGCAGGCTAACTCACTAATCCATGTGTAGATATGAGTTTATGTATGTGTAGTGCTTTATGGTGTGTTTGTGTGTGGTGGACGTGACACAGGTGAGAAGGGAAGAGTAATGGGACCCAGGACTAAAAACCAATACCCAGTGCTTCCAATACACATGTTCAAACATACCAATGTCCCCTCATGAGTATGAAGGTATTAAGAATGAAGCAGAACAGTTGGGGCATCTGTACTGAGAATTATATAATGATCTCCTGTTTTAAAGTTGTGCCTCAGGAATCAACTTAATGGGTAAAAAATGTAGGCTATTACTATTTGAGTCATTTTTATTTAGTATAAACACAGCTTTTAAAAGAGATGAAGGGGTGCCTGGGTGGCTCAGTCGGTTAAGCGGTTAAGGGTCTGCTTTCAGCTCAGGTCATGATCTCAGGGTCCTGGGACAAGTCACAAGTCACATGTTGGGCTCCTGGTTCAGCAGGGAGTCTGCTCCTCCCTCTTCCCCCCCACTTGCACCTGCTCTCTCTCAAATATATTAATTGTTTTTTTAAAAAATAAATAAAAAAGAGATGGAAATATTCTACATGCATGGACTCCAATGCCTTTACAGAAACGTCAAAACTCTAACATTCCCCATCTCGTGGGAATTTTAAGTGTTTACACCCTTGAACGCTACACGTGTTTTAACTGATGGAGGATCACTTATGAGAATAATAGCCTTTTGTTCGATGCAGGTATTTTTGGTTTGTTTTTGTTTTGTTTTTTTAAGAGTAAGCCTCTAATCCACTTCGTAAGTCACACACGTCTCAGGGAAGTTTGCATTTCCCAACACTGTAATGGCCACAGATAATTCCATTACTCTAATCCTTTATTCTCCTGAATATGATTCACAAAGAGCTCTGCATCCACAGCTCGTCAACCCAGTGCTACTTCACTTTATCATTAAAAACGACTCTCACACTGAAGGAAGACTTCCTCTTTAAGAAGGTCGGCTACAGCCATGAGGGCGTCGATTCTGTGTTCACCGTCTGTGAAGTCCAGCTCTGTAACACGGCCTGCATTCTGATCCCAGTCTGCCTCCATCTCTGTGCCACCTTCACCCCTCCCTTCCCCTCTGTCTGCCTACCCCATCCGCCAACCATATCGAGCTTTCTTCCTTCTCTAAACACTGTGTGCCTCCTCACAAGCTGCTCTGATTTTTCTAGAAAGCCCATCGTTCTACCTCGTTCTTATCCATTCTTCATGACTCAGTTCCAATATCCACAGCTCTGAAATCTTTCCTGTGTCCCCATCCCCAGCTAGATCTTTTCCGAATTTCCTCCTCAATACTCATTCCTCCCCTCCTTCCCTCTCTCTTTCTCTTCCTCCCTCTTTCCTACTTCCCTTTCCACTCAATCACAAAACACTTCTTGAAGCCTGTGGAAATGTGGCTCATGAGATGGCGCTGGGAGGTGGGTGGGGGTGGAGAGTAGGGGGAGACTCTGCCCTGGGCCCCATTATTGCCCGAACACATTCTCCAGAACAGAGTCTTTTTTAACCATTTTAGATAATATAAAATGATTTCAATGTAAGTGAAAAATTCAAGGGGAAGCAGTGTAAAATATCTTTGGTCAGAATAGGAGATGATATAGGAAAAAAAAATAAAAACATGGTACTTTTTTGTCTGTGCAATCCTTCAGCAACCAGCATTCTTGCTGACTAACAATGCAGCCCTGCCCCAGGCTGGTTCCAAGATATTACATACATTAATAGGGCTACACCTCGGAGGGCCTAACCAATATGACATGATAAATGGAAAGCTCCTGGGTGATGTCAGATGCTCAGGAAATACAAATTCCACCCCATCACAAAGGTTTAAGTGTGATGAAAGTACTGCTTTGGGAATGTGCCTCTGGTGTAGGTATAGGTTCCTCGAGACTGTTTTGAGGGGAATTAGAAGAGTCTTAGCTGAAGCAATAAAGCCTTGAACTGGACCATTAAAAATGGAAATGGAAAATAAGATATAGTTGAAAGATACCTGAAGAATCAAAGAACTTAAAAACATTGGTAATTAAGAGGATATGGAAGGTTTTTTTTTGCTCTGTGCTGCTCTATATCATGAACTTGACTGGTAATCCTACTAGGGATCCAACCTCTCTCCACAAGCTCCATCTACTAATCTTAGAGTACAATGCTCTTTTGTTCTCCGAATTCCCATAAGCTAGCACCTGATGATGTCTCTTATTTTCTTTTGCACTGATCCTGTCCTAAACCTTCATATAGTCCATTCCATTTTCTATCTCTTGCAGTGCTAGGTATGCTGGAGGAGTCTGACATGCATTTGCTGAACCACCACTCCCCGACAGGTACAAAAATTGTATTTTTAGAAAAATAGATCTGGAACATTTCACTTGGTAATTTCTTAAACCTTTTTCACCAGTCTGATTTAGATCAGATATTGAATCTCTTTTCACTCCAATGGCTTGGTTTTCAGCTGCCTTAGTAAATGTCTGACCAGCCATTCTTCTTTTGGAAAGAAAGATCCATTATTTAATACCTTATGTTACTATGTAGGTCTATAATTGTACCTGCCTACTCTGTAGGAATGTTCTACATACATGGAAGAACTCTTGTTTACATGTAGGACTTTTACCAGACATTTAAAAAAAAAAAAGTAGATTCCAAAAACAGGGACTAGATAGGTTTGAAAGGTTTGATATGGGAGAGAATGCAGGGCAAAGGAGAACATGGGGTCCTAGAGCCAGGACTCTCAGGAGATGGCCCTGGGAGCCAAACTGCCACGGGGCACACCTCGGAAGGAAGAGATGCAGACAAGGCGTCAGGCAGAGATGCCACCTTGAGGACTTACTTTCCTATTATTGGATATACCCTCTTTTCCTTTTACACAGAGAGAAAATTTTCAAGAAGAGTTCACTTTTATGAATTCTGGTCTTCAGGATAGCAACTTTGGGAATCGTTAAGAATAGATTTCTTACCCTTTATTTCAAGTTTCTTTACCCTCAGGTGTTCCTTCTATTCTTTGATAATTTAGTCTAATAAAATCTGCCCTGTCCATTAAAACAATAACCCAAAAATAGCATAGTTAATACTTCTTCTAGAATCTGAGCAACAAAATAACTTAGATGGCAAAAAAACACAGATTTTATGTTTCATTACTTCCTTCCTTCTTTCATTCTCTCACCATGCACTTATTTAGTGCCTATAATGGGTCTGCCTCTGTTTTAGGGTACTAAGAATACAAATATAAGACATTCTCAAAAAGTTCAAAGTCTAGAGGAAAAGCTGTATGACATGAATAACCACAATGTATTATTCTGCACCCACACAGTGCTGCTATCTGGGGCACCCAGATTACAAGGGGAGTGATCAGGAAATAGGCAGGATCTGAGTTACATCCAGAACCATAAGGAGCCAGGCAAAACCAGAGCTACTGTGGATAATGAGAGACAGACAGAGACAGATGGATATAGATAGATGGAAAAAAGGAAAGGAGAAAGGGAGAAAGGAAATACACGAATGAATATCTATTAAGTGAAGAGGTTCCAAGTGGCCTGTTTGTGTAGGGGTGTGGGGGGACGGTGGTGAGAAAGGGTGGAGGGGAGTAGGATTGGAGTGATAAGAAGAGGTGAAAACGCAGGATTAGGCCATGTGTGCCATCCTAGAAAGTACAAAAACTTGGTGGACTTATGGAAAGGTTACAATCGAGGCAGAGAAAGAATCAGATTTGGTAAGATCATTCTAATGGTCAGAGCAAGACCAGAGGTACAGAGATGTGTGCAATGGAGATGGACAGAGGGGTAAAAAGTTAAGGCCCGTTGGGGAAGTTGCAATACAATGTGGGACTTGGGGGGATTGAAAATAAGCACAACTTACAGGTTTGTAAGGGACAGGACTTCAGTTCGAGGAGATGGTCAGGAGTAAACAGTAGGGAGGAGCTAATACATTAGGTTTTGAGAAGAGTTTGGGATGCCCAAGAGGTTGCTAGAAATATATGCAGATCTCGATAGAGTTCAGGATAGAGGACAGTTCTGAAGAAGAAACTTGGGGAATCACGAAGATATGAGTGTAGTAAACGGGCCTCCTTGAAAGAGTGCCCAGGCTTGGAGAAGGGTTACCAAAGGCGACCTGTCTGAGCATGCAGAAAAGGAGCACACGGAGAAGACCGAGACAGCTTGAGAGGGAAGTGGAAAACCGGAAGAGGCTGGTGCCCTGGAAACCGAGAGAAGAGAGAACTTCACAGAGAGTGCTGTCAAATCTGTCCAAAGGCTGAGTAACATGAGGACGGAATAAATATCTGCTTCGGATGTAGCAAAAAGGCAGTCATCGGTCCCTTTGTGAGGACAACACTTCCACAAAATGGTGGGGATGGAAGCCAAAGTACAGCAGAGTGATGAGAGACTGGGGAGTGGGAGGGTGCCTCAAGAAGCACGGGGGCACGGAGATGGAGGAAGAGAAGAATGCCAGTTGTCAGAGGATGTGGCATCAGAGTTCCGTTCCTGCTAAACTCACTTTGTGAAAATCGTGCCAAGCACAAATCCTAGAATGTAGCAGGCATTTAATAAATTTTAAATTATCCACTTAAAGGCCTTCTTCCATAAATAATGACCTCATACATTTTCTTCTTTATAAGTATGTCCACAGTGACAAAGATCTGCATTCTATAAGAACTGTGAGAAGTCTCAGGCTCAGTTTTGTTTTATAAAAACTATTTCCTGGAGTACCTCAGTGGCTCAGTCAGTTAAGCATCTGACTCCTGATATCAGCTCAGGTCATGACCTCAGGTTTGTGAGGTCAAGCCCTATCCCACCACCCTCGCATCCCAATCAGGCTCTGTGCTCACCAGGAAGTCTGTTTGAGATTCTCTGTCTCCTGCTCCCTCTGCCACTATCCTCCCTCACACTGCCTGGATGCCCCCTCTTTCTCTCTCAAATAAACAAATCTTTAACAATTTCCTGCTTCAGGATTAGATGATCCTATCATCTTTTATCACCAGTGTCTGAGCAATCAATGAGCAGACAGCACAAAGTCACTTAAAGGGATGATAAGCAGTAACAACTTCCATTAAGCAACTTTAGAAATAAAACAAAAGTCATGTATTTACTGTTTTACCATAACAATACTACATCATTATTTCTGGAGTTACTGATTTAATAATCAATTTCTCAACCTTTCTCGTAGTAACTTCCTCAGTTCATGAAATTTGTACTCCAGCATTAAACCTGAGTAAGACTGGGGCGCCTGGGTGGCTCAGTGGGTTGAAGCCTCTGCCTATGGCTCAGGTCATGATCTCAGGGTCCTGGGTTCGAGCCCTGCATTGGGCTCTCTGCTCGGCAGGGAGCCTGCTTCCTTCTCTCTCTCTCTCTCTGCCTACTCGTGATCTCTCTGTCAAATAAATAAATAAAATCTTTTTAAAAAAACCAAAAAACCTGAGTAAAACTTAGGTTCTAAAGATCAGATTGGTCGTGCCAGAAAGTCAATTATGAGAGGCCAAAGAAGGACTTCAAGAATCTGGTTACTTTAATTATTCAGTACTGCCAAAAAAATTCTCTCCAAATCACTGCTGCTAGCATCAAAAAGTAAAAGCGTCAGGCATCAAAGGAAGGAAAGCGACACCTGGGGATTAAGCTGCCTTTGCTTACTTAGGTCTCCAGCTCTCCATCGTTTTACAACAACAGTTATCAAAATAGCAGGTAAAGTTCACTCTTAGCACCAGCAATACGCATTTTTTCTTTTTTACCTTCCTTTAGTTCGAGGAATGATTGAGACAAGACATGCAATTAACCCTTTCTTGGTCTACATTCGAGTAAGTGCTCATTCAGAGCAGATTCTCACAGAGCCAAGGGGTGGCCATGCCTTCAGCCAGCAACTAATTTGGAACAGATGGACTTAATGTCACATTTCCCCGCAAAGCTGCCATAGGAACAGGTAGCTTGGCCCCTGTCCCTGAGGTAAATAGGCTAATCTGTCAATTAGGCAGATGCCTGAGAAGTCATTGTTTTCATCGCTTCTCTCTGGAAGCCTTTCTGGCAGCCCCAGAAGTGCCAGCTCACCCTGAAGGGCTATGGGAACAGAATGTGCTGGCACAGGCCGTCCCGTCAACCGCGAGGGGACTCACCCGAGCTGGGAGTCGGTGAAAGTGCTTCTGTCCAGGAGCAGGTTCCCACTCCCAGCGGCTGCCACTTGGCCGGCCGTCATGTGCGTCCTCCTCCCGCCTGCATCCACAGTGACACTGGGCCCAGCTTCCCTCACCATGCGGGTGCTGCGGAAGGAGCTCTGGTGCCAGGAGTGAGAGGCCCTGTTCTGATTGACCACCTGCAGGGGGGCCAGTGGCCGGAGGTGCCCTGGGACAGGCCCCGAAGTCAGATAGTTCTCTTTCTCCAAGAGGTTTCCCATGCTGTGACTGGTCCCGGGCCTGGGGTACGTGAGCACCACTGAGTTGACAGGGGCATTGTCGAACATGGTGTCACTCACAGACCCATACTGGTGCTGTCTGTGGTAGGTGTCATAGTGGCGATGTCTGCTCATGGCCCCGGAGTGATTGAAACCAACGATTTCTGAGCGAGCATATCGAGGCGGCAGAAGGAGGGTGGATCTCCTGCTGTCTTGGTGCCGCAAAGTGTGCCCAGCCTGGCTTCTCTGACCATACTGGTAATCACTGTGTGAGTAATGAATCCTCTCAGGGCTGCTGTCTGGAGAAATCTCAAGTCTCCTCAGAGGCTGCCTCAAGGATCTTTCTTCTACTGACTTCTGTGAACTGTACTGTGCTGTTCCTCTCCCCCAGCGACTTTCGTAAGTGGCAGCGGTGCCTGTCTGCAGAGAAACAAAATTTAAATGTGGCATAAGTCAGTTTTCATCTTTGTTAAAGACCAAGGATCCAGGACTATTACATAAGGTGTCCATTTCTCTGTCTCACATGAAGATGTTGGCTACTTTTCTTTAAAAAAAAAAGTTGTTTGTACCAGGATTTGATACTATTTAAAGTTTCCAGTTTTGGAGTGCCTGGGTGGTTCAGTCAGTAAGCATCTGCCTTTAGCTCAGGTCAAGATGCCAGGGTCCTGGAATTGAGCCCCACCTCAGGATCTTTGCTCATCGAGGAGCCTGCTTCTCTTTCTCTCTTCCTTCCCTCCCATATTTGTGTTTCCTCTTCATCACTCTCTCTCTCAATAAATAAATCTTTTAAAAAAATAAAGTGCCAAGTTTTCCCTGGTGTCCACACAACATCAATCTTCACATAATCAGTTTAGGGAATGGCAATATTTGAGAAAAATAAACATTAAAAAATAATCTATGGAAGGGGCGCCTGCCTCACTCAGCTGGTGGAGCATGTGACTCTTGATCTCAGGGTCATGAGTTCAAGCCCCACGTTTGATACACAGCTTACTTAAAAAAAAAAAAGGTAAAAAAATTAAGATCTACAAAATTTTTAAAAAAACTATGAAAGTTTAAAAATGTTTTCATGGTAATCTGATAACTAGGGTTATTCCTTGGTATCCTACCTTTAGCATGTCATAGGTTTTAATACCAGGTGAACGCCCACCAGCATAGTCACTTTCAACCAAGTGTAGGTTATAGACATACTCAGGAACACTGCTGGTTCGGTGAAGATTTCCTGCAATCAAGCATATAGTAAAATATTAAGTGGGCCAATCAGTAGTTAAAGATTACATAATGGATTTAAGTAATTAAGACCAATAACAAGTATCAGGTTTATATTAGTGTTTTTAAATGCTTAATATCACCCTTGGATATGGGAAAGGACCAAATGTTATCACAACATTCTTTATGAGATTTCAAAATAAAAATTGAATTAAGAATAAAAACCTATTTTTTAAAATACTAGTTAAATTTTTTTTATAAGAGAAAGGAAGAATGAGGAGAGACAGTTTTCATAAAGATCCAAAAATGGGGGCACCTGGGTGGCTCAGTGGGTTAAATGTCTGCCTTTAGCTCAGGTCATGATCCCAGGGTCCTGAGCTTGAGTCCCACACCCAGCTCCCTGCTCAGCAGACAGCCTGGTTCTCCCTCTCCTCCCTGCTCTTTCGTCTCTCGCTATTCTGTCTCTCTCTCTCTCTCAAATAAATAAATAAAATCTTTTAAAAACAACAACAACAACAAACCCCAAAGATCCAAAAATGTTTGTTATGAAACTGAGGAATTTGGGAGTCATTTATTGGCTCAGGTGGTCCATTGCATAAACATTCCATTTCTTGGGGCACCTGGATGGCTCAGTGGGTTAAAACCTCTCTGCCTTCTGCTCAGGTCGTGATCCCAGGGTCTGTGAGAGGGCTCTCTGCTCAGCAGGGAGTCTGCTTACCCCTCTCTATTTCTGCTTGCCTCTCTGTCTACTTGTGATCTCTGTCTGTCAAATAAATAAATAAAAATCTTTAAAAAAGCAAAAAACAAAAAACATTCCGTTTCTTAAGTCGGAGGAAAGAGAACTCTATTTCTGGGGTGGAAATTCCGAAGTTTCCTGAGAAGGGTGTAGGTGCATAAATATAATAGGGACAAACAGAATCGTGACTCAATACTAGTAGATAAGATAGCCTGTAAAAACAGCAAGGTGGTTCAGTGCAGTCAAAGAAAACATCCACTTGAAAGGGGCCAAGCCTGGGGTTAAGGTTCTTGGCACCGTGAGTTAGGCAGGGCATGAAACCATTCTCTCTACTACGAATGAGTGCTTGTGTGGAATTACCAGGCTCGATCTTATTCTGGTGGTCTAATCCAGCCCACTGCCCTACAAACACTTAGTAGGAGGCAGTGTTTCCTGCTCAGCTCTGTGGGTCTACAGGGACTCTCAATAGATGCATGTCTCTTAAAACAGTCCTTTTTGAGGAGAGGGGTTGTAGGAGACAGTGTGGTGATCCTCTTCAACTTTTTTACCCTTCTCTCAGCTTTCTGTTCGTTCTCCTTTTATAATCTCCCACCGCCTTACCAAAAACAAAACAAAACCTAATCAAAATCATCACAGATCTCAGGGTACCTGGATGGCTTAGTCGGTTGGGTGTCTGCCTTTGGCTCAGGTCATGATCCTGGAGTCTTGGGATTGAGCACATCGGGCTCCCTGCTCAGTGGGGTGTGTGCTTTTCCCTCTCCCTCTGCTCCCTAACCCCGCTCAGGCGCTCTCTCTCTCTCTCTCTCTCTCTCAGGTAGATAAATGAAATCTTAAAAAAAAATAAGAATCACAGATTTCCAAAACCTAGGTAATTTCTGGTTCCCTGATTTTAATCAAAATTTCTTTTTCTTTTAAAAATCAGAGGGAAAAATACTCAATGAGCTCTCCTAGGTTTCAGACTGGTGAAGGATGTGGAGAATAGAACAACACAGGTGTCCCTTTCCAACACAATTGGAATATACTGACATACTCTCCCAGCAAGACTGCTATAAAGTCAAAATTTCAAAGGCTAACAATAGATTCACATTTTTATTTTACAGAATCACATATTTTGAGGGGGAGGGGGATGATTGTTGCCAGAGGACTAAAAAGTATGAATCCACCCAAATTATGTTTGTACATGTGTCTTATTTCCTGAAGCCAAACAACATGGCTGGTAAACTGCTTCGGGCCTCAAAGGTTCCTGGGGGTAGGTAGGCTTGTAACTGTAACCTTTCTATAGACCAGGGAAGTTGAGGTAAGCCAGGTACCTCCCGTTTTAACAGAGGCCTGATTTCTCCATAAGGGCAGGCAAAAATGTCAGGTAGCCCTATGTTTTAACCTCAATGACAGAGAACCTCCAAACGGAATGAGGGAAAGGAATTCTTGACAACCTCGGAACTAAGGCTGCAATGCCTTAAAGATGCAAATCTCCATATCCACCTGGGGCTCCAGCCTTTAGCCAGTTGAGTCTGTCCTAGGCCCCAGCTCTGCTCTCAACCATTCTTTCCATCCTTTCCGTCACCCAGACTCCTCACCCCAGGCTATCAGAACAGAGGGCAGCAGGCCACACCTCCTGGTGGAGAAAATGAGGCTAGCTGGGCAGAGCTAGGGGACATCCTGGCTCTCATACTGAAGGGTCTGGGGACTAGGGTGCTCTCAGCACTGGAGGTGTAGAAATCAAATTACCGTGTCTCAAAAAAAGTCATTTTAGAATTTTAGATTATATGAAAACTGAATATATAAGTCAGGGACAATCTAGAATGGGAAAATACTAATAACATGACAGTAGCTAGAACTATTAATTCCGGTTTCAGGGCTGATGATGTAAGAGCACAGTTTTAAAAACAATGCAAATTTTTTTCCTGGGCCACTCTAGCCCATCAGCAGCAGCAGTATTAAGGACTACTCCTCCCCTACTTTCATCGCAAACATTCAGGGACAGTTAATAGGGGACTACTTCCATTTTGAAGCTGAGATTCCTGCAAGGATTTTCTAAATGTGCAAGAATCTTTGGAAAAGATCCAGCTAAACAACATATCTTATCAAAATAGCTCATCAGTGAGTTTTATAATCAGGCTTATTGAAGTAAAATGTTTAAATCACATTGTTGCTGGGGGCTGAAGGCTTTTTAAAGCAACTTACATGAACTCCTTGTATCTCAATATTACTTTTCTTTAAGGAGTTCAATTATTTTATATGTTTCTTTCCAATATTCTGTGATGCAGAGTCAGCTCCTATCATCTCCTTTATAAACAGGGAAACTTAATTACTTGCTTTAGATTGCAAAGCAATTTTGTATCACGTTTGAACTCTGGGTTCCTCATTTCCACTGGTCTCTGCTGTTTGACTGCATTGTAGTCTTTCTGGAACTGCCATTTACCAAAGCTCTGGTGGGATCATTATTACAGGTTTTGATTGGAAAACCAAAAGCAATCATTCTCTTTCCTCTAGAATCTTCATCTGGGCAACTCCAAATACTCTGTAATTATTAATTTTTTATTTGCTGACATAAGTCCTTATAAGGAAATTTATCCCTCAGTTTTCAGATGAATGAATTGAGACCAGTTTACTGGTTCCCAAAATAACTACAACACAGTTGGGAACAAGGAATAAAATAAGCTTGGATCTTTAAATCAGACTCTCTTCCTGTGCGGCAAAGCCTATACCTCCTGGTACTTAGCTTGCAGGTTTCACTGGTTAAAAGGCCAGTCTCAAACAACAAGCAATGCATACTGATTTGCCTAGGCAGTCATGAATTTGCCGTCAGTACAGTGGCTTAAAGATGAATTAGTAGGTATATTCTAAGCAGCTTATTCTTAGCAGCTGTATTCTAAGACTTTATGTTTTTAACCCACTGAGCCACCCAGGCGCCCCATAAGACTTTATGTTTTTAAAGATTTTATTTATTTGGTGGGGGGGAGAGGACAGAGGGAGAAGGAGAAGCTGACTCCCCACTGAGCAGAGAGCCTGATGTGGGCCTTGATCCCAGGACCCTGAGATCATGACCTAAGCCAAAGGGAGATACTTAACTGACTGAGCCATCCAGGTGCCCTTGTATTCTAAGATTTTAAAGAAATTTTGAACTGGGTGGAATTTAAAAATATATATATATACATATATATTAATCATATATATTTAATAATATAATTTTATATAATTATATAATTAATAATAATTAACTTAATTAAATTATATATATCAGGATGGAAACATATCTTTAAGACAAGTCATTTTCTGTTCAGTGGAATAAATAAATAATAACTAAACATATGTAATAACTCAGCCATGCCCTTCTTCAAAAACAGAAAAAGAAAGCAAACGAAAGTAAGCATAGCATACTTATAGGCACAACCTGCTTTAAATAAACTAACATGAAAATTCAGACTTTCTAACATGGAAAATTAGGGTATCATTATATTTCAAAGAAGTTGTTCTCATCACAAAATGAGGCAGGTTTTCTCCTAAACAGAAGAAATCTGTGGACTTGGCCTGGAGCCTCTACTACACTACTTTCTGTGTGCCTAGACAAATCACTTATATGCCTCAGTTTCCCATAATTCTAGTTACTAACAGTTGCTGAGAGAGGTTTACCTGAGAAAGCCTATATTCAAATGCTTTTAAAATTGTAAAGCTATATGCAAAAATGAGATACTGTTTTTTAGAATTTGGGTTATGAAAATTCGTTTTTTACTCGTTCTCATGAAGTAATCTGTTCAAAAAAGAGGGATAAACTAGAGTGCATGCTTTAATTTACACTGTGTTTTACTGCAGAATTTTTATTCTGGTAAATTTACCAGTGATCTTGAATTTAACTTTCTCTGGTTATTTGTGATTGACCCAGCTACTGAGGATCACAATGGCAGTACTGTGGTTTTTCCAGCCATTCATTTCATTTACACAGTGTGCAAATTTGCTTCTTGTGTCTCCTAAAGAAGGTGATGATTTATAGGAACGATTTCAAATTAATATTAATTGGGCAACATTACCCATACCTTTCCGTCTAAGAATGCCAGAGACATTTTATAAGAGAAAGGAAGACTGTAGTTACAGAACAACTTTAAACTCCACCTTCTCAAATAAAAAGCAATTATGGTCAAAGCAATGATAGAGTAGGGGTGGGGTGATGGGAGTTATTGTTATGGTGGAAGGATTCCAAACTGTTCAGAAGACTGCAAAGGTGTAGAACTTACAGGATAATGTAATTTTCTCTCTTTCCTGGTCCAAATGTGAATCTGAATGATAGGACTCACTAAGTAGCTGTGAGGGGAAAAATATTTTGGTTTCTGGTTATGTATGCCAGTATTGTCCAAAAAAATGGATTATTGTTAGGATTAAAAATAAAGTGACTTCCATAATCAGTTTTTTGTTTGGGCGTTTTGTGAGCAGATTTATTACCTAATTGGTTAAATTTAATACACTTATAAAATCAAACTGACAAGTCTCTGTGACTCTTAGCTATATCTGAGCATGTTTTTAAAAATCAACTACAGCTGCCCTTATGGTAAATAGATGATTGAGAACGGCTAAACAAGCAAACAAAACCTTTATATAACTTGCTTCTATTAGAATAGCATTCGAGGGCGCCTGGGTGGCTCAGTGGGTTAAGCTGCTGCCTTCGGCTCAGGTCATGATCTCAAGGTCCTGGGATCGAGTCCCGCATCGGGCTCTCTGCTCAGCAGGGAGACTGCTTCCTCCTCTCTCTCTCTCTCTGCCTGCCTCTCTGCCTACTTGTAATTCTCTCTGTCAAATAAATAAATAAAATCTTTAAAAAAAAAAAAGAATAGCATTCGAATTAAAAAAAAAAACGAAAACAACATAATTTCTCTCAAGCTTCTAGTACTTTCTGGGAATGGTTAAAAAACTGATTTGGTTCACCCTAGGCTCTAAGATGAGAATTTGTAGAGCTGGAAAGAGAAGAAATTCCCATGAAAACAGGTATGGTTAGATGTATACATAGACATCAGCAGGCATTCACTGCTGATACTCATTTAAATGCTACACTTAATTGTGCGGCCGGTCACAAGATGTTGCCTTCACAGTGTAGGCTGACAATGGTCTTTTTGTGGGAAGAGAGCCCAGAACTCTAAGAGCTATCATCTTCTTTTATTTGGCCTTTCTGCAGCAACCTCTGGGAATAGTAGTTCTCTTTCTTCACATACCTTAAGAAGATTTAACTCCTTCCTTAAGAGTAAAATTGGGGGTATGTTATTACAGGTGAGAAAGGGCATCCTGAAACCTACTGGAAGAAATCTGTATAGGGAAATTCATATTTAAATGGCTCCTTAAAGTCATTTACTAACAAAAGTAGGAGCTAAAAACATGAATTACATTAGGACCCATCAAGAACCATACAACAGGACTCAGGAACGAGTGAAGGATTTTTCTATGCCTGTGTGTACCTATGACACAAGGTTTATTTCCCTGGATTTACATTAAGAACAACAACAACAGCAACAACAACAACTTCTTTTATCTTTTAACTTCTGTTCTTACTTTCTAAGAAAAATGACCAGATATTTGTGGAAACCACAATTCTACAGCATGTATAGGTGTAGAACTCAGGTGAGTACTTGCTGAGGCTGGAAAATGAATGAAATTTGGTTTAAAGACCATGGCAAAGATATATTTCAAAGTAGGTCGAAGTCTATTCATGCTCCTGCTGATTGAAAAATTAACTAAAACTGTGCAATGCTGCTTATTGTGACCAGGTAACACAACTTACGTCATTGACTATGAGAAACAAGTGGTATATTGGGTATACGGTTGGAAAGGCTGAGCTGGGACTTGCTTACAAAGCTGATATGCCAGGAATCGGAACTGGGGAAATAGTGGGAAGGTGAATATGCCAGGGACAGAACCACTGTCCTCACACGATGGGCAACACGTGCCATGTACCACTGTGCAACTAGTCTGGGGCTACTCTCCCTCACACCAGATACCAGTCAGCCACTGGAAGGCCTTATTTCCATTTTTTTCCCCAATTTTTTAAAATAGATTTTATTTTTTACACAGAGAGAGACAGACACAGAGAGAGCACAAGCAGGGGGAGCACCAGAAGGAAAGGGAAAAGCAGGCTCCCAGGTGAGCAGGGAGCCCAATGTGGGACTCGATCCCAGGACCCCAGAATCACGGCCCCAGCCAAAGGCAGATGTTAAACCACTGAGCCACCCAGTGCCCTAAGGAAGGCCTTATTTTTCAGAAGCCTCCCCAAGCAGCTTCAGGTTATCCTCCGATAGATCCGTTTATGGCATGTGGGAGATAATCCTCAAATTACTGCTCAAGATAACCACAAAAATACATATTAAAAAGGACTCAAATACTGCAGGTGTCTATAGCATGCATTTCATTTGAGTAGCCGGAATATGTCGTCATAGAATATGTGATTTTAAGCACACTGATGAAGTCCTATGTTGATCCACCCTGGAAATTTCTAAATCTATCCATTCCTGCCACGTGTCTCCTTACTTTGGCATTCTTGCCAATTCATTTGCTGAGATATCTGATAAGGACTTTAGAACTGCAATGACAAATATCACATTTTACTCACAATGGTCAAAAAGATGAATTTACAGAACTCACAAACTTAATTATTTTTCTTTTAAAAATTCACTACAGGTTTTTGTAATGAGTCTCACGTCATTATTTCCTCCTCCTCCCTCTCACGAACCCAGGACTAATCTCTTCTCTCCCAACTCATTCAGAGCTGCTGTCCCTTCTTCTTTAAAATCCTCCTTGCCCCAAGTCTTCCAGATGTATTTTCAGAAATCCCCTGCATTTTTCACATTTCTCTCTTACTAAAACATCTTCTGCGACTTGCAAATCTTCAATCTTTAACTTGCATTCAAGATCTCTCTCTACCCTCTGAGATAGTGTCTATCCAACACCACTTTACTGAGTTTTGAGGGGGCGGAGAAGAGGTTAACCAGACCAGGAGAAGGGAGGAATGAGGGTGGCAGGAATAGGAACACCAAGTAAGATAAGTCACACATGTTTGTTTGGTGGGGGCGTAGGAGTAGGGGTGATAAGATGAAGTTTGAGAAGTTGCAGGCATCACACCATGGAGAACTTGGAATGTCATGCTGAATGAGAATTTTACTCGTAGTGGAATAGCTACGTTGATAGCAGCAAGGAACTGAAGGAATTCAAATCAAGAAATGATGCAGTGAGACTTCAGAAAGTTTACTCCCGTAGTAAGGCGAGGAATGAGTCGGAGTGAGGCCAGATTCAAGCAGGAAGAGTTTGTCTTATCTTCTAGGCATCCTGACATAAAGAATCATATTTGTACTACTGCTTCTAGCAGAGCCCAGCACTCAGTTTATTGTTAAGTAGGCATATGTCCTTATCCATTTGAAATATCCCAGTTACACCAATTCAGTGTGCAAGGAGCGCTTCGGGCCCACATCCATCCCATGGATCACCACAGTGGAGTCAAAATGGGAGGACAGCAGTCCTACACTTTGCTCTTGCCTTGGTGTGGCTGGAAGGTGTTCAAATACTTTCTCCTGTGTCTGTCATTCTGGGAAGATAGAAAAAATTTCTGGGAATAGAGAAAAAATTTCCTTCCCTCTCATGTAGGCAGACTCTCTCTTCTTGAGTAAGTAGACAGGATATGTTCCTTTTAGCAAGATTGATTCTACACCTGGATGCTGAATATTTATTGTTCTTCTCTTATCTGTATGCCTTAAGTATGAACCTGTAATATTTTGGTAGTTTATAAGTTCCTATTATCTGTCAAGAAAAGTCCCATTTGTTTTCCTCCATCAGAGACAAAGGTAACAATACAATAATTCTGATGTGAGTGCTCGCTTCGGCAGCACATATACTAAAATTCTGATGTGGTCCTCCTTATGCCCACTCTATGGATGTATTAGGGAGATTCAAGATTTAGTGGGAATAATTTATTAAGCTTCCAATAAGCAATGTTTTCTCTTGGAAATCAAGAGATTTCAGTACTTTGATCATGGGATTAACAGTGCTAAGCCTAAATCTGATTATTCTAAGAATATAAGTAAATAGATTCCTCTTCTTTTTTCCTTAAAGATTTTAAAAATTTATTTATTTGACAGAGACAGACATAGCAAGAGAGGGAACACAAGCAAGGGGAGTGGGAGAGGGAGAAGCAGGCTTCCCGCTGAGCAAGCAGCCCATGAGGCTCAATCCCAGTACCCTGGGATCATGACCTGAGAGAAAGGCAGATGCTTAATGACTAAGCCACCCAGGCGCCCCAAGTATGCGGATTCTTCTAATAGTAATGGTAAATTGCGTTTTCAAATGCTCAAGGCTTTTTTTCTTCAAAATATGCATTTCTATCTAAGTCAACATACTGGGTTCCCTACCTCAATTTAAGCACTTAAGAACATAACAACTCTTTTTTATGTTCAATATCCAATCACCACTAATGACATTACACAAAAGTTATAAAATAGATTTTTAAATATTTCTATTGTAACAGGATCTGAAATTCTGTTATTCCTATCATAAGAAGTCAAGAAAGCAAGATGGTTCACCCTAATACAAAGATTTTCTCCTCATTTTTTTTTTTACTCCCACTTGCAATGCTGCCTTCTACTGTTTATTTCCCTAGGAGAAGTATGGTTTACATCTTCACACATTTGTGTACATGCACAAAATAGTTAGAGTCCAGCATTTGTCTAAGAACTGTATAATTTTAAATTCTTGGATATCATCTGAGATGGAAACAAATGATCATTTATGGGACTGGTCTGGTTTATATACTCCAGAAGTTCTAGCAACATATTTGTTATATTTCATTATATTCATAGATAGGTTGCCAATAACATGCTTATTTTCTTAGAAAAGAAAAAATAGGGCGCCTGGGTGGCTCAGTTGGTTAAGTGATTGCCTTTGTCTCAGGTCATGATCCTAGAATCCCAGGATCCAGTCCCGCATCAGGCTCCCTGGTCAGCAGGGAGTCTGCTTCTCCCTCTGACCCTCCACTTCTCCCTCTGTCTCTGTCTGTCTCTCTCTCTCTCTCCCTCTCAAATAAATAAAATCTTTAAGATTTTTTTTTTTTTTTTTTTATTTGAGAGAGAGAGACAGTGAGAGAGAGCATGAGCGAGGAGAAGGTCAGAGAGCGAAGCAGACTCCCCATGGAGCTGGGAGCCCGATGTGGGACTCGATCCCGGGACTCCAGGATCACGCCCTGAGCCGAAGGCAGTCGTCCAACCAACTGCGCCACCCAGGCGTCCCTAAAATCTTTAAAAGAAGAAAAAAGAAAGGTTTTATTGACCAGACCAGAAATTCAACTTTAGTATAAAATCAGTTAACTATATCTGAAGATAAAATAATGCATATATGTATATATCCTTATTTTAATACACGAGAACATAAATTTTAAAGCCAGTAACCAAAACAACACTTTAGAAGAATGAGCCAATGTGAACAATACCAAGAATACGTAAGTCAGATGAATTCCCCTCTGTTCCCATCACTGGAACCCCTAGCACAGGGCATAGATAACATTAAAGGAGCCTCTTATAAAACCTAAATAACAGTTTTCTCTTGAAGGGAATGTCTTGCATTTTATCTGTGGCACACAGAACATTAAATTTTTATAATCAAAATCAAATATTGTTATAGTTTCACTAATTCTGAAAGATTTCTACTACACTCTCACTCAAGACCTTATGCATAAAGGATGTGTTCTCACTATTTCTAAGGGTGTGTGGAATATAGTTTTTGTAACCATATTTTGCTAACACTCTATTTCCTTTTATTAAGTATAATCAGAAGAATTTCTAAAAACAAAACAAGGGACACCTGGGTGGCTTAGTTGGTTAAGCTTCTGCCTTTGGCTCAGGTCATAATCCCAAGGTTCTGGGATGGATGGGGCTCCCTGCTTAGTGGAGAGCCTGCTTTTCCCTCTCCCTCTGCTGCTCCCTCTGCTTGTGCATGCTCACACTCTCTCTCAAATAAATAAAATCTTTATTTAGAAAAAAAAAATCGGGGCGCCTGGGTGGCTCAGTGCGTTAAGCCTCTGCCGTCAGCTCAGGTCATGGTCTCAGGGTCGTGGGATAGAGCCCCGCATCGGGTTCTCTGCTCAGCAGGGAGGCTGCTTTCCCCTCTCTCTCTCTGCCTACTTATGATCTCTCTCTGTCAAATTAATAAATAAAATCTTTAAAAAAAAAAAACACAAAACTAAGCTAAAAACCTATACTTTTTCTGTACTCACTGTAATTGATCTGCTAGACATTAAACAAAAAGTAGCCCATGGGAAATATTAGGCAGACATGGAGGTACATTAAATCAGGTAGCACTAGTGACTACATTCATAACTACATTCAGAGCAGCCTGGGCACATCTCTGCCACCCCACCATCTGGCT
Source organism: Neogale vison (assembly GCF_020171115.1). Taxonomy (NCBI): domain Eukaryota; kingdom Metazoa; phylum Chordata; class Mammalia; order Carnivora; family Mustelidae; genus Neogale; species Neogale vison. The sequence continues at coordinate 74,534,466 of NC_058102.1, forward strand.
GTTTTGTGTCTCCCCCCCCCATCCTTCCCACTTTCTGAAGGACTAGCCACCTTGCTCCCAGAACTGCTTCATTCCTGGAATTCCTTTTTTGCCAACAAATAATGCATACAGGATTCGAACAGCTTCCCCACCCCTCACTCCGCTCTCCCCAATAACACCTATTAACAATAAACTTTCTTGCTTCCTTAACCAATTTTCAGTTCCTTCTCCAGAATTTCCTCTGTTCACAGATACTCAAAACATCTTGGCCAGGGAAACGAAGTAAATGACGTGCTTCAAGTTTTTATGGTGGATTTCCAAAGAAGTTGCAAATTTTATTAGGATATTGTTCACTGTGTTTTACAAGTATTACATAAAACAATTTAAAACAGGACTTTCTTCCCCATTCAAGCACCTGGGGGAACTGTGTGTTAAATATAGTAGCACTTTCAAAGTAAGTGTAATAAATAGGATATGGACACTTTAAATTTTTTCATTTGCTAATACTTGCAGTTCTTAAATATCTGTTTTGTTTATAAAGTGATTTTTAAAATTCCCTACAATATACTCACTCATTTCACAATGCTGCTACACACCTCTGACCCCCCTGTCCTCTAACCTACCCCCCTCACACAAGGCACTTCCAAGAGTTACAGCCAACTTTAAAATGCTCTGCACAGTTTAAAACAGCAACAAAGGTTAGAATGATTTACAATGAAAACCACCCACCCATACACTGAGGTATTCAAGGCCCTCTGCAGGATATTTATCAACAAATCAGCCTCATTTATCACATCTCTGTTTTCAGCAGATTATCTGTTGCCCCAATCTTGCAGGTATGTCAACAATTCAGAATTCTCCAGGGCTCTGGGACTAACAGCAGTTAACACGGGGGCCCTTTCTTCCCAGACTTTTCTTGTGTTGATACAGGACTCTTTCCAGACCAGCCCTACTCCAACAACTGCTGGTCTGTTCCAACTTTAGAAAAATGATGGTAATACGGAAATAATAAAAACAATACTCACAACCATCACAAGCCCCCAGGCCTTTCCAAAGAACTTTAATTAACAAACGCGAACCATCCTCGGTAATTGTTTCATGGCATGTTAATGTTAAATTCCTTTGAAGCCGATTTCCTTTTTAAGTCTCAAAGCTGAGGCTTTGGAGTAAGTAGGTGTTGTTAGCGGCCTTATCTCTCTGCCTGACTTGCACTTCTGTGTAGGCTGCTGAGTGTATTTCAGCTTGCGGGAAGCTCCTGCTGTAATCAAAATATTTCAAGCACTTTGTTTCTTAGTAGGCAAAACCATTCAAGAAGTTGCCCTAAGCATTCGAGCAGAAGCACCAAGACATGTCTGTCCCTACCACACCATTCTCTGAACTAGGGAATATTCCCCCTGCTCTCTCCTAGAAGGTCAGTCTTCCTTCAGCCACCAACCCCTCTCCAGTCCTACTGAATTTTCGAGATTTAAAATCCAGTTCCTCTAAGAAACTTTTCAAAATTCCCTTCTGCTAGTAGTCTAACTCGTACTTCTTTTTTTTTTTTTTAAAGATTTTTATTTATTTATTTATTTATTTGACAGAGAGAGATCACAAGTAGGCAGAGAGGCAAGCAGAGAGAGAGAGAGGAGGAAGCAGGCTCCCTGCTGAGCAGAGAGCCCCATGTGGGACTCGATCCCAGGACCCTGAGATCATGACCTGAGCCGAAGGCAGCGGCTTAACCCACTGAGCCACCCAGGCGCCCTCTAACTCGTACTTCTAAACTCCATAATGTGTTAGCTGCTCGTCTTTGGGTTGCTTGCTATTTTTTATGTGAGAACACTGTTTTTTAGAGATTTCCTTCTTAGACTTTAAACTTCTTGCCTACAAGCAAGTACAAGTCTTTAATGCAGCCCCTGCACAGTGCCCTGCATGAAGACCAGACTCATTTGATAGTTCTTGAAGTCATCAAGCAATATGAATTTGCCACGTAATAGGGAGGACAGATCATGGTGTGTTTGGGGCAAAGAAACCAATAAATATTGAGAGACTGATGCATTCTTTTTATGCAACTGTTTTAAGGATTTAATGAAATGCAAACATATGAAGATTTTAGAACAGTGTTAAGCACACAGTGGATGTTCAGCAAGATGATCCCTTTCCTTTTGTTGATTTTCCCCACTCATTGAATAGTGGCTGTACAGTTGCTCTTCTGGTTAGCCATTTTTGGAGGGTAAGAAATAACATTTAATGTGCATCCCCTGTGTCCCCCAAGCACAACGCCCTCGTTTGATTTCAGCTTAACACTGAATCTGCAAAGATTAACAGGGTGCAATGACGCCACTCATCAAAAATTAGCCTCAGTTGTCACACTCTCAAATGCAAATTTAGGTTCTTTTTTTTTCCTTGTACTGTGGCAGTCTGGTGTTGTCTAGACCTCCCTACTCACAGAACTACCTCAATTTTACTTAGAGGAAAGTGAGAAGAGACCCGGGAGACCTCAGGGTCTAATAATAATCCCACTTTGTATTAATAACCAAAAAGCTTAACAATATAACTGATAAGTGGTTTAAAAATTCAGGCTCAGTGGTTTTAATACCAATTCTTCTACTTACTTGAGTGTTAACTGCTTAGTTTCCTCGTCTGTAAAATGGAGATTAAAACACCTAAGACAAAAGTGTTTTTTTTTTTTTTGAGAACTTACTGATATAATGAATGCAAACTACATAGTTCAATTCTTGGCACACAGTAGTGAATTGTATTAACTGCGATTACTAAATATCTTCTCTTTACCTTTCAAGTATGTAAATATTGACTGCCTGATTCTTTCACAAACTGAAAACAATATAGCCTCCCAGAGTATGCTGGGTTTTTTCCCTAATGGGTTCTACATTTGCCATTGCCCAAGTTAGGTCCTCAAGAAAGAATTCAACAAGGCGGGAAACAGATACCCAACTTAATCGTTCAATTAGTTTTCTCTTCTCTTTTCTGTAATAAGCCTATAATGCTTTTATAATAAATCAAACTACTAATAAAAGAGTTACTACTTTGATTATCTGACTTTTAGCAAAGGAGAAAGTGATAATATCATGTTCTCTAATTTTCGCAGCTGGTTTACCATCTTCCCTTCCACCTCCCCTATAAATGACTAATATAGTGCTATTGTTTTTTGAACCCCTTTCACTTCCAAGTTTAATTTTTTTGGAGAGACCAGGACTGTGCCCAAGAGGACATCCGCTCACTTTAGCAAGGCGGCCAAGGCTGCTGCTGGCGGGGCCAAAGTCCCCTTCCTCCTCCGCAGGATGGTGTAGTTGTTCCCTGGCCCAGAGCCTCCTACTCAATTTTTTTCACTTCCTAGACCAACCACTCTCTCCGTACACAGGGTGGAGCGCCCTGAAATACCTGGGCGAGGCACCACAATCGCAATTTACAGGTTGTAAAAGGGAGGGCCAGTACTTTCAGGTTTTCTCTTTCAAAAAATTCATAGAGAGGTATGGATTCTTAAAAATCTAATAAAAGCTAGGAGCATTCTCCTCCAGAAAAAAAAATGAGCATACCAGTTTTCTGCACAGAATCTCAAAGTGTTTATAGACTCCCAGAGCCTCCAGATTAAGTCCACGATTCTAGTGGTGGGGGTTGGGGAAGGAGAGTGTTAAGGAAGGGGTGAAAATCTTGTATTGAAATCTTTCATATTTATATAAATATATGTAGATGCGAATATGAAGAAGCTGAGAAAGAGGTTATTTTAGAAGAGTGCTTTCCCGAAGTAAGTGGGTCTGAGTCTGGAGGCGCGGCAGGTCATACAAAGGGACCGCGAGCAACAGGTGGGCAGAACACCAGGTCCCGCGCCCTCAGGAAGCAGCGAGTCGAAGCAACAGGGTGCTGAGAATGAGGAAGGGGAAGGGATAAGGGTGGGATGGGGGCGTTGCGGGGTGTGGCTGGGCTCTACTCACCGTTGCCCACCAAGCTGCGGCCCTTCCGGGCCAGGGTCTGCTGCACCTGCTCCTGGATCCGCAGGCTCTTGGCCGCCTGGCCGCTGCGGCTGCTGCTCCCCGCCAGCTTCAGCTTGGCCTCAGAGGGCAGAGCCAGGCTGGAGCTGTCCAGCTGCCCCAGGATCTGCTGGCCCAGGACTGTCCGGATGTAGCCGCACTCAGTCGGAGAGCCGGGGGCTGCCATGGGGCCGGAGGGGGCGACGAAGCCGCTTGCCTGCTGGGAGACCTGCGGACGAAGCTGCCGCGGAGCCCGGGGCACTGGCGCGAGCCCCGCCCCGCCGCCCAGGCTCCGCCTCCAGCCCCGCCTCCCCCACGCTTGGTAAGAGGCCCGGGCCGGGGAGAGCGCGGCCTCGAGAGCAGAGGCCCAGATTTCCCCCCAACCGCACCTCTACCCACCGGGGCAGGGGACGCGGCTCCGGCCAGGCACGCGCACTTGGCCTGGGAGCGAGGGCGGGGCCGGCCGCGCGCAGACACCTGGCGGGTTGGACGCCCTGCGGGGAAGATGGGTGAGAGGCGCGGTCCGCCCGGGGCCGCGCAAACCCACCGAGTCACCTCGGATTCCGCCCGCCGGGGCCGCGCCCGGCTCTGGTTGCAGCACTCCGCGTTCGCGCCGCTTTGGCAGAGGATGTGATTTCCGCTTAATTGCAGAAGCAGCCGCCCTCTAGGCAGGTGCGCCCTGGAGAGTCACTTATGATCCTGGGCTAAGATTTGCTTGTGGGATCCCCAAGTGAGCAGTTTATCTGGTTAGGCAGCCTCTGCCAGACTGTTCCAACATTTCATGGTCTTCCTGGACCTGAGGGTGAGAAAGGTCAGGCAGGAAGGGCAGTAGGAGGGAAAGGTGCCAAGAAGATGATGTGTGTGAAATAAAAGACTTTTTTTTAAAGGTTCCCCCCCCCCCCCGTACAACTTCAGGGGCTCTGTACTTTTTGCACAGATGCAGTCCCAGAAACATATGTTCTTCCTCATTCAGAGCTTCTGTTTTCTCTTGTAAATACACAAATTGTACCCAGTACACTCTTGCTCACCCACTCCCTTACGAACACGCCCACAGAGAGAAACTCCAATAAGAGCTCTAGAGAAGAGCATGCTTTTAGTAGGTGATACTGTTTCACAGCCCTGCTAACGTTGATTAAGTCTGTTTATGATGGGGTTTTTGTAGAGGGCCCATGGAAGTGGCCTCTGACTTTCCATTGTATCTTCCACAACTTATATTTATCTTGCTATTAATTATGTTTCACGCGCGGTTGACTATTGAGAACTTGAGAGCCAAGCTCAACAGAAAGGGTCCTTGACCTTAAAGTTTACAGCAAGTCACTCGTCCTGATTTTCCTCTTTGGACTTGAGAGGCAGAAAGAAAAACATCTATCCCTGGTATTAAGTAAGATAATCTTCCCTTTAATTGCTTGGGTTTGTATGTTCACTTTCTCTCAAATCACTCAATTACTGCAAAACTCCATTTGTTCAGGTCTGGAGTGGTTGGAGAACACAGCCTCCCCCTTCTCCTGTGCATACATTTCTACCCTTACACACACACACTTCATGCATAGGTACACGTGCTTCCAGGGAGTGAAGAGGGAATCAAGGGGCCCAAAGCCTAGACAGTAGAGTGATGATAGTTCTGTCCGTCTTTCTCAGTTGGCCACAAGTCTAAGGCCTTGGGCAATGTAATGCTTTAGTGAAGTCCTGTGGATGATCTTAATTCCTCACAGCAGGACCGCCCTGAAGTAGATTATACCTTGTGAAGGGCTCAGTTCCACAGCCAGATGTAAACATTCAACCCTGGTGCTGAGATTCAATTGAAAAGATCAGTGAACTGAAGGGGGAAGTGGTGATAGAGACTTCCAACATCAGACTCAGTTCCTGTCCTCTCCTTTTTTTCTCCCTCTCTCCCTACTCATGGCCTCTCCTTGCAGGCCTGATAGTGCTGCACTGAAAGACATTTCAGTACCAGCCTTCATAAGACCCACTGAGGTATCCTTGATTTTGTGCCTGGAGAGCCATAATGTACAAGGACAGTTCTGCCTTTATCTAGACCCCTCACCAGCGGACTAGAGAGGAATTTTTAAAAATTTATTTATTTGACTGAACCAAACTTCATTTACTTTTTTCCTCTCAAGTTGGTTTTTTTCTTTTTTAAATTGATGTTGTAATTCACTATCTTCTTAGGTAAGTACCGATATTAAACTTGTAGAAATCTTGTTATGGGATACACAGGTGATTCAACAGGAGGAAGATGGCTAAAAGCCTCACTCACCCTTTGTGGGGGAGGCAGATCTGGGTTCAGATCCAATCTTGCCTTTGTGAATAGTGCAGCCTTCATCAAGTTTCCTTATATTTATTGAGCCTCAATTCTCTTACCTATAAAATGGGAGCAATAAAAGTACCTACCATGAAGTGCAGCTGTGAGGATTAAATAAGAGGTTCATAAGAGTACTTAATAAGTGCTTATTTAATGTTCTTTAACAAATATCTTTTGGGATCCATGTTTGGATTTCCTCACCTCCTTCAGGTCTTTGCTCATATGTCAACTTATCTCAGTGAGATTACACACACAAACACACAGAATCACTCACTGTCTCCCTTTGCTGCTTATTTTCCCATAGTACTTATTCCATTGAACATGCTTTATGCCTTACTTACCTAATTGTTGATTTTTTCCTACTAGAATATAAACTTCAGGAAAGCAGGGATGTTGTTTTGTTCACTGCTGTTCTCCAGGCCTAGAATAATGCACACAAGAGACAACAGATATATGTTGAGTGAATGAATGAATGAATCTTGCCTAAAAGCACTTAGTATTTTACACGGTATGTAATGAGTACGCCACAACTGTTAGTCAGCAATAATTATTTAGGCTTTCAAACTCTTTAGGTAACTTGTTATCTTTTAAAAAGTCACTTAGATATCATTATATATTCTAGGTATCCTACCAATTAGCTGTGTAATATTCCTTGTAAATAAAAAACAAACTAAATTGAAATAATTTTAGAATACATTCATAATTCAATGGTTCAGTATAACAACCTCTTTGAAATTAAGATAAACATATAAACTCATTAAAAGGATCTCTTTGGACGTGAGAATCCTATTGTAATAGCAATAGTTAACTACAAGGTGAGGAAGTGATATTGTGCCCCCAAAACACAGAATAGATGTGTTTCTTCTCCAACAGAGTGCAAGTCCTGTCATATTCTTTACATTTCCTGGGAATACTGCCTAGTTGACTTCCTAAATTGAGAGCAAGCCCTAAGATTAAATGCTAAGGATGGCTTCTGGCCAAGAAATTATGGCATGGAAATAAAGTCCTGTGAATATTTTTGTGGTGTTTGGCTCGGGTTCTGCAATCTGCTACTTTTTAGTATTTTGGTTGTTTTGAAAATGCTTCCATTTCTTTTGTTTTTCATGTTTCAATAGAAACTTATTAATCAAAGGGAAAAAAAGTAAAACCATAGAGATGTTGAAGTGGATTATAAATAACAAATAACTGAATTATTAGGTTACTTCTGTTGAAAAATCTGCAATAAGAACTCAAAGAACTCTTGAGTTTAAATTTGCATTTTTATCTGATTTATACATTATAGCCTTAAAGCACTAATCTTTTATTGTTTTCAAATCTACAGTTAGGGTGTCCTCACAGTAACCTTTATTTTCTTTTACCATTTATAAATTCCAATATGGGAAATTCCAATATTCACAGTATGTAATGAGTACGCCACAACTGTTAGTCAGCAATAATTATTTAGGCTTTCAAACTCTTTTGGTAACTTGTTATCTTTTAAAAAGTCACTTAGATATCATTATATATTCTAGGTATCCTACCAATTAGCTGTGTAATATTCCCTGTAAAATTCCCTGTAATATTCCCTGTAAAATTCTGGAAGTTACTAGAAGACTATAGTATAAATTTTAGAGCAGAAATATTCTTTAATGTTCTTCATTAAAATATTAATGGCATCAAAACTCTTTGATTCATATTTTTTAAAAAAAAGCTTTAACACATTTTCATGAATGAAACAATTTCCCATTACTATTTGTAGCCTATTAATATCTATTACTTTTATTTATTTATTTTTAAAGATTTTATTTATTTATTTGAGAGAGAGAGCAAGGGCAGGGGCAGAGGGAGAAGCAAACTCGTGGCTGAGTGTGGAGCCTGACTCAGGGCTTGATCCCAGGACTCCAAGATCATGACCTGAGCCGAGGTCAGATGCTGAACCGACTGAGCCACCGAGGTGCCCTAATATCTACTGTTTTAAAAAAATATATTTCCTAATTTATTGTAAGAGACCTGGCAGATAGAAAATTTAAAATAAACCTCAGGTTTTATTTCTCCTTTCAGCAAATAGGTATGTTGCCAAGGCAATGGGTAACAGTTTTCTCATTAGCCACATACAACGAACCTGAATTAGGAGTGGATAAAGAAGCTCTGAACATGTACATGTGGAACACCACTCTGGGATGGAGACTTTTAATGCCAGTGAGGGTTAAGATGTTTATCTTTAATGCAGATGTTCATCTTGTCTGCTATTTGGGGTACATTGTCAGTATGTAGGCTGAAATTATCCTTTTTAAAGACCCCAAATGTGATGTGAGAGGTGGAAACCAGGTGGGTAACCATAAGGGCTGGCAATGAGTGATTTGTTCGTAGTTACTGAGGCTTTCAAGACCGTTTGTTTAGGGCCGATTGGTGGGTTCAGTCAGTAGAGCTTGAGACTCTTGATCTGAAGGTTGTGAGCTCAAGTGCCACATTGGATGTAAAGTTTACCTAAAAAAAGAAACAGTTCCTTTAAATCATGACTCATGGACATGTATGAGCTCAGTACCTCCTGGGGGGATGACCACGGCTGCTACATTAATGGCTGTCACTACTTTCATCTGATGGCCAGAGAGGCCGAGCATAGAATGTTTTTCCATTTCTTTGTGTCCTCTTCAATTTCTTTCATAAGTGTTTTATAGTTTTCAGAGTATAGATCTTTTACCTCTTTGTTTAGGTTTATTCCTAGGTGTCTTATGGTTTTGGGTGCAGTTGTAACTGGGATTGTCGGAAACAACATTTAGTGATTTTTTTTTTAATATTTTATTTATTTATCTGACAGATAGAGGTCGTAAGTAGGCAGAGAGGCAGGCAGAGAGAGAAGGGGAAGCAGGATCTCCGCTGAGTAGAGAGCCCCATGCGGGGCTCCATCCCAGGACCCTGGGATCATGACCTGAGCTGAAGGCAGAGGCTTTAACCCACTGAGCCACCCAGGCGTCCCTACATTTAGTGATTTTTAACTTTATGAAGGTATCAGATAAATTCAGAAAAAATGATTTTCTATAACTTTGTAGAAGATCTAACATCACATGGATCTAAAAATGTCATGCATTATTTAAATTTTAAAAATTACCGCATTATATATTTTTTGGATTCTTTGGAAATTATTTGACTGTAAGATATTGATTCATCCATGTGTATTTTCATTCATAAATTATCTTCATTTTTAATTTGTGTCCTTTTTCCATATATGTTATTATTTCCTTGAAATTCTATAAATGGAAATATTACATTCTGTGTTAAAAAATAATACTAATAATCTGGCTTGGATTTTGAAAGCCCATCTCCCCTCTACTATTTTTCTTTTGCAAACATCATCATAGAATGACATTTTAAACATCCTCATAGAACGGTGGGGGAATGTAATGTGTTCTTGAGGCCAGACAGTACTGGATTTGATTTGTTGCTTTACTGGGTGACGTTAGGCAAATTACTTAAATTCACTGAGCTTCAAGTTATTTATTTGGGATGTCCTGTCATTAATAGTATTGGCCTCTCAGGGCTGTTAAGAAGATTCATCAAGATACTAAATATAAAACACTTAGATCTCCTAGTCCACACTCAGTTCAGTTATCCACAGCTGCAAATCCAATATTTTAGAGTTTAAAACAACAATGATTTCTTTCTCATGATCTGGTGGTTGACTTCAGAGTTCTATAGGTTTAGAAACTTTTTGTTCACCAATTCTTCTGTAATTCTGAGAATCTATATGTATAGTAAGCTCACAGGATTTGTTAAATGAATGCATAATAGAAATACATTTTAATTTTAGTTTTCTTAAATACAGTTTATTTATTTATTTTTTAAAAATTTTATTTATTTATTTACTTGACAGACAAAGAGAGAGCACAGAAGGGGCAGCAGGAGAGGGAGAAGCGGGCTCCCCACTGAGCAGGGAGGCTGCCTCTGGACTCGATTTCAGGACCCTGGTATCTTGACCTGAGCTGAAGGCAGATGCTTAACTGACTGAGCCACCAGGCACCCCCTTTAATATAGTTCAGTTGTGAGGACAAATTCTTTTTATCTTTTTTTTGTGGAAAAAAAAATAAAAAGCTTATAATGAAAGATGGAATTCTGATTTATTTATTTCATTTTTAAAAAAACCTTTTTATTTTTTTTTTTTAATAAACATATAATGTATTATTTGCCCCAGGAGTACAGGTCTGTGAATCACCATTCATTTTTTTTTTTTTTTAACTTAAAGCTTTGAGTAATGATGTGTTAAATGAAGGTAAGATTAAGCAATCATCTGTTTTCACAATTTGTTTTGCTCCTGGAACCTGAAACCCAGAGCTTACTGCAAATCTCCTAGAGCTACCCCCTTTTGGTGAGGGATCATGTGGCAATTTTGAAAAGGGCAAAGGCCTTTTGGAAAGCTCTGGATTTCCATGGTTTCAGGAACAGGTCTAGACAGAACACATACTTCTGCATGTCTGAGGTCCCTTGTTTCATTTTTACAACCCAAGGTTTCTTGCAGCAACTAAAATTCCTTAATATCATCTACTTAGTTGAACTAAACTAGTTCAAATTTGGAATCTGTCCAGTTCTGCTCTTTTTTTTTTTTTAATAGACAGAGAGCGTGGGACCGCTGGGGCGGGGAGGTGGGTAGGGACAGAGGGAGAGAGAGAGAGAGAAAGAGAATTTTAAGCCAGTTCCATGCTCGGTGTGGAGCCTGACTGGGGGCTCAATTTCACAACTGTGAGATCATACCCCAGACCAGATGAAAATCAAGAGTCTGTCACTTACCTGACTGAACCACCCACGCACCCCATAGTTCTGCTCTTTTTAAGCTTAAAGTGTTATAGCTCAGATAGCAGGAAACTTTTTGAAGAAATATTCTGGACATAGAACCAAAGTCAACTAGTAATCCTAGTGATTGTCCTGTGTTACAGAAGAGGAGGTAAGAAAGGAAGTCCCTTTAATATAATGACTGTGTAAGAGCTTCCATGAAAATGTTTAGAATGTTTTGCTCTGTATTTTGAACAGCCTTGCTGATATTTTAATGTCATATATTTCAGCAGAAACATCAAGCTTTGAGACCACAAATAACAACACAATTATTGACTCAGTAAGTCAAATTTTAAAGACATTATCAGGAAAGTACTTAAGTGGGAAAGTGACCCCATCAGCAATCAGTTGCATGAAGAATCAAGCCAGCATTAATTATCCTGGCATTCAAGATCTTTCTCATCAGCCTCACACTACCAAGTTGACTTTATCTGACAGTATGGAAACTCTAGAACAAACATTCTAAAGCAGGCAGGCTAAAATTCTTTTCACTCCCTGAGTTGTTGGTGTTCATTTCCTCCTATCTTCAGTGACTGTGTAGTTTATGTCTACCCTGTCTTTTAAGGTCCAATTAATGTTTCCTCTCTATAACAAGGCTGACTTCATCTCTTACGGGTTTTCCTATGCCTCACCCCCCAGACTCCTTAGAATCATTTGGTTTTACCTCATGAGAATTAAATTAGAAATAAATATATATTTAACCTTAGTTAGGTTACTAGACTTCTCTAAGCCTTAGTTTCTGCCTTGAAGAGAAGGGTAATAAATATTACCATATTTATTAGGGTTAATGTGACAAGCGAAGGAACAGGAAAATTCTTTATAAACTGTAAAGCACTATGTGAATATTAAATATTATCTTGCATATTTTAGAACTTTTAGATACATGCCATCAAAGTAACATTGTTTTGTAAAACCAGCAGTATGCAAGATAGTAGCTAGGAACTTGGTATGCAAAAAGAATAAGGCACATTCTTGCCCTAGAGGCCCTTCCATCATAGATAGGGAGATAAAACAAAACCATGTTAAAAGTTAAATAACAATAGCATGAATAGCATGTCAAAAATTACTCAAAGCAACAATAAAGTAGGTGGTACAGGATGGTCTGCCAAATAAATTGGAAAGATAAACAGTATTCCTGAAGTACCAGGCATAAGAGATTGCTTTCTAGTTTGTGCAAGAAGTATAGAGATTATGGTAAGGTATTCATTGAGCTGGATCTTAAGGGTAGGTAGGGTTTAATTATGTGGAAAGCGGCAGAGCGTTTTAAGAAGGTGGATAGAAGTGTGGAGATGGAAAAGTGTGATTGCTGGAAGGCTGATAAACTAGTCTGACTAGAATAAATCTGGCTAGTGTTCCCAAACCAGCTGAACGTTAGAATCAAAGAGAAGGGGCGCCTGGGTTGCTCAGTTGGTTAGGCAGTTAAGTGTCTATCTTCCACTTAGTTCATGATCCTGGAGTCCTGGGATCAAGCTGCCAGTTTGGCTCCCTGCTCAGTGGGGAATCTGCTTCTCCCCAACTCTTTCCCCCATCTTCCCCATCTCCTTCTTTTTCTCTCACTCACTCTCTCTTTCTCAAGTAAATAAATAATAAAAATATAATCTAAAAAAATAGAATCAAAGAGGAAACTTTTTTTATTAGCATATAATGTATTATTTGTTTCAGGTGTACAGGTCTGTGATTGATCAGTCTTAAACACAATTCACAGGACTCACCGTAGCACATACCCTCCCCAATGTCCATCACTCAGCTGCCCCATCCCAACCACCCCCTTCCCTCTAGCAACCCTCAGTTTGTTTCCTGAGATTAAGAGTCTTCCATGGCTTGCCTCTCTGGTTTCATCTTGTTTCATTTTCCCCTCTCTTCCCCTATGATCCTCTGTCTTGTTTCTCAAATTCTTCATATCAGTGAGATCATATGATAATTGTCTTTTTCTGTTTGACTTATTTCGCTTAGCATAACAGCCTCTAGTTTCATCCACGTTGTTGCAAATGGCAAGATTTTATGGTTTTCGATGGCTGTATAATATTCCATTGTATATATAAACCACATCTTCTTTATTCAATCATCTGTTGATGGACATCTAGGCTCTTTCTATAGTTTGGCTATTGTGGACATTGTTGCTATAAACATTCGGGTGCACTTGCCCCTTTGGATCACTACATTTGTATCTTTAGGGTACATATCCAGTAGTGCAATTGCTGAGTTGTAGGATAGTTCTATTCTCAACTTTTTGAGGAAACTCCATGCTGTTTTCCAGAGTGGCAGCACTAGCTTGAATTCCCAGCAACAGTGTAGTAGGGTTCCCCTTTTTCTGCATCCTCACCAACACTTGTTGTTTCCTGACTTGTTAATTTTAGCCATTCTGACTGGTGTGAGGTGGTTATCTCATTGTGGTTTTGGTTTGTATTTCCCTGATGCTGAGTGATGTGAAGCACTTTTTCATGTGTCTGTTGGCCATTTGGATGTTTACTTTGCAGAAATGTGTGTTCCTGTCTTCTGCCCATTTCTTGAGTGGATTATTTGTTCTTTGGGTATTGAGTTTGATAAATTCTTTTTTTTTTTTTTTAAGATTATTTATTTATTTATTTATTTGACAGAGAGAGAGATCACAAGTAGGCAGAGAGGCAGTCAGAGAGAGAGGGGGGAAGCAGGCTTCCTGCTGAGCAGAGAGCCCAATGTGGGGCTCGATCCCAGAACACTGAGATCATGACCTGAGCTGAAGGCATCGGCCTAATCCACTGAGCCACCCAGGTGCCCCAAGTTTGATAAATTCTTTATAGATTTTGGATACTAGCCCTTTATCTGATATGTCATTTGCAAATATCTTCTCCCATTCTCTCAGTTGTCTATTGGTTTTGTTGACTGTTCCCTTTGCTGTGCAAAAGCTTTTGATCTTGAAGAAGTCCCAATAGTTCATTTTTGCCCTTGCTTCCCCTTGCCTTTGGTGATGTTTCTAGGAAGAAGTTTCTGTGGCTGTGGTCGAAGAGGTTGCTGCCTATGTTCTCCTCAAGGATTTTGATGGATTCCTGTCTCACATTGAGGTCTTTCATTCATTTTGAGTCTATATTTGTGTGTGGTGTAAGGAAATGGTTCAGTTTCATTCTTCTGCATGTTCCTGTCCAGTTTTCTCAATACCATTTGTTGAAGAGATTGTCTTTTTTCCATTGGACATTCTCAAGGAGGAAATTTCAAAATTGTATGGATTGGGGTGCCTAGGTGGCTCAGTGGGTTGAGTGTCTGCCTTTGGCTCAGGTCATGATCCTGGGATTCTGGGATTAAGCCTCACGGCGGGGAGCCTGCTTCTCTTTCTCCCCCTGCTCATGTTTGCTCTCTCTCTGTCAAATAAATAAATAAAATCTTTAAAAATAAATTGTACAGATTCCTGAGCTCCAGTGCAGACCAATTAAATCAGAATCTGTGGGCATGAAAGAGCTTTCAAGGAGATTCTGATCAACAGCCAAGTTTGGAAACCACAGATAAAGAGGATTAGCAGGCCATAAACTGAGAAATTTAGTTGAGGTCTGAATTCACAAAGGCCTTAATGTTGGGAGTAGATTTTGTGCCTAATACAACAAACACCACATCTCAAACTTAAATAATGTATTTTTTTTTTTTTTAAGAAAAGTGTCTCTGGGGACCCTATGAGAAAACTGTAGAAGTCAGTGAAGATTCATTCCTAGAAAGTTTTGTGCTCTGAGGTATGAATCCGAGATTCTGATCTCTTTATAATCTCTGGAATGGCCTGGGAATGAATCAATCATGGGGATTAATCATACAGAATGGAGAATATAGTCAATGTCATTATATTATTGTCGTACAGCACAGGTAGTAGCTACGCTTGTTATGAATATAGCATAATGTATACTGATGTTCAATCACTATGTTGTACACCTGAAACTAATATAACATTGTGTGTCAACTATACTTCAAAAAAAAAAAAAAAAGGAAACCCTGCTATTCAAACAAATACATATATGTTCGTAACTGCACTAATCAAATTAGCCAAAGATGGAAACACCCCAAATGCTCATCAACAGATGAACAAAAAACAAGTCATGTTGTACACATAGAATAAAATGTTATTTGGCCATAAAGAGGCATGAAGTACAGATATATGCTACAACATGGATGGACCTTGAAACAGCCTGCTACCTGAAAGAAGTCAGGCACAAAATGTCACATATTGTATGATTCCATTTGTATGAAATATCGGAAATATGTCAATATGTAGAGACAGAAAGCAGATTGTTTGTTGCTAGGAGCTGGGAGATGGGTAAGAGGAGAATTTTCTTAATGAGTACAAAGTTTCCCTTTGGAGTGATAAAAATGTTGAAACTGGAAAAAAAAACACATTGAAATTTAGTTAGAAATGAGTTTTATGTTATATGAATTTCACTTAAACTTAAAAAAAAAAAATCATAGCTGGGTGATTACCAGATACAGGACCTGGTATCTAGCATAGATCCAGAATTTCTTTTTCAGTTTTAGTCTAGTTAACAAAATGAATGATATCTGTTTTCTTTCTGTTGGCAGTGTTTCAAGTATCTGGTACTAGTATAATCATTGTTTTGGCTATTCGCAGACTTAGCAATGCAATTTTTGCTTTGATATTCTTCCCAGTTGTTATGTCAGGAAAAAGGCAGAATTAGGCAGTATGCTAAAATTGAATCAGTATTACTTACATAAATGATCTGTTTTCAGTCACAAATCTCCTTTGAAGTCTAAAAGCAAAGAAAAAACTTGAGATTGTTGAAGTGTTCTACAGAAGAGTTGAAAGGCCACTGAGTTGTTGAAAGAACACGAGAAGGCATCCCAATCTTCAATTTATCAGCTCATGGCAGGGCCACTAATTGGGTTCTTTGTCCAAGGTATGGGTTTTTCTGTCCCTCACTCTGCAAAATTTTAAGAAATGTCCTAAATGTGTTGGATTGTCACACAGCAGTAGACTCACAGTTCTGGGGGTTGTCATTGACTCGTCTTTCCTACTAACCAGAAATGATATGTCTCATCAAGAAGATTGCATATTACATCATTATGCAGGGCTCTTATATTTAACTTGTAGTCTAATTTTCCTTGAAGTTGGCAAAGTGAGTATTTAATAAATCGGGCAGCAGTACGGTGAACATATATCTGATAAGACAAAACAGATCCAAGCGCCTGGGTGGCTCAGTCAGTTAAGTGTCTGCCTTTGGCTCAGGTCATGATCTCAGGGTCCTGGTATGGAGCCCCACGTGCAGCTCCCTGTGCAGAGGGGAGCCTGCTTCTCCCTCTGCCTCCGCTGTGGCCCCTGCTTGTGCTCTTTCTGTCTGTCTCTCACACACACACACACACACACACACACAAACAAACAAACAAATATCTAAAAAATAAATAAACAAAAGAGCAAATCCCAAAGAAGGTATTTGCATTAGAATTTCTGACTTTAAGCTTGGGGTGTGTGGGTGGGAGACAAAATTCTGGCCTCAATTTCTTCATTTGTAAAGATCTGTTAATGGTACTAGTCACATAGGGTTTTATGAGAGAAGGTACAAATATGTGTGAAATTTTTACATAGGATCAAGCATAAAACTGGCCAGAAAAGGGAGTTATTTTTCTAAAAAATACATTTGACATACAACAATGTATAAATGTAGTAATGGAGTTTGTTTTTATTTTTAAGAATAATGCTGGAACTAGTATAGTGCTTGTCATAAAAGGGAGGATAAAACAGCAAAGGAACATAGCTCAGCTTTCCTTCAGTTGAAAAACAGACATGTAAGTAAAGCAAAATATATAATTATTGCAATTATGAGAATATATACTGTGTAACACTTAAGGAAGAGAAATATAAAGAGGTGATATCAAGGTAAAGAGATGAAAGAGAGGTTTGAATGAGGGATAGGGTATATCCCAAAAGTTGGTTCTAAGTGGCATATAAGGATGTGAAAATGTGAACTGTTTTAGTTATATAGAAAACCAGGTCAGCTTACATTCCCTAATATTATAAATCAGAAGTGTAGCACAAAGTGGAACAGAAATTCCCAAACCTTGCTGATATTTGGATTACTTTAGAGACTTATAAAAATGTAAATGCCTATGCTTTGCTCCAGAGATTCTGATTTTATAATTGTCGGGTAGAGTCCAGTGAGCTGTGTTTTTACAAAGATCCCTAGATGAATTTTGATACATGGTTAATTTGAGAACAGTAGACATGGGAATGACGTATTTGTCTTTGTCCATTAGTATCTGCTCAGTCCCTACACAGAATTCCCTTTTCTCTGCAGAGCAAGAAAAGAAAAAAGCATAGTGGAATAACCCAATTTAAAACTGAAACAAACATCAGCTTTTAAAAAATGTCCATGAAAAAAGATTAAAAGTCCATTTGTCTCCTTTTTCTTTTCTGGTTACTTACAGAGGCGCCAACTTCTAGCTGCCTCTGAAGCTGGAGATAAGGTACCGCAGTGACATCAAGTGGTTGTTATAGGGTATCTTCCTTTTTATTTGGGACTTTGATATTTAAATGAATTAACTTAAACAGGGGGTTGTTTTCTTACTCCCTCCCCGCCACCTCACCAGTTAGACAATTTGTTCTTTAGTTTCTGCATACCTCATTCACCAGAAATGCTGAAAGAATGAAAAAACAACAAATAAAACTTGATCCTGACATGTGATCCTTTGAGTGCTATCCAATACATACACCTTTGTTTAGTTATTGCTAGAACCAGGTGGTTTCCATGAAGTAAAAAAAGTCTAAACTCAACTCTACATGCAGAAACTATGATAATGCTGATGAAACTATCCGTATATTTAAAACAATGTGACTCAGGGTGCCTGGGTGTCCCAGTTGGTTGGGCATCTGCCTTCCTCTCAGGTCATGATCCCAGCACCCTGGGATCAAGTCCCCAGTAGGGCTCCCTGCTCAGTGGAGAGTCTGATTTTCCCTTTGCCCCTCCTCCTCTGTTCCTGCTTTCGCTCTCTCTTTCTCTCTCTCTCTAAATAAATGAAATCTTAAAAAAAAGAAAATCAAAAGCAAAGACTGAATGTCTTAAAACAATATGACTCATGAAACGAGGAACCACTATAAACTTGATTGAAATGAGAATACTTCGGGTGCGTGCCAAGTAAACTCATGAGACCAAGATGAAGGTGAACGCTCCTTTTCATAAACATCTGTAGTGAGCTGACACTTAGGTATCTATCTAAAGGATAAGAACTTTCAAAAAGTCTTGATTAAAAACAAAGTAAAAGTAGATTTGAAAGCTTTCTTACTCCAACAACCAAAAATGTTTATTGATCTACCCCACTTCATGCAACTCAGTAAGTGGAAATCGGATTTTATAGTAAAGGGAATTAAGAGGTGGCTTTGGGGATTTTTACTGAATAATAGCATTCATCAAAGATTTTCTTTAAATGGTGACCTTACCAGTATTTATACTATGACTGGTTTTATAAAAATTTGATACACACAGTTTAAAGAAATGGATTTGCTAAGCAGAATGTGACACACCCAAATTACAAACAAAAGAAGAGGAAGTTGGGCAACTAATTGGCAAGTGGACAAGAAAAGTGTATTTAGTTACTTGGACTGTGGTGCTTCAACAGACTGGAAGAAAAAGAACACCCAATTGTCAAAAAAGAAAAATAGAAAAAAAAATAGGATTATCTTTGGTCCCAGGGACCATCATTCTGAATGGGAAACCAGCTGCTGTGGTTGAAGACCATCTGCGTGCACCTCTCTATTAGCCACTGTTCTTGGGCTACCCATGCTGAGGTGAAAACCACTCAACAAAACCACCACTCACAGGGAAGTGCTCTTTACTTAGCTTCCTGTGTCTCTCAGATGTTATTTTCTTATTTTTTATTCATTATGTCTATCCTATGCTTTTAAATTCTGAAAACAAAAAGGAATATATTGCATTTTCAAATTCTAGATTTAGCTACCTTCTAAGGAGGGACAAGAACCAGTCCTCAGTTTAGCTCCTAATGCTTACTCATTTTAAGTCATAAGTAGAAACCTGATATATTTAGATAATTGGCAGAAGGAAAATTTATATGAAAACTAAATACAGCTGTCAGCTGATATGGTGGGTCACGGATTTATTGATCAGAAATAACAAGGAGAGAACTTATATGAGTTAGGATCTATTTTCGAGTTAAATGTTCTAAAATCTGTGAATGACTAAGTGATGAGGCATTCTCTATATTTCCCATTCATAGGTGAATAATAGGGAGAGTTTGATGAGTAGTTTTCTTCAGCCTCTCAGTAATAAACAATTCCAAAATGAGAAATAATAGGTTGCTTTGCCTTAAACAGAACATGTCCCTGGGTTGAAATACTGGAAACTTTATAAATCTCTGTGAAATTATCTAAAGATTCCAAATAGGAGGATTGAGTTTTCACTTATTTTACTTAATTGGATGTTAAAATGGATTGAGCAAAAGTCTGTCTGTTTAGGCCATAAACACTTACATTAATACATTAATACATCAATACATCAATAATAATTGTCCTTTTCCCAAGTCATTCCATACTTTTTTCTCCTGATGAGGCTATATTAAGGATCCACTAAGTATGAAATAAAGCTGGAAGAGTAGAGTGGGGCCAGATCATGGATAACTCTTACCATTTCTTCAGCAATAAGTGGTTGTTGTCAAGAAAATAAAAGACATGATCAGGTCTATGTCTTGGGGAGATATAACTGGTAGTGGTATGGAAGACATATGCATGGAAGATGAGACCAAAGGCAGGGAGACAGAAAAATACTGTGGCTGGAGAGATGAAGAGGAAGGTAGAATTAATAGAGTTGGCTTGTGTGAACTACTGCTTTTATTTATTTATTTATTTTTAAAATTTAGAACGTGTGAATGCTCAAAAAAGTTAATTGAATATATGCTGGCCATTTGTTGAGGAAAGGAAATAGTCAGAGATGACAGTAAAGTTTCAAGTCCGAATAGCTGGGCTGAGACTAAACTCGTTCTGTTCCATCAACATTGCTACCCATGTCCTGCCAGCCTACAAGACCCTTCACATGAATTAGAAAAGGTTATCTTTAAAGAAAATCATCATAATACACTTGTATTTTTTTTTTAAAGATTTTATTTTATTTATTTGAGAGAGAGAGACAGTGAGAGAGAGCACGAGCGAGGAGAAGGTCAGAGAGCGAAGCAGACTCCCCATGGAGCTGGGAGCCTGATGTGGGACTCGATCCCGGGACTCCAGGATCACGCCCTGAGCTGAAGGCAGTCGTCCAACCAACTGCGCCACCCAGGCGTCCCTGTATTTTTTTTTTGACAAGAACATTTACTGTCATCAGTGAAAACGTTTTATAATATATGCATAGATGCAATGTCTTTGATTGGAATAATGCCCTTTGGATGTACTGGGTTGGGAAATACCCACCATACACCACCATATGCAGTGCTCTGAAGTGTTGCTTGTTCTTAAGGAAATCACAACCTTTCATTTACATCAAGGGAAAGAAGAAAATGTGGTCAAGAGTACCAACTGCTGCAGAGGCAAAGCAAAACCAGAAAAGATCAAAGAATACTAGATGTAACAGTTAGAAGGGTTACTGTAATATATTGAGACAGAACTTTGATACAATTACAAACCTTTGGGCTGAAAAATCCTATAGAGATATTTTTAACTCCTTTTCCCTTCCTGTTTTAAATATGGGAAAACTGAGACCCAAGAATTTGAGGGATTCATTCATTCTCTTGGAATGCTATCTAATACTCTACACTTCTTTTGGTCTTGGGCTTGTGACTTGTATTTTTCTATCTTCATGATTGTTTTCCATTAAAAATATGCTGAGCTAATACTCTTTCCTAATTACTTCATTAAAAAAATTTTTTTTAAAAGATTTTATTTATTTACTTGACAGAGAGAGACAGTGGGATCAGGAAACAGAAGCAGGAGTAGTGGGAAAAGGAGAAACAGTTTTCCAACTGAGCAGAGAGCCCCAGTGCGGGGCTCGGTCCCAGAAGCCCGGGATCATGATCTGAGCTGAAAACAGATGCTTAATGACTGAGTCACCAGGTGCCCCTCCTAATTACTTCAATTTAGGAAATGTGAAAAGCTAATGGGCAAATTTTGGTAAGTAAAACTGGCACTGGGGATGAAAACTATTACACACAGCATGGGATAGACTAAGGATTTTCTACATTTTTTAAAGGAAAACTCAAAATTTCTTCCAGTACCTACTTTCATCCAAAGGAAGACTCCTCTGTGCATCTTATCACTGGCCTAAGATTTCAGGTCTTAGGGTAGATGAGCAAGAGGAGGAGAGATGGTGTTAGACTAGGTAACAAGAGTATTTCCTTTCTATGCTTGCGTACCACAGCGATGATGCTAAAAGCTGAATTGCCCAGAGTTGAGCAATTACTAGGAGGTGAGTGTGAAGCAGCGTGGGTTGATTCTTTATAAAAGAAGTTTGGCAGAGAATGACAAGAGGTTGCTAGGAGAGGAAAATAACGACATTAAGGAAAAAAATAAAGGGGGTAAAAACAGTCTTTACTGGCATTTCTGATTCTTGTTCAGTCTCTTCCCTGGGAGCTCTTCTCACTCATTTCCTTTCTTTTTTTTCCTTCCTCTAGACTCCCTTAGAAAATTCATTTTCTTTAGGAAGTTTTTCCTAAAAATAATCATCACATAATATACCACTCCATACTCATATGTGACTTTTAAAAGTTATAAGCATTGTTATATACTTTTGCATGTATTACATGTTTTTGTTCAATTTTTAAAAATTTAGTCTTTCAGAAATCAGTGTAACTCATGTTTCTTGTATCCAATCCTAATACTTCTTGCTACACACAGACACACTCCACATGTACAGGCAATAAAATACTATTTTTGTTTTTTGCCATCCTCTTCAAGTCAATCCTAAGGCTTTCATCCACTCAAAACATTCCTAAGTACCTAAGGGGTTGAAGTGATAGATAAAATGTGATGTAGATACAGTCCGGCTGCCCTGTTGTTGGTTCCTGCTCCTGGAGGCTTGAGTGGTTTTGTGGCCAATGCAACTGTTTATCTCCCCAACAATCATTGTCTTTCTTCCTTCCTGCTGATTGAACCTTGCTTTTGTTGTGGTTTTGGACAGGTAGTAATGGGCTCAGGGAAGTGGGGCCCACCCATTGCTGAGAGAGGTGACCCATAACTCACTAAGCCAATCATTCCACGTTGCCGGTGGGAAGATGAGCTTAGTTCTACATATGGCAAAGGAATATAAGGGAAACCATCTGAAAATATGTGAGAAATATGTTCTTCCTTGTTAACAGAGAGACCACTTGAGAAAGTACTAGGGTCTATTTTGCTCAGCAGACCAGTGAGAGGAAGTACTAACGGAAATAATAATAACCATTTTGTTACCTTACCATAAAAGCCAAGAGAATCTCAGATTTTAACCTAGAATACTGACAGCTTTGAGTCACTAAACTGCTTGGTTCCACTTATACTTAGACTTTTTCTTGACTATGAGTTATATCTTTTTGTTTTAAGCCTCCATTAATCAGTTTTTTTGTTGTTGTTGTTCATACTTGTATCTGAAAGCATCCTAGTAGAAGGTCTGATAGAAGCCCTGACTAGGAAGACAGTGTAGCTAGGTAGGAGAAAGTTCTAAAGCTGAATCAATTCAGAGAGATTGTTTGCTAAGGAAAGTGTAAATAGTACATCTGAGAAAGAATAATTATTGGGGGCTGAGAGTAAGGAGATACAGAGAATGCCCCCCAAATCTGGCCAACATCTGGAATGGAAGATCACAATAAATACTTATTGAATATTGCAAAAATGATGGTGCTCATTGTAAAATGTAGCATATGTGATAAGGGTAAGGAAAGTCAGAGGCCAGGAGGACAAAGGTCAGGATGAAATGCATTTTAAGGAATCTTCTTACAGGGATAGTAATCCCATCAGTGGGCCCCACTTTCAAGGGTTCACCCAAGCTTAATTACCTTCCAAAGGCCCTACCTCCAAATACCTTCACAACAGAGGCTAGGGCTTCAACATATGAAATTTGAAGAATGGAAGCATTCAGTCCATAGCACTCTTTAAGCTTTGATTTTCTCATCTGTAAAAAGATGAATCTAATGTAGGGGCCAAGGGCAGGCCACCCCAACATGGGCCACTATGGCATGAAGAGTATTATTATTATTTTTTAAATATTTTATTTATTTATTTTAGAGAGGGGTAATGTGAGCAGGCAGAGGAACAGAAGGAGAGGGTGAGAGAGAATCTCAAGCAGACTCCATGCAGAGCACGAAGCTTGACACAGGGCTTGATCTCACGACTCTAGGATCCTGACCTCAGCTGAAATCAAGAGTTGGATGCTTAACTGACTGAGCCACCTAGGTTCCCTGGGATAAACATTATTTTGAATTATAAGTAATTGATACTCAGCAGATTCAGGAAAAACTCTTTACTTCCCTGTCAACTGCCTGATTGTATGAGGAAGAGAGCTATTAACAGAGATTCTTTACCTGGGAAACTTAATAGGAAAACCTTTGTTTTCCAAACATCTCCTTTCACCTTCCTGCTAGAGACAATGGGTCTCTCTCCCCATTGTATTCTCAGACCCTTTCTCCTTGGCTCATATAAGCATCAGCTTGCCTAACTATCTTTGGAATTTCCATGTTTGTGTGGATTCCCCATACTTATGCTATTAAATTTTATTTCCTCCAATTACTCTGTCTCATGCCAATTTGAATATTCTTCCAGCTTGAAGGACCTTTGAATGGCAGAGGAAATTCTTCTGCCCAGACACTAATAACTACCTTGTAAGGTTATTGTAGGGATTAAGGAGAGATTAATATATATAAAACATTCAACGAAGTAGTAAGAGTTGATAAGTGATAATTTTTATTATTATTATTTTAGTCTTTTTATATTATTGCATTAGTATTATTTTAACCTTTGCTGTTGCCTTTTTGGTACCTGCACTCTTCTTAACTCTCTAATGGCTAATATATCTCAGTCAGGAGGGGGTAGCAATTGGCAGATCAGTGAGCTGGGAGTCAAAGATCTGATTCAAATACTAACATAGTGTTCTGAATGCTTGCTTACTGTGGACATCTTATTCAACATTATTTTTGTGGTCATATACCTGTATACATTTTGACACAATTGTGTAGTATGGGCCATAACAAGGTGTCCCTAACACAGGCATGAGCTGATGTCTATGAGACATATATATATGTTAAGTGTGATATGTGCTACATAGAGGATTCAATTTAGGTGGATGTAAGGTGTAAATAACTGAGAAAATACCTCAAAATCAAATAAGATGAGTAGATTTCAATTCACTTTAATTTAAACAAACCAAAGCCAACAACAAAATTATTGAATATTTTGTTAAACACACTGAAAGTCACTAGGAATATAAAGATATAAATTTGACAGCTTATCTGCAAAGAACAGCAGTCTGATAAAAGAAACATGTAAACAAATAATTATGATGAGGGATAGCAGACATAGGAGTAGAAAAAAAAATTACAAGGTAAAGTGACACCACATCATAGGAAAAAAGAATCAGATTGACCAACTGTATAGGCCAGTGTAGGGCTTCAGAGGAATGGTGACATCTGAACTCAGAAACAGATAATTGAGGAGCGCCTGGGTGGCTCAGTGGGTTAAAGCCTCTGCCTTCTGCTCCGGTCAGGATCCCAGAGTTCTGGGATCGAGCCCCGCATCGGGCTCTCTGTTCTGCTCTCTGCCTACTTGTGATCTCTGGCTGCCAAATAAATAAGTTAAATCTAAAAAGAAGAAAGAAAAAAGAAACAGATAGTTGAGCATCGCATGAAAGATATTCCAGAGTTTTGTATGTGTGTGGGATTAATAGTGAGATGCTAGCTGAGAAATGGGAAATTAGAGAAGTGCATTGTTTTCTGAAATTTTAGTGCTGAGATCAACACATAATGGGTTAGAGCATAGATTCAATTTAATACATCTGGGATGGATTCTGAGATTCTGAATTTTGAAAAATCTCTCCAAGTGATATGGATACCCTCTGGGCTAAAATAATCTGATGTACCTACTTCATGGGAAGATCTGCTCAGTATTTCCCAAGCTGGCGTCCCACAGAAGACTGTACTTTAAGACAGTTCCGTTCAAATAATTTTGTAAGGTGCTTTGGAAAACAAATTTGAGCTAGTTTCTTTATATAAAATCCCTTAAAGCAAGTTATACATCTCTAAGAGAGAATATAGTGTGTAGGCATTTTGTATAGATTGAAAAAATTTGGTTAAGTGTGTTTGTAAGGATTTTATTGCATATGCATGCGTCTTTGTGTAAGTCTGGGTCTGTTCACCTGTGTTTGTATGTGTATGTCTGCTTATATACATATTTGTGTCTACTTGAGTAGGGTGTGTGTGTGTGTGTGTGTTTATAATAGCATGTATATGTGTGTGTCTGGATATTGCAGGGAGGAAAAATCTTTTTTACTCTACCATCCCAGGTTCAAGGACTGGAGATCTTGAATCAATGTGTTAGGACAGATGGTGGGTGCGTGGGTGGCTGAGTTGATTAGCGTCCAACTCTTGATTTCAGCTCAGGTCATGATCTCAGGTTTGCTTAGTGTGAAAGATCTGCTTGTCCCTCTCCCTCCCCCCTTCCCCAACTGTCTTTTGTGCTCTCTTTCTCTCTAAAATAAATGAAGAAATGAAATCTTTCTCTGTGCAGACTACCACTTATTTTTTTTTAAAAGATTTTATTTGACCAGGACCTTAGGATCATGGACCCTAGGACCATGGATCCAGGACCCTAGGATCATGACCTGAGCCGAAGGCAGATGCTTAACTGACTGAGCCACTGAGGGGCCCTTGAAAAAAGGATCTTTAAAATGGTAAAATGAGAGAGAGAAATCACAAGTAGGCAGAGAGAGAGAGGGGAGGAAGCAGGCTCCCTGCAGAGCAGAGAGCCTGATGCGGGTCTCCATCCCAGGACCCTGGGATCATGGCCTGAGCTGAAGGCAGAGGCTTTAACTCACTGAGCCACCCAGGCACCCCCAGACTACCATTTATGATATGAAAAAGAAATTTTCTCAGGACTTTTTCTTCCACTATGTTCTTTACTCTAAGCCTCAGTTATGTTTATCACACATACACACAGGAAATTAAAAAACAACTACTGTAGACTAGAGGGTTGTATCTCCCTTATCAAGGATGAGAGTCTATTTCTAAGCTAGAATAAGTAGAGAATCTCCACTTTTTCTTTGAGCTCACATGAAAAGGCTGAAACAAGTGGTCCATTGACCCCATTGTGACCTTAAATGAGTGAGGTTCCTGCCAGCTCAAACCTGCCTGTGAGCTCTGGCTCTGTAATTGCTTTTTTGTAGGTTAGGTGCTGAAAATTATTCACACCAAGGCTAATATAGGAAAATAATTCCTGAATAAAAGGATTCAAGTAAGCATGAGATTAATATGCACCTTGATTTTTATTCAGGCCATTGGTGTCTTGGAAATCAATGTAGAAATTATGCAAGAAGAAATTACTCCCCAGCAGGTACTTTGTGAAAAGGTTGTGCCATATCACATGGCATTGGTAATAGATACTGCATAAATTTAAGATGAAATTGAGGCTTAGGTCTCGCTGGGAAATGGAAATGCCTGGATGACAGAATGATAAGTGATTATATTAAGCATTTTAAATACTTCATTTTTACCAAGAGCAGTAAGCTAGACAATCGTGTCTCCTCAACTGCAACTGGCTGCCATTGATGCCATTGTTTTCTGATGAAGATTTCACATGTAAGATAAGTTTTTGGGGGGCGCTTGGGTGGCTCAGCTATTAAGCATCGGCCTTGGGCTCAGGTCATGATCCCAGGGTCCTGGGATAGAGCCCTGCACCTGGGTCTCTGCTTAGTGGAAAGCCTGCTTCTCTCTCTCCCACTCCCCTGTATGTGTTCCCTCTCTTGCTGTGTCTTTCTCTGTCAAATAAATAAAATCTTAAAAAAAAAGAAAGATAAGTTTTCCAGTAAGCGTCTGTTCTGATAAATAAAAGCATAGATGGGCAGCAAATCCAAATTAAAAAAATGATAAATGATAATTAAGAAAACCATTTCTATTCCTGCTAATAATTGGAATCTCTAATCAAAGTTGTAGTTCCCTTGTACATACTACTTAATTTATGGGACCGGGGACTTAAGCCCCTGTCCCTAGCCGCCCTGATTCCCACAATTGCCCGCCCCCCCCACCGTGATCCTTTGCTCTTTTGGAGTGCTTTCAACCAGTCTCCAACAGACGCAGGGCACTCTCGCTCGTATTGGGGTATTACTTTCCAACTGGTCGCCTCTGGTGGCTCCCTCCCCCTTTTGTTTATCTTCCGATATCAGTCAGCCATTCCCATTCCACTTTACCTGCCCACTGGCGTCTTCTGCCCCTGTAGAGATCCAGACGTGTATAATTCTGATCTCAGGCTGATTTCATGGGTGATCGGAGTTCTTTGGTAGGTAATCAGCTCACTTTGGGGTACTGGCTGAAAAGGCGCCTCTTCCTACTCCCCCGCCATCTTGTCCCCCCCTAATTTAGAATTTTGATAAAATACTGTAGTCTCATAGTTCCTATTGTTAAAATTAATGTTTGGATGTATATGTTATGGAAACATGAATATATTCTTAGACACAGGTCTGTTACAGGCTGAACTGTGTCCCCCAAAATTCATGTATTAAAGTCTTGACCTCCAGTTCCTTCGATGTGACTGTATTTGAATGTAGGATATTTTTTTTTTTTAAAGATTTTATTTATTTGAAAGAAAGAGTGAGTGCAACAGAACATGGAGGAGGTGGCTCAGAGAAAGAGAGACAATCAGACTCCCTGCTGAGCAGGGAGCCTGATGCTGGCTGGATTCCAGGACCCTAGGATCATGACGTGAGCCGAAGGCAGATGCTTAACTGACTGAGCCACTGAGGGGCCCTTGAAAAAAGGATCTTTAACATGGTAAAATGAGGTCATTAAGGTGGGCCCTGATCCAATATGACTGTATCTTTATAAGAAGAGGAGATTAGGAGGAACATGGGTGGCTCAGTTGGTTAGGTATCTGATTCTTGATTTCTGCTCAAGTCACGACCTCAGGGTTGTAGGACTGGGTCCTGCATTGAGCTCTGTGCTGGGAGGGTGGAGCGTGCTTGGGATTCTCCCTCTGCCTCTCTCTCTCTTTCTCTCTCTCTCTCTCTACCACTCTAAAAAAAAAAAAAGACTTAAAAAAAGAAGAAAAGATGATTAGGACGTGGACATGCACAGAGCAAAAATGATGTGAAATTACACTGAAGATGTCCATCTGTAAGCCAGGGAAAGAGGTATCAGAAGAAACAACTCTGCTAACACTGTGATCTTGAATTTGTAGACTCCAGAACTGTATAAAACAAATTTTTATTGTTTAAGCCACACAGTTTGTGGTACTTGCTATGGTGTCCCTACCAAACTAATGTAAGGTCTCAAATGGCTGCTTTGAGATAGAATGGGAGAGTCTAGCAAAATTGATATTTATTGTCTCTAGAGAGGTATATCTTTTCCTTTTTGTAGAGGGTTGGGCATGAGAGGTTGGGTAGTTGTGAAGAGAGTTCTCAAATTTTAGTCAACAATGTCATGATCTGTCTATGATCTGTAATTTCCCTTACTCAGAAAATGCTTGGACAAAAATAAGATAAGAAAGATCAACATGTACTGAAAGTGAAGAATGTTCATGATATATATCATTATAAGCATAAAGAAAAAAATTATAGAGCAGTAGTATAAGATGATTCCATCTGTATGTAAATCTAGATTTCTGCTAGTGCTTATATCTACACACTGGAAAAATATTCCCAATTAAGCACAGAGGGACAATGCTGAAGAGGAAGAGCTCAGCCGTTGAATAAACCCAAAATATACTTCTGAAGTTAAAATTGTTTTGAGAAGAAAATGCTTGAATTTTGCTTGTTTTGAACTTGTCTTTAGGGAATTTGAAGTACTATTTAAAAAATGGCTTATTAAAATGAGAAAGTGATGTTAAAACCTGGCATCTGTGGTAGAGACGATATAAAAGTTTGTTTAATGTCTTCTTTTTGGCTGATATTGTACTTTTTAATATGTGGCTTTGAAAAAAAAAATCTGGTGTTAAACCAAGCTTACATTGGTATCTTCTTTTTTTTTTTTTTTTTTTTTTAAGATTTTTATTTTATTTATTTGAGAGAGAGAGACAGTGAGAGAGAGAATGAGCGAGGAGAAGGTCAGAGAGCGAAGCAGACTCCCCATGGAGCTGGGAGCCTGATGTGGGACTCGATCCCGGGACTCCAGGATCACGCCCTGAGCCGGAGGCAGTCGTTCAACCAACTGCGCCACCCAGGCGTCCCTGGTATCTTCTTTAATTGAGTACTTACTGTGCGGTAGGCATGAATATAGGCACTATAACACAGTGGAGAATAAGATAGACTGGGCCCCTGACTTATATTTTATATTCTAGGGGATTGATAATAATCAATCAGTACATAAATATGATCAGACATGATCTGTCATGCTATCTATGCTCAGAGTCACTGTGTAGGAATTACCAAAAAGGAATGGCATTTTCTAGACTCATGCAGTAGCAGGATGCTGGCCTTTCGATGATTTCCAGATTGGTATTAGGTAAGTTATTTCTACCTCCAAGTCTCTTTCTGGGGACAATTAATTTTCCATTCATTTGATCTTAAGATGGACTATCATTGGGGCCTTTAATTCTTTACATTTGTAGTCTGACAGTAGAGACTTTGTTGGGGTCTGTATTAAATGACAGTCTACAGGCCACAGAGTACTTAATTTTTCAATGGTTAGATTTTATTTTATCTTTAATAATCACAATCAAGAGATTTTCATTAAAGTATGTCCATGTCCAGTAGAAAGTAATGGACAGCTAAGATGAATAGTGAAAATTATGGTGAGTGTAAGGACCTATTTAGCCAGAGCACTTCCATCCATTTGTTAAACAATAACCTTGTTGTTTAACCCTTAAACTGTCCCTGCTCCCCTTCCCCCAGGGGACTTACTCAAAAACAAGTTCTGGAAACCAGCCCCAGGTAACAAATCCCAAATACAAGGGTGGGTCAGGCCAGGTGGAGACATTGGATCAGCGGGGGGATGCATACTGTCTCCCTAGTTACCAAGGAGTATGGGCCCCGCCCTCTGGGCACCTTTTGGGCGCCAAATGCCGACCACAATTTCATTGGCCACTTGTGCGTGGCCAGGCCCAACCACATGGCTTTTGCCCTTAGAAGCTAGTCTGTGAAACAGAGAGAGGTCGCCCTCTCTTTTAAGAGGTGCGACCCTGAACGTTTGGTCTGATTCTTGATGCTTGGTGCACAATAAAGCTTTGCTTGACCTTCGCTTTGTATCAGTCTTGCTCCATTACTGGGGGACCTAACAGTGAGTATATATTTTTAGAACAAAATATCATAGAATTAGTTGTAGTAGTCTCATGACATTTTCATGAAGCACACATTCATGAGTACCTCATAAAATAATAGCAAGGATAATAATGATAGGAACTGGCACTTATTGAGTAATTTATACTATTTCTAAGCACTTCCGTATATCAGTTAGTTGAATCTTCACAACCACCATAGAAGGTAACCATCTTTATCAGCCCTATTTTACAGACAGGTGAAGTGAGCCCCAAAGACATTAAGTAACTTTCTCAAACAGATAATTTGCTTAATGACATTTCCCATGTTATTTCCTCAAGCTAGTTTACCGATTTTAGGTGACTGACATTCTGCTTTGCCTGGGACATTTCTGGTTTTATCACTGAAAATCGTGCATCCTGGAAAACACTTAGTCTCAGACAAACCAAGATATCCTTCAAATTGGTCTCTTGAATGTTTCCAGTAATTACTTAAATGTTTTCAGTAATTCTTTTTGTTTAAATGATTTAATTATGTCTGACCTCTTCATCTTTCTTCCAATTTATTACACTGACCCTTTGTTTATAACAAATGTTAACTTTGGGATAAAATGTTTAAGAAGGAATATCCCAAAGACTCTTCTTGGGGGCCTGGGGATATGGAGATGAAATAGGCAAGGTGAGGTGGTATTAAATAGTGTAATGCAGGAAATGGGCCCAGGGCCAGAGTGGATAGTGATGGTTCATTTGTGCTGCCTGAAGTAAGCCTGATTAAGAATACTTTAGAGATTCTTAAGTGGACTAACTCCAGACAGAGTTTCAAATATGGCAGGATTGAATTGATGCTACAAGTTTAAACCTGAAATATGGAATAAATTGTTAGATGACATATCAGTAATGGAGTGATAGGTTCAGTCCTGGGCTCCCACATCCTATTATGATTTAGCTCATGATCAAATCTCAACATTTTTGTTCTTCTACTTATTCACTTAAGTGAGCAAAATTATTTTCTTGTTTCACCATCATAGTGTAAAACCATAATCTTTGGGTTGGCATAATTTTTATTTGTTAGTTGTGGAATCATCCTTACTCTTATTTGTCTACTTATTAATTCATTCATTTACTTATCCAACCCACAAGTATTTACTGAGGAAGTTACTTTCTAGCAAGGCAAAAAAGGCTAAGAAGATTACATACTATCTTTCCCAGCTATATTCTCATTGTAAAGGAAGTCTTAAACCGAAGGAGTGGGTATGTGAGAAGGCATTTTTGACATCCACTGATTGAGTAGAGAAGTTTGAATGAATCTTTGAGAAATATATGCAGATGAATATTCTCTAGTGAGGTTGAAAATGGAAACAGTCTTGT
The DNA here is from genome assembly GCF_020171115.1 of Neogale vison. Taxonomy (NCBI): domain Eukaryota; kingdom Metazoa; phylum Chordata; class Mammalia; order Carnivora; family Mustelidae; genus Neogale; species Neogale vison. Next base: position 74,566,210 of record NC_058102.1, read on the forward strand.
TTGTTGCACAATGTTATTATCTAGTATCTTTCAGTTATTCAACAATTATTTATTGAGTAATTTCTGTAGATAAGGAACTGTCTTAGTCCTGAAAGGAGTACAAAATTGAATGATATTCTGTCCTTTCCTTCACGTAGGTATATCTTGATAGAAAAGATGATCCATTCACACGGGGACTATCTGTAAAGTAGTACGTAACAAACTCTGTATCAAGGAATCTCATGGGAAGAAATTATGACCATTAAATTGTTGGGACTATTATGGAGGAACTTGAAGGCTAGACAAAGGACTTTAAATTTTATTTTATAGGTCATAAGAATCCATCAAAGATTTTTAAACAGGGTTAATGGAATCAAAGTAGAATTGGGCAACACTAAGTTGCTCTTTATAGCAAGATAGGGATATTTACTCATTATTCTGTGTCTTTCTTCTCTAAAATCTAAGTTCCAGAAGAGTAGGGACTTTATTTTGTTTTCTTGTTGTTATTGCCAGCACTCCAAAAAATGCCTGGTATCTAATAAGTTCTCAAACATTTGTTAACTATTGAATGGATTAATTCAAAGGTTATCACACTTTCTTGGTTCATAGTGCTCTTTGTGCCTCAGAAATTTTTATGACACCTCTAAGCAAAAAAAGAAAAAAAAAGAAAGAAAGAAAAATAAAATTAATCCTTTCATTGGTTTTCAAATAGCACTTAAAAAATCACAGTAAAAAAGAGTCAGTTTTACAATGATATGACATCAATGAAAGGAATGTAGAGTATAATGTTAGGTCCTTATATCTTCACTGCTCTTCTACAGGACATACTTTCTTGTTCCTACTAACTTTAGTATTTTTAGCCAGATTTTACTTTATCCAGGTGCTCTAATTACTGGACTATAAGCCACTAAATAAAGCACAAAGGTGAAACTGATTTGCATAGTAAGAATGTCAAAGTCAATGTATAATTTACCAATTTATCATGATAACCATTCCAATATTATTAGATCAACATTTAAAATTTGATCCATGATACGAATATGTCATATGGAATATATTCCTATGAGACTCTCTGAAAAAAAGAATATTCAAATAAAGGTTGTGAAACCTGCATATTACTATATTTATCTTCAGTAAAAGTGTAATTATAGTTGTAAGTCTTAGACATTGATTTAATCACTTTCAGAGAAAAGTCTATAGCTAAATTAAATATATACATCAATTGTAAGTTCAATTCTGATTCCAAAAACATTATAAGGTGAATAAAAGTGTACCACAAAATTAAGAATATATTGAATGTCATCTTTCTTAGAGAATCAAAATGCAAATTAGCATATTAAATGCTTTAAGAAGGCTCATGTTTAAAAAAGCTTATTTTTGTTTTACTCTGAATTATCCAAAATTACTTGACCAGAAATATCTTTTCTCATGTATTACCTACTCTCATATTGTGACTCCAATGATCAAGAAATTTTGCCTTAACATTTGGCTTGTTGTTTACAAACAGACCTCCAACATTTGAGTATTTGATTCAATGTTGTTCAAAAGAATGCTTTTAGGAGTACTTTGAATTATTTTTTCTGATAAGGTTTCCCACTAGGTGGTAGTGTTAGAACACCAAAATCCTTCCCAATAATGGCTTAGCATTTCCAATTCAGTTCCGCAAGCATTTACTGAGCGTCTGCTATGTGTTAGATACTAACGATATACAGACTAGTGAATTTGGGGGGGCAAGAATCCAGCCTTCTTTCCTCTCAGGTGAATATTCTTTCCGTTATACACAGCATATGCACTTTAGAAAGCAATGCCTACTTTTCTTAACCAGGAGTCTTTGAGAAACTTTATACTTAAAAAACTGTAAAAGAAAAATTTTTAAGGAGTTCATACAAGAAGACAATTCTCTTATAAGAATGTAAAACCAGCAGCATAAAAGATCCATGAAATCTCATGAGACTTTTACACAAGTTTCTAGACCCCAGGAAGATGAGAGGTAGAATGTAGGTTCTAGAGAGAAACATTTCAGCTTAGGAAGAACTTACGGAATAGATATAAAGCAACTAAAACATACGATTCACACACATACGTGGGTCATAGTGTGATGGGTGGCCTAGATATCTGGCTTATGGTTTTGAAGCTGCTTGATAGGCTGGTTAATACTGCAATAAGGAGTGACCTTAGGGTTAGCTTGGTTGAGACCTTTATTTTGAGACCTTTATTTTAGAAAAGAGGCAACTGGGGTTAAGGGAAAACAAGTCATTTATCAGGATCACTGGAATATCTCTAGACACATATGAGTGGGGTTGCTATGCAGATTTAGGTCTGGCCATCACCACTGATAAAATATCTAGAAATTGAATCATCCCCTTCTTCCTGGTACAGAGAGGGAGACACCCTTACAGATGTAGATTTCCCTTATAAATATAAGTGTATCTTACCAAAGGATAACTCCTACTAGGTCTTCAGAGCTTCTCATGTCTGCAGTTTCTTAAAAACAACCCGTTTAGGGGCGCCTGGGTGACTCACTTGGTTTAGTGTCTGCCTTTGGCTCAGGTCATGATCTCGGCGTTCTAGGATGGAGCCTCACGTTAGGCTCTCTGCTCAGTGGGGAGTCTGCTTCTCTCTTTCCCTCTGCTCCTCCCTTCCGCTCAAATAAACAAAATCTTAAAAAAAGAGACCAGCTTAAAATAACCAATATGCCAAAGAAGAATATCTTGGGGTGGTAAAATTTGCTCCTCTTCAGCACTATATAGCTATTATTATTTACTATTATGAATAGGAACTTTCTTAAAATTACATTTTCTAAACTTAGTATTAAAAAGCTATTTGTAGTACATTTATAACAAAAACTATTTCCATTAAAAGCATTTTAGTGCTGTTTAAACAAAGGTTTCATAAAATTAAAAAAAAAGACCTCAACAGGATTGCTTCTCGGTATTTTCACCAATTTTTAGTACTGCAGGGACTACAAAAGAAAACAAGTCACTGTGCAAATGTAACAAATAATAATAAATGAATTAAATTATATTACTGCTCTTTCAAAAGTCTCTAGTGCCTCCCCATACCTTTGGGGCATCCTCTTCAGCTGTACACCAATACAATCTAATTCTAATTCTAACACATTAATTTATCGATTGGTTATTTGGTTGATTATTTTCACAAACATAAATATGCCAGGTACTTTCTTATTTTCTCCTCTACTCTTACCTTTCATAAACTTTGCTGCAATTTAAACATGACTGTACATCACTTCTTCCCTGACTATGGAGTTTCACATAACTTGCAGTCCATTTATTCGATACCTACCATCCATTAGGGCACACTCATGAACCAATTCTTTTTTCTTCTAATATTCCAACTCATACTTCTTCCATTTCAAATAAGTCAGTTTCCTACTACTCATTCTGAATAGTCTATACATTGTGAGATTTCAACTCTGTGATTAGGTTTGACTGAGAACAACCTTGGATAGTGACACCTGCACCCATTTGAAGATGGAACTATTCATTGGTTTTGCTGCCTGTATCGTAACCCCTTTCTGTCTGACTGGTCTAGAGCAGTCCCTTGATAAGAACTTTACTGAGGAAAATTAATAATTAAATTTAAGTTGTGACAGAATGGTGAACCTAAGGTAAGGCATTATGGTTCTTCAGGATCTAAATTTGATTGTAATATTTTCAAAGATGTTTACAATTTTTCTAAATGTGTTTCTCTAGAGCTAATTGGAACTTTATGGCTTACCCCTACTTTAAAATTAGTTCCGTAGGAAGAAAACCCATCAAATATCATCTGTAACCCACTTATTACCTCTTTTTCATTCTTTAAGAAATATTCTGTTGCACTGGTCTTCTAATAGTTTCCTTCCTGTCCATGTTTGCTTGTGAGGGCCTTCAGCCTTTGTTGCTGTCTCCATTCTTTCTATTCATCAAAATTTTACTAAATCTTATAAATTTGGTTCAAGACACATCTATATCACTATTAATAATTGAATTTGGTCCAAACAGATTTTTTTAATTTATATTTCTGCAAAGTTTTTTTTTTTTTTTTTTACATTGTCTGTATATATATCACACACTTGTTTTGTTTTAGATTATGGTGTTTCATCTTTCAAAAAATTTAGTCTGATTAGAATTTAGTTCTCACAAGAACATGCTGTATCGGGGGTAGAAAGACCATGTATTCAGAACCTGGTTTGATCTGTAGCTCTGCCATTTTCCAGCTGTCTGATCTTGGGCAAGTTACTTAATCCCTCTGATACATGCTTTTCTTCTTTGTTAATGAAGGTGAAGATATTTTCATCATGGGATTGTGGTGAGGAATAAATGCAATAATATATAATGTGTTATGTAAATAGTAAGTGCTCTTAAAAGTGATTATCTTTTTTCTTACCAGATAGAAGAGGTTGGTTACACTGTGGTAACAATGCAAATCTCAGCTATGTAACATAGAAGTTTATTTCTCTCTTAGATTTCATGTCCAACATGGGTCAGCAGTGGTGCTCTGCTCCATGGAGTGACTCAAGGACCTAGGATAATGAAGACTTCATTTTGATATGTGTTTCCAGAATCATGGAAGCAGTAGCAAGAGAATATCACAAATGCACTGGATCTTAAAACTTCTGCTTGGAAATAATATGCCACTGACCCAAAAAAATTAAACATGCCATTGGCCCAAACAAATTATATGTTTAAACTTAACTTCATAAAGAGGCAGAAAGTGCAATCACCATGTGTTCTCAAAGGAGAGAGCCAGAAATATTCGGTGAATGTTAAGTCCGTTATCAAAGGAACGAGACTGAGACAAGGTGAAAGTTATGCAAAGCTTTATTCTATGCCAAGTATTAGAAATCAGACTGATCAGCCAGGGGAATGAGACTGAAACAAAGTTAAAGTTATGCAAAGCTTTATTCTCTGCCAAGCATTGGAAGTCAGACTGATAGGCCAGGGAACAAGACTGAAACAAAGTTAAAGTTATGCAAAGCTTTATTCTATGCCAAGCATTAGAAGTCAGACTGACTGGCCAGCACCGTCTCCAAAGAGAGCGACCACCCCCAGCTTACAGGCTCAAGAATTGAGCCTCCGAAGAGGCGACCCCTCCCAGCCTCACAGACTAACTTTTTTTATAGAGCAAAAACCTGGCCACACATAGGTGGTCAATGAGATTGTAACATTGCATAATCATGTTAGGCCACACGCAGGTGGCCAATTGAATTATAATTTACCCTATAGTAGCTGTTTGAACTAACCTATTACTCTGGTCAGAATTGGCGCTCAAGTTTGGTGCCCAAAAGGCAGAGTTTACATTCTTTGGTGGTCAGGGAGATAGTATGTGTGTTTTTTACTGACTGGATATCTCCGCCTGGCCTGACTCGTCCTTGTATTCTAGGCTCTGTTATCAGGAACTGGTTGACCTGGCCTTGTATTCTGGGCTCTGTTATTAGGAACTGGCCGACCATATTTTACTCGTTTCCCAGACTTGCTTCTAAGTAAGTTCCTCTGCGGGGTATGTGTGTGTGTGTGAATTTAAGTTTTACTGCACAAACAACAAAATGGCTTTTTAACCAAGATGGAGTCACTCTGGCTAAATAGGTCCTTACAGTGAACAGCAATGATGACACACCCTCATAGCACTTATAATGCTACACATGGAACAAAGTCTCAATGCATAGATGCTTATTGAAGAAATATTGACACATCTAGGAAAGAATTAGGGCCCACCATTAGATAAAACTTTTTTTTGGTGAGGTTTATAAAACCATAAAGGATTTCTCTTTCATGGAAAATCGGAAAATTGCTAATACCTTTATTTAGTAGCCTGAGATAAAAGAAAATGCTTATATTGGTCTCTATCTCCAGTTCCTGGCATAAATCTCCTAAAACTCTTGTAATTTCCTAAGTGATAAGAGTACTTGGAGCATCTTTCGTTTAGTGTTTGACCCTGGATCCTGACACAGGGCTCCTGAAACCCTTATAATTCCCTGAGTGATTGTAGTATCTTTTATTTTAATTAGACAGCTCTGGATGGCTCCTTGATGGCTTCTAGACAAGGGCTGGTCACCAGAAGTTCTGTGCCATGAATAGAAGCTTGGAATTTTCAGATCTGCCCCCATTCTCTTGAGAAGGGAAAAGAAATGGAGTTAATGATCCATCATACCTATGTGATAAAGTCTCCCTAAAAAGCCCAGTAGTATGTTGTTCAGAGAGCTTTTAGGTTGGTGAACACACTCAAGTACCAGGAGGGTGATGTACCCCAACTCCATGGGAACAGAAGCTCCTGTCCTCAGGACACTCCCAGACTTCCACCTTAGGTAATCTTGTGGGACTGAACCCTTAAGCTTTGGGACCTGAGGCTCTGTCCAGGTAAATAATGTCAGAATTGAATTATGTTGTAGGACACCCATCTGGTACTGCAGAAAATTGCTTTCTGGGGAAAACCCCCACACATCTGGTGTTAGAAACGTCAGGGGTGTGGTAGTCATGTGAGAGTAAAGCAATCACACAGCAGAACTGGGTTTTTCCCTACTCAGGTGGAAAGTGGAACTTTTCTCAAATCAAGTAGGTTGTTCAGTTCTAATGTAGGATACTGTGACTGTATCACAGAAATACTGCATTTTAATGTAGTGAAGGTTGTGATAGATCATCTAGTCCAAGGTCTTATCCAGCCCTCCTCCATTTCCCCCAAGTGTGGTCATTCAGCCTCTGTCTTAGAACCTCTGTTGATTAAATAGACTGAAATTTGGCAAGATTTTTAAAGTTGAAATAATTAGATTTCAGTGGGGTGTTCAATGCATGTTTGTGATTAACACATTTATAGCTCTCCGTTTTATTTTGAAATTTGGCTTTGTTCACAAATCTTGCTGTGGAGCTAACACCTGGTAGCACAAAGGACATTATTAGGAATATAAAAAAGATTGATGCATCCTACTCCAACATGTAGGTGAATTGTTGCTTTAATGTGATTGTTCTGTTTTATGCCTGGGCTTTTTCCCACCTTGGTGAATACTGAGACATAATATTGCAATTTAGTCAGGAGAGCACCAGGTGGTACATAATGTCATCACTGAAGATGCCGTTACTATGGCATCCAGAACCCTATTCCAGCTCTATGCTTTCACCATCTTTCTCTGTTTTCATAGAGGGACAGAAGCTGCTGTAAACCAGATTTTAATATTTTAAACATAGCTAGAAGGTTTTGTTCTCTATCAGGATTGATGTTCTTTTCCATTGTTCTTTTTTGTCAAGCAGTCTCACTGTGCATAATCTAAAGCTTCCTTTGGTGTTAATGGATTCATTCCCAGATAGAATATTTTAAAGTATTACCATTTGTGATCTAACAGTTGAACCAGAGAAAAAGAATGAACCTTTGAGAAAACGTATTAGTGAATGGAAAGTTAACAGCCTTCCTATGCTCTGGGGAGACTAACTGGTAAATGAAATGATCATCTTTGTTTCTTTCTTTTTTTTTCTTTAAATTTTATTGATTTATTTGACAGAGAGAGAGAGAGATCACAAGTAGGCAGAGAGGCAGGAAGAGAGAAGGAAGCAGTCTCCCTGCTGAGCAGAAAGCCTGATGGTGGGGCTCGATCCCAGGACCCTGAGATCATGACCCGAGCTGAAGGCAGAGGCTTAACCCACCAAGCCACCCAGGCGCCCCCTCATCTTTGTTTCTAAGGACCTTAAAATGGATGGATTGTTTATTGGTTCTCCAGACACTGAAAGACAGTGTTCTGCATGACAAATCTTTAGGGAGCAATTTGGACACAGCAAAGGCTTATGATGTTAAGATCCTTCTTAATTAACTCTAATAAACTTTAATAATGAAAAAGTGTGTTATTTGGGTATGACCTTTAAGAGAGGGAATGAAATTCTGAATCTTAGAATCAGCGGTTCCCAAAGCATGTTCTGCAAGATGTTATTGAATATTATACAACAAATGATTTCACTGGGAAATGCTGGGTTAAACCAAATTAAACAGGTTTACTCACTTCAAGAATTTACAAGGAAGCTTAGTATATTAATGTACAGTGTGAATTTCTATGAGTTGGTTAGAGTATGCAGATTTAAAAAAAATTTTTGTTTAAATCTGTCCTTTTGGACTTAATTTTGCATATACTCTGAGTTAAGAATTAGGTTCATTTTTTTTCCCCATAAGGATATCTAGTTGTTTTCTTTCTTTCTTTCTTTTTTTTTCTTTAAAGTAAGCTGTATACCCAATGGGGGGCTTGAGTTCTCCACCCTGAAATCAAAGGTTACATACTCTATCAATTGGCACCCTAAGTATGCAGCGTTTTTCATTCTTATTTTACCATAATTTTGGGGGAGTATTTTAATGTTTTCATGTATCCCAAGCAAACTTTGGGGAGACCTCCCTTAAATTCATCCTTTGAAAAAAATTTTGTCTGTTATCTGGACTACATAGGTAAAGCATTTCTTGTTTAATTAAGCAATGTGCATATGATCAGATGAAGAGATAGTTATTATAAAAAATGAATTAAATAAATTGGAATTATTATGAAACATGTTATGGCATAATCTTCTGTGACAGATCACTGATTTAATTTTGGGTGCCAGTAGATTGTTAGATACTTAGATCTCTCACAATCTGAGTGCAATTGAGCAAGGCCACCAAGAAGACACCATTTCAGTCATGAATGTGAATAGTTACATGCATAAGGTCGTGTTGGGTTCATGTAGGATATAGACTTGCCCTTAATTTGTTTGTATTCTCATTATAAAAGTCAGTTTTACACACATGAAAAGTGAAATAACAATGTAATTCAATATTGATCTAAATGTGTTGTACAGACAATATAAGAATTCAGAGGAGATAAGATTAATGAATATGTTGAAAGTCTTCAATAGTAGAAGAGAGTTGGACTAATTTTAAAGAATACCCAAAATATCAAGAGGCTGGACTACAAACTTAGTATTTCTGTCTCCTCTTCCCCCAAATCACTTTTTCCCCTATTATCTTAGTGATGATATATATCATATATATAATATTATATGCATAATATATAATATATGTAATATATAATAATATATAATACTATATGCATAATATATCATGTATATAACAGATAATACAATATATATACTTACATACATGTATATATAATAAAGAATTATAGACTATGCCTAAATATAATACCCACATTTCTAAATTGTCACTCTCATCTCTTATAATCCAACAAAATATTTGTGTTGCCTAAAAAATGATATAAACTCTTATTCCTGGAAAGAGGGAGGGGAAGACAGAAGAAATAGGGTAAGGGAGAAACTTGAATATTTTATTTAAAACAGCTTTGCTTTGCTGTGTCTTTGAAAGTAATTTATGGCAGCAGGTTCCTGGATCTCAACCACAGCATAAGAAAAACTGGTGGGGGGCACCTGGGTGGTGCAGTTGGTTAAGTATCAGACTCTTGGTTTCTGCTCATGATCTTAGGGTTGTGAGAGTGAGCCCTATAATGAATGGGTCCAGGCTGGATGTGGAGCCTGCTTAAGATTTTCTCTCTCCTTCTACCCCTCATGCTCATGCTATCTCTTTCTCATTCTCTAAAATAAATAAATAAATCTTAAAAAAAAAAAAAACAACAACAACTTGAAGTTAGTTCAAGCCATATAAATTGATAAAACTTTATATTATTTATCATACAACTAACTAGGGGCACATAGTGGTTCAGTCATTTGAGCATCTGACTCTTGATTTTGGCTCAGGGTGGTGAGATCAAGCCCCAAATTGAGCTCTGCGCTCAATTTGTGAAGTCTATTTAGAATTCTCTCTTCCTTAATTTATCTTTCTTCAGTCACATTGTTAGTGTATAGAAATGCAACTGATTTCTGTGCATTGATTTTGTATCTTGCCACATTGCTGAATTGCTGTATATCAAAAACTAATGACACTATACATTGGCTAATTGAATTCAAATTAAAAAAATAAAATAGAGGGGCGCCTGGTGGCTTTGGGATCGAGCCCTACGTCGGGCTCTCTGCTCAGCAGTAAGCTTGCTTCTCCCCTCTCACTCTGCCTGCCTCTCTGCCTACTTGTGATCTGTCAAATAAATAAATAAAATCTTTAAAAAAAAATAGGAAAAGATTCTCTCTCCCTCACCCTCTGTCTCTCCTCCCTGCTTGCTCTCTTTCTCTAAAAATATTTAAAAAAAATCACACAACTAATTCATTGTTTGTACAAAAAATATAAAAACAAACAATTGAAACAAAAATTTAAAAATCCTCAGTAATTCTAAGCCCAGGGATAAATAGTGCATAAATAGAAAATTCCACATATAATTTAGTGTATATATTTCACATATATATTCCATGTGTATATGGAAGACTGATATATATGAAAGATACATATATTCAAAAAAGGGGGATTTTACTATTCAAGGTACTTTTAACCTTATTTTTTTCAAACAACAGTATTGGTCTTAAAGCAGTTCAGAAAAATCACCCCATGATGTGCTACTTTTTGGCATATGGATTATTTTGAGTTGAAAATTGTCAAGGCTCAATAGACTGAGGAAGAAATTCTGACCTTCCCCCTTAAAAGTGCCTTAAAGTGTTTAGATAGAGGTTCTGCTCCAGGAAGGGAGATATCCCCATAGTTAACTATATTCTAATATGAACTAGGATTGGTAGAGAGAAGGAGTTTAGCAAAGTCGCTAAAATTCCTCTCTATGTCCCATTGTTTCTGTGTGGTCCAGCGAACATCTGTTTACCAAACATTTACTCCTTTTCAACATCCTATGAATTTTTTTCTTTCCCATTGACATCCCAGAGGCCTACTCTCTTCTCCTTCATTCAGGATGACATATATATGTCATTTAGCCTGTCTTTGAAACAGTCTACTTTAGTAGATCTTTACTTTTTTAAAATCCATGATCTGTTTCTTCTATAGATTTGATCGAATGCTTATTTTAAAATAAACGATCAGAATGATTGACCCATAGCTGAGTTTTAAAATTAAAGTCATCTGAGATTTAAAAAGCATTAAAGCTACTAGTTTTCATTACTAAACAGTATTGATGCTAGGATATAACCTACTGGCAGTTAGTCAGGGCACTGTGACATACTAGAAGTGTCCCAAATTACGGTCTACTTATTTCTCAGTTGTGTTTTATAGTAAAATCAAAACAAAACAAAAATAATCGTAAGTAATAAATTAGGATAGTTTATTTTCAATCTAGTTTTAAAAATAGGGAAGCAAACTCCTCTTGGAAATCAGTGATTGCCACTCTTTCTGTCCTCTTTGGGCACTTAAAATATTCTGATTGCACCTGTGTCTCAGTTACTGGTGTGGAATCAGTTACATGCTGAGAACTGCTGACTGTTTTTGTTTTTGTTTTTAAGTTCCACCTGTGCGAAAGGAAGAGAGAGAGAGAGAGTACAATACACAAATATAACAGAGGATCTCCACACTTGGTGCACATAAAAAATAACTGGGACACTTTAACAAATACTCTTACCCAGGCTCCTTTTCCCTTAGGAGATTCTGATTTAATTGGCTTAAGGTGGGGCCTTGCCATCGGTATTTTAAACTTTCCAGGTAATTCTAGTGAATATCCAGGTTGAGAACTGCTCATGTAGAGAAGCCAAACACCCCAGCAAGTGGTGTTCCTTTTTATCTCTAATGGGATAAAAAATTTATCCTTTCCTAGGGCCACTGTAAACAGATTTTTGTAAAATACGTCATCAAAATTCTGTTAATACCTTTCAATACAGTTTGTGCAAAGAAGTATGGAGACAATATAAATGACTTTTAATTTTCCTTAAAGGTAAGAAAGAAGCAATTTTAGAACAAATAGAATAACATATGTTTTACTTTACAAGTAAGTGATAAATACATAGAATGTGCAGTTCAGAATGGTAATGCAGGCAGAGAAGTAGGGTGGATTCCACAGGGTGTGATGAATTGTTTAGAAGGAGATTGGGACTATTCAGAATGCCCATTTAGCCCCTGGGTTTGAAATCATGAAAATAATTACATTGCTCTTTTCCAAATATCTTTTTGACTCATAATTACATACAATACGAAGCTTCAGGAACCATTGAATTTTACTTCTGTGGAGCTCTCTAATACTGCTTATTTGTGGGATTTTATCATGGAGCTCTAGAGCTGGGAAGGACCTCCAGAGTAATTGAGTCCACGCTCCTTACCTTACACTTTTGATTCCTTGCTATGACATGCACAGCAAGTGGTGTTCCTTTTATGCTTAAAGCCTGCTAGTGACAAGGGAATTACTAGCTCACATTTAAGTTGGAACATTTCCAGGTGTTAGAAAATTCTTTCTTATACTTTACAAAAATGTGATGCTCCAAAACTTCCACCTCTTTATTCTGCTATTTAAAGAAAAAAACATTTATACGGGTAATTGTTCTAAGTAAATCAAATGAAACAATTAGTCATTCTTCTCTGTGTAGATGAAAAGTATGGACAATAAAAGTTACAATGCATTTTAAATAAAACACCTTAAGTTTTCTGAGAGTTTTGCCTATATGTAAAATGAGGTATTCTAATTTATCAGATACTAAAAGTATAATTCAATTTAGTAAATAATGAGCATCTCTTAGGTACAGGAATATGAAGATGGAGAATTGTGGAACAAATGACTACAGGTAAACTAATTTTTAATTGTTTGAATAATTTTTAAATTGGAGCAAGCTTTCTCAACCAGAAAGCTAAGGTTCCTACTTGAATTTTTCCTGATTAATATATTTATCAATGTCTTAGATAAAAATACGAAAGTCATGTTTATTAAATTACACATGTAAGTCTGGGGGTGGAAGCAAATGGTTATTGCAATGCTGTGGAGCCTGGGATGAAAAGAAAAATGTGTGCCTTTATATACACCTGTCAAAATATCCTCCCATTCTATGAACCAAATGGTAATAAAAACTCTATAATCAAAAAAACCATGAGTATATATACAAAGCTCTAATTTGTCCAGTCTGTTTGCATATCAGTGTCAGCTCCGATAAACCCACCAAAGTGAGGATGAGGTGGGCTGCACCTGGGGGTTTGATGGCCACTGTGGCCTGGGAACCACATGTTGCTTGGAAATGACTGCTCCCACTGGGTAATAATACGGAGTTATAAAACAAACAAATACAAAAGAATAGTGTATCTATTTAAAATTCTGATATTTCATTTATCATGGATATTTTTGCATGAATATTTTTTTTAATGTTACATTAAAATATTATGTGTTATCTCAAAGAGATATCTGTACTCTCACATTCATTGTGACATTATTTACAGTAGCCCAGCCATGGAAACAATCTAAGTGCTCATCAATGGATGAATGGATCAAGAAAATGTGGTGTATACATATAAACACACACACACACACACACACACACACACACACACGGGAATATTATTCATCCAAGAGAAAGGAGAAAATCCTGCCATTTGTGGCAACATGAATCAGTCTGAAAGGCTTTATACTAACTGAAATAGACAGAAAAGGTAAAATATTGAATGATGTCACTTATATATGGAATCTTAAAAAAAAAAAAATGAACTCAGAAACAGTAGCATGGTGGTTACCAGGGCTAGGAGGTGGGAAAAATGGGAGAAGGATGGTAAAAGGGTGCAAACGTTCAGTTAGAATATGAATAAGATCTGAGGATCTAATGTAGAATATGGTGACTATAGTCGATAGTACTGTATTGGATAATCGAAATTTACTAAGAGGAGAACTTAAGTGTTGTCACAAAAAAAGAGCTAAATATGTGTTAATTAACTCTATTGTGGGAATCCTTTCATAGTATCCATATATGAAATCATCACATTATATACTTTAAATACATTACAATTTTATTTGTCAGTTATACTTCAATAAGGCTGAAAAAAATCCGTCTTGATTTCTGAGAGTGTTGGTGCCCCTTAAATTTTGTCCTTGAGGTGAATGCCATACTTGCCTTGCTAATCTCTGCCCTGGGCTATTGAATAATGATTCATTAATTAACAAGATAGGACAAATGAAAGTAAACTTACAAAATGATAAAAAATAAATTGAAAATTCAGAAAATTACCTTTGTACATTTGGGTTGAGGATTCATGGTTTAGTGTCAGTTCACAAGAAAAAGAATTAAGAGCTTTAGTTGACTGTAGGCTCACTATGTGCTGCCAGTGCCACATAGTTATTCAAACACGAAGGCAATTCATTCTGGATATAGTAAGAAATCACCATGGCAAATTTATTCTGCACTGGGCAGACCACTGGAGAACTGGTAGGTTTTTTGTGTGAGGATTGACTCCAATAAAGTAGAGCATATTTACTGAACTAAGATGATGAGGCAATCTGGACATTAGGTCATGTGAAAAATAACTGAAGGAAAAGGGAAGAATTAGTTTTGGGAAGAGAAGACAAAGTGTTGGGAATGAGACAGATCTTTGCAAATACAGTGTTTTTAAACTTAACCTGCACATTAGAATCACAGGGGGAGCTTCTGAAACTTTAGATCCCCAAGTCACACCCCAACAAGATGAATCAGAATTTTGCTGATGGGATCTAGGCATTAGTAGTTAAGCTTTCTGGATAACTCAAATGTGAAGGCAAGTTTGAGAATCACTAATTTAAAGGACTGATCAGTGACGGAAAGATTAGCCTTATGGTTCTAAACGTGGAAACTTCAAAGACAGTTACTTTGGCTCAACATTTGAACTCTGGATTTTCTAAAAATACTTTGAGATGAGAGACCTTCAACACTGGCAGAAGTTCAAATAGAGCTTGGATATTGTGGGGGAAACTTCGGCTGTGGCTCAGGAGGGTGCTTAGATAATTTCTAATATTCTCTCCATTTTTATAATTCTATTATCATACAGCAAAAATTATTTAGCAATCTACTTTAGAATGAACATCCTTTTGCTTACTTTGATCTAAGAGTCAGAGGTTCATTTACTGTCTGACCTCCCATTTCTGCTCTCCTACCCAGTTAAAATAGATTAAATCTGGAATAATTGCATTTGCAATGAGAGCTATTAGTCTGAACAGATTATTGCCATGATAATCTAATTGCATAGGTGCAAATGACTTTGCAGAAATGAGTATTCGACAGAAGATTTCTAATCATTTTTTTTGTGTGTGTGGTTCAGAGTATAAAATACAGCCTCTTAGATGAAATTTAAACATTGGATTTTAACTTTGATTATATTTATTAGTACAGTAGGAGTAAATTGCAATTTGTCTCCTGGAGAGTTGCATGTGGGAGAACAGGGTCAGTGGAGAGAATTCTTCCTTGTCGGTATAAAACATGCAAACTTCTTTTTTCATTCAGTTTAGTGACAAAATGATGATATAGATGTACCTCAGGTATTGAGATAATAAAAAGCTCCATGAACCAGAACCAGAAGTATTAAATTCTTAATTAATGTTGTTTAATGAAATTAAGCTCCTTCCAAAATTATTATCTTTATTCACTTACAGTTATTTCCAAATACTCTTTCCTGATAGCTTACTGTTTATTATACTTCAATATTTAAAATTATTTACTTTTTCTCATAATATATAATAATTAAAATATTTTATAAATCTTTGAAATTTCACTTAGGTAAAAGTCATTCATATTGAATAATGAAAAACTTAATTGCTAACAAACACTATAATTCACTGAAACAATATATCATGGAGATCTAATCCTGTGATTTTTCTTCCTTCAGGTTTCTGCTAGTATTTCTCTTTGTATAGTTACAAAATGGGGTAAAAGAGCATGAAGAGCAGAGTGTAAATTCATTACCACTGCTTCAAAAATCATTCATTCATTCAAAAAATATTTACTGTGTGCCTACTACATATTAGGCACTATACTCCATAATCGGTCTGCATTAAGAACCAATTGTGCATTAAGAATAGACAAAGTTTCTCCTGTCATGAAGCTTGGGAAATAGATGATTAAAAAAATAAATACATAAGGAAATAAATAATATAATCTGAGGCATTGGTAAGGGTTATAAAAGTAATGGAGGATAATAGGATAGAAGGTAATAGGGCAAAGGGAATCTATTTTAGACAGGTAGAAAGATCTTTTCTTGGAGCTCACCTTTTGGCAGACACCTGAATCAGGTGAGCTAAGGAAAAAATTAAAAGACTGGAGAGGAGTGTGGTAGGCCGGTCCAAGATGGCCCAACCCCCAATGATCCTTTCCTCCTGGTATTCTTGCTCATGTGTAGCCCCTCTCACATATATTGGGATTGGTCTGTATGATCAGAACCTACAGTGGAAGGGATGGTATGCACATTCTGAGGTCAGGATATAAAAGACATTTCCATCTCCAGCTTGATCTCCTGGAACATTCATGGGGAAAGCCAGCTGCTATACCCTAAGGATGCTCAAACAATTATACGGGGCAGGGCCACATGGTGATGCTAAGGTCTCCTGCCAACACCCACTCAGCTCCAACTTGTCAGTCAGGAGAAGGAACTGTAGTGGTAGTAGACCCTCTAGCCCCCAGGTAAGCTTCGAATGACAGCCCAGCTGACACCTTACAGAAATCCCGCAGGAGACCTTGAGCCAAAGTGCCCACCTAACACCTTCCTGAAAGTCTGAACCACAGAAACTGTGGGGTAATAAATGCTTATTGTTTTGAGTCATGAAGTTTTGAGGTCTTTTGTTGTGCAGAAATACAAAACCAGTACAAAAGGAAATAACACGTACAAAATCTTTTGAGCAGGAACAAGTTTGTCATGTTTAATGAATGGCAAAAAAGCCAATGTGGTTGGACATT
Organism: Neogale vison; assembly: GCF_020171115.1. Taxonomy (NCBI): domain Eukaryota; kingdom Metazoa; phylum Chordata; class Mammalia; order Carnivora; family Mustelidae; genus Neogale; species Neogale vison. The sequence goes on from NC_058102.1 coordinate 74,582,916, forward strand.
AGTGGTGAGGGGAGAGTGGTGGGTAATTTCTATTCATGACCTATTTTTGTTAGGTAATAGAAGATAACCAACATTTTATAAGTATTCAGTATATATTTTGGGTTCATAATTCTTTAATTATCTTCTTAGGTTTTATAACTTATAGTAAGTAATGCATTTAATAAATCTTCATTTAAAAGCTCCATACAGTAAAATACTATATTTCAAGGTGCCTCCTTAGTGCAGTAGGCAGTGCATCAGTCTCATAAAATACTATATTTCAGCTGTGGTCAGGTTACAGAGCTTTTCAGTGTATATGTATCACATTTTTTGTAATGGGAATTCTTTGGGTAGGTTAACCATCCTAAAATATAATGAAACAACTTAAATTCTCTGAAGATTAGAATTGCATAGAGTGGAAAATAGATATTAAAAATGCCAGACTCTGTAGTGATTATGTGGTTATCACTAATGATCAGACACAGATGGAGTCTTTGAGGATAAAATAAAACCATAGCAAATGACTTTTTTAAAAAAGGGAAACTTCTTCACTTTCTGATGTATAATTAAATCAACATTTCTTGGAGAAAACAGGTTTCTCTTGAAATAGAATTCTGGATCAAGCCAATACTGTGGAAGATAAGAATAACCAGAAGATTATTTTCATGTGTCAAGGTTTTGTTTATGCCCAATCATCAATCGTTTGCTAGGTTTTATCACTGAGGGAGGAAAAATAGTATCTCAGAACAATATTTCTCTGACTTTTCTTACATTTCTGTGGGAACACATGTCCTGCTGTAAATTCTTCACAAAGAGCATTGGGAATTTTCTCCAGAGATAATCTCTCATGTTTTCCATGAACTAGCTCTTTGATTATCATGTACCTTCCTACTTTGTCTCAGATAGAGATTCTCTTTTTTGCAAACCCCATATGTAGCTCTGTAGCTGATGGCCACCCAATGCTTTACTACCAATGTTACTGATGATCCTTGAAGCTTATTCCAAGGAGTATGATGTCTGATGTTGAGACTGCTTATGTTTGCTCCAAAGACAATGAGTGACAGCACATATCCTTCAGTGGGTTAAAGCCTCTGCCTTCAGCTCAGGTTATGATCCCAGGGTTCTGGGATCGAGCCCCACGTCGGGCTCTCTGCTCCGCAGGGAGCCTGCTTTTTCCCCTCTCTCTGCCTGCCTCTCTGCTTACTTGTGATTTCTCTCTATGTCAAATAAATAAAATCTAAAAAAAAAAAAAAAAAAAAGATGCCCCTTGTTCTGTTGAGAGTTACTAATGTCTTAGCCAAGTTTGCCATCTGTTGTCAAGGATACTATATTTATGCTAAAGGTGTCATCTTTTGTTGTTGTAGACCCAAATTCCGATGTGGCTAGAATCTTCTATTATTGATGCCTATGTGAGAATTCAGTGAAACACCTCTCTCAGTTATTTCTAGATTTATAATTATAATTCCTATAATTCTAGATTTATAATTATAATTCCTTCAATGAAGTCATCATAGTTCCACTGGTCGCTGGCTTAGATGATAACTTCAGCCATCAACTCATCTATACTTGGGATCATTGTCTGTAAACAAAATATTTTCCCTTGTATTTCTTTGGTTACAGGGAAAATTAACCTCAAAAACCTTATATAAATAGACCCATTGCTTGATCTTCCTGCCACCTTCTTTTGTTCCTTATGTTAATATCAGGTAGTCAGCAAATTTTCAGCAAGATTGACCCCTTCTTTTATAGTTCTCACGTGTACTTTGTCACAAAATCTTGTGTGTTGTACTCAAAAATTTCTTCCCTACACAGCCCTGCTTTTCCATTTCTACTGTACTTGCCCCAGTTTAGGAATTTACCATATTCACAGAGACCAGCAGTTTCAAAATGTGATCTGCAAATCCCTGGATCTCTAAAACACTTTAAAGGTTCCATGAGATCAACCTAGTTCTACAATAGTACTAGAAAGTTATTTGTTTTTTCCACTATGCTGACATTTGCACTAATGGTGCATAACAATGGTAGGTAAAAATGCTGGTCCTGAGCACAAATTAGGTCTATAGCACCAAACTGTACTAATAGCTATTTTGTTCTTCAGTGAGTAAGGAAGAAGAATTTCTTCATCCATCCATCTTTGGTTCTTTGACTGGAGCCTTATAAACTGGGATGACAAAAGAAATTAACAGGAGAAAAACCATACAACTTTATTAGTTTTGTGTGACTTTAGAAACTTTATAAAGAAATAAAGACCTAAAGAAGTAGCTAAACTCGAGCATTTTTTTTTTTGAGCATTTTTATAATAGGTTTGATGAGGAATGGAAAGTTGTAGAAAAACATGACAGAACAAAAGGGATATGATCTAAGGGTAGTAAACTAGAAAACTGAGCAAGGCCTATTTGTTTGGATTCCTTTGGATATTTCTTCATCTTTGGAGATAATGATATTCCTTTCTTTCAGGTATAGGGAGGGCATTTCTCACTTGAGGGACTTATGACCTACTTTAGGGGAGAAGGGACATGTGAGAGGGTCCTTCTTGCATGTGTTGTTTCTCAGATTCTTTCAGTTTAAAATATTCGGTATGCCAAATTGCCACATGTTAGGCCCAGTGTGTTCTAAACCCTGTCAATTACCAAATGAGTTTCACTTAAGATTGTCTTTGATAAAGGAGTACAAATGATGACTAAATATCAACTTTTGAGTACACATCATTTTAATATTCTATATGACAAGGCAGGAAGTATTCATTAAGCCCTTTTGCGGTAGTATGATGATTGTTTTGAAAAAAAGCCCTTGTGTGATTGTTTGATTTGTAAGTTGAACTAAATGGTTTTTCATGGAACATTTTTACTTGAAAAAACGATTGGCTGACAAACTATAGTTATTCAGATTTGGTAATTTGGAAGACATTTTCTCAAAAATGAACAAAGTGAGCCTGTTGCTTCAAGGAACACAACTGACACTATTTGCTGCCAATGATAAAATTTGAGCTTTCAAACTTTACAAAGTCTAGAAACTCATATGTGGTACTGTAAGTTTGACAGCTTCCTAGTACTTACAGATTTTTTTTTCCTGATCGGATCAGTAGTAATATCAACAAAATTGTGGCAGACTCAGGATCCATATCTAGGCATCCTAGCTCCAGAGTCTGTGCTCTTAGAGTTTACTATTCTTCCTCCTCATGCTTTTCTGTGGAACAAGTGAAACCCATACCTTTTAACACACCAGCCAGGTAGTATTTGTCCATCCAGTGAAATGACGGGGCAATAGGTATGAGAATGAGGGTGGGCAAACATCTAGAGATACAGACAATGATTTCTGTGAGAGATTCAGAAATAGGGGCCATCTGGTTGGTGGCCTAGACAAACAGGACAGGTTGGACTGACTTTCCTTGGACAGTCATTCCAGAAACAAGAATCAGATTCATTTATGTGAACTGAACTGGGAATCTTAAGGCTCAATAGCTGGCTGACAGGCACATTGGAAGCACTATTAACCTGGGTATCTAGCCTGATGTAAACTCCTCTTGAGGAACCCCAAAATGTAAACAATACATTTTTTTTTTCCAAGGGCACCATATGCACCACTGCAAGTGTACTTCTTGTGTGGAAGGCAGACATCAATTTGCTTCTATCCCACAAATAGTGATTTGCATCTTACAGATGGTTATATGACACTTTCAAGGATCTAGAGAAAAGCTTCAGTTATTTCTGTTGACCATAGTTGACTATGGCAATCTTTCCAAATTGGTTATTCCTGGTTATCTTGAGGAGATTTCCAGAAGGATAACTGAGTTGTTATTTATGTTCACTTTTTCGATAGTTATCCCTACAATGAGAAGGTCATTCAACTAGAAAAAGTGGTATGAAATTTGTCTTTCATTTTCACCAAACCGATCAATGGCACCAACTCAGTGCTAAAAGGCATTCAGAATAGTTTCAACTCACTAGAAAGTGCTTTTATGGATAAGAGAATTCCCCAAGACTCCTGCTTTGGGGGCCTGAGGTGGAAAATAAAAAAGTGCAAATATATTTTTTCTACCTGAATCTATGTCTCCAGCCAAGCAGAGAGGTCAATACTGAAGCTTAAGGCAATGTCCATCTGGATTTCTAATGTAGACACGGATGGTTTATGGTATTTTTTTTTAGCTAGTTGGGTCCTGGACCCAGTGGAGCATGATGGATCAATCCTGAAGATTGACCTTATACTGGGGCTTAGAGTCTTGTTGATAGACAAGTAGTTAAGACTACCACTGGATAAGAAAAATTGACTGGATTAGGTCTCAGCCTCTGTTTGCCAAATCAGAGTGGTTGATATGGTGGTATATTCATTGGAAAATTCACTAGAATTCACAAGGGTGTGGAAATGAGAGGTAGATATTTTTGGGAGACAATTCTCCTTAGGTCTCTTGTAGTTCTGTACATCTTCTCAACAGAGAAAATGATTACCTTTGTTATGGACTGTCTTTTCAAGGATTTGAGTGTGGTAAATAATCTTTCTTTCTTTCCTTTTTTAAAAAAAGATATTTGTTTATCTATTTGAGAGAGAGAAAGAGAGAGAGAGAGAGAGAGAGAGAGAACATATGTGAACAAGGGAGAGAGCACAAACCAGGGGAAGAGGCAGAAGGAGAAGCAGACTTTGCAGAGCAGGGCGCCTGATGTGGGACTCGGTCCAGGACCCTGGGATGATGACCTGTGACCTGAGCTGAAGACAGATGCTTAACCGATTGAGCCACCCAGGTACCTCCAGTGTGGTAAATAATCTTGTAAGACAGAGATAATGTCTCTTTCTAGAGCAAAGTTCAGACTTGTTTACGGTCTTGGAATCTAGAGACAATGTCTCCCTCTGGAGTAAAGGGCAGGTGTACTTACTGGCCATTATAAGAGATTTGCATTCTCTGAGCTCTAAGTTCCTCTCCTATAATACAACCCACTGTGTGTGCAGGTGTCACCTGGACCTTTTGGGTTACACTTTTGGAGCTGGAGCTCTGGGACTAGCATAAAAAAACCCTGAAACTCTGGCTACTACATTCTGTGGACAGTAAAGTGCTCTATTTTGGAGTCTTGTGTCTTCTGCAAGATTCTTAAAACTGTGGCAAACAAATTAGCTTGTTAGCTTGCAGGTAGGGTAAAATACTGGACACTTTGACATGTTCTTGACATGCTAGTGTAGTATTTCTCTTGGCTCTTTTTCTCTTTAAACCACATATGACCAAAGAGGCTCCCCAAGGTTCACCTAAGGGTAGCAATAGGAGCTAGGATGCTGGGATGACAGGTGGACAGTTTTATTCAGAGTACACAGGTGTTCTCCTTTTCTTTCTAATTATACTCAATAGATTGGTGATCTACCACAATTTACAGAAACAATCAACCACTGAAGCGCTTTTAGGTTTTCTCAAGTTTTTTCCTGGTAATTTTGTTCAAAGCAATTGAGTATTGCTTTGAATCTGTATTTTAGAATATGTTTATATCCATAGAGAAAATTTTTAGCTAGAGAGTTCTTGGGGGTACAGTACATGCTTATTAGAATGAATGAACAACTATACAATGAAAAAAAATCTCTATCCCATAGCCAGCTATCCATTTCTCCTCCCAGCAATCCAATGTCATCCTTGTAGAGATGTTTTTTGTAAAAACAATCCAAATATATTGTCTTTCCCTCTTCAAGTTTAAAAACTTTTTTTAAAGGAAATGATTACATACTTTACATGTTGCTTTATATCCTACTTCTTTTTCTTAATATTGTTATTTTGACATCTTTCTGTATCAGTCATAAAGAGCTCCTTCATTAGTCTTTTATGGCTGCATAGTTTTACGTCATATGGACTTGCCTTCCCAGTGTCCTATTGATCCTATACATTTTAAAAAACCTAACTGTCGGGCGCCTGGGTGGCTCAGTGGGTTAAAGCCTCTGCCTTCGGCTCAGGTCATGATCCCAGGGTCCTGGGATCGAGTCCCGCATTGGGCTCTCTGCTCAGCGGGGAGCCTGCTTCCTCCTCTCTCTCTCTGCCTGCCTCTCTGCCTACTTGTAATCTCTCTCTGTCAAATAAATAAAATCTTTAAAAAAAAAAAAACAAAAAACAAAAAACCTAACTGTCTGTTATAGCACCAGGGACAAAATAGCTACTTTGGCTTTCCTACTGCTATATATTCAGCATCAAATTAGGATCCTTGTTAGGAAAACACATTATATGTCTCCCTTAATTTTTCATTGATTGCATTTTACACAACAGGGCTCCTCCCTGGTTTGAGCACCTAAGTATCAATACTATTCATAATCACCCTCTTAATTATGTGATTTATTTTATGTTGAAGGCTTTTTACTTTTTTTTTAAATGTCAGATCCAGAATATGTCTTTTGAGGGTTTTAAAGTTAGAGTAGTTATCCCCTGAAATAGGGCAAGGAGACCTAAGTCTTACCAGAGAAAACTCAAGATGTTTCTACATGAAGAAAATACTTTTAGACAGTTGACTTCATTATTTTCTGTTTCCTCTTCATTATGGTTGTTAGCAAAGACCTGGAGTGGTGGTAATAATTGTTTGCAAAGTCAAGTGTGAGTCAATGCTGGCTCAGTTTGAAAACTTTGATATTCGATGTCTGTATCCAAAATTGGAAATAAAAGGTATTTAAAAACAAAGGTATTTAAAAGATCGAGGGGAGGGTAAAAAGACTTTACAGAGCTTACTTGCATACTTATATATTTTCTGCCAAAACAGTTGCTTGTTATGTTTTGTTTTAAAATATTTTATTTATTTATTTTTGATAGAGACACAGTAAGAGAGGGAACGCAAGCAGGGGGTGGTGGGAGAGGGATACCAGGCTTTCTGTGGAGCAGGGAGCACGGTGTAGGGCTGGGTCCTAAGACCAAAGGCAGACGCTTAACAACTGAGCCACCCAGATGCCCTAAAATAGTTGCTTGTTATTATGTTGACTTGCTATGTTTATTTCCATACCTCCTTTGGTTTAAAGTTTATTCTAATTAAAACCCTAATGATCAACATTTGTACTTACTAAGAATGTGTTTGGCTTTGTAGATTTTTGAATGTAATCTCATTACAGCAATAATACTTTATTTTTTTGTTTTATAATTTATAATTTATAATTTTTAATTAACATATAATGTATTATTAGCCCCAGGTCTGTGAATCTCCAGGTTTACACACTTCATAGCATTCACCATAGCATATACCTTCCCCAGTGTCCATAATCAAACCACCCAGCAATAATACTTTAGATAATGACCCAGATAACTGAATCAGGGAGACATGTTGGAATTTCAACCACACTAAAGGGAAATACTTATTTGATTCAATATCAAAATTATTACAGCAAGGTAGGTGGTCACATTATCCAAATAGTAGAAATATGGGATGAAGGAAGCATGAATAACAATTCGAAAACCTCAAAAAATATTTCCTCTTAAAATCTCTTAAATTTTTACCTCAACAATTTAATTCTGGATGCAAGCTAGTTTTACAATCAGAATGTATGTTCATGTGACATTCTTCATTAGTAACAAAACAAAATATGAAAAATAACACAGAAACGAAACAATTAAGAATAAACCCCAAATCTCTAAGATGTGTTCCTGTGCTGTACTGATTTTCTGCATTGCTTCAGCATTATAAAGACTTTTCTCAATCTTTAAGTTTTTATCTTCTTGATTTTACTTTTGTTCTTTCATTTTGCTTTTGTGTACTCCTTTATCTATCTCTTCCCTAATCTGCTTCACTTCCTTGTTGTTAGGGTGTGCATGTGTGCCTGTGTACATGTGTGTATACCTGTATCACGGGGAGGGAGGTGCAAGTGCCTGCCCTTGTCTCTGTATCTCTCTGGGTCTTTTTGTCTTTTTCTGGGTCTTTTCTGTTAACTGACTCTTGGTCATTTTCTGTTTTTCTCTCCCTCTTCTATCTCTTCCCCAGTAGATGCTATCTGACACTCCTCAGTATCTATCATAGTAACACCCAAAGGACAAACCAAGTAACTGAGTTAGTGAGTATTCCTTAATACACTCAGCAGCTAGAACATAAACCCAATCAAAGAATCACTGTATGTTTAACTCCTCAGGCAGTTCTCCTGTTGGCCACACAGATCCTTTATGCTTTTTTTATTATACTTGTAGAAAACATTTCTGCTGCTTTGAAAAAGTATTAGTTTATCAATAACTTACTAAATAGAGATTCAGGGCAAAAAACTCTTCTTCCTCATCTTTGCCTCCTTTCATAGTAAATAGATTTAGGTTCAGCACTTAACAATGGGTAAAACTAATGAGTGATCCTGAGTCAGGTTGTCCAGAGTTCATTTAGGCAACATTGAGGGGACTTGGAAATCTTAATACTTCACAGTTTTAGAGCTCTGACATGGAAGAGACTTATTTTTCAATTTGATATCAAGGCCACATAGCTTGGTATGATAGATTATAGTGGATGCTTATATTATATAGCATTTAATCCTCCTCCTTTGTGGAGAGATTGGAAAACTATCAAAAACATTTCCATACTCAGTTGCAGTGAGGGGGTCCAGATGTGAATCAGGTTCTATTGATTAGAGGGGCTCAGACACAGTGCGGGGGCAGAAGAGAAGACTGTTTTCCTGACAAGCACACTTAGGTTGAAGTTTGGAGGGGACTCACCTTATCCTTTCCCTTTCCAGTCTCTAGCTTTGTGGGTGTGAGCCTTTTAGGGCTGTGACCACAACAGTAGGGGCAGAAGTTTCAAAACTCTGAATAGCAGCTAACTGGTATGATTTTGACATGGTGGTGGCCATCTGACTTTAGGTTGATCATATATCTGTATGTCTAGAACAGTTCCGATTTATACTCATCATGCTACTGTAATTATTAACAAAGCCCCCCTCATTCTAAAAAGTTCTCCTAGTTTAGACAGTAAGTGAAATAACTGTACCTCCAATTTTTCAATTCTTCCAATAAGATTTTTGTATATACCAACTACGTTTCTTTAAATTTCTCCTGTTTGAAATGCCTAAAGCGATTATTGTTTTCTTCATTGAACTGGGACTGATGTCAAAGATAAAGTTGGACACCAGTTAACAGTGATAAAGACATTTTATTCAATAATGATTGCAATAGGGAAGAGAACCCTGAGCTCAATTCTGCTGAAACAAAAGAAGACTTTTAAAATATTGAGGTGTGCTAAAGGAAAGTCAATGCAGAGTGTGAAGGAGGTGTTGGTCCATGTAACTAAGCCATCTGGCTAATTGGGGATTATCCAGAGGAGGAAGAAACTTCTAGTATATTTATGACTGGGGGTGTTTGTGCAAGTTGGGGCAAGGTGTCCTAGGAAGTTAGGCTCTTCTCACAGGGTTAGGAGCCAGGGGGAGAGGTATCTTCTTCAGTGTTCTATTTAAAAAGAGATGGCCCGTAGGTCCTTGAAGAGCCAGTTCTGGGTGGTGGAAGAATTAGATCTCAAAGAAGCAGAGAAAGGATTTATAATTTTAAGCTTTCTCAGGAAGCATTTTAAGAGGGAGTGGATACCATCATTGGGACACATCTTTAAGCTGTTAGAAGCTATGCTTTTAGAGCTGGTCAAGAAGATAGTCTTCATCACTGATATACCTGAGATCACGGGATTTTGCTGAAATTACTTTGGGACTGGTATTTAATGCCTGTAAACAGTGTTGCATGGAGCTTGACTTCAACACTCACCTTTTTGGAAAATTGTAAGGGCCTATTTAGCCAGAGCAGGTCCATCCAGTTAAATAATGACTTTGTTGTTTATACAGTAAAACTTAAACTGTCCCTGCCCCGCCCTTTCCCCAGGAGACTTACTTAAAAACAAGTGCCGGAAACCAGTCCTAGGTAACAAAGCCCAAATACAAGGGTGGGTTAGGCCAGGTGGAGGTATCCAATCAGTGGGGGCGCATACTGTCTCCCTAGCTACCAAGGAGTGTGGGTCCCGCCCTTTGGGTGCCCTTTGGGCACCAATTCTGACCAAGGTGATAGGCTAGTTCAAATATCTACTATAGGGTAAATTGCAATTCAATTGGTCACTTATGTGTGACCTAGCACAACTGTGCAGCTTTCTCTGTGTGTTGCAATCTCACTGGCTGCCTGTGCGTGGCCAGGCCCAACCACATGGCCTTTGCCCTTAAAAGCTAGTCTGTAAGGCAGAGAGAGGTCGCCTCTTTGCAAGAGATGGCCCTGGCCAGTCAGTTTGATTCTCGATGCTTGGCGTGAAATAAAGCTTCGCTTTGTATCAGTCTTGCTCCTTTGATTACGGACCCAACAAAATGACAACAAAGGGATCAGTGTGGCTGCATCTTGAAGATAAACAGGAAACTGGAATGAAAAGCACTGGGGTATACATTTATAAATATATAATAAAACAGTATTTCTTTTCCTGCTATTAGCTTGGATTTACTTCGGTATTTATCAGCTCCTATCTCTCCTTTCCAACTAGGCAGAGAAGAAGCAAAGGATTATATTATATAATTGTGAGCTATAACTTGTGAATATAATACTTTCCACAAGGGATCATGTTTGTGGTGTGAACATTGAAAAGAACCTAGAGGCACTGCTTTCTCAGTTATAGCCACATATTAAGCTTTCTGGCACTCTCTCTGAGTTGGGCCTGCTGGGGATCATCTGCATTTCTCATCAAGATAGTCAATATTTGAAGATGAAGGATTTGGGGACAGAGAGGTGAAGTTTATTCCAATGCTCTAAAGCATTTCTCATCCCTACGGAGGGAAAGTTTTGTTTCTCAGAAAGAGGCACAAAACACAAAACACTTTGCCTAACATTTGATTTATTTCACCAGTAGATCTGTTTTTAAAAATAGAAAACAAATTATTATGCCTGAGTGACTTCAAAGCCTTACCATCATTCCAATATGCAAACGTGTTGCTTCCATGGAGGATATCTGGGGGCTGTGGGTGTGTGGGAGTGAAGAGGAGAAAGGGAGGAGGGGAGGAAGAGCTAAAGAATGGTGAGGAGGGGCAAGTTGCCAGAAGCTCAACAGTTTGAAATTACAGCCTGGATGAATTACTTATTATATTTCCTCAACTGAACTAAAGCCTGCTTGTTTTGGAAAGAAAATCAAGACTAATTCTTGAGTTAGGAAGTAAAAAATCACACACGTTCCAAAGTGATTGGACTGGAATTTACAGAAAATATTTTTATAAACATTTTTGTACACTTAGGCCCTTTGTAAAAATATGATATGGAGGAAGTGGTATGGAGAAAATAAAAAGCCATAAGCATTTCAAGAATGAATATTTTTCTCTTTATTTTGATTTCATTTTGAGGGGGTTAACGAAAGAAATAACTTCTCTTTTTTTTTTAACTCCTTTTTAAAAAAGATTTATTTATTTATTTGAGAGAAAGAGAGAGAGAGAAAGAAAGCATGAGAAGGAAAGGCAGAGAAAGGGAGGATCTGAAGCAGACTCAGTGCTGAGCACAGGGCCTGATGTGGGGCTCTATTTCATGATCCTGAGATCAGACCTAATCAGTTCACTTATATGACTGTGCCATCCAGGCATCCCAAAAGAAATAACTTCTTGGGGTATCTGGGTCGCTTAGTCGTTAAGTGTCTGCCTTTGGCTCAGGTCATAATCCCAGGGTTCTGGGATTGAGCCCCACATTGAGCTCCACATCAAGCTCCCTGCTCAGTGGGAAGCCTGCTTCACCCTGTCCCACTTCTCCTGCTTGTGTTCTTTTTCTTGCTGTGTCTCTCTCTGTCAAAGAAATAAATAAAATTAAAAAAAAAAAAAAGAAAGAACTTAAGAACAATCTTAAATGTGTCAGTTCAACATGGATAACTGCTGGTGAGAGTAAATTATACACTACTTTAATAATTTTTAAAAAATATTTTAAGAACATTTTTTAGAGCAGTTTCAGGTTCACAACAAAACTGAACAGAAGGTACAGGAGACTGCCTGCCTCCATACATGCATAGGCTCCCCCATTACCAACATCTCCCACCAGAGTGGTTTTTTTGTTGCAACTGATGAGCCTACAATTGACACGTTATCACCCCAAGTCAATATTTTATAATAAAGCTCATTCTTGGTATGCATTCTTGGGGTTTTGACAAATGTATACTGGCATATATCCACCATTACAGCATCTTACAGAGTAGTTTCACTGCTCTAAAAATCTTCTGTGTTTCACGTATTTATCCCTCCTCCTATTCCTAGCAATCACTGATCCTTTTTACTGTTTCCATAGTTTTGCCATTTCCAGAAGGTCATGCAGTTGGAATTGTACAGTGTGCAGCCTTCTCAGATTGGCTTCTTTCATTTAGTAATAGCATTTAAGGTTTTTTCATGTCTTTCCATGGCTTGGTAGTTCATTTCTTTTTAGTTCTGAATAATATTCCATTGTCTGGAAGACCACAGTTTATTTATCTATTGATGTATTGAAGGACATCTTTGTGGTTTCCAAGATTTGGCAATTATGAATGAAGCTGCTATAAACATATGTGTTCAGGTTTTTGTGTGTACATAAGTTTTCAGCTCTGTTGGATAAATAACAAGCAGTGCAATTGCTGGATTGTGTGGTAAAGTATCACTACTTTAATTTTCATAAGATTTCTCACCATTCCCTACATCTTCAAGTAGATAAATTTGTATTATGCTTTTAAGGACCCAGAACTTCATGCACCTTGTTTTCCTTTATGTGTGCTTGATTTCTGAATTATTTGTTCTTCTTTAAAGTGGAGTAAAATATCCTTGAACTAAACCATTCTGCTAAGAACTTAGGATGTCTTGTTTTGACTCCCTCTATTGAATTCTGTTTGGTTTTAGACTTCAATTTCCTTTGAAGAATGCTTCCCAGATATCAGTGCTTTTCTGATATGAGAGTTTCTGATATGTAAAACTTATTTTCTCACTTGACATTAGGGAGTATCTGGGCTTATTGTTAAGAATTACAGATAACCAAGTAATTTGCAAATACTGTAATTTACATATGCAGAATAAATCAAATCTGCCCTTTAGAACTGAATGACTTAGCACCAAATGCATTTTCAAATTCAGTTGTTCTTCCTTTATTCCTTCCTTCTTCCCTCTTTCCCTTCCTCCAGTCCTTCTTTCTGTAGTCACTCATATATTAACAGTTACTATCAGCCAGACTGATAGTAGCTAAAAAGAGTAAAAGGGAAAACAATATGGAAATATGACTTGTAAATTTATAAGCTTTGCCAGATAGCTAAGAGTAGAGTCCATAGACAAATCTAGTGACTTTGAAAATCAAGTATCGTAAGAAAAGTATGTTGGTGGATACAGCTCCAGAAACTATGCTTGAAAACATCCATGTGAGATCAATATGCGGCTCTATCCCATGATTCTGAAATCATGATCTGAGCCAAAATCAAGAGTTGGATGCTAAACCTACTGAGCCACCCAGGCATGCTTCCGTGGTTTGAAAATGGGGAGTATGTCCTGTATGAACTCTTCTTTAACATAACGGCATGTCAATGAATATTATAATAAGAACATATTTCAGCTGTAAAGTAAAAGGTGACACTACTTCCCTCCTTCCTTCTCTGCCCCCCAACTAAGTCCACTATCTGAAATTTGTTCATTACCATTGACTCTGTTTGAAGGAAGATTTTGTCTTTATTTGGCCTCTCAAAAACCAATCCTGAATAAAAGGACTTGGGTGTAGGTCGTTTATCTGGTGGATCCCAGGATGCACAAGTGAAGCTGAGGTGAAACAGGGAAAGGAGAAAACCCACTAAAGGGTGCATGAAATGAGAAAGGTTACCTATATAGACAATGGGGTTCAGTCTAGCTAGGGATGCTCTCAGGAACTTAGAATTATCTTACTGAAGGACAAGGAAGTTCGGTATTCATTTACTACACTTGTTGCTGAGGGTTGTTCCTTGTGCTGAATTCCCAGCATTTCCTGGATGCCTGTGAGTATGGATAAAAGAGCTTTGCTTATAGACTTGCAATATAATAGCAAGCAAGTGGAAATACAAAGCATGCTCAAAGCAGAATAAAGTTAAGATTTCTACATGGCCATCTGTGCAAGCAAGTGGCCTGAGCAATCTCTGATAGGGTAAAAAGATCCTTCAAGTTTCTAAACAATGGCTTGTCATCAGAATTGATCATTCTAATTTCTTTGAGAAGTTTGGCCAGTATTACTGCAAAACCACTTTTAGGGAAAGAATTTTAAAACTTATGGGTCACTATATACCCTTTTTTACTCTCTTCATACTTTACCCATCCATAGGTAGAAAATGACAGAAATGTTTCTAAGACAAAGCATAAATGTAAGACCAGTCTCTTATGTAGAAGATCAGAATGCCTAGATAATAATAAAGCAATGAGCCTACATAATTGCAATCATTAGCTGTACAAGACACCTCACACTTGTTACCTTGTTCTTTGTGCTCATTTCTGGGTAGATATTTATAGATAAGGGAATGTAGGAAGAAAGCATTTCTTGAACTTAGTATTTGCAAATACAATTGAATTGAAGTTTGGGTTAAGAAGGTATGTCAGGGGAGCCTGGGTGGCTCAGTGGGTTAAAGCCTCTGCCTTCGGCTCAGGTCACGATCCCAGAGTCCTGGGATTGAGCCCCACATAGGACTCTCTGCTCTCTGCTCAGCAGGAGCCTGCTTCCTGCTCTCTCTCTGCCTGCCTCTCTGCCTACCTGTGATCTCTGTCTGTCAAATAAAAAAAAAAAAAAAAAAGAAGGTATGTCAAATATTCTTTTATATTTTATTTCTGACCTATAGCAACCATGAGCTAAAGTAGTACTTTTTAGAATATGGCCTCCCAGAACATCTTTTGGGGAAGGTAGGAAGGTCCCCTTTCAAGGGGTAGATTAAGTTAACATTAATTTTTATAATACTACTTTTTTTGCTCTTTTACAAAGAATTAAAATTTGTACTGATAGTGCAGAAAAAATTGTGAGGAAAACTACAGGTGTCCTAACCAGCATGAAACAAGGCAGTGTCATCAAACAGTACTGGTATTCATGGTATTTCTTATTGGCCATACAGTCACGGAAAAAAGTCACCTGTTCCAATTAACAAAAGATTGATGAGGCAGTAAAATTTTAATATCAATATTTGAGTTCATGTCTTTTAAATATTTTTTTGCTATAGCTATACATAAACACTTGCTGCACATTGAGGTAAGATGTCTCAAGAAAAAGCATTTGTTGCAATCATTTGAGTTATGAACTGAACTAGTCACCTTTTTCCATAAAAATAATTCTTATTTAAAAGAATGACTGACAAACTATGATCACTCCATCTTGGGTATTTGACATAAGTTTTTTGAAAAATGAATAAAGTGTACTCATCAATTCAAGACAAATCACTGCAAGTACTTATTGAAAATGACAGAATTCAAGATTTCAAGCAAAAATAGAAAACTTACATATGCCACCATGAACTTGACAGCTTCCTAATACCTAAAGACTCTTCGGATAATATTGGGGTTATGTTAACAAATGTGATTTTTTATAGGTTTTAATAAAATGTATTAACATTTGGCATATATGTATGACTCAGTCAATTGATATTTTGCAAATGGCCAATAAAATACATTACAAAATCACACGTGGATAAAGACACACCCATTCAAAGTACAACACAGACCAATAAGATTTTAATTAAAAAAGTACAAAAAGTTCATTGATGTAGACTCAGATTCCACATTTCAATTAACCTTAAGAAACTACCACTTGTCAAGCTTTGTCAGTAGTAGCAAAAAAGAATAGCCACAATTATCTAAAAAAGCTATTTAAATATCCCTTCCTTTACCAACTCCACAACCGGATGAGCTCGGATTTTCTTTATATATTTTAACCAAAATAACATATCACATGTTTTGATTGTAGAGAAGATATGAAAGTCCAGCTGTCTTCTACTAAGTCAGAAATTGAATAGATTAGTGAAATATAAAACTATGCCATCATTCTCATTATTTTGTTTTGGAAAATACTTTCTATTTTAAAGGGTTTTTTAAAAATGTTAACAGGTTGGGGTGCCTGGGTGGCTCAGTGGGTTAAGCCTCTGCCTTCAGCTCAGGTCATGATCTCAGGGACCTGGGATCGAGTCCCGCATCGGGCTCTCTGCTCCGCAGGGAGCCTGCTTCCTCCTCTCTCTCTCTGTCTACTTGAGATCTCTGCCTATCAAATAAATAAATAAAATCTTAAAAAAAACTGTAATAAAAATGTTAACGAGTAATGGATTTGTGATTGTTATTATTTATAAATGAATTGGTACATAATTTTCAAATTTTAATTGCTAATACATTAAATATCATACATACAACACAGAAGTAAACATTATTTGGGCATCCTTAATAATTTTGAATGTGATGGGATCCTGGAGAAAAAATTCGCAAAACAGCTATGTTAAGTGAACTCCTCACCTTCCTCATACTTCAACAAATCATTCTTTTACTCAGTTGGACAATCACTGAGCACACAAATATTTATTTAGGACTTACTTCCAGGCAACATTATAGATACTGGGGATAGGGCAGTAAATAAAGGAAATATTAGTCTTTGTTTTCCTAGAGTTTATGTTCTAGTGGAGTTAAACAATGCACGGTAGACAAATGTGAGGGAAGCACATTCTGACGGTGACAAATGCCATGAAGTAAACAAAAGTACTATGATGTGATAATGACTTGCAGGGCTGCTTTCGATTAGCTTTTGAGAAGAGACCTCTGTGAGTAGATGTGACTGGAATTGAGACTAAATGGCACTCTAAGGAGCCAGATTGCAAAGATCTGGAAGAAGCTTATCCCAGGGAAGGAAAAGAAAATACAAAGTTTGATGTATAAAGAGGTAGGCTGGAGCCAGGTCAGAGTGTCCTGCAGGTCAGGGAAAAAGCTTAATTTTTTTTTTTTTTAAGATTTTATTTATTTATTTGACAGAGAGCACAAGTCAGCAGAGAGGCAGGCAGAGAGAGAGACGAGGAAGCAGGTTCCCCGCTGAGCAGAGAGCCCGATGCGGGGCTCAATCCCAGGACTCTGGGATCATGACCTGAGCCGAAGGCAGAGGCTTTAGCCTCTTTAGCCACTAAGCCACCCAGGCGCCCCAAGGAGCTTAAATTTTACACAGAGAAGGGTATTGTTAATCTATTTGTTTTTTTTTTCTTCAACCAGCACCCACCGTTCCCCTAATACTCGAAGTCATGAAATACTTTTTTTTTTTTAATAGGCTCCATGCCCAGCTTAGGGACCAATGTGGGTCTTGAACCTATGACCCTGAGATCAAGACCTGAGCAGAGATCAAGAATCATATTCTTAACTGACTGAGTCACCCAGATGCTTCATGTGGTCATGAAATTCTTTAAATCAATCCTAAGGTCGCTTACTCTCTGCCTTCCAAATCTACATCAAATCATTTACTGAGGAAAAGAAGCAAGCATTCCCAGATGGAAAAATTCCTTTGCACATATGCAGAGTGAAGTTTTCTGTCCAGGGATGATTATATCAAGGACAGTGAACTGAGAACAGGAGAGGAGAAGAAGCTGGAGGAATGATCACATGAACAAGAGAGCAAGGAACAGATACACAAACCCTGTGCTTTTTGGAATAAATACCCACACACCACTGATATACCGAGGGGACAATCTACGATCCAATCATTCTGGAAACTCATAGCTGTCCAGAACAAAGTCGAGAACTGAGATACTTAATGCAATAGTGCTGACTTAAAGGTAATTCTTATTCCCTGGCATCAGATGAGGTAAAACTGGTTTGAAAGGCCCTTTGAGCCAGTACAGCAGTAGAACACACTATCCCAGTTACAAATTGAGCATGATGAAATGTTGCCGAAGAGTTCCTTTGTTGGCTTGATTGCTAGCCTGTTTTCTGTTTTTTATTTTTTTGAATCCCAATATTGTTCCGTTATTACAGCTAACACTAAAACTAATTTTACTTTACTTTACTTCATCAAGCACACACAGACATATCTGAAAGAACTAAACTAAACCAAAAGCAAAGTGACAGATTCAAAATTGACTTGCACTACTGTGGAGGAGATAAGGGTATGCTACTCTAAGATATGAAACTTTAGCTTAAGGATTATTTTGAGCTGAAGGCAACTGAGAATCCACAGATGCAGGAATGTTTCCTTGCCTTCCCCTTACCCACCTATAAGCAGGACATAAATTCTCTTTATGAAGGTGTCTCCCTCTCCTGTCATGGGAAGGAGAGTACCACACATCACCCAGGACAGAGAGGCAGAATCAAGATAAGTCTGAATAACTAAATTTTTATCTCCCACTATTCTTCTCCATATATTTCCTAGTCACTTCCCCATAACTTATCATTCCTTGAAGCTCAAGCTCCCTCTTTTTTTTTTTGTTAAAATGCTAAACGTGTGAGTCTAACCACTTCTTTGACTTTCATTTCTTTTTTATAAACTCCTGTGCACATAAATGTTAATAAAAATTGTGTGCCTTTTCTCCTATTAATTGGTCTTTTGTTATAAATTTGAAGGCCTTGTCACTAAACCTAAGAGGGTGGAGGAAAAGTGGCTTTTCTTAACAACAGCTTTGATCTATTCTCCTCCTATAGAGAATACCTCTCTTCCTTAGTTCAAATAATACTTTTTAAAGAGAATTTAAGTAGGAGAGGGAGAAGGTGGCAGAGGTGACAGGACCCTAGGCTTGCTACATCCCATGAATACAACCAGATAACTATCAAATCATCCATAATACCCCAGAAATCAATCTGAAGACTGGCAAACAAACTTCACAACTGAAGGTAGAGAAGAGGCTGCATTGAAGAAGGTAGGAAGCTGCAGAGATATAGCTTGGGAGAGAAAGGGATCATGGCTGCTGGAGTGGGGAGAAACCTGCAGTTGTGAAGAAGAGTGAGAGACAGACTAACAGACTAACAGGGGAGCACCTGGGGAAAACGAATGCCAATAGCAATTGGCTTGGAAAATGAGGGGTCTCGAATTTTGTGAGTTCTTGCAACCAGTAGGGCTTGAAACCTAGATATTAATTCATTGATTGATTGATTTATAAAAGATTTATTGAGATATAATTTGCATACCACAAATTCACTCTACTAAAATGTAGGTTCAGTGGTTTTGGTACAATCAGAAGGTAGTGCCATCACCACCACTAATTCCAGAACATTTAATCACCCTCAAAAGAAATGCCATACCCATCAGCAATCATTTCTATTCCCTTTTTGTCTCCAGATTTTCCCATTCCAGACATTTATATAAATGGAGTCATATAATATGTAGAAAGCCTGGACTTTTAAAGGTCAGTGTGCTTGGCTCAGGGGTAGCTTGGAAGGCTGCTCTTGGGGAGAAGGCAAGGCAAACAACCCATAGACATACAACATGGAAATACTGATCTGAAGAGGGTCTGGGACATGCAGTGGGGAGGTTAGTATGTCCCAGAGAGACAGGCTTCATGGAAAGAAGCCTCTGGGATTGAAGGAACTGACAGGCCCCATTTTCCTCCTCTGCCTATCATCATAAGCACCTTTGGGAACAGTGCATCATTGACACTGGCTGCCTAATTTGCTTACACTAAGTCCTACCCCCTATCCCCTACCTTTATCCCCCAATGTCTCTGGAAGAACTGCCCTTCCCAGTCATTCTTGTCTCAGTCCCAGCATGGTGGGCCCTCTTCCCCAGAAGACCAGCTCAGACTCCTATCAACACCACTTCTTCCTACCTGGGAGTTTTGTGAGGCCTCTATTCCAGTGGAGATAGTGAGGGGTCTCATTTCACCACAGCACATCTAATTAAAATATACCCCATTCAAGCCAGGGACCAAACACTGCCCACACAAACAATGAGAGCCTCTGCAAATGATTGGCCCAAGGGATAAAGTGGCCAGGACACAAGAGCTGAGTGCATTCAGCACACATTGGGGATGCTCCTGGAAGTGCCAGACCCTGGGGAAGAAGGAACACTACACTGCAGGGTACTCTAGGACCTCCTCTTCATAAGGCCATTACCTTCAAGAACAGAAGATATAGCTGACTTTCCTGACACACAGAAATAGGCACAGAGATTCAGACAAAATGAGAAAGAATAATTTGTCCCAAATGAAAGAATCGGACATTGTCGGCTATGGCCTGATATCTAAATGAAACAGATAGAAGTAACATGACTGCTGGAGAATTTAAAGCAATGATCACAAGGATATTTACTGACTTAAGAAAAGAGTGGAGGACATCAGAGAGACCATTACACAGATAAGGAATAACATAGCAGAAATAAATGAGAAACACACTTGATAGAATGAAGAGCAGGCTAGAAGAAGCAGAGAAACAAGGATAGAGTAGAGGAAAGCAATCAAGCTGAACAAAAGAGAGAAAAAAGAATTATGCAAAATGTGAGTAGACTTAGGGAACTCAGCGCTGCATCAAATGTATTAACTTCATTTTATAGGAGTCCCAGTAGAAGAGAGAGAAAAGGGCCATAAAATTTGTTTGAAAAAATAATAGTTGAAAATTTCCTTAATTTGGGGAAAAAATATCCAGATCCAGGAGCCACAAAGACCCCTAAACAAAAACAAAATAAGATCTATATCAAGACATACTATAGTAAAATTCACAAAATGTAGAAATAAGGAAAAAAATCCCAAAGACAGCAAGGGAAAAGAAATCCCTAATGTACAAGGGAAGACAAATAAGGCTAGCAACAGATCTCTCCACAAAAACTTAGCAGGCCAAAAGAAAGTGGCATGATATATTCAACATGCTGAATGGGAAGAATATGCAGCCAAGAATACTCTATCCACCAAGACTGTCATTCAGAGTGGGAGAGATAAAGAGTTTCCCAGATAAATAAAAACTGAAGGAGTTCATGACCACTAAATCAGCCCTGCAAGAAGTATTAAAGGAGAGTCTTTGTACCTTCTAAACCTACTTTATTGAGGGTTTTTCTCAAGAATGGATACTGTCAAATGCTTTTTCTGAATCTATTGAGAGGATCATTTGGTTCTTTTCCTTTCTTTTATTGATGTGGTATATCCTGTTGATTGATTTGTGAATACTGAACCACCCTGCAGCCCAGGAATAAATCCCATTTAATTGTGGTGAATGATTCTTTTAATGTATTGTTCGATTCCATTTGCTAGTATTTTGTTGAAAATATTTTTATCCATGTTAATCAGGGATATTGGACTATGATTTTCTTTTTTAGTGGGTTCTTTGGTTTTGGAATCAAGGTAACACTGGTGTTGTAGCATAAATTTGGAAGTTTTCCTTCCATTCTTATTTTTTGGAACAGTTTGAGAAGATGTATTAACTCTTTAAATGTTTGATAGAATTTTCCCAGAAAACCATCTGATACTGGACTTTGTTGGGAGATTTTTGATTATGGATTCAATTTCTTTGCTGGTTATGGGTTTGTTCAAAATTTCTATTTCTTCCTATTTCAGTTTTGGTAGTTGACTTGTTTTAGGAATTTATCCATTTCTTCCGATTGATTTGTTGGCATATAATTTTTCACAATATTCTTTTATAATCATATTTCTGTGGTTTTGGTTTTTATCCCTCCTCTTTCATTTGTGATTTTATTTGGGTTCTTTCTATTTTCTTTTTAATAAGTCTGGTTAGGGGTTTATCACTTTTATTAATTTTTCCAAAGAACCAGCTCTTAATTTCATTGATCTGTTCTACTATTTTAAAAATTTCTATACTATTTATTTCTGTTCTAATCTTTATTATTTCCTTTATGTTGGCTTTAGACTTCATTTGCTGTCCTTTTTCTAACTCCTTTAGGTGTAAGTTTAGGTTGTGCATTTGAGATTTTTCTTACTTCTTGAGATAGGCCTGATTTGCTGTATACTTCTCTCTTCAGACTGCTTTTGCTGCATCCCAAAGATTTTGGACCATTGTGTTTTCATTTTCACTTGTTTCCTTGCATTTTTAAAATTTCTTCTTTAATAACCTGGTTGACCCACTTATTCTTTAGTAGAAAGTTCTCTAATTTCCATGTATTTGTGGTCTTTCCAAAAACAATTTTTTTTTTGAGTTGAATTCAAATTTCATAGCACTGTGGTTGGAAAATATGCATGGTATGATCTCAATCTTTTTGTACTTTTTGAGGCCTGATTTATGACCTTGTATGTGATCTACTCTCGAGAATGTTCCATGTGAATTCAAAAAGAATGTGTATTCTGCATCTTTAGGATGAAATGTTCTGTATATAACTGTCAAGTCCATCTGACCCAGTGTGTCATTCAAAACCATTGTTTCATTATCAATTTTCTGCTTATACAGTCTATTCATTGCTGTAAGTGGGCTATTAAAGTCTCTTCTGTTAATGTATTATTATCAATGAGTTTCTTTCTATTTGTTATTGTTTTATATATTTGGATGTTCCTAAGTTGAGGGCATAAATACTTATTATGAGATCTTTTGGTTGGATAGACCCCCTTTTATTATGATATAGTTCTCTTCTCATCTCTTGGTAAAACCTAGTTTGTTTGATATAAGTATGGCTACTCCAGGATTCTTTTGACAAACATTAACATGATAAATAGTTCTCCATGCCCTCATTTTCAAAATGCAGGTGTCTTTAGGTCTAAAATGAGTCTCTTGTAGATAGCATATAGATGGACCTTTTTTTTTTTTTAAGATTTATTTATTTACTTAAGAGAGAGAGAGCATGGCCATGGGGAGGAGCAGAAGGAGAGGGAGACAAAAAGACTCCTCATTGAGCAGGGAGTCCAACATGGGGCTGGATCCGAGGACCCTGAGCTCATGACCTGAGCTAAAAACAAGAACTAGATGCTAAATGATTGAGCAACCCAGGTGCCCTGATGGATCTTTTTTTTTTTTTAAATCCATTTTAACAGTCTATATCTCATGATTGGAGCATTTAATCCACTTACATGCAGAATCATTATTGATAGATATGGATTTAGTGCCATTGTATTACTTGTTTCTGGAGATCTTCTCTGTTCCTTTCTAGTTTTTGCTGCTTTTGGTCTACCTTTCCCACTAAAAGAGTCTTCTTTAATATCTCTTGCATGGCTGGTTTAGTGGTCCTGAACTCCTTCAGTTTTTGTTTATCTGGGAAACTCTCTCTCCCATTCCGAATGACAGCCTTGGTGGATAGAATATTCTTGGCTGTATATTCTTCCCATTCAGCATGTTGAATATATCATGCCACTTTTGGCCTACTAAGTTTCTGTGGAGAGATCTGTTGTTAGCCTTATTTG
Organism: Neogale vison; assembly: GCF_020171115.1. Taxonomy (NCBI): domain Eukaryota; kingdom Metazoa; phylum Chordata; class Mammalia; order Carnivora; family Mustelidae; genus Neogale; species Neogale vison. The sequence goes on from NC_058102.1 coordinate 74,606,030, forward strand.
TCTTCCCTTGTGCATTAGGGATTTCTTTCCCATTGCTACCTTTAGGATTTTTTCCTTATATCTATATTCTGCAAATTTTACTATGATATATCTTGATGTTGGTCTGCTCTTGTTGATTTTGATAGGAGTTCTCTGTGCTTCATGGATTTGATGTCTTTTTCCTTCCCCAGGGAAGTTTTCAGGTATAATTTGTTCAAATAAACCTTCTGCCCTTTTTTTTTTTTTTTTCCCCAATTTATTTATTTTCAGAAAAACAGTATTCATTATTTTTTCACCACACCCAGTGCTCCATGCAAGCTGTGCCCTCTATAATACCCACCACCTGGTACCCCAACCTCCCACCCCCCCGCCACTTCAAACCCCTCAGACTGTTTTTCAGAGTCCATAGTCTCTCATGGTTCACCTCCCCTTCCAATTTACCCAAATTCCCTACTACTCTCTAACACCCCTTGTCCTCCATGCTATTGGTTATGCTCCACAAATGAGTGAAACCATATGATAATTGACTCTCTCTGCTTGACTGATTTCACTCAGCATAATCTCTTCCAGTCCCGTCCATGTTGCTACAAAAGTTGGATATTCGTCCTTTCTGATGGAGGCATAATACTCCATAGTGTATATGGACCACATCTTCCTTATCCATTCATCCGTTGAAGGGCATCTTGGTTCTTTCCATAGTTTGGCGACTGTGGCCATTGCTGCTATAAACATTGGGGTACAGATGGCCCTTCTTTTCACGACATCTGTATCTTTGGGGTAAATACCCAGGAGTGCAATTGCAGGGTCGTAGGGAAGCTCTATTTTTAATTTCTTGAGGAATCTCCACACTGTTCTCCAAAGAGGCTGCACCAACTTGCATTCCCACCAACAGTGTAAGAGGGTTCCCCTTTCTCCACATCCTCTCCAACACATGTTGTTTCCTGTTTTGTTAATTTTGGCCATTCTAACTGGTGTAAGGTGATATCTCAATGTGGTTTTAATTTGAATCTCCCTGAGGGCTAATGATGATGAGCATTTTTTCATGTGTCTGATAGCCATTTGTATTTCTTGATTGGAGAAGTGTCTGTTCATATCTTCTGCCCATTTTTTGATGTGTTTGTCTGTTTCGTGTGGGTTGAGTTTGAGGAGTTCATTATAGATCCTGGATATCAACCTTTTGTCTGTACTGTCATTTGCAAATATCTTCTCCCATTCCGTGGGTTGCCTCTTTGTTTTTTTGACTGTTTCCTTTGCTGTGCAGAAGCTTTTGATTTTGATGAAGTCCCAGAAGTCTATTTTCGCTTTTGTTTCCTTTGCCTTTGGAGACGTATCTTGAAAGAAGTTGCTGTGGCTGATATCGAAGAGATTACTGCCTATGTTCTCCTCTAAGATTCTGATAGATTCCTGTCTCACGTTGAGGTCTTTTATCCATTTTGAGTTGATCTTTGTGTACGGTGTAAGAGAATGGTCGAGTTTCATTCTTCTACATATAGCTGTCCAGCTTTCCCAGCACCATTTATTGAAGAGACTGTCTTTTTTCCACTGTATATTTTTTCCTGTTTTGTCGAAGATTAATTGACCATAGAGTTGAGGGTCCATATCAGGGCTCTCTACTCTGTTCCACTGGTCTATGTGTCTGTTTTTATGCCAGTACCATGCTGTCTTGGTGATCACAGCTTTGTAATAAAGCTTGAAATCAGGTAAGGTGATGCCGCCAGCTTTATTTTTGTTTTTCAACGTTTCCTTAGCGATTCGGGGTCTCTTCTGATTCCATACAAATTTTTGGATTATTTGCTCCAGCTCTTTGAAGAATGCCGGTGGAATTTTGATCGGAATGGCATTAAAAGTATAGATTGCTCTAGGCAGTATAGACATTTTAACGATGTTTATTCTTCCGATCCAAGAGCATGGAATGGTCTTCCATCTTTTTGTGTCTTCTTCAATTTCTTTCATGAGTGTTCTATAGTTCCTCAAGTATAGATCCTTTACCTCTTTAGTTAGGTTTATTCCCAGGTATCTTATGGTTCTTGGTGCTATAGTAAATGGAATCGATTCTCTAATTTCCCTTTCTGTATTTTCCTTGTTAGTGTATAAGAAAGCCACTGATTTCTGCACATTGACTTTGTATCCTGCCACGCTGCTGAATTGCTGTATGAGTTCTAGTAGTTTGGGGGTGGAGTCTTTTGGGTTTTCCATATAAAGAATCATGTCATCTGCGAAGAGAGAGAGTTTGACTTCTTCATTACCAATTTGGATACCTTTTATTTCTCTCTGTTGTCTGATTGCTGTTGCTAGGACTTCTAATACTATGTTGAACAAGAGTGGTGAAAGTGGGCATCCTTGTCTTGTTCCTGATCTCAACGGGAAGGCTGCAAGCTTTTTCCCATTGAGGATGATATTTGCTGTGGGTCTTTCATAGATAGATTTGATGAGGTTCAGGAATGTTCCCTCTATCCCTATACTTTGAAGCGTTTTAATCAGGAACGGATGTTGGATTTTGTCAAATGCTTTTTCTGCATCAATTGAGAGGACCATGTGGTTCTTCTCTCTTCTCATATTAATTTGTTGTATCACATTGATTGATTTACGAATGTTGAACCATCCTTGTAGCCCAGGGATGAATCCCACCTGATCATGGTGGATAATCTTTTTAATGTGTTGTTGGATCCTGTTGGCTAGGATCTTGTTGAGAATCTTAGCATCCATATTCATCAGTGATATTGGTCTGAAATTCTCCTTTTTGGTATGGTCCTTGCCTGGTTTGGGGATCAGGGTAATGCTGGCTTCATAGAAAGAGTCTGGAAGTTTTCCTTCTGCTTCAATTTTTTGAAACAGCTTCAGGAGAATAGGTGTTATTTCTTCTTGGAAGGTTTGGTAGAATTCCCCAGGGAATCCGTCAGGTCCTGGGCTCTTGTTTTTTGGGAGATTTTTGATCACTGCTTCAATCTCGTTATTAGATATCGGTCTATTCAGGTTGTCGATTTCTTCCTGGTTCAATTTTGGTAGTTTATATTTTTCCAGGAATGCATCCATTTCATCTAGGTTGCTAAGCTTATTGGCATATAACTGTTCGTAGTAGCTTCTGATGATTGTTTCTACTTCCTTGGTGTTAGTTGTGATCTCTCCCCTTTCATTCATAATTTTATGAATTTGGGATTTCTCTCTTTTCTTTTGGATTAGTGTAGCCAGTGGCTTATCGATCTTATTGATTCTTTCAAAAAACCAGCTTCTAGTTTCATTGATACGTTCTACTGTATCTCTGGTTTCTCCCTCATTGATCTCAGCTCTAATCTTGATGATTTCCCTTCTTATGTGTGGAGTTGGTTTGATTTGTTGTTGATCCTCCAGTTCTTTAAGGTGTAGAGACAGCTGGTGTGTTCTGGATTTTTCAATTTTTTTGAGCAAGGCTTGGATGGCTATATATTTTCCCCTTAGGACCGCCTTTGCTGTATCCCATAGGTTTTGGACCGAAGTGTCTTCATTCTCATTGGTTTCCATGAATTGTTTCAGTTCTTCTTTGATCTCCTGGTTGATCCAAGCATTCTTAAGCAAGGTGGTCTTTAGCTTCCAGGTGTTTGAGTTCCTTCGGAACTTTTCCTTGTGATTGAGCTCCAGTTTCAAAGCATTGTGATCTGAGAATATGCAGGGAATAATCTCAGGCTTTTGGTATCGGCTGAGTCCTGATTTGTGACCCAGTATGTGGTCTATTCTGGAGAAGGTTCCGTGTGCACTTGAGAAGAATGAGTATTCTGCTGTTTTAGGGTGGAATGTTCTGTATATATCTATGAGGTCCATCTGGTCCAATGTGTCGTTCAATGCTCTTGTTTCTTTATTGATTTTCTGCTTCGATGATCTGTCTAATTCTGAAAGAGGCGTGTTAAGATCACCTACGATTAGTGTATTCATATCAATATGACTCTTTATCTTGATTAACAGTTTTCTTAAGTAATTGGCTGCTCCCATATTGGGAGCATAGATATTTACAATTGTTAGATCATCTTGGTGGATAGTCCCTTTAAGGATTATGTAGTGTCCTTCTGTATCTCTGACTACAGTCTTTAGTTTGAAGTCTAATTTATCTGATATGAGAATCGCTACCCCAGCCTTCTTTTGAGTCCCATTGGCATGAAAGATGCTTCTCCACCCCTTCACTTTCAGTCTGCGTGTATCTTTAGGTTCAAAATGGGTCTCTTGTAGACAGCATATGGATGGGTCCTGTCGTTTTATCCAATCTGCAACCCTGTGCCGTTTTATGGGTGCATTTAGGCCATTCACATTGAGAGTGATTATTGATAGATACGTTTTTATTGACATCGAGTTACCTTTGAAGTCTTTCTTTCTGTAGACTGTCTCTATATTTCTGTTCAATGCTATTCTTGGGATTTTTCCTCTTTTATAGAACCCCCCTTAGTATTTCCTGCAGTATCGGCTTGGTGGTTGCATAGTCTTTTAAGTCTTGCCGGTCTTGGAAACTCTTTATCTCTCCATCCATTTTGAATGTCAGTCTTGCTGGATAAAGTATTCTTGGCTGCATGTTCTTCTCATTTAGTGCCCTGAATATATCTTGCCAGCCTCTTCTGGCTTGCCAGGTCTGTGTGGACAGGTCTGACGTTATTCTGATGGGCTTCCCTCTGTAAGTAAGGAGCCTCTTTGCCCTGGCAGCTTTCAAGAGATTATACCTACAATTATAATTTCTCAATTTGACTATCAGGTGTCGTGATGTTTTTTTGGAGTGTATAATCTTGGGTGGAGACCGTTCAGCCTCTAGTACATGAACGCTGGTTTCATTCGCGAGATTCGGAAAGTTTTCATGAAGGACTTGTTCCACGACATCTTCTAGACTTCTTTCTTTCTCCTCCCCTTCAGGAATTCCAATAATTCTGACGTTGGAACGCTTCATGGCATCACTTATTTCCCTAATTCTGCTTTCGTGGGATCTAAGCTGTTTGTTCCAGGCTTCCTCCTGATCCTTTCTCTCTATCTGTTTGTCTTCCAGATCACTAATTCTATCTTCTGTCTCAGTTACCCTAGCTTTGAGAGAGTTTAGATTGGATTGGAACTCATTGAGAGCATTGTGGACCTCCTCCCTGGTAGCTTTAAGCTCCGCCCTAACATTGTGAACATCCTGTCTGGTCGCTTTCAGTTCGGCTCTAATCAATTCTGTTTGGTCATCCATGGCTTTCTCCAACCTAGCTATTGCCTGGATAATTGTTAGCCTGAATTCTCTTTCCGACATATTGTCTATGTTGATAGCCGTTAGCTCTGTTGCGGAAGGTCCATCCTCTGTATTTTTCTTCTGTTGGGCATTCCTCCTCCTAGTCATTTTGGTGGGAGAAGACTGAACAGATGTAGCTGTATGTATCAACTCTGGTGCAGTCAAGGTGCACCCTGGAACACTTCCTGATCTCCGTCTCAGAAGCCTCAGTCTGGGTGCAGAAGCTGAATAAATTCCCCCTTGGACGCTGGCAGTGCAGGTTCCAAGTTAAAGACCCTGGGGGCGCAGGATCTTTTGCTCGTCCCCAAAGCCAAGGCAGTGGCGGCTGTCTGGGAGCTCCTGACCGCCAGAGAGGTTCCAAGCAGCGATCGCACACTGAGATTTTGCCGCTGGCCGGGGCTGGGAGTGCCCGGCTTGCGCGCACCTCTTTTCAGAGGCGGCTGTGGGTCGGGCGCGAGTCTGGGGCACTGAGAACGGGGCGCTGGTCCGTAAGCCGCAGGCTGGGCTTTTGCACGCCTCTGTCCGGGGAAGAGTTTCGCGGGCGCGCGGCTTAGACTTTGAAACAATGGCCCGGGTCAAGAAGCGCCCCAGGGCCTTAGAAACCCAGGAGAGCTGGAGCGACGTGCACGCGCATCTCAAGCTCTGTGGTAGGGCTAGCGCGCGTTCTGCAGACCGGCTCCCATCCCCTCACAGGAGCCGGAACCCCGCGCTCTGGGGCACGCTGGCGGCTTAGGGACCAGCAGCCGGTTTCTCCGCCGCACTCTCTCTGCCTCCGCGCCGGGGAGGCCGTCTGGGACCGGGGACTCAAGCCCCTGTCCCTAGCCGCCCCGATTCCCACAATTTGCCCCCGCGATCCTTTGCTCTTTTGGAGTGCTTTCAACCAGTCTCCGAGTTAATGCTGGTCCCCAGACGCAGGGCACTCTCGCTCGTATCGGGGTATTACTTTTGCACCGGTCGCCTCTGGTGGCTCCCTCCCCCTTTTGTTTATCTTCCGATCTCAGTCCGCTGTTCCCATTCTGCTTTACCTGCTCACTGGCGTCTTCTGCCCCTGTAGAGATCCAGACGTGTATAATTCTGATCTCAGGCTGATTTCATGGGTGATCAGAGTTCTTTGGTAGGTAATCAGCTCACTTTGGGGTACCAGCTGAAAAGACGCCTCTTCCTAGTACCCCGCCATCTTGTCCCCCCCCAAACCTTCTGCCCTTTTTTCCATTTCTTCTTCTTCTGGGACTCCTCTGATATGAATGTTATTATGATTTATGGAGTTGCTGAGTTCTCTGAGTCTACATTTGTGAGCCAATATTTTTCTTTCCCTCTTCTTTTCAACTTCATTAATTTCCATAATTTTTAAAAAGATTTTATTTATTTATTTGACAGACAGAGATCACAAGTAGGCAGAGAGGCAGGCATAGAGAGAAGGAGAAGCAGGCTCCCTGCCAAGCAGAGGCCCAGTGCTGGGCTCGATCCCAGGACCCTGAGATCATGTTCTGAGCCAAGGGCAGAGGAGTTAACCCATTGAGCCACCCAGGCATCCCCATTAATTTCTATAATTTTTATCTTCTATATCACTTACTCAATCCTCTCTTCTTCCATCCTTATGGTCATTACATCCAGTTGGTTTCCCATCTCAGTTAAAGAATTTTTTATTTAGACCTGACTAGTTTTCAGGTCTATTATCTCTGCAATAAGGGAATCCATGGTGTCTTCTATGCTTCTCTCAACCCCAGCTAGTATCCTTATGGTTGTTGTTTTAAATTCTGGTTCAGACATATACTTATATCTGTTTCAATTATATCCCTGGTCATGACCTTTTCTTGTTTCTTCTTCTGGTATGAATTCCTCCACCTTGACATTTTTGTTTAGGTCTCTTCTTCCATGTGTTGGGAACATAAGTCTGTTATGTTTTCTACTCCTGAGAGGAACGTCTTTATGAAGAAGAGCTCATATACTGTTCAGGGCCTGGTGCTTCAGGAAATGTTTCTGGTGTATGCTGTGTGCATTCTGCTATTGTGTTTTGGCTGTTCTTTCCTTCAGGTCAGTCCTCTGCAGTTTTTCCTTGCCTGCAGTGGGGAGTGTTTGGACCTTGTCCAGAGGATGGTGAGTTTTAACTAGATGTGCTCTGGTCTGCTTTTTAAAAGAGGCCTGATGCTATTTCCACCAGAGATGAAGCTTTGCAGCACTCTATGGTCAGTAGACTTGGTCTCTGTTGGGGGCCAGGTTGTGCTCATCTTCTGGGGGAGGGCCCCACTGCTCTGGTTTGAAGTCACACTTGCCCTAGTAGAGAAGTGCAGGGGGGCAGAGCTTGGTGTAAGCAGTTCAGGGCTCCACTGTGAGCACTATCTGCTCACTGAAGTCAGTTCATGCTGATGGTAGTGTAGAAAAATAGTTCCAGCCCTCTTCTGTATCCCTGAAGAGAGGAGTTTGTGCCAGGTGCTATCCAGGAATCCCTCACAGAATAATGAACAATCTCCCCTCATGTGTTCCAGGAATCCTTTAGACTCCTGCCTTCATCCTGTCTGTGTAAGAGCCCTCTGCCTGCCTGGAAGTGCAGTGTTCTGTGTTTTATCTCAGGCGTGCTGGCTGCATTTCAAAACCCCAAATTTTAGAGACCTGGCTTGGGGCAGACTCACACTGGTCCTCTGAGTGAGGGTCTTACCATGCTGGGGCTGGTGCCAGTTTGTCCCAGAAAGGCAGTTGCACCAACATATGGGAGCCTGGAATTTAGAGTAAAGCACAGCAAAAAGCCCGAGTCCCGGTTGGACTCTGTCCCTGTGCTTAAAGAGTGGGGGAGTGCAATGGTGCCACTGGCTCTTTGTCCACTGAATGGTAATACTACCTCTCCGATATGAACTCCAAGAAAGGGAAACTCTCTCTCCCAGTGCATCCCAGGGGACCCTCAGATCGTGGTGTCCACTCCCAGAGCCTCTGTCCTCCTCCACAGGAGCACTGCAGTTCCCACCAGAGTCAACACCAAGCCACAGCATGGACTTCTAAAACTTCAGACTTTGGGCTCTGCTGGTTGTAAAAGCTTACAATAAGCAACCCCTCTCATTTTTCCAGGCAATGACTTTGTGTGATCCCTCTGTATGCTGCTTGCTCGCTCTCTCTCCTCTCTCTGAAGATGTTTCATGCAAGGGAGTAACTGCTTGCACAGTGAGATTGAGTGGCCCTTCCACTAGCAAAAAAAAATTCAAGATAGTATGGGTTCCAAAATTCTCACTCTTGTCTTTATCTGCCAGATTTCACCCTCCAAGTAGTATGCCACTCCTTCCAATCAGTTTCCCTAGCATAGAGGGACTTAACAGGTTATCATGCTTTGCAACTCTGTAAACCTTATCAATCAGATGTGTGGTCTAATGATCAGCAATGTCTATCTTGTGGCCACATAAATAAGGAAGTCCTTCAAGATTATCATGAAAGCTTTGTGATTCTTCATTCACGATATTACTTGGAAATCCAAAACCTTAATTTTAATTTTAATTCTGTGCTTTTACTTTTGTAAGTTCTCCAGTGCACTCATAAATGACTAGCCTACCTCAATATCTTTGCAATCAACACTGTCACCATAGCAACTAAATCCCAGAGCCACTATTCCATTACCTTGCCCTCTTCTAGTATTCTATCCCATGCCACTATCAGTGATAATTTAAATAACTGAAGCTGCTGAGTGTCATGGAATATTTGTGCCACATTTCCTCCAGCAAGATTATCCTGTGTTCATTAAGCACATGAACAACTGAAACTCAGAACCCTATTTTGAGACTTTACTTCTTAACACTGGTGCAGTTCTTAAACTACCTGATCTTCAGTCAAAATGCTGGTAGAAAGATGGCACACATGAAAAGGTTTAACTGAAGAGAATTTAAGGAATGAACTATTTATAGAGGTGTGGACATGGTTAAGAGTACAAACCAAAGATAGTGAGGCATTCCTAGACTTGCAACAGTGGAAGCCTCTACTGCCATCAGATCTAAAGGAGCAAGAAAGGTGAATCTGGCTGTCAGAGGGCCATGAAAGGTAGAGTCACACAAGAGGGGATTCCTAGTAGAATCTGTAGTTTAAAAGAAAAGTAGCCCCAAATAAACCTGGAGATAGTGGGAAGAATACTCTATTCACCTCCTCCTCCTCTTATCATCTGTTTTCTAATCCTTGTCTCCCATACCCAAATGTAAATAAGAGACAGAGAGCAGGATAGCTTGGGTGACTCTGTTCTTAGCAGTCAAACTTTCCGAACATAAAAAAGGTCAGATGATAGTGAAAATGGAAAAGAATCATAAATCTCTCAAATTCATATTATAAGGCCAGCGTAACCTTGGTAATAAAACTTAATAAGAATATATCAACAAAGAAAAATCACAAACCATCCATACTCATAAACATAGATAAAAAAGCCCTAAAATACTAGGAAACTAAATCTAGCAATGTACAAAAAGGATAATAAAACTAGATAAATTGAGCCTATTTCACAAAAGCAAAATTAATGTTTAAAAATAAATCACAGGTGCCTGGGTGCTCCAGTCAGTTATACATCTGACTTGATTTCCACTCAGGTCATAATCTCAGGGTTTGAAGGTTGAGCCCCATGTCAGGCTCTGCACTGAACATGGAGTCTGCTTAAGATTCTCTCTTTCCTTTTCCCTCCAACCTTCCCCTACCCCCTCTCTAAAAGTAAATAAATAAATAAATCAGTGTTATCCAGTACATTAACAGAACAAATGAGAAAAATCATGTAATTATCTCAATTAATGGAAAAAAGATTTAAAAATTCAGAGGTGCCTGGGTGGCTCTTGATTTTGGCTCAGGTCATGATCTCAGGGTTGTGAGATTGAGCCTTAGTGGCAGGTCCTTGATGATGATGGAGCCTGCTTAAGATTCTCTTTCTTTCTCCCTCTGCCCTCTTAAATTAAACTAAGTTTAATTGATAAATTAAATTTAGTAATTTAACAAACAATCAAAAAACATCTTAAAGCTTATTACTAAACTAGGAATCAAAGATAATTTCCTTAATCTGTTAAACTATATAAGAAATCAGTTAATTATATCTATAAGAAATCCATACCAAATATTATACTTGATAATATTTAAAACATTCTCTTGGTGATTGGAAAAAAAAATACTATGTTCCCAGTCAGTGAAGTAAGGCAATAAAAAGAAATATGTTATAAAGACTGTACATATTATGGTTATATATGTTAAAAATCCAAAAGATTCCAAAATTAAAATATTGAGATTAATAAGTTTATTTAGTAAGGGTGAAGGCTGTGAGGTGGCAAGTGGGGATGATTACTTCTGGAATCTAGTGGTAGTGGTCAAGGATGCTTATAAATGTCCTACATTGAACAGTACAGTGCCAGCAATAAAGAATGATCTATCTGGTCCAAAATGTCAGTAGTGTTGAAGTTGAGAAATACTGTGACTGACTGAGTGGAAGATGAAGGTTTCTTGAGGCTCTGAAGTTATACAACACCATTTCCATTGTTTTCTACTAGGCGGAGTATCACAGAGCCAGTGCAGATGCCCTCTTTTGATGGGAAGAGCTCCAAGGAATTTAACAGACATTGGTTTTCTACCACAAAACTGATTTGGGCTGGGGATTCAACTATGAGGTGGATATTAATTCCTTTTAAAGAAATGGAGAAGATACATGTATGGGTAGGGGTAGGCAGACAGTTCATGGATGGTTCTGAGTTTCAGAAATGGGGCAGAAGAAGAGAGAGAGGCAGTAGACTAAGATTAAGATGGACAAAAGAGTACCATGTAAAATTTGGGCCTCATGTTGATTTTGAAATACCCACATCTAAGGTGGGTAATTGAGTCATTTAAGTCCCGTGATGCAGGATGCCAAGAAGTCTTGGCAGTTAATATAAACAAGTAAAACTTACAGTTTAGCTTACTGCCAGTCTCACCATCATGTCATAACTTAGTTCAACTTAGAAAACAGAAAATAATCTAGGTCTTCACCAAGGCCATTTGATGAGTCAGCAAAGGGGGCGATTATATCACATAGCAAACACAATAATCCTTACATACCTCTTTAGATACTTCCTGCATTCCCCCAAAGCTTCATTACATGTAGCAATATTCAAATCACTTCCCTCTTTCCCTTTAAAATCCCCCAAACTTCTCTCAGCCTTTCTTTTCACTCCTCCACTATGTGTCTTCTTCCTTGCTACTTTCCTTGGTCTTTATTCTTCTTGGTAGGTCTATAACCTAACACCTAACCCTTGTCTTTGCTTTTCCTTTTACCACTGCAGTCAGTAAAACCAAAGAATTCTCCCAGATCCCACTTCCTTAGAAAATAAATCAAGTGGAGGTGAATAGTTTATTTATATTTAAAATTATTTAGTGCCTGGCCATTTGCATGGAATGATTTGATGACACTGTCTTGCCTGCAACTTTCCTACACATCAGTTATAGGACACTTAAAGCGATAAAAATGGGTCTCAGCTTTTATTTCCAGGTTTAACTGAACAGAAAGTCTTCAGACCCAAAGTAGGACCAAGACTGTCCTCAAACTGCAACTTATCTCACCTTAGAGTAAGTTATGGGAACACAAGGAATATAGCCACAGGACATTTTACCAGAGAAATAACATTCATTCTGCTTTACAATGTTTGAAGCATCTCAGTCTTGAACAATGCATTCTGATAGGCTTACTGATAGGGCCTTGTTTTAGTCTCTTGGGGCTGCTATCACAACATACCTTACTTGAGAGGAGTAGACACATTTATTGTCTCAAATTTCTAGAAGCGGGAAGTCTGAAATCAGGTGCCAGCATGGTTGGGTTCTAATGAGAAAGTTGTCTTGGATTATAGACATCTCCTTGATGTATGCTCACACGGCCTTTTGTTGGTGAATGTATGTAAACAAAGAAAGCTCTGGGGGAACCTGGGTGGCTCAGTCACTTAAGTATCTGCTTCAGTTCAAGTCATGATTCCAGGGTCCTGGGACCAAGCACCATGTCAGGCTCCCTGCTCAGTGAGGTGTCTGCTTCTCCTTCTCCCTCTTTTCTCTGCTTGTGCTTGCACTCTCTCTCTCTCACTCTCTCAAATAAATAAATAAAATCTTAAAAAAAAAAAAAAGAAAGAAAAGAAAAGAAAAAAAAGCTCTGGAGTGTCTTTTTCCATTTAATATAAAGGGAGTAATTAATTCCGTCATGGGGAGCCCCAGTCTCATAAGAGTATCAAAACCTAATAACCTCCCAAAGGCCTTAACTCCAAATATCATTACATAGGGGGTACTGTTTCAACATATGAAATTTGGGGAACACAAACATTCAGTCCATCATAGGTCCAAAAGATCTTAAGATTAGGAAGAAAAACTTTACAGAAGGTTGTGAAAACCACTGTCTTCACATAAAACTTCCATTTCTTACCTTTATAGTAAATGCAATTTTCTTTATATCCAAGCCTAAAAAAGATGTATATTCATTTCTTTCTTTTTTTTTTTAAAAGATTTTATTTATTTATTTGACAGACAGAGATCACAAGTAGGCAGAGAGGCAGGCAGAGAGAGAGAGGAGGAAGCAGGCTCCCTGCTAAGCGGAGAGCTGGATGTGGGGCTCGATCCCAGGATCCTGAGATCACGACCTGAGCTGAAGGCAGAGGCTTTAACCCACTGAGCCACCCAGGAGCCCCGATGTATATTCATTTCTGATTTTGAAATATTTTAGTGCTACTCACAAAGCCACCAGTCCCTGCCTTCATTATTTTCCTCTAAAAGCAAGTTTGTTTTCTTTTAATATTAATAAGATATTCAAACACACATGTAGGTGTTGAATATTTTATTAATTCCTATAATTAAAAGCCCTCTTCCTTTCCTGTTCCTTTTTAAGGCAATATCTTTCCTTTTCACTCATCAATTTTTCTTCTTACTGAATTACAGAGATGGAAAAAAAATTGAATAACACTGAAGGTAAACACATCAGTTTCCATGGGAACAGCAGCAGCTGAGTGATGAGAACCACTTGTGGCTGCAACATTTGCAGGAGACCAATTACCAAACCTGGAAACTCTAATTCAGTAAACAGGGACAACAGTGAGCATAGTTAGAGAAAATTGCTTATTTTATTATGAGAGAGAGAGGCAAGCCAGGAGTTTGAGAACTATAGGAGGCAAAGATGCTATTGACAAGCATGTCCATTGCTTAATGAAGTGGTCATTTTCAAAGGGGCCTGGGAAAATGCAGTTTGCAGCAACTGTGACTGCAATATGGGAGTCTAATATTACCCCCTGTGTTTACTGGTGGTTACCCCAAAGGACTGGTGATGAGGCAGGGTGAAAATGGCACCACACTGAAATTTAACACATTGTTCCTTAGTTTATTGGGTATCATAAAATTCTGAGCAATGTAAAACAAGTCTGGTAGGACCTGGCCATTCACTTAGCTTTAAAAAAGAAAATATGCATTACATGCTATAGCATTAAATGCTCAGTGTGGTAGAAAGAAATTTAAAACTACATTTATCATTGTTTTACATCTTAAGAATGAGAAGAGCAATCAATGAGACTTTTTATTTACCCGGAAGTATCATTATTTGTCCTCTGCGTCTGAGGGGTTGGAGGCATCTTTGTGCATTTGTTTTCCAGTTATCTTAGGAACAATTAAATAGAAACAATCAGCCATATTTCTGAGACTTTTGCAAATCAGAACTGAGATCCCCCTCATGAGGACTTACATATACTAAAGGATATGGAATATGAATTTTGTGTCCTATAAGAACCAGTTCCATCCAAGAACTAGGATCTTTGTTGCAATCACAAAAAATACTTGGATGAATTCCTTGATGACTCATTTGACTATTCAGGCTTTTTAATCCACAAAACAGAACACTTTCTTGCATAAATAACTGGTACTTAATAAAATTTATTTAATTGAATATAAGTAGACAAAAAGTTGTTAAAGCAATTAGTTGTACCAAATATGAATAATTGAATATGATTGCAATGTGATAAAAGATCTTAAAAACTTTCATTCTGCATTTCAAATTAAATAGTTTTATAATAAAATTTAAAAATCCACTATTAAATCCATTTTTCCAAGGACCTGAAAAAGATGTTCAGTCTTCATTTACAGAGGGAAAGTTTGTAGAGTGGTAACAACAGTGATTAGGTATCTTCTTTTTAAAAATTCTGGATACATCTTAAAATCTAAGTGGTTGCATGATTTTGGGCAAATCCTTGAGGTTCATTTTCCTCATCTGTAATATTCTCCCTGGTGAGACTAAAATGACATTATAAATAGGTAAGCAATTCCAAAGTTGTGGACTATAAAATAAACTATAAAAACCTAATCTCCTTAGTGTCTTTCTCCTTTGGGTCTTTATACAAATGTCATCTTCTTGGTGAGGCCATCTGTGGGCACCTTGTCTGAAATGCAGCCCACTGCCAACTCCTTCTTGCTTTGTCTCCTTAGCACTTATTACCATGTTGGACAATATGTACCCTACTTATTTGTTTTATTTATGGACTCCCTGTTTCCTAGAATATAAACTCCATGAAAGTCAAGATTTTTTTATTATATTTTCCCCAGCTATATCCATAGACATGAATAGGTATTTATAAATATTTTTAATGAATGAATGTAAAACTGAATGAATAAAAATTCATTTTCAACTTTTTATTAATGTTAATGGCTTTTCAAAATTATCAAAACATAACCAGGGTCATTACATCAAGGCCTCTAATCATATGTGTTAAAGTCAACACACTCCAATGAAAGAGTTAAGATACCCACAAAGTGGATAATCCTGGGCATACCTCTCAACAATTTCTTCTCTGTCACATGTATAAGTTAGCTAGTGACTTCAGTTTCATCCCTCTGAAAAGACTGTTATCAGCATAAAATATGATTGTGTGAGAAAAACGCTTTAAAAAGTTAAAAGTATCAATAAAATATTACAATCTGTATTATTATTAAACAGTGGGATTTCTGGTGCCTTAATGTTTTGTCAGGGACATTAAGCACAGTGGGAAGAAGAGTGACAGTTGCAATGCAAACATTTCCCAAGGAATGAAGAGAAGGAAGTTACAGCTATGGTTGGCCTCTCTACCACAAACGCATTTGGAATCTGAATCACGAGCTTCAGAGTAGAGCGCTGATCACAGCTTTGGGCAGAGATCAGGGTGGCCCACAGTGTTCTTCATGGAACTTGGGAGAGTTGAGTTGTGAGACAAGCTCAGGAATTCTAGAAAACTAAAATGTGCAGATTAACGTGAATTATTCAGTACCACATAAAAGGTACAATTAAAAACATTAAAAAATAATCATACATCTGGGGCACTTGGGTGGCTCAGTAGGTTAAGCCTCTGCCTTCGGCTCGGGTCATGATCCCAGAATCCTGGGATCAAGCCCCGCATCGGGCTCTCTGCTCAGCAGGGAGCCTGCTTCCTCTTGCCTCTCTCTGCCTGCCTCTCTGCCTACTTGTGATCTCTGTCAAATAAATAAATAAAATATTAAAAAAAATAATCATACATCTGAAAATAAACTACTTCCTTCAAAATGTCATGAAAATGGGAAGCTTCTGCTGACAGATTCAATTTTCTTTGGGTACCATTGTTTTGGCATTATGCCTTTTTTTTTAAGATTTTATTTATTTGTCAGAGAGAGAAAGAGAGAGAGCACAGCAGGGAAGTAGGGAGAGTGGCAGGCAGAGCAGGCAGAGGGTGAAGCAAGCTCCCTACAGAGCCAGGAGCCTGATGTGGAACTTGATCCCAGGAAACTGGGATCGTGATGTGAGCTGAAGGCAGATGCTTAACTGACGGAGATATCCAGTTGTCTCATAACATGAAATTTTTAAGTAGGAAAATTTAGAATATACTCTCTATACTTCTTATTTTTCTTTCCCTCAAATTCATTATGTTAGGTATTGAGAATGGTGTTTGGTGACTAGTTTTCTAAAGTACACTGAGTCAGAAATAAGGCAAGTTCTAGGCCTGTGGGTTGGGAAGCAGTATAATGTTTGAAATACACAACCTTTGGAATCCTACTGCCCTGTGTTTCAGGTACCACGCAGGGACTTTTAGCTAGTTTCTCCAGCTAATTCCAAATGGGTTTAAGAGACTGGCCATCTGTGTGTTGAATGGATGGATACATGATTCCTTTAAATGTCTACTATCATGAACTGATATGGGTAAGTGTTTCTTAAGAAAGAGGGATGAGTGGGGAGTAGTGTGCTATGATACCTGAAAGAAGGAAAGGATGGAGAATATGAAGGGAATGAAGGGACATGGTCTCTCTGTTTCTCCACATGAACTGGGGATTTGTCTTGAGCCCCAGTGTAAAGAGGAGTGAAGAACAGGAGTTGATGAAGCAATAATTAGTGAGGTGGGAGTTGGGTGTGTGAGCATAATAATGGTACAGTGGGTTCAACTTTAGGTCTAGGTGAAGTGCCGCACAGAGATAGGTATAAAGACATCCTTTATCCTGAATTCCTATAATCCTCTTACAGCACTGCATGGTACTACTGATACCAAATTCAGATTTGTGCTGAGGGATCCAAAGGTAGGTGCCAACCCAGGGTAATTCTGCCTGGCAGGAAAGCTTGGAAAGAACATTCCCAAAAGAACTGATGCTGGTCCCATCAATGTGGGAATTGGAGTGGAGGAATGGAAGTAGACTTGTTCTCAAGCCACATGAGACACCCATAAGGAGAGCCTGTTAGGGTGGCTGTGGCATAGGGAAGACTAAGTGCCACTGCAGTTTGGGTGTTAGTGTTAACAGAACCTCATCTGTACCCTCAGACACGTAAGACTTGGGGACAATTCTGGTTACAGAGAGAACTCTGGAAGGTCTCAATGGCCCATTGAAAGGATTAGATAACAATAGGGTCTATGGTACAGTGCTTTGACGCACCAAAGTTACTGCATAAATGTACCCATCTTAGAGGATTTCCTAGGTATCTGATTGCCAAAAGTGCAGAAGGAATGCTCACATTCCCCAGTGGCCTTCTCTGTCCCCCACTCCTTATTGAAGCATCCTTACTGAAACTATAATGACTCCAGAGTGCATGGTTGTCCAGGATGATGTTTAATTGCTTTCTGTACCCTGCATAAATAACAGTTTGGGCTTCCATAGCTCAATCCATGTTAGAGGATGGACAGACACATTGAAATATCCTATATGCTTTTGTCCTCAACCTCACTGGCAATTCTTAAGCATCTTATAAATTAACAGTATCCTTTGAAAGAGAGAAAAATTTTTTAATTGAAATCATGCAACATTAAATGATTAAATCTGAATAAAGTTAATCATAAACCAATCGTCTGGCTCAAAGAAGACTTTTACAGCCAAATCACCATTCCACAGTGGTATCTTATTCCTTTTCCTTTGTTCAATATGCTATTTTTAAAGCCTCTGTAATATTAAATTCACAAAGGAGCTGGAGTAAAAGAAGTGAAAAAGAAAAGCCCAATGTAATAAAAATCAAAATGAAGCTGCATACCAAACATGACAAAATAAAACACTGATCTCTCCCAGCGGTCTACCACAGCCAGTTCTTCCAGTTCATCTACTGCTGAGAAGTTTTATGTTGTTTTGATTACATCCAAAGCAAAAATGCTCTGAATTATTTAAACATATGCATACTAGGAATGTACTACATTGAAAAATATAAAGTAAAATCAATTGACTCTGTTTTCCCAGATTTCAATATGCAATTGTGTAGGCTTTCTGAGTAACACAAATTTATAAAATAGGTGTAAATTAAAATATAGAGAATGCAAGTTATTTTAGTCAGATCAATGATTCAAAGGACAAGAATGTGAAACTTTATAGCTGTGTACTCAGTCATTGAAAATTCCCATTAGGCCTTAGTAAATATGCCTGTGTGTACTGGGTTACAAAAGCTCTTCAGGCTAGGTGTCACATTTTCTTTTTCCTGTGAGATTTTCCCACTCTCTCCAACACTATTCCCTAACCAATATATATATATATTTACAATGTATCTATAATATAGCTATATTTATATTAAAATGTAGAATTAGAGCTATATGGGAATCTAAACAACAACCAGCCCAATTACTCATTAAAAGATGAGAAATATGACTAAATCAAGACAACAGAATAGAGGTGAAGAATCTACAGAAGAAAAGTGTGAAGCTAGCAGAGTTTGGTTCAAGAAGTTTAAGGAAAGAAGCTGTCTCCATAATATAAAAGTGCAAGGTGAAGCCACCAAGTGCTGATACAGAAAGCTATGGCAAGTTATCCAGAAGGTCTAGCTAAGATCATTAATAAATGTGGCTACACTAAACATATTTTCAATGTTGATGAATCAGCCTTACATTGAAAGATGCCATCTAGGACGTTCATTGCTAGAGGGAAGACACTGGCTTCAAGTCTTCAAAGGACAGGTTGAGTCTCTTGTTAGAAGCTAATGCAGCTGGTGACTTTAAGTTGAAGCCATTGAATGTTCATTGACCATTCCCCAAATTCTAGGACCCAAAAGAATTATGCTAATCTACTCTGTCTGTGCTCTATCAATGGAGAACAAAGCCTGGATGACAGCACATCTATTTACAACACAGTTTACTAAATATTTTAAGCCTACTGTTGAGATCTACTGGTTAGAAAAAGAGGATTCCTTTAAAAATATTACTGCTTATTGACCATCCACCTGGCCACTCAAAGACTTAAATGGAGATACGCAAAGAGATTAATGTTGTTTTCATGCCTGCTGACATAATATCCATCCGATAGTCCATGAATCAAGGAGTAACTTTGAATTTCAAGTGTTATCTAAAAGATACGTTGTGTAAGGCTATAGCTGTCATAGGTAGTGATTCCTCTGGTGGATCGGGGCAAAGTAAATTGAAAGCCTTCTGGAAAGGATTCACCATTCTAAGTGCCATTAATATTTGTGATGTTAACATTCACAAAAATGTTAACATTTATGATGATGACCTCATGGGAAGAGGTAAAAAATATCAGCATTAATAGGAACTTGGAACAAGTTGACTGCAACTCTCAGGGATGACTTTGAGGGGGTCAAGACTTTAGGGGAGGAAGTGCAGATGCGGTGGAAATAGCAAGAGAACTAGAATTTAGAAGTGGAGCTTGAAGATGTGGCTAAATTGCCACAATCTCATGATAAAACTTTTAACAGAAGAGAAGTTGCTTCTTATAGGTGAGCAGAGAAAGTGGTTTTTTGAGATGGAAACTAGTCCTGGTGAAGATGCAAAAATTGCTGAAATGACAACAAAGGTTTTAGAATATTACATAAACTTAGTTAATATAGCCGTGGCAGGGTTTGAGAGGAATGATTCCAATTTTGAAAGAAGTTCTGTGGGTATAAAATTATGAAATAGCATAGTATGCCACAGAGAAATCATTCATGGAAGGGAGAGCTAATCAATATGAAAGGCTTCATTTTTAAGAAACTGCCATAGACATCCCAACCTCCCGCAACCACCACCCTGAGCAGTTAGTAGCCATTAATTTTGAGGTAACACCTTCCACTAGCAAAGTGTTTGTGATTTGCTGAAAGCTCAGATGATGGTAGGCATTTTTAGCAATAGAGTATTTTTTAATTAAGGTGTGAATTTTTTAAGATGTAATGCAATTGTACACTTAATAGACTACATACTAGTGTAAATATAACTTTTATGTATAATGGAAAATAAAAAGATTCATTTAAAAGTACCTCAATCACCACAAATTCATTTGATTCACTTTATTGTGATATTTGCTGTATTGCAGTGGTCTGGAATGGAATTCACAATATCTTTGAGGTATGCCTGTATATATGAAAATGTCATTTTATAATGATGGTTGAGGTACTTTTTCATAGTTTGATATGAATAACTGATAAGCTGAAATAATGATACATTTTCTTATATTCATGTGTCATGTAAAATAGCAATTCCCAATTTTGGAACATCTGGGTAGTTTTATGCAGAGTTCTAGATTATGGCATTGGTAGAACCTACATATTATGTTATTATTCCTTCTGAGAGCTGTTGGTTACTAGGTGAACATCCTCTGGTGTTGAGTTAATCTTTTGAATCACATTTAATATATTAAAATTCATAATAAATGCAAGCTGTTGATTGTTCACTGATTTTCAAAATAGTAATTATTTCTTGATTCAATGGCTTCCAAATGTGGTTGTATATCAGACTCCTTTGGTGAGCTTATATAAAATAATGTGGATGCCAACCCCAGACCCCAGACTCTGGGGAGAGGGCCTAGGGCATTCGTATGCTTTGTCTTAAAGCACTTTTCAACACTTCTTGGCTTTTTGGCTAAGATCAAGTGTAAAACTCCTCAGCTGATCTAATGTGCAGCCATAGTTGAGCATGTTTTAGTTCCTGAGGTATTTTGGGGTTGTATTTTATACCTTTAATGTGATGTTTTAACTCTTTCAAGCTTTTATGATTCCATTTACTGTGTCAAAGTGGTACTAATAATTGATACATTAGATGCTAAAAAACAGACAATGAATCAACCTGTAAATAAAGGAGTCTGGAATTGGCAGTGTGTCTCCTTTAGAAGACCACAGTAGCCAAGTTGCATGATGCAACTATCCTAACAATAATAATTATTGTGAAGTACTCATTTCAAAAGTAATTTTCTTCCTAAACCATCACCCATATCATTTTTGTCCCCCAGATAGTTGTTTATAATCAGATCAAGGGGTTCAAATTCTGTCCCTAAGTAACAGTAGTGATCTATATTTTATTTCCACTTAGTAATAGGAAAAGAGGAAAACACATTTTGTAATTATCATTTGATATCAAGCTTTCCCCATTGTCACATGGGTCAGAATATTAAAACATTCATTCATAAGCTTGAATATCCTCTGTTCGTTTCTTCAACTTCAGGGAAACTTTCAGG
Source organism: Neogale vison (assembly GCF_020171115.1). NCBI lineage: Eukaryota > Metazoa > Chordata > Mammalia > Carnivora > Mustelidae > Neogale > Neogale vison. The sequence continues at coordinate 74,627,055 of NC_058102.1, forward strand.
AAACTAATTAAGCCAAAACTGTCAGAAGCCCCTCGCAAGTATTCTTTTCAACAGGGACTTTTGATATAACAGCACTTTGAAAATTAGACTTGCTTTAATCAGGATAATCTAAAATCAATTATACCCAGCAGCACTGAACAAACACATCAAACTTTGTTAGTTCACGAACTGAGACTTCTTGCAAAGTGGGTGCCTCTCTAAATAAGTAGACATAAAAGTCCCTCCTTGGTAAGTATTTCCAGTGCTTGTGGGCAATGTTGCCCTGGGTAGTTTATAATGACACACACAGCATTGCATGCTGCTACAGAGAAATCTCGCCTGATGTGTGCTGGGAGGGAATATCTCCAAGCTTTCAAAGATTTTGATCCTCCTCTTCATACACTTTCCAAAATATGTATTTTAAATTCTAGTATTACCATAGATGAATTGGAGATTTCACTTTGAAGTTTGCTATTTAAGTAAATGTTGATCCTAAATAGCCTCTCAAATGTACTCTGATTATAAATGGGGTGCTTGGTCTGCCTCCTCACCTGCCTGCCACTTCACCTCCCCCAACTCAACACCATCATAACAATTTTAGTATTAAAAAGTCTTTACATAAAGTTAAAAAGTTAAAGAACAGCATAGACATTTATGGCCAATCTGTTCACAGTAGCAAGATAGTAATTTTATATAGCTTAGCACTTAAAAGTCTTACTAAAAACATCTTCAGATATTGCTCACTCTGCCCAGAGTTTTCCACTCAGGGCAGCTGCTAAATGTTTTTTCCTCTGTCCCTCTGAAGCCTTCTCACTATTTTGCTGCTTTTGCCTCTCTTCCTTTCCTTATTCTCTCCATGCCCCTGATAACTTTTCTTTTCCATTCAATAGCTCGCTGGCAATCATGGTTTACCACTTGCTGTCCTTGTTTGAAGCAGGCACCCCAAACCTTCTGAAATTCTATTGCATACAATTCACCATCTCATTATATTTTTCCCTTAGCAAAAATCTCTGTAGTGCTCCATAGAGAAGTATACAGCATACTATTTTGCCTCGTAGGGTCTCTTTCCATTCACAGTCCAATATCCTTTTCTTCTTCTCTGAGGTGAATGAGATTTTTCTGTTTCATCTGAAGGTATTACCAGACTTAATATGGTTATACCAATCAGTTTCTACTGGCATGCCTGGGAGCCAATACATTCATTCTGAGATTTAATTTTTGTCTCCTTTAGGGTTTCTACTTCTAAAATTAGGGTTAAAATACTCGAGATTCAGATTGCTGCTAAATATCTTTCTGTCACAACTATGGCCAGTATACAACTATCCTTGCCCCTGCTGGAGACTATGAAGTGACAGAAGACAGATATCTGGGTACTAAAAATCATGGTCAACACTTCCATACTCGGAGTAGATCAGAGAATCCTGTTTCCAAGCTGAGCCCTACATTGATTCAGGCACAGGGAAACTGCCGATTCCCTTCATTGGAATTGATGAACTGGTTTATCACTGCCCACTGATATCTTTCCTTTCATGTGTTCATTGTCAAGATAATGAGGTATACCTGTGGCACTTTTACTCAGCATCTCTGTCATTTTTAGTTTTCATTAGCTTAACAAATAGTGAGCATTTAGGGAGCCCTCAAATCTCAGTAAACTTCAATCTTTTAAATCACTTTCACAAATTTGGTCCAAGTGTGTCAGATTTTCCAAGCTGTACTTCACAATTCCAGGTAGTTGGGTCTCATTTAAACATATCGTAGAAGAACATTCTTTCCTTCTGAGAATCTGCTGATTCTTGATTTTAAGTCCAACCTACAAATCCATACTTACTTATTTCCTTATAATTTAATCTCACAAGGAAGTGATGAGACTATTTAGTATGATACGGAGGTTCTGATGACTTTGAATACATTCATAACAACTATTACTAGATCCTATAAACCAGAAGGCTCCATACTGTGCTTTGTTTGGATTGCATATTATTTTAAAAGAGAAGTCTGACACTCATTATCAGAATTCCAGATTCTCTTGACAGAGTAGCAAAACCAGGTACTACTGGACCTGTTTTCCCATTGAGCAGCTGTTGGTCAGTACAGAGTAGTGGTTGCCTCCTTTAACGGGGTATGTGCTTTTCAGCTAGCAAAAGCCCTTACACCTGATTCTTTGACATGTGGTTGCTTTTGATCATTTATGTTAGGTGATTGGCCCACGGAGACATTTGAGTTTGTCACCAATGGTATAGACTCTTAGCTAGTCTGCAGTATTTTCATCTCTAAAAGCACTCAAAATCATTTTTTTCTATATCTGATATAAAACTCTTCAGGATATTTCTGCATTTTCTGTGGAAAAGAACCCGTACTAGTAGGTTTGTATATGTTTAATTATAAGTTCCATGTTAGAAAAAAAATCCCCAGAACATTTGATAAATTAAGATAAAGATTTAACATAAGCCTTCGTATATCTGCCACCAGTTGCTTTTCTTTCCTTCCTCCCTCCCTTCCTCCTTCTCTTCCCTTCCATTTCCTTCCTCCCTCCCTCTCTCCCTTCCTTTCTTCCCTCCCTCTCTCCTTCCCTCCCTCCCTCCAGTTCTCCTTTCCTTTCTCCTTCCTTTTTTATACTCCTCCTTCTGTCTAGTTTTCCTTGCCTCCTTTCTTTTTCTTCCTTGCATTTTTTAGTTATGCATTTATTAATCAGATTTGCAGTGAATATTTACTTTGTGTCATGCTTGTCCTAGCATAAGTGATAAAACAAAATATAGTTTTTATAATCATGACATTTAGGATGTGGGTGGGGTTGGAGAAAGAGGAGAATGATTATTAAGTAAACAATTAAAAAAATACTGGTAGTAAGGGACAAGACCATGGGGTCCAATGTAATCTAAGTAATGGGAAGGCTTTGAAGGGGTTTAAGCATTGCAAAAGTGTGTGTGTTTGATAGTGTATATGTGTTACACGGTGAGATCTGTGTTAAAATAACCATTCTTGATACTACAAGGAGCAGGGATTACAAAGGATTTGGGCAGATGAAGGCAAGCTAGCTATGAAACTTTTGTAATATTATAGCTGAGAAAGGATGGCAGCGTGGATGAGGGTGGAAGGAGTAATAATGGAAAGAAGGCAGAAGATTAAAAAGGGATTTAGAAGAAAGTCAAAAGGCCTTTATGACATGAGAGGTAAGGTAGAGGCAGGGATCAAGGATGGCTCTGAGGTGCTGGGGGTTCAACAAGATAGATGTTACTGCTACCACTGAAGGAGGAAATCTTGCTTAGATTTGAGGGAGATAAGTAGATCAGCTTGTGAGATATTTATGGTGTATTTAGGTACTCTTGTGGAGATGGAATGAAGGCTATGAGCAGGTCTGGCTACATAATTTTCAGGGCCTGGTGCTAAATGAATATGGAGACCTTTGTATTTAAAAAAAGATTAATAATTTCAACATGGCTGCAGCAACGTAGTAAACTAAAGGGTGGCTCTTCTAAGCATAAGCCCTGTATGACTTGATATATTGCACACACTTGAATGTATTATGCATCTGGAGCTCAGAGGAAGTGTCTCAATTGGGAAATACATATCTGTGAGCCATCATGGTCTAGATGGTAAATAAAGGTGTGGGTTTAGACAAAACAATCTAAAGAGACTTTAATTAATGAGAAGAAAAGCAAGTCCCAAAGGACTCATGACATTGCCATAGCTGCAAGAGCCTCCTAAGAACTCTAACTTCTCAAGAAACCACAAGTCCATATATGTTGAGTTAAATACTAATTTCTAGGAAATTACTTAGGGAGAAATTTCAAAACTTCTTCAATTTAGTGAATGCACATAATATAGTATAATCTGGAATTTTCTGCTTGATGTATTCCTTTTAAACTGTGCAGCATGCCCATTAATTCTATGTCAGTGTGGACTCCACAACATAGTGCTACTATAGGACCCACCATGGCTTAAAGCTGACCATGCTAGTTCTTATCACCTAGGTCATGCTATAGGTTTGACATCTATACCTAGTGAAAGGGGTGTGGCTGGAAGCTTCTTTCTTTTTTGTTTTACCACTGAATCACTGCTACTGTTTGTGACACCTGCGGGGGTGCAAGCCGGTACTTAGGAAGGAAGGAGAGGCTAGGGGGCCAGAAATCTCCTGCAGAATGGTCTGTGTTTTGGTTTTGTTTTGCACTTATTATCTATTACCTTAGAATCTTTTTTAAAAAAATATTTTATTTATTTGGGAGAGAGAGAGAGCACAGTCGGGGTGGTGAGAGAGGGGGAAGGGCAGAGGGGGAGGGAAAGGGACAAGCATACTTTGCCCCTAGCATGGAGCCTGATGCAGGGCTCCATCTCACAATTCTGAGATCATGACCCTAAGATCATGACCTGAGCCGAAGTCAGGAGTTGGATACTCAACGAACTAAGCCACCCAGTTGCCCTTTTATTTTAGAATCTTGACTGAAACTTCCATCTCAACTTCTATATAAAAGAATGTAACATCCATGTCTATGTTGCTAACCTGAGACATGATTCCAAGAACACTTTGTCCATAGCTTTCTGAACAGAAACTCTTAACTGGAGCTTTAATCTTAGACTGAATTGTTCTTGTAGTGCTTTAGCTTACTCAAAGATGTTATGGAATCTGGGAGGTCAGATCTAGTTTCAGAATCAGGGAAGGCTTTCTGGAGCCTGGGTGTTGTCAGGTGAGAAGGTGGAGCAGAGGTGATGATATTTTGAGCTGCTTGCGTAGGGTAGACAACTCAACACATTAAAAGGGATGGGTCAGAGAATAGGGGCATTCAGGACAGTGAAAGTTATTCATCACAACATATCAGGAGAATTATTATTATGTTAAAAAACTGATTAAACCTGCTTATCAGAAGGTGACATTTAATATTAAAATGTTTTTTCAAGCTTTCATACTCCTAAAATTTCAAAAACTCATAAATTTTTTTTTTTTAAGATTTTATTTATTTATTTGACAGAGAGAGATCACAGTAGGCAGAGAGGCAGGCAGAGAGAGGGGAAGGGAAGCAGGCTCCCGCCGAGCAGAGAGCCTGATGCGGGACTCGATCCCAGGACCCTGAGATCATGACCTGAGCCGAAGGCAGCGGCTTAACCCACTGAGCCACCCAGGCGCCCCATAGATTAAATTTTTAAATGAGGTCAACAAATGGAAGTTTCTGCCTAGAATAAAAATAAACAACTCGGGATGCCTGGGTGGCGCAGTCCGTTAAGCGGCTGCCTTCGGCTCAGGTCATGATTCCGGTGTCCTGATATTGAGTCCCACATCAGGTTCCTTTCTCGGCAGGGAGGCTGCTTCTCCATCTGACTCTGCCTGCCACTCTGCCTGCTTGTGCTCTCTCTCTCTATGACAAATAAGTAAATAAAATCTTTTTAAAAAAATAAACAATTCGATTGTCTTATAATTACCAACACTTGCCTTTACTTTGATTTGGTTCCTTACTCAGATACCTTTATTCTGCATAAGATTTAGATCTTTAACTATCTTTATTTTATTCAGAGTATATTGAAAAGTCAGTGGAAACAAAGAGAGAAGAATTAATAAAAATCAGGGGATCAGCCTAGTTTAATGGATATGATATTGAGGAATGGGGTTCTAGTCTCAGTTTTCCTGAGAGCTAGCAGTGGAACAACCTTGATCAAATCACAGAATATTGTGACTTGCCTTAAAATGAAAAATGAAAAATGAAAAGTTATAGTCAAAATATCCCTTCCACCTCCAACACATCCCTGACTCTATGTTTAGGCGGTGCAATCTTTCTAACTCCGGAACTGTAACTCTCTAGCAAGAAGAGAATAGTTATAGAAATATATTGAATTATTTTGTTATTAATTACACTTAAAAAAATCAGTTAAGATGATAGTTAATACCATGAAGGGAGAAGAGTAAAGGGGCAGGAACTGGGCCACAGTAAGATTACTGAGAAGGAATGTATTATGGAAGGATTATGCCAGAAGAAGTAGTGGAGAACCAGAAAACAAAAATATTCACTTAGGAAAGGGAGTTGTGAAAAGTGCAATAGACATTGAGTAGGATGAGAGCAGAATAAGAATGGTTGAATTTTATGAGAGGGCCCTTCATGTAGCTTGAGAGTGATCTAAATGTTATGATGAGAGAGGCTTTGGGCTGTCAGAGTGTATAGATAGAACATTCATTTAATGTGAAACTGTAAAATGCTGGGATTAAAAAGAGGAAGATGATTTTAAGGGAAAATGAAGGCAACCCAAAATTTTCAATAATCTGGAAATTGGAAATGATTCAACAGAAGGTATTCGAAAAGGAGAGAATGAAGCTTAGAACAAAAGTTCTCAAATCTGAAGAGGATATATTGCAGAGCACAGGCAGGGAAAATACATAAAAGACAATTAATTATTAACTATTTGTAGCAAAAACCAATTAGGTTGGTCATGTAATTTGTTCTGGAGAATGGAACGTAATCCAAAGTGACTTGTGTCACAGGACAAGATGGTTCACTAAGTGGTATTTCTGCCTCCCTCTATCTCCTGTCTATGTGGTCAGGAAGAAGGAATTCTGGGATAATGAGACCATATGCTTGAAGGAATCCTGGTTCCCAGTCAGTAGTAGAGGAGAGCCACCAGACTACACTTAAGAGCCACTAGACCACATAGGACTTTGTAAGAACTAAACTTTTGTTGTAAGCCACTGAGATTTGGAGGTTACTTTTTTTTGTTGTTGTTTAAAGATTTTATTTATTTATTTGACAGACAAAGATCACAAGTAGGCAGAGAGACAGGCAGAGAGAGAGGAGGAAGCAGGTTCCCTGCAAGCAGAGAGCCCGATGTGGGGCTCAATTCCAGGACCCTGGGATCATGACCTGAGCCAAAGGCAGAGGATTTAACCCACTGAGCAACCCAGGTGCCCCATTTTTTTTTTTTTAAGATTTTATTTATTTATTTGACAGAGAGAGAGAGAGAGAGAGAGATCACAAGCAGGCAGAGTGGCAGGCAGAGAGAGAGGGGGAAGCAGGCTCCCTGCTGAGCAGAGAGCCGGATGTGGGGCTCAATCCCAGGACCCTGAGACCATGACCTGAGCCAAAGGCAGAGGCTCAACCCACTGAGCCACCCAGGCGCCCCAGAGGTTAGTTTTGATAGTAGCTAAACAGGTGACCAAAACAGAAATTTGTATTAGATGAAGATTTTTATAAGTATGCAATATTGGCTTTGTATTCAGATATTGGTTGTTCCATACTTGCATTAACATTTGACATGGTTAGTCTTTTCAATTTTAGACCTTTTAATAGGAGAATAGCTGCATTTCACTGTGCTTTTATTCACATTTCCCTGATGACAAATGATGGGTGACATCTTTTTATGTGTTTATTTGATACCTTTTTTTTTCTTTAGAGTAATATCTATTCAAACCTTTTACCCATTTTTATATTAATTTAATTTTTCCTTTGTTGTTACTGAGTTTTTAATTCTTTATATATTTTGGACACAAGTCCTTAATGAGGAATGTGATTTGCATATATTTTATCTCATTCTGTGGCTTGTATTTCCATTTTATTAACAGTATGTTTTGAAGCTTTTAATTTTGATGAAGTCCAACTTTTATATGTATTATGGTGGTAGTTTAATGGGTATATACATATGTCAAATACTATCAAATGGTATATTTTAAATATGTACTGTTAATGTTAGTCAATTATACCTCAATAGAGCTATTTTAAAAGGGGAGGGAAAATATAGTCCAGTAATTCAGGGCCTTCAAGGATTTATAAACTAATTGCTTCTAGATCTCTCCTCTTTCTGCCCTTTGCTTTCTGCCCCTTGCTTAGGGGAAGCAAAACCTCTGTAAACTTTTCAGTTGAATTAATGTCTCAGTTCAAAGAGGAGACTAAGGATGTGGTCTTCCTATCCACTGTGATAGATAGACTCAGGTAATCACAGTGTAACTATTAGGAGACATGATAGGATGATAGGAACCAGCAAAGAAAAAATAAATCAGGTTCAGAATTATATCTAAGATAAACTTTGAGCATGGCTATTAGCACACAGAACTAGTTGCAATCAGAACTAAAAAGCATACTAGGTTTCTGGAGGAATGATATTGCCAGAGGAACTCAGATCTTGGAATTAAAAAACCTCTTAGTGTTCAAGACTTAAAATCATTGTGCCTTAACCTTTTATAAGTAGAAGGTAATTGACGATTTTGTACAGCTCCCAAGAAGAGTTTTAGAACAGGTCACAGAGAACCAGAGACAAGGCTATTCTTGGCAGAAGGCAACAATGAGAAGTTTCTATCCTGTGAGGGCAGGGAGACTCCATAGTCTCTTCCTCAGAATTCAGAATTGCTACAGATAAGTTACTGTTTTCTGTTTTCTGAAGGAGCATCCAGTGCTACTGTCTTGTCTCTGTACTGCCATTGTATACTGAGCATATATAACCTGTATTTCAATTCATAGGAAGAATGGAATACTGGAATACAGTGCCTAGATCTAATGGATAGGATTTGGAGACTGGATTCTCATAACAACATTTTTTTACAGTATGAACAATGATTTTTCCCAATTTTACAGAGCACAGTGTGGGTAAGTAATATTGCCCACATAGCTAGTGAAAGAACATGGGATGCTGTATTTAAGGGGGCTGGGTCTTTGGATTTTCTACTTATTGTGGGGCGGTGGGTAAAAGGAGGGATCAAATTGATATTTGATAACCAAAGTACAGACTGTGACAGAGAATATTAATAATGCTGAGCCACGCTCATGTGTTGCATCTCCATTTTCCAGGCCCCTTGTGATTCAATTGGCCATTTGAATAGTTCTGGACAATAGTATATGATCAGAAGTGACACATGTCACTTAAGTATTTGGTTAAGTATCTGATTCACCTTCCCCAAGTGCTCTCTCTTTCATTTGAGTGCTTGGAAGTAAAGGACTTCAGGATGGCTTGACCACATGAGGTAAGGACCCCGGATCCTTGAATTTCACCTGGAGGAGTACTATAGCACCTTCATTGGAATTTATGCAGTGAAAAACAAATCTGTATTGTGTTAAGCCACTGAGATTTGGGGGCAGTTTATTGCAGTGACTAAAATTAATCATTCAGACCAATGCCATATTCAATACCACTCTTGGACAAAGATGCCTACCACATTCTCTGTGCTGAGTCACTTTGAGGATAGTGGCTGTGAAACTATTGTATCCAAATTTGCAAAGATTTATAACTTATTTAAAACTGTGGTTTTAAAGGGAAGAAGATGACAAACAGCACTGATTTAAAATCCGTTTTCTTTTGAAAACAAAAGGCTAAAATATTGTTATCTTTGAGTTGGGAAGTATAACATGGTAAGTCAAAGAATTATTTACAACTTGGGGCATGTAATTATTTTTGTTTAGAACTTTTAAAAAAAAAGTTTTTATTTGAGTGTAGTTGACACAATATTACATTAGTTTCAGGTGTACAATACAGTGATTCAATCTCTCCATACATAATGCTATGCTCACAAGTGAAGTGTTTGTAGGGTGACAGATAGGGCCATGAAGTTTCTTGATCAGATTTCTAAACAATGGTCAAATAACTGAAGCAAAAGGTATATGTCATTTAAAAACACAGGATCTGAAGTCAGATTCTCTGTTCTATTCAGTAACTGTGTAGACTCTGGGCAAGTTACCCAACCACCTTCTGCCCTGTAAAATTTTGAAAATTTTTATTCTTACCTCAAAGGGCTGTTCTGAGAATTAAATAAGTTAATGTTATATAATAAGTAATTCAGTTGGCTTTCCATCCTGGTTCCTTAGAATTTTCTGAATGATAGGGAGTGGAGTGTCTTTTGTAGGCTTCTTGGACCATTATATAAAACATGCATTAGTTTTCACATATTTAAAATGGGACTAATTTGACAACCTGTATCCTAGTAGTAGGAACATTGGGGGATCTTTCCAGCACATACCCCTTTTCTCTCAAAACCCATTCACCTGTGTCCCAAGATGGGAACCTGATAGTCATATTTGAACTATGCGACTCTGAATCCTTGGTTGTAGTCAAGGGGACTAGGGTGGACAACTACCAGGTTTTTACTTCTCAGAATTTGGAATTTGATTGGAAAAGCACTAGCTGGTCTTGTGAACTGGAGACAAGGCAACTGAGGACAATATGCAGGCTGACTAAGAGAAGAAGAGACAAAAGAAGTAAACACAAAATAGAGGCAAAAATAGAGAGGTGACCAGGATTATTTCTTTGCCTGGTTCCTGTCTTTTATGGGGCCAGTCTTCATCTCCTCCCCATTAGTTTTGTGGGATAACCTAGCAACTTTCTGATAAATTCTTCTTGCTTGCTTATGCATTTTGGAAGTGGATTTTGTTTATTGCAATTCATAGCCTTAAGTAACATCTTGAGAAGACTGAAAAGGATGAACTGAAACAAAGGGTGTATTGTTATCATGATTGTTACTGTGGATATAGGGAGCAAGGGAGAGGAGAGAAGGGAGATAGAAAAGTAGTGGGCCAAGGCCTTAGATTTGATGGGAACATTGTAACATGGGTTATCTTAAAGAGAAAGCTTCAGTGTCTTCAACTGAAATACAATTACTTGAGACACCTTTGAATGTGGATGAAAGGAGGGTAGAGATGTGGGCTAAGGTTAAGCAAGCAATTGACAATTCTGATGTCTTGTTTAAGACAAACTGGGTTAAGCAATAACTGCAGTGCTCCAATGCCGTCATAAAATATAATAAAAACTGTTGGTGAAAAATAGAAAACACAAGAGAATCATATCTGAGGTTATTGAATTGAATAAAAAACAGCATTTTTTATAAACAATTTTGTTACACTGAAGTAAAGACCAACAGTTATGACAAAGCTCATGTTCTACTGCATGCTTGAAAGTAAGAAAAAAGATTCATCTCCTTAAATGGTAGGCCCTATCAAACTAAAACAACCACTGTAAACAATGGATCTGAAAATCAAATCTGAAAAGTAGATGTTTGTGAGGCTGCCTTTCTTCACTGCTGAAAAAGGGTCAGAACTAACTTTACTTGGTAAAAAATAGTTTCTGACAAAATACACAGTGGAATAGTATTCATCGCCAAAAGAATTGTTTTTCTGGGTATTTGACCTACTAAAAGAAAGCAAGAGAGGCATGGCCCTAGCTTTTATCTTCAAAAAATGAAAGGGTCACTTTGGATAAGAGCAGCTGAAGAAGGGAAGCATGCGCCTACCTTTTGTTCCCCTTCCTTCTATCCATGGTTTGTTTTCTCCCTCTTTTTTTTTTTTTTTTCATTTCCTCTTTTCTAAGTTTTTTTTTTTTTTTTTTTTTTTCCTATAATGCAAGTAAAAAATATGAGGTTCCATCAATATGAAGATGTTTTACAGATGGGAAATTTTCAGAAGGGTATTTCTTTTTCATATGGAGATCAAATAAGGGAGTAGACATTTTGGGCATCTTAAGATCTGTAAAAAATATAACTAAACAGATTCATTTAAAGATTTTGTCCACATGCCTTATAGAATCAGATCTTAGAATGAAATAAAATAAAAAATATGGTTCCTATTTTCCTAAGGATTTTCTTAAAGAATTTTAGAGAAATTTCCTTTAAAAACTAAAAAAAAATTTTCTTAATTCTAGAGAAGTTATTTTCATAATGAATCATTTCCTTAAATAATTCTTTAAATCTAAAATTATTGTCTTAACTCTAGGGGAAATTTTTAAAGTATTTTCTTTCATTTGTTTTTGTTTTTGCTTTTTAAAAAGATTTTACTTTTTTATTTCAGAGAGAGAGGGAGAAAATGCACAAATAGGGGAAGCGGCAAGCAGAGGGAGAAGCAGGCTCCCTGTTGAGCAGGAAGCCCCAACGTGGGGCTTGATCCCAGGACCCTGGGACCAATACCTGAGTAGAAGGCAGATACCTAACAAACTGAACCACCCAGTGTCCATATCATTTTATTTTCTTAATGAAAATTATTTTCTCAAAGAGTCCTAAGAAATTCATTTTCTTAATGAATTCTAGGAAAATTAAAAAAAAATCTACTTAGAAAAGTGTGCTAGTCAGAAAAATCTTCATAAGTAACTCCCGTATTTCTTGCTATCATTAAAGGTGTGTATTCAATAAGACTATATTCTCAGTTGTAGCAAGTCAGCTTTCAGTTGTCCATGGTAGTGGACGGAACCAGTGCCTTAGATAATCCAAAATAATGTAAATTTCCACACCCCAAAAAACTCTTGCTTTTGCAGTATGGTTTTCTATTTTACTTAAAGTTGATTTTGATAAGAAAATCTAGAATACTTTTTTTTTAAAGATTTTATTTATTTGGGTGCCTGGGTGGCTCAGTGATTTAAGCCTCTGCCTTTGGCTCAGGTCATGATCCGAGGGTCCTGGAATCCAGCCCCACATCCGGCTCTCTGCTGAGCAGGGGGCCTGCTTTCCCCTTCCTCTGCTTCTGCGCCTACTTGTGATCTCTCTCTAATAAATAAATAAAATCTTAATTTTTTTAAAAAATTTATTTACTGGACAGACAGATCACAAGCAGGCAGAGAGAGAGGAAGGGAAGCAGGCTCCCTGCTGAGCAGAGAGCCCAACGTGGAGCTCAATCCCAGTACCCCAGGATCACGACCCGAGCAGAAGGCAGAAGCTTTTTTTTTTCCTTTTAAAGATTTTATTTATTTATTTGACAGATAGGTCACAAGTAGGCAGAAAGGCAAGCGGGGGGGTGGGGGAAGCAGGTTCCCCGCTGAGCCAAGAGCCCGATGCAGGGCTCAATCCCAGGATCCTGAGATCATGAACTGAGCTGAAAGGCAGAGGCTTTAATCACTGAGCCACCCAGGTGCCCTGAAAATCTAGAATACTTTAAATGAAATATGAGGTCCCACTGTGAAGGTTCAGTTTAGAGGGTCAGGAATTTTGCTTACATAACTGTCAGACTTTGAATTCTCCATTGCTTCATTCTCTGAGTGGTAGACACACAGTAGACTTTTCTCCCTCCATTTATAGTTACATATCCTCCTTAGTCAGGGAAGAGTTAACGCTTTAGTTTAAAAAATCTTGTGCAGCTCATGAGAAGTTGAGAAAGAAAATGAATGAAAAGAATCTTAATGTACTCCATAAAAGTCAGCAATTTTGAATTGTAATATAGTGGAAAATAACTACATATTACCTTCCTATCATTTACTTTTTAGGTTATACAATGCCAAATTTTCTTGTCTTTCCTCATTGCTCCAATTTCCTATACTTTGCTGGTTTCTGTTGTTTTTTATTTCAATTACCTTAAGATATGAAAGACTCACACTGAACATGGCTTTTGAATGAGGTCCTTGCTATCTTGCTATAAACAGCATCTTAGGCTTTTAAGAAGTCGAAGAAGTCATTCAAGAATTATTGTCTTTATTTATCATTATATTAAGTTAAACATTTAAGCATTTTGGAAGTATTCGGCTGTTGTACTTTTTTTTTCATGGTACCATTTATATTGTGTAGAACATGATTCTCACGGATTATGATTATGAACTTAGAAGAAATAAATTGGAGGGGATGGAAATGTCATTCATACCTCACCAAGACCTGTTTTACTGCAAACAATCTAACTGTAAATATTATCTGCAATTTATATTCTAATAAATATTATACTTCTAGTGAATATTATTATAGTAGATATTATAGTTTCTAATAAATATGATTATAGCTCTTTTACAAAGAAGAAGAGATTCAGAGGTTCTCACAGAGGACCTTGCTTATGTTCACATAACTAGTATGGATTAGGATTAGTGTGCAAACCCAGGTCTCTTTAATTCCCAAATCTGTCTTTTTCATCTTGTACTTAATGACCTTATGAGGTCATTTGCATTTACTCTTTTATAATGTTTTGAGTTAGTTTCCATACCAGGAGAAAATTGTCATCAATGCAATGAGTTGTGAACTAATTCCCAGAAAAAGGTCTAATCACCAGCAATATGAATGAATAAGTGCATGAATTTTTAACGTCTGTGTGAGGAAAAGAAATTTTTAATAGTGACACGGAACTCTCACTCTTTGTCTCTCTCTTTCTCTGCCATATGGGTGGAGTGAAAATTCTAGTGAAATTCTGGAGTGAAAGTTTTCTAGTTGGATTTTTTTTTTTTAAAAATTGTGATTATTGTTCCACTTTCTTTTCTTGTAATCTATTTAAAGGAATGAAAAGGAGCATAATCAGCACTGATGTGGTTGAGGTGACTTAGAAATTAGTACAAGCTGACAGAGTTAAACTTTTTGTCTAGGGTTTTCTTTTTTCTTTTGTAAATGGCTACAAATGTCATTTCTCAAAATATTTATTTTATTGTTTCTGATAACCTGCTCTCCTCTGTCTTCCTATCAGTACAGATTTAGTAAAGAATGCCATAAAAGTAACAAATAACAAAAACATTATTTATCAGAAACATGGCATTAAAACCCAGAATAACAAATGACTTCAATGTAACTGATATTTCAGAAACATTAAAAGCTTTCTATTTAAATTGAAAAGAAAAAAGCCCTTCCTTATAATTATTAATGTCATTAAAACTCCTTAATTAATAGCCATTTAAATTTTCCCTTAGTGTAAAATATAACATTTTATCTGACCTGTCATATATTTGAAAATGTTATATGTACATTTGAATTTGAAAAATGTTACCTCAAGTATATGAATATTCTTTTGTAGAAGATTTGGGGAGCAGGTCTATAGAAAACTAATATAACATTTTAAATATTACACATAAATTGGTTAAATTGGTTCCAAACATTTTACACTTGCAAATATGAAGGCAGAAGTCTCATTTGTCACTAGGATATATTGCCAATAACTGATGAAAGTATTTTCTGGTTGTTGTTTTTCTAGCTGTTTTCTATTTTTAGGATTCTTAAGGGAGTTTTCCAATTATCAAATATTATTTGAAGACTCCACATTTATTTAACTTTGGCAGTTTTAATGAAAATCTCCTAAAAACTTATTTCTCAAGTTTCTGTTTCTTTGGTACATGGGAAAGCCTTAGCTCAATTTTTTTTTGGTAACTCATATTTGTCATTATAAAAGTCAGTCATTGTATCACATGAAAAAATAGTAATATAATCAGGTGTTCCCCAAATCCATTACCAGCTTTCTATGCTTTTAGTATTTTTGAATATATTTATTATTTTGAGTGTGTTAAGATTTTTCCATAGCCCTTTCACCCACCCATGGATCTTCAACCTTATTTTTTGTTATCAGTGAGCTGTTTCTAGTAATTCAGTAGAAGTTCTTTTTGCTCAATATGGGAAAAACAGTTTATCTTCAGTGAAAATGTTAGTAAAACTAGGATCTATAACTATGTTATATAATAAATATTTCATTTGAATAAAACATAAGCATATTTCTGTTAGCCAGTATTTTCATATAAGACCAAGGCTTATTTCTTGTGTAGGGATTTGTGATTGGAATTCCTTACTTTCTTACATAAACCAGACACATAATTGTATCAGGTAATTCCATATCTCACCAATGGAACTAATTAAACTTGTTATAATTACACTTAAAATAAGGATTAGATAGTCACAGGTAAAGCACCATATAATTAAGTATTATTGGTTAATATTGGAGTTCAAAGATCAGTAGTCATTTGTAATTATAGCAGTTTGCTGCAAACTGGTGGCTTAAAACAACAAAAAAATTATTATCTTACAGTTCAGTAGGTTAAAAGTCCAACTTGCTCCTCACTGAACCAAAATCAAGGTGTCAGCAGGGTGGTGTTCCTGTCTGGAGGCTCTAGGGGGAATTCTGCCCCACCCCCCTAGCTTTTAGAGGCTTCACATATTCCTTGGCTTATGCCCTGCTTTCTCTATCTTTAAAGCCAGTAATATTGCATTTCTTTGACCATTTATTCATAATCACATTATCCTCTTTCTATAGCTGGGAGAGGTTTTCTACTCTTAAAGACCTATGTGATTAGATTGACTTTCCTTTCTCTTTAGCAAACCAGAAAAATCTCTCCATCTCAAACACCGAATTCATGTATGAGTTCTAGCAATTTTAGGGTGGAGTCTTTTGGGTTTTCCACATAAAGTATTATGTCATCTGGGAAGGGTGAGAGTTTGATTTTTTCTTTACCAATTTGAATGACTTTTGTTTCATTTTGTTATCTAATTGCTGAGGCTAGAACTTCTAGTACAATGTCTAAAGACCATGGTGAGTGGGCATCCCTATTGTGTTCCTGATCTTACAGGAAAAGTTCTCAGTTTTTCCCCACTGAGAATGATATTTGCTCTGTGCTCTTTGTAGATGGTTTTTATGATATTGAGGTATGTTCCCTTTATCCCTACATGGTGGAGAGTTTTAATCAAGAAAGGATGCTGTACTTTCTCACATGCTTTTCTGCATCTATGGAGAGGATCATATGGTTCTTGTCCTTTCTTTTATTAATGTTATGTATCACATTGATTGGTTTGCAAATGTTAAACCACCCTTATATCCCAGGAATAAATCCTACTTGGTGGTATTGAATAATGTTTTTAATGTACAGTTAGATCCTATTAGAGAGTGTCTTGGTGAGAATTTTGGCATCCGTATTTATCAAGGATATTTGTCTGTAATTCTCCTTGTGATGGGGCCTTTGTCTGAGTCGGGGAGGTAATGCGGTCCTCAAATAACAAGTTTCAAAGTTTTCATACCCCCTCTACTTTTTGAAACAGCTTCAGAAGAATAGGTCGTAACTCTTCTTTAAAAGTTTGGTAAAATTCCCCCTAGTAAGCCATCTGGTCATGGACTCCTGTTTACTGGGAAATTTGTGGTTACTGCTTCACTTTTCTTGCTGGTTATGTGTCTGTTCAGATTTTCTATTTCCATTTCCTTCCAGATTGCCTAATTTGTTGACATGTACTTGTTCATAATATTGTTCATGTTTCCTTGGTGATGGTTGTGATCTGTCCTCTTTCATTCATAATTTTATTAATTTGGGCCCTTTCTCTTTTCTTTTTGATACATCTAACTAGGGGTTTATTGATCTTATTAATTCTTTCAAAGAACCAGCTTCTAATTTTGTTGATGTGTTCTACTGTTCTTTTGGTTTCTATTTCATTGTTTTCTGCTCTAATCTTTATTATTTCTCTTCTCCTGCTTGGGTTAGGATATATTTGCTTTTCTTTCTCCACGTCCTTTAAGGAGGTTAGCTTGTAAGATTAGCTTGTGTGTTTGAGACTTTTCTAGTTTTTTGAGAAAGACTAATATTGTTATATACTTCCCTCTTAGGATGGCCTTTTCTGCATCACATAGGTTTTGAACAGTCATGTTTTCATGTTCATTTGTTTCCATTAATTTTTAAAATTCTTCTTTAATTTCCTGGTTGACTCATTCATTCTTTAGTAGAATGCTCTTTAACATTCATGTATTTGTGTTTCTTCCAAATTTTCTCTTGTGATTAAGTTCAACTTTTAAAGCATTATGGTCTAAGAATATGCAGGAAACAGTCTCAATATTTTCGTACTAGTTGGGACCTGATTTGAGATGCAGTATGTGATCTATTCTGGAGAATGTTCCATGCACACTTGAGAAAAATGTATAGTCTGTTGCTTTAGGAGGAAATGCTCTGACTGTATCTGTGAAGTACTTCTAGCTCAGTGTGTCATTCAAGGGCCTTATTTCCTTGTTGATCTGCTTAGATGATCTGCTCATTGTAATGAGTTGGGTGTTAAAGTACCCTACTATTTTTGTATCATTATCAATGCGTTTCTTTAATTTTGTTATTAATTGGTTTATATAATTAGCTGCTCTCAAGTTAGGGGCTTAAATATTTATAATTGTTAGATCTTCTTGTTAGACCCTTTAATTATGATATAGAGTCCCTCTCCATCTCTTAGAACAGTCTTTGGTTTAAATCTAATTTGTCTGATATAAGGATTGCTACCTCAACTTTCTTTTGATGTCCATTACCATGATTAATTTTTCTCCACCTCCTCACTTTCAATCTGGAGGTGTCTTTGTGTCTAAAATAAGTCTCCTGTGGACAGCATATCGATGGGCCTGGTTTTTAAATCTAATCTGATACCCTGTGTGTTTAGATTGGAGAATTTATTCCATTTTACATTCAGATTAATTACTGAAAGATATGAATTTGGTAGCATTGTATTACCTGTAAATGCACTGTTTTTGTAGATTGTCTCTTTTCTGGTCTTTGTTTTTGGGGCTCTCTCTTTCTTCGAAGGATCTCCTTTAATATTTCTTGCAGGGCTGGTTTGGTGATCACAAATTCTCTTAGTTTATGTTTGTCCTGGAAGCTTTTTATTTCTTCTTCTATTCTGAATGACAGCCTTGCTGGTTAAAGTATTCTTGGTTGGATATTTTTCCTTATTTGTATTCCTCATTTATATATATACCTTGAATATATCATGCCAGCCCCTTCTGGCCTGCCAGGTCTCTGTGGACAGGTCTGCTGCAAGCCTGTTTCTATTATCCTAGGTTAAGGAGCTCTTGCCTTGAACTGGTTTCAGGATTTTCTCTTTATCTCTGAAATTTACAAGTTTCACTATTATATGTCAGGGTGTTGACTTATTTTTATTGATTTTGAGGGTGGATTTTCTGTGTCTTCTGAACTTGAATGCCTATTTCCTTTCCCAGATCAGATTAGGGAAGGCCTCAACTATAATTTGTTCAAATAAACTTTCTGCTTCACCCCCTCTTTCTCTTTCCTCCTCTTCTGGGACCCTATTATTTGAATATTATTGCGTTTTATTGTATCACTGATTTCTTGACATCTCCCCTCATGATCCAGTAGTTATTTTTCTCTCTTTTCCTCAATTCCTTACTTTCCACCATTTTTTCTCCTTTATCGCTGTCTCTCTCTTCGACCTCATTTACCCTAGCAGTTAGAACTTCCATTTTTTACTGCATCTCAGCAATAACATTTTAAATTTTGACCTGATTAGTTTTTAGTTCTTTTATTTCTGCAGTAAGGGATTCTCTAGTATCTTCTATGCTTTTTTCAAGTCCAACTAGTATCTTTATAATCACTGCATCTTATATCTGTATTGATTATGTCTATGGTAGAGTACTACTTCTGGTTCTTTCTTTTGCTGTGAATTTCTCCTTCTAGTCATTTTGTCCAGAAAAGAAAGTGAAAGAAAAAAAAAAAAAGAAAATGGAGCAAAAATAATATCATCATCATCATCATCAACAACAACAACTTCAGGAAGTGATTCTGGTCTATGCTATGTACACTGCTATTGTGTTTTGGCTGTTCTTTCCCACTGGTCCCTCCTCTACACAGTTCCTCCTTGCTTGTCGTGGGAGTTTTGTTCTTTTAAATAGTTATGTTTTGATTCATTTATGAAGTTAAGACAGAAACTGATATTTTGGAGCTTTTTTTTTTTTTTTTTTTTTTTTTAATCTGTAGACTTTGTAGATGTGGGAGTTTGTGTTGCTCTTTTGAGGGAGAGGCCTGCTGTGCTGGGTCACAAGTTGACTTGCCCTAGTAAAGGTGCTTCTGTCAGGTCAGGGCAGTGGGGTTTAGTGTAGGGGACTCCAGCCTCCACTGGAGGTGCTGAGTTTCTCTCTGGAGTCTGTATTGATGGGGAGGAGGAGAGAGGGGTGGTAGAGGAGGTAGAATATGGCATCATGTTCCCTTTTGTCCTTGGGGATTGGAATTCCTGGTAGCTGCTACTCCAGAGACCCTCTTAGAAAAGTGAGCAATCTCTTGTGACCCAGGTCCTCATCAGCTCCCTGCCCTATCTTGTCTGTGTCAGGGTCATCAGCATGCCCAGAGCCACAGATCTCCTGTGCTTTGTCTCTGACCAGTGGCTGGGACTCAAAACTCCAAGTTTTAAAAGGCCTAATAATGTGTGCACCCACTCCTGTCCCCCAGCAGGCGTGGCTTGGGTCATGCCCAGCGTTGTCCTTTGTCTAAAAAGCCATTGCACAGTGTGTGTATAGAGGCTAGAGTTTGTTGTAACACTTAGTGAAAATCTGGAGCCAGCTATTAGCCATCCTCACTTGACTCAGTCCCCTACTCCCCTTTGTCCCAGAAAAGCCATTGCAGAGGTTTGAATCTTTTATGGCAGACAGCCAAAAGAGGTGGACAGGTTATCCACAATCTGCTCCAGTCTCTGCACTCTACTCTGTTCAGCCACAGAAAAGTGGCTCTTTACCACGTACATAGAGGTTTAAGCCTATAGTGGTAGAGAGCAAAAGGCAGTGGTCAGGTTATACCCAGTCCACTTCAGTCTCTGTGCCGTGCTTAGTTTAGCAACAGGAAGTCAGGCCCTATGTGAGCACATAGCAGTTTAAGACTATTGTGGCTCACACTGAAAAGAGATTTTCTGCCCTCTGCGTTCTCCTCTGACTCTGCTGCTGAGCTCCACTCAGTGGCTCCCCAGCTGTCCTTTTGTCTTTGGAGAGGATAAATATACTCTCCAAATGCCCTCCAGTAAGGGGAGCAATCTCTTCTTGAACAACCCAAGGATCCACTTGCTATGGCTTATTGAGTGGTCACAAACCGCTGTATTCTCCAAATTTCTCCTCTTCCTGAATTTGCTCCATGAATCGGGCTTCCTCCCCTTCTGGCTGGGTGATTTACCAATCCCCCAATCCAGGGCTTTGAATCTTGCCTCTGCCAAATTCTCTCCCTCCAACTGCGCAGATTGTTTCCCTACTCCTCCCATTCTCTTCCTAGTTGTTCAAAATATTTGAAGGTTGATCTGGTTGTATCCAAATGAGGAGGAGGCAATTTCAAGGCCCACCTACTACCCCTCTGTCTTGGAACCTCTTCAGATACTCTTCCATAAGTCTTAAGGGTTTTTTGTTTTTTATGCCTTTCTTCTCCCTTCAGTTTGTATATTTTCTGTTGCTTTGTCTTCAGTTCCCTGGTCTTTTCCTCTGCAGTACCTAATTCCATTAAGTACAGTTTTTTTCTTTTTTTGATTCAAATTTATTGAAATATAATTTAAACACAGTAAAATTAATTTCTTTTTGTGTATTTCTTATTTCACTGATTTTTTTACTTCTGATACTTCATTTTTCATCTCAAGGAATTCTAATTGACCTTGTTTCCTACTTTTTTTTGTTCATGTTTTTAAATTTTTAATATATTTTTAGTAGCTGTTTTAAAATTCCTTATCTGTTTGTCTATAATCTTTATTATTTCTGTCTTGTTTCTTAGTATATGTGCTGCCAAAACGAGCACTCTGTCTTGTTTCTGTTGACTTATTTTCCTTCTGGTTTTGGCTCACCTTTTTCTGTTTCACTTATCTGAATGTTGAGTAGTTTAGATTTTGTATCTAACTTTAAAATCTCTTTGTTATGGCAGTAGATAATTTCTTGAAGAATAGTTTTATTCTTTGGGCTTTTGTTTTCTTTCTGAGATTTATTAGAGTGCATCCAGAGTTATTTTTATGCTAGGGCTAGGTTAGCCTTAATCCTAAGGATGTGGCCTTTCAGAGTTTCTCCTGAATACCCTGAATACCCTAGTGAGGTTTCTCCCTCTGTTAGCTAAAATTTGGGTATCTTCCAGCCTTGTGTAAACTCTGACACTTGTTTTTCCCTAGTAGTTGTTCTTTATTTTGCCTCATATGTCTCATTTCCAACTTATGTGCAGTTTAGTAACCATAGACTTAATAGGATCTTATACTGATTTTGGGAGTTCTTTTTTATTTATTTATTTTTTCCTTGTTCTCCAGATTCTACCTGACATTCATCTTCATTTCTCAGAACTCTGCTATCTCGTCAAGCCAGTGATACCTCCATAGTCTGTTTGTGTTCCCCTTTCTATGCAGTAGTCCAGAATGTGTCTCCAGCTAAAAAGCCCAGACAATTGTATAGTTTACCTCATTTGTTTCTTTTCTCTCAGATTTATATTCCTAAACTGCCTGTTGTCCAGTGTATTAGTAGATACAGGAATATATAGGAAAATACAGGGATATATTAGTGCTCTTGTTTTCTTCAACAAGGGCTAATGAGGTACCAGTTACTCTTTTATGGGAGGAAGCCATGATCAATTTTTGAATGCACATATCAAGCTATCGCTTAATCAGTCAAAAGCCATGGCACCTACTGTGAAATTTTGTTTGTTTTGAGAATCAGATTGTAGTCTAAATAATTTTCTTCATAAAACTCTACTAAAAGCATTAAAATTAAAATCATCATTCAGATAATTAATGCATTATTTATAGATGATGTAAGATAATCTTTATACTCATTACTATTATTTTTTAAAGATTTTATTTATTTTTAACCCACTGAGCCACCCAGGTGCCCCTAAAGATTTTATTTATTTTTAGAAAGACGTAGAGAACACATGAGTGGAGGGAACAGCTGAGGGAGAAAGAGAATCTCAAGCAGACTCTGTGCTGAGGGCAGAGGTTCAATCTCACCACCCTGAGATCATGACCTGAGCCAAAATTAAGAGTCAGATGCTTAACTGACTGAGCTATCCAAGTGTCTCTACTCATTAGTATTATTATTTTACAGATTTTATTTATTTATTTGACAGAGAGAGAGAGAGACAGCGAGAGTAGGAAACAAGCAGGGGGGAGTGGGAGAGCAGGGAAAGCAGGCTTCCCGTGAACAAGGGAGCCAGATAGGTGGCTTGATTGCAGGACACTGGGATCATGACCAAAGCTGGAAGCAGATGCTCAGCCATCTGAGCCACCCAGGCACCCCTCTCCTCATTATTTTGATGACATCTGGGTTGCCCAGCTAAATGGGGATGTAAAAAATTTGGCAGGGTTCAGAGATAAGTCACTCCAATGCTTAAGAGATTACATTGAATGAACTTCTTGGCATATATAAAGACAGGGGTTTATTTAGCTTTTGGAAGAACAACTTAAGAAAGACAACCATAGTCACCCAAATATGAAGAGGTCATGATATGAAGGTTACAACCACTTGTTCTTGCACTCCACTAAGGATATAAGTACATTTAAAGAATAGAGGTGAAATTTACATAATATACAAAAGTGAATGTCCTCCAAAAATTTTCTAAGCAGTTTTAAATTCCTTGGGATGTTGTGAAATCTTTCTCTGCTTGGGAAATGAACAAAAGTAGTTGGGCATCTTCTTTGCAAGGTGATTTAGATGAGAGATTAGCAGTAAGTTAAATAAATTTTCAAAGTACCTTTCAGGTCTGATTCTAATAGTATTAAGGAAACATTACTTCTGCTTCCTAATAGCTGTCTTCTTAGATTTTATAGAATTACTTCCTTTTTTTTTTTTTTCCCCCTCTAGTAGGAAGATGCTTTTATGATACTCTTTTTCAGTTGCCTGGGGTCTTTAAGATAGGATTACATGAAAGTTCTTATCTTCATTGATTCTTTTTTTGTAAGCAGGAAGTATTTGTTTATTTATTTTACAAAAAACAAATACCAGGACCTATATTTGCATGCACAATGAAATACTTACGGGGCTCATTGCAGCAGAATTGAGAACAAAGTGTCCTATACTTTAGCTTAATTTTCAGGCAAAATTTCCGCTTAAAAAAAAAGTGATCAATTAATGTGATTTTCTTTTTTACAAATATTAAAACAAGGAAAAATTTCCAACTATTGCAAAACAGTAATTCCTTTTTCACAATGAGATACTTGCCTGTGAAAAACACTCATATCAAAGAGGAACTTTTTTTTAGTGCCCCTTTTGAAAATTATCTATCTTTTTAGATTTTCTAAGATGTGACTTGAAAATTATATTGGCACAGAATATATGTTTTCCACAAGACTAGAACTCTGTAGTTTTTCAGCCAGAGGGAATGGTAATGTTCTTGACAATTGTTCTAAGGGAAGGATCAAGTTAAAATCCTTAGAGGATATGTAAAGTGGTATTGGATTTACCAAGAAAAGCCTTTTTGCCAGGACAAAAGATAGAGACCTTCACTTATTACTATCTTTTTTCTGATTACTATTTATTCCATACTTTTATATGTTTCAAATACATGCTTATTGGGCATTTTTAAACATAACATGATTACATTGTGAAAATCCATGTCCCCTCAAACATCTCCCTAATTAATTACTATAGCAACACAGTCTTCCTGTTAACTCAATCCAGTGATCAAAAGTTTTTTTTTGTTTTTGTGTTTGTTTTGTTTTTTGGTGACAGTGAGGGGGTGAGATAGGTAACAGGAGGAATGGTTTTTAGAATGCTTCCATACGGTTTGGAAGAGGAGGTAGTTGTCAGAGCATGGAAAGCAGAGGTAAATGGTTTCATTATTCATTTCTCACAGATTACTTTTTGGATTATTGTTACTTAGCAAGTCATCTGTAGAAATTAAGCCTGAGGGGTAAGGTAAGGCAAACTTATTTTGGGAGAAGTTCTGACATGAAAAAGCTACCCCCCAATAGTGCCTTTTTAATGGACCATAAGAGATTAGGAGCAAGCCTGATAGAACCTAGGCAGGACTAGTAGGTTCTATCAGGAGGAGGGGAGAGTAGGAGGAGGTAAGAGGACCCCAAAATGACACTGATTGTCTGGGCTGACTTGATGAATCTAACATTTTGGCTGATAGCGGTAACTAACACCTTCTAATTTTACCACTTTGTGCCTATCTCTCCTGATTGTATAGACTCAGTTATAAGGGAAAACATTCTCAGACAGAAGGCAGAGTGTTAATTATTATTATTACTACTTCATTAATTATTATTATTATTATTATTACTTCAAGAAAATAGGGTATATCTCAGATATATCTCAGACTCTCAGCAGAGCCTCTTCTGCTCATACTGCTAAAAAACCTTGCCTGACGACTGGCCATAGTGCTTAGCAGGCCTGAGAGAGGAGAGTATGGAAGTGACTGCCAGCATATGCATGTTGGTGCACACGTGAATCTCTAAAGGACTACAGTATTGCAAACAAATTCAATTGGTTTTGGTTAAAGAAGTCTTTCTATATTATGATTGGTTGAAGATCGTAAGTGAAGTCTTCAGGATCAGGACATAGACAAGACATTTAGGATAAGTACTGTGATGGTAACTCAAATATAACGCTCTGTCTGAATATTTGTTGTAGAATTTATGTCATTTTGTCCTGTATTAGAGTTATTTAAAAGTTAAACTGTGAGATGCTAGAAGGCAGGGAGAGTGTTTTATTAATCACTGTATTCATATCATGCTTACTCCAGTATTTTCTTCCTACAGGAAGCTCAGTCAGTGTTTTCTAAATTGAATTGAATATATTATAATGTCTTCTGACTCTAGATCCAAATAACTTATGTTAAACAAATAATAATTATGTTTGGTGTATCCTATTGCAATAGAATCCAAATCTAACAACAAAGGGGTTACCCATGGGATGAACAAAATTGAGGCTGGTTAATTCCTTCATAAAAGACATAGTGAAAATGAGAGAAACTTCTCTTTAAAAGGCAAAACAGAGCACCTGGGTGGCTCAGTGGGTTAAAGCCTCTGCCTTCAGCTCAGGTCATGATCCCAGGGTCCTGGGATCTAGCCCCACATTGGGCTCTTTGCTCAGCAGGGAGCCTGCTTCCTCCTCTCTCTCTGCCTGCCTCTCTGCCTACTTGTGATCTCTGTCTGTCAAATAAATAAATAAATAAATAAAAGGCAAAACAAAGTGAAATGAAAACTCTTTTTTTTTCTCTTTGTGAATGTAAAAATATGCGTAAGACTTTGGTGAATAGAGTTTGGCTTCATTATTTCTGATTTCTCCTTTTTATGTAAAGTGAGGCAATGCTTTGACTTTGTATATTATATTCTGACACCTTAAAAATGATTTTTTTTTTTTAAAGATTTTATTTATTTATTTGCGAGAGAGAGACAGTGAGAGAGAGCACGAGCGAGGAGAAGGTCAGAGAGCGAAGCAGACTCCCCATGGAGCTGGGAGCCCGATGTGGGACTCGATCCCGGGACTCCAGGATCACGCCCTGAGCCGAAGGCAGTTGTCCAACCAACTGCGCCACCCAGGCGTCCCAAAAATGATTTTTAAAGTACATGTTAATTTCTTTTAAAGTCTCTCTCTCTTCCAGCCTCCTCCTCAATTTATCCCATTTACTTTTCAAAAGGGAGATAAAGAGTCATGCCACTCCTCTTAAAAACAAAAAATATTCTGGTTTACAATAGCTTTTTGGGAGCAAAGAAAGGAAATCATTATAATAATTGGGAATATTATTTACTTCTGGAATGAAAATAAGTTATATATTTCATGAACAACAAGAGTATATTCCATAAGTCACATTTCAAGTCTCTAGCCAATTCTCTGATACATAGAGATGAAAGTACATATTATAGTTATATGTTCAAATGAAAATCTAACAAAATAGTCTTTATGTCCTTACTATATTGCTAACATACAAAATCTGTTTGCTTATGATAGAGGAGAATCAAATGTTAATTTATTTGTTTTAATCTATATGTATATTCTTTGTTCAGGGACTTTAGTAATAGCTACTATGTTTTTTTTGGTTCTCAATCTAGAAAGAGCTCATATTCTTTTTTTCCCTTCATTCTCTGAATAAAATTAGATCCATATTTAAATTCCACAGAGGTTTATACTTATTCGCTCTGTGGTCTTGGGCAAGTTATTTGGCTTCTTTGATCTTCAGTTTTATTATCTGTAACATGAAGCTAATATTTACTTTGTAGTACAGTTACGGGGTCAAATAGCATATTAAAAATGTAGTTGACCCTTGATCAACATGGGGGTTAGGGATGCCAAACCTCTTCCCCACTGTGAGGTAAAAAATCCATGTATAACATATGATGACCCACAACCTTAATTAGTAATAGCCTATTATTATTTTTCATTATTTTTATTAACATAATGTATTATTTGCCCCAGGAGTACAGGTCTGTGAATCATCAGGCTTACATATTTCACAGCACTCACCATAGCACATACCCTCCCCAATGTCCGTAAACCAACCACCTGATCCCACCCCCAACCCCCAGCAATCCTCAGTTTGTTTTGTGAGATTAAGAATCTCTTATGATTTGTCTCCCTCCTGATCTCATCTTGTTTTATTTTTTCCTTCCCTTTCCCCCACAACCCCCCGTTCTGCATCTCAAATTCCTCATATCAGAGAGATTATATGATAATTGTCTTCCTCCGATTGGCTTATTTTGCTCAGCGTAATACCCTCTAGTTCCAACCACATTGTTGCAACTTTCAAGATTTAATTTCTTTTAATCAGTATTTATACCACATCTTCTCTATCCATTCATCTGTTGTATATATACCACATCTTCTCTATCCATTCATCTGTTCATGGACATCTAGGTTCTTTCCATAGTTTGGTTATTGTGGATATTGCTGCTACTAATAGTCTATTATTGACCTGAAGCCTTACTGTTAACATTAACAGTTGACTAATACATATTTTGTATATTGTATCTCTTATATACTGCATTCTTTTTCTAAAAAAGATTTATTTATTTTAGAGAGAAAGTTAGAGTGACAGAGCAGGAGGGACAGAGGGAGAGGGAGAAAGAAAATCTCCAGTAGGCTCCGTGAAGTGTGGTACTTGATGTGGAGCCTGACTCAGGGCTTGATCCAGGGACCATAAGACCACAACCTGAGCTAATACCAAGAGTCAGATGCTCAACTGACTGTACCAGCCAGAAGCCCCTACATACTGCATTCCTTAATAAAGTAAGCTGGAGAAATGACAAAGTTATTAAGAGAAGAGAACATATATTTATGGTACTGTAGTGGACCCATACAATTCAAACCTGTATTGTGCAAGGGTCAACTTAGAGACCAGGAACACAATGATTCTTAATAAACATTACAGTCCTTCAAATTTTACTTATTTAAACACCTATATTATCTTTCTAACATAATTTGGTCTAGCCAGTTGAAAAAATAATGGCAAATTGGGTGTGTTCTACTTCTCTCTCTTGGAAGCATATTCAGATTTGAGAGGAATAAGTTAGAGCAGCCATTTAATAAAATGGGAAGACTCAGCATATTCCCTCAAGAGATACAAGGCTGAAATGAGAGCTATCAGATAGGAGCAGGGAAAATGGAAGTCAGTCTGCAAAATTCGTTCTCAGCTACATCTCACTTATTTCTGTTCCATTACCTTTCCCCCCTCACACTTCCTTTTCCCTGACTTGAATTCTTACATTAAGAAAAGGCATGGTGGGTATTATAGAGGGCACAGCTTGCATGGAGCACTGGGTGTGGTGAAAAAATAATGAATAATGTTTTTCTGAAAATAAATAAATTGAAAAAAAAAGAAAAGGCATGTTTATTCAACATGGTAATTTTCATGAAAATAAAAAAGAACTGAAGTTGTAATGTAAGGAGAAAGTGGAAATTGTTTTTCTGAGGTTGGGGGTAAGTTAAACATCAAAGTAACTCTACAATAGTAGGGCTAATATTAAAAGAGATGGCATGGTAAAAACATCCTCAAATTTTGTTTCAATTAAACACTTTCATTACATTTTTTTTTCACTAATAATTTCCTTCAGAATTTGTGGTAAAATCTCTCTCTTTTTAAACATCTCAGTGGAATGGCTGAATTCACAAGTGGTGGCAGTTAGAAGGAATGGATCTGGCTATTAACTCTCTTCTGATATCTGTGTCATCTTCTTATTTATTATACAATTAAGAAATAATAATAATGATAGCAAATAAATATATAGTACTGACTGCATACAAGACACTATTCAAAGTGCTTGCCTCAGGGTGCCTGGATGGCTCAGTGGGTTAAGCCTCTGCTTTAGGCTCAGGTCATGATCTCAGTCCTGGGACCGAGCCCCACATGGGGCTCTCTGCACAGCAGGGAGCCTGCATCCCCCTCCCTCTCTGCCTGCTTCTCTGCCTACTTGTGATCTCTGTCAAATAAGTAATTAGTTAAAATAAAAAAAAACAAAAAAACCCAAAGTGCTTGCCTCAAAACAGTTTTATGCTGTAGGTATAATTATCATCTCCATTTTAGAGGTGAATAAACTATGTCACAGCAAAGTTAAGTTACTTAGCCAAGTTCACAGTGTAAGTGGTAAAACCTGGATTTGAACAGAGGCTTTCTGGCTGCAGAATCTTGCCTCTTACTTCTTAATCACTATCTTATTTTGCTTCAGCTTGTTTGGCAAATGGGAGCAGAGGAGAAAAGGGTGTGCAATAGATATCAATTATAAGAAGAACATTAGCTTCTTTTAGACTTTGGGTGTTGTGCCATTTAGGTAGTCTAAATGGCCATTCAAATATTGGAATAGTTAAAGTTATTTTCTTTGTTAGGATGGAAGAGTCCTAGATAAGATTCAGGTTTTGTCACAATGTGACCTTGAACAAATCAATTAATCTTTGCCCGATTTCGGTATTTTTCCTGATTTAAATGCCTGGTAGGGTTGAGAATATGAACTGTGAAAGTGCTTTGAAAGACTGAATTTGGGGCGCCTGGGTGGCTCAGTGGGTTAAAGCCTCTGCCTTCACCTCAGGTCATGATCCCAGGGTTCTGGGATCGAGCCCCACATCGGGCTCTCTGCTCGGCAAGGAGCCTGCTTCCCCTTCTCTCTCTGCCTGCCTCTCTGCCTACTTGTGATCTCTGTGAAATAAATTAAAAATATATTAAAAAAAAAAAAGAAAGACTGAATTTACATGCAATGTGGGGAAATGGATTTAATATGAAAAAAAAGTCCAACTAATGATGGTTTTACTTTTGCAGATCAAGTCCATTTTATTGCCTACCTTCTTTGTAAAAGGCAGAAAATAAAGATAGCTAAACATAGGGTCAATAAGAGTATACATATATAGATATTTCTAGATAAATAGATATTTCTATTTCTTCACCAAGAATATTGTTTCTATGGGTATACCTGATATAAATTATAATACTAATACTGAAATAAATTTGAATTATGGAAAGCTAAAGAGATAGAATACCTATCTATTAGATACCTATACCTATCTATAGGAAATGGATTGATATATCCATTGGATATAATGTTTTTATAACATTATATATTATATATATATATAAACAATATATATTATATAAACATATATTATATAAACAATAATATTTATATATATATAATATATATAAACAATATATATAATATATATATAAACAATATATATAATATATATATAAACAATATATATTATATAAACATATATTATATAAACAATAATATTTTCAATGATTCCCCATAAACTGAATGAAATGGATATATCCATTGGATATATCAATCCATTTCCTTAACCTTAAATATTAGCTTAACCAATTGGTGGCTGGAATCCTTTTCCAGTAGACATAATTACTGTTCTTACCAGGGACTCCAATATTCTTCTAATCATCAGATCCTACAGGAATTTTTCAGAAAACTCTTTCTCACTGCAATTGTTCTTGGTATATATCTTTAATATGGGTTTCTCTCTATTTGACCATTGTTTATGTTTATGTCTCATTCCCCCTACTAAATTCTGAGCTTTCTGAGTGCAAGAGTTATTCCTTTTTACCTATCTTTGTAATCTTGGCTTAATTCTTAGAACATAGCAGGCACTTGCTAAATATGACTAGATGAGTAGTGAGTGGTAGAAGGTAAATCATGGATTGGCTTCTTATTCATTAGCCATTTGCCAGGCATGATTGACTGGCTAGGAAAGCATATGTAGTCTGCTATAAGCAAGATCTTTTTGGGTGAAGCTGAAGTATACAGATCTGAAGTCAAGGAGGAACAGAGACAGTTCAGTCCATAATCAGTTTAAATCAATCTTGTGTCATGTCAAAATTATTCTCAACCAAGAGACCACAAATGCTTCACCCCACATCTGCACTTTCTTTTTTTGTATTGATTTATGAGTTAGTTTACAGAAAGCTATTGCTAAGGGACAGATTTTCTTAGGTCTCTGCTGAAGATATATTCACAAAGAAACCATGCAAGAATAGCCAACAAAAAACACTGCATGGAGTCCCATTTCATTATCAAAAACACAACATACCAGCATAAATATTTGGTTTAACAATGCATTTATCCCACTGGAGTGAAGAGTGGACACAACTAGCTTGAATTTAGGGCACAGAACAGTCTGAGGCACATCCCTGAAATTTCTGTGATTGTTTATAAATTACCCATTCATTTAGGTAAACAGATAGCTGTTGGGGTCCATTTTGAACAGGGAAGGAGTAGACAGTGATTAATTGTTAAGATCCACTCTAAAAAAATTTTATATCCTGGTGGTAGAGAATAATTCACCATTTTTGTAGGTCAACATCAACCAAATAATGGCAATTTCATTTAAGTCACTCTAACATTGCTAATATGATGTGGTTTGCACAGTGAATAGAATTCTCTGGAAGTACAGAGTAGAGAATAGCTTGGAAGAGGTGGGTAGTAATTGAGGAAGATGTCTGAGATGTCTGAGCTGACACTTGGACAATGTGCATGAATAAGACAAGAGAAAAAGTGGAGGAGGGAGACACTAATATTCCATACAGAGGAGGAAGAATGAGCAGAGACAATGAAATGAGACACAACAAAATATGTATATGACATAGCACATCATTTAATGTTGTTGTAGTATAAAGTGTAAGATAGAAAATGACAGAAGAGGAATCTGGAAAGTTTAAGCAGGAGTCAGGCCATGAAAGGGCCTGTATTCCATGGTAAATGTTATTGGACCAGCAAACTGGCATCATCTTGATCTTCTTGGGTGGGGCCTTTTTTCTCTTCAATATCATGAATGTATTCCATTGTTCTTAAAACAATGCACTTTTGAGTTCTTAGATAAAATTGCATGAATAAATAATGAAGAAATAAAAACTGCTAAGACTTACAACATTTTAGTTCTAGGCTATTAATCAATTAATTGTCTTAAATATAACAATCTTGTGAGAATAGAATTTTTAATAGTGTTTTGAGGTTAAGTGTTCCATGTGTATAAACAATAATATTTTCAATGATTCCCCATAAACTGAATGAAAAAATCCATATTTGGAATGTTTTACAATACAGTTTCCATTATTAACTATATCCATAATCTCAATTGTTTTTATAATTTCATATATTCAAGAAAACAACCTAAATACGATAAAATTACTGAGTGCTTTTATTAATAAATTAAATATATGTGTATACACATATATGAACTTATGTTTAGAAATATACAAGCATGTATATACATATATACATATACAGAAATAGAAATACAAGATTGAAAATTTAGGGGTTTCATCAAATAATTGAGAATAAAAAATAAGAGTTTTTAAAAAATCTTGAAGTATTCCCACACATTTAATATAAGTTAAATGAAGAGTCACTGACATTCTGCAATAAGACCTTACAGTTTTAAAATCATCAATTGAGTAATATTCATCATTGTACTTTCTGCACCTGTCACAGTACTTTACGTATGTTAGGAGTTTAGAAAATATTTATTGTATCAGAAGATAAGAGATATTGTAATCTTCTCTTATTATTCCTTCTCTTTGGTAGTGTTAGTCTTTGTTTTAAAGTATTTCTTCCCTTTTTTCATGCACATTTTGTATTAGATTTTACTCTGATATTCTTTAGGTAATTATTTCATTAAGTAACTGAGCTAATGTGGAAATATCTTAGGAGATAATCTATTCTCATGAATTCACTTATAAGGCTAATGTAGTTGTAACCGGAGAAGCTTTTAAACTCTTCTGAAATAAAAAGGATGAGTCTTAGAGGTACATTATGTGAAATCAATCTAACAGCCTATGACTTTTCCAGTCTTAAGACTCTACTCTACTCTACCAGAGTTCATCTCACAATTATGGTGATCAGTAGCATCTACCACATTGTGGTGTTTGCTTATTTAGGAAAATGACACTCTGGACTAACAATCAGTATGATACTGTTGTTAAGGTTATCAGAAGAGGTTGCAGCTTCTAAAAAGGATGTTTGGTATAAAAATACTCTGAATACAACATAGAAACCAAGACTTTTCTCACGTATAACTAAATATGAAATTTCTTCCATCTAAGTAATTAGATAGGGTTTAATCTTCCTGTAAACGCAGTTAGTTCTGAAGCTGTGGGTTATATCTTGATCACTGTATCTCCCCAGGCCTAGAGAATTTCTTGGTTATAGTAAACACTCAATAAATATTTGTTGAGAGGATCAAGGAGAGGTAAATACAGATTATATGATCCTCTGGATAGAAAGGCAGAGAGAAAGCTGGACATTGTGCAAATGGAAAGAAATTGTTTCTTGGTGATAAACATCTAAAGGTAGACACTCAGTGTCTTTCATTAAAAGCAGGGAAATCTGCTTAAATTCTTTGTAGTTTTGAACACTAGTAGCTAGAGATACAGAAACATTGAAATATTCCTCTTAAAGACCCGAATTCTGGGTACTACTAGATAGAAATAGCATGCATTGTCTGCAATCAGTATAGAAAGTCCTCATACAATCAAGTGCTTATTCTAGACAGGCATGAGACCAGAACAGGAAGGAACATAAGACATTAGCCAACAATTCAGAATTTATGTGAGGAAAGGGGAGATTGGGTAAGAACTTTTAGACACATTTTCCTTCATTATGTCTGATGAAGGGTTTCTGATTCCTTAGGAAGATTTAAGAAATAATAGCAGAATCAATCCTATTATGTACAACTAGGTTTACTGTATGTATATTTATATGGAAATTCTCAGTTTCTGAAGACATATGTATAGTTTACTGTATAGTTTCCAATACTGTCAATTAACATTCTGTCTTTATAATTTATAGAAATTGAATTTAGGCATTATTTTATTTTATTTTTTTGTTGTGTTATACTAGCCACCATAAAATACATCATTAGTTTTTGATATAGAGTTTCAAGATTCATTGTTTATGTATAGCACACAGTGCTCCATGTAATACATGCCCTCCTTAATACCCACCACCACTCTTGCCACTGTTGCTCAGCATAGTACTAGAAGTCCTAGCAACAGCAATCAGACAACAAAAAGAAATAAAAGGTATTCAAATTGGCAAAGAAGAAGTCAAACTCTCTCTTCACAGATGACATGATACTTTATGTGGAACACCCAAAAGACTTCACCCCCAAATTGCTAGAACTCATACAGCAATTCAGTAATGTGACAGGATACAAAAATCAATGCACAGAAATTGGTTGCTTTCTTAGACACTAACAATGCAACTGTAGAAAGGGCAATCAGAGAATCTATTCCATTTATAATAGCACCCCAAACCATAAGATACCTTGGAATAAACCTAACCAAAGAGGTAAAGGATCTATACTTGAAGAACTACAGAACACTCATGAAAGAAACACTCATGAAAGAAATAAAAAGATGGAAAAACATTCCATGCTCATGGATCAGAAGAATAAACATTGTTAAAATGTCTATGCTGCCCAGAGCAATTTATACTTCCAATGCCCTCCCAATCAAAACACCAGTGGCATTTTTCACAGTGCTGGAACAAACAATCCTAAAGTTTGTATGGAACCAGAAAAGACCCTGAATCGCCAAGGAAATGTTGAAAAAGAAAAACAAAGCTGGGGGCCCGATTTCACGTTGCCCGATTTCAAGCTTTACTACAAAGCTGCGATCACCAAGACAGCATGGTACTGGCACAAAAACAGACTTATAGACCAAGGGAACAGAGTAGAGAGCCCAGATATCGACCCTCAACTTTTTGGTCAAACAGTCTTCGACAAAGCGGGAAAAAATATCCAGTGGAAAAAAGACAGTCTCTACAACAAGTGGTCCTGGGAAAACTGGACAGCTACGTATAGAAGAATGAAACTCAACTGTTTTCTTACATCATAAACAAAAAGGAACTCAAAATGGATGAAAGACCTCAACGCGAGACAGGAATCCATCAAAATCCTAGAGGAGAATATAGGCAGTAACCTTTTGACATCGGCCACAGCAACTTCTTTCAAGACACGTCTCCAAACACAAAGGAAACAAAAGCAAAAATGAACTTTCGGACTCCATCAAGATAAAAAGCTTCTGCACAGCAAAGGAAAACAGTCAACAAAACAAAGAGGCAACCCATGGAATGGGAGGAGATATTCGTGGATGACAGTACAAAGGGCTGATATCCAAGTTCTATAAAGAACTTCTCCATCCCAACACTCAAAAAATAGATAATTGTGTCAAAAAATGGACAGAAGCCATGAACAGACACTTCTCCAAAAAAGACATAACAATGCCAGCAGACACGTGAAAAGATGTTCATCATCATTAGCCATAATTTTAGAAAGATATTGGCTAGATAGTTATTTCAATTTTGTGTCCAGAATAAGGAGATGGACTGCATGGCTGTTCTTGCTATGTTATGCCCTAAGAATGTTTATTTTTGTCTTGGTGTAGGTTATTCCATACAGAGAGCTCATGGGTTTGCACTGGACCCATTAACATTTCCTTTGCTGTGTTTGTATATCAGAATTTGCCAGATGACAGGCTAGGGACAAGGGTTTTGATGGTGGTAATGTTTCTATTTAAAATTATCATTTGTATTAACCCCTGTCCTGAGCCCTTTATATGGATTATATCAACTATCTCATTTAATTTTCTTTTCTTTTTTCCTTTTAAATATTTATTTATTTATTTATTTATTTATTTATTTATTTATTTTAGAGAGTGTGGAGAGGGGTAGAGGGAGAGAAGCAGACTCCCAGCTGAATGCAGAGCCAGAGGCAGGGCACCATGCAAGGCTCAACAAGGGGGCTGAAAACTGAACCTCGTATCATGAGTGGCACAGAAACCAAGAGTCAGATACTCAACCAACTGAACCAATTGAACCACCCAGGTACCCCTCTCATTTAATTTTCTGAGAAGCCCTGCCACATTACTATTAACAGAAAGATATTACAGTATGTACCATGTGTCAAAATACTTCAAAAATAGGTATTGGTCTACCTAAGTTTATGCATTTTAACTCATTTACTTTTCAGAGTAACCTTGAAGAGGTGTATTAGTATTTCCATTTTATAGTTAGGGACACTGAAGCAGAGATGTTAGCTGCTCACTGAAGGATACATGATTGGTAAATGGCAGAGCCAGGATTTGAATCCCAGCCACCTGGTTTTATAGTCTAAACTCCTAATTGTGACTAAGAATTGCTTTGTTTTGTTCTTTCCTAAATCTTTTCCAATTGACATTTCCAGATATCAAGATGGACCAGTCTACTTAGATTTCAGGTACTTCAGGAAGTCTATTTTCTTACAAATTTGCCTTAGAGAGCTAATCAAATGAATATACTATTTTTAGCTAAGGTATACAATATGAGCAATTTTAAGGCTTATATGCATAACTTTATGCTAAAACACAAGTTCTATTTTGAGCTAGAGTATTAAAAAAGTTTAAACTTGATTTCTGAAGTACAAGAGAATGGGTTGATTCTGAGTAGATTAATCTGCTAAATCTGTATGACTTCTTAGCATTAATACCTCTACTTCAAAACAATGCAATTCAAGTTGGCCAACTTTCCTTCCCATATTAGTTTCTTCACATGTTCAGAATGGAAATAGTATTTATACACCTTTGAAATAAATTTTAAGGATATTAGAACTCTAACCATTTAATTCTCCTAGAAAAACTGGATTTCACTCATGCACATTTCCTATCTTTTTTCTTGTCCTTCAACCTCATCCTGTTTTCTGAATGTATTACTTAGAAAATAAGTATCCATGTAATAGAGTGACACATAATCATGTCACAAAAAGACACAGATTCCAGTAAAAATCTGCCTTCAGATTTTACTTCTGTGGATCACACATATGTGTTGCTAGTCCTGGGACCTCTTCTGTCATTGACATAGATTTATTTTAAGTGTGCTTTTTCAAGCTGCAGTGGCTATTTCCCTCTGTAATTTAGTGAATTCTCAGGATATAGAATATTACTTTTAATATTAGTACATATGAATCTATTTCCATAAAACCCCACTACTCTTTTTTATATACTGATAATCAGATCAATTTGAAACTGCCTATATGAGGTAGATAAAAAATAAATAGAAGACGTCTTTAAGAACACTGTAATTTTTGGGGTGAAGCAAGATGCCTAAGTAGAAAACTAGAGAAGATTTGCTGTTTCACTTTGGAGTGCTCTTCTAGCAGATATTAATATAACTTACTCTTTCAATTTATTCAGATCTCTGCTCAAAGATCATCCCCACAGAAAGATCTTTTTGGACTGCCCTATGTAAATGCTATCCTCATCACATTCTATTCACTTACCTTGCTTCTTCTCCCAGTAGTCCTTATTATCAGCTGATTTTATATTTGTTTTCTAGCTGTCTTAATTACTAGTATATGATTCCAAGGGGCCATGAACTTTGTTATGTTCACTGTTCTATCCTCATCAGCTAGGGCAGTGCCTGGTTCTTTGGAGGGACTCAATAACACTTTCCAAATAAAGAAAGTTAGATTGCTTTAGGTAGCAAAAGAAATAACAGATTCACAAATATGAACTAAACATATTTTTCACTTTCTCAATAGGTATACAGTTTAATCCTGAGCATTATTTCAGACCTAGGATATACAGGTCAGTGTCTAACTTTCAAGGATGACTTATAATTCCTTTGGTCAACCTACCTCATAAGGACATTGGGAAGGCAGTCTATGCACAATTCAAGTCTGCTCAGCAATTTGAAGTTAATGTATTAACCAATTGGAATTGGAGAAGTAACTTTGGACCTATATGGAGTACTGCTATTGAGGGGTATACAGAATACCGAGAAAGTGGCTTATGTTTTCTAGTGTCAGGAGTAGAAGGCCAAACACTTCTGTCTGCTGCATCTTGGTATTGGAGTTGCCAATGAAAACACAACAGTCAAACACTGGAAGGAATGACGCTTTACTAACAAAGAGAAGAGACAGAGGAAGATGAGCTTCAGTAGTGGGCACTGGACCCCTACTGCCAGCAGGTCTCCCTTGGAAGTCAATACAGGGCAACTGTGGCCAAGAATGAAGGATCCAATTCCCTCCCTTCCCTAGAGGGGGCACATAAAGCAGTGGGGTTGGCCAGGTGCCATGTAATGCATATGCTTACAAAGAACATAGGAACACATATTGAGTCTGAAACAGGGAAATATATTCTCACATAAGATGCTAAATCCAGCACAGTCTGTGAAGACTTTTCATCTCTTGGTAAGGAGGTGTTCCAGGCCCAAATTCCATTATTTTTATTTTTTTAAAGATTTTATTTATTTATTTGACAGACAGAGATCACAAGTAGGCAGAGAGGGAGGCAGAGAGAGAGGGGGAAGTGGGCTCCCTGCTGAGCAGAGAGCCCGATGTGGGGTTCAATCAGTAGTGGAGAAATATTAGAAAATTTATTCATTAATAATTAACTTTTAAAAATTCAAAAGTAAAAATAACTGATATTTGAAATGTAGAAGAGGAACTCATTAAGTATTATAATTGGAAATTCAATGATTTATTGATGTATAGCAAGCATTCATTAATATTTTCTTTTTAACATACTTATTAGTTAAATTTAATTTTAATGACATTTCTGAGTCACATGAAATAGACACACATTTTGTATTCTAAACATCTTTCTCCTATGTAGGAGAAATTCTGTGATCATTTGGCTAATCAATAGCTCAAACATATACACTAGAAAATGTGCCATAATGTATGTTTGGAACTCATTCCTTAAATATCATCCTTAAAGATGATATTTATAGGTCAGCGTAGTTTGGGCACCGTTGTAGTAACTCTCTGACAGGAGAGTCCAAGTGATTCAGAGAATCTTAAAAATGGTTGAAACACAACTTTAACCTGCAGCCAGTGTCCTGGGCATAACAGGTACATGATAAATGTAGTTGTTATCGTTTTTAAAATTTCATATAAATATATCACCTACTCTAATGATAACAACTAATCCTTTCTCTTTCCAGTATTAAACTCATACACAGTACTGTTGAGGGAAATGTTTGTCCTAGATATAGACAGGCATGTTTATCACTTTCATGGCCTTCATTCTGATGATCTACTTTATTCTCTATCAAACCACTGTTTTGTTTATTTTATTTTATTTTATTTTTATTTTTTCCCCAATTTATTTATTTTCAGAGAAACACTATTCATTATTTTTTCACCACACCCAGTGCTCCATGCAAGCTGTGCCCTCTATAATACCCACCCCTGGTACCCCAACCTCCCACCCCCCCCGCCACTTCAAACCCCTCAGACTGTTTTTCAGAGTCCATAGTCTCTCATGGTTCACCTCCCCTTCCAATTTACCCAAATTCCCTACTACTCTCTAACGCCCCTTGTCCTCCATGCTATTGGTTATGCTCCACAAATGAGTGAAACCATATGATAATTGACTCTCTCTGCTTGACTGATTTCACTCAGCATAATCTCTTCCAGTCCCGTCCATGTTGCTACAAAAGTTGGATATTCGTCCTTTCTGATGGAGGCATAATACTCCATAGTGTATATGGACCACATCTTCCTTATCCATTCATCCGTTGAAGGGCATCTTGGTTCTTTCCATAGTTTGGCGACTGTGGCCATTGCTGCTATAAACATTGGGGTACAGATGGCCCTTCTTTTCATGACATCTGTATCTTTGGGGTAAATACCCAGGAGTGCAATTGCAGGGTCGTAGGGAAGCTCTATTTTTAATTTCTTGAGGAATCTCCACACTGTTCTCCAAAGAGGCTGCACCAACTTGCATTCCCACCAACAGTGTAAGAGGGTTCCCCTTTCTCCACATCCTCTCCAACACATGTTGTTTCCTGTTTTGTTAATTTTGGCCATTCTAACTGGTGTAAGGTGATATCTCAATGTGGTTTTAATTTGAATCTCCCTGAGGGCTAATGATGATGAGCATTTTTTCATGTGTCTGATAGCCATTTGTATTTCTTGATTGGAGAAGTGTCTGTTCATATCTTCTGCCCATTTTTTGATGTGTTTGTCTGTTTCGTGTGGGTTGAGTTTGAGGAGTTCATTATAGATCCTGGATATCAACCTTTTGTCTGTACTGTTATTTGCAAATATCTTCTCCCATTCCGTGGGTTGCCTCTTTGTTTTTTTGACTGTTTCCTTTGCTGTGCAGAAGCTTTTGATTTTGATGAAGTCCCAGAAGTTTATTTTCGCTTTTGTTTCCTTTGCCTTTGGAGACGTATCTTGAAAGAAGTTGCTGTGGCTGATATCGAAGAGATTACTGCCTATGTTCTCCTCTAAGATTCTGATAGATTCCTGTCTCACGTTGAGGTCTTTTATCCATTTTGAGTTGATCTTTGTGTACGGTGTAAGAGAATGGTCGAGTTTCATTCTTCTACATATAGCTGTCCAGTTTTCCCAGCACCATTTATTGAAGAGACTGTCTTTTTTCCACTGTATATTTTTTCCTGTTTTGTCGAAGATTAATTGACCATAGAGTTGAGGGTCCATATCTGGGCTCTCTACTCTGTTCCACTGGTCTATGTGTCTGTTTTTATGCCAGTACCATGCTGTCTTGGTGATCACAGCTTTGTAATAAAGCTTGAAATCAGGTAAGGTGATGCCGCCAGCTTTATTTTTGTTTTTCAACATTTCCTTAGCGATTCGGGGTCTCTTCTGATTCCATACAAATTTTAGGATTATTTGCTCCAGCTCTTTGAAGAATGCCGGTGGAATTTTGATCGGAATGGCATTAAAAGTATAGATTGCTCTAGGCAGTATAGACATTTTAACAATGTTTATTCTTCCGATCCAAGAGCATGGAATGGTCTTCCATCTTTTTGTGTCTTCTTCAATTTCTTTCATGAGTGTTCTATAGTTCCTCAAGTATAGATCCTTTACCTCTTTAGTTAGGTTTCTTCCCAGGTATCTTATGGTTCTTGGTGCTATAGTAAATGGAATCGATTCTCTAATTTCCCTTTCTGTATTTTCATTGTTAGTGTATAAGAAAGCCACTGATTTCTGCACATTGACTTTGTATCCTGCCACGCTGCTGAATTGCTGTATGGATGCTAAGATTCTCAACAAGATCCTAGCCAACAGGATCCAACAACACATTAAAAAGATTATCCACCATGATCAGGTGGGATTCATCCCTGGGCTAAAAGGATGGTTCAACATTCGTAAATCAATCAATGTGATACAACAAATTAATATGAGAAGAGAGAAGAACCACATGGTCCTCTCAATTGATGCAGAAAAAGCATTTGACAAAATCCAACATCCGTTCCTGATTAAAACGCTTCAAAGTATAGGGATAGAGGGAACATTCCTGAACCTCATCAAATCTATCTATGAAAGACCCACAGCAAATATCATCCTCAATGGGAAAAAGCTTGCAGCCTTCCCGTTGAGATCAGAAACAAGACAAGGATGCCCACTTTCACCACTCTTGTTCAACATAGTATTAGAAGTCCTAGCAACAGCAATCAGACAACAGAGAGAAATAAAAGGTATCCAAATTGGTAATGAAGAAGTCAAACTCTCTCTCTTCACAGATGACATGATTCTTTATATGGAAAACCCAAAAGACTCCACCCCCAAACTACTAGAACTCAAACCACTGTTTTTTAATAATTTAACTGTCATTGTCTAAGAACTCTGAAATTAGTCTATGTTCACAATTGTTCAAAATTTTGTCAAAAAGAGACTTTCTCAGCTGTCATTCTATTTCTGGTCCTTTTGGTACAATAAATATCAGTGTGCTGCTAAAAATAATGGTGAATTCCTGTTATCACTCTGCAAAATGACTTTTCTTATTGACATGAATTTGTTTTATTATATAACTTCTTATGTTTGGCTGAAAAGAGATTAATATCTACTTTTAATGCAGTAGGGACAAATCTTACTAACTTGGATGTGAAAAAATACATAATTTTGTTTTAAAAAACACTAATTTACTTTATGCTCCATTGACATGGGAAAAGAAACTTAGCTTTCATAAATGTAGGATTCTTCTCCTTTTACCAAGGAACAAATAGATACAATGAAAAGGTAGTATTTATCATGACCATCCTTAGTGGCTGTTAGAGTAAGTGTGGAAAAGGAGAGTTGTATCTGACTTTCAATAGGTGTCCACAAGGATATCTCCTGAGATGTATGTCATCCTTCTGATCACTGGCCATCAATTCACCAAATTGTCCCCAAGACATCCTTTGCCTCTACTACCTAACCTCTTCAGGAATCTAGTTCTTTCCATTCCATCAGTCACACGTAAGTCCTTGAGAATATTTGCAAGTGTGTCAAAGCTCCTGTTTCCTCAGATGTAATCCAACCTCTTTTCTCCTAAGGCTCTTCTGAGCAAAAGTGTACAGTTTCTCTCTCACAAGAATGCATGTTTTTTGATAAAAATGCCAAGAGGATCTCATTATCTTCATCATCTACTGTGCTTCACTAGGATAAAGGACTCCTAGCTGGCTGGATGTAGGCAAAACCCAAGAGGAGAAAAACAGGAGGTTAAATCAATTAACAACATCAATAGCACAGTCCTGCTACTATTACTTTGGAGTACTTCATTTTATGACTATTTCCTATCTTTTCCCTCCATGCATTACTAAAAAGCTCTTTACTCTGATGTTTTCCTGTATTTCTGTTAAACCTTACCCATCCTGGCTACTCTGACTACTTCTTGCCAATGGAAGCAAGGGCATAAACTTTGATGGATATCTTGTCTATCAAATTTGTCTTTGAATTTTATGTTACATAAAATTGTGAAAGTGGTTATTTTTGGGGTGATTAAATGATTTTTATAAGGTCCGGCTTTTAGCTTTGTTTTCATTAGATGTCTGAGGATTGATACATTGAAACAGAAATTTTCTGATGTCTGTGAAATCATTTTTATTAGAGTAATAGGATGGTGACCATATCTAGCTTCCTAGATAGATCTGTCAAAACATACTGACTCTTATACAGCTTAGCAAAAGTGGCGACATCCTAATTATTTCTTTACATCAATATACCTATTCCCACATGGAATGTTTATAGTTATTGAGAAATAATAATTGTGTTAAAT
Source organism: Neogale vison (assembly GCF_020171115.1). NCBI lineage: Eukaryota > Metazoa > Chordata > Mammalia > Carnivora > Mustelidae > Neogale > Neogale vison. The sequence continues at coordinate 74,669,814 of NC_058102.1, forward strand.
ATTTTTTCTAAGAGACAGAAACTAAATATTTTAAAGTCAATTTTGTTTGACAAATAAAATAATCTTGCTAAAAGGATTTTGAAATTCATGGGATTACTTTCCTTTAAAACAAAACAAAACAAAAATGAGAAGAATGATGCAGCTCTCCTTTGCAGTCATTGCAAATCAACAGGAAAAACCATGCCATGATAAATATTGGTTTTTCTTTTTAAATGCATCCTTAAAAATCAACATTGAGCAACCATTCTTTCTGTTTATGTTTTCCAGATCAGTTGTCAGCAATGTTTTTAGCTTTGTAAAGAAAGTATTTTATATGGGTTAAGAAATATTTTTATGTTCTGTTTCAGTGCTTTTTAAAATGATAGGTTCTGTAAAATGACACAAAATATTAGAGATGCCATGAATCAAATGGTGAAACTACAGAGATGCTGATCACTTTTTTCTAGCATGAAAAGGCATGGTAAATCACATGGGGGAAGTGTGGGAGTATAAAGCTTTTAGAAAGACTTAATGGAACACTCTGGATACCAAAGCTGGGTTTTTTTTTGTTTGTTTATTTGTTTTTGTTTTTGTTTTTTGTGACTTTTATTAGGGTAGGCATATTGCATATCTCTAGAATTTGCTCTTGATGTACTGAGAAAAGAAGGAAAATGGACTGGATGATTTGTATTTCCACTTGTGTGGCATATTAGGATACTGAATTGATCTTTTTGTTGACAAACCCTCAAAATTATGGATAAAATAACTTCAAGCATCATTAATGGATTGGTGATCTTGCAAGGGAGTAATTTTTTTTGTGACCAAAAAACTAGTGAAAGTAAAAACTTGAAAAGGGTAGTATAGCACAGAAGCTTGTTTTTACACTGAAAGCACTTGTTAAGGTTTGTACAATTGAGTTTTATTTTTCATGGCCTTACTGAATACCTGATATATGAGGTAAAATCCAAAGCTCAACCAGGTTGGTGAGTTTAAAAGAATATATTTCTTTCTCCCATATCCCTGAGATTCAATAGACTACATCCTTAGTGTAAGGGTGAACTAGAAGTAAATTAAACACCTGTTTCTTTTACTCTGGCAAGGAAAACTTACTATCTTGAACTTGGTATTGAGTAAACACCTGAAAAAAAAGAACACTGAAAATCTGGTACTACAATCCACATGTTGTATTCAGCTTGAATTTATGATTCTGTATGATCTAAAAAAACATTTATTTTGAGAATTTAGAATCATTCTAGACAGCATGAGATAGATAAGAGGAAAATATGAAAATATAAAGATTTTCCACAAATAAAATTCTAATAAAAATGAGAAGCTTGCAGTTTAAAATATCTAAACATGCAAGGCAACATAAAATGTATCCTAGAGAGAAAAAACCACAAAAGTTCTTGTCAAATGAACCATAAGAGACATGGAAAAGAGAATGAAAAGATAAACATATATTTACTTGGATTCTAGTGGGAGATGAGGATACAAATAGGAAAAAGCAATATCTAAAAATATAAAGTCTTGACTCATGAAATAAATAATTGATAACCTGAATTTCATTAAATTAAAAACTGCTCTGCAAAAGAAAGTATCAAGAAAATAAGAAGAGCCATTGAGAAGAAAATATTTACCAAAGACCTAAATTATAAAAGATTATTTTCCAAAAATATACAAAGAACACTTAAAACTTAACAATAATAAAAATAAACAACTCAATTTAAAAATAGACAAAAAAATAGGATATGAACATACTCCTCACCAAAGAAGATACACTAATGTCAAATAAACATATGAAAAGTTCATCACCTGTCATCAGAGAATGACAAACTGAAACAATAAGATGTCACTACAAACATATCAGAATGGTAAAAACCTAAAACATCAATATCATCAAATGTCAGAAAGGATGTGGAGCAACAGAAACCCTCATTCATTTGCTAGTGGGAATCCAGAATGACACAACCACTTTGGAAGACAGTTTGGTAGTTTCTTACAAAATTAAACATAATCTTAACATATGATCCAGGAATTGTGTTCCCTGGTATTTAACCCAATGAATTGAAAGCTTAAATCCACACAAAAACCTGCACAGAGATGTTTATAGCAGCTCTATCTGTAATTGCCAAAACTTGGAATTAATAAAGATATCTTTTGGTAGGTGAATGGACAAAATATGTACAGCTAGATCATAGAATATTAGTGCTAAAAAGAAATAAGCCATCAAGCCATGAAAAGACATAGAGGAAACTTAAATGTTTATTACTAAGTGAAAGAAGTAAAATCTGAAAATCTATATACTGTATGATTCCAGCTATATAACATATGGGAAAATGCAAAAAACCATGGAGACAGTAAAAGATCAATGGCTGTGAGGAGTTGGGGGGAGGAATGGATGAATAGGCAGAGCACAGAGGACTTGGGGGCTGTGAAACTATTCTGAATGATATTATAATGGTGGATACATGTCATTATACATTTGTCCACAATCCTAGAAGTTACACTAAGAGTGAATCCTACTGTAAATAATGGACTTTGAGAGATAATGATGTGTCAATATAGGTTCATTGATTGTAACAAATGTACCACTTTTGTGGGAGATTTGGTAATGAGGGAAGTTACACAAATGTGGGTCAGCGGTATATGGGAAATCTCTGTACTTTCTTTTAAAAAGAAAGATTTATTTATTTATTTATTGGAGAGAGAGAACGAGAGAGAGAGAGAGAGCAAGAAAGAATGAGCAAGTGAGCTGTGCAGAGGGCCAGAGGGAGAGAGCGAGGGAGAGAATCTCAAGGAGACTTTCTACTGAGCAGGGAGCCTGATGCAGGGCTTGATCTCACGACCCTGAGATCATGACCTGAGCCAAAACTGAGTCAGATGCTTAACCAACTGACTTGGTTGGTTACCCCAAGAAATCTTTGTATTTTCTGCTTAATTTTTCTGTGAATATAAAGATGCTCTAAAAAATAAAGATTATCAATAAAACACAGTGACTGGTACATATATATATTTCCTTGCTCTGTCAGCAGGTAGAACAAAAATTTCAATGCCAGGGCGCCTGGGTGGCTCAGTGGGTTAAGCTGCTGCCTTCGGCTCAGGTCATGATCTCAGGGTCCTGGGATCGAGTCCCGCATCGGGCTCTCTGCTCAGCAGGGAGCCTGCTTCCCTCTCTCTCTCTCTCTGCCTGCCTCTCCATCTACTTGTGATTTCTCTCTGTCAAATAAATAAATAAAATCTTTAAAAAAAAAAAATTTCAATGCCACTTCAGTAGCAGTGAGTACCCCCAGCACCCAGATCTTAGTTTCTCATACTAATGAAAGGAGTGCAGGATCATTGGAGAAATTACTGATTCTAGGACTGGGGCAGGAAATATGCAAGATGAGTGTGGGCTATCTTGTAGTACCAGAAAATAAGGAAATACTCAACAAAACAAAATAAGATGAAACATATAAGCAAACCACAATGACCTGGTATGCCAAAGGGACATGAGAGCCAACTGAAAGAACTCCTGACAGCCAAAACTAAGATAATTTAAGCAGCCAAATAAAGTAATAGCAGATTATAACACAAAGTATAAAATAAATATCCATGAGTCCATACTGATATAAATAAATGATCAAATAAATAAATAAATGGGGGGGGAATATATATCTCCCATGCAGAAGAACTCCAAACAATGTATTTAATTACTTTGTCCTCAAGGATATAGGCTATAACTCCCAATCCTTAAGTGTGGGCTGTACACAGTGGTTTTCCTCCAAAGTTTGCAAAAGGGAAAGAGAGTGACTGTAACTTTACAATGGAGAAACTTACAAACTATTTTAGCCAGGTGATCAAGATTAACAATGTTGACAAGGCTGTTGATAATATGTACCCTTGTTATTATGTTATGAAAATAGTAATTAACCTTTGTGATGTCCCTCCTAAAAAATCACAACCCCAGTCTACTAATGAGAAAAAAACATCAGATAAATCCCAACTGAAGAAATTCTACAAAATATCTGACCAGTACCCTTCAGAACCATCAAGGTCATCAAAAGTAGACATACCTGAGCAACTATCACAGTGAAGAGGAGCTGAAGGAGACACAGAACTAAATACAATGTAGTATTCTGGATGGGATCCTAAAAAGGAAAAGCACATTAGGTTAAAAACTAAGGAAATCTAAATAAACTTTCTAAATACACATCAATAACTTTAAATAAATTTTATGAACTTCTGTATCATTTATCAATATTGGTCCATTATTTATGACAAATTGTACTATAATAATGAAAGATGTTAGTAATAGGGAGAATTGGATGTGAAACTGGATATAGGAACTCTCTGTACTATCTTTCCAATTTTTATATAAAAATAAATCTACTGTGAAATAAAAGTCTTTAAAAAACAATGACTCAGAATTTCCCCCAAATAATCAAAGACATTAATCCATAGATTTAAAAAGTTCAGCAAATCCTAGGACATCTGTGTGACTCAGTCAATTAAGCATCTGACTCTTGGTTTTGGTTCAGGTCAGGATCTCATGGGTCATGAAATTGAGCCCTGCACCAGGCTCCGCACCCAGCAAGAAGTGTGACTGAGATTTTCTCCCCCTGCCCTTTCCCTTGCTTGTGCAGTCTCTTTCTCTCTAAAATAAATAAATAAATTGGAAAAAAAAATCAACAAATTCCAAAAGAGAAAACAGATTTACACTTACATATGTAAAAGCAAAGCTGAAGAAACCCAAAAATAAAAAGAAGCTATCAAAAAAGTCAGAGAACAGACTGATGCACAAAAAAGCCACAGTGAGTCTGTTACTTCTCAACAATAGAACAGTAAGAAGGAGACAAGTCCAATAAAGGTAGCAATAACAATAAGAGCAGTAATTACTAAGACTAAAACTGAGATTATCAACTAATAGTTGATTTTAAAAAGCACTAATAAATGGAGGCAGGAAAAGATGGCAGAGGAGCAGGGGACCCTAGTTCAACCAGTTCCCTGAATTGAGCTGGATATCTACCAGACCACTCTGAACACCCAAGAAATCAGATGGAGATATAAGAAGATATATCTGGATCTCTAAAAACAGAATATCTCCAGTGGAAGTATGAAGTGGGGAGCTGTGATTCTGCAGGCAGATATCAGAAGAGAAATGGAAGAGGTAGGGGGACTCCAGGATCCTGCATTGCTGGAGTGCAAAAGCCTCCCATGCTGGGGACAGGGCACAGACTCACAGATGAGTAGTGGCAGGGAAAGGACTTCAGGGCAGCCCCCCAGACTGAAACCTGGAGCTGATGGGTCATGTGTGTGAATGGTGGGTGGCTGGAAGTTTTAGAAGCACAAAGGGCAGAGATGTGCCTGGACCTGGAAGTGAGGAGTGGGAGTGCTGCTGTGGGATGCACAACTCCGGGCACTGCAGTTTTTAGCAGCACAAACAAAAATGGGGACAGTGTGGCCTGGAGCGCTCACTGAAGAGCAGACTGTGATCTCTCTATACTGAGAGAGAAGTTTGGATATGGTCACCTCTGCTCTGAGTCTTAGAAGAGATGCAGAAAGCCACCAGGGAAAGCCAGCAGAGAAAAAAAGCCTAAAACCAGTTTTCATTGAGTCCATTCCCCTCAGAGGGGGCAGAGAAACTCTGCCCAAACAGGGTTGACTGAGTAACAGTGCGGCAGGCCTGTCTCCTGGAAGACAGACTGAAAGAACAAGAGGCTGACAACCCTAAGGTCCAATAAAAGAGGTGCATCTTGCCTGGGTTTTGGTCAGTAATTTGGCTCTGTACATTCCCTCAACCACCCCTCAACAGAATGACTAAAAGGAGGAACACCCAACACAGGAAAAATTCAGAGACCGTGACCTCTGCTACAGAACTAATGGATATGGGTATAAGCAAGATCTCAGAAATAGACTTCAGGTTAACAGTTATGCAGACAATAGCTAGGATGGAGAAAATCATTAATGGCAACATAGATTCTCTAACGGCAGAAATGAGAGCTGATCTGGCAGAATTTAAAAATGCAATGACATGGATGGAACTAGAGCGTATCATGCTTAGCGAAATAAGTCAAGCGGAGAAAGACAACTATCATATGATCTCCCTGATATGAGGGAGTGGTGATGCAACATGGAGGCTTAAGTGGGTAGGAGAAGAATCCATGAAACAAGATGGGATAGGGAGGGAGACAAACCATAAGTGACTCTTAATCTCACGAAACAAACTGTGGGTTGCTGGGGGGAGGGGGGTTGGGAGAAGGGGGGTAGGGTTATGGACATTGGGGAGGGTATGTGCTTTTGGGTAAATTGGAAGGGGAGATGAACCATGAGAGACTATGGACTCTGAAAAACAATCTGAGGGGTTTGAAGTGGCGGGGGGGTGAGAGGTTGGGGTACCAGGTGGTGGGTATTATAGAGGGCACAGCTTGCATGGAGCACTGGGTGTGGTGAAAAAATAATGAATACTGTTTTTCTGAAAATAAATAAATTGGAAAAAAAAAATAAAAATGCAATGAGATATGATCTAATCTAGATACTCTAATAGCTAGGGTAAATGGGGCAGAAGAACAGATTAGTGGTCTAGAAGACAAACTGATAGAAAAGAAAGAACAGGAGGAGGCCTGAGACAAATAGTTTAAAATCCATGAAAACAGAACTAGAGAAATAAACGATCTCATGAAACGTTTCAATGTCAGAATTATGGGGACCCCAGAGGGGGTGGAGAGAGAGAGGACTAGAAGATATATTTGAGCAAACTGTAGCTGAGAACTTCCCCAACCTGGGGAGTGAAACAAGCATTCATGTCTTAAAGGCAGAGAGGACCACCCCCAGGAACAAGGAGAATAAACCAATGTCCCAGAATGTAATACTAAAACTCACAAATCTTAGAACCAAGGAAACCATCTTAAAGGCAGTTAGGGGCAAGAGACTCCTTACATACAGAGGGAGGAACATTGGAATAATGTCAGACCTGTCCACAGAGACCTAGCAAGCTATAACAAGCAAGGTTGGCAAGACATATTCAGGGTAATAAATGAGAAGAATGTGCAGCCAAGAACACTTTACCCAGCAATAGAATAGATGGAGAGATAGAGATAATTTAGAATAGATGGAGAGATAAAGAGTTTCCAAGACCAGCAAAAACCGAAAGAATATGTTACCACTAAGTTGGCCCTACAAGAAGTATTAAGAAGGGTTCTATAAAAGGAGAAAGACCCCAAGAGTGATACAGAACAGAAATTTACAAAGAAAATCTATAGAAATGAGGGCTGCACAGGAAACATGATGACAATAAAATCATACCTTTTAATAATCACTCTCAACCTGAACAGCCTAAATGCTCCCATAAAATGGCACAGGGTGGCAGATTGGATAAAAAGACATGACCCATCCATGTGCTATCTGCAAAAGACTCATTTTGAACCTAAAGATAGAGGACACAGATTGCATGGAGCACTGGGTGTGATGCAAAAATAATGAATACTGTTACGCTGAAAAAATAAAAAATAAAAAAAAAAAAGACTGAAAGTGAATGGATGGAGAACAATCTTTTATGCCAGTAACCTCAAAAGAAAGCTGGGGTAGCAATTCTCATGCCAGACAAATTAGATTTTAAGCTAAAGATTATATATAGTTAGAGATACAGAAGGACACTATATCATTCTGAAAGGATCTATCCAACAAGAAGATCTAACAATTGTAAATATTTATGCCCCCAACATGGGGGCAGCCAATTACATAAGCCAATTGTTTACCCAAATAAAGAGACATATTGATAAGGATACATTAATTGTAGGGGATCTTAACATGCCACTCTCAGAAGTAGACAGATCATCTAAGCAGAAAATCAACAAAGAAACAAGATCTTTGAATGACACATTGGACCAGATGGACATCATAGATATATACAGAACATTCCACTATAAAACAACAGAGTACTCATTCTTCTCGAGTGTACATGGAACTTTCTCCAAAATAGACCATACTGGGTCACAAATCAGTTCTCAACTGATACTGAAATATTGAGATTATTCCCTGCATATTCTCAGACTGCAATGCTTTGAAATGGGAACTGGAATTCAATCATAAGAAATGTTTGGAAGAAATTCAAACACTTGGAAGCTAAAGACCATCCTTCTGAAGAATGTTTGGATCAACCAGGAAATCAAAGAAATTAAACAATTCATGAAAAACAATTAGAATGAAGATACTTCAGTACAAAACCTATAGGATACAGTAAAGGCGGTCCTAAGGGGGCAATACATAGCCATCCAAGCCTCACTCAAAAAAATTGAAAAATCCCAAATACACAAACTATTTTTACACCTTAAAGAACTGGAGAATCAACAACAAATTAAGCCAACCCCATGCACAAGAAGGGAAATAATAAAGATTAGAGCAGAGATCAATGAGTTAGAAACTAGAGATACAGTAGAACATATCAATGAAACTAGAAGCTGGTTCCTTGAAATAATTAATAAGGTCGATAAACCACTGGCCAAACTAATCCAAAAGAAAATAGAAAGGACCCAAATTAATAAAATTATGAATGAAAGGGGAGAGACCATGACTAATACCAAGGAAATAGAAAAAATAATCAGAAATTATTATCAAGAGCTATATGCTAATAAGTTAAGCAAACCAGAAGAAATGGATGGATTCCTGGGAACCCATAAACTTCCAAGACTGAATCAGGAAGAAATTGACAACCTGAATAGACCAATATCTAGTGACGAGATTGAAGCAATGATCAAAAACCTCCCAAAAAACAAGAGTCCAGGACCTGATGAATTCCCTGGGGAATTCTACCAAACATTCAAAGAAGAAATAATACCTATTCTCCTGAAGCTGTTTCAAAAAACAAGAACAAAAGGAAAACTTCCAGATTCTTTCTATGAAGCCAGAATTACCTTGATCCTCAAACCAGGCAAAGACCCCATCAAAAAGGAGAATTTCATGCCAATATCCCTCATGAATATGGATGCCAAGGTTCTCAACAAGATCCTAGCTATCAGGATCCAATGGTACATTAAAAAGATTATCCACCATGACCAGGTGGGATTTATCCCTGGGATGTAATTGATTTGCTTCAACATTCGCAAATCAATCAATGTGATAGAACAAATCAATAAGAGAAGAGAGGAGAACCACATGGTCCTCTCAATTGATGGAGGAAATGCATTTGACAAAATACAGCATCCTTTGTTGATTAAAACTCTTCAAAGTACAGGGATAAAGGGAACATTCCTCAACTTCATAAAATCCGTCTATGAAAAACCCACAGCAAATATCATTCTCAATGAGGAAAAGCTGAAAGCCTTCTCATTGAGATTAGGAAAACAACAAGGGGGGCGCCTGGGTGGCTCAGTGGCTTAAGCCGCTGCCTTCAGCTCAGGTCATGATCTCAGGGTCCTGGGATCGAGTCCCACATCAGGCTCTCTGCTCAGCAGGGAGCCTGCTTCCCTCTCTCTCTCTCTGCCTGCCTCTCCATCTACTTGTGATCTCTCTCTGTCAAATAAATAAATAAAATCTTAAAAAAAAAAAAAAAAGGAAAACAACAAGGATGTCCACTCTTGCCACTATTGCTCAGCATAGTACTAGAAGTCCTAGCAACAGCAATCAGACAACAAAAAGAAATAAAAGGTATTCAAATTGGCAAAGAAGAAGTCAAACTCTCTCTTCACAGATGACATGATACTTTATGTGGAACACCCAAAAGACTTCACCCCCAAATTGCTAGAACTCATACAGCAATTCAGTAATGTGACAGGATACAAAAATCAATGCACAGAAATTGGTTGCTTTCTTAGACACTAACAATGCAACTGTAGAAAGGGCAATCAGAGAATCTATTCCATTTATAATAGCACCCCAAACCATAAGATACCTTGGAATAAACCTAACCAAAGAGGTAAAGGATCTATACTTGAAGAACTACAGAACACTCATGAAAGAAACACTCATGAAAGAAATAAAAAGATGGAAAAACATTCCATGCTCATGGATCAGAAGAATAAACATTGTTAAAATGTCTATGCTGCCCAGAGCAATTTATACTTCCAATGCCCTCCCAATCAAAACACCAGTGGCATTTTTCACAGTGCTGGAACAAACAATCCTAAAGTTTGTATGGAACCAGAAAAGACCCTGAATCGCCAAGGAAATGTTGAAAAAGAAAAACAAAGCTGGGGGCCCGATTTCACGTTGCCCGATTTCAAGCTTTACTACAAAGCTGCGATCACCAAGACAGCATGGTACTGGCACAAAAACAGACTTATAGACCAAGGGAACAGAGTAGAGAGCCCAGATATCGACCCTCAACTTTTTGGTCAAACAGTCTTCGACAAAGCGGGAAAAAATATCCAGTGGAAAAAAGACAGTCTCTACAACAAGTGGTCCTGGGAAAACTGGACAGCTACGTATAGAAGAATGAAACTCAACTGTTTTCTTACATCATAAACAAAAAGGAACTCAAAATGGATGAAAGACCTCAACGCGAGACAGGAATCCATCAAAATCCTAGAGGAGAATATAGGCAGTAACCTTTTGACATCGGCCACAGCAACTTCTTTCAAGACACGTCTCCAAACACAAAGGAAACAAAAGCAAAAATGAACTTTCGGACTCCATCAAGATAAAAAGCTTCTGCACAGCAAAGGAAAACAGTCAACAAAACAAAGAGGCAACCCATGGAATGGGAGGAGATATTCGTGGATGACAGTACAAAGGGCTGATATCCAAGTTCTATAAAGAACTTCTCCATCCCAACACTCAAAAAATAGATAATTGTGTCAAAAAATGGACAGAAGCCATGAACAGACACTTCTCCAAAAAAGACATAACAATGCCAGCAGACACGTGAAAAGATGTTCATCATCATTAGCCATCAGGAAAATTCAAATCAAAACCACACTGAGATACCACCTTACACCAGTTATGATGGCAAAAATTGACAAGGCAAGAAGCAAGAAATGTTGGAGAGGCTGTGGAGAGAGGGGAACCCTCCTAAACTCTTGATGGGAATGCAAGTTGGTACAGACCCTTTGGAAAACAGTGTGATGGTTCCTAAAAAAATTAGAAGTATAGCTACCTTATGACCCAAAAATTGCACTACTGGGTATTTACCCTAAAGATACAGATATAGTTAAAAGAAAGACCATATGCATCCAATGTTCATAGCAGCAATGTCCAGAATAGCCAAACTGTGGAAAGAGCTGAGATGCCCTTCAACTGACAAATGGATAAAGATGGGTCCATATATACAATGGAATATTACTCAGCTATCAGAAAGGATGAATACCCAACTTTTTCATCAACATGGATGGTACTGGAGGAAATTATGCTAAGCGAAATAAGTTAAGCAGAAAAAGTCAATTATCATATGGTTTCACTTATTTGTGGAATATAAAGAATTTCATGGAGGACATTAGGAGAAGAAAGGGAAAAATCTAGGGTGGGAAATTGGAGTGTGAGATGAACCAAGAGACTATGGACTCTGGGAAACAAACTGAAGGTTTTAGAAGGAAGGGGAGTAGGGAGATGGTGAGCCTGGTGATGGGTATTAAAGAGGGTAAGTATTACATGGAGCATTGGGTGTTATACACAAACAATGAATCATGGAACTCTATATCAAAAAGTAATGATGTACGGTATGACTAACATAACATAATTGAAAAAACCCAGAAAATACATGAAGAACTTAGCTATAAAAAAACAGCAAAAAATTTTTATTTTTCCTTCCATTTCCCTATGATTCTCTTTTGTTTTTTTAAATTCCACTGATCAGTAAAATCATATAATTGTCTTTCTCTGATTGACTTTTCACTTAGCATAACACCCCCTAGTTCTATTCATGTTATTGCAAATGTCAAGATTTCATTTTTTTTTTTTAAGATTTTATTTATTTATTTGTCAGAGAGAGAGGGAGAGAGCGAGCACAGGCAGACAGAGAGGCAGGCAGAGGCAGAGGGAGAAGCAGGCTCCCTGCCGAGCAAGGAGCCCGATGCGGGACTCGATCCCAGGACGCTGGGATCATGACCTGAGCCGAAGGCAGCTGCTCAACCAACCGAGCCACGCAGGCATCCCATGTCAAGATTTCATTTTTTAGGGGCACCTGGGTGGCTCAGTGGGTTAAAGCCTCTGCCTTTAGCTCAGGTCGCGATCCCACGGTCCTGGGATCGAGCCCTGCATAAGACTTTCTGCTCAGCGGGGAGCCTGCTTCCCTTCCTTTCTCTCTGCCTGCCTCTCTGCCTACTTGTGATCTCTGTCAAATAAATAAATAAAAATCTTACCCTCTGGGGTTTTATGTCTTTCTGGTACCTGGCTTATGGAGGCACCCTCCCACTACAGTTTATTTTCCAATATATCACCTCTGATTCACATTGCCACACCTACCTTTCAAAAAGTGGTCACTTTTCTATTTGTACCTCTTTTCTCAGACCTTTTGTTGATATTGTAGGTGTTCAGAATGATTTGATAACTCTCTAGCTGAATTCCTGGGACCAGATGAAATTAGGGTCCTCTACTCCTCTGCCATCTTTGTACCCACCTCTTAAGATGACTGTTTTAATGCACTTGTTTGCTAGTAATGTTTATGCCCATTCTGGGTTGGTTTTTAAGAAAGAGCTTTATTGAGATAGAATTCACACACCATACAGTTATGTATTTAATTGCATAATTATATGGTTTTAATATATTCAGATATGTAGAAGCATCACCATGTTAATTTCAGAACATTTTTAACCACCTTAAAAAGAAAACCCAGACCATTAATTATCATTCCTTATCTTCCTATCCCCCTCTCAACCTCAAGGAATAACTAGTCTACTTTCTTTCTTTATAGATTTCCCTACTGGATTTTCATGTTAATGAAATCATACAATACATAGTCTTTTGTAACTAGATTCTTTCACTTAGCATGTTTTCAGGGTTCATCCATGTTGTGACATGTATCACTCTTTCATTCCTTTTTAATAGCTGAATAATTTTCCATTTTTTATTTTATTTTTTTAAGCTTTTTTTTCCAATTTATTTATTTTCAGAAAAACCGTATTCATTATTTTTTCACCACACCCAGTGCTCCAATAATTTTCCATTTTATGGATCTATCACCTTTTGTTTGTCCACCCATCAATTGATGAGCACTAGTTTGTTTCCACTTTTTGGCTATTCTGAATAAGAGCTGCTATGATCATTAACGTTCAAAGTTTTGCATGGATATTCACTTTGATTTCTCTTAGGTATATACCCAGGAGTAGAACTGCTGGGTCCTATGGTAACTTTATGTTCAATCATTTGATGAACTGCCAAAATATTTTCCAAAGTGGCTGCACCATTTCACATTTTCTCCAGCAGCTTTTGAGGGTTCCAGTATCTCCACGTCCCTGCAACACTTGTCATCTGCTTTTTGATTCTAGCTATTCTGATAGGTGTGAAGGGGTATCCCTTTGTGGTCTGGTTCAGTTTTAATTGTTTTTTCTTGTCATCATGTGTTCTATTTTTCTGTTTTCCTGTGTACCTGCTATTTTTTTTAATTAAATGCTTGTCATTTTATTTTGTTGTGTTGTGCTAGATATTTTTGTGTTCCCTTAAATATTTTTGAGCTTTGTTATGAGACACAGTTACTTGAAAATGGTGTGATCCTTTTGGGTCTTGCTGTTAGTATTTGTTAGGCAGCACCAGAGCTGTATTTAATCATGGACTATTATTCCTCACAACTAAGGCAGGGTCCTTCTGAGAACTCTATCCAATGTTCCTTGAAGTAGGAGTTTCTCCAGTCTGGCTAGATGGAACAATCACTGTTTCAGCCTCAGAGTGAACAATAGAAATTTTCTCTCTGATTAGGATAGTTGTCTCCTGGCTTCAAGTAATTTCCTCTTATATTTATTTAGTTTCATATATTTCATCTAGTTTTGGAGTTGTTTTAGGTGGGAAGGTAAATTTGGTACCTCTGACTCCATCTTTGCTAGAAGCAGAATAGCTTTATCTATTTTAATAGTCTCCTAATTTCCCAGACCTAATGTTTCTCAGTACATCTTTGTGCTATGAGACTTAATTTCATAAATACAAATTTTATGTCACTCTCTTTATCTCAGATGGATTTGTACAGATGAAAATTGAGAGAAACAATCCGTCCAAGGGTCAGATAAAATTTCATCTCCAACTTCAACTGCTTCTCTCTTTTAAATGGTATACTGTTAAGTATGGTATTTGAATGTGCTATTTCTGTATTGAATTTTTTAAAAGTAAATAATGGACCTTTTTAAAAAAGATATTTATTTATTTATTTATGAGAGAGAGACAGAGATAGCAACAGAGATAGCTGTACATATATATATATGTACCATGCTGTCTTGATGTTTACAGCTTTGTAATAAAGTTTGAAGTCTGGAATTGGGATGCCACTAACTTTGGCTTTCTTTTTCAATATTCCTCTAGCTATTCGAGGTCACTTCTGGTTCCATATAAATTTAAGAATTATTTTTTCCATTTCTTTGAAAAGAATGGATGGGTTTTTGTTAGAGATTGCATTAAATGTGTAGATTGCTTTAGGTAGCATAGACATTTTCACAATATTTGTTCTTCCGATCCAGGAGCATGGAATGTTTTTCCATTTCTTTGTGTCTTCCTCAATTTCTTTCATGAGTACTTTATAGTTTTCTGAGTATAGATTCTTTGCCTCTTTGGTTAGGTTTATTCCTAGGTATCTTATGGTTTTGGGTGCAATTGTAAATGGGATTGATTCCTTAATTTCTCTTTCTTCTGTCTTATTGTTGGTGTAAAGAAATGCAACTGATTTCTGTGCATTGATTTTATATCCTGACACTTTACTGAATTCCTGTACAAGTTCTAGCAGTTTTGGAGTGGAGTCTTTTGGGTTTTCCACATATAGTATCATATCATCTGCAAAGAGTGATAGTTTGACTTATTCTTTGCCAATTTGGATGCCTTTAATTTCTTTTTGTTGTCTGATTGGTGAAGCTAGGACTTCTAATACTATGTTGAATAGTAGTGGTGATAATGGACATCCCTGCTATGGTCCTGACTTTAGCAGAAAAGCTCTCAGTTTCTCTCTATTGAGAATGATATTTGTGGTGGGTTTTTCATAGAAGGCTTTGATGATATTGAGGTATGTACCCTCTATCCATACACTTTGCAGAGTTTTGATCAGGAAGGGATGCTGTACTTTGTCAAATGCTTTTTCAGCATCCATTGAGAGTATCATATGGTTCTTGTTCTTACTTTTTTTTTTTTTAAAGATTTCATTTATTTATTTGACAGAGAGAGATCACAAGTAGATGGAGAGGCAGGCAGAGAGAAAGGGAGAGAGGGAAGCAGGCTCTCCGCCCGGCAGGGAGCCCGATGTGGGACTCGATCTCAGGACCCCGAGATCACGACCTGAGCCGAAGGCAGCGGCTCAACCCACTGAGCCACCGTGTCACATTGATTGATTTGCAGATGTTGAACCAACCTTGCAGTCCTGGAATAAATCCCACTTAGTCGTGGTGAAAAATTAAAAAATTATGTTTTAAATGTTGACTGTGAACTAACGGGAAGATGAAAAAAGAAATTTTAAATTGGACAAAGTCTTTACCCTTAAGGATCTTGCAATCCAATCAGAGATGGTAAACATATACTCAATTATACTAAAAGGCTCTATGAAACAAGGTAAGTGCCACAGTAGAGAAGAAAAGCACCATGAAAGTAAAAGGAAACCAACCATAACCAAGTGAGAGCTATTAGAAAGGGCTTCAGGCAGAAAAAGATGTCTGAAGTGGACCCTGAAGGATGGGAAGAGTAAGGTTTCAATGTGTAGAGATGCAGAGTGGAAAGGCCTGAAGCATGTTAGGAAATGCCAAATAATCTGTTTTTCTTGGAGTGAAGGTCTAGTGCAGGGCGGATATAGAGAACAAGGCTGGAAAGGATGGCTGGGGCTACATCTGAGAGCTTTGAAATCTAAGCAGCAGGATACATTTTTAACTTGGTTACCTAAGAAAATGTGGATGGTGTTTGAGCATACTAAGTATGCATACTAAGTATTGGATAATTCTTCATTCTTTGTTCCTATCAGTTATGGTACATATCAGGGAGTTTTTAAAGTAAAAGACTAATAATAGTGATACATGTTTCCATATTTCCTTGATCACCATGCTGATTCCCCCATCCTTTCCCTAATAAGGAGTAATAGTTTGGGGCAAAATAAGGAAGTATAATTTATAAATGTTTGACTTTTTTGGTTCTAGTTTTAGTCTTTGTAAAATAACAATAAATTTATTGTAAAACAATTGGTAAACTTTTGTGTGTTGATAAAATAATTCTTGATAATTTATTAAGGAAGGTAATTTCAATAATGTTTAAAGTTGTTTTGATTGTATCATTTAAATGTGGCTCTATTTTTTTAAACTTCAATATGGTAACTGGACTTATTTTAAAATTTCTTTGAATATTTATGAAAGGTAAATTTAGAAATTAAGAAACAAATAAAAGAATGAGTATATAACTATATATGCATGAAGGCATCTTTGACAACAAATGAAATGATGTTTTAAAAATGAAATAATGTTGACATTCCTTACCATATACTATGGAAAATAAACTAAAATAACAAATATCATTTATACAATATAATCAGAAATATGTAGAGTACATAGAAAATACTGGAAGAAAATTTACCAAATTAGTAAAGGTAATCTTTGTGTTATTTTTTTTCTTTTTACATTGACCTAATTTTAGAATTCTGATCATACATACCTTATTTATGTAAGGTATTATAATAAACAGAATTTTTTTTTCTATCCACATAATCCTAAAATTCTGTATTTTTTGTTTTAGGCAGTTGAGGTCACTATAAAAAACACCACAGATTGGGTAGCTTAAACAAAAAACACTTATTTCTCACAGTTCTCACCAGCTAGATGATGATGAGGAGGAGACCTTGTAGTCGCATGGTCAGGCTTTTGGTGAATACCCTCTTCCTGTGTCCCACACCTTGGAAGGGGCAAGGGAGCCCTGTGACCTCTTATTATAAGGGGCCTAATCTCATTCATGAGGGCTCCACTTTCATGAACTAATTACCCTCCAAATGCCCAAACATCATCACATTGGGATTAGGGTTTCAACATGTGAATTTTGGGGAGATACAAACATTCAGTCCATTGTACTTTTTTCCTTGAGACATAAATTCCCAGGAACCATATCAGGGTATGGAATAACAGTAAATTTTATAAAATCACAGATTGTCTTCAGTTTTTTAAATAAGTTTTTTGTTTACTTAAAATTTTCATTTATGCCAGAGGTTAAGATCATGATGAGCATTTTATACTATTAAAAACATTTTCTAGTATCTTTTCAGGTATTTGACATTCAGTGTTTTTTGAACTTTAGAGATTTAAAAAACATGTTTAATACTCTACATTCTTGGCGGGATGCCTGGGTGGCTCAGTTGGTTAAGCGGCTGCCTTCGGCTCAGGTCATGATCCCAGCGTCCTGGGATCGAGTCCCACATCGGGCTCCTTGCTTGGCGGGGAGCCTGCTTCTCCCTCTGCCTCCGCCTGCCACTCTGTCTGCCTATGCTTGCTCTCGGTTCTCTCTCTATGACAAATAAATAAATAAAAATCTTTAAAAAAAATGCTCTACATTCTTGGCATTCATTGTATGCTAGTCTGCATTAACCATCAAGAATGTGTTAATATAACAGGGCCAGTGGCGCAATGGATAATGCATCTGACTACGGATCAGAAGAATTTGTTAATATAACTAAGGCACAGTATTGGTCTTAAAGAAATTATACTTAATAGGTAAGATACAGACACATAAGCAATAGCGATTTTGATGAAGAGAATGAAATAATTGCTATCATAAACATAAAAATGACCCATTATAACAGTTTGAGGGAGGGATCTGTTGTTTGATGAATACTTGTTCTGTGTCTGACACTGTCCTAAATTTTTTTGTAGACATGTATAAGCCCATGTTATTTTGAGATTAAGAGATGTTAAGTAAAGTGTCCAAGTTTTTATACATAGTACTTGTTGAAATTAGGATTTAAATTGAGGGGTATCTGACCAGTTCTACCATAAGACTGTAGTGGTTTTGGGCTTCCCAGACAAGGTGGAATTTTAGCTGGGGAATAATGGTACAATGGAAATTTGTTACATAAAAAGGCTGAAAGAAAATATACCGCCACTGTCTCTCTCACTTTTTTCAACTTTCTATCCTTTGTTCCAGTACCAATGTATTGGTGACTGTATTTTAGAATGGCAAAAGTATACACATGACATCCTACGAATTTTTCCTAGAGTGAGTCCAGGCTTCTCGGGTTGCTTTTCTCTAACTGATAAATCTGACTCTTAAAAACCCCTATGAATGAAAATAAACTAATATGAGGAAAACAAAATTCTATGTCATAAAGATAGTATTTTCAAATATTTTTGGGTAGAGCTATGCTCCAAATGTACATTATTGTAGTCTCATACACTTATTGTTAACCAGGATGCATGTAGGTATGACACAGTCAACAATGAGTTAAGAACTTTAAGATACCAGAGAAATGTAAATGTAAAATGTAAAATGTAAATCCTTCCAAGCAAACAGCTGGAGCAGTCTAAGGATTTTCATTACATGAGCCATCTCTTCATTCTTTGAAGATTATGGCATCAATAAAAATTATATACAAAGCCATGAAAAATGTTTCTTTGGAGCTATGTCCTTTGCCAGAAATCAACTTTGCTCTGCACCATGCCTCTGACTGCTATCATAAAAGATAAAAATCTTAGGATAAGAAAGGAACTTAGGAGGTCATCTATCCTACTAACTCATATCCTGACAGGACCATACCTAATCCTGTTTTGAAATATGATATTGTTTTGTTAAGCCCTCCCCCCCTCCGGAAAACAAACAATACAATTTTTTCATGTGCTCAGTTAATGTTGAATTGTCTCCTAGGTAAACAACCTTTCTATTTAGTTTACACTATCCTTATTTCTTCTCAGAAATTGAGAGTTTATGCTTGATTTCCTCCTTCCCTCAACTAGATGCCATTTATATCTTTGAAGAAGACTGTTACATTTATCTCTAAACTATATTTTCCATTCTAAATAGTCCCAGTTTTTCTAATATTTTTTATAGATGTTGTTTTCTGCTTTTTAAACATCTTCCTTAATTAGGTATAAGTCATTTCCAAATTTTATACATCATTCATTACACATAATGCCCAGGAAAATGTATATATCCCTAGAGGATATGGTTATATGTGAAGAGTTGGGAGGATTTGGACCTTCACAGAGGGAAATAAAAAGGAAAACTTAGGAGTTTGCTACCATTTGCTACCACTTTATGCATCAAAACAATATTAAAAAAAATGACAAGGGACAGTCATGAGAGGCTAAAGCAAGGTGAAACATCATAAATAAATACCAATTTCATGCAGAAGTGTGTGCAGGAAATTGGGGTGAGCAGGAAGGAACTAGGACTTTTTACCGCCCTTGCCTTACCTGGGCATGATCCTCAGGTACTAAATGTGTTTTACTGAATTGGGTATTTTTAGTACAGAAAATGAAGACAAGTCCTCCATGAAGTCCACTTGCTACTCTCAGTGAGATAATAACAAAACGAGCTCTGGGTGGCATGAGAAACATATGTCCAGGACCCTATACCCCACTCCACGTTATGTGCTATGGTGTTGTATTTGTTTAGAAACCTCATTATCTTCCTGTTTAGGGTTCATTTTGTCATTTATTGCCATACTTGCAGCCACCTTGTCCCCACACAGGGCTTGTGCTTGTGCTTTTTCCTAGCTGTATGTACAGCCATAACTCACTTAATAGTTAAATTGCACAAAACTTTTCATAACAGTGAATTCAGATATAACATAAACATATGGTCAGAGTAAATAATTTCTGAATGATTGAGTGGATTAGAATGGGGTAATGTTGAGTTACTGCTGCCAGGGTGAAGATAAGTTGATTGCTGCAAATAATCATGTAACAAAGAACATTTACTTAAGAGAAGAAAAAAGTAACTAAATATAAAGAACTCCACAGTAAAGTCATCTCTTGAAAAACACAGGGTTTAGAGGTGCTGATCCTGGTGCAGTCATAAATCTGAGTATAACTTTGGATTCGCCCAAAACTTAATTATTAATAACCTACTATGGACTAGAAGATTTACCCCTAACATAAAGTTTGATTAACCTATATTTTATATGTTTTTTTTAAAATCACACACTGCATTCTTATAATAAAGTAAGATAGAGAAAAGAACATGTTAAGAAAACCATAAGGAAGAAAAAATATATGTTAAGAAAATCAGAAGGAAGAAAAAATACATTTAGAATACTGTAAAAAAATTTATAGGCAGTGCTTCTGATAGTCCTGTGAGTTTGTCTTGTTTTAACCATGTTTAGACAGAACAGACCCAGGGATGCCCTTTCTTCCAGGCTCTGGCCACCCTCCAACTTCTTTTCTAGTCATAGCCTTTAGAAGCTTCTTTTCTGCCACTCTCTGCCTCAATGACACGCCAGCACTGTTTTCTGAGCTGAGCTCCTTATTGCCAATCAAGCACAAGCTCCCAGATTTGTCAGAATTATTCCACTCAGGCGGAGGCCACTATCAACTGCTTGACTAACTCACATCTATGTGCCTCTTACATTCACCTCTCCTTGGACTTTTATTTTGACTGTGATGATGTGGCTCTGGAGAATGTGGGCCACTTCTTCCTGAGTTGGCTGGGGAGAAACATGAGGGTATTCAGCATCTTTTGAAGATGTAAAACCAGCACACAGCTATTTATTCTTCAAAGACATGCAGAAGTTGTCCCAAGGTATTCGGGGCTGAAACCTGGATGCTGTGGGGTCTCCCATGGTCCTGAAGAACAGCTGAAGCAGGTCCTTCTGGAGCTGCAGACCTCGGGTTCAACCCACACAGGCACTCAATTCCTTGCTTCCTGCAGCACTGCTTTTGAGGCGAGGAGGTGAAACTCAGCCAGAGGAAGTGACCACCTGACTCATCTCTTCAGGCTGGAGCCTGCTGTGCTGGCTAGGTGCAGATCTTTTCCAGAGGCTCACCCTCAAGTGTGAGTAGGAGCGCAGCAGACTTTGAGGGCCATGAGGCATCCCCCTCATGCTAGGGCTTCTCCCTGAGCCTCTCCCTGCGGCCACTGTGTAGTTTTTTAGCCATCTTGGAGCCCTCTCCCCATGTGGGCCAAGAGGAAACAATAAAGGTTTTTGTAGGGAAAAAAAAATCTGTGTATAAGTGGATCTGTGTAGTTCAAACCCATGTTGTTTAAGGGTCAAATGTGATGAGTAGAAGACCTATCATCCTGGTAAGCTGTGACAGGATAGTATTTGAAAAATAGATTCTCATCCTCCATTCACTCTTACTTTGTTTATCTTCTTTGGACTTTCTGACTTGCAAGGTGTTTTTTACTCTGCTGATAGAAAACAGAGTAAGCTTGGAATAGTGCAGTGTAGTGGCTATTAAAGAGTGACCCAAAAGAGCAACAGCAACACTTAGAGACTTGTTTGAAATGCAGACAGTCTAACCTCAACCCGGTCCTAATGAACCAGACTCTGGGGTTGCACCTGCAATCTGTGTTTTAACAATCACCTCTGTGTTTTAACAATCACCTAGAGTCACCTCTAGGTGACTCTGATGCAGCGGACTTTGAGAACCCCTAGTGTAATGGATGAAGCAGATCTCTCTTTAGGACTGAGATGCTTATTATTACCTCAGCTGCAGGAATGTAGCTTATCCATGGTTCTAGCAATTGTCTGTGACTGAAAGGAGCAGGTTTGTCCAAGGATAAGTCCTCTCTTATCCAATGATTTGTTGGTGAGCAGGCATGAAGCTCCACTTTTATAATTTGGGACATCTCTTAAGAGATGCACCTACTTCTGAACTTTCCATCAGATCAGCTGTGGCCTCTGTTGCACCTGTACCTGTTGAACTCCCCCTTTACTTCATCCAGTTCCCCTCTGATTCTTAATAGATACTCTTCCTGAGAGCACTCTCCACATCTCTATCTTAGCACCTGTATCCTAAGGAAACTGAAGCTTGGAAAATGAATCCCGTGAAAGCTTGGCTTTCACTTTGTTGGAGGGGGTCATGGAGAGAAAGTGGGGATCATGGAGAGAAAGTGACCTTCAGTTGACCCTTGAGCTGGACCTGGGGAATCAGAGCCTCTTTGTCCTCTCCCTGTCCTTGGAATATATATTCCACCTACTATTTCCACACTAGAAGCAGCTTCAACGATGCAGCCTCGAGAGAGTAATGTGTTGTTGAGACCATGTAGATAGTATAATGTGAGTGAACCATGTAAAGGTCTTTATATAGAATTTCAAGATTCTGGCAGGCTGGTGTGGCAATTTACTCATCTTACCAGCCTTGCAAGCTCCACTGCTTATTATATCTGCCACCTACAAATCTGGGCCTCTTCCTTGGGTCTCTCTATCTTTTTTTTTGTGTGTGGGGGGCAAGTTTCAAATTTCACACAGAGAACTTCTGATTTTGCAAAATAACACGTATCCCAAAATTTCACACACTTGTATGGGAGTGGGAAGGAGTCCACAAATTATAAGACAAACAAATAAAACACAAAGTCATTTGTGAGGAGCCATTGAAGATAGAGAAATTTCTGCTAAGCCAGGAAAGAGTGAGTCCAAGGCAAGGTGACAAGTGTATGGACAGCAGTAGACCTGACCAAGAGGGACCTCATACACATCATACTGGGAAGATACCCCCAAGACCCCTGGGGCAAATGCAGCAAGGTCTTACTTAGGAAGCTGGGATCTTTGTTAGCCTTGCAGAAATTTTCATGACCTCAAGTATGTCACTGATGAAACAGAGAGCTAAATTCTTGCAGGAGGCAGAGAGCAATGAGGAATGTTGCTGGGCAACCGCAATACATTGATGAGGACACGATAGGATGAGATAGGATGAGATGGGATGACATACATCTGTGTAGGTACTCTTGTGGTCATATGACATTGAAAATCAGATAAAGCTCCCCACCATCAATTACCAAAAGATGTGCACCATAAGCACCCTCTCTCACTGAACATTATAACATGATGAAAGGAGAAAAATTTATCGAGACTGGGTTTCATTTCCCATGTCAAGATATGTCACAAAGGATTAAATAAATTGTTAAAAACTAAATGTATAATTTTTATACCCAATTATGAACTAAGATTTCTATCACATAGCACAAAGCAGAGGCTATTTTTTTTTGTTACATAAAATGTATTACAAAGAGCCAAATAACCAAACAAAAGACAACTCCCTTTCTAATAACTCAGAGCAGAGATGTTTGCAATGGACAGCAACAGAGGACTCCATTTCATCTGATGTCTACTGAGGTTTGTACAATAGTTAAAAGATTCAGAGATAAAATACAGTTGAGGAAAACTCTGTTCTTTATACAACTTTGAGCAACTGTGAACACAGACTATTTTCAGGTACTTAGTGTCAGTATTTGTACATGGGTCAGCTTGAGGTGGACTATGGTAGATTACAAGACTAAAGGCTGTGAAACTGGTAAATGTCTGTGATCTGATCTAGAAAAGATACTTTTTATGGGTTTCACAAGTATTTCATTGAGGAAAAGTTAATTTTAAAAAATAATTAGTTAAAAAATAGGGCACATTTTACAATAATAATAATAGTTACATTTATTGAGTGCTTACTTTGTGCTAGGTACTGGTCTGGAGTTTAAAGTGTGTGCTAACCACTGTTAATGAGGGTTCTCTGAATCAGGTGGACTCACCCACCAGGTGTAGTTACTGCAAAGATGCCCAAATTAAGTGAACCTCTTAAGTGGCTTCTTTACAGTACAGAACCTGAATATGTACGGTACAGTGAATCCCTAATCATTTAAAAAATTCTATCAGTTAATTAAATGACTATAAAAATTCTGCTACAAAGGAGAAAGAATCTAGAACCCACAACTTGTGATGACTTGCCATATTTAAAAATGTTATTTAATGTAAATTTAATTTATTAAAAAAACAAAAGCTTATTATAAATCTTTAAATCATTGCTTTTCTAATAACATACTATGGAGTTCATTTTCCAAATTTCAAATACTTATTAGTTCTACTTTTGAATTTAAAAAATATATTGTTTAAAGAAATATATATTCTAGCATTTGGCCACTGTTTAAGGATTGACAATCTGTTTTTGTGTGTTATCTCCTTCTGCTTAGAATATGGACATTGAACATCTTATTAATCTTGTTCAGAGAATAGAATGAAGGGGAACAATAATCCCTAACCAAAAAATTTGTGCATTATTATCTTTTTGCTAGTTCTTCCATGCCTTGTTTAACAGGTTAAACAAGAATTGATAATGTATTGTTATTAAATAATAAGATTCTTGTTATTAGGCCTTAGGTCCTTATCATTTTTATTTATTATTGACATCCTGTTTGTACCTTTGTTTTGGTGTTCATTTTTATAAACTACTTCAATTTAGGAATCCTTACTAAGATAGATTTTAAACAAGATATTTTCAGTTACTGTTTCTCTTCTCCCATTTTTAGTAGGTTTTATATAAGTCTAAGTCAAACAATATTCTTTCTTAAGATTTTTGGTTCTATGAGACTCTTAGAGTCTCCTCTAGCTTCTATAGACTAGCTTCTATTTTCCTTACTTATAAAATAAATTCCTACTGTCTACTGACTATATTATATAAATTTGGCAAATTATAATTCATGGATATAAATATATGGTGCAGAGGGACATCAATTCCTTTGCTTTCCTGGCCTGCAAAGGTGCTGTTTTGGCTATGTTCTACTTGTAAGTTAAACTGTGTTAACCTATTTGATACCAAAAATGTCTTTATTATTATAATTAGGTTTGCTAGTTGCGCACCAAAATCTGTTTTCCCTTTCTTCCAAGTTTCCTAGGTTCTTGACAATAGAATATGAACAGAGATGATGGGATCACTTGTGGGCCATATCCCTCCCTCACAGACATGCTGCTATTCAGCTTCTTCTGTGCCCATGAAGACACTGTCCTAGGGATCCCCTCCATAAACCAAGATAGAAGGAACCTGGGTCCTTGAATGACTATATAAAGCAAAACCATCAGCCTGACTTTTCTGAACTATGATAGAGAAATGAATTTCTTTTTTTTTTTTTTTCCCTTACCACTCTGTTTTTGGGTCTTCCTGACATAGTTTTAGCTTAATATATTTCCATATCTGGAAGTAATACTTCCAAAATATTATAGTGATTTTTTGAACTTAATTTTTTAATTGTTTCTACAAGACAAATTAGGCATTCTCGAAGACATAGTCTTGTTTCAAGAACCATAGACAGCCAATTAAGCAAACTGGGATAATATGAATCAATCACCCCACAAATATTCATTACTTTCTTGTTATTATCACTGTATTTGATTCTGGGGGCTATAAATGTCTATATCACATTTTTCTTGCTTATTTTGATGGGAAATAAATATTTTCCACTCACATTATAAACTTGTTTTATATATGTTTCAGGTGAAGATTTTACTGAAAACATTATTTGAGCTCATTGCATGCAAGTTACTGTGTGGAATGGTGTGGATAAAAATGAAGACTAAAACATGATCACTTTCCTCAAAGAAACTACAGAAGGAAAAAATAGTATTTAAACACACTTCATAATTTGCTTTCGGTAACAGTTGACCTCTTTTGAACTTCACTACCATCAAAAAATAGATTTTATCATACCTTTTTGTACCTGATGAAGTGGAGACTTAATAAAGATAATAAGTATACTTACTGACTACCTACTGACTACCATCCTGTGCTTCCTTCTTGAGTTAAACTATAGTGGGAGTGGTGCAGTCAGTACAAAACCGTGGATGATCTCATGGGATCTGAGGGAAGCAAGGGCACGTGATGCCTGTTCCCTGAGGGAACACGAGGAAATGGCAAGACTTGAGTGATAGTTTTACAAAATTTCATGTGTCCTGGTGAAAGACTAGTAGAATGATTCCCAAGCAAGGAAGTTGGGTCCATCATGGGGCCAGGGTGACAGAAGAGCAGAGGACTCATTTCTATGTGACAGAGAGAAGTCTGAAAGTGACAGAGGGCATTAGCTTCCTACTTTCCCTTATGCCAGTATGGTGTAGGTAGTTTCACAGGGAGTCCCTGCACCCAAAGTAACAGACAGAGCTCAACCCTGGAGGACCTTTTGGACAGAAGTGAGACCTATAAGAGGCCGCAGTTTGTTCAGCTGACACCTGAGATCAGACAGGAATAGGGGTCCATACAAATGCCACAGTAGCAAGCTGCTCACTTGGATCTGGTATCTTCTCTGATTGCCCTGTGAAGCCAAGACCTCCTTCCATGCCACCAGGGTAAAAGAGATCCCCTCTGGACTGACTAGGACTATGTTTCTACCACTATTAAAATAGGCTTACAATTATGAAGACTATATCATTTATTGACCAAATAGGGACACTTAAAAAAATGTATATATTTATTTTAAGTAATCTCTACACCCAGTGTGGGACTCAAACTCAAGATCAAGAGTTGCATGCTCTCTGGACTGAACCAGCCAGGCACCCCCAAATATGGACACCTTTGAGGGTAAAAAGGGGAATTCTTGATTATTATACTCAGATTAGCATATGTAAAGTGGGACTGTCTGGGACAAACTGGGAAGATGGTCACTTTATTCTTATAAAAAGAATTAGGAGGGCGCCTGGGTGGCTCAGTAGGTTAAGCCACTGCCTTCGGCTCAGGTCATGATCTCAGGGTCCTGGGATCGAGTCCCACATCGGGCTCTCTGCTCAGCAGGGAGCCTGCTCCCTCCTCTCTCTCTCTGCCTGCCTCTCTGCCTACTTGTGCCTCTCTCTCTGTCAAATAAATAAATAAAATCTTAAAAAAAAAAAAGAATTAGGATGAGTTACACAAAAACTAAACAAGTTGTATTTTTCACACATATGAAAATATGGACTAAAACTAATACCCACCACAAAGGGCAATGCTTATAGCAGAATCTGCCTCTGCAGATCACTATAATATGTAAGAAAGATGACTTTCCTTCTGTCCACATTCTACACTTTCAAAGTATGGGGCTTCTATACTCTGTTGCACTTTTTGCTAACTCCACCTGTGTAAAGACAAATGATTTATCTCTTGGTGAGATGACAACAGTTTGCCATCATGTGTTCATTTTCCTCTGTAAGTGAAAATACGGAGTTAAACATTACTCTAAACAGCGTGATCTGTCTTAGTTTTCTCGCTAGGTGAAAGCACTGGAATTTTCTTTCTTTTGCCATTTCTCTGCCTTCAAACTGACTCCTACCTGGGTAGGTTCTGTTCCTGCACAGAGGATGCAAGAAATTTGGGGTGGCTAGACTCAGTTTGCAGAAAATGAGTGGGAAGCTTAATTTTGAACATACCTCCAAGCCATAGGTCTCCATTCCATCTCTACTAGTAAAAAAGCAGGTATTTTAATTCCTATCTGGCATCTGTGTGCATTCCTTAATTTGTTTCAAACTAATTAAGGGAAGTTTTGTCTAGCGGGATAGAGACACAATATGGCCACCGTATATATGCCCTGAATGATCTGGATTATGACTCAAGGGAGAGATGTTCTACAGGAGACAGGTATTATATGCTTTGCTTGGGATGCAGATGCCTTCCAGAACTTTTATTATTATGCCTAAAGTGATGCTTAAATAGAATTTTAACTTTTGTAAAACATGACACTTTCTAGGAATTGTTCCCACTACTTGGTAATAGGTTAATGTAATACGGCCTTAAATTTCTTAGGGTTTTCAGTTCATTTTCTGGTTGTAGATACTAAAGGAGAATGTTTTTTCCCTCATTCCTGAATACATCTTCCAGTTCAGAGAACTGAGTTTCGGGAACTTCTCTAGTTTAGGGAACGCGGTGGCCATAATGGCCTCTTTCCACTTTTTTTTTTTTTTTTACCCAACCCCAGAAATACAGACGTTCCCACCTAAAAGCGGTTCCACTTTCCGAAGTTCTAATTACCTGTCCTGTGGTCATTGCTGCTCTGGAGGAAAACGAACCTCCATCTGACGAATCCTCAGAGGGTAAGTAGTGGCCGAACGCTACGTCGCACCGCTTGCGTCATTCCCTTTACGTCATCCCGTCACGCAGGCTTCTTAATGCCTCGCATCAGCACAAAGGTGAGTACAGCACAATGGGACATTTTGAGAGAGACCGCATTCAGGTAACTTTTATTACAGTATATTGTTATAATTGTTCTATTTTATTATGTTATTATTGCTAACCTTTTATTGCGCCTCATCTGTAAATTGAACTTTATCGTAGGTCTGTATTTATAAGAAAAAAGGTATAACATACAAAGCGCCCTGCTGTCCGCCGTTTTGGGCATCCCCTGAGGGTCTTCGAACGACCCCCCCCCCCACCACCGTGGTAAAAGGGCGACTGCTATAACTTAGGTAAATTTGAGGGGTATCAACTGAGCATGCACATTTCAGCTTTCTTTTGTAATAAGGCTGTCTTCATGGAGCAGTTCTCTTCCTCTCCTCTGTGCTTTTAAGTCTTACCTGCTCTTATCCAGGAATGCTTGCGACTGGATGAGGTTAATCTGCCTAATACCGGGTTTAATTAACAAGCCAATTTAGCTCTTGCATTAAGCTGTAAAGTGGCCTTTGGTATATTCTTTATAATCAAAGGATGATGTTTTGATTTACTCTCTGTTTTACTCCTTTTAGATCTCTAATGTGTATTGGGCCACCTCAATTTTGGGACAGTGGAGTGATGATTTTTGGATTATGAGTGAGCTAATCTGTGGACATATTTGGGTATTTGCATAAGGTAAAATTATTTCTTGTGATTTTTCTTAGCAACATCCAAGCTTTGCCAGCAGATAGTTATTCGTCATTAAAGAGATCTTTATTATTCCTGGAGGGATGATAGAGTTGACAGACTGTTCTGAGTGGAAGAGGGAATATAAAGATGCAATTACAAAGTTCAGAAAGAGAAAGGTGTTAATTCTTGCAATTAAGTCATGTTTTTGCTATATCCACGTGATTTTCTCTGTTTTGCTTTTCTTCTTCACAGCTGAGCTTAGTGATGCTTCAAGCCTCAGTCTACAGGGAGGACTCTGGATGTTCTGGATGTGCCCGAAGAGAATAGCCCCTTTCTTATGCTCCTATCCTGGTAGGCACTGATACCTCTCTCAGCTGGCCTTTCCGCAGTAATAAGAGCTACTATTTGAGGGGTCAGTTATGTTCTAAGACTTTGACTAAATTATTTCATTTTATGTCACGACAATGCTATAAAATAGATTTTATTACCAACATTTTTACTGAAGAAGAAATTGAAATCCAGAGAAGTTGTGTGACTACAAGACTGAAGAACATGAAATTAAGTCTCTCAAATTCTTACATCATAATTGGATGATATGTAGGAAAAAGTAATCATATAAATATTCATTATCTGACTTCTGCAGGCATGAGGTTATGTGGGGAAACAAAAACTGTTATTAGTGTTCCCTAATGAACTGGTAGTAGAGTTTGCAGTATTGGTCTGAAACTTCTTAGAATGTATCGACCTGGAGTAGCACTTTTGGATCAATAGCATAAATTGTGCTGAGTGACTGTGTCACCATAAACATTGTCTAGAGGATGGGCTTTGATTTTCTTTTTGCTTAGTTCAGATCCTTTACATTAAATACTATAATATTCATAGTATTTATTACATAACATGGCAGAGAACATAGTGTTGTGAATATTTTAGTAGGGTCACCTAAGGCCGTGGTAGTTGGGTATGGCAAACAGTGATCTAAAAAAATCTGAGCTGTCAAAGCAAATTCTTGAAAGTATAGTCACATTTTAGCATTCATGATATGGAAAAAGATAGACAGTGTTCATTGTCAACACAATTACATTTTGTTCCTGAGATGGAATTCTGTAAACATGTTTGCTTGCTTCGATCTAAGAAAATACATTTCACCCTTAAGGATTTTTACTTTTTCCCCCAACTATCTCATTATTGTTTTCTCTATTGTCTTAAGGAGGTCAGTCTTAGAGCTCTGTTTAGAATGATGTTTCCCACTTTATTGCACTGTACTGTACTTAAAGAATTAGAGTGAACCTGGTATTCAGACCATCAGGTTGGAGAGTAGCTACAATGAATCTGCGGAGGGAAGTCAGGCAAGGACATCTGGCATAAATAAACCTGGCAGTTGGGCTCCTGTTGTATTTTATTGTATTAATAAATAATTAATTCTTTTTTCTGAAACAGCTCTATATCCTGGAGGCATTAGCTCTTGTTAATTAAGGCTTTTATGTTATACCATATAATAATATACACAATACCATACACATAATATAATTGTGTTCAAAAGAGACATAACTTTCAGCCAAAATTCCTTGCATGTGGTGCTACTGGAAACATTTACTTTGTTTTATAAAGTAAGTGAGTTTCTCTAATTTAAAGAATGTATTAAGCACATACCACAGACCAGAACTGGAAATAAAGGATGTTAGGGTAACTAGCCCTCATTTGTGACTTTGTTGGGAATATTGGCTTCTAATACTTAGCACAGACCTGGCAGATGAGGTGCTCAAAAGTATTTTGAATAAAGAATATAATACTCCTGTATTCTTATTGACTACATGTGGGATTCCAAGCCTGTGCTAAACCTTTTACAATATAATTGTGTTAAAAAGAGACATAACTTTTCAGCCAAAATTCCTTGCGTGTGGTGCTACTGGAAACACTTACCTTGCTTTATAAAGTAAGTTTCTATAATTTAAAGCATGTATTAAGCACATACCACAGACCAGAAATTCAGTCTTCCCTCAAGCTTTGGCAAGTACATGGTGATGCTCTTATTTTTCCATTAAGTACATGGTGACTCAGGCAAGTTAAATAGCTTACCTAAAATCACAGGTTGGTAAGGATTCACTCTGGATCTTTTTCACAACAAAGCTGTTGTTTTCCTGTTACACTCTGCTGTGTGTAATTGTAGTTTTTATACATCTAGTCATTTTTCAAATGAATGGGAGTACTTGAAAGCAAAGGATTTTTATAATAAAATAGTCCTTATAAAGACTATTTCAGGGAATGCATTAAAAATAGTGTACATTATCCTTCTATCTCTTTTGTAAATTTGATTTTTGTATGTTAATTTAAAGTATATCTATAGCAATATTATCAGTATTTTTTCAAAAAATATATTGCATGTGTATTTCATATTCAGCTTTGTAATATGGTACTTTATGCATACTATTTTATTATAATAATCATACATTTTTAAAATAATAATCATACATTAAATTGGTATATTACTCTTATTTACAAATGGGGCAATAAAGAACAGTGAGGTTAAATTACTTGTAACTGGAATTGGAAAACTGTATGATTTTTTTTACCTAAATTTTCTTAAGTCTATTGGCTCCTAGATCAATTACGGAAATTCCTAGAATATTATAAATATTGCCTAGCTAAAACTTAAGTCACAATAATTGCCAAATTTTATTCTAACATTGGGGGGAAATATCACACTGTTTTAGGCAGTTTCTTTTTGTCATTAAATATAACGCTCTGAATAATTTTGATTTTCCAGTAAAGAAGCTTAATTTTACATGAAATTTATTGCCTTTTAAACAGTTATTGTCAATCATTCTCCACGTTTCTTTGACCATTACAATTTAAGAATCAAATAGAACAGATAATTTTCTCAGATGACAGAAATATAGGAACATACATAACATTATCATTGTGACTTATTGCTGAACTTGTAGAGGAAAAACATTTTTACTGATAAATTCCTACAAGAATATTTACTTCTTTCACCCAACTCTTTACAAATGACACTTGAGAGGTGGGTGACTAACATTCTGATTTTTTCAGCCTATCAAGGTATTGTTCTGAGGATTGCTTGTTGCAGGAATTAAAATTGTTATTTTTCATATGCCTATGAGGTGTAGAGGTGACTTATTTTTTGTTTAGTCTGCTTACTGAGTGGTGTGGACTAAGGAAGTTAATAAATTAGCAACGCAGGGTTTCAGTAAGGATATTATTTGCTTGACTGACTGTGTGGGCTGATACCTTGCTTGAAAGGCTATATAGAGAAAGGGGGCAGCTGGTGTTGCAGAAACTGTTGTAAAGAGAGGGTGACTGGAAGACTTGAGTATACAAGCCATTTTCCATCAGGATCCAGACACCTAAGCACTGTCCTTTGCATACAAAATCTTATGTCTAATTATTTCCCCATATGTTTTTGGTATGTAACGAGTATATTGACCTGTTTTCTGTTGTAGGCAGATACCCCTACTTGAATATGTGAAATATAACCATGGAGCCAACATTTAGAATTCCAGAACTACCTCATTTTTTTAAAAAAGATTTTATTCATTTATTTGACAGAGAGAGATCACAAGTAGACAGAGAGGCAGGCAGAGAGAGAGAGAAGCAGGCTCCCCGCCGAGCAGAGAGCCCAATGCGGGACTCGATCCCAGGACCCTGAGATCACGACCCGAGCCGAAGGCAGCGGCTTAACCCACTGAGCCACCCAGGTGCCCACTACCTCATTTTTTAAATAAATTTTACTGGGACGCCTGGGTGGCGCAGTTGGTTAGGCGACTGCCTCCGGCTCAGGGCGTGATCCTGGAGTCCCGGGATCGAGTCCCACATCGGGCTCCCAGCTCCATGGGGAGTCTGCTTCGCTCTCTGACCTTCTCCTCGCTCATTCTCTCTCTCACTGTCTCTCTCTCTCAAATAAATAAATAAAAAAAAAATTTAAATAAATTTTACTTCTTATTATGTCAAAATATGTTTCAAAGTGATTAGGAAAGAACATTAGGGATCAAAGCCAATGGTTAAGAAAGAATTCTTGAGACATCTTTGGTGCTTGCAAAAAGGTGGTTATATTAAAGCCTGGGGACAGGACCTTTGGACAGAAAGAACTGTACTGGGGTCATGAGGAGTGGCCCAGTATAAACCTTCAAGTTGGGAGGGGGTTAGTGATAACATAAGTCTCTGAGGAATTTGGGAGCAAGGTTTCCAGGAACCTGAGAAGACTAGCTATTATTGGGAAAAGGTCATTTATTACCGTCTAATAAAACCTAAGTCATGAGACCCTTCAGATATATATCGGTGAGTCAAATGCTTGGGGAATGATTGCCCACACTTATCGTGGGGGGTGCTTAAAGATAAAGACATTTCTAAAGGAATTTTTATATGTTAAAATAGATTTACAGGATCCTGGAAGTTGGACTGATGTTGCCTTTTTGCCCATAGCAAGGTATTAACATGCAGGCAGTTGAGTCCCTAGACGAATGTCACTCTGCCTATTTCAAGGACCTGTCAGTGGGCTGTAGGTAGTAAGGAAATATAATAATTTTCCTTCTGCCTTTTTTTCCCACATCAAATGGATGTTTGGTATAGAAAGAATAAAATAGTGAAGGAGTATATAAAATGAAAGCTTAAATCTTTCTTTCTTTCTTTTTTTTTTATTAAAGATTTTATTTATTTATTTGACAGAGATCACAAGTAGGCAGAGAGGCAGGCAGAGAGAGAGAGAGGAAGTGGGCTCCCTGCTGAGCAGAGAGCCCATGTGGGGCTTGATCCCAGGATCCTGGGATTATGACCTGAGCCGAAGGCAGAGGCTTTAGCCCACTGAGCCACCCACACACTCCTGAAAGCTTAAACCTTTCTACCCCAAACCAATCACACTTTCTAGAGGAAATGACTTATAGATAGCTGGATCCTTCAAGAAATTTTCCTATAAAATTTTTTGTTATTATTTTATCTGCTTTTTTTTTCCTGTAAAAAGAGACCACAGCATCTTTCCATAGGACTGTATCATTTCTAAGCAATTGCTGTTTAGGAACACAACAAAAAAACAAAAACAAAATGATCTGTAAATTTGGACAAGTCTTGGTTTAGAATTCTTAGGATATTAAATTATTAGTTAGGACCCTTTGGCTGTGAAGAAAGAAAATTCATTTTATATTGTTAAAAAGGAATTTTTATTGACTTACAAAGTTGAAAATTCCATGAGTAATGTGGCTTCCTGGGGGATCAAATGACAGCATCATACTTATCATTTATTCTGTTCTTTAGTACCACTTCCTCTTCATTGGTTACATTCTCTGATAGGTCTAGCTTCATGGTGACAAGAGGGTTGCAGCAACCCTTACCTTGAGTTCACTTAGTTTCAAATGTAGCAGTGAAAAATAATTCATTTCCAGAATTGAATCTTACTGGTTCTTACTGATCTGAATTGAGGCACGTACCCATTTGTATTTATTTGGTAGGGCTGCCATAACAGACTAGGTGGCTTGAGCAACAGGAATTTATTTTCTCACATTTCTGGAAGCTAGAAGTCCAAGTTTAAGGTGTCAGCTGGTTTAGCTTTTTCTGAGGTCTCCTCTTTGGTTTGCAGTTTGCCATTTTTTCTCTATGTCTTCCCATGATGTCTCTCTGTGTGTTTGTGTTCTAATCTTCTCTTCCTATAAAGCCACCAGTCATATTGTTATAAGGACCACCCTAATGACCTCATTTAACCTTATTTACTTCTTTAAAGGCCCTATTTCCAAATACAGTCACATTCTGAGTTACTGGGGATTAGGATTTTAACATATGAATTTGCTGGGAATGGGGGGAGGACATAATGCAGCTTGTAACACTATTCCTGTATTGCCACTGTTGCATTCCTACATCATCACATGCCTATCCTAGATCAAATACCACATTTAGGGTTATAGACATTGGGGAGGGTATGTGCTTTTGGGTAAATTGGAAGGGGAGGTGAACCATGAGAGACTATGGACTCTGAAAAACAATCTGAGGGGTTTGCAGTGGCGGGGGGGTGGGAGGTTGGGGTACCAGGTGGTGGGTATTATAGAGGGCACGGCTTGCATGGAGCACTGGGTGTGGTGAAAAAACAATGAATACTGTTTTTCTGAAAAT
Source organism: Neogale vison (assembly GCF_020171115.1). Lineage (NCBI taxonomy): Eukaryota > Metazoa > Chordata > Mammalia > Carnivora > Mustelidae > Neogale > Neogale vison. The sequence goes on from NC_058102.1 coordinate 74,704,682, forward strand.
AAATAAATTGGAAAAAAAAGAGAAATACATATTTATATAAATATATATATATAAAATACATAAAAAAAATACCACATTTAGATCTAACAGGATAGTCAAAGGACCGAAAATTGTGAAAAGTGGATCCCTAAGTGAAAACTAGCCACTCTTACCAACATGATGGTGAATGGGTGCTATCCAGTCAAAAGCCAACAAGTGTCCATTTCACTAAGAAAATATAGGTTAAGATGACAATATCAGTAGCAGATATTTTGGTAATAAATTAATAATTAAGAATTAACTAGTACGGGAAGAAGTAGATTCTTGAACTTCAAATTTTTACTTCAGTGGAAAGAAAAACATTATCTTTCTTAAGAAAGAGAAATAGTAGCTTCACCAAAAACAATTTCTGTTAAGAAAAATGGTAATCTGAGACTAGGATGTTAGTTCTTTTTTTAAAAATTTATTTATTTGAGAGAGAGAGCGAGCACACAAGTGTGGGGGGGAGCGCTGAGGGAGAGGTAGAAACAGACTCCCGCTGAGTATGGAGCCCCATATGCAGCTCGATTCCAGGACTCTTACTAAGATCATGTAACCATCTGAGCCACCTGGACTCCCAAGATGTTAGTTCTATTATCTCTCTTAAACTTTGAGTAACAACAAAATGTCACAGCCAATATGGGGCTTTCTATAATAGGGTATGGCCTTGTTTATCTCAATTTTTTAACATTCAGAAACAAAAAGTGATTTTTTTTCTCCATAAAATGTTTTTACAATCTTCACCTACAGAACAAAACAAAACAACTTTCTAATACTAGGAAAAAGAAACAAAATATATACGTATATATACTTACACACACACATACACGTATATATGTGTGTGTATACATACATTCCCCACTTCTTTATCCATTCAAAAACTGATGAACACTTGAGCAGCTTATATACTTTGGCTTTGTAAATAATGTTGTTATAAACATTGAGGTGCCTGTACTCCTTTGAAATAGTGTTCTTGTATTTTTGGGATAAATAGCAGTGTGATTGCTGGACTGTGAGAAATTCCATTTTTAACTTTTTGAGGAACCTCAATACTCTTTTATAGAGTGGCTGTACCAGTTTGCATTCCCATCAATAGTGCAGGAAGATTCCCCTTGCTCCACATCCAGGCCAACACCTGTAGTTTCTTGTGTGTTTGATTTTAGTTTGATTTTTAGTGTGTTTGGTTTTAGGTTGAGATCTTTTGGAGTTTCAATTTGCATTTCCCTGAAGATAAGTGATGATGAGTGTCTTTTTTTTTTTTTTTTTTTTTTAACATATAATGTATTATTTGCTTCAGGGGTACACAACTCTGAATCATCAGTCTTAAACAGTTTACAGCACTCACTATAGTACACACACAGGGTGGCTGGGTTATGGACATGAGAGTCTTTTCATATGTCTGTTGGCCATCTGGATGTCTTATTTGGAGAAATATCTGTTCAAGTCTTCTGGCCATTTTTAGACTGGATTATTTGTTTTTTGGATGTTGAGTTGTATAAATTCTTTATATATTTTGGATGCTAACCTTTTAAATAAAGATATTTGTAAATATCTTATCTATTCTGTAGGTTACCTTATAGTTTTGTTGATTATTTCCTTTGTCATGCAGGAGCTTTCTCTTTTGATGTAGACCCAAGTTTATTTTTGCTTTTGTTTCCCTTACCTCAGGAAATGGGTCTAGGAAAAAGTTGCTGTGGCCAATGTCAAAGACTTTACTGCCTCTATTCTCTTCTAGGATTTTTATGGTTTCAGGTCTCATATCTAGGTCTTTAATCTATTTTGAATTTATTTTTTTTATGTGGTGAAGAGAGTGGTCCTGTTTCATTCTTCTGCATGTTGCTGTCCAGTGTTCCCAACACTACTTGTTGAAAGAACTGTCTTTTTCCAATTGGATATTCTTTCTTGCTTTGTTGAAGATTAATTGGCCATATAATTGTGGGTTTATTTCTGGGTATTCTTTCTTTTTCTATTGATTTGTGTCTGTTTTTATGCCAGTACCATACTGTTTTGATCACTACAGCTTTATAATGTAATTTGAAGTCCAGAATTGTGATGCCTCCAGCTTTGCTTTTGTGTTTCAAGGTTGCTTCTGCTAGCTACTAAGGGTCTTTTTTTGTTCCATATACATTTTAGGATTGTATGCTCTAATTCTATGAAAAATGCTGGTGGTATTTTGATAGAGATTGCATTGACTGCATTGGGTAGTACAGACATTTTAACAATATTTGTTCTTTTAATCCATAAGCATGGAATGTCTTTCCATTTCTTTGTGTCCTCTTCAATTTCTTTCCTCAATATTTTATAATTTTCAGAGTACAAGTCTTCCCTTCATCTCTTTGGTTAGGTTTCCTAGGTATCTTATTATTTTTGGTGCAATTGTAAGTGAAATTGTTTTATTTCTCTGTCTGCTCTTTTGTTACTGGTGTATAGAAATGCAGTAGATTTATGTACATTGTATATCCTGCAAATTTACTGAATTTGTTTATCAGTTCTAGCAGTTTTTTCTTGGAGTCTTTTGCGTTTTCCATATATGGTATCATATCATTTGCAAACAATGAAAATTTTACTTCTTTCTCACCAACTTGGATGCCTTTCATTTCTTTTTGTTGTTTGATTGCTGTGGCTATGACTTCCAGCAGTATGCTGAATAAAAGTGGTGAGAATGGACATCCCTCTCTCCTTCCTGACCTTAGGGGAACTGCTCTTGGCTTTTCCCCATTAAGGATGATATTAGCTGTGAGCTTTCCACATATGGTCTTTATTCTGTTCAGGTATGTTTCCTCTAAACATTTGTTGAGGGTTTTTATGTGATATATCATATTGATTGATTTGTGAATATTGAACCACCCTTGTACCCAGGAATAAATCCTACTTGATCATGGTGAATGACTTTTTAAAATGTATTGTTGGATTTAGTTTGCTAGTATTTTGTTGAGGATTTTTACATTTATGTTCATCAGAGATAATGGCATGTAGTTCTCTTTCTTTTTTTGTGATGTCTTTATCTGGTTTTGGTATTGGGATAATGCTGGTGTCATAGAATGAGTTTGGAAGTTTTCCTTCCTCTTTTATATTTTGGAATAGTTTGAGAAGAATAGATATTAACTCTTCTTTAAATGTTTGGTAGAGTTTACTTGTTAAGCCATCTGGTTCTGAATTTTCATTTGTTGGCAATTATTTTTACTACTGATTCAATCTCTTTTTGGTTATCAGTATATAGAAATTTTCTATTTCTTCTTGTTTCAGTTTTGGTAGTTTGTATGCTTCTGGGAATTTATTTATTTCTTCTAGGTTGTCCAATTTATTGGCATATAGTTTTTTATAATATTTGCTTATAATTGTTTGTATTTCTGTGCTTTTTTTTCATTTTATTTTATATTATTTCTTTCCAGTGTTCCAAAATTCATTATTTATGCATCACACCCAGTGCTCCATGCAATAGTGCCCTCCATAACACCCACCGCCAGGCTCACCCAAACCCCAATCCTCCTCCCCTCCAAAACCTTCAGTTTGTTTCTCAGAGTCCACAGTCTCCCATGGTTTGTCTCCCACTCCAATTTACCCCATCTTTGTGCTGTTTGTTATTTTTACTCTCTCATTTGTGATTTTGAGTCCTTTTTTTCTCAATATGTCTTAGCAAGAGATTTTTAATATTTCATCCCGAGAATGAGAATTCATCCTCACTTCTTTCCAGATTGAGAAACCCATAATCCAATAAGGATATACGATTTCTAGTAATATAATCAGTAAAGTTGTCACAAAAAGTTATATACCATAGAGGCATTACTTTTTTTACAGTCCCCATGAACCCACAAAGGAAATCTCAGTATCTCTCAATAAATTCCAGAAAGTAGAAAGTAAAAAATTTAGTAAATCTCTAAATTTCTGAATGTAAGCTAGTAAAACCAGATATACCTAACAAAATAAAAACAAATGAAACAATAACTTTTATTTAAATATTGAATCAAATAGAAAATAAAAATACTACATACAACAACTTAAGGAAAACAAAATAAAAAGCATTCAGTATAGGATACTGAACAAATACATCCATGGAAAGCAAAAAAAAAAAGTGAATTCATGAAGATAAAAGGATAAATTAAAGCATAAATTAGAAGTAGAAAAAAATAGAACTGATATAAGGAGGCTTAAATAATAGTAACAAACCCATTCCAATGGTAACTTTCCACTTACCTTCATCAAAGTATAGCTGGGAAGAGATGAAAGCACAAATACATAGATTTAAGGGTGAGGAGAAGGAATGATCCACCAATACAGAAATAATAGAGCTACAAAAATAGTTGTCAAAAATCTGGGCCAATAAATATGAAAAGCTCCTTGAATGGATAATTTTTCAGAAAATAGGTTACCCAAATTGATACCTAAAGGAATAGAAAAATATAAACATCTAACAACCATGAAGGAAATTAGTTGTCAAAGAACCAGTACGTTCACCTCCATCTATTTTTGAAGATAAGAACTTTTCATGTCTACAGTGTTCTGACAGCAATATTTATTATTATTTCAGTATCTATAATACTGAAAAAATTACTTCCAACCATCCTGAGATTATATTTATACATAGTCTAAATGTTCTGATATATGTGTTATCAGTTTTAGATATTTTAATTAGTTTAAAACATTTATTTACTTACTTTGGTTAACACATTTTCTGCTTGGAATGAGCATAGAGCATTGCTATGCAAACTTCTGTAAGCCAAAATAGTGTAAAGTTAAAAAGCAATTATCATTAATGTATATGGAAAATTTTATGAGCATTCCCAGGCCTCCAAAATAACCTCTCAGGCTTTTCTGATACCTTAGGACAAATCTTATTAACAGAGGCATGAAATAAATGCAGTAAAACACAGGTGCTCACACAGTTCAAAGCTATGACAGCTTGATGCCAGGTGTAGTTTCCAGTGAAAGTGCTTGGCAGGACCACTCATGCTATTCCTGGTGTACACTGCCCCTCTAACAGCTCTGCTGCAAAACAAACACTGAATGCTATTTTTGCTTCTTGTCTTTTTTTGTAAAAGTGAAAATTCTCTTCAGATTTCTTTTGGTTAACAAAAACAGGTGCTACTAATGTAGGTCTTTTGAAAAGTGAAATGATATATTGTGAACTTTTGAAAAACAGGGTGTGTGGGAATACTTGTATCCTCTTGTCTGTTTGGAATTCAGTGTCTTCTTTGAAATTGTTCTTATTAATTATAAAATCTAGAATCACCTTATTAGGGGAAGTCTTGTCATTTAATTCTCTCCATTTCCAAATTAGGAAATCTATCTATAGAGGTGATGCAATTTTCTTTTTCATGGTTATCTAGCAAGCTAGTGGTAAAACAAGCACTAGAAAAAAAATGGATTACCTGACTAGAGTAAATAATGTAGAAGAAGGTTCCTCTTCCAGGTATTGGGTGAAGGGAATTACATATAATTAACTGGCAGTCTTTACTCCATAAGTACTTTAACCTTAATTGATAGTGTAAAACATTTACAGATTCTCATTGCTTACGTATATACTCTGTTTAAGGCTAGCAGAGCAGTGAAGCAAATTTGTAAAACTATTTTAAAAACTTCCCGAGTTAGTAAAAATATATTCTGAAGAGGTTTTCTTCAAATTTAGAGCTGAGAATTACAGATGTCTCACAAATTGCAGTTTTTGTAGACATCTAAGAATTTGAAAGTGGTCCCCAAAGGTTACTAAGACCCTCACTATAAATGAAAAAAAAAATGGAATCATCAGTGCACAGCCTGGATAAGCAGTAATGTCACATCTTGACATTACCACACCATCAAAGCTGCAGAGAAAAAGCAAACTGGGCAGCAACAGCTGTATTGCCAAATGGTGAAAATGTTAAAGTGTTGCAGAGATCAGTGGAAGTTATTTATATTCACCAGAAAGATACACTGATGACGTGGGTTTCATTTAATTAGTGTGCTACAAGAACAAGCCCTTCAAGTGTGAATGAGGACACAAACTTCCTGATTTTTCTTTTCTCTTTTGACAAAGGTTCTTTTAAACCTGGTCCAGAAGTCTTATGAGGGTCAGCCCTTGGTTATATACTCAGTCACTCCACAGACCTGGAAGAACTTTCACATTGCCTTGTAAGGGTAGGGATTTATTTGTTTTGCTCACTGTTACAATCCCGTATCTGTAATAGTACCTGCAACATAGTGCATGTTCAATCAGTATTCACTAAATACACACATTATTTCTCTAACAATATTCCCCTCATATCATATTTCCATTTAGTTCTTATCTCTTGCCTGGGTTGTCATAGCAGCCTTCAATACAGTTTCCTTAACTATGATCTTATCTCTGTTTTTCATCTGTCTTTCATTCTAGAGCCAGATTTAAAATGTACTTCTGATGTTGCCACTTTATAGTCTAAAAGTCTTTAAAAGTTCACCATCATTTGCAGGATCAAGCTAAAGGTATTTAAGGTGGTATATGAGGTCCTCCATGATCTGACCTAAGCCCTCTTCAAGTGCGTATCTCAGTGCTAGGTGCTTCATAATTTATGTTCTGTTTATGTTTATTTACTTTATGTTCTAATAACCACAAATTGCCTTATTGTTTTCTATACATACCAGAGTTTTCTTCCATTTTCTTCATGTGTTACTTCTGCTTGGAATGTGTCAACCTCCCACTTACCTTTAAGATTCAGCAAAGGAGGGGCACCTGGGTGGCTCAGTGGGTTAAAGCCTCTGTCTTCAGCTCAGGTCATGATCCCAGGCCCCGCATCGGGCTCTCTGCTCAACAGCGAGCCTGCTTCCTTTACCTTCTGGCTCAGTTATTTGCCTAATTCAGCATGTCTTGTACCTTAGGAATATGACTATCATAGAACTTGCCACACTGCTCTGTGATAGTCTATTTATGAACCCAACTCACCCCCAAAACAGTGAGCTTCTCCAAAGTAAGGACAAGTTCTCATCCATTTTTAGATTCCCAGTGCCTTGAACAATAAATGGTATTTAGCAGACTCCACAAATTTGTCAACTTACTTTGTAGATAGAAAGGGAAGAAAAGTGTCTTGTGACTCTGGGGGAGCATGCCCAAGATTGGGAAAGAATACATATTTTTTTATGTTTTATACAAGAGATTCTGTGCAAAGAACCAAATAAACTACCTAATTAAAAAAAGAGTCAAAACGAAAAGAAACTGGTTCCATCTCCTCATTCTCACAAATAAGGAGAAACTGGTTGCAAGCTGCAAACTAGAAGAAAGAAGTGAAAGCAGCTGGTGGAGAAAATTATCCTGAGTAGGGGGCAGGAAGAAGGCAGGTGACCTATTCTAATCAGAATGTGATGGAGGTGATCTGTCTCTCTGGGGCGTGAAGTGGACGTGCTTCATAATTTAAATGCTCCCTCTGTGTGAAGTGGTTCTATGAATCTCACATAGAGATCTCATCTATTCTAGACCAGAGGGAATGCCTGATAGAAATAACTTAGGGATTTGCTCTTGACATTTGAGCATTCTCTCTGCTTCCTCTGAGACTTTGTTAGCTTGGATCCTTTACAGCATGTAAGTGAGCCTGCCACTTGGTAAGATTTGAATTTGTGTGATCTCTGTATTAGCTCAGCTCATGGACATTTCTGGTTGCCTAAAAATATTCATTCTCTTCTTTTTTGCTTTCAGAACCCTAATTTCGTACACATTCTTGAAGAATAGGGGATATGTAACACAGGTCTAGCCAATGAAAGAGAAGCAGATATCTTCAGATGGGGCCTTTAGAAAGTTCTTTTAAAAGTAGAATTGGCTGGCTTGTCTCTTTAGCTTTCTCATTTTCTCACTTTCTTTTTCTGTCTTTATTTTATTTTTCTTTCTTTCTTTTTTTTTTTTTTACATTTGCTTTTCCTGCCTGGACCTGGAACATCCATATTATAAGCATGAGGGAAAGGAACACATGCTACAAGTGTTGTGTTGCTAACAGAAGAGCTTGGGGGCTCTGATAGACATTTCTGTGGCCTTTTAGAGTGAAATTATTATATGCACTTCTCATTTTGTGAGGAAAAATATTACTCTTCTGCCTCATTGTGGCTAGGACATTGATATTCATGAAGCAGGATCTATTCTTAAGTGGTAACAGTATCTTAATGTCATTAGAGAAAAGCTCTAGAGTAGATGACTTTTAAGTGTTGAAGAATACTTTAACTGTCTTCTGTTTGGAGAATGTTTCATATAAGCCAGAGTTTCATATTGATGGATTAGGGCTGCAACAATGAAAATAAAATTGCTTTCTGTTGTAAATAAGAAAAAAACTAGGAGTTTGGGAGTGAGAAGAGGATGTGTGAGGAGATTAGAGAATGAGAAAGAAGAAGGGATACAGGGAGGGGGCAGCTGCTGAGAAGGATCTTAAGGCAATACAGTAGTAGCAAGCTTGGATCATGAGGATGAGGGCACTTCCCCTCCCCTGCAAAATAAAAAGAAAAAGAAGAAAACCCCCTGTAGAGAGCAATGGAGAGGGGCATCAGAAACAAAAATGACTAATATTAAATATTGTATTCTTGCTTTTTCGATGCTTAACTGCGTTTCTGTTAACCTAACAATTTCAGCAAAATTCTCTGTTCTCTTAGGAGTAACTAAAAGGGGGCAAATGTCTAGCCTGGCTGAGCTGAATAGGAAGTAATTAGGTTCCATGGGAGGCAAATAATTATGAGGGGACAATTGAATCTTCAGATAAAGCAGGGAATCAGAGAAAGGGGCATGTTGGTGCAGTGCAATTCTTTACTATTCCTCTAAGGAAAACTTGGGGTTCTTCAGCCCTCCAGGCGGTATAAGAAGGAAGGCTTGTTTGAGACCGTAAAGGAGGAAATTATGACTCTAAAATTTTGGAGGACCCGGGAATATGCAGGTGGTTAATACTTGGGTTTCATGGAAGAAAAGTGGCACACTTTCCCTTGAAGTTTTCCAGGCTGCACTAATCTTCAGAACAGTTGCTTCCATTTAGGCAAGTGAGCACTATGGGAAAGGATTTTTTTTTTTTTTTTGGTAACTTTAAACGAATGTTTCTAAAGCTGCTAAATTGAAAATCTGTCCTGCATTATTTTGCTTAACTCCAGGGACCATGTTTTATAGAAGAGCTAATTCATCTTTTCCCCATGAGAGTTTTGCTGACATTATAGAAAAGGTGAATAACATCACTCTTGGGTGTGTTCACTCATTTATGATGGTCTCTGAAGTATAATTTCAAGAAAACTTATAGATTATCTTTTAGAGAAAATCATGATGGCTAGCCTATTGTATTTGGATAGATGGCCATTTTTTCCCCAATGAAGAGTCCTAACTGATGAGAATCAGCTTAGGAGCAGTATCATTATTGCTGTTATATTTCATCTGCATTCTAATTTCCACACTTCTGCATAATATTCACTTATGCAAATTCTTTTATTGAAACTCCAAACAATTTAGCTCTCTATAAAATGTTTGGACTATTATGGTATACTCTTTTGTTGTTTTCTCTTCATTATCTGTATATTTATACTCTTTCAGTATGGGTTCAGGGAAGAAATAAAATATTTTCTTAAGAATTTCAAGCACAAGCAAATGGCAGGAAATGAGAGCTTATAAAGTTGTTTGGATGGGCTAAAGTTGTTTGGAGGAGTGAAGTTCAGAGGGCTTCCATTGGATATTTGGCATTTTAGGGCGCTTATATAAATTTAAATATGGATAGTGCATTAGATGATATTGTAAGTTATTACCTTTTTAGGTGTGATGATCATCTATACATCTATAGTTATGTAAAACATGTATTTTGAAATCTTCAGAATGAGGTATTAAGTCTACAATTTACTTTCAAGTGGTTTTGTGAAATAAATCACACACACACACAGAAGGCAAATGTGATAAGTCTAAAAGAAGTGTAAGTGGGTGTTCTTTGTATTATTCTTTCAAATTTTATGAAGATCTGAAACTTCTAAAAACTGGAAAAAAGAAATGAATTCTGTCACTCAGGCTCACCTTATTAGCAGAGGAGGTGCTATTATTGCCAGTCTATGAATGTTCAGGATGGCTTCTTTACAGACCAGTATCACTGATTGTCATAAGGGACCTGGGTTAGCAGCCTCTAGTGAAGGGTGGTTCACAGTATCATAACTTACTGAATGAGATGCTCAATATGTTAGTACTGATCAAACGAGGTTTGATTAAGAAGAACTATATTTCATTGAATTCAAGATGTGAAGTATTTTTAAATTTTCATATATAACCGAGTTCATATATAACCAAGAAAGAAACAATTTGTTCATATTGTATAATATTTTCCAATGGTAATTTAAGGAAGGATCCCAGTATAATATATGTTAAAATATGAAAAAAAGCACAAGTCCTAGAATCAATAAAGTACAATATTCCTCAAGGAAAAGTGATTATGTCAGAGAATCATTATAATTTCATCTAGATTTAGCCATCGTCCTATTTATTGCACCTCTGAGCAAAAAAGATTGAGTTTTAATAATGATTCAGCCATAAGGTCTCCTTCCAGGGGCACACACGTGGTCGCAACTATTAGTTATAGAAGTAGTAGAGCAAAATGGTAGAGAAGGATTGTGTAGAAGAAAGAGGAGGTGTTTTGTTTTTGTTTTTGTTTTTTAAAAATTTTTAAAAAATTTTTATTTACTTATTTGACAGAGAGAGAGATCCCAAGTAGGCAGAGAAGCAGGCAGAGAGAGAGGAGGAAGCAGGCTCTCTGGAGCCCCATGCGGGGCATGATCACAGGACCCTGAGATCATGACCTGAGCCAAAGGCAGAGGCTTTAACCCACTGAGCCACCCAGGCGCCCTGAAAGAAGAGGTTTTGACTGCTGTCATGCATTTGGCTTCTATGCCATTGGGTCACTAATGTTCTCAGTTTCAGGATATAGATAAAGAATTTCTTTTCTAAATAACAATAAATAGTACAGGTGAGAAATAATAAAAACAAAAAAATCACATTAACTACAGCTAAACACTGTACAGAGTAAAATCACAGAAAAGAGTCAAATTAAAAAAACAAAACACCCTTACCCCTAAAAATAGCACTTGATTCCTGGCAGCACTAAGACCTGGTAGAAGATCATATTATTGTCAATATATTTGCTAACTCTTTCCTTGGGAGGATTATATATCCTTTCTCTGTTTGTCTCAGGAGTGACCATGTGACTTGCATTGGTCAATGAAATGGTTGGGAATGCCATGTGTCACTTTGTGCATAGTTTTAAAAGTGAGTTCTTAGTCAGCCACATTCTCTCTCTTCCATTGCCCGAGACTCAAAGAGGGATGGTTTTGTTAAGTCTGGATCTTTCAGGAAAGGCAATGACGGGGGTCAGAGTTGCATCAAAATAGTGGTAGACATACAACATGAGTAAAAAATAGGTCTTCTTTTTAAAATCTTGGCATTTTTGGAGTTTTCAGTGCAGCATGACCTCATTAGGCTGACTATTACTTTGACGAAGAAATATTTGATATCAGAGAAATAATCAGTGACCATAGTCACATAACAATGATAATGTCTAATAACATCCTAAAGAAATTTATTACAGATTAGAATTGTTAGAACTAAGTACTCTTGACAAAAGTATATCTGCAAAATTTGTCATTTCTTTCCATTTCAGGATAACTGAGCTATTAAGATAGCCATAAAATAATGTTTATTCACTATATACTTGGGGTTGCTTGGTAAAATAGATAATCATCATTAAAAAAAAACCATGTGACAGAAACCAATATTAATGTTGAGGTGGTGAAACAATAAAAAAAATCATCATTTATTTAGCATTTGTTATGTGCCATACACTCATCTACCTTCATGATAATTCTATGAGTTAAGCATTTTATCAATGAGGAAATAAAAGTCCCAAGAGAGTAAATAGTGAGCCCACTGTTACACATTTAGTAATGTTGGAACTAGAGTTAAAACTGGAGGAGCCTCTCCTCTGACTAGCATACTTAGCCTCAGTGAGATAATTTAGTTGCAAGTAGTGTGTAATGTGGGATACATAACCTGTAATGTGGAGAGTTTGCAGTTGTGACCATGTCAGTTACGGTAGAAATGTCATTGCTAGGAATATAAAAGATTAAAAAAATTAGTAGTTCATGGGAAACAGTATTACTCAGGATAATTACCTTTTTCTTCCTTTCCACACTCATTTGAAATGTATCTTGAACGGCCTTGATGTCATTTTTAAATTATCTATCTTCTGGATGTTGTTCCCTGATAAACATTTCACAACTTGAGTTCGATTATAAAGATCCAAATAGCTTTGAAATTGGGTTCAATATGACCTGCCTGCCCATTTGAACAGCATATACCTTCCTTCAAAGATCAAAAACAGAATAAATGTCAGACACAGAATACATTTGTTAGATGCTTAGCATGGTTAATTTGGCATTTGTATTTGAAAGTGGTGTTTATTTTGTCTTTTTAAAGCTATTTTAATTCATATAGTGTCATATCTGACCTGTCAAGTCCTTGGCTCTGGATTTATACCATCCTGCTAAGGAGTCCACCCAGTTCAAGTCTCAATTTCATTCTGAGGAAGACTTCAATTCCTATGGGTGCCCAGTTACTCTTCTGTTTTTGCAACAGTCTGGCTATTTTAGAAAGAGCAGGCCTGGGAGCACCTGGGTGGCTCAGTAGGTTAAACATCTGACTCTTGATTTCGGTTTCAGTTGTGATCTCAATGTCATGACATCAGGGTCATGAGATGGAACCCAACAGGCTCCTTGCCCAGTACAGAGCCTGGTTAAGATTCTTTCTCTCTCCCCCACTCTGTTCTCAGTCTCTCTCTATCTTAAAGAAGAAAAGGAGCAGGCCTCTCTAGACTGTGAACTAAAGATTATTTGTATGTATGATATGTCAAACTCATTTGCTCTTAACTAGCCGAACTTTGTTGATTGGCAGTTATTTTCCATGCTCTTGAAACTAACCAACTTCCTTCTTCCCTCTTTCCCTCTTTTTTTCTTCCTCCTGTTTCTTTGCCTACCAACCTATTTAAAATCTTTTTTTCTTGTGGAAATAGTGGTGTGCTGGTAAGTATTTAATAACTGGCATGCTTTCTTTCTTTCTTTTTTTTTTTTTCCCAACAACTGACTGTGAAAGAAAGAGATGAAAGTTCAATTTGTACCATATGCAGATTTCTGGATATAAATCCTCTCATCATGGACAATTTCAAGTTACTCACATAATGTAAATAATCATGGAGTTGGGATGAAGTGTGTCCAATTGGCTTTCCAGAGGTGGTAGGAACTAGCACCAGTACAACACTGTGCAATCCAGATTTCTTCATTTTCATGATAGTATTTTTACTGACATAATTTCTTACATGTATTTAAAGAAGTAAACTAAAACATCCACTTTGAAAAATTAATGAACACTTAGAGGTTCCTCTTTCTCAATCCACATAATGTAAGCAAAAGACTATATTTAATTTATAAATTTTGATTAAAAAACTTAAAGTTTGAATAGGCAAATAAATTCATAAAGTTCAGAATTAAAAATAATGTAAGACAGTATAAATTGAGTAAAATATTTAAATTTGTTTCTGATCATTAAAAAGAGCCACATATTTTATAGTGAAGGCAGACTATCCTAATTTTACCTAACAGTTTGGCAAGAGTTTATCCTTTATTCTTAAGTAAAGTGAGAATGGCAGACTAATGCCTTCTAATTTTATATGTGGCCTCAAGAATTCCTGGTCATCTCATAGTCCTTATTTTATGAACTTCCAGTTTCACTCATTGTAAAAGTCCTTCCAAAACTTTTCTGTTTCAAATCCTATCTAGCCATGTTACTTCAATCTTTTATTTCCTCCAGTTGTTTGAGAAAAAGGACTTGTAATAAATCCAAAATCACATAACCATTTTTCCAAAATCAAATAGACTGAAAGTTTTATGTTAAACTCTTTCAGAATAAGGTTGAAAAATAACTTTCAACCTTTCTCTCCTAGGTGTGGACCATCTCCTGCCCTTTCCTGCCCCATGCTTAATTTGCGGTTTTTGGCTTTTTTTTCCTTTTGAGTAGCCTTCATCTCCCATTTCTCTAATGCCTTCTGGTTGAAATCCTGCTGAAAGTCCATTTCTGAACCCAGTCTTGTTCTTGGGAAATTAAAAAAAATCATAGTTATCTGTGTTCTTACTTTTTATGTAATTGTATAAATATGTGTTATTTAATATTAATTAAGGATTTGTAAAAATTATTCATATTGTTCTCAGCAAGGAAGAACTGACTCATTAGGTGAAATTCCTTTGACTTTTAAAGCTCTACCTTATAAGAAGAGTTATGATTGTTTTTAACAACCATTTCCATATTAAAATTCACTTCTGGATAAGAACAGTTAAATTGTTCATTAAGGGTAATTTTCTCAGAAGATATAAAGTTGCTAAATTAAAAGCAAGTTTCACAATGGAAATGTTATCTTAGCATTAACTCTGGCATAGATAAGTTAGACTTAATGCCCATTTTATGAAATTTTGATTAGTACATCAATGAAAATTCCATTAGGGCATTATACAGTTGTTAATAAACTCATTTCATCTCTATTTTTCTCCCCAGGAAGGATTGGGTATATTAAAACTTGGGTTTTTTCCTTTATTTTGCCAAATTTTCAGTCAATTTCCACAGAGTGCCACTTTAAAGATATTCCCAATGTGATAGATTTACTTTAATGGATTTCTGAGTAGATTGGAATCAGTGGACTTGGCTGCCTGTACTTCTTTCTGCTTTAGCTAAAAGCCATGTTTTGTTTTTGCAGCAGAATTGCCTGTGAGCAATGTCATTAAGATACCCTCAGTGGAAGTAACCACCTTTAACAGGAGTTTAATGAAATTAGATTTTACAGTTATAGAAATCTTATGATTTTTTTTTTGTTTTCAGATTTTAAGAGCATTGCAATATTGTATCTGGAAGAAACTGCATAGGCATTCTGGTTCAGTTTTCTTCTTGGCATTGAGAAGACTTTTACCACTTCTGATAGTAGCTCTCAATTTTGTGTTTAAACTTGTCCACAGATGAAGAATGGAATGGAATATTACTCAGCCATCAGAAAGGATGAATACACACCATCTGCATTGATATGATGGAACTGGAGGGGATTATGCTAAGTGAAATAAGTCAAACAAAGAAATACTGTTATCATATGGTTTCATTCATGTGGAATATAAGGAAGAGCATGGAGGACCACAGGAGAAGGGAGGGAAAACCGAATGGGAGAAATCAGAGAGAGAGACAAACCATGAGAGACTCTGGACTCCGGGAACCAAACTGAAGGTTATAGAAGGGAGGGGGTGAGGGGATGGAATAACTGGGTGATGGATATTAAGGAAGACATGTGTGATGATGAGTACTGGGTGTTATACTCAACTAATGAATCATTGAACACTACATCAAAACTAGTGATGTTTTATTCAACTGTGCTGGCTACTTGTACATAGTAATAAAAAGGTAATAAAAAATAGGGAACCCTCCCAAAAAATAATTAAATCCTTCTAGTCGTCCTTAAATTTATTTAAATTTTGATTTTGGCATATTTTTTCCAAATTTTTCATTTTTTTAATTTGATATACATATTTTATAAATAAATATACTGTTGATAAAATTTTTGATAAATTAGTCCTATAGATTTGAATTTATTGAAATTGCTTTTTTGGGATCTTTTAAAAAATTTACTTCCTTTACTTGAGGTTCACTCCCTGTTTTGTGGAAGCAGGTTATTGGAGTGGTTAAGAGCACAGGCTTTTTGTCAATCTGCCTTGGTTTCAAGTCTGGTTCCAGCAGTTAATGAACTATGTGGTGTTTGACAAGCTACTTAGACTCTCTGTAACTTTGTTTTTTCATGAAAAATAACTGAAAAAAAGGGGGGGGGAGTAGTAACTGTACCTGGCTCAGAAAATTCTTATGAAGGTCAAGGAGGTAATACATGTAAATGCCTCTTATTAATTTCGGGCACTCCATCCATTTTACTCTCTTATTTATTTATTTATATTCAGGTATAATTAATGTATAGTATTATATTAATTTTCCTCTTATTAGTTCTTCTTTTTTTCATTTTATTATATTTTATTTATTTTCAGTTGTCCAGAATTCATTGTTTATGCACCACACCCAGTGCTCCATGCAATATGTGCCCTCCATAATGTCCATCACCAGGCTCACCCAACCCCCACCTTTCCCCTCCAAAACCCTCAGTTTGTTTCTCAGAGCTCATTCTTCTTAATGCTAGAAGATGTGAAATGAACAATATTGCTTTCTTTCTCTTGTCTTTAGATAACTTTTGCTAACTAGCAAGTCTATTTTATCCCTTTTTCCCTTTTTTTTTGTACATAGATTTTTAAAAAATTAATTATGTATGTGTATTATGGAGCATCAGTAGTCCTCAAGATAGCACAAAATGTTTTGCTACCAGTTAATTTACTCCCAGTTTAGAGACGCCTGGGTGGCTCAGTTGGTTGGACGACTGCCTTCAGCCCAGGTCATGATCCCGGAGTCCCGGGATCGAGTCCCACATCGGGCTCCCAGCTCCATGGGGAGTCTGCTTCTCCCTCTGACCTTCTCCTCGCTCATGCTCTCTCTCACTGTCTCTCTCTCAAATAAATAAATAAATAATCTTAAAAAAAAAAATTTACTCCCAGTTTATAGAAAACATATCCTAAAGAAAGATATTGAATTCTTACTTTTAATTTTTCTTCTACCTTAAAATTCTTCAATATTGTAAACTTTTTCTGGGACTTCAATCTAAAGAAATAAGGATAAAGGAGGAAAACGAAGCATGCATGAAAATATTCATTGTAGCATTATTTATAATAAGAATAAAACAACTTAAATATTCAAAAATGGGAAAATGTCTAAGTGATATCTATTATGTAGCCATTTAAATTAATATTTAAATTAATGAATTATTAATTTATTATTAATGAATTATTATAAATTATTAATTTATATTAAAAGTGAAGTTTATGTTAATGTAGATGAATGCCTCTATCATAAGAAGAGAGAGAAAATGGCTTCTAAATTCATTTTTACAGAATAATCAGTTATGCAAAGTAAATCAACTCAAAATTATGCATAATTTTTTTTAAAGTTACTGTGAGATGTTAATACAGGTTTTTTTCAGTTAAAGGGACTATTAACCATAATAGTGAGTATTGGTGGTAGTATACCAAATACATGCCAAAATAATTGTCATTAATAACTAATAGCAACATATTTTGTTCTGAGAACACCCATTTGTGGTAATATGTATGCTACAATATAACAATATTTTCTGCTAGCCAAGTTTTGTTTTGTTTTATTTTTTGGTATGTAGGATAGATTGAATGTAATCATACTCCATTTGTTCTGCAAAAATGCATCCTACCCCATAGGGAGTTCCATGGGTTCTAGGTGCTCTGCCCAATAAAAAAAATTGAGACATGCTTGTCTCATAAGGACTATAGCAATTTCCTTTTTTGGTTAGCCTGGTCATGTGGAAAAGGGGATCAGGGAGCTCTTATCTTCTCACATGGGAAGAATGGAATTTCACCCCTGTATATTAAAGACCATCTGATGTATTAACATCATAATCATTTACATTTTATTGAGAACTTACAATGTTCCAGGCACAGTGCTTACAAAAGCTGTAACAACTTTAACCTTTACATAAAGCACTATTCTTTCCCATTTTACAGCTGAGGAAATGGAGGCATAGAGAAGTTGAATTAACTGTTGAAGTTTGCAAGTACAGATGCGTTTGTGTTGGCTGAGAATCTAACCCTGGCACTAAGTTGTACTGAGTTTCCTATAATATCACATTGCCTAAAGTCAGAATAAGTTTCAAAATAACAACTCTTTATTGTTTGTTACCTTTATTGTTTATATTATGAAAACACTATCTATAATGGTCAAAATTTATTAAGTAAATTTTACCATTTTATCAAAAGAGAGTTCTCTATTAAAAAAAAAAAAAGATGTTTCCATGTTTTGCCAGGAAATAACAAGAACAGAATATTTGCAAAAAGGAGTTTATATCAATAAATTCAGCAATCTTTGTTATATTCTATATTTTCTTTCTGTGTACATATGTGAGTCTTTGTTAATCTACTATTGTAAGATGACAGGTTAAAGACCAGTACCTATCTTCTAAACTTTGTTTTTTCTTGATTGAAAGGTAGTTCATTAAAACATTCTACTTAGAGCCAACTTGGAGTGGGCACTATGTTAGGTTTGTGGGTACTGTGACAAAGCACACAGTGCTTTTAACCTCAACGAACTTATAGTCATACATATAGACATACAGATGTGGTCAACATTCACCCAGTGATGTAGCAGGGTCCTGACTTGGTGTCATGTATTGAAACTCACAATGACAAATAAGGCACAGTTTCTGGTCTCAAGAAGTTCTAAATAATTGGAATACAATATAATGATTATCAGTGGATTACATACAAAGTATCTGATAGTATTGGGAATGGATTAGGGAGGCTTTAGAGAAGAGATGATACTAAAATTATCTTAAAGATAAGTAGGAGCCTACCACGTAGACAAATTGGAAATACCATATAAGAAAGACAAATTAGCAGGAGCAGACACCTAGTTATATAGGAGAACTTGTGGATGCTAGAGGAATGTGAGTGGTTTAAATGTGTCTAGACTGTAAGAATTGAATATAATAAAAAATATATTTTTTAATTGTTTTATTTTATTTTTATCATGATAAGTATATTCCTTAATTCCTATACCTACTCCCCAACCTCCACTCTGGTAACCATCAGTTTGTCCCCTATTGTTAAGCATCTGTTTCTCAGTTTCTTTCTCTCTCTCTCTTTTTTAGTTTGCTTATTTGTTTTGTTTCTTAAATTCCACATATGAGTGAAGTCATATGGTATTTGTCTTTCTCTGACTTATTGCACTTTGCATTATACTCTCTATCTCCATCCATGTTGTTTCAAGTGGTAAGAGTTCATTCTTCATTATTATTATTATTATTAGACTATAATATTTTGTGGGAGTAGTAGACAATGAGACTGAAGTAATAGGGAAGGCTCATATCATGCCTAATCCTCGTTTATTTTCTCATAATAGCATATTGTACCCTAACTTGACTAACTATATGTCAAGTATATACATAAAGACACAGAATGTCTTCTTCATGTTGTGGGGATAGTTTGACATTAAATTATTTTTCAAAATTTGTGCCCTTGAAGAAGAGTCATCTTATGTGTAGGAGCATATAATTTTAATTTGGTCTTTCCAAGATTTGAGTGATTTGAGGGAAAAAAAATAACATATTACCCATTCAGAGACTGTTATGATGTACTTATAAGAAAAAATAGGATTTGAGATTTATATTATTTTATGAAAGAAGCATAAAATTCTAAATCCAGAGAACATTCTGATCAGCTAAAGAGATTTTATTGCAACTTTAAACAGCCACAATAATTAAATATTTTGCTCAGGTACCATTTGTTATTTTGGTTTTCTTTCCCACCATCTCTGACCTTGCTTTTAGATTATTAAAATCACTTGAATTTGTTATGATCTTGAGCCATGGTTCTTTTTATAGCTGACATTTTGAATTTATTTGTAATCTCATTTGCTGTTTTACTTGCATGTTGCTTTTCTTATTATCAAACAGCCTATTTCTTTTCTTTTCTTTTTTTTTTTTTAAGGATTTTACTTATTTATTTGACAGACAGAAATCACAAGTAGGCAGAGAGGCAGGCAGAGAGAGGAGGGGAAGCAGTTCCCTTCTGAGCAGAGAGCCCATGCAGGGCTCAATCCCAGGACCCTGGGATCATGACCTGAGCCGAAGGCAGAGGCTTTTACCCACTGAGCCACTCAGGCGCCCCAAAACAGCCTATTTCTTATTTGCAAGTCTACAGCCTCCTCTATACTAAGATCTAGTTTGCATTTTTTATGTACCTAAAAGAAACAGAGAATTTGTTAAAAATTAAAAAAAAAAAATTCAAAGTTGAATTGAGTTCAGCTGCTCAGTGTTTTTTGAGTTACTACCTTTTCAACTCCAGGAAACTTCGAGTTTTGTGAACAAGTGAAGATGGTTTTGCAGATCTTATATTCTCAAGAGAAACTGCTCCACAGTACAGTCACTTAGAATGAGGTTTTGAATACTGTAGATTGATCTTTTTTGAATCCTCTTTCTGCATTTGAAATATTTTGAGGATGTCAATAGGCATTTAGTAAGTACTGAGTGATTAAATAACAAACACATGCAAATATTTTTCCATTATTTATCTAATAAGTTTCTCTGTGATATTTCAAACTCCCAACAGAATGAAGAAGCTTACCCTCGGTTGGATCTTTCTTCTACCTAGAGCATAACCAGACTCTTCCAGTTTGCTTCGTATTCACTATGGGAATATTGTTTGGTGAGTTTTCTTCTTCCATTCATATTTTTACCACTTTTCTCTAGGGCAATGGATAGAAAGTAATACTAAGAAAAACAAGACTTGATTCCTTCCTCAAGGAACCTCGAATTGACTAGAAGCTATAAAAAAGATGGAACTCAATAATATAAATTATGTCAAAAAATACAGATTGGGATTGAAGTGAGACGAAGATCATTTTTTAATAAAGGGTATTTTTAGGTATAGATTGTGTGAGTGATGTATTCTTATGCAAAGGATAATGAAAAAATGAAGTTGAGAAAGTATAAGGATTCTGCAGAGTAACAGAATTTGGCTGGAACATTTAATTAAGAAATTGTAGATGATAAGGCTGGAAGGACAGTTTGGGGTCATATGGGGGATTTAGAAAGCAGGTTTAGAGGTTAAGATTTAATACGCTGAGACAAGAAAAGAATTTGAACAGAGGAGTAGCATGGACAAACAGATATATTGGGAAACTTTGGCAGCATATGTACTGAAATTGGAACAATACAGAGAAGATTAGCATGGTCTCTGCTCAAGGATGATACACATATTCATGAAATATTTTATACTTTTCAACATAGGAAATATAGTCAATGATAATGTAATAGTGTTGTACAGTGACAGATGGTAGCTAGGTTTGTGGTGAACGTAGCATAACATACAGAGATGCTGAATCACTACGTGGTACACCAGAAGTGAAAGACACATGGAGTCAACTAAACTAAAAAGAGAAAATTTGGCAGCGATGTGTCAGCAAACGGGGGGTATAAGAGACTCTTGAATCAGAGGGTTAGCCAGAAGGTGTTCATGTAGGTAGGAACTAATGAGGCTCTCAGAATAGTGGAAATGCATTCTGGAGACAGTGGGGTTATCTACAGGACCGGCCAGGTTTTGTCTGGGTGGCATAGTGAGAGGAAGAACCAAGAATGAATTCAAGATTTTTTTTTTTTTTCCTGTGTGACCAAGATAACAGCGAGGCTGTTAAATAGGAGTCAGGAGGAGGAAGAGATTTTGAAAAAAATAGTGTGATAATTTTAGTTTTTTATATATCAAAGTAGAGAATTCCAGCGGGTTTTGAGCATAGATTTAAAAGTTATGTGTATAGATGGTGGAAAGCATAGGAAATTACAAGATCCTTCAGGGATAGAAAGTAAACATGAAAAAGAAATTTCAATAAGAAAAAAAATAGGTGCATATTCTTGGAATTTAAATATATTGTGGTAAGAAGTACCATAACAGTAAAAGAAGGTGCCATAGACATCTACCATAGTCTTTTTTAGAGTTAGGGAAAGCTTCCCAAGGAAGGGAAGGCAGCATGATTAGGGGTTGTCAGAAAGATCAGATGAGAGCTAGAATGGCCTGTGGATTCAGGACAGTAATCTCTTAGGCCAAACCTAGGAAGGCTCAGTGTCCTGTGAAGTTCCTCCCTTGAAATCTAATATCAAAGCCTACATATTCCTTTAAGTATAGATCTCTTAAAACTTCAAGATACTTCTCCCCCCTCCAAAGGCTCCCTGACTTATAATCATGTTTTAGAAGGTCTTATACAAATGATTTTTCCTTAATTCAAAACTGTATATCTAAATTGTCTTGCTAAGGCCTTTAAATTTATCTTGATTTTTCTGGGTAATAAGCATAGGGTAAAGTTAATAATTCTTACTATATTGGCCATAAGCCAAAATTTGGACCTATGTTTATTAGCCTTAATTCCTGCCTTCTAAAAACTTATTTTTGGAAATATATACTTTATCTGAAAATTTTCCCTGTGTTCATATATTTCTTCCCATTTAATGTTTGTATGTTCTTTGACAATTTTCCTTGTAATTTTTCCTAATGTATTAAGGTACATATCTGCTTTCATTTTCATTAGCTTTTGTATCATCACTGGAGGCTTGTATGTTCTGAAAATTAGCAAAGGATTTAAAATTACTTTATAATTCTATGAAGAGTTATAAGCACAGCTTAGGATGTTTTTAAAAGTAATAATAATACCAATACCAGTGATACCAAGGAGTAGTCAAATACTACTACAAACAGTAATACTACCGTATTAATGAATGTTAACTATATTCTAGGACTGCCTTGTTCAGTATAGTAGTCACTAGTCACATGAAGCTACTGAGTACTTAAAAGGGGACTTAAACTAAATTGAGATATACTCTAAGTGTAAAATAAGCATTAGATTAAAAAGATGTTGCATTTCTACTGGACAGCACTGTTCTGGGGCATGCTAATGTCCTTTAACTGTCCTTTAAGCTCCACAAACTACCTATATGGGGGTGCAGACATTAGTATTACTACCGTGTTATAGAGGAGAAAGCAGGTCCCATTACCAGCTAACCAGTGGTAGAGAAGTCATCTATTCACTCTGGCTCAAATGGAGGACTGGTTTTCAAACAGAAGATAGAAGTTGTTGTTAGGCTTGAAGCACACATTTGAGAATTTACTTCTGCGTTTGCTTTGATAGTAACTTTTCCATTTCATATGACACCTGAAGTTGGCTTCATTATCACTGTCAGTTTTAAAGGCACAGAACCTTTCACAGAGGTGTGTACTATCCAAGTGCATTATGTATACCAAACTATATAATATACACCACAATGTGTAATGTACATGAAACTGGATTCAAATACAAGGCTAAACAACTTGCCTAGACCTGGAAGCTGTTACAGAGATTAAATGGAAGGGCCCCAGCTGTATGCTTTATAGGTTATAATCTAGCTCTTGTGTGTAGGCTAGGGTGTTGTTAATATCTTGGTGATCCACTGGGATAAAACTTGGTACCAATTGGATTTCTAGCCTCTTCTAGTTTCTGACTGGAACTTTGAGTTTTCATTGCCCAATAGATCCCTAAGGGGTGCTTCTTTGTAATGAATTATAGAAAGCTCCTTTGGGTCTAACTTTGATAGTGGTTCTGCCCCTGAACAGAAATAAGCCTCAGAGAAATCACACTTCAATCTTTTATGAAGCCACTTCTTTAATTTCTTCTTTAGTCAAATGTTATCATGCCTGCAGCTGTCCCTTAAGATGGAAGAATTTGAAGTATACTCTCTAAAGAATCCTGATTCTTTTTTGTTTATTCACTCTCCAGCTCCTAATAATAGCCACTATTCTATCTGGAGCCTGAGAGACTGTGCCTTTTTTTCACATATCCCACGTTTACTTCTTCAAGTTTCAAGAATGCCCTGATATTTGGTGAATTGAGAATCTACTCATGTATTACTAACATCACTACAGGCAATTGTACATTGTGTACTGACTCTGTACTATATCCTTGGTGGTCAGAATAAAACAGTTTTTTAATAATTCAGACTCAGTAGGAGGTGTTTTGTAGCTTCTCTTGGGGAGTGTTGTTCTGTTGATGTAAGTTCCATCCTAAGACACAATTGTTTTAAATGTTAACATTGTTACACAAAAAAGACAATAATGCTTTGTTAAAATTTTATTTGAAATATCTCAGGAAGTATTAAAAAATATTTGCCATTTTTTTTTCTTGGGATACTTGTATTTCCTCAGTTAACCATGCACTGTTACAGTTAGCCCTCTTGATAATTCTCAAGGTTTAAGAACTGTAACATTTTTAGAACAATTTATGAAATAAGCACTTAGAGTAGCATTTTCTCCATGCCAGGTACTATTTTACGTGCATTAGAAAATATTAAGTCACTAATGCTATGACTAAAAGGGTAAATGTGTATTTCCTGTGACTTGAGCAATTTATGAAAAACTAAGTACATTCCTGGGTATAAAATATACTTTTAAAATTATAGTAACATTATTTTTATTGATAAAACAAGCATGTAGAAATGCATGATGCAGAACCAATATTGACTATATTGACTATATAATTTTGGAGATCTGTTTTTAAGAGAATGAAAGAGTGGCGCCTGGGTGTCTCAGTGGGTTAAGAGAATGAAAGCTACCATCACTTATCTACCCTTGAAACCATCTACCTGTCTGTTCATTTATTGATTAATACTTTAGAATACTTTTTACTTCAAAAGGGTTTTTAATGATTTGTGGTGTTTGAATATATATAAAAGAACAAATAACTTAAGCAAGTGACAAGCATGATCAGAAATAACTTAGAATAAAAATATTTGTACTGGAATCCATGAGGAGATAGTCACAACAATTAAACCCTCTATTTTTTGATTCTCTTCCTTATCACAAAAGGGAAGGAACATGGGATGAATCATAATTTTTGAATGATAAAAATTCAAGAGTTTGTCTGGAAAGTCATTTTTTTTTCTAGGTACTAAAGTCTAGGAGATCATTTTTGGAGGGTCTCTTACATAAGGGATGCCAAGTAAAAATGTATTTCCTCTGTGAGAATGAGGATCTTCTAATGACATTACATGGTAACTCCACAAACACCTTTCTGCTAGGAAGCATGCTAACATAATCCAGGTATACTGCTTCACTACATGGAATTTAATAAATACAAAGCATACAGAACACCAAGAAATTAGGACACAAATCTCACAGGTGCTCACATTTTCAAACTTCACAGTTTTTAGCTGAGCTTCAGTACACCAGTGAGAGCAGTTAGTTTAAAGTAGTGCATTCAGGCTAGTGATTATACTTTCTTCCATTACTTGGGAGGAATCCTATATTTGGCAGATGGTTAATATGTATTCTGCAATACTGAGTGATATTATGATATTTATCCTTGCTATTAATGGCCCAGCAGGTGTTAGTACTTCCAAGATACTCTTCTCCTTGAATTCAAGAATTGCCTCTCCGTGTGTTCCATGGTACCATAAACAAATTTTATTTTAACCCTTATAATGGAGGTATGTTAATCTTAAAATAAATTTTACTTCATATTTTGGTCTTTTTTCTCTGATGTCTGAGCTACTTGAGGAGAGGTGCTCTCTTATCATTGTAGTTCCAGCACCAGAACAGGTGTGACACATTAGAAAATCTTTTATATATATTTTGTAAATGAATGAATAAATGCATGAATTAACTTACCACTGATTGGTGTTTTCATTCAGTCAAAGAACCATGCTTAACAGAGATCCCCAAGGATACCAGTAGCAGTGTCCTATGACAAATTTTAAAGTTCTATGATGATTTTTTGAAGCTACTTTTCAGATTTTTCTGTAATTACAGGTAAAGTCATAGCCAGAAGTCTGTGAGCTGGAGTTATATTTTGACTGAGGCTCTGTTCCCCAGTTTTCCAGTACCAGAGAATTGATGTGTCATAATTTTATCCAGGAAGATTCAGTTTCATGCTGGTCAAATTTATAGGCGATGGATTTGTAAATCAGAATTCCAATTTATTGATTTATAAGTGATCTTTTTTTTCCAATTTATTTATTTTCAGAAAAACAGTATTCATTATTTTTTCACCACACCCAGTGCTCCATGCAAGCCGTGCCCTCTATAATACCCACCACCTGGTACCCCAACCTCCCACCCCCCCGCCACTTCAAACCCCTCAGACTGTTTTTCAGAGTCCATAGTCTCTCATGGTTCACCTCCCCTTCCAATTTACCCAGATTTCCCTACTTCTCTCTAATGCCCCTTGTCCTCCATGCTATTTGTTATGCTCCACAAATAAGTGAAACCATATGATAATTGACTCTCTCTGCTTGACTGATTTCACTCAGCATAATCTCTTCCAGTCCCGTCCATGTTGCTACAAAAGTTGGGTATTCATCCTTTCTGATGGAGGCATAATACTCCATAGCGTATATGGACCACATCTTCCTTATCCATTCATCCGTTGAAGGGCATCTTGGTTCTTTCCATAGTTTGGCGACTGTGGCCATTGCTGCTATAAACATTGGGGTACAGATGGCCCTTCTTTTCACGACATCTGTATCTTTGGGGTAAATACCCAGGAGTGCAATGGCAGGGTCATAGGGAGGCTCTATTTTTAATTTCTTGAGGAATCTCCACACTGTTCTCCAAAGAGGCTGCACCAACTTGCATTCCCACCAACAGTGTAAGAGGGTTCCCCTTTCTCCACATCCTCTCCAACACATGTTGTTTCCTGTTTTGTTAATTTTGGTCATTCTAACTGGTGTAAGGTGATATCTCAATGTGGTTTTAATTTGAATCTCCCTGAGGGCTAATGATGATGAGCATTTTTTCATGTGTCTGATAGCCATTTGTATGTCTTGATTGGAGAAGTGTCTGTTCATATCTTCTGCCCATTTTTTGATGTGTTTGTCTGTTTCATGTGGGTTGAGTTTGAGGAGTTCATTATAGATCCTGGATATAAACCTTTTGTCTGTACTTTCATTAAGTGATCTTTAACCTAGAAATCAGAATCATTGGTGGCAGAGAAGAGAGTTTTATATAAATTATAAATTAGAAGATTGCATGATGAAGTCATAAAATGATTTTGGATGCCTATGAAGGTATGTCTATCTGGGTTATGGTGACCAAATGGATTATTTTAAAGGCATATTTTAAAGGCATTTTGTCTGTTAGCCAACTCATATTTCTAGTTAAGGGGTGATGGAGCCCAGATAGAGCAGACAGTAACAGGTGGTCCATGAAAAAGTAGTTTCATAGTGGAATAAGTGAAAAAAAAAAAAAAGTATAGACTCCTTTTGGAGGTTCTGGATTGTTTATAAGAATCCTTCCATAAAGAATTTTTTTCATTCAGTTTATATCTATCTAATGAACTTAATCATTTAATGAATCTAACCTTGGAACAATTTTTATCGACCCACTCATGAACACTTATTTAAAAAGAAACCATAGAGCAATGAATGTGACAGATGCTTTTCAAGGTATTCAGGGGATACATTTATGTATCAGACCAACACATTGGAAGTGAGGTATAAGCTGAATGATGTATAAACTGTGAAGGCTGAGAACGAGCCAGCCACGCAAAGTAAAGAGGATCTGAGCAGAGAGAACATCATATGCTGCTAAAGGGTGTTCAGAAAATACTCTTCTTTGTGTATTTAGAATCAATTGATAGATGTATAGGGCCATGATAAATTCCGCCTAAACAGAGACCCCCCAGAAATGTCCTGAAAAAGGTCATTCTTGGGGAAAACAGGGTTTCTGCTTCACAACTTTTATTTCTAAATAAGAATAAAAGGAGTTCCTTTCTAGATGCCCCTTGGAAGAATCTGTCCTGACTTTTGTGCCTAGTTTTTGTCTACATGTGCATTTCTTCCAAATGCAGGAGTCGCTCCTGGATTGTGGTCAATGGTGAATATGCTCTAGTTTTGGTGTCTGAGTTTTCTTCCTCTCTAATCCTCCTTACCTTAATGTGACTTTTCCCTTCTTGTATTGTGCAAGTTATTATTATTATTATTATTTATTTATTTTTGCCCAAATGTTAGTAACAGTACAAACTTCTTGCATGGGTGCAAGTGATGTGCTATTATTTGGTGACAGTGAATAACATTTCATTGTGGTGATCTGGCTTCATTACAAGTTCCCCCTGCATTGCCAGTCCTATGCTGTGACTCTTGGGCCAAGTTTTCCTCTCATCCTGGAATAGAAGCCAAAGACCTGGATGGTTGAATGGAGTGTAGCCTGTTCTCCCCAAATGACTTCAAAAGCTAGAGTGCTCTAGTTTTACAATTCATGTGAAGCACCACACTGATACCCCAAAGAAAATAATCTTTTACCTTTTATCTGGACTCTCAGCTTCTTCAGTCATTGCCAGTCAGGAGCTGATAGACTGCCTTTCTGCAGTTCCACGTTCAAGCTATATCGGAAATGAGAAAGGCCATTTTGAGGACTTCAGAAAGGGGAAAGGGAGGGAGAACAGATGGTACAATGAAAATCTATAGGTGTGCCTTCAGGTGAAATTTAGTTCTCAGAGGAATGAGAACCTAGCTGTGAAAGAAGGTTCTCGAGAAGCAAACCTAACCTTGTTGGGAGAGACAAACAATGCCCCCATTTCACCCCCACCCCCAAAAATTATGAGTAATTTTTTTGCATGTAGGAAACACTCTTACTCTGGTAATATGGGCTCAAATAAATAAATTAATTGTAATATGTTAAAAAAAACCCAACTTTAAAACTGGATTCAATTGTTGAAGAATGTGGGCATCTTGGGGTGCCTGGGGGGCTCAGCTGGCTAAGCATATGACTCTTGATTTTGGCTCAAGTCATGATCTCATGATTGTGAGATTGAGCCCCACGTTGGGCTTCTTGCTCAATAGAGAATCTGCTTCTCTCCCTCGGCCCTTTCCCCTGTTCTTTCTCTCTCTCAAATAAATAAATCTTAGAAAAAGAATGTGGGTATCTTTTCCTCCAACACTTCTTTTTCATGAAGACTTGAGACGGAATTTCTGTTTGCAATTGTCATTAAAATAATGGCTATTATTTTTGTTAATTATACAAATAAAATTTAAAAATTTAACTTAGGGGCACCTGAGTGGCTAAGTGGGTTAAGCCTCTGCCTTCGGCTCAGGTCATGGTCTCAGGGTCCTGGGATCGAGCCCCACGTCGGGCTCTCTGCTCAGTGAGCCTGCTTCCCCCCTCTCTCTGCCTACTTGTGATCTCTCTCTGTCAAATAAATAAATAAAAATTAAAAAAAAATTAACTTAGATTGCAGATATACATACACACACACGAAAATAAGACTCCCATAATTTTAACTGCCAATGGTTCTGTTGCCACAACTTTAACTATTCTAACCATTTAATATATTTAAACATGTAAGAAAGTGGGGCAGAGGGACACGTGTAATCTCATAGACCAGTGGCCTGGGTCTTGGTCCACATGGAATGAATATCACTAACTCGGTTTTTAAAAAATCCTTATGGCAAATTAGTTTCTAAGATTAAAGTGTTCCTTACTTTTTAGATGAGAGCTTTATGATACATCAGGAGTTATCTTCAGAAAGGGAAGATCAGACAAACCATAAGTGACTCTTAATCTCACGAAACAAACTGTGGGTTGCTGGGGGGAGGGGGGTTGGGAGAAGGGGGGTAGGGTTATGGACATTGGGGAGGGTATGTGCTTTGGGGTAAATTGGAAGGGGAGATGAACCATGAGAGACTATGGACTCTGAAAAACAATCTGAGGGGTTTGCAGTGGCGGGGGGGTGGGAGGTTGGGGTACCAGGTGGTGGGTATTATAGAGGGCACAGCTTGCATGGAGCACTGGGTGTGGTGAAAAAATAATGAATACTGTTTTTCTGAAAATAAATAAATTGAAAAAATAAATAAATAAATAAATAAAAATTAAAAAAAAAAAAAAGAAAGGGAAGATCACTTCATAAAGTGACACTTAGATTCCCAAGTAGACTGACATCTTCATTTTATCTTGTTGGTTGTATGGTAATTTTGCTCATCTTCAGTTTGTGGTTTCAAAATCAACTTCCCCGGAGGCTAAGCAGGGAAAGAAAGAAAGAATGGGTGGCAGGGAGGTAGAGAGGGAGAGCAGGGCCAGGGTAGACCAAGAGGAAGTGGTGAGGAATGCGGATACCAGAAGTGGGCATGCCACAGCTGGAAAAGGCAGCCTCAGGTTAGCTCTAGCAATTGCTATTATGTGGGATTATTGAGTGCCAGATGTCCTACTTTCAAAGAGAAACTGAAAACTCAAAATTTCACAAGAAATATGCTTATTTTTTAAATACTAGTAACTCCCTCATTTTTGTTGTTGTTGATTTTAACTGAGTGAAAGAATCCCAACCACATCATTGTTAGTTTATAGTCTTTTAACTAGAGAGTAGAGCTTGATGATCTTGCGTCTAGATTTAGGGATTTTTAAATTTTTTTTTTTATTTTGGGACTAGTCCACCACCATGGAATCTTTAATTATAAAGGCATTTCTAAATTTCTGTTAAATGAAGAGTCTAGAAGCTTTGATCAGGAAATGCAGAGAAACTCAAAATCAGATAATGGTCAAAATTAAACAAATTGCCATTTTTAAAAGACGAAACACTTTCTATGAAATTTATGTTCAGATTGCATTGTTTTTTGATTCATTCATTGAGAATTTAGTATTGAGGAACCTTGCGATGAAAATGAAAAACAATGGTAACCTTCTCATCTGTAAATTATGCTAACATGATTTTTATTCAGATCATAAAGATTGACTTTAAAATGGAACCTCTATATGTACTTTATTGAAATACTGATGTTCTGAAGAATTATGGCCTGACCTATGTGAAAAGAATAGATACAGTAAAATTATAGAAGATTATTATCAAAGAGTAAAATAACAAATATGTATCAAGGGAATCATTAAACTATAGTATTTAAGTGTTTTAATATACACATTTCTTTATGTTCTTCTGAGGTATTAGAACTCTGATAAGGCAGAGTTTTTGCACCCTTGGAAACTTTTATATAGGTTTCTAATTAAGTCAGTGCATGGTGTTTGTCTTGTTTAGTTTATGATAGTGCAGTTTCCTAGTATGTATGCTGTACCAAATTTTTTCATCTTTTTAAAATTGCTAAACTAAAATTGAGAACATTTTGATTACTTATAGTTGGCTAATTGCAGTTAATAAGCTATCACTTTTACCATTCATATTTGTCAGTAAAATATTAGCATGAAAATATCCCAGGTATTAAAGAAATAAATATTTCTTTTTTTTTTTTAAGATTTTATTTATTTATTTGACAGAGAGAGATCACAAGTAGTCAGAGAGGCAGGCAGAGAGAGAGGGAGGAAGCAGGCTCCCTGCTGAACAGAGAGCCCGATGTAGGGCTCGATCCCAGGACCCTGAGATCATGACCCGAGCCAAAGGCAGGGGCTTTAAGCCACTGAGCCACCCAGGGGCCTCAGAAATAAATATTTCTGTTATGAAAGAAGAAACCCTTACATTTAAAAAAAATTGTTCCAAATATTCTGCATTAGAATTATTTCAGCAACTGTGTTAATGCTGATAAAGAAATCCTTAGTTTCTATTAATACACATTGCTCTGAAGCTGGAAGAAATAATGTGTAAATATTCTTACATTTATGTGTAGTGAAATACTAAAATGTTGGAAACAACCTGGGGTGCCTGGGTGGCTTTAGAGTCCAGTTGGTTAAGAGTCCAGTTCCTGGTTTTGGCTCAGGTCATAATCTCAGGGTTGTGAGATGGATCCTGTGTCAGTCTCTGTACTCCATGGGAGTCTGCTTGAGATTCTCTTCTCCCTCCCCTACCTACCTCTCTAGCCCTCCCCTGGCTTGCACTCCCTCCCCTCACTTGTGCTTGCCTGCTCTCTCAAAAAATAAATAAAATTAAAAAATTTTAAAAAAGGAAAAGTTGGAAACAACCTCAATCTCCATCAATACAGGGAAAATGAAATAAATTATGCCTCATATATACAACAGCATATTAATCATCAGAGCAAAAAAATGAAGTATCTGTGAGCTGTCATAAAAATACTCTAAAATATATTAAATGAATAAGTGAACTACAAGACAAAATGTGCAGCATGATTATGTTTATATAATTTTACCCCCCAAAAAACCACACAACCTAAGTATATATTTTATACATATATAAGATCACGGAAAGAGGTGTGACAAATATCCACTAAACCATTACAAGCATTTTCCTTTGAGAAGAGAAATAAACTTGGGGGTTGGGATGATTGTATGATAGGGAGTTCATGTTCACTATGTATACTTCTTTATTTTTTTTAAAAAAGTATCACCAGGAATGTGTATTTTATATCAGACATATTAAGATTTTAAAATTTGGGCTTATTATTCTCCATTCATTATATGAAAAGGAACATGATATCAACTTGTCCCATTACTAGTGATTTTAATTTGATCACTTGTTTAAGATGGTGTCTGTGCTATGGTGAGTGCTGTGAAGTGTGTAAACCCGGTGATTCACAGACCTGTACCCCTGGGGATAAAAATACATTATATGTTTATAAAAAATTTAAAAAAATTTTTTTAAAAAGACGGTGTCTGTGGTATTCTTATCAAATACACATAACCTGAGCATTATTTTTAGGAAATATCCCAATTGTTGGACAGGTTCATGTAGAGGACATGACCATTGGTTGACCCTCAAGCTGGACCTGGGTAACTGGAAGTTCCTCACCCCCTTCCCTGTCCTCAGAATGTACATTCTGTTCACCACTCCCACACTAGGAGCTGTTTTAAGGATGTGGCCTTGAGAGAGTAAGGTGTATGGATGGTGCACATGACTGAACACACTTAAGGCCTCTGTATAATTTTTAAGTTAAAGTATCTCGCTGCAGCCCAAGATAAGTCATGTATGTAAGTTCCCTTGCTTATTAAATCTGCTGCCTACCAATCTGAAGTGGCCTCTTTGTTCTTTGCTTGCCCTTCATGGTTGGGGGTCAGCTTTTAAACCATCAATTTATGAGACTTTTCCTTAAAAAATATCAATGTGAAAAATGAAAAAAAACAGAGAGGCGGAATTGTTCTAGATTAAACAGACTGAACAGGCATGGCAATGAAGTACAAGTTATGATTTAGGATTTTCTTTTGCAATGAAAGAATGGTATTGGAACAACTAGAGATATCCAAATTTGGTTTATAGATTAAAACACACTAGTTAATAATGCTTGGTATATAAACACACTAGGTATAAAATTCTAGGGTCATCCTTTCTTCCTTTCAAAATTTAACTGTACTGTTTACACTACTAACAAGAGTACTTCTAGGGGTGCCTGGGTGGCTCTGTGGGTTAAGCATCTGCTTTTGGCTCAGCTCGCGATCTCAGGGTCCTGGGATCGCGTCCCACATGGGGCTCTCTGCTGAGCGGGGAGCCTGCTTCTCCTCTCTCTCTGCCTGCCTCTCTGCCTACTTGTAATCTCTCTCTGTCAAACAAATAAATAAAATCTTAAAAAAAAAAAAAGAGTGCTTTTATAGATAGACTGAGACCAGACTAGCATGTGAATTTTTGTTTTCCTACCTGGATGTCTGTATGATTCTTTCTTTGGTCCTTATAGTTCAGTAACTTCCAGACGTTATATCTCAGTGTGACCTTACTGTATTAATTTTTCTTGGAATTTGATATACTTCTTTGATCTGCAGACTAAAGCCATCATTTCAGAATTATTTTCTTCTATTTTAGATTTGAGTATTTTTTTTTCTCTTCTAGTTGTTTAGTTCTCCCCACCAACCCTGCCCCAGGAAAACATGTCAATAACGCACTTGTTATATCTCTTTACTTATGTTCTATATCTATTATCATTTATACTCAATTTGAAGTCATTGTTCTTTTTCTTGTTTTCTGTGAATTACAGAATTCTATTAATATATTCCTGACTCTGTGTGTGTGTGTGCATGCTTGGACACTAATCTAGCTTTTGTCTCTATTGTGTTGTTTTTTCTTTTCTATTCTGAGCTCATAAGCTCCCCTTCCACCCCTTTCATTAGTCTCTTCTTTGAACATTGAAAATTTTTTTAAAGAAAGAGTTCAGAGCTCTAATTTCTTTGAGGGAGTAGAAACTCTTTTGACTTTTCACATGTTTTAGTGGGTAAGTTTTCATTTGGTTTCTGTTCCTCATCTGCCTCTTTTCATTCCTCCCTCCAGTTTAATGCATGTTCCATATTGTTTTCTTTTTGATTATGCCTAATACTCCAATGAGATTGCTTAATGTCTGGAAAAACAGAAAGAGAACAAGAGAGGAGATATGGGGAAGGAGGAGATCTATGACTGCATGCACTTGCCATTTGTGGCCTTATAGAGTCTTTCATCAAATCTGTCTTTTTATTACCTTTTTCTGATCTGTCATTTATTACTTTTTTTAATGATATGGCTCAGAATAAGGTCTCTTGGGCATAGATTTGCTACATTTTAATCTGGTAATTGTTTCCCATTCTTCCTCCTAATTACTAATTCACATCTGATGATCTTTTGCTTTACTGAGAATTTAGGGAATAAATAATAAAAACAATGTGGCAGCATGATTCAGTCCCTCATTTTTAATGACATTGCATGAATATTTAAAGGAATCAAATCTTTATAGGACTACCACCTCTTCTGCTGCCCATCCATCATTTAGATTTCAGTGTTCCAAACCAGAGTCATAGATTAAACCTTTCCAGATTGAGGTGCTCTTTTGGGGCAGGGGTGGAATCCTATACTTGCTAGAGCTCCAGTAAGCACAAGTCAACTCTTAGCACTTCTCTCCTTGGTCTAGAATCCATGGTGTTTAGCAGGTGAACTTCATTGTATGAGCTTTGGAATTGAGAGAGTTATTTTATTGAATGTGGATTATTTTCTCTGTTTTTCACGCTTTTTATTGTTTTTGGTTTTTGTTGTTTTGTGGGAAGGATATAGGAACAAATAAAAATGCTTTTATTCAGTATTGTAAACAAAGTTATTTGTGAGGTAAACTGTTATTTTCTGTCTTTATCTTCTTTAAATTTAATGGAGTCTATAGAAGCTGAATGTGAGTCATAACAAGTGATATTCAAAAGAGTTAAATCTCCTATGTGAACTTTACAATCTTACTTGGGTTTATAGGCAATATACTGTATGCTTATGAATATGTATTAACTACCACACAGATTGCTTGAAATTTTTAACTTAATTTTGTAGTAGCAGACAGCCTGAAACTGCAATTATGCTACCATTTACTGTTGTGTAAAATTCCACTTGATGCTAATTATACTTAATGATTATAGTTCTTAGCAATAATTACAGTATAAAATCTGTAAAGCAGAATTATCTTTACTCATTTGGTAAGCTGGGTTTTTAGTAAGAACAAGAGATCTGAAACTTTAGCAGTATGAATGTCCCAGCCATAAATTATATTTAGCATCTGAATACTACCAAGACTAAATCATTTAGTGCTACAATAGAAATACAGTGGACTTCATGGTGAGTTCCATATGCCTTCCTTCATCAACATCACTTTTTTACAAGATAATGATAAGAGGCAAGTAGTTTTTTATAGCTATAAAAATGAAAAAAAAAAAGGCTGAATTTAAGTACTATTCTTTGGTAATAGCAGCTGCCACAATGCAGACCAGTCCTCTTACAACTATAACACATAAATATGGAGAAAATAATATTTCAACACAATTTCAACTTAAACATAAGACCTGTTACTCTAAAACTCTGAGAAGAAAACAAAGAAGAAGCGCCTTGACATTAACAATGTGTTAGCAATGATTTTTTGGATATGACACCAAATGCACAACATAAAAGTGAAAATCAATAAGTAGGTCCAAATCAAACTTAAAAGCTTTGGGACAGAAGAGAAAAACTATTGACAAAATTAAAGGCAGCATACAGAATGAGAGAAAATATTTGCAAACCATACATTGAATAGGGAGTTAATATCCAAAATATATAAAGAAATTATATAGCTCAATAACAACAACAAGAACAACAAACCCCAAAAATCTGACTTAAAAATGGGTAGAGGAACTATATAAACAGTATTTTTTTTAAGAGATTTTATTTATTTGACAGAGAGCATACAAGCAGAGGGAGTGGGAAGCAGAGAGAGAGAGAAAAAGAGAGAGAAGCAGACTCCCTGCTGAGCAGGGAGACCCACGGGGCTCCATCCAAGCACCCTGGGATCATGATCTGAGCTGAAGGCAGATTCTTTTTTTTTTTTTTTTTTTAAAGATTTTATTTGTTTATTTGTCATAGAGAAGCGAGAGCAAGCACAGACAGACAGAGTGCAGGCAGAGGTAGAGGGAGAAGCAGGCTCCCTGCCAAGCAAGGAGCCTGATGTGGGACTCGATCCCAGGACGCTGGGATCATGACCTGAGCCAAAGGCAGCGTTGTTCAACATTACAAATCATCAGGGAAATGCGATCAAAACCACCATGAGATATCACCTCACACCCGTTAGAATGACTTGTCAAAAAAATAAGAAATACGTATTGGTGAGGATGTGGAGAAAGGGGAGCACTCATGCACCATTGGTAGGAATATAAATATGTGTAGCCCCTTTGGAAAATTATATGGAGTTTCCTCAAAACATTAAAAATAGAACTACCAATAGTCTAGCAATTCCACTTCAAGGTATTTATCCAAAGAAAATAAAAGCACCAGTTCAAAAAGATACATGCACCTTCCCATTCATTGCAGCATTATTGGCAATAGCCAAGACATGGAAGCCACCTAAGTATCCATCATTAGAAAGATGGTCACATACACACACACACAATGAAATATTGCTCAACCATAAAAAGAATGAAAGTTTGCTATTTGGGACAACATAGATGGATCTTACAGGTATTGTGCTAAGTGAAATAAGCCAGAGAAAGGCAAATACCATATAATTTCACTTATACGTGAAATCTAAAAAACAAAACAAATGAGCAAACAAAATAAAACCAGACTCATAGTTACAGAGTGATTGATGGTTTCCAGAGAAGAGGGAGGGCAGCAAAATGGGTGAAAGGGATTAAGAGTAGAAACTTACAGTTATAAAATAACTAAGGCCTGGGGAGATAATGTACAGCATGGGGAATATAGACAATAACATTATATTAGCATTATATGGTGACAAATAGTAATTAGACTTGCATTTATCATTTCATAGTATGTATAAATGTCAAATCACTATGCTGTACAATATAATTATATATATAATACATATATTATGTATAATATATATATATAATATGTCATATATATGACTGAAACTAATATAATATTGTATGTCAATTATACTACAATTTTAAAAAAAGGAAGGAAATCCTACTGTTTGTAACAGCATGAATGGAATTTGGGGACATTATGCTAAGT
This sequence comes from Neogale vison, assembly GCF_020171115.1. Taxonomy (NCBI): domain Eukaryota; kingdom Metazoa; phylum Chordata; class Mammalia; order Carnivora; family Mustelidae; genus Neogale; species Neogale vison. Next base: position 74,741,673 of record NC_058102.1, read on the forward strand.
GAGATAGATAAGGCAGATAAAGTCAAATGCCATATGGAATTATTTACGTGTGGAATCTAAAAAGGCCAAACTTGTAAAAACAGAGAGTAAACTGCTGGTTATCAGAGGCTGATGTGTGGAATAGGAGAGATGTTGAAGGGTACGAACTTGCAACTAGTAGATAAATACATCCTGGAGATCTAATGTGGAACATAGTGATTATAGACAACAACATTGTATTAAAAACATCAAGCTTCCTGAAAGACTAGATCTTAATTGTTCCATCCACACACACATAAACCCCACAAATAATTATGTGACATGATAGAGGTGATAGCTGATGGTACAGTGGCAATCATATTGCAATATAAATATGTCAAACCCATATGTTGTATTCCCTAAATTTATATAATGTCATACGTCAAATATGTTTCATTAAAAAAAAAACCCAAGGGGCGCCTGGGTGGCTCAGCGGGTTAAAGCCTCTGCCTTTGGCTCAGGTCATGATCTCAGAGTCCTGGGATCAAGCCCTGCATCGGGCTCTCTGCTCCTCAGGGAGTCTGCTTCCTCCTCTCTCTCTGCCTGCCTCTCTGCCCACTTGTGATCTCTGTCAAATAAATAAAATCTTAAAAAAAAAAAAAACAACAACCTATTTAAAAGCATTATAGTACAGAGGGGATAGCACAAAGGGAATAGGTCAGAAACAGAAAAACAGAGGCCCAGAAAGTTGAGGCAGGCATTTGTGGCCCTTTTCTTCTGGGTTCTTTGTTGGAGGAGAGGGAATGGGGTTGGCGGGAGGTTGTGTGTGGGAGGAAGGTAAGTACCTATGGGGCCTCATTGAGCAATTGGTGTCCAGAGTCCCCAGAAAGAGGAGCTGCAAAACTCCTTGCTCTGAATGACCCCAGGAGGACTGCATCATAGCAGTAAGGGTGACCAAGAAGCAACCGTGGTTCTCTGAACCAGCTTAGTTTAGATTCACCTTAATCTATGGAAACTGGATTGAGAAGATTCCAGGCTGCTAGTGGCTCCAGGTACCTATCTGAAGCAATGACAGATTATTTCTAGAGGAAAATAACATCATCTTAGCCCTAAAGATATTATTTCCAAAATTTTACAAATAAAGGATGTGTTCACCATAAAGCATAATTTGGAAACTTGAGAAGGTAAGAGCACACAAGAAAATAAACAGAAATGGTAGACAATAGAAAAAGATGGGTAAGGACTTCTGTTTTTGGACCTATCAAAGAATAAAATATAGAATATTTAAAGGTACTGGTCAATTCAAGGGCATAAAGCCAATTAAAAAAGTTTAAATCATACTTAGTGTTAGTTCCCACTTGACATTATGATAGAAATTAAGAAAGATGATTAGGAAATCTCCATGTTTGGAAAGTAAGAAATATACATCAGATAATTGGTAGGACCAAAAAGGAATCACAATAGAAACCAGATAACATTTGAAACTAAATGATAATAAAATAGTAGCTAATAAAACTTGTGAGGTGCAATGAAAGCATTACATCGAGGGTAATTATAGCTTTAAAATAATATGTTAGAGAAGAAATAAGGCCAAAAAATAATGAGTGAAAGAAGAAAAAGATAAATTCCACAAGGGCTATCAGAGAAGAAAACAGTAAAGATAAGAGTAGAAATTAGTGGGGCGCCTGGGTGGCTCAGTGGGTTAAAGCCTCTGCCTTCATCTCAGGTCATGATCCCAGGGTCCTGGGATCGAGCCCCGCATCAGGCTCTCTGCTTAGCAGGGAACCTGCTTCCCCCTCTCTCTCTGCCTGCCTCTCTGCGTACTTGTGATCTCTGTCTAATAAATAAATAAAATCTTTAAAAAAAGGTAAAAATTAGTTAAATAAAAAATGAGCATATAATAAAGAGTATTAGTAAACCCAGAAGTGACATAATTGTTGAGAGAGAGAGAGAGATAAAGCATAAATAAATATCAGGGATGCAAAAAAGATACCATTGCAGATCCTGCTAACATTAAAAAGAGCAAAAGAGGATATTAGAAATAGAACAACTTTATAACTAAAAATTTTAAAAACTTAATGATATATATAAATTCCTAAAAATATGATCTAACAAAACTGTTAAAGAACAATCTAAATAGTACCATAATACTAAAGTAACTAAATCTATTATATAATCCATAATTATAAACACAATTCCTACAACTCATGTTGATAAAGCTTAATGAAATCTACAAAATATTTAGTCTTGTACAATCTTTTCCAGAGAATAGGAAAAGCAGAAATATTCCTAAATGCATTTTATGAAAGCAGAATGATCTTGATATCAGAGCCTGATGAGAATATAAAAGAAGGAAAATTATAGGATTATCTCACACAAAAGAGTAAATGAAAACATCCTAAATAAAGAAACCACAACAAAAAACAAATCCAAGAGTAATGGGATGTGTATGTATGTATTTGTAGAGAGAGAACACATTATATGTATATATGTAGTATGTTATGTGTAAGTATTTGGAATGTGTAAAGAAAAAAAGCAGGTATTCCAAAAACATAAACTAGGTTTAACATTGAAAAAAAAAATCCATTTCTGAAATTTCCAAAGTCAGAGAATAAAGGAGAAATATTACATGATTATCTCAGTAGATAAAAAATAACATTTGTAAAATTCAACATCCATTCATATAAAACATTCACAAACAGCTAAGACTAGGGGCGCCTGGATGGCTCAGTTGTTAAATGTCTGCCTCCAGCTCAAGTCATGATCTCAGAGTCCTAGGACTGAGTCCCACATTGGGCCTCTGCTCAGGGTGGGGGGAGTCTACTTCTTCCTCTCCCTCTGCTACTCTCTGTGTCAAATAAATAAATAAAATCTTTTAAAAAAAGTATAAGACTACAAGTGACCTTGAAAAGTGATAAGTATATCTACTTACAGGGAATATTATAGCTGGATAATTAGAATTAATAAGAAATCTTAGGAAGTTTGCCAGATATGATTTCATGATATGGAAATCAATTTATTTTTATACACTTGAAACAAACAAGATGAGGTGATATCATTAAAAATTTGGATATATATAATATATAATTTTTGTGGATATATATATATATATATATATATACACACCCCCACACACCCATCTTACTTCTCCATCTACTGATGAACACTTGGATTGCTTCCATATCTTAGCTATTATAAATAATTCTGCAATAAATAGTATCTTTTCAAAATAGTGTTTTTTGGGGGGCTTAAGTAGTCAGTAGTGGAAATACTGAATTATCTATTATTATATTTTTGAGCAAACTCCATACTGTTTCCAAAGTGGCTGTACCAATTTACATTCCTACCAATAGGCCAGAGATTTCCCTTTGCTTCACATCATTGCCAACACTTGTTATTTCTTATCTTTTTTATAATAGCCATTCTAATTAATGGGTGTGAGGTGACATCTCATTGTGGTTTTGATTTGCAATTTCCAGATGATTAGTGATGTTGAACATTTTTTCATATGTCTGTTGGCCATTTGTAGATCTTTCTTGGAAAAATATCTATTTAGGTCCTCTGTTTCAAATTGTAGTATTTGAGGGTTATTTTTGGTGTTGAGTGGTAGGAGTTCTTTATATATTCTGGATATTAATCCTTTATCAGATATATCATTTACAAATATCTTCTCCCATTCAAATGGGTTACCTTTTTGTTTTGTTGATGGTTTCTTTCACTGTGAAAACACTTTTTACTTTATTTTAAATTAATGATACTTCTGTTTTAGAGTGGCACTATTTATTTATGTTTTTGACAAGATACTGTACCTTCAATGCTCATGCTCACCAAGGCTCTAATTTAGTCTCTGGAGAACATAACAGAGCCATCCACTTGAAGGTGATAGTTGTTTTAGAAGATGCTTAAACTTTATAAACTCAAGGATTTTTATAACTCAAAGCCATTTTCTAAGCCATACTTTCTTTTACTCTAAAGAAATGGTAGCTTGATTATAGGCTTTTTTCAGATATCTAAATTAATTTGAGAGGGGAAATAGAATCTAATTAATCTTTCATAATAGTTATTAATTATAATTTTTGTGTACATAACAGAAAAGATATATATAGGTATTTATGGAATCAATATATATGGTATGAATATATGGATATATAAAAATATATGTGATATGTATATATGTGAATATACATTGATGATATGTAATTGTGATTTTTCCCCTGTTGTAAATATGCATAAGAGTGATCATCAATTCTGGAGTTATTTGGCAAGTACTTTTAATTGTGTCTTTATATATTTAAAATGTTACTAGCTATGATGGGTCACTGCTAACAGTTGTCCTTGGATATCTGTTATGCTATGCTATGTGGAGTTTGGAATGAATACCTGTTTATTCATGATATAATCAACATCAGAAATTGGTTCAATTTTATAACAGACTAGTAGCTATGAATTTGGTTTTAGGCATTAATTGTTCATAAGATCAATTATTATTTTGATTCTCACATTGGCTCTTTTAGAATTATTATCTGGTTAATGCCAGTGTCTTTGCCCCCATAATACCTAGATAATTCATGCTTTTGTCTATAAATGTTTTCCTGTGTACGTTAGAGGATGCTACTTGTCCCCAATTTATTTCATTTTTAAAAATTTTATTTCATTTTTAAAAAAGATTTTTAAAACAATCTTTCCATATTTACAATGTCTTTGCAAACTTTCATTTGTAATTTAAGCAATATTTTGAACAATTCTCAGAAAATGTGACTCACTATTATACAATTGTCAGAGATAACATGAATAATTAATGTTTGTTGTTGCTTTCACAGATCATATTCTTTCAATAGATTTTCCTCTTATAAACTTGCCAGAGAAGGTGAAAAATAATTTGAGTCCCAACTTGCAATATTTAAAATTTCTCAGTTGTTATATACTGCTATATACAAAATAGCTTAATTGTTATATACTGTTTAGCTATCCCATTAAAAATAGAGTAAGGCATGAAAGAAAATCTATGCTCTTTTACGATGACAATAAAATAGTATATATTTATTTGATGCATAATCGTTTAAAGATATTTTTATATGTATGACATTAAAATGAGACTTTATGTCTTGCTATTTTAAAAAAATTTTTATTTAATTTTTTTAAAATAAACATATAATGTATTTTTACATATATATTGTAAATGGGATTGACTCCTTAATTTCTCTTTCTTCTGTCTTATCGTTGGTTTGTAAAGAAATGCAACTGATTTCTGTGCATTGATTTTATATAATGTATTTTACCTGTACCCAGGGGTACAGGTCTGTGTATCGCCAGATTTACATACTTCACAGCACTCACCACAGCACCCCCCCCCACAATGTCCATTACCCTGCCACCCTCTCCCTACCCCCCACCCCCAAGCAACCGTCAGTTTGTTCTGCGAGATTAAGAGTCTCGTATGGTTTGTCTCCCTCCAATTCCTATCTTGTTTCATTTATTCTTTTCCTACCCCCCAAACCCCCTATGTTGCATCACCACTTCCTCATATCAGGGAGATCATATGATAGTTGTCTTTCTCCAATTGACTTATTTCGCTAAGTATAATACCCTCTAATTCAATCCATGTCATCACAAATGGCAAGATTTCATTTCTTTTGATGGCTGCATAGTATTCCATTGTATATATATACACCACTTCTTCTTTATCCATTCATCTGTTGATGGACATCTAGGACCTTTCCATAATTTGGCTATTGTGGACATTGCTGCTCTAAACATTTGGGTGCACGTGCCCCTTGGGATCACTACATTTGTATCTTTAGGGTAAATACCCAATAGTGCAATTGTTGGGTCATAGGGTAACTCTGTTTTCAACTTTTTGAGGAACCTCCATACTGTTTTCCAGAGTGGTTGCACCAGTTTGCATTCCCACCAATAGTGTAGGAGGGTTCCCCTTTCTCCACATCCTCACCAGCATCTGTCATTTCCTGATTTGTTAATTTTAGCCATTCTGACTGGTGTGAGGTGGTATCTCACTGTGGTTTTAGTTTGTATTTCCCTGATGACAAGTGACGTGGAGTACTTTTTCATGTGTCTGTTGGCCATCTGGATGTCTTCTTTGCAGAAATGTCTGTTCATGTCCTCTGCCCATTTCTTGATTGGATTATTTGTTCTTTGGGTGTGGAGTTTGATAAGCTCTTTATAGATTTTGGATACTAGCCCTTTATCTGATATGTCGTTTGCAAATATCTTCTCCTATTCTGTCAGTTGTCTTTTGGTTTTGTTAACTGTTTCCTTTGCTGTGCAAAAGCTTTTGATCTTGATAAAATCCCAATAGTTCATTTTTGCCCTTGCTTCCCTTGCCTTTGGTGATGTTCCTAGGAAGATGTTGCTGCCTGTGTTCTCCTCAAGGATTTTGATGGAGTCCTTTCTCACATTGAGGTCCTTCATCCCTTTTGAGTCTATTTTCGTGTGTGGTGTAAGGAAATGGTCCAATTTCATTTTTCTGCATGTGGCTGTCCAATTTTCCCAACACCCTTTGTTGAAGAGACTGTCTTCCTTCCATTGGACATTCTTTCCTGCTTTGTCGAAGATTAGTTGACCATAGAGTGGAGGGTCTATTTCTGGGCTCTCTATTCTGTTCCATTGATCTATGTGTCTGTTTTTGTGCCAGTACCATACTGTCTTGATGATGACAGCTTTGTAATAGAGCTTGAAGTCTGGAATTGGGATGCCACCAACTTTGGCTTTCTTTTTCAATATTCCTCTGGCTATTCGAGGTCTTTTCTGGTTCCATATAAATTTTAGGATTATTTTTTCCATTTCTTTGAAAAAAAATGGATGGGATTTTGATAGGGATTGCATTAAATGTGTAGATTGCTTTAGGTAGCATAGACCGTTTCACAATATTTATTCTTCCAATCCAGGAGCAGAAAATTTTTCCATTTCTTTGTGTCTTCCTCAATTTCTTTTTTTTTTTTTTCCTCAATTTCTTTCATGAGTACTTTATAGTTTTCTGAGTATAGATTCTTTGCCTCTTTGGTTAGGTTTATTCCTAGGTATCTTATGGTTTTGGGTGCAATTGTAAATGGGATTGACTCCTTAATTTCTCTTTCTTCTGTCTTATTGTTGGTTTGTAAAGAAATGCAACTTATTTCTGTGCATTGATTTTATATCCTGACACTTTACTGAATTCCTGTACAAGTTCTAGCAGTTTTGGAGTGGAGTCTTTTGGATTTTCCACCTATAGTATATCATCTGCAAAGAGTGATAGTTTGATTTCTTCTTTGCCAATTTGGATGCCTTTAATTTCCTTTTGTTGTCTGATTGCTGAGGCGAGGACTTCTAGTACTATGTTGAATAGTAGTGGTGATAATGGACATCCCTGCCATGTTCCTGACCTTAGCAGAAAAGTTTTCAGTTTTTCTCTATTGAGAATGATATTTGCGGTGTTTTTTTCATAGATGGCTTTGATAATATTGAGGTATGTGTCCTCTATCCCTACACTTTGAAGAGTTTTGATCAGGAAAGGATGCTGTACTTTGTCAAATGCTTTTTCAACATCTATTGAGAGTTTCATATGGTTCTTGTTCTTTCTTTTATTAATGTATTGTGTCACATTGATTGATTTGCGGATGTTGAACCAACCTTGCAGCCCTGGAATAAATCCCACTTGGTTGTGGTGAATAGTCCTTTTAATGTACTGTTGGATCCTATTGGCTAGTATTTTGGTGAGAATTTTCACATCTGTGTTCATCAAGGATATTGGTCTATAATTCTCTTTTTTGATTGGATCCTTGTCTGGTTTGGGGATCAAGGAAGAAATACTGGCCTCATAAAATGAGTTTGGAAGTTTTCCTTCCATTTCTATTTTTTGGAACAGTTTCAGGAGAATAGGAATCAATTCTTCTTTAAATGTTTGGTAGAATTGCCCTGAGAAGCCGTCTGGCCTGGGCTTTTGTTTGTTTGGAGATTTTTGATGACTGTTTCAGTCTCCTTACTGGTTATGGGTTCAGGTTTTCTATTTCTTCCTGTTTCAGTTATGGTACTTTATATGTCTCTAGGAGTGCATCCATTTCTTCCAGATTGTCAAATTTGGTGGTGTAGAGTGGCTCATAGTATGTTCTTATAATTGTATTTCTTTGGTGTTGGTTGTGATCTCTCCTCTTTCATTCATGATTTTATTTATTTTGGTCCTTTCTCTTTTCTTTTTGATAAGTCTGGCCAGGGATCTATCAATCTTATTAATTCTTTCAAAGAACCAGCTCCTAATTTCATTGATTTGTTCTATTGGTTTTTTTGGTTTCTATTTCATTGATTTCTGCTTTGATCTTTATGATTTCTCTTCTCTTGCTGGGTTTAGGCTTTCTTTCTTGTTCTTTCTCCAGCTCCTTTAGGTGTAGGGTTAGGTTGTGTATTGGAGAACTTTCTTGTTTCTTGTTTCTTGAAAAAGGCTTGTATCGCTATATCCTTTCCTCTCAGGACTGCCTTTGCTGTGTCCCACAGATTTTGAACCATTGTGTCTTCATTATCATTTGTTTCCATGAATTTTTTCAATTCTTCTTTAATTTCCTGGTTGACCCATTCATTCTTTAGAAGGATGCTCTTTAGTCCCCATGTATTCGGGTTCTTTCCAAATTTCCTCTTATGATTGAGTTCTAACTTCAGAGTGTTGTGGTCTGAAAATATGCAGGGAATGATCCCAATCTTTTGATACCAGTTGAGACCTGATTTATGACCCAGGATGTAATCTATTCTGGAGAATGTTCATGTTCACTAGAGAAGAATGTGTATTCTGTTGCTTTGGGATGGAATGTTCTGAAAATATCTCTGTTGTCCTTCTGGTCCAGTGTGTCATTTAAGGCCTTTATTTCCTTGTTGATCTTTTGCTTGGATCATCTGTCCATTTCAGTGAGGGGGGTGGTAAAGTCTCCTAGTATTATTGTATTATTGTTGATGTGTTTCTTTGATTTCTTTATTAGTTGGTTTATATAGTTGGCTGCTCCCATGTTAGGGGCATAGATATTTAAAATTGTTAGGTCTTCTTGTTGGACAGACCCTTTGAGTATGATATAGTGTCCTTCCTCATCTCTCATGATACTCTTTGGCTTAAAATCTAATTTATCTGATATACGAATTGCCACCCCAGCTTTCTTGTGATGTCCATTAGCATGGTAAATTTTTTCCCACCCCCTCTCTTTAAATCTGGAGGTGTCTTCGGGTCTAAAATGAGTTTCTTGTAGGCAGCATATAGATGGGTTTTGTTTTTTAATCCCTTCTGATACCCTGTGTCTTTTGAGTGGGGCATTTAGCCCATTTATATTCAGGGTAACTATTGAGAGATATGAATTTAGTGCCATTATATTACCTGTAAGGTGACTGTCACTGTATATTGTCTCTGTTCCCTTCCGGTCTACTACTTTTAGGGTCTCTCTTTGTTTAGAGGATCCCTTTCAATATTTCCTGTAGAACTGGTTTGGTGTTTGCAGATTCTTTCAGTTTTTGTTTGTTCTGGAAGCTTTTTATCTCTCCTTCTATTTTCAATGATAGCATAGCTGGATATAGTATTCTTGGCTGCATGTTTTTCTCGTTTAGTGCTCTGAATATATCATGCCAGTTCTTTCTGGCCTGCCAGGTCTCTGTGGATAAGTCTGCTACCAATCTAATATTTTTGCCATTGTATGTTACAGACTTCTTTTCCCGGGCTGCTTTCAGGATTTTCTCTTTGTCACAAAGACTTATAAATTTTACTATTAGGTGATGGGGTGTGGACCTATTCTTATTGATTTTGAGGGGGGTTCTCTGCACCTTCTGGATTTTGATGCTTATTCCCTTTGCCATATTAGGGAAATTCTCTACAATAATTCTCTCCAATATAGCTTCTGCTCCACTCTCTCATTCTTCTTCTTCTGGATCCCAGTTATTCTAATGTTGTTTTGTCTTATGGTGCCACTTATCTCTCGAATACTCCCCTCATTGTACAGTATTTGTTTCTCTCTCTTTTGCTCAGCTTCTTTATTCTCTGTTATTTGGTCTTCTATATCACTAATTCTTTCTTCTGTCTCATTTATCCTAGCAGTAAGAGCCTCCATTTTTTTATTGCACCTCATTAATACCTTTTTTGATTTAACCTTGGTTAGATTTTAGTTCTTTTATTTCTCCAGAAAGGGCTTTTATCTCTCCAGACAGGATTTCTCTAATATCTTCCATGCCTTTTTCAAGCCCAGCTAGAACCTTGAGAATCGTCATTATGAACTCTAGATCTGACATATTATCAATGCCTGTATTGATCAGGTCCCTAGCCTTCGGTAATGCCTCTTGTTCTTTTTTTTGTGGTGAGTTTTTCTACCTTGTCATTTTGTCCAGATAAGAATATATGAAGGAGCAAATAAAATACTAAAAGGGTGGCAAAGACCCCAGGAAAATGTGCTTTAACCAAATCAGAAGAGACCCCAAATTGTGTGTGGGGGGGGAAGAGGGTAAAAAGAAGTTCAGGAAAAAAAAATTTTAAAAAGAATACAAATAAAGAAAAAATATAAAAAAGAAAAAAATATATATATACATTAGGCTGGTGACTAGAACCAGGGTCACCCACTTAATTTTGGGAGTATTTTGGTCTCTTAGAAGAAACTACCTCCCAAAATTTTAAAGAATGAAAGACATGTATAAGGGTAAATACAATGAAGGGATGGAATATGCCTATAAAGATGAAAAAAAATTTTTTTTAATTTCTAAAAAAGGGGTGGGGAGTGGGATGTGGGAGAGGTGATGGGAATTATGGAGGGCACATATGACATGGAGCACTGGGTGTGGTGCATAAACAATGAATTATGTTATGCTGAAAAGAAATTAATAAAAAAAATTAGCCTATAAAAAAAGAGTTGATAAAGTAAGTTGGTTGGGAGAATAACAAGAAAGAAAGTAGAGAGAATTTGCTTGGGCTGGAGACTAGAACAAGCCCAGAGCTAGATTTAGGGTATATTTTGATCTATTAGAAGTTGTACCCCAAATTTTTTAGAAGAATAAACCCTAAGTGTATACAAAAAATAAAGTTAGATACAACGAAGGATAAAATATGACTCTAATAATGAAGTTTCAAAAAAGTTTATTATTTTTTTTATGAAAGGTATTGTTAAGATAATCTAGTTAAAAAATGTTAAAAGAGGACAGAGTTGGGGCACCTGGGTGGCTCAGTGGTTTAAGCTCCTGCCTTGGGTTCAGGTCATGATCTCAGGATCCTGGGATCGAGTCTTGCATCGGGCTCTCGGCTTGGCGGGGAACCTGCTTCCCTCTCACTCTTTCTGCCTGTCTCTCTGCCTACTTGTGATCGCTGTCAAATAAATAAATAAGATCTTAAAAAAAATTAAAAAGAAAAAAAAGAGGAAAGAATAAAAGTTAAAAAAAATTTAGCAGAAGAAAAAAAATAAAATTAAAAAAAATTAACTGCAAGACTAAAGAATCATGGGGAGAAAGCCACGAATTCCATGCTTTGCTTTCTCCTCCTCTGGAATTCCGCTGTTCTCCTTGGTAAGTGAACTTGGTCTTGGCTGGATTTCTTGTTGATCTTCTGAGGGGAGGGGCCTGCTGTAGTGATTCTCAAGTGTCTTTGCCCGAGGCGGAATTGGACGGCCCTTACCAGGGACCAGGCTAAATAATCTGCTTGGGTTCACTTTGGGGAGCTTTTGTTTCCTGATGCTTTCCATAGAGTTCCAGAGAACGGGAATGAAAATTTGGGCCTCCCAATCTTTGGCCTGGAAGAACAAAGAGCTCAAGGTCCCACTCCTCAATGCGCCCTCAGAGAAAAGCACTCAATCACTCCCGTCTCCCTGGACTCGGGCTGTGCTCTAAGCTCACCCAGCCTGTGACCAAGCGTCTCTGTCTCTGGCACACAGCTCCTCCTGGAGTCTCTGAACCCCATAGATTCCTGAGCTCCCCCAGGGTGTATTTCCCTGGATCTTGTGGGCACCTCACTTGGAGCAGTGGCCTTTGCCACGGATTATGGCTCAAGGTAACCCTGAGATGAGAGTTCACTCCTTAGCTCTGTCTCTGTAGCCGGCTTCCCTGCTCTAATGTTTTTTAAATAAATTACAAATAGTTTTAGTGTTACAACAAACCTGAAACTTAAAAGATGCTAATTTTCTTTATAATTTATTTAATATTTAGAGTGAATTTTTCCCATTTAGTATTTGACTTACTTTTTATTTTTTATTTTTAGACTTTATTAGACTTGACTTGTATAAATTATCAGTTAGAGATGTTATAGATTACACATATCTCATATAAAACAATAAAACAAAATTTCTAGAGGACCACATAGGAGAATGTCTTCAGGGTTTGGGGTAGGGAAATAGTTCTTTGTGTTTTTTGGACACTTCTTAAAAAATTTATTTCCAGTATAGTTAACATGGAGTGTTATATGAGTTTCAGGCGCACAACATACTGTCTTAACAATTCATACAGTAGTGGAGCCTTGGTGGCTCAGTCGTTAAGCGTCTGCTTTTGGCTCAGGTCATGATTCCAGGGTCCTGGGTTCAAGCCCTGTGTTAGGCTCCCTGCTCAGTGGGAAGCCTGATTCTCCCTCTCCCTTTCCCCCTGCATGTGTTCCCTCTCTCACTGTGTGTGTCTCTCTCAAATAAAGAAATAAAATCTTTCTTTTTTTTTTTTTAAAGATTTTTATTTATTCATTTGACAGAGAGAGGGATCACAAGTAGGCAGAGAGGCAGGCAGAGAGGAGGAAGCAGGCTCCCTGCCGAGCAGAGAGCCCGATGCGGGACTCAATCCCAGGACCCTGAGATCATGACCTGAGCCGAAGGCAGCGGCTTAACCCACTGAGCCATCCAGGCGCCCAAGAAATAAAATCTTAAAAAAAAAAAAATTCCATACAGTGTCCAGTGCTCTTGGCAAGTGCACTCCTTAATTCCTATCATCTATTTTACCCATCCCCCTACCCACCTTACCTCTGATATCCATCAGTTTGTTCTCTACAGTTAAGAGTCTGTTTCTTGGTTTTCTTCTCTCTCTCTCTCTCTCTCTCTCTCTCTCTTTTCCACTTTTCTTGTCTGTATTGTTTCTTAAATTCCACCTGTGAGTGAAATCATATCATATGGTACTTGATTTTCTTTTATTTTGCTTAGTGTTATACAAACTAGCTTCATCAATGTCTTTGTAAATGACAAGATTTTATTCTTTTTAATGGCTGAATAGTATTCTATTATATATATGTATCCTCTTTATCCATTCATCTGTCAATGGACATTTGAGCTGCTTTCATAATTTGGCTACTGTAAATAACGATACTATAAACATAAGGTGCATGTATGCCTTTGAATTAGTATTATTGTGTTTTGGGGGTAAATACCCAGTAGTGTGGTTACTGGATCATAAGGTAATTCTGTTTTTAATTTTTTAAAAACTTTTTGAGGAAACTCTACACTTTTTCCCACAATGTTTACCCCAGTTTGCATTCCCACTAACATTGCACAATGATTCCTTTTTCTCCACGTCATCATCAATACCTATTTCTTGTATTTTTGATTTAAGCCATTGTAACAGGTGTGAGGTGATATCTCATTGTGATTTTGTTTTGCTTTTCTCTGATAATGAGTGATGTTCAGCATCTTTTCATGTGTTTATTTGCCATCTAGAAGTCTTCTTTGGAGAAATATCTGTTCATTTCTTCTGCCCACTTTTAATTGAATTATTTTGAATTTTTAAATTCTTTATGTATTTTGGATATTAACCCTTTATTGGATATGCCATTTACAAATATCTTCTCCCATTCTGTAGGTTGCCTTTCAGTTTTGTTGACTGTTTCCTTCACGGTGTAGAAAGCTTTTATTTTGACGTTGTCCCAATAATATATTTTTGCTTTTATTTCCCTTGCCTCAGGAGACAGATCTAGAAAAATGTTGCTACAGCCATGTCAGAGACCTTACTGCCTATACTCTCTTCTGTGATTTTTTTGGTTTTAGATCTCACATTTAAGTCTCGGTCTCTTGAATTTACTTTTGTTTATGGTATAAGAAGGTGGTATAGTTTCATTCTTTTGCATGTATCTGACCCGTTTTCTCATTACCATTTGTTGAAGGGCAAATATTTCTTGACTGAAGGCAGAGGCTTAACCCACTGAGCCACCCAGGCGTCCCAGGGCAAATATTTCTTAAACAGAAAAAAAGTTACTAACAATAAAGGAAAAGATTTATGGAATGGATTTTATTAATTAAAAACTTCTGTTTGTTTCAGGTCACCATTAAGGGAGTAAACAGGTAAGCATGAGTGGAAGAAGATACTTGCAATACCCTGTCAAAGAATTTATTTTAAAATAAATATTTCCTATTAATTAATATGAAAATAGGTAACACAAAGGGGGCAAAAATTTGAATTGGCACTTGACTGAAGAGGATATCTATTTGATTTTTAAAAAATATTTTATTTATTTATTTGACAAACAGAGATCACAAGTAGGCAGAGAGGCAAGCAGAGAGAGAGAGAGAGAGAGAGAGAGAGGAGGAAGCAGGCTCCCTGCTGAGCAGAGAGCCTGATGTGGGACTCGATCCCAGGACGTTGAGATCATGACCTGAGCTGAAGGTAGAGGCTTAACCATTGAGCCACCCAGGCACCCCTCTAATTGATTTTTTAAAAAGATTTTATTCATTTATTTGAGATAGAGAGACCATGTGCAAGCAAGATGAGAGGTAGAGGGGGAGGAAGAGAGAGAATCCAAAGTAGATTCCACACTAAGTGTGGAGCTGGGTATGGGGCTCAATCTAACAACACACGATCATGACCTAACCTGACACAAAGAATTGGTCACTTATCTGACTGAGCCACCCAGGTGCCCCAACTTGATTTTTAAGGATATGAAAATGTGTGAAAGACGATTAGTTATCATGGAAGTGCAAGCTGAAGGTATAATAACATACCTATATGCACCTGTTAGGATGACAAAATAAAACAAAAGAACAAAAGCATTATTATCAAGAATTGGCAGAGGTGTGTGACAAATAGGACTCTCATTTATAGCTGGAAGGAGTATAAATTAGTCCAACCACTTTAGGAAACTTTTGACTTCTTTACTAATACTAAATATTCATAAACTCTATGACACAGCAATTCTACCTTTAAGAAAAAAAGACATTCTATTCCTACCTGAAATATATACAATGTGTATATATTTCTGAAAACACATTTACTACAATGGTCATAGCATCATTACTCATAATAATCTCAACCTAGACACAATCATTTATTTATCAACATTAATATATGTTTATACTTAAATATTTATATATATAATAATTTTATATATAAATGTAAAACTACCTGGCAATGAAAAAAAAAAACTACTGCTACATGCAACATTGAAGAATCTCACCAACCTAACATATAATGCAAGAAGCCAGATACAAAGCAGTGCATAGCCTGTAATTCCATTCATCTGAAGTTTAAAAAGGCAAAACTAATTTATGGTGTTAGAATTTTAAGTAGTTTTCTTTGAGGAAGTGACTGATATTTGGGAATAGGTGTGAGGAATGACTAAGCTTGCTAAAAATGTTCTACCATACTTTAATGTAGATGGTGGCTACTTTGTGTATTTATATTTGAAATGCTTATGGAGCTATACACTTAAAATTTATGAACTGTATTTTATCTTTTCAGGAAAAGATTTTAAAATGTATACTGCTAGTGCACTCACACACAAATAGAATTCCTGCCAACAGCACATAATTTACTGGTATCTAAAACTGGTTGTGAGCTTAAGAGAATACCAATAATTTGCTCTCAAGATTATTATTTCTATGGAGTGCCTGGGTGGCTCAGTGGGTTAAGCCTCTGCCTTTCAGCTCAGGTCCTGATCTCAAGGTCCTGGGATCAAGCCCTGAATTAGGCTCTCTCTCTCTCTGCCTGCCTCTATCCCTACTTGTGATCTCTCTCTCTCTGTCAAATAAATAAATAAACTCTTTAAAAATAAATAAATAAATAAATAAAAGATTATTATTTCTAAGGGATATCAAGGTTTCAAAATTCCTGTACAAATTAATATGATTGTTATAATTCAAGGCTTCAAATATTTAGTGAGCATCTGTGTTGTATCTAACATTTTTCTAGGTGCTATATTAAGTCATTTTTGGGTACAAAAATAATCAGTAACGTTTTAAACTTAGTTTTCAGAATAATAAAGCATGGTAATAGTTTACATACACTTCTGTTTAGACAAGAGTTGAGTGAAATTCTTCCTTGTCAGTTCAGTATGTCTACAGCTACTGCAGCTCTTTAGGCTAATTGGCAAATAGGGCAAATGACCCTGCCACGATGATCAACAAACTCTTTTAATCTAATGGCTTAGTGTCAGGCTAAGAATTGTTTTAATACATGGGTATGATTGATTTGGATTATGGTGTATGAAGCCGCTAGATGATAATCAAGTCTGAATGAGAAAACAGACCTGTTTTTGAACTTTTGGCTTACTGTAGTAGGAACATTAGGTGGATAGAGGTGAGTTACCTAGGAAATTTTACATTCTAGGGATAAATGGTTATGATACCATGGACAGATCTGATATTATGACCTGATAAGAAATATATATTAATAGTTCCAGGCTATGCTCCCCCAAAGCTTGAACTTTCTCTAGTGTTGAGAATGATAAAGTGTCTTTTCTTATGTTAATGAGGTGATTTTGGAAAACCCCTAAAGATGGGGGCTAGTTATCAACAGAAATAATAATGTGTTTAGAGTATTGAAACTTTTCATTCCCAACCCAAGGTTTATAGGAAGCATAGAGGGACTGGAGATTGAGTTATTTCCAGTGGTCAGTGAACTAATCAATCAGGACTAGGTAGAAGCTCTATTAAAATCCTGAAAGGACAGAGTTCAGAGAGCTTCCAGGTTGGGGAATACATGAAAATGTGGAGAAAGTGGTGTGCCTGGGAAGAGCTCTGTGCCCTTTCCCCAACTTTTCCCAACATAACTCTTCCATTTAGCTGTAACAGTAATGTAGTAAATAAAAAGTTTCTCTGAAGTCTGTAAGCTGCTTGAGCACCTTGAACCCAAGAAGGATGCTGTGGGAAACTTTGACTTAAGCCAGTTAATCAGAAGTATGGGTAACAACCTGGACTAGCCATTGTATCCTAAGTTGGAGGGGGTCCTTGGAACCTCCAGTCTGAATCCTGTGGTCAGTAGCATAGTTGACAACCTGGGCTTGTGACTGGCATCTGAAGTATGTTGGGAGAGGGGCAGTCTTACAGGATGGATTCCGCAACTTGTGGAATCTGATGCTATCTCCAGGTAGATTGAATTCATGGACACCCTGCTGTTGTGTGAGAATTGCCTGGTGCTGTGTGGGAAGCTTCCCTAACCCCTCAAGGCCCTTTCCCATAAATTTAGTCTTCCTCATAAGTATACTGTGAGGATTAAATGGGATAAAGTATGGAAAGCCATACTTAGTGAGTATACAATAAATGGCTGGCTATCTGGAATGATATCTTGGGTACACAACTTGCTGTATATATGACCTTGGATAAAAAACTACAATTCTCTAAGTGTTCCCTTGGTTTTTCTTATCTATTAAGTGAAGAGTACTAACAGGACCTACTTCCAGGACTATTGGGAGCAATACATGAGATGATGCACACTCATTCTCACCAGTCTACTTTGGCTATAGAAAAGACTTGCCAAGTATTAGCCAATATAACTATGTTGATTATACTTTTCTTGAAATAACTGAACATAAAGTATAGACTGTTCATCATTCCCTCTCATTCATCATTCTGTAACCCAAATCTCTGAGAATAACATTGGTAATTAAGATAAGGAAAGGTTATAGGTTAGAAAGAGGACCACTTCCTGGCTTTTTTTTTTAATTTTTTATTTTTTATAAACGTATAATATATTTTTATCCCCAGGGGTACAGGTCTGTGAATCACCAGGTTTACACACTTCACAGCACTCACCATAGCACATACCCTCCCCAATGTCCATAACCCCACCCCCCTTCCCCAACCCACCCCCCTCCAGCAACCCTCAGTTTGTTTTGTGAGATTAAGAGTCACTTATAGTTTGTCTCCCTCCCAATCCCATCTTGTTTCATTTATTCTTCTCCTACCCACTTAAGCCCCCATGTTGCATCACCACTTCCTCATATCAGGGAGATCATATGACAGTTGTCTTTCTCTGCTTGACTTATTTCGCTAAGCATGATAGGCTCTAGTTCCATCCACGTTGTCGCAAATGGCAAGATTTCATTTCTTTTGATGGCTGCATAGTATTCCATTGTGTATATATACCACATCTTCTTTATCCATTCATCTGTTGATGGACATTTAGATTCTTTCCATAGTTTGGCTATTGTGGACATTGCTGCTCTAAACATTTGGGTGCATGTGCCCCTTTGGATCACTACGTTTGTATTTTTAGGGTAAATACCCAGTAGTGCGATTGCTGGGTCATAGGGCAGTTCTATTTTCAACATTTTGAGGAACCTCCATGCTGTTTTCCAGAGTGGTTGCACCAGTTTGCATTCCCACCAATAGTGTAGGAGGATTCCCCTTTCTCCGCATCCTCGCCAGCATCTGTCATTTCCTGACTTGTTCATTTTAGCCATTCTGACTGGTGTGAGGTGATTTCTCATTGTGGTTTTGATTTGTATTTCCCTGATGCTGAGTGATATGGAGCACTTTTTCATGTGTCTGTTGGCCATCTGGATGTCTTCTTTGCAGAAATGTCTGTTCATGTCCTCTGCCCATTTCTTGATTGGATTATTTGTTCTTTGGGTGTGGAGTTTGATAAGCTCTTTATAGATTTTGGACACTAGTCCTTTATCTGAAATGTTTGCAAATATCTTCTCCTATTCTGTCAGTTGTCTTTTGGTTTTGTTAACTGTTTCCTTTGTGCAAAAGCTTTTGATCTTGATAAAATCCCAATAGTTCATTTTTGCCCTTGCTTCCCTTGCCTTTGGCGATGTTCCTAGGAAGATGTTGCTGCGACTGAGGTCGAAGAGGTTGCTGCCTGTGTTCTCCTCAAGGATTTTGATGGAGTCCTTTCTCACATTGAGGTCCTTCATCCATTTTGAGTTTATTTTTGTGTGTGGTGTAAGGAAATGGTCCAATTTCATTTTTCTGCATGTGGCTGTCCAATTTTCCCAACACCATTTATTGAAGAGGCTGTCTTTTTTCCATTGGACATTCTTTCCTGCTTTGTCGAAGATTAGCTGACCATAGAGTTGAGGGTCTATTTCTGGGCTCTCTATTCTGTTCCATTGATCTATGTGTCTGTTTTTGTGCCAGTACCATGCTGTCTTGATGATGACAGCTTTGTAATAGAGCTTGAAGTCCAGAATTGTGATGCCACCAACTTTGGCTTTCTTTTTCAATATCCCTTTGGCTATTCGAGGTCTTTTCTGGTTCTATATAAATTTTAGAATTATTTGTTCCATTTCTTTGAAAAAGATGGATGGTACTTTGATAGGAATTGCATTAAATGTGTGGATTGCTTTAGGTAGCATAGACATTTTCACAATATTTATTCTTCCAGTCCAGGAGCATGGAACATTTTTCCATTTCTTTGTGTCTTCCTCAATTTCTTTCATGAGTACTTTATAGTTTTCTGAGTATAGATTCTTTGCCTCTCTGGTTAGGTTTATTCCTAGGTATCTTATGGCTTTGGGTGCAATTGTAAGTGGGATTGACTCCTTAATTTCTCTTTCTTCTGTCTTGTTGTTGGTGTAGAGAAATGCAACTGATTTCTGTGCATTGGTTTTATATCCTGACACTTTACTGAATTCCTGTACAAGTTCTAGCAGTTTTGGAGTGGAGTCTTTTGGGTTTTCCACATATAGTATCATATCATCTGCAAAGAGTGATAGTTTGACTTCTTCTTTGCTGATTTGGATGTCTTTAATTTCCTTTTGTTGTCTGATTGGTGAGGCTAGGACTTCTAGTACTATGTTGAATAGCAGTGGTGATAATGGTCATCCCTGCCATGTTCCTGACCTTAGCAGAAACCTTTCAGTTTTTCTCCATTGAGAATGATATTTGCGGTGGTTTTTTCATAGATGGCTTTGATAATATTGAGGTATGTGTCCTCTATCCCTACACTTTGAAGAGTTTTGATCAGGAAGGGATGCTGTACTTTGTCAAATGCTTTTTCAGCATCTATTGAGAGTTTCATATGGTTCTTGTTCTTTCTTTTATTGATGTGTTGTATCACATTGATTGATTTGCGGATGTTGAACCAACCTTGCAGCCCTGGAATAAATCCCACTTGGTCGTGGTGAATAATCCTTTTAATGTACTGTTGAATCCTATTGGCTAGTATTATGGTGAGAATATTTGCATCTGTGTTCATCAAGGATATTGGTCTATAGCTCTCTTTTTGATGGGATCCTTGTCTGGTTTTGGGATCAAGGTGATGCTGGCCTCATAAAATGAGTTTGGAAGTTTTCCTTCCATTTCTATTTTTTACTTCCTGGCTTTTTGACTTCAGGAAAACTACTTAATTCCCATTGCCTCTATTTAGTCATTTGTGAAAAAGGAATAAGAGTGTTTATCTTCTTAGGCTATTGTAAAGCATAAATTCAGGTAAAGCTAATATAGAATAAGGTTTGGTATCAGTACATACCTTAATAGTATTAACTTTAAAAACTGTTTTTACATATATAACTTCATTTTACAACGACAGTAGTTTTCCTAGGTGAAACTTTTAAGTAGATACTGAGACATATTGGACCTTTTCTAAAACATATGCAAATAGACATTTTAATTGAATTGGTTTTGATTTGGCATGTCAGTGTAATTTTCAGTGGTTGAACTGTCCTCCTGCCCAAACATATCCTTCTCCATCTGTCTGTTAGGCCTGAAAGTCAATAACTGCAGGCACTCCTGAAGTAGTTCCAATTTAAACATCAATCCTTTATACTTGAGTGTAGATGAATTTATTAAGACATTTCCTGAGAGTTTTGACAGGCTATTCAAGGGGATTGGATAAGGCAAAGTGCCTGAAGAGAGAAACAAGGACACTAAAAAGGGGAAAAAAAAGATCTAAATCAGGGAAGCTAAAAATACTAGATGGCACATGTCACCTGCTTAAGATATTTGCCTATGGCTGACCTCAAATGTCATCTCCTTCATGGTAGACAGACATCCTAACTTCATTGACAGCTCCTCTGAAGATGACTTGGCTCTGTCACTGTATGTATGTATGTATTTAGAGAGAAGGCACAAGTAGGGAAGGGGTGGAGGAAAAGGGGGAGAGAGAATCTCAAGAAGACTTTGTGCTGAGCATCGAGCTTGATATAGGGGCTGATCTCATGACCCTGAGATCATGATCTGAGCCAAAACCAAGATTTGGACGTTTAACCCACTTAGTCACCCTCGGTAGCCCCCCAAAACAAATCTAAAGTAAAATGAAGATGACTTTATTATGCCTGATGTACTTTGGATATATTGATTAAAATTCTTTTCCTTTCAACTCTAAGAATTGAATGGCAAAAAAAGAAGACTTCCAATAGTACTTTTATGTGACTTGGCTCAAGTGCTCCAGATTTTTCACTGGTAAGTATGTAGTGCTTTACTAGACTATAGTGTGTATTCAACAGACAGCTGTAACCTGACAGTTTGTGTGGAGGATCCTTATGGAAATTTGCATTTGTTTTGTTTTAGCTATTATAGAAGAATCAAGAGAACCAGACGCGTTTTTTCCTTGCCCTGCATTTGCTACGCCTTTAGAAGATGATCCCTGCTTAGATTTTGTTTGAAGAGAAGGACCACTCAGGAAAGGAGAGAGGAAAGAGTAAGGTGAAAAAAGGCACAAAGGGAGAAAGTGTAAGTGTTTCCAGGACAGGGAAGGGACCAGAGATTTGAGAGATTTTCATCTCAGATATAGTGTTCAGTATACTGGATGAAAGAGGGACAGAATTGCTTTGTTATCTGGGGTCAGTAGAGAAGACCACTTAATATAACTATAAGACCAGACATAACAAAGGCAGAAGGAGTCACCTAACAGTAGCATTGGTAGCAGAAAGAGTAATCATATTGACACCAAAGGCCAAGACTCAGTCCTTGTCTTCATTTTAGGTATGGTAAAATCTTCCCAAATTCTTTGGTGCCCCAAACATGTCTGGAATTAGATTTTTCCACACTATGCTAAATGGACTCAATGGCATATTTAGTTTGATTTGGAAAACAATGATCATTCTTTCACCTGTGTTGTAGAACAGATGCTTACCCATGCTCCATGAGATAGGTGTCTCTTTTTATCACTATATTGATATTAATTAGTAGACTCTCAAGAAATACTAAGTATATTTGTTCAGGGTAGATTAGTGGAATAACTAAGTGGAAATACATTGAAATGTAAAAGACTCAGTTCAATTCAAAAATCTCATACAGAGTGAGGTTTTGGTAAGGGAAGAGTCTCTCAATCTTGGCACGATTGACATTTTTAATCCAGATACTTTTTGTGTGTGTGTGTGTGTGGGGGGAATATCTTCCCTATTAGCAGAGTGTACAGCAACATCCTGGCCTTTGTCCAGATTGTGTAGAAATAACCAAGCATCAGAATAATAGAGCTGAATTGTGTTTATGAAGTTGGTCTCCCACAAGTGATTTTTTTGAAACTAAGGTTATTGTTATATGTGACTATCTGTTGGTTTTTTTTTTAAGTTCATCTATCAAATAACATTATAATTGAGTTTTGTGTGTGTGGGATTTATTTATATGAGCTAATCATGTGTTAAAAAGAACACTGGACTCTGTAAGACAAAATTGAATTCAGACTCTTGTCAGTATTTTTGTGACACTCAAATTTCTTTCTGTACTTGGGAAATAATTATAAATACCTCATGGATAGTTTAAAAATTAAACTATATGAGAATCCCTATTCCTTCTTTTTTAATTTTATGACTCAAATTCATATTTCTCTTTTTTATCGAGGTATAATTAACATATAATGTTATACATTAGTTTCAGATGTATGACATAATGATTTGATATGGGTATATATTGAGAAATGATCATCACAATAAGTATAGTTAACATCCATTACATCACATAGGTACAGATTCTTTTCTTACGATGAGGACTTCTAAGACCTACTCTCTTCATAACTTTCAGATACACAATAAAGTATTATTAACTATAGTTGCCATGCTGTACATTATATTTGCAGACTTTTATTTTGTAACTGGAAGTTTATACCTTTTTTGTACCCTTACCCATTCATCTCCCACCTGACCTGAGCAACCAGCAGCCATAAATCAGCTCTCCGTATCTATGAGCTTGTTTGCTTGTTTATTTATTTATTTATTTATGATTCCACATATAAGTGAGATCATACATAATTTATCTTTGACTGCCTGTTATGTACTGGATACTATTAAAATATAAATGTCCCAGGACACCTGGGTGGCTCAGTTGTTATGCATCTGCCTTCTGCTCAGGTCATGATCCTGGGATCCTGGCATCAAGCCCCATGTTGAGCTTGCTGCTTGGTGGGAAGCCTGCTTCTCTCTCTCTCTGACTCCCCCTGCTTGTTTTCCCTTCTCTGTCTCTCCCTGTCAAATAAATAAATAAAATCTTTAAAAAATTATATAAATGTCCCTGGGAGTGGTAACAGAAGAAGAAAAGGGCATATGAAGACCATCTAAGGGAGAGGAGACCAAAACCAAATTTTTCCTTATTGCTCATAGTTCAACTGTGGTACAGATAAGTATATGGAGTATATAATATTTGCCACACAACCATAGAATTCACATGTAGACTTTTCAGGGAAGTTGGAAGGTTAAATAATCTAGAGTTGGGGGAGTCTAGGGACGCTAGATTAGTCTACAAATCATGAAGAAGTTTTAGAGGTAGAGAGAGAACCAGCCTGGTGGAGGTGATATTTTCATGGAAGGGAGGATATCCTGATCAGCTTCTAGCATACCTTGGGCCAAGCAAAGACTTGTGGATAAGAAGAGCTCTAGCATTTGGAACTGTGGCTCCATCACTGAAGTTGTGGGATGGTCCTGGAATAATACTCATTTCAATACTAAGTGAGTTCCTGGCATTCTAACAAGGAAGAAGGCATAGTTCTGTGTCATCAACTTTGGTGAAGTCTTGTTTAGTCTTATGGGATAATCATATAACAAAGGCTTGATAGTAAATGAACAACTCCTAAAGTATAGATTTCTGGTTATATATCTTTAGTTTTACATATTGATTTTAGGTTCTGGTGAGCTTTCAAGAGATATATACTCCTATATAGTGATATACTGTATCATATTCTTCAGTCTTGCAGTTCAATAAGTTGTTCTTGTAAGTTAAAATTAAAAAATCAGTAGTATTCAAAACCTAAACTACAGCTCGAAAATTGTGGTCTGAGAAATAAGAGTATTGTGCAACTACCATGTCATATCTAGAATGATCCAGTATGTAAATGCCAAATGCCTCTGTCAGGATTTAAAAAAATACTTCTAAGGAATAAATCACTACAGAAGCTCACACAAGCAAGGCCAGCTCATTAGAACTGTCTTAGAAAACTTTAAAACTATTATTGTATACACGACCCTGAAGAGATTCTGATTTAATAGATCTTGGGTGAGAGTCAGGATTGATCAATTGATTATTTATTATTTATATCTATCTATCTATATATCTACCTATCATCTGTTTATCTAAAACCTCCCAGGTGATTTTAATGAACACCATGTTTTTTTCAGAAGTATTATGGAAGAAAATTTTGGATGCCTAGAAAATTTCCTTTGAATGTATTAGATATTTCTTAAATGGCACAGTGATACTTTAAAAAAGTTTTTAGACCAGTGAGTTAGAACTTAAATTTCTACACGGCAGTTTTATTTTTCTTATGTACTTGAGAAATAAACCATAATCATTTGTCATATAAATCTACAAATCTCAAAGCAGGAAGCTTGGTTCTGAGCTTCACATTGATGATCCTGCTTCACCTAAAATGCCTCTGATGTGATTATAATTCCTCCATCAATTGGCAGAGGACTAAGATTTTGGAGGTGGAATTTTCCGCTCCTATTTTGGGCACATTTTGTTCATGTTCATTATAGTGTTTTGACCATCTGTCTGCAGCAATGGAGAAATACTAGGTACCACCTGCACTTTCAGTAGACAGTTTTTTCTTTTCTTCTGAAAAATACAAAGAATCTGGTAAATTGAGGCTATAAACACTGTCATAACTCTTCTCTGAATGTTTGTTTTGGGTCATCTACTCATACATAGGTGAATGATTATGATAAAGTGGAGAGATCATGAACTTTGGATTTATATTTGAATTCAAGCTTTATTGTCTTGCTCATTCACTCAACAAATATCTATTAAGTGTCAACTGTGCGCCAGAGCCTATTCTTAGATAGAGAGATAGACAACATGAGACTGTGTCTTCAAGCAACTCATAAGCTATGGGAAAGGCAAATAATTGATAAAGAGAGTGATGTGTTAGAAGAGATGGAAGCAAGAGTGGAAAGTCTGAAGAAGGAGTCATACATAACATAAATTTGGTGTTGGGATGGGCTTGGTTGGGAGGGTGTTAGAAATGTTGGAAGGTCTTGCTGGCAGGTTATTCTTAGTTTAAGTTTTAAAGGAATTTTAAATTAGTGAGAGGGAGTGTGGGATAGTTTAAACAAATGAGTGTGTGGAGTATATTTGAGGAAATGCAAGTAGCTTAGAATCACTGAAGGAAAAGATGCAAAGAGAAAAAGGGTAATAGATAAGAATAGAGAAGTAGGCAAAAGCTAGGTTTTTAAAGCTGGTGGACTTTATTCTGAAGGCAATGGGGAGTGATTGAATGGGAGTGAAACTATCAGATTTGCATCTTAGATCTCCTTGAGGAAAACATGACTGTTAACAGTCTGTTGAAGCAACTCAAAGGGGTAGTAGTAATGTAATGGTAATGAGTAAACAGATTTTGGAGTTATTTAGGAAGTTCCCTTAATTGGGATTTTTTCCTTAATGACATACATATGTAAGGAAGAGGTGGTAATTTAGGATGCCTTGAAGCATAAATGGTGGTATCCTTCACCAATTTAGGGAGCACAGGAAAATAAGCACTTCGGGCAAGTTTGATGGCGGTGGGGGCGTACTCTGGTCTACTCCTCTTTGAGAGAACTTTTTCAAAGGTTTACCCTAAGCTACCAGTGGGTATGAGTTGAATTTCCCACTTTCTGTGCTTCTAAAGGCAAAAATAGCATTAACTCACAATCACAAAAGCCATAGATGTATTAAGATTATTCAGATCGGTGTGCCTGGGGATTCAGTTGGTTAGGCAGCTGCCTTCAGTTCAGGTCATGATCTTGGGGTCCTGGGATGGAGCCCTGCATTGGGCTCCTTGTTCAGCAGGAAATCTGCCTTTCCCTCTCCTGCTTCCCCTCCATGCTCTTATGTGCTTTCTTTCTCTCTCTCTTTTTTCTCAAGTAAATAAAATCTTTCTTAAAAATTTTTTTATTAGATCAGATGTGATGCAGCAGAAATATAATATGTAGTAAATTGCACCTGATGTAATGCTTGAAGACTCCTTTTCTTATGTCACTACTACCCAGCTGTCTTGAGTCCGTATGTAACCTTAAGACATTAGCCATCAGAAAGAGGCAAAGAGGGGTCCCAGGGTGGCTCAGTCTGCTTCAGCTCAAGTCATAAGCCTAGTGTCCCATGTCCTGCATGGGGCTCCCTGGTCACAGGGGAGTCTGCTTTTCCCTCTCCCACTCCCCCTGCTTGTGCTCTCTCTCTCTGTGTCAAATAAATAAATAAAATCTTAAAAAAAAAAAAAAGATTGTAATGTTTGGGCAGTACATGGATGTATCTTCTCAAAAATTATACTAGTGATGTGTGTGAATTTTTTTTAATGTTTTAAAATGTTTATGGAACTAAAGGATCCCACATGTCCATTGACAGATCTGATTGTGTACAAGGACATGCCCAATTTCTCATGTACTGAGAGGGGGATTGTGAAGTCAGTCTTGGGCTGGGTATCAGAGAGCCTGAAAAGTCTTATATTGTGACCCTGCTAAGTGAGTTATGAGCCACATAAGGGTAGATAACTTTGCATATATGAGGTTGTACCTTTATCTTCATCAATCAACCTACCCTCATCTTGTTTCTGAGAGCCAGACTGATTCTCAAATATAACAGCCCGTTTTTTAGTATAAGCATTGTAAACAAGTTGGTTTATGGAGAGATCCAGAAGACAATTGTAGATACAGGTCTTCAAGATGTCTATCTGGTATAGATATTTAGGTGTACTTGTGAACTTTAAATCGACTGTTTTGGAGATCTTGAACTTAATTTACTGTGTTTTAAATAATAGACATTCATCTATCCAGGACAGTGTTATAAAGTCCTTTGATGACCTTTAAAAAACAACTGAAGTTTTACGATTTTAGTTCAAGTATACCTAAGCTAGAACTACTAACCTTTGGATTTGTAAAAATATTTATAGATTTTTATGTTATATAGGCAGTAAAGAAAATTTCATGTGTTAAATGAAGTATATTGTAAGTTGAGAAACTTAATTATGTAGAAGATTAAACCTTTTCAAACTCTTATTTACCATGAAGTATTTGTAGGGTTTATATACTAGTTATTAAATTCTCCAAATGCAGGTACTATATTTTGTGCTATATATAAACAAGCAAAAATGCATGACCTAATCTTCTAGAACTTTATAGCCTAAAATCAAGTAAAAGAAGATAAGACAATATAGAGATGTGTGTTCCAAATGAAAAAATATGAAGGGAATGTTAGATATACCAACATAGCTAGCAAATTGCTATGTGTTGGCCATTTGATAACAAATATTGCTAGTGTAATCATGTCATATATGTCAGGAATCTCAATCTTAATTATAGTAATAGATGTAAGATATATTATTACATAGTTGCTCTGGTATTACTTCAGAATTTAAATAGCTCTATTGCAAATAGTCACAATAACAACAAAAACAAACAAAACTAAAACAAGCAAAAAGCCCAACATCATGTTTTTCCAGTTTCATTTTATCTTCACCTTATTCTCATATCCACATGGGCAAGTGATAGCGTAACCTTTTAAATTAAGTTACCTTGAACTTTAATTAAATTTTAGCTGACAGTTGGCAAACTGCTTTCAAAAAGAAGAGGTCACCTTGCTTGAGAGTTCCCAATAGAAGATAGCTCTCCTCCACACCCAGGGCTATATATAGAAACCTTTAATATTTAATTATATCCTGACAGCTTTGCTGGCAAACTGAAGATTATGATCTACCTTTTAGGATAGGCCTAATAATAGATTGGTAATGTAGCTTATGCAGATAAGGGTTTATCATTAGGATTTCTTCAGTTCCTTCAGAGTTGTGCAAGGGGAAATCTTACTTCTAATTCATTTCTATTTGCATATGGTTTTCATTCTCATTTGTGATCAATAGATAAAAGAGTAAAAAATCTGTTTAACTATACTTTTTAAAGTGTCTGAATTAATGTGCCTGGGTGGCTCAGTTGGTTGAGTGTTCGACTCTTCCTTTAGGCTCAGGTCATGATATCAGGCTTGTGAGATAGAGCCTACATCAGGCTCTGCGCTGGGCATGGAGCCTGCTTAAGATCCTCTCTCTCCCTCTGTTTTTGTAACCCCCCCCCAATAAACAAATAAATAAACAAATAAAGTGGCTTAATCTACAGTGAACTTGGGACTGTTGGTCAGGCAGAAGCATTCAGAGGTCTTTTGGACCAGAAAAAGGTTTTATGATATTCTTCGGGTACTCTTTGGCTTGATGACACTTACTGACAGCAGGGAGAGGTAAGGGATGGAAGAGAAGTACTACTTTCTCTGGGTAAATGATGCTATTTGCTGGTGATATTTTTCTTGGGAAAAATAATGTGACAAAACAATTTGCTTACTTATTCTGAGTTTTAGCCTACTTTTAGGGAAAAACGTAATTGGCTAACATGGATCAACCTTTTTTACTTTCCAGTTATAAGCATTCAACTAGTATTACTGAGATTCATTAATGCCAGGAAGTGGTTTAGGTGCCAAGAATATAATGTTAAACAACATAGACAAATTCCTGTCATTATGAAGATAAGTTTCCCCAATAAAGTCTCTTTGACGTTGTAGGTTGTTCTTGTCATTTACTCACTTCTTTCCTTCCTTTCTTATTTTGTGAATGTTGTTGAGATTTGGTGAGGAAATGGGCATATGAATCATACTCCATATTTCTTCCCTACTCTTGGGAGGCTTCTTCCAGAAGAAAACACATTTTGTGCCACATTTTTAAAGGAGAGAGCCACATGCTTGTGGTACTTGAGGTTGTTTAGTGTTGCTTGCAATGGGCAAAAGTCTAATTCTGAATTTTAGGACTAGGAAGACCATTTCTGTTACATGTCTAAGCCATGTTCTATGACCAAAATTTTATTAATGATGTGTACATATCTTGACCTTCATCTATCTTTAAAAAATTGGGAATTCTTGCTTCTCAAATGATTTAGAACTTGAAGCAGGAAAAATAGATGCTACTTATAGGCTCCCTTGAAACACCAACTGCTCATGATTATGTCAGGAATACTGAGAGATACATAAAACCTGGGTTTTGGTGAGCAAAGTAACTTTGACTAGATTATTTCTAGTTTGATGCTTCTTTTTCAAATTGGGTTTGTGATGTTTGCCGTGATTCATATTATTCTGTGTGACTGGATTTTGCAGTCAAAGTTCCATTTTTTCTTAACTGTTATAACCTATACAGGCAGTTTTATTTTATTTTTATTGAAGTATAGTTGACAAATAGTATTATATTAGTTTCAGCTGTACAACATAGTGATTCAGCAACTATGTACATTATAAAATGTTCATCATGGTAAGTGTAGTTAACATTTCTCATCACACAAAGTTATTACAATATTATTGACTATATTCTGGTACTGTACTTTTCATCCCCATGACTTATTTATTTTGTAACTGAAGTTTGTACCTTTTAATCTTTTTTACCTATTTTGCCCATCTCCCTAGCAATCACCACTTTGTTAACTATATTTATGAGACTATTCCTTTTTTTAAATTTTTTTTATTCCACCTATAAGTAAAAGCAAATGGTATTTGTCTTTTCCTGACTTATTTCATTTAGAATAATACCCTCCAGTTCCATCCATGTTGTTGGAAATGGCAAGATCTCATTCTATTTTATGGCTGAATAATATTCCATTGTACTTTATACTACATCTTTATCCATTCATTTATCAGTGGACACTTGGGATGCTTCCGTATCTCGGCTATTGTAAATGATGCTGCAATTAAATATAAGGGTGCCTATCTTTTCAAATTAGTATTCTTATTTTCTTCAGGTAAATATTTCAAAAAATGGAATTACTGGTTTGTATATAGCGTTGTTCTATTTTTATTTTTTTGAGGAAGCTCCATACTGTTTTCTATAGTGGCTGCACCAATTTACATGCCCACAAGCAGTGCACAAGGATTCTCTTTTCTTCATATGCTTGCCTATACTTATTATTTCTTATCTTTTTGATAACAGCTACTCTGAGTAGTCTCAAGTAATGTCTCATTGGGACTTTGATTTTCTTTTTCATGATAATTAGTGATGTTGAACATCTTTTCATGTATCTACTGGCCATCTGTATTTCTTCTTTGGAGAAATGTCTATTCAGGTTCTCTGTTCACTTTTTAATCAGATTATTACTATTATTATTTGGTATTATATGAGTTCTTTCCATCGTTTGGATATTTACCTCTTATTGGATATATCATTTGTAAATATCTTCTCTTATTCAGTGGATTGACTTTTTGTTTTGTTAACAGTTTGCTTTACTGTGCAGAAAC
The DNA here is from genome assembly GCF_020171115.1 of Neogale vison. NCBI lineage: Eukaryota > Metazoa > Chordata > Mammalia > Carnivora > Mustelidae > Neogale > Neogale vison. Next base: position 74,772,407 of record NC_058102.1, read on the forward strand.
TTTTTTTTTTTTTTTTGGTGTTGTCCCAGTAGTTTATTTTTGCTTTTGTTTCCCTTGCCTAATGTCATTTATCCAGAAAAATATTGCTAGCTTTGATGTCTAAGAGATTACTTTTTAACTTTTCTTTTAGGAGTTTTATATTTTCAGGTCTTACATTTAGGTCCTTAATCCAATTTGAGTTTATTTTTGTGTATGGTGTAAAAAAGTTATCCAATTTCATTTTTCTGCATGTTGTTGTTCAGTTTTCCCAGCACTATTTATTGAAAAGACTGTCTTTTCCCATTGCATATTTTTGCCTCCTTTCTTGTCTAGGCAAGCAATTTTAGAATTAAGCACTCACCATACTGGGTTTTCACACTGACAGGTTATTGCAGCTTAACATGCTCCCCCCCTCTCTCCAAGCAAAGAGCATTTTTTAGCTGAGAAAAGGCTGTTATAGAATTGGATCAGTACTCATGAGACCTCGAGCAAATGATGCATGAGAAAACTCACTCTTTCAGTGGTGGTTTAGAGGGGGAAACACAGAACACTAAGACCCTCAAATGTGATGAGATTTATATTTGAAATTATTCTGAGGTGTGCATTTTCAGGTGTGCTGGTGCTGTTTGATCTTCATAGAAATCATCAGGGGAAGGATTTCAAAAATTTGTGTCATGAATGTCATATGATTAACAATGATTGAAATAAAGTTGATTACATACAGTATTCTAAATTCAGAAAGGTAAAAATATGAAAAAAATAGACCTTAGAATTGATAAAATATATAGATGCTTTGAAGATGATTGGAAGTACAATAGGTGTTCAGTTGGGCCTCCTGAAAGATTCATTGATAGCTGATTCACGGAGAAAGTTACTATCTCTAATATCAGACTCTTAAGGCAGGAAGTTACTACTACCACCACAAGTGCCTTTCAAGCTAAAGAAACTAGAAAATGGACACTGAAATTATGCCTAAGGAAGCCTCCCATTTCCAAACTCATTTTGCCAAGAAATAACAGTTAAGAGACATAGTAAGATGACCTCTGCCTCATGTTTATTTTCCTAGCATCACAAGAGTTCTTATAATTGGTGGAAACTAATTTGTGTCAAGAATCGTAGCTTAAGGAGTTTGGTGGATTTAGGTCTTAGTTTTTCAACTTCTCCAATTAGCAGAAATATAGAATGGGGATGGGTAGTAAATCCTCAATATGAAGTACCTTAAGCGAAAAGTAGAAGTCTCAGGACATGCTGAATAAGTGAGCATTAGATTGTAGGTTGTCATTTTCAGCTTGAACTACTCATATGTGTATATGGGGCATCAAGAGTACCTCAGTAGGGGTGCCTGGGTGGCTCAGTGGGTTAAAGCCTCTGCCTTCGGCTCAGGTCATGATCTCAGGGTCCTGGGATCGAGCCCTGCATTGGGCTCTCTGCTCAGCAGGGAGCCTACTTCCTCCTCTTTCTCTGCCTACTTGTGATCTCTGTCTGTCAAATAAATAAGTAAATAAAATCTAAAAAAAAAAAAAAAAAGAGTACCTCAGTAGATCTAAGTTAAGTGCTATAGCCTTAATAAATGAGTGAAGCAGGGGAGGGAGTAGATTATAGGGAAGAGATTGTCTTATGCATGATATTATCCATCTTAAGAAAATAGAAACACACCAAGATTTTGTGAACAATGGGTTCTTTTCACAGATGCAGGAGTGACCGATTTCATATTTCTCACGATGAAATATCTTAAAGACAAGTTAGATGACTACCACAGGAAAACAAATGCCAACTAGAATTGAAAAAGAAAGTAAGGGAAGGCAGGCTTTGAATTCCAGGAAGTAGTGCTGGCCTTTCATGTTGTAGAGAGGATCAATTTCAAAAGAAGTTTTAAATTATAGAAACTCATTCGAACCTCATTTGCTACAGGGGAAGAGCAGAGGGAAATGAAAGACTAGAAGAAGCTCATACATCCATGGAAAAAGAAGGAACAGAATGAAAAGCTCCTCAAAACTAGATATGTTACCAAGTACAGAAACCATGTGTATTGAAAAGCACATGGGGGAGGTATTAGACCCCTGTAGGCTCTAAGAGCACACATTTCATAAGCATTAACAGCAGCTTCAGTTTGGCAGCCTCCTGGGGGTGATATCAAGCTGAAAGAATAACAGGGATGAGGGACAAACCCTTCCCAGAAGGCCTAAGCAATTCCAAAACAAGCAGTAATGACAACAACCACTGTGGCATAGAGTGTCTGTACCCAGTGTGACAATGTTGGCTTTAATAATGTTAGATATTAAAACAGGTACCTAAAATAAGACTAAGCAAGTCAGAATGTCATTTCTGTAAACTTCTAAACTTTTTCGGAAGGCAAGCAAGTCACAGATGATACTATCAGAAAGTATACACAGGTTAGATCTTTCCTTAGACATGGTGAACACACATTAATTATTTCAATAGAAAAATTTTTTTAATTCAGTTTAAGTTTATAGTGCAAAGACTCCAGATATTTGGAAGACTGGCTGTCAGCCTGACAGGATAAACTAATAATCTTTTCTAACAATACAAATACATAGATGTTATTTTTTTAAATTTTTAAAATAGACTATTTTTTATAGCAGTTTCAGGTTTAGCCCAAAATTGACTAAAAGAAACAGATTTCCTCTATATCCTATGTCTCCATCCATGTATAGCCTCTCCTTGTTATTAACATTTATAACCAAAGTGGTACATTTGTTACATTTGATTAATCTTCTTTGACATATCTTTATCACCAGAAGTCCATAGTTTACATTAGGATTCATGCTTGGCTTTGTTACTTCTATAGGTTTGAACAAATGTAAAATGACATGTGTGCATCATTATAGTACCATGTAGAGTAGTTTTATTGCCCTAAAAATCTTCTGTGCTCTACACATTCATCCCTTCTTCCCTGTAAGCTGCTGGAACACACTGCCCCTCCCACCCACTGCCAAGCTCCTGGAAAGTACCAATTATCTTTTCTTTGTCTCTATATTCGTGCCTTTTCCAGAAGGTGATATAGATGCAATCATATAGTATGTCCCCTTTTTAGATTGACTTATTTCAAATAGTAATGTGTATTTAAAATTCCTCATGTCTTTTTAGGGCTTGATAGCTCCTTTTTAAAGTGCTGAATGATATTCTATTGTTTGGATGTAGATAAGTTATCCATTTACCTATGGAAGGACATCTTAGTTAATTCCAAGTTTTATCAAATACAAATAAAGCTGCTATAAACCTCTGTGTGCAGGTTTTTGGCTGGACATAAGAGCATGATTGCTGGGTCATATGGTAAGAATATGTTTACTTTTGTAAAAAACTGGTAAACCGGGGCGCCTGTGTGGCTCAGTGGGTTAAAGCCTCTGCCTTCGGCTTGGGTCATAATCTCAGGATCCTGGGATCGAGCACCGCATCGGGCTCTCTGCTCAGCGGGGAGCCTGCTTCCCCCCTCTCCCTCTCTGCCTGCTGCTCTGCCTACTTGTGATCTCTTTCTGTCAAATAAATGAATAAGACCTTTAAAACACACACACACACACACACACACACAACTGGTAAACGATCTTATAAAGTGGCTGTGTCATTTTGCAACCCCACCAGCAGTGAATAAGGGTTTCTGTTGCTCCACATCCTTGCCAGCATTTGTTTCACATCTCTTTCTATGCATATTTTCCATCTGCATATCTTCTTCAGTGAGGTGTCTGGTCATATTTTTTGCCCATTTTTAAATTAGATTGTTCATTTTCTTATGGTTGAGTTTTGAGATTCACCTGTATATTCTGGATAGCAGTTCTTTATTATATATGTTTTTGGCCCATGTTTTCTCCCAGGCTGTGGCTTGTCTTTTCATTCTCTTGACTGTGTCTTTCATAGGGCAGACGTTTTTAATTTTAACAATGTCCACCTTATCAATTGTAACCTTTATGGATCATGGATTGATGGATCATTTTTAAAGTTCTGGTTTCTTAGATTTTTTGGTTATCTTTGGTTTCCAGCAGTTTTAATATGAAATGCCTCAGTGTAGATTTTTTTATATTTACCTTGCTAATTTTAAAATTATTATCTTTCCTTCCCAGTCATATTCAGGAGGGCTTTTTCTTTACTCTTCACTTGAGTACCTGGTGGGATTCCCAGTGGTAACGCCCCCAGGAGTTTGTCACTATTATGCTGATCTACATTCTTCAGTCTCCAGCAGTTTTTTAGAATTGCCATCTAAGTGTTCCTAGTAGTTTGTAACTTTGGTGATTCTGCTCCTGGTAAGCCTGTCTTGTCTGTGAATCTTATATTCACCTATCCCTCCAGATATAACATTCGCAATTTTCCTTGCAACCCTCAGTCCTCTAATTGGTCCAGTAAAGTCATTGATTTTCAGTTTATTCGGCCTTTTCTTGTTGAATGGGTAGTTGTGATGACTTTCAAACTCTTTACTTGTTGGAGCTGAAACTGGAGTTCCTCCGATAGACTTTTATAGTTAACATGGACATAATATAAGATGGAAATAGAACAGGGAGCAGATTTTCAATCTTTTGTGTTAGTGACTTCAGAGTTATTTTGACTTAGGTATTAATTGGAAGTATTTTAGTACATTTTGGGGGCAAAATCAATATTGCCTAATAGTAGAAGTTTGCGTGGGCAGTAGCCTCATGAAGTTTTGTAAAAGCAGGATTGTTCAAAGAAACTTCTGATTTCCTCATGAAAAATGAGATAACCAGACCTCGCATGACCATCATCTTAACTGTTGAGCTCAAATGGTTTAGAGATAAAAAAATTGGGGAAATATTTATTCCCCCTCATTTCTATTCCCTTCCAGGCAACCTCATTAGATTTACACTCTGGATTTATCTCTGCTTTCTCACTCTTCTCAAGGGCTGAAATAATGATGTACCCTTGAAGAGTTTGGGAGAGAAACTAGGCATACATAACTCAGCCCTTTTACTCCTCTTAGAAACATGGTTTTTGTTTTTGTTTGTTTGTTTGTTTTGGTTAAAGATTTTTATTTTTATTTATTTGAGAGAGAATGAGAGCTACAGAGATCACAGAGGGAGAAACAAATTCCCTGCTAAGTGGAGAGCCTGATGCAGTGCTCAATCCCAGGATCCTGAGATCATGATCTGAGCTGAAGGTAGACCCTTAACCAACTGAGCCACCCAGACACCCCAGAAGCCAGTTATCTGTATAATGTATTTATTCTGTCTGCCCTACTTCCCAAGTTATTTAAAGGGTCAAGCCTTCACTTGAGTAGTCTACTGTGGTCCCATGTAACTCTGTATCTGTGACAAGTCTGCCTATTTCTGGTTGTGTAATTGAAAACTTGGTATCACTCCACACCTAAGCCACTGTATCCATTGTAGGCTGTATCAGTGATAAAAGGAATATTTTGATTTTCATCTTATTGACTATTATTTTTGATAAACTTTATTTTTGCATAGTTTTAGATTTTTAGAAGAGTTTGACAGATACTATAGAAAGTTCCTGCATATAACTGACACAATTTCCCTATATTAACATCTTCCACGACTTTGGTAGTTTTGTCACAGCCAAGAAACAGACATTGGTACATACATGGTAACTACATTCCAGAATTTACTCAGATTTCACTAGTTTTTTTTAGTGCTCATTTATTATTACAGGATTGATTTAACCATCAATTGGTCTAGAACCATTTCTCAGACATTCCTTGTTTTTTATGGCCTTTACAGTTTTGAGATGGTCATGTATTTTAGAATGGTCAATTTGAGTGTGTCTAATGTTTCTGTATAATCAGAAGGAAATTATAGATTTGAGGAAGAATGCCATAGAGGGAAATATCTTTCTCATCCCCTAATAACCAGGGCTGCTATCAACATGACTTAACACTGATGATACAAATCTCAGTCACCTGACCAAGGTAGTGTTTTCCAGGTTTAGCCACTGTAAAGTTACTTTTCATGCTCCAACTCCTACCGCCTGCCCCCAGCTTCCCTACTGTAATCACTGGAAACAAGACACTAATCACAGTTCATATTGGGGGGGGGTACCTAAATGTTTTTGGTCCAATTTTCAATTAGTTTATAAATCAGAGAATGGATATTTATCAGGCCGCACAAAGTACCAACATGAATAACTACCTCAGCTTTAGTAAAGGGAACGGATCCATTAAGTGGATGGAGGGGCATCATGGTGAGAAGAAAGGAGTGGGTTTCCTCAGCGGAGGCATCTCTGTGGTTAGTAACTGGCCAGAGAGTGGCAAGTAGTACAAAACAGGGTCTGAAGGCTAGAACCAGGGGAGAGGCAGTATGTTCCACCTGGAGGATTTTAGTAGACTGAGCATTAGATAAAGAACACAACATTTACCTAAACGTACACTAGACAATCAGTACCTCAGTGAGTTCTGCAATTGAAAAAAAAATAAATTTTCCTGTTTAGATTTATATGAAAACCCAATGTTCTTTTGCTTGTTTCACCACATGCACATGTGACTGATGGCCAGGGAAAACCAAATGAATTAACATTTAAGGACAACCTCAGCCCCTGGGTCATGTTTGCTAAAGAAAGACAAGTGGGTGGGTGAAAAGACAAATTAAAAACCTTCAACTGTCAACAGCGTTATCTCAGTTTAGATCAAATACCAAGGAAACTAATTTAATTTTATACTGTTTCCATTCTAAAGCTCTTTCACTCAGTAGGTTATTGCTACTATAAAATTGACATTATTTATAGCCACTTCAATCAATAAAGAAAATGGAGGTTTAAAGGTGGGTCACTGGCTTGTTGTAAGAATTCTTACCTTATTTCTTTTCTTTCCAACTAAAATGACCTTAATTTTTATACTTTTTTTTCAAGTATCATATATTAGTTTTCTTTAAAAATTTTTATTTATCAAAATGTACATCTGAAAAGGACACCTTCCTATAGAAGAGGGAAAAATCATTCATGTATTTCAAGATAACAAATGAATAGTTTGAGGTGCTAAACTTTGAAACATTAAATTCTCTAGACCAGGTAATATTTTCCTAGATTTTTCAACTTTATTTCTAATGCTGCTGAAGAAAATAATTATATGTACCTACATGAGTTTTCTTACAATGATTTTACCATTTTTTTGATTATTTAAGTAATTCATGTCCATTGCGCAAAAATTGAAAAATGCAGAATATTAGAATAAAGTCTATCCCGAAACCATTTTCAACACATATTTATGAAGCATCTATTGTTGGCACTCTCTTCAGTGCTGGAGTTACAGCAATTAACAAACCAGGGAAATGCATACCCCCAAGTAGCTTTTGATCTAGCGGGAAGAGATAGATTTAAAAAAAAAAAAAAAAGAGTAATATGCATTTTTTTTTTTTTAAAGATTTTATTTATTTATTTGACGGAGAGAAATCACAAGTAGACGGAGAGCAGGCAGAGAGAGAGAGAGAGAGAGGGAAGCAGGCTCCCTGCTGAGCAGAGAGCCCGATGCGGGACTCGATCCCAGGACCCTGAGATCATGACCTGAGCCGAAGGCAGTGGCTTAACCCACTGAGCCACCCAGGCGCCCCAATATGCATGTTTTAAAGGATGTAATAAATGCTATGGGGGAAAAAAAAAAGAAGGAGATTGCAAGGGGGGAAGTATAACATTTTTATGTAGGGTTTTAGGGGAAACCTTACCTAAAATCTAATATTTGAGCAAAGAATTGACAAAGTTGAGGGAGTAAGCCAAATGTAAGCCTGGAACAAGAGCATTCTGAGCAGAGTAAACAGCAAGTACAAAAGCCCTGTGGTGAGGCTTTTACTCTGAGTGAGATGTGCATTAGAGGGTTTTAACAGAGAAGAGACTTGATGAGTTAACTTTTTTAAATGTCACTTTTTCTGTTCTGTGAGACCAGACTTAGGACACAGATGAAGACAAGGAGACCAATTTTATGGCTCTTGACTATGGTTGTAGCTTGGAGGTGGTAAGAAGTACTTGGCTATTAAAGATGTTGATGGTGGAAACAAAAAGTTATTGGAGGATTGGACACAGAGCATGAGATTAAGAATCAGTAATGGTTCAGGGTTTGGTATAAAGAACCTGAAAAAATGATGTTGTAATTTAGGAAGACATAAAAGATTGCAGGAGAAGTGGGTTTAGGGTAAAGATCAAATTTGATTTATCAATATATATTCTTATTTTATTTTATTTAAATTCAATTAATTAACATATAGTGTATTAGTTTCAGAGTTACAGTTCAATGATTTATCAGTTGTATACAACACCCAGTGCTCATTACATTACATGCCCTCCTTAATGCTTAATGCTTATTTCCCTTAGCATAATTCCCACTTATTCCATCCCCGTCATTGCAGATGGCAAGATTTCACTATTTTTTTTCTATGTAAAGATATTTTTTTTCCCAATTTATTTAAGGATTTCACTATTTTTGATGGCTGAGGAATATTCCATTGCATATGTTTCTGTGTGGGTGTGTGTGTATATATAAATATATACTATATCATCTTTATCTATTCATCTGCCATTGGATATCTAGACTTTCCATAGTTGGGCTATTGTGGCTATTGGAGTGCAGGTGCACCCTTCTGATCACTACATTTGTATCTCTGGGGTAAATACCTACTACTGTAATTGCTGGTAAATACTTAGTACTGTAATTGCTGAGCCATAGGGTAGCCCATTTTTAACTTTTTGAGGAAACTTTATACTCTTTTCCAGAGTGGCAGTGGAACCATTTTGTGTTTTCACCAGCTGTATCCCTTTCTCTGCATCCTCACCAACATTTGTTGTTTCCTGACTTGTTAATTTTAGCTATTCTGAGTGGTGTGAAATGGTATCTCATTGTGGTTATGATTTTTTTCCCCTGATGCCAACTGATGTGGATCATTTTTTCTCATGTCTGTCATTTGGATGTCTTCTTTGGAGAACTGTCTGTTCATATATTCTGCCCATTTCTTGACTGGATTATTTGTTATTTGGGTATTGAGTTTCATAAGCTCTTTATATATCTTGGGTACTAGCCCTTTATCTGATAAAACATTTGCAAATATCTTCTTCCATTCTGTAGGTTATCTTTTTTTTTTTTTTTTTTTTTTTTTTTACTATTTCCTTTGCTGTGCAAAAGCTATTTATCTGGATGAAGTCCCAAATTTTCCTTTGTTTCTTTAGCCTTTGGATACCTGTCTAGCAAGAAGTTGCTGTGGCCAAGGTTGGAGCAGTTCATGCCTGTGTTCTCCTCTAGGATTTTGATGGAATCCTGTCTCACATTTAGGTCTTTCATCCATTTAGAGTTTATTTTTGTGTATGGCCTAAGAAAATGGTCCAGTTTCATCCTTCTGCACATGGTTGTCCAATTTTTCCAATACCATTTGTTGAAGAGACTGTCTTTTTTCCATTGGATATTTTTTCCTGCTTTGTAAGTTAGTCAGTCATAGAGTTGAGACTGCATTTCTGGGCTCTCTTTTCTGTTCCATTGATCTATGTGTCTGTTTTTGTGCCAGTACCATACTGTCTTGATTATTACAGCCTTGTAATAGAGCTTGAAGTCTGGCATTGTGATGCTACCAGATTTGGTTTTCTTTTTCAACATTCCTTTAGTTATTTGGGGTCTTTTCTGGTTCCATTCAGATTTTAGGATTGTATGTTCCAACTCTGTGAAAAATATTGATGGTATTATGATAGGGGTATCACTGAATATATAGATTGCTCTGTATAGAATAGACATTTTCACAATATTATTCTTCCAATCCATGAGTATGGGACTTTTTCCTATTTCTTTATGTCTTCCTCAATTTCTTCCATGAGTGTTCTGTAGTTTTCAGTTCACCTCTTTGGTTAGCTTTATCCCTAGGTATCTTAGAGTTTTTGGTACAAATGTAAATGGGATTGATTCCTTAATTTATATTTCTTCTGTCTCATTGTTAGTGTGTAGAAATGCAACTGACTTCTGTGTATTGATTTTATATTCTGACATGTTGCTGAATTGCTGTATGAGTTGTAGCAATTTTTGGGTGGAGTGTTTGGATTTTCCACATAAAGTATCATGTCATTTGCTAAGAGTGAGAGTTTGACTTCTTTCCTGATTCAGATGGCTTTTATTTCTTTTTCTTGTCTGGTTGCTGAGGGCAGGACTTCTAGTACTATGTTTCACAACAGTGGTGAGAGTGGACATCCCTGTTGTGTTCCTGACCTTACAGGAAAAGTCCTTAGTTTTTCTCCGTTGAGAAAAACTAATACTGTGGGCTGTGGGCTTTTCATGTATGGCTTCTATGAGACTGAGGTATGTTCCCTCTATCTCTACATAGTGGAGAGGTTTTGTTTTGTTTTGTTTTGTTTTAAGATTTTATTTATTTGACACAGAGAGAGAAATCACAAGTAGGCAGAGAGAGAGAAAGAGAGGAGGAAGCAGGCTCCCTGAGGAGCAGAGAGCCCGAGGTGGGGCTCAATCCCAGGACCCTGGGATTATGACCCGAGCCAAAGGCAGAGGCTTTAACCCACTGAGCCTCCCAGGTGCCCCTACATAGTGGAGAGTTTTAATCAAGAAAGAATGCTGTACTTTGCGAAATGTTTTTTTCTGCATCTATTGAGAGGATCATATGGTTCTTGTCCTTTCTTTTATTAATGTAGTGTATCATACCTGATTGATGTTGAACTACACTTACTGCCTAGGAATAAATAAATCCCATTTGGTCATGGTGAATAATCCTTTTAATATATTATTGGATCCTATTGACGGAGTATATTGGTGAGAATTTTGACATCCATGTTCATCAGAGATATTGGTCTATAATTCTCCTTTTTGGTGGGGCCTTTGTGCGGTTTTGGGATTGAAATAATGCTGTCCTCATGGAAAGAGTTTGAGAGTTTCCTTCCATTTCTATTTTTTCCTTCCATTTCTATTCAGAAGAATAGGCATTAATTCTTCTTTAATTGTTCGGTAGAATTCCTCTGGGAAGCTGCAGTCAGACACCCCCATTATTTCTGTGACCCCGGGGATCCTGAGACCACACTGTCCCCCACCTGGTTTCTGCTTTGCTTCCCCACCTGAACTTCTTTCAGACTGGGATGTCCTTCACTGGAGCAGACTTCTAAACTTCCAGTTTTGCACTCTGCTGCTATATCACTTTCTAGTAGCTGGCTTCCAGGTGTTCCCTTCTTCAGGGTTTATCTTCTGATATATCACTTTGGATTCACTTCTCCACATTTCCTACCTCACAAAAAGTGGTCACTTTTCTATTTGTAGAATTGCAGCAATTTTGTTTTTAGATCTCTGGTTGAGTTCATAGGTGTTTAGAATGATTTGATAGCTATCTAGCCAAATTCCAGGGACCAGATTAAATTAGGTTCCCTGACTCTTCTGCCATCTTCCTCCTTTCTCCCTCAACATATATTTTTATTAGAGTTTTCTTTCTTTCTATTTTTAGTTTTCATAAGTAATATCTTTTTTCACAAAGGAATTAACACTCTATTTCAAATACACTTGTTTTTTTAGCTGTGAGGTGGGGAGAAACTCACTATGACTGTAGATGGTAAACACAATGTAGACCCTCCCCTCCAAAACTATATAGTCTCTTAATATGCATTTTATTTTTTCATGTCTAAAAACTTCAATGAAATAAAAGAAAATAAAGATCACAGCCTGTGGAAAATCTGCCTACAGATACTGATGGAATTCAGGTTTAATGCCAGTTCTCCTGACTCCTAGATTTTTTGCTTTTATAATAAATCATACTGCTCTTCCAACATTATGCTTTATGGTTTATAATATTGCTTAGACAAACATTTCTAGTTTAGTTTTAGGTAGTGATTTTTTTTTGTTGTTTTGTTTTTGGTTTTTTGTTGTTTTGTTAAATAGCTTTGAACTCATGACTCTGAGATCATGGCCTGAGCCAAGATCAAGAATTGGATGTTCAACTGACTAAGCCACCCAGGTGCCTCAGCTTATAACTTTTAATTTTAGAGCATTTATTCTTGATTCTTTTTTTTTTTTTTTTTTAGTTAACTAAATTTTTTAGTCAACTTTTTTTCCCCATTTAAGGTTATATGGTATATTTTCTTTGTTCTTATATTATTGAGAATGTTTTTTAAGTATGAAGACAATGCAAAGCTAATTTGGCTGGACATACTATTTTTTTTTAAAGATTGTATTTATTTATTTGACAGAGACACAGCAAGAGAAGGAACACAAGCAGGAGGAGTGGGAGAGGGAGAAACAAGCTTCCCGCTGAGCAAAGAGTCCATCGCAGGGCTCCATCCCAGGACCCTGGAGTCATGACCTGAGCCTAAGGCAAACACTTAACAACTGAGTGACCCCCGCACCCAGACATACTATTTTTTAATCACTGTCTTACCACTTAAAAATTCTATACAGATGTTGTTCTATTGACTTCTTGGCAAATGATAATTTTGATACAAATTGACTCTTTTGTTCCTGTGTGTGTGTGTGTGTATGTGTGTGTGTGTGTGTGTGTGTGTGTGTGTGTGTTTGGCTTAAATATATATAGCATTCTCTTTTATTCAGAGATTTAAAATAAATTTCCAGTATACTTCTAAATTTGGTCTTCTAAAATTATATTTAATTGGAATTCAGTGATTCCTTTCAATCTGAATTTATTTATCTATTTATTTTTGATAATTTTTTTCCCTAAACAATCTGATGTATTACTTGGACCTGTGGTCTTGCATTGTCACATTAAACCTCATTGTGTTCTCCTCTCTGTTAGTTTTACTATTTCTGGGAGAACTCACAAAATTTGCCCTCAAAGGAACCACTAGATTTTTAAAATTTTTTCAGTATCAGTTTTACTCTCTGTTTACTGAAGTTTTAAATGCCACTATAGCATTTATAGTTTCTTTACAGTATGTTTTTGGGGCAGACTTTTTTGGCTCATGAGCTATTAGTTTGGACCTAGAAGATCTTGGACAAAGACTCTCATGGACATTGCTTAAATTGGTAAATATTTACCCTTCTTTACTTTACCCATCTCCACATACAAAAATTTCCAGGGCCTAAGTAAAAAGGAAACAGAAAAAACAAACAAACAAAAAACCCAAACTGTTATGTGATCAGTAGTGGTAAAGGCACATATCCACTAATAAGGTCCATTTATTTTGCTAATTTATACTTCCAAAAGACAACAGCAGAGGAATAAATGCAGGCCTGAATGGAGAAGCATATGGTTGGTGAGCCTTTCATAGCCCTGATCACTACCATTTCTCAAAGAGCTGCAGGGTGATTTTATAGTGCTTTCAAAATTAGCAGAATGAGGACCTGGAAAATGATTTCATTTTCTTCGTTTTCCTGTGGTTTTCCCTGTGCAACACCTTTTATTAAAGAGAAATTTCTAAACATAGATATTTCCCTGAAAACAAGTGATAAAAAATGATAGAAATATCTGCACAGAAAATGTCCAGAATAACCTCAGAGCTGATTCAACTATTTCATGAGCTTATGTCAGAAACAATATTTTATATGTATTTCTTATTTATTTTACACATGTTAGAAAGAGGAAATGACAGTACAATTCAGTCAAAGGAAGTATTTCCATTATTTATAGCCCTGCATCTCACCTGTCTCCTATTGATCTAATGCTTTATTATTTTCATCTTTCCTCTTGGTTTTCTGATTCTGTTTTAAGGAGGCCATGTATTTTATAATTGAATTGAAGATGTCAAATATTTTTCTAAAGTTTTCTATGTACATTTCCTCTTTTGGCTCTCTTTTCCCTGTCTGTAACATTAGGTATGTTTTTGTTTAACTCATCCCAAATAATAAATCCACTGAGCCTGAGAATTTGCCAATGGAGGATGTTTCTGCAGAGAGTGCCAATGAATTGCCTCGGGTGCCTCTCTGTCTACTTGGCTGAATCAATTCCCTACTCATTCCACAGCTGGAAGGCAGATAAATGGGCTAGCTCCTAGATCAGTATCTGGTGATCTTTTATTTGTTTTAACTTTTCTGGTCTAAAATGAGGTGATGATCTTCTCCTTCTATTACCTGAACAGATGGGATACACAAAATACCACAATTCTAGTATTCACTACTACCAGATGGCTTCCATCTTTATCCTTATGTACCACTCTTTATTTATGAGTAATGCACATTTCAGGCTATCACGTGCCACTATATGTTTCATATGTAATCTTACATATTGCCATTTTTCCAGATACCAGCATCCCTGGATATAGGTGGATGGAGGTTCATGTGAGAGAAGCCTAGGTCCTTGACTGTCTCCATGAACTAAAGGCACATAGGCTTTTTTCTACATGTTTGGGTGCCTTCTAAAACAATATGGCCCTCTTTTTCTGTGTTGCTCATGGCACCACACACTGGAGCACTTATTTTTGCACACACTTTTTACATAGCCACTGCTTGAAAAATGTTAAAATAGCCTTGTAAGTGTGGTAACTTTGGTGATTGCTTCAGTGACATGTTGCAGAGGCAAAATTGGTAGGAAGACCACAGTAGGCCATCTGTCTCTCTTGTCCTTAACAAAATGCTTTTCTAAACCAAATACCTATGTGGTATATACTCCTTAAGAATATAACATTTATGTATAACTTCCCCAATCTGTGTTTCCAATGGAGACAGTGAGGGCTTTAGATATTTTTCATCCTTCATTTCCCTCCTAAAACTTACCAATAGAAGGATGCTATGAAAGAAATCATATAGTATTCATCTATCTCTGACTTGTTTCACTTAGCAGAATGCCTTCAGGTTCCATCTGTGTTATCACAGATACCAGGATGCTCTTAATTTTTATGGCTCTATAGTCTTCTACTATCAATATAGTAGTATCAACATCACATTTTCTTTATTTACCTGTTGATGAACACTTAGCTTGTTTCCATGGCTATTGGCTTAGGTTGTTTACTTGGCTATTGTAAAATAATGTTGCTTTGAATATGAGGGTGCAGATATCTCTTCATTATAGTGACTTGATTTCCTTCAATGATATACCCAAGAAGTGGGACTGCTGGATCACACAGTCATTTTATTTTTTAATTTGTTGAGGACCCTCCATACTATTTTTCACAGTGGCTGTAACAGTTTACATTCCCACCAACAGGGTACAAAGGTTCTCTTTTTTTCTACATCCATACCAACCATTGTTATTTCTTGTCTTTTGATTCTAGTTATTCTGACAGGTATCTCATTGTGGTTTTGATTTGCATTTTCCTGATGATTTAGTTATGCTGAGTGCCTTTTCATGGCCATTTGAGTATTTTCTTTGGAAAAATTTCTGTTCAGGTCCTTGCCCATTTTTAAAATTAAATTTGTATACTTCTTTTCTTCCTTGCTTTCTCCCCCTTCCTCCTCTCTTTCTTTTCTTCTTTTCTTCCTGCCAAGTTTGCAGTTATTAAATTCTAATTAGATTTGAGTGGTGTTATGAGGTTTCATCTTTTCAGGTGTCTTCCTAGTTATACAAAACAAAAGACTCCTCAGTGGTTACCTTCATAGTTTTCATAAAGGAATTAAAATACACAGCAAGCAAGTTTTCATTGTCCCCTTTAAGGTTCATATCCAGATATGCTGGCTAACTTTCACTTCTGCCCAAGGGAATTTTTTATTTTTTATTTTTTCATTTTTAGATGTCTTCTTCAGATCAGAACTATTTTGCTTAAATACAGAGGAATCCCACATTTTATGATTTCATTTGCCTCTGGCAAAAATCAGGTACCATTTTACTAAATTTTCTTTCCAGAAACACTTCTGCTTTGGGTGGGAACATTGACTTTTCTATAGTGAAAAGTGACTTTTCTATATTTTCAAAAATTTCTACTGGATTATCTCACAGCAGTTAGTTTAGTTTATAGTTTTCTACCCTATATTGAGACTCCTTAATTTGGATGAATTCATTATTCCTTTGTAGTCCGAGTTTATTTAAGCTAATGATTCTCAAAGTGTGGTCCTGGACCTGTGAATTTTTAATACAGGCAAATTCTTGGGCCCTACCCCAAACTTACTGAAGAAGAAACTCTTGGGGGTGGTGTCAAGCAATTTGTGTTTTAACAAGTGCTTCAGGTGATTCTGGTATGCACGGAAGTTTGCAAATGCCCACTCTTTCAGGGTATTTCAGTTTTGTTGGGAGCTAGGAAAAGGAAGAAAGCTGGTTGGAAAGGCAAACATTAAAAAAAAAAGTGGCCTCAGGGTTTTGATATGCTAGTCTTGTTTAAGAACCATGACTCCAAACTGTGTCCCTTTTTTCAGCTTTAAGACTCTATCCCATATTACCAGCTGGCCTTGTTATTAGTAACCATCTGTCAAGTTACTGTGTCATTAGCATTTCCAATATGTATTTTTACTTTGGATAGGCTATCATCTACCAGGGGATACAGATTATCATAAAACAGGATGGGTGAAATTTGGTGAGAGGAAGTATTTGTGCTCATAGTTTTCTCCCTTTGTAAAATTTGGGAACATGGGCCACCAGAGGCATCAAACTAATTTATATCTGGTTGACATTTGCATTTTATAACCTGATGTCACAGAGTTAGTGAGAAATAGCTTTATCTGCTACTTGGCCATTCTTTTTTTCTTGCAGTATTTATGTTTGCTTTTGCAATGAAGAAACGAGAAATTGTCTTAAATCTCTTAATCTTCCCAAAGACCTTTAATGATCAAGATAAGTCTTTCAAATAAGAAGTCTAACAAGCATTCTTAATTAGAAATTTCAATTTTGTTAGCATGAATCTTTTTTTTTTTTTTTGACTGATGGAGAACAACCTGTTCAGCTAGTTGGTTTTATGTTGATTATACAAAGTATACAATTGTTACCCAGCAACGTACACACACAAAGCTAAAAAAAAAACTGGACCAGTCGGTAAAAAAAAAACTGGACCAGTCGGTAAAAAAAAAAAACAGCCATCAACCCAAGCTGAGTGCTCTGCATGCAGTCTTTACATGTCTTTTTCACCTTCCCTGTTTTCTTTTCCTTACTGATTTTCTACCACCTGCAACATAATGTTGTGGAACAAGAAAATAAAAGCACTTGCTCCAGTACGTACTGCCTTTTAAAAAAAAGATTGATTTATTTTTATATAGAGAGTGCATAAGAGAGTGTGTGAACAGGGGGAGGGACAGAGAAAGAGGGAAAAGAGGAGACCATCTCACAACCCTGATCGAGATCATGACCTGAGCCAAAATCAAGAGTCTGATGCTTAACTGACTGAGCCGCCCAAGTGTCCTGAATATACTGCTTTTATATGTAAAAACAGTATGTGGAAACATTTCAAAGTCATCAGTGCCTAAACACAATATTCTATAAACTGACAGAAAGGCTTATAGAAAATGTCTTTTAAGTTTCCTGTATCTGGAGTTATCAGTGTGATTGTTGGGTAACTTAGGGCTTCTCTCATACAGAGTTTATTCTCAGATGGTTCTGTTTTAGTTTTTAAGTCACTCAGAGCTGAAAACAATTCCATTTGCTAAGGATGACCTTCAGTTTAAAGTGAAGTGATAACAGACTGAAATTTATATTTAAATGAAGGAATAAAGAGAACCAGAAATGGTGACTAAGTAGGTAAATATAAAAGACACGTTAAATCTGAGTTTTGAAAATGATCTGTATTTGATAGGAATATGGATTACATGGTTGTATGTATTTGATATATTTGCTAGACATCAGAAGAGTCATGGTAGAACAACCTTGCATATATAGAGATTATGTATAAAACTTTCTTTGCCGGGAAGCTATTAACAGAGTATTCTGCAAGAGAGCAAACAACTGCATAAATATTCATTTCTTATAGCAGTACCTTGCAATATTGCTATATAAATATCCCTCAAAATAAATAGCCCTAGCTGTATCCTACAGATTTCATGCCAAGTTTCACATATTTACATAGACTCCATTATAATTTTAATGTTTTTTCTATTTCATTTATTAATTTTTTATAAACTCTCTTGGCTTATATACACAATATACATGTTGCCAAACCAACCAGAATGAACCTCGTCACTCTGAAAAATAGCTCAGGATGTGCTCTACTATAGAAAAGGACTTTGCATACCATATTGTAAATTAGAATCACCAAAAATAACTTATTTTTAAAAATGTGTTTATTTGGAAATACCCATAGATTCTTATTTGGTAGATCTCTCTGAGTTAGGGTCTAGTATTTGTTCGCATTTTGAATCGCTCTGTGGATGACACTCTTTTCTATAATTTGGGAACCAGAATTTAAACACATGCCCAGAGAAATAAAACTAAAAGACAAACATGTCATTGTGGAATACCAACAAAGATTTCAATCATGTTAAATCCGAGCACATCCTGAGCTATTTTTCAGAGTGACGATTTTTAACATTTTGAGGAACTTCTTCACTGTTTGCAGAGTGGCTGCACTAGTTTGCCTTCCCACCAGCAGTGTGAGGGTGTTTCCCTTTCTCTGCATCCTTATCAACGTCTGTTTTTTTCTGAGTTATTAAATTTAGCCATTCTGACCAGAGTGAGGTGGTATCTCATTGTGGTTTTTGCCTTGCATTTCCCTCATGCCAAACGATGCTGAACATTTTTTCATGTGTCTGTTGGCCATTTGTCAACACCACTCATCAGTTGTTTTGCATTGCGTCTGGGCTGGCTTATCACATAGTGACCATCTATTTATATAATTTCGTAGATCAAAGAATTTCATGCCCATCCATAATAATTCACTTTTTTTTCTGGTATTGATTGAATTCTGCCACCTCCAATCATCCACACTCCTCCATTAAAGATAAAGCTTAAAATGTAAATTTCCCCATGAAGAGAAAAGTTTTGCTTTCCAAGAAAGGTATGGTAAATATATAAAGGGAAAAGGGAAGATTCACCAAAATGGACTAGAGTATGGTGGAGGGTGGGTGCCTACAGGGTAACTGAAGTGCTAAATACAGAATTTTTCCCATCATAGTTTTGCCATAGGCTGGTCTGTTCAGCCAGGCAGAAAACATTACTGAACTCAGTCTGTTGTTGCATAGAAGGGAGAAGACACAGTGTCTGCTTCCAGGAGTTTATGATCTAGTATAAATGAAGGGCTTCTATGAGCTATGGGATTTATAGAGGTAATGTGGGCTCTCTGATTGGCCATTTTTTCTTGAAGATCTACAAAACCTGTCTCCATAGTCCATGGAGCTTTGTCTGGAAAGATTTACTCTGTCCTTTGTAACTTGTCTGTCAGGAGTCATCCCATGTCTAACACAGTAAAAGAAGATTAAAATACAACATACTGGATAGTATGTAATTAACTGGAGATCTGAGGGAGGTTTGTTTTGTATTTAGTGTCTGATTAAGTACAGGTCTATCTATCTTACCAAGCAAAGTGGATGTCTCTTTGTTTCTAATTTCTAAAACCATAGAGGAGATAAAATAGTTTCTGAGTGTAGTTTGAGGGTTAAAAGTGGAAGTAGAGACTGATCAGAGATTTCCTGATGACAAACCACTGCTGTCATTCTTAACAGTGGTCTCCAAAGTGAGAGACTGGTAAAGTGTTAGAAGTTTTATTTACATTTATGTTTGTCTCAAAAAGAAAGTATGCTTTATGATAGTAGTGAATGTATGATACAAATATTGTATAAATGTTTCTACATTGGAGGGCATGTTTAAAAAGTTTTTACTGATGGGAAACATCAAAAAATTTAGTGACTTAAATTTATTTTGAAATACAGTGTTTTATTTTGGGAGGACTAATTTATATACTGCTGCCTTTCATGATTATGACCTAGAGTGAATGGAAGCAGGCTGAAAGTGCCATTTGTGATGTACTCACTTCTCGCCTAGAATGTAAATGAGTTTTTTCCTGGGCTTTGCAGCTGTAGCCATTTATGGTGGCCTCTGTGTCTCATCCGTGGTCTGAGGTTCTGCTCATTAATCTTTCCTCATTAGTAAGAGTCTCAGAATGTCACAGGTGAAAGATACTTTAAAGATTTGTTTTCCCTCCTTATTGTAGAGATGAGGACACTGGAGCCAAAGACAGTGAAAAGATATTTGTAAAGTCATTCAGTTAAGTCAAGAAGGTGGCTCCTTGATACCAAAAGCAGTGCTGTTTCTGTTTTCCTAATAGCGCCCAATGTGTTTGCCAGAAGATAATCATTATTAGTGCTAAAGGGGCATGTGTTTCTACGTAACCTGACAAGATGAAATATGAAGTATGAGCTCTGCTTAATATTTCTGACAATGATAATTGCCATCTGGTTGGCAGGACTGGAAGGAATCTATAAATATTAAGCTATTTATTAAGAGGGAAGGGAAACACAAGTTTATTTTTTGTCTCTAGTGGAAAATAGGAACATTTTACACAGAGATTTCCATTCACTCTAAGTATTCCATATTATATATGTTTATGGATATAATGAGAACTGTATCTGTAGGCTGCTTCTTCATTAAAAACTTGAAAAAAAAAACCTTGCTATTCCAGTATTTTTCTAGCATTTACATTGACATGGAAGGAAGCATAAGACATCCTTGGAGAATTAAGGCTAACTTGAATTAAGTAGCTATTTGAGAATGATATGCCCAATTACATTCTAATTTAGAAGGTATAGGTGATGTATAATATAGATGTTGTTAGAAATTGGTTTTCCTTTCAAATTAATGGTTCATCAGAGAAATTTAGAGAAAATGCTATAACATTTCATTTCCTTGGCCTCACTCTGGTAGCTATTCAGCCAGGCCTTCCAACAGCAGGTATTTCAGCAGGCTTTAAGTTACTCCTTTGATTCAGGTTCAGTATTAGTCTCCTTCAGAAAGACTTTGTCTCCTGGCTTTCCCTAATCATCCTTTCTTCCCATTCAGGCTTTGAATATAGAACTCCTGTGATGGCTGTGCACCTGTATTTCCCCAAGTTGAACTCCTCCTTCCAGTCCTGTGTGACAGTTTCTCAAACTGAAATCTGACTTAGTTTTCTTCACCTCCATCTTGTTTTGATAGTTGCTTTTCCAAGGACTGCAATCTGACCCAGGAATCTCAGCCTTAGCTGGTGTCAGGTACTGCATGTTCATAAGGTTACAATCTGCAGATTGATCATTAGAGGCTCTTATTCATCGTGAGAGCTTCGTATAGTCTCATCATATTATTAAGAGGCACTTGCTAAATGCCTATGATGTTCCCACTCCATGAGAGTCTTTAATGTTCTTTCCAGAAGGAAGGATGGAAGCTTGGTTCTTCTTGTTATAAAAACTGGAGATTTGGCTCTTGCATGCAAGATCACTTTAAGGGAAAGTAATTAATACTGGGTAAATGGGTTTATTGTTTATACCTCCTTTAAGTCCCAGAAACATAAGGCAGAAGTAGAGGTTTTAGCATAAAACATAAAACACAATGGAATGGACTTCTAGACTCTCACTATTGATGCAGTGGTCTGAGAAGAATGCATCTGGCTGTCCTGACATGCTGGTTGATGGGTCCTGGGTTTTGTAGCTGGATGAAGGTAGGGCAATGAATTGGTCTGCAGCAAAACCACCAAGTAAATGCAAGCCTCTGTGAAAATAACAGTCTAAATAAATAAAATCTTAAAAAAAATAAGTCTATTAGATTTGAACTTTTTAAAATAATACCGAATTACAATAAATTTAAATGAATAATAAACTCATATATTCTTTATTCATTTTCCACATTTTTTTATCATAACATTTTAGGTCTTAGTACTTCAGTGTGCACTTCCTATAAAAAAAGATTCATTTTCATAACCGTAGTTACCTAACCAGTTCAGGGAACTTGATGCTAATAAAATAATTATTGTCAATTTTTCATATACATTAAGCATACTGTAGTGTTTGACATTTTTCTATAGCTGAACCTTATTGTTTCTTCTGTTTGTTTATTTATTTATTTACTAAAGTCTTTTATCATTAGCATCATATTGTTTATTTCTTGCATCTCTCCTATTTTTGGCTTTATATAGGTGGTTCCTACTTTTTTTGTGTGTATGTGTATGTAGCTATCCATAATTTCTGCATCTTCATTATAAATTGTACTATTAACCATTATAAAATAATCTTCTTAGTCTCAGTAGTGATTTTTTGGCCTGAATTTTACATTGTCCAATATTGAAATCATAACCTGTGCTTTATTACTGCTATGGTACATCTTTACTTATCCCTTTTTATTCTGCCTTTTTGAATCATTCTGTTTTAGGTATATCTTTATTGAAGAATAGTGTTGAATTTTACTCATTGAGTTAATTTAAAAATCTTTTAAGAGTCAAAGTAAGCCTTTTAACATCTTCTAATGTGATTAACAGGCTTGGTATCAACTCTTTTCAAATTGTTATCATTTTATATGTTATTTTATGTTTTAATTACCTTATATATTATATATACAGCACTTACCTAAGAAGAGAGTCGTCTTCTCTCTTTTAAATAACATTTCTTTTGGCATTTAAGAAGGACTGCATTTAAACTTTCTATTAGTCCCCTGAATCCTGCTTTCTTAGCTTAATCTTTCACTCTTTGGTCTGTCAGTTTTAAATGGTGTATCTTGACTCCAGCCTATTACTCATACAATTACCATGATTTGTGTTTACTCTACCTCCCCCCCCCCATTTTTTAAAGTTGCATTCTTTCCAGTTTTTCCTTTTGTAACATTATATATTTTCTTCCACCTGTGTCCTCACTCTTGTTTTAATCTCCAGTGAAACAGTTTAAGATAACTCTAAAATTTTAAGCATCGCTGACTAAAAAATAATGATCCTAATATTTTAAAATGAAATGAACTCCTGAATGAAGCAAGATGACATATCTAATCCCTAAAATCCAAATGTGGCAAAAATATTGGATTTCCTTGAATATGTGTGTGTTTGAATTTGTTTTATAGATTATTATCTGTATCTCTTCCCTTGATCTCCTGTTTTCATACTTAATTTCCTGCTTCTTCAACCCTCAGGTGATGAGTGAGCACAGTGATGGTACCCACCATATCTGTTCAGTGTCCTCTAACAAAAGTCTTTGTGCTGAATGCTACAGTGGATTGACAGAGGCCTTCCCGGAACTGAGGCCTTTCCTACTAGGTCTTCCCCATCATTACCCATCTCCTTTCACAGGTGTTGGAACTGCTTTGCCCTCTGAAGGTTTTACCTGTCAACTATTGCTCTCTTAATCCTTTACATCTCCTAGCCGTTTCCCCAGAGATTTTAGGAGAGTGTTGCGGGAACCTCCGATATATAGCTGATGGATTGGAAGTACAGGTGACCAGACTGGAAGTGGGGTGGGAGGAGAGAAGTCTTGTGGGACTGAGCCTTTAATCTGTGGGATCTGATACCATCTCCAGGTAGATGGTGTCAGAATTGTGTTGAACTGTAGAACACCCAGATGATGTGGAATTGCATGGTAGATAGGAAAAAACAAACACACACATCATACATACCTCCTTAAAGAGGGCTCCCTTGTTTTTGTACTGTACCCAGTACAAAATAGAACTCAATAAATACTAAATTTTTAAAAATCCAACTAGATGATTCAATATATTTTTTCTTTGTGTTATGAGTTCCAAAGCAAACATATTATTTATCTTGAGATGAAGTTAAAAATAAAAAGAGATATGGAACATTTGGGGGGTTCATTCAGTTAAACATCTGCCTTCAGCTTGTGTCATGATCTCAGGGTCCTGGGATTGAGCCCCACGTCGGGCTGCCTGCTCAGCAGGGAGGCTGCCTCTCGCCATCACCCCTGCTTGTGCTTGCTCTCTCTCTTTCATTCTCCCTCTCTCTCTTGTTCTCAAATAAATAAATAAATAAATCACAATGAGTCATGGAAAACTACAGCAAAAACTAATGATATACTGTATGGTGACTAAGAAAACACAATTTAAAAAAAAAAACATAAATTTAAAAAATAAAATGAAAATAAATGAATAAATAAAAAGAAACAGGCAAAAACACTATAGCATAGCAGAAAATGTATTAGAGTCCACAGCTTTGATTCTGGCTTTAACATTATTCATGTGATTTACCTAAAATTTTGTATCAAGATTTTGACACTTAAGGTGTCTTTTAGATCTAAAATTCTGTGATTAGTAGATTTTTCATTCATTCATTCATTCATTCATTCAGTCAGTCAGTCAGTGAGTTATTCAGTCTGTCATTTTTTACTTCAAACCATGCCCAGGAATTGTGCTTATTACGGGGGATACCAGGCAGCATGAATCCAACAACGTGTGTCCTTTGTGGAATTTACATTGTAGTGTTTCTTTTTTTCCCTTGTCCTTAAGGAAAAAAAAGAATAAGTGAAAGAATTTTGAAACGATTTCTGTTGATTTATATGCAAATGTATCAAATTGGATGTGAAAGACACACTTTTTAATTATTTTTATTAACATGTAATGTATTACTTGCCCCAGGGGTACAGGTTTGTGAATCATCAGACTTACACACTTCACAGCACTCACCCTAGCACATACCCTCCCCAATGTCCATAAACCAGCTACCCTATCCCTACTCCCCCACACTCTAGCAACCCTCAGTTTGTTTGGCAAAATTGAGAGTCTCTTATGGTTTGTCTCCCTTCCAATCCCATCTTGTTTCATTTTGACAAATACATTTTTAAAATCAAGAAGCATTAGTGTACTTTGTGGTTGCTTATTTTCTATGAGAGATAGATACAGAGCACAGCCTGGGGCAGAATGACCATGTACATTCTGCCCATTTTATAATGTTCTGCTGGCCCTGCATTCTTAGCCTAGTGACTGTCTAATTAGGTTTTGAAGAGAAAGTTAAAGTATGCCTCAGATACACATTTCTCTTCCTTTTATGAATCCTAAATGAAGGCATCACGGGTGAATACATTGCTATCCCAAAGGTATGAATTCTACAGTATTCACATCTTCCAGTGTGGTGCTGCTATGCATTTGCCCCAGCAGCGATCAACCTTCTCATCAGTTTGTTGAAAAATGAACAGTATGAAGGTGTACAACTCTAAAACCTGTGACATATCACAATTTCATGATTTCAAGGTGACCTTTCTAGAGAAATGGAAGATTTATTGAATAGCACAATTTCAGAGTGGAAGACTAGTTAATTCTGTGCCACTAAAAATAATGTTAGTATGCATCAGTTTTCCTAGCTGACTTTTTACACATTTTAAAAGTTCAACTAATTCTTTTCTAGTAGTTTGGGCAAGGCTTATGAAAAAAGTTGAATTAAGGACCGACAAGCAAGTAGAAATATTCAAATACATGTATCATATGAAGTCGGTAACTGACATTGAACACAGAAATGAACCTAAAATCATGGACTTTTACATTCAGAAGAGGTCTTAGAGATGATCTGATTCAGTTCTTACTAAAGTAGGCAAAAAAACAACCAAACAAAAAACCCCTAAAAACCTGGAATCAGAGAACTTTTTAATGAAGAGACGATTCTTTCCTACCTCTACCCCCTGCCACCATCACTATAGTCAGCAGTAAGAAAAGGAAAATAAAATTATTGCTTTATAATTTTGTATGTCAGAAATAACAAAGATGATTATGGTTAAATAAAGAAATAGAAAATAGAATACTCAGTTGCATGCTGTCTGTGTTATATTCTACTCTGTCTTTGTTAGAAAAAGATATGAAATGCTTGTATGTGGATGGAAAGAAAAACATGTTTCTGGGTTCAGAGAAAGACAAATAATAACGTTTCTGCTCACAAAAGAAACAAAGTGCACATTCATTTAAAAATATTTGGCAAAAAACTCAGCATGAAATCTCTCAAAATGACTACTTTTTTCATATTTAGTATGTATGCTTTCATTGTTTGTTTTCTACATGTCTGTTTTACATAATTGAGCTCATACTGATACAGTTCTGTTTAGTATTAAGTTGTGATGGTGCAGACTCTGTGGACATGTGTAGTGTGACAGTTTATGAGGGTGTAGGCCACATAACACGTTCACCAGGAGAGACAATCTAGGCTATGGTCAGACCACAGAGAGCCTTGACCAGCATACTGTTGGGATAAAGCTATGAGATATTCCTTAATTTGAGAAGATTGTAGCTTCTGTTCTGTACTGCCCCTACTCCTTTCTCGGCATGCTGACTTGGGGCCCATCCCCTTGGGCCACCTGTGCAACACTTACTAATTAAGCCACGAAGAGCATGAGCTTGTGATGTTCCTTGAGTGCAAAACTGTTGTACACTAGCTCATTCATTCACCCTGGCACAGAGTCCTTGCACAATGTATCAGAAGATAACCCAAATGATGTTCCAGTGCAGAACCTCCCTTCCATAACCACACTCTAACCTATGCCAACTTTGTATTTCTTTCCCTGGGAAAAATGCAATATGGAAAGACAAGAGGCTGTCATTGTTTCCTTACCACAGGCGTACTCAACAGCGCAACAAAACCTGCCCAAATCAGCTGACTTTGTTGCTCTAGCAAACTTTTTACAAAAGGATCATTTTAAGGACCCTTCCTCCCACACAACTGGGCAATCTAACAAATAATCTAGTTACCAATAGTCCTGTATAAAGCAGAGAGAATAAACCATTAAAGAAATTAGAATTTAAAAGGGTCATTACCATAGTTCTGTTTCAAATTTGAAAAAATTAAATTGAAAGTTCTTAACAGTCAGAATTATGAAGCAATATAGTATGGGCCATGTGTTTAGCAATTTTCACATCTTATCTTAAAACTGTATTTAAAGGATGCATTTTAAATATAGATCCATGGTTTTATTTGAGATAAGTTATGACTTAAGCATTTCCTATGCTGCTCAATATATTCAAGTCAATAGACAAAGCCTCATTTTGCTTATCATATGTGTACTGTTACTTTAAAAAAAAAAGATTTATTTATTAGAGAGAGAGAGAACATGCATGCAAGCAGGGGGAGGGGCAGAGAGAGTGAGTGTGGAGCCCAATGCAGGCCTCAGTCTCACAATCCTGAGATCATGACCTGAGCTGAAATTGAGAGTGAGTGACTTAACCACCCGAGCCACCCAGTCACCCCTATATTTGTATTTTTACTTTTGAAGAAAACTCTCTGTAAGTTCCATCCTGGAAACCTTAATTTTCAATCTTTAGGAAGAACTGATTATGTCCATACAAACATTAAAGTGAGTAGTCAGAGCTATGGACTGAAGGGAGTAGGGCAGAAAGAGTTTAATTCACCCACAGAACTTACTGCTACTTAAGGAATGACATTTTTCCATGGTCTGAGGACACATGGAAATTATGTAATTATGTAATTATTTTTGATGTTTTAATACTTGAGGCTTTAAGCATCAACCCACTTTTCTTCATGATGAGGAACCAGTTTCATTCTTAAGCCACAATCTGGTATATTGTATATAGAATGTATATGCAGAGTAATGGCTCTTAGTTTGATTTTCTCTGGTACAGGTATGTTCCTGCAGTTTGTGTTTTGAGATGGTCAAATTGGCAACCAACAAATTAATGTAAGAAATCCATTACTTCTACTGCATTCCCTTCAGGAGGTCTGAATTGCTCTAAAACTTCTCTCTTGGGATTCTTTGGAATCATTTTGCTATAAAACAGCTTTGATTTGATTAGAGAAATGATTTTAGTGCCAGAAAGTATTAGTTGCAGAGAATTTACTTATGAGAGTTGTAGAAGTTTAGCAGGTGTTGGGACCCCAGGATAAGAACAAGACTGATAGTTAGTAGTAATTTTCATGAATATTAATTTCATTCAGCAGGATTTTTAGGGAGCCATTTATCATTTCATTTTTTAAGCCTGGTAAATGGAGGCAAGTTATCCTCAAGAGACAGATAAAAGCACCAGGAAGCCTAAATCAAATTGAGAAGCTACTTTCAAACCCATTTTTCACATTAAACTTAATTGCCAACACTTTTCAATGGGAAGAATTACATCGCAAAGTTAATTTTAATCATTACAGGTTGAATCTATAATACCTGGGAAATCTTTTGCTTTCTTTCTTTTTTCTTTTTTTTTTTAAGATTTTATTTATTTGGCAGAGAGAGATACAGCGAGAGAGAGAATACAAACAGGGGGAGTGGGAGAGGGAGAAGCAGACTTCCTGCCAAGCAGGGAGCCTTAGCCTGATGGGGGGGCTCAATGTGGGGCTCGGTATGGGGCTTGATCCCAGGACCCTGGGATCATGATCTGAGCTGAAGGCAGACACTTAAAGACTGAGCAACTCAGGTGCCCCATTTTTTGCTTTCATTTGATGCATCACATATTTCATGTTTAATTAAAAGAAATTATTATCCTTTTTAGGAACTCAAAGTGGGGACAACATTTGCAGAAAAATTTTATCCATTTAAGAAGGGGCACTAACCTGTTAAATGGGCAACGACTTGGAGTTTCCAGAGTAATCAGTGGTTCAAAGGACATCCTGTGGCAATGCAGGAGAGGAGAGAACGATCTTAGAGCACTAATGACATGATGCAAGAGTCAGTAAGTTGAAACTTTTCTCCTGGGAAAGAAAATGTTGCCCGCAAAAGGGGAAGTAGCTATGTCTCTTGATTCCAGATTTCCTGATTATTTCATGATGCTTTCAGGTTTTTTTGTTTTGTTTTGTGTTGTTTCATTTTTTAACATTTTAATTTTTTTATTAACATATAATGTGTTATTAGCGCCAAGGGTACAGGTCTGTGAATCACCAGGTTTACACACTTCACAGCACTCACCATAGCACATACCTTCCCCAATGTCCATAACCCAACCACCCTCTCCCTACCCCCCTTACCCCAGCAACACTCAGTTTGTTTTGTGAGATTAAGAGTCTCTTATGGTTTCTCTCCCTAACAAACCCATCTTGTTTCATTTATTCCTTTCCGGCCCCTCAACCCCCCCATGTTGCCTCTCAACTTCCTCATATCAGGGAGATCATATGATAGTTGTCTTTGTCTGATAGACTTATTTCACTAAGCATAATACCCTCTAGTTCCATCCACATCATCGCAAATGGCAAGATTTCATTTCTTTTGATGGCTGCATAGCATTCCATTTATATATATACCACTTCTTCTTTAATCCATTCATCTGTTGATGGACATCCAGGTTTTTCCCATAGTTTGGCTATTGTGGACATTGCTGCTCTAAACATTTGGGTGCATGTGCCCCTTCAGATCACTACTTTTGTATTTTTGGGATAAATACCCAGTAGTGCGATTGCTGGGTCATAGGGTAGCTCTCTTTTCAACTTTTTGAGGAACCTCCATGCTGTTTCCCAGAGTGGTTGCACCAGCTTGCATTCCCACCAACAGTGTAGGAGGGTTCCCCTTTCTCCGCATCCTCGCCAGCATCTGTCATTTCCTGACTTGTTCATTTTAGCCATTCTGACTGGTGTGAGTTGGTATCTCATTGCGGTATTGATTTGTACTTCCCTGATGCCAAATGATATGGAGCACTTTTTCATGTGTCTGTTGGCCATCTGGATGTCTTCTTTGCAGAAATGTCTGTTAATGTCCTCTGCCCACTTCTTGATTGGATTATTTGTTCTTTGGGTGTTGAGTTTGATAAGTTCTTTATAGATTTTGGATACTAGCCCTTTATCTGATATGTCGTTTGCAAATATCTTCTCCCATTCTGTCAGTTGTCTTTTGGTTTTGTTAACTGTTTCCTTTGCTGTGCAAAAGCTTTTGATCTTGATGAAATATCAATAGTTCATTTTTGCTCTTGCTATCCTTGCCTTTGGCGATGTTCCTAGGAAGAAGTTGCTGTGGCTGAGGTCGAAGAGGTTGATGCCTGTGTTCTCCTCAGGGATTTTGGTGGCTTCCTTTCTCACATTGAGGTCCTTCATCCCTTTTGTGTCTATTTTCATGTGTGGTGTAAGGATATGGTCCAATTTCATTTTTCTGCATGTGGCTGTCCAATTTTCCCAACACCCTTTGTTGAAGAGACTGTCTTCTTTCCATTGGACATTCTTTCCTGCTTTGTCGAAGATTAGTTGACCATAGAGTTGAGGGTCTATTTCTGGGCTCTCTATTCTGTTCCATTGATCTGTGTGTCTGTTTTTATGCCAGTGCCATACTGTCTGGATCATGACAGCTTTGTAATAGAGCTTGAAGTCTGGAATTGGGATGCCACCAACTTTGGCTTTCTTTTTCCACATTCCTCTGGCTATTCGAGGTATTTCTGGTTCCATATAAATTTTAGAATTATTTGTTCCATTTTGTTGAAAAAATGGATGGGATTTTGATAGGGATTGCATTAAACGTGTAGATTGCTTTAGGTAGCATAGACATTTTCACAATATTTGTTCTTCCAATCCATGAGCATGGAATGCTTTTCCATTTCTTTGTGTCCTCCTCAATTTCTTTCATGTACTTTATAGTTTTCTGAGTATAGATTCTTTGCCTCTTTGGTTAGGTTTATTCCTAGGTATCTTATGGTTTTGGGTGCAGTTGTAAATGGGAATGGCTTCTTAATTTCTCTTTCTTCTGTCTTGTTGATGGTGTATAGAAATGCAACTGATTTCTGTGCATTAACTTTGTATCCTGATACTTTACTGAATTTCTATACAAGTTCTTGCAGATTTGGATTGGAGTCCTTTAGGTTTTCCACATAAAGTATCATCATCTGTAAAGAGGATAGTTTGACTTCTTTGCCGATTTGAATGCCTTTAATTTCTTATTGTTGTCTGATTGGTGAGGCTGGGACTTCTAGTACTATGTTGAATAGCATTGGTGATAATGGACATTTCTGCCGTGTTCCTGACCGTAGCAGAAAAGCTCTGTTTTTTTTTTCCGTTGAGAATGATATTCATGGTAGGTTTTTCATAGATGGCTTTGATGATATTAAGGTATGTACCCTCTATCCCTACACACTGAAGAGTTTTGATCAAGAAAGGATGCTGTACTTTGTCAAATGCTTTTTCAGCATCTACTGAGAGTATCATATGGTTTTTGTTCTTTCTTTTATTAATGCATTGTATCACACTGATTGATTTGCAGATGTTGAACCAACATTGCAGCCCTGGAATAAATCCCACTTAATCATGGTGAATAATCGTTTTAATGTTCTGTTGGATCCTATTGGCTAGTATTTTGGTGAGAATTTTCACATCTGTGTTTATCAAGGATATCAGTCTGTAAATCTCTTTTTTGATGGGGTCTTTGCCTGGTTTCAGGATCAAGGAAATACTGTCCTCATAAAATGAGTTTGGAAGTTTTCCTTCCATTACTATTTTTTGGAACAGATTCAGGAGAATAGGAATTAATTCTTCTTTAAATGTTTGGTAGACTTGCCCTGGGAAGCCGCCTAGTCCTGGGCTCTTATTTGTTGAGAGATGTTTGATGACTGCTTCAATCTCCTTACTGGTTATGGGTCTGTTTAGGTTTTCTGTTTCTTCCTGGTTCAGTAGAGGTAGTTTATATGTCTCTAGGAATGCATCCATTTCTTCCAGATTGTCAAATTTGCTGGCATAGAGTTGCTCATAGTATGTTCTTATAATTGTATTTCTTTGGTGTTGGTTGTGATCTCTCCTCTTTCATTCATGATTTTATTTATTTCGGTCCTTTCTCTTTTCTTTTTGATAAGTCTGGCCAGGGATCTATCAATCTTATTAATTCTTTCAAAGAACCAGCTCCTAATTTCATTGATTTGTTCTATTGGTTTTTTTGGTTTCTATTTCATTGATTTCTGCTTTGATCTTTATGATTTCTCTTCTCTTGCTGGGTTTAGGCTTTCTTTCTTGTTCTTTCTCCAGCTCCTTTAGGTGTAGGGTTAGGTTGTGTATTGGAGAACTTTCTTGTTTCTTGTTTCTTGAAAAAGGCTTGTATCGCTATATCCTTTCCTCTCAGGACTGCCTTTGCTGTGTCCCACAGATTTTGAACCATTGTGTCTTCATTATCATTTGTTTCCATGAATTTTTTCAATTCTTCTTTAATTTCCTGGTTGACCCATTCATTCTTTAGAAGGATGCTCTTTAGTCCCCATGTATTCGGGTTCTTTCCAAATTTCCTCTTATGATTGAGTTCTAACTTCAGAGTGTTGTGGTCTGAAAATATGCAGGGAATGATCCCAATCTTTTGATACCAGTTGAGACCTGATTTATGACCCAGGATGTAATCTATTCTGGAGAATGTTCATGTTCACTAGAGAAGAATGTGTATTCTGTTGCTTTGGGATGGAATGTTCTGAAAATATCTCTGTTGTCCTTCTGGTCCAGTGTGTCATTTAAGGCCTTTATTTCCTTGTTGATCTTTTGCTTGGATCATCTGTCCATTTCAGTGAGGGGGGTGGTAAAGTCTCCTAGTATTATTGTATTATTGTTGATGTGTTTCTTTGATTTCTTTATTAGTTGGTTTATATAGTTGGCTGCTCCCATGTTAGGAGCATAGATATTTAAAATTGTTAGGTCTTCTTGTTGGACAGACCCTTTGAGTATGATATAGTGTCCTTCCTCATCTCTCATGATACTCTTTGGCTTAAAATCTAATTTATCTGATATACGAATTGCCACCCCAGCTTTCTTGTGATGTCCATCAGATTGGTAAATTTTTTCCCACCCCCTCTCTTTAAGTCTGGAGGTGTCTTCAGGTCTAAAATGAGTTTCTTGTAGGCAGCATATAGATGGGTTTTGTTTTTTAATCCCTTCTGATACCCTGTGTCTTTTGAGTGGTGCATTTAGCCCATTTACATTCAGGGTAACTATTGAGAGACATGAATTTAATGCCACTGTATTGCCTGTAAGGACTGTTACTGTATATTGTCTCTGTTCCTTTCTGGTCTACTATTAGGGTCTCTCTTTGTTTAGAGGACCCCTTACAATATTTCCTGTAGAACTGGTTTGGTGTTTGCAAATTCTTTCAGGTTTTGTTTGTTCTGGAAGCTTTTTATCTCTCCTTCTATTTTCAATGGTAGCCTAGCTGGATATAGTATTCTTTTTTTTCTCATTTAGTGCTCAAATATATCATGCCAGTTCTTTCTGGCCTGCGAGGTCTCTGTGGATAAGTCTGCTGCGAATCTAATATTTTTACCATTGTATATTACAGACTTCTTATCCTGGGGCCGCTTTCAGGATTTTCTCTTTGTCACTAAGACCTGTAAGTTTTATTATTAGGTAATGGGGTATGGACCTATTCTTACTGATTTTGAGGAGGATTCTCTGCAGCTCCTGGATTTTGATGCTTGTTCCCTTTGCCATATTAGGGAATTTCTCTACAATAATTCTCTCCAATATAGCTTCTGCTCCCCTCTCTCTTTCTTCTTCTTCTGGAATCCCAATTATTCTAATGTTGTTTCATCTTATGGTATCACTTATCTCTCTAATTCTTCCCTCATGGTCCGGTAGTTGTTTGTCTCTCTTTTGCTCAGCTTCTTTATTTTCTGTCATTTGGTCTTCTATATCACTAATTCTCTCTTCTGCCTCATTTATCCTGCAGTAGATCCTCCATTTTTTATTGCATCTCATTAATAGCTTTTTTGATTTTAGCTTGTTTAGATTTTAGTTCCTTTATTTCTCCAGAAAGGGCTTTTATTTCTCCAGACAGGGTTTCTCTAATATCTTTCATGCTTTTTTCAAGCCCAGCTAGCACCCTGAGAATCGTCATTCTGAACTCTAGGTCTGACATATTACCAACGTCCGTATTGATTGGGTCCCTAGCCTTTGGTACTGCCTCTTATTCTTTTTTTGTGGTGAGTTTTTCTGCCTTATTTTTGTCCAGACAAGAATATATGAAGGAGCAAATAAAATACTAAGAGTGGCAAAGAGTGCAGAAAAATGTGCGTTAACCAAATCAGAAGAGACCCCAAATCATGGGGGGAGGAAAGGATGCAAAAAGAAGCTCAAAAAAAATTTTTTTTAAAGAGAAGAAAAAATAAAAAAGAAAATATGTATGTTAGACTGGTGAATACAACAGAGCCACCCACTTAATTTTTGGTAGTATTTTGGTCTCTTATAAGAAACTACCTCCCAAATATTCAAAGAAAGAAAAACATATATATACATATATACGCATATATACGTATATATACGCATATATGCATATATACACAAAAGTATATATACATGCATATACGTATATATACGCATATATATACATATGTATATATATTCGCATATATACATATATACATATGTGTATATATATGCATATACGTATATGTATATGCATATATACGCATATATATACACATATACGCATATATATGTATATATATACATATATATAAGAAAAACATATACATATATGCATATATGTATACGTATATACATATGTATATATACGTATATATGCGTATATATGTATATATAAGTTTTTTTCTTTGAATATTTATATACATATGTATATATACGTATATATGCGTATATATGTATATATGTATATATATGTTTTTCTTTCTTTGAATATTTGTATACATATATACATATGTATATATATGTATATATGCATATATGTTTTTCTTTCTTTGAATATTTGTATACATATATACATATGTATATATACGTATATATGTATATATGTGTATATATGTATATGTATATGTATATACATATATATACAAAATATATATACAAAAAATATATACAAAAATAAGGGTAAACATGATAAAGGGATGGAATTTGACTGTAAAAATGAAAATTTTAAAAAATTCTAAAAAAGGGGTTCATAAGGTAAGTTGGTTGGGAAAAGAAAGAAAAAGAAAGTGGAGAAAATTTGCTCAGCCTGGAAACTAGAATAAAGCCCTGTGCTAGATTTAGAGTATATTTTGATCTGTTAGAGGAAGTTGTATCCCAAATTTTTTAGAAGGAAAAACCCTATGTGTATACAAAATATAAAGTTAGATACAATGAAGGATAATATGTGACTATAATAATGAAGGTTCAGAAAGATTTTTTCAAAGAAAGGTGTTGTTAAGATTAACTAGTTTAAAAAACATTGAAAGAGGAAAGAGTAAAAGTCAAAAATATTAGGATAAGAAAAAAATAAAATTAAAAAAATTAATTAATTTTGCAACACTAAAGAATCATGAAGAGAAAGCCATGAATTCCATGCTTTGCTTTCCCCTCCTCTGGTATTCTGCTGTTCTCCTTGATCAGTGAGCTTGGTCTTGGGTGGATTTCTTGTTGATCTTCTGAGGGGAAGGGCCTGTTGTAGTGATTCTCAAGTGTCTTTGCCCAAGGCAGAATTACTCTGCCCTTGCCAGGGACCAGGCTAAGTAATCCGCTCGGGTTCGCTCTCAGGAGCTTTTGTTCCCTGAATGCTTTCTGTAGAGTTCTGGACGATGGGAATGAAAATGGCTGCCTCCTAATCTCCAGACCAGAGGAGCCGAGAGCTTGGGGCCCCACTCCTCAGTGCACCCTCGGTGAAAAGCGCTCAATCACTCCCATCTCCCTGGCTTTCGGCCACTCTCTGAGCTCACATGGCCTGTGACAGAGTGTCTCTGTCTCTGGCACACAGCCCCCTCCCAGCCCCCCTGGAGTTCCCAAACCCAGCAGATCTGTGTCACTCTTCCAGGGGGTCTCCCCAGATCTGCCACTTGTAGGTCCCTGCTCACAGAGCAGTGGCCTGACTCTTCAACAGATCACAGTTTAAGGTAACCCCAAGTTGAAAGCTCACTCCTTGTCTCTGTCTCTGTAGCCGGCTTCCCCGCTCTAATACCTGCAAACTCTGTGACACTCAGCCCTGATCCTTCTGTGACCCCGCGGGACCTGAGACTACGCTATCCCCACGAGGTCTCCACCCCTGCTTAGCCTCTGGAACAATGTCCCTCAGTGGAGCAAACTTTTAAAAGCTCTCATTTTGTGCTGCGTTGGTCCCCTGCTTGCCTGGAGCTGGCCCCTCCCCCCGTGGTCTGTCTTCCCGTTGCCTCAGATTCACTTCTCCACATGTCCTACCTTTCAGAAAGTGGTCGATTTTCTGTTTCTAGAATTGCTGCTCTTCTTCTTGTCAACCTCCTGTTGGATTTGTAGGTGTTCAGAATGGCTTGATAAACTATGTAGCTGATCTCCTGCTACCTGATGTCATCTCAGCCTGCTACTCCTCTGCCATTTTGACTCCTCCCCTGATGGTTTTCAGTTTTTGAAACACTAATTTTTAAATTCTTTATAGAACATGTGTAAACTATATGAAAGGTGTAAAGAAAATGAATCAAGCACCATTGCATGTCATTATATCTTCCATCCAGCTTAAAAAGGAGAAAATTGCTATTGTATTTGAGGTATTGACTTCTCTGGTGGAAGTAAAAGTCTGTTAGTTTAAGTGGGGAGCTGTGGTATATTGTTGAGCAGGAGAAGAGATAGTTGAGAGAGGTTTTGGCTGTGTGCAGAGGAAATCACTTCTAAATTTTATGCTTATCATTCTTACTTTTTTTAATAGTTTTTCTTAACTTATGTTTGTATCCCTAAACAATAGCTCTTTCCATTTTGTGTATTTTAGAGTCTTTTTGTTATTGTTGTTAAATATTTTATTTATTTATTTGACAAACAGAGATCACAAGTAGGGAGAGAGGCAGGCAGAGAGAGACTAAGGAGGAAGCAGGCCTCCCGCTGAACAGAGAGCCTGATGCGGGGCTCGATCCCAGGACCTTGGGATCATGAACTGAGCTGAAGGCAGAGGCTTTAACCCACTGAGCCACCCTGGTGCCCCATGTGTATTTTAGAGTCTTATATAAAAGAACGATATTGTGCTAATCTTCTCCGACTTTTTTTTTTTCTCTTAATATTATGTTCCTGAGGTTTATTCATGTTGTTCTGTGTAGCCACAATTGATTCAGTTAATTGCAGTAGTATTCTTTTGTATGAATATACCACACTTTGCAGTTATGGGTTTGATTTTTAAGGGTTTTAAGCTTTTTAAGGGTGAAGAGAAGTTTTGTTTATCATTTCAGAATTGACAGAGGCTTGGCCACGAGAGTTGGCATGTTACAGGTTGTTAAACAAATGCTTGTTTAATGGTAACTTTTTAACAGGGCAATAAAAATGCGAAAAAAAGTTTTCTGACACCCAAGAAATATAATTTTAGACATTCATACCTCTAGTCCAATTACAGGACAGTTGTCAAAGCAAAAAAATTCTGGGACCATGCATTTTTATTTTTTGGATTTGATATCTTTAGCAATAGTCTGACAGGCGTGGCAGAATCAAATGTTTTGTTTTTTCATTTGAATGGGGATATTGTTAGTAAGTTTGAAAAAGAAGAAGGTGAAGGTTAGACTTAAACTGTTTGTACTCGTTTCCTCAAGGAGATTAGCTAACATGATGTTGCATAATCTGAGCAATTAAATGTCTTAACAACACGACAGGTAATTAGCTACTCTACAGAGCAGGTGATTTTTCAGGTTCGTTCTTTGTATAAAGAAAAAAAACACCTCTGGGTGTATTTTTTGTTTGTTTCTGAGCTACTCTCCTTTATTCTTGTAAGTGGGATGGAAAACGATTTTAGGGCTTTATGTCTTTCACACAGAAACACTCTGAAAATCATCACCTTCATTATCATAGACTTTGTCATATTACTCTCTCCCCAGGAGATACCATTTTTATAATATATTTCATTAATCACAAAAAATAAGAAACTGTGTTTCATGACCTGTTTTTCTGTGAACAATTACTATAGCTCCTTTTCTGTTAGGCCCCACTGAGTTAAAATTTAAGATTTAAAATAATGCTTCCAAACTAGTGAGCTCTGGAATCCTGGGAACCTGAAGTGTTATTGCCAGAGTTGTGGAAATCCAGTATGTACATATATACATATATTAAACATTTTTCTGTAGACTGCTGATAATCTATATATGTAAATTATATGTAAATGTTCAAATATAGGTAGATACAATCATGTTTCATAAAATAAAATGAATTTCAAAGTCGTACTAAATATATTAAAGCCATTTATGGGGTGCCTGGGTGGCTCAGTCATTAACCTTCTGCCTTCAGTTCAGGTCCTTGGATTGAGCCTTGCATCTGGCTTTCTGCTGGTTGGGAAGCCTACTTCTCCCTCTCCCACTCCCCTTGCTCGTGTTCCCTCTCTCATTGTGTCTCTGTCAAATAAATACAGTCTTTAAGAAAGAATTTAAAAAAAGCCATTTTTCATTATTTTTCTTTTTTTTATATTAAATTTTTTTTTCTCAATTTATTTATTTTCAGAAAAACATTATTCATTATTTTTTCACCACACCCAGTGCTCCATGCAAGCCGTGCCCTCTATAATACCCACCCCCTGGTACCCCAACCTCCCACCCCCCCGCCACTTCAAACCCCTCAGACTGTTTTTCAGAGTCCATAGTCTCTCATGGTTCACCTCCCCTTCCAATTTACCCAAATTCCCTACTCCTCTCTAACGCCCCTTGTCCTCCATGCTATTTGTTATGCTCCACAAATAAGTGAAACCATATGATAATTGACTCTCTCTGCTTGACTTATTTCACTCAGCATAATCTCTTCCAGTCCCGTCCATGTTGCTACAAAAGTTGGGTATTCATCCTTTCTGATGGAGGCACAATATTCCATAGTGTATATGGACCACATCTTCCTTATCCATTCATCCGTTGAAGGGCATCTTGGTTCTTTCCATAGTTTGGTGACTGTGGCCATTGCTGCTATAAACATTGGGGTACAGATGGCCCTTCTTTTCACGACATCTGTATCTTTGGGGTAAATACCCAGGAGTGCAATTGCAGGGTCATAGGGAAGCTCTATTTTTAATTTCTTGAGGAATCTCCACACTGTTCTCCAAAGAGGCTGCACCAACTTGCATTCCCACCAACAGTGTAAGAGGGTTCCCCTTTCTCCACATCCTCTCTTTTTAAAGAACTTTTTTTTGTTGTTAAATACGTATGTGCACATAGTTTTGAAAAGTCAGTGGACTTATAGTGGAGCAAGAAAGCCTATGCTTCAGACTTGTCAACCCCTCACTCTGCCTCTTCATCAGCAATTACTTCATAGCTTTTATTTTTCTCTGGTATTCATCTTCTAATTTCTAAATAATACACAAAATGTCACTATTTTTTGTATTTTCTAGTTTGAGAAATTACTCATTGATTTCTCAGTAAGGAAGCTGAGTATTTAGACCTCTTCACCCGATCATTTGCACATTTAAAAGAAGGTAATCAGATATTAGTAATAAATATAAATCTTAGCTGAGCCATATAATGATTTGTATGATATAGTTCCTATTTTGAACAATATATTTTGTTGTTGTTGTTTTTCTTTAGGAATTAATAGTTATTCTTTTTTTAGCATTCACTGAATTAACTCTATGCTTAGCACTAATAATATATCCCTAATTTGCCACCAGAAATATGTGCCTGATATTCAAAATGTCAGATAATCTTTAGTTTCAAATATCTATCATGTTTATCTGTTATCTATCATGTTTATCAGTTCCCATATAGATTTTTCTCGAAAACTGCATATTACTGGGTACCTAGGGGGTTCAGTCGGTTAAGCATCTGCTTAAAAAAAAAAAAATCAACTGCTGTACTACTGACATCATAACGCTTTCCTTCTCCACCGCTTTAGAAATCTTATATATTGGGTTCTCTCTTTCCTGGTGCACAGGAGGTAACATTTTTTAGATCTTGCATATTTGAAGATATTTTCATTCTCTGCTCAAGATATAATTGGTTGGTTGGGTTAAGTAGTTCGGGTATTAATATGGAAATCGAATCATTAAGAATATTTAAAGGCATTCCTACATTTTCTTCAGTTTCTATTTTCATCTTGCCCAACACCATTCTGATTTCCATTCCATCATAGGGAGCTGTTTTTTGTTATTTCCTCTCTGGAAGGGTTATACCCAATATGTGTTAGTGTTCTAAAATTTTGTACTGAAATAACTTGATATAAATGTTTTGTATTCATTGCTCAGGGTATTTTGTGGTGCTTTTCAGTACGTTTTTTTAAAAAGATTTTATTTATTTATTTATTTATTTATTTATTTTTAGAGAGCAAGGGGAGGGGCAGAGGGAGAAAGAATTTCAACTAGCCTCCCCACTGAGCCCAGAGCCTAACACAGAGCTTCGTTTCACAACCCTGAAATCGTTACCGGAGTCAAAATCTAAAGCAGATGCCTAACCAGTTGAGCCACCCAGACTGTCTTTTATAGTTAAACATCCAAATACCTCACTTAAACATAGTTATAGTTTTATTTTCTTTTGAAAGAGTAAATGCATGCAGGTGGGAAGACATGTTTCAGTAAATGGCTAAGTAGCATCCCCACAACCGCCAGTGGTCCCACATGGTTCTGTTTCATTTGGTTGAATGATTATTCTGATGGAGAAGACCAGAGAGTTTCCAAATCAAGACATTAGACTTTAAGTTAAATTCTTAGGCTCAGGCTTACTTTAATAGCATGATGGTCACATCAAAATGTTACATTCTGAAAGCCTTATTGAAAAAGAAATAAAGATGCTTTTAAAAAAATTATAATTTGGGACAAATTCCAAAGTTACAGAAGCATTGCAAGAATCCCAACTGTGCTAAGAACACATACATACCATTTACTCAGACTTCACTTTTTTTTTTTTTTTTAAGATTTATTTATTTATTTGGAGGAATACCTGGGTAGCTGTTGGTTAAGTGTCTACCTTTGACCCAGGTCATGTACCCAAGGTTCTGGGATCAAGTGCAGCACAGGGCTCCTTGCTCAGTGGGAAGCCTGCTTCTCCCTCTGCTTGCACCTTCCCCTGCTTGTGCTCTCTACCTCTGACATATGGATAAATAAAATCTTTTAAATAACTAAAAAAAGATATATTTGAGAGAGAGGAAGAGAGAGTGTATGTGTGGATGGGGGTGGGGAAGAGGAGAGGGAGAGAGAGAATTTCAAGCAGACTCTGCTCAAACATGGTTTGCTCTCCCACAACCCTGAGATCATGACCTGAGCCAAAACCAAGAGTCGGATGTTTAACCTGACTGTGTTACCCAGATGCCCTCCGGCATTGGCATTTTAAAAAATACAGTCTTAAAAAACAATAGAATGTTTCTCATTTGGGGTTTATCTGATGTTTCTTCTTGAATATATTCTTATTATGCCTTCTAGGCCAGAATACTACATAAATGATGTGTCCTCAGAGTATCCCCTTTGTAGGTGCACATTGTCTATCTACCCCCGCTTGTAATGTCAATTTTGATCATCTAATGAGGGTATTGTCTAATTTCTCTCTTGTATAGTTGCTATTTTTCCCTTGTAACTTACAAGCCATATGTAGTATATACTAAGATCATTCAAATATCTTGCTATTCATCAAAAATTTCCCTTTGATTTATTATTATTATTATATACATGCTTACATTTTTTATGTGTATGTTTACACTTTATTATGTACTCCTTACACTTCAGACTGAAATTATCAATGAAATGTTATATTCATAAATTACTTGAATTAGTTCCTCCTTTCTCCTCTCCCTCCTGTATGGTTACACTATTCTTCTGAAGCAAGGGCATAGAAAATTCTACACTTTAAGCTGCAAAAAAATTTTCATTCAATATTCATAGTAATTCAGGCTTTCAATCTTATTTGATGGCAAAACTTTTCATTCTTTCCCCAATCTGGAATCTCTTGCAGGTTGGCATTTTCCTTCAGGAGATAAGGGTACAGAAATCTTTATTTTTCAGTTCATGCCATTCCTACTTATGAGCTGAAATTACAAACTCTTCAGGAAATGGAGAATGGGTTAAAGATATAGAGGTAAGAAGAGAGAAAAATCTTAGTTGATGGCACTATTGTAAGATGGTTTTGACCTTCCTGGATCTTTTCTTTTTTTTTTAATTAATTTTTTTTTAAGATTTATTTGACAGAGAGAGACACAGTGAGAGAGGGAACACAAGCAGAGGGAGTGAGAGTGGGAGAAGCAGGCTTCCAGCCGAGTGAGGAGCCTGATGCATGGCTCAGTCCCAGGACCCTGGGATCATGACCTGAGCCAAAGGCAGATGCCTAGTGACTGAGCCACCCAGGTGCCCCTGACCTTCTTGGATCTTGATTGTACTTAAACCTGACTCCCTTCTGGGGCATTTGTATATGGATATTAGAGTCCCTCCTTCAATTGCTGGTGTTCTATGTGGAGATAATTTTGTAAGGGCAAACATGATCTTCTAAGCAGCATTTCCTCAGCCTTCAGAGGACTTTTTTAATGGTGAGGAGGAATTTTACTTTTATGCTTTTGATTGTGCCTTTTGAAGAACACTGTAGGATTCCTTTCCTCCCCTCCCCCCTTCCCTCCTTACCTCCCTACCTTCCTCTTTCCTTCCATCCCTCCTCTCTTCCTCCCTCCTTTGTTTTTTGTTTCTTTCTTTCATCTGTCTGTCCATCCATCCATCCACGCATCCATTGCTATTGTGGGTACAGGCTAGGCAAGTCTGAAATCCATAGGACAGGCCATCAGGAAGGGCAGACTTGAAACTCTTGGGCTGGAGTGGATGCTGCAGTCTACAAGAGGAATTTCTTCTTTTTCAGAGAGAAACCTCAGTTTTGCTCTTCAGGCATTTTAATTGAATAAATGATACCCATTTAACATTTTCAAAGATAATCTTCCTTTTTAAAAAAGCCAATTGATGGCACATGTTAATCACATCTATAAAACCTTCACAGCAATACTTAGATTAATGTTTGAATAACGGTGGGACTGTAACCTAGCCAAACTGACCTGTAAAACTAACTATTACAGGCAAGTACTCCAAAACAGGCCTAACACAACAGCTGCCTAAGAAACTGTTAAGTGCTTTAGGAAAAAAAAAAAAAATATCAAGTCTGGTTTGGGACATGTAGACTTTTCAGCGCCCCTGAGTCACTGACATGTTTTCTTCATTCTTTTGCACAAAGGGATTGTTCTTGATGATTTTGAGGCTATTTTCAGTTATAAAATGATTACTATTATGTGCGAAAAGAGCAGAGATGATTAACAAAAGGCAGTTGCCATTGCAAAGACAATAGCCTTGTGGAATTGACAGTCTTTCTTATCTCTTGCCTCTCCCCCAAAGAAAGATAGTGCAATTAATAGATTATGGCAGAGAAACAAAACATTCATAGCTGTTTATTCAACAGACTATGGGCCATATACTAGGTTAGATGCTGCAGACATAAAGCAGAATGTGATCCAGTCATGGGCATGGAGAAATGTGGCCATCATCTAATGATTATAAGCACGTCAGTCATTTCAGGACAATGTAGTAGTGCTATGGTAGAGATTTATATAACACTGAGGAGCGGCATCTGAATCAGGCCAGGGATTCAGGGAAGGCTCCTGGGGAGTCACACATTTGGAACTGAAATTGAAGGTCAGGATTTAGATAGATCCAGAAGATGTCCACAGAATGCCCCTGAGAACTGTCCTTGAGGGGGATAAAGAAACCTTGATAAAGCCTCTGCCACAGGTGGGTAAGGCAGATAGAAAAATTGTCATAAAATTTGATGGGCTATTTAATTTCTTGCAAAATGCTATAGGTTTGCAGGATTAGGAGTTAATACGTTTGGGGGTAGTAAGGGAAATCATGCATCTTGATCAAAGTCTTGAGAAGGAATTTCTAGGTATAGGGTGGTTGGGGACAGGCACAACTGCACTGGGCATTCCAGTTGGGAAGGGAGAACAGAGCTAGTCTAGGGGCAAGAAAGAGGCTGGATAATTAGTTTACTTTGGGGTATGTTGCATCTCTCTGAACATTTATATGGTAGAGAGAAATAGCCTGATTAGATATACACTGGTCAAAATCCAAAGCTCATGTGTTGTGTAACAATTAGTTTGATGCTATTTCTATGAAAGTTCTAAAGAGATAATTTTCCCCTAGACTTATTCTTTAGGTCTCAAACAAAAGTTACAAAATTCTGTTTTTCTCCATTGTTTTGATTTCTTTGTCTTTCAGAGTTTTCTGGTTGTATTCTTGTTC
Organism: Neogale vison; assembly: GCF_020171115.1. Lineage (NCBI taxonomy): Eukaryota > Metazoa > Chordata > Mammalia > Carnivora > Mustelidae > Neogale > Neogale vison. The sequence goes on from NC_058102.1 coordinate 74,816,040, forward strand.
CCTTTGATAACAGTCATGTTCAATTTCTTCAGCATATATAAGGTTAACTTTCCAAATTGTTGCTTGACCCCAGCAGTTCCAGTAATTCTTGTTTACGCTTGCCATTTTAACAACAGTACTTGGAAGCAGAAATTTTACACACTGCTACACCCACACATTCTCATTCTTTGAGAAAGTCATTCGTTTATTTATATAAACCTTAAATTGTTCAAAGGCTTTTTGAATAATACAAATTTTATCTGTTCAGGATGTATTACCATGTTGTTTTCCTTTATAGAGCTGTGAACCGTCATTGACTAGCACAACCTCAGAACATCATGATGAAGCAGGTGGGAGACTGCGGGGTCGGACAGCTATGTCGTGTTCAGTTATGATTCTTTGTGTTTGTGTGCGTGTGTGTATGTTCAGTGGACTTTCCAAGTGAAATAATGAAGATGGCTTTCTCCTTAGTTTGTGTTTAAATGCTTCCTGTCCTATATATGAAATAATGCATAGGAAAGTCGTTAGTGTAAATAATGTTTCTTATTCAGGTGAAACACTACTTCCTTTTATTATATTGGAAAAAATACCTTAGGACTTGGACACAATGAAGCTGTATTGGCTGGAAGCCCCTTTTTGCAATGGAAATTTATTTGTCCATATTTAGCATTAACGAAACCTTAATGTAACTTTTTTCCTTTGCTTTAATATTTTCCAACTTCCGTGCTGCTTTTTTCCTTCCTTCTCATTTCGTTAGCTCAATGATACCATCTGTCCAATTCCTCCTACAATGTTTATTCGATATTTGTCTTACTGCATACAAGGCTACATTCTTTGTGTTGTAAAAGTCATAACGACAAAAAAAATACTAAAAATGATTAAGCACTCTTAGTGCTTATTACCAGGCACTTTACCATGTATTTCACATATATTAATTTATTTAATCTTCACAATAGGGGTGCCTGGGTGGCTCAGTGAGTTAAAGCTTCTGCCTTCGGCTCAGGTCATGATCCTGGGGTCCTGGGATAGAGCCCCACATCGGACTCTCTGCTCCGTGAAGAGTCTGCTTCCCCCCTCTCTCTCTCTCTGCCTGCCTCTCTGCCTACTTGTGATCTCTGTCTGTCAAATAAATAAATAAAATCTTCATATAATCTTCACAATAATTGCTGGAGAAAAACACTATTATCACCTACATTTTACATATGAGGAAACTGTACCCTTAAAAAGTCCAATAATTACCCTAGATCACATAGGGGTAAGGGAGCAGAAGATTTAAACTCCTAATTTAAATCATATCCTTACTGTTTCATCTAATACAATCTAATAAGAAAAGTGATAGATATAAAAAATAAATGAAAAAAATAGGATGGAATAGGGTAAGTGCCAAGAAAGGTGTTCATACAAAGTACTAGTAGGGCTCAGAAGAGGGGAAAAGCCATGGGGGTGTTATCAGTTTTTGTGGAACTTGCTGAAAGGGAGAGTTTTGAGAAAGAAAAATAAAGGGGATATTTCAGCAAGAATGAATGCTGAGTTATTTCATTTGAGTGAGTTGTTGTGTACATAGAAGAGAGTGGTCAGAATGAAGCCTAAAAGGGTGACTCTGAGCCATACGTAAAGCTATAGATAAAAACAGAGAAACTGGCGTTTGATAGGTGAGGTAGGAGGAAAATGGCTAAACATTTTGAATAAGAGAATGACACGATCAATGAGGGTGATTTGTGAAAAATCACTTATTAACATTCTGTAGAATGGATTAATATGGAAGATTTCAGAATCTGGGAAATTAGATAAAAGTTTGGTAAGAGAAACCAAAGGCTTAAATTCAAGTATTGGTTTGGGGAACGGAAAAGAGAAAAATATAGGACAGAAAAGAGGCTTTGTAGATGCATACTAGTATTTGTTAATCTCTTAAAGGAATTGTTAGGAATGTCTCCATGATTTCTAAGTCGGCAGGGTAGCTCTGGGAGAATGGTGATTCCATTCCTTTGCATAGGAAGGCAGCAGAGGGGTAAAGGTTTAGAGGAAACAGAATGGACATGCATTTGTGTTTCTACTAGGAGTGTCCAAGGAGATGTTCTGTTCTTAATAGAAAATAAATATGTAAGGTCAAGGGCAAAGACTTTCAAGAAGCTTTCAGTGCTCAGCCCAGATTATTCTATATTTTTCTCTTTCCTCTCTGTGTTCTTTCACATTTGGCCTCCCTGCCATTTGGAAAGTTTCCCAATGCCTGAACTGACTGCTCACCATTTATCTTCTTCTTCCAATTTCTCTCCATTGTCATAATCAAATTCACAAAATTATACATCTTAGTTGTTTATGTCTGCATGGTGCTGAAATTTTGCTAACAAAAAAGCACTTGTGCTGACCTTTAGCAAAAACAAAATGCACACACACACAGTCTCTCTCAAACAAAATCAAAGCCAAGCCAAGCAAAATAATACAAATAAATGTACAGCCTTTAACTGAAAGAAACAGAAACCATGCAGAAATAAATTTTACAGCAAGGGAGCAGAAACTGCCACAGAAACAGTCTTGCCTACCTACATTTGTCCCCATGGATTTTATCTCAGGTTCTGCCAATGAAAACCTGAAAGTAAGCCTTTTACATTTAGTTGTTTATTTTTTAAGATTTTATTTATTTATTTGACAGACAGAGATCACAAGCAGGTGGGGTGGAGGCGGGGAGCAGACTCTCCGCGGAGCAGAGAGTCCGATGTGGGGCTCTATCCCAGGTCCCCAGGATCATGATCCGAGCTGAAAGCAGAGGCTTTAACCCACTGAGCCACACAGGTGCCATCCTTTTACATTTATTTATAGGGTCTGTGGTCAACAGATTAGATTGAGTTAAATAAAACTCTTGAGTAAGGGAGAACAGAAAAGTTTGGCTTTCTGGACTGGACAAACAGAAATTCCTTAACAGTGTGGAGAGAGGCTGAAATTGGTTAGTCTGAGTAAAAACACTGAAACGTCATTTTGAGAGTTACATTACAGAATGCATATTCAGGATGCTTAAGCATAGCTTTATTGTATTATACTACTCTAAATCTCATTTACTGTGTGCTAATGGCATTAATAGAAGAAAAAATATATTTTAATTCTCTCAGTCAATCTTTAGTTATTTCTATAAGAGTTTTTAGTAAAATTACTTCCTGGCAAATATTTTCTAGAAAATCATAATTGGCAAACAGATTTAAGAGCAAGTTATTTGATTCATTCTGATATCAACTTTGAGATGCCACCAGTCAAACATTTCATTCTTGTCTTTCATCCCAGATGTGCTGTAGTTTAGAATTAACTCCACATTTCCCTGTGGTGCTTTGTCAATGGCCTATTTAATATCTGCTTCTGTCTTCTGGAACCAACTGAATCCATCACATATCTGCTTTTATTTTGTGCCCCCTGTATCAAGTGTGTCGGCTAGCCACATCACTAACATGTACAGATTTCTGAATTCACTTCTGGTACCCTCTTTAAGTCTATCAACTTCTCAGAGATGAGACTTCTGTCTTTAACCATATCTTCCTTTTCCTCTTCCTCTGCTTTGCAAACTCAAGACAGGCCTCTCTGACCCTCTTTCTCCTCTTAATCTGTTAGCCATGAGCTCTCCTAGACCTTTATGCTTTGGAATCTTAGCACTTTTTGTAATCCTCTCTCTCACTGAGTATGAAGGCTGTGTCCTTCATTTTTTTTAATCGTTAGAACTTTGCATTGTTTTTAGCACATGATGGTTTCCTCAGTAAACATCTGTGGAAGAGAAAAAAAAACCCACAAGGAACCATTTGTATCTGTTAAAAAAATGTAAACTTTGAAAACTGGATTCAGATATTACTACTAGTATAGTTACAGATTAGACTCATTTTCAGCCTTTTCCTAACTCCTCTTCTGAAGCTTCTTCCTATATATCAGTCCACCTCCTCAGGCACCCAATGTCTTCACATCACATTTGGCATTGTTTTAGGCTCAAAAGTGTCCATTTTTTCTTTGCATTGATGTTTCTACTCTTCCGTTCCTGTGATAATAGCTAGTTGTCAGTGAAAGAAAACTATCTTTTAATTCACACAAAATAACAAAGAACTAATATTTTAATGATTTAACTTTCTCAAATCTTTTTTAATTTAATGGTTATATACTTATACAAGATGAATAAATTCCAGAGATCTGCTATACAACATGGTGTATAACATGGTGCCATTATACACTTGTTAAGAAGGTCAATCTCATTAAAGTGTTCTTACCACACATACACAAAAGCTAATCTTTTGGAAGTAATAGACATATTACCTGTGGTAATGGTATCATGGGTATATGCCTATGCCCAAACTCATCAAAATGTATACATTAAATATGTGCAACTTTATGTATATTACGTATAGCTCAGTGATGTCGGAAAAAGTAATAGTGATAATCCTGAGGAGTCAGTCTCTAGTGGTAAGATTTAGGACATCTCTTGAAAAATATTTTATAACCTATTAGTCTATCTGCAAAATCCGATCTGCACACTACTGAAGTTTACATTGGAACAAGGTTATATGGGGGTGGTATGCATCAGAATATTCATATTTTAGCTATGATCTCTAGCCCCCCACATTCTGGGTTGGAGCTAGCGTATGTTAAGTGCCTAGTGCAATGTCTGGCATGGGAAGGGTACCCAAATTCTTCATTTGGGCTCATTTCCTATCATTTTCCTCTGCACTTTCTATGCTCTAGCCACAATTGCTTTTACTTAGCTTTGTATGTTTATGCAAGCCTTTTCTGGCCTCAGAATATATTCTCTTCCAGGATATGCCATCTTCCTCCTCTTCACCTGGCTGACTTCTACTCATGGTCTCCACTGGAACATCACATTCTCCTAAAAGCCTTCTCTGAAGTCTCTAGATTACATAAGGCTATTTTTTTTCTTTATCCCCATGTGCTGCTGCACCACCTCACTCTTCTGTCCTCATACTGGGTAGGAGAGGCACAGATAGCAGCATGTTAAGGACACGGACTTGAACCAGACTGCCCGAGTTCAAATCTCAGTTTTGCCAATACTAACTGTGTGAACTTGGGCAAATTTTATTTAACTTCTCTATGTTTCAGTTTCCTTATCTGTAAAATGAAAATGATGATAGTGCTTATCCCATCTGGGTTTAATGAAAATTAAAAGAGTTAAAACTTTTAAAGGGTTTAGAATAGTGCTTGCCACCTAATCTGTATTATATATTAGTAAAATAGGTATTATTTTAAATATACTATACATACAATATTCTGATATTACACGTTTAATATATAGATATTATATTTATTATATATAAAGTATATGCTATATATGCATATATATGTTTAAGTTCAATGTTTTTGTAATTATCTTTTTCCCATAGGCAGTGAGTTTTTCATAAAAATTTTAGAACTATGTCTACTGTCCTCACTATTACATACCTAAAAACTTGTGTAGCACATGTAGACAAATGACCTCCGCAGTTGCTGGAACCCAGATTCCACTGTTAGCAGGGTTCGGGTTTAGGTTCTACCGATGGGAGGCATCGTGTTTGAGACCTGGAGGTAAAATAGAGATAGAATTTCTTTGGGTTTTTGCAGCTGTGGAGGCAGCTGACCAGGGCAGTCTCCTTTGGAGTCTGCCCCTGTAATAGCAGATGATAAAAACAGGTTTCTGAATGGCTGCAAGGCAATGCTGTTCATATAAATGCACTCACCTGCAGTGATAGTAGTATTCTCCTATGTGCCTGATTTCTGTAGAACATCCCCCTTTTCCCCCACCCCCACCACCCCATTTCTAATCCTGTAGTCCTCCAAAATTTAGGGAATAAGAAGTCTGCTACCTTGCACTGAAACAATGGTGTCTGTTTCCCTAGCTAAATCCTGACTAATACAGTATTACAAGTACTAACTTGGAGATTACTCAGAATTTTAAAAAAGCAGCTAGACAAATAGATATATTCATTCCTTGAAGAGACTATAGACTCCTGATTAGGTAAGACTATTTATTCAACAATATTTCTTAAAAAAGCACCCCACATTGAGATACCACCTTATACCAGTTAGAATGGCCCAAATCAATAAGACAGTAAACAACAAGTGTTGGAGAGGATGTGGAGAAAGGGGAACCCTCTTACACTGTTGGTGGGAATGCAAGTTGGTGCAGCCACTTTGGAAAACGGTGTGGAGATTCCTTAAGAAATTAAAAATAGAGCTTCCCTATGACCCTGCAATTGCACTACTGGGTATTTACCAACAAAGATAACAGACATAGTGAACAGAAGGGCCATCGGTACCCCAATGTTCTTAGCAGCAATGGCCACAGTCACCAAACTGTGGAAAGAGCTAAGATGCCCTCCAACAGAAGAATGGATATAGTCCATATATACAATGGAGTATTATGCCTCCATCAGAAAGGATGAATACCCAACTTTTGTATCAACATGGATGGGACTGGAGGAGATTATGCTGAGTGAAATAAATCAAGCAGAGAGAGTCAGTTATCATATGGTTTCACTTACTTGTGGAGCATAAGGAATAACACAGAGGACATTGGGTGAAGGAGAGAAGTGAGTTGGGGGAAATCAGAGGGGGATACGTACCATGAAAGACTGTGGACTCTGAGAAACAAAGTAAGGGTTTTGGAGGGGAAGGGGGTGGGAGGTTGGGAGAGCCTGGTGGTGGGTATTAAGGAGGGCACATATTGCATGGAGCACTGGGTGTGTTGCATAAACATTGAATCTTGCAACACTGAAAAAATTAAATAAAATTAAAAAAAAAAAAACCAGAAAGGAGTTTTTGGAAAAATAAAGATAATTTCCAAAAGAAGGACAACTTAACAGAAGACAAAATAATAAAATATCTACAACTGAAGACTTTAATCAATAGTCTGGAAGATAAAAACTGAGGGCATTTTCAAAATTTTGAGCAGCAAAATACAATATAGCTTCAAGAGACTCAATATCTGTCTAAATAGAGTCCTCAATGGAAGAAAGAGAGAAAACATAAGGAAAGAAGCAAAGAAACAGTAAGAAAAAAAAGCACCCCATACCAGAAACTATTTTAAGCTATAATCTAATCATATGTGATATTTTTGGTGTGTGTGTGTGCGCACGTGCTTGATTTCAGGGTATTCTGGATTATATCATAAATGTAACTCCCGACATAGCTTTCTCCATTATCCTATACAATTGTTAAGATCACTGTGAACCTCACTTACATGTAAACACTCTGTATTTTGGTATAGAGAAGATATTTTCTCTCTTCTTTTCTTGAATTCAACTATATTGTTACACCTATTTTATGTCCTTACTCTCTCCAGTGGGCCATAAGACTGATATAATTTCACATGTAATGTCAAATTAGCTAAACTTGTAGGTGTATTAGAAACTTTTTTCAGAAAAATTAGCAATATTCTTCATGGCTTTGGAATAACAATATTTGGGGGGTGCCTGGGTGGCTCAGTGGGTTAAGCCCTCTGCTTTCAGCTTGGGTCATGATCTCAGGGTCCTGGGATCGAGCCCCATGTTGAGCTTTCTGCTTGGTGGGGAGTCTGCTTCCCCCCACCCTGCCCCTCTCTGCCTGCCTCTCTCCCTACTTGTGATCTCTGTTAAATAAATAAGTAAAATCTTAAAAAAAAAACAAATAGCAATATTTTGTGGTAGAAATCTACCAGCACTGCTGTTGTATTATCAGAATGATGTTATGACTTTGGAAAGTGGTAGCTTGTGTTAGAAGAAATTCATTTTAAGTCTTTAAACATAGTAGGGAATTTTCTTTAGTTACTTTCAAAACTAAACAACTAAATATTGTACTCACTTCCTTCAAAAGAAAATTTTCCTTTAAATCAAACTTTAATATATTCTATAGTTCACTAAAAAAAAAGTTTGTCTCTTAAGACACCAATTTTCACTTTGTTTGCACATCCTTCCATCTTATTAAGTCAACTTTGTCTTCTATGTCTTACTCCCTTTACTCAGAAGACGGTTCCCTCCTATATGCCACCTTCCTAGGAAATGCTATGCAGAACTTTCAACAGTTCTACATGAGGAAAAACAACAGCAACAAACCATAGACTCTTAGAGAAGTTATAACTCACCATGGCCTAGGAGTAAGGAAGATGTATTATAATTCTACATCTACTCCTTACTTCTCTGAACTTCACTGTCCTCATTTATAAAGGGATTATTTTTCATATCCTCTTGGGCTCTATATTTGAAATTATGTGACGCCATGATATATGCCTGTCATGGTAGCTCCACAATATCATCAAGGACCCAGTCTTCTAGTTTTATCTACCAACATCCTTGTAAGTGCAACATTCCCAACAGTATGAAGGGGAAAGAGAAAAGGAAAAAGGCAAAGACAGGGAAATATAGATTTTTGTCATAATGATGCCTGAACTACAATTGGGATTCTGTTGGTGAGGAAAAGTACAGAATGGATATTGGATAGGCCTACTGCTTGGGGCTCATAATAGTGCCATCTCATTCTTCATGTATTTATTCAGCTAGCAGGTCTTTACTGAGGGCTTTCTTTATGCCAGGCATTCTCTTTAAGTATGGTGCATTTGGTGGCAAATAACACAGGCACTGCCCCTTCCTTCACAGAGTTTGGTAGAAGCTACTAAAAGCTGTACATTAAAATTAAACCCCCAAATAAGTAGAAAATACGCCTTAGGATATGTGACCTGATGGGAAAAAAATGATCATTATAAGAAAGCAACAGAGCTGCTAAATTTGGATTAAAAGTTCAAATGCCTCCTGAGAAAGTTATTTATATAGGAGTTGGATCCTCAGAGTAAAAGATGGGGTGGGAAGAAGAGTCTTGGAACAGAGGGAATCATGTGGCTAGAGGCCTTGTGGCCTAGAGACTCCACAAATGCCAGTGTGGCTGGAAAGTGCTGATGGAGGGGAAAGAGTAGCATGAGATGAGACTGGCCAGAAACACAGGGAGAGAAAGGAGTGCTGTATGAGCCAAGGAATGGCGGTGCTAGCTTTCAAGGGAGTTGAGTGTCAGTGAATTATGAAGGTTGCAGCAAGGGGAACTGAGAGACTTGACAGCACTGGAAGGCAAAATCGGGCTAGCGACCATTACTGGTTATGCTAAGAAAATGAAATTTATCCTAGTTGACGACAAGTCACTGAAGTGTTGTTTGAAATGGTGTTTGGTGGTGGTGGGTATACAAATTGCAGGGAGTTCAAGCAGGTAGCTGTGTGGTGGATGAATTTAAAGGAAGCAAAGTGAGAGGGAGACATAAAGAAACTATTGAAAAAGTCTAGGTAAATGATAATAAAAGCAAACTTAATAGTATTAATTGTGCATTTTTTCTTTCTAAATCAAGAGACAAGGGCAACATTCACCCAACAAAGACAACAAAACAGAACATAAGTAGAATAATAGTACATGACATTTCTTTGAGGCTGGGCAGAGTTTTAAGTTCTTTCTTTGAATTAATTTAATTAATATCTTCAACAACCTTGTTATACTTTTATGCTTATAATATTACATGGTTTTATAGAGAAAATAGTGTAAGCATAGGATCATTATGCTTTCTTTAACAAAGTGGAGGGAGCTAACTATGGCCAATTTTATCTTCCTTAGTGTGTTTACTTGTATATAATAGGCCTAAGAAGAGGCCAGAACTTTTGAGTTCACAAGGCATAATTTTGGACCTTCTAACCCTTGGAACTGTGAACATCTCCCTCTAAGTTAATTCTTCTGAGTTAATTCCAAGATTAACTTAGAAATCCTTCATGAGGTATACAGGAGACAGTCAGAAAGTGAGCCTTTCTTGTCACTCAAGGAGACAAAAAAAAGTTTAATTGTTCCGTCTTCTACTTTCCTGTATACATTTGTGTGAAATTCTCTTCAGACTTTGTGGACATTTACATCTTTTAATGCATGTAAATTTGTAATGCGTATTCACCAATACTCTCATACTCTGCTATACTGCCACTGGGGAGTTTTCTGTAGTCAAGATTGTCTAATTTCCCCAGTAATAGGCACAGAGAGGTTAAATGATTTCGGTAAAATCACACATATAGTTATTGCTGGAGCCAGAAATTAAAAAACAATAAAGGCATTGTGATGGTTAATTTTAAGTGTCAACTTGGCTAGGATATAGTACCTAATTATTTAAATAAACACTGATCTTTTTTTCTTTCAGGTTTTATTTATTTATTTGACAGAGAGAGAGAGATCACAAGTAGGCAGAGAAACAGGCAGAGAGAGGGGGGGGAAGCAGGCTCCCTGCTGAGCAGAGAGCCCCATGGGGGGCTTGATCCCAGGACTCTGAGAACATGATCTGAGCCAAAGGCAGAGGCTTAACCCAGTGAGCCACCAGACACCCCATAAACACCAATCTAAGTGTTGCCTTAAAGGTATTTATAGATACAGTTAACATGTACAGTCAGTTAATTCAAAGAATTCATTTCAGAAGTAAATTTTCTGTCATTTTCTTCATATTTTAGAAATCTGACTGCTTCATATTGGTTTCAGTAAAGAATTCTCTTTTCAAAAATCAAAATAAAATTGCTTGAATGTCAGCAATTTTATATGGTTTACCCTATTGTCGGTTTTGAAATTATCTCAGAAACTTCACTAAGGGCTATGTTCCCATGGGTGTTGTTTCTTATTGCTACTAGTATTCCCATTTGCCTCTTTCACTACTTTCCTTTGCAATTAGAACTGAAGCTTGTATTAGAAGAAATAATGCTAGTAGAGGTGAAAGTAAGGAATTTAATTTTTAAGTCACTTTTTGGTGAGTAACATCAAAGACAACTTATTTCTAAGCTTCTTTCCCTCTAATTTTGAAATCTAGAATTCTTTCTTTTCAATAGCTTTGATAGAATATCTGGTTTCTGAAATATTAAGAAATATTAAGATAGAAGATTCAGTTATTGAGGCTTTCTCTTACTGGGCTTCTTGACTGTAATATTTTTAGTGCCATAAATAAAATTTTGTTTTACCACCATTAACAAGTAAGGTTTTTGACTCAATATCACACACACACACACACACAGAGACACACACACACACACACACACAAACACACACACAGCTAATCTGTCTAACTATAATGGAAAATCATAAGAATGGATTCATATCCTAGATTCATCACTGACTACCTGTGTAATCTTAAAATATCTTGATGTCTCCATCTGTTTGCTCTATTGCAATGTTGGGATAACAGTATATACTTATGAATTAATTTTAAAATTCTAAAGTTACTTCTTCTGGACTTAAGTGGAATAAAACAGCATTCCCAATAGGGAATATGCATTTTGAAAGTCACTGATAGTAGCCCTACAAGAATACTGAGCAACTACTGGGCTCAGAACATTATAACTGGTGTGGTACCAGGAGGGTTTACAAGCTCAAGTAAGACTGTAGTTTAAACAATGCGATCAACTCATTTCTAATTTACTAAGGGATTCAGAAACCCAGTGTGGTCTAAAACGCAGGTGCCTGAATTGGATGGGTGCTATGGCTCCTTAAAACCTTTCCTATCCTATATGATTCTAAGATAAATATGTGAGGTAATGGGAGAGCCTCAGATGGATGCATTGGTAAAGTGACTTCCCTTGGCAGAATGTGTAAGAAGTTGTTTGCAGCAAGAACACCCCAAAGAACAAACTGATGTGGATCTCAAAGTGATTATTCTTATAGGAAAGAAGACTGGGACTTTGTAAAACATATGCCTCTTTAAACAACTCTTGGATTCTTACGCTCTACAGCTGCAATATTGAGAGACATCCCAATGGCGTGAGTACTGCATAACATCACAACACCAACCCATATCTCCCCGTAGAGAAAAGTATCCCTCCTGATTAAGTAAAATGTACTTTGTGCTTATTGGCTTTCATTTATAATAGTCTCTAACCTGTCCATGCCAATTTAAACATCATTTTAGGTATCTGTGGTAAGCAGAACAATGGCTCCTCCCAAAGATGTTGTCTGTAATCTCTGGAACCTGTCAATATGTCACCTTATATGGTAAAAAGGAACTTTGCAGTAGTGATTAATTTAAGGACTTCAAAACTAAGACATAGGTCTTCAGAAGAGGCATCCCAGCTGGCATCCCAGCTGACTATTGAGTAATGGAAAAAGAGCAATGTTGCTGACTTTGAAGATGGAGCAAGAGGTCCATGACTCAAGGAATGTGGGTTGCCTCCAGAAGCTGGAAAACTCAAGAAAATAGAGTCTCTCCTGGAGCCTCCAGACAGAACCTGGATTTCATCCCAGTGAGACCCATGTCAGACTTGTGAGTTATAAGCCTAAAAGTTGATAAATTCATGTTGTTTTAAGCCACAAAGTTTGTAAACATTTTCCTATAGGAGCAATAAAAGCTAATACAGCCTCTTGGTCTGATTTCCTGACCACAGTTCTTCAACAGTGAGGTGTATGTTCTGTGGAGATAATTTTTCTAAAATTTTGTCTTCTATTCTGTTATATATTGCCTTTTCCCTCTCCTTCTAGAGTCAGTGCCTCCTATAACCCCAAATGGTAAGATACCCTTCAAAATAAGATAATTGTACATATAATCAATATATATATAGAATGGTGATACAGAATATAGATATATATATGTGTGTATATATTATATGTATACATAATATACATATTATATATGAAGTAGTGAATGGTGACACTTAGGAAAATCTTGTTGAGTCATTAAAGGGGTAAGGAAAGTTGTGGACAGAACATGTGTGGTATTTAGAGAGGTAGATAGGAACTAGATGATAGGGCCTTGCAGGGCATGGTAGGAGTTTAAGTTAAATTTTAAGAGAAATAGGAAATCATTGAAATGTTTTGAGCTGGGATGTCATTGTCTTCTGTTAACTTCCCTACTTGTTAACAGTCAACCATAGTTTCGAGGTTGTTAGCAGAAGACATGACACTTGTGGTTCAGAGATAAATGACTTTACTACTCATGGACGTAGAAGTGCTATTTACTCAGATATAGGACCCTGGAGGAGCAGAGAGGGTGGGACTTGAAATCAAACACGGAGCCAGACTCTAATGTAATAACATCTGTCTCCTAAGTTGTATAAGCCTAATGTTAAAACCCTTTTGCCTTTAAGATAATAAATCTGAGACTATACTATGAAGAAGAAAATTTCATAACATAAAATGGTAGCCCATAGAAAAAACCCAGAGCATTTGGTTGGTAGTAATTATGGCAGAGGGCTTGGTGTTTCAGACTGAAGAGATAAAATGTGAATATAAAAATCTTTTCCTATATTAAAAAAATTATATTATTATATATTTATCTCTTATTTTTACTACTTCACTATTTTAAAATATGTCTTATTATTAAATTAAGGTGATTTTCATATGTTTCAAATTTCCTATGACTTCATTTACTAATTAATTACTCATTGCAGGTTTTCTAATAAATTGTTTACTAACCACATGGTTGGACTTCTCACAAAAAGTGCTTTTGCTAAAGGTATCACAGAGAAAAGAAGCTAGAACTTTGAATTGAAAGGTCTCATTTGTAATTTAAATCTGTAACTAAATTAAGATAGGAGAAATAATATGACTAGAATAGATAATGGAAAGCTAAAAAATGATAACTGAGAACATTTAAAAATATTTAGTATATTTTTGATTGGTTTTTAAAAAATGCCTGCCAATAGAATTTTAGATAATAGGGATGTTGTGTTTTATGGCAGGTGACAGAAAACTATCGTCTGAAAGCCAAATCCAGCTTATTGCCTATTTTTGTGCAGCTCATGAACTAGAATAGCTCTTATAATTTTAAGTGATTATATTTTAAAGTTATGTAAGTATTTATATAATATCCTTGGTTTTGCTTCTTGTCTTACAAAGCCTAAAGTATTCACTATCTGTTTCTTTACAGAAATATAATTTGCAACCCAATTTAAGGAATAAATTCAATTCAAGGCTCATATTGGCCTGGAACTTTTGAGAAATAAGCAAAATAGTTAGAATTTGAGGAACAACATGATAAGGGGAAATCTGTTCAGGGTGGTATGTTTAGAACCTTGCCTTATAATGTGTGGAACATTATTATCTTATCTTTAAGAGGCTTACAGGGAACCATGCAGAGAAAATATAGTTGACTTTTAACTATCATGGCTAGGGCAAGTCTTGGTCCATGAGGTCTTCTTAATTTGGTACCTTCGTTCATAATTGATTATTTCCACAGAAGCAAGGCCTCACAAAGAAGATCTGAATCAAAGAAGCAAGGACCTCAGCAAAGTTATGGGAGTAGTAGCCTTCACTAAGGGCAGGCAAACCACACCAGTAGCCTGAGCTACTGGTGTAGAGTAGTCTGGTTTCACAGGTGAAAGTACCGTGCATCCTGCTGTAGCTTGAGCAGCTGTCCTTGGTCCATATGTGCCGGTCTGTGGAAAAGATGCTGGTAGGCCTCAGAGGTGTGTTTAAGAAGGAGAAGCAGAAACAAGGATGTGATTATGTGAAAAAGAGAAACTTTATTTAAGCTTGGAATTTGAGGGCAGAGAAACATTGTTTTTCAAATGCAACATAATGGGTTTTGCATATACCATACAACAAAGCATACTAAGTAGCTGCTGCCAATACTGCATAGGCAGCGTTTGCTCTGTTGCCCCAAATTCCATTCTGTTTCAGCATCAAGGAGCACTTGTGGAGCTGCTGCCTGGTTTCATGTACTTGTGCCTAGGCCCCAAAACACAGCCAGTAGATAATTCATATTGGCTGTACTTGAAGAATTCTTTCCAGGGAGGCAAGTTTCTTGGATGTAAGCATTTCTTTACCAAGGCATAATTATTTTTATTTTATTATTATTTTTAAAATTGAAGATGAGTTATATCACTCGGCATCAGGGAAATACAAATCAAAACCACAATGAGATACCACTTCACACCAGTCAGAATGACTAAATTAACAAGTCAGGAAATGATAGATGTTGGCGAGGATGCAGATAAAGGGGAGCCTTCCTACACTGTTGGTGGGAATGCAAACTGGTGCAGTCAATCTGGAAAACAGTATGGAAGTTCCTCAAAAAGTTGAAAATAGAGCTACTCTATGATCCAGCAATCGCACAACTGGGTATATACCTTAAAGATACAATATAGGGATCTGAAGGGGCACGAGCACCTGAATGTTTATAGCAGCAATGTCCACAATAGCCAAATTATGGAAAGATCCTAGATGTCCATCAACAGATGAATGGATAAATAAAATGTGATGTATATATATATATAATGGAATACTATGCAGCCATCAAAAGAAGTGAAATCTTGCCATTTGCAATGACGTGGATGGAGCTAGAGGGTACTATGTTGAGCAAAATAAGTCAATCAGAGAAAGATAAATATCATATGATCTCTTTGATATGAGGAATTTGAGAGGCAGGGTGGGGGGTTTAGGGGGTAGAGAAGGAAAAAAATGAAACAAGATGAAATTGGGAGGGAGACAAATCACAAGAGACTCTTAATCTCACAAAACTGAGGGTTTCTGGGGGGTTGGGGGGTAGAGGTGGGGCGGTTGGGTTATGGACATTGGGGATGGTATGTGCTATGGTGAGTGCTGTGAAATGTGTAAACCAGATGATTCACAGACTTGTACCCCTAGGGCAAATAATACATTATATGTTAATAAAAATAATTTTAAAAAATTGAAGATGAGTTGACATACAATGCTATATTAGTTTCAGGTATACAACACAACTACTCAACAATTCTATACATTATGCAACACTCAACACATTTAACAAATACCATTTGTTACCATATGCTATTACAATATTATTGACTATATTCCCTATATATATTTCCTGTGTTGCACTTTTCATCCCCATAGCTTATTTATAACTGGAAATTTGCACCTCTTAATTCTCTTAACCTATTTCTCCTATCTCCTACTATCCCTCCCCTTTGGCAATTGTTAGTTTTCTGTATTCGTGAATCTGTTTCTGGTTTGGAATGTTTGTTTTGTTTTTTACATTTTACATGTAAGTGCAATCAGTGGTATTTGTCTTTCTCTGACTTACTTCATTTAGCGTAATACCCTCTAGGTTGATCTATGTTGTTACAAATGGCAACAGCTCATTCTTTATTATAGTTCCATAATATTCTGCTGTGTGCGTATACACCACATCTTCTTTATCCATTTATCTATTGATAGACACTTAGGTTGCTGCTGTATCTTGGCTATTGTAAATAATGCTGCAATAACTATAGGGGTGCATTAATTTTTTTAAAAATTAGTGGGGTTTTTTTGTGCAAATACCCAGAATGGGGTTACTGGTTCATATTGTACTTCCATTTTTAATTTTTTGAGAACTCTCCAAACTGTTTTCCCCAGTGGCTGCAACAGTTTACATTCCCACCAACAGTGCAAAGAGTTCTCTCATCTCCTCATCCTCACTAATACTTGTTATTTCTTATCTTCTTGAGTCTAGCCATTTGTATAGGTGTAATGTTTAAAGTAATATCTCATTGTTGTTTTGATTTGCACTTCCCTGGTTATTAAGGATATTGAATATCTTTTCATGCATCGGTTGGCCATCTATCTGTAAGTCTTCTTTGGAATAGTGTCTATACAGTTCTTCTGCCCATTGTTTAGTTGCATTATTTGTCTGTTTGGTATTGAGTTGTATAAGTTCTTATATATTTTTTATATTAACCCTTTATTGGGTATATTTTTTAAAAATATGTTCTCCCATTCAGTAGGCTGCTATTTCATTTTGTTAATGGTTTCCTTCACTGTACAAAAACTTTAGTTTGCTGTAGCCTCAATGGTTTATTTTTGCTTTTGTTTCTGTTGCCTGGGGAGACAAATCCAGAAAAGTATTGCTACAGCAAATGTCCATGAGTTTACTGATTGTGTTTCTTTCAAGATTTTATGGTTTCAGGTCTTACATTTAGGTTGTTAACTCATTTTGAGTTTACTTTTGCATATGGTATAAGAAAGTAGTCTGGTTTCATTCATTTGCATGTAGCTGTCCAGTTTTCCAATGCCAAGCAATTGTGTTTTCCTTATTGTATATTCTTGCCTTCTTTGTTGTAGATTCATCAATCATATACAGGTAGGTTTATTTCTGGGCACTCTGTCCTGTTCTCTTGATCCATGTGTCTATTTTTTGTGCCAGTATTACACTGTTTTGATTAGTATAGCTTTGTGGCATTTCTCGAAATCTGGGATTGTGATAACAAAATATAATTTTTTAGCAATATAAAAATAGTCAATATGACACCAGGCTGAGCAGTCCTTCTGACATGTTCCACTTAACTTAGTACTGGGGTGCCAAAGGGAAAGAAAATGAAGATCTTTAGATGGATATAAAAGAAAAGTATCCCAAATATATATAAAATAAATATATTATTTTCACCATACTTCATATGCAACCCTCTGATCTTTGGAGGTCACAGAAAATATAAATCCCTCAGCCACTTTCCAATGTTGTGTGCTTCTTTTTCTGATTTCTTACCAGTTCTGCCCTCACTCTGCCTGAAACTTCTTGCTCAATTCTTTGCAATGTCTACAGCAAATAAATTCCTTAGACCCTCTAAGTCATCAAATGTTCTCTTTTCCTTCAGGAACCTGATTTTCTTCACAGATGCTGCTTTGTAGCCTTTGGGCTGAGGCTGCATGTTCTCCAAATTTCCTTTGCTTCTGGGTTGAGGGCAGAGTCAACATTCCCCTCCTTCCCCAATTCCAATCCTAATTCATGGCTTCCCTACTTTGTGTAAAACTTCCTCCTGCTTTGGAGGCTTATGTTATCTGCCTCTACTCCCTATGTCTTCCACAGCTGCTATCAATAACTTTTTACTGACCTCTTGAATATCTGGACATTCCTTACATTCTCCCCATGATTCATCGTCTTCCCTTTCTTACTGCATATTTTGTCAATGATTAGACAATTTCTGTGTAGTATGCATCAACTGTCCAACATACTGATGCCAAATATTTGGCCTGCTGAAGTTCATTGTCCTTTCCATAATCACTCCCTGGCAGACCCATTATCATCCTGACAGACAGGCCTGTGCCACCTGTATCTACTTAAATTACATTAATCCCCCCCCCCTTTTTTTTAGCTCCCTCACTTTCTAATCTTGACTTCCCAGGCTTTTTATGATCCAGCACATTGATGTTTTAATTTCTCACTATCTTCAGATTACTTATTTCATTTTATTAATTAAACCTTTTTTCAGGTAATTACAGGCTCATATACTGTTGTAAAAAATAGTGTGAAGAGATCCCACGTAATCTTTACCCATTTTCTCCTAATGTAACATTTGCAAAAGTGTAATACAATATCAAAATTAAGATATGAACATCAACAGAGTCAAGGTGCCGAAGAGTTTCATTTCCCAAAAGGATCCTTCATGATACTCTTATAGACACACTCACCTCCTTCCACACTCATTCCCTCATCGCTGACTTTGGTAATCACTAATGTTTTGATTTGCTTAATTTTGCCACCTCAAAAGAATATTATATAAATTAAATTGTATACTATGTGGTCTTCTGTATTTTTTTTCTTTAATTCATTATAATTCTGTGGAGATTCATTCAACTTGTTCTGTGTATTTGTTTTTTTCTATTGCTGAGCAGTTCTATTTTATGGATATACCACAATTTATCTACACATTCATCTGTTTAAGGACATTTGGTATTTTTTCTAGTTTTTAGCTGTTATGAGTAAAGCTACTATGAATATTTATATGCAGGTTTTTATGTGAACTTAAGTTTTTATTTCTCTGGAATAAATACCAAGAGTGTGACTGAGTATGGTATCTTTAGTTTTATAAGAAACTGCCGAACTTTTTTTCAGAGTGACTGTACCATTTATATTCGCACCACCAAAGTATGATCCAGTTCTTCTGCATCCTTCCCAGCATGGTATTGTCACTATTTTTTAATTTTATCTATTCTGGTAGATATGTTGGGCTGTGTCATTGTGGGTTTAATTTGCATTTTCCCAATGAGTAGTAAAGTTAAACATCTTTTTATGCGCTTATTTCCTTCCTTATCCTCTTCAGCGAAATGTCTATTCATGTCTTTAGGTCTTTTTTTTTTCTTTTTTTCTTACTGTTGAATTTTCAGTGTTCTTTATATATTCTGGATACGAGTCCTTTGTTGGATATGCATTTTGAAGATACAAAGAAACTGGAAGACTATAGTCATACTAAAGATGCTCAGAACCACTATTAAACAAATAATTAAAAATTAAGTAAGAATTACCACTATGTAACCATTAGACATGCAAAGTTTAGAAAAGTCTGGTTAGTGCCAAATATTGGTGGGAATATACAGACGTAAGAACTCTCATGCACAGCAGGAGGTAGTATAGAGGTCCAAATCAGAGAGTAATCTGGTAATATGTAATCAAACTGAATACAGTATAGATATACACATTAAGTTAACATACTGGTTTTGCATATACACCCAAGAAAATTCCCACACAGTTTGATACAAAGACAAGTACAAAAATACTTATTGATTTTGGTGATGATTTATTTGAGGGTACTTGGTTACCTGTAGAAACAAGAAACAAGTAGCTAAGAAACAGCTTAGGAAACATTTCAATCCCCAAGAAAAGAATGAAATAAACATAGGTTGCTGGCTTCTTTCTCCATATAAAACCCTGAAAGTTGTGAGAAACATATAAAAAGACAGATCAAGAGAGAGTCACACTAAAAACTTGTAAAAAACTATAGATATCCCAAGGGGTGACATTTACTAAACTCCAGGAAATAAAAATGAGCTCATAGTAAAAAATGATGAGATCTTTAAAGGTACTATTAGAAAAACAGAACAAAGAAATAACATGCCAAAGGAAGCACACTAATGGAACAGACACAATGAAGTAGACTAAAACAATAATATATCATCTGAGAAATAAGGGTAACTACAACAAATAAAAAATAACAACAGTTATTTATGAAGAAGAATTAACTGGAAATATTAGACATGAAAAATATGTTTGTCAAAATAAAACACTAATTTGGAAGAAAGGTAATATTTGAATAGTAATTTTAAAGCATTTTTTTAGAACTAAAGAAAGACATACCAGAGTGTGAAGCTGAATAGAATTAAAAAAAAAAAAAACTTCAAAATTAGGGACATTAAAAATGACAAGAAAATTTTTTAAAAATTCCATAGGGAAAAGTATATCATTTTCACAGAAATGAAATTAGGCATTTATTTAACAAAGGTTTATACAGTGTTTATTATGGACTAAAAATTTTCTAGGTTTTTGGGATAATTTGTGTTCAAACACACAAACATACCTGCCCTTGTAGAACTTACATTGGGATATGTGGGGTGAGTTCACATAACAACATAGTATCTGAAACAGAGAAAAGGGATTAGAAGAGCCATTAAGAATGGGATGGGGGTGGCGCCTGGGTGGCTCAGTGGGTTAAGCCGCTGCCTTCGGCTCGGGTCGTGATCTCAGGGTCCTGGGATCGAGTCCCGCATCGGGCTCTCTGCTCGGCAGGGAGCCTGCTTCCTCCTCTCTCTCTTCCTGCCTCTCTGCCTACTTGTGACCTCTCTCTGTCAAATAAGTAAATAAAATCTTAAAAAAAAAAAAAAAAAGAATGGGATGGGGGATGAGAAGACTGCAGTTTTAAAATATGCTGATCAAAACTGTCCTCTTTCCCTTCTAGTCATTATCTTAGTAAAGGTAACCATTACCCTGACTAATAAGAAAATAAGTATATTTTTCCAGTTTGTGCAATTTATTTATAGGTAGTAATTAGATGCATATTTAATTTATTGGTTTAGCAGATCCAGTAGGCTATTTTAAGTTTAGTGACTGATAGCTCCAGTGAAAACTGCTGTTCCCAATAATGGTCTTATTACAGGAGAAAGTAAGCATCGATTCTGGTACCTGATAGGCAACTATTAAAATGTGTTATTTTCCTCTCTACCAATAAATTGAGAATTTCAAATTTCAGAACATAATGCTTTCACCAAACAGGAACAGTCCATCTTTTACTTTCTTGGTTCAGGTTTACATCAGATCTAGCTCTATAGTATACTTCAGTCATGAGGAAACTCAATCATCTGATAGTCCAGGGCATTACTCTGCTTCACTACACTGATGGCCTCATGCTTGTAGGAATTAATTGATAGAACAAATGTAGTAGTACCTAAATGCTTGTTAAGATACTGATATAGCAGAGGATAAGAGATATACCCTGTAAACATTAATCTCAATCCTTTTGTTCTGAGAGGTTTAAGGTACTCCAGTGTCGGTGACTAATTGGAATGCTATATGGAGCTCCTACCATAATTCTGTGGAGAATGAGTGAAAAACATTTTAAGATTTTGAAGCAAAGCTGTGATTTCTTTGGCAAATAACTATTTTGCTCTTGCGAGTCCGATTTGGCTTGCTTTGAATATCTGCTGGAAAATACCAAATGACCGTCTGACTTGAGTTTCCTGAAATGAACTAAATTTTATATAGTTTGTCAGGCTACAGAATTAGAAATACCAACAAATTTCCATTGTCAAGTGGTAGCAGTACAAATGAGATTGGGCCCCAGGTAGTTCTGAAAGCACAAATAAGTTGCATGATAAACTCATTCACATTTTCAAGACACCTATTTCTTTTACACTGTCACTTCTCCTCGGTGGACAGTCCAAGGAAAATTCCCTATGAGCATGTGATGGAGGAAGATGGGTCATGATACAGATTTGTTTATCCTGCCAGCCATGTTTCTTCCAGCAACACCATTGTTGAATTTAATGAATATTTTACTGACCATTATGATATCTCACACAGTCTCACTTGTGTTTTAAGGCAATCATTGGATAGGAAAAAAGAAAAGAAATATAATGGGCTGATTTCCATAATATGAATTCATCTTACCATATACCAATCATGATCTTAAAGAGTGGTGGATTAAACTATTGAAGGCATTAAGTAAGGTCTATTGAAAAAATGCTTTGCCAAGTTAAAGTCTTCCAGAAATATGATATGTTCTGTGATCTATGACAAATATATGGTACTTGTTCTTCTAAAACCATAATAGGTGGATCTGGGAATCAAGAGATGGAAGTGAAAGCGACACCTTTCACTATTACATCAAATTACTCATATGAAAAATACTTGCTCCCCACGTTTTTGTTTTAGGGGTCTCAGTTCCTAAGGGAAGAATACTTTCATCAGAGAGAACAACAGAGATTTTGCTGAACTGGGAATTTGAGGTTGCCACTTGCTGGTTTTGGTCTCCTCTCAAATCCAATATTAAAATAATATGTTGATGCTCTACTGATAGGGTGATTAATCTTGATTATCAAGGGGCTAGAAGATGGCTACTACATAAAGAATATAGAAATGTATGTCAAAAATCCAGGCAGTCCTCTCAGAACCTGCAAGTAGGGTAGTGGTAAAATGTTATGAAAACTGTAGCAACCTCATGGGAGTAAGACCTTTAAGAGTTGAATACCTCAGGAATGAAGGGTGGGATCATATATCAAGTAACAAACACTGGTCAGACAGGTGCTGACTGAGGCTAAAGGGAATATCAAGTAAGGAGCAGAATAATGAAGTTATAAATACTCATTACAGTGTCTGTCTAGTTGTAGAAACACAGACTTCACAAGATACATATTTTTCTTGATTTATTATGTTTTTATTAGTATAAACCAGTTTCCCTTTATTCATTTTTCCTATATTTTATATATGTGCATTGGTGGTAGACAAATTTTTTATTTATTTAATAACAAACTCAAAATGTATCAACTCAAAATGTAATATTGTGACTGAAGTAAAGGAGATAAATACACAGAGGAGCAAAGAATAGCTCTCAGAGAAGGATGTAGCGATTCACAAGATGCTACACTTCCCTAAAAGAGAGGATATTTCCATTTTCTTTACACAAAGGATAGTTGATACATTATGTTATGTGGGAGCATATTATTGTTTATTCCTTTATTTACTAATTTGTAATTTTTTTTTACTGAGCACTTACTATTTGGCTGATGCAGTTGTAGGGACTGTAGATATCACAGTTAACTAATATAATTTCTGCACTAATGGCTCTATAGTTTAGTAGGGAGAGAAGATAATAACCACCGTAAATAAGGGACGTGTATACTGTGCTAGAATACTGCTAAATGTAGGAAAGGATTAGAAATTCTAAAGGAGGTGAGGGAGATGCAATTTAAATCAGGAAAGAGCTCACTGATTTGGTGTCATCTGAAGTGCCACATGCTGAAAGGCATCGGGAAAGGAGACATGCAAATATCAGGAGAAGACATTCCAGGCAGGGGGAACAACAAGACCCTGAGGTGGGAGTATGCCTGACATATGAAAGGAGCTGCTAGAAGGTTAACATGGCTGGAAAAAAGAAATGGGGCAGTTGTGGGGAGGGGTGATGCAATAAAACTAGTTCAAAGAATTAAATGGGAGCCAGATTGCCACTTGTTAGTCTCTGATGCATTTGTATTTGAATTGGAAAGAGAGTAAGAGGTTTTTTAAGCAGAGGATCTATTGCTATTGTTCAGAGTTATTGAGAAGAATGATGCCTATTGATGTTGCCAGAATGGACCATGGTGGATACCACAGAGTGACTCACCCAACATCTTTCCAATTACATTCTATTGCACTTTTTTGAATGTTAAAAGGCTGAAAAGTATACTTTCCTGCTCTGTTTTTGGATGTGGTTTAGTTTGTGCCAATCAGATGCATTTGTGTGAAGACTGAATTTGGAACAGTATACTGTATTAGGTAGAGAGACTGTGTCACCACAGATGTCCACTGGAGATTGAGCAGGTGCTGTACTGTTCTGGAGCCATCATCTGTGGCAACGGCTTTTTGATTTCCAGACTGCAGCTAAGGCAGCATATTATAGGAGCCAACAGTTCCGCTGATGCCTTTTTGTTCACCTTATTCTAGTTCAGACCATTTCTCCCATTAGAAAATAGCCCTAGCTGCAGCTTCCTGCTCTCTAGGTCACAGCTAAGGTAATGTGATTATGAAAGCAACTGTTGGGAATCATGGTTTCCCCTTTCCCCTAGCTCCCTACTATTCTTGAAGAGTAGTTCCCTGGACAGAGCTGTTCTGTCTTGTGATTCTAGTAGTTATTATGGGAAACCCATCCTAGAATTTGTTCTTCTACCTACTAAGAGAATTTTAGAAGCACATAGTTAGTTCCTTCCTTCCTTCCTTCCTTTCTTCCTCTGTTTCATTTCTTTCTTTCTTTCTTTCTTTCTTTCTTTCTTTCTTTCTTTCAGCAAAAAACCTTCTATTTTTTTAAATGGAACTCTGGATGACCTAGGAAAATTGAAAGTTTCTTTCATTCTTAATGATAGATACCAATATAGGTGTGACCTGGATCTGTGCACTTTGAAAACAGTCCAAAGACCTTAAAGGAAGAGGAAAATAGAAGCTTCCAAAGACGTGGAGGCAGTCTTAATATAATTTGAATAAATGTTGTGTCATGACAATATATAGCATTAAGACAAGTGGGAAGAGAAAAAATTAAATTAACAAACCCTTACTTCAGAGCAAGGTGTAAAAAAAGTTTTTACAAGCATGAATTCATGAGATTTGGATAAAGAAGTGAATCAGCCTTCCTTCTTTCCTTCCTTCCTTCCTCTCTCCTTTTCTTTCTTTTTTGCATTATGCACCATCATCATACCTACTTTGTTGTATAGATTTTGCTCTTCAGTACTCTTCTTTAAATAGAATCAGAGCTTTTTAGAGAATAGATGATTCTAAGATTTTTTTTTTTTTTTGACAGACAGAGATCACAAATAGGCAGAAAGGCAAGCAGAGAGAGAGAGGAGGAAGCAGGCTCCCTGCTGAGCAAAGAGCCTGATGTGGGACTCGATCCCAGGACCCTGAGATCATGACCTGAGCCAAAGGCAGCGGCTTAACCCACTGAGCCACCCAGGCGCCCCCGAGAATAGATGATTCTATAGTTAAGAAAAGAATATTCAACATAGGGCAACAACATCTTATCATTGTCAAAAATAAGGATGCTTTTATAATTGTTTGAAGGGATAAAAATACAAGTCTGTAAAGTGACTGCTAGAAAATAGGTAGTGACAGATTGAACATCAAAAAGAAAACAGTGATTAAATTAAAACTTGTTTTGCCTGTAAAATGTCCATTATGATACTTAAAGAAGAGAAATATTAATTGATTTAGAGGAAAGCCTATCAGGAACTGTGAAGGCTCTGAGTTTTTATTCCTTCTGCAGGCTAACAATTTAGCCTGCTACTGTTTCACACAAGGTGGCTGAGGACAGAGACTCCTGGGCCAGAGACAAAGGACTTTGTTACCAGTGGCACAGCAGGCAGGGTGGTTTTCATATTTGAATTCATTAGCCTTGTTCCTCAAACCCCATGGGAGCAAAAGCAGATGCAGGCCCAGGTGGATGCTGCACCCACAGGGTATTTGTGCCATAGGTAAGGAAAATGAAAGAAGGAAACAGAAGGAAACACTGATTCTTAAGGGGCCTACTAGCAAACCCACACAACTTTCCCTGAGGAGACATTACCTTAATTATCTTGATCAGGAAACAAATCTGTCCTCTGCCCCAGAGGCAGTATTATTACAGGAGACTTCTGATTACAAACTCATATAAGACATGCAAAAATGTCATGAAGAATTGTCCCTAACAAAACCATACAGAAAATGTGGGTACATTACTTGCTGAGTGATTCTCCACAAGGTTGAAAAAGCCAAATTATTCAATTGTTGAAGGTGATACACTTTGCTTTATTGGGCAGATATAATCTTTTCCTCTCTTTGGTTAGTGCAGTATTTGTTTAAATTTATGTAAATTATGATATGTAAATTATGTGCCATGGGCTGAATTGTTACTGTGAGAGTATGGAATTTAATATTAGAGAAGGATTGGGAATACATCAGTAGAATCTGAATTCTGGATTACTGAAGGATATTTGCCCATAAATTGACCTTGACTTCACTCACAGTAACAATTCAGGAAAGTCATGGGCTTACATCTCTCCAGAAAACTATACTTGGTGGCAGGGAGACATGGTTCTGGAATCTTGGAGAAGCTGGGGAGTTGTGTAGAACATTTTGGAATGGGAGCAGGTTGGAGAACTTAAGAGACTGGCACAGTGAGCTCCTGTACTGGGCAGAATTAGCCCTCAGTTACTCTACACAGGTGTGAACGTTTAAAGCTCTTTTGCCCTCTGAGTACCTAAGTCATGGGAAGTCTGGGCCATCTGAGGATCCTTTCTTTTTCTTTTTTTTTTTTTTTTGACATTTAGGGATTTTATTCATATTCATGTGTGAATATACATGTATATATATATATGTACACACACATATATTATTTTTAAAGACGAGGGTCCTTTCTTTTGTTTTCAGCTTTATTTAATCATCACTTCCATGATCTTTGCTATCAGTGCAACTCCCTGTCATGAATGTATTTATTGTGTCTTATCTATATTCACAGGATAATCCTGCTGAGTTATGCTATGCTCTCTCTCAATTTTTAAACTATTTGTAATTCTTTGGATATTCCTTGTTACTTTATACTTCCATGCCATTTCAAAATAAGAGAATATTTAATGTAGTGATACTGTAATAAATTCCACCCCTTTTTTCTATCCTATTTTTTTATGTTTGGGCAAATATAATAACTTTTCTGATTATAGATGATAACATTGTTTGCTACTTTTTGTTTTCTTTTTAAAATTTATTTAATTGAAATTCAATTAGCTAAGATATAGTACATTTTTGATTTTTGATATAATGTCCAGTGATTCATTAGTTCAGTATAACACCCAGTGCTCTTTGTTTTCTAGTAAGATTCTTTGTTTCTTCCTTTTTAAATTTCTATTTAAATTCCAGTTAGTTAACATATAGTGTCTAGTGAGATTATTGTTTGCTTTTAGGAGCAAGCGCACCTCTGTAGGGTTGGGATAAAAGCACTACTGAAAACTAACAGAGAAAAAAATTCAATTCTAATATTATATTCTCTCTCTAAGAAATGGCATAAAATATAGCTTTACAAAGACTTAATGTCTAACATCACATACAAAAGAATTTTTTTTTTTGCATTCCTAACTTACCTTTGCAGACACAGAGAACAGGTTCTGAAAAACATATGCAAGCATTCTCATGCAAATGTGCAAAATTAATTTGGTTACTCATCTATTGTACTTGCTGAATGTAAAATGAAGAGATATGTGTAATGGTATCCAACATGAAATGACAAGGGCTACAGAGAGGTAGTAGAGCTTTGTGGTTAAGTGCATGTTATCTGGAACTGGGTTTCCATGCTATAATTATGGTTCCACTGCTTATGAAACATAGGACCATGAATGAGTTTCTTTATTTTGTGCACCTCAGTTTCCTTGTCTGAACCAAAATGTGTATGGTTCTTTTTTTAGAACTTTTTTAGTACTTATTTTAGTACTTATTATTATTAATATTATTTAGTACTTATTATTCTTTTTTTAGTACTTATTGGTCTCTATGAGGATTTGATGCATAAATCTATGTCAAACTATGTGAGATAATCAGGACAGTACTGGGCATGTATATTTGCACAATATATAACTATATATTCACATAAGAAATTTCCCAGTAGCTACTGATTCTGGGAGGTGGGAATGCGAGTGGATATCTGTGTTGAGAAAAAGATATGGTTTTCAGAGTATGCCCTTATACTGCTTACATTTTCTACCAAAGTCATTTTCTACCAATTAAATAACCTAATTAATTAGAAAGGACTCAAAATAAGTGAGATTATGATGGTTTAGAATTTCAGAGCCAAATTGCTTTTATCAGAACAATCACAGAAATGTAGATAGCAGATTTTTATAATTTTCTTTAAACATATGATCATATTGTTTTACACTACTGAAAATTGAGAAAGTTGTTCATATCAAAAGCACTGTCCCATCCTTTAGTATCCTATAAAATTCTCATAATATTTTTTTCTTTAAGTAGTTTAAATATTTTTAGATGATACATATTTAAGATTTTTCCCATACCTAACTATATATCCAGTAATTAGTTTGATCCATTTTGGATAGCCTCCTCTTTTAGAAAATGGAAAATGATTGTCAACAGTATTTCTACAACCTGAATACTAAAAATGAGCTAAAGAAAAAAAAGGTTTAATGTGTAAGTAAAGGCAACATAGTACCAAACAGCTCGGTCTGTGATATTATGACATTCAAAGGGGCTCTAGTCTATTGGGACTAGGCTTGTGCCCAGAAGACGTTGGAATGTCAGATTTGAGCACACTTTTACAGTACCTTTGAGTTGGGAATAAAATGTTGCCAATCCAGATCTCAGGATTGGCATTACGCACACTTTGCTGTCAGCAGCAAGCTGAACCATAGGGGAGTCAGTCATTGTATTTATCAATTTTGAAAGGTAGGAAGAGTTTGGTTGGAAAGAATGAGGGATACAACAAGCTGGAGAAGCACCATAGCAGGAGTCTTTACTCAAGAATACTGCCACTGGTTTCAGGGGAAAGAGTAAAGCACAAAACTGGCATAGTAGAAAGCTAAAAGGAAGGACATTCTCTTTCTTGCCTAGAGGTTTATTATCTTGCTGTCCTTGATTTAATTCATCCATTAAATTACCATTATCTCTCCCTTTGGCATTACAGAAGCTTAAGAACATCTTGTCATTGTTTACTGTATACACTTTCCAGACTTCTTTATTTCTAACTTGGCACTAAGCATAAAATATTCTGTAATGGGACTCTATCTTGCAAATATCTCAGTGCTTTTTCTTCATTCTCAGGCACCTGACAGATATCAAATACTGTAGAGGAAATGTCTTTCCCTGTCATCACAGTCAAACGCCAAATGTTCACATATCTTTCAGATGGTAACATCCAAGAGATCTACACACTACTTTGTAGACTTCTGTGTGTCTTTGCAGTAAGCTCCAGGAGGGTCAGCTTGGTGGGAATGCAACTTGATTCCCCACCCCCCCGCCGCCCATCTCTATGATTATAGTCAGCAAGAACACAGTAGAGTTTAGAACTTATGGAATATGATTTCATGATTTTTAATTTGGTTAATTGCGACAAAATAGTTGCCCCAAGTAAAGGCATGGAACTCCTATGAAAGCTACATTTCAGTCACCCTCCAAGGACTGCTAAAATTCTTATTTTTACAAATAACACATGTGAGTTGAATTAATATTTCATGTAATCTATAATCTAAAAATCGGTGGTTGCCTTACAGGCCTCAGGCCTCTCTTAGCACTTCCCCCATCTGAGGTTTCAGACCCTGAAATTCTGTGCTTGCTCCAGCAGTCAGGGCAAAGCGAATGAAGTATAGTGCTGTCACAAAGTACTTGCACTGTCATGACAGCAGGTGTTGAATATTTCTCCTATAGAGACCATTGATTATGAAAAGGCGATCATGTGAAGCATTCTAGAATACTGATTGTAACTGAGGTGGCAAAGGTGGTCCTATGATCTAGGATTTGGAAAATGTATCAGATAATCAACTTTTCCAATTCACTTTTTTTAGGTGACTGTCCAAAGTCATATTATTTGAGAGCTTAGTATATACATATTTTAAGGTGAGTTTCCATAGTGTAGTATATACATATTTTATGTTCCAGCATACATTAATATTACGAAAACTAGAATGCCGGTTCCTACAGAGACTATCTCAGCTTCTGATAAAAATAAGAGATGGGAAGAGAGAACAAGATAATGGTGTAGGTACCAAATAAATGGAAATAAAATGAAAACATCAGCAGGAGGTGCTGTGGGCTCTAGATACGGTAAGTCCAGAGTTCTTTTTCTATAGCCAACTACCTCACCTTCTCTTCTCCTGCACTGGAATAATATGGATTCTACAACACTGTTAACAATAGCTCAGGGGTTTTCTTCTAAATCATTTCTAAACCACAAGGACTTAATAACCTAACACTATATAAGGTTCTTTTATTTCTTTCTTTTGGAGACAAAGAGGGAGTTTGTGTAGACATGCTACAGATGTGACTCTGAAATTCATCTACTGAAATGTATAATCACGAAAACATTTGTATGTATATAGAGAAGAAAGACAACAGAATTTCCCTTGTAAAAGAGGTCTTGTGATAAATGAAGATATGGTTTATCAAAAAGGAGAGAGCTATATCTGCTCCTTTTTCAAGGAAGGGGAAAAGAAAAAAAAAATGTGCTGGTAACCTCTACCTAAATACATGCCTGGAATACTTTTGTGACTGTCAAAAAGAAAAGGCAAGTTCTTAAAAAAAGACTGATGGGAAGCAGAAACATGCTGCCATCTCCTCTGAGTGTGGGTTGCTCACCCAAGTGGCCAACTCCATGTGTCTGTAGATGTCAGGAATTGGTTCCTGGTATTCTTTAGCTAGAGGGCATTGACATGAACTAATAATATACAAGAATGCACAGGGCTTAGAATTGTTGGTAATTAGTGTGTATTTGTTAAGTTAATACTTCAAAAACTGCTTGGTTCTTGTAGTATAGATGTTCAAAACACGTGAGTCCTGGGTTGTAGATGTATAATCAAGGAGATGAACTAAGGAATGGAATGGGTCAAATCTGTAACTATTAACATATAGAGTCTGCAAAGCCTCTATATGTTAATAGGCAAAGGCAAAATTGAGAATTTAGAGTCTTTCTGGGCTGGGAAACTTGGCTCTATTTTGGAATAGCAGGTGCAAATAACAGTAAGAAACCTCTGAAACATAGCAGTTACAATATATTTTAAAGAATAGAATACTAAGTATGTGTAACTTTATAAGTGAATTGTTTACCTGAGAGACATAAAGAAATAGGACAGTAGGATCAAGATACATACATGAGTGTACAGTGTGGTATGCACTGTATTTTTAAATGCTCTGGAAATAATAAAATCATTAATTATGCAGAGTATATGAAAGATAAGAAAATTCTTGTGGGAACAGGTAAAAATGAAATATAGGTCAACTTAATTATAAGAAGGAAGTCTTATTTTCTTTTCAAGAGGTCAGAAAGTGACTTAAGGAAAGAGACCTTAAAAAGAGCAAATAGGGGCACCTGGGTGGCTCAGTGGGTTAAGCCTCTGCCTTTGGCTCAGGTCATGATCTCAGTGTCCTGGGATCAAGCCCCGCAGCAGGGTCTCTGCTCAGCAGGGAGACTGCTTCCCTCTTTCTCTCTCTGCCTGCCTCTCTGCCTACTTGTGATATCTGTCAAATAAATAAATAAAATCTTTTTAAAAAATAGCAAATAAAGAAAGTTCTCAAGAAAAGGGCAAAAATGTGAGGTTTTGAAGAGCAAAAATTGAGATCTTCTTTATAAGATCAATTAAATTATGTACTGAAAAACCAACAGAGATGAGATTGAGACAAAAAGAACAAAATCAAAGAACAACAGAGTAATTTTGTAGATAGGTTTAAAGTTATGAAAATAGACAGCAGGTCAAGAAAGACTCACTATACTTTCCCCATAGATGTGATCTTTGATGCTTGCCTAAGACCACTTCTGGGTGGCAATTAAAATGTAGTAAAAATATGAAACTCTAAGAATGTTGACATGGGAACAAAAATAAACAAGAATAACAACAGTGATACCTTAGAAATGGGAAAGAGAGGATGTAAAAATACTAGTACGATAAGATTTTATCCAAGAATGTTTTTGTAGAGGTAGACAAAACTAGCTCAAATCATGAGCAACCAAGATACAACAATATAAAATAGAGCAAAAACAAATTATTCCTTGGGAATGTAAGGACGATGGATTTAAGGAAGAGATACGGGGAATATTTGTTTAGATTACTAAAATGCTTTAATTTCAATAAGTTTGATTTTCTAGTTAAGGTCATAGTATGTAACTTCTGTTATGGAAAATTAGAAGATTTTATATAATGTATTAATCACTATATAATAGTACGTATTACTTTGTAGGTAAAGTAATATAATGGAGTAGTTTTTGTGCTTTGACATGCCTGGCTTCAACTCTCACTTCTGCCATATTTTAGGTATATATGAGTGTCTCATTATGTGACTATGGGCTAGTTTAATTTGAAAGACTAGACCCCCCCCCCCAGCCATTGATTAACTAACTGCTTCTTGGCTTTTCTGTAATCACTCGCCCTTCCCCTGTTAGACCCCTCCCCCAGTTAATTGTTTAACCACTCCCTTGCCTTTCTGTAACCACTTGGCTTTTAGGGGGTGATACTGGTCTCCTGTTTCAACAGGATACCTTATGCGCATAGTCACATAGGCAAGGGGGTCGCCTAGGTACGTGGGCCTAGTCACGTAGGCAGGATGTTTCTCTGCTGAGTAATAAGGTCCAACTCCCCCTCCTCACTCCCCCTCCCCACCTTTCTCTTCGCGCGCCGGGGTCCTTCAAAGCCAATCTACAAACACCGAGTATGCCTTACATTCAAACCAGCCAATAAGAACCTTGTAACTATGTTTCTGCTTCTGTACGTATGCTTTCGCTTCCCCAAACCCCATAAAAAGGCCCTGAACAAAGGGCTGGCGCGCGAGTCTTCCTAAGACTTGATCGCCCGCAGGTACCTGTGTCAACTCAATAAACCTCGTGCTGTTTGCATCTGATCAGTGGACTCGGCTTGGTTTTTGGGTCCGGGGGTCTCCTCCTGAGAAGGGGTCCATTCCGGGGTGCTTGGAGCCCCGGGGGATCTTTCAAATTGTTTTGAGGTTATACTTTTTTTCACCTGGATAAAAAGAAAATAAAAATTGCAGTCTTTCATTTTATTAAAAATAGAGATAAAATGTTTAAAATACGTAGCCCAGAGTCTGTGCGAAGCATTCAATAATTCATTCTTTCCCTTTTTTCCAAATTGTACATTTTTCTCTACCTTCTTTCTGAAATTGGATCTTAGAAAAGTTAAAGAAACTTGCTGGCCAACAGGGCAAGGAGTAAGTTTTCATTTCCTTTGCTTGTGAGAACTTTGCTTTTTATAGATGTTCTTTTGATTGTCACCTCGATAGAGATACTTACATTGATAATTCCATGGGCAATTGAATTTTAAGTTAATTCTGGATTCCTAATTTTTGGTTAAAATGTCTTTGAAAAGATTGTATTGTGATGCAGCATTGAAATGTAAAGTTACATTGTGTACAGAAGATTACCTGTCACAAGCCAAGTAATTTAAAGACAGAAGAAATTGCCAAATCTCTCAGAATAGAACATAGAATTTTCAAAGCTAGGAGAGGTTTTAGTGACTGATTGGTGTGTCATAAAAAACTGTATCACTCAGATGCCAATCAACCATCTGTCAGAAACTTCCAGGTGACTAACAAGAAAAGTGTTTAACTTCCATTGATATATGCTTCAATTGAGGAAAAAATTATTATAACCTAATAGACATTGCAGAGGAAAAAAAAAAACCAGAATTCTTTAATATGTTCTATTGTCAAGCCAAAAGGAGATAAAGAGGTAAAGAATAGGAGCTATATTAATTATGAAAATTAATGAGGCCTTACTTACATGATGCTTTTAAATTTATTTAAAATTAAATTTTAATGCTGTGATCCAGGCACCTCTAAAATACTGACTCATTAAATTACAAACTAATTTATTTGATCACAATCAGCTCATTTAATTCACAAATACTAACTCGGTTCTTCCAACACACCTAAGAGGTAAGAACTCCTATTATATCCATTTCACAAATGAGGATATTGAGGGATGGAAAAATGAAATGAAAGATCTCGGAGTACGTAAGTAGAGCTGGGATTCAAACCTCCTGCGTCTCTGTTCTTAATCTTTAAGATCTCAAGCCTTTGAGACTTTGTGTATGTAGAAAAACCTTTGTCTCAGGCTATCATTAACAGGCTCTATTCTAAGCATTTTTTATGTATAAATGGGTGTAAATGTTACAGCAAGCTCAGGAGGTAGGTGCAACTTCTCAGAGCTACAGAAAGGTGAGGAAAATTATCTGAAAGGGTAGGATTTCTACTGACACAGCCTGGCTTCAAAGCACACAAAACTAGCTTCCTTTAATAAGTAGGTACGTGCCTCTATGTTGTAGAGTAATGTCAGGAAAAATTTGAGTAATTTGTGTCTCTTGGGTGGCTCAGTCATTTAACTGTTTGAGTTTTGATTTCAGCTCAGGTCATCATGTCAGGGTAATGAGACAGGAATCTGCTCTGGAGGTGAAGCCTGCTTCAGATTCTCTCTCTCCCTCTTGCTCTGCTACCTCCTTCTCCAAATAAATAAATAAATAAGAATTATTTCAGTAATTTAAGATATAATAGCACTCTCATTGTCCACTTACTTCCTTGTTCTTTCATCTACAGTTAACCATTCCTTGCTATTCTGTTCACTATGGAGCACTTACATAAAAAAGAAATTCTTTAAAGATGGGGGTAGGGAGGAGAAGCAGATATGAGAATTTTAGCAACATGTTTGAAGATAACCCTGACACACTGCTTTGTTAGAGACCTTCAGATATGGTCTATTCCCTTCTAAGCTGTATTGCTGGCTTTTTAAAAAAAATTATATTGGTTAGATTACACTATGCTATTTTGCAGTAATGATTAAAAGCCCAAATTTCAGGGGTTGAACATGACAAATATTTATTTCTGGCTTATATCACAGTTCAATGAAGGCTGAATTTTACTGGCAGTATTTGATTTTGATCTTTTCCTGGAAACCATTTTTAAACTTACCATCATTTGCCACCCAGAAAGGCTGGGAAATTTTATAACCAGTAAGCCCTTGCTTCTTTGTGTTTACCAGCCCTTCTTTCATCCTATTGCTCTCCTCTCACATTTTACTATAAGCAGCAAGAAGAAACCAGGTGACGCCGAAAACACTCTACCTGGAAATCTACTTATCTAGAACATCTCACTTATTTGGGCACATTTCTATTACGAATGTAATGATGGTGTTCCTAAACTTCTTACCATAGCAAAAAATTTTTCCTTCAGTATTCAGTAACTTTTCCTCACATTGTTTTAAGCCCATACCTATAGCCTCCTTAAAGTCTATCAAACATGTCCTAATAATTTCTTCAAATTTCTTCCACTCACTGATTCCAAAGTCACTCCCACATATTAGGTTTTTCTTGTAGCAGGATCCTATGTCTAGGTACAGAAATCTGTATTAATTTTCCATTGCTGCATAGCAAATTACCTGAAAACATAACAACAGTGGGTACTTCTTTTGGGTTAGGAATTTGGGAGTGGCTGTTCTAGCTCAGGGATTCTCAGGAGGCTGCAGTCAAGACATTGGTCAGTGCTACAGTCATCTGGAGGTTTGATAATGGTGCAGAATACACTTCTATCCAATTAGGGCCACTCATATGGGTGGAAATCACATTGATTGGCAGTAGAGGACCTTAGTTTATTGCCATATGGTCGTCTTCTCTGTACAACTGATTGTCTTCATGAAATGAAGTTGGCTTCCCACAAGCAAGTGATGGAGAAGAGTAAGGTGGAAGCTACAGTATCTTTTATAACCTAGTCTCAAAGCCTCCCTCTATTATTTTTGCAATATTCTATTGGTCACACAGGTCACTTCTACTCAGTGTTGGAAAGGACTACATAGAGACTTGATAGTAGGAGGAAAGAATTCAGATGGGCATTTTGGAGAATGGCTGCTATGGAAAAGATAAGCACAATAATATTTAGTGATTATGTAATTTATAAATGCTACAGATGAGGTTTGTTCAAAGACCTGTAGTGTTATGGAAGATAGAGTACTTAACTACTGTGACTGAAGTGAAAGGAAGTTCTCAGAGAAGGTGACATTTGAGATACTAATTGGGAATGAGTAGGAATTCAGTACTCAAAAGGAGAGTGAAAGAATCTAAATTCAAGAAGGAGGGGTTGTTGTAAGTTTAAAATATATTATTAAAGGGCGCCTGGGTGGCTCAGTGGGTTAAGCCTCTGCCTTCGGCTCAGGTCATGATCTCAGGGTCCTGGGATCGAGTCCCGCATCGGGCCTCTGCTTGGCAGGGAGCCTGCTTCCTCCTCTCTCTCTCTCTGCCTGCCTCTCTGCCTACTTATGACCTCGCTCTGTCAAATAGATAAATAAAATCTTTTAAAAATATATATATATTATTAAAATATTAATAGGGCTGAAAATATATTAAAATATAATAAGGAAAGATAGACAAAAGAGGTGAAAATACTAACTCTTTATTGTAAAGTTCTACACATTCTATAAAAAATTATAACCTTAAGAAATAGCATTATATGTATGGCAAAGTTTTTGAATTGCTTTTATGTATTAAAAAGTTGTAGAAGAACCAGTCAAAAGATCTAAACATAGAATATATAAAGTATGCAGAAAAGTTAGCCAGAATTATTTCTAAAATCAGTTATTTATAATAAAAATATACACTGTGATTTAGAAAATGCAGGAAACAGATCTTGTTCATTATCTGAATAGCCATTATTATTTCTATTCACATTTTTAAAATGTTGATCCCAAAATTTCATAGATTTTATTCTCTATGTATATTTTTTACATTTTTACATAAGAATGTAAAATTCTTATTTTGCATAAGGGGTTGAACTGTGTCATTAACACTGTTTATGAAGAAAGTAGCATTTGATTTACAGTCCATTATGTAGCTGCACTAAAATGTATTTAACGATAAATTAGTATCAGTATTTACACATATATTGTGTATATAGTCTCTCCCACCTTTTCAGAATAAAAACGGAGGAAAAAAACTAAACCTTAATGGTGAAACAAATAGACTTACATCTAAGATTTACTTTGTAGTATCCTGACTTTCCTTCCTGAACAGGAAAAAAAAAAAAATCTCCAAACAAGAGGCAAGAAAATGTTCATTTTAGATCAGAATCCCTAGAAGATGATCTAAAGATGGTGAATCAGGGGCATGTGGTTGTTGAGAAGTGCTCTCAGGAGAGAGAGAGTGAGGAATGCTTCATATTAGGGATATAACCTGAAAAAAAGGAGCTAATCAAAGGATTGGCTCAGCTGGAGACTAATTTCAGCCTGAGTCAGTGGGGAGCTCTGGAGGACATCCTACATTAGGACAAGGGACCAGACTTTTGCACTTCAGGTGTATTTACAGTGAGATAAAATAATATAACTTCCAGGGCAAGAGGGTTTTTCTTCCTCTTCATTCTATTATTTCTGTAGGCCCAGATGGCTGACCTTGTTTTGTACTACAAACCCTCATTTCTGAGGATTTTGTTGTGCTTCAACAAATTTGTTAGTCTATGTTTATTGAAATCACTGAGGTATAGTTGAAACTGTAAAATAAGTAATGTGAGGACCCAGTAAATTATTTTAGGACTAAATATTTTCCTACCTAACCCTGTATGTAGTAGCAGCCTTTGGTCACAATGATCAGGATCAGTTATCTTGCCAGTGCCTGCTGGTGAATTATTAGAGACCATGTGGACAAATTAATGCAGAGGCATGGAAAATGAATTACCATTATGACCCCTCTGTTAGAATAAAGACTTTTGGGGGGGTCAGATAACAAATGAGACATATCTCACAGTGTGTCTAAGAGGTCCACAAACATACCCAGTGGTCATTTCCATAATCCCTAAACGCATAATTGCAATGGACATTCTTAGAAATTGACAAAATGCTCACATTGGTCTCTTAACCTGCAGAGTAAGAGCTGGTATAACAGGAGAAGCCCAGTGGAAGCCTTTGAAACTCAGGCCATTTTCCCAGGTCAGTATAAAAACATCCTAGAAGAAATGGCAAAGAGTTTAAGTGACATCAAAAACTTGAGTGATAATGAATGGCAGTCTCCATTACCTTTTTTCAATTCATTGTTCTGACACCTACAAAACCCATTACACTTACAAAAAAAAGATCATAACATATGGTAGCGAACTCCTGCATACTTAGTCATATAACAGCCCCAAATGCTAAATTGAAACAGTATGCTCATATATCTATTTATTTTTCAACTCTAGACAATCTTTATTAACTTCCTGCTATGAAAAGGAGAATGTATCTCACCTACATGATCTCCCTTTCCCCCCTCAAATGTTTATTATATTACTGTTTGGGTTTTTCTTTTTCTTTAAATAAATTTATTATTTAAATAACAAATGTACCCTATTTTGTGTTTAATCAACATTTCCCTGTATCATGCCTCATTTCAATATAAAATGAGAATTATCAAATCTGTGTTTCAGGACATTTTCCTTCTGTTTTTACCTTCTGGTAGTTATACTTTCACTTTCATATTACAAAGGCTCCCAATATTCATATTCTGCTCTGCAACCCTAACTGAGGGTTCTCACTATTGCCCACAGGTTATTAGATGTTGAAAACTGATAAACAATTTATTTCATTTGACATCAGATATGGTTTGCAACCAGATAAAAAAGCATATAGTATTTATTCAATATTTAATGAGTGCCCAATATATGTCAGGTATTGTTTCAGGCACTAGAGATACAATATTAAACAGAATAAGCAAAAATCTGTGCCTTTAGAATGTTTATATTTTCTTGAATTTTCTGCTCAGAACTAATGTTACTGTTACTTGCCTACATGAAGGAGAGAATTTCTAACATGTAGGTCTATGAAATTTTTAAATTACATCCCATCAATTGCTTAAAAATCATGCCATATTTTATTTACTATTTATTTATGATGGAAATGATGGGTAGCTAATTTAGCATTTAATATGTGACAAGCATTCTGCTAAATATTTCAAATATATATATGTATTTTTTAAAACACTGTTAAGAGATCGATAGTAATATTCAGTAGTCTGTAGATAAGGAAATGGAGATACAGGAAGGCTCAGTACTTCACAGAAGGGACTACAAATAATCACTGAAGAGAACCACATTCAAATATTTGAAAAAATGTCAGAGATATAGGGAAATATTTTCAGAATGCAAGTATATGGAATACTTTTTCAGGCTCTAAAAATAATAAAAAAAAATTACAGAAAACAGAGGAGCTAAATGATAAGGTTTATTTGAAGCCTGTTAAGAATAAACTTATAAGAATAAACTTATAATAAAATTATAGCTAGGAAATAAGGACAGACTGCCCAAAGACGTGGCATGCAGAT
This sequence comes from Neogale vison, assembly GCF_020171115.1. Lineage (NCBI taxonomy): Eukaryota > Metazoa > Chordata > Mammalia > Carnivora > Mustelidae > Neogale > Neogale vison. The sequence continues at coordinate 74,854,935 of NC_058102.1, forward strand.
TATGTGAGCTGAAAGCAATCAAGACCCAAGAAAGACTTTGGAAGAAACTTCGACCTCCTCTCCATAAGAATCTAGATAGAGAACCTCCTCCTGTAGAGAATTATCATCATACTTAAGTACATTATAATATGGACTACATATGATAGACATGAGGAACCCAGCAAGGCCTGTTTGATCAAAGTCCTCTCTGTCCTATTGTTACTAAATGGCCCAGCAAATATTTGTTTATCAAACATTTGCTCTTTTTCATCTTCCTGTAAGTTGCATTCCTTCCCTTTGAGCTCCCAGACCTCTACACACTTCTCCTTATTTTAGGATGACATATATACCTTATTTTGCCTGATGTCGGTGTGGATTTTTATACATACAAAATTAAATTTGATTTTTTCCTACTAATCTGTCTCATGTCAATTTAACTCTTAGTCCAGCTAGAACAACTTTGAATGACAGAAAATTTCCTCCCCAACAAAAGATAGCAGATATGACCATTTTCAGGTGGCAATGGAATAATTATAATTATTTTATATAGTTTAAATAATGACTTAAATTATAGAACACACACACAAAATATAAATTCCAAAAATTCAAGAGTTATAGAAACCATATTGATTTATTTTTTTTCCTTTGTGGCCTCTTTTCCTGCTGCTTTCTTCCTGGAATACTTAAGTGATAACTATTATTCCAATATCCATGGGTTGGTTGTTGGGGACATGAGGTACACTTGAGGATAAAAGTCATGCACTTAAGATGGCTGAATAGAAAAAACCACTAATGAATAAGAAATAGTAATATTAGCTGCAGACTCTGTTTCAGGACTTCTTTTACCTGAGAGAAAATAATCTCATATTCAGTTGGCCAGTATTAATGCTGGATTCTTTTATTTCTGTTACATGCAGCTAAACCCCATTCTTACTGATAGATAGTATTGCTGTCATTTTGAATCTGTCTATAAGATCTGACTAAAATGGTCTAAGATGATATGGGCCATAGATGACATGATTTATTAAATAAGATCTTGATAGAGGAAATGAAAGGCTATTCTTTTTTTTTTTTTAAATATTTTATTCATTTATTTGACAGACAGAGATCACATGTAGGCAGAGAGGCTGGCAGAGAGAGAGAGGAGGAAGCAGGCTCCCTGCCAAGCAGAGAGCCCGATGGGGGCTCTATCCCAGGACCCTGGGATCATGACCTGAGCTGAAGGCAGAGGCCTTAACCCACTGAGCCACCCAGGTGCCCCGAAAGGCTATTCTATTTAACAATGACGTTGGGTAGATTAATGGGGCAGATAATGTTGCTACATCATTCCTTATATTTGCCATTTGTTACAATATCTTCCCAGCTGCTAAACTGATGCAGCTTAAGGAGACATAACCACTTCCTGGTGACCTATTTGAAGTGAAGAGATAATAAAACAATAGTAAGTTAAAGGAAGTCTAAGGAATTTCTGTATGACCGAAGTTATCTAATATTTCATGTATTTTACAAGTTCAATTTGACTTTAAATAATGATTTGAATTTCTGTCAGAAGTTACACTCAATAGAAAGTTATTTTTGAGAAGTAAATGGAGATGAAACATATACTATTCAGAATTCATTTTGGGGAGGGATATATCTTGCCATCTGACTATCTGACTTAACAATGAGTATTTTGTTAATCATTTCAGTACTCTCAGTATTGATGAGAGTTTAAATGTTTTATTCCGTCCACACATTGCTTATTTTTGACTTTAATAAAAACAAATGTTATACATGTTACTCATTCATACTATAGGAGTATACATTTTACATAATCTTTCTCCTACTTAACAAATTCAAATACACTACTGCAACACATATTTGAATGAGAATGATGAGAAATGAATAGATTTTTGCTGTGATCTTTCTGACAGTGTTGCAATTAAGCTGTCAAAAGCTAAAGAGAAAGAATACATTTGCACACTGCATTTGACTAAAGAAATACTGCTCAACTAAAGCATATTTCATACAACAGATTCAAGGAAGCACTTAACATACTGACTTGTAATAGCTATGTAATGGGCAGCGAGATATTCATCACTGGAAGTAGCTATAATATAGAACTTTTTCACTCTAACATTGACTTTGGTCAAGACCTTTGTGTCAAAAAGAATGAAAATATAAACACATCTCAAAATTAATATTTTAATTAATTAAAATATAAATAAATAATAAATACTGCCTTAGAGAGTGAAGATTTAAATGTTTTAGTGCCCTCCCCCATTGTAAGTCTCATGCATCTTGTGGTGTGTGGAGAGACATATACCTATCTCTGTGAGAAGACTGAACCTTAGTTGACACCTCTGAGTTTTTGAAGCAGCCACCTTTATTGTCATGCTAACTGCTTCTCATGCTTCCATATTAGTATCTTTGTAGGCACAGAGCCCAGCAAAGGTTATAAAAAAAAAGGAAATTACAATGGAGATATTAACATTTTTACTATGTGAGAAGGATGTTTGTTCTATATATAGCTTATGTCCTGCAAATCCTCCTTAAGTCACATTTTAAAAAATGAGTATCAAGTTTCATTTTAAATATTAAACTCATAAAGGAAAATTCAGTGTTCAAAAAAATGATAATTAATGCAGACAAAAGGGCACATTTTGGTAAGTTTCTATCACTTTTGAAAAGATGTGGATAATTACAGCATGCTGTAGCATCAAAAGATGCTTAGAGCTGTCTTAGAGAAGCAGAGCAATTGTAGGCTTTGGATTACTTAATTCAAACCACTCAACCGAATTTAATTGAGATAGTATATGCCCCATATACTCAGGGATGATTTAATTAAACCCCAAAACAGGTTTAAATAGCTTATCAATTAAAATTTATGCCACTGTCCTTCAGAATACCTTAGTTAGTGGACTACCTTAGTCTGGTTTTACCAATTTTCTTTTATTGGTTTCTTAGCTCTGTAACAGCTTTGATAATATAGAAATTCTATCTACACATTTGGAAGTAACTTGTCTTAGCTTTTCTTTACTTTTTAAAATTTTTGACTAGATAATAAATAAGAACAGGTAAAGATACTCAAAATCATCAACCAATTTCCATAAATTTTCTGGCAAATGCAGAGCTGGGGAAGTGACTTGCTTATTTGTTTGTTCGTTTATTCATTGATTTATTCTCACATATAGTCATTCATTTTTTTCTCTGCTTTGCTACACAAAGGATCTGAAGTGATTCTTAAGAATATCAATCAAAAATAGAATTATTATAAAAATAAGAAAATTTAAAAACTAGAATTGGAGAATAAAGATGAGATCTAGCAGGATTGAGGGGAAGCAAGAATAATTATTATGATAGAATTATAGGTATGTCTCTGACCTTTCTGTTGTCAAAGCAAAAAAATCCCAAAACCAAAAACCAAAAAACAAACCCAGAATCAATTATATGGTTTGCATTGTCTTCAAAAGGATAATGCTGCTATTTCAGGAAAAGCAAAGTATTTTCGTCTCTGAAAATGACTCTTTGGGAATACTTACATGAGAGGGACCAAGTGACGTTATTCGTTGCAAAATTAAATACAATTAAGCAGTAAGTAGAATTATCTGTTTCACATAGCAAGCTCTAACACTAACTCTCAAGTTAAGCTGAGGACATAAGAAGGAATAAGTGTAAGGAAAAAAAAAAATCTGAGAATGGCCAAGAATATGTGGTTTTAGGTAATAGCTTTGTGGTATTTTGAGTGTATTGGTTGACACCAAGGACCAAGGACACCTTGGTTTAAATAACTGGAAACCAAGACAATGTAGAGTGACTAACTAAAAATATATAACAAGCTGGAAGTAGGGAATGATGCTGGATGTCTTGGCATCCCCTGGACAAGCCAGGACTTTTCTGTACTCTGAGACTTCACACTATTTGTCTGGAAAGATCCGACTTTCCCAATTAACTTGGCAAATTCCTAACTGTGTTGTTGAGCAGTATAGTGCTCTAGAGTGCTGGATTTCAAAACAATAAACGTGTGCTTGAGTCTTGACCTTGTAGTTTATTAGCTTGTGACTTCTAGTAAGTAACTTCCCTGAGCCTCTGTTTTCTCATCTGACAAATGGGTATAATAATAGTATCTTCCTCAAAGCTCCCCCCCACCCCTAAACACTTTGCAAGGTGCTTGGCATATAGTAAGTTTCAATAAATTGTGTAATATAATATATGAGAAAGTTCATGACAAATTTCTATGAAATATTTGGAGAAAAAACAGATCTTACAGAAAAATGTGTGTAAAATCAGTCTATCAAAAAAGTCTGCCTCAGTAAAACTTAGTCTTTTAAAAATTTTTGTATATTTGTGGATGACATGTCATTGCTCACCTTGTTTTGTCAGTTTCTGGTTGACTCAATTTGAATAAATACATGCAATATCTTATTTTAGAAATGTGTTAGCAAAGTAATTAAAAGACATAGGTTCTTTTGTTTCATAAAAGATGATGTTAAAATGTAAAAAATTTGAGTTTGAAATACTTAAAGATTTCTTAAGGTAACTCTGCTGTGAGAAGAGTTGAGAAAGAGGAACGTGATGGTTAATTTTCTCTGTCAACTTGATTAGACCACAGGACAAGCAGACACTTGGCCATACATTTTAAATCTTTTTGTGAAGGTGTTTTTGGATAAAATTAACATTTCCATTGGTAGACTGAGGAAGCACATTGCCTTTCCTAATCTGGATTGGCCTCATTTAGTTAGCTGAAGGTCTGTACAGGGAAAAAAAAGTTGAGCCTCCATTGAGTCAAAGAGAATTTTTTTTCCTGATGACCTTTTAACTGGGATATCAACTTTTTTCTTGTCTTCAGACTTGGACTGATACATTGGCTCTTCCTAGGGCTCTCGTGGCTTTTAGATTGGAACTATCACCTCTTCTGGGTCTCCAGCTTGCCAACTTACACCGTAGACCTTGGGACTTGCCAGTCTCCATAATTGCATGGGTCAGTTCCTTATAATAATTTTCTTGATATATTGTCCTATTCGTTCTTTTCTCTGGAGAATACTAATACAGGGCACTTTATAATTTTTCATGTTTGGTTTCAGGATTGGTTTTGGTCACAGGTGATCTGCATGTATGTGAACTGAAGCAGTCATCATGCAACCTGACTACATTTAATCGGTTTGTACAAAAGTGAAAAGTTACAACTCCTTCAGGCACAATCTTTCCCCCAGTATTATCAGCTTCTATTCAGGGTTTAACCTTGAAAATTTGCTCATATCATCTTCAACTTTCTACCTTTTGTCCTGCACATACTCAGAAACCTAAGTAAGGTGGATGTCTTCCGTCCTGCTGATAAGGAGACCAGAAACCTAAATGTTCTGTGGGACCATGTGGGTCAAACTTCCTTTTTGTCCAGTTTGACTTGTTCTGTGAACCAAAGGCGGTACTCTTATGGTTAACCCTAAAGCATGTTTGGAGGCTGGTTGGTGATAGGAAATCTTTCCTGTACCCGCATTACATTTTTTGGACCAGCCTTCTTTTATCTTTCCTCTCATTATCTATGATTCAGCCATATTGCTTACTTTTCCTATTGTTTTTTAGCTCTTATAATTTGGACTTGGTTAGCCCTTAGAGGGACCTTTTAATTTTTTTCCATCAGACCAGTGACTAGAAATGGTAAATGCATTTATTTCAAATCTAATGCTTCTTTAGATCCAGATATAGCAGAGATTATGACACAATATGACATGCTTAATAAATACAGTATTGCTAGATTCACATAAAGTTTTTTAAAACTTGTCTTATCTTTGTAGAGTTTTTATAAACAAAAATTATCAGAGAAATAGAAGGAGTTTAAATAGAGCTAATCTCTTCTTGGATTATTACCATATATTGCTACAAAATATCTAGAAGAGGTTTTCTATGTTCACTTATAACGGAGAATAAAATAACCACTGTCTGCTAATAAAGATTAGTTATATAAAATAAAGGATTTTGGTACGCTGACTGCCATGACGGGTTTGGAAATGGGAAGAAGGGTCTGGTGCTAGCTTGAAGTATGCTGTAGAGAACTAAATTACTCTGTAAAAAAAAAAAAGTGAGAAGTGGTACAAATTCCCAAGGTAATCCTAGAAAGAATGGATGAAATGGAGCTTTGAGATAAAGGAAAGGAAAAATAGAGTGATGTAAGACTGAAGCAGCCCATTGGGTAAGGCATCAGTGAAAAATATCTGCCTTAGCCAAGTGGTGAACTAAAGATATTTTGGATAGAGCTATCAACTATTTAATTTGAGCTTCCACGTATGCTGTAATATGAAAAAGTCTTCAAAATATATACACACTGGCACCTTTATATAAATGTGGAAATTGAGGTGTAGACTCTGCTTCATGACTTGGCAGAGAAAATGTGACATAAGCACTATTCATGTGTGCAGTGAAATAGTTCATAACCTGAACAGATTAGATAGAAGAATTCAGGAAAAGATACCACTTTGGGGATATAAGCCCTCTAGGAAACTGTAGGAATTTTGGAAAGATTTCTGGACTCCTATGTATAATGAATTGGGAGTCTGAGTTAATTTTATTTAGATCTCAAGAAGCATGAACCCTAATTTCTGTGTCATATACATGATAAGACTCTTTCTGCAAGAGTCTTATCAGTGCAGAAAGCTAAATTTAAATCTACACAACAAAGCTTACCCTTGATTACCATGCTTTCTCTGGGTACCTACTGGTCACTGACCACTCTCACCCTCCACACAACCTTTCTTCTTTTGTCTTTAGTTGAAAATGGTATTTAAACTGGAGTTCTAAATCAGGTCTCTGAATTACTCATTTTCCCTGGGTATCTCCCATGTATATACATGGAGTATACATGTTAATAACTTCTGTTTTTCTCTTGTTAATCTGTCTGTTATTATGGGGTCTCAGCCAAGCAGTTGGGAGGTTAGAGGGAAATTATTTTTCTGCCCCTATAATCTGATAGTTCTATTTTTAATTTTTTGGGGTACCTCCATATTGTTTTCCATAGCAGCTGCACCATTTTGCATTCCCACCAACAGTGTGCAAAAGTTCCAATTTCTCATCAACCCTGCTAACATTTGTTATCTTTTTTTTTTTTTTAATGTTAGCCATCCACTAGTGTGAAGTAACATCTCATTGTGACTTTGATTTGCATTTCCCTAATGATTAGCAATGTTGAACATCTTTTCATATACCCATTGGCCATTTGTATATTTTATTTGAAGAAATGTCTATCCAAGTCCTTTCCCATTTTTAAATCAGCTTGTCTTTTTGGTTGTTGTTTTTGTTTCTGTTTTAAATTTGTTTTCTTTTTGTTTTTGAATTATAGCAATTTAGTGTCACATTTTAAATAATAAGCTGTATCTTCCACAAAAACGCATATGGTGCTTTTGATTTGTTTTAAAACCAAGAAGTTAATTTTTAGTTTATACTTTCACAATGAAGTTCATTGTCTCTATGACTTAAAATGGCAATTCACTCTAGCAATAAACATCCAAATTATACTTTGTTAAAAAAAAAGAAATGTTTTCTTGTTTTCTCCAGCCTTCTGGCACTTTTCTTGAAGATTTTGCATGGCAAGGATAATGCTATATATTATCAAATCCCATTTCATTTTCTTCTTCCTGGGCACACAGAAATACAACATTTCCTAAGCTCCCTTGCAATTAAATTAGAGTCAAATGGCTAGGTCCTAAACTAATTGCCCAAATAGGTATTTCTAAAGTCTGTTTCTTAAAAATAGCTCTTGCAATAATTCTTCTGCTCTCTCTTTTGCCATATGTTGCAGAGATAGCTGTAAGATGGAAGAAGGGTGGCCAACTCACATTGGCCTTAATGTGAGCAAGAAGTAATATTTATTAGATTAAACAATTAAGATTTCAAGTTTCTCTTTTTTTTTCTTCAAAGAATAGCCTAACTTTTCATGACTAATTCAACTCTCAGCAAACATTATGTATTAAGCCTGTAGAAAATTTGATACAGAAAGGGTTTATTAAGAATTTAAAAGTGCATAGAGGCGTTTCACAACATTAATCAACATTTTCCACAGTATTCTTAGAAAAAATTGATATTTTGCCCAGATAACTGATAATGAGTTAATATCAGGAAAAAAAGCTAATAGCTTGGGATACCAAACTGCAGACTGGAGAAGTCTAAATATATTTAAGAACATTGAATAAGACAACATTAGCTGTAATTATTTTTAATTATAAGGTAACAGTTTTGGGGTTAACAAATTTGAGAAAATAAATCTTTGGCAGTTGGAGCAGTTTCTTCTCTTTCTTTTTCTTTTTCTTTTTAAGAATTTATTTATTTATTTGACAGAGAGAGAGAGAGAGCACAAGTAGGCTGAGAGGCAGGCAGAGAGAGAGGGGGAAGCAGACTCCCCGTTGAGCAGAGAGCCAGATGTGGGGCTCGATTCCAGGACCACGAGATCATGACCTGAGCCGAAGGCAGAGGCTTTACCCACTGAGCCACCGAGGTGCCCTGAGAATTTTATTTTCTTAAAAAAATGTCTTTAACTGGAAGCTGGAAGGAATAATACTGTTATACTTAGCAATTAAACTCAAAGTGTAAAGAGACCAAGGCAGGAATTTGAGAATAGCTATAAACCTAATAAAACTAAATGAATAGATCTTAAGTGAAATTCATGGTAAATAAATCAATGACATTTTGTAATTTTCTTTTTTATAAGATATCTGCAGAGCCTGCAGACTAAAAACAACTGAAGTACAGGCAGTAAGGTAGCCATCAACTTCAGTATAAGATTACTCCAACATCATACAGAAAAAGGAGCAGTTATAAGTACTAGAATGTGCAGTTTCAAATATCAGTGAGGAGGTACTGGAACGTGTCACCCCAAGGTAGGTTTCTTTGGCATATTGATTATTTTGAGTTAAAGGCCATCGAGAACCAGCAGATGTAGGAAAAGCTCTAAAAACAGGGTGCAAATTTTCCCTTTGTAAAGGAAATTTATATTTATAAAGAAAATTCATGTTTGAAGAGATGTCTCCCTCTCCTATACCAGGAAGAGGAGGAGTCTAAACTATCAATGGAGAAGGTACTAACTTAATTCTGCATAATAGACTTCACTAAAACAATCCTTATTTACCAAACATTTCCTCAGCACCTTCCCATAATCTGTCTCTTCCACACAGAAGCCCCCAAACCCTTGGTTTTACCCTAAGATGGCATATAAATCCAAGTTCCAACCATCCTTTGGAGTCAATCATCTCTGGGTGTTCCCATCTGTAAGTGCAATGCACAAGCTAACACAATTTTATTGTTTTTGTTAGTCTGTTTTTTTGTTACAGGGGCCCCAGGCAAGAACTTAGAAGAGTAGATAGAAAAAATTATCTTTTCTCCCCTATTCTGTCAAATTCATAATTTGTAAGGATTGTATACTGTGTGTGTGTGTGTGTGTGTGTGTGTGTAGCAGTGACGTCAATTTTCAATGAACCAGGTCACATTTTGGTTACATTTTGATTCTACTATCTCTGTTTACACATAGACAGCCTTGATTTTTAGCAGGTGTCTTAGAATAATATGTACTTTACCATAATTAAATAAAGATTACTCAGTTATATGATGTATCTTCCACTAGAATGACTTTTATTGTTTTTTTGAGTTAAAAATTTATGAAGAGAAGACTGACACAATCATAGACAAAATATTTAACAATCAGTATAATGTGAGCATTTTCCTCTAAGTTTCCATTAAAAAAAAATCACATAGGGGGCACCTGGGTGGCTCAGTGGGTTAAGCCACTGCCTTCAGCTTAGGTCATGATCTCAGGGTCCTGGGATCGAGTCCCGCATCGGGCTCTCTGCTCAGCAGGGAGCCTGCTTCCCTCTCTCTCTCTCTCTCTCTGCCTGCCTCTCCATCTACTTGTGATTTCTCTCTGTCAAATAAATAAATAAAATCTTTAAAAAAAAAATCACATAGAATCAATTCATTCTATCCTGGGAAATTTATTTCACAGATAAATTATTCCACAGTGACACATAGAATATGCTTGGCAAAGTAAATTTTGGCTATGTAATATAGGTATAAGGAGTTGTCCATATCTTAAGTAGTAAGTCACAAATTACAAATCATTAGAATTCAATTATATTTTCTTCATAAGTAAATTTTATAAATAAGACACTAATACTAAAACAAATATGAGGCAAGAGTTTTTAAAATATACTTCCTCTTTGCTCTTTGAACTTCTTATCCTTAGTTACTAAGGTATATATTTTTAATTGTTTCATATTGGATAACAAGCTAAAGAAGAAACAAGTAGAAACAAGTATGACCAATTAAAGCCAAATGTTAAGACATTTGCCATGAATCTTCCCTTATGCAAGACAAAAAGCATAGAATAATTGATATTTGGACCTGGAAAAACTTTTTTTTTTTTTTTTTTTTTTTAGAGAGAGAGAAAGGGTCAAGGAGGGGCAGAGCGGGAGGAAAAGAGAGAGAGAGTGAGAGAATCTTAAGCAGGCTCCATGCTTAGTGCAGAGCTGATTTAAGACTTGATCTCACAACCCTGAGATCGTGACCTGAGCCAAAATCAAGGGTCTAGATACTTAACTGTCTGAGCCACCCAGGTGCCTCAGAACTGGAAAATATTTTTGAGGTCACAAATTTTTTGCTTGGCTATCCCTTATTAATAATCTGATTCCCATCTTTCTCAGGTTGATGGGTTGAGAGAGTCAACAATATACCCGGTGATGACTGTTTCTCATGCTACCTGTGCAGCTGCATTACCAAAAGATGCAGAAGTGTTGTAGCCCAGAAAGGCTCTTCCAAACCAGTTTGGTAGCCAGAATTATAAACTTCTGCTTTTGCTTGATCTGTACCAGTAAGGCTCTAGGTAACTGTTAAACGTACCTTAATTTGCGCCCCAGAATTAATGTCCCCTCTCTTTAAATGAACTAGTGAATACACCAGAGTCATGCATAGAGACCAGCAAATAATGGAAGCTTTTAAAATGTTTATACCTGGAATGATTGCACTATGTACTTCTAACAAACCTCCTAGGACATTCTACCTAGTATCAGTACTGGTAGAATATTTATCTCTGCCAGGAAATTATAAACACTTCGGATGAGACTTCATTTTGTTATGTGCCTCATGTAGTCTGTCTTGCATAGTTTTTCTCCTTCACTAGATTATGAGTTTCTGGAGGACTAAGTTGTGTCACTTTCCTCTTTGTACCTAACCCTACTTGGTACATAATACGTGCTCAAAAATTATTTGTTGAATTTGAATGATATCTCCCCTGGGTAAATTTATTTATAAAATATTCACATTTGGATGGGAATTTTTTTTTTATCAGAATGATTTATTATGAAGATTAAGATGATGGTGAATTAAGAACTCTTTAAAATACTGCTTCAAACTTCATTAGAGGATTTAGCAGGATCAGCACAGTATGGCAACATATACAGATGTTATTTGGTACCTAGTTGTTTTCAGATGGTACTTACTTTGAGAGAGTAAAGTATCACCCCTTGGGGGCTTTAAAAAAAAATAAAAAAGAAAAAAGAAATGGGATAAAGAGGTCCTAAAGACCATATATAAGTCTTTAAAAGGCTTGTATTCTTTGTATGCAGATTTTGGCAGTAATCACCTTAGATTTTTACATTCAAAGGAAAGGGTGGCTAAGAAGCTAAACTATGCAGTCAGTCAGATAAATAAGTTTTTTGGATTCTCAAAGAAAATTGTTTACTCAATTGATTGCCTAAAGCTGATGTCTGAGGCAGGAAACCTGTCAGCCAAAGATGGAAGAATAATGAAGGAAGTTCTAAAAATCACTTTATGTTTATTCTATTTATTCTCCATTTCTAAAAGCTACCAATATTCAGTTCTATAATTTTTTTAAAAATGCCCATATGTTAGGTTAAATGCGTTAGATTTTTTTTTTCTGATTTAGACCCTTTGTTTTCAAAAGATTTGATCTGTGCCAATCTCTAGATATCTGTGAAGTCTTTCTTAATTTCCTTTAAGAATGACCCTTGATTTGTTTGGCCATTCTATTAAGATAACAATTTGACATCATTGTAATGATCAAAGTTGGAGAGGATCAGGACTGAAATCTAACCATTCATTGTCTGTCATCCAGTTTCCTAAGGGTCAGGTAAGGCCCAGCATGGAACACTCTCTGCAGCTGATTGGCCTAAACTAAGAGTAATGGCGAATTTTGGTGTTTGAGCAGGTTAGGGTATCTGCAGTTTTTTGGGGAGCCCTAATAATTACAATTTAAAGGAAGCTCTTTTTAATAGCATGACATGAATTCTATGGGTAGAGCCCAACTCTGTCTTTGAAAGGGAACTTTTCTCCTATTAAAGTTAGACCTCACCCTTTGCTCACAGATGTGGCAAACAGAATTTTACATCCAAACTGAGACAACTGAAGAGTAAAGGGAGCACTGTTCATAAAGACACAGGGATTGCAATCATAAACCAGTACTGTCTCAGGGAATCTATGGTCCCACACCAAGAGAAATTCTTATCTCTTACTTGGTTCTGTTACCATATGACTCAGATGAGGAGAAGGTAGAGGATAATGATGATGATTTTGCTAGTTTTCTAGTCTGGAGTGTAGACTGGATATCAGACTGGGAGTTTCTCAGGAAAATAAACTATATTTCATTTTGAAGAAATAGCAGAATAGTCTGTTTTATTTATTCCATGTACATCTATTGGGACTAATGGAGAAATATAATTGTAAGTCTATTTCCTTTTCACTTCTTCTTCTTCTTCTTTTTTTTTTTTTAAAGATTTTGTTTATCTGAAAAAGAGAGTTCACCCTTGTGTCCACGAGGTGGGGTGTGGGGGGCAGGGGGGATGGGCAGAGGGAGAGGGAGAGGGAGAAGCATACTCTCTGCTGAGCAGGGTGCCCATGGAGGTACACAATCCCAGGACCCCAGGATTGTGACCTGAGCCAAAGGCAGAGGGTTAACTGACTGAGACACCCAGGTGCCCCTCCTTTTCACTCCTCCTCAACCTCCTTCTCCCCTGTGTCCTAGGTTTTTGAGGAGGAAAAATGCCTTGTAGCTGTTATGCCCAAATTTCGAGACCCCCCCCCAAAAAAAACGACCACCAGAGTCCAGAGTCAAAGCCAAACAGCAAGGGTCGTTTATTACGAGTTCGAACCTGGACCTCTACGCACTCGTTGCCGGTGACGCTAAGAGGTCCTGAGCTCAGGATCACAGCACTTTTTATACTCTATTTTGGGGAGGCAGGGACTTAGCATACATCATAGTATCTCGTAACAAATCACTACATACCACAGGAAAATCAAACAGCAACTCTATAATATGACTGGTGCGCTACAGAGCGGGGGGGGAAAAAAAACTGAGAATAGATTATCGGTTAGATCAAAGGGCTGTCATTCTTTAAACTGCTTAGTTGGCGCCGCTAGGGTACATGCCCCCTCAGGATTGGCCGGGGTCTCTCTGTCAAGCCGTGGGGAGCCAGATGGTTATTATCTCCCATACCCAAAGCTGGGTGGGGGGTCCGGGGGCAGTCACTTCGTCATGTCCAATTCTGGGTGGGGGGTTCTCTGGCGCCAGATGGCTGTTATCTCTCAGCCCAGAGCCGGGTGGAGGTCTGGGAGCGGCCACTCTGCTAGGTGAGATTCTGGGCGGGGGTTATGTGGTTACAGAGCGCCTATAGAAAGTTTGCTGGTAATTTTCCATCTCCTCATGGGTTAGCAAGCGAAGGTACAGGAACAGAAATAGCGGTTATGGTTATAATTTAGGCATCTCATAGCTTGGTCAACTGTAAGTCTCTGGCATTCTTAACCTAAAATTGCTGGGGGTTAGGAGTAGGTGCTGGAAGAAACTGAGAGGGTCTGATAATCACTGATAATGGAACTGGCAGAAAGAAAGTCAGAGAAGAGCTCGGCCAAACAGGGAAAGAACAAGCAGGAAGAAAGTCAGGGGCTTTGTTAGATTTTCAAATAGGAATTGATAAGGGAAGAGAAGGCAAGCTGAGGACAAAAGCTGAAGCTGACACCCCACACCCTTCCCCTCCTTCCCTGCCCCCTTGGGATATATGTGAGATTCCTCATGCACTCCTGGCTGCCCTAAAGCTAAGGGAAGGAAAAACAAATAAACTTAGAGAGATCACAATCCTGCAAGACTGGAGTCTCCTTCAGTTTACAAATACCTTAGCCATCTAAGAATAAAGCATTTCTCTCACTAACCAAGCTTCCAGAAGGAAATGTAGATACAATTAAATGTCCTTATAATCTGCAGTCCATTGACAGATTCTTGAAGTGGACAGAGTGTAATGTTCCTCCAGGAAGTTCCCAACTATCTTCATGTTAATACCTTGCCAGAGGGAAAAACAAACTTAACTGGACAATGGCAAATCCTGCCGTATCTTGTGAGTCTTCTTTAACATATGAAAATCCTTTTGTAACCTCACTTTTCCCTTAACTCCCCCAAGCCTATAGTATATAATCAGTCACCCTTCACAACCTCTGCCCACAGGTCCTGTCCTTGTGCTTTAATAAATCACCGTCTTGCACCAAAAAATGTCTCAAGAATTCTTTCTTGGTCGTCAGTCCCGGAATCCACCCCGCTGAACCCCACCTATATTCCAAAACCACGTCAGGAAAGACTCAAGGGATGTGAGTGACTGCTATTTAAAGTAAAATTTAGGGGGAGTTTGGGAAGTTTTGTTCTCTAATGTATAAAGTAATTTCGATACATTTTCTAGTGAACTGCAACGAAGACCTGCAGTATCCTCAGTGTTCCGTGGAGCTGGGCTTCTGTATCTTGCCTCGTTTAATGTGTGCTGTAACTGTTAAGCTCCTATCAAGTAGCAGGCACTATTTGGAGAGGTAATGTGAGTGAGGCATGTGTAACAGATGATGCTGTTGAGTGAATGAACAATGAATGCATGAATAAAGGACCACATGTGGAAGACAAGAATGTTTTTCTCCTCTGAGCAATTTAAGGGCGAGTTGCATCCATCATGGCCCTTTATTCCACAGTATTTTAAAGTCTGTTCTGTTAAAATAGAAAACCACAATATTTTACTTACTCTCTAATTGTGTGTGTTTTTAGAAAGGCTGTGGGGAGATTCAGAATTAGGCTGTTGCTATTGTTTTCCTGAGCACTGTTTGTTAATTATGTCTGTTCTCACACTGATAGGGCCCCTGATGATTACTGCAAAACTGTACACCGAGCACATGCCTGTGAGCTCCCTCCTTACTGCTCCCACGGTCACATCCTTGCGTTCATCATATTCTTTCTTTCAGATGTGCTACTTGCAAGAGAGGACGGTGAAGATAGTTTGCAAAACAGAGAAGTGCATCAACAGTAACAACGGTTCCCTTCCAGTCTCAAGTCCTTCCAGCAGACATACAGTCTCATGTAGCTGTTCAAATCAAGTGATTACCATTTGTTATGCCCCAATAATGGGTCCGTGATTAAAGGAGCGAGACTGATACAAAGTGAAGGTCAAGCAAAGCTTTATTTTGCGCCAAGCATCAAGAATCTAACCGAACGTTCAGGGACGCACCTCTTATAACCCTTCTCTGTTTCACAGTCTAGCTTTTAAGGGCAAAGGCCATGTGGTTGGGCCTGGCCACGCACAGGTGGCCAATGAGATTGCAACACACACAGGAAACTCCACAGTGATGTTAGGTGATCAACTGAGTTACAATTTACCCTAGTAGACATTTGAGCAGCCTATTACACCTTGATTGGGACCGGCGCCCAAAAGGCTCCCAAAGGGCGGGGCCCATACTCCTTGGTAACCAGGGAGACAGTATGCATCCCCCCAAAGATGTCTCCGCCTGGCCTGACCCACCTTTGTATCTGGGCTTTGTTACCTAAAGCTGGTTTCTGGGACTTGTCTCCAAGTAAATCCCCTGGGGGAAGGGGAGCAGGGACAGTTTCTAAATAGGTCCTTATACATTGTGTTCACTTCCTCACATGAGCCACTTCCTCCCATTGGCACCCCTATCGTATTCTGCTTTTCAGTTTCAGTATTCTGCTTTTCAGTTTCACAGGTCAAATCATCGAGTCAATGGGAATTCTCTTTTCACTTCCTTCTTTTCCTACATGGGTCATTAGGATCTTGTATGAGTTCTATCCCCCCTACGTTTCTCATGAATTAATTTCAATCATATTCTTTATTTATGTTGTGATTATGATGAAGTTCTAGAATATACGTGATGTTCAGCAGGCTGAGGTCTGGAGAGCCGGTGACCAAGAAAGAATTCTTGAGACATCTTTGGTGGAGAATGGTGTTTTATTAAAGCACAGGGACAGGACCCATGGGCAGAAAGAGCTGCTGCCCCTGGTTGTGAGGGGTGGCAGGTTATGTACTGTGGGGGGTGGAGGAAGTAAGGAAAAGGGAGGTTTCAGTAGAACTTTCATATGCTAAAGAGGACCTACAAGATACTGGATAGAGGCCTTACCATTGCCAAGGTCATTTTGCCCTCTAGCAAGGTATTAACATTAAGATGGGTGGGAGATTCCTAAAGAATGTCACATATGTCCCACCCAGGAGTGGGGGTGGGGGTAGGTTGCAAGGTGTCAGCTTTTTCTTTGTCCTCAGCCAGCCTTCTGTTCCCTCATCAATTATATTATGTTACATTATGTTTTTATTTATTTTTACTTTCCAGATCTTTATGCTTACTCCCCTCACTTTTTCATTTCAGTTCTAATTTTGACTCTCTCTCATTCTTTTTAATTTTCATTTTTTTTTTTTTTTAAGATTTTTGTAAGGACCTATTTAACCAGAGGCTTCCATTCCATTGTTTAACCCTTAAACTGTCCCTGCTCCCCCTTCCCCAGGGGATTTACTTAAAAACAAGTCCCAGAAACCAGCTCCAGGTAACAAAGCCCAGATACAAGGGTGGGTCAGGCCAGGTGGAGACATCCGGTCAGAGGGAGGTTGCATACTGTTTCCCTACCTACCAAGGAGTATGGGCCCCGCCCTTTGGGAGTGTTTTGGCGCCAATTCCAACCAAGGTCTGATAGGCTGGTTCAAATGTCTACTAGGGTATATTGTAATTCGATTGGTCACCTAGCATGACTGTGCAGCTTTCTCTGTGTGTTACAGTTTCATCGGTCACCTGTGTGTGGCCAGGCCCAACCGCATGGCCTTTGCCCTTAAAAGCTAGTCTGTGTAACAGAGAAGAGTTGCCCTCTCTGTAAGAGGCGTGGTCCTGGCCGGTCAGTTAGATTCTTGATGCTTGGTATGAAATAAGGCTTTACTTGACCTTTGCTTTATATCAGTCTCACTCCTTTAATCACGGACCCATTCTGGGGGGGCATAACAATTTTATTTATTTATTTGACAGAGATCACAAGTAGGCAGAGAGGCAGGCAGAGAGAGAGGAAGAAGCAGGCTCCCTATGGAGCAGAGAGCCGGATGCGGGGCTCAATCCCAGCACCCTGGGATCAATGACCTGAGCCGAAGGCAGAGGCTTTAACCCACTGAGCCACCCGGGCGCCCCTAATTTTCCTTTTTTATGCTTACTGCAGTCTTCAAGAAAAATGCTTTCTATTAATATTCCTGGGTCCACCAATATGTGGTTTTCTGGATCTTCTGAGAAGTTTGTCTAAATTTTAGTAGACTCTGTTGGTGGTGCAGGAAACAGTAGGAAGTCTGGACACACTAAAATTGGTGTGAGCTTCCAAAGATAACAAAAGGGAGAAATTGGAGACTCATTACTGACAAGTCATATGTAAGTGGCAAGACTGCAATTTCTTTTTTAAAAATTTGACCCATATAGTGATTGAAGTGCTTTTTAATTAGTTACCAGCATTTTACATAGAAATTTTGGCTTCTCTTTAAAATAAAGGTGATTCTCTTTAAAAGATGGGTTTAATAAGGCAACACTCTGCTGTAGCTAAAGTAGCTCCTGATCTCGTCAGATGGGGTATATGATTTGGAGTTTACAAAGTCCCCACCACATACATTTCAATCAATAATATTTCCTGCCTGATTCCTGTAGGCATTTGAGTTTGTGGCATCCATCTGAAAGGCATGGAAGCAGCCTGTTTCAGGCAATGGGGAATGGAGCCATGTCAAGGGGGATAATTGCCCTCAAAGGACACATAAGAACCCAGTGTGGCCCTTTCACTTTGTTCCCTGCTGTGTGGTGAACTTCTGCTAAAAAATGACGGACTGATTGACTGAATTTCTCAAGAATCGTTGTGATATTTTATATCACAATGATTTTATAATTTTTAATTTTATAAACCTCTGAAAACTCAGCAGTGCTAGTGTGACATTTGCAATCCTTTCAGCTGTAGAGACTAATGGTTGTGGCAGAGGAGGCAGTTCTCTCACTTAGACATGGTTCACACAAGAGGCCAGGGCCAAAGTTACACTCTGGACTGAGTGTTTACTCAACTGGTAGTGCTTCCATATTCCCACTGCTATTGGGGTGGCCATTTCCAAAGAGTGGGGACACTAGAGTAAAGAAGAAACATAGAGGCCATTGTGACTTATCAAAAATATAGATGGCTTCATGTCATGATATTGATTAATACCATTCTTTGAATTTCTATTGTGCTTAATTTCCTTATTAGGTGTTCTCCCTGCTCCCTGCCCTCCCTCACTGTAGCTCCAGTATAATCTTGTATTACTCTATCATGTTCGCTTCACTTAACACACACCAGTGGGTCTCCTTCAGGGTTAGGACATTTGTATGAAAGACTTGGAATATTAGAGGCATTTCAGATAATTTCAAGGTAACAGTTTGCCCTGAAAGGACATAGAACCCAGATCATGTTCTTCAGGGTCTCCCTGAATATCAGTCTCTTTTTTGCCCAGGAGATTGGCATTTATTGGCTCTGCTTTGTCTTAGCTCATCTCTTGACTTGTTCTTTTCTCATCTTTTAGGTCTCAGCTTAAATGTGCCATCTTCTAAAAGGTCTTCTTTGATTATCTTGTTCAAAGTAGGCTCACTCATATACTCTTCATTATGTTACCTTATTTACTTTTATGTTAGCCTTTATTACAATCTAGCAGTGTCTTTTTATTTTATTTATTTATTTTTGTTGCCCATCTCTCTACCTCAGACATGTATATGAACTCTGTGACCACAGCAACATTGTGTGTCTTTTTACTGATACATTCTTAGGAACAAGCAGTGTCTGGCTCAAAGATAATGAATAAATAAGTGTGTATCACATGTTGACTCTCTTTTGTCACTTTGTTATTTCTGCCTCCAGTGTTTAGGACTAAATTATATTATTGAAGCACACTCTATTATTTTCATTATATATGTATTCTAAATGGAGAATACCAAAGTGTTGAAGAGTACAATTTACTCTAATTAAGTTATTTATTTAATTTTCTTTATATTTAAAGTGAAATATACTCTTATTTCTAAAGTTCTTCTTCCATGATTCCTTTTGAAAGTGGTGAGTTTGATAACATGAGGCCAAACTTTGTGGAAAATGTTGCGTCAAGGCAATTTAATTGAAACCTATTTATTTGAGAAGTGTGATTACTGATTTACTGAACAATGTGATTATCAAACAGGTTTAATGGATAACAAATTATTTCTCAAAGGACACTTTGAGATTATAATAGCCAGAGAAGTGTATTCACTGGCATTTTATATTCTTTAACTCTCAAATATCAAATTTGTTTTTTAAAATACCTAGCCAGTTTGGCTTGCAGAGACTTTAGTAGCTTTTGGAACTCTCATCTTTACATTTCTCTAAGCACTGAATCTGAGATTATTCATCCTTCTCTGTGAGTGTACACATACTCCATAATTAAGTGTAGTCAGAGCCAAAGGAAAGAGAAACTTAGAAATTTTTGTCAGCACATATCCACTCAGTACTGAGTCAGCTGTTGCTGCTTCTAATATAACTTGAGATCCCCAAATGCAGTGGTGAGATTTGCTGCCCTAAGGTCAGGGAACCTGACATACACAATCAGGCAGGCCTCTTCTTGTCTGTCTTCTCTTTTTAGACCCTTCATCAGTTGCCTTCTCCATCATTGTTCTGGATCTTCGTTTTCATTCCAATTTATATTAATTCTATCCCCATTTGGACATGCAGCCAGGTTATAAGAAAGATTGGGTTTCTCCATTGGTCCACTTTCATTGTGTTTCACATGTGTTGAGTCACGGTATCGCACATTGAACTTCTCTTACAAATAACCCCAAATGAAAAATACTTGATGTCATTACATATGTATAATTCACTTTGAACCTCATTTAGAAATAGAGCATTGAAGTCTTCAATGTCCTTATTTTGATTATGGTTCTCTTTGTGATTTATACCATAGACATCTCACCTCTTACTGACTTAGCCCTCCTCGTTCGAATTTTCTTAGGTCTGCAGGAATGTCAGTACTGTCCTTATTTATACTCACAGCACTGCCCAATACAAGTTCCATAGGGGATCTCATCTAAAATCAGACCAAACACCAGTAGTATCTTATTTCAAACTATCTACTTTCACTTCATTACCAGTTACTTTTGATTTCTAGTTTTAGTAAATCTCTATTCCCTATGATAGTGCTGACTCTCAAGCTGAGAGCATTATTTCTGTGATTAAAATTTCATGGTTTCTTATATTTGAATTCTTTGCTAGAGAGAACATTGAATATTCTCTGGAGGAAACAAAAATACAGCATAACATTTTCTGTTCTTGCAGAAATTTACCATTACAAATTCAAGAGAATGCCCTTTCATTAGCTCTCTCCAGGAGAAATAGAGTAATGGTAATAAGCTACATAGCAAGAATCCAGTTTGACAATTTATATTTATAATAATAAAATAATATCTCTGATATATACAGAATAATTTTTTTCATCTGGAAGTTCATTTTCAAGACCAAAGGGGGGAAAAATGCAACAATTCAGACAATTAAACAACAATATACTATATGGTATATTGATTGTGTTAATACAGTCATGTTTCTCAATTTTTAAAAAATTTTTTTTAGTAAGCCAGAGATTTTTTGTGTAATTAAGAATTTGGGGGGAGTGGTATTTTTAATTGAAGCATAAACTGACCACATCAAATCAAAGCAAAAAACATTTCCTAAAATCTTATTACGTGCATAGTTCCATGTTAAGTACTGTAAAGGAATACATGGCCTTTGTTGCTGCAAATTTTATAATTTTGATGAGGAAACAAGTAGAAACAAGTAGATTATATGGATTATCAAATTCTGGTTTTATAGCATAAAAGATGAAAGAGTAAAAAAATCTACATCTTGGAATTTTAAGAGGACACTAATCGAGGGGTGTGGAATTTTGATTGCCCTTAAACAGACTGTAGGAATTAAATTCATGGATGGGTAAGGAGGAAAGATGTCAGTTTCTACAAAAGGATGTGTAATTTTCCTGTAGGGCAGTAAATTTTTGTCTAACCCCCAATTTCATTGGACCAACTCTCCACAATATGTATGGCATTTTTTTTTTTTTTTTTAAGAAATGTAGGATTTCCAGGTTTCTAGCTGTTCACAGAGATGCACGGGCTTGTTGAGGTGGTTTATACCAAGTGAATTAGAACAAATTCAGTGTTGTTCATTTTTGCCACATATTTTTAGAGATAGCTATCGCTCTGGAAGTTATTTAGATTTTATTTTAGTAACAAGAGGTTAACTGATAAGGTCACTTTGTGATTCAGAATAGAAAGACAAAATGTTCTGAGCCAGATAATAAAATGCAGTTGGATATGTGACTGAGATTGTTCTTAGTTATTGGAATCTGAAATGTACTTTTATGTTGGAGAAAAACAACAAAATAATTTGGTGGACTATGTCACAGACAAGAATTAACATGTGATACTGGTGTTATCTGCATATAGTAGGCATCAGATTTTAAGTAGCTGCAAAGAGGAGGGGAATTTTAGTACTGAGTGGAAATATTAAAAATTCTGTAACTTCAGGACAGTTAGGAAAAGTGGTTTCAGACTATTCAACTTCGAATTTGTTCTCTTTTTACCAAAATTCAGGAGCTATAGGTCCTTTTAAGTGTTAGCGTGCAAATGCAAAATAAATGGAAAAACAGAAATGAGGAAGTACAGAGAGAATGCTGCTATAGAGAGAAAGAGAAGCAGAAACAGAGAGAAACTAAGTGAGAAAAGGCCAAGGCACAGAGACTAGATAATGAATAGAAATGGGTTAATAGCTGATAACCCATTCTAGGGAGTTCAACCCTCCTTTAACTTTATGTTGAAGCCTTAACTTTCAATATGCCTGGAGATTAAGCCTTTAAGGAGGTAATTAAGGTTAAAGTGAGGTCAAAGCATGGGACCCTAATCCAAGAGGTCTATTGTCCTTATAAGGAAGAGACACCAAAATCTCTCTCTCTCTCAGTGCATGCACAAAGGCCACATAGGGATACCCTGAGAAAGTGGCCATCCATTTTTGAGCCAGGAAGAGAGCGCTAACCAGAAATTAATGCTGCGGGCACCTTAAACTTAGACTCCTAGCCTCCAGAGCTATGAGAAAATAAATGTTTGTTGTTGAAGCCACCCAGTCCACTATATTTTATTATGGCAACCACAGAAGACTAATATACTCGGTGTGCCAGTAGAGAAGCAGTGTGCTTGGCAGAACTGGGGGCAGTGTCCATAATGGGAAACAATACCCATGAGAGGCACAAAGGGGACAAATAGTTAGGAAAAGAGAATGGGGACATACCCTGGAGATCAGCAGTTGCATCTCCTTTTTTGTTCTCTGTATGATACTCAACAGGCGCACCTCGGAGTTTCAATCTGGGACGCAAAGCACAGAAGCAGCTGCAGGTGCCTCCTCTATTACATTTGTATACTTTTGCTTATGCCTGCTGGATGAGCATAAAATTTGAATACAAAACATTACCATTTGCCTTTCTTCCCAAAACAAAACCCAAACCAAAAACTCTGCATGAACATGCCCACATAATTTGGAATCCCAGGTTACCTGAGTCTTCCTGGTCTGAGTCATGGGGCTAAAAGACACAGAGAACAAAGTACTAATCTGAGATCTGGACATTACCAGCATCTAGCTGGGGTGGAGCACTAGCAGCACTGTGGACCAGTAGCCAGACTTGCTAACTTCCAAGTGTTGATATACTTAAAAAGTCTTGTTTGTTTTCCTTAATGTGATACCATCATTACATTAGATAGGTCAATATGACTAAGTTTAGAAGAATTTTAAAATTACAAACATATTATACATACAAAGTTACCCCAAGGTATATTAAGTTATTAATATAAGTTGAAATAGAGGAAAGCTCTGTGTCAGTTTGACTAAGTACTCTCTATGCGGCAGTCTTTTTCTGTTACATCCATGTAATCCAGTTGCCCAATGTAATACTTACAAGTTGCTTTTAGGACTTCTTTATGTGGTTACTGGGCAGCGGCTCATGTAGCATACACCCCATGTGTTCTAACATGGGGACTTTGAGGACCCTGCAAAGTACTCATACTGATGTGTCCAAGGTGGGTCTCTACTGGCAAAATTACACCAAAACAAGTTCTATCTGGAGCAAGAGCCACAGCAGCCACTTCTAATCTTTTTGCAATGTCAAAAAAAATTCTTAAAGATGAAGACTGGGAAACAGGAGAAAAGTGGAATAGGTAAGGTAAAGGCAAGCAGGACTAAGTGGGACAAACAGCCCTATCTACACATACCCACATCTCTTTTCCTTCAAAAGACAATGGGCCAGTGGTCAACAGGAGCTCAATTTTGTAGAGCCTTCCACATTCAGGGAGGTCTCCACATAGCACTCATAACTATAGAAATGCACTGAGTCAATATTGGTGTACACCCTAAGCCAAACTAGACAACAGACAGAAAGTTAAAACAAAAACCCAATCTTCTTCCTATACCCCTTACCTTCTCATATCCAGCAAACAAACAAACTCTTGTCCTTGAATAGCCAAACCATTTTCTCTGCTATAAGGCGAAACGAGGTGAGCATATTTGTTTTTATCTGAGTTTGAAGTGACACCACACTTAGGTTGGTTCCAATTTTGCTGGCATAATGGATGTGTAATAGGCCATACATCAACTCGGAAGATCTTGAGATGCAACCCCACCCAAAACAATTACAGCGATTTCCCCTAAATTCAATTCAATAACAAATCTAATCTCTACCCCTTCTTCTGTCCTGAGACCTTGCCAAGAGATCCAAGTGAGTCAGTGGTAGCTGGAATAATCAGAAGGTGTCCAAGTAGCATTATAGCACAGGCAGACATCACTTCCTGCTGACTGGCACTTAGTTTAGAGGCGACTGTGCTCCCAGGACGCCCTCTCACTGTTAATAAGCTTAACCATGGGGAATGGGTGATGGACAGTACTCCCTCTGGTGGAACTGGGTCAAGTCAGCTTTCCCCCAGCTCCCAGGTCCTTGAATAAAATGCTCCCTCAGACTGATCCTTTGCTTTAAAATTCTTTGTTCTGTTCCTCTGATTCACTCATGTTGGGCCTTCTCATCTTGACTGAACTCCTCACTACCCACTTCCCAGTCCATAGAAGCCTGTTCTGTTCTCGTATGGGTTGAAGTGGAAGAAAGTTCTGCCTCAGTTCAACTAAGCCTTCTCTATGCTCATTGCAATGTGCAGAGGCTTTTAAAATAACAGCAGCAAAAAACCCAGGGAAGAACTCTTCCCCTCCCAGCCCCCCATCATATTTCTCCCCTAAGAAACTGCTCATGGAAAATCTAGCTTCTTTCACAGTGAAAAGCAGAAGAAAGACATGGAAAAAAACTGAGGAGGAAAGAAGAAAAACAACAT
Organism: Neogale vison; assembly: GCF_020171115.1. Taxonomy (NCBI): domain Eukaryota; kingdom Metazoa; phylum Chordata; class Mammalia; order Carnivora; family Mustelidae; genus Neogale; species Neogale vison. The sequence goes on from NC_058102.1 coordinate 74,879,607, forward strand.
TGGTAAATATCTAAAATTATTATCCTGCTGTGCTTGTTATGCCACTAGCTGTATACGTGTATGCATATAAACTGCTATAAGCCCCCCACTTTCTCCTGCCTTGAGAAGGAATTCAGGGAACCAGTGACCAAGGAATGAGTTGAGAAATGTCACACTTAAGGCATGGAGAAAGAAGTAATATCATTAGATCAGTAATTATCAATAGGAAAGGCACTACTCCCAGGGAGATATTTCTGAGTGTCACAATTCTGTTTCACTTATTGAGAAAGGACCAGAGATGCTAGATGTCCTGCAATGTTCAGGGCAACCTTCCAAAAGAAAAAATGGTCTAACATCATGCATGACTTTTAATTGATCTACACAGAACATCCAGGTAGATGAGAATCTACTCATAATTATCTGAACCTAGCCTACCTCTGTTTTACAAATGTAAAAGCAAAGTATTTTTTGCATAGTGTTGAAATATACTTAATTTTTCAGGAATAGTTCTCTTGAGGGAAGATTATACTTTACTCTGGACATTTGCCAAGAGTTATTAACTATTTGAAAAAATTGTGCCTCCAATGATACATGCTGCCAGCTGGCTTTAGACCTAAGTCCAAGCATCTAACTACATTACATATTATAGTCATGCTCAAACAATTTCATGGTTAAATATCTATTGTTTTATTACAAAAAATTTTCCTTCCATGTATTCTTTTATATTATAGTAAGTGTACACATAGGGCAGATTGGGAGAGATTAGGCACAAACTGTCAGTTGTCGTCTCCCAGGGGAGTCATATGGACAGTGCTTCACTCTTCCAGCAACAATATGTGACATGTATAAAGTATTGCCATCCAGGGAAGTTCACTTCAACCATGTTGCCCAGGGTTTTAATTAGGGGGGGCCATCATGTGATTATGGAGTGCCCACATGGCTGTCCTTACATTGATCACATTGATCTTGAGGCCAAAACTACTTGGTAAACAAAGGCTCTCTTTTCATGAAGGATATTTCTAGAGTTTAGAGATTACCTTTTAGGACCTGGTCAAGGGACAAACTTTGGAATGAGCAGGGTTTGGACAGCACAGGCCTGTTGAATTAATCCTCCATGGCATGTTACAAATTTTATTTCAGAACATGCAAGGAAGTATTACAAAACTTTTGTTTAAAAAAACATTGGATCTGCTAGGATTTAGAATCACTGTATTGAACATAGAGATTGAGAGACAATAGAATAAAATCTTACACTGTAGATGGAAAGCTAGCTGACTGCCAGTTCTATCCGCCGCCCTTTCAGGCTTCTTAAGGTTGCAGAGTGCAATTTTCAAGGTACAAGTCTTTGAGTCAGGTTTCCTGAATAAAAAACTGACTCTACCATTTACAAAATGTGTGGTTCCGAAGAGGCTATTGAAAGGTTCCATGACTCAGTTTCCCATCCGTCAGTAAACTAGTGTTATAAATGTACCTACCAATAACATAGACAGTTACTGATAAATGGTTCTGAGTAAGCACTCAACATCTGTTAGAATTACAAATGGTAAAGCTTTCCTAAGAGCAGAAATGGGATTACCAAATCCCTTCCAAAGCAAAGAAAGGTTCGTGGTCATTTGAGATTTTAGATGTGCCTTTTCAGGTTGGGGTTTGGGTGGGGTCTTGCTCTCGGTCTTTTTCCCAATTAATGAAGGGAATACATGCTATTTGAGATGAGTTTCGAATTCTAGGGAATGAGAAACAATGATAGAGAAATGTCATTTTTCTTCTGAGGGCCTGCTCATCAATTTTGGCTCAAAAGGAGAGCTTAAAGCAAACCTCTTCTTTATTCCCACATTGTTCCAAACTATTCACTAAGGTATTAATGAGACAGATTCAGGGGAGCAGTTTATGTGATAAACATTTGGTTGAAACTTTCTTTTGGTGCTATTTCCATTGAGAGAGTCAGGATAGAGCCGGTGTACGGCACCCTCCACACACATGGCACTTAGTGAACAGCCAGAATTCATAAAACTTTTCTTACCCTGAGTGAACAAATCACATTATATAAAGAGATTTTGAAGTGCTTTAGTCATTGCTTTCATGATATAGATACAATTTATAAAAATATGTGAATGATTCATTTAGCCAAAATGGGTTGCATAAGTTGGCTTTTGTCAAAAACAACTGAGAATAAGAGAATCAGTTAATTGAAGACTGTGTGATACCTCAGCTGAAGAGTCTCCGTTTATGGTAGAAGTACAAACCACTTCATTGAAAGCGAGGTGCCGTCAAGCTGCAGAAAACGAGAATACACACTTTACATTTGAGAGCCTGCTTTCTAGATCATCCTACGGGGCAAGGAAGTGGCCCTTGGGCATGAAGTGACTCATGCTCCTAACCCTCACTTAAAGCTATTCATCTTTCTTCTTTTTGGGAAAGCTTAACTTTTCAGAGAATTGAAGTAAAAGTGGGGTCTTGCATAATGCAATTTAATAGAAGAAACGTTCTCTAGGAGCTATCACCCAAAAAGGTCAAGAGAGCTTACCCTCCACCTCCTCACAAGACAAGTGGCACCTTTTCCAGACTTCAGCAACCCTGGGAAGCAAAGAGCCCAGCACTCTCCGGCGACTGCTGAAGTGAAATCTGCTGTTTGGTATTCCTGCTGTCCTCAGACTCTAGTCATCCCACCATGCCCCAGTTCACATTCTTCTAATGCTTCTGGGGCTCTTCTCCACTGATCTGATCTCTCATCCCTTTAGACTCACATAAACCCTCTTACTGTGCCATTTGCTATTCCTTATCTGTGATCAGCAAACTCTTATAAAGCCTTGGTCTTCTACATGTTTGCTTTAACCGAACTTCCTTCTGTAGCATTTCTCAAGCAGCGGGGTCGTACCCCACTAATCTCTGGGTTCGATCATATGAAATACTTAGGCTAATACCTTGGTCACCTGCCTGAAATGATGTCCTCTGAACCGTTTGAGATTCAATTCTTACATTCCCATGTGTGCATCCTGTACCTTGGGCTACCCCAACCTGCTCCAACTTAAAGTCTCCAGTTCAGACATCCCACTGTAAGGCCACAACTTCTTATACTTCTTGTCAGTTTTTTTTTTTTTTAAAGATTTTATTTATTTATTTGAGAGAGAGAGAGACAGTGAGAGAGAGCACGAGCGAGGAGAAGGTCAGAGAGCGAAGCAGACTCCCCATGGAGCTGGGAGCCCGATGCGGGACTCGATCCCGGGACTCCAGGATCACGCCCTGAGCCGAAGGCAGTCGTCCAACCAACTGAGCCACCCAGGCGTCCCTCTTGTCAGTTTTTATAACCTTTTGGCTTAGTTAGTTTTTTCCCTGCTTAATTGAGCTATAATTGACATGTAACACTGTGTAAATATAAGATGTACAATATGATGATTTATGTATATGTATATTGTAAAATGTTTACCACAATAAGATTAGTTAACACATCTTCTACCTCATTTAATTATCATTTTGTTGTTGTTATGGTGAGACCATTAAAGTTTTGCTCTTACTATGAATTTCCTGTATACAGTGCAGTATTATTAACTATAGTCACCATGCTGCACATTAGACCCCAGGAACTCATTCATCTCAGTTTGTACATTTTGACCAACATCCTCCATCTCTCCAGCCCTCTGCCCCTGGCAGCCACCAATCTACTATCTGTTCTGGGAGTCCACTGTTTTTAGATTCCACATGTAAGTGAGATCATATGGTATTTGTCTTTCTCTGTCTGACTTATTTCATTTAGCATAATGCCCTCGAGGTATGTTGTGGTGTAATTGTTTTATTTTTATGCTTCAGCCCTTCAGCATCAACATTAACATCTGTAGATTTCTCTTGCTTTTCAATAACTTTTTCAGAATTTTCCTCTCTATCCTTAAAGACCTTGCTTCCTTCTTACTATCAGCAAATGTTTGGGATTACTGGACATAGACAGACATTGCAGTCACCTCGAATTCAGTATGTGGAACAATATTTTTGAATCCTCCTCCTCCATCAGAAATGTCCTGCCTTCAGTATTCTTTATCTTTGTTTCACTCTTGCACACCTCTAAGTTATTTCCTCAATATTAAAAAAAATGTAAACCTGAGACTTTATTGTCTATGGGCAACCATTCTATTATTAGAAAGTCTAAGGGCATCTGGGGTGGCTCAGTGGGTTAAGCATCTGCCTTTGGCTCAGGTCATGAACCCAGGTTTCTGGGATCAAACCCCACATCAGGCTCCCTGCTCCATAGGAAGCCTGTTTCTCCCCCTCCCTCTGCCTGCTGCTTCTCCTGCTTGTGCTCTCTCTCTCCCTGTCGAATAAATAAATCTTCAAAAAAAAAAAAGAAAAAAGAAAAAAAGAACAAATGATGAGTAGTCATACTAAGTCCTGGGCTGGCTCCTACCTAGCTTCACCCTGTACTGCTCCTCACTCTGCCAACCTATTTGTTCTACCCATAATCAGCATCTTTCCTTTCTTCTAAAGGGCTCAGCGTCTTGGCATGGGCAGTTTTCTCTGTTTTCCACCACACTCACCTTACAACTTCCCATTTTTCATGTCACAGGTAAAGTATCTCTTCCTCCAGTGAAGTTCCCATCAACTAAGCTCTCTAACAGAGTAGTTTAGGACTTCCTGCTCCACGGTATAAAAAAGTTGCATGTCTCGATGAGAGTTGTTGATTAATAGGTTGTTCCTGCCCTCAAATTAAGCTCCATAATGATAGGGGATAGGTTCCTTTTCTTCACTCATAGCGAATCTCAATAACATCTATAGGACAAAATGAATGAAAGACTTTATATCAATCTGTTTACTATATTTTACAAACTGTATTTATTATGAGATACAGTGGTATGATTTTCTTTCCTCAGATAAGACAAATAACTGTAATCTTTCTATTACCTCACTTCCATGACCCCTTTTCTTAGATCACTATTTCCTACCTTTTCAGCTCATCCCCTCAGTTATTCCTATTCTATCAAAATTTTATGCTTATACTCCTGAAGCTGAGCATGGCTGGAGAAAAATGTGCAACCGCATTGACTGCTCCTACTTCAAGTTCAGGGCCAAGAACTTGAAAGTAGACCCTGAATTCTGCTCTGCAATCATAGAACAATTCCCTGGGCTGCTTTCCCTCCATTCATCTGTAAGATTGTCTCACCTCTTCTTCTTCCGGTCTTTGAGTACTTCCCCTGTGGCCTTCCCTTTCAGCTGACACCCTTGCTTCCTTCTCTACTGAGAGTCCTGAAGTGTTCAAAGGAGTGTAAGGACCTATTTTATATTTTTATTTTAGCCAGAGGCTTCCATTGAGGTTAAACAATAACTTTGTTGTTTAACCCTTAAACTGTCCCTGCTCCCCTTCTCTCAGGGGACTTAAAAACAAGTCCTAGAAACAAGCTCCAGGTGTGGAGGCCAAGAAAAACAAGGCTGTACCCACCACGAGTCTAGCCCTGACAGAAGTACAGACATCTTGGCAAAGCAAAAGCCCGCACCTTGCACTGTAAGAGTGGGTTAGCATAAGAATGACCATCCTGAAGGCCGGGAAGCCATTTCACTGAGCGTCCCTAACCAGCCCACATGGCACATGTAATTTGAGATAAGAGAAAGTAGCTAAAACCTAAGAAACAACTTAATCATATACCACCAGGGCAGTTAGGCGATGGCACCACAGGGACCGGATGTTAAAGAGAAACAAATAGTTAACTTGCAGAGATCACAATCCTGCAAGACAGGAGTCTCCCTTGGTTTGCAAATGTCCTGGTGATTTACAACAAAAAGGCTATCTCTTCAATGGCACAATTTCCAGAAACAAGTGGCTCAGTTCCTCAAGGCCTATGATCGCCCTCCCCACCATGAAACTGAAAGAGGCTGAGGCAGAAAAAAATGTAAATGAAGTTCAATTTCTTCTAAACCTAAATCTCACTTAACCGCCAGGGTGACACCGGGGTGGCAAAAGGTTAAACAAAGTTAAACTGTCAAAGTGGGGCGCAAGAGATGTATGTAGCTATGAAAAAGTGCCTTGAAAATGCTATATCAACCCTTGACTTTGAGTGCTCGGGGTCCTTGTTGGAACCCACTGCGCCGGGCGGATATTTGGACCCCAGCTAGCTGGAAATAAACCTCGCTGTGTGACTTGCATTATCGAGAGTGTTCTCTGTCTAATTGAGGGGTGGTCGACTCCGTACACTAATAGGAGAACTTCCTCCGATTCCAGCACCATATTGACCAACCTACCAACACCAGTAACTAAAAGCTCTGGCAGCAATTGATACATGAACTGCCTGTGGCCCTGACTCAAGCCAGTCCTACTGAGGAGGGAGCAGGAGGCTGGCTGAAGACAAAGCAAAAGCTGGCGCCTTGCACCCCCCCTCTCCATCCGCTCCCCCTCAGTCATATGTGTGGCATTCCTCAGGCAGCCCTGACTGCCATGAGCAATAAGCAAATAGTTAACTTGTGGGGATCACAATCCTGCAAGACAGGAGTCTCCCTTGGCTTACAAATGTCCTAAATCTCACTAACAAAGATGATTGATAGCAGGATTGTGACATCCCACCAAAAAGTCTCCCAACTATATTGATGTTCATCAAGGGCAAGGCCTCCAGTAGGCGTCTGACATCCTGGCACCTTGTAGGCCCTCTTTAGCATATGAAAACTCTGTTGAAACCTTCCTTCCCCTCACCTTCCCCCAACCGCAGGGTACATAACCTGCCATCCCTCACAGCCCTGGGCAGCAGCTCTTCCTGTCCACGGGTCCTGTCCCCGTGCTTTAGTAAACGACCATTTTTCACCAAAGTTGTCTCAAGAATTCTTTCTTGGTCATCGGCTCTGGACCTCAGCCTACCAAACCTCACTTAGGTTCTAGAACTTCATCACTACCATGGGTGCTTCAGACCTCAGCTCCTCTCATATAAAGACATTGCTCCACAGATCCTGCCTCTCTCTCTTGTATTATTATGTTCTCCTTGTTTATACCATTATTCCCAACAGTACAGAAGCATGTTATTGCCCCATCTTAAAAAAAAAAAAATTAAAACTTTTCTCGACCCTACTGTCTCCACCAAATACAGTCCTATTCTTCTGTTCCTCTTTGCAGTTGTCCTGTTCACTGTCTCAAATTCCTCACTTCTAATTTCCTCTTAACCCCTTACTCTCCCCCTCCTAGCCAGACTTTGGCTTCATCCTTCCACTGGAACTGTGTGTATTAAGGTCACAAGTCACGAAATCTGTTGGCCAATTCTCAGTCCTCATCTTGCTTCATCTTTTTGAAACATTTGACTCAATGGATTATATCCTTCTTAATACACATTCCTCCCCTGACTTGTAGAAATCTGCATCCTCCTGATTTTCCTCCACCACCTCGGCTGTACTTTCTTAGTCTGCTTGCAGCTCCCTCTACAGGGTCCATGCCTCAGTGTGGCAATCAGTGCCCAGGGGCTCAGTCCCTCTGTGCCTATATTCACTCCCTTCATGATACCGTGGCTTTAAATTCCAATTATATACAGTTTACTTTTTAAAAATATTTATTTATTTATTTTGAGAGAGCGAGTGAGCAGGGGGAAGGGTAAGAGGGAGAGGAAGAGAGAGTCTTCAAGCAGACTTCACACTGAGTGAGGAGCCCAAAAGGGAGTCGATCTCATCACCCTGAGATCATCACCCTGACCTGAGCCGAAACCGAGAGTTGATCGCTTAATGGACTACACTACCCAGGTACCCCTAATTCTTCTAGGCAGCTTATTTTCAAATTCATATAATCAGTCTGGACTTCTCTCATATACACAACTGCCCACTCCAGGCCTACTTGTATTTCAAGCTTAAACCTATCCCGAACTAAACTTCTGTCCTTCTGCTTCCAAATCCACTCTTTCTTTCTGTTCCCATTTCAGATGAGGGCAGCTTAGTCCCTCCAGCAGTTTAGGCCAATGGACTTCTAGCCGTTTTTCACTCTGTCAGGAAATCTTCAAAATATCTTAAAAACCAATCAATTCTCTCCATCTCTAATTGCTATTACACTGTGAGTGGCCATTCATCCCTCACCTAGTTTTCACTATTCTCTCTCTGCCTCCATTATAATAGAGTCTGTATCTGACATAGTAGATGGGCTGATTTTTGGTCAAAGAGTTGGATTTTGTCACTTGTGTTCTGAAACCCTCATAATGGTTTCCTATGTGGGAAAGGAAGTCAAATTCCTTACAATAACCCTAAAAGTCCTACATGACCCGCATGTGCTTGTGCTTTGATTGTTCACCTCTGGTTACTCTCTTCCTCATTCACACTACTGCAGCCCATGGGCCAGCTTGCTCTTCTTTGAACATGTAAGTTTTCTCTATTTTAGGTGTTTCACTGGTTATTCTCTTTGCCTGGGACATTCTTCTTTTTAGATAGCTTTGTGTTTAACTCTTTCCTTGTTTATAGTCTTTGCTTAAACGTGACCTCCCAAAGGCTTATGTTGTTGAATTCCACCACCCTATTTAAAATGACAACCTACTGTTCCTCGCACCAGTGGTTCTTTTTAATTTATTCTCTTTATTTAATACCATTATTTGATTCTGCCATACATACTTCATCTATTTACTATGTATAGTTCATGACCTGACTCAGTAGAATTTGATCAACATAAGATAATGAATTCTGATTATTTTTGTAATTTTGATCACTGATGAATTTTAAGTCTTCATGGCTGACATAGAAACTGCTCAGTAGATATTGATTGAATGAACTAAAGACCAAAGAGTTTCTTTCCTTGTTATAAAATCATTGGCATTTATAGTAAAATGCAACCCCTGTATTTGAAATACTACAATATATATAAAGAAAAAAAAAACAACAATCACAGCAAAATGCATCATCTTAAAACAGTGACAGTTTTATCTACTTTTGATTTTTTTTCTATGCATCAGTATGTAACTGATGGTACCTGAGAGCACCCCATCTCTCCTCTCCGGGGCTGCTGTGTGCTTTCTTTCCTCCTGCCCCCAGCCTTACCCTGGCATGGATCTTAGCACCTGTACAAGTCACCTTACACATCTGCTCACACAGATGCCAGTGTGAACAATGAGGGCTTTACAGAAGGAATAATGTTAGGGAGTCCTAGCACAATCTTAAAATCTCATTAGATATGTCTGTTCTTTGATGCTCCTTCTAGGTTTTGTTGTTACCAGAACTTTCTTTTTTACACTTTCCGCCGTAGTTATCAGTCTCGTTGGCTCCAATCTCTTGCTTTCCTCTAGTTAAGTTCAAATTCTTCTTTCCTTAATTTTACAAAACAATTTAGCTCTGTCTCTTTCTTTATGTTGAAACTGATATATCAAAATCCAAGGGAAAGATTAGCAAGAGACACTTTCATTAAAGAAAAAAAAACGACCTCAGCAAAAAGCATTGTTCTGAAGCAGTCCCATTGGATGTACTTTTAAATCTATGCATCTACATGTAACTGAGACAGTAGCTGAGACCGCCACACCTTTCCTCTCCTGCACTGCTGTGTGTTCATGCTCTTCAGAAGACAGCTGGTTGTTTGTTTTTTAAGATTTTATTTATTTGTGATGGAGAGAGAGATAGTGAGAGAAAGCACAAATAGGATTTGGGACAGAGAGTGAGGAGGAGAAGCAGACTGCCTGCTGGGCAGGGATATATATATATATATATATATATATATATATATATATATATATATATTTATATTTATATTTTCAGCCCGAAAGAAATTGAAAATAACACAACTGATTTTGGCACTTCTATCTCACCTTCTCTGTCCTGCGTATGTCCTGCCATTATGCTTGTTTAAGCATACTTGCTTGTTTATAAAAACACTGTACAATGTTATCATGTAAGACACATAAAATACCCTAAATCTCAGCTGTGGTCAGGTGAAATTTATTTCTTGATACCTGTGAGGACTTTAAACAATGCAAAAGCCTGTACTAACATTTTCACAACAATTTCTATGCCCTCAACTACTAAGACAAGAATGAAAAGGAAATATTATAAAGAAATGCCCATGGGGTTCCTGGGTGGCTCAGTCAGTTAAGCATTTGCCTTAGGCTCAGGTCAGGATCCTGGGATCCTGGAATCAAGCCCTGGGTTGTGTACCCTGCTCAGCTGGGAGTCTGCTTTTCCTCTTACCCTTCTCCCTGCTTGACCTTTCATTTGCGCTCTCTCTCTCTCAGATGAATACATTAAAAATATTAAAAAAGAAGTTTCACCATATGGTGCCAATATAATGAGAGTCTATATTAAGGTTTAATATAAGGTTGGATGGAGAAAGAGTATCAACCAAATTATCTTTAAAGCAGGAAACTTTAAATCAAGACTTCAAATTTTAAAATTTCTTGGTTTGGATTTTTCCCATCTTTTTATAGGTAGGAGATAGAATTCCCTTGATTACGTCATTTGTTTTAGCAATAAAAATGTACCCATAGCACCCAGGTAGTACAGATGGTTGAGTATCCCATTCTTAGATTTGGCTTGGGTCATGATCTCAGGGTCATGAGATTGAGCCCCATGTCCGGTTCCTTGCTTTACATGGAGTCTGGCTTGAGATGTTCTCTCCCTCTCCCTCTGCCCCTCCTGCTTGTGCTCTCTCTGTTAAATAAATAAATCTTAAAAAAAAATTTATGCATGAAAAATAGCTATTTATGATACAGAATATTCTAATTTAACAACACAATGATGAAGACAACAACATTGAACAATGAAAAATTTCAGAAAATACAAAAAAATTAAAATATAAAAATATATAACGGGGCGCCTGGGTGGCTCAGTGGGTTGAGCCGCTGCCTGTGGCTCAGGTCATGATCTCAGGGTCCTGGGATCGAGTCCTGCATCGGGCTCTCTGCTCAGCAGGGAGCCTGCTTCCTCCTCTCTCTCTGCCTGCCTCTCTGCCTACTTGTGACCTCTCTCTGTCAAATAAATAAAAAATAAAAATCTAAAAAAAAAATATATATATATATATAACAAAAATTTTTCAGAAAATATTTTAAAAAGTATAAAAAATCAGGAAATTAATGCAAAGGACTGAATGGCAATTTCATGATAAAACTATTGCTGAGATTTACAATAGTCATAATTAAATTACCTAACTCTCATAATAGGTTAAACAACTAGAATGCACAAATAGCTATTATATTTATTTAGACGATTATGCCTTTACTTAAGAAGGCTAATTTAGTTCATTGTGGATATGGTTCATAAAAGCAGAATTATTTTTAGTTCATAAGATAATATTCTTAAAAATTATGCAAATTTTAAATAGAATCATAAGGACTGGAATGCTGTATGACATTGGTAGCTAGATTCTTCTGGGTTTATTTAGTTGTTTCTGGCAGAAATATTGATGTACAAATAAATGACAGCTGTCAGTTCATGTAAGATAGCTGGATTAAATGCCAAAATTTGTTTAAAAAGAGACTCTTAAATTTTATTGTTATTGAAGAGACAGATGGAAAAACTGAAAGAAGCTATTACAATGAATTAAATAAATCAAAATTAATTTAAATAAGATTAGTGCTAATATTTATAGTATCTACATATACTTGAATTTTAGTGGTGATGTAGAAAATCCACAAGGAATAAGAATTCCAAAATGCTCTGAATTAAAGAAAAAATTATATGAGACTATGCATCTGAAATTCAGGCATTTTGTTTCCCAAAATTGGTGTGAAGAAGGCAAAGGTGTAGCACGTAAGAAATGATACTGTTTGTTGAAAACACATTGAATTGTATATCATCATGGGTTATGTGAAACAATGTTTTAAGAATGTAACTTGTCTAATAATTGTAGTGATTTGCTGAAACTGGCTTTTGGATTCACGTTTTCTTTTCTTTTCTTTTTTTTTTAGAAGATATTATTTATTTATTTGTCAGAGAGAGAGGGGGAGAGAGAGCGAGCGAGCACAGGCAGAGTGGCAGGCAGAGGTAGAGGGAGAAGCAGGCTCCCCGCTGAGCAAGGAGCCGGATGTGAGACTCAATCCCATGACACCTGGACCACGACCTGAGCCGAAGGCAGCCGCCCAACCAACTGAGCCACCCAGGCATCCCCACATGTTATCTTTTCCTTGAAACTTCTGCATCATATGTTAAAAGCTAGGGCCTTTGCTCTAAGGGTGCCAAGGTAGGAGTTTAGTCTTTCTGCACTTCCTGTTCAAAAGTAGAGCATTGAAGAGAAACTAAACTATGGAGGAGGGTAAAGAGGAATTACATAAAATCAAAAATCCCAAAACCAAATAAAAAAGCAAACATCAAAATTGGTATTTCAAAGTTGTAAATAATGAAACAAACATTTTTCAATTACACATTTTGTGAGACTAGTTATAAACCATGTTTTATAATATAAGAGCACTCTCCCCAATCTCTGTTCCATTGCCAGGTTTATATGGTAGTCCTTTGGCCAACACTGCTACTATCCTTACTCTTTCTTTCATTTCTCCATAGTCTATATAAACACTGAGACTGTGGTGACAAATAAAATGAAACAAATTTATTCAAAAGGTAGTATGGGTATGGGGGAAATGGGGACAATGGGGGGAATGAACATGGATGTAATTATTGATTCTTGTGGAAGAGAGATTGAAAGAGATCAGTGCCTATTCATTCTTGCGTTTATTATTTTCAGTTATAAAATTAAATTTTTAACTCTGTTTAACAGTTCAACTAAGCATATTGATCCATTAATTGATCCCAGTTTTCTGAACTGGGGATGTGGTTTATAGGATTTAACAGGATAGATGTTAATTGATTAATTTTTAAGTGGACCTTAGTTGCATAGAATTTTGTTAATCATAGTGCTTGGTTTGTAGACTATCTTCACTGGTCTGTGCAAGGTCCTCTTTTATTTTGTAGTTATGGTGCATATGTGTGTTATTAATATAAAGAACATCCATGAACTCACAACTTAATCAAGAACTAGACTAATTCCAGTTATTTATGCCTATACAGTTGTTCGTCATTTTTCTATTCCTCAAGCTCCCACTTCCGAATAAACTCTATCCTGGATTTTTGGTCATTCTCTCTCTTTGTAGCTACAGCTTTACTGGGATACAATTCATATACCAAAAAAATGCATCCACTTAAAGCATATAATTAATTTTTTTTTTAGTGTATTCACATACTGGTACAATCATCACTACAATCAATTTTAGAATATTTTCATCATCCCCAAACTAATCCTGTGCCCTTTGCAGTCCTTCCTATGCTCCTCATCCATTGCAGCCCCAGACATCTACTCACCTACCTTCCGTTTCTATGTATTTGTCTATGCTAGCCATTTCACTTAAATGGAATCATCAGGTTGATACTGTCTTTTGTGACTGGCTTCTGTCACTTAGCATAATGTTCCAAGGTTCACCATGTTATAGCATGTACTAGAGTTTCATCCTTACTTATTGCCAAATAATGTTCCACCTTGTAGTTATATTGCATTTTGTTTTTCTCTTCACCAGCTGATGGGCATTTGCGTTGTTTCCTTTTTTTTTTTTTTTTTGCTATTATGAATAATAGCGCTGTTAGCATCCATGTAGAAGTGTTTTTGCAGACATGGTTTTATTTGTCTTGGGGATATATTTAGGAAGTAGAATTGCTGGGTCATATGACAACTTTATGTCTACAATTTTGAAGAACTGCCAGACAATTTTCTAAACTGGTTATGCCATTTTACATTTCTAATAACCATCAATGAGGCTTTCTTTTAATTTTTTACAGTTTTGTAAATTCTTTTTATCTTTTAAATTACAGACATTTTAGTGGGTGTTAAGTGGTATCTCATTGCAGTTTTGATTTCCATTTTCCTGATAACTGATGGTGCTGAACATGTTTTTTAGTGCTCATTGGCCATATGTATGTCTTTTTGGAGAAATGTTTTTTGAGATCCCTTGCCCATTTTTAAATTGAGTTTTTTGTCTTTTTATTACCAAGTTATAAGAGTTCTTTACATATCTAGACATGAGTCTTTTATAAGATATATAACTTGCATATATTTTCTCCCATTCAGTTTGTCTTTTTACTTTCTTGATGATATCGTTTGAAACATGAAAGTTTTAATTTTGATGAAATTCAATTTATTTATTTTTCTGATGGCTATGCTTTTCTTTTCACACTTAAAAAATCATTGCTAAATCCAAAGTCATGGGAATTTATGCCTATATTTTATTCTCAGAATTTTGTCATTTTTGCTCTTACATGTAGGTTTTTGATGCACTCTGAGTTAGTTTTTATATATTGGGTGAGGTAGTGGTCCCACTTCATTCATTTGGATGTGGATATCCAATAGTCCCAGCACTAATTGGTTGAAAATACTATTGTTTCCTCATTGAATTATTTTTGCATAATTGTCAAAAATTGATTGATCATAAATATGAGGGTTTATTTCTGGAATCTAAATTTCATGTCACTGATCTATAGTATGTTCTTATTCAATTATCACAGTTTTTATCCTATTGCTCTTTTAAGTTAGTTTGTGAGTAGGTTTTGTTTGCAATGATACAATATTCTTTAGAGATTAAAAAATTATATAAACATATATACATAAAATTCTTCAGAGTACAGTGATTCAGTCAACGTTTTGTTACTGAAATTTATCCATGTCATAGAAATAATTTAGTGATTTCACTGTTCTTGTTGTTGAATATACCATACTTATCCAGCACCCTATGTATAGGCACGTGGGTCACTTCCTTGCTTTTATGCCTCCTATTTGTACAGTATTTCTAGGAAAATTCTTGTACTATCTACTAAATCCACATGAGTAAAGGTTTCTCTGGGTATATACTCTGGGGTGGAATTTCTCTGTCCTGGGTATGTGGGTGTTTAACAGATATTTCCAAATAGTTTTCTTAATATTACTCTCCTATAAGGAGTGTATTAGGAATCTTATTAATTACCCCCTTTTTAGAGTTGGTATTGTTTACATTTTGTGAGTTTGTCAGTTAATGCTATATATCATTATCTCATTAAAAGATTGATTTGGAATTGATTCTCTAATTTCCCTTTCTGTATTTTCATTATTAGTGTATAAGAAAGCCACTGATTTCTGCACATTGACTTTGTATCCTGCCACGTTGCTGAATTGCTGTATGAGTTCTAGTAGTTTGGGAGTGGAGTCTTTTGGGTTTTCCATATAAAGAATCATGTCATCTGCGAAGAGAGAGAGTTTGACTTCATTACCAATTTGGATACCTTTTATTTCTCTCTGTTGTCTGATTGCTGTTGCTAGGACTTCTAATACTATGTTGAACAAGAGTGTTAAAGTGGGCATCCTTGTCTTGTTCCTGATCTCAATGGGAAGGCTGCAAGCTTTTTCCCATTGAGGATGATATTTGCTGTGGGTCTTTCATAGATAGATTTGATGAGGTTCAGGAATGTTCCCTCTATCCCTATACTTTGAAGCGTTTTAATCAGGAACGGATGCTGGATTTTGTCAAATGCTTTTTCTGCATCAATTGAGAGGACCATGTGGTTCTTCTCTCTTCTCATATTAATTTGTTGTATCACATTGATTGATTTGCGAATGTTGAACCATCCTTGTAGCCCAGGGATGAATCCCACCTGATCATGGTGGATAATCTTTTTAATGTGCTGTTGGATCCTGTTGGCTAGGATCTTGTTGAGAATCTTAGCATCCATATTCATCAGTGATATTGGTCTGAAATTCTCCTTTTTGGTAGGGTCCTTGCCTGGTTTGGGGATCAGGGTAATGCTGGCTTGATAGAAAGAGTCTGGAAGTTTTCCTTCTGCTTCAATTTTTTGAAACAGCTTCAGGAGAATAGGTGTTATTTCTTCTTTGAAGGTTTGGTAGAATTCCCCAGGGAATCCGTCAGGTCCTGGGCTCTTGTTTTTTGGGAGGTTTTTGATCACTGATTCAATCTCATTATTAGATATCAGTCTATTCAGGTTGTCGATTTCTTCCTGGTTCAATTTTGGTAGTTTATATTTCAATTCCATTTACTATAGCACCAAGAACCATACGATACCTGGGAATAAACCTAACCAAAGAGGTAAAGGATCTGTACTCAAGGAACTACAGAACACTCATGAAATAAATTGAAGAAGACACAAATAGATGGAAGACCATTCCATGCTCTTGGATCGGAAGAATAAACATTGTTAAAATGTCTATATAGATTGCCTAGAGCAATCTATACTTTTAATGCCATTCCGATCAAAATTCCACCTGCATTCTTCAAAGAGCTGGAGCAAATAATCCTAAAATTTGTATGGAATCAGAAGAGACCCCGAATAGCTAAGGAAATGTTGAAAAACAAAAATAAAGCTGGCAGCATCACCTTACCTGATTTCAAGCTTTATTACAAAGCTGTGATCACCAAGACAGCATGGTACTGGCATAAAAACAGACACATAGACCAGTGGAACAGAGTAGAGAGCCCTGATATGGACCCTCAACTCTATGGTCAATTAATTTTTGACAAAACAGGAAAAATATACAGTGGAAAAAAGACAGTCTCTTCAATAAATGGTGCTGGGAAAACTGGACAGCTATATGTAGAAGAATGAGACTCTACCATTCTCTTACACTATACACAAAGATAAACTCAAAATGGATAAAAGACCTCAACGTGAGACAGAAATCCATCAGACTCCTAGAGGAGAACATAGGCAGTAATCCTTTTGATATCAGCCACAGCAACTTCTTTCAAGATACGTCTCCAAAGGCAAAGGAAACAAAAGCGAAAATAAACTTCTGGGACTTCATCAAAATCAAAAGCTTCTGCACAGCAAAGGAAACAGTCAAAAAAACAAAGAGGCAACCCACGGAATGGGAGAAGATATTTGCAAATGACAGTACAGACAAAAGGTTGATATCCAGGATCTATAATGAACTCCTCAAACTCAACCCACACGAAACAGACAAACACATCAAAAAATGGGCAGAAGATATGAACAGACACTTCTCCAATCAAGACATACAAATGGCTATCAGACACATGAAAAAATGCTCATCATCATTAGCCCTCAGGGAGATTCAAATTAAAACCACATTGAGATATCACCTTACACCAGTTAGAATGGCCAAAATTAACAGAACAGGAAACAACATGTGTTGGAGAGGATGTGGAGAAAGGGGAACCCTCTTACACTGTTGGTGGGAATGCAAGTTGGTGCAGCCTCTTTGGAGAACAGTGTGGAGATTCCTCAAGAAATTAAAATTAGAGCTTCCCTATGACCCTGCAATTGCACTCCTGGGTATTTACCCCAAAGATACAGATGTCGTGAAAAGAAGGGCCATCTGTACCCCAATGTTTATAGCAGCAGTGGCCACAGTCGCCAAACTATGGAAAGAACCAAGATGCCCTTCAACGGATGAATGGATAAGGAAGATGTGGTCCATATACACTATGGAGTATTATGCCTCCATCAGAAAGGATGAATACCCAACTTTTGTAGCAACATGGATGGGACTGGAAGAGATTATGCTGAGTGAAATCAGTCAAGCAGAGAGAGTCAATTATCATATATGGTTTCACTTATTTGTGGAGCATAACAAATAGCATGGAGGACAGGGGGCGTTGGAGAGGAGAAGGGAATTTGGGTAAATTGGAAGGGGAGGTGAACCATGCGAGACTGTGGACTCTGGGAAACAATCTGAGGGGTTTGAACTGGCGGGGGGGTGGGAGGTTGGGGTACCAGGTGGTGGGTATTATAGAGGGCACGGCTTGCATGGAGCACTGGGTGTGGTGAAAAAATAATGAATAATGTTTTTCTGAAAATAAATAAATTGAAAAAAAAAAGATTGATTTGTATTTCCTTGACTAATAAGGTGGAGCATCTCTTTATATGTTTATTACCCATATGCATTTTCTCTTCCTCCTTAAAATATCTTTCATGGATTTCATATTTAAAGTTAAAGATTTTATTTATTTATTTGACAGACAGAGATCACAACTAGGCAGAGAGGCAGGCAGAGAGAGGGGGGAAGCAGGCTCCCCGCTGAGCAGAGAGCCTGATTCGGGGCTTGATCTCAGGACCCTGGGATCATGATCTGAGCTGAAGGCAGAGGCTTTAACCCACTGAGCCACCCAGGCGCCCCTCATGTTTAAAGTTTTAAATTAGGTTATTTATGCTCTTGCTGATTTGTAAGATTTTTTTTCATATAACTTGCTACTAATCCTTTGTTAATCATATGTGCTGTAAATATCTTATCCCTAATTTGGGTTTGCTTTTTCACTTTTTAAAGGTGTTCTTTTTTTAAAAAGGTGTCCTTTTTTTCATAATGACAAATTATTTGTTTTTTAAATTGAGGTACAATTGACATACATTTTATTAGTTTCAGGTGTACACATAATGACAATATTTGTGAAATGATCATCACAATAAGTCTAGTTACCATCTTTCACCATATATCGTTACAGCATTTTTTGTTCTTGTTATGAGTACTTTTAAAATCTGTCTTCTTAAGAACTTTCAAATATTCAATATGGTATTATTAACTGTAGTTACCATGATGTACATTACATCCCCATGACTTTTTTATTTTATAACAGGAAGTTTGTTCCTTTTGCCTCTCTTCACCAATTTCACAGCTCCTCCTCCCTGCCCCATCCCACCTGCCACCTTTGTCAGCCACCAATCTGTTCTTTGTATCTATGACCTTAGTAGGTTTTTTCTTTTTTTTTTAAGATTCCACACATAGTGAGATCATGTGGTGTTTGTCTTTCTCTGATGTATTTCACTTCACATAATGCCCTTGAGGTCCATCCATGTTGTTGTAAATGGCAAGATTTCATTCCTTTTAATGACTAATATTCCATTGCATATATACTTCCATTTTCTTTATTCTTTGATCTGTTGATGGACACTTAGGTTTTTTACATATCTTAGCTATTGTAAATAATGTTGAAATGAACATGGAGGAGGGTGAGTGCTGATACCTTTGCAGGTTAGTGGTTTTTTTTTCTTTGCATATATTCCTAGAAGTGGAAATGCTGCATCATATGGTAGTTCTATTTCTTTCTTTCTTTTTTTTTTAAGATTTATTTATTTGAGAGAGAGAGTGTGTGCACCTGAGTGCGGGAGTGAGGTGGGGCAGAGAATCTCAAGCAGACTCCCCCCTGAGCAGGGAGACTGATGCAGGGCTCAATCCCATGTCCCATGATCACAACCCAAGTTGAAACCAAGAGTCAGACACTCAATCCACTGAGCCACCCAGGAGCCCCTGGTAGTTCTATTTTTAATATATGAGGAAGCTCCAGACTGTTTTCCGTAGTAGCTGTCCCAATTTACATTTCCATAAGTGGTGCTGGAGAGTTCCCTTTTCTCCACATCCTTGCCAACACTTGTTATTTCTTATCTTTTTATAATAGCCATTCTTACAGTGTGAGGTGTTATCTCATTGTGGTTTTGATTTACATTTGCATGATGATGGTGATGTTGAGCATCTTTACATCTGTCTGTTGGTTTTTTTTTTAAGATTTTATTTATTTATTTGACAGACAGAGATCACAAGTAGGCAGAGAGGCAGGCAGAGAGAGAGAGAGAGAGGAGGAAGCAGGCTTCCCGCTGAGCAGAGAGCCCAATGCGGGGCTCGATCCCAGGACCCTGGGATCATGACCTGAGCTGAAGGCAGAGGCTTTAACCCTCTGAGCCACCCAGGTGCCCCTCTGTTGGTTTTTTTAATGTCTTACTGGGAAAAATGTCTGTTCAGTTCCTCTGCCCAATTTTTAATGAGATTATTTGCTTTATTGCTATTGAGTCAGATGAGTTCTTTATATATTTTGGATATTAACCCCTTATCAGATATATTGACTTGCAAATATTTTCTCTCAATCAGTAGGTTACCTTTTCATTTTGTTGATGGTTTTCTTGGCTGTGCAGAAGTTTTTAGTTAGTGTAGCCCCATTTATTTATTTTTGCTTTTGGTATCAAATTAGTAAATGTAATATGATTTATTGGTCTTTTAAAAAATAAACAAATATTTCAGGCATATTTTGTGCCTTAAGAAGCTATTTTCTGTCTTTAAAAAATTTATACTCTACAATAGAATTTTGAAAGTTATTGAAATTTAATGCCATTTGAAGTTGTATTTAGTATGTGGACTCCATTTTTCCCTATGAATAACCATTCTTACAAGTGTAGTTATTAAATAAATAGTTCCATTGTCCCCACAATCTAGTATGTCCTCTCTGTCGCATACCTCCTTTCCATATCTACTTGACATGTTTTTGCTCCGTTTGTTTCGCCGATTTGTCTCACTCTGCACTATTGTGACACTGTTTTAATCACTATAGCTTCAGAATTAAGCCATGATATTTTTAGAGTAAGTCTCACCTCTTTCTCCTTCTATTTCAGTAATATGGCTGTTCATAGACCTTTACTTTTCTAAACACATTTACATCAAGTTCTATTAAAATAAAATAAAAAACCTCATTTGGGTTCTGATTAGAGTGGCTTTGAAACTTTGAGTTGCTTTTCAGTTTGGCAGGAATTTAAATCTTTCCATTTTTAAGACATTCTGTAATTGCCTTGGGCTATTTCTAAGAAACTAGAAAGTCTTAACCAAGTGTGCTTACCCTAAGGTCACAAAGATATCCTGCTTAGTGCTTCAGAAGGTTTAGAGGCTTAAGATTTACAATTAGGTTTGATATGTCTGAAATTAACTCTTATGTAGGATATAAAGTAGGTTTTCAAATTATTATTTTTAAACTAAATTTCTAGTAGTTCCAATACCATTCTTCTCCCCTTTAAGATTCATTTAGGGTGTGTGTAAGCATATGGGATGTACAGAGATGCATTTTCTAGAGGGAGCACTGGGCAGTAGAGAGTAGAGTAGTAGTACTCTGGGCAGTACTACTACTGGCAGTAGTACTGGCAGTACACGGGGCAGTAGTTGAGATTCTATGAGAATCTGGAGATTTTTAAAACAATTAGCGATATTAATAAAACTCAGAAAAGAGATTTCGTGGCTTGAACTAGAATAGTGACAATGGAAAAATAGTTTTAAAATGATATATGATTAGCAGGATTTTATAGGACCTGAGCTTATGCACCATGCTCCTTCTCTTCCCTTCTTTGCCCTTTTCTGTAATGTCAGGATCAATTTGCTATCTACCCTCTTCTTTTTAGTAACTTGGTCTGCTTGTACACCCAGCTTATGGTTCTTGAAAATATTTATCCCATCCATAGACATTAGGCATTAATGATAAGAATAATGTCAGTGGCAAAAACCAGAACCTACTATTTGCATAATGGTTTGCACATTATAAAAATGAAATACACTTTAATTGATAGATCAGGAAGACAAAATTGATCTCAATTTATAGATGAGTAAAGTAGAAGTCAATGAAATTTATATATCTTTCATCTTGGTGATTTACCTACAGAGGCAAAAAAAAGCCATAAGTTCCCCTTTGTTTCATAGCATGTTAGGTGTTTTCTACTGAAAAAGCATCAGCTAATAAATCGTGTATGCAGTTTGAGGGCCAAAGACCTAGATCTGAGGCCCAGTCCCATCATCTACTACATAACCTTGAGCTTTCATCTAACCTCTATCAATCACAAACACCATCGCTGTGAAATGGAAGTGATAAAACTCCCATGCCTTGTGGTAAGCACAAGAAACAGCACGTGCAAAAAAAAAAAGAAAGAGCATACATGAAAAAAAATTCTTTTTTTTTTTTTTAAAGATTTTATTTATTTGAGAGAGAGACAGTGAGAGAGAACATGAGCGATGAGAAGGTCAGAGGGAGAAGCAGACTCCCCATGGAGCTGGGAGCTCGATGTGGGACTCGATCCCGAGACTCCAGGATCATGACCTGAGCCGAAGGCAGTCGTCCAACCAACTGAGCCACCCAGGCACCCCCCAAAAAAATTCTTAAATTGCATAAATAATAGTTTTTGTATTTCATGACATGTAGAGAATAAAAGCCCAGACTTTGGAATTGTTTAACCATTTATTCAAAACTGTGCTCTACTATTAAGTATTATGCATATCTGCTTAATTGATCTGAACCTCAATTTCTCTACTTAAAAATGGTCATAATACCACTTCACAGGGATTTTGTATAGATTAGGGATACGGTATGTAATGAGCACAGTGCTTGGTGCATAATACTTGAGCTGTATGTTTTAGTAAGATGCCAGTTTAAAACAAAACAAAACAAAACAAAACAAAACAAAACAAAACAAAACAACTGTCCTTTAATTCTTGGCCCTAGCCTTCAGTTAGAGCTTCTGGTTGAGGTAACTCTGTAGCTTTTAGTACTGCTGCTCTGTTGTTCACTCATTTAAGTTGGTTAGATTTGTGTCATCCTAGAGGCACCATTTACATAGACTACAGTGTGATCAGTACCCTAAGGAACTGTGCAGTGTTGTGGCCCATTTGTGTTTTCTATTCTCAGTATGATTCTCACATGTTAGTTCCTTTATGTTCTGATATGACTTCCCATCTCTGACTCAGATGTAGCTTTCCATTTAAGAGAAAATATTCAGTCTTATTTGTTCTGAAATTTAAAAAAAATTGCTCATGAAAATGCATAGCAGCTAACAATTAAATTCACCAAGTGCATTCATAGTGGGAATTGATTCTGTTCACATAATTTATACTCCTATTTGGAACTTTAGATGATTTTTACCATTTGGAGGAAAAGTGGGTTAAAAACCCAGAAACTGTCAAGTATCTTATTTGAGGTTACTATTCCAATTTTTGGTTTTATTCTCTGTAGACATTAATGGATATATATTTCTATTATATTGTTTATAAGAGTGGATAGAACCAAAACTGTTCAAATCTTCCACACAAAGGAATTTTAAATAGCTTGTCCCTGAATTGGATGCTTTCAGATTCTGTTGGACACTTTGGTGGTGACAGCTTGACAAACTGTCAAGATAACAACTCATGCTTTTTAAGAGATGATAACTTCTGATTGCACTTTGCTTTATATGTCACATATATTTTTCAATGTATATGTTTCATCATATATATTATGTAAGTGGCTATAAGATCATAACCTAATTATTACACCTCTGGTTAGCAGAATGGAACTATGGCTAACATGTGATCTTATGAAGAATTTGTATACATTAAAAAAATGGGATAACAACCTCTAAAAATAAGTAAGGAATAAATGTTTGTAGAAGAATGGGAAAAGTCTTAAACAATGAAATCCAAAATTAATCAGTACATATGAAAAGTGATCAATACCACTAGAAAAAAAGAAATAAAAATCAAAACATTGAAGAGATAGCATCTTTGTCATGTTCAAATTGGCAAAGATTGGAATAATAATAACACTACCAACTAATGATTAGGATACTTAGAATATTGTTAGTGGAAGTGTAAATTTTAAATCAGTGTGGATAGAAATATAAACAATTGTTGAGGAGATACTTGGAATTACTATAAAAAAAATGGCTACTTGAAAAGTAGCCATTTAATTGCTTTTTTCAGAAGCAACTTGGGTTTCATTTAGGCACTGCACATTTTCGGGTGTAGAAACTTCAAAATAAGTCCAGATAGGTCAGACCACTACCTCTTTATCCTGCATTGTATCCAGAGGCATACATTTATTTGCTTTCTTCTTCTTAGGAGCTGTTTGTTTGTTTGTTGAAAGTGATGACTCTAGTATAGAGTATGTGCTTTATCAATGATCATGATTTCCTTTGAGTCACATGACATGTTGACCACCTAAGACTAGCTGCAACACCAATGTTCCTTATGAAAATCTTTTTGAAAATCTGAGGAAAAACAGAAGCAAATGAATAAAATAACTGGTATACTCCAGCTACAGAATCATTTGCTATTTATAGGGACTTTCTTAGATGAAACAAATGTAGCTAATATGTGTAGGTAGTACTTACCTCTTTAACACTTGATTAATAAATGTTTCATTACTCCTCAATGGAGATAATGCAGGACTTTAAATTAATAGCTTTGTGAAAAAATAGTGTGTATTAAGTGAGATTTTTAAGATACATTCAGTTGCTCCTGATAGTGAATTATTGATAAATGTATCACACCGCTCTCTAATGAGTGGCAAAAACAATGACTACTAGAGTAAAACTTAGCAATGCAGAGGTCTCAAAATTAAATCTTAAAAAGTATTTTCTTCAAAGACAAAAATAATTTATAACCGCTTTATTTATTTTTCAAAATACATATGAAACAGTAAAATTATATTTCAAGTGCTTTTCCATTTTCTTTTACAAAAGTTATCATAAACTGTACACTTCATAACAGCTTTGAGGTTTCATTGTTACGTAATTCATCTGAACCTGACAAATATGTTCCCACACATTCTAAAGAAGACATTGTAAAAATACTGAAATGTATAACATCTTTTAAATGTGGTTGCAAAACATTTGTTCTAAGTAATACAATTATATGCGGTCAAGTTTCACAAATGGCTGGTTACAATGTACAAAAACCTGAAACACGAATTTCAAAAGATTTTAAAATTTCTCCTCTATAATACGGAAGTTAAAGATACTGATTTGAACAATGGCTACATAGTACATCACAAATCAGTTAAAAAGTCACCTTATGAACAATACTGAAGGATACCAAAAAAGATCAAATACGATGGATCTAAATTATTCAATATCATGTATGAATGAAAAATTTTTGTGTTTTCTGGCTATTTAGCATAATTGGCAAATATCTTGAAGTATTTGTTAGTTGAATCATCACATTTACAATGTGAAGCAGCTCTTTTCTATTTTGACCTCTTGATTCTTCATTTTAAAAGGTCTCTCTTCAATGTATTCTATGACTTATGCATGTTTCTGACGAACCCCATCACTTCTCTCGTTTGGAAAGGTCAATAGAAAGTCAACGCAAATGACATAAACTTGGGTTGGATTTTTTTATATAAAAAAACTATAAATGTAAATGTTTTGTATATTAAAGCTGGTTCACCTGCTTCTTTCTTATACAGTGATAGAATTTATGAAGCTATCTATACTGGAGATTACTGTCTTTTATTTTTTTTTTATTTTAAAGATTTTATTTATTTATTTGACAGAGAGAGATCACAAGTAGCCAGAGAGGCAGGCAGAGAGAGAGGTGGAAGCAGGCTCCCTGCCGAGCAGAGAGCCCAATGCGGGACTCGATCCCAGGACCCTGAGATCATGACCCGAGCCGAAGGCAGCGGCTTAACCCACTGAGCCACCCAGGTGCCCCGATTACTGTCTTTTAATGGAAAGCTTAAAGGGTCTTTTTAAGTAAAAAAAAGTAAAATCCACAAAATGATCTATATAGAGTAAATATAAATATTACAAATAGAGTAAGTCATGCAACTTTTATAGAGACTGATTCTGTGGCTAACTTGACCATAGCCTTAGAGATTATAGTGTTTTTGTTGTTGTTTTTGGTTCACAAACTTTATTCTACAGCAAAATCATTGCCAAACACTCTCTGTATTGATGTTCAGACTGGGAAACAAAACAAAACAAAACAAAAACAGCTTTGAAATAGATAACAAAAACAAAAATCAAATGCATTAACCATCCAACAATGGACTTATTTCTCTTAACAATTTTTCATTCATTTCTATATTGTACCTCGTTACACATTAAATCATTTTTAAGGGAAGAAAAATATGAAATTGAATAATTGAAATCCACCACCCTGTATAGTAAATAAAGATTCTGTGCACAGCAGATGTAAATCACAACAAAATTTCTGAAGAAAATGACCTATTTTTAACCCTTTCATAAGATCAGGCATAGTTTGCTCTTTGGAAAGGGTTCTCATGACCCCGGTGAGCTCATTAGATATTACTGGAGTTGAAAACATTTCCATATAAATACTATCTGTATCTCTAGATCTGTCAACAGCAAGTCATTTCCAGTGTTTGAGTGTAGATAAAAATATAATTATTCTGATGAATACCTCCTTGTAGGACTGTATTTAAGTCATTTCAAGTATAAGGAAGTCTATCTTTTCTCATAAACACCTACTATTGTTTCAGTCACCATTTCTAGTATTCAAAATGTTTGCATTCAATAAATCCCTAAACCTTACCTTAACGCTTAATTTAGCTCTGTCTTTTTAAGTTTCTAAAGCATGATATTTTCATGCCATCAAATTCGACATTGGTTACCCACTTCCCTGATAAATAGGGTGAAAACAAAAACACCTTTTTACTTTGATGAGAAAACACTTGAACTGAATATTAATTTACTGCCACTGTTCAAATACACATCTTTTTGGTTAACTGTTAATGGTGAATGATAGGTATTACCAATGCATCTTTTATTAAATTACCATTTACTCTAACTAACATAAAATTGAGTAAATATAGTAAAAGTCTTTTAATGAAATAGAAAATTCTTACCT
Organism: Neogale vison; assembly: GCF_020171115.1. Taxonomy (NCBI): domain Eukaryota; kingdom Metazoa; phylum Chordata; class Mammalia; order Carnivora; family Mustelidae; genus Neogale; species Neogale vison. Next base: position 74,905,849 of record NC_058102.1, read on the forward strand.
TAAAGAGCATCACTAAGTAATACATTGGAAACAGAATTTTGATTAATCAGCTGTTTCCTATGTAAGATATAAACTCACTATTTTCTTTTAAAGAATGAGTCTTAGTAGGTTCAGATGAATCATCTCCTGAGCCATGTAACTGAGGAACTCTTAAAATTCTGTGTCATGAGTTTTTTAAAGCAGTATTAGAGGATTTATTTTCCACTAAAAGTTGAAGGTACAAAGGAGATTTCGATTTTGCCTTCATAATCTTTATTTCCATGTGCTTTAAAGTCTGTGTTTGTGTAGATTTTCACTTTAAATTATTCTACTTTTCATGCTTTTGCATCATCTCTTACTAGCAGCAATACTTTTAGCCTAAAAGCTACAGAAGTTTAGATCAATTAAAGTATATCAGGACAGCCAGAGCTACTTCAAGAACAAGTTGTGAAGAAAACAGATCTCCACATTTTCTTTAGATTTAGTAGAGGTTGAAAGACTTTAACTCCTTATCAACAATATTTTATTGTTGTTGTTGTTGTTTTGTTTCAGTTATCAAGTAATTAAATTGCCTGGTAATAATCAAAACTAAGGTGGCAAGAAATAATCAGATGGAACTGCATTCCATGAAAATATATCTACTTAGATAACATCAAGTACTATTTTAAAGAGGTATAGAAATGACTGTGTGTTCAAAGTTGAGATTTTGTGTACCTTTATTGTTAATGCTTTTGGCTCTTTTGAGAATTCATTCTGAACTAAGTTATATTCTGTTTTATGAATAGCAAAAGTTGAGAAAGGAATGAAAGTTTGGCTTTTTCATTTTTAAAGCAATTAATTTTTAAGTTAAAGTCTTATGAGATTGACAGCTCTTTATTGAGTCTGCAAAATTTTAAAATAATAAACATTATAGGAGAATAAACACAGGTGGAAATGATAATTAAATATCACAATCAAATAGATTCAAATTTATTTGCTTTTATCTAAAACCTGAGTCAGTATTGATCAGTAGTGATCTCCCTGCAGTAACTAGAACACACATACACACTCCTCAAAACTGCATAATAAAGTGGATGCTTGGCTTTGCATTCCCATCTCTAGTTCCCTGGCATAGTCCTAAAGATATTTTTTATTGAACTGTGCCTGTATTAATATCGTGAGATTTTACATGTGAAACAAAGTACCAGAAACAGGGCTAGCCTAACAAAGAAAATTAAAACCGTCAAGAAACTTATTATTAAGAAACCACTGTTAAAAAAAAAAAAAAAAGCATCTGTTCAGATTTTTCTGAGAAAATTGTACACTCCTCAAACATTAGTGTACTCTTCATTATTCAATTACCTCATTCCCCTGATTACTTAGCGAATCAGGTAAAATACACAAATAAATAAAAAGCCCAAAAAGAACATTAGTATTGTTACATAATGAATCAACACTTGCTCCTTTTCCCTAGACTTCAGTTTGACCAGTCCCTGAATAGTCCCTGAAATTAGGTGTTCATTATGTGAAATTAAAAACATTCCATCTTCAGTCACACACAGGAGGATAAAATAGGTTTGCATGGATGTGTCTGTGTAGCGTGAGGGTGTGTTGTATTGAAAATGGTAGTCTCCATGAAATACATGTCTATGTACATGAACTGTCCTCTGAAATGAACACACTTTATGGAGGAGGATACACCTCCCTCATGCATCAAATGAGATAGTTGTGGTTGTTCTCCTTAATCTCTCTCACAGGGTTAACAAATATTGGGCATGATGTTTATTCTAAGCCCTAGGAAACAGTTTTTAAAAATTACCTTAAAAACATATTTGTATTTTAATCCATAATCCCCACAGTAAAGTCTCCTGTTTGGCTGGTTGGTTGTGTTTTTTCATCACAAACATTGGCTTTTTCTCCATAGGAGGCAAAGAAAATCAAGAGCTTCTAAGAATGCATACAAAGTCCTTAAAATATGTTTTCAGATGAAAATAATTATTATGCTTGGGAAATATAGTTGCTAATTAATAGCAAACTGCAGCGATATCTACTAATAAAATATCTGTTTGCAAAAATGTCATTTCATTAAGAGTATAATTTGTCTTCCCATTTGACAATTTTTATTTCCTAGTAAAACAATGAATTCCAAAATGGAAGTGTCATCTTCCATCATTCTGTCATTCTGTCTATAGCAAATGGTTCTTTTAGGCTTCATAAGGTAAACAGATGTTTCAAACAGGTTCCTTCTATTATTTTCTATCAGCTAATGCTAGCTAGAAATACTTGTTTTTATTAGGATGATAAAGATATTCTTGAAAAATTTTATGGAATTGTGTTTGCTTTTAAAATATTAATGTGTAAAATATTTACATGTTAATTAACAGTAATGCAATCATATGACAGATGCCACAAACAAAATTTCACAGGTCTTAAAATTTTTTTAATATTTAGAAATAAGATATTTTACTAAAATCAAAATTTTATAACTGCTGATAAAATTTTCTCATTCTGATGACTATGTTTTTATAGTGTAAGTACAGATTTTCTTGTTTTGTTTTTTTTTTGGTTCTTTTAACCTCTTATCTAGGGATAATCTTGAAATATGCACTATCCACAGTATATATCTCAAAAATAAAATGGGGTCATTCAATATGGATATCTTCTGATAGGGCCCAGAAGTGAGACAATAAAAAGCTGACCTGATTTAAATGAAAGTCCTGTCATGTAAAAACATTTGCATAGTTTTTACAACTCCTGGCCTGATCCTTGATCCTTTCATAAAAGGACTATGGGTCTGGGCCTTTAGAAATATTTTTATTTTTATTAAATGTGGAAGTTATGTTATTTATGGTATATTTATATAGTTTTCTGAAAAATAAGTCATCCCGTCTTTAGGAAATACCCAATTCTAATGACTAGGTCCTGATTGGGTTTTAAGGTCACCATTACTATTTACAATCTAGTTGACAATGAGCACAGGCATTTATTGTACCTTTGGTGTCTGTTAGTATGTTCTATCAGAAATACAGGATCTACGTGATAGTTTCATGTCACAAAATATATATGTCACAGTACTCGAGAACCTTACAAACACTTAAAAAATGAACAGTTTCTGATTCTATTCATTAGGAATACTAATGCTACATAAGTATCAGTTAAATAGTTCAACAGATGTTTGAACTAATGTAACATTAAGACAGTATATAATGGTAGCCCAAATGGTTCAACCTCCATTTTCCAGCTACTAAATATTACTTCTTAAATTTAATTCAAAATTGTTCTTTAAATTATAGCATTGTTTATATGTTTTAAAGAATGATCTTGAGAGACAGTTTTGTGAGTTTAGCAGAGCCAAACCTCACTAAGGATGTAATTTGCTGAGAATGAAAGAGTATATTATCAGATAAGTAACATGAATTTGATTGTGCAAGGATTTAATTCTGTGTAAGTGAAGTTCAGAACTTCCATTAAAGTTTATACGGAACCATCTACACAACTAAAGATTAACACTGTTGTAACAAAATCCAAAACCATACATACGTGACATGTGCTACTTGATACAATAGCAGCATAAACTATATTTAATTTAGGTAAGTACAGATTTCTTTTAAAAGAATGTATCTCTTTACTTATGCAAAGAATTGCAACTTATGAAAACACTCTTTGTGCTAATAGGCATATGACATGAAGAATAAAATGCCTTATGCAAATAAGGAGTATTTGTATTCAAGTAAAATATATCAAGATGTCCAAAGTTAATGAACAGCCAAAAAAAGTAAATGAAAAATCATACGTCAAGTTTGTTCATTATCAAGATACATTTTAAGTGAGGAAATCAAACCTTCCACTCTTTTTCTGATCTGATGAGTACAGGGTCCTTGTTCCTTATTATAATGGTCTTTACTCTGGAGGCATTATGGTGTGGAAGGTGGTTTGGGAGATGGACAGGATCCTTGACTATCAAAACTGGTTGCTCGGCCAGGTAACTGAAAGACAGTAATTTCATAATGCATAATCTAGTGCAAAAAATAATACAGTGGGTAGTTGCTGCTACCTTTTAATAGTGCATATTCATCCATGAGATGCTAGTCTCTGAAGAGAAGATAGACCGAATTCCCCTTGTCCCCTAGAACTCACCTTCTCGGGCAACATGATGGGGCACAGACATCTCATGGAGATGTAGGCAGAGTATGATACACAATGGCATGCAGAGCAACACGGTACACACAACTATTCATGACTACAGACTCATTTCACATTTATAATAGGCTTTTAGTTCTTACTGTCAAATAAGATGGTTTGTGGTAGCGGGGGTGACTGCTAGGTAAGAGCAAGAAGGCTCAATGCATAAGAGACTGCATTGTACTTGTTCTAAGGGGAGAGATGATTTTTATAGGGGCAACTAATGAGACCAGAGGAACTGACTCTGGATAATGAGAGCCATGAGTGTTGAAGAATAATTTCTCATGGCCCTTAAATACTACATGTATTTAAAAAGTTCAATTACAATAGGATAAACTTTTGACTAGGTAGAAGTAACCCAATTTTCTAAATAACGCTTTAGTCTCTGCCCCACCAACTTACCCAGTTTTCAAATAATTGTTTCTTTCTCATTTTAATCCCTTCTCTGGCAATAAAACATATAATTATACACTCACCACTTTCCCAAAATGCAAAATCCAGCCAGTTCTTAGGTCTCTAGTCCATATGTTCTGTTTGACCAATGAAAGTAGGTGCAGGAGTTGGAAAAAAGGAGCTACTTGCTGGAGAAAGTACATTTACATAGTCTTTTAGTCCCATTTGTCCTCTGATACTCAGCTGCTAGAAAAATATCTGGGATCTTCTTCTGATGCCCATATTGTAGCGTGTTCTTCCTGTATATCCTACAATGACTGAAAAGTGTTCACATGTCCTGAGACACAAACACATGCCTATTCCAGAGCTTCCCTTCACCAAATAAATGCATAGCTGCTTATGAAACTGTCATAAGTAATTATAATATACCTTGTACCAGCCCCGTCTTTTCATTAATGAAACGTTCTTGCTCACATTGTTTCTTTTCTCCTTACATAATTCCTGTGAAGTCTGTAGGGGCATGCTTTTCTATTTTCATTAAATATGGAGAAATGCAGCTGTAGACAGAACAAGTGATCTGCTCAGGATTAGACAGCCAGAGGAGTAAGGATTAGATCCCACATCACTTTTCAGTGTGGTTCTCTGCCCAGCAAACTTTACACTCATGTCTAGAATCTTAGAATTAATATTCGCTTTTCCAACTTTAAATGAAAGTAAGTTAAGAAGCAGGAAAAGGATAGTGATTGTATAATGAGAAATAGCATATACTTTATACTTTAAGCAATACACACTGTTGACATGAAACCCCGCTTCCCAAGATTTGCTGAATACACTTGTTTGTACTTCTGATGCACTCTAGGGGAAAGTGCTGTGTGAATGTGAATTTATGTTTGTGTTTGTGTGTCTTCTTTGATTTACATTAAATGAAGTGTGATAAAGATTCGGGACATTAATATCTATGAGCAGATCTCTTATCCATAAAACAGCTTGCCTCTGTTGCCCGAGCATGCAGTGTTCATACAGTGTTCATCAAAATTTCCCTATAATGTCCTGGGTAACACAGCCAAGGTCACTTTTGCGGCTAAGCGGAAGAGAACCTGGGCCCACTGACATTTAGTTAATTACACTGTGCTGCCTCTCCCATTTAAGCCATTGCTTAATGCCAGAACAAGAAGCAGAACATGAACAGATAGCAGTGTATTCTTCACTTCCTATGTGGCTATCATAGCTATGCTTTTAATCAAATTGCAGGAATCTCATCATCTACCGCACATCCTTTCGTCAACCTGCATTACCTCTCAGTCAGGTCACATAAAAGACTTACTTTGTGATGCCTCAAGAGTCTCATTCCATCTAGCAACACTTGGTGTATCAAGTAGACTGACAACTAACTTAAAGGCTAAAAATCCTGACAAACTGGTATTGATACTTCTGATTAATACAACTATTAATTGTAGTTGTAATCAGAGGTAACATTATGTCAAACGCTGTGCTAAGCACTTAAAATTTGGCATTTTATTTAGTTTTACTCTTTGAGTTTGCTACTGTTACACACCAACAGCAGAAGTGTAGAGAGGTTAAGGAACTTGCCCAAAGTTCTCCAATATGTAGTCACACAGCAGAGCCATGGTTTGAACTCAGGTAATCTGATGTCTCAATATTTTAAAAATCTGTGAACACTTTTACTTACTGCCTTGCGTATTGAGAGATATACCTGTCCCTTCCATAGAGGAGTTATATTAGGGATATAATTATATTTAGGGATTCTAGGGAAGTTTAGGTGAGGTGGCTGTTTTCACAAACGAGAAGCAACAAAATTCAGTTTCCAGGTGGTAAAAGATTTACTTGATTGCTCTATCAATCACTGATAGAAGTTTTCAGGCTATGTAAAGAAAACGACAGACTTGCAGTTTTTATGAGCTTATTGTCCAAAGGAATATCAAACCCAGAAAATTTAGTAGTTTCTAAAATCCTATAAGGCACACAGAACTTTGAATATTGGATGAAAGATTATACGGGATGGAAGTAAGAGCAAGGTATAAAAAAAATAGGTGAATATATAAAATGACAGACGCATGGTAGCAGATAAATAATGCTTAAGCTGAAGAGATAAAAAAGAGAGTAGATGCCAGGGAACCACAGCATACCTCCAGCAAGGGGTGCCAGTGTGTTATTGGTTTTCGATGATAGGCCAGCATTTCATTCCAGTGGTCTCGCCCAAGACCTTCAGCATCCAGTCCTGTTCTACACACTCCTATGACTTCATTGTGTCCTACCCTATGATGTGGAGAATATCACACTTTCATTCCAACATTCAAAAATAAACGGAGTTTTGCATATCTTAGCAGCATTTTAAACATACAATTTAAACACCAGATTTTATGATAGGTTCTAAATGATTCTGGAGATTAAATTACTTTAGGTCAAATCAAAAATCTTAAGTAAAAGCAAGCAACAGCAGCAACACAATTCTCTGTTTTATAAAGACAACAGTGGCTTCTGTTTCTAAAAACAACAACAACAACAAAAACAAACAAACAAACAAACAAAAAACCAAAGCCAAAACCAAAACCAAAAATCTTAAGGAAACAAAATTTCCTACACAGGATTGGCATTCAAATATGGATTTGTAAAAGGAGCACACACAAACCATTTTGGTTCTCTGTAACTTGAGCACATTTTACAATAAAATAGAATGACAAATACCGGCTGAGTCTTACCTATATTGTTGAATTTCCTTTTTAGAAGCAGTACTATGAACTTGAAGTGCTATAAATCAGATCTTGTTTTTTTCCACAAGGCTTCATGTTTTATAACGATGCTTTGATTTCTTACCAAGAGCTCAGTACCCACGTTCTTGCATAAATGACCATATTTAATTGATTCTACATGGTAATCAGCATGTGTCACTGCTTGTACGACAATTAAACAGGGCAGGGCTATCTTCAGCACTATGAATTTGATTTACTACTGCAGAGTACCGGAGCGTAGTGCACAACATTCCTATTTTCTACTCCTGTTTTCACAGCAACAAGTCAAAATAACAGTGATACTTAATATTTTTGAGAGCTTATTATGAGCCATACACTTATAAGTAATGTAGATGTTCTGAGTCACTTAATTCTCACACAATGATCGTGAGTATCATTATCATCATCTCATTTTATGGAAAAAGAAACTAAATACCCAGAAGTTAAGGGACCCGGTAGTACACAGTAAGAGGTAGAGGCAGGATCTGAATCCAGACAGTTGACTCAAGTGTGCACATGCTAAGTTGCTTCTCAAGAGTAGAATGTAATTTAAAGATATTTCCATAGGGTTCTTTTTTTTTTAATTTAATTTTTATTTTTATTATTTATTTATTTTTAAATTTTTAAAATAAACATACAATGTATTTTTAGCCCCAGGGGTGCAGGTCTGTGAATCGCCAGGTTAACACACTTCACAGCGCTCACCACAGCACACCCCCCCCGCTCAATGTCCATAATATAGGGTTCTTTTGATAGATATCTCTAAGGAGACTTTCGAGATGATCTTAGGACATTTCTTTATTTTCTTCTTGTCATTGATGTAGATTTAAATGTTTACTATTATGTTTCTTCCATATGAAGTTTCCCAAACAAGCATATTTTTAGGAATAATTTTTTAATCTTTCTCTTCTATATATTGTCAAGATCTATTTCCCTAAAATTGTCCGCATGACTAATACTTTGTTTTATCTACCTGCAATCACTATGAAAAGCAACAGGAATAATTTTTTTGGAAAGTAGAACAGAGGTTTCAGATGAAAACTCTGCGACAATTTTTGAGTTTTTTGACTAATTGAAGACTTTTCTCTCTCTAAATAGTGACAGCTTTTTTTCCCCCTAAAGTGTGATATAAACTAATTGCAAATAGATGGTATAAATCATTTTACTTTTTAGTGCTTCATTTTCTAACTCCGAGCCAGAGGATAGCATATTAATTTCTCTAGCTTATAGGGTCCTGTTACTACTATTTTCATGATACTATAAAATGGAGCACTCCTTTTGAGTGCATTTGAACAAAATAAACATAGCAGGACACTGTCTATATGCTAATTTTATAGGTTAAACATGTAGTATTCCTTTCCAAAAGGTTTATAAATATGAAAAGCAAAACAATATGAAGAAGTATATAGCAAGGGCCAAATTAGAGATATGAACCTTTAGTGGGACGTGAGTTCAGAGGAAGAAGAGCTTGGGATGCTGAGAAAGAACAGAAGGGGTGACTTGAGCAGGGCTGTGAAGACGGGGTGGAATGAGATACACAGAGCAGGATAACATTTCAGACAAACCAAGTGTATGAGAGCAAAGCTGGAGCTGAAGCAGGAAGAAAGACAGAGCTGCACTTGGGAGTTTGTAATTTCTTTTATGAAAGAATTGACTTAAAATCTGAGCTGAAAGAATAACGTACAAAGCACATTTTAAGATTGATATGAAGGCATCAAGGCTGTGTCCCTATGGCCATTATTCACCTTCCACTCTTAATACTCACTGTTAATGGCTCTGTATTAGGCTAATGTTTTACAAATGGGAAAAGTGAATCCCAAGGAGATTACAAAAACTTGCTCTTTCACACAGCCAGTTAATGATAGAGCTAGGATAAGAATTAGGATATGCATATTCCAGCCTACTTGGGAAAACAGACTCCATTGATTGTAATTTCTTTTTTTTTTTTCTTTAAAGATTTTATGTATTTATTTGACAGAGAGAAATCACAAGTAGATGGAGAGGCAGGCAGAGAGAGAGAGAGAGAAGCAGGCTCCCTGCTGAGCAGAGAGCCCGATGCGGGACTCGATCTCAGGACCCTGAGATCATGACCTGAGCCAAAGGCAGCGGCTTAACCCACTGAGCCACCCAGGCGCCCCTGATTATAATTTCTGTTGTTACTGTAAAGAGACGTCATAATCGTGCTTTCTGTAATGGATTCCGTATGACTTCCGCACCACTCTTTCCCCAGCTTCAGGTGTCCTGTCCTTCAGCTTAAGAATGGCTTCTTATGGAAAAGAAAAAAATAAATAGTATAACATGGGAAAAATGAATTTTGAATGAATGATTTTTTCCTCTTCCATTTCAAATTGAAACTGTTGAGCAGTAAATAACCTGGAAAGTTGAATTTGCTCTGCATATGCCTCTTCAGTGAGTGAGAAATACGTGTACGTACCTATCGTAATCCATGACCGCGATGGAGAGGCTGACCTGGTCCACATTCTCTGGAGGGATATCAAAAATAATGGCCTCATTGTACACAGGGTTTAGAGTATTTTTCTTTGTAGTTGTTTTCCTCTTTTTTAGTCTTCGGCCCTCACACATCAGAGACACTTTGACATAAGGATCTAAGGATGGTAAGGTAATTTCATTAAAACAAAGGTAGTAGTACAAAGTATAAATAAAACTGTAGTTAACTGTTACTAAATAAGAAAAATGACATATTAAGTCTTTTAGTATTATCAGTTTTAAATTGAAATGACTTATTTAGAGGCAATAGACTAACACTTTCTTTTCAGTGTAAGAATTTATCTTGAATGAGCCAAAAAATCATTAACTTTATCTGTTTTTAATACAACAGAGAAAACCTACTAATTTATCAAGAGCCAGTCCAGAACTATAATATGTCTTCTAGTCACAGCTATTTGAGGACACATTTTGTTAAAAGTGATTTCTAGGGCACCTGGGTGGCTCAGTCATTAACCATCTGCATTCGGCTCAGGTCATGATTCCAGGGTTCTGGGATCTAGCCTGGCATGAGCTACCATTCAGTGGGAAGCCTGCTTCTCCCTCCCCCACTCTCCCTGCTTGTGCTCCCTCTCTTTATGTCTCTCTCTGTCAAATAGGTAAATAAAATCTTAAAAAAAGAATAAGTGATTTCTAGGGAATATAATCCTAACAAATAAGTATAATTGCCTTAATTATATTATAAATTTATAATTATAATTTATAATTATAAATTATAATTATAAAATATAAATTTGTAATTATAAATTATAATATATAATTATAAATTATAATTGTAAAAGTTAATTTCCTTCAAAATGATTTAGGATAAGACTACTAAAATTTGTGAAAGAGTAACATTGTATCTAGTCGTGTGTGTGTGTGTGTGTGTGTGTGTGTGTGTAAGCACAATGAGTAGAAGAATTTTCCTCAGTTGTGGGAAAGGTACTAAAATAAGAAGTTTCATTTTAGTGTCATAGTGTTGGTATTTGATAAGGGGCTCACGCAGAAGAAATAAGTGATCACTACAAATATATTAAATACATTGTGTTTAATTGTATACAATAGTATACAATAAAAAAGGTGATATTTAGTTTAAAGATGTTCTCAAGGAAGGTTCTTGAGATGAATTGTCTAAATGATGCCGACTTAAAAGGGAAAAAAATAGTGGGGGTATATTTTTATGGGCCAAATGGGTCAGATAAATGTTAACAAGTTCTGCCCCTAGTTGACTGATCTCTGATTTTACTTCTCCCACCTTGAGTAGGAAAACTGTTACAGTATTACAGAAAATTATGCAGTATGATATGAAAGTTGAAAAAAAGTTAAAAGCCTTACTTTTGTACCTTTTTACAAGAAGGAGGCTTTGAGAAGGGGTGTTGGCACTGGAGTGAGATTGCTAGTTGGTTAATCAGTATCTGCTCCACGTTTGTTTGTTTGGTTAATCAGTATCTGCTCCACGTTTGTTTCTTTTCCCCCCTTATTCTGGTGCCTCCGACAGCAGCACCACACCTTTCTCCCTCTTTCCACCAATGTCACAGTAAATCTCATTCCCTTGGAATAAGCCCAAATCATGACAGTATAAATTTACTTGAATTTATGCCTTTTAGGCACTAGAATAATGTATCTGTATATTTCATAAGCATTTTCATCAAGAAGTAAAAATATATTTTCTGCCTAGAAATAGGATATGTAAAGGAAGACAAAGTAAAATGGCAATGTTCAATGGCTGTTTGCCTTTTACTTCTCAATTTTTTAATAACAGGAAATGTGTTCCAAGGAAGAAACCCACTTCTGTGATACTCTTTTCTGTACGAGGCCCCAGGCCTAGATCTCTCATTAACAGTGGGAATAAGGCGTGCTTTATGCTCTGCCACCCCCACCATGACACTTCTCCACTAGTGACAAGGATAATTTACTGGTTCCTGAGTTGATTCACAAACCTCTTGTAAACCTCTTGTAAGAATTAATGAGCTGGTGTTCTCAGAGCATGCACTCCTCCGATGAAGACTTCATATAAACAAAAAGTAGTCTTGCACTAATTACAGCTTGATGCTGTCTGCATGCCTCAAAATTTGATCTCTTTTGATATATGGTGGAAAGAGTAGGATAAACAATAATTTGCAGGGTACACTGTTTAAATTCTTCAACATTTCCTGACCCAAGACTTTTTCACCAAAATAAATGTGGAATTCACTTTCTTCCTACCTTTCACTATCAATGATGTATTGCAAATTTTTAAAAAATGAAAAATTATTCACAGAATAGTTCAAAAGTGAAGATAATTGAGAACAACCTATAATGAGAAGACTCCCTCCCATCTGTTCCCATACCTCTCTCTCCACCCCTTAGTTTTCCTGTGTAACTCTGGTATTTCTTTTTGCAAATATGTTATTAAATTTTTGCAAATTCATGTTGTTAAACATAAATATATACTGTAACACACCCCATTCTTACACAGAAAGGCACATGATACCCATATTTATATTTGCACCTCACTTTTTAAAAATTTACTTAGTATATTGGGAGCTCTTTCTACACTAGAACTTAGAGTTCCCTCAAGCTCTTTGTAATGCAAGTTTAGTTTATTTCTTTGTTCTAAAGAACCACAGATATAGATTCCCCATGTCTTCCTTTCCTGTATCTCCATTACCATTTCTTATTTGTTTAACTCGACAAATGCTTACTGACCTCCTTCCTCTATCCTGATCATTTTTTCTTCTACAGAGCTGTGCCAGAGTTCACATATGAAGCTAATACATAACCCTCCAGTTATGGACTGTAGTGATATAAAGGAAAGGGTAAAGCAGCATGATGAGGTTTTACCTTTTTATCAAAATTAGCACAGAAAGAGAAATTTTCTCCAAGAACATCTTTAAGAAACTTCAACATTCCTTTACTTTATAATTTCTTTCAGTCCCTACACTTGCCCAAATTTTTATTTTGAAAGATGGTAAGAATGCAAATGCAAATGATGGTCTTGGAAACTTGTTATTTCTCTGCAGATCAGGTAAGGGAGATAAAGTCAGTCTACATGTGTTTTTATACCTGTAGGGTAATGCAAGCTTGAGGTCAAGAATCTTCTTTTATAAGCAACTGACTAGTTAGAAGTAGGGCAGTGATTGGTAAATTATGAATTTTTGAGAACTAAATCAGTAGAGAAAGAAATAAAAATAAAAAAACCAAATTTCATAGTCAATCTATTTGATAACTTCTTCTAAAAATTTTTGTAATGATAATGTAAATACAAGAGGTGATTTGGAGTACTTTGTTTGACAATCTCTTTTTCCACTTGTATAATAATCCTCTATAGAAAACTGAACTTAATAATTCAATAGCCATGCATAATTTTGGATACATGATATATTTTCATTTGGAATGTACTTGACCCACTAGCCAATTGTGTACATACCTGATGAGCCAGTGATATCCATAGCCTTCAGATTTCTGCACTTGATGACGGTCAATGTCATACGTCCGGCAGTTGGCAAGTAACAAAGGGAGAACATGATTTCACCCAGATCTATACTTTCCTAGAATGGCAATTGGTAATGTTATCAATTTCAAACACCAGATACTGAAAACAAGATACAATTGAAGAGGATAAGGGAAAAATCACTTCAACAGGATATGTGAATGTCATTCTAAATTGTTTTATTAAGGATGCAGATAATAACTGCAAGAAAGCTGTTCTAAACAGAGTAAGAAAATTGAGTATCTTCCACCTGCTCATTTGACATCTCCACTTGTGTTTTTAATAGGAATCTCAAACTTAATATAGTCAAAACCAGACTGCTGATTCCACTCATTCCCATTCATCTTCTGGAACCAATTCCTCTGTCCAAAACTCAGCAAAGATGTCATCATTCACCCAGAGGCTGGAGCCAGAGCCCCGCAGTCGCTTTTATTCTTCTCTTTCCTCACCCCTACACTTCTAACCCACGTCTTGTCTACTCTGTCTGCAAAATAGTTCCCAAATCAGTGACGTCCTTTTCAGCTCTATTAATACCATTCAAGCCAGTATCGCTTCCTCTCAGGATTACATTATGAGTCTCTAAAACTGATCTATCTCAGAAGCAGTCAGTGTGATCCCTTATGAAATGCAAATCAAGTTATTTCACTCTCCTGCTTAAACCCATGTAAGGGCTCATAATTATACAGGAATAAAATTCAAACTCCTGCATATTAGTGGGGTAACTATAAATCTTGGTATATCTGAGAAATTCTGGGTGTATACCTATTGTCCTGGTGTAAGAACATCTCTTGCAATTCTTAAATATGTCTTTGATTTGGACAGTGCATCACAAGGTCACACATATAAGGCCCCGGGTGATTGGGATCCTACCTGTCATTCTAACTTTATTTCTTGCCTCCCTTCTTGTCTTACTCTGATATAGACTCAAAAGCCTCCCCCCCCGCCCCCTTTTTCTGTTACTCAAACAAATGCAGTTTGTTCCTGCTTTTGCCTGGTGCATTTTTTTTTTCTCATATGTCTTTCTCGCTACGCAGGACTCAGTTCAAACAATATCCCCTCAGTGAGGCATTCCCCCTTCCTATCCTGTGCTCACCTACTGAAGAGATCCTTCACATTTTTTTTTTCATAGCACTTATAATCATCAGTAATAATCTTTTAAGTTATTTTTTTGTTCCCCTGATTCCCATATATAAGGTCTAGGACAGCAGAGTTCTTATCTTTTTATTACTACATCCTACTGAAGTGCCTGGTACATGGCAGGCTCTCAGTGAATCTTTTTGAAGGAATGAAAAGCTTATTAGTTTAGATGGACAAAAACTGACCCACTTTGTATCAAATATGAATTTGAACTTTCCACAGTACTCTTCCATAGCTATATTTCCTCCCCATAGCTGCATAGATGGTGAACAAATGAAAATGAGTATGAACAATGCATATTGAGGATGCTTCTCAAAGAGCTGTTTCCAGGATTTAATCAAATAATTCCTGGTAAGACAATATGTGGGAGATTTAATTTGGCAGGAAATAAGTTGCTATGCACCCAGGCCCGTAGAATTAAGTTCCTCAAAATTCTTCATGACAAACTATTAACATTTATTGGACTTATCCTCACAGCTTAGATTCTGATTTATGTAATTCCTATATCTTTATTCATGGGCTAGAAGTAGTAGAATCTGCTAATTAAGAACATAAACTTTAGAGCCAATTAAACTTGTGTTTGACTCCTACTTTCTTTCTACTTCCTAGCTGTGAGATCCTAGGAAATTTAATTAAGCTTTGGATCTCTTCAAATGGAGGAAAATACCCACTCAGCCATGGTTTTAATCATTAAATGAGATAATGTAAATAGAGTCCAAGGTATTTAACACAGCATCTGGCATACGATGAAGGATGCTGTTTTATTCACGGTTGTATTGCCATCACACGAGCTGTACCTTATACAGATCGGGTGCTCAGTAAGTACTAGATAAATGAAAAAAAAATTAATTAAGGAAAGCAGTTATTATTTTTTAAGAACTTTAGAAAAAAATGTTTTAAAACAAAGATATATACAACTGGGTTTCTTCTGGGCTGTTGGATTGCTGCAAACCCAAAATAGTGAGCAAGATCCAACAGGAGAGGCTTGAGAAAAAAACAGAAAGAGTACAACCTCCTACTGAGGATTATTATTATTTTTTTAACAACAAGCCATTACTGAGTATTATTTGCTAGGTGTGCGGGTAGGAGCCACACATACCAAGATAGATGTGGCATGATTCTGTCCTTGAAAATCCCAGTCAAGAAGGAAAACAGTAGGCTATAAAAGGCTAATTAAATAAGTCTGGATCCTATTTTATCCGATGATTCTCTTCCCTTTTCTCTTTCTGTCTCTTTCCCAGTGTTTCTTTAGGCTGCGACAATGGAGTTTTCTCTGAAGTTTTCTATCTGGCAGACACCACCCCTCCCTTTCTCTCACTGTATTTCTCCTTCCAGGAACTATCAATAAAAGTAGGCATACTTTGTCACCAGCTGGTGAAAAAAATAAAGGGATCCCTTTATGAATGTAGAGAGCAGGTATCAAGTTCTACCAAGAAACGGTGGGGATGGCAATGGAGAAGCTAGGGAGGAAATAAGGGACATGATCTCAGAGACGAAGTGCTTAGCGTCCAAGAGGAATGTACCACATACAGACAAAAGTACATAGAGACAAGTAAAGGGATTAGTAAGTAAAACACATTTTTATGTGTGTGATTGATATGGTTTTACTTTTATACATGAAACAATCTGTGGAACTAATTTTTCTACTTCTCTAGATATATCACATGTTTACTGGTTGAAACTAAGAAAATTTACCATATTTGGTCCCATCTCTCAAAGGTCCTTTCTATCCAGCTGCAGCATAATTTTGACTATCTGTTATTAACAGCTATTGGTAAACATAAAGAAGTTAAACTGAGGAGCTGACCAAAGCACTAGCTTAAATAAATTGAAAGCAAAGAGCATGATTAAAGAAAATTCCCAGGCTCCTCTGTATGTATGACAGGATAGCTGGCTTTTTGCCTATTCTGGTAGTCAGAATTCTCCTTAAATATGTGAACTCCATGAGGTCAGGAGCTTTAATAAAACTGGAATGAACTGGGTGGTAAAGATTAATGTGTATTCTGTGTGCATAATAACTGCATATATACTTCATTAGACTTGATTTTTTTCCTTTAGGAGTGTGAATGTGAAAGAACTGAAATTGCATACTCTGAAAAGGGCAGAATACTCTCTAAGGTAAATACCAATATTCTATAACTTCTTAAATCTGGAAGCAATCTAAGAGATGATTATGAGACATGAACTTAATGAAGGTAAATGGCTGTATAACCTTTAAAAAGGTCCTATAACAAATGTAACAGCGGAACTCCAGATTCTGGCTATGGTTCTGTTAGCTAGTGTGTACTAACTCTTGGTAACCCCACTGAGTCTGTCCCTGTGTTGATGGCACAGCACCAAGGAGTGGGTTGAGTTTTAATTGCCACCTCTTATCTGCCTGAGATCACCGCTGATACATAGTCCCAACAGTATGAACCCCTTCCTGCACAGCAAAGAAACAGAAAATAAGTTAAAATGTCTCCGCACAAAGCTATATGGTGAAATTCTATTAAATAAGGAAACTACCTCATTTCTTACTCATTTACTATTTACTTATTCACGTACCCATTTTCTATTATTTTAGACAAAACTCTAACAAGAATGTTTACTTGGTAGATCAGTCTCCAGCAGGTCAAAACTCACAAGTGGAATGTAGAAATGGGGAAACTAACCAGTAGTCTGTCTCGCAGCAATAAATGATAGCTGGAAAGACACTACTCATACAAGAAAAAAACAAACGTTTAAAAAAGGATAACAATCTGGAATCCTTTTGTTTCAAGGGAAACTGATGCTAATAATATCTCACTGACTTAAAAACATCATTTTACTATAGGCTTCAACAGTAATTAATATTCAAAATTATAGCCTTTGAATTATTAAGCTTAGAAAAAATATTCTATATGTTCTGCTTAAGAAAGTAGATAAGCGTACACTATTTTTTGGAATTATTTTTATCCAAAATCCTTGAAATGCTTGAATTGGTCTTTCTGGGTTTTAGTTTCTTAAAATGAGAAAGGATTTGTGTTTCTGAAGTTTAATTATGGATGACCTCATTTATTTCAATTCTACATAAACACGAACTTCCCATATTAACCTTGGAAAAAACATTGTATCTTTGGGCAAATAATCACTTGAAACCTGCTTTAAGTCTAGCATACAGTGTTCTATAAAATTTCTTTCAAGTATAAAGACTGTTCTCATACACACTAATCTATTTGGTGGAATATTTGCAGAGACAGGCTTCTGAAAAAGTTAACACTGAGGCCGGCTCAGGGACTGTATATTTGATTTTTTCACCCTGGTTCCACAGACATAGAGCTGTATAGAGAAAGATCATTTTCTAATACTTGGCAATAGTTAACCTCATAAATCTCGTCAAAGTTATAAAGATTTTTCCATGTACCATCTCTCCAAATTAAAAATAAAAGTCATTGGAAAGCTAAGTTGATATATAGGTAGTTGCATTGCACGTTCTATTTCAGGACTGAGCTAATAGTAAGACTGAATTATAGCAACTGAGTACAGAGCTGGAGAGGAAGCAGACTGAAGGCTTGATAACTATAGCGTGTTCTAACCAAGGGAAGAACTCCTGAAGGGCATTAAACATCACATTAGGATTTGAGAGCCAAAAGACGTGGGACTGGCAGAGAAGAAGAGGAATAATATTGAATGTACTATGATTAATATTTACAAATACAAGTGGCAGTTTATGTTGAGAAATAAGGAGTTTGGTGACATGTGGGAAGAGTTAAGGCTCTATGTAGTTTATTCGGTGACTCCTATGGGTAATAGGGATCTAAAGGTATTGGTAATATAAAAGAGTGGGAGCTTAGCAGAATGAAAAGGGCATGTAGGTTCCCAGATCAGAAAAGCCAGAGTTAAAATCTTACATCTCCCATGTATTAGTTGGTAATGAAAATGATATTTGGAAACCATTTCTTTGTTCTGAGTAGGCTAGAGTAGGATGAAAAAAGGAGGGGCTGGGGTGCCTAGGTGACACATTGGGTTGAGCTTGGACACTTGGTTTCAGCTCAGTTTGTGATCTCAGTGTCCTTAGATCTCAGAGTCCGTTTCTGCACTCAGCAAGGAGTCTACTTACGACTCTCTCTCCCTCTACCCTCCCCCAACTCTTTCCCTCTCTCAAATAAATGAATAAATCTCTAAAAAAAGGGGGGGCATTAAACAGGTATGTGAAAGTGTTGGCAGAAGAAAGGTTTGAATTCAGAGATATATTAGAAAGTAAGAATCATTAAGACTTAAAAAAAACCTTTAAACAAGCAATTTGTTACCATGGTGACAGCAGTCATCACATCCACTTAGCACCCTAAATGCTGCCTGCCTTCCACATTTCCTGGTTGGTAAGAAAACGGATAGTTTTCCTCACACTGTTAAACAATGTGTTACCGGATCAAATGAGCATCTTCATTAAATTACTAGTCTTTCATTTGCCTGCTCACAAAACGAAGCTACAGTGCAATGCAGACCCAGAGTGGGTCTACTGCATTCAAACTACTAGAAAGTATCTATTTCTCTGTGACTCACATCACCCCTCCACCTGAGAAAATCATGGAATTTAACCTTGGACAATCCACTTAACCTCACTTGACCTCAGTTTCTTTGGTATAACATGAGGGTGTCCAAAGAGATGAACTAATTTATTTTCCAGCTCTAAAATTTTGTAATTTTAAGTACTGGTAAAATGAGTACTACATAGTATATACAGTTCAAGCATGTTCAGGAATATATGGATAGGCCCTTTTAACCCTTGCTTGCTATAGACCAAGCAGAGCCTCATTAGAAAGACCAAGGTCCAACCATGACCAGAAGGCAAAGAGAGACCAATGATGTAGGATAATTTAAATGGCAACACACTGCTTTTTTCTAAATGACCCCTCCTTGGAGTGCCTGGATGGCTCAGTTGGTTCAGTGTTTCTGCCTTCTACTCAGGTCATGATCTTGGGGTCCCGGGATTGAGCCCCACATCAAGCTCCCTGCTCAATGGGGAGTCTGCTTCTCCCTCTCCCTCTGATCCTCCATCCCGCTCAAGCTCTCTCTTTCTCTTGATCTCAAATTAAAAAAAAATAATAATAAATGACCCCTCCTCAGGAATACGTAGATCAACCCTGATTTTTATTGCAAACAGGATGAGATCCATTTTCATAGTTATAACAATTACCTGGAAGGGTTGCATTTAAATTATAAAGGGATGATATACAAAGCTAATATAAGTATGAATCCAGTCAGACACAGTAGATGTTGAACAAAAATTGTATTTCTTTTCTTGTTTACAACAATTTTTCTAGGGTCAGTGACTGGTATAAGTTTGATGCTCAATAAAAAAAAATGTGCCGAATGAATAAATCATAAAAGCATCAGGCCAGGTCATGACTTCAGTGGCAGCAGGACATCTACTGTTTGAAGGACTGAAGGCTACTCACTAACCAGGGAGAAAGGACACTGTTTATGGGTGTTGTGGGCTCTGAGTGGAGGCCCCTGGAACTGTGCAAGGGCATGTCTATGTATGGCAGACCTGGGAGTATAATGGTTGTAATAGTTTTGAGCCACCTAAAGATACAGTAAAGGTTTGGGGATCTTAAGTAAGAGGATACTTATCTTTTGGTTTTTACTGAACGTTATTTCTTCATAGATCCCAGTATTCTAGTGTGATCTTGAATTTTGTTTGCTGTAATTATATGGTGTATTGAAATTTCAGAATCAGATGTATCCTTAAGGTGTAAAAATTGCATTTTTCCTTGCACATCTGGGCATTTACACCAAACAAGCAGTCTGGTGTCTCTGGGAGGCAAAGAAGGAATACTGGTAGAATACAATTAGGAAATGTAATTAACATTAAAATCTT
Organism: Neogale vison; assembly: GCF_020171115.1. NCBI lineage: Eukaryota > Metazoa > Chordata > Mammalia > Carnivora > Mustelidae > Neogale > Neogale vison. Next base: position 74,926,067 of record NC_058102.1, read on the forward strand.
CTCCAGTTTCTAGCTTATTTTCTTCCTTTTCTTTCAAAGAACCACAATTTTCACACAATACTTCCTTCCTGCCCTTCCTCCTTCTCCTAGTGATTGTGATTAAACAAGATTTCACTATGTTCAATGAGAGTGGGGGAAGGAACGGGCAAAGGAGGGTTCTCCACACTGGGAACCACACAACACCTATTTCGACTCCTGGACTTTCACATACATTTTCATTATTGATTCTTTCCTACCATCTCCACTTGAAGACAGAGAAGGTTGCTCACTAGGTGTCCTTTAGCAGGACCTGCTTGTATTTCTGCAGGAAATAAAGAACACACTTTTCAGTAAGTGTATAATATTAAGCATTGTGCTTGGCCATGGAACAAAGTCCAGGGGAAACTTTGCTGAAGTCAGGCAGAAAGGGGACAGAGAACATAGCATTGTTGGAGATGGGATGATTACAACCCCCCACTGAGCAGTAAGAGATCAATAGCCACAACTCAGAGCTACCATTGCCAGTGACACTATTTAATAGTGCCGTGTTTCTGCTCAGTGGGAAAAGCATTTTCCGTTCCCAATCCCGGTGGGAAATAACTCTGCCTGCCAGATGACTTAGCTTTTATCCTATCAACACAGCCTCAGACCCAGCCACTAGGAGGGACAAAATGCTGAAGCCACAGAGAAGAGATGAGGCCTTGGAATAGTCTTTTAACGGACTTACCAAATGAAGTTTCCTAACTATTGGTGCAATGACCAGCCTGAACCAGAGGAGATAGCCCAGTGTAGACACTGGGATAAGAGCAGTCTGGGCATAAGAAGATGATACAAATATAATAAGAACTCTTCCCTCTGTAATGCCGATTAAGAGACACCTTAAACTTCTTGGTGAGAGGAACTGGAGACTGATTCTCAAATCTTAATCACTCTTGTAGATAGTGGCATAGAAACTTGCATAGTACACTATGCAGCTCTCCTTGGAGTATTTGAAGCTTTTAAATAACCTTCGTAAAATTCCTCATCAGAAATATCCCTTTCAAGGACGCCTGGGTGGCTCAGTAGTTTAAAGTAGTTTAAGCCTCTGCCTTCAGCTCGGGTCATGATCTCAAGGTCCTGGGATCGAGCCCCACATTGGGCTCTCTGCTCAGCAGGGAGCCTGCTTCCTCCTCTCTCTCTGCCTGCCTCTCTGCCTACTTGTGATCTCTGTCTGTCAAATAAATAAATAAAATCTTAAAAAAAAAAAAGAAAGAAATATCCCTTTCAGTACGGATGTACATAGAACACTTGGACTGGATGAGCGTGGTTTCACCATTTTAGAGTCTACCTTAAATTATTTTATACAGTTTTATCCCTGCTGTGTACTGACTTGTTATGATTTCCAATCCACGTATTCAGACACCTGGGTGGTTCAGTTGGTTAAGTGACTGCCTTCAGCCCAGGTCATGATCCTGGAATCCCAAGATCTAGTCCTGCATCAGACTCCCTGCTGAGCAGGGAGTCGTCTTCTCCCTCTGACCCTATCCCTTTCATGCTCTCTCTTTCACTCATTCTCACTCTCTCTCTAATCAATAAATGAAATCTTAAAAACAAACAAACAAACATGTTTTGAAAGCTTGCTTTGGACAACATTGTTTGTGGTTTGGACTTGTTTTTTTGAAATTTTCTGAAATTTTTGTGCAGTTAGATATTAAAACTTTCTTACCAAATTCTTACACATGAATAGAAGATCATTACATTATTGATATCAGAGTAATGGCAGGGTGTCCATCAAGTGATGGACCTTAAAACTTTAAAAGCCATTATGCTGAGTGAAATAAGTCAAGCAGAGAGAGTCAGTTATCATATGGTTTCACTTATTTGGGGAGCATAACAAATAGCATGGAGGACAAGGGGCATTAGAGAGGAGAAGGGAATTTGGGTAAATTGGAAGAGGATGTGAACCATGAGAGACTATGGACTCTGAAAAACAATCTGAGGGGTTTGAAGTGACGGGGGGGGGGTGGGAGGTTGGGGTACCAGGGGGTGGGTATTATAGAGGGCACGGCTTGCATGGAGCACTGGGTGTGGTGAAAAAATAATGAATAATGTTTTTCTGAAAATAAATAAATTGGAAAAAAAAACATTCAAAAAAAATAAAGCATTTTCAATTAAAAAAAAAAAAACAAAAAACTTTAAAAGCCAAAATTTGACCCGTAACTTGAGAGTTTTTGGTCTGGGCAAGTTTACTCTTTGTTGATCTAAATAGCTGTCTGTAGATTTTGAAACACCTACCCCTGCCATGGCCAGGCTACTCTTGGCAGTGCTGTGGAACTGTGCAGCAGTCTCAGGACAAGAAGGGACACGTGCTCCTGCCTTGGCAAATCTACTCACCCCAGGCAGCGAGGCAAGTGGTGTCCCTTGAGTAAATAACCTCCCGAGCAGCCCATCTCGTCTGCAGTACTGGTGTGGTCCCCTGCCAGCTACACCCTCCCAGCTCCTACTAGGCCAGCAGGTGATACCCACATTTCAGCTGGAAACTCTACCGAGAACGAAATTGTTAAAAGGAATACCTCAACTAAATGTGGACTTTATTTCATTCATTTCCTCTTGGCCTGAAACAATAGTGTAATTAATCTATTATTGGCTTGGTATCTCTTTATTGGCATACTAAAAGACATTATCCTGTATGCTGTTTGTTTGTGGAATATGATTATACACTATAATTCCTAGAGTGAACCCATGTTAAACAAATTAGTGGCAAAGACAGTCTAGTCTTTGAGCATGATATGCCATGAACCAAACAACCTCTGCTCCTCAGTGTCCATCCTCCATATAGTAGTCAGAGATCTTATCGATGTGAAGTGACACCGTGGCTCACTTCTGATCAAAAGCCACCAATGGTCTCACAAGTCACTCAGAGTAAAACTAAAAGCTCTTTCTATGGCACATAGCATTTCGTTCATTGGACACACTACATATTCCCTTCAGTATTACCTGCCTTTCTTTTCTAGAAAGTAGGCCTTATGCACTGGGGACAGATTCTGCTCTAAGATATCCAGAAGAGTGCCTGGTAAATAGGAGAACTAAATGGAGTTAGTTGAATTGATGGGTTTAAGATCCCTATTCTGTAGGTGGGCATAGCAGAGAACTAGCCTCTGTTACAGACTCTTCTTTTTAAAAAAGATTTATTGATTTACTTTGAAAGAGAGAGAGAGAGAGAAGGTGTGTGCACGTGTACAAGTTGGGGTAGGGGCAGAGGGAGAGAATCCTTCAAGCTGACTCCCTGCTGAGTGTGGAGCCCTGTGGGGGCTTGATCTCACAACCCATAAGATCATGACCTGAACCTAAACCAGGAGCTGGACACTCAACTGACTGAGTCACCCAGGTGTCCCTACAAAATGTTCTTTTATCCATTATTTTCTCTGGATCTGGATGGCCAATATATCACACTTGTGACTCTATGCATAATTAGACTGTAGTTAAATATTTGCAGCCTATTTGCTTTGACAAAAACCTGACTGGGCATAATTTTCTGTTTCTGGTTATTGGCTCTCTTGTAGACTGGTATTTGATAAGTACCTGTACTTGTAAAGCATCCCTTTACTTACCATGGGGGGTCAGATTGTACATAGAGCACTTAAAAATTTAAAAGCACTCCAAAGACATGAATAAAATTGATATTCAGTCAGTAAGATCTTTGGTTTAGTGAATTAAATTTATAGAAAGACTGAATGAAATATAAGCCATGGCATAGTCTCTTATAACATTGTCATATTTTATTCAAGTTCAAGGTTGAAGAAATGAGTAAAGAAAAAGTGTCTCATTCATTTTAAAGAAAATACAAAGGTGATTCATTTAGGAAATTTAATTATTAGGGTAAGAAATTTAAAACATGGAAGACACTGGGATATTAGAAATCAAGTAGATAAAAATGGCTGTGTGCAAGAGTATAGCATGTTGGTGATAAATAACACTTGGCAACTTTTATAAGAAGTTCATATTTATTATCTCCTTTTATTTTCAAAATATTCCTGTGGGGTTGATATTATTATAAGCTTTTTTTTGTGGATGAGGAAACAAGTTCAGAAATGTGAAGCAAGTTACCCAAAGTTTTGGAACCAGAAGGGAGCAGACCCAGGTTTCCAGTGAAACTAGACTCATTTCATTCAGTTCCTGTAGATTTCTACTTCCCTCTGTGACTTTCCCCAGCAGAAACAGTGTTTCAGATTTTACTAGTCAGGACAAGAAATTTTAAATTGTTTTCATGGTCTTAGATTTCAAAGCTAGTAGATGAAGTGCTATGTTTCTTTGAAAAAATTCTTTAGAAACTAGAAAATCAGTGACTTAATTTACAGGAAATTTTAATGCAGTCTATTAGAAAGAAGGAGGAGAATATTTTGAATGTTCACATTTAAAAGTCAACTGCATATTCCCTTCACTATGTAAGAGCATGTTAATAATAAACTAAGTGCAAGAAAGGGACAACTTTAACTCATGGTACTTTTAGACTATACCGAACTCCTAAAATTTGCAACAGATGTTGCTAGCATGTTCTGGGGCTGAAGAGCTTCTCCTTATCGGCTGCAAGTTCCAAATATTAAAATACAGTGGGAAAATGATAAAATTCGATTATACCCCAAATACAGATTTTTCACTAATTATGTTTGAGAGGAAAAATTGTCTAGAAATTTCCTGAACATTGATTCCAACTGTTCTTTTAAATAAGGCCAAGAGAGTCATTATTTAATTCTCCATGCATTTTGATACAAGTTGTTAACAAGGTAGATTTGATAGTATTATATATTTTAAAGGCCTTAAACTCATATTTTTTTCATAAGTATATTAAAACTTCCTTTAATTCAAATTATGTAAGTATTTTGAGATTTCAATCCTGTAAGCTGAAAATTGAACTTCCAGGTTAAAAAAAATTCAATTTCAATTCTTTTTATTTCCTATTAGTATATTCCAAACATGTTAACACTCCAATATAATTCAAGACAAGGAACACTGAACTAAGAGTTAAAGATTTAAAATCTAGTTCTGGATCTTCTGTTAATCAGCTGGGTGAGCATAAGTGATTTTTTTTTTTTTTAAACATTCCAAGACTTCATTTTCTAAACTATAAAATTAAAGGACAACATTTGAACACTCTAGCAATTCTAAAATAATATGACCACATGATCTGGACATGAGTGTTCTTGAAACCCTACTCCAAACATACTCTAGAATTTTAAAATTAATATGAAAAGACTTCTGACCTATTACAAGTCTCATGCATTTTACCCTGAGAAAAAGATCACAGGCCAATATTTAAATGTATTGATTTAATCTGTATATAATTCTCCCAACTTAGGTATTTTATTAGAAACCTAAAAGCAACAAACTGGAGAGGTAAGGAGTTCAAGAAGCATTTATACCTTTAATGGAGATGAAACAGTGTAATAGAAGAGCGATGGACAGAAATAAAAATCTGCTTTTTAAATTTACTATGCTAACTAATGGTCATAAAGATCACCACTCTTAAGAAAAGGTTAAATTATTCAGTACATTTTACTTAAAAACCAGGGACATGCGTAGTGTTTTATGAAAGTTTCTATTTTGAATTTTTTTAATAAAGAACTTGGGCACATAAGCATGTTTGAAACCTATAATATTAACAAAGACTTTTCCAGATGACTCTAAATAAATGATCTAATATTCCTGTCTAAAATCTTGATTTTTTAGAGGTGGAAGTTCTGACTTTTTCAATTGTGATGAAATGTGAAATTCCATTTTAAGGAGTTCCTTCGAAATTCTCTGTGTATAAAGATTAGAGGATTTTAGCCATTTTCTCACTTTCTGTGGCTGAAGGCTTTGTCTTACAATCAAGCTTTTAAAGGACTAAAGGTAGTGAACACACAGAATATATCAGACACATGGCAAAGTCCAAGAAGGTTATAGGAAATTAAATTATTTGCAATCAGGAATTTTTTGTTGTTCTTTTTTTTTCCTTTAGGTTGTCAGAGATCCAGGAGGAAAGAGATCGCACAAAAAACTAGACTAATTCCAGAAGGCTTAATGAATGGACTATCTAGAGATGTGAGCAGAGGAAGGTAAGCCACAAAAGAGGGTACAGCACTGGACCCTCGTAACAGGGGAGGTTGTGATGACCCCTAGGTCTGAAAGGACAAGGGTAGGGGGACAGCTACCCAGACTCAGAAGGAAAAAGTGGTGAAAAGAAAAGGCTGCTTTGAGAGGAACTGTGCCCTCAGGTGAAGGACATTGTGAGCCCGAGACTATCTCTCAGAGAAAGATGAGAGAATCCTTTTCCAAATGACATTCTCCTCCTGCCCTAACATCTCTTGACAGAATTCCGAGAACAGTGTCTGTGGGCATAACTGAGGTACCAGATAGCAAGGAGGATGGAAGAGAGTGAACCTGAAGGGACATGCGGAGCTTATCTAGCATCTTTAGCTCCCGAAGTTTGATCAGATGCACTTAATAAGCCCATGTAGAGGTTGGTCAAGGAACAAAGAGGAAGAGTGCCTGGTGTAAAAGGAAGAGTCAGGTTAGGTTACAGATGAGGGGCATGCAGTGTGACATTAGGAGTATATACTTCATAAAAAAATTATATACTCACTGAATCACAGTATACAGTAACTAATAAGCTTCATAAAAAATTATATACTCACTGAATCACAGTATACAGTAACTAATAAGGTTTAAATAAACTCTTGCACAAAACTTTCCACACTACATAGAAAAACATACCACCTAAAACTATCTCCTACCGTAATAATAGGACATACCATTTTTTTAACACCGAGGTCTTTATTCCTGTTTAATACGTAAGCCACATCAACAACAACCGAAACCATATCCTTATGATAGCATTCTGTAATACTTCTTGGCAGCTAACATACAGTAAGCATTGATGAATGCCTGACTCTCCTTAGCATTTATCTTATTTACTCTATTCAACAAACTAGGGGTTTGCCTTCTCATAATCCCTGTTTTACAGATAAGGTAATTAAGGTTCAGAGAGATTTTCTAACTTGCTCAAAGCCATAGAGAGAAGTGACACAGCAGGGAGGCAAAGCTTGTTAGTTTGTCCCAGAGCCTTAAGTTCTCAGTGATTAGGCTGCAGGGCTGCCAACAGTAGCCAGATGGGGAGAGGGTGAGCAGGGATGAGGGAGGCAAAGGGGAAGCAGGGAGAGGGAGAGACCCCAGGGTGATAGAGAAATTAGAGGGCATTATATATAATCTTTACAAGTCAAGCAAGGTAGGAATTTAAATTGGAAATTATGTGGATGCAATGAATTTAGGCAAAAAAAAAAAAAAATCTTCCTTTTTGAATAACCCCAAATATTATGACTAAAATATGGTCAGGTATCAATTTTTGACTATTTTTCAGTGACTCAGAAGACCTTACTGTGCTTACCCAACAATTCTCTAAAAAGTGTGGCTTCAGTGTTGAATTAAGACTAAAACAATTTAAGTTTTAGATATGCATTAACTTTTTTTTGTTTGTTTTTGTGAAACATAATGCTGTAACCAGTATTACAGGAATCTACTACTTAACCTGATAATAAAGGGCTAATTTAATTGTTGTGGGCTATTTTAAAACTAATTTGCCATCAATCTTTCATGTGAAATACAAAGGCAGTCAAAACACATGGAACGGGGCGCCTGGGTGGCTCAGTGGGTTAAGCCGCTGCCTTCGGCTCAGGTCATGATCTCAGGGTCCTGGGATCGAGTCCCGCATCGGGCTCTCTGCTCAGCGGGGAGCCTGCTTCCTCCTCTCTCTCTCTCTGCCTCTCTGCCTACTTGTGATCTCTCTCTGTCAAATGAATAAATAAAATCTTAAAAAACAAAACAAAACAAAAAAAACCATGGAACACTGAAGCCCTGTTCTCTAAACGTACATAGATGAGATTTAACTTTCAAAATAATATAAAAAACTATGGTAATTTATTAAATACCAAATATTTATGAGACAAAGTTCCTTATTTTTTTCCCCCTTTTCTTCCTTTTGCCCTTCCCTCCACTCCCTTCCCCTCTGGCAACTACTAGTGGTTTAGTTGTTGGTTTAGTGGTTTAGTTGTTAGTTGTTTGTTTTGTGGAGACAAAGTCGCTTAACAGTCCGCTTGAGTTGAGCAGGAGCTGAAGCCAAGGAAAAAACCACACTTTGAGAAGCTGCATAATCTTTGGGTAGTTTATGATAGTCTCTATTATTTTGAACTTAATTTTAATTTGATTTTATATTGCTACATAGGTACATGCTATAAATTCTTGCAAAGTGACTAAAAGAATTTATAGGTAGGTCATAGAATTTATTTGCATCATTTGAGTTAATAGTCAGTTAATGGTGGTCCATTATTAGCAGATGTGGTATCTTTGACACTCTAGAATCAGGTTTAGTACAGAGATGAAAGAGAAAATTAGGAATGCCTAACAAGGAGCAGATATGGGTTCATTGTCCCCCAATCTGCAGGACTATGACTGTAATATTTCTTACTGCAACCCAAAGATTGAGCTAGATGGCCGCTGACCAAAAAGTTTACTCTCTACTGCCTTGCCTTCCACCACACTTTTTTCTTTAGAATGAAGTTGGAATTTTGCCACTCCTTAAAATGTTATTGGATAACAAATTACTCCAGAGTTAACAAATTTTAGAAGAGTATTGATAGCTAAATGCAAAAGAACAAAACAAAATAAAAAATAGTATTATTTTGATCCTGGAATAGATCCAGGATGCTCATTGGAAAAATAAAAAATATATCAAGAGAAAAAAGAAAACAAATTAAAAAAATCTTTTTTTAACATTTAAAGCTACTTTGGTACTGTGTATTAAAATACATTACTTCAAATTCATGCTCAGCTAGTACATTCAGTACTCTGATTGGTACAATGAACACAATAGTTTCTTTGTATTTGGCATGTCAAGGTCTACTCTTTCAAACTTGACAGATCCTTAGTTAAAAGATAATAGATTCAAGTACTTTATAGCTGTAAACCAGGTCAGTGTGGTTATGTGCATATACTCTCTCTTCCTGTGAGAATTCCTAAGTGTCTAGAACGTCACTGGTGCTGAAAAAAATGTTCATTGATTAGATGAGTGAATAAATATGTAAAATAGAGGTAGTTTTATTCAAAACCAGAAAAGCTTTTCTTTAACTACCTATACTTTCAGTGGCTTCTTGAGTGTGCATGAGATCACTACATTTAAATATTCAAAATACATTAGTCTTTATAATGAGTGACTTCTTGAAAAAAGTTAATTAAAAATTTGAAAAATATACTTACATAGCTTAAAAATTAATGTATATAAAGCAATATGTTGCAAATTATTCCTTTTCTACATTCATCTAGTTTCTATCATTTTTGCCAATAGTAACTAACTGTTAGTTTCTTGTGTGTCCTTAAATAGGCTTTACTAATATATATAAACATATAAATATATATTTCTTTCTTATTGTCAAAATAGTGGCATAGGGTACACACTGTTCTTCAAAGTGATTTTCCCTATGTTGGGAGTTATTTCTATACTAGTGCAAGCGGTGACTGGCTTGTCACATTTCTGGTATATGGTGGGATGATCCTTAAAGTAAAAATTAATTTTTTGCAAAGAATAAAGACATATCTTTTCATTTCCTTATTCCTTAATCTTCCTTTTTACTCCCAATCTTAAATTTTAAAAAAAAACCTTGCTAGGGATGCCTGAGTGGCTCAGTTGGTTAAGTGGCTGCCTTTGGCTCAGGTGATGATCACAGTGGCATGGGATCAAGTCCCACATCGGGTTCCTTGCTCGGCAGGGATCCTGCTTCTCCCTCTGCCTCTGCCTGCCACTCTGCACATGCTCGCTCTCTCTCTCTCCCTCTCTCTCTCTGACAAATAAATAAATAAAATCTTTAAAAAACAAAAACAAAAACAAAAAAAACCTCGCTAATTCCTGATAAAAATATTAATCCTTCTTGTATAGAAATAATTAGTAACGAAATTATAAATACAAAACGTGTGACTTTGTTTTAACCTGATAGGATTTCTCACAATAAAATATTTCTGCTTTATTTTGCATATGAATTTATGCCACACACTGAATAAATTTTTAATTTCTTGTAACAGAAAGTGGTGTTAACAAATAGAGCTAATTTATAGATTTGTAAACAACAGGGTACAAGATTGCACTGTTTTTTCCCTCTGGTAGTGGTAGATTTATACTTACATACATTCTTACACTTGACCATCCATAAAAATTTGCTACATTAATTTTTCAACAAGTATTTACTGATTAGTTATGAAGTGCTCATATACACTGTAAAGAATACAAGAGAGATACAAGATGATTTCTGTCTTTCAGCTGAGAGGCAAGGGGATGACATAAGACATCTACTTGGAAAATGTTTAAATACATGTCACAGATGGCACTTCCATTGCAAATGTTAGATTCTTTCCATTTCCATTGCTACTGGCCTCAGCCAGTCTTTATTTCATCTTACCTAAACTGCCATGTTAGACTCCTTCCTGGCCCCTTACTTTTCAGAAGCTTCTATTCCTACCCAGTGTACCTATGATGCCACAGAAGGTAACAGCTCCAATAGTTTATACTCTTTTTATAAAAAAAAATAAATAAATATAAACCTAAAGGGCTTACTGATTATATGTAGTTTAAATAGAACATTCTACTTTTGGTTCCCTTTAGTTCCTTCTTCATCTCATATTCCTGAACCCACAGCCTACTGTTTTCCCCCTGAAAATGTTCTAGAACTTGCTTTATTTCTTTTTCCTCATGCTGTTTTTTCTTCAAAAAACATCTCCTTTTTTCAGAATTCTGTCATCCTCATATGGTGATCTTTTATAATATATTCATATTATACTTTATATTTTATATAAAGTATATAAAGTATATATTTATGTAAAACTTTATATTTTATATTTTATATATTTTATAATATATTCATATTAGACATAATCTGTATGAGAGAGAGATTGAGAGCAAATGTGTGTGTGTGTGTGTGTGTGTGAACAAGACCACATTTGTGGAGATTAACAGGAAGATATTATATAGTGTTATTTATATATTAGCATATACTTCTTTACTTGTTTCTTCTATCAGGCTAAAGTTCTTGACCAAAACTTGTATTTTACTAGTCTTTATTTCCACTTTAGAACAAAGTATAAGCTTTGTACGTAGAAAGTTCTCAGTAAGTACTTACATAGTCAAATTGAAGTTATTTGAATCCAATGATGCAGAAAAAAAAATCAATTTCATTTAATGAACTGGCCTAGGAAGATTTTTTTGAATAAGGCCTTGAACAGGATTTTGGATACATAGGGGAAAAAAATTGTGACAGAGACTCTATGTTAAAAATTTGTTGGAATGAGACACAAGATAATTAAAAACAATAATCACAAAAAAGCAGCAACTCTGATTTCCATAGAGTTCTATTTTTAATAATTATATCATTGGCCTGAAGAAGTAAGAAAAAGTCCGTGGCATTTATATCAATATGATAGTAAAGCAGGACTTAATGATACTAATGAGATTCATTAAACATTAAAGATATACTGACTATTTCAAGTTGATGACCAAATTTTTTGACTAAATTTTAGAATTTTTGAGTTGGAGGTTTGCAGTATATAAAGGTCCTCTTTTAAAAAACTTGCACATGATTATTTCAAATAAGAACTTTATAAGAAGGGCTTAAAATCTATGTTTAACTAGTTATTTATGTGTATTTGTCATTAGTGTCTCCTGATATAAAAAGAACTAATACTTTAATTCAAATATGTTTTGTCTGTTACATATATTCTTTTAAATCTGTATTCACATAGCTGGATCACCTTTGCAAGTTTCTGTAAAACTTGGAAAAGTGAAGGTGTATCACTTTTTATTTTTTAATTTTATTTCTTTCCTTTCTGTAGGAAACTGTATTTCTGTATGAATTTATTTAAAGTTAAAATGTGTAAGTTAAGGTAGTTTCTTAAGCAAATTCTTCAACCTAGAATTTTTGAGTTGGAGTTTTGCAGTATATAAAGGTCCTCTTTTAAAAAACTTGCACATGATTATTTCAAATAAGAAATAATCTTATTTAGTAGGCCTAAATAAGGACTACTATTTTTTTTTTTTAAATACAAGGAAACTTTTATTTTCAATTTTCATCAAGAAATTTGCTGTGGTTTTTTATGCTTTTGGTTCTTTTCCTTTTTTTTTTTTTTTTTTTTTTCCAACTTTATTTCATTCTAGCTGCTCAGTGGCAGGAGCCGCTGGGTTCCTGGTATTAAAAAGATGCCAACAGAGGTAGCTGTGTCTCGCCCAGGGGCCCGGCCCACTCTGAATACCCCCAAAAAGGAGAAAAGAAAACACAAAGTAAACCAACAAAATAAAACCAAAAGGAAGAAGAAATTCAGATCATTTTCTTCAAGCCTGGCGGGAACCCACAACAGTTTGTGTGTAACAGTTTGTGTGTTACAGTGGGGAGAAGCCAGGGCCCAGAAGAAGGCCAGCCCACCAGCTCCCTGCAGATGGCGCCGGCACTACTGCTGCTTGTCTCTCCAGCAGGAAGGGCACCGCTGCCCCTCTATCCCTCCCCTTCCCCAGTGCGCTGGGGCACTGGAAGATGGGGCAGAAGGAAGGAGAGGAAGGAGAAGGAAGGAAGGAGAGGGTCTCTCAGGCCCCAGGGGAGAAGCTGGGCAAGGGAAAATGAGGAAGGTCACTGCTCAGCGGTGGAGGTGGTATATCTTATAATCTATATTATTTTACTTTATTAATCTGAAATATAAAATTGTTTAATGATTTTTCAAAAGCTGAAGAGAAGACTTACTTAAACATAACATTATCCGTAAAGATGATACTAGTGTATATTGTGAGCTTTGGTCTCATAGTCAAAAAATTTAGGTTTCATTATTATCTTCCTAACAGAAAAGTCATAAACAGTATCTACAACAGTGGCTCAATGTTCGAGTTACAGAGAAATATCATTTGGCTAGAATGATTTAATAATATATTTTATTATCTACCTACTGCTTTTTGCAACCAGAATATTGAAATGAAAATGTCTGTTGATATGGTACTTAGAATAAAGACACCCCAGAGATAAACACATCCTAATTTCCAGAATCTGTGACTATGTTACCTACAAAGCAAAAGGGACTTTGCAGATGTGATTAAGGTTATTATGAACTTTGAGATGGGGAAGTTATCCTAAATTTCCCACATAGGCTCAAGAACATGTTTCAAAACAATTTTTTTGCATCCCTATTACTTAGAACATACCAAACCCATAGTAGGCACTTAGCAAATATTTGTTGGATGAATAAAAGAAGTAATAATACAAGATTGGGGAATCAAGAGAGAAATACCTAACAATAAATAATTATCTGTATTTGTAGAATTCCAGAAGTGTCATACTTTTTAAAACATAAAAATACCCCTATTTTTTCCCTGTAGGAATATAATAAGGTGAAAAACACCATGAAATCAAAACAGCCCCAATGTACCTTTGAAATATGATCCAGTTTGAAAATTTCTTCGTTCCCTATAAATGTTGGAAACCATGGAATAAAAATCTAACAACTGAAAATGTTATGATGATGCAATGCAACAAATTGGAAGTATAAAATTTTAAGTCACCTTATCCATATAATAATTATAGTGAAAATATAATGACCCCCCAAATACTGATTTTAATTAGTAAAACACTGATGGGGGAAAAATTAAAAAGGAATTACTTTGAATTAAAATATAATTTTCTTATTTTTAAAATAATCCCTTATCTCTATTAAAAACTGCTATGTTTTGGGCGCCTGGGTGGTTCAGTTGGTTGGGCCACTTCCTTTGGCTTAGGATCCTGGAGCCCCTGGATCAAGTCCGGCATCCGGCTCCCAGCTCTGTGAGAAGTCGGCTTCTCCCTCTCATGTTCTCTCTCACTCTCTCTCTCAAATATATAAATAAAATCTTAAAAAAAAAAAAAAACAAAACTGCTACATTTTAAGATTATAAATTTTGCTAAAATTTGGACAAAAGATGGCAAATACATAAAGACAATCTGGTGGTAAAAAATTAAATGATGGGCAGGGGGGACCAGAGGGGAAGATGAACCATGAGAGATTATGGACTCTGGGAATCAAGCTGAGGGTTTTAGAGGGGAGCAGGGTGGGGGGATGGGTATGAAGGAGGGCACATGTTGTGATGAACATTGGGTGTTATATGCAAACGATGAATCATGGAACACTACATCAAAAGCTAATGAGGTACTGTACGGTGACTAACATAATAATTAAAAAACTTAAAAAAATTAAATGACTCCATTGAAAAATCAAGAAATCAGGGATGCCTGGGTGGCTCAATTGGCTGTGTCCCCCTCTTGATTTCTGCTCAGGTCATGATCTCAGGGTCATGTGAGCAGGGTCATGAGGGCAAGCCCCGTGTTGGTCTCTGTGCTGAGTATGGAGCCTATTTAAGTTTCTCTTTCTCCCTCTGCCTTTGCCCCCGACCCCCAGCTCATGATCTGCCTCTCTCTTAAAAACAAAGCAAAACAAAACAAAAACAAATCCAAACAATTCTGCAATCTAACCTAAGCAACCAGTTCTCTAGTTCCAATTCCATAATTCTATCCTAGACAGATAATCTCAAATAAAGATTTATGGAACAAAGAATACAATAATTTTTAGCATAACGAATTTATGCCTAGGTAAATAGATCATACATTTAAACATCATGCACTAAAATAAATGTAGCATGAAAGAAAACCAGTGTGGGAATTTTTTTTTTATTTTTAAAAATATTTTATTTATTTATTTGACAGAGAGAGATCACAAGCAGGCAGAGAAGCAGGCAGAGAGAGAGGGAAGAAGCAGGCTCCCTGCTGAGCAGAGAGCCTGATGCGGGGCTTGATCCCAGGACCCTGGGATCATGACTTGAGCCGAAGGCAGAGGCTTTAACCCACTGAGCCACCCAGGCACACCCCAGTGTGGGAATTTTTAAACTTAGTTTGATCTCAATAATTTAAAAAAATGTATAGAAAAAATTTAGAAAACAATATGCCATAATTATACACATAATGGGTAGCACTATAGAGTATTTTAATTTTGTATGGTTCTTTACTGTTTTCCCCATTTTCATTACTAAAGTTATTATTTTATATTCAGAGAAAGCATTTCATAATGTAAATGAAAAATCCTAATATAAACAGTCACTTATGATCATTCAACATTTCAAATTCTGTAATCATATCTAGTACATGAAAGCCTCTGTAGGAATGGGCTGTTTTAAATTCAAACAAGGGCTTTTCAAAACAGCATCAAAATACTTTTTAGGTTTGATCTGAGGAACAAAATTTTCTTAAATAATGAAAGTCAGTATTAACTATGAGGAGACAAGTTACAAATAAACATTTTTTAAGAGAAAACAACTACTATTTTTGGTAACTTAAAGAGCTATATTTTATTTACGTAATTACTAATATTGTGTTAGGTGCCTAAATTATTTTATGTATGTAATCAAAGCCTACCTTTGCAGGTTCTTAGAATATAAATTCTACAATTTGCAAACTTACTCCAAGAAGCTGGGTGATAATTAGTTTTATGTACCACTGCAGTTCAAATAAAAACCAATATATTGGGGGAATTATTACTTACCGTAGTAGCGCAATGAATATCTTTCCACACTGTGGCTTCCCTGGAGAGATCAGAGACTTCAAACAAATTATCAAGAATCACTTCCCCAATCATGTCATGTCTAGAAAATCTGTCAAAATCATACACACTGAAATGTAGTTTTCGGTTGCTTAGTTGATCATATGCTACGGGAAACTGAAACGTTTCATCAAATAGAGGATTTAAAGTCTTTCTGTGCACACGGGTCTGAAATTTCTTTTTCCTGTCTGGAAGAAGATACATCTTCACATAAGGGTCAGAAGTGCCTGTGAAGTCTTTAGCAGGGAGATCTAAGGCTTTGATAATTTTAACAACTAGAAGTTCATTTTCATAGTCATACTGGAGGGTGAAGTTAAGTTTCCCACAAGTTTTGATATCTTCTTGTCTGTTGCCCTCAGAATCAACTGATTTCTGTTTGTAGAGCTCTGGCTTTATCCTCCCAATGCTGGTTGTTGTTTCTCCTCTTTGTAAAACGGGTTCTGTGCCCATGCTAAAATCAACACTGGAAACCTGCATTTGCCTTGGTAGGTGTCTCCTGAAGGAATTGTGGCTGTTCACACACATACACACACACACACAAAATAATTCAGAAAGATCATTTTGATGACAACATTATATGGTAGCATGTAAACTTTCTCCCATCCCCAGGATAATGAAAGCAAGGCATTTGTATCAATGGACAGCCAGCCCCGCCCCTCCGACACACAGACAGAGACAGACACACACACACACACACACACACACACACCCAATCAAAGGGCTACTTTTGAAAAACCAGAAATGCAATATTTAAAGGAAAAGTCTTCTAAAATGATAACACCTGAAACACTCAAATGTACATTTTCTATAAGCTTTTGGAATTTTGTACTCTTAACCACAAGCATATAATTACATACAATTGTAAAAAAACGGGATTACCAACAAAGTTTAGTAATCCACAAAATACAACGAATCATCAATCATCTGGTTATATCTAGGTGTAAGTCTTATGTAGACAAATCATTCACATGGCTGGTTTCTTATATCTGCATACTTGTGTCTCCTGAATCTCATGTTTACAGACTATCCTACTGCAATAAAAAATACAAGTCCACCTATTCTTATACTCTGTTAATTATTTCTAATAGTTAAGATAACTAAATAAGTATTTACTTGTAAAAAGAATATTTAGAGGTGACAGCCAAAATTAGTACATTTTTTTTTTTCAACATTGAGTATGCTTCAGAAATCCTGAGGATTAAAAAATGTAGAATGTTAGAATTAGGGGCCAACATAATAGGGTGTTTTAGAATTCAAACTGACTTTCCTATTATCACTGTTACTATTCATCTAGTCATCATTTCCAGGACACCAGCTAACCAGTGTCTTTTTTTTTTTTTTTTAAGATTTTATTTACTTATTTGACAGACAGAGATCACAAGCAGGCAGAGAGGCAGGCAGAGAGAGAGAGAGAGGAAGGGAAGCAGGCTCCCTGCTGAGCAGAGACCAATGTGGGTCTTGATCCCAGGACCCTGGGATCATGACCTGAGCAGAAGGCAGAGGCTTTAACCCATTGAGCCACCCAGGCGCCCCTAACCAGTGTCTCTTAAATGTGATTGTACTAAGATTTGCTTCTCTTCTACTACTCTGTGATTTCCGGCAGGAACAGAATCAACTTATGAACTACTCAATGCTTATTAGTTCCAGGTCTTTTGTTCTTATTCTCCTTAGTCTCCCTATCAGACTAATCGTTTCTCGGACTATAACTGTCATCTTAAATCTGATGGTCTCCTGCCTTTATCTCAGATATATAAGCTTCTAGTTCCATATTTCTATATCTCTAAAAGAGACTTTCTAAATGCTTATCCTAATTTTGCTCCAAACTCAAGCAAAATCATTATTATCTGCCTTTTACTCCCAAACTGGTACTCCCTTCCACAGTCTTAGAAAATAGCTCTAACATTTTTATCAGTCACTTAGGCTTAGAAGCCTGAATTATGGTTTGAATCTCCTTTCCTTTATTCATGCAATTTACTCAATTTTCTAAATCTTGTTGATGTTTGCTTTGAAACATCCCATATACTTGTCCATTCTATTTCATTTCCATTGCTACTCAGTCCAGATCCTCATCACCTTATACTTGGCTTTTTATACTAGCCTTTGGCTGATTTTCCTTCTTTAGCTCTCTCTTACACTTAACATCTACCTATCTATTACTTCTAAATCCTGTACCCTCTTCTGTTATTTATTATATCAGATCTACATTATTGTTTTACAGCAAGTGCTAAGTAATATTGAGGACACTGCTTATCTAATACTTGACTCATTGATATACACGACTGATTTAAGAGGGATAAAAAACTAGCAACAACCAGAGTTAAGATACCTAGCCAAGATACCATTTGAGAAGTAGTTCGAGGAGCTAAGGAGGTTGAACCTAGCAAGGATAGGAATCTGGCTTCTAATATCTAAAGGACTGTCATGGAAGAATTAATAAGAATCAGCAGAATTACAGGGAAAGATAGACTTCAGCTTACTATAGTGGAACATTTAAAAATAACTAGAGCTGTCCAAAATGGTGAAGTAATGAGCCTCCACAGACCCCAAGTATAGAAACGAAGGTTAGATGTTGAAGGAAAATTTTCTGCCTCAAGTGAGATGAGGCTAGACTTCTCAGTGTTTAACACTTAATTTTTATAATTCTCTATCATTCTGTGATTCTTTAATAATTTTATTCAAGATATCATTTTATATATTAATAAGATAGAATTTTATTATGTAAACTATATATTATGTAAAATCATAATTATAACCTGACGTGTTCCAAATTCATCCTCTTACATTGAATTAGCTTATTTTCTATTAGTGGGACTGAAATACTAAACAACTTTTTTTTTTTGTATGTGGCACTTTCCATATTTCCTTTTTATGTTGTTGTTTCAAGTATTTATTTATATTCTAGTTAGCTAACATGCAGAGCAATATTGGTTTCAGAAGAATTGTTATTCAACACTTACATATAATCCCTAGTGCTCATCACAAGTGTCCACCTCAATGCCTGTCACCCATTTAGCACATCTGCCCACACACCTCCCCTCCAGCAACCCTCAGTTTGTTCTCTATAGTCTTTTATGCTTTGCCTCCAACTCTTTTTTCCCTTCCTTTCCCTAAGTTTATGTTTTGTTTCTTAAATTCCACTTATGAGTGAAATCATATGGTATTTGTCTTTCTCTGAGTGACTTATTTTTCTCAACATAATACACTGTAGCTCTGTCCACATCATTGCAAATGGCAACATTTTATTCTTTTTCATGGCTGAGTAACATTCCTTTGTGTGTGTGTGTGTGTGTGTGTGTGTGTGTGTGTTTTGTGTGGGTGTACCACATCTTTTTACCCATTCATCAGTTGATCCTTTGGGCTCTTTCCATAATTTGGCTATTGTTGATAATGCTGCTATAAATACCCCTTTGAATCAATATTTTTGTATCCTTTGGATAAATAGTAGTGTAATTGTTGGGTCATAGGAGAGTTCTATTTTTAACTTTTTGAGGAACTTCCACACTGTTTTCCAGAGTTGCTGCACCAGCTTGCATTCCACCGACACTGTAAGAGAGTTCCCCTTTCTCCGCATCCTCGCCAACATCTGTTGTTCATTTTAGCCATTCTGATAGGTGTGAGGTGATAACCTCACCATAGTTTAGATTCATAGGTCTCTGATGATGAGTGATATTGAGCATCTTTTCATGTGTCTGTTAGCCATCTGTATGTCTTCTTTGGAAAAATGACTATTCATATCTTTTGCCCATTTCTGAACTGGATTATTATTATTATTATTATTATTATTTTGGATGTTGCATTTGATAGACTCTTTATAGATTTTGGATACTAACCCTTTATCAGATATGTCATTTGCAAATATTTCCCCCCACTCTGAAGGCTGCCTTTTAATTTTGTTGATTTTTTTTCCTTTGCTGTGCAGAATCTTTATCTCAATGAAGTCTCAGTAGTCCATTTTTGCCTTTGTTTCCCTTGCCTCCAGAGATGTATCGATAAGAATTTGCTATGGCTCATGTCAAAGAGGTTGCTGCCTGTGTTTTAATCTAGGATTTTGATGGTTTCTTGTTTCACATTTAGGTCTTTCAACCATTTTGAATTTATTTTTGTGTGTGGTGTAAGAGTGGTCTAGTTTCATTCTTTCGCATGTTGCTGTCCCATTTTCCCAGCAACATTTGTTGAAGAGACCATCTTTTTTCAGTCAGATATTTTTTTCTGCTTTGTCAAAGATTAGTTGACCATATAGTTGTGGGTCCATTTCTGGGTTTCTTTTCTGTTACACTCATCTATGTGTCTCTTTTTGTGCCAGTACTGCCTTGGTCACTACAGCTTTGTAATATGGCTTGAAGATTGAAATTGTGATGTCTCCAGCTTTGCTTTTCTTTTTCAAGATTGTTTTGGCTGTTTGGAGTCTTTTGTCGTTTCTGTATGAATTTTAGGACTGTTTGTTCTAGCTCTGTGGAAAATGCTGGTGGTATTTTGTTAGGGATTGCATTAGATGTGTAGATTGCTTTGGGTAGTATAGACATTTTAACAATATTTATTAAATATGAGCATGGAATATTTTTCCATTTCTTTGTGTCTTCCTCAATTTCTTCCATAAGTGTTCTGTAGTTTTCAGAGTACAGATCCATTACCTTTTGGTTAGGTTTATTCCTGGGGTCTTATGGTTTTTGGTACAATTGTAAATGGGATTGAGTCCTTGATTTTTCTTTCTACTGCTTCATTATTGGTATGCAGAAATGCAACAGATTTTTGTACACTGATTTTGTATCCTGTGACTTTAGAATTCATAAATCAGGTTTAGCAATTTTTTGGTGGAGGCTTTTGGTTTTCTACATAAAGTATCATGTCATCTGCAAATAGTGGAAGTTTGACTTCTTCCCTGCTGATTTGGATGCCTTTTCTTTTTGTTGTCTGATCGCTGAGGCTGGGACACTAAACAACTACTTAAATACTATAGAAATGGTACAGCTAATCTCATTCTAATTCTTGATACTTTTTTAGCCCTAATATGATAATGGAATACTATTTATTTCTTTAAGCCTATATATCTATCTTTGATATACAGGATTAGGGGCTTAAATTAGGGACAGGCAACTATTAGAGAATATTTAGGAAAAGTAAGAAGAATTTTAAAAGGAATACAAGTTCACACCAACCACAGTAAAAATCTCACTCCCTTCACTTGCCAGGTGCTTGATGCTGGGCAGGGCCTCTCAGAGCTTCGGTCTGAAAAATGGTTGTAATGCTGTTACCTGCGCCATAATGTGTGGTGCAAATTATGTGAAATGATGCATCCCAAACATTCAGCCCTTTGCATGGCACGTAGTAAATACTCAACAAATATTAGCCATTAATGACAATAAAAATGTTGATGTAAATTTTAAAAAATAATAAAGGAATACAAGTAGTATATGTTCTGAATTATGAAAGGGGTTTATATAACAGTTCTATATTCAGTGTACTTAAGAGATTAGGAATATTTTGTTAAATAATTTAATATTTCTGCCCAAATCACATTCACTTATATAATGATTTTTTTAAAAAAGATTTTATTTATTTATTTGACAGAAAAAGAGTGAGAGTGAGCAAGCACAAGCAGAGGGAGCAGCAGGGAGAGGGAGGGGGAGAAGCAGGCTCCCCGCTGAGCAGGGACCCTGACACGGGACTCCATCCCAGGACCCCGGGTTCATGACAAGAGTCCAAGGCAGACACTTAACCAACGGAGCCACCCAGGTGCCCCTATAATGATTTTTAAAGAAAACTTTTGTAAACAAAGCCCCCCAATAGTAAAGTCCTTATATTTTATAGGTTGATTCCACTCACACTCACTTATACTTTTCAATATCCTAAAATTTTAACCTTCTATCCTCTCCCTAAAAATCAGTAAATTCTTTCTTATGTCTCTGAATATAACTGTACAGCTGTAAAGCCCCTCCAGCAGGAATCAAAGAGTAGTAATGTTTTTGTTCCAGTAAGCTAGTGTCCTAATTATAGAGTAAATAGTGCATAGTCTAAGTCATAGTTTAGCTAGTCAGTTAAGAGAAGCTTTAATTATTACAATTCTAAACTAGTGCCATGACAAAACAGACTCTTTCTTCTTGCTCCCCCCGCCCCACACACCACTAGCCCCTTTTCTTCTTCTTTTCTGGAATGACATGATAAGTGGCTAGTCTCACACAAATATACAACCAAAGTATAAGCCACTTGACTATTACTGATCTCATTCGTACCCTTCAGACCTAGAAGGGCAACACCCAGGCACTTCCCCAGGTAGGGAAGGAAAAACTTTCCCTGCCTTACCTGGAATATCTGACAGTAGCTAGAGTCAAAATTACTTGATGCCATAGGAGTAACATGCATTAACATGGTGATTTTCAGATGCTTATTACCAACCGATCCCTTCCTTCAAACAGAATCAGAAGCCAGAAGCTGAATATGTAAAGACAGAGCTGGTCTGGTTGTCGTGTAGGTAGAGTCCTGGGATCTCCCTGGAAACCAAGCCAGCTTTTCTCTACTAACCAGAAGAAGCTGCTTAAAGATCACAACGCTGAGATGCGTGGGGAAAATGCTGACCTGGAATCAGACAGTTTGTTTCCAGCTTCCCTAAGTGAGAGCAACTTCGGGCAAGTCACTTAACTTGTTGGAGATTTACTCTCATTTATAAAACAGTCCTTTCAGTGCGAAGACTGAAGGAAATATTAGATACGATGACTTTGAAAACTATAACTTCTCATAGTCTGTAACAGTTATTATCACTAGAATTCAGGACACAAGGACCTGAAGTATGAATGCCATAATGAATTCTCTGATTCTGACAATCGCAAGCCTAGGGCTACTGTTTGGGGCTGCACAGGTGGCAGAAAGTCATTCCTGAGCAAGCACATCCTGGGTCACAGTCCTGGGTAACATTGGCCCTCCAATTCATTCACTTCTTAGAACCTAGCATTTCTCTTTTCCTTAAACGGGAAACCTTTATCCTATTACACTTAGCTGCAGTGTCTTTTTTTAAAAAAGATTTTATTTATTTATTTGACAGAGAGAGGGCATAAGTAGGCAGGGAGGCAAGCAGAGGGAGAGGGAGAAGCAGGCTCCCGGCTGAGCAGAGAGCCCTGACAAGGACCCTGGGATCAAGACTGGAGCCAACGGCAGATGCTTAACAACTGAGCCACCCAGGCACCCCTTAATTGCAGCGTCTTTACCATTTGTTAAGTTTACCTTAGATATTGCTTGAGAATTCAGAGAGGAAAAGCAAAAATATATTCAGCAGCATTTTACTGATTTATTCAATATGTTTAGAAGGAATTAATCTCTCCTTGTTTTTGTTACTACTGAAATTTGTATCAAAAACTGTCAGCATATATTAAACGTTATAGCCGTATTTCACAGTTAAGAAGGCTTGAATAGTAAGACTAAATCAAGTTTGCAGTAAACTAAGTTTTCATCTTTGTTTCCTGTTTTCTTATATTCAATTTGAAACAAGAACAGGAGTGACTCATTCAACACACAAAAATCTCAGCAAAAAAACCCACACACAAACAAATATATATATTGCCAAGCCTAACCAAGGCAAGGTACTGCATATATGAAGGCAGACTAAGCTATATAATATGTCACAATGAATTTTTAAAAATAAAAACTGGACATCAGCAAAATCCTCCATATCCTTAATCTCTTCTTTGAATATGCTTCTCACCTGATTGTTCAGTAGAAACATAGCTTTTTTCTAAGGACACGGTTCCCTCTTTGCCTCTCTAAAGTGGTGGCTGATACGTTCCCCACAGTCCTTGTTCCGCTAGCTGGAGGTGGGGCAGTCGTGCATTTGTCTTCTTTCCCATTGTCACTTTGACCCCATTCTCCCTTTATCCACTTCTACCAGCCCTGAAGCTCAAGTCAGCTAGTCGCATCCCCATTATTACTTATTGTTAGCCATCTATTGATTAATAAATCACTCCCTTTAAAGTCTTCATTATTTTCATTTCCTGGTTCACTAACACTCTCTTTGACAAATTTCCGTTCTGATTTCTAGCAATGCACATGTTTCTTTCTACCTTGTGGCCTCTAGGTTCTTTGAACTCCCCTCCTGCTATGATGCCTTTTACTTCCTGAAATTCCTACCATGTACATAGATTTTGTCATAATTAGCTACAAACTGTCCACAACCCCAATGTCATGCATATCTCTCTCTGATCGATGCCTCTTATCTTTCTAGCTCAGACCCCCTTAAGCCCCCCAGACAACCTTTCCAAATTACCAGAACCTCCAATCTTTGACTATACCTCAATTTCATAATCCCTACTTCCCTGATATCATTTCCCTCTCATTATCCAGTTTTAATTCCATGGCTAGTCATTAGAGTCACTCTCAGGGACACATCTCCAATTCCCTGTTGCTTTCTACCTTCTTAGTTGCAGGACAAAAAAATAACTGCAGCTCCGGTTGAATTCACGCTTCCATCATCTCTCCACCGGCACATGTGCAAGTGAATGCAAATGGAGAAAAACATAAAACAACTCTCTCTGCTCCACTTTAAATTCATGACCACATTTCTCATGTAAGCCCTAATGTAACACAGCAATCTCTTCTCCCTCTCAATCTCCCAGATTTGCAAGAAGACCATTTCACGTTCTCACCTTTCTACAAACTTTCATCACCCTTCTTCCTCATGCTAAGTCTCAGTTAAAACCCAGTTTTCCAATTCGCTCAGAAAAATTGAAGCAAAGAGCAGAAACCTTCCACAGACAACATCTTATCAACCCTCTTAGCAGTATCTGTAACCCATATATTTTGCCTTAAAGACAATTCCTCCACTTATATACTAACTCCCATTTTCTCTCTTGTCACCTTCAAGAATATTCCCTCTGATTCTTGCATTATTAATCCTCCCTCTCAGTGGGGTCGCTTCTATCTGCATAAAAAAGACACTGTTGGGGACGCCTGGGTGGCGCAGTTGGTTGGACGACTGCCTTCGGCTCAGGGCGTGATCCTGGAGTCCCGGGATCGAGTCCCACATCGGGCTCCCAGCTTCATGGGGAGTCTGCTTCGCTCTCTGACCTTCTCCTCGCTCATGCTCTCTCTCACTGTCTCTCTCTCTCAAATAAATAAATAAAATCTTTAAAAAAAAAAAAAAAGACACTGTTGTTTCTCCTATCTTAAAGAAAACCTCATACCACTTCCTCTCTCTGTACTACTATGTTTCTCTGACACATTTGTAGCAAAACTCCTTGAAAGAGTTGAGGACAGTCTGTTCACTGTTTAATTTGTTTCCTTCTATTCTATTTAAACATATTCTAATTAGCTTTTCACATGCACAACCCCACCAAAACCAGTCTTGAAAATTTGAACAATGTCTTCCCCACATTGCTAAACTCACGGGGCAATTCACAGTCTTCATCCCAGCCAGATTTACCAGAGTCCCTTAACAGTTCATCTCTCCTGGTTGTTGACATACACTCTTCAGTTGGCCTCTGGGTTATACCTTCCTGGCTTTTCTCCTACTCTACTGGTGCCTACTTCTCAGTCTACTATGCTGTTCCTGATGTCTGCAAACAGTGTATTGAAATTAGTTGTTTTCAAATTGGTCTTCCATTTCTCAGCCCTTTTCCTAGATGGTGCTCTTTATAATGGCAGAGACTACGTATTATTCATCTTTTCATGAATTTCATACTAACATATACTGGGATTCAGGAAATGTTTGCTGGAATTTGTATTAGAATAATTTACCCTAGGGGCACCTGAGTGGTGCTATTAAACATCAGACTTTAGGATTTGGTTCAGGTCATGATCTTAGGGTCCTGAGATCAAGCCCCTCATCTGGGCTCAGCATTGAGCATGAAACCTGCTTTAGATTTTCTCTCCCTCTCCGTCTGCCCTTCCCACTCATGCTCTCTCACTTTCTAAAATAAATTAATAAATCTTTTTAAAAAACCATTTACTGGGCACCTGGGTGGCTCAGTCTGTTAAGCATCTGCCTTTGCCTCAGGCCATGATCTCAGGGCCCTGGGACCCAGCCCCCATGTCAGGCTCCTGCCTTAGCCAGAAGCCTGTTTCTCCCTCTCCTGCTGCCCCTCCCCTGTGCTCTCTCTCTCAAGCTCTCTTTCAAATAAATAAAACCTTTTAAAAAAATCATTTACCCAAATACTCCTGTGACTAATGAAATCAAACATCCCGAGAATGATTTATATTATAAAGGAGGGCCCAATCAATTTGTAATTAGTGTTTGTAAAGAAGTGATGATA
Source organism: Neogale vison (assembly GCF_020171115.1). NCBI lineage: Eukaryota > Metazoa > Chordata > Mammalia > Carnivora > Mustelidae > Neogale > Neogale vison. Next base: position 74,951,938 of record NC_058102.1, read on the forward strand.
TTTATCAGTGCCAGAAAACTCCCATGTTTGATTATATTTTATAAGGAATTTTTCCTGACCTTGGTACAAACAGTCATCCCATTTCAGAAAAGAAGTTGGTGTATTTATTGAATACATGTTTCATGAAAAGGCTTATTTAACCAGTTCAAGCACCTGCACAGTATGTTTCATAAAATTTTAATTCAAAGAGCTAGATCTGAGGTCCTCACAGTTTTCGGTAAGTGTTGCTTCTTGATATCCTAGCTAAGTTCTATCTTTGAAACTCTCCCTTTGTGTCACATCTTGCTTTCCATTCCTTACAGTGTCCTGGAATGGATAATTGTAATTTTTGCTATCTTTTCAGAGGAATTTAATTAAAAAAAATCTCTTAAACTATACAATCCAGTTTTATGTATTTTTACATAATTCTTTCATTTCTCTTATGTGATGATTTTAAAAATTATTTTCCAAGCAACCATAGCTTATTGTAAATCCATGAGCACATATAAGTCAATGATTTCTTCCCATGAATGCTTTCTTGCTTTTGTTCTTGTTCAGTTGGCTCTGCCATTAGGTTTCCTAATTACTTTTCACTTAGACACTTAGACTCCTCTCTAGCAGTGGCTAACCTACATAACTCCTCATCCTCAACAATTTATTTTGCCACTTATTATTCACCTCTTCTGGACATCATTAATAGAATGCATGGAAAATTGGTCCTCATACTCATCTTAGGAGTATACCATCATTAACCTCTTTCTAAAATGAGCAGTTTATCTCACAACTTGATGCTATTATTAAAGGAGCAAAGTGAAGTAGAGAGATGACCAATCAATCAAAGTGTCATTTGATGCTTATTAGGTACCTACACAGTGATAGAAATTAGGAATGCATGAAAGTGGCTACACAGCCTTGTTCTCTGAGAAGGTAGCATTGAGTTTGGCAAGCAGCTACAGCTTAATATTAGGACAATCAATAATTGCTAGATTGTAGCAACTCTCCTTTAAGTAATAAAGAATAATAGCTTATAACTGGCCAGAGAAAGTAGATTCTCAGATACATTTTCCTTAAACATCTTATAGTAGATAAAAAACAGGTCACCATTCCAGACATGGGAAGCAATACAGGCAAAAACACAGAGGCAGAGAGGTAAGGTCTACAGGAGGACAGTCAAAAGACAGAGCATTCCTTTCGTGGGCAGTCATAAAATATCCATTTGGATAGATAGATGAGGTTATCAAATTCATTAATTTATTATTATTTTTTTTAACTAAAAAATGTAGCCTGAGTTCCTTCAGTATTTTATCTAGGTGTCAAGAACAATACCAAAGTGAACTTGGCAGATTTTCTGCCTAAGAAAGCAACACAGAGCTGTATGTGTGGGGGAATATGGAATTAAAATGCTTGCATGGTAGCTTGGTATCATCCAATTTTAATAGTTCAAATGGCAGGCTTTGCAGTGGTTTAGGCTATGCTTGTAATGATTTGAAGAGTCACGGTGCTTTTTATAAAGGGTCTTAGATTCTTCCTTCACAACTGCCCTCAGGCTTTTGTCTTTCGGTTGTTGTTTGCTTTTTCCTGATTTTTATCATGCTTTAACTATTACATAAGTTTCTAAATAGATGTCATTTTCTTTAGTCTGTCCTTTAAGCTATTGCCAAATTAATTTTTCTAAAACACAGCTCTTTATACAAGGGACTCTTCTGTGCCAAATATTTTTTGACAGGACAGAACTTGAACATCGTGGCCATGATTTCAAGGCCTCTTATACTTTGATTCTAGCTGACTTTCTCTTCTTCCTTTATTCCTCCACTGAACTCTATTTTCTGATCAAGGTATTTTACCTGCTGTTTTTATGGTAACGTTTCCTATTCAGTGTCTTTTCACATAAAATGTTTCCATTTGGGATGCACACCTTTTCCCAGTAGCCATTCATGTGAATTCCTGGATTCCTTAATGGCCCTTCTCTCAGCCTCATGCTGGAAATAATCTTTCTGTTCTCAGAATTCCACATTCTCCATCACAGTTTGTACTTGTAATTCCTTATTTTGAAGTTGGTCTTTCAAGTCTTGTCTTTGCATTATGTTGTAAATTTTTTTCCAGCTCCCTCAGATTTACAGAGTAGACGGAGTATGCATAATATTTGGTGATACTCATTACTAAATATCTACTGAATAAGACTACAGGATGAATGAACAGTCAGTCAATCAAGATACAGGCTAGAAGAATGTTAGTAATAAAGAAATACACGGATGCCTCCTGGCTGGTTGCTTGGTCTCTGGCAGGCTGACAGGACCAAATGTACAGGCATTTGAAAAGGAAGATGAGAACCTGGAAAATTTGCCCATTTCCAGCAATGCTGTTAAGTTCTGGACCAACCAAAATGTTATGAAATTATAGAGACAAATAAAGCTTGAAAGGCTAAGAAGTTTGTCATCTACTGTCTGAGCCAAGTCAAAGGGAGTCCCAAGAGCAGACTGGAGCTGGCATAGCCTAAAGGTGATGATATCAAGCATTAAATTAATTGTGTGTATGTGTGTGTGCATGTGTGTGTGCATGTATGTGGTCTGATTTTGCTACATTTTAGTGAGAAGTTAGGATCTGAGCAGAATAATCTAATCTATGATAATGTACCTTTGATCTCTTTGTCCAAGTGGGCTGCCTAATGCACTCAGCAATTTCCTCCTCCTTCTATATGAGGTTATTTCTGGTGTGATGAAGTAGTTAACGTAGTTGAGGGGTTTGGAGAACTACACACAATCAAGTTTTCTGCAAGGAATTCATCTCAATGCCAAAGAGATTAAAATCATGACTCTGATCATTCACAATAACCACTTATAATTTTAGATTTCTGAGAAAAATGAGCAGGAAGATACCCTTATTTTTCAATCTCCAAACCGTCTGTCCACAGCAGACTTTGTGACCCACATCTTTGAGTTCAGAAAACTATATCCCCTTGGCTTTCACACTTAAACTGTGAAACCATCAATCGGGATAAATTTGAATTCTAACTTTGGCCAGCCGCACGACTTCAGGCAAATTTTTAAATCTCTCTGGGTTTGAGTTAACTCACAAGTAATGGGAATGATTAATAATACTTACCTCATGCAGGTTGGCCAAGGATTAGCAGGAAGGCTGCCTGGCATAGTGGCTAAATTGCAAGTGCTCAAAATAATTCTCTCCTTCTTCCGTTCTTCCCCACTCATATAAACAAGAAAATTCAAAGAGGCAGATGAAATGATATCAAAGTTTTAGTAAAACTTTGAATTTGTCTTCCACTTTTTCTCTTAGAAAATATGAGATATGTATAATTCAATCTTTATGTTTTTTTTTTTTAGGATCAAGAGAGAAAGTGTACTGTGCCGGGTGCACTTATCAGTTAAAAGAGCTGAATAATTCTAAATGCTAAGCTCACTGATGTTCATAGCTGCTGCTAATATTTAAAAAAAAATGTTTTGTAAATTAATTGAACATTTTTACCCTAAATTTTTTGAGTGTCTTTAAGGCTTTATCTTCACAGACACAAAAATTTTTTTTACAGTTAGTGTAATTTGAAATACACTATAGCAAATTATTTTCATTCAAGAGATCTTCTGCTGGGGGCGCCTGGGTGGCTCAGTGGGTTAAGCCGCTGCCTTCGGCTCAGGTCATGATCTCAGGGTCCTGGGATCGAGTCCCGCATCGGGCTCTCTGCTCAGCAGGGGCCTGCTTCCCTTCCCCTCTCTCTGCCTGCCTCTCTGCCTACTGTGATCTCTCTCTGTCAAATAAATAAATAAAATCTTTAAAAAAAAAAAAAAAGAGATCTTCTGCTGATTTTTCCAAGCAGAGTTAAAATGTATCTCCACAAAGAGGGCTTCCTTTTCCCTCATTTTCTGTACGCTCCTCAGTATGCTCATGATATTTACCAAAAGCCTGGCAGAGCGTCTCGCACACTGCCCAGTGTAAGAGTTTGGTCTGTGTGGATTCAAATAACACTTTCCTGTGGTTCCATGTTGACAGTGTAGTTGCTAAACAACTGTAGATTAAACATTAGTGTCTGTAACTCAATTTTGATTGTGAAGTTCTCAAGGATTTCATGACAGACTTTGCAAATGGCTGTTTTCATGGTATTTATTGGTCAACTTAAACTAAATTGAAAGACTGCAAGTAGTATCTATTGAGCCATGATATTTCAAGGGAAAGAGTTCATAAATAATAACCTGTAGTTATATGATTTTACCGAGACTTCAGAGTCTACTAAACGTTCTTGGTACTGCTCCCTGTTTGGCTCCTTTGTCCTGAGTTTCTTTGATTCTTACTCTGTCCTTTTCATCTTTATTCAGTTATCTGTTTCCTGTGTCCTTCTCATTTCTCCTGTTTGTCTTTTCTTTTCTCCTTTCCCACCTCAGTTTTTTTTTTTTCTCTTATGAAATCACACACACACACACACACGCCCAGTTTTATGTATTTGATCTTTCCTTACCGGGATGAAGATGTAGGCTCAGTAGTTTGTCTTTGCACACGTGCATGTTTAATTAAATGTTCTTTTAAAGCAGTTTGGACTTCTGCTGGGATATCAGGGGAAGTGTGGCTGATTTTTATAGCAGGTTCAATAACTTTTAGAGCTGGCTTTTCGTTATCTTTAACTTCTTTTTTCTCTTCAGTCTCAAAAACTTCAGTAGGAGCACTTGAAATGCTCTGTGGAAGGGTACTGATGTTGGAAGTCACCGGTTTGCTCTTCCAGCAAGGCCAGCACAGCTTCCAGAAGACAAAAAGTGAAACAACCAACAAGGCCAGGCCACAGAAGCTGACAACCACCGCTAACAAGCTGACTGAAATATCTGGAAAAAATTACAATGTAAAGAAATGTTAATTCATTGAGAGTGTAGATAAAAGAGCAGCAATGGAGAGATAATTTACCTACGATTATTATTAATAGCTTTCTGACTGAGAATTTCAAAATTTACTTTTAATTTATCTGTGTAGGGAGGAAAGATTAATAACTGTGCCTGAAAATTCTCAAAGGAGATATATGAAAACTTCAAACTGTACACAGAAAAAGCATATTACTTCCAGGAACACTACAAGGGGTTCAAGAGTTTGCAAACTGAAGGTGGCAGCTTATAATCTGTCTTGAAGTTACAAAGCTTAAGAAATTTGGAGAGGGCCACCTGGGTGTCTCAGTGGGATAAGTCTCTGCCTTCGGCTCCGGTTAATGTCTCAGGGTCCTGGGATAAAGCCCCGCAATAGGCTCTCTACTGAGCAGGGAGCCTGCTTCCCCCTCTCTCTCTGCCTGCCTCTCTGCCTATTTGTGCTCTCTCTATCAAATAAATAAATAAAATCTTTAAAAAAACAAACAAACAAAAGAAACTTGGAGAATGCACACAGCAGGAAAGGCTTCTGTTTGCTTCATCTTTTTATCTAAAGATGCAAACTTCTCACTCTTGAAGCAGAGAATAATGTTAAGTATTTGCATAAACCACTTTCTATAGTCTAAATGAGGATAACATGTTACTAACAGAGAATGGGTATAGTAATAGCGTATTTTTAAATTCCCCTGGTCTGTTCTGATAACCTTGTATGTTCCTTCTTTTTAGAGTTCCAAATTAATGATGTGTTACCTAAGTATCTCTAAAATAAACTTACTTTAAAATATTTACAAACTTAATACATGATAATTATGCAAAATAATTTAAAGAAATATAGCAAAAAAAAAAAAAGTTAGTAAGATTGAGTCAATAAATGAATGGGAGAGAAGGAACAAATCTCCTGTGCAGAATTTCAAACAATTTATGTAGATATTCTGCTCTCAAGGAGGTGGAGCCCAGCTCTCAACTCCTTAAGTGTGGACTGCACATAGTGACTTCCTTCTGAAAAGGAGAGCATGGAAAAAGTAAGGGTAAAAAAAAAGGGTAACTCTAGAAACCTCACTGGGGTGATCGAGATGAACATCGACAATGATGAATCATGTTGCTAGTATGCACCCCTGATAAGTGATGAAAATGGCACTCTAACTCTGTTGTCTTCTTCCCCAAATCCATAACCCGAAGTCTAAACATTAGAAATATGTAAGACAAATTCTGGTAGAAGGGCATTCTATAAAGTATTTGATGAGTACTCTTCAAAACTGCCAAGGTTCCCAGATAAAAAGATAGCCTGAGAAATGATCACAGCCAAAAAAAGGCATGACAACTAAATAAAAGATGGTATCCTAGACAGACTCCTTGAATAGAAAAAGGACTATTAGGTAAAAACTAAGGAAATGGGACTCAAGTATGGACTTTAATTAACAATGTATCAATACTGGTTCATTAATTATAACAAATGTCCCATATTAATGTTAAATGTTAATAATAGGAGAAACTGGGTGTCGGGTACATGGGACCTTTGTACTATTTCCCCCAATTTTTATGTAAATCTAAAACTGCTCTAAATTGTAAAGTCTTTTTTTAAAAAAAGTTAATGATTTTCCACTACCCACTTCCATTTTCAACCTCCTAAGATAACCAAAGTTAGCAACTTGGTATAATAGCACTCTTCAGAATCAAGCAGAGTTCCTGTAAAGGGAGATTTTTCTAGATGTAAATAACCTTGTAATTTTCTTTTACAACTTTGCTTAGCCTCATTTTTGTAAAATATGAATCCAATATCTTTTATTTGTTCAAAATAAAAAGTTAGGAATATGTTAGAGGCTGAACTCTTATCTGTTCCTTTATCTCTTCCACTTTCTTACGTTGAAGTCCTCATATCCTAGGGCCTCAGAATGTGACTGCATTTGGAAACAGAACCTTTAGATTAGTAATTGAGGCAAAATGTGGTCCTGTGAATAGGCCCTATTCCAGGGACTGGTGTCCTTATAAGAAGAGGAGATGAGGACAAAGATACTCAGGGAGAAAGACGATGTGAAGACACGGAGAAGGTGGCTGCGTACAGGCCAAAGGGGACAGCTCTCAGATAAAAAATCAACCCTCCTGACACCTTGATCTCGGACTTTTGGCTTCCACAACCGTGAAGAAATAAGTTTCTGTTAAGCCACCAGTCTAGGTATCTTGTTATGAAAGACCTAGCAAACTAATAAAGAACAAATCTAATTTCCTTTAACTACTACTGCAAATTCAGGATTTCCCACTCCTCTCTAGAAGCAACCTTTGATCCCAGTTTGGTGTGTATCTGTCCAGCCCAAGCACTAAGGTATTTCTTAAAAAAAAAAAAAAAAAACAACTCACAAAAACATATAATTGTTTAATATACTTTTTAAAAAACACAAATAGCTTGCTACATATTTCTCTAACTTTTTTTTAAGTTCAATGATCCTTGAGGTTTAACCTCATCTCACATGTATTCCATAATACTTCCTCATGACAGCTATTTAGATTATGTCCAGTGTTTTGCTGTTACAACAGTTACTTACAATGAGCATCCTTGTACCTTACTTCTTGTGTGTATTTGTGAATATTTTTCTAAGGTCAGTATCTAAAAATAGAATTGCAAAGTCATAGGTTATGCACGTTTTGATGTTACTAGATACTTCCAAAAGAACCCCAGAGTAACTATAACAAAAACATTTTATGAGTTTACCAGTTCCTACAGTCTCAAAAAAATGCTGATGTACTTTAATTCTCACTAATACGATCGGGAAACGATACCTTGCTTTAATTTACATTTTCCTGAGTAGTAAGATAAAATGGTTGTGCTTAAACTCTTAATTTGTAGCTAATGGAAACCTACTCAGAAATTGAAATAATTCTAAGTTTTTAATGCTACTTCATTATAAGAATAAAAATTAATTTGACAAGTATTATACATAGATATTAATATTATCTCATTTTTCCAGTTGCTTATTAAAGCAACCATTGAATATCTTTCCCATTTATATTCCATTGATGAGGAATGTGTGATCACACTTTACATTTTGTAGTTTACCTTATTTTTACTTTTTAATTGTTCATTAGTCCCAGGGCTTGAGGAAAAAAAGAAAAAATATATAAAGTGTGCTTCCTGATGATTAACTATGGCTTTAAATGGAGGAGTAAACACTATAATTATGGATTCATAATCTTTATGTATATTTGGCTCCATTTATATTATATTTTTACGGATATTTTAACTGTTCAATCTGCTCATTTCTACCCAGTTGGAGCCAAAAGCCAAGAAATAAGGAAACTGCGGGACAATGTGGGGTAGGGTAAGGATGCAAGTAGTTTTCAGTTCACAACTGAAAATGCCTCCCTTCTTACTTATGGGTATTAGAGAACTTACGATCTACCCACAACAATTTGATGGCACTCATTTATGCCACTGTTCCTAAGTGATGGGCTTTGGCATTCACAAGGTTGTTCTCATCCTAGGAAAAAGTGCTGTGAAAATCTCTGACCTTAATTCCATTTTCCCTACTGATGACAATTTTCTTTCTAGAATCAGTATCTGGGGGTGCCTGAGTGGCTCAGAGGGTTGAGCCTCTGCCTTTGGCTCAGGTCATGGTCTCAGGGTCCTGGGATGAAGCCCCACATTGGGCTCTCTGCTCAGCAGGGAGCCTGCTTCCCTCTCTCTCTCTGCCTGCCTCTCTCTCAGCCGCTTGTGATCTCTCTCTGTGTCAAATAAATAAATAAAATCTTTAAAAAATAAAAAAATAAAATCAGTATCTCGTTCTACCTTTTAGGGGGCCATAAACTATTTCATCCACACTAGTTACTTGTGCAAGTGAAAAGCTGTGCTACCACACATGCCAGGACAGCAGGAAGAAACCCATCCCGTCCTGGCATCTGAGACATATGGTTGCCTTACCTGTCTTGGCCTAATATCCTTCCAGGTCACTTTTTAACCATCTGGGACAAATCCAAACTTTGTAAGGCATTCCATAGCATCTCTGGGATTTGGCCACTTGGTATTGATCAGCTTTATTCTTTTGCCACCTTCCCACCTAATCCCCTTCCCCTGACCACATATTGTCTTATGATTTTGTTCAGGCTGTTTCATGTAGCTCCATGTAACTGCATTTTCTTCTCCTCTTTGGCTGCCTGGCAAATTTGTACTCAATAATCAGATCCAATAGTTCCTCTTTCTTGACCCTCTCTGTCTCTTCCATTCCTAAGAGCTTTGAAAGGACACCCACCACTATAACACTGCTATTATAATAACTTGATTGTCTTTTAATTCTTTACTCCATCTCTGGGACATGGTGTTTTTCAAAAATTGTTATTTTCTTTTGGACATTAGAAAGGCAACATGGTACACATCATGTGGGATAACATCAGTAACCAAACACATCAATATATCTATAATGAAATGTATAAGTGGGATCACTGAAGATTATAAGTAGTGTAATGCCAATTCAGGTTAGGTGTTGATGCCAAAGTGCTACAATTTACAGAATACTTTTTTGTTTTTTTTGGTTTTCAGCATTTTGAGGTATCATAATTGTGGACAAGACATTATGAACCTGTACTTATTGTGTTTTTCCAGATGTTCCCGTCCTACATAGACTCTCATTCCTTGATCTTCAGAGCAGAAACCGAACGTACTCACTGTTTTAGTGTCTGGTATTTATTACATGGTCAAAAGTGTTTATGGAGTTACTGCATACATATTTTGGGAGTTATCTGACAAGGAACTCAAATATCTGTGGATTTCAATGTGGCTGGATGAAAAAAATTGAGTGATTTGGAGGGAATATGCAGAAATCCTTGTACTAGGAAGGAATCCTTGTACAATATAGCCTATAATATAGTTTATAATATAGTTTATAGATCTGGGTTCAAATGTCAACTCCACCACTGTGACTTTGGGGAGGTTGGTTAGTTAGGTTTTAAGAGGCTCAGAAAAAAAAGGCGTGTTTATAATTATTTCATAGGGTGTTGTCAGGTTTAAGGAAATGTATATAAAATAGTTAGCCTTGTCATTTGCATAGTAAGTACAGTGATGGGTTGCTATCAACTATTTACTTTTCTTTAAACAAGAGTACTGAGGGAAAAAGAGGCATAGTTATAGATGGGGTGTGGATAAATGGATTGAATGGTGATTCACAAATTAGTAAGAACAGGAGAGACTCATCTAATGATATCTGGTACTGAAAGGAGTGAATTTGTTTAAAATGAACACCATCATTTCTAAGTAAACGCTAATGTTTCAGGAAGCTAACAAATAACATCCCATTTTTCTACCCATATGTGCTCAGAACAACTGAGAGGCAGACACAGTGTTCAAACAGGTAGCAAATAAATACTAGCAGCTATCAGCTTAGGTGTAGCAGAAAGTGGACTCACTAATATACTACCTTGAATTTAATTACACTTGTCCATATAGTCACAAGTGTGGCTGGACTACCACAGGTATTCCCCATGAGGACTGGACCTTGTAAAATTTACTACATGGAGGAGTAGAGAATATTTGTTTCCTGAGGATATGAAGCTTACACCTCGAAGAAGGGAGAAATAGGGAGAAATGGCATTTCTCAGAGATGGGGGTTGGCCAAGATTCCAGGATTATTCCTATCTTATAGTTCCTTCCATCCAAAAACAGAGCAAAGGGGAAAAGGTATTTATTCTCAACAGTAAAAGTGAGAAAAGTTGGGATAATTCCAATTTTATCCTGAAAAAATAAAACTAAAGTTATAAAAGTAAGCTTATTGTATTTTATATATTTTTACATTGCCTGCTATTATAGTTGTAAGTAATTAAATTATAAGTATTAAAGACCCAAATCAACTGTTTAATCCTTAGGTCTTTATGATTTTTTTTTTCAACAAAATGTGTTCAGCAAAATAAAAAAAAAATCTGAATTTAAAAATATTAGGAGGATCTGGAAGAATTTATAAAGTCATCAAAATATTTTAAATGATATTTTTATGATTACAAGTCAATAATTAACCACGGCATGAAAAACGTTATGAGTCTAGACTTAGTTCAAAGAAAATCAGTAACTTCAGTCTTGACCTTAAATCAGGATACTGAAAAGGTCAGATACACATTTCAGAAGTAACACTCTGGCTAGGGAGAGGATCAGAGTGGAAGTGAGACTAGAAGAGGCAAAACTAGCTAACAGATTATGATAGTCATCCACAGAGGGATTACAGTGGTTCTGAATGAGGTTTGTTGGAATGGGGAAAAGAGCAGATTCAGGAAATCACTGGAAGTTTAAAACTCTAGTTAAGGAGTGTGAAGACTGAAGGACAAGAATGTGAGTTAGTGGGAGACAAATGGGATGACAAAGTCAGAAAGACCATGACTTTGAGCTTTGGTCATATTGAGTTTGAAGTACTTGTGGTCAGGCAAGTAGAAATTTTGAGGAAGCTATTGGTCATGGATGACTGCAACTAAAGATAAAATTAAGGGACTTTTTAAAATAGTGGAATCTGGATCCATGTAAGAAGACAGAAATTCTGTAGAAAACTGAGTACATCAATATTTAAAGAAAAAGAACTTAAAGGAACAAAGAGTCTATGTGCATAGGAGATTAAAAAATAATAGAGAAGTATGGGGGGGAAATCAGGTCAATGTGTTTTCACAGAGTTTGAAGAAAAATATTTTAAGAAGTAATCAACCATATAAAAAAGTTAAAGTAAGTTCAATTAGAATAAGTAACTACTAACATTAACAAGTAGGTCTTTGGTGAATTCAATGCAGTTGGTGAAGCAGAGGCTGTATAACCAGTTTAATATGGTTAAATAAATGATAGGAATGATGAAGTGGATTCTGTAAGAGTAGATAATTCCTTCAGGAAACTGGATGAAGGAAAGGAGGTGAGAGAAAGCAGTAACTAGAATAGCACATGGCGTTGATGAAGGTGTTTTATCAGGATGTGTAGTACTCAAGCATGTTTTAAAAATGAGGGGAAGGAATCGGACAAGAGTACACAGAAAGTTAAGCAAAAGGCATAATTAATGGTGAAGTCCCAAAACAGGAGACAACGGATGGATGGGGTCTGAGGTGACGGTGAAAGGACTGCCTCGTTTTTCCCTTTGCAAGAAAAAGTAGGTGGTTCTGGAATCACCTAAGTTTATAGGTCTTTGGGCAGAAAGTCAAGTGAATTCCTAACAAGTAGTATCTTCTCTCCAAAGTAGAAGTTAGGGTCAACTGCCGGTTATTTAGTGATATTTGGGGGAATTGTTTGGAATATTTGAACACACTGAGAAAGTTTTAAAATAAGAATTGTAGAGAACAGGAGAAACTCGAATAGGGAAACATAGGATTTCTATTCAGAATTGAGGGTTCTTTTGAAATGAGAGGCTAATAGAATGATGCTAGCCTGCCAGGTTTTAAAAATCCCCTGAATATTCAATTGTTCTGGTGTAGGGATAAAGAAGATAAATTTATCCATGAATGAGGTTCCTCTTCGCCGTAGTACAGGAAGATCCAAAATATACTTCAAAGGAAAAAAAATGACTGAGATGATGAAATGATGCAACATTAAGTATGGTGCCATATTTATTGGCAGAGGGTTCAGAGAATAGAAAGGTGCATGGGCTGGAGTTTCCAAATGAGAAAAGGTGAAAGCATAGAAACTTTTGGTTGGGGACTGGGGAGGTAAGATAGAGAAAAGATCACTGGGGTCAACACTGGGAGGCCGGAGTGATGAACGTAAACGAGTTGCCTTCGGGGCAGAGCCTCTGAAGTTATTCCTTGCAATTGCAAACTTGATGAGTAGGATCTATCTCAAATTTACAATGCCTCTGGATAGTTAAAAAGAATCCATTATATGACGTTCATCGTATTATATCTTGGTAAGCCTAAGAGTTAATGAATTATACAGATATTAGACTAGGTACCAAGATAATCAGGTTTAAAATTGCTCAAACTCTGGTTTGATTACATATATATGCATAACCATTGCTTTACCACTATCTATTTACTTACCTTTCTGACTGGATATCTCTGACTCACTTTAGCTATAGAGATCTTACTCTCTTATTGTGTCTTAATATCTCAAAATAAAGTGACCCACTTCTAAAAAACTAAAACAACTCTCATCAGAAAACAGAATAAGCCAAAAAATGTGATTCTTCAGAAACTTAGTAAAGCAGAACTTTGCTATATAGTCTTTATAACCAGACCATAGCATTTGAATTCTCTGAGGCCGGTAAAATATGTTAGATCTAATTGCCTACTAACTATGCAGACAGAAAAGATCACACAGAAAAGCACAGACCAGTCAGCATGCTCTCAATTTCCATCACCACTGCCTTAATTGATATTCTTATGTTTCTGTATCATTTAAAAAAATTTTAAAATTCTAGTTCTTTGGTTTTCAAAATGTACAGATATATGATTTCTTATAATTAATCAAAAAATTATAATTTAGGGGTCCCTGAGTGGCTCAGTGGGTTAAGTTTCTGCCTTCAGCTCAGGTCATGATCTCAGGGTCCTAAGATTGAGTCCTGCTTCGGGCTTTCTGCTCATCAGGGAGCCTGCTTCCCCCTACTTGTGATCTGTCTGTCAAATAAATAAAATCTTTTAAAAAAAGTTATAAATTTAGTTCATTGGCGTTCTAAGCCTTTTCTTTCTTTGGTTGCTTCCCATTACTGCTAGAACACAGGCCACATTTATGGCATCATTCCATAGAGAGGGGAAATAAAACTCAAATTTGCAACTCTTATTCAAAAAAAGTTGAGGAGGGGTGCCTGGGTGGCTCAGTGGGTTAAAGTCTCTGCCCTCGGCTTGGGTCACGATCCCAGAGTCCTGGTATCGAGCCCCGTGTCAGGCTCTCGGCTCATCAGGGAGCCTGCTTCCTCCTCTTTCTATGCCTGCTTCTCTGCCTACTTGTGATCTCTGTCAAATAAATAAATAAAATCTTAAAAAAAAAGTTGAGGAAATGCGGGTCTAGGATAAAAATTTGGAACTATCTTTAAAGTTAACCTATTTATTCTCTTCATAATGGTATTACAGTTGACCCTTAAATAAAGAGGAAATTGGGGCACTACCCCAAGGTGAAAATCTCCATATAACTTTTGATTCCCTAAAAGTTTAACATTATTTATATTTCATTTTAAATTTTTTAAACAGATTTTATTTATTTATGTGCAAGAGACAGAACACAAGTGGGGAGAGGGGCAGATGGAGAGACATTAGCAGACTCCCTGCTGAGTGTGGAGCCCTACATGCGGCTCAATCCTAGGATCCTGAGATCATGATCTGAGCTGAGATCAAAATTCAGACGCCTAACTGACTGAGCCACCCAAGTGTCTCAAAAACTTAACTATTAATAGCCTACTGCTGACCAGAAGCCTTGCCAATAACATAACCACTTGGTTAACACATATTTGTATATGTATTAAATACTATCTTTTTACAATAAAGTAATCTAGAGAAAATACACTGTTATTGAGTAAATCATAAAAAGAAAATACATTTAGAGTACTTAATTGTACTATTAAAAAATCCACATAAAGTGGATCTGCACAGTTGAATCCTATGTTGTTCAAGGATTAGCTCTAGTGTTATAACAGGGCACAATTCTGATTTCTGTAACAAGGGGCCGAATTAACAATGACTTACACAAGGGAGAAGTTTATTTCTCAGTGTAATTAACTGTGTGATTAATTGTCCCAGCATAAGCAGGCCATGGCATACACATCAGCTTCAAGGTGTCTAGAATCCTTGTTTCTTCAGTTTGTTTTGCTATTCAAAGGTTTCTGCCTTCTCCTTTAAGTTCAAGAAGGCAAGTTAACCATGTCCACGTTCCAGGCAGTTGAGTGGCAGAATAACAAAGGAAAGGGAAGGTGAGAGTATGTACTTTTATTTTAAGGCCACAGCCTGGAAGTAGTACATATCATTGCTGCTAACCTGCTGATGGTCAGACTGATTGGCTGACTGATTGATTTTTAAAGATTTTATTTATCTATTTGTAGAGAAAGAGAGAGAGCAAGCAGAGGAAGTGGCAGGCAGAGGGAGAAGCAGGCTCCCGGCTGAGCAAGGAGCCTGATGCAGGGCTCCATCCCAGGACCCCAGGATCATGACCGGAGTTGAAAGCAGACATTTAACTGACTGAGGCACCCAGGTAACTGAGTTGGATTTAGTCACGTGGTTGCACCAAACCAAAAAGAAAGCTCAGAAAAGTTGTCATCTTTAAATTTAAAAAATTTTAATTTATTTTAATGCTGTCACATACCTAACTAAAAATAAAGGATTCTGGCATGGAGCACTGGGTGTGGTGAAAAAATAATGAATAATGTTTTTCTGAAAATAAATAAATTGAAAAAAAAAAGGAAAAAAAAAGATTCTGATACTGTGAAATGGAAGAGGAAAATGAATACTAGGAAACAACTAGCAGTCTCTCTCTCTCTCTCTTTTTTTTTTTTAGAGATTTTTTATTTATTTACTTGACAGAGACAAAGAGATCACAAGTAGTCAGAGAGGCAGGCAGAGAGAGAGGAGGAAGCAGGCTCCCCGCTGAGCAGAGATCCCGATGCGGGGCTCGATCCCAAGACCCTGCGATCATGACCTGAGCCGAAGGCAGAGGCTTTAACCCACTGAGCCACCCAGGCGCCCCTAGCAGTCTCTTTTTCATCTATCAATCCAATACATAATCAACATATCATCCTTGCAACAGTGTTTTTTTTAATTTCCACTTAACTGTATTGACTTTTGCATTTTTCTTGAACTTCAGTAAACATAGACAACTTTATGTTAATACTATACTTAATTGATTGTAAAATGCACATTTTAAAAGATTTTCATTTTCTGAAATTAGAATATATCTTAGTATCAATGGCTTGTTCAATCACTAATAGCCAGGAAGTAAGTGTGTCATAATTTATTCTGAGTGTGTGCTAAAACAAAAGCATCAATGTTGGAAGTCACAGAAAGTGAAGTCTTAGTGGCTTGAAAGAAAACAGTAGAGAAAACATGAAACCTAGCCCTAACCTTACAAGCTAAACTTTTATTGGGGATGGAGGGAGAAGGCAGTGAGTCAAGTGAGTTTGCCAACATTGCTAACATTGCACATAACTGTACGGGTAGCTTACAGCACAACGCCAAAGGCCTTTGTATCTTTTATGAATTCTTTTAAGGCATTCTTGATGGCATAGATCCCAATAATGAGTGCAAACAAAGGTATCACCAATTCTGAATCAAAAACCCATTCAGAAGAACCACGTTCAATTTTATTTTATTTTTTTTTAAAGATTTTATTTATTTATTTGACACAGAGAGAGAGAGATCGCAAGTAGGCAGAGAGGCAGGCAGAGAGAGAGAGAGAGAAATAGGCTCCTTGCCGAGCAGAGAGCCTGATATGGGGCTCAAACCCAGGACCCTGGGATCATGACCTGAGCTGAAGGCAGAGCCTTTAACCCACTGAGCCACCCAGGCGCCCCGAACCACACTCAGTTTTAATTTAAAATTATTTTAACCCATTTATATGTTTTCCTTTTTATGTTTGTGCAACAGTGATATAACTTTAAAAATTTATGAGGAAGTGGAAATGCAACATGGGGGGTTAAGGGGGTAGGAGAAGAATAAATGAAACAAGATGGGATTGGGAAGGAGACAAACCTTAAGTGACCCTTAATCTCACAAAACAAACTGAGGGTTGCTGCGGGGAGAGGGGGGTTGGGTGAAGGGGGGTGGGGTTATGGACATTGGGGAGGGTATGTGCTATAGTGAGTGCTGTGAAGTGTGTAAACCTGGTGATTCACAGACCTGTACCCCTGGGGATAAAAATAATATTATATGTTTATAATAAATAAATAAATAAATAAATAAATAAATATGATATAAAAAATTTATGTCAGTTTTAAAATAAGTCTTTACATAAGTATGAAGCAAAAATTCTGTGTGATAAGAAGGCATTAAGCCACAATTTAACAACATTCTTTTTCCTTTTTGGTATCATTTAAATACTGGTGTCTCTTTTCAATAGCATCTTAGATTCAATCAAATATGGTATCAAATATGGTACTAAATATAGTATAAAAGTATCCAAATGTATAAAAATTCTTTACTTATGTTCATAATTGAGTAATTTATAAACTATGACTATCTTCTACATTTACAATAACTTGAACTATACATACTCTTTAATTAATGGTCTGAATACATTTTAACGTCTGGCAAAGTGGCTTTCACAAAAGTGTTCAATAAATATTTGTTGAATAAAAGCATAATGCTAACACTATCTCTTGGATAGAGTAGCAACTCATACTGTAACATATTAGAAATGATAATATGCTTCTTGATAGTTTTGTCAATTATTCCTATAAATATGACTACTGAAATAGAACTAAAGGAATAATAAAGACTATAAACAGTAGTCCTCATTGTTTGACTAAAATAATTCTGCAGGATGAACAAATTGACATTTACAAGGTTTCTTCAATTGACTGTAATGTTGTTTCTATTCAATAACAGAATGTTAAAGATCCTAACATACCTCACAATCCACCTGAATTAAAAAAAAAGTTAATACCAGTCCCCCACCTCCATCATTCTACCTTTCTAGCTCTGAGGCATCACAGCACAATTTCATGATTATATAGTCATGTGATGTGTGTGTGTGTATACACACACACGGAGTTTTATTTTCTCATAGTCTTACCTAAGCCTCGTTAATGTCAGCTCTTACAGTTTCAGTAGTCAATTAGAATATTTAACATTATAAGGAAAAAGAAAATGAGCTTATTATATAATAACAAGAAACCATCTCTTGGGGTGCCTGGATGGCTCAGTTGGTTAGGCATCTGCCTTCAGCTCAGTCATGATCCCAGGATCAAGCCCCACATTGAGCTCCCTGCTCAGCCGGGAACCTGCTTCTGCCCCTGCCTGCTGTGGCCCCTGCTTGTGTTCTCTCTCTCTCTCTGACAATTAAATAAATAAAATCTTAAAAAAAAAAAGAAAAAAAAGAAGCCATCTCTTCAGTTAGGGATTCTGTTTCTAAACTTGGCCAGTGTTGGATATTCTACCAACAGAAATAATTGGTATTGTACAAATTAGAAACAAGCAAAATAATTTACTGAACTTTACTAATAACACTTCCTATTAGGGGGTCTAGTTTTCTTTGACATCATTGCACTGTTAATAGTGATATATATAGATGGTTGATAACTTACATTAAATACCCAAAATATGGCAGGAAAATAAAGCAAAATTTTTAATGTATTATTTTTTTCTAATTACAAAGTAATAAAAAGAATTTAACTGACAATTTCATATCTGTTTTCATTACAGGCTTATTTATGGACATACAAAAGGGGCTGTATTTGTAATTACATGAGCTGAAAGTTGTGCATTTTGGACACACTAAAATCTTTTACATGATTTTACTGTTCAAATAAATTAGTTATATTTAGCTAAGAATTCATGAATAAACACTCTTGTACACTTAATTGCAAATGCATTCATGTACTCAGGCAAGGAAAATGAAGAATGTTGTGTCTTATACTTGTATGACAATACATCTAACAAAAAGAAATCTGGAGATTTGGGTCATAATTACACACTGAGAAATCTTTTTTTTTTTTTTAAAGATTTTATTTATTTATTTGACAGAGAACACAAGTAGGCAGAGAGGCAGGCAGAGAGAGAGAGAGAGACAAGCAGGCTCTGCACTGAGCAGAGAGCCTGATGTGGGACTCGATCCCAGGACCCTGGGATCATGACCTGGGCCGAAGGCAGAGGACACACTGAGAAATCTTATTAATACTGGCACCTGGGTGGCTCAGTTAAGCATCTGACTCTTGATTTCGACTCTATTTAGGCTCATCCCATGATCTCAGGGTTTTGGGATGGAGCCCAGCATCAGGCTCTGTGCTCAGCAGGGAGTCTGCCCCTCTCTTTCTCCTTTTCCCTCTGCCCCTTGCCCTGTTCATGCATGCTGGGGCTCTAAAATAAATAAATAAATCTTTAAAAAAAATTACCTTCCAATGTGGCACTAATTATAGCCAATGGCATTATAATAGAAAAGAGCCATCCTTACAAGCATTTGTTCCAGTGCTGTATAGCACCAAGAATGTGTCTCCCAGGAAATCCTCCTATTCCTACTTTTTGGTGAAACTAGGATAGGATCTAAGGAGTCCTGGGTTCTTATCCTAGTTGCATCATTAAATAGCTGTGATTTGAGGGGACGTTGCTAACTTTTCCTGCCTTGTATTTGCCACTGCAAAATGATGATTTCTAATTCTAAGTGGTATGACTAATAGGCATTTGAATAATGATATTATTTTTTCCCATGCTATTTTCTACTTCAGCAAACAGGCTTTCTTTACTGTTATAAATTGATATTTAAAATGGATATTCCCATTTTTCTAGAACTTCAATAAAGTCAATAGTTTTATTATGCAACACTTAACAAAAATTTAGCCACTGGATCTTAGCCTTTCCTGAACACACTCTAGGGAAACTCAGTGGACATCCATATGGGGTTCAGTTGCCTTTTCATTAGTAACTTGCCCATGTTCTAGGTTTTAAATGCCTCAAATGCTTTAATTTCTGCCACTTTCATAAACTACATATTTTGCATGCCTATCTACCTGGATCCTGTATTGGACACTGGAGACATGAAGACACAAGTATATATAATATAGTTTCAGAGGAATTTGGAAATGATTAAATAGCACCCATCATTTTACAAATAAAGAAACTGGTTTCTTGAGGATAAATTTATTAACTCATTTATTCTTTCTTTCATTTCTTCAACAAATATTTGTTGAGACCCTAGTAGGAGCCACAGATTTTTCTAGGTACTAAGGATAAGACCATAAAGAAACCACTGCTCTCAAAGGCTTATATTCTACTGACTTAATGTACATATCAGAAAGCACACAATTACATTTGCAAAATATAGATAATTTTAATTGTCATTAGAGATTCCAATAAACATTTGTGATAATGTTTACCTTCTACCAGCATTTTGTAAAAATGAAATCTTATAAGTGAATGCAGGTGCCTTCCGTTTGTCTTTTGCACAAAACAAAGTAACAATGATGATTAACTTTTAAAGAAAAGAGACTTGAATGAAATGGGCAGCTAAAGACCTTGTATATAAAATAATTCTTGTAAGAACCATATTTCAGAGATTTACAGCTCATATAAAGAGAAAATATAGATCTTAATTTGTTTCAAGAAAAAAAAAAAAGATTACAACAAAAAAAAGGTCCAGTCAGTATTGCCAAAATATTGGTATCTCAGAATTAACAAAAATAGATGTTTGCTGAGACTGGCTTGGCCTTTGAAGGTAGTTGTTCATTTCCCTTTGGAGCAAATGAGACCAAGCACAATATGTATTGATGATCATGTAAAAAAGAATAGAAATAGAAGGTGCCCGTTTTTCACTGGAATGACTGTGGAAGGAGGAAAAAAATCCTCTCACACATCCTTCTTCATATTGGCCTATCTGAATTCATTATGGTTCAATTACTCTTTCCCAGACCTATTATTCTTAAGGAAAAATTTCCTCTATATTTCTAAATTGTAACTCTTTATACAACCATTAGAATGTACAAAACTCAGTGGTGTAGTGATATAAGAATTATGAATTGAGTAGTCATCTGCTTTGTGTCTGTAGAGAAAACCTATGAAACATCCTTATTCATTTTAAGTCTTTATCATAAACTTAAAATGCTTTAATCTCAGAGGACAATCATGATATACTTTTAAAATTTTATTTAGCCATCTCTTTTATTAGTCAAGTAACTTTAAGGAAATTCTTTGATAGACCTCCTTATCCCTACATCTAAGAAATTGAGGAACACATGTATGAATTTATAAAAATTTGTTTAAACTTTTTTTTAGAATTTTTAGTCCCAAATTAAAAGTAAAAAATGCAAAATTAAAACAATGATGAATTAAATGTTTATTTAAAATAGGTCTATACAATTAGGATGTGACTGTGTGCTTCACTGGGTTTGATTATTTATGATTTATGTGGTCTGTTTATAGTTTCTTAATACCTCATAAATCTTTGGATATGGGGTAGCAGTTAAAGACTGACCAGCAATGAACCCAAATGCAGTTCAAAAACTATTATGTATCTTAGTTCTAGTATATCTGAAAAATAACATTTTGGTGGCTATATTGTTTTGTATTTTCCCTAAGCATTCTAGTATTAAATCATGTTGTACATGGAGATGAACTTAGTGGGTGACATGTCCATGGGGAGAGGGGAGTATCAGTGGTAAAAAGAGGGCAAAAATTTGATTTTCTAAAAACTGCACATGATGAACTTTCTAGTGAAAGGTAATGTTGATATCAATAATGTCTCTAACAAACTATTCCAAGAAAGTAAACTAACTAGTGTTGGCAGATTCATTCTACATTTTCATAAATTTTATGAAAACATGGCATTGGTCTACTTGATTGGTAAATCCTTAATGCCAGTAACATTGCAGCTGCTTCTGCTACTGCTGTTATACTAAAAAAGGATGTTTTTATTGGCATCTGAAAAACCAGTAGGAGAAGATCTTATTTATATACCTGATTTATTAGTTCTTCAATGTAGAACGGCTTTAATTGGGATTACTGGAATTTCTCTCCTACTCCTATGTGAAGGAATCTAAAACTACACTCAATCTGGAAGCTTGCAATTGTCACTGCAACCTTTGAATAACTGACACCACATGGGCAGTGCTGATTAACATGCAAAGTAAATAACCACTGTACCATTCAATGTCGATGTCCTCCTACCAATAATGTGTTTCCCATTAAACAAACAGAGAGTAGAATGATCACCTAGAAGAAGTGTTTTTATTTAGGGACTTATAATAAAGGGCACATGTTCATAAATTATAAGAAAATGAACAATGCGAAGCTGAGTGGCTAATTAATACAAAGATTCAGTAAATAATAGCTGAATCCATTTCACCATTATCGATTGGTGTTGGGAGTCGATTTGTGGGTTATTCTATTTCTGATTGTTGCATAGATCTACAAACAGAATATGTAAAGTAATCTTAGACATCTTTATATCTAATATACAACCTAATAGAATGTCTTCTTTAGTGGTAGCCACTCAAAATATATTCATATACTAAATCAAATACCCCATTTGGATAGTATATATATTTCACTGAACAGGAGAAAAATATCCATGTAATTGTTTTAGGCTAGTTTCCCCCCACTTTTTTCTATCCAAGCATCCAAAAAGTCCAAAATGAATGAGGACTACAACTACTTCTTGTATTGCTTAGAACAAGCCCAAACCCTTTCTGCAATTTGTATACTGTGTTATACCTTAAGTTTATATTGTTGTGTACTTAGAAAGATTTATAAGCTAGTAATTGGTTTCCAACCTTCACAAATTGTCCTCATTACCAGACACTCTGAGACCCAGGAAACTACTACTTGGTGTGTGATCACAAACAGTTGGATCACAGCATCAACTGTTAAATGACCAAATTATAGGTCTTTAAGTTTAAATACTCCAATTTCTTCCACTACCCCCTCCTCTGAGTCTTATCTTTAGCATGTATATTGCTAAAGACAGTTCGGAAGACTTTATCCAATAGCACCACAGAGGACTTCTAAGGTCATACTATTTTGAGGGTTTATCTCATGCTTAGCAACCAAACGCAGGACGCGCATATACACAGTATTCACCAGTCCCTTCCACTAATAGTTTTTTTCATACATTCCTAGGAACTGACACCCACTGAACAAGAGATAAAGACTTGTGTTTGTATATTTGCAAAATGTCTAAGTTTCCAGCATGTGGACAGCACTAATTATATGTATCATTCTGCTCCGGGTCCAAGTAGCAGAGTCTCTGCAGACAGAAAGAAGCTTCCCTTGGTTTCTGGGGCCATGACCAGGAAATTTGAAAATCCCAAAGATACTCCGTTTATGAAACGGTATGTAAATAAACCACATCTATCCCCCCCCCCCCAACACACCCCATTTCCTTTCCCTTTTCTTCAGCGATGGTGATGGGCAGGAGAGAGTCGCTAACAGCGCCCTCCTGACCGCCTTCCCAGGCTTTCTGTAGTCGCGCTCCACTCGCGTCCAGTGGTCCAGCTCTTACTTGTTGCCCTGGCTACCCTCAACCCACGAAGCCCCGCCGGGAGAGACAGTGACAGGAGAGCAAAGAGAGGGAAACAAGACCCACATTAGTAATGGCAATCTTCCAGCCGGATGCCCAGAATCCCGAAACCAGTGTGTGTGTGTCTCCCAAAGCAACAAGTGACCCTCGCAAGGGACTCTTGAAACCACGCGGCCCACAACTCTGGAACCTCTCGTTCGTGTGAACAGCACAACAGGCTGCACAAACCAAACATTGCGCAGGTGGTTAAAACCCTACCCAAGCCTGACCAAACAGTAGTTCTGATACGGTTCCCCCCACTCCCTGAGAAAAACCTGTCTCCTGAGGCTACTTTCCACCTGCAGATTTCTGACGGTCGATGTCCTTCTCCAACCCACCCCATTTTTTTTTTTCAAGTTTCCTGAACGGAGAGGGAGAATGTCCGTGTGTTTGGGTGTGTGTGAGGGCATGTGTGCGGAAAGGATTTATAAATTATTTTGTCCTTCCGCTTTATCTGTGCCCAGAGCCTTAATTGCCGCCTGAAAAAAAAAAAAAAAATGGGATCAATAAGCCCTGCTGTTTTGCCAACGTTCAAGAAGCCCTAAAAAATCATACTTAATAAAGGGACTTGGGATACTGTCAAAAGCTCGACAGGTTGCAGCCCCTAGTTACCCTCCTGGGAACCTTTCCGCTCCCGGAATCCAAGGCAGCCCGATTTGTAAGGCGGTTCTTCACTTCCAAGCTGGGATTCTGGGGTCCGGCCCCTTACCCAAGCTCGCGACCCGCGACCCGCGAGATGAGAGAGCGCAGCGCTAGTCCCGCGGGCAGCGCTGGGTAAGCGGGCTGGGTACAGCCGCCCGCGCTCGCCTCGCCACCCCGGAAGGGAGCCCGCAGGCGTGGGAGAGCGGCGGAGTGGAGATGCGGGAGCCGGGGAGCAAGTAGGGACGGCGCGGCGGGCAACGAGCGGACTAGGGAAGTGGAAGAAGCCGGGCAGGTGGAGACCAGGACGCCAAACCCGAACAGCCCACGCTCGAAGTCTCCAGGAGCTGCGCGGAAGAAGGAGCAAGGTAGGAAGGCGCGGCGTCCCACAGACGCCTGGCGCCGCGCGGGGTCCCCGCTGGGCGCGCGGAAGCGAGAGGAGCCCTCCCCGGTTACCTGTGCTGCTTCCGCCCTGGCTGCCCCTGTCCCGGGGGAAGATGCCCGAGCATTTCTCCCACTCCACCTGGCCCGCGAAGCACAGCTCGGTGACGATGTGCAGCGCCTTCTGGCACAGGCTGCTCACTCCGTCCTCCTTGTGGAAACTCATTGTTTGGCCTCTTACTCCCCACTCAGCCGTCCCTTGCCCCTTCCCGTTACCTCTAGGCTGGCCCCTCGGGCGCCCTAAGCCATAGCCCGCCCGCGGGGAAATGAGCGGGAGAGTGCGCTGCTCAGAGGCGGCAACTCTTAGGAGCCGCAAGTTAGCCCCATGGCAGGAGTGGAGGGCGCCGGGGAAGGCGGAGAGGCTGGGGCTGGAACCCGCGCGAGGCTTGCGGCGGCGAGGTTTGCGCCAGTTCTCCCGCCGTGCCAGCCAGTCGAGGCGAGCTGGAGAGAGAGACCCGGCATGGAGTGCGGGAGGGGCGAGGCGGGGGGAGACGTAAAAAAGCCTAAGCCCCGGGCTCGCTAGAACGCCCCCCTCCTCTTCCAAGCCTGTTTGTGCTTCTGGCCGGTGCCTGGCGGCGGCGCGTCCAATCGCAGCCCGGCGCGGGCCTGGACGACCCGTGGCGGTACCCGCAGCGCCCCCTCCCCGCCAAGCTGAGGATGGAGCTGGCCCCGGAGGACGGGCGGCCCCGCGTCGGTGCTGGGGTCCCTGGTTAGGCTTCGGGTACTGGATGCAGCGGGGCGAGGATTAGAGAAATATCCGTTTTCTCCGTACTTTTCCCAGCCTCGGTCCGCCCCCACCCGAACCTCAGTCCTCTACCTGTCCAACTTTGCTACACATGGGTGCTGCTCTCTCTCTGGTTTCTCAGGTTTTACTTTTCTGAAAAGTCATTTCAAGTAAATATAAACTGAATAAGTTAAATTACAAAAATGAACAGATGAATA
This sequence comes from Neogale vison, assembly GCF_020171115.1. Classification (NCBI taxonomy): domain Eukaryota; kingdom Metazoa; phylum Chordata; class Mammalia; order Carnivora; family Mustelidae; genus Neogale; species Neogale vison. Next base: position 74,976,916 of record NC_058102.1, read on the forward strand.
ATCAAGCCAGACGTGTATACAGAAAGAAAGATGTGCCTGGAAAGCACGTTTAAAGTGATTTCTAATGATGATGGTCTTAGAGACAAAATTTAATCCGAGAGTTCTTTTTATTGCTATCACTGAAATTCACAGTAAGATAAATTCCTATTTAGCCAATTCAGTTTTTCTTTATGCAGAAATTCTTTAGTCAGATTTTAATTTGTTGCCTTTGATTTTTTTCTGTCTTTAAACTCTGTTAGGTATTGCGCAAAACGAAATGTTGCTTGTATTAATATTCACTGTCGACTGATCCGTAATGGGCAATTGAGAATGCACAACTTGTCATCTTTATCACTTTTGCATGTAAAGACTGAATATAATAAGGCATGAGTGTTAAAGGGGAGGGGAATGAAGTTCAAATCTGTCTGTCTGTCTCTCTCTCTCTCTCTCTCTCACACACACACACACACACACACACACACACACACCCTGTGTTTAACCTTGAAATTGCTTTCAGGTCCTTCTTTCAATCTGTAAAAGGAAGGGCGGGAACTCTCCTGTTCTTATAATTCTCTGATGCAAATGGGTGAAAAGCACTTACGGAGCTACAACTACAAAATAATGTTAGTGTGTGCCACAGTAAATGGATTTATATTGTTCTTAAATTTTTTTGAGACACAGTTTGATACCCTCTTATAACCTAAAGATTTATTTAAACTTTATTAGGTTGGGAATCTTTATTTTTGAAGTGGAATATCAGGACTTTGTTAGTGTATTTACACTAGTAGAGTAAGTAATCTTATTTTAAACTACTAGGCAGTTTATGATAAATTATTTCTTGTGTAAGGACACTATGGTAAATTTATTATAAATACTAGGCATAGCATCCAAGTAGCTAAGCATTCATTAGTTGAATCATTTTGACCTGATTCATAGGACAATTGGTATAGCCAGGACTATTTTTATCATGAATCAAGACAAACTAAACTCTGTAGGCTTTGTTTTTTGTTTTTATGCATATTGATTTGAATGGTTTTTAGATAAGATTGACTATTTTGAAATAATTTCACTGTCAAAAAATATTAAATATCTACTGTATCCTTGAAACAAAGTAACACACTCTAATAGGACCCTCTCTAATTGTCCTTGCCTTCGAGTCCTCCACAGTCTAGATAGATCCATGTAAGACAACCTGAAATGCAATGCTGTCCTTTCATATTTACTGTATAAGCAAACAGTTGTGTGGGAGTCCAAATGAGTAATTTATCTCTATACTACTTGCAGACTCTAACTGCTTAAGTGGAATAATGCAGGTCTCTCTCATGACCCTCTTATGTTTGATTTTGGTGTTCAATATTATTAGGTAAATGAATTCTGAATAAAACTTTCCTGGTATTTGTTTATGCTGTTCCTGGCCTGTTGCTACTCTCACCTGTGTTTCCACAACAAGCAGAGTTAATTTCACTTGTATATTCATTTTTCTGAATTTGTCTGAAATATTTTTGCTTTCATTTAAAATTAATATACCAAGGGTTTTTTCCCCCCTTCTTCGCTAGACCATCTCATACAGCTCATTAACAGGTGACTCAAACCAGTTTTTTTCTTGTCACTTATTAACAGCTCTGGTAAGAGGTGTGGGAAGTGTAAAAACTGCATTCAAGGTCACTATTTTCAATGCCGAAGGATAATATGACAAGAATTTCAATTTACAATCTTTAAGAAATGTTTATGAACTATTTCAACTAACAAGAGCCTACCCATCAAATAACCCAACCAATAAAGATTTGCATTTATTTCCCCACCCACACTTGAAGGAGTTGCTGAAATAGTAAAGGAGGGGAGAGCAGGTTAGACTGATTTTACTAAGCACCAATTGCTATACTAAGTGATAAATGAGGCATTGATAGTCAAAATATTCAGGTAGATTGCTGACACAGCTTTCTTCTGAATGATCTCTGTATTAAGTAGAGGAGGAATTGGTATGGAATTGAAGAGCCCAGGTGTACTCATTGCCATCCCTATAAGCTAAGCCAGCCTCTTGAGAGGTAATTTTAAATGGTTAACACTGTGATTTCCCTGATTTTTCAATCCTCTCTCAATTCTTTTTTTTTTGAAAGAGCCCCTTTCCATGGCTCTTTCAAAATCTGGAGGGGAGGGAGTCACTTCTTAGGTAGAGATCTCTCTAAGGTAAGGGGAATTTGGGAATCATTCTTGAAACTGTAATTTCAAGTATTACTTGACCCCCATATCAAGCAATGAGAAGATGGGTAAATGAGGAAATTTCAGAATGGCTAAGCTCAGTCTGAATGAAGATCAGAGACAAGGATTAAATTGTAATTTACTTAAACCTTCCCACCTTGCTTTTCTGTATTCTGCTGCTCAGATTCATATAAGCCCAGTTCTAATTGCCGGTACATACTTGGGCCTGATCCTGTATTCCTTAATTTGGAGAGTGGCATCATCACTCACTCCCAGCTGGTAAGATGACCAGACTTCTGGTTTGCATGGATGGGTATTGCTATTGAGAAGTCCATTTCTTTTTTCTTTTTTTTTTTTTTAAGATTTTATTTATTTATTTGACAGAGAGAGAGATCTCAAGTAGGCAGAGAGGCAGGCAGAGAGAGAGGAGGAAGCAGTCTCCCCACTGAGTGAAGAGCCCGATGTGGGGCTCGATCCTAGGACCCCAGGATCATGACCTGAGCTGAAGGCAGAGGCTTTAACCCACTGAGCCACCCAGGTGCCCCAAGAAGTCCATTTCTAATCTGACTCCAGATCCGTTGGTCAGCCTGATTCATCACTCTGAAGGTTTGGTGTCTTCTCTCTTTCCAGCGTGTTCATTTTATTCATTCATCCCGATGGATACTCAGTGAGCACTTCAAATGGACTCAGTTTTGAATCCTTTGATTTTGAGAAATGCTAATGATTTGTTCCTTCAATAATTCTCTGCCTTCTGTTTTTCTGGGTAGTTCCTCTCTGGAACTCCTTTATGTTGAATTTTTGACTGCCAGGATGGAATCGCTAATTTTCCTTTCTCTTCTACTTTCCATCTCTATTACCCCGTCCTTGTGCTCTAAGTTTTGGGAGATTTCCTTGGCTTTCTTTTCTGAGCCTTCTATCAAATCACTACAGTTTCAGCTATTAGAGTTCAAAGAAATACATACTTTTTTTGTTTACTAATTGTTTGGGTTACTTATTTTTTGGAGACAGTCTGTGCTTATTTATCTGACCATATTAATTATGTATTTTTAACTACTCCTTACCCCACTTCTACATTGTATCTTTTTACTCTGAATAAGTTTGTTTTGTTTTGTTGTTGTTCTTCTTCTTGTAAAAGTTTCTCAGGTGTTTGCTCCTCTAAATAATGAAGTATAAATATTCACCATGAAGATATGGAGTTGAAGCCCCAAGTATATTAATAAGGCTTATAACCAGGGGCTGCACTGCAAGGTGACTCAGAATATTTTGAATTGGAGTGCCCCCAAATATGAAGAAAGACTATCTAATCTTTTGTTAGGCATATGGGGCAATAACTCAAGTTGACCTGCTTTTATTTTCTGATCTGTAGCCGCTCATGGTTCTGGCCTCTTATAGTTCTGGTGCCTTAAGTCTGGAGCTTTTCTAGTTTGATATCTTCAGGGGAAAATTATTTTACTTGCAAGTTTGGGGAAAGGTCACCACCTGACCAAAGGAGTTGTATGGATGGAGACTTGAGTCTCTAGACACATTCAAGAGTGACACTCCTTGTGTTTTCAGCCTTTCCCTCTATTGCCATCCTCTGTGGAGTCAGTATGAGGTACCTCCATTTCCGAGTTTTTGTGAGACTCTGGCCTCCTTGCTTCTGGTTTGGAAGTTTCAGCTCTCTCTGCTCAGTCGGTACTCCTTCACTGCTTCCCTCTTGTAAACCATTTGACAGCTTTTGTCCTTACATTATCCCCTGTGTCTTTTCCTTTTCTTCTGTCCTTTTGAGTTGATAGCTTTATATTGCTCTATTGTCATCTCAGTGTCTTTTCAGGACAGGCAGGAACACACATACATTTTTAATCCATCATGTTTAACTGTTTAAAAAGGCAGTTCTGATTTATGTCACTTCCAGTGCTTTCCCTTTGTGCTTTTGCTACATCTCATACCTTGAATGTGGCCTACAGAACCCAAGGGGCTCTGGCCTCTGCCTAGTTTCTTTGTCCTTTTCTGAATTCTTTGACTTGTGCTCTCTTTTCATTCTCTATTTCTCCTTTATAGCACATAATGTAATTTACATTAATTAATATGATATAAACCAGTAGGTAGAGAACCTTTCCTCCCTCATCACTGCTTGTTTCCCTGAGCCTTCACTGCACTGGCTCTAACCATCACTTGATAATGTTTACTGAATAAATAAATTAATGTACATCTTTTGTTCATCCTCTTTCCCTCTAGTTATCAGAAACAAAAGCCTTTATTTACTTGTTTAAGAAATGCCAGGCTATAGTAGAAGCTGATAAACTTTTCTGTTCTCGGGAAGTTGAGAGAAGAGGGATGAGAAGGAAGAGTGAGTGGTAGTAGTAGAATATGTCTCTTGAGAAGGAAGAAGATGGTTATTTATATCTTCGGAACCGACACTAACTTTTGAATACCTGCTTTGTACCAAGTCTGTTATGTATATTCAAGATGTGGTTTACTACTAATAATAATCATGATAGTTTCTGTTTGATGTGTAAGCTAAAAACTAAATACTCTGTAAGCTAATTATTACAGTAAGTCTTATATTAACTCATATAGAACAGTGATAGGCATAGTACTAACCTTTGTAGATATTTTAACTTAATTGATTCTTTTCTTTTTTCTTTTTAGAGTGGGGTAGAGGAGCAGAGGGAGAGGGAGAGAGAGACTCTTAAGTAGGCTCCATGCCCAGAGAGGAGCTGAATGTGGGGTTTGATCTCATGACCCCAAGAGCATGACCTGAGCTGAAATGAAGAGTCAGATGCTTAGCCGACTGAGCCACTGCGCCTATACTTACTTAATTCTTACAACAAGCTAGTGAGATAGGGCCTATGTTCTCATTTTACAGGTAGGGAAACTGAGTCACAGAAAGGTTAAGGAATGTTTCTTAAACTATATAGTGATTGGTAGTAGAGCCCGGATTCATACTAAGTATTAAGGTTGCAGAATTTAGGTCTTAACTATTGTAGTATGCTGCTTCTTATCTATCCTTACGATATGCTTATAGGATGGGCAGGATGAAATTAAAGGGTTATTCAGCCAGATAGCTATAATTGGTAAAAATGTATAATGATAAAATTATGACCTTTATCTACTTCACATTAGCAGTCAGTCCCTGCCCCAGTGGTTATGCCATTTAAGAACTTAGAATGCATTTTTGTCATATTCTTCTCTTTTCTCATATAATTAAGGACATGCGTATGCATAGATGTTCTGTCATTGTTTATCTTCCAGAAAGGTGCAGTTTTTGCCCAACTATAATGACAATGTCTCTAGTCTGCCTGAGTAGCTTTAACTGAGTATTTTAAATGACTATAAATTACTCAATGTGATGATGATATAATTTGTTTAACTATTTACTCACTGATAGGAATTCACATTACTTTTAGTTATTTACCACTGTGGATCTCTTTATAGAGTAGTAGTATATGTTGTAGTGTATAGTGCATGTTGCAGTAAACCTCCTTGTAATATTTACTTACACACTAAGAATTTTATTTATTTCATCTAGATTCCCAAGGAATAGAATTCTGATATATGAAATCACATTTAGAATCATATTTCTACCAGGAATATACACAGTATGATTTTTTTTTTTTACCTCTTGCTTAACAAAAATAGATGTCACCAATTCTTGCCATTATTTTGTGTGAAATTTTTTCAGATTTCTCTAAAAGACATGAATTAAATGGTCATATTTATATATCTTTGTAAATTTTTATCTATATAATAATTTTGTCTCTCTATATAAATGGAGTTAAAGTTTAAACATTTATTTTCAATTAAAAAAACAAGAATCTGGGGATAGTCGTTACTTATCTTTTAAATTAGTAACTTCAAACCACAACATGTGTCAAAATCACCTGGAAGGCTTGCTAAACCACAAACTATTGGGCACCACTCCCAGAGTTTCTGATTCAGTTGGTCTAAGGTGGGGGTCTGAGGATTTGCATTTCCAAGTTCCTAGGTGACAATGCTGCTTGTCCAGGGATAACACATTGAAAATAATTGTTCTGTGGTGCCTCTTTATTTAGTTATTTTTTAAAAAATATTTTATTTATTTATTTGACAGACAGAGATCACAAGCAGGCAGATAGGCAGGCAGAGAGAGGGAGAGGAGGAAGCAGGCTCTCTGCAGAGCAGAGAGCCCAATGCGGGACTTGATCCCAGGACCCTGAGATCATGACCTGAGCCGAAGGCAGCGGCTCAACCCACTGAGCCACCCAGGCACCCCTGTGGTGCCTCTTTAAAATCAAGAAGTAGGGGCGCCTGGGTGGCTCAGTCAGTTAAGGTTAAGCATCTGTCTTGGGCTCAAGACATGATCCAGGGATCCTGGAATCGAGCCCCGCAGGAGGCATGAGTTTCCCTGCTCAGCAGGGAACCTGATTCTACCTCTCCTTCTGCTGTTCCCCCTTCTTGTTATCTCTATCTCTCTCTTATGCTCATTTAAAAAAAAGAATCTTTAAAAACAATCAAAATAAAGTCAAGTAGTATTCCTAAGAATTTACACCAGAAGTAAGTTTGCCAATAATCATACCCGGACAGTTCAAAATAACAAAAGATTGAAGGTGTTAATTAAATTGACTAGGAAACCTTAGTTTTGGTTTGAATCACTTGCCAACTGTGTTTTACATAGCTTACTCAAACTTTTTAAACTTAGTTTTTCTTTTATAAACTTTAGAATGATACTGTGTTCTACTTTCTATCAAAGGACTGCCCTAAGGCTCAATAGAGGCAACAAATGTGAAAATGCTGGGGGGGAAGAAAAGCTACCAAATACTATGCAAATGTGTTATCATCATCATTCTTTGGATTAGGATTACTTGATTTGTAAACCATACAAGTTACAATTTATCACTCCTTGTCAAGGCTTTTCTCAAATTGACATCTCATTCATAAATAAACATGGAGTACCGCAGAGGTCTTAAAACCTAACAGTCATGTATCTCAAGAGATAAGTTATAGATTACCTGACAAGCGCACCCTTCCCTAAAATTTGTCTTTAGACAGTGCTCTCCTCCGCTTCCCACTCATCAAGGAGGTCCCAGTCATTTCACATCATATTAGAATATTCTGTTCTCTCTGTAGCTATAGCCCCTCTCTGAAATTATCTTGTTTATGTGTTCATCATGTATCTTCCCCATACTAAAGTCCACACTCCATGAGAGCTAGAGCTCTCTCAGTTTTTTCACTCACTACCTCCCCAGAACTGAGAAGAATGATGGCCACAGTAGCAGTGAAACAATGTAGCTTTTTAGAGACCAAATGAAACTGTACCACAGTTGGTAAGTAGGTCTTATCTGGGACTGACAAGTTTGAAATAGTCACTTAGAATGAGCTATGCCAATTCTTAAGCATCAGAAACTTGAAACTGGTTATTTTGGAAAGTTCCAGAGGAAGGATATAGGGATCAAATGTTTTATAAATCACCATGATTACAATTTATGCATTCATTGAACAAATGCTCATGTAATTTCTATATGATAAAATTAACAGTTTATAAGTTTTTAGCCACTTTTTAATTTCAAGACATATTCTTGGAAGAAAGCTTGCCTAGGAAAAATGCAATTCTAGTTTGGTACGCTAGAACCAATTCTCCTAATATCAGGTATACTTTTCCCAGCAGAAGAAGTGATAAAGTTGTTGTGTCTACTCTTGGCAGCAGAAGTAGGTTAAATGGTGAAAATTCTAGGAAGATAACTTTGAGTGAATGTTAGAAATAATTTTCTGATGATGATTATTACTCTCATAATATTTCACTTTTAATTTGTGGAATAAATTTTCTGCAGAAGCATTTGTAGGGGCTCCTGGGTGGCTGAGTGGGTTAAGCCTCTGCCTTCCGCTCAGGTCATAATCTTGGAGTCCTGGGATTGAGCCCCGCATTGGGCTCTCTGCTCAATAGGAAGCCTGCTTCCCCCTCTCTCTCTGCCTGCCTCTCTGCCTACTTGTGATCTCTCTCTCTCTCTCTATCAAATAAATAAAATCTTAAAAAAAAAAAGAAAAGAAAAGAAGAAGAAGAAGAAGAAGCAGCATTTGTAGGATTCTTGGCTCCAAACAGTAAAGAGTTAGTGCTAGAATATAGAATGTGGTTATAAAATAAGGAGCATAATGTTTTTCTGAATAGTTGTTTTTATAGGATTATCACTAATTATCAGCATGTTACATTTACTCAATATTTTGGGATTTCTTCTTTTTGGACTGACTTCAGAATCAATTCACTTGCTCTCAAAAATACCAGAGAACTTCAGGATAATACCATTTTTTAAAACCTAAATTGTAGTAGTGTAATTTGATTGAACATTTTGTTTATCAGTGTTGAATACTGGCTGCTTAATGTCACCTTAAAAAATTAGATCCAAGATTCTTCCATGGTAAAAGCATTGAATAAACTAGGACCTTTTAAAAGAGGACTTACTCAAGCTGATTAAAAAACAAAAACAAAAACATTGGGTGCCTGGATGCCTCTGTTGGTCGTTAAGCATATGTTTTTGTCTCAGGTCATGATCACAGTGTGCTGGGGTGGAGCCCTACATCGGGGCTCCCCGCTTAGCGGGAAACCAGTCTCTCCCTCTCCCTCTCCCACTCCCCTGCTTGTGTTTCCTCTCTCACTGTGTCTCTCTCTGTCAAATAAATAAAAATTTTAAAACAAAAACAAAAACAAAACATGACCCCAGCTAACACCATACTTAACAGTGAAAGACTGAAAGCTTTCCTCTAAGATCAGGAAAAAGTAAGGATGTCCACTCTTGCCATTTCTATCCAAGATTGGGTCTAGCCTGGGAAATTAGATGAGAAAAGGAAATAAAAGCCATCCAGATTGAAAAGAGAGAAATAAAACTCTATTTACAGAGGACATGATCTTCTGTATAGGAAATCCTAAGAAATCTGTATCAAAACTATCACAGCTAATAAGTGAGTTCTGCAAGGTTACAAGATATAAGACCAATATTTTAGAAGACTGTGTTACTATACACTAGCAACGAATGCTCCAAAATGAAATTAAAGACAGTTTCATTTATAATAGTATCAAAACAATAAAATATGTAAGAATGAAGTTAACATAAGAAGCTCAAAACTTGAACCTTGAAAACTGAAAAACATTGCTGAGAGAACCTAAAGAAGACTTTAATAAATGAAAAGTATTCTGTGTATGAGTCAATAAATTGACGCACAGCTGTTTTTTTTTTTGCAAAAATTGATGGAATGATCTTAAAATTCATATGGAAATCTAACACACTCAGAATTACCAAAGCAATCTTGAAAAGGATGAAAGTTGAGGGGATTCACACTTCCCATTTTCAAACCTACTGAAAGCTCTATAGCAATTCAGACAATGAGGTACTTGTATTGATAAATGGAATAGAATTGAGAACCCCCAATAGGGAAAGAATAATCTCGTCAACAAATGGGCTCTGGGACAGCTGGTATCTACAAATGAAAGGATGAAGTTAGACCTTTTTTACACATCATACACAATAATTAACTCATAGTGGATCACAGGACTAAATGTAGAGCTACCATTATAAACCTTTTAGAAGAAAACATAGGAGTATATTTTTATGACCTTAGGTTAGACAATGATTTCTTAGATATGACACCAAAAGCTCAATCAACAACAACAAAAAACAAATTGAACTTAATGAGAATTAAAACTTGTGCTTCAAAGGAAATTATCAAGCTAGTGAAAAGGCAATCTATATGTTTGGAGAAAATATTGCAAAACATAGATAATAAGGGATTTTTATCTAGAAAATATAATGAACTTTTTTTATTACGATAAATTAGCCAGCATATAGTACATCATTAGTTTTTGATGTAGTGTTCAATCATTCATTAGTTACGTATAACACCTAGTACTCATCAACAGATGAATGGATAAAGAAGATGTGGTTCATATATACAATGGAATATTACTCAGTCATCAGAAAGGATGAATACCTACCATTTGTATCAATATGGATAGAACTGGAGGGTATTATGCTAAGTGAAATAAGTCAAGCAGAGAAAGACAATTATCATCTGGTTTTACTCACATGTGGAATATAAGGAATAATGTAGAGGGAAAACTAAATGGGAAGAAATCAGAGAGGGAGCCAAACCATGAGAAATGGGGCTCTGGGAAACTGGGTGATGGGAATATAATGAACTTTTATAGGCCAATAATAAAAAGATAGACATAGTATTTGGGTAGCTATTCCTCCAAAGAAAGTATTCAAATCATCAATAAGCTTATGAAAAGATGCTCAACATCATTAGCCACTAGAAAAACAGAAATTAAAACCACAATAATATACCACATCAAAGTAAGTAAGATAATTATTGCTAAAAAGACAAACATGTCTTTGGAGAGAATGGACTAATTAGAACTCTACTACATTTCTGGTAGGAATATAATTGGTGTAGCCACTTCGGAAAACAATGTGGAACTTCCTATCAGGTATCTACTATTTAGTATTTACTACTTAGTCTCTACTCAAAAAAAAAATGGAAACATGTTCATATAAAAACATGTACACTGGTATTCAAGCAGCATTATTTCTAGTAACTAGAAAATAATAATGTCCATTAACTGATAAATGTGGTATATCTATATGATGGCATATTACTTGGCAATTAAAAGTAATGCATTATTGATAGATTCCACAGCATGGATGAACCCTAAAAAGATTGTTTTAGGAAGCCAATCACAAAAGAAGACATATTATGTGATAACCATTCATATGAAAATCTAGAATACAAAATACATTGAGACAGAAAGTAAATGAGTGATTTCTAGGATCTGGGTGAGTAGAGAGAACTAGAGAATGGAGAGTGGCTGCTAATAGAGATGGGGTTTCTCCATTTTCATTTGAAAGTGTTCCCAGATTATATAGTGATAGTGTTTGCACAACTCTATGAATATACTATGACCCACTGAGTTATATACTTTAAAGTGTCACTATTCTGATATGGGAAGTAGATCTCACCAAAGCTGTTGTATTTTGTAAAATGCTGATGTTACCATGGAGCTTATTTAATTTTGAATGCCTTAAATATTTACAATTAATTATAAAATAAAAATTACTTTTAGAGAATTTTGAATTATAACAATTAAGACCATAACATACAGGACAAAAATATACTGAAAAAACACCATAAAAATTGAGAAAAATAATAAATTAAAAAAAAGAAAAAAGAAAAGAAAAAGGCACCTGGGTGACTCAGTCAGTTGAGCATCTGCCTTTAGCACAGGTCATGATCCCAGGGTCCTGGGATCGAGACCCACATTGGGCTCCCTGCTCAACAGGGAATTTGGTTCTCCCTCTCCCACTTCCCCTGCTTATGTGCTCTCTCTCCCTCTCTGTCAAATAAATAAAAAAAAATTTTTTTGAGAAAAATGTGTGTGGCATACATGCAATAAAAAGGCTAAGGACAATAATAATAGTATCTTAATAATAAAACATCTCTTACAAATCAATTAAAACAAAAGCTCAATTTTTATGAAGTAAGAAACATGAATTTAAGAACCTGTAATGTGACAAATTAACATGTAAAAATAACTTTATTAATAGTCAAATAACTACAAAGTTTATCAATATGAAAATCTTTTTAAAAATGATAAGATTCTGTGTAGGCCAGACTTAGGATGAAACTGGGTAAATGTATACACTGCTGGTAAAACAAATTGATACTGTATTTCTCTAAATGATTTAATACCATTTAACAGTTTTACATACTATACTTAGAAATTCCCTAACAGTATATCCTAAGGAAGCTATCATAAATGGGTTCATTGATTTAGCCACAAAAATATTTATTGAAACATTATAATATTAGAACACATTATATTGTAACTATCTGCATTTCCAAAGTGGATTTATGACATCACTTGTGTCTGTCCATAAAATTGAACACTGTTCAGCTGTTCAATAAAAAATAATCAGATTGTGGAGAAGTAGGTACAAGCTTATTGATTTACAAATAGTAAGAAATAGTAATGAAAAAAATAACAAAATGCTCACAGTGGTTATGTCAGATATTGGGCTTGGCTTGGTGGCTGTGATGGCTTCCAACCTCTTCCCAGAGGCTTTCCTATACTGTAGAGACTAGAAAATTAAAAATTCCATTTCTAAACTCCATTACAGCTCCGTTCTGTAGCTGATTAACGTCCATGAACACCATGTCATTGTAGAAGATTTCCAAGTTGCAGGTGAAGCAGAAGTTACTACTCTCGCCATTTTCTAAACAGGGTTGGAGAAGCTTTTGATTTTTTTGTTGCAGCATCATCAGGGTCCCCACTTATAATATGATTGCTAAGAAGCAATGGTTAAGTTTTCTAAGAATGATAGATACTTGTGTCTTTGTTTGGAAATCTTTTCTACCAAGAAAGAATGGCTGGTACATCACTATCACCCTAATGTCTTGGGACATCCATGGAGCATCCATTTTGCTGTTGTGTAGTACAGGAGGTACAGAAGAGATTGTCAAACTTGTGCCTAGTTTTGGCTGTGAGGTTATGATTTCACATCCTAACTTCTAATCTTGAAGAATCAGTAGTTAACTGTGGTACGGCAGTAGGATTCATTTCTGAAAGCCCAACCTAGAGTTTTTCTCTTTACCCTTTGCAATAATTCTGTAAGCCACTTAATTGTAAAATTTCTTTTGGTTTACACTGGCAAAAAGAATTCGTTTCTCTACAGTTGATGTCTCAACATGGATACAGTTGGATTATTTTTATTTTCAGTCTTGCTCTTATATGTATTATATACATTTGCAACAACTACATATTGCTATTATAATATAGAAATTTATATAATAATTGTTTAGAATAAATCTGAAGTTTACAAAGGGGCTTCTTTTTTTAATAATTTTTTATTTTTTTATTAACATATAATGTATTATTAACCCCATGGGTACAGGTCTGTGAATTGCCAGGTTTAAACACTTCACAGCACTCACTATAGCACATAACTTCCCCAATGTCCATAACCCTCCACCATCTCCCTACTCCCTTCCCCCTGGCAACCATCAGTTTGTTTTGTGAAATTAAGAGACTCTTATGGTTTGTCTCCCTCCCCATCCCATCTTGTTTCATTTATTCTTTTCCGACCCCTCAAACCCCCCATATTGCATCTCCACTTCCTCATATCATGGAGATCATGATAATTGTCTTTCTCTGGTTGACTTATTTAGCCAAGCATAATACCCTCTAGTTCCATCCACATCATCGCAAATGGCAAGATTTCATTTCTTTTGGTGGCTGCATAGTATTCCATTATATATATATCACATCTTCTTTATCCATTCATCTGTTGATGGACATCCAGGTTCTTTCCATAGTTTGGCTATTGTGGACATTGTTGCTATAAACATTCGGGTGCATGTGTCCCTTTGGATCACTACGTTTGTATCTTTAGGGTAAATGCCCAGTAGTGCGATTGCTGGGTCATGGGGTAGCTCTATTTTCAACTTTTTGAGGAACCTCCATGCTGTTTTCCAGAGTGGTTGCACCAGTTTGCATTCCCACCAACGGTGTAGGAGGGTTCCCCTTTCTCCGCATCCTCGCCAGCATCTGTCATTTCCTGACTTGTTAATTTTGGCCATTATGACTGGTGCGAGGTGGTATCATTATGGTTTTGATTTGTATTTCCCTGATGCCGAGTGATGTGGAGCATTTTTTCATGTGTCTTTTGGCCATCTGGATGTCTTCTTTGCAGAAATATCTGTTCATGTCCTCTGCCCATTTCTTGGTTGGGTTATTTGTTTTTTAGGTGTTGGGTTTGATAAGTTCTTTATAGATTTTGGACACTAGCCATTTATCTGATATGTCATTTGGGAATTTCTTCTCCCATTCTGTCAGTTGTCTTTTGGTTTTGTTAACTGTTTCCTTCGCTGTGCAAAAGCTTTTGATCTTGAGGTCCCAATAGTTCTTTTTTGCCCTTGCTTCCCTTGCCTTTGGTGATGTTCCTAGGAAGAAGTTGCTGTGACTGAGGTCGAAGAGGTTGCTGCCTGTGTTCTCCTCAAGGATTTTGGTGGTTTCCTTTCTCACATTGAGGTCCTTCATCCCTTTTGAGTCTATTTTCATGTGTGGTGTAAAGAAATGGTCCAGTTTCATTTTTCTGCATGTGGCTGTCCAATTTTCCCAACACCCTTTGTTGAAGAGACTGTCTTCTTTCCATTGGACATTCTTTCCCGCTTTGTCACAGATTAGTTGACCATAGAGTTGAGGGTCTATTTCTGGGCTCTCTATTATGTTCCATTGATAAATGTGTCTGTTTTTGTGCCGGTGCCATACTGTCTTGATGATGACAGCTTTGTAATAGAACTTTGAAGTCTGGAATTGTGATGCCACCAACTTTGGCTTTCTTTTTCCACATTCCTCTGACTATTCGAGGTCTTTTCTGGTTCCATATAAATTTTAGGATTATTTGTTCCATTTCTTTGAAAAAAATGGACGGGATTTTGATAGGGATTGCATTAAATGTCTAGATTGCTTTAGGTAGCATAGACATTTTATATTTGTTCTTCGAATCCATGAACATGGAACATTTTCCCATTTCTTTGTGTATTCCTCAGTTTTTTTCATGAGTACTTTATAGTTTTCTGAGTATAGATTCTTTGCCTCTTACAAAGGGGCTTCTTTTAAAATTATAGCTTTTGGAAGAAGTATTATAGTTTGGTAGTTAAGAGTTGGGCTTTGGAGATGTCATAAGCTTAAATCTCAGCTTCCTCCTTTAGTATTCTTAAGCAAGCATTTCTAAAACCTCAGAATTATTTTCTATAAATTGAGGATTAGAACAGTTTATTTATGGTATGAAGATTAAATTAAATAATGTATGTAAAGCTGAGATCCCAGTGCTGAATATTTTATAGGAATTCAATAAATGGTGGCCTTGCAGTCTCTCTTAAACTTTCATACAGCTCACATTTCTCTATCTTGGTCATAAGAATATCCATGCACATCTTTCCTAAATACTTTGCTTTGAACTACATTTCATTATATTCATTACACTACCCCAAAATAAATTTAGATGTGTCCTAATCTCATGAAAGTATTAAATGAAAATTATTTCTCCATGTGAGTTTGTATTTTACACTTGATGTTACTTAAGAAAACAAATTCTACTTTAAATGATTTTAGTATTCTTTCAGCACAGTGATTGTTTCAAATTGAAATAAGTGCCAGCCTGTTGTTCAAAATAGGGCAACACATCAATGTCTGATAATTAAGGGGTCTATGCTTTGGGGATCCACTCCATAGCTCTTAGTAGAGTTAAGAGTAAATGAGGCACACAATGAATTTTCTAGGAATTTAAAATAAGAATATGTTTTTGATTTGTTTTTAACTCAAGTATCCAGACACACAGGGTAAATATTACCCTTGAATATTAAATATTTACACATGAATATTAGATGATTACAGATGTATCTCTTGAAACTGTCAACAAACTCAAAGCACTTCATCTAGTAAAGCTCACGGTTTCTGCTGATGTAATTGCATTCACCTTATTCTCTGGCAATGTGAAGTTGCCAGTGGAAAATAATGAATTATTGTATCTATTTATTTGACAGAGAGAGATCACAAGTAGATGGAGAGAGAGGCAGTCAGAGAGAAAGAGAGGGAAGCAGGCTCCCCGCTGAGCAGAGAGCCTGATGCGGGACTCGATCCCAGGACCCTGAGATCATGACCTGAGCCGAAGGCAGCGGTTTAACCCACTGAACCACCCAGGCACCCTATGGTGAATTTTTAAAATTGGTTCTGATTGTTCTGGAATTGATTCTCTCTAATCTCATTAGGTTTAAAGGTATTAATGATTCTATCTTGAATGGTGAAGAGAACACTGGAAACCCATGGCATGATGTGACTATAGAGAAATGCAAAATATTGCCATTGGATACTCCATATACTTAACCCAGCTAGGACATACCGGGGCTAGAATATAAATGTAGTTTAGTCAGACTGTAAAATCTTTGAAGTTTCCATTGCATGAACAAAAGTTCAGTCTTCTAAGAGTGATAGATACTTGTAGCCTTTCCTTGGAAATCTGATTTTGGGTGAGAAAGCCTAAGACTCACAGTCACACTCTACTAAGCAAGAATGGCTCTTACTTCACTTATCAGTCTAATGTCCTTTCAGATTTTCTACAATTAAGGTCACCTTTTTATACCCAGAGTGGCTATATTCAAGATGTTAACAGAGTCAAAACTCAATTTTTCTGTCACATTTATAATCTTACTTATTAATAGATGAAACAAAATTCCTGGTGCTTGTAATGACATTGTACCAAAAGGCCATAGCAGACCATGAAAAAGGACATAGCAGACATTTTTGCTTCCATGTTAGACATTATAGGAAATGAATTAAATACACATCAGGTTTTATTTGACTTTCTAGGCAAAAACTGAGGTTCAGGAAAACCTGGTAGTTTACATTGAGTAGTTACTGAATTTTAGGTCTTGCATTCACTCAGTTTCTATTTTTTATTTGATCATTAAATAAAATTTAAGTAACCCATAAAATAAATTTATTTAAATTCATGGATCTATTAACATTACACAGTCTCAAAGAATAGAGATTAGGGGCACTTGGGTGGCTCAGTCGTTTAAGCATCTGACTCTTGGTTTTGGCTCAAGTCCTGATCTTTCAATTGTGAGATGGAGCCTCAAGTCGGGCTCGGTCTTAATCTCCATGCTCAGTGTGAAGTATGCTTCATATTCTCTCTCCCCTGCCATTCCCTCGCTCTCACATGCCTATGCAAATGTGTGCACCCTCTATCTCTCAAATAAATAAGTAAATAAAATCTTAAAAAAGAGCAGAAATTAGAATTTTGCCAATAAAATGGGCGCAGATATATAAAATTAAAAACATTAAATGTATATATATATAATATTAAATGTGTATATATATATTCATTAAACATCTGCACAAATAAGTTAGCAATTTGCACCTCTTAATAGTCATCAGAGTTGCTTGCAGGGCTTCCTAAAATACTCATGCCTGGATTGCACCAAACACTTACGAATTGCACCAAACACTTATGAGTAAGATTCCCAGAAGGGGAGATTCCAGAAACCTGCATTTTTACAAAGTGCCACAGGTGGCTTTGATTCATGGCCAGTGTTGAAAAATACAAAGGTCAGAAAAGAGAAACTTTAAAATTTGCAAGTTAATTGACTCAATTGTTTTTTTTTACCTTGCTCCCTCTTTATAAGCTCAATTTCCCACCCTACACACACATCCCTGTTCATCTTTAGATTTACTGTGGCACCACTTTAATTTTGGAATTTCTATTTAACTCCACCCTCCTGGCTTGATAGGATTTTTCTTTTTTTTTTAAATTCTGGCTTCTTGTAACTCCCTGACATATATCAGTTCTGGTTTGGTGAATATTTTATTTTATTTTATTAATTTATTTGAGGGAGAGAGAGAACAAGCAAAGGGAATAGCAGAGGGAGAGAAAGAAGCAGACTCCCTTTTAGCAGGAAGCCTGATGCAGGTCTTGATCCCAGAAACCTGGGATCATGACCTGAGCCATAGGCAGATCTTAACCAACTGAGCCACCTAGGTGCCCCCCCCAAGTTCTGGGTTTTTATCGAGTTTTTATTCATATATATAATATAAAAAATAAATAATTAATTATTAATTAATTGATTATTATATATTTATATATTTTATATATATGTATACACACACACACACACACACACACAAATGGGTTAGTATCTAGATTGTTTCCTTGAGTTTGTTTTTTGCTTCCTTCCTTGGAGGAAAGAAACAAACAGCATTTTGAGAACAAATACAAATGACTTATTTTCCATTAGCTGAATTCTGGAAGAGCATTGATAAATCAACTGGGCAGAGCCACTAAATTGAAGAAGCACACCCATTCTGAATGTTCCCATTTTAAATATGTATAGAATTTTTTTTTTGCATTGTCTTTTTATTTTGTTGTCTACAATAAAATTCAAGTGGGTAATATGTCTCCTCTCTCTTAACCCCCCCCCTTTTATTTCTTATAATGTGAATGTTGGTAAATAGATAGAATTTCTTTGCTATATATGGGCAATTTTCTGGTTAATATTTGAATAACAGTGTGAACAAAAATGGAATTAAGATTTAAAAAATCTTTTTATTATAAAATAAGTTGTCTTTCTGAGCTTATTTCTCATTTGAATTGAAATGAAATATAGAGGGAAAAATTATCTGGTATGCTAGTTTTTGCAGTGTGACATTATTATATTATTATATGGGAGGTTCTTGTTTCTGGGGTGCTAGCATGATTCTTTAGGGGAGAATTGAGATTTTTATAATCATAGATTCCCCCCCCCCTTTTAAGACATTTTGTCTTGGTCATACCAAGTAAAAACTTACAGTCATCATTATATTAAAAGAATAGAAAATAGTAAATGCCTGTAAAATGTTCTACTGATTTTATATAATTGTAGTTTTTATTAATTTTATGTAATACAGTTTCTTGAATTCTGATAAAATGTATTTAAGTACATGGAATAAGATCCCTTTAAAAGACAACTGCTTAAAAAATTTTACTGCTTTTAAATTCTACTGAAAAGATCTCTAGAAAACATAATGGGTGTTCTTAATAGGGTAAGCATGGAAAAATAACTTGATTTATAGGTTTCAAAGATTTAGCAGTGTGTCAATCATCTAGGTCATATATAAAGAATATGTTCATAAGTAAGTTATTAATTCAAGTAGGATAGTTCTTTCCATTTGTAATTCAAGATTCTGTCAATAATTGGTCACTTTTTTGGTATAAAACATTTAAAAAATATACCTTAAGAGTGACGATATGGAAAATAGAGTAGGGAACTCACTCTACTGAAATTGTTAAGCTGACAAAAACAGAATAACCTCTTTAGAACTCTAGAATCTTATGAAACATTTGTAACAACCCAGGAAGTACTTAATGAAGGAAAAGGCTGCTAAGTTTCAGCATTTAAAGAAATGTTTGCCAGGTCACTGGCTAAATCTTAAGGTAATGGAACAGAGAATGAGTGACTATATACAATAAGGAAAACAAATTTTGCTAAAATAGCTTGGAGAAGTCATTAAATGAATGGATAAGTGCAGCCCTCAACAAGCAACAACAGCAAAACTTGGGGAGAGGGAGAGGAGAAGAGGCTGATTTTTTATTTCCACAGTATAATATTCAAAATATCAACTTCTCAGCAAAACAAACAAACAAATGCAAAAAACAAACAAACAAACCAAACCCAAAAAACCAAATATACAAAGAAATGGGAAAGTATGGCCCACTCGCCCCCCCCCAAAAAGGACAGAAACCATAACTGAAAAAGCCTTGACATTGGACTTAATATACAACATTTTAAATCAACTGTCTTAATTTTCTCAAAGAGCTGAAAGAAGCCATTGAAATAATTAAAAGAAACCAGGAGACTGGTATCTCATGAAATAGAGAATATCAGTAAGGACTTGCAGATTGTAAAGAAGAAATCAGATAGAAGTTTTGGAGCTGAAAAAGAATATAATATCTGAAATAAAGGATTCACTAGAGTGATAA
Organism: Neogale vison; assembly: GCF_020171115.1. Lineage (NCBI taxonomy): Eukaryota > Metazoa > Chordata > Mammalia > Carnivora > Mustelidae > Neogale > Neogale vison. The sequence goes on from NC_058102.1 coordinate 74,996,616, forward strand.
AAGCAGTGTATTTGACTAGGAAGAAGAAAGAATCAATAAACCAAAGAGACAACAATTCAAATTATCCACTCTGAGGAATAGATAGAAAATGACGTAAAATGAACAGGGCCTAAGAAATCTTTTGGGCACTATCAAGTGGACTGGCATAGCATTATGGGAGCCCCAGAAGAAGAAACAGTTAAAGAGGAAAAGCAATGTATAAAGAATAATGGCTTAAAAATTTTCACAATTTTGATGAAAGAAGTGAATCTACAAATACAAGAAGTTTGTCAGTAGCATGAACTCAAAGATTAACACTGTGGCACATAATAAAACTGAAAAACCAAAGATGAAAAATCTTGAAAGTAGCAAGGGAGAAATGAGTCATTATCAGCCATTGATCCTGAGTAAGATTAATAACTGAATTACCATTAGAAGTCATACAAGCCAGCAGAGAGTGGATGACATATTTAAATTGTCGAAAGAAAGAAAAAAAAAGCTGTTAACCAAAAAGTTTATATCTGAGCCAAATATCTTTCAAAAATGAAAGAGAAATTAAGATATTAATAGAAAAATAAAAGCTGTGGACTCGCACTATCAGAAATGTTAAAGGGAGCCCTTTATGGTGAAATGAAAGGTGTAGAAAGTGACTTGAAGGTATACACAGAAATAAAGTACTCTAATAAAGGTAACCACAAAGGTAAATATAAAGTAGGTATTATTGTATTCTTGGTTTGTAACACCTCTTTCTTTTCATATGTGATTTGAAAAACAAATGCATAAAACAATTATTTTAAATCTTTAGCAGAGACAAACAATGTACAAAGATGTAATTTTTTAAAAATATTTTATTTATTTGACAGACAGAGAGCACAGTAGGCAGAGAGACAGGCAGTGAGAGAGAAAGGAGGTAGCAGGCTCCTTGCCGAGCAAAGAGCCTGATGCAAGTCTCGATACCACGACTTTGGGATCATGACCTCAGCTGAAGGCAGAGGCTTTAACCCACTGAGCCACCCAGGTGCCCCAAAGATGTAATTTTTGACAATAATAACATAAAGGATCATGGAACTATATAGAAACAGAGTTTGTGCATGCTATTGAAGTCAAGTTGGTATCAATTCACAATAAACTATTTTTTTTTTTTTTATGCCTTGTGGTTCTGTTTTTATTTCTCTCTTTTTTTTAAATTTCTTTTTTTTTTCCCCCAGGCTAACAGTATTCATTGTTTTTGCACCACACCCAGTGCTCCATGCAATCCGTGTCCTCTCTAATACCCACCACCTGGTTCCCCCAACCTCCCACCCCCACCCCACCCAATAAACTATTCTAAACTTATGTTGCTAATTGTAATCCCTAGGGAAATTATTAAGAAAATTACTGAAAATATACAGAGAAAACATGAGGAGGAAGTCAAAATGATATACTGGAAATAACAAACAAAAAATAAAGTAGTATTAGAGAAATTGAAGAACAATAAATGTTAAGACATACAGAAAACAATTTCAAAATAGGGAATTCCTTACTTTTCACTAATTACTTTAAATGTAAAGGGATTAAATTCACCAATTCAAGACATAGATTGGCACAACAGATTTAAAAACCCAAAACATGTCCCAGGAAACTCACTTTAGATCCAGAGACACAAATAGGTTCAAAGTGAAGTGATGGAAAAGAGATGCAAATAGAAACAAGAGAGCTAATGTAGCTATTATAGTATGAGAAAAGGAGACTTTAAGTCAAAATTAATCAAGAAACTATAAAAATTATAAACATATACCAAACAACAGAGCCTTGAAATGTATTAAGGAAACACTGACAGAATTGAAAGGAAAATAAACAGCTGTATAATAATCATTGGAGACTTAAATACCCCACTTTCATTAATGGATAGAACATTTAGGGGCGCCTGGGTGGCTCAGTGGGTTAAGCCGCTGCATTCAGCTCAGGTCATGATCTCAGGGTCCTGGGATCAAGTCCTGCATTGGGCTCTCTGCTCAGCAGGGAGCCTGCTTTCCTCTCTCTCTCTCTGCCTGCCTCTCCACCTACTTGTGATTTCTCTCTGTCAAATAAATAAATAAAATCTTTAAAAAAAAAGAACATTTAGATGGAAGATTAATAAGGAAGTGGAGGACTTAAACAGCAATATAACATAACTGGATTTAACAGACATATATATATATAACACTGTATCCAAAAACATCAGAATACACATTCTTCCAAGTGCACATGGAACATTGTCCAGGATACATGATATAAAAGCTGCAGTTATCAAAACAGATATGCAGTAGATGGAAGACAATTGAAAGTCCGGAATTCAACCCATACATTTGTGTGCAATTGGTTTTTAGAGTAAGCTCTATGCCAACATGACATTTGAACTCATGATCAAGGCATGCAAGCTCTATTGACAGAGTCAACCAGTCACCTCTGTGTGCAATTGATTTTTGATAAGGGTGACAAGTCCATTCAGTAAGGAAATAGTGGGTTTGTTTTTTTTTCCAACAAACGGTGATGTCATGAGTAGATATTCACATGCAAAAGAATGAAGTTAATGCTTACTTCACATGATGCAAAAAAGCTAACTCAAACTGGACCAGTTATGTAAAAATAAGAGCTAAAGTTATAAAACTCTTACAAGAAAGCATAGTGATACATCTTCATGATGTTGGATTTGGCAGTGGGTTCTTCAATATAACACTGAAGCATAAGCAACACAAGAAAAAATAGATATATTGGACTACATAAAAATTTAAAACTTTTGTGCACCAAGGGACATTATCAAGAAAGTAAGAAGACAACCTAAACAATAGGAGAAAATATTTGTAAATCGTATATCTGATAAAAGTCCATTATCCAGATATATAAAAAATTCTTCCAGCTCAGCACAATGACATCCAACCTAACGAAAATGAGCAAAGGACTTGAATAGATATTTTTCCAGAGCAAATATATAATGGCCAACAAACATAAGATGCTCAACATCATTCAGGAAATCCAAATTAGAGCTGCAGTGAGCTACTGTTTCACACCCAGTAGGATGGCTATAATGTAAAAAAATGAAAAATAATAAATTGCAAGAATGTGCAGAAACTGAAACCGTGTACATTGGTGCAGCCCCCATGGAAAACAGTTTGGTGGTTCATTGAAAAGTTTAAACAGAATTATCATATGGCTAGTATTGGAACTCATGGGTATATACACCAAAGAATTAAAAACAGAGATGCAGACCAATTCTTGTATATGAAAATTCATAGCGGCACTATTTACAATAGATAAAAGATATAAATAACTCAAATGTTTTTCAATAGCTGTATGGATAAATAAACATGGTGAAATGTTACCCTAAAAAGTAATATAGTACTGATACATGCCTCCATGTAGATGAAGCTTGAAAATATTATGTGAATGACACCAGGTAAAAAAGGTCACATATATTCCATTTATATGAGATAATCAGCATAGGTAAACTTATAAAGACAGAAAGAAGATTGGTGATTTCTAGGAATGAGGCAAAGGAGAATGGAGAGTGACCACTTAATAAAAATAGGGTTTTCTTTTGAGATGTTAACAATATCTTGGAACTAGATAGAGGTATGTGATGATTGAGCAATATTGTGAATGCATTAAATGCACTGAGTTACATACTTTTAAGTGGTTAATTTCATATTAAATAAATTATACCTCAATAAGATAATATATAACCCACTACATTCTGGCATGTTTTATTTTGTTTTTATTATTTTTTTAAAAGATTTTATTTATCTGATTGAGAGAGTGAGAATGAATTAGAGAGCAAATGCGTGAGCAGGGGGAGGGGGAGTGGAACAGGGAGAAGGAGGCTCCCCACTGAGCAGGGAGTCCTGTGCAGTCCCATGCAGGATCCCAGGTCCCTGGGATCATGACCTGAACTGAAGGCAGACGCCTTACCAACTGAGCCACCCAGCCACTCCCTTTTCTTTTGTTTTTAAATCTTGGGAAGAAACTAAAATTTGTACTAGTCAGGGTCTAGTCAAGAGAGAGAAACTACATAGTAATTTTAGCAGAGAATGTTTAATGTAAAGAATTATAATAGATCACTTACCAAAATAAAGAATACAAGAAGAGCACATCTAAGGAAGAGCCCCTACCTTTTTGGCTGAGAAAGAGCAGTGAAGAAAGGAACAAATATGGAGAACCTTCTTACCAATGCTGAGACCTAGACCTACTGAGAGAAAGTATAAGCAATACCTTATACAATGGTGAAAATGTTTGCTGAGGTCCTGGGCTATGGAACTTACTGGCAGTCCTCCTGCAAGAATGTTAATTGGGAAGCCTGCTGCAGGAAGCTGCCCAGAGGTGCTGTTGGCTGTTGTGCACTGCAGTTTACCCCGAAGAGCATTCTGAAACCAAGAAAAGACCCTTCCTGCTGCTGCATCCTGCAGCACTCTGCTCTAACAAAGTTTATCATGAGCCAACTGACAAAGGAAAATGTTTAAAAGGCTACATTATTATTTCCACTATTGCATAGTAGGAAGGAAAAGAGAGCTTTCAGCTGAGAAACAATAAATTTTTAACTGGCACAAAATTATTTTAACAAAGTAAGTTTGGATCAAATAAGATACACAAAGGTCTCTATCTTGGCAATAGCCTCCAATATTAATTCATGAGTCATGTAATAATTCATATGTGATTACTTACTTGTCATTTGGGTTTGTGATATTACTTCTCATCATTTGGGAATTGGAAAGTTACATTCCTTAGAAAAAATGTAAGTTAAAGAACAGGCATATTAAACTTTAATATTCAACTGAAGGTATTAGATAAAAATATAACAATGAATTTAAAAGCATCAGTTAAGTCATGCTTACTGATAATAAATTAGTACATAATTTTTCCATTTAGTCTCTCAGATGCTAATCATTATTTTTAAGTAGCGTTTATCCAGAATACCTGTGTAAGAAGTAAAATGGTAACCAGCTGTGCTGGAAAATACACTAAAAGAGATATTTCTGAATTGTTAAAAATAAAGAAGCTACATTTTGATCAATGTGTATAACTACAACATTAAATATAATAACAAATAACTGTCAGGACACAATGATAACATCTCTATTATAAAATAATTGCTTTTCTAAAACTTTTTAGAGCAAGGTATAATGTATCCAAAATAAATTATTGCAATACAACATTGTTTAAAGGTTATTATTTTATGAGATAAAAATTCCCATCTCTACTTTGACATTTGTTTTTGAAAAATGGGTTCCATTTCAACATTTATATAGCAGCAGGAGCCCGTTATCTTGTGACAACACTTCATTGCATTGACATTATCTGTTAATTATCTTTGCCACCACTAATTTTAAGCCTGGTGTGCTGTATATGCTGGCTCTTACCAGTTCTATGATTGCTCTTTCTTTCCTCATTGATGAGTCTGAAAAATATACAAAGCTGAATTAAAAGTGAAACTCAGACAAAGGTTATATTTTGCACAATCATAAAACACAGAAAATGAAAAGCAGTATAGCTTAATAAATAATTTTTTATTTAATAGGGACTATGCTCTTACCTTTTTCTAATATTATAAAGTGATCATATGAGCTGCATGAATATTTTAAATCTAAAAACTAAAGGAAAACATTTAATTCTTGATATACAAAACACTTAGCAAAGGAGAAAAATTTTGTAAGTACAGTCATAAAACATATAAGAAGTATGAAAAGAGATTTATTCTTGTAGACAAGTAGATCAATAAAATTCTGGAAATAAGCCTGTCAGTTACTGTTATTATTAAATTGCCCTTTTATCAGTATGTTCATTACTTGGAAATATTTTTAAAGAAAAAATTGTTGGTTCTTTGTGTGTGTGTATGTGCACATGTGTGTGCATTATTTTTTTACAAAAAAGCTACCTATTGAAGTCTTACGTTTCACCCTTATGATTCACATGCCTTTAGTGCAGTATTACAAGACAGGTTTTGTGGGGTTTTTTGTTTTTTAACTTAACAAAGGCTTCTCTTCTGCCCCTCAGAAAAACTCACAGAAGAGGGTATTTCTAATAAATTTATAACACCAAAAAGCAACTCAAAAAATAAATTGATACTACTGTGTTTTTTAAAAGATGTACAAATTGGGGCAAAGGTAAAACCAAATAACCTGCTTAAGTGTACACCCTGAGATTATGCATGCACGATGCATAGTTATTGCCTGACATGTGGCAAGAATCACCAGATCATGGGAGCTATTGAAAGGAACCAAATACATAGAAATCTACTCAACATTTGACCAAAAACGTGACTTTTCTGATATTTAACCAAAATATGAATAGATCCTTTTTTGCTTTTTTTGAGATATTTTTTAATGGTGTTTTTATGCATATCTTACTGGGTTTGTATCTGTTTCTATTACTTCCTGATATGTATTCTTGGTTCATTGGAAAAGGGAAGATACAAAAGAGTCTGACATTTGAGAATATAATATTTACAGTGAGAAAATAATCTCTTTTCTACTCTTAAATAAAACATAGCTGTAGTCTCTCCTAGTCAGATGTTATATAAGGCTTAACACAGTGAATAGGTGAGAATAAGTTAACATAACTTAATATTATGTGTTTTTAATTGCTAAAATAATATTTGTATCATTATGTCAATACAAAATATATTTTATAGCAAAGGCTGTTAAGGAAAGGTCAGAATATAATTTCAACATGTTCAGGTCTCCATGAACATAATTTACTTTGGAACATTAAGTTTGTAATAACATAATCTCAGGTTATATGAGAAAAAATTCAAATAACTATAGACATTGGTGGGAAAATTAACCATCATCATGTGATTTCAACATACCTATCAATAACTGATGGATCAAGCACACATTAATAAGGATATAGAACAAAATTAATAAGTTTGATAAAGTGGATACAATGTAATTAAAATTTGAACAACTCAATCATTCTTCAAAATTTTTTTTAAAAAATCATCCTTTTTTCTTTTTTTAAAATATTTTATTTATTTATTTGACAGAGAGAGAGATCACAAGTAGGCAGAGAGGCAGGCAGAGAGAAGGGGAGCAGGCTCCCTGCTGAGCAGAGAGCCCAATGTGGGGCTCAGTCCCAGGACCCTGGGATCATGACCTGAGCCGAAGGCAGAGGCTTAACCCACTGAACCACCCACGCACCCTGAAACTTTTTTTTTTTTTTTTTTTTAGGGAGAGTACACACGCGTGTGTTCACTCAAGCGGCAGGTGGGGAAGGGTGAAGGGAAAGGGAGAGAGAGAGAATCTTAAGCAGACTTCCCACTGAGTGGGGAGCCCTATGTGAGATCATGACCTGAGCCTGAAATCAAGAGTCAGATGCTTACCTGACTGAGCCACCCAAGTGCCACATAAACAACTCATATCTTTCTTAAGCATTCATGAAATATTTACCAAATTGAACAATTAATATGACATTAATATGACATAACTGAAGCCTCAAGAATTCTCCAGAATTAACTATACTAATCAGAGTTCATTCTTACAGCCTCCCTTTTGAAGTTTTCTATCAGGGCAAAAGCCCCACGGGAAGTAGGAAGTTTTATCTTACCTCACCAAAGGCAGAGTATCTGCTGTTTTCCAAATTATTTGGACTCTTCTGTATGGGAGAATACTTCTGTATGGGAGATTCGTCTTTTCTCTTCCATTTACCTATTGAATCATTTATATCAGTATGGATTCATGGGGACTTATTTTATACTGTTATAACCCCAAACTATTTTATTTTGTTGCAGAAAATATTCCAGTGTTGGGCCACTGGGTACTACTTCATTTGGTTTCTATGTCCCTTTGACATATCACTATCATTATGATTTTTCACTTCATTTCTAAATTGTATTTTTATTGGCTATTGAGTTTTGGCATAGACATTTTTTCCCCCCAGCACTTTCACAATGTTGTTATCTTTTGTCTTCCACTGTTTTTACTGTTAATCTTTGCTTTTCTGAATGTAATGTCCTTTTCTTGCTTCACTTATCTTTGGCTTTTCAGCAGTTTTACGATGATGACCACATGTGTTTTTTCAATATTTGTTATTTAAGTTTTAATTTAAAAATTAAAAAAAAATAACTTGTTAATTAAAGAAAGTATGCACAAACTCAGAGAGAAGCAGAGGAAGAGAGAGAATCTCAAGGAAACTCTGCTCAGAGTGTGGAGTCGGCTGTGGGGCTCCATCTCATGACTCTGTGATCATGAGCTGAACCAAAATCAAGAGTTGGAGGTTTAATTGACTGAGCCATCCAGGCACACTGGCTGTGTGTTTTCTTAATCCTGTAGCAGGTTTCCTGAATTTCTTGAAGATTTGGAGCTTGATATCTTTCATCAGTTTTGGAAAATAATCTGTCTTATTTCTTCTGATATTTCTTCTGCTTTTTTTTTCCCTCAGTTTTTTTCTTCTGGATCTCTAATTATATTTATATCACACTTTTGGATATCATTCCGTTGTTCTCTGGTGTTCTGGGTTTTCATTCCTTTTTTTCTTTTTGTGTTTCATTTTGGATAATTTCTATTGAGTTATCTTAGAATTATTGGTCCTTCTTCAGCTCTTAACTCATTCAATGAATTAAACATATTAAATTTTATTTTAATATAATCTAAAGCTTACAAAAAATAGTAAGAACAGAATAATGAACTTCAAAAAGACTTGTTGTAGAGTAGGTTGCTGACATTGATGCCCTATCATGCCCCAACATTTTAGTATGTGTTTTCTATAAAAGGACTTTCTCCTAAAAAGACGCAATACACCCATATAAAATCAGGAAAATAGTATTTACTTGTTATTACCATCCATTTTTTTTCTGTTCAACTTTTCCCACGCTCTTAGCAAAAGTCTACTTGAGAGAATCAGTGGGATGTTGGAACTAGCTGGGTGTTTTCAGTTTCTACAAATTCCAGTTCATCCCACCAACTTACACTGTCATTAAAAACTCTGCTAGTAATTCCTTAATTCAGTAGAGTATCTCAGCTTTGCAGGAATGTCAGTTCTCTGCTCTCCATATTATTAGGCAATATTACTAATGAAGGGAATAGATACTAAATTTTAGTCATTTAGGAAGGTCTTTTGTCTCTTTGTAATAAAATTTCTTTAGATTTCTTTGCTTAGGAAATGTTGGGTTTTTTGTTTGTTTGTTTTGTTTTTCTAAAAAAACTGCCATTTCTTTATTTTAATCTGCTATAGTGGGAAAAATAGTTCATCTTATCCTAATTTTGCTAGAAGTAAAACTTATGCTTCTGTGGATTGCTTTTCTACTTTTTTCACCCTTTTGAACTGATGGTGTAATTTATTCTTGTCATTTTTATTCTTTAACCAATTTTGAAGTTACATATTTTCTTGTTATTATTTTCTTAACTATAATATAATTGTTATTATTTTCTTAACTATAATATATAAAATATTATATATTATATAATATAATATTATATAATATATAATATATAACATATATATGTTAAAACATATATACTTGTTAAAGTCTAAAGTTTCTCCTTTACCTTCCACTGAGATCAAGTTAATTATTTCATTAACTCCTCTCAAATGTCAAATTATTGTCAAGTTAATTATTTCATTAACTCCTCTCAAATGTCAAATTATTATTATTTTCTTAACTATAATAGAAGTTAAAACATATATACTTGTTAAAGTCTAAAGTTTCTCCTTTACCTTCCACTGAAAGGATCAAGTTAATTATTTCATTAACTCCTCTCAAATGTCAAATTATTGCATACCAAATTATTGGTATGCATCTTATTTAGATATTTTTAATCTCACAAAATATTATTGTGCTATACAATGTTTATTTAATTTTACTTACATATATATAAGCTTATAAATCATTATTTTTTTCTTATAGCTCAGACTCTTCTGTTAGCCCTTTGTTCTGCCGTAGTAAACTCTTAAGAATTTGTTTTGGTCAAATTGTTATGATAAAAAATTCTTATGGCTTGATTTTTCTTGAGCTATAATCACTATACTGTGATTTTGTGTGGAGTTGCATTACTTCTCATAAGCACATGCTGCATATTTCACCACCAACATTAAGATATGAAACATTGCCAACACCCCAAAGAATTTCCTCTTATCATTTTTTAGTAAGTTCCTCTCTCATCTTCTTCTCCTGGAATCTAGTGATCTGTTTTTCTGTTCCTATAGTCTTGTCTTTTCTGGAATGATAGTATGCAGGTCTTTTGAGTTTCCCTTCTTTCACCTAGCTTAATGCTTTTGTGACCCGTCCATGCTGTTGTATATAATTCATTCCTTTTTACTGATGATTAGTCTTCCATTGAATGAGGTACCACAGTTTGTTTAACCATTCACTAGCTGAAGTACATTGGGTTGTTTTTAATTTTTGGCAATTATGAATATAACAACTATAAACATTCACATACAGTTTTTCTACATGTATATAAATTTCATTTTACTTCAATAAATACCTTAGAATGGTATTGTAAGATTATACTGTAATGATATGCTTAACTTTACAGGAAATTGCCAAATACTTCCATTTGACTGTATCATTTTGCATTATCACCCATAATTCATGAAAATTCCAGCTGTTTAGCATCCTTATCATTTCAACCATTCTAATAGATGTATAGTGGAATCTCATTGATTATAATAGCCTTTCCTTGATCAATAATAATGTTTAACATTATTACATGTGTTTGTTTTCCATCTGTATATCATCTTTGGTGATGTATATATTCAAACCTATTTTTTAATTTGTTGATTGTTTTCCTATTATTGAATTCCTTATATATTTTGGATAAAATCCTTTGTCAGATGTGTTTTGGAAGTATATCCTCTCAGTCTGTGGCTTGACATATTCTTTTCTTTATTAAAAATTTTTTTTAATTTAAATTCAATTTAGTTAACATATACTGTCTTATTAGTTTCAGAGGTAAAATTTAGTGATTCATCAGTTGTATATAACACCCAGTGTGCATTACATCAAGTACCCTCCTTAAGGCCCAACACCCAGTTACCCCATGCTCCCCCCACCTTCACTCCAGCAACTCTCAATTTGTTTCCTAGAGTAAAGAGTCTATTATGGTTTGCTTCTCTCTCTATTTTTATCTTATTTTATTTTTCCTTCCCTTCCCCTATGTTCATCTGTTTTGTTTCTTAAATTCCACATATGAGTGAAATCATGGTATTTCTCTTTCTGCCTTATTTTGCTTAACATAATTTTATGTTCTTAATGGTATCTTCCAAAGAGAAGAGGGTTTTTAACAGAAAACATCCAATTTATCTATGTTTTGAATGGATTGTGCCCTTGGTGCCAAGGAAGCTAAGAAATGTTTGCCTAAACTGAGGTCTGGAAGATATTTCCTATGTCTTCTTCTAAATTATTTATACTTTTGGTTTTATACATATGTTTGTGATCCATTTTGAGTTAATTTTTGTATATGTAGAGAGGTATGAATTGAAGCCCAATTTATATATTTATTTATTTCATATGTATATCCAATTGTTTCAGTACTTTAAAAAAAGATTATACATTCTCTATGGAAATAGTTTTGTTCTTTGTCTAAAATTAATTGACATACACCTGTTGATTTATTTATTTTATTTCAGTTGTGTTTTATTGATCTAGCCCTTTACCTTGATTTAAAGCTTTGTAGTAAGAGTTGAAACCAGAATCTACATTCTTCTCTTCACTCCTGGGAGATCTGGGGAGGTAATCTTGAGCAGAATAAGATGTTTATCAAACAAGATAAATATCAGTGCAACACACATATCAGGCTTAGAACAATGTTCACATGCAGAAGATCACCGAGAATAGAACAGTAGCAAATATAGAGATCTTTTCTGTCTATTGCGCTCAGGAGCAGAGCACACTTATATAGTCAAGTAGTATGTTATGCTATTCAAAGAGGGACTCTGACTTTTATAATATGGAGTGTAAAAGCTTAACCAATTCAGAAATAATAGAATCTTCCCTGGCATAGGCGAGGGCTTTGAATTCTGTCTCCTTTGCTCCCTGAGATCACCAAGACTAAAGCCCACATTTTTCTAAGGTTGAAGAATCTCTTCTTGATCCTACATCATCAAATGATCTTAGTCAGAGTTGCAAATTGGTTGGCATTATTTCCTACATGTGGTATAATTCACCAGTAAAGCCATCTTATCCTCGACTTTCTTTTTATGAGGTTTTTGATTACTGATTCCGTGTTTGAAATTACAGGTAATTGATCTGATCACATTTTCTATTTCTTCATGATTCCATCTTGGTAGCTTGTATGTTTTTAGGAATTTTTTCTTTCTTTCTTTTTTTTTTAAAGATATTATTTATTTATTTGACAGACAGAGATCACAAGTAGGCAGAGAGGCAGACAGAGAGAGAGGAAGGGAAGCAGGCTCCCCGCTGAGCAGAGAGCCAGATGTGGGGCTCCATCCCAGAGGAATTTTTTATTTTTTATAAGTTGTCCAATTTTTCAGTGCTGTAATTGTTCATAATAGTCTCTTATGTTTTTTTATTTATATATTATCAGCTCTAGTGTCTTTTCTTTCATTTCTAATTTATTTATTTGAATCCTCTTTTTTTCTTGGTAAGTCCAACTAAAGGTTGTCAGTTTTGTTTATGTTTTCAGAACACTAGCTCTTCATTTTATTGATTTTTTTCTATTGTCTTTTTAGTTTCTATTTCATTTGTTTCCCCTATAATCTCTATTCCTTCCCTCTTTCTACTAACTTTGACCGTCATTTGATCATTTTTTTTTCCTAACCCCTTGAGGTGTAAAGTTAGCTTTTTAAGAAAAAATTTTCAGATTTTTTTCTTAATGTAAGTATTTATTGCTATGAACTTCCCCCTCAGAACTGCTTTTGCTGCATTTTGTAAGTTTTGGTGTGTTGTTTTTTCATTTCCTTTTGTCTCAAGATATTTTTAATTTGTCTTTTGATTGTTTCTAAATTCATTTTACTAGACCACTGTTATTTTGGGACCAAAAGCAGACAAGGATATTATAAGCAAATAAATAAACAAAAAAGCCCTTACATACCATATCCCTGATGAGCACAGATGCAAAAATCTTCAACAAAATATTAACAAGCAAATTCAACAATGCATTTAAAGGATCATATACTATGATCAAGTGAGATTTATTGCAGGTATGCAAGAATAATTCATCACTTACAAATCAATTAATGTACTATACCACATCAATAAAATGAAGGACATTTTAATGTGCAGAAAACACATTTGACAAAATTCAATATCCCTCCATAATAAAAACTTTAAAAAAACTGGGTATAGTGGGAAATTACCTTAACATAATAAAAGCCATATATGATAAATCCACAGCTAACATCATTCTCAAAAGTGAAATGATGAAAGCTTTTCCTCTCAGATCAGGAATAATGTAATGATGCCCATTCTTATCACTTTTATTCAACATAATACTGTAAGTTCTAGACAGTAATGGGCAAGAAAACATAGAAAAAGACATAAAAATCAGAAGGGAATAAGAAAACTATCTCTATTGGCAGATGACACAACCCTAAAGATTCCATAAAAGAAAAAAAAATTGTTAGAACTAAAAAATGAATTCAGTGAAGTTGCAGAATACAAAATTAATGTACAAAAATCAATTGTGTATGTATACAGTAACAACGAAGTATAAAAAAAAAGAAATTAAGAAAACTGTCCCATTTACAAATGCATTGAACATAATAAAATACCTAGGAATGAATTTAGCCAAGTAGGTGAAAAACTTGTATACTGAAAACTATGATGCTGATGAAAGAAACTGAAGAAGGCACATGGAAAATATTCTGTGTTTATGACTGGAAGAATTAATATTGTTAAAATGCCCATATTATCCAAACTAATCTAAAGGTTCAGTATAACCCCTATTAAAATTTCAGTGGCAGGGGCACCTGGGTGGCTCAGTGGGTTAAAGCCTCCACCTTCGGCTCAGGTCATGATCCCAGGGTCCTGGGATTGAGCCCCACATTGGGCTCTCTGCTTGAAGAGCCTGCTTCTCCTTCTCTCTCTGCCTGCCTCTCTGCCTACTTGTGATCTCTGTCTGTCAAAAAAATAAGTAAAATCTTAAAAAAAAAAAAATTCAATGGCATTTCTCATAGAAATAAGAAAAAAAATCCCAAAGTTTGTGTGGGACCAGAAAAGATCCCGAATAGCTGAAGTAACCTTAAGAAAGTACAACAGAGCTGGAAGTATCACACTTTCTGTTTTCAAACTATATTACAAAGCTTTAGTAATGAAAACTGTATAGTAGTAGCATAAAATACACACAAAAATTAGTGGGACATAATAGAGAATCCAGGAAGAGGCAAGATGGTGGAAGAGTAGGGGACCTTGTTTCATCTGGTCCCTTGAATTTAGCTAGATAACTGTCAAACCATTCTAAACATCCATGAATTTAGCCTGAGATATAAGAAAAAAAACACCTAGAACTTTACAAGTAGAAAAGTGACTGCTTTTTGCAAGGTAGGAGATACAGAGAAGTGAATCTGAAGGGAGATATCAGAAGAGAAACAGGGGTGGGGGGTGGGGGGAGGAGCCTCCACAAGCCAGCTACTGGAAAGTGATAGAGCCCCAGAGGGCAAAACCAGAACCCTTAGAAATCTGCTCCAGTGAGAGACATCCCTGTCTGAAAGAGGCTCAGGGGATGAAATGGGCAGATATCCAGGTGGGTTACTGTGTTCTCAGAATCCCAGGAGTCACAGAACTAAGGTGAGTACCTGAGCCAGTAGAGTTCCCAAGCAGTGGATTAGGGAAACTAGTTATGGTTAACGAGCCTAGAAGGGGGTGCTCAGCTTGGATCACCATAAACCCCGAGCTGGCTGGGTTGGGTGATAGCTTTCTGCCTGGGCACCCTGCAATGGACTGGAACATAGGGACCATCTGCCATCTCCGTGGAGTGGAGGGGCGAGTAAGTGCATGATCCTGGAACTGGTTGCTGCACCAGGGTCCTACAAATGGCAGTACCAGGGACCTTTGGATTCCCCTTGGAAGGATCACTGTTGCATGCACCACAGGAGTCTGTGGACTTTGGCACACAGAAGTGAGGATGCTTTGTCCCAGAGGGTGTATTGAAGAGGAAGGACAGGACTTTGGGCTCTAGAGCTAGAGATCAGGCATGGCCATTTTGATTTTGATCCTCTAAAGACATAGGGATAGCTTTCAGGAAACAAAACCCACACAGAGGACCAGTTTACACAGAGCCCAGCCGCCTGGGAAGGGGTGGTGCAACTCTGCCCAAGCAAAGACACTCAAGAGGCAACAGAGCAGGCCCCTCTCCCAGAATACCAGCTCGAAGATCAGGTGCACAAGAATCCCACAAGACTAAAACTCCAGCACTAGAGAAAAATAGTATATAGAACTCGAGCTGTTTTTCATAATTCTTCTTCCAGTCTAAAATTTTCCACTTTTTTCCTTTTGAACTAGTTTCTTATTTTATCAATGATTTGTTTTTAAGTAGCTTTTTAAGTTTTATTTTTTACATCTATACTTTATAAATATATGCTTCATTTTTAACCTTTTATTTCACTCTATTCAGTTTTATTTTTGTATATATATGTTTTGCAATTTTGTGATTAACACACAGAGCAAAATTCACTCAGAAACAAGTGGTTCATCCTGTTTTGTCCACCCTGTGAGATTATATTCTTTACCCCCTCCTTTTGTTTTATTTTTGTTTTGTTTGCTTTTCTGTTCTGGTTTCCAGCCTCCTTGGATTTCTCTGGTGTGTATTTGCTTAGGTCATGGTTGATAATTTTGATTTTGCTCACTCACTCATCCATTCTTCTCTGGGCAAAATGACTAGAAGGAGGAATTCACAACAAAAGAAAGAACCAGAGGTAATATTCTTTGACACAGATCTAACTGATATGGATTTAAGTCAGATGTCAGAGATGGAATTCAGGTTAACAATTAGAAGGTTAATAGCTGGACTCGAAAAAAGCATAAAAGACACTAGAAAATCCATTGGTGGAGAAATGAGATCTAATCAGGCTGAAATTAAAAATGTTCTGAGATGCAGTCTAAATTGGATTCTCTAACAGCTAGGGTAAATGAGTCAGAAGAAAGAGTAAGTGATCTAGAAGACAGGTTGGTGGAAAGAAAGGAAGCTGAGGAAAAGAGAGAAAAACAATTAAAATCCCGTCAAAAGAGGCTTGGAGAAATCAGTGATGTCATGAAGCATACCAATATCATAGTTATTGTCTGAAGAGGACAAAGAAAGAGTGGGCCAGAAGGTTTATTTGAGGAAATCATAGCTGAGAACTTTCCTAATCTGGGGAAGGAAATAAGCATTCATATCCAAGAGGTAGAGAGGACTCCTCTCCAAATCAATAAAATAGATCAACACCCTGACATGTAATAGTGAAGTTTGCAAATTTTAGAGAAAGAGAAAAAATCCTGAAAGCAGCTCAAAACAAAAGGCTCCTTACCTACAGAGGGAGAAACATCAGACAAACATCAGACCCATCCATAGAAATGTAGTAGGCCAGAAAAGGCTGGCATGATATATTCAGAGTACTAAATAAGAAGAACATACAGCAAAGAATACTTTGTCCAGCAAGGCTGTTATTCAGAATGGAAGCAGGGATAGAGATCTTCCACGACAGACAGAAACTGAAAGAATATGTGACCACCAAGCCAGTCCTGCAAGAAATATTAAGGGAATCCTGTAAGCAAATGGAGATCTCAGAGTAACATTGACCAGAAAGAAACAGATACATTATACAGAAAAAACAGGGACTTTACAAGCAATACAATGGCACTAAACTTATATCTTTCAATAGTTACTATGAATATAAATGAGCTAAATGCTCCAATCAAAGGACCCAGGTTATCAGAGTGGATAAAAAGGCAAGACCCATCCATATGCTATCTACAGAGACTTATTTTAGACCAAAGTTACCTCCAGACTGAAAGTGAGAGGGCGGAGAACAATTTACCATTCTAATGGACCTCAAAAGAAAGCTGGGGTAGCAATCCTCATGTTAGATAAATTAGATTTTAAACCAAAGACTGTAATAAGGGATGAGGAGGGATATTATATCAAACTTAAAAAGTATATCCAGCAAGAAGATATAACAGTTGTAAATATTTATGTGCCCAACATGGGAGCCATCAATTATATAAACTAATTAGTAACCAAAGTAAAGAAACACACTTATAACAATACATTAATAGTATGGGACTTCAGCACCCCACTTACAGCAGTGGGCAGGTCATCTAAGTGGATCAACGAAGAAATGAAGGCTTTAAATGACACACAGGACCAGATGGACTTCACAGATAAATACAGAACATACCATCCTAAAACAACAGAATACTCATTTTTCTTTAGTGCACATGGAGGTTTTTCCAGAATAGATCATATACTGTGTCACAAATCAGGTCTCAATTGATACCAAAAGACAGGGATTATTTCCTGTATATTTTCAGAGCACAATGCTTTGAAACTTGAACTCAACCACAAAAGGAAATTTGGAAGGAACTCAAACACTTGGAGGTTAAAGAACATCCTACTAAGGAATGAATGGGTCAACCAAGAAATTAAGGAAGAATTTTAACTAATGAGAATGAAAACACATCTGTTCAAAACCTTTGGGATACTGCAACAGTGATCCTAAGAGGGAAGTACATTTCAATGCAAGCCTTATTCAAAAAATTAGAGAAATCTCAAATACACAAGCTAATCTTATACCCAAAGAAGCTGGAGAAAGAACAGTATATAAAACCTAAACCAAGGGGCACCTGGGTGGCTCAGTGGGTTAAAGCCTCCACCTTCGGCTCAGGTCATGATCCCAGGGTTCTGGGATTGAGCCCCACATTGGGCTCTCTGCTTGGCGGGGAGCCTGCTTCCCTTCCTTTCTCTCTGCCTGCCTCTGTGCCTACTTGTGATCTCTGTCTGTCAAATAAATAAATAAAATCTTTAAAAAAAAAAAAAAACTAAACCAAGCAGGAGGAGAGAAATGATAAAGATTAGAGCAGAAGAAACTGAAATAGAAGACAGAAGAATAGTAGAAAAGATAAATGTAACTAGAAACCGATTCTTTGAAAGAATTAATACGATCAATAAACCTCTAGCCAAACTTATCAAAAAGAAAAGAGAAAGGACCCAACTTCAGAAAATCTTGAGTGAAAGCAAAGATATCATGACCAACACCAAGGAAATACAAACAATTTTAAGAAGATATAATGAGCAACTATATGTCAACAAATTAGGCAATCTGGAAGAAAAGGATGCGTTCTTAGGAATTTATAAACTACTAAAACTAAAATAGGAAGAAACAGAAAATGTGAAAAGGCAAATAGCCAGCAAGGAAATTGAAGCAGAAATCAAAAACCTCCCAAAAAATTAGAGTCCAGGACCAGAAGGCTTCCCAGGGAAATTCTACCAAACATTTAAAGAAAAAATATACCTATTTTACTGAAGCTGTTTCAAAAAATAGACATGGAAGGAAAACTCTGAAGTTCGTTCTATGAGGTCCAGCGTTACCTTGATCCAAAAACCAGGCAAAAACCCGTCAAAAAGAAAAATTATAGACCAATAACCCTGATGAACATGGATGTTAAAATTCTCACCAAGATATTAGACAATAGGATCCAACAGTACATTAAAAGAATTTTTCACCATGACCACGTGGAATTTATCCCTTGGGTGCAAGGGTGGTTTGCAAATCAATCAACGTGATAGATCACATTAATAAAAGAAAGGACAAGAACCATATGATCCTTTCAATTGATGCAGAAAAAGCATTTGACAAAATAAAGCATCCTTTCTTGATTAAAATTTTCCAGAGTGTGGGGATAGAGGGAACATACCTCAATATCATAAAAGCCATCTACAAAAAGCCCACAGTGAATATCATTCTCAATGATCAGGAATATGACAGGGTTGCCCACTCTAGGTTGTTCAGCATAGTACTAGAAGTCCTGGCCTCAGCAATCAGACAACACAAAAGGATAAAAGGCATTCAAATTGGCAAAGAAGAGATCAAACTCTGACTCCACAGATGACATGACACTTTATGTGGAAAACCCAAAAGACTCCACCCCTAAATTGCTAGGACTCATTCAGGAATTCAGCAATTTGCAGGATACAAAATCAATGCACAAAAATCATTTGCATTTCTATACCATAACAATGTCACTGAAGAAAGAGAAATTAAGGAATCAATCCCATTTACAACTGCACCAAAATCCATGATACCTAGGGATAAACCTAACCAAAGAGGTAAAGGATCTAATCTCTAAAAACTACAGAGCACTTACAAAAGAAATTGAGGAAGACTCAAAGAGATGGAAAAATATTAAATGCTCACGGATTGGAAGAATAAATATTGTTAGACTGTCTATGCTACCCAGAGCAATCTACACATCCAATGAAATCCCTATGAAAATACCATCAACATTTTTCACAGATCTGGTACAAACAATCCTTAAACTTGTATAGAACAAGAAAAGACCCCAAATAGCTAGAAGAATGTTGAAAAAGAAAACTAAAACTGGAGGCATCACAATGCCTGACTTCAAGCTATATTACAAAGCTGTAATCATCAAGTTAACATAGTACTGGCACAAAAACAGACTCATAGATCAATGGAACAGAATAGAGAACCCAGAATTAGATCCTCAACTCTATTGTCAACTAATCTTTTACAAAGCAGGAACGAATATTCAGTAGAAAAAAGACAGTCTCTTCAATAAATGGTGCTGGGAAAATTGGACAGCCACATGAAGAAGAATGAAACTGGACCATTCTCTTAAACCATACACAAAGATAAACTCAAAATGGACGAAAGACCTAAGCATGAGACAGAAGTCCATCAAAATCCTAGAGGAGAACTGAGGCAGTGACCTCTTTCACCTCGGCCACAGCTTCATGCAAGACACATCTATAAGACAAACAAAAGTAAAAGTGAACTATTATTCATTAAGATAAGTAACTTTTGCACAGTAAAGGAAATAGTCAACAAAACTAAAAGGCAACCTATGGAATGGGAGAAGATATTTGCAAATGACATATTAGTTAAAGGGCTGGTATCCAAGATCTATAAAGAACTTACCAAACTCAACACCCCCCAAAATGAATAATCCAGTCAAGAAATGGGCAGAAAAGACATGAACAGACATTTCTTCAAAGAAAATATTCAAATGGCCAACAGACACATGAAAAAATGCTCAACATCATTTGTCATCAGGAAAATACAAATCAATACCACAATGAGATGTACCTTTCACCAGTTAGAATGGCTAAAATTAATAAGACAGTAAACAACAAATGGTGAGGATGCAGAGAAAGGGGAACCCTCTTACACTGTTGGTGGGAATGCAAACTGGTATAGCCACTCTGGAAAACAGTATACCTCAAATGGTTAAAAATAGAACAACCCTACAACCCAGCAATGGCACTACTTGTGTATTTACACCAAAGATACAGAGGTAGTGAAATGAAGGAGCATCTACATCCCAATGTTTATAGCAGCAATGTCCACAATAACCAAGCTGTGGGAGGAGCCAAGATGTCCTTCAACAGATGAATGGATAAAGAAGATGTGGATTTTATATACAATGGAGTATTGCTCAGTTATCAGAAAGGATGAATACTACCATTTACATCAAGGTAGCTGGAACTGGAGGGTATTATGCTAAGTTAAGTAAGCCAATCAGAGAAAGAGAATTATCATACGGTTTCACTCATATGTGTAATATGAGTGAAATAATGCAGAGGATTATAGAGATAAGGAGGGAAAACTGAATGGGAAGAAATCAGAGAGGGTGACAAGCCACAAGAGACTCTTGAATCTAGGAAACAAATTGAGGGTTGCTGAAGGGGAAGTGGGAAGATGAGGCAGCTGGGTGATGAGCATTAAAGAGGGCACTTGAGGGGTGCCTGAGTGGCTCAGTCAGTCAAGCGGCTGCCTTCAGCTCAGATCATGATTCTAGGGTCCTGGGATTGAGTCTTGCATCGGGCTCCCTGCTCAGTGGGGAGCCTACTTCTCCCTCTCCCTCTGCCTGCTGCTCCCCCTGCTAGTGCAAGCTCCCTTTCTCTTTGTCAAATAAATCTTGTTTAAAAAAAAAAAAGGAGGGCACTTGAAGTGATGAGCACTGGGTGTTATATGCAACTGATGAATTATTGAACACAACATCTGAAACTAATGACGTATTATTGTTAGCTAATTGAATTTAAACAACAACAACAAAAAAGAATAGAGAGTCTAGATAAACCCATGCTTATAGGTCAACTAATTTACATCAAAGAAGCCAAGAATACACCATGAGGAAATGATAGTCTTCGATAAATGGTCTTGGGAAAGCTGCATGCAAAGGAATGAAACTGGATCTTTATCTTACACCATAAACAAAAATCTACTTGAGATGGATTAAAGACGTTCACATAGCTCCTGAAACCATTAGAACACCAGAAGAAAACATCAACAGTAACCTCCTTGATGTCTGTTTTGGTAATGACCTTTTTGGTTTTGATGATCAAAGCAAAGGCAACAAAAGCAAAAGTGAATGGTGGGTCTACCATTAAATTAAAAAGCTTCTGCATAGCAAAGGAAACCATCAACAAAGTGAAAAGGTAACCCATGTGTGAGAGAAAATGTTTGCAAATCATATATGTGATAAGTGCCTAGTATCTAAAATATGTAATGAACTCATACAACACAGCAGTGAAAAACAATCTGAATAAAATATAGGTAGAGGATTTGAACAGACGTTTTTCCAAAGAAGACATACAAATAGGCAACAGATACATGAATAGGTGCTCAGCTTCACTTAGTTATCAGAGAAATGCAAATCAAAATCACAACAAGATATTACCTCATACTTGTTACAATGGCTATCATCAAAAAGATAATAGATGACAAGTGTTGGTGAGGATGTAGCCAATAGGGAATCCTTGCACACTGTTGGTTGTAATTTAAATTGGTGTGGAAAATAGTGTAGAGAGTCCTCAAAAATTAAAAGTAGAACTACTATATGAGCCAACAATTTCACTTTTAGGTATATATTTGAGGGAACAATATTACTAGCTTTAAATGATGTCCACATGTTCAGTGCGGCATTATTTACATTAGCCAAGACATGAAAGCAACCTAAGTATCATTGATGGAAGAATGGACAAAGAAAATATTTTATATATAGCCATGAAAAACAAGGAAATCCTGCGACTTGTCACAAAAGGATGAGCCCTGACAGCATTATGCTAAGTAAAAAAAGAGTCAAATGGGGAAAGACAAATACTGTATGATCTAACTTATATGTGGAATGAAAAAAAAAAAAACTGAATTCATAAACCCAGAGAACAGATTGGTTTTTGCCAGATACGGAGGAAGGTCAGTGGAAGAAATTGGTGAAGATGGTCAAAGGGTATGTATGAACTTTCAATTAGAAGATAAGTAAGTTCTTGGGATGGAAAATGCAACATGATGACTAAACTTAGCAATAGTATATTATATATATGAAAAATGCTAAGAGAATAAATCTTAGAAGTTCTTATCACAAAAAATAAAATTTGTAGCTGTGTGTGGTGAATGTTAACTTAACTTATTTTGGTAATCATTTTGGCATATATACATCTATCAAATCTTTATGTTGTATACTTTCAGTTAATACACTGTTATACATCATTATTTCTCAATAAAACTAGAAAAAGTGTTTTTTTCCCCTAAGTAGTAGGATTATTTTTTTAATGGGACTAAATAAGGCTCTTCACTGATCAACATTTTGTAATTTTGTAATTTTTCCATGAATATGAATAAATAAGATACAGTAGTTTTCAAGATTTTCCCATTCCTGAAGGCCCACATAAAAGCCACCTGTTTTAATATTTTGCAATTTTCCCTCTACACATAGCAATGATTCACAGTTTCCTCTGAGTTCCCACATCATGTTAGTTATTCCAATCTATAGCACTGAAAGAAAAAAAAAAAAAAAAGATCTTGGTCAATCGTAGCTTTGGTGCTCTGCAATTTCAATTTTTGCTCTAGGGTCCTAAGTTTTCTTATATGTTGGTCTGGTCGTTCTTTATTATTCTGTTAGTTCATTAATGTTTGAAGGAGTCTTGATAATTTTTTATGAAGTATTTTGTTGTTTTTATAACAAGATTGATCTATACAAACTAGCTCATCACTAATAGGTTTGAATTATCTCTCACCATTTTTTTTTTTAAAGATTTTATTCATTTATTTGACAGAGAGAAATCACAAGTAGATGGAGAGGCAGGCAGAGAGAGAGAGAGAGGGAAGCAGGCTCCCTGCCGAGCAGAGAGCCCGATGCGGGACTCGATCCCAGGACCCTGAGATCATGACCTGAGCCGAAGGCAGCGGCTTAACCCACTGAGCCACCCAGGCGCCCCTATCTCTCACCATTTTAAAGTACTTTTTCCATTTAAATAATATGTATTAAATTATTGTTTTGTGTGTAAACTTATAACCTATTTTCTAAAAAAAACTACATATAATATTAATAAGAACAATCTAGAAAAATCAACATCTTTTTTATAACTTAAGTATACTAATAACTAATACTATACTAAGCACCTTTCTATATATAGAAATAAGACAGAAAATATTTCATTCATTAATATAATCTTGCCAGGTATCTTGCAAAGAAATGTAAAAAATTGGGTTGAAATTCTGTGCATTGTTATTTTCTACTATGTTCCTACAGGATTTTTTTAGCTGAATATTGGTAGAATGATGATCCTGGTGGTAGGTGTTATAGAGGGCACATATTGCATGGAGCACTGGGTGTGATACATAAACAATGAAAAGAAATTTAAAAAATAAAAAAATTAATTAAAAAAAGAGGACCTAAAGTTTTTAAAAACCCATGTACCTATAATTATAACAAAAACTTAATGGTTTTAACACTAATGTTATTTTAATAATGCATCAAAGAATAAGTATACAATGTATTTAGAGTAGAAGCAGCACTACAAGGAAGCAGGCAGAACAAAAGATTACAGAATTTCAATGTCTAATATTTTATATCAAGCTCAAGAAGTGTTGCATTATCTGAAACTGGTAAGATCACTTTGGTACTTAGATTGAATAATCTATGATATGTATTTTAAAGTAAATCGAAGCATGATTAAACAGGAACTGCTGTCAGGATCATAAGTGATAATTTTCAGAAGCTTGTTAAACAAATCTTGTCTCTATGGGAATTGAATTTCTGTATTTGTGTGAATTGAAAATGTTATATCTTACTCATTTGTTATTTCATTGATATTTGTATTCTTGCATTCACTTATTTTCTCAACAAGGATTTAAATATCATCTGGTAAAAGGTGTATTTACTTTGATAAATGACTAGTAGAATTAAAGACCAGCATTCAAGTTTTACCACAACAGATGACATTAAAATATCACTTCACTCATAAAGGAGAGAAAATTTGACTTTGTAAATCTCTGAGGTCCTTGTTCTATAATTCTATATATATTAAAAATTTATACAATACAAATGTTGTCATTTACAACGTATTAAAGAGATAAGAAAATGACATATTATGTTAGGACACCTGCAAATAGCTTTAAAAAGTGTTACTCAAAACTTAAAACAATTCAATTTATTAGTTAATGTGTTCAAATGCAGAGACTGTCAGTAAGTTCAGGAATCTCCAGGGAAAGATCTAATGGTCTTTCAAGCCTAGAATCCTGATCTTGAGTATACCAGTGTCTCACCCTAACCAAAATCACAAGACATTTTGGTGTGTAATGTAGAATGTCAATTTCCAATGACACAAATGATTCTCAGTGAATCATCTTGGACAGTGTATTCCTTACACTAGAATTTTAGAGAAACTACATGGGTAGCTAAACTATTAATAGGATTTTCTTTTAGGAGATTCACATAGGATCCAAGCAGTGAGAGCTACATTGACATTTGCAAGTGCCAACTTTAATTACCCTGCTGACTTCTTATTATGGTATGCAGCCAAGAGGTATAGGTGGTATTTTATTAATAGAAAAAATATATTTTATTGCTTATTATTTTGCTTGTAAAAGAACAATAGGTTGTTTAAGAGATGGGCTACAATTAAGGATACAATCTGTAAGACTAACATTCAAGGAAATAATTTATAATGTTTTAAATATTCTAATTTAGACATTACATTTAAGTGTTATATTAAATAGATAAAAGTAAATTTGATATTGTTCATATGGAAAATTTTAATGAGAACTATTTTATTATTTGTTTTTATGCATGGCTATTTAGAATTCATGTAGAAAATAATTGGATAATTCAAATATGATCCATACATTTTCTACTCTCCTTTCTTTGTGTCCAGTACGAATGTAATATGCCTGAAAACAATTGGTACTCATGATAGCTATCCAAAACAATATAGAATTACCTCTTTCAAGGGAAGTGAATAATATTATACATCATACTGTAGTTTTATGGTATAATTTGTGAGAGGATTATTTTTTATCTAATTTTTCCCTCAAGATTTCTCTGTGGTAGATATTCACAAGCTCTGTATTTGCTTTGCAGTATAAGATATTGGAGACATTTTCTAGTTATGTGTAGAACTAAATAAAACATGCATGCCATGTCTGTTTTCTAGATGAAACAACAGAATTTTAAATAAATACTAAAATAAAAATACTTAGTATAGAACTATTCAAAAAAACAATGCATTAATAATTCATAACAAGGATAACAACTCTCACTACTTTTATTCAATATAGTACTGGAAGTTCTAGCCACAGTAATTAGTCAAGAAAAAGTTAGGGGGGAAGTCAACCAAATTGGAAAGGAAGAAATAAAACTGTTGCTAATACTATATGTAGAAAAATCCTAAAAACTCCTCTAAAAAACTGTTAGAACTAATAAATGAATTTAATAAAGTCACAGTACACAAAATCTATGTACAGAAATCTGTGGTATTCCTATACACTAATAAGAGACTATCAGAGTGAGAAATTAAGAAAATAATCCTATTGTAATTTCACCTAAAAGCATAAAATACCTAGGAATAAAGTTAACCAAGAAGTGGACACTGAAAATGATGACACTGTGAAAGAAATCCAAGACAAAAATAAATAGAATGATACTCAGTGCTCATGGATTAGAAAAATTAATATTATTAAAATGTCTGTACTACCCAAAGCACTCTACAGATTCAATGTAATCTCTATCTAAATACCCATAGTATTTTTCACTAAGCTAGAATAAATAATTCTAAAATTTGTATGGAACCAGATAAGATCCCAAAGGAATCTTGAATCTTTTTCTTTTTTTTTTTTAAAGATTTTATTTCATGGATTCTTCTCCTACCCACTTAAGCCCCCATGTTGCACCACCACTCCCTCCATGAAACAAGATGGGATAGGGAGGGAGACAAACCATAAGTGACTCTTAATCTCACGAAACAAACTGTGGGTTGCTGGGGGGAGGGGGGTTGGGAGAAGGGGGGAAGGTTATGGACATTGGGGAGGGTATGTGCTTTTGGGTAAATTGGAAGGGGAGATGAACCATGAGAGACTATGGACTCTGAAAAACAGTCTGAGGGGTTTGAAGTGGCGGGGGGGTGGGAGGTTGGGGTACCAGGTGGTGGGTATTATAGAGGGCACAGCTTGCATGGAGCACTGGGTGTGGTGAAAAAATAATGAATACTGTTTTTCTGAAAATAAATAAATTGGAAAAAAAAATGAAAAAAAAAAAAGATTTTATTTATTTATTTGACAGAGAGAAATCACGAGTAGATGGAGAGGCAGGCAGAGAGAGAGAGAGGGAAGCAGGCTCCCTGCTGAGCAGAGAGCCCGATGCGGGACTCGATCCCAGGACCCTGAGATCATGACCTGAGCCGAAGGCAGTGGCTTAACCCACTGAGCCACCCAGGCACCCAGGAATCTTGAATCTTGAGAAAGGAATCTTGAGAAAGGAATCCTGAGAAAGAAGAACAAACTTGAATGTATCATATCTCATGATTTCAAATTTGAAATCATACTTTGTGCTAGTATAGTACAAGCACAAAAACGGACACACAGATCAATGGAATGGAATAGAGAGCCCAGAAATAAACCCATACACATATGGATGACAAAGGAACCAAGAACATACAATAAAGTGCAATCTCTTCAATAAATGGTGTTGAGAAAATTCATATCAACCACATGCCAGACAATGAAACTAGACCACCATGTTACACCATACACAAAATTTAACTCCAAGTGGATTAAAGACTTGAATGTATGACCTGAAACTATGTAATTCCTAGAAGAAAACATTAGTCAGTAAGCTCCTTGACATCAGTCCTAGTGATGTTTTTGTGGATCAGACTCTCAAAGCAAGGGAAACAAAAGCAAAAATAAATGAGACAATATCAAACTAAAACAACTACTTCACAGCAAAGGCAACCATTATCAAAATGAAAAGGCAAACTACTGAATAGGAGAATGGGAGAAGATATTAAAATCATATATCTGATAAGGAGTTAATATAGAAAGATATTATAATATAGAAAGAATTTTATACAACAACATAGAAACATAGAAAGAATTTATACAACAACATAGAAACATAGAAAGAATTTATACAACAACAACAACAAAGCCCCAAACAGGGGCACCTGGGTGGCTCAGTGGACTAAGCCTCTGCCTTCAGCTCAGGTCGTGATCTCAGGGTCCTGGGATGGAGTCCAATATCGGGCTCTCTGCTCAGCAGGGAGCCTGCTTCCCCCTCTCTCTCTGCCTGCCTCTCTGCCTACTTGTGATCTCTCTCTCTGTCAAATGAATAAATAAAATCTTAAAAAATAAAACCCAAACAACCTAATAAAAAATGAGCAGAGGATCTGAATAGATATATTTTCCAAAGAACAAATACAGGTGACTAATAGACACATGAAAAGATGTTCAGTATCACTAATTACTAGGGAAATGCAAATCAAAACCACAATAAGATATTATCTCAAAGAATGGCTATTATCAAAAAGACAAGAAATAATGAGTGTTTATGAGGATGTGATGAAAAGGGAATACTGTACACTGTTGTAAATTGGTGCAGCCATTACAGGAAACAGTATGGAGATTTTTCAAAAATTTTAGCATAGAACTACCATAATTCATCAATTTCACTTCTGGGTATTTGTGTAAAGACAAAAACAAAAAACAAAAAAACCCAGTTTGAAAAGATACAGTCACCACTATGTTCATTGCATTAGTTACAATAGCCAACATATGGAAATAACCTAAAAGTCCATCAATGGATGAATAGATAAATAAGTCTGGTATATTAGTACATAAAATAGAATATTATTCAGCCATAAAAAGAATGAAATCTTGCCATTAGCAACAACATGGATGGACCTCAAGAGTTTTATGCTAAATGAAATAAATCAGAAAGATAAAGACAAATACCATATGGTTTCCCTTAAGTCTACAAAAACAAAACAAAGAAACAAAAACTAACTCATAGATATTGAGAACAGATTAGTGGTGACCAGAGGGGAAAAGGGTTGGGCATTGAGCAAAAAGGGGTGAAGGGGGTCAGTTGTAGGGTGATGGGTGTGTAATAGACTTTGGGGTATAATCACTTTGTAGTGTATACATAGATGGCAAATTGTAATGTACACCTTAAAATTATATATAAAAATACTCCAAAGTTTAAAAAAAGCTAGAAAAATTAGAAATAAATAAAAAGGAAATATACTAATTGATTCACAGAGTAGATTCTAAAGCTGTAACAGCTTGGAAGGACAACTCTTTATTAGCAAGATAGTTTAAAGATAATTTGTAGTTTTGCATTTTATGATAAATGTATATAGTTCGGAATTTTGTGCAGATGAGTAACAATACACAGAATCACAAGAGACCAAATTCTTGAAAGACAGGTAATAAAGTAAATAAGACATCTATATAAATAGTGAAAGGTGTTTCTTGTATGATGAATGCCACCTCCTTCCTAATAAAATTCTTAAGTCACCAGCTTATCTGTGTTATTACCCATACAACAACATCTTAGGATAATCAACTTCATATGAGTTATAATTTATAGTATTTTTACTGAACTTTACCATCATTTATTAAATAGCAACTTCATCTTAGTTTTCAGCAGAGGGCACTGGAACACATCATGGAACAACAACAAGAAAATATTCTAATGGAAAGAAGCACTCAACACATAGAAAACAGTTTTAAAAATGTTCTGCATTTCACATAAAACAATTAGACATGAGCAACTGATAAACTTATCAACATTTTTAAAGTCAGTGTTTTACACTATAATGAATTTATGGAAACTTCTGTTTCTATTGCAATTTTCAAAATGCCTGCTTTGTTCTTTCACAGCACAATGCAAGTAACCTATTATAATTTGGTGACAATGTAGCTTGCTCATTTATATGGATTAGGTATCTAGCTATGATAAAAAATTTAACAACTCTTTAATAAACCAAATCTTTCTGTCTCTACACATAATAAATAGATTTGTCAGACCTCAGAAACTGACACTCTTTTTTGTTCTGTACAAGTTCATTAAAATATGTATGATACGGAAGCATTCAGCTTTGTTTCTGCCATAAGCCAGATGATTACATTCCTTTATTTCAGTATATTATATATTTTATTCAGAAATTTTAGTATAATTTTCTATCCATTCTCATGATTCTACTGATAAAATACTTGAATTCTAATTTTTATTTAGATCATAACATCAGTGTACATCTTATAATTTATTATCCTTCAGTAGAGAGAGAACATCTTTGATATTCTTGTTGTTTGAAAAAGTGGGCATTTATAAATTCAGAATGGTGAGTCACACATTTAATTAAATCACAGTTCTTTACATATTTAAAACTCAAGCAGAGAAGTTTCTGTATTGAAAAAAACGATCCGATTTATGCAAACTGTAAAGCAGGAAAGAGTGTATGGCAACAAGTTGCATAATGGATGTACTATGATCAAAATAGAACAAAATATAATAGTAAGCCAGGTGGTTCACATATTTTTTACTTCACTTCCCAGGAATAAATTGCTATCTGGAAAGCAAATAGAAGAGCCAGAGCAGAGAGGTAAAAATTTTCTTAAAGATACTAGCCAATGCCAACCCAAAATAAATAACAACTATAAATTTTATAATTGTTATAATTATTATAATTACAGTATAAATATTTATAATCATAATCTGGTAAGACAGGATAAGATTTATTTTGGCACTTTGATGTACTGTGATAAAAGAGTCAAAGACTTTTTTAAATTACTTTACTCATTTGACAGTAATTTTTAGGTTTACAACAGAATTGAGAGATACAGAGATTTCCTATATATTCCCTCCCCCAACACATGCATAGCCTTCACTGTTGCTACCATCACTAAATTGAATGGCACATTTTTTTATCAAAGATGAACCTACACTTGTTCTTCATCATCACCTAGGTTCTTAGTTTATCTTAAGGTTCACTGTTGATTTTATATATTCTATGGGGTTAGACATATTTATACCAAAATTTCTACTATAAGTTATCATTTTGTGAGATCACTAATTCTTACTTTGACTACATGGCAATACAAAAACTAAATAAAATAATGATACAGTTACTTTCATTTAAAATATGTTCATTGTAAAGGGAAAAAATAATAATTATTCTGTATTCTTATTTTGGTTGTCTTTTTTTTTTAAAATAATCACCCATTTTGTCTTAATCTGAAGCTGAAGTCTTCAAAACAACTTTGTTCTCAATTGTATAATACTATGTCATCATTACAACTGCCTTCCTAAAAAGAAAATGTTACCTTCTTTACTCAATACTCAGAAAATCTCATTATTTGAGCCATTAGAAGTCTTGCTATCTCTACTAAGTACAGTGAAATAAAGGAGCTATATCTTTATGTTCCTTCATGTCTTTTCATGGCTTGACAACACATTTCTTTTTAGTTCTGGATAATATTCCATTGTTTGGATGCACTCCAATTTGTTTATCCTTTCACCTGCTGAAAAACATCTGGGCTGCTTCCAAGTCTTGGCAATTATGAATATAGCTGTTATAAACATCTGCATGCAAGTTTTTGTGTGGACATAAGGTTTTGGCTTCTTTGGGTAAATTCCAAGGAGTGCAACTGCTAGACTGTATGGTCAGAATATGTTTAGTTTTGTAAGAAACTACCATACTGTCGAGAGTGGCTGTAGGATTTTGCATTTTCAGCAGCCAAGTATGAGATTTCCTGTTGCTCCACATTCTCACCAGCATTTGATGTTGTCAGTGTTCTGGATTTTGGTCATTTTAATAGGCGTGTAGTGGTATCTCATTGTTTCATTTTTCTGATACATGTGATGGGAGTATCTTTTGTTTGCTTATTTGCCATCTGTGTATCTTCTTTGGTGTGAAGAACCTTTGGCCCATTTTTTTAATTGTGTTGTTTGTCTTCTTATTGTTAAGTTAAAAAACTGTATATATTGGATAACAGTCCTTTATCAGATATATCATTAAAAAATGTCTTCTTTCAACTTGTGACTTGTTTTGTAATTCTGTTGATATTGTCTTTCATAGAGCAG
Source organism: Neogale vison (assembly GCF_020171115.1). Lineage (NCBI taxonomy): Eukaryota > Metazoa > Chordata > Mammalia > Carnivora > Mustelidae > Neogale > Neogale vison. The sequence goes on from NC_058102.1 coordinate 75,028,084, forward strand.
AAGTTTAAAATTTTAATGACATCCATCTTATTAATTATTTCATGAATTGTGTCTTTGGTGCTATATCTAAAAAGACATCACTAAATCCAAAGTCATGTAGGTTTTCTCCTTTATTCTAGGAGTTTTATAGTTTATTTTACAATTAGATCTATGATTCATTCTTAGATAATTTTTGTGATGGGTGTAAGGTCTCTGTCTAGATTTACTTTTTTGCCCAGATATGTTTAGTTGATCCCAACACCATTTGTTGAAGAGACTGTCTTTGCTCTATTGTGTTGCCTTTGCACCTTTTCAAGGTCAGTTGACCTATATATATATATATATATGCAGAATATGTATATATGATATAATAGAATATAACATAGGAGAAAAATATGTATATAAGTATTTCTGGGTTCTTTAGTCTTGATTGCTGCTGATTGATTTTAAGTCTTGATGTCAGGTAATGCCAACTTTATTTTTCTCCTTCAATATTGTGTTATTATTCTAAGTCTTATGCCTCTTCATATAACATTTAGAATCAGTTTGTTGATATCATAAAATAACTTGTTGGGATTTTGTTCACGATCACATTTGATCTATTAATCAAGTTGAGAAGAACTGACATCTTGACAATATTGAGTCTTCCTATCAATGAATATGTTATATCTCTTTGTTTATTTGGTTCTTGGTTTCATTTGAGTTTTGTAGTTTCCTTATATATATTTTGTATAGTATGGATTTTGTTAGATTTATACCTTAGTATTTAAATTTTGGGGTGCTAATATAGATGGTATTGTGTTTTTAATGTCTAATTCTACTTGTTTCTTAGTATATAAGAAAGCAATTTACTTTTGTAAATTATATTTGTATCTTGCAAACTTATTCTTTTTTATTAATTTATTTTATTTAAATTCAATTAGTTAACATATTTACAAATTTGTTCTAATTGCTTATTAATTCCAGGAGATTTTTTTGTCGATTCTTTCAGATTTGGTACAAAGATAAACATGTCACCTGTGAACAAAAGCAGTCTTATGTCTTCCTTCTCAATCTGTATGCCTTTTATTTCCTTTTCTTGCTTCATTTCAGTTAGCAAGGATTTACAGTACAATGTTGAAAACAAGTGATGAGAGAGGAAATCTTTTTCTTGTTTCTGATGTTAGTAGGAAAACTTCACCTTTCTTACCAGTATGATGTTTGCTGTAGGATTTTTTGTGAATAGTCTTTATCAAACTGAGAAAGTTTCTCTCTATTCCTAGTTCACTATGAGTTTTTATCATGAATAGCTGTTGGATTTTGTCAAATGCTTTTTGTGCATCTGTTGATATGATAATGTGTTTTTTTTTGATCTGTTAATGTGATATGTTACAGTAATGTATTTTATAATGTTGAACAAATCTTGCATAACTAGGATAAATCCCACTTGGTTGTGGTATATAATTCCTTTTATACATTATAGGATTCAGTCTGCTAACATCTTATTGAAGACTTTTGATTCTGTATTCATGAGATATTGATCTGTAATTTTCTTGTAATATCTTTGTCTGATCTTGCTCTTAGGGTAATTCTGGCCTCATAGCATAAGATATTCTTAAAATTCATAATTGCATTGGAAATTCTTGGGTCAGGCAAAATGATATCGTGGCAGTTGGGGCCCTTCTAAAAAAACTGAATGGAGTGGAGTTACAATTTTCCTTCCTCAAATAATAATATTTTCAAGTAACATTGGGTATAAATAATTGTTAACAATATTATTTATGTACATTTTCTTGCTGAGATTTTATTTAGTGCAGAATATTTTAAGCACACTTACAATATCCTTGTACAATAAAATGACATAATTTTTTTTCATTTTATAAATAACAAAACAAAGGCATGAAAATCTTAAATATCAGAATAAAAATTAGTGATAAATCAATAATAGAACTAGTAAGTTTCTTTCTTTCCTAACATTAGTAACCAAAGAAAAAAAATTTGTAGTAATTGAAGTGTAAAATTCAACACAGAAATTGTTTCTTGTTGCTTTAAAGTTTTTAATCTGTTCTATAAATTGAGTTGTATTAGAAATAAGGCAAGGTTATTCCTATAGTAAGGCTATAACCAAGGCCTATCGAAAATAAGTCTTTGATCTTTTTATAATTTTCCCTGCTTAGATAGCTATGTCAACATCTTTAAAAGAATGTGTGTCTAATGTGCTTGCTTTGGCAGCACATATACTAAAAAAAAAAAGAAAAAAAATGTGTGTCTGGGAAAAAAAAAATCATGTCTTCTCATGTCTTCTTATTTCCCAGTTCAATAGACAGCTGAAAATTTGACCACAGCCTATAAACTGTGAGTTGTCTTCAAAACATAGAGCAACACAAGTGTTGAGAGAGGACGTCTTTTCCTTGTTTCTGACGTCAGTAGGAAGAAGATCAAGCCAACTTGAGATGGAAAAGACAACAAGAAGCACTTAAAATTTTTTTTTAGGTCTGCTGACTCATCCTCATTAAGACTATCTTCTGATTCTTAATAAGACCACTGTAATTTTCTTTTAAACTCTGCTCAAGTGGTCCCATACTTATTTTTATAACTGATGTTCAATGTTCCCTTAATAGGATTCTCAAACCAGGTTTTAAGTTAGTGGCAATTTATAAAATTTGAAGTATGGAGGGAAATGGAGAAGTCCAGAAACAGTTGGCATTGACTGAGAATTGTTTTAGTAAACAGTCTTATTTTTAAAACTCAATTTCAATAAAATCAAGGAGGCAGCAATATCAGAAGAGGATTCTTATTAAATTATAAGCTCCTTTAGCACAGTGGTTTAATAGATTTATTTTACTCTTCAGGAAAATTTATTTATTTCCAAAGTACAGATTTAGGTAGATAGGTATAAAACAAATCAACAGTGTTTTTCATTTTCTTCATCTAGTAAGCTTTACTTTCAAATGAATTGGGTTATTATCATCAAATCAGAAAAGGATACACATATTTAGGAATTTAATGAAGAATCATCTTTATCTCCTGCCCTCACATAGCACCAGTCTTCCCTATTACACTATGTAAAGGAGAAGAACTTCTATTTTCAAATGCCTCCAGAAGACAAATATTCTTTATTGTGTGATCACATGTGTATCTTATTGACTAAGCAGAAAATAAGAGTAGGAGATATGGTATTGGTTCTCTGAGACTTTATCTTTGAAAAATAACTATTATTAGAATGCAGCATTAGGAACTGTTCTTATGTCCTTGGACTGCCTTTCTCTTCTGATGTATGCAGGATCATATTAACCTTATTCCCTTCTCCATTCCCCTAAGTATGGCTGTTTACAGATTTTAGTCCTCAGCCCACTTCTCTTATTTCAGTCAGCCTGTTTCTTCTGTGATCATTGAGATAATAGGGATTGCCATACTATACTGGGAAGACTATTGGACTTGGAATCAAATATCGAGTTTTAATTCAGGCTTCTTTACTCACTGCTTATGTCATCCTAGACAATTCAGTTAACATTTCTGGGCCTTAGTTTTCTCATATTTTAAGTTAAAATAATAGTAATAATATCTACCTTGCATCACTTTTTAATGAAATTCATATCAGTTATTTGTAAAAAGGATCAAAATCTATTTTTTTAAGTGGAAATTCTTTGAGGGCAGAAATTACATTTTATCTTTTTTATAATAATGTGAGTAATAAGCAGCATTTGTTGAAGTGATGAAAAAGATGAATGCATGTACTTATAAATGGATTTCTAACTTTAAGTGCTAATTATTAAGACATTCTAAAACCCACCCACTTCACTCAATTGTCATTTGTAGAGTAGCTGTGAGGTACAATGTATATAATGTACTCAACTATGTATTGTAGATAATACAAGATGAGTAGATACCCTTTTCAGTGAGCTCACAGTCACAGAAATCATAGAACACTAGAACAAAGAGACCAGAGATACCTTCTAGCTCCGCCTCCTCATTTTACATGCATAAGAAATGAGGGAAGTTAAATACCTTTCCCAAGGTGAAAAAATCTATGAAGTAGAGACACTTTGACTCCAAACTACAAAATACAGTGGAAAGAAAAGCATGCATTCTAAATAACTTAAGTATGTGGTAGATTGTGAGATTTGCTAGATAGAGACACATCCTCCATAATTTTGTGGGACTCCATATTTCATGATGAAAAGAGCTCCTTGTATAGGCCATTCCAGATCCCCATTTACTATGTGACTTGTGAAAATTGTTTAAAGACTGACACTATGTTTTTCCATTTGTAATAACGACAGCATAATGAAGATATTGCAGTATTGTGTGAGTTCTCGACACAAGATAAGCATTTAATAGTTAATTGTTATTTTGTGATGAAAGTATAAATTCATAAATTTAAACAAGTAATAAAGAGATTTTGTTATGTAATAAGCTAAATTTTATTATGTATACACACACACCCTTACTATTAATTTCTTTCAAACTTAAAAAGTTCCATTTGTTCCATTAGGGATTTGACAAATTTAGCAGCAGTTGAGATACCCTTGCTGCTTAAGAGTTAGAAAACAGTGGATCCATCATAAAGGAAGACCTAGGCCAGAGATAAAAAAAAAAAAAAAAAAAAAAAACTAGACCTTGGGACACCTGGGTGGCTCCATTAGTTAAACATCTGTCTGCAGCTCAGGTCATGATCCCAGGGTCCTGGGATTGATTCCTGCATTGGGCTCCTTGCTCAGCAAGGAACCTGCTTCTCCCTCTGCCTGCCTCTTCCCCAGCTTGTGTTCTCTTTCTCTCTCTGACAAATAAATAAAAAAAATATTTTATAAAAAAGAAAAAAAAATCCTAAACCTCAACCTGTAAGAAATGTATTGGGAGAAGGAAGGGAGATTAAAGTTGAAGTGTAGGATGGCTTATGTCCCTTCCATTCCAGAGGTAAGTCTAGTTCAGTGTATTTCTAAGACCAAAAGAAAAAAACAATGAGCTGCATAACAATATAACAGAAAAACAAAATCATCTAAATGAAGACTAAAATTGAGATCATGCCTTAAAATTACATAAGTTCTAAATGAAGACTAAAATTGAGGTCCTGCTTTAAAATTATGTAATGGTACAATTTCAGCTTCCTGAATTTGGCAGTTCTATATCTTAAAGGTTTCTGTAAACTGTATTACAGAGTATACTTTCATTGTCCAAAGGATGACAAGTGGTAATTTATTCTTTTATAGAAAAACACCATCTTTTCTTCCTCCTACAATTTTTTTATTCATATGGTTTGTAAGACATTAATTAAAATTATGCAGCTTTTAATTAAAGTGGAGGGGGAGGGAGATGTAGATCCTTGCTGGCTTAGGATTTGTAAACAAGAAATAGGCAGTTCTGAGAGGGGTGATGTTAATTTTTCACCATTGTTTTTATATCTGAATTATAAATTATTCTCAAGAAATCTGAGCTCTAGAATGGATGCCTAATAGATCAAAAATAGCAAATAGTGATATTTATGAAGTAAAATCAGGACTTGGTGATACCTTATATAAAGTATGTGAGGAAAAATGTTGAAGATGACCTCAAGGATTTTGGTAAGTGACAGAGCCTTGACTGCTTTTGGAAACACCAGAGGAGTGAATTTAATTTTTGATGTGTTTGGATGCTTTTGAGACATCCACTTGGAGCTGCTAATTACATGAATGGATACTAAAAGTTTAGGCCTCTAAAACTTAGTGAAATGTAGAGGGGAGAGCATATATTAAATATGGTGGGTTACAGAGAGCCAAACATTCTTTCACACTTGTTCCTTTGAGAGGTCTATTTTCTCTCCTATTTAGTCTGGATAGGCTCTCCATTTTGACAAGTAAAATATGCCGAAAGTGATTCCATGGTAGTGTCTAGATCCAAGCCTTAAGAAAATGGTAGCCTCCAATTTCTGTCTCTTGGAATATTCCCTCTGGGGAAGATAGCTGCCACTCAAGAAGTCCGAGTATCCTGGGACTGCTGTGCTATGGGAAGCCCAAGCTCCCCTGTGGAAAACACACAAAGAGAGGGCAGATGCTCATTTAGCCTCTGCTATTCCATCCAGGCTGCAGCAGGTGACTGAGGTGTGAATGAAGAAGGTACCTTAGATAGAAAGTACTGCAAACCAGCCACCTGAGGTAACATGAAAAATAGGAAACTCACCCACCCACTCAATTGATGGGTCTGGCTAAGGAAATGTCCAGATATAATGTAAAACATGTCAGCTGGTTTCTTTTAGTTGATAATCATATAATACAGATGGAGACAGATGATGTAATGAAATAATTATTTACTCATCACAAGGAATTTAAAGATAATTTAAAGGAGCCAGGACTTGTTGAGTTAGAAAATAAAATTGTGTTTTATTCCCAGTCTCTTCTAGCAAAAGATTCTAAATTGTGTTTTATTCCCAGTCTCTTCTAGCAGAAGATTCTAAAAGGACTTGCTGAGTTAGAAAATAAAATTGTGTTTTATTCCCAGTCTCTTCTAGCAGAAGATTCTAAAAGTCTCATCGGGACAATGAGTAATCCAGGGTGCAATCAGGAAAGCATGTTTTCCCAATAGAGATGAACCCCAATGTCTGACGAATGTGATTGTAAAACCCTTTGTTAAGCATTCAGACAGATAAAAGGGACTGCCTTGCAGATGCTTGCCATTAGGCAATATGGCTTCTAAGAATCTCATTGGGCTACTTGAGGGTCCTCTTCTCAAACTAAATTTAGTGCACATACTTAAGTTTTAAATGAATGAGATAGAAGGTCAGTAACTTTATAGAAAAGTACTTGGCAAGCATAGTCTAACTGGAGGGAAAGGAATCACTATTTCATAAGGTACACAAAGTCAGAGGAGATGGGGAGTGCTTAGTCCTAACAGACCTCCCTGTGAACAATGTCAAGTGGGAATTTGTGACTCTATAATTAATAAGAATTGCCAGCACTTCCAGAAGACTTTTCTTAGCCCTGGCAAAGTTACAAATGAAAGTCTGGAAATGGGCAATCTTTTCTGAACATATGGGTGTGAGAATAGCAAATACAGTAGACCCTATTTATCCAGCATGTCCATTTCCCAAGTTTCAGTAGCTTGTGGTCAACTATGGTCTGGAAGCAGATGATCCTCCTTTGATGACATATCAGAAGGTCAATAGTAACCTGACACTGTCATTCACCTCACTTGATCTCATTACTTAGATATTATTTCAACTCACATCATTATAAGGGTGAGTACAGTACTATATTTTGAGAGAGAGACCAGATTCATATAAGTTTTATTATAGTATATTTTTCTAATTGTTCTATTTTATTTATTAGCTATTATCATTAATCTATTGTCCCTAATTTATAAATTAAATTTTATCATAGCTATGTGTATAGGGAAAAAAAACCGGTCTATACATACAGTTTGATATTATCCATAGTTTAGGCATGCACTAGAAGTCTTGAAACATATCCCCTGTGATTAAGGGGAATAGCTGTATAATTTATGACCTAAATGAGCTAAACAGCTATAGTTATAGTGTTTGAACCAGGCCTAATTGAGGGCATTCAGCCTCCAGCAGTCAAGAGAAGTTTGCCCAACTGAGCTTTTGCTCAAATTAGTTGCATGTGTTTAAGAAGAAGGCGGAAATAGTCAGAATTAATATCATTTGTTGAATTTAGGATAAAATTCTTATTACTTCTTATGAAAAAGACTGATTGTTTACTCAATGAAAAGTGTGTGTCAGCTTTACTTCCTCATGGCTATATTTCTAAGAAAAATATTAGAGGACTCAGAATCACGAAGTGAGAGTTTCCCAGTATACTCATTTGATTTTATCATATTAAACTGTATTAATTTCTTATTTCTATGTCAGGGGTTGGCTATCTGTTAGACCATGGGTAATGCCCACCTCAATTCTATCAAATATCCAAGGACTGAAATTGGTCTGATGTATGCAGGCTGGGGAGATAAGAGATATGAATATAGTCTGATACAGATAACTTATTCTTTCTCCTATATAGGGTAGATTAGGCTCTATCTGTACAGTATGTTAAATGCCATAACTTCATGTATTTTCTGAGGTTTCTTCATCCTTGGTATAAATAATTGCTTCCTAGTGTCTCTTTTCTTCCTAGAGAGGAAACTATCATGGGAAACTACTAATAAGCTGACACAGAAAGGAAAAATCAAACATGATGTGTACAGTAAATGTAGAAAAAAATTAAACTTTGCACTGTGTATGATTTTGAAGTATTTCACATTTCAAAGCCATGTCAGAAAGTTCAGAGTTCATTATAATTCCTTGAGTGAAAGGATTCCTTATGGTGCACACATCAAGGAAATACCATTTTAATGGGAGAGCTTGAATGAGCCAGACCCAATGATAATCTTCCTCCTTTTTCCTTTCTTCTCTAATTTATTTCTCCCTTTCACTTATTCAGCTGTATCTACTTTACCTTAGTCAGTCCTTTTGTATGGATTAAATCTTCAGAGAAATATATCAGGGCTCATGTTTAGTCCTGAGCACAAGATGCCCTCCTGATAAGAAATTTATAAGGTAAAAGCAATTGTGGTACCCTCTTCAAAGATTACTGCACTGCTTCTGTTCCCAGGACTAGGAAAAGACCATCAGCTGCCAAAATCAAAACCAAAATGCTATTTTTGGACAAGTGAAACTCTGCAGGAGCACTTAGAACAAATCAACGTGAATGTGAATTATCTTAATATATTAATTCATAGTTACTGTATACATCATTGAAGCCAGTCTCATGGAGTTCAAGGTTGACAAGGTATAGCATTTAAAGACGCATGATCCAGGGCACCTGGGTGGCTCAGTGGGTTGAGCCGCTGCCTTCGGCTCAGGTCATGATCTCAGAGTCCTGGGATCGAGCCCCGCATCGGGCTCTCTGCTCAGCAGGGAGCCTGCTTCCCTCTCTCTCTCTCTGCCTGCCTCTCTGCCTACTTGTGATTTCTCTCTGTCAAATAAATAAATAAAATCTTTAAAAAAAAAAATAAAGACGCATGATCCAAATAAGCATAAAGCAATCTTATGAGGGATTTGCTTTTTTACTTCTTAGTATGCAGAATATTATAAGGAATATTAATATTTATAGCCCCAGGCTAGCAACATTTCTCATGCCTCATTCTAGAGAACCCCACTTCAGGACATCTTAGTCACTACACGCTTTTCTCAAATCCTTCCAAATATCTTATAATAATTCTGAGGCCTTCAGTACAAGGATTGACTTTTGAAAAATTGCTTCCCTAGAGGAAAAAAAAAAAAACAAAACAGAAAAATTACTTCCCTCCTACTGCTTTTTCTGATCTGTTTTTAAATTTTTTTGTCTTGTTTTGTTTTTTGGGGTTTTGTTTATTTGTTTGTGTTTGGTACATAAAAGCTAGCTTCAGGTGTGACAAATGACTTTCCTGGGAGAGAAACTGAAGAGAGAATTGGGCTGAAGTAGGGAGAATTCTTGGCCCAAACATGTATATAAATTGTATGCCATCACAAGAAACATAATTTGTTTGAAATTTCTGGCTCTAATTATAGTAAGATTGTAAGCCACTTCAGGTGGAACTTTGACTCAATCCTTCCAAGCATTTCTTTTTTCAAAGCATTTTGATCTAAGAGCCAAAAGGCTTTTCAAACTTCTCTGTTTATGTGTGTCTGCTAGTGGGTAATCTTTTTTGCTTTGTTCTCCAGTGTATTCCTGATCTCAAGTTTGCCTCAAGATAGATCTTATTAGTGTGATATCCTCTTAGCTGTGGAATGCTAAGTCTGCTTGGAAACATTTTGACAAATCATATCTCATGGTTCATTATTTTAACTAAAATTTCTCTATAGTTTTCATTTAATATTTTATCAAATATAAATAAACCCTGATAAAAAACCTTACCTATCTCTTGTAATCCAGATTGTTTCCTTAACTTCTATAAACCTTTCTCTGTTAGAGCCTACAATGAGTTATCAATTTCTTAAATATTTAAGAACTTATGCCTTGTAACCTTCCATGTTTACCAGGGCTATATTTATTTCTCAGCAACATGCACAGAGCGTTTACGGTATGTAGGACCCTGTGTGTAAAGAACTCTTTGCTAAACCTTGAAGACACAGACCGGAATATGTTGAAATTGTTTACTTCAAGGAGCTTCAAGTCTAATGGGAAAAATAAAAAATCCATAATCATAAGTTTCCCCACAGAATAAGGCAATGAGTAGTAAAGTGAAGATAGTATATTTTATTATATTGTTTCCAAAAATACTTTAGGGCAGTTGGATTTAAAAAAAAAAAAAAATCTCCAAACTAAGTGCACCAAACAGCAAGCATAAGAGTAAGTGGATTGAGGGGTAACCCATTAAATTATATATATTTATATTTGACTTATTTCCTATAATTTAGAGAACAGAGATTATTTACACAAAATTCAAATACACATCAATCTCTTGCTGGGTGTTTCCTTTCAAACCTTAACGTATGTTTGGTGTTAGCGGTATTTAAAGGCTGGCTTGGTAACTAATTATTTGGTTCTTTAACGTTTTCTACAGAAACAGAAATTATAAGGGGCAGGAAATTCAGGCTCAAATTTAAATGTACTGCATTAAAATATGCTGTTCTGGGGCGCCTGGATGGCTCAGTAGGTTAAGCCTCTGCCTTCGACTTAAGTCGTGATCTCAGGGTTCTGGGGTTGAGTCCCGCATCGGGCTCTCTGCTCAGCAGGGAGCCTGCTTCCCCATCTCTCTCTGCCTACTTGTGATCTCTGTCTGTCCAAAAAAAAAATGCTCTTCTGATTCTAGGCACACTTTTCTAATGGCACTTTTGCCTTTGTGCCTTTCTAGTCCCCCTTTAAGCAGTCTTTTCTTGCTCTTCTGTGCCCTTCCATTCCTGTCTAAAGGCAGTCATTGCTTACCCATATCTCTACTCATCTTTAATCCATATCTGTCTGCTGGCCCATTTTCCAGGAGACTGGTCCTGCCACTCCTATGACTGTGCTTGTGAGTTAGAATTGGGGATCATGGAATCCTGAAAGTATCTTATAAAAACTGTGGATTCTCTCCCTCAAAAATGCCATAACGTGGCATTTTCTCATACTCGATTTTTCAGGTTCACAGATTTTCTCAGTTCTGCTTGAACCACTCCTCAAACCAGAGATTCCCACCTAATTTATTGGAAGCAGAGTCTTCACGTGCCAGCTGGAAATGGGATTGGCCCCTCTCACCTTCCTGACTCCCTGCTCCCACCTAAAACCACATTGTTAAAGCTCTGAGAGCACCATGTTAAAATAAGTTTTAATGACCTAAATGCTTCATGTGGTATATTTTTCAGGTAATGTGTATTTTAACAGAGCATTAGCCAATTTAATACATAGTCACAAATCACAAGCATAAATTAAGAAAGTTTTCTTTTCCCTAGTAATTTCTGCCAACAGTGCCTTATCAAATCCACTTTCTGTCTGGACAGAGTGCTCTTAATAGGATGTCAGTCTGATTCCATGGAATTTCATGTATTTCTACTATTAAAATAATCTCACTTTTAATTCTGTGCATTTAAAACTCCAGTCTCCAGTTGGTTCAAATTTTTTGTTTCCCCCAATCAAAGCTTAGGCAACATAACATTTGTGGCTATGTGAGTGTATAGTACAGGGTGTGAAGGGGGCTGGTGAAGGGATTGCTTTCACATGACCCCACCATCTCTGCCCCATCCCTCTTTGTGGCACATACCAACCCAGTGTTAGAGTACAGAGGAGGAAAAGAGAGGCATATGTCTCCATATATGGTTGCCCACAGTGAAGTTGCTGTTGAGTTTTTGGTTACGTAGTCCTGCTTGGCCCTCTTGTTCATGGAGCATGTTGGAATGCCTGTTGGCCCACATCTGGCCTATGTGGAAACAAACAAGGTTCCAACTCCAGGGCCTCAGACAAATTAGAGCCCTTTTTCTGACCCAATTGGTAAAGAGCCTGGTAGAGCTGCTTCTGTTACCTTTCCCCAGGCCATGTCTCCAGTGTTGTTCCTCCTTCTTCACTGGCACAGATGCAGGGGGGCGAACCCAATAGCAAAGTGCATATCTTATCTTGGAAAAAAAATGTTCACTTCTCTTCATTCAAGGCCTTTCTTCCTGGATTCACGGAATGGATTTGATCGCACGCAATGCAGCACTAGAGCTCCTATGTGCAACTATAATGATACATTCTACTTCTAAAGTAGAAATAAATGTATTTCTGAAAGAAATTATCATTTTTACATCATTTGTTATATTTTATTTTTAAATAGCTTTTTGAAGAATAATTGACAGTTAACTGGAATATTTAAGTATATATTTTGATAACTTGTGTTATATGTATATACCAGTAATAGCATCAATAGTATTATGTCTTTATATAATGAACATATCTGCCACCTGGAAAATCTGTTCTCTTCTTTAAATTCCCTTTTTCCATCCCTTCCTGACCCCTCCCTGTTCCCAGGTAACCATTGATTTATTTTCTGTTATCTTAGCTTACCTTGCATTTATTAGAATATAATATAAACAGGATCATACACTATGTACTCTTTTTGTGTGGCTGCCTTCACTTTGCATAATTACTTTGAGATTCATCTATGTTATTGTGTGTAAATAGTTCAAACCTTGTAATTGTGTATATCAATAATTATTGTGTATACCAATAGTCCATTTGTTTATACTCAGAATTATGCCACTGTATGGATATAATAATCTATTTTTTTGTTGATTCATATGGGTTGCTTCATATTGTTGACTTTTACAAATAAATCTACTATAAATATTTCTATACAGCTTTATATGAAACTATGCCTTCATTTATTTTGAATAAACAATGGTTGAATCCTATTATGATACATGTTAGACTTTTGAGAAAATTTGAAACTGCTTTGCAAAGTGATTGTACTATATTATATTCTCATAAATAGTGATGGAGGTTTTTTTTAATTTTTTTTTCAGTTTTTTTAAAATTTTTTTTATTGATTTATTTGACAGAGAGAGATCACAAGCAGGCAGAGAGGCAGGCAGAGAGAGAGAGAGGAGGAAGCAGGCTCCATGCTGAGCAGAGAGCCCGATGCGGGACTCGATCCCAGGACCCTGGGATCATGACCTGAGCCGAAGGCAGCGGCTTAACCCACTGAGCCACCCAGGCGCCCAGTGATGGAGTTTTTTTGACAAGGTTTCATATGTTCAGCCTTTTTACTTTTAGCCATTCTTACAGATATATATTGGTCTCTGATTGTAGTTTTAATTTGCATTTCTCTAATGGATACAGATAATTGACCCCCTTTCATGTGCTTATTTGCCATCCATATGTTATCGTTGGTGAAGTGTCTGTTCAAATATTTTGCCTATTTTAAAAATTAGGTTGTTTGTTTTCTTATTGAGATTTAAGAGTTGCTTTGGATAAAATATTATTAGATGTATGATTTATAAGTATTTTCTTTAAATTTATTGCTTACCTTTTCATTCTCTTAACAGTGTCTTTCAAAGAAGTTTTTCATTTTGATGAAGTTCAGTTTATCAATTTATTACTTCTTTGTGTTCTATTTTTGGTGTTGTATTTGTCGTATTTTTGCTTAACCCAAGCTTATAAAGATATTTTCCTATATTTTCAGGAATGGATGTTGGATTTTATCAAATGCCTTTTATTTATTGGAAAAAAATATGTATGTTTTTTCCTTTTTTAAAAACGTTTGTTAATAAGGTGAATTGCATTTAGTGATTTTCAGATATTAAACCAACTTGGCATTCCAAATATAAGCCATAATTAATCGGGATATATTATAAGTTTTATATACTTTTCATTTTACTGATTAAAATTTTGTTAGTGGTTTTTGCACTTATGCTTATAAGGGTTGTTGGTTAGTTCACTTCTTGTGATGTCTGTGCTTGGTTTAAAAGGAGGATGTTATAGGTCTTACAGAATGAGTAGAAAAGTACTTATTCCTCTTCAACTTTGCAGAAGTATTCATGTAGATTTTACATTTTTTCTTCCTTTAATATTCATTGAAATTTACCACTTTGGCCTTGAGTTCCCTTTGTGGTAAGGTTTTTAACTACAAAAGTAATTCCTTCATAGATGCAGGCCTACCCAGGCTATCTGTTCTACATTAGTGAACTTTGGTAGTTTATGTCTTTCAAGGAAATTTTTATTTCGTCTAGGTTATTGAATTGATTTGCATCGTGTTGTTTGTAGTATTCCTTTATGATTCTTTTTATATTTGTGGAGTCCATAGTGACACTACCTCTTCATCTCTGATATTATTAATTTGTTTCTTCTATCTTTTTTTCCTGATCACTTTGACTAGAAGTTTAATAATCTTGATCTTCTCAAAGAATCATCTTTGGTTTCATTTATATTCCCTGTTTGTCTGTTCTCAATCTCATTTGCTTACTTTGTGTTTAATTTGCACTTCTTTTTTCTAGGTTTCTCAAGGTTGGAGCTGAGGCCATTTCTTTCTTTTTATTTTATTTTTTTTTTAAGATTTAATTGTTTATTTATTTGACTTGGGGTGAGAGAGAGGGAGAGCACACAAACAGGATAAGAAGCAAGGAAACAGAGAGAAGCAGATTCTCTACTGAGCATGGAGCCTGATACAGGACTCAATTTCAGGATCCTGAGACTATGACCTGAACTGAAACCAAGAGTCAGAGGCTCAGCCACTGGGTGCCCCTATTTAGTGTAATAAATTTTACCTTAAGTACTATTTTAGTTTCATAACACAAAGTTTAATATACTGTTACTTCAGTTTCATTCAGTTTGAAATGTTATAGTTTTCCTTTTTGATTTCTTTTTTCACCCATGGGCTATTTAGAAATGTATTATTTAGTCTTTAATATTGGAGGATTTTTCAAATATCTTATTGTGATTACCTTATATTTTAATTGCACTGTAGTTAGAGAACATAATTTATATGACTTGAAGCCTTGAGATTTTTTAAAATTCATTTTATGTCTAGAATATGGTTAGCAAATGTTAGCTTAGTAAATGTTTCATGTACACAAGACAATAAAGTTTATTATGTTGTTCTTGCATAGATAATTCTATAAACGTCAATGAGGTCTTGCTATTTGCATGATTTCTGATGAAAAATATGTTGTCATCTTTATTTTTGTTCTACTTGTTTGTGGCATGTCTATGTTCATAGACTGCTGAGAAACTAGACCAGTATATTAGTTATATATTGATTTGAACAGTCTGAACAATTTGAATATCTTGTGCCTTGATACAGTTTTCTTCATGTTTCTCATATTTGGAGTATACTGAGCTTCTTGGATCTATGGTTCATATTCTTCAAGTTTGGTGAATATATATATTTTGGATATTAATCTTTTATTAGATATATTGTTTGCAAATGTTTTTTTCCCATTATTTTTCATTTTGTTGATTGTCAATTCTATCATCTTTGTTAGTTCTGCATTGGATTCTGTTGATTTTTTTTTTCCTGGGTTGCATATTTTACTTCTTTGTGTGCTTCATAGTTTTTTATTGACACCAGACATTTAAAATTTTACCCTGTTGGGTCCTGGCTATTTTTTTTTTTATTCCCATTAATTTCCCGAGTTGGGGGAACATGGCTAATTTATTTTGAATACTTTGATTTTTCCACTCTTTTAAAATTTATTATTATTATTGTTGGAAACTGAGAAACATTTTGTGTAAGGAAGTGATTCTTGACCAGCCATATTTGTCCTTCAGAGGACATTTGACAGTTTCAGGAGAATTTTTGATAGGCAAAACTAGGGGGAAGGTGGTCTCGATATCTAACGGTTAAATGCTAAGAATGGTACTACCCATCCTACAAAGCACAGGGCAGCCCCCAACAACAAATGGTTATCCAGGTCAAAATGTCTGCAGTGCCAAGACTGAGAATCCCTGATATCTAGTGAATGATGTTGTCAGCCATAGGCACTTTTGAGAAGTCAGCATATTTATATAAGATATATATAAATCACTGTATTTGATTTTATATATAAATTTATATATATTAATATATTTATATATTAATATATTAAATAATTTTAATATATAATATGAAATAAATTAATATATTAAATTAATTTATTAATTAATATATTAATATATTAAATAAATATATAATATATGTGATTTATATATAAATCACTGTAATTGATTTTTTTCTTTAAATTTGATCCAGACTACTACTCTTCACTCAGAGTACTAAAACATCTGGATATTTTTATTCCATTGTAGCATTTTAAGTTAGAGCAACCACACAGAAGAGGATTGTGTTCTATCATATTTCATTTAAAGATTGAAATTGAAATAATCAAAACACATACCATTTCCCTTGCCACTCACTTAAATAACCCATTATGGGGACTCAGCATACCTCTTGCTGCTCTCTTACACAAGAAAATAATCTTCACCACATAGAATTTCAAACTCTTTATGAGGAACTCACGAAACTGAAATATAAAATGAGAAGCTGACACAGCTCAGAGGGAGAGCATTTTGTTTTTAGTCAACTGTAAAAACCTAGGTAGTGTTATTCAGTGGCTGTATCTTTTCACTTCAACAGAACTTTCTGTCACTAAAATTCAAATTAAAGGGTAAGAATTTAATTGAAGCCAGTAGCTGTAATGAAATGTAGATATAATTTGACAAATGCTTTATTCTTTAATAATGTAACCATGCCTGTACTCTTTTTACTTGCAAAATGTCTATCATTTTGTTTCCTAAATTGCATTAAAAAAGATTATTTTAGCATTTAAGTGAAGAGCTAGTTTTGATTCTTACTATTTATTTATTTATTTTTAACAAAGACAGTATTAAGGTCTTATGAGGTGAATTGCTCAAGGTCAGTGAACAGAAATACAGGTCATGATGGTTTCTCTAGTCTGCGTCTTTAGACCTATATTTTAAACTGACTATATTTTGTTCTTTCTAAATTTTATTTACAAATTAATTGAAATAGTTTTTATATTCAATACTTATACCCGGCATAAATTATATGAGTAAAAGACTCAGTTTGTGAGCTATATGTGGCATCTTATCTAAAGGGAGAATGGAGGTAAGAATTCAGGCTACCATTTAAAAATATTAATGGTGCTATTTATACTTTAATAAATTGAGAGCCCATTGGAGGCTGCATAATTTCATTTCTTTCTAATTCTTCATTGGTAGATAAAAAACACTGTAACATATACACACTCCACCAATTCTATTAATGTCATTTTGTGCTCTTCCCCTGCCTTCCAGTCAAAGAATCTATTGAGTTTTATATTTGTCATACACAAAAAGAGGTTACAATTAATTTCACAATATATGCATATATGTTCGAACAATGTATTTAAGGTTTGTTTCCAAATTTTATAAAATTGTTTTATAAAGCAAGTAGCCTTCTGGGACTTGCTTTCCTTACTTAACATGTTTCTAAGACTTTTATATATTGCTATACATATTTGTTCTCATTCATTATCACTGCTATATCTCATTCAGTAAGTTTAAACAACTCCTGTTTCTGTCCTTTTCTTGACATGTGGATATCCAGGTTATTTCTAATAATTTGAGGTAAGAAAAATAAGTATTGCTGTGAACATTCTGTGTATGTCTCATTTAACTCTTAATACAATTATTAGGTTCTTGTTAAGTTCACATCCATATTTACAAGGTATTCTTTAAATAAAGGTACCAATTTATATTCCCAGCAGCAATGTTTAAGAGCTATGTTATTCAACATTCTAGCTAATACCTATTACTGAAAGACTTAATTTCTGCCTAAGTAATGAGCTTAAAATTTTACATCATTATGACCTGAATTTCCATTTCTCCAGCATATCACTGAAGTTGGACTTTTTTAAAAAAGATTTTATTTATTTATTTGACAGACAGAGATCACAAGTAAGCAGAGAGGTAGGCAGAGAGAGAGGGGGAAGCAGGCTCCCTGCCAAGCAGAGTGTCGGATGCGGGGCTTGATCCCAGGACCCTGGAATCATGACCTGAGCCGAAGGCAGAGGCTTTAACCCACTGAGCCACCCAGGCACCCCTGAAGTTGGACATTTTTATTTACTCTTCTCTTGAATCACTATTTATCTTTTGCCTATTCTGTATTGGTTATAAGTCCTTCCCTCACCCCTACCCCCAGTATGGATAGCCAATGATCTCAGTGTCTTTCATTGCCCAGTCTTTCCATTCCTCAATGATAACCAATACAATAATACATCATCTGCCAAGTTTCCATGTATGGGTAGTTATGTTTTTGGGATCTCAAAACTATTCTCTGGATCTGTCTATTCTTGAGTCAGTATTATACTCAAGTAGTGTTTATAGCTTTATAGTAAGGCTTAATATCTAGCAAGGAGAATGTCCCCAACTTTATTTTTATTTTTTTGTGGAAGTGTGGCTGTGCATGATAGTTTTTAAAGATTTAAAATGAATTGATTTTTCCAGTAGATAACAGATTCAACAACTTAATTATGTTGGGAAAGAGCAATATTCTAAAGATAATAAATTTTAGTAACCTGCCTCTAACAGTTATTACTCAAGGCAGTTTGAATGAAAATATGTAAATATATTTAACCATATGTAGGTTAATACCTGAAGAAAATTAAATTCTTTTCCATGTATACTTTTTCATATACATTTTTGCTTATTGGGTGAGTTGGTAATTTTTTGTTTTCTCTCTTTCTGGAAAAATACATACAAGGGTTAAGTGATTAATTCTTGAAACAGGTAGAAATAAATCATCCATTAAAAATACTTAGACTTAATGTTTTCTTTGTGGATTTTTATTTTGGTCTGATAATTGTCTTTAATAATTTAAAATTATTTTTTCTATTCCTTCTTGAGATAGGTTTGGTAACATTTTTTAAAGAATATATCCATTTAATCTGAGATTTCAAA
The DNA here is from genome assembly GCF_020171115.1 of Neogale vison. NCBI lineage: Eukaryota > Metazoa > Chordata > Mammalia > Carnivora > Mustelidae > Neogale > Neogale vison. Next base: position 75,046,878 of record NC_058102.1, read on the forward strand.
TATATTGGCATAGATGTGACTTTATTATTTTTATTTTTTTCAAAATTTACCACAAGTTTTTAATTCTAGTGATTCATATTAATACATTCTCTCTTTTGTCTAGTTTAGATTTGCTGTAGTTTTATTTTTATTTTTATTTTCTTAAAGATTTTATTTATTTATTTGACAGAGAGAGATCACAAGTAGGCAGAGAGGCAGGCAGAGAGAGAGGGGGAAGCAGGCTCCCCGCTGAGCAGAAAGCCCGTTGCAGGGCTCAATCCCAGGATCCTGGAATCATGACCCGAGCTGAATGCAGAGGCTTTAACCCACTGAGCCACCCAGGCACCCTGCTGTAGTTTTATTTTGTTAACATTTTCTAAGAGTGAACGATGTGTTTATGTTACCTTTTATTTATTTATTTTTTAACATTTATGTTACCTTTTGAATATCTTTCTATTTTTGTAGTATTTGTTTTTTTTGTTGTTGTTGTTGTTTTTTTTTTTTTTTTTTTTTTTTTTTAGTATTTGATATTACCCTTATTACCTATTTCCTCCAAATGTCTTTAGATATATTCTGTGGTCATTTTACTAGATTTTTCAGTTACGTCATAGCTCATTTCTTTTCAGTTTTTCTAGTGCTATGGGAAGGAAATAAGTTATTGGACAGAATGGGAGGAAGCTGGTGATGAATAAAAAGATTAAAGAGGCATATCAGGATCTATAGCTCATAGCTGTTAGTAGAAAACAGCTGAGTAAATCTCAGTTTTCTCATATATTTTTGTTTGTTTGTTTGTTTGCAAATAGAGTGAATTAAGACACTTAATTTTTCTTCTTGGTTACATAAAATGAAAGCATGATAGTTTTTAAAGATTTAAAACAAATTGATTTTTCTAGTAGACAACAGATTCAGCAACTTAATTATGCTGGGGAAGAGCAATATTCTAATGATAATAAATTTTAGTAACCTGCCTCTAACAGTTATTATTCAAGGCAATTTGAATGAAAATAGGAAAATATATTTAACCATATCTAGATTAATACCTGGAGAAAATTAAATTCTGAGAAGAATTGACATAAGGATAACATTTTAGTTTCATATCTTCTACTATTTGACATCCAGTTTAATGCATTTTAACTAAAAATAATGTTAGATATGCAGAAAAGAGGAGCTCCACTCAACAATAATTTATTGAAAACCTAATAATTATTCATCTCAATGAGACCTTACAGTGGAATGGGAAAATGGGTACTTATTAATGATGATGACTATAATGGTAATAATAATAATAACAACTTTGAGGCTTCCTCTCATTCTTTCTGTCTCTATGAAGTGTGTGCTATTTTTATTCCTAAAGTACAAATGAAGGCATTTGAACTTAAATGAGTGATAGACCTAAAGTCCTGGATGAACCTAAAAGGAAAATCTAGGCCTTGGGGACATTGCAGAGTTTCCTTGCTTGATCAGCTTGGTGTCTGTGTATGGATTTGGTAACCCAGCGGTAAACAGCCTGGCATGTGAGGTGGGGAAGTACCCCATAAAGTAGTCAATTCATGAGTAGCATCTGGAAAGAGTGAACTTTAGCTGGATAAATGTGTCAGAGGGAAGAGAGTTGCATAAAGACAATAAAACATGCCCTGTTTTCCCAAAGGAGTGAGATGGAGAGTGAGGCAAATTATCCTGGTAGGAACCAGGCAATAGTTTCAAATGTCATCCAAAGGAACCATGCATCTTGTACATGGTGCCGTTCACAGAACCCTAGATGGAACTAGAATTTAAGCCCATTTTGATAATATTACTGTACATTTTCCCTACTCCTGCTTATTTTGTCCTTTCCAGCTTTTCCCTGCTTCTTCATTTTCCCCTGTTCTTTTACCTCTACCCAGACATTATTTCTTCTAAAAATTTCAGTGTTGCTTTTTTCCATCCAGCTAAACTTTAAAGCTTTAAAACAAATTCTAATGAAAAAATATATTTAATCAGTAAAATTAAATAATTGCAGCCTTATAAGTATGCTAAGTATTTTTAAAAATTTTAATTTTGAAAAAATACTACATGCTTATGATATACTTTGCAGTCTCTAAAACTTGGCAGATGCAAACTTTATGCAAAATCATTATACTCTAAACTACAGGTTTCTAGTAACTATGAGCCCATAATTGAATCATGTGAACACATAATTGATTCATTTATTCAAATGACATAATACTTGATACAAGATGGATAAGGACTACACTTTCTAAGAGCCTGTCTGCTAGTGTAGGTGGGAAATGGGATAAATTTGAAAATACTAGCTAAGTAGTGATGATTTATTGTCTTATATTATCAGCGAAACATCACACTGTCATGGGGTACTACAGCAAATACAATTCGTGTCACCAGCCATTACTCCAGTTATGCTTCTATCCAACACACTCTTGCTTACAGCACACATTCAGGAGCTTCCCAAAACACACTCCCACTTAGGGCTTATGGGTATCTCAGACCATTATATCCATGCAGAATAGATAGATATGGACCATCCAAAATATGCATCTTGCTTGGTAGGCAATAGCTTTGGTCTGATGCAGATGATGTAAGACTTCTCTGGTTTCTCTAGCTCTGAAACTGGCAGTGATCATTCCAATGGTTAATGGGTATGTCAAACTGAATTCTTGTCATTCTCTCCAAATTTTCCCTATCCTTACTAATGGAAATTTTACCGTTCAGGCTAGAAACAGTGGATTTATGTTGTATTTCTTTTACACTCATTCACATTAGCAAATATAGATCTGCTTTAAAATATATTCAGCCTTTGATCACTTCTTACCACCTCCTTTTTGACCATCCTGGCATAAGCCACTCTCAACTCTTGATTTGGTTATATAATGGGCTCCTAACTGGTTTTTCTGCTTTTACTCTTCCTGCAATTTCATCTCCAGTCAATAGAGCAGCTTGAAAGATCTTATTAAAACATAAGTCATACCACCCCACACCCCTGCTCAAAACACTGTAATTGCTCTTCACCGAACTCAGAATAAATGCCAAATCATGTCTTTACTTTGCAAGAGTCATAAGCTCTCACAGAATGGTACCCAAATAACTTCTTCGATCTCTTCTATCCTTGTGCATCCATCACAGATATGTCTCTTATAGTTCAAACACTTCTCCCCTGGGGACTTTGCACTGTCTGTGCCCTCAGGCCCGAATGCTCTTTCCCCAGATATTCCTGGACTTTGTCCTTAAACTTTTCCCTGCCATTACTCACATGTCACATGTTGAGTGAGGCCTTCCTTAACCAATCTAAAATGTCAGTGCCTACCCCTTCCCCACTTTATGTTTCTCTTTAAAAAAAAAAAAAAGATTTTATTTATTTATTTGACAGAGAAAGAGATCACAAGTAGGCAGAGAAGCAAGCAGAAAACAAACACAGTTCCCCTGTTTGCTGAGAGAGCAGAGAGCCCAATGAGGGGCTCAATCCCAGGACCCTGAGATCATGACCTGAGCTGAAGGCAGAGGCTTAACCCACTGCGCCACCCAGGTGCCCCTTATGTTTCTCTTGATCATCATCATTATCCAGCATGTATACATTTACCTTGTTTATTGTCTGTCTTTCTCTACACAGCATATGCTCCATAATTAATCTTGTCTTCTTTTGTGTGTAAGATTTTATTTTTAAATAATCTCTGCACACAACATGAGACTGGAACTCACAACTCGAAGATCAAGAGCCATATGCTCTACCAACTGAGCCAGCCAGGCACCCTAGATGTATCTTTTCTATTTTGTTTTTCTTTATCTCTATTTCTTAGCATGGTGCCCGGCACATGGTACATAGTCCACAGATAATGGATGCTGTTTTATTTTTTAACTTTTTTTCTTTAAAGATTTTATTTATTTATTTGACAGACAGAGATCACAAGTAGGCGGAGAGGCAGGCAGAGAGAGGAGGAAGCAGGCTTCCGCTGAGCAGACAACCTGATGCAGGGCTCGATCCCAGGACCCTATGATCATGACCTGAGCCGAAGGCAGAGGCTTTAACCCACTGAGCCCCCGAGGCACCCCTAATGGATGCTGTTTTAGAACAGATCCTAGGGGCAGTACATAGATAAAGACTATGTGTCTTTCGTGGGCAGCATGTAGCAGAGGAAAAAAAATAAAATATTTTATTTTCCTTATTAAATAAATTAAATAATCATGTATTGTTTAATTGAAATACTTGGGTCCTTAATGAATTTTATTCTGATGAGAAAACAATTTTTGGAAAAGAAGTCTTTGTCATCTTAAATAAATGGCCATTTTTAGCATTTCAGAATCATTAGAGTTCATTCCCAGTTACACAAGAAATTGAACTTTAATGCCCAGGAATTGCTCCTATTTTTACTCTTAATCATTTTTTACTAGCTTTATATGGTAATTTTAATTTTTACTTTTCTTTCCCTCTCTTAAGCATAGTTTTCCCTTAGGACCTCAAATCATAACTGAACTGCAAATCAAAAACTGAACTGCATTCAGTTCTCTTTCTTGGCCTCCCCTGGTCATCCCACCAACAGTGGCCTTGGGTAACTATCTCATTTCCACAGCCTGAACCATGATAACTGCCTCAAACATGGTCCATGCATAGGGAAACACTTCAGTTCTTATCCATCCACATGCCTTGGAGTAAGAAATCAAAGAATCCTTTTAAAGCCCACCCGAATTTGTAGGTAGACCTTGTTTGTGGGAAGTGGAAAATATGTGCTTATTACACTAATACAGTTTCAGAAAGGAATTAGTATTTTGTCTTTTTACTTACACACACAGAAATAAAAGGTCAGGAAAACAAACACAGTTCCCCTGTTTGCTGATCTCATAAATTTTGATAGATGTGAGAATTCTGTTGCTCCTGCTGTCTCCTGCTGCCAACAGCCTTCCTACTGTGTTACATGAACTTCTTCTCTTCTGCCAGGGCACCAATTACCTCTCTCTCACCACGGCTCTGACTTATAGTCTTAGCCACTAAAAATAAAACTCCAGATGAGGCAATGAAATGATGGCCTTGTCATATGTGAAAAAAAGGCCTATTTATTGTCAGTGTTCTTATGAATGACATAGAAAACTTTAGTTATCATTCTTATCAGTAGGCACTGTGCCAGGACTATATTTTTTATATTTATATATTTAAATATAAGGAAATTTACTTATAACAATGACAGATGTCCTAAAGTACAATGGGGGTGCCAGGAGAGAGGAAAAGAAGTGGCAGAGAAAGAATACTCCCCTAAAAGAAATAGAGACAACATAATTTGGATTTTCCAGTATTTTTCATATGCCTTTTTAGTTCATATCATTTTTCTCTATACTTGATTGTTATCAGTTAAGAGAAAGTAAACACAATTTTTTTAAAGGGCCTAACATTTGACAATTCTGACTATAGAGTTATCATACTCCCATGTGCTAGTGAGATTTGCTGCAGAATTTATAAGTGAGGCATTTATAGGTTGACCATATAATTTATCATCCTAACTGACACACTGTTGCAACTGAAAAGGTTGCTATTAGTCAGTAATCTGGTGTAACAGGCAGAAATTGGAGCTATCCTGGGGAAATCAGGGCATATGATTATCCTAGTATTTCATGAGGTCTTTTGTCAATAAGAAACAAAACAGGCCGTGTTTACTGAGAACTTAGACAAACACTTTTGGAAGAACAAATGTTACAATTAAGTTTGGGGGTCTTAAAAGAGACACAGCTAAAAAAATATATATACTCCGTAAAAACATCGGTAAAAGTGGATACCAGTGGTATCAATGCACGTATTGCTCCGTTGCATGTGATGAATTCAGAAATTTGCACTGATAAAATGTTTCTCTCAAATTTGATTCTTATGTTCATTATGTAATGAGAATAAAATTGCCCTATTCTTTGTGATTTTGAGTGTCAGATAACAGAGGTAAATTTTATGTTCGATAATCCAATCTAGTCATGTTTTCTTCTTTTTTTTCCTGATAATTTATTCAATTAAAATGATACCTTTTAGAATGAGTTGCCTCTGCTTCATTTTGGAAACCAGCAGGTTATAAATTATAGGTATGTATTAAAATTTTGGTAGTTTCCATGCAGTGTATTTGCCACACTAAAGTTTAGAACTCTTAGAAGATATATAAAATAATTGTGAAGTCAAGTTCTAGTTTATAACTGTGCATTGTATCTGAATCTGCTTAATATAGAAGAAAATGCCAAATTTTCATAAAATTGTGTCTTGCTAATAACTTTTGAAAATGAAAGTTGTTAAACACACACACACACAAACACACATTCTTACATACATACACAAAATTTTCTTTCAGTTTTCAAGGCTTTTCTGAAAACAAATCTTAAATTAAATTTATATCAGGTAATATGTAGTAATATTGTTAAGTCAGTCCATCTTGGGATAGTGAAAGCAGAAATATCAAATGACATACCTGGGTTGTATTCATTTTCTTTCCTTCTACTCATGTACCTACAGTATCTTTCTCATCACTGCCATCCTTGACACACAATTTCTTCTAGCCCCTTGATTACCATATAAGTTAATGTTGTGGAACTGTCTGCCCCATTTCTGTGTTTTTAAATGTCCCAAATACTTTAGCTGCTTTGCTCAACTTATCTTTTTCCCTAATTATCATTATCATTCCCACTCCCCAAAAATGGCCCTAAATATTTAATAATATAAATAAAATAGAGACTGGATTATACCTTTACATTGGCTTATGGGAAGGCTAGATGCACCATGTGTTACGATTTTTCATGTGACTACTTCTGCAACATCTATATTTTTATAGTAGTTTATAATTTCCTAAAGAAAGAGATACCATTTTAAAATTATTTTTATTTGAATAGCCTGACATATTTTACTGATTATAATTAGTGGTTTTAAAACAATTTTGTTGAAATATAAATGGCATAAAATAAGCTGCACATATTTAAGTGCTCAGTTATATGTTTTAATGTATGTATACACCTGTCAAATTATCACAATGAACATATGAAAGTAATGAACACCTCTATCACCCTCCAAATTTCCTTAATTTTCCTCTGTAATTTCCCTAGCCATTCATCCTTTCGTCCCAACCTCAGGCAAGCATGGATCTACTTTTCATCACTATGGATCTGTTTGCATTTTATAGAATTTCATTTACATGGAGTCATACAATATGTATTCTGATTGACTCCTTTCACTCAGTATAATTATTTAGACATTAATCCTTGTTGTGTGTTTCAATACTTTGTTGCCTTCTAGTGCTGAATAATATTCTATCATATGACTGTTAGGGACTGATATGTCGCCCCCATTTGTGCATTGAAACACTGCCCCCTGCCCTGCCAGTGTGATAGTATTACGAGGTGGAGACCTTAGGAGGTTATTAGGATTAGAGGAGTTTATGAGGGTAGAGCACTCATGGATGGGATTAGTGCCTTTATAAGAGTTAGGAGAGAATTTACTTCCTCCCTCGAACTTCTACCACATAAGAACTTAATAAGAAGATGGCTGTCTGCAACTCAGAAAAGGCCTTTACCAGAATTTGACCATACTGGCACCCTGACCTCAGACTTTCAACCTCCAGAACTGTGAGAAATCAACTTCTGTTGCTTATAAGCCACCTCTCTACCCAACAGTATTTTGTTAGAGCAGCCTCAGCTAAGATAATAGTGTACCAACCTGTATTGTTGATCTGTTCTTCTTTTGATGAATCCTTGGGTAGTTTTGGCTACAATAATACTGTTATAAAATTCATGTTCAAGTATTTGTGGGTATTGATGTCCTCCTTATTCCTTTTCTGTAAGTATCTAGGAATAAAATAATGTATGTTTAAATTTTGAGAAAATGACCAGTTGTTTTCTACATTTTCTATACCATTTTAATTCTTACCAGCAGTGAGTGAGTATACCAGTTGCTCTATATCCACCCAAGCTGTGTTATAGCCGTTTTTTCCATTTTAATTCTTCTAATAGGTGTGCAGTGGTATTTCATTGTGTGTTTTTTAAAAATTAAAATTTCAGTTAGTTAACATGGAGTGTAATATTAGTTTTACTGGTGCGGTATAGTGATCCAACATTTGCATACATCACCTGGTGCTCATCACAAGTGCCCTCCTTAATCCCCATCACCTCCTTCATCTATTCCCCCACCCACCTCCCCTCCGATAACCATCAGCTCTCCTTATGGTTTTAATTTTCATTTTATTAATGACTAATCCTGTTGAGCATTTGGTATGTGCCTACTTACTATCTGTATGTCTTCTTTGGTGAAGTGTTGGTTTAAATTGATTGCTCATTTAAAATTGGGTTGTTTTATTATTACTGCATTTTTAGTGTTTATGCTACATACAAGTTCTTCATCAATATGACTTACAAATACGTTCTCTGCATCTTCGGCTTTTATCTTCATTCTCTTAAACCTATCTTTTGAAGATTAAACTTTATTTTGATGAGGTACAGTTCATCATTCTTGTACAGTTGAGCTTTATTGTCATATCTAGGAAATCTTTTACTAATACAAAGTCACAAAGCTTCCTTGTCTGTTTTCCTCCAGAAGTTATAGAGCTTCAGATTTTACGTTTAGATCTTTGGTCCATTTTTATTAACTTTTATAAGTATAGTGTTTTAGATAGAGGTTTATTTTTTTGCATATAAATCTAATTATTCTAGTATCATTTGTTGAAAAGACTATCCTTTTACCATTAAATTAGCTTTGCACTTTGTTCAAACAGTTGATCACATATGTGAGGGGATCCTTCGAGACTCTATTTTGTTCTATTTCTCTACTTTCACACCAAAGCTACACCATCTGTATTAGTGAAGGGTTATTTTTGTTTGTTTGTTTGTTTTCTTTCTGTATTTTATTTAAATTCAGGTTAGTTCACCTATAATGTATTATTAGTTTCAGGGATAGACTTCATTGATTCATCAGTTGCATATAACACCCAGTACTCATTACATCAGGTGGTCTCTAAAATGTCCATCACCCAGTTACCCCATTCTTCCACCAATCTCCCCTTCAGAAACCATTTTTGTTTCTTGTAGTTAAAAGTCTCTTATGGTTTGCCTCCCTCTGTCTCTTCTCTTCTCTTCTCTTCTCTCAATCTTCTCTTATATTTTCCTTCCTTTCCCCTGTGTTCATCTGTTCTTTCTCTGATTGACTTATTTCACTTAGCAAAATACACTCTAGTTCCATCCACATGTTTGCAAATGGCCAGGTTTCAATCTTTTTAATGACCAAGTAATATTCCATTGTGTATGTATACCACATCTTTATCCATTCATCTGTCAATAGATATTTGGGCACTTTCCATAATCTCACTATTGTGGATAGTGCTGCTATAAACATTGGGGTGCATGTGCCCCTTCGAATCAATATTTTTTATCTTTTGGGTAAATAGTTAGTAGTGCAACTTCTGGGTTGTATGGTTATTCTGTTTTAAAATTTTTAAAGAACCTCCCTGTCATTTTCCAGAGTGGCTGTACCAGTTTGCATTGCTACCAACAGTGTACGAAGTTTCTCCTTTCTCCACATCCTCACCAACATCTGTTGTATCCTGAGTTATCAATGTTAGCTATTCTGACAGGTGTCTTGAGCTGGTATCTCATTGTGGTTTTGATTTGTATTTCTCTGATGATGAGTGATGTTGAGCATTTTTTCATGTTTGTTAGCCATATGTATGTCTTTGGAATAAAATGTCTATTTATGTTTTCTGCCCAATTCTTAACTGTAATTTTTATTTTAGGGGTATCGAGTTTATAAGTTCTTTATAGATTTTGGATACTAGCTCTTTATCTGATGTCATTTACAGATAACTTCTCCCATTGTCCCATTAAAGGTTGCCTTTTAGTTTTGGGGACTGTTTCCTTTAGTGTGCAAAAGCTATTTATCTTAATGAAGTCCCAGTAGTTCATGTTTGCTTTTGTTCCCTTGCCTTTGGAGACGTGCCTAGTAAGACGTTGCTGTGGTCGAGATCAAAAAGGTTGCTGCTTGTGTTCTCCTCTAGGATTTTGATGGATTCTCACATTTAGGTCTTTTATACATTTTGAATTTATTTTTGTGTATGGTGTAAGAAAATGGTGCAGTTTTATTCTCCTGTGTATGGCTGTCCAATTTTCCTAACACTATTTGTTGAAGATTAGTTGACCGTATAGTTGTGGGTCCATTTCTGTGTTCTTTATTCTGTTCCCTTGATCTATATGTCTGTTTTTGTGCCAGTACCATACTGTCTTAATGATCAGGGCTTTGTAATACAGTTTGAAGACTGGAATTGTGATGCCTCATGTTTTGCTTTTCTTTTTTCAACATTACTTTGGCTATTTGGGTTCTCTTGTGGTCACATACAAATTTTGTAATTGTTTTTACTAGCTCTGTGGAAAATGCTGGTGTTATTTTGGTAGGGATTGCATTGAATGTGTAGGTTGCTTTGTGAAGTATAGACATTTTAACAACATTCTTCTTCTAATCCATGAGCATGGAATATTTTTCCTTTTATTTGTGGCTTCCTTAATTTCTTTCATAAGTATTCTATAGTTTTCAGCATATAGTTCTTTAACTTCTTTGCTTATGTTTATTCCTAGGTATCTTATAGTTTTTGGTGTGATTGTAAATGGAGTTGATTCCTTGATTCTCTTTCTGCTGCTTCATAATTGGTTTATAGAAATGCAACAAACTTCTGTGCATTCATTTTATATTCTGTGACTTTGCTGAATTTGTGTATCAGTTCTAGCAATTTTTTGGTGGAGTCTTTTGGATATTCTACATAGTGTATAATGCCCTCTGTGAAAAGTGAAAGTTTGGTTTCTTCTTTGCCAATCTGGATGCCTTTTATTTCTTTTTGTTGTCTCTGGAGCCTAGAACTTCTGGTACTATGTTGAACAACAGCGGTGAGAGTAGACATCACTGTCTTTTTCTGAAACGTAGGGGAAAAGCTCTGTTTTTTTCTCATTGAGGATGATATTAGCTGTGGGTCTTTCATAATGGCCTTTATGATGTTGAAGTACATTCCTTCTATCCTTGTATCCAGGATAAATCAAGAGTTTTTATAAAGAAAGATCCTGTATTTTGTCAAATGCCTTTTCTGCATCTATTGAGAGGATCATATGGTTCCTATCATTTCTTTTATTAATGTATTGTATCACATTGATTGATTTGTAGATACTGAACCACCCCTGCAGCCCAAGAATGTATCCCACATGGTTGTGTTGAATAATCCTTTTAAGGTACTGTTGGGTTCAATGAGATAATATCTGGTTAAGAATTTTTACACCATGTTCATCAAGGATATCGGTCTGTAATTCTCCCCTTTAGTGGGGTCTTTGTCTGGTTTTGGAATCAAGGTAATGCTGGTTTCATAGAATGAGTTTGGAAATCTTCCTCCCATTTCTATTTTTTAGAACAGTTTGAGAAGAATGGGCATTAACTCTTCTTTAACTGTTTGGTAGAATTTTCCTTGGAAGCCACCCAACCCTGGATTCTTGTTTGTTGGGAGATTCTTGATTACTTACTGATTCAAGTCCTTTCCTGGTTATGGGTCTGTTCACATATTCTTTTTTTTTTTTTCTGTTTCAGTTTGGCAATTTATAAGTTTCCAGAATTCATCTACTTCTTCTAAATTGCCTATTTTGTTGGCATATATTTGCTCATAATATTTTTTTATAATTGTTTCTATTTCTGTGGTGTTGGTTGTGATCTCTCCTCTTTCATTCATGGTTTTATTTATTTGGGTCCTTTCTCTTTTATTTTGATAAGTCTGGCTAAGAGTTTATCAATTTTGTTAATTCTTTCAAAGAATCAGCTCCTCCCTTCATTGACCTGTTCTGTTTTTGTCATTTATTTTTGCTTGAATCTTTATTATTTCCTTTCTCCTGCTGGATTTAGGCATTTTTAGCAAATAAAGTTATTTTTTAAGCTTCTTTAGGAGAAGGTTGTGTTATTTATTTGAGATTTTCTTGCTTCTTGAGGAAGGTCTGTATTGCTATAAACCTCCCTCTTAGGACCACCTTTGCTGCCTTCCAAAGATTTTGCACTGTTGTGTTTTCATTTTCATTTACTTCAATGTATTTTTTAAATTCTTCTTTAATTTTTGGTTAACTCATTCATTCTTTGTAGGATAAATGTTCTTTAACATACACATATTTGTGGTCTTTCCAAGTTTTTTTGTTTGTTTGTTTTTGTTTTTGTTTTGTTTTTTTTTCTTGTGGTTGACTTCAAGTTTAATAGCATCATGGTCAGAAAATATGCATGGCATGATCTCAATCTTTTTGTAATGGTTGAGTCCTGATTTGTGAGCCAGTATGTGATCTATTCTGGAGAATGTTCCATGTGCACATGCAAAGAATGTGTATTTTACTGCTTTAGGATGAAACGCTCTGAATATATCTGTGAAGTCCATCTGGTCCATTGTGTCATTCAAAGACCTGTTTCCTTGTTGATCTTCTGTCCATTTCTGTGAGTGGGAGGTTAATGTCCCCTACTATTCAATTGTATTATTATCAATGAGTTCCTTTAAGTTTATTATTAATTTGTATATATGTTTGTGTATATACATGTATATATACATAATGTATGCCCCAAGTTAGGGGATACATATTTATAATTGTTAGATCTCTTATTAGATAAATCCCTTTCTTATGATATGGTGTCTGATATGGTGTCATTCTTCATGTCTTGTTACAGTCTTTGGTTTAAAATCCAGTTTGTCTGATATAAGATGTCTCCTCCAAGTTTCTTCTGATGTCCATTAGCATGATAGATTTTTCTCCATCTCCTCACTTTCAGTCTGAAGGTGTCTTTGAATCTTAAAATGATTCTCTTGTAAGCAGCATATATATAAGCATGGTTTTTTTTACCCATTCTGATACCTTATATCTTCTGATTGAAGCATTTAGTCCATTTTCATTCTGAGTAATTATTGAAAGATATGAATTATTGCCACTATTTTACCTGTAAATTTGCTATTCCTGTAGATTGACTTTGTTCCTTTCTAGTCTTTGTTACTTTTGGTCTCTCTTTCCTGCTTAAAGTATCCCTCTTAATATTCTTGCAGAGCTGGTTTAGAGGTCACGAACTCCTTTAGTTTTTGCTTGTATTGGAAACTTCTCATTTTTCCTTCTATCCTGAATGACAGCCTTTGCTAGATAAAGTATTCTTGGTTGCATATTTTTCCCATTTAGCACATAGAATACTTCCTTCTACTCCTTTTTGGTTGGCCAGGTCTTTGTGGACAGGTCTGGTGCTAATGTTTGTGTCTACCCTTTCAGAATTCTCTATCTTTGTACTTTGCAAGTTTCACTATGATATGTTGTGATGGTGACCTGGTTTTGTTGATTTTGACAGAAGCTCTCTATACCTCTCAGATTGAATGCCATTTCCTTTCCCATACTGGGAAAATTTTCAGCTATAATTTGTTCAAATGAACCTTCTGCCCCCTTTTCCTACTTTTTTTCTTCTGGGATTTCTATGATATTGAGATTATTTCACTTTATGGCATCACTGAGTTCCCTAAGTCTGCTTTTGTGATCTAATAGTTTTCTTTCCCTCTTCTTTTTAGCTTCATTATATTCCATAATTTTACCTCCTATATCACCTATTCTCTCGTCAGTCCTCATTGTGATTACATCTAGTCTTCTTATGTGGACCCAATGTTCACCCTCTCAACCCCTTTCTCTCCCTTTTCTCTTCCCATGGAAAGGACTCTCTCCCTTCCATGGCATGGCAGTTTTTCTCTCCCTCAGTTTACTTCCACACACCTTCACCTACCACACTGTCTCCCTCCAACTGTGGAGCTCCTTCTTCCAATTCTCAAATCAATTTCCTAGGTGTAAGTTGTCAAAAATTATTTCTTTGTTTTCAAAGTTGTCTTAGCTATACCAGGCACCTTGTGTTTTCATATATATATTTAAAATCAGTATGCCAATTAAAAATACAGATAAACATGGGGAAAGGAAGGAAAAATAAAATAAGATAAAAACAGAGAGGAAGGCAAATCATAAGAGTTTTAACTATAGGAAATAAACTGAAGGTTGCTGGAGGGGAGGGGGAATGGGGTAACTATGTGATGGGTCATAAGGAGGGCACGTGATGTCATGAGCACTGAGTGTTATATGCAACTGATGAATCACTAAATATACCCCTGAACCTAATAATACAATATATGTTAACTAAATTGAATTTAAATAAAAAATTTAAAAATGACATATAACCCCATTGGGTTTCTATTTAGATTATACTGAATCTGCAGAAAATTTGGGCATAACTGACAGTATTAAAGATACCGAGTCTTCTGATCAATGAATATGATATATCTCTCCATTTATTTAACCTTGTTTAATTTCTCTCAGTGGTGGTTGGTAGTTTTCAGTATAAAGGTCTTGCACATTGAATTTGTCACTAAATATTTTTGTGTAGTTTATGATATTGGAAATCTTTTTCAGGAGTTGCAAATTATAATTCTTAATTGTACATACACAAAATACCACTTCTTTTCCATATTGACCTACAAATTTGCTAAACTCACCTCTTGGTCTTAACAGCTTTTTGTAGATTCTGGAAGTCTTCTATATAGATAATCATACTTAGAACAAATAAAGATGGTTTTATTCCTTGCTTTCCATTCCTACGTCTTTTATTTCATTTTAGTGCCTTATCACACTAGCTAGAATCTCCAATATAATGTTAAATAGAAGTAGTGATATCAGTCATTCTTGCCTTGTTCCCAAATATAGAGGGAAAACTGTCAGTTTTTCATCATAAAATATGATGTTTGCTGTGGATTTTTCATAGGCATCCTTTATCAGGTGTAAGAACTTCCATTCTATTCCCTGCTTACTAAGAGTTTTTATCAGAAATGAATTTGGAGTTTTGCAAATGAAGGTTCAATTTTATAGAAATGGAGTTTGAATTCTTCTTCTGTTTATATGTTGTTTCTTTTTACTCTGTTAATTGAGTGAATTTTATAAATTAATTTGAAAATTAAACCAACATGGCATTTCTGGAATATACTCCAGTTAGTCTTATTTCCTTTTACTATAATTTTAGATTGATTTTCTAACATATATTAACTGGTTCAAATATAGTTATCTGTTGCAATATGTTTAGGAGTAGAGAAACTGCCTTTCCTTTCAGTATGCCTTATCTCAAAAGAGTAATAAAATAAATTTAAGGGACCTTTGAATACAAGCAATATGGAATAGTGAATATTCAAGGAAAGGATTTAAAGTTAGACCTCTGTTTTATGGATGAATACATGCATGATGTCAAATCTTTGGCAGTATGATAGGGAGAACTTAAGTTTATAAATAATGCCAATACTTCAATGTTTTCTTGAATGCAAGTCTTAAATTGGACTAGATGATGCCTTATAGCTCAAAGACCTGGGATTCCATGAGTTTTCAGAGAAAAGAGCAGCTAAATTTTGTGTTATTATTATAACAGGAACTCAAGTGTTTCTCTATGTCACAAAGATGCTGGTTAAATGATGATTAACAAGAAATTGTTTTAGTCTATCATAATTTTCAGGATTTTTTAAACAGGTGTAATTTACGTGAAATTTTGTTCACACTAGACCTGTATGAGGTATTTTCAATGAGTGGTTTGTTTTTTTTTAAAGCTTTTATTTATTTATTTGACACACAGAGAGAGAAATCACATGTAGGCAGAGAGGCAGGCAGAGAGAGAGGGGGAAGCAGGCTCTCCGATGAGCAGAGAGCCTGATGTGGGACTTGATCCCAGGACCCTGAGATCATGACCTGAGCTGAAGGCAGAGGCTTAACCCACTGAGCCCCCCAGGCACCCAATGAGTGTTTTTAATAGTCAGAACCAATACTGTTTTGTAAGGAAGCAGATTGTTACCTAATAGATGGTCTGGTCTTAATGTCTGTGATTATTTAATTTCCTTGATTTCATTTTCCTTAATTTAATATTACTGCTTTTTCACATTCAAATATGGAATACTATATGAGCCACTAACTCAAGCCCAAAGTGATGCCAAATGAAATGCATCCGACAAAGCAATATGAGACACTAGAGTAGGACATCTTCAGAGGGAATTCCCTTCAGAAATCAAGAAGACCAGGGTAGTTTGTCCTGGAAATGGAGAGTGGAGCATGAAACAAGACTATAAGGGATTTTCTTTATTTTTTTTTTAAGTCACAGAATAAAAAATTTAAAATGTGAGTTGCTTTTAGTTTTGGAACATTTTCTCTTTTGATTCACTTTCTGTGCTGGTGCTGGATGCATTTCTTTTTGCAGTTTCCTGTTCAGTACTAAGTACAGATGTCTGAGCCACTATGAAGCCAAAACCAAAAAAAATCTCTAAGGACAGTCTGGAATGTTTCTATTCCCTCCTATCTCAATAATCTGAAGCCATCATATTGGTCATATAGTTACATAATTGCCCCATATTTGGAACAAGATTTAAACAGTTTATCTTATCTTTAATATGTGTTGAGAAATAATTGAATCAATACAAAAATAACATTACATTAGGTATAAATTTATAATTAGCAATGTTTAGATTATAAACCACTGGGGCTCTCAGTAAACATTTGAATATATTTTTGCATCATTTAAAAAGTACTATTTATATTTCTTATGCATTTCAGGCTTTATTGTAGAAAATCTCCTTCTCTCTACTTTAATAGAAAGGTGGTATTTGGAAATGATAATGAAGGACACACTGAGTTGCATAATGTGCAAATAGTCTCATTTGTTTACTGTCTTGAATGAGAGAATATTCATGTCTCCCATGGGAATTGTTGCCTAAAGATGGTGAGCATTCTGAATTTATTTTGCTGCTTTTTTTTTTTTTTAAAGATTTTATTTATTTATTTGACAGAAAGAGAGATCACAAATAGGCAGAGAGGCAGGAAGAGAGAGAGAGGGAGGAAGCAGTCTCCCTGCTGAGCAGAGAGCCAGATGCTGGGCTAGATCCCATGACCCTGAGATCATGACCTGAGCCAAAGGCAGAGGCTTAAACCACTGAACCACCCAGGCATCCCTTTTTGATGCTTATTTTCTACATTTAGGTATGTCAGATATTGAGAATAGGTTAAGTTAGACCCTAATAAACACCATAAAATTATTAACAATCACATACATAGAGAGCATCTCTTGTTAAGTAACTCTTTCTTTTCTCTTCTTTGTCTTTTCCTTTCTCTTCTTACTCCCAAAATTATTAAAAACACAAAAAAGAATCATCTTAAAGGGCAGATACCACAGCAGACAAAAATAACTGATTCTGTATTCAAACTGTGTTTGTGCCGTTTCGAAGAGGATGGCACTGGGAAAGATACTTAATTTCTTTCTTTAAGCCAGTTTTCTCATTTGAAAATGGGTTGGTGATAATACTCATCTTTCTGGTTTATTACATGCTATAGGCAATGTTTGAATCCTCCCAAAACTCATAGGCTGAAACTTGATCTCCAGTGTGATATATTTGGAGGTGGGTCTTTGGGAAGTGAGTAAGTCATGAGTGTCATGAATAACTTTAATGCTCTGAAAGACCAGAGAACCTCCTTACCCTCTTTCATCCTATGAGGACATGAAGAAGACCGTCTGTGAACCAGGAAATGGGCTCTCATCAGACACGGAAGCTGCTGACACTTTTTTTTTTTCTGTATTTACTTTAATTATAAAGCAATGAAATTATCACATCAATTTAATCATTGTAAGTAACATAGATACAATAATGTGTAAGACTTTGAAAACACTGTAACTCAAAATAATAGAAAACAAAAATGAGTGAACTACTATTGAATTCTGAGCATTTCTGTGACAGGACACAAATTTTAAAATTTAATAAAATTCTACATTTTCTTTTTCTCCCCTCCTCCCCTTTAAGTTTATTTTACCTTTAAGCAATTCATCGTGGCGCTTGAACTCATAACCCTGAGATCAAGAGTCTCATGCTCTTCCAAATGACCAACCCAGGCGCCCAATCCTACATTTTCTTAGCAAAAAGTTTCTTAAGTCAGATTTTCCTTTCAAACTGCTCTTCACATTTTAACTGGAGTTTCTTCTGAAGAATCATTTTATTAACAATTACAAATGTCCTTTTAACACGTATAATGTGTACCATATGCTAGAATCAAATACTTGAAGAAGTTGGAATCTTATGAATACAGCCAGGACAACAATGAAAAGAGTCATGAACAAAAACATCACAGTCCACACAGAAAACATTTTGGCACACAGCACAAAAATAGACATATTGGTCTTTCAATTCCCCCTGAAATCCATAACAAAATTTTTTTCCATTATGTTCTTCTAGAGGAATTTCTTGAAAAGCATCCAAAGGAAATAAATGATGGTAGGACCGAGCCAAATGTGGAGCAGACACCAAAGTGAGACCACAGATTTTACATTCAACTGGAAGCTCACAATACTTGGCCCGACACTGTGGGCAGAAGTATCCTCCTAATGTAAGTCCTGGCTCAGTGTTGCTATCCAAGTGCGCCATGCTGAAAGAGGGTTTTGCATCTTGATCAGACAGAGAAGCAGTGGTATGCTGAGGAAATCCCATGCGAATAAGTGAACATTCAGAACTTGAGCTAGCAGGTGGAGGACTAACATGATGTGTCAGCAATTTGTAATGGCTTTCATCTAAAATAACATGGTATGTGCCACCAGTTTCACGAGCAAGTACAGTGCAAACCCGAACCTCTGCAGACAATCTGGTAACAAACACTCTTATTTTAGCTGCCTTTAGGGTCTTGATTAGATCATAGATATTAGATGGATCACAAGTCGTGAGGCTGCTAAAGATGATTAGGACTTCTCTACTTGTATGTCCAGGCATGTGTTTTAGAGTTTACATAGCCATGCTTAAGGAGTTATAGAGAGATGGTTCTCCATGGCAGGTCATATCTACAGCTTTCTTCAAAGATGTTATATGTTTCCTTGGGTTTCCTGAGAGTTCAGTCAGTTTTTCAGCTCTTTTACTCTTTGTTACAATTATTCCAATCTGACTAATAGGATTTTGATCAAAATATTCTTCTACGAAGTATTCCAATAACTTTAAAGTACAAGTCAGTCTATTTGGCTTTAAGTCTTGGTCTTCCATTGTTCTTTTTTTTTTTTTTTTTTAAGATTTTATTTATTTATTTGACAGAGAGAAATCACAAGTAGACGGAGAGGCAGGCAGAGAGAGAGAGAGGGAAGCAGGCTCCCTGCTGAGCAGAGAGCCCGATGCGGGACTCGATCCCAGGACCCTGAGATCATGACCTGAGCCGAAGGCAGCGGTTTAACCCACTGAACCACCCAGGCGCCCTCTTCCATTGTTCTTGATCCATCTACTACCACATAAAGATGATGCATCATTCCAAGTCGGACTTGTCCATGGTGCTCAAATACTCTTTTTCTCTTTGCTTTGAAGAGAATGTCTTCTATCGTAGCTTTAAGTGATCCCGATTCATCTTCTTTAAGAATCTCCCATGTCCTTTCATAGCCTCCTTTCCATCGCTTAGTTCTTTCAGGTTCTTCATCCATTTTTTCCTTTAATGTATTATTCAATATCTGGTCTCGTAGGACCAGCTGCTGACAGTTTGATTTTGGATTTCTATGCCTCCAGAACTATGAGAAATAAATTTGTATTGTTTACAAGCTAACCAGGCTATGGAATTTAGTTATAGCAGCCCAAACAAATGAAGATATTATGGGAATGAAATATTTTATATAAAGCATGTAGCATAGTTACTGATGGTATATAATAGGAACTTTAAAGGATTAGAGTTGTTAAATAGGTATTTGTATAAAAAGGTTAATGAATGAAGATGTAGGTGAGGAATTCAGTAATGTAGAAAAAGGAGGAAGCAAAATACTAAGAACAAAATGCTGTGTCTCAGAATAAATATTAACTCTGAGATTCCTAATAACTCAAACAAAAAGGAACCAAGATGTGTTATAAATCATTCATCCTCATTATACAAAAGGTAGAAATATGCCACTTTATCAGAAGAAAGATCATTATTTTCCATATCATATTCTTAAAAAACTCTCACTAGAAGCTTTCTACTATAGACACTGAATGGTGTAATGGGTTGTTTCCCTGGGAGTGTAGAAGCTGATTTCATGATTGTTCTGAAGGGATAATTTTATTAAAGTTGAAGGCATGACATGACAGAAAAGGGAATGTAGGAGCGAAGGTGATGTGTTCCACGTGCAAAGACTAACTCAGTATAGAGTTTGTTATACCTAGAGATTGATATCCTCTGGAGTGAAGTTCTCAAATGTGACTCATCATCAGCATCACCTGGGGGAACATTAAAGAGAAGAGATTCTTAGGTCTGTCACTGAGAGATTATAATGCTGTACATGGTGAGTGAGGCCCAGAAATCTGTCTTTTTTTTTTTTTTTAAGATTTTATTTATTTATTTGAAAGAGAGAGATCACAAGTAGGCAGAGAGGCAGGGAGAGAGAGAGGGGAAAGCAGGCTCCTGCTGAGCAGAGATCCCGATGTGGGGCTGGATCCCAGGACTCCGGGATCATGTCCTGAGCTGAAGGCAGAGGCTCAACCCACTGAGCCACCTAGGTGCCCCCAGAAATATGTCTTTTTTTTTTTTAAGATTTTATTTATTTATTTGACACTCAGAGATCACAAGTAGACAGAGAGGCAGGCAGAGAGACAGGAGGAAGCAGGCTCCCCGCTGAGCAGAGAGCGGGATGCCGGGCTTGATTCCAGGACCCTGGGATCATGACCTGAGCTGGAGGCAGAGGCTCAACCCACTGAGCCACCCAGGTGCCCCCAGAAATCTGTCTTTTTAAAAGCTTATCAGATGGGACTGAGAATCAACTCCTCTTGGAAATATAGCTTTCCTAAATTTTATTTCCAAATATGTTTACTTTTAGCTAGGCTTTTGTTAGGCATTAAAAAACAGACATGGGATCTTATTTTCTGGCTGTTTACATTCTATGTTACTGACTTAGGAAATATTGTTATTTGGTGGGGACCACATGACCATGGTCAGTGGTTCTCCAATATGAGGACTAGGCAGCCTAGCTCATGTTTTCTGATGGATTTCACCTGCATATGGCCGTGTGCTTCCTTGGTAAGGTAGGCAGAAATTGAGATTCTTTTAACGAAGGAGCTCTGGACCTACTTCAGTACCTGGACATTGATTGACAGAGACCTCAAAATTACAACCTAATCAAATTTTGTAATGTTTTAGAATAATGATCAAGGAAGGTGCTGTATGTAACCTGCCATCACCATGAAGATAGAAGCCTAAGTAATGCACTTGTAGGGTGCCTGATTCTCAACAGTCTACTGAGGAGACTGCCTGGATGAATTAGATACTAAATGTGGTTAGCCCAAGGAGTTAACTAAGTTAACCAAAGGAGTTAGGAATAATTAAGTTTTTTACCATGGGTGAGGGAGGGATATTTAGGTAATGTTCTTTTTGTGAAATGTAATAATACTATAGGAATTTATGGCTCATTTAAGGGATTAATATGTAACAGGAGTGAAGGAGTTACTGATTAGTAGAGAGAACAACAACAAAAAAAGACCCATTTTCTCTCATCTGTAATGGTAGGAAAGGAAAAATTGCATCGTAGGTAAGTGGAATAATTTTGGCTTTTAGTAGGTAAAATTATGGCAAAATTACTGGCAAAATTAAAGCCTGTAAATTGCTTACATCCATATGCAAAATATAAGTTCACAATTATATTTATATTGTTTTATAAAAAATAGCATACACATACTAGTCTTGTGGCTGAGTCAAATGTTAATTCTTTATTATGTTTCCTATGACATTTGATGGTCAGAGACTGCCTTGGTTTGTGTCTGTGTTTGAGATCAAAACTTGAAAACTGGGAAGTAAACTCAGGAGGAATATATCATATTTTATTGAAATTCAATTTTCCTCTTAGATGTCCTTCTATTTAAAACATTCCTTAGGGTCACTGGGGTGGCTCAGGGGTTAAGCCTCTGCCTTCTGCTCAGGTCATGATCTCAGGGTCCTGGAATGGAGCCTGGCATTGGGCTCTCTGCTCAGCAGGGAGTCTGTTTCCCCCTCACTCTCTGCCTGCCTCTCTGCCTACTTGTGATCTCTCTCTGTCAAATAAATAAATAAAATCTTTTTAAAAAAGTAAAAAATAAAACATTCCTCAGAAAATAGGCTTTAGTTGTCACTGTGCTAAGTTTACTTCAGGGCTGCACTGTTTTGTATCTGAAAGGGCATGGTTATTTTGAAAACTCAGTGAAGTGGAAAGAGCATGGACTTTGAAGTCAGACTGATTGAAAACTCTATTCTGATGCTTACCCAGGTGTGTAACATTTCCCATACTATTGCATCTCCTAGACCCTTATCTGAAAACTTGAGGAAAATAAGGCAAGTCTTTATGGTTTCTGTGAATACTGAATGAAGTAATGTATGTAAAATGCTTAGAATATTATGAGTGATTAATGAATTGTTTCCTTTCCTCAGGTAATGTTTCTTTTCATGGAAAATTTTCAAAAGGATCTCTAGAGGGAATTTTGATCCAAACAATATTAAAAATCTTACCTACTGCTTATCTAAATTTCTTTAAGGTATTTTTCCCATTTTTTACATACATGAATTTCACAGTCATTTTCTGATCTTTTAGGCAATCTCTTCTGATTAACGAATATAAAACACATTCTATTAAAACTCCCCCCCCCCCCGAAAACCCCATTTATTGAAGTTACCTATGCAAGGTGCATTTCTGGAATCCTACAATGTTTAAAGCTCCATGTCTCTTCACTAGTAGAGACATAGATATAATTTATTTGTCCTGGTCTTTACTAGACTTGACCCTAGGATCAAGGAGTAAGGTCATCTCTACTCTTCTATAGCTCCTCAGTGGTCAAATGACTGGCTACCCTAGGAAGAAATAATGCAAACTCCTAACACTTCAGTCATGACCCTAGAGCCTATATGACATTAATAGTAGCATTAAAAATTTATTGTTTTAATTAATTTAATAATTATTTATTATGAATATAAAAGTAAATGGATTGTTTATTATAATAGGAAAAAAAGACATGGGCATTAAGTTTGAGTGAGGCCAGAGTATTAATACCAGTTCTTCTACTTTTTAGTTACATAATTTTTTTATCCCCTACACTTCTCCAAGCCTCAGTTTTGTTTTGCTTTTTAAATTTTTTTATTTGATTATAGTTGACATACAGGGTTACAATAGTTTCAGGCATACAGCATAGTGATTCAAAAGATTATCTATTATACTATATTCGCCACAAGTGTAGCTATCATCTGTCATCATACAACGTTGTGACAGTATCATTGACTATATTCCCTATGCTGTAACTTCTATCCTTGTGACTTACTCATTCCATAAGTGGAAACCTGTACCTCCCATTACCCTTCACCCATTTTGCCGGTCCTCTCCACCCCCACCTTCTCTGGCAACCATCAGTTCTCAGATGGTTCTTTATTTTTTGTTTATTCATTTGGTTATTTTACATTCTGCATATGAGTGAAATCATATGGTATTTTCTCAGTCTGACTTAACTTTACGTAGTATAATATCCTTTAAGTCCATCCATGGTGTCATGGATGGCAAGATTTCTTTCTTTTTATGACTGAGTAATATTCAAGTATAAATATATAAATATATACTGCATCTTCCTTATCCATTTGCCTATCAATGAACACTTGGGTTGCTTCCATATCTTGGCTGCTGTAATAAACTTTGGGATGCATATATCTTTTTGAATTAATGTTTTATTTATTTTTTTTAGATTTTATTTATTTATTTGACAGACAGAGATCACAAGTAGGCAGAGAGGCAGGCAGAGAGAGAGTAAGGGGAAAGCAGGCTCTCCACTGACTAGGGAGCCTGATGCGGGGTTCAATCCCAGGACCGTGGGATCATGACCTGAGCAGAAGGCAGAGGCTTTAACCCACTGAGCCACCCAGGCGGCCCACATTTTTTAATTTTTTAAAATCTTTTTTAAAGTAAGTTCTACTTCCAATATGGGACTTGAACTGAAGACCTTGAGATCAAGAGTCCCATGCTCAACCCAGATAGATACTACTAGTGTTTTAATTTTTTTTAAGTAAATACCCAGTAATGAAATTACTGCATCATATGCTAATTCTATTTTAATTTTTTGAGAAATCTCCATACCGTTTTCCACAGTGGCTATGCCAATTACATTCCCACCCATACTGTATGAGAGTGTTGTTTTCTTCACATCCTTGTCCAAATTTATTTCTTGTGTTTTTGAGTTTAGACATTCTGACAGGTGTAAGGTGATACCTCATTGTGGTTTTGACTTGGATTTCCCTGATGATTAGCAATGTTGAGCATCTTTTCATGTGTCTTTTGGCCATTTGTATATCTTTTTTGGAAAAAATGTTTATTCAGGTCTTCTGCCCATTTTTTGGTTGGATTTTTTTTTTTTTTAAGTGTTGGGTAATATCAGTTCTTTGTATATTTTGGATATTAACCCCTTAGAAGTTATATGATTTGCAAATATCTTCTACCATTCAATAGATTGCCTTTTTGTTTTGTGGATGGTTTCCTTCCCTGTACAAAAACTTTTTAATTTGATGTAGTTATAAAGTTTACTTAAATATTGCTACACCTGATGTCAGAGAAATTACTGTCTGTGCTCTCTTCTATGAATTTTTGCCTTCAGGTCCCACATTTAGGTCTTTAATCCATTTTGAATTTATTTTGGTATATGTGTGAGAAAGTGGTCCAATTTCTTTCTTTTACAACTAGCTGCCCAGTTTTGCCAACACTATTTATTGAAAAGATTGTTTTTTCCTACTGCATACTCTTGCCTCCTATCCTCATAAATTAATTGAACATATAAGCTAAGATTTATTTTTGTGCTCTCTATTCTGTTCCATTGATATGTTTCTGTTTTGGTCTCAATACTATACTGTTTTGATTACTGTAGCTTTGTAGTATAATTTGATATCTGAAATTATGATACCTCCAGCTTTGTTCTTCTTTCTCAAGATTGCTTTGGCTATTTGGGATCTTATTGTTTGTTCTGGTTTTGTGAAAAAATGCTGTTGATATTTTGATAGGGATTGCACTGAATCTGTAAAATTCTTTGGGTAGTCAATATTAATTCTTACAATCCATGGACATGGAATATCTTTTTATTCTTGTCATCTTTAATTATCTTCATTGGTATTCTTTCACCTCTTTGGTTAAGTTTATTTGTACATATTTAATTCTTTTGGTGCAATGGTAAATAGAATTGTTTTCTAAATTTCTCTTTCTGTACTTTGTTATTAGTCTATAGAAACACTGCCTATTTCTGTGCATTAATTTTTGTATCTGCAACATTACTGAATTGGTTTACTACTGCTATTAGTTTTTTGGTGGGGTCTTTAAGAAATTTTATATATAGTATCATGTCATCTGCAAATAATGAAAGTTTTACTTCTTCTTACCAATTTGGATGCCATTTATTTCTTTTTCCTGTCTGATTGCTATGGCTAAGACTTCTAAAACTATGTTGAATAAATGTGGTGAGAGTGGATATCCTGTTTTGTTCCTGATCTTAAAGGAAAAGCTCTCAGTTTTTCACCATTGAATATAACATTAGCTATGGGTTTTTCACATATGGCCTTTATTGTGTTGTGATATGTTCCCTCTAAACCCACTTTGTTTAGAATTTTTTTTCATGAATGGATGCTGAATTTTGTCAAATGCCTTTTCTACATCTATTAAGATAATCATAGCATTTTTTTTTTAAATCTTTGGTTCTGTTGATGTATTGTATCATGTTGACTGTTTTGCAAATATTGAATCATCCTTGCATCCGCGGAATAAATATCACTTGATCATGGTGGTTAGTAATCCATTTAATGTATTGTTGAATTTGAATTGCTAATAGTTTATTGAGAATTGTTTATCTAAGTTTATCAGGAATATTGGCCTATAGTTTTCTTTTTTTGTGGTGTCTTTGTCTAGTTTTGATATTAGGGTAATGTTGTCCTTGTAGAATGTATTTGGAGGTTTTCCTTCCTTTTCTTTCTTTCTTTCTTTCTTTCTTTCTTTCTTTTTTTTTTAATGGTTTGAGGAGAATAGGTAGTAAAGTTCCTTAAATATTTGGTAAAATTCACCTGTGGATCCATCTGATCCTGGACTTTTATTTTTTGATAGTTTTTTATTATTATTAATTTAATTTTGTTACTAGCAATTGGTCTGTTCAGATTTTCTAGTTCTTCCTGATTCAATTTGGGAAGACTGTATGTTTCTAGGAATTTATCCATTTTTTTCCAGGTTTTTCATTTTTTGGCATATCATTTTTCATAGTAATCTCATAATCTTTTGTATTTCTGTGGTGTCAGTTGTCACTTCTTTTGTTTCTGATTTTATTTTTTGGGGTCATTCTTCTTTTTTTTTTTCTTGATGAGTCTGGCTGTTTATCACTTTTATTTATCTTGTCAAAAAACCAGCTCTTCGTTTCACTGATTTTTTTTTTTCTTTTTTTGATTCTGTATTATTTAATTTTACTCTGATCTTTAGTATATCCTTCCTTCTACTCACCTTGGACTTTTTTCTTCCTTTTCTAGTTCCTTTAGGTCTAAGGTTAGAATATGTACTTGAGTTTTTTAAGGTAGGCCTCTATGGTTTTATACTTCCATCTTAGAACTGCTTTTGCTGTATCCCAGATATTTTGGACAATTGTTCTTTCATTCTTATTTGTCTCCATGTATTTTTTTTTTTTAATTTCTCCTTTGATTGCTTCATTAACCCATTGGTTATGTAGTTTCATGTTGTTTTGTAGCCACGTGTTTGTACTTTTTCCAGTTTTTTTCTTGTCATTTATTTCTAGTTTCATACAATTGTGGTCAGAAAAGATGCATAGTATGATTTCAGTCTCTTTAAAATTATTGAGGTCTTGTTTTATGGCTTAATATGTGATCTATTCTGGAATACGTTCCATGTGCTCTTGAAAAAATGTATCTTATATTGTTTTTGGATGGATCCAAGCCTCAAATTTTTTTTTTTTTTGTCACCAAGTGATGAAATTGGTACTAGAATGTGCATTTTATAGACCAAAAAACAGGTTTTGTGAAGGTAAGTTACCTGTCAAAAGTAACTCAGCTAGGGAAAGTTAAAGCCAGGAACTTAATGCAGGTTTTCTAACTATATCCTTAACTCTTAACTAACCTCTACATTTTATGAGAATGCAAACAGTTACGACTGTTCACTCTTTTCCCCTTACTTTGGTTTGGAAACATTTATAGATGCATATCATTTCAAGCCATATACTTTTTATATACTAAGACTACTTCTACTTATCCCTTACACAATAGTTACAGAGTAACTTCTATAAATGGAGGCAAGTGGTGGCAAAATTATATGTCAACTTCTCCTTACTCTGTTACCCATCTAGGGAATAAAAATTCAAAAAGGAAATCATGCATTCACCTGGGAATTTTTCATAGAAAAATAAGTGAATTGTGCCCATTCCTGAAAATAATCCAATCAGATGAACAGCCAACTGTTTTTTTTTTAATGAAGTAATTTTTCAAATAGATTTTTCACTCAGAATTCAGAATTAGAAATGACATGAAAATCATCTCATCTAACTTTACATTTGTAGACACCTCGTGTAATTTTATAGCTAGGAAGGAATAATACAAATTCTTTTTAAGTGAAATGAAATGGATGATAAATGGCATTCCAGTATTTTAGCAGCCTGAGGAGAGCCACATAAGAAAGGGCAAATATAAAAATGTTCAAAAAAATGTCCAAAAAAAAAAAAATGTTGGGACTTGCGTGTGGTGATAGGTGAAGAGAAGATGTATTTTATTCAGATTTGTTTGGAAAACCCAGTGTAGTACCAGACACAGTTTATTGTCACAGTTAATACTTCCTGATCACTTGGAGGTTGCCAGGTGCTTTACATGTATGACATTGAATCACTGGAAGAAAAGAAGCATGACAAGGGTATCTTTGTCAAAATTGAAACAAAATTTGCACAAAATTTGGTAGGTTCAAGAAAAATTATAATTTTTGTATATTTGACTTTTAATTTTTTAAAATAATAACCTGTATTTGATGCACATTAGTTTCCTCTGGTCAATAAATTACTACAAACCTAACATCTTAAAAAAACAAACACCTTTTATTAGATCACATATGGCAGAAGTCTAGGCATGGTGTGGCTTGGTTTTCTGTTCTAAGTTCCACAAAGTTGAAATCAGTGTTGGGTATACTGTGTTCTCATTTGGAGCTTGAGATCCTTTCCAAGGTTCAGTGATTATAGGCAGAAATGAATTCCTTATAGTTGTATGCCTGAGGTCTCTGTTTTCTTGCTGACTGTCAGCCTGGAGCAAAAGTGGCTCTTGATTGTCAAAAGTAAAAGTATATAGAATTATTTTTCCTACTGAGGTAATTAAGGATTTTAAACTAAGTTTAATGAAATCTGAATGCTGTTCAAATACTAATTCTGTAGCTCATCAGGTAGCAAAAGCAGTCTCTACGGTTTTAGTTAACAGAAATTTAACAAAGACATAAAAGACAACCTCTGGATAGGTTAAATCTCAGATTTAGCTAAAACACCTATTGTATTTTAAAATAGTTTACATATTTGGTCATTACTCATAATATGTTTTTATATGAAGATTCCAAGTGTGCTGTGATTGCTTAAATGAACCAATGAACAAGTTAATATATTTTTTTGTACATTCATATGCTTCTTTAAATTGTTTCTTTTTAAAGATTTTCACATAATTTCTTTTGCATTTATGGTGTAATAAAAATATGAAATAGTTTATGTACAGTAGTGTAGCAACCATTGTTTAAATTATTAATTTTAAAATGCTGAAAAGAAGTGAATCAATCAGCTATGTATGGTTTTGTCAGCATGGTAGGAAAAATTATTATTTTTTAAATATTTAAAATTTTAAAATGTATTTTTGTTGCTTTAGTAATAGAAAAATTTGAAATAATGCTTTTAAAATTTTTCTTTTTTTTTTTTTTTTCCAAGCTTCCATTTCCCTGCCACAATGACTCATTTGGTATTACAGTTAAAATACATACACATCTGACACAACTTATTGAAACTTTATATATATTTTTTTAAGATATAAAACTCAGTTTTCCTGTCCTGAAGTAATATTACTATCACTGGTTAATTTAAAGGGAATCATAGGTGACTTCACTCACTATTTATTTCAAATTTTGTTTAGATGGTTATCAGATTTAAAACATGAAAATCTATCTTATGGACATTTTTATATGCACAAAAACAGACTGTGCATTCAGCAGTTAGTGAGTATAATGCTCTAAAAATATGGATTAAGTTGATTGAAAGTGTCATTTAGATTTTTTATATTCCTACTGATTTGTCATTTTTCTCTGTTACTAAGAGACGATTTTAAAATCACCAATAAGGTTTCTATATGTGTCCTTTTTCTCCTTTAATTCTGTGAGTTTTTGCTTCATGTATTTTGAAACTCAGTTATTACTGTGGACACATACATGTAGTAGCTGGGAATGGCCAGCAATCCCCATGCTGATGGATGAAAGATGACTCTGTGGAAGAGAGGAGAAGGTAAGGAGGTCAAGGCTTGGCAGCCAAGACCCTTTGTTCTTTGCTGCTGAAGTTTATTAGTCCTTCCAGATAATCACAAATCCTTATCACTGTTTCTCAAGCACTTGATGTGCGACAAGAGGGTCTTACTGGGACTAGTAAGGGGAAAGATAAGATATGCTAATCTTTGTGTTCTGCTAAAGATAGCCTAAGGAATGCATACATCTCTTAGATCACAGAGCCTCTTAGATCTCAGGGCAGCTATTTGGGCTAAGAAAGCCCTGGGGAAGGCAAGTCCCTGAGGCAGTTCAATGCCAGAGTGGTGCCATAGGCCTTAGCATTCCAAAGGCCCCAGCCCTTCTCTGGAACCCTCCCTTGCCCCAGGGGCCTCTGTGTTACATTTCAGCAAGCCAGGTATTATGGCTGATTTCATGCTGTACATTAACCCCAACATGTATTATTTTTGTATTTTGCCAATATTGAGCCTGATGCCTCTTTTTCTCTATTAGTATTCCTAGTCTGTAAGTCTACTCTGTCTCATATTAATATAGCCAAAAGACTTCCTTAAAGTTAGAGTTTGCATGATATATTTTTACCATCCTTCTGCTTTAAACTATGTGTCTTTTCCATAAGGTCACTCTGAAGGTCTGGGAAGTAATAACATTGATCCTAGGGTAAGAGAATTTGGGTGCTTCTCATCAAGCAAAAAGAGTGCATTGGCCATTAATTTATCTCCCACTGCCTTTTCGTTCAGTTCAGGTCCGTAATGGATTTTGATGATGTCCACCCACATTGGCGAGAGTGATCTTATTACTCAGTCTACAGATTCAGTGCTAATGTCTTCTAGTAGATCTAGAGAGATCTTCGGCTTCATGATAAGCTTTCTTTTCTTTCTTTTCCTATGTTGCTGATTGTCCAGTGCCTCAAAATGGTTGCTTCATATGCCATGTCCAATTTTATAGTTGTTTTCAGCAAGAGGACAAATCTGTTGGTAGTTACTCTTGCATGATATTAATTTAAATTTTTTATGGTACATTTTTGCGATTAACAAAATCTAAAATTTAGAATGAGATAGAACTTTGTGCAAATTTGAACTCAGCCATTTTCTGTTTATGTGACTTTGAACAAGTTGTTTATAATTGGTGAGACTCAGTTTCTTATCAGGAAATCTTTTACTTTGTTCTAAAAAGTATTACTGAGTCTCATAATTATTTGGATAATAAATGGGATAACACTCATAAGTCATTTATAACAATGACTGGAGCTCTGCAAATATCAGCACCATCTTGGCTTATTCCTTACTGCTTTCTTTTTTAGAATCCATAGTTTGTGTAAGGTTTTATAGGCAAGATAAACACAACACCAGGCGAAATGGGTGCAAGGCAAGGTTTATTAAAGCTACTCTCTGGTGAAGTTTCAGGGCTCAGGAGAAGGGGAGCTAAGAAAGTTACACCGGGAGGAGGTGGGCACCCTCCGGGGAGGTTCCACAACTCTGGAAAGCAGAGTGGGGGAAGTCATGCTGGGAGGGAGTTGGCGGGGGGGGGGGGGGGGGGGGGGGGGGGGTGTGTCTTTTATCTGTCTCCTGCATAGGTATCGGGTTACCTATGGAGACCGTGACCTGGGCATACATCCTTTTGGCGGGAGAGTCAAGGGGTAAGGAGGGGGTAGGCTGGAAGACCGGGGGAGGGGGGGGGGCGGGTGTCGAGACCCCAAGGAGGTCATTTCCATTGCTCTTCCTGCACTCCAGGAGCCTCTGGAGCCCCGGGTCGTTTCTATTGTTCCTCCTGCACTCTGGGAGCCCATCGACCCAACAGTTTGGAGGTATATGAGAGCTGCAGCCAAAGGAAAAGTCATCATTTTCATAGCTTACCATAATTATGTCCAAAAAGGAGAGAAGACTTGATGAAACATTTTTACTTGAATATCTGTTTCTGTCTGCTGAAACAGAGGAAAGCATCCAAGATGCTCAATGTCCTTCGCTCTTACAATGGAGATGAAAGACATACACTATGCACTAATGTTTCCCTAGGTAGAAATTATGGAGGGAAGAGGTGACACTTTTATTTTTTCTTTGTTCTATTTCCATTTAAAGTCTTTTATTATACTTTCCAAAAAGTGTGAGAGAGAAGAGTCAGGCGTATTATTTGTTAAATCATAAACTTTATTGGAAAACAAATCTTTCTGAAATTACTGTTGAACCAAGTGAAATCCAGATTTGCATCAGCTGCTTTAGGGTTCTCCAATTGTGGTTTTGAAAA
Source organism: Neogale vison (assembly GCF_020171115.1). Classification (NCBI taxonomy): domain Eukaryota; kingdom Metazoa; phylum Chordata; class Mammalia; order Carnivora; family Mustelidae; genus Neogale; species Neogale vison. The sequence continues at coordinate 75,078,592 of NC_058102.1, forward strand.
AAAGGAAAGAAAGAATAGAGGGTACCAAAGCATACCTCAAAGTGCTGCTTTCTTAATCAGCTTTATTCCCCATTTTTGTTATGTGAGCCTTAGTTTTTCAGTGTTAACTTAAACTGTTATGTAAATACAGTCTCATAGTCCTGCTATTAAAAAGTAGATGACACAGAGCCACCACTGAAAAGAAACATTCTAAAATGTACAGAGCTTCAAAACTGCTTACATCAGTTCTGGTTAGATATTATGCCTATAGTTCTTTAACTTTATGTAATTTGTATTATGACGCATATTTGCTATAGGGATATTAGTTCATATGGGACAGAAAACCTGAAAACATAATTATTTGTACTCTATCGGGGAGCTGTAGCTTCATAATTATTTTAATTGAATATTGCAGCTCCCTTTGTGTTACTTTACTTGTATTAATGAAGATTTGGGAAATTGGGTTTAGAAGAACGTAGCATCTTTGCTTATCTGTTTACTGAATTTCTTCTGGAATAGATTGAGGATGATACTGAGATACTGAAAAATCCTGTGATATACAAATGAAGTCACTATGAGCTTTTAGTACATAAAGGAAGAATTAAATCATGTATGCTTTTTGTTCTTTGCACATGTGTGTGTGAAAAAATATGTGTATATACGCCTACATTCAGAAATAAATATGTAGATAGATACTTTCCTATGTTTAGAAGAGCATATCATTATGATCTAGGATCACCTAGAAAACATCAGTTATATGTAAAACAATAATATCTTGTCATGCAGTCTATATATTTTGGAGTTTGGTTAGTTTACTACAAAAAAATCACTTGCATAAACAACAAGGTCATGATTTTAACTCTCAGAAAAACTAGAGTTATATGAGGATGGTGAATAAACAGTGATTAAATCTCTAATTCTAGTTAGTTATGTTACAAAGCTAAATCATTTATTCATAAATTGGACATTCATTTATCCATTTTGAGAATAATAGCAATAATTATGTAAACTGACCAGATCTCTTTTTCTTTTTCTTTCTATGTCTTTGGTGTTTTATCTATATAAATTTATTCTTTGGTTTGAAGCATGAAATTTCTTTGAAAAGACTTAGGACATTAAAAAAAAACCAAGTAAAATATAAAATGTCATGTTCATTCATTTAAAATTCAATTATGAAATATCAGTTTTTGCAAAATATTCTGGGGGAAATAGAAAAGAAGTAGGAGTCATGGGACCTATCCTTAGTGAGCTTATGCTATTGTAAAAACAAAATCTTCAAATTGTTAAAAATATTCTTATATGCATAATGAGTACATGTCACATTTTTATTGTAACAATTAAGGCAATAACCAGCAGAATAACAGATGGTTGATGCTGAAATAAGGTTTCTAAATTAGATAAAAATCTGGATGATGTTATATAGTATGGTAAGACCCTCTTTTTGGAGGATTGTCTCTGCTGGATGTCAAGAACTGTAAAGTGTCTGATGCATCACCCTACATCCTTGTTAGCTCATTAGCCTGCCATAGTTTCATGGGTGTTGGCAGAATATATGAGATTCCTGAGTCAGAGGGAAAAGAGTTTATTACTATCACACAGTGGATAGTGTTAGATTTGCATATTCTCATCAGTTCTCTAGGCCCCCAAGTTTCAGAGGACCAACACACACGGACCCAAGTGGGTTCTGGACGAACAGTGGGTATCATTGTAGGAGGAGGACTCAAAACTCAGGAAAACCAAATCTTTGTAATGAGCAGTAAGAAAGTCTATCATTTTATACCTGAAAGGGGAAAATTCTCTTTATTTTGCTTGAGAATAAGCATGCCTACTCTTTGCTCTAGTAAGAGACACTATCTTCCAAGGCTGCAGGCAAACCTGTTTTTTGCTATGTGGGGTGGCACTAGCTTCCAAGGCTGTTCATGTTACAAACTAAAAAGATAGACCAGGAAAATGGAAAGGTAGTACATCACTAGCAAGCTATGTGGCAGTGTGAGAGACAAGTAGGGAATTGTTTCCAAAAAATATACACCTTTCTTTTCTACACTATCTTGGCTTCTGGGAAATTTTCTGAGTATACCACTGTGTTTGGTAACTCTGATTAATCTGACAAAAGCTAGGATCAAATCTGTTAATTACTCTCTTAAAGCTTTTAATTAAGGCTACTACAAAGGACTGCAAGCAGATTTAAGCTTTCTTTGTTGAGCTTAACCATACCTCCCAAGGTCCCAGATCCAAAAAGTAGAACAGAAAAACTCATAAACCACTAGAGTCTATCTTGGGAAATTAGGTATCTTTCTCATTCATTTTCTGTAATGACCTCTTTAGTTGGCCTGAGGCATTAATCCAGGTAAAGAAGGGTATATAAATGACTGCATAAGACCTTGTCTGCATCTGTCTATCCATTACATGCCTGACCAGTGAATTGAGCTGATCTGATGACCTCCAGGACTGAATTGTGTCATTGTTAACCTCAGCTAAAGTCAAGAACAAATTTCATACCACCTTCTCTACTTAGGTGACCAAATGTAGGGATAACTGCCCATATAATTTGCATAAATAACAAGTCTATTATCCCTCCAGGTTACTTCTGCAATTAACCAATTATAGCTCACTTATGAGAAGTTCCCACACATCTGAGAATTACACAATCTATTAGTGTTGTTTTCTTAAACATTTGGATGTTTCTTTTCTTTTCTTTCTTTCTTTCTTTTTTTTTTTTTTTAAGATTTCGTTTATTTATTTGACAGAGAGATCAGAGGTAGGCAGGGAGGCAGGCAGAGAGAGAGAAATGGGGAAGCAGGCTCCCCACCGAGCCCTTTGCGGGGCTCTATCTCAGGACCCTGGGATCATGACCTGAGCTGAAGGCAGAGACTTTAACCCACTGAGCCACCCAGGTGCCCCACTTGGATGTTTCTTATGACCACTCCTTGGGTACAATTTACAGTGTTTTTGAAAGGAAATTAATGCCTGGCTTCCATATAAGAAGTAAGTCCCAAGGGTAAGGATATAGTGCTGCTGGAAAGAAACTTTTGTTTATAATTGTTGGGCACCCCCCAATGGGAACTATATCAGTAAGAACAGAATTTAAGAATGTCTCCACTGTGGCATCCTGACCTTAAGTTTCCTAATTCAGTTTGAATGATTGGTGTGACTTCTGGTTTTTGGATATTCTGAGAGCAAGTGGTCTAACTTGTTTTATTTTTTTATCCCACTACATGGGTGGCATTTGCCCAACCCGCAAATGATCAGCAAGGGCTTTGCAAATTGAGATAAGGAAAATATCTAGATATATTGGTGAATTCTGGAGTGATTAAAAACTCTTCATTTGTGAATAATACTATAACTCTAAAATCTTAAGAAAAAATTAAAGGTAAAGTATTATATAACAGTTATGTCTGTTCTTATTTTGAACATTAAGTATAAATTTTATTAACAGAAATTTATTTTCCCCCCACTTACCTAATCAATGAAAATTGAGTGTGTAAATAGTTGGTTGGACCAACTGACTGGAACATGCAGGGCAATTACAAGTCTCTGTCCAGCTAAGAAAACCTGCTATAATACTCTGTAAAATGCTTATTGTCTGCTTTCGCTATTGTCTTGAAATGACTGTGTGCAGCTCTTGTTTTTATCTGGGTACTCTGGATCCTATGTTGGGTGTTAGACATGTTATGGTGATAGAAGTAGTCTATTATACTCCTTTTAGCACCAAGATTCTTTTCTGATTGAACAGAAATATAGACACCAAAACATTTCCTATGTAACATCATGAAACAAATCTTCCATCACCCCTAATGGTAGATCAAAGTATTTTTATTTAAGTGCTTTATGCCAGGTACGACCAAAAGTCTCTATACATTGCAAATTGAAGGGAATTTTTTTTTTTTAAGATTTTATTTATTTATTTATTTATTTGAGAGAGAGAGCAAGTAAGGGAGCACAAGCAGGGGGAGAGGCAAAGAGAGAGGAAGAAGCAGGCTTCCCCTTAGCAGGGACCTGGACATGGGGCTCAATCCCAGACGCTGGGATCATGACCTGACCTAAAGGCAGATCTTAACCTAACCAACTGAACCACCTAGGCACCCCAAAAAAGTTTTCATATTACTAAATTAGTTTTACCAATGTGGAAAACAAAACAAATGCTAGGTGACCTATTGCATCTTAAGGAAGAGAAGTCCAAAGTTAACATAATTTATAAATTCTCCTATATGATAAACTGTATCGTATAGCTTTTGAACAGCACTAAGCTTTTCATTGCATCAATGGAAAACAACTTTAAACTTGGTACCTGCAGTGATATATACTTGATTTAATATGTTTGAAATTATGTGTGAATTATGGATTATGGGCTACATAGTTTCTTTCTCAGACTTACCGGCTTGATTTACATAACATTATGGTTTAGTGAGAGCTACTCAAATTGTAGTTATACTTGCTTTAAGTATTATAGAAATTTTGTGTTTTTTATATAATCTTGAATTTATCTAGTGATAACTAATATATTTGGAATGTTAAATGTTCCCAAATTTGAGAATACTATGGATCAATGAAATAGAAGTAAATTACTGACAGGCTTGATGCCGTTTATACAAGATGTAACAAGAATCCTATACAGGTGTAATAAGAATCCTATTCATTGTGCTTTTCTATCCTCATTCTTTCTTTCATCACTAAAATTTATAATTATTTCTTTGCTATTAAATTTATTAAAATTACCTTTAATAATTGAAAATGAACATTAAATATGTAAACCTTAAGAGTGATAGCAATGACATATTTTGCTTTGCTTATGATGCATTCTCAACAAGGACACTCCTCTTCAAAAATCCTTACTTAAAATCCTATCAAAATATGTTTTCCTATGATAATAAACTAAATTGGTGGAGATATGTACTCCCTAGGATAAAGACTAATTACAATTACTTATGCAGGCAGCTACCCAACCAACCCAAATCCCTATGTGGTTCTGCATAGAACAGTTGGAAAATTAAGCTCAACAAGTATGTATCCAAAGACTGAGAATAAGATTCATGTTGGAAGAAAATGATATCTCAGAAGCAGCCATGTTGGGGCAAGAATGGTCTAGGAAATTTAGGAGAGGAACAGACAAATTCAACAAAAGAGAAAGAATTCTTGTTAGAGATTTTTCCTCTGACAAAGTTCTATATCAAGGTGTGTTACATGCCTTTTCTCATTCAATCCTTACTTCAATCCTGCATGGTAGTAGTAGAGAAATATTTTATGGAAAGTAAAACTCAGTAAGACCATGTAACTTTCCTCAGATTATGTAGCCAGTAAGTAATAGAACTGGCATTCAAATCTTGGTCTCTCTCTTCTCTTGATCACTGTATTATCTTAACTTTTCTGAGTTCCAAAAAATCCCATTAGCAATCCCCTTTGACTATAAAATCTGATTATGGCATTTTCAGTAAAGTTAGTTTAGCCAATTTAATGGCTTGTTAGGTTAGAAACTGATCATTAACATGACCCATGATAACCACTGGTGATCTCCAAGTATGAGTAAGGCCTCTTGTAATCACCCCACTGGGAAATGTTTGGATTATATTGCATTTACCTCAGAGTTGGTTGTTGCAGAATTAAAATAAAATAACGTTGGGAGGCCTGGTTAGAAAGGGCCTGGGTGGGGCACCTGGGTGGCTCAGTGGGTTAAGGCCTCTGCTTTTGCCTCCGGTCATGGTCCTGGAGTCTTGGGATCGAGTCCTGCATTGGGCTCTTTGTTCAGCGGGGAGCCTGCTTCCCTTTCTCTCTCTGCCTGCCTCTCTGTCTACTTGTGATCTCTGTCTGTAAAATAAATAAAAAACATCTTAAAAAAAGAAAGAAAGAAAGGGCCTGGGTTTAACTCATGTAATTTCATAGTTTCTATTTCCTAGACATCTTAACCTCTTTCTTGCCACAGGGCCTTTGCATATGCTTTTCCACCTTCCTTTAACAGTCTTTTCCTATAGTTTGCATCATTAATGATTTGTCATCCTTCTGGTCTAAATAATATATAATCTCTTTAGAGAGGTTTTTCCTGACCACCATATCTAAACTTGCTTGCTATTGTATATTGTTTGTTTCTATGTAGCACTTATTGTAGTTGAGAGCAATTATATTTATTTGTCTAATTATTATCTGAATCTTCCACTAGGACATCATTTCCATGGGAGAATAAATCAAAGCTATCTTGCTCAGTCCTCTATTCTCATAGTACCCTGTTTTCAAAAAAATGATTTTTCTATGAATATACAAGGAAAAAAAACCCTCTTAATCTCTTCATTAATAATTGGGAATGCTTACCTCTTCTGTTTGGGATGATGATATTGCCTACATTTCTTACAATATGGCTCTGAATATAATAAGATACATTGTATATAAGAGCACATTACAAACTCCAAGGTATTAGACAAATGGTGAATAATACAGTGAAATCTATCTTAGATATGGTTCCATTACCCGTTTAAGACAATTCTCCTGTTTTGATGACTTCTTCTTTCAACACCATGTATCCACGTGCATTCATGCTATTTCCTTGTCTTCTCAGATTTCAGACTTAATGACTGGGCATATTTTGACCTGGCTCTCCTGAAAAACTTGCTTACCTAGTTCATTTTCTCATCCTCACAAAGTATACTGTAAGATGCTCTGTTGGTTGATTTGATACCTTTTATAAAAATGTATTGGTATTAAAGTCATGGTTTGCCATTTTCCAGAATTGCTTGCTTTTAACTCAAGCCTTTAGTAAGTGACTTTTGCAGACATTGCAAGCTCTATCAACTTAAGCTAGTAATTAGTAATTTAATTGTGGCTAGTCTATAATTGTAAGTGTCGCACAGGTGAATGAATAACTACTTGTCTTGTAAGGGTGGTTGAACCTATGCCTTTATAAATTGTCATATTTTACCTGTTGTTTCAGAATGGAAAACTAACTTGAATCTATAGCCGTTTTTTTTGTTTGTTTGTTTGTTTTCTTTTGTTTTGTTTTTAATGACAACAGCTGCCTTTTATGATTCAGTCAACCAACCTATGGTTTATGATTTTTCTGTGTTCGCAGTAAGACTGTCATGACATATAAGGGTCTCTGTGGGACAAAATTTGTATTTGAGGTGGGTATGTATATCACATAGAAATAAGATAGAAAGTAAGAGGTTTCATATAGTAAAAATTCTGAGACCTATGTGGGATACCCTTTGCTTTTCTATATTAAAACAGACTATCATTTCTATCCCCCACCACCACCCCAGAAAACAGAATGAATATCTCTCCAGCTAAATATCCCTTCCAAAATATAGCTGTTTGACCTTATATTAACGTAAGTCCTAGATAATAACCTGGAATAAGAAGGAAGTGACTTTTGCAGACATTGCAAGCTAGACATTGCTAAGAAGGAAGGGGCAGGTATTGCCATTTTTAAATGTTATGGAGCATTTTAGAATCCTATAGCAATCTTACCCTGAAGTTTTTTGTGGTCCTTTTTTCTGTACTTTGACTGTGTAAGAGTTGTTCTCTGCTGGAACTAGAAAGAAGACAGACTCAATCTGAACAGGGCACAGAAGGAGACAGCTTCCTGTTTCAAAGGAGACAGTAAATGGTTCCATTAATACTACTCCAGAGTTGGAAGAAGAGAACATTCTATTATCATTTCTATCACACAAGTTCAATAATTGAAGATGAACAAATCCAGTAAAATTTCATCCTGAAATATCACCCTTTTCTTGGTGGTACTTAAACATTAATTTACAAAGCACATAATAGAAAATAATTATAGCATCTTCAAGAATAATTTGATGAAAAGTTACAGATAATGAGACAAATAGCTTTTCGCCCTTAAATTATTACTTCAAATTAGATCAGCAGTAACCTGCAGGCAGTTCAGGTCTTTGTAAAATGAGTCTCCCATGCACCATCCCTTCAAGGCTTCAGTTTTCTCTCACAGCCAATGTTTTTTCTTAGTTTCTTCAGAAAGAAAAAAAAAATGAGAATGAATGATGCTCATGGTTGAATTTTAAAACACATCACCTTTTCCTTAATGAATTTAAGCCTTATTGGCCAACATTCTTGGAGATTTAAATTTAACACAAAACATTTTAGAATTACATCCTCAGGAGTTCTATCATTTGAAACTCAAAATTTCAAGGAAGTTCTTAAGCTTAACATAGCTAAGTTCTGCTATCTCCCCCTTGTTTTTGCCTAATTTCTGTATTTTGCTAAAACCACAGGTCTTTTTGATGGACTTTTGTTTCCCTTGGCCTCTATATATGTAGTCCTTCTAAACTTACCCAAGGCTATCCCTCTATATTCAGGTCTTTGGGAATGTTTCCTACTCTTGGGCTATTTCATAACTCTGATAATAGTGATATAGAACAATTTTTATCTACTTTTTTCTAGGGCCCTCTGCAGTAGTTGGAATATTTTATAACTCTAGTAGTAACATAATATTTTTTCAGGATATTTAGGCTCATCTTAGGATAGGATTTTTAGACATCTAAGTTACTGCTGAATCTATGACCATGCTGTCCTAACCCAAGGAGCAAAAATATTATATAATTAGGATTCAAGGAAATATGACATAGGTCTTGAACTCAAGTTGATTGTGAACTGGTCAGTGAGAAATGTAACAGATACATGAACACATAAGTTAAAGAAAGAACACAAATTGAATTACAACAAAAAATTAAAAAAAAAGAATTATTACAATAATATCCCAGGTTAATTACCAAATTAGCGATATAGACATTAGGCTTAAGGATCAGGCTTTTGATATTTCCATGAATCAAGACCAGGAGCTCTGAAAGTTAACAAGGTCTGTCCAAGCTTCTCAGTAAGGTTGGTTGATGGACTCTTTGATTAATATGTAAGCTATAGGGTGGACATATAACAGCGCTTCTTTTATGATCCTTTGGGGAATAATATAACATGCCATGGAAAAAGAGTGCTTGATAGGAGAGTTCAAAATTGAGAATCAGTCATGACTAAAACACATGCAGACTTTTTTTTTTTTTAGTTTTTGAGTCATTTATAAAGGATCTGCCATGGCTTGATTTGTTTCATTCATACAAGTATTTACTATTCGAGTGTCTATTATATGCTGAGTAGTATACTTATTATTAGGGCATAATGGTGACCAGGATAGGCATAATACTTGCTTTTATTGAGTCTTCAGTTTAGGTGAGAATTAAATGGTAAGTGATATAACTGAATCTAAATAATTTATGTAAATGTGTAAAAGATTTAACTCAGTAGTTCAGCAGATATTTGTTGAGCACCTGCTCTGAGTCAAGGTTCATTCTGTGTGTGCTTGGACTATATCATCTAAAAAAAATGACAAAGACAAAGATTTTTTCTTTCATAGAAGTTCTACTCTATTATGGGGATGGAGGTAGAAAATGAAAAAAATAAAACATACTATATGCTAGAAATTGGTATATGTTATGGGAGAAGAAAAACTAAAGCAAAATCAGAGGGATTGGGAATGAGTAAGAGTGGTGGGCTAGTGGGGGGTGGGCTACTCTTCAATAAGATCATAGTATACCTTACTGGGAAAATGAATTTTGAGAAAGATGTAAGGAGTTAGTTATGTGGCTCTCTGGAGGAAGAACATTCCAAACAGAGCAAACAGTGCAAAAGCTGTATCATGGGTGTTTGCTTGAATATTTGAGAAACAGCAAAGAGGTCACTGTGTTGGAGTAGGATAAACAAGGGGATATTGCTCATCTAAGGTGAAGTGAGGGTCAAAGAATGCCAGAGAGGTGAAGTGGGGACAGATGTAGTAGGCCGTATATGGGGAGCCACTGGAGAGTTTTGAGTGAATAGAAAACATATGAGTGCTGTAATCAGGCCTACAAAGTCAGAAGACCTTCTGTCTGCTATGCTCTGACTTGACTTAGTAGGGTTAGGGACATAAACAAGGTCTCTTAGGAAATATATAGTAATCATTCATTGGATTGGAGCAGGGTATAACAATGGAAATTATGAGAAATAGTCTAATTTTGAATAGATTTTAAAGAGAAAAATCCCAGGATTTTCTAGAAGACTGGATGTAGGTCATAAGAAAAAGAGAACTCAACATTTTTGCCCTGAAAAAATGGAAGAATGGAGTGGCCATCAGTTAGGGATCAAGAATCCTGTGAGAGGCCTGGTTGTGACAGAGGAGAAGAGGGTGGGGAAGCATCAGGAGTTCAATTTAATTTTGCTGAGTTTGAGTTACATTTAAACACCCAAGTGGAGATTCTAGTGGGCAGTTTAGTAAACAAATCTCAAGTTTGGGGAGAATTCTGGGCAGGAGATTCAAGGAGACAGTATTTAAACCCATAAGACTGAATGAAGTCCCCAGAGAGTGACCACAGAGAAGAGAAAAAAAAAATCAGGGGGCGCCTGGGTGGCATAGTTAGTTATGCCACTAACCATATACGGCCTACTACATCTGTCCCCACTTGGTTTGGGCCCTGGTCATAATCTCAGGGTCATGAGATTGAGCCCTGCATTGGGCTCCATGCTCAACACTGAGTCTGCTTAAAGATTCTTTCCCCCTGCCCCACCCACCCCTATACTCTCTCTTTCTCAAACAAATAAATAAATCTTTAAAAAAAAAAAAATCAAGGACAGGGACCCCTGGGTGGCTCAGTGGGTTAAAGCCTCTGCCTTCAGCTCAGGTCATGATCCCCAGGGTCCTCTGCTCAGCAGGGAACGTGCTCCCCCCACCCCCTGCCTGCCTCTGTGCCTACTTGTGATCTCTGTCTGTCAAATAACTAAATAAAATCTTAAAAAATAAAATAAAATAAAAAAATAAAAAACAAAGCTCTGGCCTACTTCAATATTACAAAGTCAGGGAGAAAAGGATAACCAGGAAAGGAATGGGAAAGGAACAATATGTGAAGTAGGAGGCAAACGAAGTAAGTGATAATACTGATTAAATGGTATAATGATTCATTAGAGTAAAATGAGCATTCAGATAAGGGAGGTTTTTTAAAAAAATATAGATCCCATTTGGAACTGAAAATTTTTGTAGGTCCTGTTTTTCATGTATCAGCTTATACCAGCCATGTTCATTTTTGCCATCACTAATGGGCCCCCCCTACAAAGGATCCACACAAAGAACATCTGCTCCTTCTCTGCCAAAGAATGTCAGGAGGCAGACCTGGTTATATTAGGCTCCATTTCTTCCTGTCACACTCCTAGAAGCCTGTGGATTAACTTTGGAAACTGCTTCTCCTTGTGTCGGTAGAACACTAAGCTTTGTAAAGCCTTTGATTAATTTTAACCTGAGGCCTTAGGGTGCTTTTATACTAAAGTCTTGAAAATGTTCAGAAACTTTGAAGCAACCATGATCACATTTATAATTTATTTTTGACACGTTTGAGGTTTTTCAATTCAATATTTTTTTCCACAAGTCAGGGCAAACTTTGTAATGATGATTAACAAGAACTCCATGGCACTTACATGGACCTGGCAAAGGGCAGAACGCGCCCTTTTTCTCAAAGAACAATAGGCTAAACAGAGGAAAGTTCAAGAGCTCACAAATTTGTAATCAAGTAGTCTTATGCCTCTTGATTTATTGAAAAGGGCAGGAAAAACACCTAGACATGTACATAAGGCTTCCCTTTTCCACTTTGCAATAAGAATGAGGTGGCATGTGGCCAAGGGACCAAGGTCTCTTTGAACTGCCGTCTTTTTCTGCTTCTCATTTCCCTTGTTCTCTTTGAGGGGTCTGATCAAGCATGATGATCTCATTCTTACAAGGTATGTGTGAAGGTGTATTCCCCACCCACTTCCTCCTAAGAGGAATCCAAGTTGTTAACTAAAAACAAATATGTAATTCATTTACCATAAATATTCATCTTGGATAAGTGACTGTTTTTAGTCATCTAATGCTTTATTATCCAGAGAAATTGAGGGTAATTATGCTATGTATAAAACTACCTGAGGAATATATGTAAATATACCTACTGATTATAATTAACCCTTATTTAATATTTAAATGGAACTACCATAAGCTATCTTATAAACTGACAAGTTATTGTTCAGTGAACCTACAAGTAGCAAGTCTTATGTATAATATATACAACTGACAAATGATTCATATAAAAATATATTAAAAATATGTGTAATCAATAAGAACTACAACCGAAACATAAATACTTACTGATCTTCCTTACCCAGCTAAATCATTGCATAATGGCCAGCTTGCGCTTTGTGCACTCAAAAGTAATTGTGTCAGCAGTTTCCATCCCATTCTTTGACTACTGTTATCAGCTATAATTTCAATCAAGGAAGAACTAAAGATATTTATAGTTATTCCACAAGCATAGCTACCATATTTTTAGCTAGCAAAATTAGAAATTCTGGAGAAATGATGGGTTTACAGTGGAAAAACCATGAGATCAGTCTTAGACATGTGAAGTTTGATTTATCATTATGATATTCAATCTGGAAGGTGAGGTCAGTTGTTGACTAAACAGATTCATGGCTTACAGAAGAAAACAGATACATTTGAGCATAATTTTTCTATCAGTGATAATTGAATCCATTAAACCGAATGAAATCCTTTTAGAAAGAGTTAAGGAATGAGAAGAAAAGAAAACCAAGGACCAGACCTTGAGGAACTGAAACATGTAATGATCAGGGAGAGGAAAATGAACCTGCTAAAGAGAAAAAGAATGAGAGGTTAGGGATGCAGGAGAAGAATTAGACATTTTATGTTACTGGGCACCTCTTATGCGCCAGTCACTTAATGAGGTGAAGAGAGCCTCTTTCAGGAAGTTTACAACCTAGTGGAGTGGGCAGATATTAAATAAATTGTATACTAATAAATAAACAATTATAAATGGAGGCATATGCTCTGAAGAGATAAATATAGTCTGATATCAGAGGAAATTGCTCTAGACTGTAGGGTCAGAGAAGGCTTCCATGCTCAATCAATTCTTGAGCTGAGACTGAAGAATGAATAGAGGACAAGTAAGTAGAGGTGAAGGGTGAATAGAAGAGAATAACAAGAAGAAGAATTTGTGTAGGTAAAGACCTTCACGACAAGAAGTAACATGGGGATAGTGGAAAGATTTGAAAGGCCAGTATGGCAGAGGGCATAAAACAAGTGGAAAGTAGGGCAAGGTGAGGCTTCAGGGATAGGCTCTATTGAGGATTTTAATCTTTATTCTAAAAGCAATGGAAAACATGTATGTTCTTTAAACAGGAAGCTTTTTGCAAAAATAGAGACCTAGAGTTGTAGGAAGAAATGCATATATGCATGGGCATGTGTAAGATAAAGAAACTGGGAGAGGATAATTCAAGACTGATAAGCGCAATCAACAGCATCAAATGGAAGAGTCCTGAAAAATACCTGTGGATTTGGAGACATAAGGTTATTGCTGTCCTTCACAAATCTATGTCAGTGATATAATAGAAAAGGATAGAAAGTGAGTAGGAGTGGAGGGAAAATATTACCAGTTACGGCTTTGACTTTAGGTAAAGAAAACTTTCTAGTTACTGAATCAATATAGACCAATAAAATGTAGATAGTACCTTCCCTAAAGAATCTATGATCTCAAAAGCATTAATGAAGAAATGGGAATATATTGAAAAATTCTATGAGATTGCTGAAGGGCAGGATTTTCCTCTCATTTTGCACAGCAAGCAACTAGAAATTCTCCTTAGGTCTTTTATCAGTCCCTCCTCAGACTCCCTATTTCCAAAATCTTTGTTTTCTTTTCTTCTTTTCCCCTGCAAAACACCAGAACAGGCTGCCTCCTACATCTTTCAACTCATGCCCAGCCCCTAGACTCAATGAGCACATCAGTAGTCTGCAAATAAGAAGGTTTTTCTGTCAATCCTACCACCTTAGAAGACATTTTTGCGAACATCTTACATTACTGATTATAATCATAGGTCTCTGATTCCAGAAAAAAAATGGAATACCTCCTAAAACGGACTTTTGTAAATTAATTTTTTTCATGTCCCTTATAGTAAATACCTTCAGTTTGTGTTATGTAACTATCTCTTAAACCAAATCATTCCTCTTCTACTTATTTGATTTTATGCATTGTTTCTTCTCTTTCTCAGTTGTAGATTTATTAACAAAATAAGACAAAATGCTCTATTATTTTTGCCTCCAGTATATCCCACAAACTTCTTTAATCATCAAACACAATCTAATTCCACAAATATGTGTGGAGCTCTATTATGTGAATACATTGTATCTGTATTGGGAATACAAAATGCATAAAAACATGACCCTGCCCTGGAGGAAGTTGGGTCTAATTAAACAACAGGAAAAATAAACAGATTATCGTCCAAAGTAGCAAATGCCAACTTCCTGTTTCCCAGCTTTATCAGCCTTTTAACGATGTTGGATTGTGAAGGGACCGACTCAGTATGGTATAGCTCTGATTTTCTAGGACTTGGGATTTTACTAACAAAGTACTTTTCAGTTAGTTTTTATACATGTGGAGGAAAAACATTGTTAATTGATTTCCCCAAATTAACATTGATGGGGTTACATACATACAACAAAACCAAAACAGCAAAAATACCTTTCAATCAATAGTAGAATTCTGGCTAAGAATAGAATATTTTCATGATGTTCAAAAATTTCATTGACTTCCAATTGTTTATTAGATGCTGAGGAGAGAACAATGGGGAAAAATGTCACCTGCTCTCTTAGAACTTATGGTCTAATGAGAGAAACAAATAGCAAACCAATGAATAACTCCAACTAGTGATGAAAGCTATGACAAAAAGACAGAAAGGTGTGATAAAGTATGATTTAAGTAGAGATAGGCTGGACCATTCAGATTGTCCTTGCTAATAAATGACATTTTGACTAAAACCTGAGTGACCAGAGGGAACCAACCCCATGAAGATATAAGTGAAGCCTGTTCTAGGAAGGGAGTACAACAAGTGTATAGACCCCAAATCAGAAACACTTTGATGTTTCAGTGAGACAAAAATGAAACCAACATGTCTGAAGGGAGGCAGGGAGCAGTAGGAGTTGGAGTCAGAGACATATAGAGAGGAGATTATGTAGAGTTTCTTGAGCCTTAGTAAGAATTTTGGATAATTGGAGATCCAGTGGGAAACTGTTAGAGGATCTTAACCAGGGAAGATACAAGATATGCTTTATTTGTTTAAAAAATTTTGCAGGCTGTTGTGAGTTACATGGATTGTAGGTGTGCAAATGTAGAAGTAGGAACAGTGACAGATATTGATAAATATTAATTACTTGCTTTCCAGAGGGGAGAAAAAGCCCTGGTTTTTTTGCTGAATTTCAATGTGTAAATACTTCTAATCAACTGATTTTAAAGTATCAATATGATACATATGGGTTTGCAAGAGGCTGAAAATTTCATTTGTTCTCATGAGTTGGTATAGACTAGCTCGGCACACCACTGGTTAAGAAGCTAATGCAGACATCCAATCAAGAAATGACAGAGGTTGAATTAGGGTGATCATAGTGGACACAGAGGGAAGTGTGGATGGATGCAGGATATATTTGGAGGTAAAATCCATAGTAATCATCATGGGACAGAATTGGCGAGGATTACTTGGAGTGGGGGAAAGAAATATACAAATAATGTCTCCAAATTTTTTGACTCGAACACCTATTATATGTTCATTCCAATTCTGAAGGAGAAAGTACAGAGGGAGGAATCGGTTTGGGATAGGTTGCAGAATGGAGTTTGGTTTTGGTCACATAGGGACTGAGCTCTTTGACAAACAAGTCAAGATATCAAATAAGGTGATTAGAGTTAACAATCAGGAGTCTGACGGAGAGGTCAGGGTTAGAGATACAAATTTGAAAATCAGCAGCATAAAAATTTTCTAAAAATATATCTCCTTTCTTTTCAGCACCTATTTAGAAATCCAAGCTTTTACTTTTAATCAGTTTGTAGCAGATATGACTGCAAACTCAGGTATGCAATATTATAATTACCTTTAGTTTTCTACCTCCATTGAATTTTAAACAATTAACTTTCTACAGTAGAAGAAACTTTATCTCAGTCAATTCAGAGACCTTATTTTCCATGGAGTAGTATCTGATTTTCTGAGCTTTTAGGTAATCAGGTTGTAATGGGTGGAAAGCTTTCAGATCTTGGTGTTTTCAGTCATCTATGTGGTATCCAATAATGCATCTCCATTCCTGTTCTGTTTTTATTCTTTTATTCTTTTGTCCATGTTTTGTCCATTATTCATCATTCCCGATATTGAGGTCTACTGGATTTTCTGAATTTCCCTCAGATTCTTAAGTTTACTTGGATACAGATGATTTTTTCTGTTACCTGCTGCAGAAAGACTCAAAAGCTGGAATTTCCTAAAGTTCTTTCTTTCTTGTTATTTGAGTTAGTAGTGATTGAGTTACTTTCAGGGGGTACAGAAGACGCTGTGTTTTCCTATAAGAAGCTCTCTGATTCTTCCTCAGTTTCTTCTACCTAAGCACACTACCCAGACATTTCTACTCTGGAGTCTTGAAAGCTCCTTAAAATTTTCTCAGGAAGTAAGGAATAGGAATCTCTGCCTTCAGCTCCACATGTTTCCCAAGAATTTCTGTTATTTACCTCCGCTTGAGAGGGCTTGATAAAATCTCCATTTCAGAGGAATACAAATCTCTTCTCCTTTAGTCCCAAGCTGAGATTTTTAGGTCAGATTCTAGATATTTCTAGGCCCCAAATTTATGTTTTGTTCGGTCTTCAGAGTGCTTTCCCAAATGTTGCATATGTCACAACATTAACAAATAAGGTTTTAGATAACATTTAAAATTTTTGCTTCTTTTGCAATATCTAAAGTTCAGGATCAGGTGGTCTTTGTTCCTGCATGGTAATAATCGCCCAGACACAAGACATTGCTGTTTTTTGATGAGTTGAGATTGTCCTGTTATTCATAGTTGTTTCCACTTTCTATTGGCTCCCTGATGCTAAGCATATATGCTAGTTGCCATCACTTGTCTTTTTCCTGCTGGTTTTTTTTTTTTTTTTTTTTTTTTTTCCGCCCTTACCTGGTCTATTTCACTCATTTATCTTAACTGCCAGACCTGTGTTGACATTTGAGATTGTGATCCCATTTTACTCCCATGTTTTGTTTTGACCAGTAGACTAACTATTACTGACAAGGTATTCTCTAAAAGAGTCATATATGTCTTTCTATTTGTCTCATAAATGCTGATTAGATTGTTTGCTCTTCTCTGGTTTCTGTTATGAAATCTACTTTCTAAACCAATAAATATTGGCTATAATAAATTGCTGAATTAGAAGAAAATTCAAGGGGGAAGAATAACTAAGAGGGAAAGTCATGGTGTAAGATATCAATACTGTTATAAGATCTTCCTTTTCTTCTAGTTATATCAGTTAGGCTATAACTAGGAGGCAAATTACATCAGCGAGAATTTAATGTGAAGAATTATTAATCAATTGTTGCAAAATTATAAAGGCTTAGAGTGTACACTAAAATATCATGAACTTAGCAGCTACAGGAAGTAGTTAATTGTTCTATGTTGGGGGGAAGAAAGTAAAGGTTGGAATCATCTAGAATTATTAATTCTTAGAAGTGTAAAAGAAAGTCTCTGAAACCCAAGCCTCTGAGGAGGAGAGGCTCCTCAGCTGGTGCTGGTCTGTGAGCTCAGAGGAGAGGTCCTCTGGGACTGGGAACAGACCTTGGAGGAGGGGCTGCCAGGTCTCTGTGCTGATGTCTCTGATTGGGGAGGGACAAATTTGGTTACAAGTTTTGGAAAATCTGCATACTAAATATAGCAGTTGCCAATGGAACAAACAAATACTGCCAAATGAAAAAGAAGAATTTCTAGGATGGTATAATAACAGGAAACCAAACAGAAAAAGGAAAGGTCAATGTCTGGTCCCTTCTTTGGCCATCCAGTCTTCCTGTGACTCCTTTGTGAGGGCTGATGTTTGAGCCAGCTGGCAAGAGAAGCGTGCCTTGCAGAGAGCCAACAAGAAAATGAGAGTGTAAAAGGGTGGGCTTGGACTGGTAAGACAGTATCTTACTAATTAATATACTAGTAAATCTTTTATTTTTGAAAACAACAGCAGCAGCTGTGGAGGCCAAGAAAAACAAGGCTGTACCCCCCTCGAGTCTAGCCCTGACATAAGTACAGCCATCTTGGCAAAGCGGAGGCTGGCACCTTGAACCCCCTCTCTACCCGCTCCCCTCCCCTCGGTAGTATGTGTGACATTCCTCAACCACCCCTGGCTGCCGTAAAAGAAAAACAAATAGTTAACTTGCAGAGATCACAATCCTGCAAGACAGGAGTCTCCCTTGGTTTACCAGTGTCCTAGAGATTTACAACCAAGAAGCTATTTTAACAATAGCACAATTTCTAGAGGCAAATAACTCAGTTCCTTAAGCCCTAATGTCCTTGGGGCCTAGAGCTAATATAAGGACTACTATAATTACTTACTCCTTTTTAAGTATAAGGCATTTTTCCCCCAGAAATTGAAAATCCAAGACAGAGACCTTAAAAATCACCTTCCGTGTTGTTCTGTTTTTGACTATTCCCCTGGAAATTAGAATTTAAATCTAGCCCTCAAGATCTAATAAGGCCATTTGCTTGAGGGAATAAGGAGTATTCTGTACTACTCTTTTAAAGTCAGTTTCATCTCAGGCTACTGATATCTCCAAAATCATCGGTCACTTTTAAAGCTCCTTATTATCTCTGTAATTGTCATCATTTCTGTAAGGACCTATTTAGAAACTGTCCCTGCTCCCCTTCCCCCAGGGGATTTACTTGGAGACAAGTCCCAGAAACCAGCTTCAGGTAACAAAGCCCAGATACAAAGGTGGGTCAGGCCAGGTGGAGACATCGATCAGTGAGGGGGATGCATACTGTCTCCCTGGTTACCAAGGAGTATGGGCCCTGCCCTTTGGGAGCCTTTTGGGCGCCAATCCCAATCAAGGTGTAATAGGCTGGTTCAAATGTCTACTAGGGTAAATTGTAACTCAATTGGTCACCTAGCATCACTGTGGAGTTTCCTTTGTGTGTTACAGTCTCATTGGCCACCTGTGTGTGGCCAGGCCCGACCGCATGGCCTTTGCCCTTAAAAGCTAGTCTGTGAAGCAGAGAGGGTTTGCCCTCTCTTGTAAGAGGTGCGGCCCCGAGCATTAGGTCTGATTCTTGATGCTTGGTGCAAAATAAAGCTTTGCTTGACCTTCGCTTTGTATCAGTCTCGCTCCTTTAATCACGGACCCATTGTTGGGGCATAACAATTTCTTCCACAGATTTTAGTTGTTTCCTAAAGATCACTTGGTTTGAGTCTAGAGTTTTAAACAGTTCACTTGCACATATAGAGAGCAAAGAGTTCCTTGCAATCTCAAATTCATATATACTTTGTAGGAGAAAGAAAACATCAGGCCAGTATGGAAAAAGATATGCAAGACATGGAAGTTTCCTTTATATAAAATTTCTTTTCTATTGTGAGTTTCATTCTTCTCACTATTGTAGTCTCAGGATATAGTCCAATGTCTGATGCAGAAAACGTGTTCTGTAAATACTTATTAAACTAATGAATGCTAAGAATGACCATACCTGAAATACTAGTCAACAAAATTGATCTAAATACGGTAGCTACAACTTTCCCTATATTTCTAATAGGCAAAAGTAATGGTAGTAGGGGGAAATTTAGAACAGTACTGCCCTTCCCTAAAATGTCACTGGAGGAATAAATGACCCCAGTTAATCTTACCTGTATCTAGTAGATCTGGAAAGAGTTCTGAATTTGTTTATATGTGCTTTCCTTGACTTGAGAGTGCAAAAACTACTGTGCATTTGATTTTTTTTTTAATTTAATTTTTTAAAAAAATATTTATTTCTCTATTTTAGAGAGAGAAAGCACAAACGGGGTGGTAGAGGGGCACAGAAAGAGAGAGAGAAGCAGACTCCCTGCTGAGCAGGGAGCCCTGATCAGGGCTTGATCCCAGTACCCTAAGATCATGACCTGAGCTGAAGGCAGATGCTTAATCAACTAAGCCATCAAGGTGCCCTGCAAATTTGCTATTTTAAAAGATTCCTCTCCTCCTTCCTTTAATTTTGTTTTATGTAAATAACGTGAACACACCAACAAGGAATAAACTGCGGTACCCTGAGGACATTTGTTGGGATAAAGATATTGTGTTTGCATTTATTAAAACACAGCCACAATCTTCAAAAGACTTTGCAATAACAGTATTTACATAACTAAATACAGCAGGGACCTCATTAAAGAGCATAAGAGGGATTCAGAGCTGAATGTCTGTGTTTCCATTTCCCTAACCATTTCCCTAACCAGGAATTAGTGAAACCCCAGTAACAAGATGATAAGGTATTATTTGCAAACTCTAGTAAGCTTTCATGACTAAAGAGACCACCATTCTCTCCCTTCCCCGCCAGGGATTTAAAAGGGAAGGACTGAAAAAATGGGGTAGAAGGAGAAGAAATGTAAAACTTGGTAACTTACTTTATATTTTCTTTGTAACTTGAATGATTGAAAGTTTCATTG
The DNA here is from genome assembly GCF_020171115.1 of Neogale vison. Classification (NCBI taxonomy): domain Eukaryota; kingdom Metazoa; phylum Chordata; class Mammalia; order Carnivora; family Mustelidae; genus Neogale; species Neogale vison. The sequence continues at coordinate 75,099,045 of NC_058102.1, forward strand.
TTGTTTCTGTTTCTATTACTGTTTATAATGACGGAACAATAGAAGGACATTTCAGAGTTTATAAAGTTTGTAAAAAATCTCTCAACTTTTTCCATAAATCAACTTAATTTCTTTACAAAAGCCCTGTTTCTCTAGGTACAAAAAACTTCATCTCAATCAATGCAGAACTTTCTTGGCAATTTCGCAGGACTATTGTCTGGATTTAGGGAGCAGCCCAGAAGTAGCACCAGTGAGTGCTTGTGGGGGACTATCTGTTCCCTAGGGCGTATGTCTATAGAGTATCCAGTGATGTTTCTTCATTCCCTCTGGTTCTCATTCATCAGACCATGAAAGTTGCTGCTGGATTGTTTTTTATTCCCACTGCCTGCATAATCTCCTTCCCCTTGGAGCTTACTTACATGCTCATTTGGGAAATAAGAGAACCTAAATAATAACGCAGATAGTTGTAAAATTTGTAATTGTTTTAAATAAAGAAAAGAAAAAATATAAGCTGCTGTGAAAAAAAAGTACCAGGGCCTAGACCAATTTAGAAGAGAAAGGAATGCTTTCTTGAGGAAATGACATTGAATTGAGGTTTGAGAATGAGTAGGAATTAAAATTAATAATATGGAAGGGAGATTAGTCATTGGAAGAAAAGGTTGTGGGAGAGGAATAGCACATTCAAAGGTCTGTGAATGAAGATCAATTTGAGAAATTAAGGCAACTTCATTGTGGCTTGAACACACTAAAAGTAAAATGTTAGGCGGGGCTTAGTTGGCTCAGTGGGTTAAGTGTCAACTATTGATGTTGGGTTCAGGTTGTGAGATTGAGCCCCAAGTTAGCAAGGAGTCTGCCTGAGACTCTCCACTCCTCCCCCACTTTCTCCCTGCTCGCCCCTCCCTCTCTCTTTCTCTAAAAACATACGAATAAATCTTTAAAAAAATACAAAAATAAAAGTAGAATGTTAGCAGCAGAGTCTTAGCCAGGTTTTCAAGGCCATGGTAAGTATTTTGTTTTTATCAAAAAATCAACAGAGGCTGAACTGTTTTAATCAAACAGTGAATGTGGGCCTGCAACACATTAGATTCTGTTTTGGAAAGATTGCTCTAAGGTGTGGAGGCAGACTGGAGATAAAGAATATACTTGAGAAACAAGGATTGTGATAACATAAGCATGGATAACATGAGGTCATAGAAATGAAAAGAGGTAACAGGTATTGCCAAAGTCAATTTGATGACTTGGTGATATTAATTATCACCATGGTAGGCTGGTGGAGGTTGAAAGACAAACTAGAGTAAAAACTGACTCCCAGCTGACTAGCTTCTAAAACGGAGTGGATAGAACTGCTTATCATTTGATAGGATCAAGTTTTAGGATTATACTGATTATACCAGGTATTTGGCTCTATGTTGGGTATGAGTTGACAAGGAGACCGCCAAGTACATGTGTTAAGATTAAAAGTAAAATGATAGAAAGAGATAAGGCATGCTAACACTAACCAAAACAAAACTATCATGTCTATATTAAAATCGGACAAAATAGATTTCAGAGCAAAGGATATTCCAAGGAATGTACAACATCATTTCATTTCATAATGATAAAGGAGTTCATTCATTGAGAAAATATTCAATATTAAATGTTTGTGCCCCTGAAACCAGACCTTTATAACACATGAAACAAAAACAACTGTAGGAGAAAGAGACTGAGTCTCAGTATTTGACAAAATAAGTAGACAAAAACATCAGTAAGTATATTGGAGCCCTTAAGAACATAGCAACCGAATTGACTAGCTGACATTTATAAAACCCTTCCTTGACAACAGCAGCATACACATTCTTTTTCTCAAGTTTGCATAGAGTATTTACCAATATAGGCTATATGTGAACCATAAAACCAGGTTCAATAAATTTAAATGGATTCAAGTCATATAATGTATGCTGTCTTATCACAGTCAAATTAAATTTGAAATCAATAACAAAAATGTATCTAGAAAAGCCCCAAATATTTGAAAATTAAATGATATACTTCTAAATAACCCATAGGTCAAAAAATAAATCTAGAGGGAACTGTAAAAATAATTTGAACTGAATAAAAATAAAAACAAAACATTAAGTATTGTGGGATATTTAGAGGCTGAATGGATAAACAAGTTGTGGAATATCCATAAACCAAAATGTGATTCAAAAATAAATAAGAATGAACTACTAATATGCACATGTGTAAATCTCAAAATAATTGTGCTAAATAAAAGAAGCCAGACAAAAATGAGTATAGATTCTATGATTTTACTCATATAAATCTCTAGAAAAGGCAAAACGTTAACCTGGTGACAGAAAACAGGTCAGTGGTTTCCATGTGAGAAGGGATAGGGGCAGAAAGCAGGGATGATACAGGAGACCTTTCTGGGAGGGAACATGGAGGACATCCTTATTATCTGGAATATGTAGATGGTTTCATGAATACACATATACGTCAAAACTTAACAATTTGTACATTTTAATAACCTGTAGTTTATTATATCAATTATATCTCTAATAAACCTCTTAAAATAAATAAATAATGATATAAGCAATGATAGTAACAGAATAAAATGGCATGGCCATTACTCTTGAGAGAAAAGACACAGCACAAGTCTAATGACAGTATAAATCCCACCTTATGTTGTAGAAATAAGGTTCTTAATGAGGCAAGTTAGCAATTCAAATATAGGTTAGTCTGCTGTGGATTTATCATATATATTCTATTCCTCAAAACTTTGTTTCTGAATATAAAGTCGTCCAGCTCTGATGTAATTTTTATTTTCATGAGCTTAGCATTTCTCCATTCATAACATTTTACTTTGATATCTGAAAATGCAATTATCTTGGTCAGTAAAACCATGCACTGTTGAAATAAACTTCATGCTCAGGATTGTCTCCTAGCAGATGGTGGCAGATACTGACCATTGTGAAGCTTGCAAATAGTTCCTAGACTTTAAGGACCACTGTTAGACTTGCTTATTGGCATCAGACACCAAACTTATTTTGATCAGCACCATATACCTAATCCATTGCTCAGTATCTGGCACAGGCTAAATGCTTTTGAATAGCTGAAGGAAGGAAGGAAAGAAGAATGTAGCACAATTGGAGAGGGCAAAGTGTGGAGTTGCAATTTCCTTTCTATTGATAGGCAAAAGAACCACAGCAAGAGCAACAACAAAACGCCTTCTATCACTAACCTCATAGCACAAGAATCTTACTCAAGATAAAGTAACTTGATTTGTTTTTCCAAGGGTCTCAGGGTCACATATTTATTTTGGACCTCATATTAATATAGCTAATAAAGTGGCCTGTCTTTGATATTTTCTGGGGGAGTCTGTCTTTCAGTAGAAATGTTGAGGCCATAATATCTAAAGGTACTAACATTATTTAATAGTTCAGAATAATACTAATCATTTCCCACCACATTAAGGATGAACTTCAAAGAACTTATCATTGTCTTCCTATGAGGCCCTATAAGTCCTTGTCTTGAATATCTGCAAACCTTAATTCCTGCCATTCTCTCACTTTATCTGCTGTTATATATCCACACATGCCTTTTTATCATTCATAGAACATACCAAGTACATTCAAATCATGAGGAAATAGCAATTCTATTTACTTTGATTGAAATATTCCTGATATGATATTTTTATGGGATTCTTTGATTTTTCCCCAGTATGTATATATATATTCATTCAGTTCAGCTTTCCCTTTCTATACATTTAAAGCCAAAAGGAGAAAGTTGCCATACTTTAGAATCTGTGATAACTTAAAATGTTTCTAGACTACTTTGTTTCCCAGATATTCATCATGACAGAAATGCCAACTAACTTAACCATCTTCCATTTTTCTTCTCCTCTGCTTTTTCTCCTTCCCCCTTTCCTCCTCCTTCTCCTCCCTCTTCTCCTTTTCCTTCCCATCTTTCTCTCCCCCTTCTCCCTGCCATCCTCTTCCTCCTCCTCTTCCTGCCTTCCTCCTCCTTCTCCTCGGCCTCCACCCCCCACCACCCCCTCCTCCTTTTTCTTCTACTTCTTCTCCTCCTCCTCCTGCTCCCATTCCTCCTTCTTCTTTGTTTTTTTGCTGTAATTTCATCCTCATAACTTATTTATTTTTATAACTAGAAGTAATTGTTAATCTCCATTCTACTTTGAATATAAAAGAAATTAAAACCAGAACAGAAGAATTTGTCATTTAAAAGTGTATTATGGGGAAAGTTGAGCTTCATCTTGTGAGGTTTGTGTTATGAACTAATTAACATTTATCTTAAAATCATACTCACCTTATTTTCACTTTTCTCTCAATTTTACATTAATTATTACTCATAAGTGAGTTCTTCCCAGTTCAGTTGTTTTGTTTGTTTTGGTTTTGATAAAAATTCATTCTGTGTTTTATGAAACTCTAAGTGGACTTTATTTTGGAGGTAGCATGGGCATTAGATGCTCATTAGTTTTTTAAATGTATATATTTAAAGATACATGTCTTTATAATTCTTCGTTTTGTCTTTTCCTTTGTCCTCTTTAAAAAGTCCTTCACATGCTTTACCTGCTATAGTTTATATCTCAGTAATTGATTTGCACTGAAATAGAAGGCATTTTTAACCCCATTTCCTGCTCTTAATCAGTTTTCCTGTTCAAATGGCAAAAATTTTGAAGTAGTGTTTCCATTTTTACATGTGAACTTTATTGTGCCCTGTAGAAGGAAACCAACAACTATACGTCTGTAGTGTAACAGGAAGGACACTAGAAAAACTAAAAGCTGGTAAAATGCATTAAATAACAACTAGGCTATTTCATGCTTCTTATTAATCAAAGAAACAGTGTTCATTGGAGTCTCTTAAAGAGGCAAAATTAGGAAGTCTATATTATTGCAGACATTAAAATATTGTAAAACTGTCTATATATCTATTTTCGCGAAGTGTCCATAGCGACCACTCACATAGCTCTCATCTTTCTCCCCATTAATCTCTTTGAAATGTCTGCAACAGTTCCTTTCACTCTGCCTGTGCCCATAAATCATGGAATCATTGAATTTGATGAGGAAAAGAGTTTTGCCCTCCTTATTTAACCTTTCAGGAAAAACTCAATAAAAGCTCAGGTCCTATAGGGGCCAAGTAGTAAAGGACTCTTCCTCCTTAGAAAGCATGCCCTAATATAGTTGTCCTTCTCTCTGTCTTACGTGACTTCAGTGTTGCTCTGCCTCCCATCTTCTGCTCCATTTTCTGGGATCTCAGCCTTCTGGCCCTTCTTCATCTTCCATCATACCAGATTCAATCACATTTAGAGTAGAGTAAGCCATACACTTATACATTGTACCTCACAAAGCAAATCTCAAGACCAGGACAATATACAGTGGAAATGAAGTGGTCACTAAACAATGGTAGGAGGGAGACTGAGAAGAGTGGCCCCTTTGTGGTGGTCCTTATAACATGTGATGTGTCCTAGAGGTAGTCTTCCAACCTCCCATTTTATCTGCTTTTTAGGCAAAGCTTTGCAATTTGGTGAATCAACGAGTATCTTTAAATCTTCAGAAAAAAAATTCTCACAGGGTAAATATGCAAAGTGAAAATGGTGCACCTTCAGCAGTTGCACTATTATGTGATTATAATTAAAATCACAAAATCTGATTACTTAAATAACAGTTTCGAGCATAAACAAAGTTAAGTAGAAATGTTTTTGGAATTGGCTTATATCAAGAACCTTCTTCTGGGGTGCCTGGGTGGCTCAGACAGTTAGCATCTGCCTTTGGCTTGGGTCATGATCCCGGGGTCCTGGGATCAATCCCTGCATCGGGCTCCCTGCTTGGTAGGGGAGCCTGCTTCTCCCTCTGCCTTTGCCTGCCACTCCTCCTGCTTGTGCCCTCTCACTTTCTCTCTCTCTCAAATAAATAAATAAAACCTTAAAAAAAAAAAAAAAGAACCTTCTTCTGTTGTTTTCAAGCTTCAAAAGATAGTTTGTAAAGAAAATTAACATAAAATCTAAACATTTGTTTAACTCATCTCCTCTATATTGTATTTTACTTGGAGATCTTTTAGCCCCTGAATGGTTGTTCTAACTTGTACTATGAGATTTATGAATTGACAGTGACTGTGAAGTGGGTCCTGCTTTGTGAACTGTATCTCCCAAAACAAAATCCCCTAGTATTACTATCACAAATAAGTGATGTTTTGGTTAGCATAAAGATGAACTACCATATTTATTTATACTCTGTTTTAGGGGAATATTTTATTAAAATTTCTTATAAATAAAAGATTGGACAAATTTTTAAACCATGCAGATAGAAACTTCTCAAAGCTCATGCTGTTTGGTCTTCTTTGGACTTCTTTCCCAGTCATTGGGCAACCAGAAGCACAGCTACAGTCAAGGTCATATTTGAGTTGGCTGAGTCACAAACTGATAGCAGAGAGAAGTGGCAAAAAAAAAAAAAGATGTGAAGGGAGATATTTCCTCCCAGATATGTCAGCAAGGGTTATTTGGTGAATAACATCGTTTGTATACAAGGCAAGAATAAGAGCAATTGCTAATACAACAGAAAACACTTGTACATCTTTTGGGAGATAACTAGAACTGTACAAGCAAGAATCCCATCCACAGCATTTTAAGAAACCATAAATGGTTATTGTTGAACCCACAAATTTACCATATTTATTTTCTAAAAGCAATCTCAACAATGAATCTCTTTTTTGCAAGGGATATACCTGTTAGATTCAACATTGAGCAAAATGGTCCTACTACAGTAGTAAACCTGGGCATCACTTAATCTATTTTCTTGCCATTTTGCAGAAGAGAAAACTGAGGCCTAAAAAACAATTCACATGCTCAACTGATGTCAAAGTCAGAACTCAAATTCAAGGCAGACTTTCAAGCCAGTGAGTTTTAGTTTTGCACACATTGATGGCAGAACAGGGGTAGTGCAGCAAGCTCAAGGTAACGAGCAGCAGGAAGCCCTGGGTAGAGAGCTCTTGTGATTAGAAATACTGATTGCTGCCGCAGTTTGAATTATGAAGTATCCCACATGCATTTCACAGAGTCATAAGCTAATCAGAATAAACAGCAAATGCTGCAACCTTAGGTGACAGAGAGACCCAGAGTTTTTGCTCAGAGGGATACTTCCCCAACATCAGAATTACCCCTCTGCAGAAAATCAACCACATGGGCTTTTTGCTGGCTTCGTGAAACAGCAGGGAGGAAAGTTTTTCACTTCAAATCATGGCGGAAAATAAGTAGAAGAGTTGCTTCATTAAGAAGTAGAGACTGGGATTTTGTGGTCTTCAGGACAGTGGTCCAGTGGAATTTTTCAAGGTCAGAGCTGGTGTGAGGTGAACTTCTAGAGGAAAATGGAAGGGAAGACCTGTCTGTACCGATTCTCTACGGTACGAGGCACAATCCAGACATCCTGTTCCCTTCACAGGATCATGTAGGGAATGCTCTACTACCTACTTTGAACCAGACTTACAAATTCCAGATGGTTCCAGCACTAAGGGTCTTTGGGGCAGTATTTCTTACGTGTCACTAGACTCCCTATCTCTAGTTTTGTCCTACATCCCAATTAAAACCATTCTCTTCTTTGTTCTCAAGTGGACTTTCTAAGGAAAAAAAAAAAGATGACTGTATTCTTTAGCTATTTACCAATACTTTAATGATGCTTCATCAATCACTAGATAGATTAGAAACCTTCAGGAATCATCTCAGAACTTTTCAGCTTTTGCTACCCTACCACTCTGTCTGTACTCAGCACTAGTTCTCTTACCTCTAGGCCTTTGCAAATGCTGCCCCGTTTTCTAAACTGTACCTTGATCCTCCCCAAGCTCTACAGAAATTGATGCCTCTTAAAATATTGGCTCAGCTATGCTTTTCTACATGCAGCCTTCTCATTCCCCTCAAGTTGGTTTTCTTTGTTTATTAAGCTTTTTGGGTACAGTGCCAAAGACATAGAGGTTTCCAAAGGCCTACTGAAAGCATAGTGGGCTGTGGTTACATTTTTAACATATTTGATTGGACTTGAATTGGGGCTTCCAAAAATGGAGAGTACCCCGGCCTACAAAAACCTTAAAATGGTCTTGTTGAAGTCAGGGCTAGGTGGAGCCTTTTCTCAAATTCACCACATTTTGGAAATACCTGTATTAAAGCATGTTACAGTTGTTTTATACATTGGCACAGTTACCTCTGTGAACCTCTCTGTTAAATTTTTTTTTTTTTTTAAGATTTTATTTATTTATTTGACAGAGAGAGATCACAAGCAGGCAGAGAGGCAGGCAGAGAGAGAGAGAAGGAAGCAGGCTCCCGGCCAGGCAGAGAGCCTCATGCGGGGCTCGATCCAAGGACTCTGTGATCATGACCTGAGCCGAAGGCAGCAGCTTAACCCACTGAGCCACCCAGGCGCCCCTTAATTTTTTTTTTTTTTTCAGAGAGAAACTATATTCCCAGTCTCTCACCCATTATAGATTTTCCGTACTCATAAATTTCACTAATATTTGCTAAGTTGTTTCTAATTTTGCAAATATTACATTAGGTCTCTGAGTACAGAACTGCTGCATACAATAGAGAGAGCAACCTGGACCTGCCAAGATCAAAGAGTAGCAAACAGCGGTTCAGGTTTCCAGCCTCGCCCAGCAGTGTGAGTATGTCAGGGGGTGTGGTGAGGAGAAGTGGCAGGTGGTGAGTAGCAGACGGTTTAAGAAGTATCTGTTTTCTGTGCTTTTTGGGAAGAAAGGTTCTCAATGTCTGTAGAAGAAATTTCAAATCACATATAAAGTTTTTCCTCCAGTAACAGCAGGCGTTTATACTCAAGACAAACTGTCCATGCTTGCAAACTGTTTATTCAGAAATGACTTTCTTTTACCTAAACACTCATGCTAAGCATTTTACAAAAATAAATATATGCAACTACACATCTGAAATATTGACCTGTGGTGGGATATTGTTCTTTTGTGAAATGTTCATCTCAGGTTATTTAAAGGTCATTCAACTCTCCTATGATATATTATACTATTATTAAATATGTATGCAGTCCTATAAGATTTCTAAGCAAAGCAGGTTAGTAAGGATGACTTGTACATTATTCACTGAATAATCTCTTCATCATTTCAGGACACAATATCATCCTTAAGTGCACTGTATTCTATTCAAACTGTTGAGAAGACAGTTTGACATTTATACTTCTTTTTCCTTTGTAAAGGATTCCTTACAACTTATCAGCTAGAATAAAAATGTGACAGGACATGACCTTTCTGTGATGTAGAAACAGTACTATTATATGAGAACATGAATTGGGAAAGTTCTTGTAGTAAGCTTCCTTTTTGTTTGCTTTCTGTTTTTATTTTTGTGCATGTTTCCTACTGGTTAAATTTAGGTTCTCTTCTGACTACTTGAATATTCTTCTAACTGGTCTTGCAGCCTCTAGGTTTGCCTGTCTGTAATTTGTCTCCCATACAAGTAGCACAGTAAGATTTCTCAAAGGCAAATCGGAGTGTGTTACTTTTACAGTACCTCTCCAGGACAGAGTCTTTATCAGGAGACAAAGAGCCCTTGGTGGCCTGGTCTGTCTGCCTTCCTTTCTTTCTTCACTCCCTCCCTCCCTCCCTCCTTCCTTCCGTTTCCTTTCCTTTTCTTTCTTTCTTTCTTTCTTCTTTCTTTCTTTCTTTCTTTTTTCCTTCCTTCCTTCCTTCTTCCCTTCCTCCCTCCCTCTTTCCTTCCTACCTTTCTTTCTTTCTTTCTTTCTTTCTTTCTTTTCATTAATGAGGAAACTCTGTCTTCTATCTTATGTTATGTCCTAGGAAAACACTATAATTCCTATGGCAACTATGATCCAGCTGCCTCCCTCTACCTCTCATCCTACCCCTGACCCAACACACACCATGATCTTTGTGAATATGCTTTTCCTGAAAGGAATATTTCTCTACTTTGTCTATCTTGTAATTCTTAATTATATATTCAATTAATATTTGTTGAGAACCCATTATATGCCATATAGTGTCCCAGACACTAATGATTTAGTAGGGCTAAAACTACCATATAAACATGTGTTCATTTATACACAATTTTGTTTGATACCGTACAGTATTATAAATGTATTTTCTCTTCTCTGTGATTTTCCTAATAGTTTCTCTATCTAACTTTATTATAAGAATACGGTGTATAATACATATAGCACACAAAATTTTGTTAATTGACTGTTTATGTTATCTGTAAGGCTTCTGGTCATAGTAGGCTATTAGGGGCTAAGTTTGGATTTTCTACTGTATGAGGGTTGGCACCTCTAACATCCACATTGTTCAAGGGCCAAATATATAATATAATGCTAGGCTCAGGTTATGATAAGTGCTAAGCTAATAAAATTAATCAAGATAAGAAATATAGAACAATGGGAAGGAAGGCAAATAAGGCTCACAGAGGAGGTTTCTTTGAGGGATGACGTTTGAGCAGAAACCCAAATGATGTGAGAATAATTGCAAAGATTCAGGACAAGAGTACTCTAGAGAGAAGGGGGAATGGAAAGGTCCTGAGATAGGAAGGGATACTGGAAGCACAAAAGGCCAGTGTGGCTAGAGCTGAGTGAATTTCGATGAGAGCAGTAGAAGTTGAAGAAGGAAAGAAAATGAAGTTTTCTCAACAACAAATACAAAGGAGGTTATAAGCAGAACAAAATTTCTAAGAAACTCTCTGAAACAAAGTGTGAGCCATGGAATTTTTTTTTTTTTACCTAGCCAAGCTATCTTTAAATATCAAGGTTATAGTGAAACCATATCGACTATGCAGGAAATCAGAGGATATAGTCCTCACAACTCATTTCACTGGAATATACTATAAATGATAAACTTCTCCCAACTAAGATCAGATGAAGGAAATAAAGGCAAAAAGACAATTACCAAAAAGTCAGTAATCATTGAAGACATTTTAATGTAAATTTAAGGCTAATAGTATGTTGGATATAACAGGGAAAGAATGATTATTAAAACATTGAATGTCCTAATAAATTAGATATAATCCAACCTTGTTTAAAGAACAGTAGGCAAAGAAAGCAAGAGAAAGGAAAATAGAATAAAGTCTTGGATCACAATATAGTTATATTTGAGAGTAAGGCTATCATAAGTGAAGGAGGCTTATGTAAGAGAAGGGAAATGAGAAGTGTTACATAATACAAACACAACCAGTAGAATGAAAATGCAAAACCTTCTAAATACTGGTACAAATCAGGCCCATAGTGCAAAAACTATGTAGTGAGAGATAGAGAAAATGTGACAAAATATATACAAATTTAATATGAAGTAATTAGAGTTAAAACATAAAACATCATTTAGATCACTAGAGGGAATAGGGCTTAGCTTAAAAAAATCACGGACCCAGTGCTTTGAATGGTTTGGAAATGGTATCTAGTTCTTCTTGATGAAAAGTTTTGTTGTTTAAATCTGAAAAATAATTTTCTATAAATCACCTTTCACTGGCTTGGTTTGTAATCTTATTAATTTACACTTCCCTTTTTTTTTTTTTTAAGATTTTATTTGAGAGGGAAAGGAGAGAGAGAGAGAGAGAGAATGAGAGAGAGAGAGAGAGAGCATGAGCAGGGTGAGACGCAGAAGGAGAAGCAGACTCCCTCCTGGGCAAGGAGCCTGATGTGGGACTCGATCCCAGAACTCTAGGATCATGACCTGAGCCAAAGGCAGACACTTAACTGACTGAGGCACCCGGGTACCCCTATAGTTCTCTATTTGTATCCTTAGTATCCCTTCATCTTTTCTCTTTATAAAACACGTGATTGAAAAAAGCAATTAAGAAAACCCTCGAAGTAAATACTAAGAGTACCTTAAAAGAACCAATTTAGACATTCCCAAGATGGTTTCTATCTATTCAGAAATAATTACTTGTATTATAAAATGTTTAGTCTTTATTAACAATCTTTTGGATCTTATTTGATTAGAAATAGCTATAGTTACAGTCAATGGCTGTTATCATTGACATAGTAAAATGCCACCTTTGAGAAAAAAATGAATTTGAAATCGTTCATTCGTATATTCAGGTTAAGAATAATTCAAGCAACAGTGCCTGGGTGGCTTAGTTGGTTAAGTCTCTGCCTCTTGATTTCAGCTCAGGTCTCAATTTTAGGGTTGTGAGTTCAGGCCTCACACTGGGCTCCATGCTGGGCCTGGAGCCTACTTCAAAAAATAATAATGAAATAAAATAATTCAAGCAACATGCTAAGCACAAGGTATATTTTTAAAAATATTCTTAACCTTAATTAATTTACAGACTAATTGTTTTAATCTCCTCTGTGAAGTACCTTGATATGTATCAAGTGTCATTCTGTCGTAACATTTGCACTTAAGTCTGGAGACTTAAAAATCTAATGTTCTGTAGAAAGTCATTTGTTCAGTTAGAATTATAGTAATTCTGTGTCAAGGTCAAATTGACCAAATAATTGTTCAGTTTATCACTTTATGCCATGAGTATGACAGAAGCTCAGATCTGCACTGTCAGGTCAGCAAAACTACAGTGCAAAGTGTTGTTAATAATTTTTGCTTCTTTTATTTTGCCACCGATCAGGAAAGATCAGAGGACCAACTCCAGTTTGTGACATTTTGGCTGTTTAAATTATATTACTTTATTTCTTGCCTATTTATTATACTGAGTCCTAAAATTGGTTTTCTCAAATTTCTGAGTTTGAAACTCAAGTTTGAAAGAATAAAATATACCTTTGGTAGATACAGTATTTTTTCTTTAAAAAAAAATTCATTTGTGTCTTGGCATCTACTTAAAAATCTGGACGCCTGTGTGGCTCAGTCATTAAGTGTCTGCCTTCAGCTCAGGTCATGATCCTGGGGTCCTGGGATTGAGCCTGGCATTGGGCTCCCTGCTTGGTGGGGAGCCTGCTTCTCCCACTTCCCCTGCTTGTGTTCCTTCTCTTGCTGTTTCTCTCTCTCTCTGTCAAATAAATAAATGCAAATAACTTATATTAAGACAGAGCAATTTATTCCATATTTTTATTTTATTCACCAAGGATTGTGTGCAATAAACAAACTTACTTATCATCCTTTTCATTTAGAAATATAACTTACTATGATGATTCTAAATTGAAATCAGTTTTATTTTGGCAATTGGCTGGTGATACTTTTTTTTTTTTTTTTGGTGATACATTTTTATACTTTGTCACATGAGGGCAAATATCCTAGTTTATCTTAAGCTAAGGCAAAATCTGGGTCAGTATTTCTTAATGTAGGAAAGTGAGCAAATGAATCACAAACTAATAATAACATCTGCAAATCTGAAATTTTAAAAGTGTCTAGGTGATTCTCATGGACCTTAAATATTGAGAATCACCAAAGGAATTTAATGTTAGTGTTTAGAGACTTAAAATCTTTTAAACTGTGTCAAAAATATTTGTCCCATGTCTAAATATCTTTAATATTTTCCATTGAATAACAAATATTTATCTAAAGATAATTTAAAAGTTGTTATGTTTTGAATCAATTCAGCATAAGCTATGTTAATTATTGTGAAAAACACAGAAATAGAAAGCACTATTCCATTCCTAAAAATGAAAGAGATAGTAAATAATAAGATGCATTGATATATTTCTAGCGGAATGAAAATATCAGCAGGGAAATGTTTAGTACTGGTTAAATTCAAGAGAATGAGAAGTCAGTGTGAATTGCATCAGTTATTGGAAACTCCAAGAAGGATGGTGGATTGTGGAGTTAAGTTTTAATTTAGAGGGTCCATAAGAGAATTTGAAGTTAAGAATATTTGGAGGGAGCAACTTAAAAAATTGAGGAAAAACCATATAAACAAGTGTATAACCAAGGGAGACCTTCTGGGAAATTCCATCTTGGACCTGAAAATTTCTGACCCGATTATATTATTATTTTTCCTTCTCATGTAAAGAATATAGGATTAACAATGAGATAACTGGAACCTTTGGGTAATGGAGCCATTAATTATCTTGATTTTGGTGATGTTTCATATATATGTATGTCAAACTTATTAAATTTTCAATGTAAAACATATAGTTTATGATATGCCAGTTTTCCCTTTGTAAAGCTGTTTAAAAAATAATGTTTTAAAAATCCACAAGTCCATACTGATATTTAAATGGATAAATAAGGGAGAGGGGAAATCTATTTTTCATAGCTGAATGCTAGCTAATAAATCTTGAAGGAAGAATGGAATTAGAAAATCACTATTTGGCAACAACCATAGCAATAATTCTTTCAAACCGGAATAACAAATGCATGTTATAGTTTAATAAGAAACAAGATCTTACATAGCATCAGAATATTCCCTTCAGGATGCTTGTTATTTACAAATGTAAAGAAATTTACATTACGATGAAGACATGTAGAGCCACACCACCTTAACCAAGTGATAAGGTCAACATCACCAGTCATGGGACTAAAAGACAGCAAATGCCATCTGAGATGATGCACTAAAAAGGAAACAGTATGGGGTGCCTAGGTGGCTCAGAAGGTTAAGCCTCTGCCTTTGGCTCAGGTGGTGATCTCGGGGTTTTGGGGTAGAGCCCCGCGTCGGGCTCTTTGCTCAGCAGGGAGCCTGCTTCCCCCTCTCTCTGCCTGCCTCCCTGCCTACTTGCGATCTCTCTCTCTCTCCGTCTGTCAAATAAAAAAATAAAGTCTTAAAAAAAATAAAATAAAAAGGAAACAGTATTACTTCTGTGGTATCCTTGACAAAATAATGCATTAACATAAGTCTTATAAGGTATAGGCATGAGAAAAACATGTTACAAAATATCTGATCTCTTCTTTTCAGATAATGAAAGGAAAGTGACTTAGGAATGTTCTGGATTTAAGGAAATGCAAAAGACATGGCAATAATGTAATACGCAATTTTGTACCAAAAAGAATGATATATAAGATAGTTGGACAATTGACAGAAATTGAACAAAGTCCATACATTAGATATTGTACCAGAGCTGCATGATTTTGATTATTGTACTGTGACTTACAGAAGAAAGTTCTTGGTTTTAGGAAACTTAGACTGATGTGTTTAGGGGAAAAGGAACATCGTGTCTAAATCTTTTTATGTGCCATTTCTAAAAGGTTGTATGTACCATTTACTATTCTTTATTATACCATTCTAAAAGCATTTTTAAAAGTTATGAAATTTGAGTTACTGAAACTAAGTTATGTATCTGAATGATGATATCCATATTGACAACTAGATTATAACTGAATATCAAATGAAACAGTGAAAAAAATGGTATTTTACAATTATATAGCACAGAATATATCTTAGACATTTCAAACTTTGGCTGAAGCATTTTAAATAAGAGAAATTTAAAAAACCGGTTCTTTTCCAAATTTCTATATATTAGTAAATCTAAACCAATTCTTTATTTTTTACTTATATTATAAAAAAGAAAAAGGTATATGAGCACTATTATGGATGATTAGTTTATGAGAAGATATTTAATGAATGGCATATCTGCAAATATGTCTATCTTTAAAGATTGGCTAGGAATAGAGCTATCTTTATAATATGATCTTATTCTTAAGGAAACAAAAATTTAGCCCTCCAAATATTCCCTATTGGTATATTCTAAATTTTATGCATTAAATATACTTTTTATGGATAACCATTTTGTTAATAAAGGATATGAACTTTAATGAAGAATAAAGAACTTTTAAAGAAAGTTATATATTAAGGACATATTGATAAAACCACTACAACTGGAAAAAATAAGAACTATTTTAAATTCAGCTTAGTGAGGGGCACCTGGGTGGCTCAGTCTCCCATATCCCCTGCTTATGTTTCTGCTTTTGCTGTCTTTCTCTGTCTGTGTCAAATAAATAAAATCTGTTAAAATTAATTAATAAATTAATTAATTAAGCCTAGTGAGAAAAAAGTGATATGACTACAAATTTTTTAAATTTAAAAAATTAGAAAACTATGATAAACAGTATCAGACTATATCACACAAAAAAATATATTTGTCAAAATACCTATTTTCAAAGTTTGACCAAAGAAATATTTTTCCAAGCAAATTCTTATACAAATCACAGTGTATAAAACAACAAAAACTAATCCATCTTATTAGAGTGGGACAACTTGGCAATCCTCTTGTCTGCCTCCCTGAACCTACCCCAGAGCAGCCCCTGAAGCCTTTCCATGGAATCCCAATTCTTCTTGGAGTTTGTAATCCATAGCTCCACGTCAAGATGGAAACGTGTTATCTTTCGCTGTCAGACTATATCTAAAATATTGCTCGCTGCTGTACTTAAATAAATAAAACTAAAGTCCATTTTGGAGGATAGCAAGATAATGGTTAAGTGACTGAAAATCAGGTAATAGGGATTGATTGGTTGAAAAATGGGAATGTTTAGTAAAAAGGATAGAAGAATCAACAGTGATGTAATGTTGGTTTTTATGTATATGAAAGACTATAGTGTGGAATTGTTTCACATAGCTCCAAATGCCAAGTTACAATATCTTCTTTAAAGAATGATTTACATGAGAGAAAGATATAAGAAAATTCAAGAGCCAATATCATTGGTTCAGATGTTTATTATCACCCCCTACCCCCGCCTTCCCATGATTCTAGGCCAAGTGCATATGTAGTTTGGGAGATATATATATACTGCTATACCTGGCACTATAGCTATGTTAACTCTGTAACTTATTTGAATACATTACTTGATAAAATAAATTTAAGAAATTAAATTTAACAGCCAACTAATCCTCATGTACAAGGGAATTATTTACAGATTGAGGAAATTTGCTTGGTAAGGCCACATTTTCCACTTGTAAAGATTCAACTTCTGATTCAAAATATGCAGATAGTTTTCACAAAAATCACTTCACTCCCATCTTTACTTACTTGCAGTTCTTGATCTAGTACCTCTATTCCCCATGTTCCCAATAGCATGTTTATTGGGCACATTTTTTGTGGGTGAAATGTACTGTGCTGAGAACTTTACATATTTTATATTATTAGCCTTCTTTTACAAAGGAGCTAAGCTACAAATAAGTTGTCACTTGCTAAAATTTCCAGTGATAATGGGATTCAGACACATTCTGACTCCACTAAGTCATTAGCCAGTGATGCCTCCTATATGTCTTCTAAAGCAAAATAGTGTAATTATTATTATTTTTAAGATTTTATTTGTTTATGTGACAGAGATTGAGAGAGCACAAGCAAGGGGAGGGGCAGGCAGAGGGAAAGGAAGAAGCAGACTCCCCTCCAACCAGGGAGCCTAATGCAGGGTTGGATCCCAAGGCTCTTGAATCATGACCTGTGGCGAATCAACTTAACCAAGTGAGCCACCCAGGTGCCCTTGTGACTATTTTCTTATCTAGCTTTCACTCTAGCCATACTGTGAGGCTTTAGTTTATTCATTTAGTTGCTGAGTGCTCATCAGTGCCAAGCAGTGGGAATAAAGTAGAGAAGAAAAATTTACACTTGAATAACTCACCAAGTGGTAAAGGAAGCAAATATGAAGTATAGGTAGTAGGAGGAGTGCTCTAGGAAACACATATCTGGTCTGGAATTAGGAAGAGGCTCACAGAAGTAGCATTGTGTGGAGAGTGCAGTAAAACTTTCTAAGGAAAGTCATGCCAAAACTGAGTTTTGAAGAATGTGTAGGAGATAGCTGGTGAAGGACAACCAAGAAGTGAAAGGACATATGGGGCAGCTATATTTACCTGTCTGATGGCTGAGAGATGAGACAAAGCAGGGAGTTTTGTGGAACTGCTGGTAGGTAAGTCGAGTTGAAACAGTGAGTGCAAGTTGGAAAGTTGGAGCAGATGAGGCTATGTGGAAAGTAGGAGACATGTAGAAAGGGAATGGTTTGATCACATTTGCACTTTGGAAAGACCATTCTATGTACATCAGGAATTGATTGGGAATGGTTTGGGGTGTATTCTAGATTAGCATGAAGGGGTTGTGTTAGGAGGCCATTATAGTGAACCAGGAGGAGCTGATGATCCCCTAAGTCAAGGGGAGTTATATTAGGGATGGATAGAATTGTCAGATCTGACAGATGTAAAGAATGATTTATTAATTATACTCTTTGGTGAATGACTGAATTTGAAGGTTGATGGAAAACAAGAATATGGTAGGATATCTAGATTCCGATCTTGTTTTATAGGTGCTGGTGAAAGTAGGTGCGGACACCAACTGCTGAGGTATAAGATACTGAGGAATGAACCGTTTTGAAGGAAAAGCTAGTCAGTTTAGTTTTGGACATGTTAGTTTGAGATTTGTAAATGACAACTGAGTGGAAATCAAGTAGTTAGTTGAGTCTGAAATTTGGGAGAAAGATTTGAAGAAAAATCTGTTTAGGGACAGGGATCTTTCATTATTAAGATTTTTAACTAAAAGTACTTCGCATATGACTGTGTAATCAATGACTATTGGTTGGATGAGTGAATAAACATTACATTTTTACTTTGATAAGAAAAGAAATCTTAAGAAAATAATATGACTGGAATTTGTATTTGTCTTAAGTCAAAAGTAGATTTTAAACAGGAGTCCTGCAGCTGACATAAGAATGATCCAGCATTAGTTGTGTAAGGAAGCAAAAGTTGAGATCTTTGCTCACCCAGGCTTGCATCCTCTTTGTGTTACTGTTGATCTCCTCACTTCCAATACTGCCATGTGTCTACCTGCATTTTCTCTGGAGACTGAGTCATAGTAATCAGATATAGAGTAGATAAGTGAATGAATGAACAAAATGGTAAAAAAATAAATAACTAAATTACTTAAGACCCCAAATCACATAAATTTTAGAATTGGAAGATTGTTAAACCAGTTATTCCTATTTCCATACGCTAAACTAAGATACCAACTCTCGGTTGACATTCTGACTTTGGGTATTTAGTATATAAGATATTATACTGTATTCAACAAGTGGAAAAGATTTTTTTTTTTTAACACAATTAAGGTTGTTTTACTCTTGAGATAGCATTGGTTTTCCAGACACTACAATACAGTGTTGCACAGAACAGGTCAAGAGCCCTGGACTCATTGAGCTTGGAATAACCATTAACTAAAGAATAACCCAATGCAATGTGTAGACATAGCTGTGCTTTGAAGGAGAGGCACATAGTCATAGGAAAGTGAATGTTGGTGAGAGCTATGCTGGAGAAAGCAAAACTGAGCCTTCCTTACACCATTACAACTAATGACAAATGTATTTGAAGATAGACCACTTTGCATTTCAAGATAAAACACACACACACACACACACACGCACATGTACACGCACACGTACACACAGAATGCCTATTTAATACCAGTTCCCCAACTAAACAAAGCCTTGGTCCCCTTTGCAGTAAGTTGCCTACTCCTTAATAAAAACAACTTAATCACTGTCCTTTTCATTATTAACATATATGGAAGTGTTGCCCCTTGCAGGTGTTATTATGTGAGGAAACATATTTGGGGAACAATGAGGATAATTAATAAACTAGACTTTTTTCCTCTAAGTATTTGCTATATTATTTTTTATGAAGTTCAGTTCTCCCAATGGTTAGACTCTCTTACAAGCATTACAAGTCAAAATGCTTTTCTTTTCGTTTCTTTTTTTTTTTTTTTTTTAAGATTTTATTTATTTGACAGATAGAGATTACAAGTAAGCAGAGAGGCAGGCAGAGAGAGAGTAGGAAGCAGGTTCTCCGAGGAGCAGAGAGCCTGATGCGGGGCTTGATCCCAGGACCCTGAGATCATGACCTGAGCTGAAGGCAGAGGCTTTAACCCATTGAGCCACCCAGGCGCCCTCAAAATGCTTTTCTTAATATTCATATTAATCTCTGAGGTTTCTTTTGGTATGATATAATAAAAAATGTGAAGGAACTCTTTCTGCTTCAGAGATGTTTAAGCCAAGATCTGAAGGAGAAGTAAGAGTTAACTTGAGAAAAGGGGTTGTGGAAAATTTTTGAACAGACTAAGACATTGAAGTTATGATTTAAACTAGACTTGACTTTTTAATACCTGAAAATATAATAGTTCTAGTATCTGAAAATGATCAGAAAGATATGGATTTGGAAGAGATATCACCTAGAGACAATAAAAAAATGGAGATTTGACATAGTATATTTGAAAGCAGATGTGGGAAAAAATGTTGATCATATTTTAGAGTTCACCTTATTCAATAAGCAAATTTCATAACAATAAAATTTCTCTTAAATCTAATAGGAAGATCTTGCTTATCCCAAACTATTTACACATGCAAATAGAACTATATTTAAATAATGTTTAATTGGATTAGTTTGAAGCATCAAATTTAGTCCCAGAACTTTACCTCTGTTTAGGAATTGAAGACACTAGAGTATTTTATTCCAAAGAGTTAAAGGCCCAGAAAGCCTTCTACCAACCAATATGTATTTTGGGCATAGAGGATTCCATTATCAGAAGAATAAGTGAGGCATTCCTGTGTGTGTGTGTGTGTGTGTGTGTGTGTGTGTGTGTGTGTGTGTGTATGTATATGCACACATATATATGTAAACATATATATTTTGTATATATATTTTATATATAAGTGTAGCTCTTTGCAGGAACTGGCATGACATTTTCATATTTGTGCACAAGAGTAGTGAAATTGTAATAATGTGCTTTTGTAAAACTTGTGAAAAATCTAGATTTGTTTCAATATCAATATGAACAGATTAAAAAGTGGTTATAGAGTTTTTATATTGCAAAATGGCCCCATTATGGAAACCTTTAAATAGGAAGTTGCACACATTAATTTAAAATGGGATTGAATTTACAAAAGATTTGTCAAGGATACTTCCAATTATTTGAAGTGAAGTGTACTGTCCAGTGAGTAGGAAGAGTAAGGTCATGCTTTGTTTCTTCTGTATGACTTAGAAGGGAGAGTTGCATTCATCTAGGCACTTAACTGCTTTCAATAGAGACATTTGAGTATGCCTTTGTCCTAAACAAAGGTTCAAATTAACTTTCAGAAAGATGCTAGTAAATGAATCAGAGTACTATTTTCTCCTATTGATCAGTTTCTCTTACTAATCAGATTCTCTTATAACCAGTTGCCTGTCTATATCACAACAACTGTGTTAATGCACAACGTTTAGCTATCATAGAATTTCATATAATTTACATGTCATAGAAACCTCCTTCCTGTTTTGGTGTTTTATTTTGTTCATAATTTTAAGTAAAACTGTAATTTAATTAAACAAATTCATGATTATCTGTGATAAGGGAAAATGCTTTTCTTACCTGTCAAGCAATAAATTGATGGGTAAAGAATTCTATAATCAAACTAAATGTTTTTTATAGTCACATATCTGCTATTATGCAGATAAAGAACAGTAGAGGCTGGTTGAATTGTGTTTCACATTTTATTCAGGCACAGTGACTTAATATATTTATTATTATTATTGAAGTATTGTTGACATGACATTATATTAGATTTCAATGCTCACCACAAGTGAAGTCACCATTTGTCACCCATACAACATTACTACAATATTATTGACTATCATTCCTATTCTGCACATTTTGTCTCTTGTGATTTACTTATTTCATAACTGGAAGTTTGTACTTCTTTATCCCCTTCACCTATTTCACCCATCCCGCCACACATCTCTCCCCTGGGAATCACTGGTTTATTCTATATATTTGTGAGTCTGTTTCTGTTTGTTTGTTTGTTTGTTTTGTTTTGTTTTTAAGATTCCACATATAAGTGGAATCAGATGATAGTTGTCTTTCTCTGTCTGATTTATTTCACTTAATGGTTTTTCTTTGTACTGTTCGGCACAGGAGGGAATCAGATTCAATACATGGTTTTTAACTTGACTAATTTAGAAATTGTCAAAGTTTCTGTCTTCCACTAGAAAAATCAGATGATGAACTTAAACAACTGTTCAAATAACTAGTTTCAAACACATTTTTATTGAAGACAACATGACTTTAGGCCTGAATGGTCATGTTTGCAGCTCTTAAATCACTAGGTAAAACTCAAAATCCCATTTCATATTTTTTTTCAGTGTATGCTGGGAAATGACTATTGACTTTTGAAATATCATATAATACTACATCATATGTCAACAACCAAAATATTCCTAGAACTTTTATTAAAATACTGTGCTTTAGAAAAATCCAAGTTTTTAAGGTGGTGAAATGTAGTGAATAGCTCAGTATCTTCCCCAAATGTGTTTAGTTGAAAATATAATCTATCAAGGATGACAGTGCAATTAACTGTGGAAACACAGAAGTGCTAAAATTAAGAACACTCAAGATATAAACAAACGTGAAAGCACAGGAGAAACAGTTTTGTTCAAAACATATTTTTGTATTGATTTTCTATATATTTTTAAAAGATAAATGAACAGTTTAGTTGTATTTGCAGAGTTCAACCTAGCTATTCACAGAAGCTTTTGTTAAGTCTGTTCTTTCTCATTCTCATTCCCTCTGGTCTGCCCCTTGTTTATTCAACAAAAAATAAACTCAAGTTCCAAATCTCACAAATATGTTTCCCTGATTTCTCCCTAAACTTCCACTCTCTATCCTCTCTCAAGCCTTGGAAAAATATTATATGTACATACATTTTCTCCAATTTCATACAATTTCTCCAATTTCTAATCCCAGATTAGAACCTCCACTAGCCTAATCTCTGCCCTCACATGTCACTTTAATTACTATTTGAAAGTCAGAAGGACGTTTTAGTTAATAGAACTAATTGCTTCTTTGCAGCCCTGGTCTTTTAAGACCAAACTTCACATACCCAATCCTTCCTCTTTCGTTTTCATACAATGCACTTTTGGACTTCATTATACCTTTTTGACCTCTCTGTCTTTATTTCCTCTTCCTATTGCCTATCAAAATGGCAAAGTTAATAAAATTTAATTATAATGCAAAGTGATGTAATGGGCACTCTCATACACTTTGTGTTTTCAAGGAAAAAAATAATGGTGCTGACAACTTGGCCACTGAATTGGATGACAGTAGGAATTCATGCCCTTCATCAATAATATTTTTTTTTCATCAATAATATTTTTACTGGAAGTATGCTTTAATGCAAAATTATGCCTGTGAAATATTACCTTTTATATTATTTATAATTTTGAAAAATTAGAAATGAAAATCTAGAAAGAATACAGTGATTTAGGAATGTGTGGAATTTATACTTGATGGAATATTATTTTATCATTAAGAGTATTTGTGAAAGTATAAGATATGAAAACTGTTTAAAATATATAGTGTACAAGGCACAGAACTGACTTTCACACACATAATTATCATTACCATACAAAAATAAGTAGGTTGAATTAAGAATGGAAATATAGATCAGCATTAAAAATTGATCATTTTTGAATAGTGGCTCTGAGTATCTATTAATTTTATATATATCTCTATACTTATTTTCTAAATGTTCTATATTATTTACATTAGTTTTATAATCTTACAATGAATATGGAAACAGTATGGTTGGCTTTTATGATTTCTTACAAGATGGAAATTCTGTAATGTTATTATGATTACTAGACAAAATATAATGCAAGAAAGAATGGCATAAAGAGTACCCTTGTTGTGATGAGTACCTCGTGAAGTATGGAATTATTGAGTCACTATATTGCACGCTTGAAACTACTATAACACTGTATGTTAACTAACTGAAATTTAAATAAAAACTTTAAAAAGAGTATTCAGTCAAACATAGTGTTCTAGAGTGCTTTGTGGGATGATGTGGTGGTGGTTAGCATTTATGATGTATTACTTAGTTAACCATAATAAAGGTATCTTAATGACCTTATTTAAATAAGCTCTTATTTTAATAGGTTAGGATACATTTATGTCCTAAGAACCGTATGGATTATGGAAATAAAGAGAGCCCTGAAGATTCAGTTAATTTGTTTCACTCAATACAAACAAAAGTTATTAAAATTATGTTTAGCTTAAGTGTATAGTTGCATGTTTAAAATGGCTTTATTTATCAAAACTGATAAGAAATGATATTTGACAAAATAACCAAAGAAAATTAAGAGGCACAAATTTCCAGTTATAAAATAACTAAGTCATGGACATGAAAAGTGCAGCACAGGGAAAATAGTCAATAATATTGTAATAGGGGCACTAGGGTGGCTCAGTCAGTTAAGTGTCAACTCTTGATTTTGGCTTAGTTTATGATCTCAGGGTCATGTGATTGAGCCCCACGTTGGGCTATGTGCTGATCATGGAGCCTGCTTATTATTCTCTCTCTCCCTCTGCTCTCCCACCTCCACTCTCTTTCTCTCTAGAGTAGTAACAACAACAGTAACAACAATAATAATATGGCAATAATGTACGGTGACTGATGGTGAATACAGTTACATGGTGAGCCTTGAGTAATGTATAGAATTCTTGAATAACTATGTTGCACACATGAAACTAATATATTATGTGTGTCAGCTATACTTCAATAATAAAAATGAAGTGACATTTGAGGATCTCTAAAATATTAAATAATAAACTATAAACCAGAATCTTCTTCCTGTTCCTGTTTACCACTTACTAAATGTATACATTGGCAGTTTATTTAACCTCCCTGAGCCTCAGTTTCCCCATCTATAGTATAGTGACAATAATACCTTCCTCAGGAAACTGACCAGAGGGTCAATGAAGTAATTCTTGAGAAAAATTTACAACAGTACCTAATACAGTAAGTGCTAAATAATTGTTTCTTTTCTTCCAAACTTAGTACAAGAAGCCATAGTTATGATCCTTCCACTTTGTTCTAAAAGTAAGTGAACTCCTAAATCAAATAATTCCTCTAAAAGAATGAGTCATTGAACTACAACCTATGTAATTTAAATGATTTGCTAAACTTTTATCAAACAATGAAACAATGAACAGCAAAGTAATTGATTTATATCATTATTTATTAAGTATATTTCCTGGGTATTTTGTTAGCTTGGGGGGAAAAAAACCCCTTCAGAATATAGCATAATGCATGCTTAAAAAATAATTGCAGAGTATAAAATGTTACTAAAATACATTTAGTTTAGCTAAAACATGTATCACTTTCTTATGCACAAACCATTTTCTTTTTTTTTTAATTTTTTAATTTTTTTTTAAAGATTTTATTTATTTATTTGACAGAGAGAGATCACAAGTAGGCAGAGAGGCAGGCAGAGAGAGAGAGAGGAGGAAGCAGACTCCCTGCTGAGCAGAGAGTCTGATGTGGGACTTGATCCCAGGACCCTGAGATCAGGACCTGAGCCGAAGGCAGCGGCTTAACCCACTGAGCCACCCAGGCGCCCACAAACCATTTTTATTAATGCTCAGTCCTTTTGTAATAATCCTCATTTACAGATGAGAAAATGAAAATTAAAGAAGTTGGCAGTTGGTGGATTAAAGAATCTAAATTTGAGCCCAGGCTAAATTTTGTAGAAACTTTTTTGATGAAGATCATAGAAATACACTGAATTTTAGAGATGAAGCTATAATCATATAGGAAGTAAAGTATACTTAGAAGTATTAAATTACAAACCTAAGTCAGCATTTGAATAAAGAAAGATAAGATGTGATCTTGCTTACCAGAACTTTCTTTAATTTAATGTAACACAGATTCGTACAATGTCTATTACATGGGAGAAACTCTTAGATATTCACAATTAGTTAATAATTCTAAAAAGCTTTGTAAGACTTTCCTAACTTTGGATTAATATCATTTGAGTAAATATTTTACATGACTGTATTTTTTACACTTACCAGTGTCATATTCATCTCCTTTCTGTGGTGTCTGGTATAATGGGTAAATAAATGTGATGTATTTTTTTAAGTGAAAATTTAAGGAGCAGGATTTTCAATTAATTGTAATTTTAAAAGTCAGAACACTCTAGAGTGAACAAGTTCTCAGTTTATTTTCATTTATTTTATAAATAAAACAATAATTTTAAAAAAGATTTATTTTTTTAAATCGGGAAAAAATACAATTTTAATTTTTCAAAGTGGTTCTTAGAAGAATGGTGGATCTCTTTCAACACTTTCTTCAAAAAGAAGCTTTGTGGTTTTTCCCATTCAGAAACAAAGCAAACATAAGAAAAAAGATAACCATCATGAGAGAACTATTATTTGAGGAAATGACTTGCTGGAGTCCATTGAATTGCAGTAAAGTTATGTTATTACATTCTTTCCGTCTCTGGGTTAACAGCGGTTGTGGAAGTTGAAAATAAGGTATTAAGAACTGGGTCAGTGTAATTCATTCATTAAAACATTTTTTATCTGTGAGTATTAATTTTTTTTTTTTGACCATTGCTCCAGAGAACATAATTTAATGGCCTTATATTTCCTTTTTTTTTTTTCCTTCTACTTCAAAATGATTTCTTAATTCAGAAGCTGTGAAGAAACTGATGGAAGGAATGACCCAGGTCAGAGTAGCAATTTTAGAAGACTGCACTCTTAGTAGATTGGAGTAAACCAAAGTCTATCACTAGGCTTTGAGCAATCTACCAGGAGCTTAATTCAGCTCCAAGTTGAGGTCTGATCATTTTAGACCTTCTCTCTTGGCCTTTATGACTCCTCAGTTCATAGTTAAAAGTCCGTCTGTCTTTTTCTGGTTCAGTTATCTGCTTCTAGGAGGAGAACATCATTCCAGTCTCTTCTGGCCTGATAGGTGTTTTCAATATATTTGGCTTAATGAAACCTTATTCTTAAAAACAAAACAAAAATAAAACACCATTGTATATTAAATCAAAACTTGATGGTATTCAATTTAATGATCATTTGATCCCATTTGTTTTATATATTTACCTTTCTAGTTTGCTTTCAGTATTTTATTTAGCAGTGATTTGTATATATTCAGAAATATTTTCAATTTTAAAACTTAACTTTCCAAATTTTAGTGATTTGGTGTCTACTAACTACTCTTTTAAGAAAAAGATATTTGAGGGGCGCCTGGGTGGCTCAGCAGGTTAAGCCTCTGCCTTCGGCTCAGCTCATGGTCTCAAGGTCCTGGGATGGGCCACATCTGGCTCTCTGCTCAGCAGGGAGCCTTCTTGCTCTTCTCTCTACCTGTCTTTCTGCCTACTTGTGCTCTCTCTTTCTCTCTGTCAAATAAATAAATAAATAAATAAGTCTTTTAAAAAAAGATATTTGATAAAACAAGTTATTATTTGAGGAAAATGTCTAGTTTCTACTGGTTCAATTTGTATATAATATCACATTTTATATCACACTTTTAGTGTTTGTATTAATGAATATCAGTAAAAGTCTTATTGAAATATGACCTCTCAAGGCTAAAGTGCAGTTTTTCTTATATCTGATACCAAGGCCAATTACAGGGATATATAATGAAAGAAAAGGTAAACATCTTTCTACATACCAGTCATTCAATTATTATTAATGGAGGACCGACTATGCACAAGGCACTGTAATAAACACAGAGGTGTTTGGACGTTTTCTCTTTAATTTAAAATATTTGGACTAAAAGTAATATAATAAATAAGGATCTCTTACTCAAAACAATACTATGCTTTTCACACATTTCCTCAAAATCTCTATATCGTAATTTTTCTATTGAGCTTTTGTACAATAACAGGAGCCAGTTTTAGAAAGGAAGTAATAAGGGAAATTTGTCATGGTAACAAAGATGAGATGTTATTTACTTGGATTTTCATCCCCTCGGTACCATTGTAATATTTTCCTGGTTGTTGTTGTTTTTCTTTTGTTTTGTTTTTGCATTGTTTTTCCACAGTAGATAATTTGTGCCTTTTCTTGTCAACCCAGATAGGCCTTGATTTTGAAAGGTTTATAAATGCTTTAGCTTACTCCTTATTCAAAAAAGTTAAATTAAGCAGCATATGGCACTTTATTTATTTATATATTTTTTTGGTCATCAAAAGATGTTTATTAACTCTCTGAACAGAACTTGGTACAGTATTTTAAATTGTAATCCTTTAAAATTTTAAGTTTAGATAACGTTAAGTTGACTTGAAGATATGAATAGCAGTAAATATAAGCAGTAGAATAACACCTTGACATTGAAGGCAAATCAACAAAGGCACACCTTTTCAGGGGGGCAAGATAAAGACACACTAAGTGGAGACAAACATAGAAACAGGGCAAATTCCACTCTGGAATAAGAAAAGAAAGGCAATAAAATATGTTTAAGTAATCCAGGAATACTACATCCAGTGATGTAGACTTCATGACAGACTCTATAGTGGTTAGGAGCCCTACCCTATCACTTACTATTTGTGTTACCTTGGGCTTGTTACTTAATCTCTCAGTGACTCCATTTCCCCATCTGAAAAATAGGGGTACTAGTGTTTACTGCACAAGGTAGATATGAAGATCAAATGGGCTGGTACATGTAGAACAGTGCCTGGTACATAATAAATGTAATATAAATGTTAGCTTTTATCTTAATTATTAGATATAATGATTTACCTATTGAAATTATTGCATAAGTAATACATGGTTTTGAGTATAAGTTAAATTAAGTTAAATTTTAGTTATATAAATTTATTATCTGTTTTTTTGATCTGTTATTTTGGTATTTAACTTTATTTTAAGCAACTTCTTATCCAGAAGTAAAGAAATGCCTCAGCATGAGAGGTCCCTCAACATTCTCATTTTTTTTTTCCAAATATATATTTATTCATTTGACAGAGAGAGGGATCACAATTAGGCAGAAAGGCAGGCAGAGAGGGGAAAGCAGGCTCCCTGATGGGCAGGGAGCCCGACGCGGGGCTCAATCCCAGGACCCTGAGCCCTGAGCCGAAAGCAGAGGCTTAACCCACTGAGCTACCCAGGCACCCTAGGTCCCTCAACATTCTTTAAAGGAGTATGTAGTCAACTAACATTAACGGAACTTTCTGAACTGAGGCATTTTCCACACAGGCATTTAGTATTGTGTTTAATCCTTAAATTGTTTTTGATGAAGGTGAAAAATGGCCCAGAAATGCCATTGGCACATTGCAGATTTCTAACACAACTAAGTCTCAATATGCTGGGTGAAATTTTGTCATGTGAAATTTCATTTTGCCATACTGATTAAAGGTGTTGTCAAGAAAGTAGTGAAATGTGAAGCAAGTAATGGTTTGTTTTCATATATATTTTTTTCTGATATTTTACATCTTTATGGTAGTTGTTCATGAACTAACCTATTTTAGTTGCCTACTAAGTTTTCAGCATGTTTTTAATACATTTGTGTCTTTTTTCTTTTTATCAATCTGTCTAGAAGTTTACTAATTTTATTAATCTTTCAAAACAAATAATTTTGGTTTTATTTTATTTTTCTCTGTTTATTTTCCATTTCATTAGTTTCTGTGTTTAACCTTATTGTGTTTTTTTTTCTATATTTTATATTTGGTTTAATTGGCCTTTCTTTAGCATCTTTAGGTACAAGTTTGATCATAAATTTGAGAACTTTCTTTGTTCTTACATAAGACTTTAATGCTATAAATTTCCCTCTAAGAACTGTGTTAGCAGCTTCCCAAATATTTTGGTGGATTGTGTTTATTTTTACACAATTCAAAATAATTTCACTTGTAATTTCTTCTTCGATCTATGGTTTATTTAGTAAGATATTGCTTATATTTCAAACATTTTTGGAATTTTCCAGATAACTTTCTGATATTCATTTATAGTTCAGTACTATTGTGGTCAGGGAAAATACTTTGTATTGTTTTAATGCTCTTCAATCGAGTGTTGTTTTATGGTCCAGAATATGGTACATTTTGGTAATTTTTCGGTGTGTATCTAAAGGAATATGTAGTCTGCTATTGCTGATCCCAAAGTTTCATATGTTAGGTTAAGTTGTTTGATAATGTTGTTCAAGTCTACTATGTCCTAATGAACTTCTATTATAGGTGGTCCCTGATTTATGATGTTTCAACTTGTGATTTTTTTTTTAAATTTTATGGTGGTACAAAAGTGATACGTATTCAGTAGAAACCATACTTCAAGTTGGTTTGTTTTTTTTTTTTAAGATTTTATTTATTTATTTGACAGAGAGAGATACAGCGAGAGAGGGAACACAGCAGAGGGAATGGGGGAAGGAGAAGCAGGCTCCCAGAGAGCAGAAAGCCTGATGCAGGACCCTGGGATCATGACCTGAGCCAAACTGAACAACTGACCCATCCAGGCACACTTATACTTCAAGTTTTAAATTTTGATCTCTTCTGGGCTAGTGATAGACATTATAATACTTTCTCACGATACTGGTCAGCAGCAGCTGCAGCTTCCATTCAGCCATGTGATCATGAGATGAGGGTAGACGACTGATAGACTTATACAACCACTCTGTACCCATACAACTATTTTGTTTTTCACTTTCAGTATGTATTCAACAGTGAGATATTCAAAACTGTATTATAAAATGGGCTTTGTGTGAAATGATTTTGTTCAGCTCTAGGCTGATGTAAATATTTCTAAGCATGTTTAACATAGGCTAGGCTAAGCTATGATATTTAGTAGGTTAGGTGTATTAAATGCTTTTTGACTTAGGATAATTTCAACTACGATGAGTTCATAGGAACTTATCACCATTGTAAGTTAATGAAGATCTGTACTTGTTCTATTAATTATGGAGAAAAGAGTGTTGAAATCTCTAACTATAATTGTGATTTTGTCCATCTCTCCTTTAGATACAGAAATAATCAGAGATGATCTCCAAGGATAAAGTAAAAAGTTGCTAAATTCAGGGAGAAAGGAAGCAGAGTTCCTAGAGGTTTATATAAAGGAAACAGAAGGGTTATAATAGAAAGATGAAAATAATAGAAGAATAAGCAGATAATTAGAGCTTTCAAAAGAATAATAAGTAAAAGATTACTTAGTGCCAATGGCAAGACATTGATCCAAGAACGGAGTATGGAGAACTTTCCTCTTATTTCCATGAATTAGAGGAATAGTAGGAAGTTTGCCCACTCCTTAACCCTCACTTTTAGCAACCACTAATCTGTTTTCTGTTTCTATGAGCTTTTCCTCTCCTCCTCCTCCTCCAGGATTCCACGTATAAGTGAGATCATCATATGATATAGTCTTTCTCTGTCTGAATTATTTCACTTAACA